>NC_064627.1:212785398-215285398 GCF_023864275.1 Schistocerca cancellata
ATTTAGAAAGCGTCTATTCTCTTCTTGTCCAGACTATTTATCGTCCATGTTTCAGTTCCATACATGGCTACACTCCATACAAATACTTTAAGAAATGACTTCCTGACACTTAAATCTATACTCGATGTTAACAAATTTCTCTTCTTCAGAAACTCTTTCCTTGCCATTGCCAGTCTACATTTTATATCCTCTCTCCTTCGACCATCATCAGTTATTTTGCTCCCCAAATAGCAAAACTCCTTTACTCCTTTAAGTGTCTCATTTCCTAATCTAATACCCTCAGCATCTCCCGACTTAATTCGACTACATTCCATTATCCTCGTTTTGCTTTTGTTGATGTTCATCTTATATCCTCCTTTCAAGACGCTATCCACTCCGTTCACCTGCTCTTCCAAGTCCTTTGCTGTCTCTGACAGAATTACAATGCCATCGACGAACCTCAAGGTTTTTATTTCTTCTCCATGGATTTTAATACCTACTTCGAATTTTTCTTTTGTTTCCTTCACTGCTTGCTCAATATACAGATTGAATAACATCGGGGAGAGGCTGCAAACCTGCCTCACTCCCTTCCCAACCATTGCTTCCCTTTCATGCCCCTCAACTCTTACAACTCTTATAACTGCCATTTGGTTTCTGTACAAATTGTAAATAGCCTTTCGTTCCCTGTATTTTACCCCTGCCACCTCCAGAATCTGAAAGAGAGTATTCCAGTCAACATTGTCAAAAGCTTTGTCTAAGTCTACAAATGCTAGAAGTGTAGGTTTGCCTTTCCTTAATCTAGCTTCTAATATAAGTCGTAGGGTCAGTATTGCCTCACGCGTTCCAATATTTCTACGGAATCCAAACTGATCTTCCCCGAGGTCGGCTTCTGCTAGTTCTTCCATTCGTCTGTAAAGAATTCGCGTTAGTATTTTGCAGCCGTGACTTATTAAACTGATAGCTCGGTAATTTTCACATCTGTCAACACCGGCTTTCTCTGGGATTGGAATTATTATATTCTTCTTGTAGTCTGAGGGAATATCGCCTATCTCATACATCTTGCTCACCAGATGGTAGAGTTTTGTCAGGACTGGCCCTCCGAAGGCTGTCGGTAGCTCTAATGGAATGTTATCTACTCCCGGGGCCTTGTTTCGACTCAGTTCTTTCTGTGCCCTGCCAAACTCTTCAAGCAGTAATATTTCCCATTTCATCTTCATCTACATCTTCTTCCATTTCCATAATATTTTCCTCAAATACATCGCCCTTGTATACACCCTCTATATACTCCTTCCACCTTTCTGCTTTCCCTTCTTTGCTTAGAACTGGGTTTCCATCGGAGCTCTTGATATTCATACAAGTGGTTCTCATTTCTCCAAAGGTCTCTTTAATTTTCTTGTAGGCAGTATCTATCTGCTTAGCCATTTTGCACTTCCTGTCGATATCATTTTTGAGACGTTTGTATTCCTTTTTGCCTGATTCATTTACTGCATTTTTATATTTTCTCCTTTCAACAATTAAATTCAATATTTCTTCCATTACCCAAGGATTTTTACTACCCCTCCTCTTTTTACCCACTTGATCCTCTGCTGCCTTCACTACTTCATCCCTCAAAGCTACCCATTCTTCTTCTACTGTATTTCTTTCCCCCATTCCTATCAATTCCTATCAATTGTTCCCTTATGCTCTCCCTGAAACTCTGTACAACCTCTGGTTTAGTCAGTTTATCCAGGTACCATCTCCTTAAATTCCCACCTTTTTGCAGTTTCTTCAGTTTTAATCTACAGTTCATAACCAATAGATTGTGGTCAGAGTCCACATCTGCCCCTGGATATGTCTTACATTTTAAAACCTGGTTCCTAAATCTCTGTCTTACCATTATATAATCTATCTGAAACCTGTCAGTATCTCCCGGCTTCTTCCATGTATACAACCTTCTTTTATGATTCTTGAACCAAGTGTTAGCTATGATTAAGTTGTGCTCTGTGCAAAATTCTACCAGGCGGCTTCCTCTTTCATTTCTTGCCCCCAATCCATATTCACCTACTACGTTTCCTTCTCTCCCTTTTCCTACTACCGAATTCCAGTCACCCATGACTATTAAATTTTCGTCTCCCTTTACTATCTGAATAATTTATTTTATTTCATCATACATTTCTTCAATTTCTTCGTCATCTGCAGAGCTAGTTGGCATATAAACTTGTACTACTGTAGTAGGCGTGGGCTTCGTGTCTATCTTGGCCACAATAATGCGTTCAGTATGCTGTTTGTAGTAGCTTATCCGCATTCCTCTTTTTTTATTCATTATTAAACCTACTCCTGCATTACCTCTATTTGACTTTGTATTTATAACCCTGTATTTGCCTAACCAAAAGTCTTGTTCCTCCTGCCACCGAACTTCACTAATTCCCACTATATCTAACTTCAACCTATCCATTCCCCTTTTTAAATTTTCTAACCTACCTGCCCGATTAAGGGAGCTGACATTCTACGCTCCGATCGGTAGAACGCCAGTTTTCTTTCTCCTGATAACGACGTCCTCCTGAGTAGTCCCCGCCTGGAGATCCGAATGGGGGACTATTTTACCTCCGGAATATTTTACCCAAGAGGACTCCATCATCATTAACCATACAGTAGAGCTGCATGCCCTGGGGCAAAATTACGGCTGTAGTTTCCCCTTGCTTTCAACCGTTCGCAGTACCAGCACAGCAAGGCCGTTTTGGTTAGTGTTACAAGGCCAGATCAGTCAATTATCCATACTGTTTTCCCTGCAACTACTGAAAAGGCTGCTGCCCCTCTTCAGGAACCACACGTTTGTCTGGCCTCTCAACAGATACCCCTCCGTTGTGGTTGCACCTACTGTACGGCTATCTGTATCGCTGAGGCACGCAAGCCTCCCCACCAACGGCAAGGTCCAAGGTTCATGGGGGAAGAAGCTAAAACTACAAATCCATAAACTATCATCAGACTGTAAAACTTATCTGGCAATGCCTCGGCCCCACTTCACGACCGCGATGCGGCAGCCACGAGTGCTGTACTGGAACTCCAGTATACTGCTATTCTGAAAAAACTGGGTTATCCCGACTGAAACCTAGGTAAATTCTAGGTAAACGGTGCAACTGAGCCTGTTCATTATTAAAATTAACCTAGAAAGTTTCTGCGACTATTTTGAACCGGGAGCAAACTATAGCAATCAACATTAACAATTCTGGTAGTTCTATGAGATTGAACCATAAGACGATGATGTTCAACAGCGCTAGACATACCCGCATATGACGAAAGTTGAGAAGACGTGATACAGCCATGAACATTGCGAACGTGATTGCTTTGGTGGTCCACGTGCTTTGTTTTGGGGAGGCATAATGTCGCATGGGTGTACTGAGCTACAAATCGTTGAACACAATATACTCACCGGTAAACGTTATTGTGACATTTCATTCTTTCACCATGTTTGTCTTTCCGTGGGTGCATTCGGCCCCGATTTTATTTTCATGGATGATAATGCACGAGCAGCTTTGGCTAGATGTATTGCAACAGTCCAGATGCACCAACACCATACAACATTTGTTGACGGTGCTGGACAGGGACTCCTTATCAGGTTTTCTCGCCAGCATTGGAGCACGTTCAAAGAATACACAGCCACCAGTCATGGACACACACCCTTTTAAGAACCGTATCCCGACTTTTGTAATGTCCAGGGGACCGCCATAAACCGCGAGGACTCCAGTGCAATTATTGTCTCCGAATAAAAGTATCATCTATGTTTGTCTCACCGGGCTTTTTTTCAGTTATTATGTTATACTGTAGCATTTCACTCTATGTATCATTCATGGAGCTACGCCACTTGGCAGTGACACATCAAGCGAAAGATACTTTCGTCCCCTTTGGAGCACCAGTATATTAGACAAAGACGAATCATGAATTTTCCAGTACTTCACGCAATTAGTTTAATTTTATATGGTATTGGATGATGGTCTGTGAACCGTCTAATAAAGAAATAGCAGGGGTTGGCGAAAGAAGGTGCTAAGTCACAAGAGAGTATTTTGTGTAACTGCAAGCCAAAACTTTGATTAAATTCAAAGCGAAGAACATGAAGTCAAAAAGACAAAGGTATTTATATGTACAGTAGACAATGCTTTCTAGCGGTACGTAACGGAAAACTTGTTTCCAGCATTTGGTGCATTCGAGAATACAACAGTAATTGGCGATTAGCACTTTCTCCCACCGACCACTTAAATTTTTATCAGCTGCTCTTGGGCGCTAAATTATGATTTTTTAAAAATATTTACGAGCTATGGTTGACCATTGTCTTAAGTTTTTCCTACTGACATACTGGAAGGAAAATTTTTATAAAAGAAAATCCAGGAGAGGCCAAGAAAATAGCCAAAGATGTATTGGAAGTGAAATGAAGAAAGCACAAAACTGGGGAGCATGGT
The DNA here is from genome assembly GCF_023864275.1 of Schistocerca cancellata. Classification (NCBI taxonomy): domain Eukaryota; kingdom Metazoa; phylum Arthropoda; class Insecta; order Orthoptera; family Acrididae; genus Schistocerca; species Schistocerca cancellata. The sequence continues at coordinate 212,789,811 of NC_064627.1, forward strand.
TGCAGCAACAAGACATCGTCTTAGGATTCTGAAAGTTGATCATGAATATTTAGAGAGGTAATAGTGAAAGTTTCATTATCAAAAATTATTATTATGGCAACAGACGTAGGGAAATGTGCAAAGATCTTTCTCTGACAATAGTAGCGTTATCTATACGTTTTATTTAAAAAATGCTAGACTTTCTAGTGAAACTTTATTATCTTTGTCATAAAATCTGACATGTAGCCATGCACCTTGTGTTATAAAAACCCTTATTCCGTCGTGTCAGAATTCCAAAATTTTCTGGAATTTCCTACTACCGGACATGTCAGTATTCTGATAGAGAACAAAACACAAAAGTAATTACTCTTCCTATAAATCATGAGAAATCAATTCTCTTATATTTAACTGCGATTTTTAAAATATTTTCTATCATCTCCTAACAATTAAACTGTAATGTTCCTGTACACATGAGACAACTTACCTCGTCTTGCAGCCGCAAGGAGATTCTGCATCCAGAAACGTGGTAAAATAATGCAAAAGAAATACTGCGATCCATGCAGAGTGCAATGCATGGTCATGATTACGTGTGCAACTACTACCGTTTTTCTTTTCTTGTAGAAATTAAATGACCAGGAATCAACAAACGTTAATCGGTGCAAAAAAAAAAATGAAATGAATCAATAAAATCTTTTAATTTACTATATTCTGAAAACTGCAAGCTTTACTCAGACTCTTCTTTTCCTTGGACAGTTGATTAGCAAGAACTTTAATTATTCCACAATGTCTTTAATCAATGATTACGTATGTGGTCACAACAAAGATACTAATATTACTTTCAATGTACCCATACACAAATCTGACCAAATCCCTCCAGTGCGCAAGCAAGCAACAACTAAGCACAGCAAGAAAGGCAAGTTACCAAAAATCTCCTCCGGCGCCATTAGCCAAGCAGGCTGCCACCTCTCATGACGGGTGGCTTCTCTGCACGCCAGGCTGCGTCCCGCTACCAAGCAACGACACAATCAATAGGCAACTTTCCAAAAAAAAAAAAAAAAAAAAAAAAAAAAAAAAAAAAAAAAAAAAAAAAAGATATGACCGTCTGACTCTCAATAGTATTAATCGAAAAAGCATATACTGAAATATGAACTCTTTACAGGAGACGGTGAAGGACTATGGTTGTTGATTTGAGTACATTCGTTTCATTCACCATCGGTCAGCGGGGTACCAGTGAGTTCTGATGTCTTTCTGTATCACAGTATTCTATCTACGGAATAGTGTAAGCATTTGTTGGTGTGGAGTGAAGTGGGACATATGTAGAAGACTGGTAGGCATACCTGCCGCATCATTTGTTAATGTGGACCTCCATCTACGCCTACACTACCTGAGTAAAGAATGTGAGGCAACGGAAGTGGAGCGGAATAGAAACCAGCTTGATATAACACTGGTATTATTGTACTTAAAGTTCTGATCATCACCTATCTTCATCTACTAGAGACAGATTTTAGAAACGTTGAGGAGGAAGCACGAGCCGACCGGTGTGGCCGTGCGGTTAAAGGCGCTTCAGTCTGGAACCGCGTGACCGCTACGGTCGCAGGTTAGAATCCTGCCTCGGGTATGGATATGTGTGATGTCCTTAGGTTAGTTAGGTTTAATTTGTTCTAAGTTCTAGGCGACTGATGACCTCAGAAGTTAGGTCGCATAGTGCTCAGAGCCATTTGAACCATTTGAGGAAGCACGAGCAGTTAGAAAATTGCTACTGTAAAATTTTCATCAAAGTTAAGTATCGTCACGTAAATGTGTAGATATTTTTCTTTCGATACTTCTATGTATGGAAGTGAAACGTGGACAATAAATAGTTTAAACAAGAAGGGAATAGAACCTTTCGAAATGTGGTGCTACAGAAGAATGCTGAAGATTAGACGGGTAGATCACATAACTGATGAGGAGGTATTGAATAGAATTGGGGAGAAGAGGTGCTTGTGGCACAACGTGACTAGAAGAAGGGATCGGCTGGTAGGACAAGTTCTGAGACATCGAGGGATCACCAATTTAGTATTGGAGGGCAGCGTGGAGGGTAAAAATCGAAGAGGGAGACCATGAAATGAATACACTAAGCAGATTCGGAAGGATGTAGGCTGCAGTAGGTACTGGGAAATGAAGAAGCTTGCACAGGATAGAGTAGCATGGAGAGCTGCATCAAACCAGTCTCAGGACTGAAGACCACAACAACAACAACACTTCTATGAGTACTAAAATTTTCCTAAAATGCTACATATGATTTAAGAATCAACAGTTTACTCTGTGGGTGGGGAGTGGTTGATTTATCCGATGTGATAGAAGAAGCATGAGGAGTCGATGTAGAAGAGATAGGGGATCTAGCATTCGAATCAAAATGTAAAAGAGGTTTGGAAGGCTTAGGAACGAGTAATGCAGAATGGATAATATTCCATCAGAATTTCTAAAATCATTGGGGGAGGTGGCAAGTAAACGGCTACACACGCGGGGGTTTGTAGAATGTATGAAACTGGCGATATACCGTCTGACTTTCGGAAAAATATCAGCCACTCAACTCTGAAGATTGCAAGCGCCCACAAGTGCGGGAATTATCCCACAATCAGCTTAATAGGTTATACATCCGAGTTGCTGACAGGAAAAATTTACAGAAGAACAGAGAGGAAAACTGAGGACGTCTTATACGGCGATCATCTTGGTTTTAGGACAGGTAAAAGAACCGGAAAAGCAGTTCTGATGTTGCGGTTATTAGGGGAAGCATGAATAAGGTAAAATCTAGACACGTTCACAGAATTTGTCGACCTGGGAAATACGTTCAAACGGTGTAAGATGTTCGAAATTCTGAGAAATTTTGGAGTAAGCTATAAAGAAAGTCGGTTAATACGCATAATGTAAGAGAGCCGGTGAGGGAATGGTAAGAGTGGAGGACCAAAAGCCAAGTGTTCCCATTAAACAGGATGTAAAACAAGAATGTAGTCTTTTGCCTCTACTGCTTAACCCATGCAGCAAAGAAAAAGTGATGGAAATAAAAGACAGGTTTAGGACTGGAATTAAAACTCTAGGTGAAAGGATGTCACTGAGAAGGCTCGCTGATGATATTGCTATTCATAGTGAAAGTGAATAAGGATTTACTGAATTGAATGAATAGTCTAATTAGTAGGGAACATGGATTGAGAATATATCGAAGAAAGATTAAAGTAACGGGAAGTAGCAAAAATGAGGACAGGGAACCAAGAAGTACATTAATTTAAGGAATTCTGCTACCTAGGCAGCAAAACAACACGTGACGCTAAAGGCAAGGAGTACATAAAAAGCAGGCTAGCCTTGGCAAAAAGGAAATTCCTGACCATGAGAAGGCGCTCTAGTATCAAACATATGCCTCATTTTGAGGAATAAATTTCTGAGAATGTACGTTTGGAGCACAGCATTTTAGTGAAATAAGCACTATAGGAAGCCCAGTACAGAAGAGAATCGAAGCATTTGAGATGTGGTGCTGCAGAAGCATTAGGTGGACTTATATGGTATGCAATGAGGAGGTTCCCAGTACAATCGGCGTGAAAGACGCTGACAACGAGAAGGGACAGTATGTAGGACTTCTGTTACACCAAGGAATAACTGCGATGTTACTAGAGGGAACTCTAAGGGGTAAAAATTGTAGAGGAAGACTGAGGTTGCAATATACCCAGAAAATAATTGCAGGCGCTACTCTTGAGATGAAAGGGTTGGCATAGGGAAGGAATTCGTAGCGGGCCCCATGAAACCATGCGAGTACTCGATTACCGTGTTCCATTGACATTCTGAGAAGATCTCGTGACATAGTGTTAGGGTTAAATTACCTTAATATATGAATAGAGCTTCAGCCAAGTTAACTAGGTTGCTTGCAATATCTTCTATAGAAGAAAGTGATCTTTTAGCTTAGCTTTTTTTTATTCGCAGTTGGCACCACAGTGTGGCGTTGGCGGTTCATTGCACTGTGCTGATATTATTCCACATGCCGTATGCAGTGCGGTGAATGCGACCATCGTGGGACCGGATACAGAACTGACGGTGTATGTGGCTGTCAATAGAGTTTCAGCAGTACAAAGCAGGTCATGATCCTCTGGTTTCTGTAGACCGCGGAATATACGCACGCAAATGCAATACAACCGATACTTCAAACCTTGTACCACCACCTGACGAGGCGTAACACAGGTTGGTGAAAAAAATGAAACTGGCCTTTAAAATATTTCATCGGCCTTAAGGCAGGCAACCTGACTTAAGTTACCTGTATCCGATAAAGGTGATGTGAACTGGGTTGTTTGTTTAAGGTGCATGAAGGGGCGATGAAAAGATGTTTTTTCGAAGGCCATGCAGTCCAGTCTCGGTATGCCAATCAGGAAAAACCGCCATGAGCATTGACGCTATTATCGTACAGACGCACCAGGTTGAAGATACCCGTTCAGTAAAACTCCGTGTACTGCTGCACGAAGAAGACAGCTCATGCCTGCTGCACATTCTCGTCCGACAGGAATCGTCGACCCCATAACCTTTTTCAACAGACCGAAGCCGCGACAGTAACAGGCGGAGAGATCAGGAGTATAGTGTGGGTGCTCAAGTGTCTCCCAATGGCGGTAGAGTAACTTCTGCGTTACCATATTTGTGATATGAGGACGTGCGTTACCATGAAGCAGCAGCACCTGTTGTCGCGGTTTTCCAAAACGGTGATTTTCGACAGATATGCTGCCCCATACGCATTCTGCATCCTCTGAATAATGTCTGACAGTGTTTGTTCTTCGGAAGCCGAGAATAGAATGACAGCCTGTTGGTCCTATTTGGGCGCATTTGGTAATAACATCGCCACACTTCACGTTTCCGCATTTACAGATACCACACGCAAATCGGAAAGACGCGGATGCCAAACTAATCCCTCGCCTACATTTCCGGGTTCATACAAGGCATCAGAAAAAGTCTGAAAAGCTTGTAAGGGTGTTGCAGGTTAAGTCATGTTGAGAAATAATTGTTGAAAAGAATTCCATGTGTTGCGCCGTTTCGAAGTTAATTAGCATATCAATCAGCCAATCACGACGTTCCGCGCGCAAATTCAAGCGGAGCGGCAGTCAGAGACATTGTTGCCAAATGTTTTTAAACCACGCTTCTGTTTGATTTCCTAAAATCAAACGGGAGAGCGATTTAAAAACTGGACGTTGGACGGTAATAAGAACCGAACCCGAGACAATGGCTAGGCAGCCTCGTCCGCTATCATCTCTGCTGCCACAAAATGCGTATCACGACAGACCGCTTTAACTAGGCCATCAGTGCTAATTAAATTGGGAACGGAGGAATGTATAGAATTTTCATGTTAACAATTATCTCTCAGCACAGCCTAATCTTCCAAACAAGGTTTTCAAACTTTTTCTCACCACCAAGTATACCCACATCGGAATCGCTGTACTTGCATATATGCTACAGGAACGTCTTCAGACGGAAACGTTTTGATCGCTCCTTATATTTCCCGGGCTACTTTATTTTGTCCACCCTGTACAACTGGTCTGAATCAAGTTAGACTCTTATGCTCTTATATTTCTTGTTTATTTCTTCATTCTTTGTGATAACTTAAACAGTTGCGCTCTATGTGGACGTTTGCTTCTCCAGGCTGCAAAGACGGCGAGAGTCGTGGAGAAAATGTCATTTTCCCGAACCAAGAAACGGTTCCGCTGCTCCGAGAGCGGAAGAACGCCGAGGGAACCAGCTCAATTATAATCGAAACAGCGTTTCAAAACGCGGCGGGACTCTGCCGGCGCCGCCATGATGCTATAACATGTAACGCTAAAAGCAAGAAAATGAAAAAGTGCAAGGAGGAAATTAGGGACGTCTTGTCTGGGAAGACTTACTGCGGGGTGGGAGCTAGGAAAGGCAACAAGAATGGAAACATGGAGCTGTGTTCCTCACAGTATTTTGATTCAGGGTTGGGAGCGAGTGCGTTTATCAAGTCCGCATATAGCCAACGTGGCATATTTGGAATCGGGAACATTATATCTTTTACTGCATTTTAGCATCAACTTCCATATATATCGTTTAAAGCTATTATCCAATACTCTTTTATTGGGAACACAAATTTAATTTGTTATATAGACTAGATTGTTATTTATCCACATGTACATCTTATCCCCTTTTCTTTGCTCATGTTGTCCTTCTCTTCGTCATCTCTCTCTCTCTCTCTCTCTCTCTCTCTCTCTCTCTCTATCTATCTATCTCTCTTTCTTCCCTCTTGCGCTCCCCGCCCCGCTCTCGCTCTCTTTCTCTCTCACTCTCTCTCTCTCTCTCTCTCTCTCTCTCTCTCTCTCTCTCACACACACACACACACACACACACACACAAAACGAACACGCTAGTTTTCGATGTTTAGCCTCAATATGAGCATCGTTCCCTTTACATATACATGCTCCCTCACATCAATTATGTTACTCTTGGACCATTAACGATGAGACCTGCTCGTCTATGCTAAGATTAAAATTATTTTGTGATCGACGTTTCAGTGAGTGGAGTGGTAGGGACCGGGCGTCAGCCAATCGCAGCTGTTTCTCGGGCTCCACGTGCTCTCTGTGTTGCCTGCAGCCTTTCCTTGTTAGGCGGTCTGCAGCGTTTGGAGGGGTGGTCAAGCGTGGTAAGCTGCAAGGGCGGCAGGGGAGGGGAAGAAAAACCAAGAACGCAAGATTTATTATTTTCTGTATTTCTATGCAAATAAACCGAAACTACGAGTATGTCTACAGCTGAAATTAGTACTTCAGTAAACTTCCCAGTTTCTGCACAATAATAATGGAATGAACAATGCCAGATACACAATAACTGTGAAGTGATTATAATTAAATTGTTTGATTACAACACCGATTCTTTCGTATCTTATATTCTGACATCGTAGCTTATTTGTTTTGACTTTTTTTAAATTAAGGAACCTACAGTAGTTAAATAAGAAAGCTTGCAAAGAGAAATTTGGCCACATGATACTTCATGTTCAGTGGACTTTGGTCATATGTTGACATATACGAAATGATGCAGTCATACCGAAGCATATGTAGAGGGTGGCCCATTTAAATGTTTCAGCGTAAATGTATCTGGAGTATAAATGTACGTTGGAAAACGGCTTATGAATTTAAGGCAAAGGCTCATGAAAGTAGATACTACAAGACATTCTAAAACGCAAGCAAATATTATTTTCAACACAAACTTTCTGTGAATGGTACACTTTGTGAAATGTAAGACAAGGATGGCTTGCCCAAAACGTGGCGGTCTTCGGATTGGAATCTCATTGTCTTCAGTAATGAGAACCGCTTCGAAGTGAGCCCAGACGACCAGCGAACGTGTTTCTGAAGACGGCCCTGATAGCCGTGGGATACCAACAGGACTGCCATACGCCACGACAACTAGGAGTGATTTTTTGGTGTGTCATTTCATTTCACAGAAAGGCCCCTTCCAAACGCTGTACCCTCACATCACGGCGGAACGTCGATGATATCTTAAGTCCCATTTTGTTGCTTCATGGCAAGCCATCCTGGACTTACATTTCAGAAAGCACACGGCGAGATTTTCTAATGCTTGTGACCAATGCTTGGCCAGAAAGGTCGTCGGATCTCTCCCAAACTGAGTACGTTTGGAGCATTAGGGGCAGGGCCTCCCAACAAGCTGGGGATTATGAAGATCTAACGCCCCAACTGGAGTTAACTTCGCTTCACATCCCTCAGGAGGACGTCAAACAACTCTATCAGTAGGCCCCAAGCTGACTAACTGCTTGCATGAGGGCCAGAGGTGGACAAGCGCGTAACAGACATGCTCAGTTTGTGAATAAATCACCCAATGTTTCTGAAGTTATAATCAATCGTTTGTCTGTAAATGTACATCACATCTACCAATTTCCATCCTACTTCTGTAATTACTTCGTGGTGCGTCGCTATTTTTGTCGTACAATGTACAGATTTTGGCAGTATTGTTTGGCTCACCGAAACATGGATAAATGCAAGCCACCGGGTAAGTACTGGCCGGATAGGTGATTTAATAAGTGACACCATGCCACAACCTGTTGAGATAGTAAGCTGATTCTCATCTGAGCAGGTACACCAGCAGGATTCGTTGTTGTTTGAATCGAAGAATGATTACCACGAAGAAATCTGCGGACACATACTACTGACTGGCTACAATGAAAAAAACATTCCCATACCAGGCGACTGCAGAATGGGCTGATAATTGACCACTTTACATCTGTATGTTGTAGGTTACCTGTAAAAGAACTGAAAAAAAGTGGTTACAGGGTTCTAAGACCGACACCAAATGACTACGACTTCAATTCCATTGAACTCATGTGGGCACAAGTTGAAGCTCATGTAGCAAAGAACAATAAGAAGGTATGCTGGCAGAAGTGGGAAGATCGAGGAAGGATGCTATAAACGAAACTTTACCGTCAGATTAGCACAATATTGTCAGACATACAAAGGAAGCGATAATGAGAGCTTAGGAGAATGTATGTGTAGTGGAAAATAACATTCTACAACTTATTATTTCATTAAATTCTGACAGGAGTTCTATGGACTACAAAGACGATGATGAAAATGGTTCAGATATTAGTGGCCTTGCCTCCGTTAACGGTACAGTGTGTAACAGAAATTCATTTGCGTTCACTCCTTACAGTTTTTTTCGCTTATTTAGACCATTTGTTAGTTTTCAATATCTTAGGCATCGTATGCTAATCTTATTGCTGTTATTCATCTGTACCATGTGATCGGTATCATAACACGTTGCAATCTCTGCAACAGCAGTGACACCCACCACTGCCCTCTCCTCTACCTGTAAGTACTCTGGAAGCAGTTGATAAGTTGACGATTTGGGCAACTATCCATCTCACGATCAGATGCCATGTTGTGTACAAGCTGGCAATTCCGCTAGCCACCATCGCCGACTATCAGTAAGTTTTAATCGCAGTGTAAGATAACGCACCGAGCGCAAATTTTCCAAAAGCAGACCCGGATCGAATACGCAGTGGGTTAACGCCTGTCGGTTAGTACACGGGCCAGCTTATGTTTGGTTTGTGGAGTGTTGCCTCCCTCGTTTTGATAAATACTGGGTTGTGATTATGTGTGGTTTAGGTATTGTTCTTTTAGGTAAAATTTGGGTTGTTCTACAAACTCTGCTTCAATGTAGGACAAGCAAACAGTTAAAACACGCAAAGCAAAATTTACACGTCACAGCCAGATGTCACATACGACGTCCTGCGTTAGGTTACATTGCTGACTCTTGCATGAGGAATAACAACCGACTACAACATTAAAAAAGGAAAAGTTTTCAAAACCTGATGTAATAGACACCCTACTACACGACATAAAAGCAAAAGAAAGGACTGATAAAGATTAATTTTACTCTGTTTTTCTACTCACCCTCCATGTGTAATATACAGGGTGCATCACCTAAAACTTGCACCGCTAATATAGCAAAAATTGAAAGTGCCATTGATGTGCGGTTTTCACTGAAAGGATTGGTAGCCAGGGGCTCATACTGTTAGCTAATCAACAGATTTCAATAATACTCAGAAAGTGTATTCTTGTGCAGACATACACTTTTTAGATGTTACAATGCCTGTTGGCATTAACAAACTAAAAAGAGGGTAAATTAGAATGTCAGTGATGTTTATTGCAGGTTCAAGTGCAAGATATCGTATTTTGAAAAGTTCCCACACCGACACTTGTGCAATACCTACTATGGTAACACACACTAAAGCACAGTACTAGAACATTGTCTAGTTGTTTTGGATCCTGACAAGTATCGAGACAATTCACCACCACAGGTTGCGTTCGAAACGACCACCGACAGCGACAATACACGCTTCCAATCTGGTGTGGAACGACTGTTGCATTTCAACTGACGTTTCCGACCAGGTTGCCGTAATACGTCGCTGTGTATCATCGGGTTGGTTGGCATGTTCTTGTAGACAGCGTCTTTCAGTTTTCCCCCACAAAAAAGTGTAAAGTCGTCACCTCTGAGAAACAGGGGCCGGCCAAGATACAGATCCTTAGCGACTAATCGAACGATTTAGAAAGAATTGGTGAAGACTTTCTGTAGTCCTTCGTGCACTGTGATCTAAATAGTTATCATGTTGGTATCATAGGTTCCTCCTACTCTGTAGAGAAACGTCTTCTGGCATCCGTGGAAAATGGTCTATTAAGAGATTGCGATGTTTGCCAACGGGGATAGTCTATAGATGGTTCAAATGGCTCTGAGCACTATGGGACTCAACATCTTAGGTCATAAGTCCCCTAGAACGTAGAACTACTTAAACCTAACTAACCTAAGGACAATCACACACACCCATGCCCGAGGCAGGATTCGAACCTGCGACCGTAGCAGTCCCGCGGTTCCGGACTGCAGCGCCAGAACCGCTAGACCACCGCGGCCGGCGATAGTCTATAGACCACTAGCGCATTTTTTGACTGTTTACCAGATCATCATTGGTAAATGTAGCTTCATCACTATACAAGAGACATGATACATCTGGAGCACTTTGCATGGAGCTCTTGATGGAAAGAGATGTGATAGGTATTGAACCTATCTCCGTGGAGAATGTGTAGGGCATTTGCCTGACCAATGCCAGTTCCTCATCCTATTGCGCGGGAGCTAGCGCGCGGATCAACTGCAACAGCAGCAAGAACGTTAATTTCCACTCTTCTGTCCTTACTTGTTTCCTACTTGTTGTCTAGGTGTTACACTAGCACTTTCACGTAACTGGTTGTAGGACTTGATAAATAATTGCCGGGATGGTTGACATCTATTGGGATATCTTGCAGCATACACCGAACTAGAACGAGCTGCATTCTTCCTGTACTTTCCAACACAGAATGAGCATCTTGGCTTTTTCTGCTTTGGTAAATCACATCGTCCACTCACGACCTACTGCTTGGGTTGCCAAGCATTAACTGACTATCAAATTTCAGTGCATCCAGGGTACACTAAAGCACAGTGTAAGCAAAATACCTACATCGTAGCTGCGTGTCAGTCCAAGCAGTAGGTCTTTAGTGGACGAAGCGACTCAACAACGCAGAAGAGTGGAAATTAATGTTCTTACTCCTGTTGCAGATAATCCGCACGTTATCTCCTGCGCAATCATACGAGGAAGTGAAACGAATGCTTTTTGGCAGAGATAAAAGGACATAAGAAGACATAGGCTTCATTGTGTGGGAGCAGCGATTAAGTGCAGACAAAGCTGGTTCATAGATATATTACATTAATTGAGACAGTTGGATATTCTTATTGTTTCCATTTAATATTCAAGTCTTTGTATGTCTATCCTTTTGGCTGGAGGGCTTGGGTACCACGACAATTTACTATTGTAAGAAAATAAAACGCCTACAACCGTCCTTATGGTACACTACAGGACATTAAAATTGCTACACCACGAAGATGACGTGCTACAGACGCGAAATTTAACCGACAGGAAGAAGATGCTGTGATATGCAAATGATTAGCTTTTCAGAGCGTTCACACAAGGTTGGCGCCGGTGGTGACACCTAGAACGTGTAAGGAGGAGAAATGCGTATCATCACGTTTCTAATTTTGATAAAGGTCGGATTGTAGCCTATGGCAATTGCGGTTTATCTTATCGCGTTGGTCGAGATCCAATGACTGTTAGCAGAATATGGAATCGGTGGGTTCAGGAGGGTAATACAGAACGCCGTGCTGGACCCCAACAGCCTCGTGTCACTAGCAGTCGAGATGACAGGTATCTTATCCGTATGGCTGTAACAGATCGTGCAGCCACGTCGCGATCCCTGAGTCAACACATGGGGACGTTTGCAAGACGACAACCATCTGCACGAACAGTTCCACGACGTTTGCAGCAGCATGGACTATGACGCTGCATCACAGACAGGAGCGCCTGCGATGGTGCACTTAACGTCGAACCTGGGTGCTCGAATGGCAAAACGTCATTTTCTCGGATGAATCCAGGTTCTGTTAACAGCATCATGACGGTCGCATCCGTGTTTGGCGACATCGCGGTGAACGCACATTTGGCGTATCACCCGGCGTGATGGTATGGAGTGCCGTTGGTTACACGTCTACGTCACCTCTTGTTCGAATTGACGGCACTTTGAACAGTGGACGTTACATTTCAGATGTGTTACGACCCGTGGCTCTACGCTTCTTTCGATCCCTGCGAAACCCTGCATTTCAGCAGGATAATGCACGACCGCATGTTGCAGGTCCTGTACGGGCATTTCTGGATACAGAAAATGTTCGACTGCTGTCCTGGCCAGCACATTCTCCAGACCTCGCACCAATTGAAAACGTCTGGTCAGTGGTGGCCGAGTAACTGGCTCGTCACAATACGCAGTCATTACTCTTGATGAACTGTAGTATCGTGTTGAAGCTGCATGGGCCGCTGTACCTGTACACGCGATCCAAGTTCGGTTTGACTCAATGCCCAGGCGTATCAAGGCCGTAATTGCGGCCCGAGGTGGTTGTTCTGGGTACTGATTTCTCAGGATCTATGCACCCAAATTGCGTGAAAATGTAATCACATGTCAGTTCTAATATAATATATTTTTTCAATGAATACTCGTTTAACATCTGCATTTCTTCATGGTGAAGCAATTTTAATGGCGAGTAGTGTATTATTTATTTTGTGGCTACAAGTATCGGCACTTCAATGCGCTATCTACAGGCCGTAGTTGCTGAAGGGGTTTACGCGATCCCTGTATATCAGTGGCCAGCTAGCAGTTGATGGTTGGAATGCTGACACCAAAGTTTACAGATAGTCTGCGTAACAAGTTATATTTGCCACTGATGCGGTATGAACAGGGATCGTGTCAACTCCTTCAGCATCAACTGCGGCCTGGAAACGCATTGAAGCGCCGAAACTGGTTACCACAAAATAAACAACATCATAAAGACGGCTGTAGGCGTTTTCTTACAAAATTTAATACTGTGTCGAGCTTAGAAAGGATCGTAATTATCATAGCCAGATGCGAATTCTGCTGCCCTAATCGTGATTTTTATGCTAATAAATTAATTTTTCAGAGGATTTTTAATTTTGGCTCCCAACAGCAGCACCTCAAGCAAGCCAAACAACACAGGTGTATACGATATTGCAGTGCCTGTGTTACGCAGAAGTAAACTGCAATGTTTCTTCGAACATGTATGAAACACTGAACGAAGAGACACTGTGGCGACTACAGCTGTTATGAAATACGCGAAATGTATTCGCAGCTGCGAATATGGACTAACGTCAGATGCATGACGTAATGTCGACAGTGAAAATTTGTGTGCCGGACTGAGATTCGAACCTGGATTTCCCGCCTGTCGCTAGTGGCCACCTTACCATTATCCTAACCGAAATGCTTCATGTCAAGACACAAACTTCCAGATGCCGTCAATCATCGGTCTACAAACTATACTCGTACAGCCATTATGTATATTTTCATATAGGGGAGAGATTTTAATTGAATGTCTCATGCCTATTGTCGGCGGATAGATACGATGTAGCAGTCATTGGTGTCCTGAAGTATGAGGCAATGTTTTTACAGACATGCACAGTGCCTGCCGTTGTGGACGAGCGGTCTTAGCCGCTTCAGTCTTGAACCGCGCGACCGCTACGTTCGCAGGTTCGAATCCTGCCTCGGGCTTGGATGTGTGTGATGTCCTTAGGTTAGTTAGATTTTAAGCAGTTCTAAGTTCTAGGGGACTGATGAGCTCAGATGTTAAGTCCCATATTGCTCAGAGCCATTTGAGCCATTTTGAACATGCACAGGAATATATGTAATGGATGTACGAGTATGGTTTGTGGGCACATGGTTGAGAGTGGCAACTGACCCTTAACATAGAAAAATGTATTGTATTGCGAATACATAGAAAGAAGGATCCTTTATTGTATGATATTATGATAGCGGAACAAACACTGGTAGCAGTAACCTCTGTAAAATATCTGGGAGTATGCGTGCGGAACGATTTGAAGTGGAATGATCATATAAAATTAATTGTTGGTAAGGCGGGTACCAGGTTGAGATTCATTGGGAGAGGCCTTAGATTTTAAGCAGTTCTAAGTTCTAGGGGACTGATGAGCTCAGATGTTAAGTCCCATATTGCTCAGAGCCATTTGAGCCATTTTGAACATGCACAGGAATATACGTAATGGATGTACGAGTATGGTTTGTGGGCACATGGTTGAGAGTGGCAACTGACCCTTAACATAGAAAAATGTATTGTATTGCGAATACATAGAAAGAAGGATCCTTTATTGTATGATATTATGATAGCGGAACAAACACTGGTAGCAGTAACCTCTGTAAAATATCTGGGAGTATGCGTGCGGAACGATTTGAAGTGGAATAATCATATAAAATTAATTGTTGGTAAGGCGGGTACCAGGTTGAGATTCATTGGGAGAGGCCTTAGAAAATGTAGTCCTTCAACAGAGGAAGTGGCTTACAAAACACTCGTTCGACCTATACTTGAATATTGCTCGTCAGTGTGGGATCCGTACCAGGTCGGGTTGACAGATTAGATAGACAAGATCCAAAGAAGAGCGGCACATTTCGTCACAGGATTATTTGGTAAGCGTGATAGCGTTACGGAGATGTTTAGCAAACTCAAGTGGCAGACTCTGCAAGAGAGGCGCTCTGCATCGCGGTGCAGCTTGCTGTCCAGGTTTCGAGAGGGTGCGTTTCTGGATGAGGTGTCGAATATATTGCTTCCCCCTACTTATACCTCCCGAGGAGATCACGAATGTAAAATTAGAGAGATTAGAGCGCGCACGGAGTCTTTCCGGCAGTCGTTCTTCTCGCGAACCATACGCGTCTGGAACAGCAAAGGGAGGTAATGACAGTGCCACGTAAAGTGCCCTCCGCCACACACGGTTGGGTGGCTTGCGGAGTATAAATGTAGATGCAGATGTAGACATATGGAAGTTTGGGTCTGGCTCTGAGTCGTGCGTGTGTAGCCTTATAGTAATGCAAGCATTAGCGATACCTCCATGCTATGGTACATCATGTCATGAGGAATAACTTCCTTTAGAAACAAAATGTTCGCTGACGCTTCCAGCTGGTGCAAGGTGTACTTTAGTATTCGGCGCTCCTTGGAAGACATGAGTTCACTGAACAAGTAGGGTCCACTAATCAAATTTGGCTCTTTACTGCCTACCCTAGCAAAATGAATGGAGGACATTCAGGAAGAAAACCAAGGAAATGAGTGTTTCTATGCGGAAAACAACGGTTTACAAGCGAAGCAAGAATATTAGTTTTCCTCTGCCTAATCTGTCTCACATGAAGCAATTACTGGATTACAGGCAACACACACCACACATTTACTCCAAAGAGTTACTATGCCACGTCGCCTCTATGAGGCATAATCCATGATAAAAGACGCCTAGTGTCACATGGAAGCATCATCGAATATTTTTTGTCTAAGACATTTGTTCCCCGTGACGTGATTTCACTCCTAGACATTTAATGCTAGAACTTCGAAAAACTCTGCATAAAAATGTGAACTTAGAGGTCGGGTATAAATCCTCCCCACACTTTTTATCCACTGGGTAGAATGTAACATGTTTTGTGCTTTTATTTCAAATGGTTTGAAACGTCCCCTTAGAAAAATAAATCAATTACTATGCTGGTAAACCCCTTATGTTATTTTATTTTCAAACAGTTGAGCAAAACTGAACGTACTCAGACATTTCTCTCTTTACTTATTCTGATCATCACTAAACTGACGGACAATATTTTTAGGGGCAACGCAATCTGACTTTCAATAATCCCTGCAAAAGAATGGCCCTGACTAACAACAACCTATACCTTTCATGAATCACTTACCTTAGAAAAATCTTCGTCTCTCGCACTACTGCAATACAGCGAGCGCCAATACTGCCAGCTAAATAAAATATTCTAACCACTGAAGGCACTAACTACTGATAGGCCTAGTTAGCAAATGAAAGATTTTGACAGGTAACAAACAATGTGATATATCAGTTCATGACATCCCGTCTTACAAATTTACTCTCTCTGATGGACACACGTCCGCTCTCAAAACTCCGCCATCTCACTCCCCACATCCACCACTGCTGGCGGCTTACCTCCAACTGCGGAACGCTACGCGCTGTTCACATCCAACTGCCCAACACTAGAATAGCGAATATTCCAACAATGGCAACCAGCCACAGACTGCACACGGCACAGCCAGTGATTTTCATACAGAGCTCTACGTGGCGTTACCAATATAAAAACCTAAACAGCCTACTTACAGGTTCAAATGGCTCTGAGCACTAAGGGACTTAACATCTGAGGTCATCAGTCCCCTAGAACTTAGAACTACTTAAACCTAACTAACCTAAGGACATCACACACATCCATGCCCGAGGAAGGATTCGAACCTGCGACCGTAGTGGTTGCGCGGTTCCAGACTGAAGAGCCTAGAACCGCTCGGTCACAGCGGCCGGCTGCTTTAATTTCCTGACAGTGTTTATTCGAAACAGGATCGGGAAGTTCACCTGTTCCTTACAAATGTGCAGCGCTCCAGACGGTGCGGGGACAGTGCTCGTCGGTGGGCCGGCAGGCTTCCTCCTTGAGAGTGCGGAGAGGCGCGCTGGTAGTCGGAAATTCCGGGCGCATGCAGGCTGCGCCCGCCCGGGGCTAATCTCACGTTGGGTAAACACGGGACCGGGACCACTGGCGAGGCACGGCCCGCAGCCGCTGTCTCATCTCCCACGGGCGGGGCCGTCCGGCGCCAAAATGAGTTCCAGGCGTACCCAGCAGGAGGGAGCGTGGGGGGTAGGGTGCAGTCGGGCATAGGAGTGGGCGCGGGGAGGCCTCAGATGACGACAGGGCGGGCGGAAAAATGTGCTGCCGACCGAAAAAGGGACGTCTGTAGCTGGCTGCAGCAGCCCTATCGCCTCACAGCGTTCCAGTACCCCTGAGGCATTAGTTCGCTTCCCAGCTTCCTGTGATGGAAGCAATACAGTGGTGTGCTGCTAGATTTGTTACCAGTATGTTCGATCTGCACTCGAGCATTACGGAAGTGGTCCGTGAACTCAAATGAGAATTTCTAGAAGGAAGGCGACGTTCATTTCACGAAACACAGTCGAGAAAATGCAGGAATCCGGCATTTGCGGCTGCTGGCATTCTACATCTGGCATCGTGCAATTCACGTGAGGATGGAGAAGACATAAGAAGAGGAATAGTGCTTGTACGGAAACAAAGACACTCTTTATCCCTCTCTCCGTTTGCGAGTGGGAATGATTAAAAGTGGTACAACGTCCCTCCGCCACGCTTACGAGTTATGATTATAGATACAGATGTGATCGTCGCTCTAAATATATAATAAAATCAGGCAACTCTGCAGCATTTAGACACTAGTGGAACGTAACAAATGACACAATGAAACTACTGCCTCACAGAAATGCTTTTAAAAATTATCCATTATTTCCCTAATGTGTATATTGTAGCGAAACGTAGTAACAAATACTGATCATCCAAAATATTATGACCACACACCTAATAGCCGGCATGTCCACCTTTCGCACGGATAACAGAGGCGACGCTTCGTGGCATGGAAGCAAAGAGACCTTGGAGATCGCTGGAGGGGGCTGGCACGACATCCGCACACACAGGTCCCCCAATTCCCGTTAATTCTGGTGCGGTGTGGCGATGGTTTCTGACGCCACGATCAATCACATATCCGGCAAGTTGGGGGGGTCAGCACATAAATTGCAACTAGCCACCTAATTCCTCGACCATTCCATCACACGCCTGGCCTCGTGACATGGCGAATTATGTCGTAGAAAAAGGCCACTGCCATAGGGAAACACGATCGTCATCAAGGTGGTCTGCAACCGCTACTTGTCATCATGATACCTTGCACGAACTCCACTGGACTCAGAGCATAATGGAGCCGCCGCCAGCTTCTCTCTGTCCTACAGCACTGTTGTCAAGTAGCTGTTCCCCTCAGAGACCACAGATAGGCGCCCTCCCATCGGCATGATGAACAAGACGTCGAGATTCATCAGATCATTCAACGTTTTGACATTGCGCCAAAGTCCGGTGCCGATGCTCACGTGCCCATTTATGTCGTAATTACCGATGTTTTCGTGGTGTTAACAGCGCCACATGCTTGGGTCGTCGGCTGCGGAGGCCAGACGCACTGTCCGTTGAGACACATTTATACTTTCCCCATCAGTGAAGTCTGATGTTACATCCGCCGCAATTCGCCACGTGTCCTCTTTTGACGGCCGCTGTGGCCGAGCGGTTCTAGGCGCTCCAGTCTGGAACCGCGCTACTGCTACGGTCGCAGGTTCGAGTCCTGGGTGTGGGTGTGTGTGATGTCCCTAGGTTAGTTAGGTTTAAGTAGTTCTAAGTTCTAGGGGACTGATGACCTCAGATGTTAAGTTCCATAGTACTCAGAACCATTTGAACTATTTTGTGCTGTTTTACCAATCTGCTCAGTCTGGGACGTACGACATCTGTAATGTGATGGTGGGGGAGGGGGGGGGGGTAGTGGGCTGGGGGGTTCACCACCCAGCCTCAAGACGTCTTATGGATGTGGTTTCAAGGCGTCTGGACGTGGTGTTACCCTGGTTTCGCAACGTTTTGAAGACACTCAATACAGCACTCCTCGAACATCCGAGAAGTCGAGTAGTTTCCGAAATACCCGTTCCGAGCCTCTGGGTCATAACAAACTTTCTTTCTTTCTTTTTTCTTTTGCTTGTGCCTTTTTCCCGCAAATGACGCAGGATCGGCATGGTTAATCGGATTTGGCAAGGTTAATCTAAGGGGTGGCCATATGCCCTTCCTGCCGCCACCCCTTCCCCACCCCCCACCCGGGACAGAATTACTGTACCCCAACTGTGTCTTGTGTAATCCATGGAATAGTGCGAATGTGTTCAGATATCTGCGAGACGTGTAACTGAGGCGAGACGTGGGGACCAGCCCGGAATTCACCTAGTGGGATGTGGAAAACCGCCTAAAAACCACATCCAGGCTGGCCAGCAAACCGGCCTCCGTCGTTAAGCCACCGGGCGGATTCGATCTGGGGCCACAGGCCATCACAATTTGTCCATGGTCAACCTCATGTACGCGCGGGTTCTGCATTCTAAACACGGACAGCACGCTCATACTACATGCACCGTGGGTGCGTGTGACTAGCAGTCATTCCTGGCCAGGCAAGGTCGTTGGACATAATGTTCTGGGTTATCAGAAAAGTAACGCCTCCAAATTTTTTGTGCGGGAACTCTTATCGCTTTTTAAATAACTCAAACGATATTAACATTCTATATCCTTATTCTTCATTTCTACATATTTTCAGTCTACTACAGCTAGAAGGCTCTGAATTGTGTGTAACGCAATTACATCGGTGTGTAGGAGACCCTCAAAAAAGTCAAAGTTGAAATTCCAAGACTTCGTCCATACATGGAGCACTCTCTCCTTCAGCCTGACAACGACGGACCACACACAAGCGCTGCGACATCTGCAACAATACGACGCCTTGGGTTTACCACTTGGCCCCATGCGATTCTCATCTGTTTCCAAAACTTGAAGAACGGCTTCGAGGATTTCACTATGACAGTGATGAGGTGATATAGCTCCGTCAACAAACTGAAATATTTTACGGTGATGGTATCAACAAACTGTATCTTTTTTTTTTAAATCTTATGGGACTTAACTGCTAAGTTCATCAGTCCCTAAGCTTACACACTACTTAACCTAAATTATCCTAAGGACAAACACACACAACCATGCCCGAGGGACGACTTGAACCTCCGCCGAGACCAGCCGCACAGTCCATGACTGCAACGTCTAAGACCGCTCGGCTAATCCCGCGCGGCAAACTGGTATCTCGTCGGGAGAAATGTGTTCGTCCCCAGTATGACTATGCTTGGAAATAAGAAGGTAGACATGAAGAATAAAGATTTGGAATGTTAATAGCGATTGTTGTATGTAAATAGCTTTAAACGTTCCACATAAAAATTCGGAGCCTTTACTTTTCATCACCCCTTGGTACTTCATAAATGTTTCTGAAAGATGTGGTAACTGTTTCATCACTGGTTTAAAAAAAAAAAATAATACGTGTGAAACTGCTGGCAGGCAGTCCCCAAATGTTTACTAAGCTACATAGTGGGAAATGGTCTTCATTCTCAGCGGACAGGGGTCTCTTCCTAAAGAGTCATTGTTCCATTAGTATTTGATGTTACATTACGTTTCTTACCTTCTAGTCGACCATTCTCTCCAATGTAATGATAATTTTTGTTGTATTGTTATGGTAGAAAGAACCTTCATACCATATTATTTTTGACACATAAATATGACAAAGGAATTTTTCAATTTCCTTATGACAGTGCCTTCGAAGGGTGAGTACGTCTCACGCTAGATTTATAGCAATCATTATTTATTTGGTTTATTCCTATACACGTGGAAAGACAGTAACGGTAAAACTGAATACTTAATCAGGAAGCACCTTCTTATTTTAGATGTGTTGTACGCCACTATTTGTCGAAACGTTCTCGGTGGAGTACAGTCGCCATAGGCGTGTTACGGAGTTGGGGAGCAAGTTCTGCACAGTGACTGAGCAAGGGGGAAGCTCCTTCCAAGTTCACAGCGCCGGCGCCGCTCGCCTACCTTGCTGCTGGTGTAGGCGGCTGCGGTGGCTTCCCTCAGGTCCCCATGGCTGCAGGCGGCTGTTTCCACTCAGTTAGGCGCCATCACTGCCTGCAACATGACACGTCAACGATTCGTTACAGATTTGGCAAGTGATCGACTTTACAAAAGAACTAGCAGAGCCATTGTAAATAGTCTACTAATGACTTCACCAGAACGAGAAATTTACTTCT
The DNA here is from genome assembly GCF_023864275.1 of Schistocerca cancellata. Classification (NCBI taxonomy): domain Eukaryota; kingdom Metazoa; phylum Arthropoda; class Insecta; order Orthoptera; family Acrididae; genus Schistocerca; species Schistocerca cancellata. The sequence goes on from NC_064627.1 coordinate 212,810,632, forward strand.
TATTTTATTCCAAAGTAAAATGATTATAACAACAGCATCAACTGTACGGCTTGTGTCAATCTCAGTTTAAAAAAAATTCAGTCACGGAATGTATTGTCACAGTGTGTTATAAGCCAACAATTCAACCAGTGTTGCAAATGTTCAAATGTGTGGGAAATCTTATGGGACTTAACTGCTAAGGTCATCAGTCCTTAAGTTTACACACTACTTAACCTAAATTATCCTAAGGACAAACACACACTCCAATACCCGAGGGAGAACTCGAACCTCCGCCGGGACCAGCCGCTCAGTCCGTGACTGCGGCGCCTGAGACCGCTCGGCTAATCCCACGCGTCAACCATTGTTGCAGATGTGCTCCACACGAGTGCCATATTTTCTACAGGATCAGTACCACGTTAGTTGTAATGCATTCATCTTCAACCAGATACGACCACTTGGTAAGAACGTGTCATAAATTATCCTTTGAACTAATGGCATAGCCGCGCGGGATTAGCCGAGCGGTCTCTTCTCTTGTGTCACATGTCCAAAACTGTTTTATTGAAATCAACACTAACATAATAAGATCCAAGAGGAAAATGATGCAATGAAGGTATCATAGTCTGCGTTTACTTCTATTGAAATTTACGGTCTGAGTGGTATTAGTCAATGCATAGAACTATTCACTAACATCTCATGCATCACACTGAACACATCTCAATTACGAAACCCTTACACTGGCAATGATTGTACATAAAAAACAGTTTTGATACGCACTCCATCAGGAGATAGCGTAAATTGATTCCTTCAACATGGAGTCATTCTGCTCTCAAATCGATAGTGTATAAATGTGACGAACGAATACAGTTGAGTAGATAATGAAAATGACGGAGAACCTAAAAATATTTATTTTACCTCCATGAATAGGGTTACACATTATTAGTTACTTCTAAACAAGACAATGATTGTTCGTTCATTTGCCTATAATACGCATAGGTGTACTATGAATACTTGATAAACTATGATAATGCCCTGCAACTACTAAAAATTGTTTTCCTTTAATTTTCGAATCTTTTCAGTCAAAATAATACAAACGGAAAAAGGAAGAAGTATCCCGCTCAAAATCTACAAAAGTAAGTTAAACACATGAAGAAGGAAAACTGCTGTCTTTCCACGACGGATGTGTAGATAAATATTCAACCAGATTCATATCACAGATACTGAATCAGAGGGCTGATGGTGAAAAATTAGCTTCCTTAGAGACTGTACTGGAACGTCGTTGTAAAAGCAACACTTTACATGAAGAATACAAATTCTGTCAAAAATAAAACAATATCGCATCTCGAAACAGAAAAATGCATGAAGCAATTAGAGATAACACTGCTACAAAACAGCTTCTAATTCAGTTACCGATTTGCTAAGGACTAGTTGATATAATTATGTCTCCAGCTTCTGATTCATGACTTTTGTTTAATAGCTTGTGTAACAAATACTATACTTGTTCGCAGATTTGCATCAATGAGAGGAAAAACGTCATGTACTAAGAAACAGTTTTTCTAATCGTTTAAGTACCGAGTATATCTTCAACATTGTTACTCTACATCAAATGAATGGAACTACATTTTGCGACAAATGAGTTCTTGTAGCCTCCGCATTTTTTTTGGTTGTTTAAATTAATATTGCCAAAAGAGTGGGTTGTGTTTTCAGGTTTCGTAGATTTCAAGACTATTGCTCTCAATAGCTCTAAATTTCCATACCTGCATTGAGTTTACAGTTCTTCGGCTCGGTCTTGAAATTTTATTTTATGTCTCAGATTCCAATACTATGTCATGGCAATATTAGTTTGGTGCTTTTTATTTATCTGTCATACTTCCTGTTTTGTCCTTCACTGAAGACCACAAAATCAAGTAGATTTGTAAATTATATTTTTCTTTCTTTTAAATCGTCAATTTTTCTGTAAATTTGATGGCATCCTCTATTTCCTTCGTCACGTACCAGTCGTTCCCTCTGTACGTAGCTACTACTCCCACTATCTTCCATGATCTGTTTTGTATATTATATCATCACTGTGCAACTCTCCCATTCTGTTTCACTCAACGCCAAGTTAAATAATCCGTCGTTCCACAGGTATATCCCAAATAATGCGTCCATTCTTCTCTTACGGGGTTTCAGTTTGAAGTGTACTGTTTGTTGTTAAACTCAGGTAAGGCATACATCTAATTTCTGGTCCAGATTTTCTTTTCGTGCACTTGAGATAGGTCCTCTTAAATTACATTACTCAGGTAGAAACAGAAATTTACCTTATTCATAATACTGTCTTATTCATAATGCTGTTAACTACGAACAGCGCACTTGAGTGGATGTTTTGTAATCAGCATCATATAAAAGTATCACGTGCGCCAGATGCAAGAATTTAATCAAATTACGGCTTTATTGTACTTATTTATATCTAGTTTACCTACAGAAAACTCAATTTTACATATCCTCCACAAAATCTAATGTGTTACACGTAACATCTCTGCATCATCCACAGAGATTAAAGAGAAAAGAATGATACGCGCGTTGTATTAATAATAACGAAGGGGTTACTTTCCTGGGTACTGGTTATTACTCGAAAAACGAAACATCGGCAGACAGGCTTTTACAGCAGTACTTTTAGTGTGTATCATTTAACAACTCGTGCATTTCTGAATGGTAGGCGTTACAATGCTAGAAGATGGTAGCTGCACTGGGATGTGCGTTCAATATCATTGATTCTGGGCAATATAAATGCATAAGATCAAGACCAAGTCTTCAACAACATCACTGCAGATAAAGGCCTAGCCACGTAGCACAGCAGCGGGTGTGCGTGGCCTGGATTCCACAAACGTTTGGTAGCTTTCTGGAGAAATGTGGCACCAGATGTCCACCCATGGGTCAGGCAATTCCCGTAATTTACGGGCCGGGGTTTTGTGAGCTTGTAGCTGGCATCCGGTACCGTACCAGGTATGTTCCATCGGGTTCAGATCAAGCGAATTTGATGGCCAAGACATCGATGTGAGTCCACTATTGCGCTCAGCAAATCACTCTAGCACCATTCTGGCACTGTCGCACGGACGGGTATCCAGCTGGATGAAGCTGCGGCCATCGAATAAGACATTGAGCATTATATCTTTTTAAAGCGATATCTTCTTTATTACCCATTGTTCCTGATCTTTGTTCATGAGCTGTCCTTAGGTATTAGACAATGAGTTATTAAAGCAGCACAAATGATATTTCATTAAATGTATATTCTAATACAAGGAGTGTAGTAGAGAAGGTGAATGATCGACTTAGGTTTATTGGGAGAGTTATAGGAAAGGGTTGCTCGCCTGTAAAGGAGACCCCGTGCACGGAGCAGTAGTGTCACCCATTGCTGAGTACTGCTCGAGTGTTTGGGACCTCCACCCGATCGTATTAAGGAAAGACATCGAAGAAAATCAGGGACGGGCTGCTAGATAGTGACTGGCAGATTCGATCAATTCGCAACTACACTCCTGGAAATTGAAATAAGAACACCGTGAATTCATTGTCCCAGGAAGGGGAAACTTTATTGACACATTCCTGGGGTCAGATACATCACATGATCACACTGACAGAACCACAGGCACATAGACACAGGCAACAGAGCATGCACAATGTCGGCACTAGTACAGTGTATATCCATCTTTCGCAGCAATGCAGGCTGCTATTCTCCCATGGAGACGATCGTAGAGATGCTGGATGTAGTCCTGTGGAACGGCTTGCCATGCCATTTCCACCTGGCGCCTCAGTTGGACCAGCGTTCGTGCTGGACGTGCAGACCGCGTGAGACGACGCTTCATCCAGTCCCAAACATGCTCAATGGGGGACAGATCCGGAGATCTTGCTGGCCAGGGTAGTTGACTTACACCTTCTAGAGCACGTTGCGTGGCACGGGATACATGCGAACGTGCATTGTCCTGTTGGAACAGCAAGTTCCCTTGCCGGTCTAGGAATCGTAGAACGATGGGTTCGATGACGGTTTGGATGTACCGTGCACTATTCAGTGTCCCCTCGACGATCACCAGTGGTGTACGGCCAGTGTAGGAGATCGCTCCCCACACCATGATGCCGGGTGTTGGCCCTGTGTGCCTCGGTCGTATGCAGTCCTGATTGTGGCACTCAGCTGCACGGCGCCAAACACGCATACGACCATCATTGGCACCAAGGCAGAAGCGACTCTCATCGCTGAAGACGACACGTCTCCATTCGTCCCTCCATTCACGCCTGTCGCGACACCACTGGAGGCGGGCTGCACGATGTTGGGGCGTGAGCGGAAGACGGCCTAACGGTGTGCGGGACCGTAGCCCGGCTTCATGGAGACGGTTGCGAATGGTCCTCGCCGATACCCCAGGAGCAACAGTGTCCCTAATTTGCTGGGAAGTGGCGGTGCGGTCCCCTACGGCACTGCGTAGGATCCTACGGCCTTGGCGTGCATCCGTGCGTCGCTGCGGTCCGGTCCCAGGTCGACGGGCACGTGCACCTTCCGCCGACCACTGGCGACAACATCGATGTACTGTGGAGACCTCACGCCCCACGTGTTGAGCAATTCGGCGGTACGTCCACCCGGCCTCCCGCATGCCCACTATACGCCCTCGCTCAAAGTCCGTCAACTGCACATACGGTTCTCGTCCACGCTGTCGCGGCATGCTACGTTAAAGACTGCGATGGAGCTCCGTATGCCACGGCAAACTGGCTGACACTGACGGCGGCGGTGCACAAATGCTGCGCAGCTAGCGCCATTCGATGGCCAACACCGCGGTTCCTGGTGTGTCCGCTGTGCCGTGCGTGTGATCATTGCTTGTACAGCCCTCTCGCAGTGTCCGGAGCAAGTATGGTGGGTCTGACACACCGGTGTCAATGTGTTCTTTTTTCCATTTCTAGGAGTGTATTACGGAGATTCTTCGGGAGCTCGAATGGGAATCCACGGAAGAAAGACGCTGTTCCTTTCGAGGAACATTGTAGAGAAAACTTAGGGAACCGTTATCTGAAGCTGACTGTACAACAAATTTACTGCCGCCAACGTACATTTCAAGTGAGAACAGCGAAGATCAGAGAAGAAAAATTATGGTACGACAGAGGAATGGAGACAGTCCTTTTTCCCTCGTTATATATGCGAGTAAAACAGAAAAGGAAACGACTAATAGTGGTACAAGGTACGCTCCTCCACGCACCATACGGTGGCTTGCGGAGTATGCGTGTAGATATAGTTGTAGATAACCCTACCATAGATGGAAAAGCAGTCTCATTATGTGACTCATCCGTCTCAGCAGTGGTAGTCCAACTTCAGTGGGTATGGCAGGATTCTGTTTGCACGTCACAAAACTTAATTTTTCTCCGCAAACTACCTTAGGCATGATATCAATCAACACAATACTTTTCATCTGGTCCGTGAAGGAAACAATTAAAACAAATTTAAGAGCCGTCAAATCTGGTGAATGCACTTTCCATGTAGTAGATCTTGCGCAGTCTGCCCCAAGCCTTAAGTCCGGTAAATGTGCTTCACATATAGTGCATCCCGCTTAATCTGTCCACTGTCCTACAAAGTCGTCAATTACGTGTGCTCCCACTTCAGCAATGAGATGGGCTCGATGTCTACTATGCTGGAACCAGAAGTATCTGTTTACAGTAAGCAGTTCTGCTTCCCGCTCTTCTACAAGTACAAGAAAATAAAAGTTAGTCGAATTATTTCTTTAGTGTTGACAGGCCCTCTCTTACACGTACCTAACCATCTTAAATATTTTACAGTACCTTTATTTCGACGTACATGTTATAAAAAGTCTTATGTCCAACACAGAATCCAACACGCAAAAATATCAGTGGCGTAAGTACTGAAATCATTAACTGTTAATGACATTGAACTTGAACTTCAGAACTAACAAAGCCCTGAAAGCTTTTTCAGGTAAGGAACTGCCATCGGCGTCGGTGAAGTCATCCAGTCATGCAGAACTGGCGTACGCAGAATGTGTAGAGTAAAAACTGTAAATGTCGGGTGACTAGGGCCTCCCATAGGGTAGACCGTTCGCCGAGTGCAAGTCTTTTGATTTGACGGCACTTCGGCGACTTGCGCGTCGATGGAGATGAAATGATGATGATGATTCGGACAACACAACACCCAGTCTCTGAGTGGAGAACATCTCCCACCCAGCCGGGAATCGAACCTGTGCTCTTACGATTGACATTCTGTCGCGCTGACCACTCAGCTACCGGGGGCGGACATGTGTAAAGTACATGTATGCATAACTGAGTAGTGTTCAAAAGCGAAATACGGCGGTAATGCTGCACATATCCGCTACAATGTTCCAAAGAAAAGCAGACTCGGAGTATTAGGATAATTAGACTTAATGCCAAAATGATTATTAATTACATTTAGCAGTAATTAGCTGAATCAGCGTTTGTATAATTGATTCAGGTCGTAATGCCAAAGTAGCGAGGCCGATTACAAACGAAGACCTCGCTGCATTAGATACAGTTCGTAATAACTCACTGTATGCGCCGACGGTAATCTTACTATAAGCGTAAGAATAATGTAGATTTGAAGTGAATTGTGCATACTTAGAATAACTTTTATTTACATTCTGTTTATTCCTCATCCAAAGTCGTGCAGTGTGAGGCATCAAAGTGATCAGCTTGCTGAGGCACTTACTTTGAATATACACCTGATTACATAATCTGTAGTAGTAAAAATGCCCTTATAAGATGGTAGTTTTGCAACGGTAGGACAAAGAGTCACTCGAAGCGGTAAGGCAATGCAGACAAATATAAGTAGGTACCTGCGCTATGGAGAGGCGGCATCTGGTCAGCGAGCAGTTTTCAGAGGTATATTGCTTTTTCTTTCGGCCATACGTTTTTTGGGTTCAGAAATGTTGTGATGGACTTCTGTCGCCGGCGAGCTTGAGAATGCAGTTTAATATACCTTGCTCACCAGCCGTAGCACTTTCTCATTTAATATTTATTTATTTTTATACATATTTATTTGACAGCAGTCCTCTAACCGTATGATGCGGCCCGTCACGAATTATTCCGTTGCAAAAAAATGTTCAAATGGCTCTGAGCACTATGGGACTTAACATCTATGGTCATCAGTCCCCTAGAACTTAGAACTACTTAAACCTAACTAACCTAAGGACAGCACACAACACCCAGTCATCAAGAGGCAGAGAAAATCCCTGACCCCGCCGGGAATCGAACCCGGGAACCCGGGCTATTCCATTGCACCAACTTCATCATGTCAGAACAGCACTTGCACACAACGTCGTCACTTACTTCTTTTATGTATTCCAATCACTGTCTTCTTCTACAGTTTTTAGCCCCTGCAACTACCTCATCATGGAAGTTATTCCCTGACGTCTTACGTGTCCTATCATCATGTCTCTTCTTCTTGTCGGAGTTTACCACTTGTAGTTTTCTCGCCGATTCTGCGGAGAACATTGACATCACTTAGCTTATCAGTACACCTAATTCATAGAATTCTTCTCTAGCAAGATATCTAAAACACTTCGATTCTGTTCTTACCTTGTTTTCCCAAAGTCTTTGATTCAGTACGATACAGTGCTAAGATCCAAACGAACATCGTCAGAAACGTCTTCGTCAAATGAAGGCCATTGTTTGATACTAATAGACTTGCCTTGGTGAGGAGTGTCCTCTCTGTCAGTGATAGTCTGCTTTTCGTCTCGTCTTGTTTCTTTGGTAATATGTAACTTTGCTTCCGAGGTAGCAGTATTACTCCACCTGGTCTACCCTGTGTTTTTCAATATTGATGTTCAGTTTATTACTAATCTCATTTTTGCTGCTCCTCATTACTTACGCCTTCTTCATTTAGGCATCAGTCCATATTCTGTACTCATTGAGTTATAACTTTTCATAGGATTGCGAATTGCCATTCACAGTGATCAATTCATCTAATTTATTCAATGGATTTCGCCAGTGGCTTGTAGTGCTATTGTAACTGGGATATGTCTGACATAAGAATAACTGCAACTTAAAATTTAATACACTACTGGCCATTAAAATTGCTACACTAAGAAGAAATGCAGATGATAAACGGGTATTCATTGCACAAATATATTATACTAGATCTGACATGTGATTACATTTTCACGCAATTTGGGTGCATAGGTCCTGAGAAATCAGTACCCAGAACAATCACCTCTGGTCGTAATAACGGCCTTGATACGCCTGGGCATTGAGTCAAACAGAGATTAGATTGCGTGTACAGGTACAGCTGCCCATGCAGCTTCAACACGATACCACAGTTCATCAAGACCAGTGACTGGCGTATTGAGACGAGCCACTTGCTCGGCCGCCATTGACCAGACGTTTTCAGTCGGTGAGAGGTCTGGAGAATGTGCTGGCCAGGGCAGCAGTTGAACATTTTCTGTATCCAGAAAGGCCCGTACAGGACCTGCACCATGCGGTCGTGCATTATCCTGCTGAAATGTAGGGTTTCGCAGGGATCGAATGAAGGGTAGAGCCACGGGTCGAAACATATCTGAAATGTAACGTCCACTGTTCAATGTACCGTCAATGCGAACAAGAGGTGACCGAGTCGTGTAACCAGTGGTACCCCATACTGTCACACCGGTATGGCGATGGCGAATACACGCTTCCAATTTGCGTTCACCGCGATGTCGCCGAACACGGATGCGACCATCATGATGCTGTAAACAGAACCTGGATTCATCCGAAAAAATGACTTTTTGCCATTCGTACACCCAGGTTCGTCGTTGAGTACATCATCGCAGGCGCTCCTGTCTGTGATGCAGCATCAAGGGTAACCGCAGCCATGGTCTCCGAGCTGACAGTTCATGCTGCTGTAAACGTCGTCGAATTGTTCGTGCAGATGGTTGTTGCCTTGCGAACGTCCCCGTCTGTTGACTCAGTTATCGAGACGTGGCAGCACGATCCGTTACAGCCATGCGGATAAGATGGCTGTCATCTCGACTGCTAGTGATACGAGGCTGTTGGGATCCAGCACGGCGTTCCGTATTACCTTCCTGAACCCACCGATTCCATATTCTGCTATGAGTCATTGGATCTCGACCAACGCGAGCAGCAATTTCACGATACGATAAAGCGCAAGCGCGATAGGCTACAATCCGACCTTTATCAAAGTCGGAAACGTGATGGTACGCATTTCTCCTCCTTACACGAGGCATCACAACCACGTTTCACCAGGCAACGCCGGTCAACTGCTGTTTGTGTATGAGAAATCGGCTGGAAACTTTCCTCATGTCAGCACGTTGTAGGTGTCGCCACCAGCGCACTTTGTGTGGATGCTCTGAAGAGCTAATCATTTGCATGTCACAATATCTTCTTCCTGTCGGGTAGATTTCGCGTCTGTAGCATGTCATCTTCGTGGTGTAGTAATTTTAATGGCCAGTAGTGTACTTCCGTGTGGACTACATGATCGATGGTTTCTCAAATCGACCTCCTCATGTCTAATCACTGAACCATTCCCATTTTAGAAATTACCTGGGGTAAGGATTGTCATCAAGTTTAATACTTCTTTTGGGACTGGTGAGCTGTATTAGCAGGAAGAAAGGCCAGAACAGTTGAAAGATATACCTAAAAAAGACAATTTATTTTCGTTTCTGACAAGTAAAACAACGAAGACGAATTATCAGACAGCTGGATTTCAACCATGGGCAAGGGCAGTAGTGGGCTTAATTGAAGAAGTGGCAGAGAGAGGTAAGAAAAGGAACGTGACAGGACACAAGTACTGAAGTGAGCCAAAAAGGAGGCGTATTGGTTGTGGAACGAAACGTGTAAAAAGCGTAGCTGTGAAAAGGTGGGAGCATTAGCTTAACTGTTTTAAATCGAGAAATGGCCATATATGATAATTTACTTGGATAAAAATTTCCTGACTGACAAAAATGGGCTTCGACTTTTCTTTAAGTGCATAAGCACGTCGAATCGTGTGGAAGACATAAGGGTTGTTTGTTAAAGATACGGATAGGAACAGTTGGGCTACGGTCGTCGCTGTGGTACTAGATTAGAATGACTTTGTGTTTCCATTATGACGAGACGACAATTATGGGGTTACCTGCTGGGGGCATGTGAACTATAGAGACGACGAAATAAACTAACCGTACAGTGTTCGGCTAACTTAAGCGGCCAAAATCTCGCTACCTGGAAATGTGAAGTAGTTTAGGATTCTACGCTCAGACGCTCTGATTCACTTTCACAGAATTCTACGCTCCGCACGTACCTTCGCAGTAGTTGCTTTCCGATACTATTAAAATTACGTACAGTATGTGTCGCAAACCATCGCACTCAACATACACGATTCCGATAACTGATAGTGATCTGATGAGCAGTGTTGTACAAACATGAAACGAATAAAATAAATATAACTGCTATTGACGGAGTTAAATCACTTAAACAAATCATTGCAGCTGCAGACCCAGTCTCAACTGCGTGATTGAATTTTGTTGGCATTGAAAGGGAAAACTCCGTCCGCGCAAATCCCTTCAGCATCTCCTGCACTACCTCCACTTCTCCATACGAAGTCGAAAATTTTATCAAAACCAAATTTTGGTAATGGAGACTGAGGGCTTTTGTGTATAATTGGACTAAATCATTACTTTAATAAAACAGAAATAGTACATATTATTTCCTGTTCAAAAATCCCCACGAAGACTTATACACATAGCCCATTCCCTTTTTATTTTTTAACTGTACACAATTGCTCAAATCTATAACAGATATCGTCAGCTGTTATTTTGACCGACCTGGTGTATCCTATACAACTGGTAGCGGGAAAATTACTGTCTTATCTTTTGTTCTTCCCTCTCGATAACCGTTGTGTTGATTAAATATATTTGGAAAAAAGCTCTTAGCGCTTGTGCACGTCTCCTCCAGCACTGGTCCTGTAACATAATGGCGTCCGAGCCGCACACACGGGCTGAGCAGTAGAGTATTTTCTTAAGTTTGTGCACATAGCTCCGTGGTTCAAAAGTCCACAGCCTACTGTACATCAAATAAGTGCTTCACATATTCTCCAACGTTTCCTGAACACAAGCAAATAACATTGCAACAGGACGACGCGCGATATTCAACTTAAGTAAACTTTAACTACAACAACTCAACCTTAAAGATTTGTTTACATTGTGTTCAATCGTTATTATCCGCAGCTCGTGGTCGTGCGGTAGCGTTCTCTCTTCCCACGCCCGGGTTCCCGGGTTCGATTCCCGGCGGGGCCAGGGATTTTCTCTGCCTCGTGATGACTGGGTGTTGTGTGACGTCCTTAGGTTAGTTAGGTTTAAGTAGTTCTAAGTTCTAGGGGACTGATGACCATAGATGTTAAGTCCCATAGTGCTCAGAGCCATTTGAACCATTTGAACCAATCGTTATTCGGAATAGTTAGGCCTAAATAGGTCGCTTCTGACATCGTTTTTGCTCTAAGACGCCACTACCCCAAGGATATTTCACCACAATGGGGAATAAAGAACAGGAAATTAATGTAAACATAAACAAATGTGTGCCTAGTCTTTGACAGCCTTCGGAAGATGAACCTGCCGGTTCGATACTGGAAGGGACGCAACTTTTATACATAAATAGCATTCTCAGTGGTGATTGGTTGCTGTTTCCTTCCTTGCAACAATCAACCTGTATTTTGTGCACAGAAACGCTCTCAAGATGTCAGTTTTCGACAGAAGACAACATCTGTTTTTTCTGAACAGAAAAATGTTGCCTATTTCATAAACATTGTCATAACTCTGTCCCTTATTAACGTTAAGAACAGGCTTTTTAGAGGTCTGCATCAAAAGTGAAGTTCAGATTTTCATATATGATTTTGGAATGAGTTAGGGACATAAAGAGATTTTCTACAGCTAAGGAGAGCGGGCTGCTATGATCTTTCCTGGAGGCAGAAATAATCGAGACAACGCAGCATTTTTCGTTCTTAACCGTCAGATGGAAACTACTTTTAATTAGAATACGTTTGAAGTTGTAGCGGGACTTTGAATTTCGCCGCGCTACACTCGTTCCCTCAGATAAAAAATATCCCGTCGCAGCGGTATGAGCGCTCGACGGCAGAGAAACTACTAAAATTGTAACTTTTTTTGTTTTCTATTCATTGCTTAATTGTCTCTTGATAGCCGGAGCTTAAGACACACGTGATCTGATGCTGACGTAAAAAACTTAATAGCTAGTCTTGATCTGATTTTAATGTGTAGACATATTGAGGAAGTTGTTATGAAATTTGGAGGAGGGAAGCAACGTAAAATAAATTGCATTTAATATCAAGACGGTTTTGTGTACATTAGAAATTCCTGGACAATGAAACTATTGCAAGATTTCGGAGCAGACTTTTCACGCAGAAATGAAAGAGATTTTTGAAGACCTGGACGCCACACGAAAGAAGACAAGTTTACCTGCTAAAGGATGAACTCTTATCTACGCCATTTTCTCCTGTCAGTAACATTTTGTTATTCTCTGTTCTTTTTCAATACTTTTTGTAGTGGAAATTGGTTTAACTTTTGCTCGAAACCGCCACAAGGAGCACCCCAACAATAGCTTTTCCGAATAACGAAGTCCGATAGCTTTTCTGTAATACGAAGTCCGATTTGCATTTCATTCTTTCCTTTTTTCACGGTCATTTACGATTTTAAAACCCCTTTTTTATTCACCATTTCTTCCCACATTTTCAACCTTTTTTCCTTTTCTTTTCTTCTCTATTTTTCTTTTTTTTATTAACCACTACAAAGTTAAGAAAATTATTGCATTTGAAAGTATCTGCAACTTAGAGATGTTACTCGCTTATGTTGTACGCCCGTTACCATATGAAATTAAATATTTACAGTTGTTTTTGAGATAGACGCTGGCGTATTGTTTGTGAGCCGCTGTCTTCGGTGGGTATACAAGCCACCCCAAAGGCAGCTACAGACCAGCGGCTTAGCGTGTGTCGCAGGAGACAAAGCTTCCAGCTCAGCGGTGCGTTATGTCCTGCCAAGCGTAAGCGCATCGCTCGCCTTGGAGGTACGCAGGCGTACACCGTCTGCGCTCCCGTTTGCTACGCGGACAACCCGTGCAAACATCCTGCTTGCAGTACGCAGGCGTTGTGTGCGATTCCCCTCAAGTGATGGAATTTTACCCAGCATAACACTGCCAGCCAACACATGGTATTTCCTTTCGTTTACGTTAGTTCTACGGTACACATAGAACCTCTCTTTCGGTCCATAAATATCGTTCAGTCTTAAATGGATGAGCAAATTACAGGTGTGTACCAAGAAGTGATGAAGAACGTTTTTACTCTTCACAAAAATAAATATACGCTGTGAATAAAAATTGATGACATCCACTATGTACAAGAACAACGACGGAACAATAATAATCTTCTACGTGGACGACACAGTGGGGGAAACAAAAGAATTATTCAGAACTGGGATTAAAATTCAGGGTTAAAGGATGTCAAAGATAAGCCTCACTGGTAACATAGCTAAACACTGCGAAATTGAGAAATATATGCAAGGTCTGTTGAATTAAACGGCAAATCTACTAACCACAGAGTAAGGATTGCGAATAAACTAAAGGAGGAAGAGAGTATTGAAGATCAGCAAAAACGCCACATACGATAATCTGATGAGTCCCGTGCGTTACCACAAAATCAGAAGTAAAATCTGGCCGTGCAACTGCTTCCAGTTTTCGAAGAAATTCAGAAAGTCAGGAGCTCAGAAACATATCCTCATTTTCTTCTCTTTTATCAACCCCAAAGGAAACCACCGATACCACAAGTACGAGGGGAGAGAAAAATACGGCTTACCATCTGAATTCATCATTTCAGGACTGCATGTACAAGAGACACCCTCAAAACCAGAAGAAGGTGCATCTTTATCATCACCTGAAGCTGTGTCGGAGGAAAAAATGTACCTTTTCGTTTCTGGAACATTAAATATTACGACCCTCGATCAGTGAAGAAATGAGAATGGATCAGGTATTATAAGTACAAGGTGTGTCTTCACGAAAATGTGTGACGGCTGCTGGTCGTAAACGATAGCGCTGGCGGAAACGAATGTCACATCCGCTGGAAAGTTAATATGTGTAATCTTTCATATTGCTTACAACTGTTGACATTTTTCAGTGATTCATATGGCTCCCCTTACATTAAATAGCACCAAGAATTTTTAATTTTTCCGTTGTTTCAACATTTTAAATTTAACTATTTACAGTCAGTAAATATATATTCTGAAGCAATGTACCTTTATCATACAAAACTAGTAACTATAATGTATTCACCATTACAATTTAACAAGGGTAGTAAAATATTTACTACCCCTCTGGGCCCGAAAAATTGGAAATGATTCACTTAATCCCAACGTACGCTATACACACAGTGTATATATTCACATAGTGTTAAGTAACACTAAATTCCAGTATTGTTATCTTATTCTAATGGTTTACTACGACCACGATCCTCTGGTTACAACCTAATGTAATCACTGTCAGTTAAATATAAAGGGTGAGTCACTATCTGTTGCCACCAAGAATAACTCCGAAAGCATGACGCGAGCTGAAAAGTTTGTGGGACAAAAGTTGCATGGGACAATGGGGGCCACAATATGAAGTTGATTTTTTGTTGCTAGGTGGGGTCGCTTCAGAGATATGAAGTTTAACCATGTTTTTTTTTTAATTGGGATGCTATATTTCGGTACTTATTTTCTGATGGCGCCTATCGAGACGAATCCAATGATGTGTAACAGTAAGGTCTTTGAATGTCAACGAAGGTCAAAAAGGTGGCATGGACGTTCTTTTACAGAAGGTGTTTGAAGTGATGGCCATTGGTATCAGAGCAGTGCTGCAGTCTTCTTATCATAGACTGAGTGGTATTCCTTATCAGTTCGGCACTTATCGGAGCACATGCTCTGACAATTCACTCTCGCATATCTTCAGGTGTAGTTGGAACGTCTTTATCAACAGTGTCTATTACGAATCCCCAGAAGAAAAAAAACAGAGGCGTCAAGTCTGGCGAACGTGCCGGCCACAACACATCTCTTCCGCGTCTAACCCAACGATTTGGGAACTGTCTCTGCAACTCATTTCTAACCATCAGCAAACAATGTGCCGGAACCCCATCGTGGTGATACCACATTCTGTTCCTTGTTCCTAAAGGTATTCCTTCCAATAACAGACCTAATGTCTCGTGCAGGAATGTGGTGTACTTCCTACCATTAAGATTTTCTTTGATTAAATTGGGGTCCATAATTATGTCCTCCAGAATTCCACACCATACATTCACCGACCACGGGTTTTGGTGTGCAACTTGCCCAGCCAACATGGATAGTCAGATGCCAAATAACGCATGTTATGCAAATTACCATTTCCAGCAAATAAAATCAAGTTAATAAATGTGTCGAATCAAATGGTTCAAATGGCTCTGAGCACTATGGGACTTAACATCTGTGGTCATCAGTCCCCTAGTACTTTGAACTACTTAAACCTAACCTAAGGACATCACACATATCCATGCCCGAGGCAGGATTCGAACCTGCGACCGTAGCGCCACGCTGTTCCAGACCGAAGCGCCTAGAACCGCACGGCCACACCGGCCGGCAATAAATGTGTCATCCCTCTGAATCTGAAGTTGAGCCCATCGGCAGATTTCAATGCGACGCATACAATCCGTACCAGTTAATTCTTGGTGGAGAGTGATATGGTAAGGTTGATATTTATGGCGATGCAGAACACGAACAACGCTACTCAGGCTCATGCCAGACACTCTTGCGATCTGACGCGAACTAACACAGGGATCTCCAACCACAGTGACAAGAGTATCAATTTCCGTTTCCTCGTTAGTAACTTTCCTTTGATGGATATGTTTCCGATGCGTTAAAGATCCAGTGGTTCTCCATTTATCATACACATATTTAAATGTACGATGTGTAGGTTGAGTACGTAGATGATATTTTTCAGCGTGTAAGAGTCTAGCTCTCACTGAATTTATTTGGCATTCTCTTTAAATGAGAAGCATATCGACTTGTTCTTCGAAGGAATACATCATTCACATTCGCTTGATTCGACGATACTAGTCTTACCGTTCCTATTAGTGCTGTATTGCGAAACCGTCGAATGGTGTTTACATGTCAATGGCACGTTAAATGGATACGCCGTATTCGGCGAATATTTACTATTTGCACGATACACGACAGAGAATTTTCAGAGAATGTGCTTCGGTAAGTGCCGAAGCGATAAGGACTACCACTGATTCAAAAAATGGTTCAAATGGCTCTGAGCACTATGGGACTCAACTGCTGTGGTCATAAGTCCCCTAGAACTTAGAACTACTTAAACCTAACTAACCTAAGGACAGCACACAACACCCAGCCATCACGAGGCAGAGAAAATCCCTGACCCCGCCGGGAATCGAACCCGGGAACCCGGGCGTGGGAAGCGAGAACGCTACCGCACGACCACGAGATTCGGGCACCACTGAATCCATGGTAAGAAGATTGCAGCACTGCATTGATACCAATGGTCATCACTTCGAACACCTTCTGTAAATGGACGTTCATGCCACCTTTTTGACCTTCGTTGACATTCAAAGACCGTACTGTTACACATCATTGGAATCGTCTCAGTAGCCGCTGTCACAAAATAGGTACCAGACTTCAGCATACCATTGAAAAGAAAAAACAAAAAACGAAGTTGAGCTTCAGATCTCTAACGCCACCCCACCTAGCAACAGAAAAACGAAAGTTATATTATGGCCGCCGTTGTCCCGTGCAACATTTGTCCCACAAACTTTTCAGCTACTATCATATTTTCGGAGTTATTCTAGGTGGCAATAGTTAGTGACTCACCATGTAGAACGCAGATTACCTCCTAACGTTAACGCCACAGGGAAGATTTTCGAATTAAATAATCAGATGTGTAATATCACTGGTTCAGAAACTCGGTAACATAACGTAGTGGCATTTTAGTACAGAATTCGATGAGAAAGCCGCCAAGGGTCTGAGAAACGCCTATTTTCGCCGAGTGATAATTTATATTTGTGACCACAAACTGCCCTCATTCGCACACGTTTAAGAGACTGTATGTCGGTGATAACGTCACGCAAAGCGTGAAGGCACGCCGTATCGCACCTGGCGCCTTGACAACTAGTACAATAGAAATCCGTTTCGAGTTCGGTGCTGATGTGCAGGGGGGTGAACGGAGTTGGAGAAGTGATTGGAACAGTCCACTGGCCACAAGAAGTTAAATGAAGCGGAAGTGCCGAAGAGGGACGGAAGAGGACTGTTCATCTGAGCGGAAAGCAGGGAGGTTCAGGCGCGACTGAGGTCATAGCGTTTCCCTCAGCACGACGGCAGCGTAAATAGGGCAAAGACGAAAAGCGTACATTACGACGCATACAGGTATGCGAAGTATGGTAGGCGTACTCGGTCAAAGCAATATTACTCCTACTACGACTGACCTGTAATCCTTTTATTTGATCAAATGTTGAACACAGTTTACTTATAGCAGAGATGAAATAGACTATGGAGGGCACCTGCCTGAATTTCCGAAACGGGTTCAATACTGCACCACGGCCGACTACTAACCAAAAGGCGATCACATGGAGTATCTCCATAAACACATGATTAGCTCAATGAATACTTGACTCAGTGACCCATGTACGTTGCACTGGACACTAGATGTTCTGCTGAAGAGAAAGTAATACCGGGTAAACGCCGACGAAGCGTAATACGAAGTCCAGTGGTCTTAGTGTATATAAATGATTTATTAGATACGATTATCAGCACTATAAGATTGGTCTTTGTTGTCTGTAGGAAATTACAGTCATCGTTTGAGCGAAGGAAATTCACGAATACTTGGACAATATTTACAATTTATTTAATGAATGGTAGCTCTCTAAAAATAAGGACAAGTGCAAGGACAGCTTATAAAAAAAAATCTGAATACAAGATTGGTGGTGAACATATTGACCACATCACATTGTATGAATGTTCAGCGGTAGTATGAAATGAGATGACAAGGTAAATTAGTTTATGATGACACTTCCTGCAGAACCTGACCACCATTTTGCAGGACAATGCTCAAGCAAGTACAGTGCAAGCTGTTACTGATTTGTTTCACTGATGGGGCTGCTAAGTGCTATACCACGTACTGCACTCCCCCGACTTAAGCCCTCGTAATTTCAACTCGATTTCTAAACTGAAGGAAACACTTCACGGCATTCGCTTCGTAACTGCTACAAATTCGTCAGGCAATAGACCACGCCGCTCGAACTGTCAACACAACTGGCACTGCTAAGAGTTTCCTACGACTTCCACATCGCTGGCAACGGGTTACACACAATGCTGGTGACTACTTTGAAGGTCAGTAAAACTTTGGAACACGTATCTATTTTGTACGAGCTGTAAAAAATAGTTGCCACTGTTAATGTTCCAACCCTCGTATATTACCCTTCTTTTGGGTAAAGTTTCACATGTACAGTCGTGGACAAAACGAGCGAGACCCCTCGCCTTTTCGTTATGCTGATCCGCACAGCTTTAAAGTCTGCTACACAGCATAACAGGCAAGGCGACTAAGTGCTACCAACATACTATGCAAGTTCGCTCAGCTGATGTGCTGAGATAGCTAGCTAGCACTGGAGAAACTCGCGCTTCGAAGACGCCACAGCATCGTCTGCCACCACTTCATGGGAAACGAAATACCTCAAGTATAAGCCAACCAATGTGTTGTATTCTCATATCCGTGACTATGACTTGGATCTAAAGTGTGGTTATGGATAGTACGTATGCTCAGATTGCGAATCTCACATCATGAATAAAGACAAGGGGAAATGAATTAGGCGTCTTCCCTCTTCTGTAACATCAAATATACTTTAGTTATTCTTTCTTAAATGGACTACGCAGAAAATCATTCACCAGAAGTGAATAACATTTTAGCAACACCAAATGATATTAATAGTTTGCCGGCGCGGGTTAGTCGTGCGTTCAACGGCGTCATATCGCGGACCGCGCAGCTGCTTGCGTCGTCAGTTCGAATCCTTCCCCGGGCATGGATGTGTGTTAGATTAGGTAGGTTGAAGTAGTTCTAGGTCTAGGGGACTGCTGAGCTAAGCAGTTTGGTCGCATATTTCTTAGAGCCATTTTTGACCTTTCGCGTAATTTTTTTTTTACATAAACGGCCGTATCTTTAGATTGGGTTGACATAGCTCACTTTTTTACACCACCGACGGACCGTATACCGCAGGAAGTGCGATACATTCCCGCTTATTATGTCCACCTGTACTCGAGGTAAACGGGTTTTCAGGATTGGGTAGACAAATAGACGGTCAAGAAAGTGAGTCTAGTACGGTTCCATTTTTACCGATTTACGTGACGAAATGCTAACAACGAAAATAGCTACCACAGTTAGTGAAGATGAGGGCCGCATAAATAACACCCGCTACTCTTTATTCGAAATGTTCCAGTTGCAGTCGATACATCAGCCTATTAATAGTAGCTACGCTTTCGACCCAAATCACGTTTACAGGAATACAAATAAAATCCATTTGCCTATACACGTGGTAATTCAGATCCCACTATTAATGCCACCGCGTTTTAGATGTGCGAGCATTCCCATTGCTAGCTACCTTAAGGAACACTTCGGCTAATGAACGTTTTCTGGTTGTGGCACGTCTAATGGAGAATTCTAAAGATTGTAGAATATGTTTGGCAGCTACGTCTCCTTTTATTTCCTTGGTTGGTGCAGAATTATCCTACTAAATTCACTCGCTAATTACAGTTTTTTGTTATTTCGATAAACATTCCGAATGAGTGTCACATAAGCGGTGACATAAAGGTAGACAATACATATTTTTGAGTCCAGAAAGCTCTATGCAACAGAAACTGCAGATCATTTTGCCATTTTCATTGCGAAATTGCCGGCTTATTCATGTATGGGGTAATAATAGAGGGCTGTTTGCCTGGTTGTCTGCTAGTGTAGTGAAAGGTGTTTGCTACGGCAAGGGAGGCCTGGTTTGTTTTCGGTTCTAATCTCGGTGGAGGCAGATAGACTACCAGTAAAGGAATTTTAAGAAATTCTCGTGCTCCCAATACGTTTCATCGCTGCTTCTATTCTGTACCGGCGCCCTGTGGCTGTCGATATGACACTCTTGTAGAATTTCATACTTGTTACTGCCACCGTTTTTCCGCTTCTGACAGTCATTGAATTGTCTAAAGTGTGGCACTGAATGATTTTTAACTGAATTTCGTTATGAATCCTCACGCATTGCTAAATTTGCGCACTTTCATGGAAGGTCAGCAACGGTAATCCAGTATGAGTGGTCTGAACGTTGACACAGACCATTTCGCGGCCGAATGCGCATAATATTTTACTAATTCGTAACGATCTGGGTTACTTTGTCTTACTAAAACAGTTATGTTATCTCGATAAGTTGAAATTCATTTTTATTAGTACAGTTCGTACTAATTAGCGTTTCTTCTTTCATTTATATCTTATATTTAGGTTTTTTGGTTAACATACTAATCAGCATTAATATAGTCTTACACATGACTGAAAACAGTCTGACAAATTTCGGATAGTTTAACAATTTCACGCCTGTGCATAGTATGTTGGTAGCACTTCGTCGCCTTGCTTGTTATGCTGTGTAGCAGACTTTAAAGCTGTGTGGATCAGCATAACGAAAAGGCGAGGGGTCTCGCTCGTTTTGTCCACGACTGTACATGATATGTAAAAATATTACAGTTAATTTCTTACATTATAACTGTCCATTTACATAAACATATGACGTTACAGTTTATTATGATGATTGCAATTCTGGAGTCTATGTTCATACTCAATTTAACCAGTGCAGAAAACATGCAAAATCTTACGGTGCTTTTGTACTGCACACAGTGCTGGTGATCTCGCGCCCATATTCAATGCTGGTTCTCTTCACTGTACAGTTACTTTACCGGATCACAGTGTAACACACATAAGGTCTGATTAGATAGTTCACAACTATAGACCATTCACTGTTTCTATGTAATATTAGTTTATCTTTCCTATCCAGCTGATGAGCCGTACTAGAATCTATTCTATGAAGTTTTACTTCTCTTTCCGAGGTTTAAATTAATTTCATCCCTCTAGCTCACGTACTTTATACAGCATCTGCAATTTAACTTGATTACTCTAATGTCTATGAAACTAATGTGTTTGCTACTTATGTGAAGCTTGCTCACGGTTTGCAAATGTTGAACTTACCACAAAACATAGAACGGTGGATTCAAGAAGTATCCCCAGACTGTAACACCACTCACACATTTCGTTTGGTATTAACTTTAAACTTACTTGATGTACATTTCTGTCAAAGCCAAAAAGAAAAAAAAGTCATTTGTAAGTGCACCAAATTTTCAACGAAAATATTTCTTTTTATTAGTGAACAAAACCAATAACTACAAAAAGAAGCCCCTGCCTAAAAGCAAGAAAATCTGTAAGACACATTTGAAGATAGATTTCTAATGTATACGAAACAGGTAATGGTTCAGTTGGAGTTTGTACTGTGTCCACTAGTTGGCGTTACGAGTACAGTGCTTTGACAGATTGAGGACAGAGCAAGAAAAATTGGGAATCTGCTCGATGTTTGTTGTAATAGTGCAGCGTGCATTCAGAAGGAATTATGGAAGAGAACCGCCATGTGAACAGAGCGGTGTGCGTTGGTATCGACAATTTAGTGGATCACCAAGTGTGGCAGACACACCCTAGAGAGACTGAGGAAAAGTTTCTTAAACAATGCAAAACAGTCAACGGCCTGCGCAAGTCACAAACTTTAAATTTACAGCCGGCGCCTTCAATTTTGCATCACAGTCCAAGAAGCGCTTGAGAATGAGCATTTCGCCTCCGAACAGATATTCAGCAACGAAGTAACCTTCCATTATTTGTAAAGGTAAATCGCCAGAATGTGAGAAGATGGGACGCTAAAAGTACTCATGAAATTCTGGTGCATGAACGGACGTCGCCGAAGGTCAATGGTTTTTGTGCAGTATCACAGACGAAGCAATATGGGCCAGTTTTCGTCTACGAGAAGACTGTAACGGGTGCGTTTTACCTTGATATGTAGCAGCTGCGATTGCTTCCACAACTGACTGCTGATGCCGAATTTCACTTTCCATTGAGACGGGACACCCCGTTACTCGAGCACCGACGTTCGTCACTGCCAGAACGACGAACTTCCGAGTACTGATGATAATTGGCTCTGTTCTCTGGACCCCGCTGGTTACCTGGACTAACGCTTTATGCCTTTTTCCTTTGGAAGGTTCATTTAGAACACTGGAACATACACAGAAGGCATCAGTGCTGATGGAAAGAAGTTGACTACCGCGCCAATTAAACCAAGTTGCCTCAAAGCAGAAAGAACAATAATCTTTTTCAAGTCAGACATTTGTAAAGTGCAAAATGGAAACTTGGTGACTTCTTGATTCTATTTATACATCAGTCCTGTTTATACAAAGTGGTCCGGAATACACAGTTATTGGTGTTGTAGAGAGTGCTCGGGACAACAATATTTGGTATTAAACTCATGTCTGGAGATGAGCCGTTTGGAATATAAACGATGGAAGGCGATACACATTCACATAGGCGGGTGTCAGGTATCACGTAATGCCTTGCGTGACGTCATGTAACGTGTCATCAGACGTTCACACACAACACCTTCAGAGGCTAGAGGCATTTGGTCAATCTGATTTTGCATCTCATGCCGATTACTGCCCATGGCTTATACACCGTTGTGTTGACGTTCCAGAATTGCTCGGAACATTCTTTTCACAAGAAACCGTCGTAACAGCCAAATCTTAGACGAGGAAAACCCTTATGTCAAACACACCTCTATGGATTTCAACGTCGTTTCGGTATCAATGTGTGAGCTAATATTATTCACGGTCGTCTGATTCGCCCCTATATGCTGCCGACCAATCTAACGGCTCATAGGTACTTGGTCTTCAAGCAGAATGTATTGATGCAGTATTTGGAGAACGTGCCATTGCATATCCGTCGGACGATGTGGTTCCAGCACGATGGTGCGCCAGCCCGCTCTTCACGCTACGTCCGTCAGGTCCTTCACAAACATTCCAGGACAAATCGATAGGCCGCTGTGGACAGATTCGTTGGCCACTACGATTGCCCGATTTAACATCTCTGCTATTCTGTGGGGCTGCTTGAAGAACATTGATTGTGGGACTCATGTGGAGTCTGGACGATCTGTTTGCCCCTGTAATGGCTGCAGGGGAGGCTTTTCAGGACACTCCAGGACTTCTGGACCACGTGTTTGTGAATATTCACGGTGGAACGAATTGGTTGATACAGCTTTTGACGTTTGTAGAGCACAGACTTTGCTGTAGCCTACCACAGAGTGTGAAGGGGGAAGGACTACCACCCTGTCCAGCCTTTTGGACATTTTACTTTTCTGACGATAGATTCAAACTATACCGAAATTTACGAAATACTTAATATATCCGAATAACATTCAGAAAGTCGACGATATCAACCGTCAGTTAAACCATATCAAACCAATTTTCCTCGGCAGTCAGATATCACCGTAGGACTGTTGTCCTATGGGGGACCTTTGATTTAATTAATATCTTCAGTATGGAGAACAGCCACAGAATCTGTTCGTGCCGTCATTTTGAAGTCCAGACCACGCCTTCTTCCTAGTGGAGGGACACCGTCCCTCCCCTTTCGCTGAGTTACCGACACTCCAGTGAACCCAACTTCAGTGCCGTGAGACCAGACCTTGCAGGCCAGAAAAAAACTTAAACCTCACTCTGGTTAGGTTGGCTCCGAGCTCTTCTTTCTGCCGGCGGACGGTTAGTGTGTCTCTGTAACAAAACTGATAGAATAGGTCCTCATGTTCTCAGTTACATGCATTTGCTAGTTGGAACAGGTACGTGGAGTTCAGTAACCCAGAAGTTGCCGCTGTTTGTATGTCTTCTTGCTTGCTTGCTTACTGTTCTCAGTAGCAGCCACGGAACTTAAAACTCCGGTTAGTACACTTCCGCATTAAAGGTAAAGCAACCGCAATGACTTCGGTCAATGGCCATCAGAAACTCAACGGTTTGCATATCGGTCGGTAATTGCGACAGATCTAACTATGCCTGCGCGATTGTGCTTTGTACTGCCCCTGTCTGGGCTTAAGTTTATTTTTTTTTCAGTGGATAATAATAACAATAATAATAATTACAATTTATCTTTGTGTACAAACTCTCTCTCTCTCTAATCAAGGGTTGGACGAGATACCACAGCCCTCGTTTATAGGGCAAATAGTTCCCTCTGTGGTAGAGGTACACTCTCCCACGCACCTTACAGTTGCTTGCGGAGTACGTACGTAAATGGATGTCTTTTCCTGCAGCAAGACGTTGTCGGTGTCAGGTCTGTGCTATTCCTATGCGCGTAATATCGGTTACATTAATTGTAACAGTTTACCTCGCACTTCCATTTGTGTTTTTGTGGAAACATATGCATTATGATAACAGGTCTGTTCGACTTCTAGTCTGTAGAGCACCCTGTTGCTTCCTAAGCTATTAATAGCCCACTAGAAGACATGATGGCCGATGCGGAAGGCAGACGATTAGTAGGTATGTACCTGTTAATTGGGAATCGGAAGCCAGGCTGCCATTTTAATTTCTGCCATCCCTATCGCCACGTTCGTCCTCTTAAAAGAGAACCGACGGAAGCCGCAACATCGACACGTTCTTTCAGAGTCGTTTATCTTCCAAACGGCGTATTCTCGGACGTGGATTTATTACCAAATTTTGCGTCCTGAGTCCCCTATACAACCATTACACCTTGTTTATGTAGGATGTCCATAAATGGCTAAAATGGTTCAAATGGCTCTGAGCACTATGGGACTCAACATCTTAGGTCATAAGTCCCCTAAAACTTAGAACTACTTAAACCTAGCTAACCTAAGGACATCACACACACCCATGCCCGAGGCAGGATTCGAACCTGCGACCGTAGCAACCTCGCGGTTCCGGACTGCAGCGGCAGAACCGCACGGCCACCGCGGCCGGCTGTCCATAAATGATTACCCTGATTTCAAGATTATATAATTATGACGGTAACGTTTGTTTATGTTACAGGTCTACTAGTGAACCTATAAAGTATCTGTACAGAAGTGTCTCATTCAACACTTTCGCTACCAGCAGCGCTGTCTCAGTTATATGGTATAGATGGCTTCCCCGTGGAGAAAGCTCATTATGTTCTGTGGCTATCAGAAATCATATTACCGATTACTGTGCAGTGAAAGTTTGTGTCTCGTAATGGAAAGAATGCGCCTGATGTCATGTTATTCAGAACATGAATGGAAACTTTATGGCAACAAGTTCGGTTCAGAAACGGGCAAGCAGAGGGCGACCACCTGCTTCGGACGACACTGTGCAGGCATTTTAAACCGCATTCACAAGGTCTCAACAGAGCTTCAAGTGCCGAAGAGTACGGTGTTTAAGTAATTTACAAAATTCTTAAATTTTATGTTTACAGGCTCCAAACTGTTCAGGCATTACAACCAGATGATCGTCCAAAAAGTGATCAGTTTTCAATGGAAATACCGACCGGTAGGATTAGGACAACGATTTCTTGAACCACGTGTGTGTTTTAAAATGAGGCTGCATTTGTGTTAACGGCTCCCTTAACCACCTTAACGTCCAGATCTGGAGATCAGAAAACCCTCATGTAATGCGAGAACACAATCGGGACAGTCTAAAGATTAATGTGTGATATGGATTCATGTGTGATCAAATGATTGGCTCGTTTTTCTTCCTTGAAAGCAATGAAAGTTCGTATTTTCCCCTGGATGTGTTTGTGAATTACGGCGTTCCCAAGCTATACGATATGCAAGACACTATCACCTTTCACCAAGATGACGCTTCCCGCCTTTGGGCTCGAGAAGTCTGCGATTTTCTTAAAGAAATCTTCGCCAACAGGTGTATTAGCATAATGTCATGGCGCCCGAGATCACCTAGTGTTAACTTGGGGGTTATGTAAAAGATATCGTGTACAGTACAGCAGTTTATGGTATTGTGACTTTGTATCAGAGGTGTCATTGGCACAGGCACACCAGACATGTTGCGGAATGTGTGGCAAGAGATTGAATACCGGCTTGACGCTCCGCATGTTGCCAGAGGTGCACTCGTTGAAGTGATTTAAATGTTGAAGTGTATAATGTGTATGAAATGCTTACATAACGTTCAAAATGAGTAGAGGAATATGTAGCGTAACGCAGTAGAGAGTTACAGTGCTTTGTTATCAGGGTCAACCTTTATGGAAACCCTTTACTTTTGGAAAACATACAAATTTTGAAGAGGGTTAGTAAAACAGGCCAACGAAAAAATTTTTTTGAAAAATTTTTTGTCTTTGATAGCTGATCTTTATGGATTTTTATGAGCTGACTCCAAATCTAGCCTCAGTTTCTTGTGTCACCCATAGTTTTCTAGCAATACGCTGTTTATTCTATAGTATAAAAACCCTATACTATACGGTAATCGGGGAAATTAATGAAACGCTTTGTTACAACATAAGCATGGTTTGTATTTACAGTAAACTACTTAAAACAATGTTATGTGTTAATAGAGGTTTCACTTGTCAGCTGGAATTGGTTTGTATTTTCTTTCTCCTTTTTCTTTGAAGCTTCTTGTGTAGCTTTTTCTGTGATGAGTCGCTTGCTGAACTTCTCGGTGAAGTGACCAACAGTAGTCCCCCATCATGTTTGTGTTCTAGCGGCCTTGGTAGCGTTTTCCTATCACTTTAATGTCCTGGTGAAAACGCTCTTCTTGCTCCTCACTAACATCTCCCATATTGTCTGGGATGTAATCAAGGTGACTGCTCAAAAAATGAACTTTCAGTCTCAGTAAACATCCTAAAGTTTTAAACTTCTTTAGCACTGTAGCTATAATAGAAACATATTCTGGGTGTTTTTTATGTCCTAAGAACTTTGCAACGTCTTCCTTGAATGATACCCAAGCTTCTTTCTCATTTAAGGTCATTTAGATTCAAAGTTAACATAAAACATCAGTTTTCTAATGTCAAGTTCGACAAAGATACCTTCTTTCAGGTTTGTTTCTGAAAGGTGTGCGAACTTCTGGCAGATATGCTTAAAACATGGTTCATCTTTAGTCAAAGCCTTTACAAACCGTTTCATTAGGCCTAACTTTATATGTAGAGGTGGTAGGAGTACATTTTTGGATGTACAAGGTTTTTGCGTAGAATGTTCTTCTCAACACGTTTTAAAAATTCCCTCACTGGCCAGTTCTTTCTGCACCAGTGTTGATCCCTAGCCCTACTGTCCCATTCACACAAGAAACATCAAAATTTGGTAAAGCCACCTGGCCTACCGAGGAGCATGCATGTTACTTTTAGAGCGCCTCATATCATCCAACCATGAGCAGAATAGCTTATGTTATTTAGCACTATTTCTAGGTTTTCATAGCTTTCTTTCACATGTATAGAATGTCCAACAGTTAGAGATGCATACATGTTAACACAGCCTTCAGTCTTCCTTTTTGTATTCAATACCAAACTCATTCATCAGACTGGGAATGTCTGAGCAGTACACTAAATCACCTTCTTGTTGAAAAAGCTTGGAAAATTGCTGCTCTCTCTTTCTATACATGTATATGCTTTTCCAACTCCCAGTAAGTTCTTTTCTTTTAATATAGAGCTAAGCAGTCCAGCTTTTTCTTTCGTTTAACCATAGATCCCTAACCAAATCGTTATGATCGGTCAGAGTAAACAATTTGGTCTCTAGGCTTTTTGTAGTACAATGGAATTCATCATCATGTGGTTCATCTAAATCACATTGTACATCAGAAAATACTTTTGTTGGAATAGCATTTAAATCATCTGGTGGTACGGGAACCGGCAAATCTACATTATGCCCTACTGGTCGGATGTGCGGACGGAAGGTTAAGGTAGCTTATTACCTTCTTGTTTTTCGAATTATGAGAAGTAATATCAACATTGCAAAAGTAGAAATCATTGGAATGATTTCTTGGCTCCCTCCATATCATAGGAACAGCAAATCTGGAGACTTTTTTCTCCTTTTTGGACCATTTTCTCAGATCTTCAACACACACATAACATACATTATGCGGCGCCCAAGATTTATCTTGATCACCAAGTTTAGATCCAAACTATGATAAGTAAACGTTTTTCACAAAGTCTGTAACGTTTCTTTGGTGTTTTTTAATCGCAAATTCACCACAAATATAACAAAAACTGTAAGCTGAGTTTATACAACCACAATTAGACATTGTACTGATCGCATGTACAGGAAACGGGAAAGTGAGGTTAGACTGACAGTAAACAAAACACCATCTGTTAACACAAAAATAGAATCGACCTTTTTTTGCCAGCAAATGTTTCTCAGCAGTGCTATCAACGTCATCTACATTCATTACACCTCCTTTTTAAATTATTTTAACCACACAAAATCTTTTAAATTCTTTAAAAATCGCTTAATTTAATAAATTTAACTGTAAAATGTGAAGAAATGGTCGGTGACACAGTTTTTTAAGTATCATATTAAGTAGCAGTTAATAATGGATACGAACCCACTATAGTAGATGATATCTTCAAGCAGAAAACTAACAACACAGTAGTTAAGTAGCAGTTAATAGTGGATACAAACCCACTATACTAGATGGTATCTTCAAGCAAAAAACGAACTACACAGTTACTACTCTCGATTCCTCCAATACCGAACAGCAAGAAAAGAAATATTTTTCCTTTCCGTTTTTAGGGTCCATCTCTTACAGAAACCAGCGCCACCTTAATGACAGATATAACTGCAATGTTACATTCTCCACTAATAATAACCTGAAAACCAATCTCCTTCATAATTTAAAATCAGTACGTTCCCCTTTGTTACATTCAGGAGTCTATAAAATCATCTGCGACACATGTCCTTCATATTATATAGGACAAACAGCGCAAGCTTTCTCAGTCAGAAATAAAGAACATCTAATGGGGAAAAAGGGCACTAACATACATAATTCTTCTTTCGCTGATCATTTGCTGATCACAGGCCAGAAACCTAAGGAAGTTAATGAAATAAATATTCTGCACACACAGAAAAAAAATTCGTAGATTTGATGTTCTTGAGGAAATGGAAATATTCAAACACTTCTCTCTCAGTGATAACTTTGTTCTTAATGGACAGTTACAGTTACGTAACAACAATTTTTTCAATGACTTCAAATCTTTACTGAAGGGTCCTTAAAAGATATTTTTCATCTATGTCAATTTTTCCTCGTGTTTCTTCTGAAATGCTGTTTTCCTCCCCATACTCTTATTGCAGTTTAATCACTTGCTGTATTTTACTGTAACAAATTACTGAAAAAATTTTTCATGATTTCTTACTGCTTTTAAATTATAATATATCTTCATACTATAAAATGTTTAAAAGTTGTAGGCACATATGCTATACGAACTGTTGTAACCTTTCTATCACGTAAAGCAGATGTTACCAATTTTCATCACTAGGTGGCGTGACACCTCATGTCCACATAGTGGTATAAATGGTTCAAATGGCTCTGAGCACTATGGGACTCAACTGCTGAGGTCA
This sequence comes from Schistocerca cancellata, assembly GCF_023864275.1. Taxonomy (NCBI): domain Eukaryota; kingdom Metazoa; phylum Arthropoda; class Insecta; order Orthoptera; family Acrididae; genus Schistocerca; species Schistocerca cancellata. The sequence continues at coordinate 212,840,189 of NC_064627.1, forward strand.
GTCCCCTAGAACTTAGAACCACTTAAAGCTAACTAACCTAAGGACATCACACACATCCATGCCCGAGACAGGATTAGAACCTGCGACCGTAGCGGTCGCGCTGTTCCAGACTGTAGCGCCTAGAACCGCTCGGCCACTCCGGCCAGCCACCGTGGTAAGCCGGCGCACGCACCACCCAGTCTGATGCCACCTGTTTCAGTGTACACAAGCAGCCCTTAGCGGCAGTCTTTAATTTTTAACTAGAAATGACAGTAAAACTTTTATGTAGGATATTTTATTATGTGACGTGGCCTTTTTGGTTTAAAACTGTATGACGAGAGCTGTTATGCTCAACCTTTTTACGTATGTAAGTACATCTTTATATACGAATATTAATTATTATTGTCTTGTATTTTTCTTATTAATGACTAACTTTGTATCCCCCTTATTTAGGTAATATAAATTCTGATGAAGACTCCCTTAGTTTAGGAGTCGAAACCATGTCAATATAACTATAAAATCCATTGCAACCAGTGGGCTGTCTTTACTACAAAAAATATTTTCACTGTTGCTGCACACAGCTATGTTTAAAGTTGTATCATATTTGGATTTCTCACACTAAAATCCAAAAGAATATGATATTTTCAGCAAAAAAGTTTTTCCATCGTTGGCCTGTGTAATTTCTCGTAGGCCCACGTTTGTATATATTTAGCAGTCAATCTGAGGTCAATTTAGGATGAGCTCTCGAAATGTTTTGCTAAGTGATCCGTGCCCTGCCGGTTTCCGCTCGGAGAATCCCCGACAGCCTCTGGAATTGGCCGCCGCCCGCTTCCGCTTATGCGAGTCGGGCGCGCCGCTACGCATCCACGCGTCGTCGTGCCGAAGCTCATCAGCCGGCGGTCTCCGGCACGACGCCCTGAAATGGGTTTCCTGGCCGGGCGTGCAATCAGCTGGCCTGGTGACGTGAGGTGTGTGTGTGCGTGTGTGTGTGTGTGTGTGTGTGTCAGAGGAGGACAGCAGGCGAGAGGCGGGCAATACGCCGCCCCTGCAGTCGGTCCCAGGCGCGTAATCGCCCCTCGCATTCAATATCGCTCTAGGCCCGGCTGGATGGCGCTACACATGTTGCGACAGCCAGAAATACCAACGTGGTGGGAGGTGGTATTGTGGAGAGGAACTCGAGCGAGAACTTGCTTCGGAATCTTTGAATCATCTCCCACCGCAAAGTTGCTTCCTTTTTTTCTTATTTACTGTTTCACTGACAATTGAAGGCATTATTGCAATAAGTAGATAAGTAGTGTTTACATAATTTCGAGTAAAGCGTAAAAACTGTCCTCAACCTGGAAAAAAATTTAATCGTTCATGTCTTTTCCCAACCTTTATTTACGTCACCAGCACACTGTAATAGATGATTACATAACCAAACAAAGATTTATTACGATATTTATTAAATTTAAAAAGTAAGAGCCTACGGAATATCAGACCAGCTGTGTGGCTGGATTGAAGAGTTTTTAGCAAACAGAACACAGCATGTTGTTCTCAATGGAGAGACGTCTACAGACGTTAAAGTAAACTCTGGCGTGCCACAGGGGAGTGTTATGGGACAATTGCTTTTCACGATCTATACAAATTACCTAGTAGTTAGTGTCGGAAGTTCCATGCGGCTTTTCGCGGATGATGCTGTAGTATACAGAGAAGTTGCAGCATTAGAAAATTGCAGCGAAATGCAGGAAAATCTGCAGCGGTTAGGCACTTGGTGCAGGGAGTGGCAACTGACCCGTAACATAGACAAATGTAATGTATTGCGAATACATAGAAAGAAGGATCCTTTATTGTATGATTATATAGTAGCGTAACAAACACTGGTAGCAGTTACTTCTGTAAAATATCTGGGAGTATGCGTACGGAACGATTTGAAGTGGAATGCTCATATGAAATTAATTGTTGGTAAGGCGGGTGCCAGGTTGAGATTCATTGGGAGAGTCCTTAGAAAATGTAGTCCATCGACAAAGGAGGTGGCTTACAAAACATTCGTTCGACCTATGCTTGAGTATTGCTCATCAGTGTGGGATCCATACCAGGTCAGGTTGACAGAGGAGATAGATAAGATGCAAAAAAGAGCGGCGCGTTTCGTGAGAGGGTTATTTGGTAAGCGTGATAGTGTTACGGAGATGTTTAGCAAACTCAAGTGGCAGACTCTGCAAGAGAGGCGCTCCGTATCGCGGTGTAGCTTGCCGTCCAGGTTTCCAGAGGGTGCGTTTCTGGATGAGGTATCGAATATATTGCTTCCCCCTACTTATACCTCCCGAGGAGATCACGAATGTAAAATTAGAGAGATTCGAGCGCGCACGAAGGTTTTCCGGCAGTCGTTCTTCGCGCGAACCATACGCGACTGGAACAGGAAAGGGAGGTAATGACAGTGGCACGTAGGGTGCCCTCCGCCACGCACCGTTGGGTGGCTTGCGGAGTATAAATGTAGCTGTAGATGTAGACTTGTCTCTCTCTTGCACCAGAAAACTTTATTTTACGAATATGATATCTAATGAATGAACAAGTGATTAAAGAAACAACAACTAGTATCATTTTGCAGGTTGCTGAATATTATGAGGAGTTTAAAAATGACAAAAACGTGGATACTCTGATGAGAGTCATACCTGTTCAAGGATAATTCGTTCAGTGTGCTTCTCCTTCTGATACACTGGATGTGGCTTACATTAACAGTTCTGTCGCAGATCAACTTACTACAAAATTCCATGTCCGAGACTGACTTACACTTCTTGGCAAGCTTCACGACGTCTTTATATTTCTAAGATGTAACTGACAGCGGTGCTTCATAAAATTTTTCCTCGGGAAAATGTGTAGCTGAGGCTTCCTGAACGACGAAATACTGGAAGATAACGATAGTTTGTCCATTTCACAGGTTGCTGAGCTCCCTGTTTGTGGATTACACTGAGACAACAGAGGTCATGGGACAGCGATATGCAAATATACGGGTGGCCTTAGAATCTCGTACACAATGTATAAAAGGGACAGTCCATTAGCGGAGCCGTCATTTGTACTCAGGTGATTCACGTGAAAAGGTTTCCGACGTCATTATGGCGGCACGACGGATATTAACACTCTCTAATGCGGAATAGTAGTTGGAGCTAGACATATAGGATATTTAATTTCTGAAACTGTTAGCGAATTCTACATTACGAGATCCTCCGTGTCAACACTGTGCCGAGGATACCGAATTTCAGGCATTGCCGATCATTGACTGGAAGTGGTTCTGTTCAGCTACTTGGTGACAATTTGCAACCGAACAATGATGTAATTATTTTGGATAACAAAGCGCCACCGAGTCACCGAGTCACATTTTCTCGCGACTGGTTTGAACATCACTCTGGACAATTCGAGGGAATGATTCGGCCCTCACGACACGAATCCCATAGAACATTTATGGGACATAATCGAGAGGTCAGTTTGTTGCAAAAAATCCTGCACCGGCCAAACACTTCCGCAGTTACGGACGGCTAAAGGGGCAACATCGCTCAATATTTCTGCAGGGGACTTCCAACGACTTGTTGAGTTCATGCCACGTCGAGTTGCTGCACCACGCTGGGAGAGAGATGGTTTGACATGATATTAGGAGATATCCCTTGACTTTTGTCACCTCAGTGTATGTAATTTGAAAAAATACTGCAACCATACTTTTTAAGTTACTTTTATTTATGCCAATACATGTTAGTATCTCGTATTGTCGCAATACGTATTGAAATCCTCAAAACTATATCGTTAAAACTTCGACAGCAGTTTGGACGGTACAGTTGGCTTTCTGCTCAGCGTATTGTTATTGTGATTATCGTGTTTATAGATGAGGCAAACACTTTTTTCCTTCTATCTTGGACAAAAAAGCGAAGTATCCGCCATGTCGGCAACATGGCGGATAGGGTACCGTTTTTGTGCGATCTACAAGTGAAAAAGTGTTTGTGCCGCATCTATAAACCAGAAAATCTGAATAACAAGCAGAGTAGAAAGCCAGCTGCGACGTTTTAATGATGTACTAACTGAAGATTCAAATAGGTATTAAGCCAGTGAAGATGGGTCAAAGCCGGAAACGCGTATTGGCATAAACAGGAGTGCATATAAATGTTGCTGGCCGCTGTAATTCTTCAACTAACTTGATAACTAAGTTGTGATGATGATACACTGCTGCGAACTACATGCTTGTACTCGGTCTATTCAAAGACTGAACTTTGAAATAGCAAATATCTCATTATCTGTACTAGTAATGTAAGACCGAATCGACCTTTTCAGCATGACGACAAGTATAAAAATAGACGCCGTGTAGCATCAACGACAGTGTACTTTTCGGATGTATTTTTCACGAATTCTTCCATGTCCCTCTTCCCTTTCCCTTGAAAGATCTCTTGAATACTTGTGCACACAGATTGCGCCATGCTGTGATTTTCCTATTGTGCAGTGCAGTTGTCAGAAAAATGTGCAAATGTGGTACTTTTTTGTCAAGTATGTTGTCAATCAAATAGTACAGACAGTTTCCGCTCGCAAGCCTCATCGTAATGGCGGAAGTAACTGTTACCGGAGCTGGAAACCGTTTATATTACATAAGCAAATGTATTTTTGTTTAAGCGCGACATTTTGTAAACTGAGTTGTCACTGAAAAATTTTTTACAATGCCCCTTTCACATACCAGAAGGACATCACAACGTAGCGGTCTCGCGGTTCCAGACTGGAGCGGTTCTACGCGCTACAGTCTGGAACCGCGAGACCGCTACGGTCGCAGGTTCGAATCCTGCCTCTGGCATGGATGTGTGTGATGTCCTTAGGTTAGTTAGGTTTAAGTAGTTCTAAGTTCTAGGGGACTGATGACGTCAGAAGTTAAGTCCCATATTGCTCCGAGCCATTTGAATCATTTGAACATACCAGAACGTGACTACTGCTTGATGCAACGACAAGGAAATTCCTGGACATGTCTGATTCTTGCGCCAAATAGACGACATCTTCAAGTTCATTCTCTACGTTGTTTTGAAATGGTCCCATGCATACATCACACAATACAGCAATTTTCGAACTAGTAGTTAAATCACATTTTCGGCCAAAAGTGTACATACTGCTTCATTGTCCCATTTACCTTTTTTTTAAAAAAAAGAAAAGACAGCAGTTTAGTACAAAATTATAATTGTTTTTCCCATCCTTTTTCGAACCTTCCACCGGCAAACTCCTGACATACCTCTTCTGACTTGCCCCTCCCATGTTTCTTTTAGGTGCTCTATTTTTTTTCTTCCTCAGCAAATTGGAATCCATTCCTTCTTAGGCCATCTGTCCTCACCCAAACGGCATACAAGGCCATACCATCTAAGTCATTTAGCTTCGATTGTATGCGTTACAGTGGTGCTCAGATTCATTCTTCGATGTATGTCTTCATTTTCAATTGTATGCCTAATGTCAACCTTCAACAACAACTCCAAAATTCCATCTTGATTAACAATACGTCCTCTCAATTCTTCCAGTTATTTCGCATGTGTTTGCTCCATAATTTGATATAATTTCTACAATAATTTGAAATATTCTGTTCTTCGTTTCTGATCTAATACGTGCGCTCCATAAAACTCGATTTAATTGTTTGGTTGCACCTCAACCTTACCCAATGTGATTCTTAATTTCGCTTTTACTGGTTCGATCTTAGCTAATAGAGACTCCCAAATATTTATAAGGGTTAATAAACCTTATTACCCCAAAATTTTCACGTTCTGAATCACTCCTCCAGTAAGCAGATACCCCTTTTCCTTTAAATTAATTGTTAAACCTCATTTCTGATATTTTGTATTCGATTTTCCAACTGTTTAGTTCATGTTATTCTGCAAAAATCATCTGGTTGTCAGCAAAATGATAATTGAAGAGCTTGTCATCATTTACGGCTACACCCATACGTCAGGAACTTTTCTTCTGTGATAACTTCAAGCAAAGTTTCACCTAGAAGCAAAATAAAAAAATGTATGAAGGAAATGTTTTTAGTTACCAGGGGGATATAACTTGCATTATTGCCTTGTTGTAAATTTATTCGTTAAGAAGATATGAGCAGCACACATCATTTTTAATTGGTACCCTATATTTTGTATTGTTTAATCCACCTACTCTACCCAAGCCCTGTTTAGAAACTTATCACATTGTACCATTCACATGAACAAGACGTTATTAAAGTAAAACGGAGTTGTATGGCATTATTTTTTCAGGAGGTGGTGCTTCACAGCTATTACATGTTTGAAAAATGTCATACTACCGCCTTGTGCTGCTAGGAAAATTCCTCATTTATACAACAAGTTTGGCCGGCCGGAGTGGCCGTGCGGTTCTAGGCGCTACATTCTGGAGCCGAGTGACCGCTACGGTCGCAGGTTCGAATCCTGCCTCGGGCATGGATGTGTGTGATGTCCTAAGTTGTAGGCGACTAATGACCTAAGTTAAGTCGAATAGTGCTCAGAGCCATTTGAACCATTTTTTACAACAAGTTTCAATCGTCTGCCCATCATCAGGTACATAAAAGTATTCAAAGAATATAAAATCGTTATCTTCAGGTGATGAAACCATGAGTTATAAACTGTTATCAAATCGTAATATAATAGTGTGCTTACCACCTAACGATAATGATTTAAAATTTCCCCTAACATGATGCTGTGAATATTTTTATGAGCCTGAGGACGCGCAGACAACTGTAACCGCTCCAGGCGGTAATAGGGCATTTTTCGCATCGTATGGCGTTATTGGGTAGGAGACCACACGGGGTAGGTTCAGCCGCCGAGTCGGGGAGATTTTCCCTCGCCGCGCACAAGGACAAACATATGGATTGTGCTTTGGATGTATTTGTATACTGCAGGTGATAAGTGTGTAATATATGGATGGGTATATCGCGCTGTTATGTTTGTATTGGTTGATGGCGATGAGAGAAGGACAGGGTGAAATCCGGTGCCAGTACATAACCTATTGCTCTCATATAGCGTAGGGATCTGCCGTGAACAAAGTCTTCAACAACCTCCCAATATAGGTTGTAGCACAGTGTCTCGAATAATCCAGATCCCTTTCCTCTATTGTACTGCAAAATTTACTCTAGCCACGTGCTTACATCTCATTGACCTCATACGACTTTCCGTCTCACCAATCGAATAGTTTGTTACCAATTTTCGCACTGTTGTCTACTGCCATCATTTCCATCACCAAAATTGGCGTGCCTGGCACCTACCTCTGACACACACACACACACACACACACACACACCAAGAATGTTCGTCTTCAGGGCATTCCACCCATAAATAATGTTTGGTTTACCAATAATAGTCAAACAAAAAAAATTAATACTCTTTCCGATTGTAAATCATGTAATACCTTACATTGATGGCTCCAATTACCATTATCTTCTGCCCCTCTGACGAAAACAGCCTTGGAGCATATTCAGTGGCTCGAGTTTGCAGTTGGAGATAAGTTTTTAATGAGCCGACAGTAGTCTGAAACTACAAGTGCTAACATAAACGAGACAAAGAAATTACAGTCCATCTCAGAGGTCCCTGCAATCGGGTGTTAAAAATGGAAGATCCAGGAATGTACTGAAAGGCACAAACTACTGGATGTACGGTTTAGCAGACGCAACTGTTAATGCTAGAAACAGTCCTTCCTTTAGAACCAATCGCTGCACCGCTATTTCTACTAACGAACATATCTTGCTGGAGGCGTAGCTGGGCTATTTAACGTCGTAGGTACCTCGCGCAACCGAGTATCTACACATGGTCCACATAAGTGAACTGTATTGTAGTATACCTACATAAGCACGCTGTCGATATTGAACTAGTGTCAGAGGTAAAGCTTGCTGGTCCATGTCTCCCATGTTACCACTCACTGCTGACGTCTTACGCAGTGTTTAGGACTCGATTGGTGGTCATTAGCCGTGGCCTTTTACACACACACACACACACACACACACATACACACACACACCACGGCGGTTTTAAAGCTACATCTTGCAATGTATACACTATCACGTTAAACGAAACCATAATTACCAAGGGTGACAATTCGCTGTTAGTACAGAGCTTTCTGATATGACGTTTATTAAATTAAGGGAGTTGTTTGGCGCATGCAAAAAGCTGTTCACTGACAACCTTTCAGTCAAGGGAAACGCTCTCACTCACTAATCCTAATCATTTTCCTGACATACCTTACTTCGAACGTTTTCTAATTTTCCTTACGGGTAACGTGCTGCGTTAGTGTTTTCCTAAATACTTATAATGGCTCCAAAACAATGTTGAATAGGCCCTGTACCTATAATCGGTATTTTTAATATAAGAGCTGGATAAAATTATAAATGCTGAAACAGGCGTCATTGAAAGTATCGTTCGTTTCTGTAAAGTATTGGGTGAGCAGGGAAAAACGTTTGTTAAACGTTGACTTGGAAAGCCTTGGACTAAACTCGCGTATTTGTCTGATATATAGATTATGAATTAAAAGAGCTGGCTCCATCATCCATCATTATATTTTTATTAAGTGTAACGCATTTCGGCCGCTGTGAACCATTAATAATGCACGGCGTCCGGTAACAGAATGTCAGTACATAAAACGCATTGTTCCCGACACAGAAACGTGGCCATCGTTTTACATCATTTATTTATCCACAGATGAATTTTGATTCTTCCACACCTGTTGGAACGTTGTTTTAATACAGGCATTAATTACGATCATTCATTTTCATGTGATGGCCTACTCCTACGTAACTGCTATATTCGTAAACTACTGAAGTAAAGGTACGTTATTCTGTTAATGTTTTACCCTCCTGCAAGCAAATGCAAAATTTTTGGAACAGAAATTGAAGTGACAGCGGACGGAAGGACGAAAGCGTTAGTAAAATGTAGGGTATATGTTTAATAAAATATATAGATATCAGAGGCGGGTAGCTCATTAAATTACACTGCAAGTACTTCTTAAAAACATTTTTAACAAGCTGGCGTAAATAAATTCATGGCCCATGTTGATCGAGATAATGAATCATGGGAAGTTAGCTAAAACGCGGAATCTCTTGAACACTGTGTCAACTACATAGTGCACTGTATTAAATTCACCGGCTCTGTTTCAGAGCATTATTAATTCTTCATCAAAATTATTTTTTAATACGCTTCCTCTCCTCGAAGGAGTTGTTCCCAGCCTTATACACTATCAGCGGGAACTATAATGCTTGGCTTGCATGGTAATTTTATTCCTGTTTTGCATTCATTTTTCATCTCAATTGTTCACACTTCGGATATAGTGTACAGAAAGTAGTCTTTATTATCTTATAAAGATGAGGCTGTACCCACTGTTTTAATAGTTTTCGGAAAAAAAGGAATGAATATAAGGGCGTAGTGTCCGCGGGTATCGAAGCCATTGGAGACAAAGCACGTGCTCGAAATAACTCAAGAATAGAGAAGGAAACCGGCAGTGCCTTTTCAAGGAAATCATGGCGCCGTTGGCTTGGAGCAATATAGGAAAACCATTGAAAACATAAACCAAGCTGACCGAACGCGGATTTGAGCCGTCGTCCTTCCGAATGCGAGTCCATTGTGGTAACCTTCCTGTTTCAAATTTTGTGTCATTAATTAACTTTTAACATGTAGCGAGCTGGTAACGACATTCTCTAATGTTTTAACACTCTCAAGAGACTATCTACTACGACAAGGAAATTGTTTGGGGCCAGAGCCTGTAAATAATCGGCTATGAGTGTGGGGAGGCGAACAGGAGGAGACGGTGTGTGCTATGTCAGAGGCGTACAAAGCAACGTCGAACGGGAAATCCTGTGAGAAGACTTGAAAAAGTAAGCTACACATTATTATAGCAGCCCTAGTAACATATGTAAGTAGGCTGTTTATGTTTTCTTTATGTAAGTAGGCTGTTTATGTTTTCTTTATGTAAGTAGGCTGTTTATGTTTTCTTATTGGCAACGTTACGTAGCGCTCTATATGAAAATCACTGGCTGTGCTGTGTGCAGTCTGTGGCTAGTTTGCATTGTTGTCTGCCATTGTAGTGTTGGGCAGCGGCAGCTGGATGTGAACAGCGCGTAGCGTTGCGCAGTTGGAGGTGAGCCGCCAGCAGTGGTGGATGTGTGGAAGGAAATGGCGGAGTTTTGAAATTACATATATTATGACTTTTGATGATATTAAGGTAAATACATTGTTTGTTCTCTATTAAAATCTTTCATTTGCTAACTATCCCTATCAGTAGTTAGCGTCTTCCGTAGTTTGAATCTTTTATTTAGCTGGCAGTTGTGGCGCTCGCTGTACTGCAGTAGTTCGAATAATGAAGATTTTTGTGAGGTAAGTGATTTGTGAAAGGTATAGGTTAATGTTAGTCAGGGCCATTCTTTTGTAGGGATTTTTGAAAGTCAGATTGCGTTGCGCTAAAAATATTGTGTGTCAGTTTAAGCACAGTCGTGTATAAATTGTTCAATGTGGACGTTTCAATTCTCTACAAGGACTACAGTGGGTCCGCACCTTTGATGACCCACCAATACCATTATTTCTACAAGGACTGCAGTGGGTCTGCATCTCTGGTGGCCCACCAATATCGTAATCTCTACCAGGACTACAGTGGGTCTACTCTGTGATGACCTACCTACCAATCTTCTTCAAAACGTCGAATGACTCTGCTGTGGGTTTGCTCTGTTGTGGCCCATTACCTGTCAGCATGTTAAGAGTCAGCACTGTCTTTCAGTTGGAAGGACAACACTACTTCTTCAAGACTGCATGGAAATCCACTACTACCGTGTGCATTGTCTTTTACTGCTCAGACTTTGAAAAAAAAAAAAACACTGAAATTTTACTGTGATGAACAATCTTCACTGTCTTTATGGACTGTGAGAAAATTTTAGCTTTTGACCAACATTGTATAAATAAGTGTGTGCATTTGATATCTTTGTTATTGTAATTATGAAAAATTTTATCAAATCATTATTGGCCACTGCCCAAAACAATTTGTAAAATTTTTTGTGGGGAGCATGGGGGCTATGTAAGTAGGCTGTTTATGTTTTCTTTATGTAAGTAGGCTGTTTATGTTTTCTTTATGTAAGTAGGCTGTTTATGTTTTCTTATTGGCAACGTTACGTAGCGCTCTATGTAAATCACTGGCTGTGCTGTGTGCAGTCTGTGGCTAGTTTGCATTGTTGTCTGCCATTGTAGTGTTGGGCAGCGGCAGCTGGATGTGAACAGCGCGTAGCGTTGCGCAGTTAGAGGTGAGCCGCCAGCAGTGGTAGATGTGTGGAAGGAAATGGCGGAGTTTTGAATTACATATATTATGACTTTTGATGATATTAAGGTAAATACATTGCTTGTTCTCTATTAAAATCTTTCATTTGCTAACTATCCCTATCAGTAGTTAGTGCCTTCCGTAGTTTGAATCTTTTATTTAGCTGGCAGTAGTGGCGCTCGCTGTACTGCAGTAGTTCGAGTAATGAAGATTTTTGTGAGATAAGTGATTTGTGAAAGGTATAGGTTAATGTTAGGGGACGTTTCACATATTTTGAATGCTGAATTTCGCTCTAAAGTCACACACATACACTCTATTCAAGAGAAAAAAAATAAACGAGGCACTACCTTCCTGAAATGTCAGTGCAGGATGGTCTGCATTGAAGCGCAAAAACAACGATCTAAATCGCCAATTGGACAGAATTTTGGCACGCTATCCCTCAGGAGGATATCCAACAATTCTGTCAACAGAATAACTGCTTACGTAAGAGTAAGGTGGACCAGCGCGTTACTGACTTGCACGATTTGTGCAGTTCTTTCTCTTGAATACATCATCCTAATTTTCTGAAATTGTAATCATTTGTTTGTCAGTACACGTATTTAACATTTACTGATTCCCGTCCCAGTCAGAGAGTGTACAAGACACTATTCTTCAGCAAAGTTACCAAGTATTTGTAGACAACGGTCGCAATGTTCTAACATTCCCTCAATTCCTCAACGAAAGAAATCCACTCCTTGGTCACGGAGTCATGTGAAAACCGCTCTGTGAACGCCCGCATCATCGCAAAATCTGCGATTCCTGCGAACGATTGCCTCTCCTGTCTGGACTTTGCCGTCTATGGTCGATGTCGGTAGCCTCCCTTTCCGATCAGCAATAACCACGTCTGTGCCGCTTGGTCACATTATTGGCAACATTTCATTACGACCGGACGCGATATTGCATTTGTTCCATACACCGCCTAAATTTCACGGTGAATTTGTATGAAGTTTCAGCGTTTTGCTCCCAAAAATCGTACAGTCGTACATATGTATTTTAACTGTGATGTATGTTTCCAGTTGCCCCGCCATACATTCCCACGCTTTGATGCGCCTGTTACCCATACCGCAGCGAACTGTGCATACAGAAAACAAGAAACATACTCTCGTGTAACTAAACGACACTGTTGTCGCTGAACGACCTTACCTTGCCGTTTCAAGTATTGTTGTATGTTTACTGTCGTGTAACGATTCAACCAGTTATCTTTATAACATGCAGTGGCTGTAACATGATACGTCTGAGCCCCCCCCCCCCCCCCCCCGTATGCGTACCGATGGCATTAATCTAGACGGAAGCGCCAAAGAAACTGGTATAGGCATGCGTATTCAAATACAGAGATATGTGAACAGGCAGAATATGGCACTGCTGTCGGTAACGGCTATGTAAGGACAACAAGTGTGTGGCGCACTTGTTAGATCGGTTACTGCTGCTACAATGGAAGGTTAACATGACTTAAGTGAGTCTGAATGTGGTGTTACAGACGGTGCACAAGCGATGGAACACAGCATCTCAGAGGCGGCTAAGAAGTGGGGATTGTCCCGGACGACCATTTCACGAGTCTACAGCGAATATCAGGAATCCGGTAAAACATCAAATCTCCGACATCGCTGCGACCGGAAAAAGGTCCTGCAAGAACGCGACCAACTACCGCTGGAGAGAATTGCTCAACGCGACAGAAGTGCATCTCGTCTGCATATTGATGCAGATTTCAGTGGTGGGACATCACCAAGTGTCAGCGTGCTAACCATTCAATGAAACATCCTCGATATGGGCTTTCGGATTCGAAAGCCCAGTCGTGTATCCTTGATGACGGCACGACACACGTCTCGCCTAGCCCATCAACACCAACATTGGACTATTGATGACTGGAAACATGTTGTCTGGTCGGACGAGTCTCGTTTGATATTGTATCGAGTGGATGGACATGTACGGGTATAGAGACAACCTTATGAACCCATGGACCGTGCATGTCAGCAGAGGTCTGCTCAAGCTGGTGCAGGCTCTGTAACTGTGTGGGGCGTGTGCAGTTTGAGTGATATTGGACCCCTGATGCGGCTGGATACAGCTCTGACAGGTGACACGAACGTAAGCATCCTGTCTGATCACCCTGCATCCATTCATGTCCACTGTGCTTTCCAACGGACTTGGACAATTACAGCAGAACAATACGACACCCCACACGTCCAGAATTGCTACAGAGTGACTCCAGGAACAGTCTTCTAAGTTTAAACATTTCCGTTGGCCACCAAAGGCCCCAGACATTACTCAGCATTATTGAGCATATACTGGGATGCCTTGCTACGTGCTATTCAGAAGAGATCTCCTTCCCGTCGTACTCCTACGGATTTATGGACAGCCCCGCAGGATTCATGGTGTCAGTTCCCTCCAGCAGTAGTTCAGACATTTGTCGAGTCCATGCCACCTAGTGTTGCTCGCGGGGGCCCTACACGGTATTAGGCAGGTGTACCTGTTTCTCTGGCTCTTCAGGGTATATACACTGGAAGAAAAGGTGACGCGCCTGGTAACTTTAGGCTCAAGGGACACGAACGAGTAACAACCACGCGTGCTCGGGCCATCAGTACACACCTAGCGACATCGCTGCAAAAATCGCGCAGCAGTAGTAAACTGGAAGGCAAGCAGTAGGAATGCAGTCAGAAAAAAGTATGCACTGTAGCTTCTATACTCTCAAGCAGTTGAAATACCAGTAGCTGGACTACCAAAACGACTAAAATGGTCACACGATTCCCCTTGCTGGTTGCCTATTTAACAGCTTCCAGGGGCAACAAACATCAGGCGTTTCAAATAATTATCGAGCGAACGCTGTCATAATCTACCCATTAAGAGATAAAATCTTACGTTAAAGGTTAACATAGAAAGGCAAGTACTGTAGTTACAAACTGCGTATATGACTTGAGGTAGTGTAATTAACGCCGCGCAAATTAATCGGGATGTGTTCATCCAGAACGTGAGAATAGTTGTACTTAGCGATTTCCAACAAACTTGACATATTAATTTCAAACCTTATCCCAAACTTCTCACTGGCGCTCCAATCCACATAAATTAATGAAAGGAAAAAGTATATCGGTTACTACATTTTCGTTGCTCATGGAGTAAAATTTCAACCTTATGGACGACATTTTGTTACCTCTTTGCCTCTTTTTGCAACATATTTTCGCGGGCAGTATCCAAGTATGTCACTCAATGTACCTGCAAAATTATATAATTGAAAGATACCTAGTTCAGGAATATGTCGTCACAAACATTCGGGTGCTTGGGAAACTAGGGATTATCGCTTTTTCGCATTACCAGTTCTTTTCGTTGATTTCATTAGTTTAAAGGTTAATAATAAAACTAAAATAAATAGCGTTTTTGTGTCTTCAAATATTTATGTTTTAAATGCTTAACGCCACGTATTTAACACATCAACTTATTTACAATCAGGCGTATAACACGAGAGTGCGATTATTTATGGAATCGGGAAGAGGACTATATTGGTACATATCAAACTATTATTATTGACTAAAAGATTCAGATAAAAGAGTTCTAGGCAGGGAGGAAAGCATATGCTGGTAAGAAATATTTCAAGTTTCGAATGGGCACAATGAAGTACATTCAAGACGCCAATGGAAACGCAAAAAGTTTATGGTTGTCTATATCATTTCGCTCTCGAAACGTTTTTGCAGCAGTAGCCTCATAAACCTTTACACACACCTGAAACCAAGAGACACTCTTCTTAACCTGATCGTATTGGCAACTGCGAGATACGTTCAATATTTCAGAGTATTTATTCACTTCTTCAATAAACAATTACACTCCGAAACCAGCTGCATACATGACAGGCCGACGGCAGCTGTGGCTAGGGTTGCGAACACACGTGCACAGCTCAATCATTCTCTCGCAACGACTGCTGTTTCGCGGCGGTCCATGGAACAGCTGCGAAGCATCAGTGGTCGAAGAGTACAACATAAGACCGCGGCTGTTCAGAGTGGAGAGAGAGAGAAGTTGGTAATTCTGAGCAACTGCACACTACAGTTCCAATAAAATCTTATAAGTGAGACATTTCAAGTACATCCATTGTAATTTTTTTTTCAGGTAAGTCATTGTTTTCAAATATTTCTAAAGCAATGGCATACATTTACCATGGTTAAGTCTATTCAAAAGTTTATTCTCAAAACTGCTTTAATCGATACTTAACATTGTTTACTTGGTTACTGAGTGCACTGCAGTCCGGAACCGCGGGACTGCAACGGTCGCAGGTTCGAATCCTGCCTCGGGCATGGATGTGTGTGATTTCCTTAGGTTAGTTAGGTTTAAGTAGTTCTAAGTTCTAGGGGACTTATGACCTAAGAGTCCCATAGTGCTCAGAGCCATTTGAACCATTTGAACTGAGAGCACGTAACATGGGATAGGACTGAGATACGACTATTCACTGGCAGGGCAAGTCAACGAAACATTAGTGTCCAACCTCTCAAAACTAGAGATTTGAAAACTCCAAACCGCTTCAGATTATGATACCAAGACTTTCACTACCAATATTTCCAATAATAAAGCATAAAAACATAAAAAATAACCTATGATTCAGTTCAATGTAAAATTAATTTCGTTATCGCCTTAGTACAGCACATAAAAGATGTTAAGGATGGCCCTTAATGTCTTGGTCATCACAATGTAACGAAAATACACGTAAAAACTGAAAGGAACGTAACTTAACATGGTTTACTTGCTTAAATAATTATTCACATTTTCCTGATTAGCTACAACGTTTTAGGCCATTTGCGTCCAAGAACATATTTAAAATCTTTATCTGAGTAGTATTTATGGACCTCATTTTCGGATTTGTAAAAATCATCTCTGGAAAACTTTTTCCTGGCACGAACACCACACACATTACTAGAAAAAAGTGCGTACAGGATACGCTCGCCGATGCACAATGACCAGTTTTCGTCCAAAGCGATGGGCGAGTTCGTTCGTTTGTTGGGAAGGGGAGCCGACATTGGTCTCCCGCTTTATGCCAGTCGGCAACACGCTGCAATGACAGAATCGAAGTGCACGCGCCGCAATCGTTTTCAAACGATTCTACAGAAACTATTCGTTAAAAATATCGTTTTTGCTTTACTTCTAACTTCATACGTCAGCTTCATGATGGCGTGCCAATCATTTCGTTAATGGTCATAGGTTTGCGATACTTGCACTTAAGTAAGACATTTCGCGAAATCCGAAAAAGTTAAAAATGAAAAGTAGGGTTCGCAACGATTTTGCGTCTGGTGCATGTTACATAACATGTTGCTACGCATGGAATTTTGCTAACATGCTCAATTTTTCATTGGTCTTGGGTGGAGGTATCTACCAACAATCTCCAGAAAACTGATCTGATGTAGCTCACTCGTTACTGAACGTGCGCACCAGCGATGAAGCCAGAACGAAACATCCACAACGGTCCTCATATTTCATAAACGGTTTATATCGACATGAGATTTTGGTGAATTATTGCACACAAAGAAGAGAGTATTTTGCAATACAGTTATTATGCGAAATTTCAGTGCGCACCTTGTCATTCTCGATGACAGAATGCAATTTTTAAGGTTCATCGATAGCTGATAAAATGATAAATGCTGTTGATTTACTTACAACGTAAGTGAAGACATTTCACGTCCTTTTTTTAACCGAGGTTCTGCTCTTTCACAAGCCTTTGATACTCCTCAGTTCTTCACTTTAAAATTAATAAATAACTGTTTCATAATTCTCTCGCAGTTGCACAACATGTTAGTGAGATGATATTCTGCAAGCTTCGCCATTTTTGCCCAAGAAGCCCATTATTACTTTACTACAAGGTATATTTACGTTCGTTTATATACACACATCGTCACCAGTTTGCCATTACTGAGAATCTGCAATTCTTGGTTTGTTGTGGAACTATCAACTAACAAGAATACAGTTCATCTCGTGCCATATTTTACACACGATAGATCTGACATCGACTGTCGCCTGTCATTTCGTGCTCTGCTAAAACGCCCAAGACAAGGGCGTACCGAGCTCGCAACAGTAAGTCGGTGCTGTGCAGCAACTCTTAGTGAAACATGCACGCATATTCTAAGTACTGTTCGTGAAACTAAACTAGTGTGGATAGTTCCTTTCTTTGTGCTGTGCTTTAAACTTATTGTTGTCCACTTTGAATTACTTTTTCGTTCTCAATCCACAGTTTCAAATACTGATCTGGAAAGCAAATTTGCTTTAGCAATTAAATCAAATAGAGCTTCCTAGGTGTTACTAAAACGGCAGGTAATTTAGCTATTTAAAAATTTTACTGGTTGTTGATCTCAGTGGATGTGAATCATATTGCTTTAAGAAATACATCGACAACCCATATTTTTATGTATGCTTATTTATACCAATGGGCGTTTTGAGCTACCTCTGTCTTCAATTGACGTAATACATATTGAAATATTCAATTAGCACACTGTGAAAATCATTGGCAGTTTCTGGATACGGCATCTGCCGTGTGTAATATAAGAAGTTTTGTTTAGTTCCTACAATCCTAAAATTGTGAACTTTCAACATGTTACTTATTAAATGCATTTTCTTTCTACTCTGCTCGTTGTTGGTCCTATTTTCCTCATTTATAAGCATGGCACAAACACTTTTTCTTTGTGTAACGCACAAACACTGCGTAGTCCGTCTTGTAGCTGACTGACATGTTCGTTTACACTGAAAATTGACGACAGTCAGAATGGCACTTCTGAAGTACTGTTGCAGTCATCTGGTAATATAAATAATAAATTTTTAACTTTTGCTTCTGAATGACTAAAACTGAAATTGTTATGCTTGCAATATATTCAGTGCTGTGCGTTGTTATTTACTAAACTCATTAGTGGCTGGCCTAAACTCTACTGAATATTTAAAAAATAAAACAGTCTGTTTCTTATAAAAGAATTAATATTATGTGTTTTACCCATAGTTAACAAAATTAACATACTGAAGTGTCAATTAAGACGCAACAAGTGACCTAAATGATGCAGAACTATACAAGGCCTAGGACAGCGATACGCCACAATACAGACAGCAGTAGTATCGCGTACGTAAGGTATAAAAAAGCACTTCATTAGCAAAGCTGTCATTTGTATTAAGGTGTGGCCGCACGAAAGTAATTAACAGAGTTCAAACGCGGAATGGTAGCTGGAACTAGAAGCATGAGACATTCCATTTTGGAATCTTTAGGGAATTCATTACATCGAGATACACAGTGTCTAGGGTGTGCTGAGAACACCAAATTTCGGGAACTACCTCTTACCACGGATATTTCATTAAAATAGTACTACAAAGTATCATATACCGGGTATTCAAAAAGTGTCTCCGTAGTGCCGTATGACCGTTAGCCCCGAGTGCCGTATGCCGCAGTGAATACACCGAAATGAAACTCAGTGAAATACAAGTTATTAATTTATTGAATATTCATTTTTACTTACAAATTTTCACATTAAATGTTGAAAGTGTCCCCCCTGTTGTTGAATACACAATTCAATTCGTCTAATCATGCTTCCAAACACAAGCTGTAACATTTCATCTGTAACGGAAGCAGTGAAAGTGGATATTGCAGTTTTCAATTCATAGAATGATTTTGGACGGTTTTTACAGACAGTTGCTTTCGCTGCATCCCAGAAGAAAAAGTCAGGTGGTGTTAGGTGAGGCGATCGTGGAGGCCGAAGTCCCTGTGAAATTATGCGATCACCAAAAACATCAGCAAACAGTGACATTGAAACGCAAGCTGTATGGGCGGTTGCACCATCTTGTTGAAAATAACCGTTCAGTATTTCGCTTAACACAACTTCTCCTATGAATGGGAACAGAATATCACTGCAGTATCGTTGTGCGTTTATTGTTTCGTTGAAAAATATGGGACCCATAATCCGACGTCTAGAAATTGCAATCCCAACTCCTATTTTCAAAGAATCCTCTGGTTCCTCATGAATACACAATGGATTTGCAGTACTCCACATACGAGAATTTTGCGAGTTCATGTACCCAGATAAATGAAACCACGCATCAGTGAAAAACGTTTCATTAAGAATATCCCTTCCATTTTGTTGAGGATATTTTTGAACCATTGACAATAATGCACTATCTTGCCATGATCAGTATTTTTCAGTTCTTGCACGACCGTGACTTTGTATGGGAAAAGTTCTAATTTTTTCCTTACAGCTGTGTGGGCCGTTCCGACACTGACTTCTTACTGACTTGTTGGGACTAATGGAAATTTTATCGGAAATATCGAGTAGTTTATCCTCAGGCAAAACGCTAGGACGACCACTTCTCGGTGCATCTGTCACTGAACACGTACTTCGAAATTTGTTAATCAAATCTCGCACAGTATCGCGATGTGGGAATGTTGTCTCCGGGAAAACAGAATTAAATGTTTGACGAACTGAAACTGTATTTACCGCCAGTTTTGAACACTTGTTCGACTAAAATCACACGTTCTTCAATGGTTAGCATTTTAACAGTGACGAAAACGAAACAAACGAACAAAGGATCTAAACCTGAACGTTCATACAGGGTGTTTAAAAAATGACCGGTATATTTGAAACGGCAATAAAAACTAAACGAGCAGCGATAGAAATACACCGTTTGTTGCAATATGCTTGGGACAACAGTACATTTTCAGGCAGACAAACTTTCGAAATTACAGTAGTTACAATTTTCAACAACAGATGGCGCTGCGGTCTGGGAAACTCTATAGTACGATATTTTCCACATATCCACCATGTGTAGCAATAATATGGCGTAGTCTCTGAATGAAATTACCCGAAACCTTTGACAAAGTGTCTGGCGGAATGGCTTCACATGCAGATGAGATGTACTGCTTCAGCTGTTCAATTGTTTCTTGATTCTGGCGGTACACCTGGTCTTTCAAGTGTCCCCACAGAAAGAAGTCACAGGGCTTCATGTCTGGCGAATAGGGAGGCCAATCCACGCCGCCTCCTGTATGTTTCGGATAGCCCAAAGCAATCACACGATCATCGAAATATTCATTCAGGAAATTAAAGACGTCGGCCGTGCGATGTGGCCGGGCACCATCTTGCATAAACCACGAGGTGTTCGCAGTGTCGTCTAAGGCAGTTTGTACCGCCACAAATTCACGAAGAATGTCCAGATAGCGTGATGCAGTAATCGTTTCGGATCTGAAAAATGGGCCAATGATTCCTTTGGAAGAAATGGCGCCCCAGACCAGTACTTTTTGAGGATGCAGGGACGATGGGACTGCAACATGGGGCTTTTCGGTTCCCCATATGCGCCAGTTCTGTTTATTGACGAAGCCGTCCGGCATATCGCCGCCATCAATCCTGTGCACTATATCGTTAGCGAATGTCTCTCGTGCAGCAATGGTAGCGGCGCTGAGGGGTTGCCGCGTTTGAATTTTGTATGGATAGAGGTGTAAACTCTGGCGCATGAGACGATACGTGGACGTTGGTGTCATTTGGACCGCAGCTGCAACACGGCGAACGGAAACCCGAGGCCGCTGTTGGATCACCTGCTGCACTAGCTGCACGTTGCCCTCTGTGGTTGCCGTACGCGGTCGCCCTACCTTTCCAGCACGTTCATCCGTCATGTTCCCAGTCCGTTGAAATTTTTCAAACAGATCCTTTATTGTATCGCTTTTCGGTCCTTTGGTTAAATTAAACCTCCGTTGAAAACTTCGTCTTGTTGCAACAACACTGTTTTCTAGGCGGTGGAATTCCAACACCAGAAAAATCCTCTGTTCTAAGGAATAAACCATGTTGTCTACAGCACACTTGCACGTTGTGAACAGCACACGCTTACAGGAGAAAGACGACGTACAGGATGGCGCACCCACAGACTGCGTTGTCTTCTATATCTTTCACATCACTTGCAGCGCTATTTGTTGTTGAAAATTGTAACTACTGTAATTTCGAAAGTTTGTCCGCCTGAAAATGTACTATTGTCCCAAGCATATTGCAACAAACGGTGTATTTCTATCGTTGCTCGTTTAGTTTTTACTGCCGTTTCAAATATACCGGTCATTTTTGAAACACCCTGTATCAACACATAACGACAGTGGAATGTTGGGAGAGTCCACTTGAAAGGAAGTAACCCAGGCAGGCGAACAATCATACGGCACGCACGGCTAACAGTTATACGGTACTGCGAAGAGACTTTTTGAACACCCCGTATTTGTGCAAATCCTAACACATTTGCTGACACAATTTACTGCCTGTATGCAACATGTTTCTAGTGATCCGACTTAATTTTACTTTAGTACGCAGCTCGTGGTCTTGCGGAAGCGTTCTCACTTCCCGCGCACGGGGTCAGGGATTTTCTCTGCTTCGAAATGATTGGGTGTTATGTGTCTTTCATCATCACTGAGTCGCAAGTCGCCGAAGTGGCGTCAGCTAAAAAGGACTTGCAATACGGCGGCCGAACAACCCCACATGGTGTCTCCCGACCAACAATGCCATACGATCACTTCATTTTCAATTTTTCTTTTAACGACTGGCACCTATATTAGATACGCATCAACGTAACACTTACGTATGGACAAAATCGGGTAGCTACAAACCTGACAACATTCAGTAACAAACGTTATTGAGTCCTCCTCGTGCACAGGATAGATTAGCGTGGAACCAAACTTTCTAACCAGACTTCAGACTAAAGATAACAACAAAAACAACAACAATAATATGATGATATATAAGCGAAATTTCAGATTACATAAGTTTTTATAAACATCCTCATCTACATAAGTACTTACTCGGCAGTCTACCATACGGTGCGTGGGAGAGCATACCCAGTACCACTACAAGTCATTTCCTCCCTTGTTCCACTCGCAAACCGGGCGAGGGAAAAATCGACTGACTTCATTCCTCCTTATGAGCCGTAATTTCTCGTCTCTTATCTTCTTGGTCCTTACGTGAAACGTATATTGGCAGTCAGTCTAAAGTGCTGGTACTCTAAATTTTCGCAACTGTGTTCCTCGAAAGGAACGTCGCCTTCCCTCCATGGATCCCCATTTGAGATCCCGAAGCGTCTACGTAACACATGCGTGTTGTTCGATCCTACCGGTAACAAATGTAGCAACGCGCCTCTGAATTGCTGCGATGTCTTCCTCTACTCCGACCTGGTGCGGATCCCAAGTTTCCGACCAGTACTCAAGATAAGGTGGCGCTGGGGTTCTATATGCGCTCTCCTTTACAAATGAACCACACTGTCCCAATTCATCCACAGTTCACACTATATCATTTGAGAAAAGTGCAACCTGAGCTCCGTACGAGCGATTGTTTTTAAAACCGTGCTGATTCGTGGACACAAGTTTCTCTGTCTAGAAAATTTATTGTCTTCGAACCGATAATACGTTAAAGGATTCTGTAGCAAACCGATGTTAGAGTTATTGGTCTATAATTTTTGTGGCCTGTTCTTTTTCCCTTCTTCTATACAGGAGTCACCTGCGCTTTTTTTTCAGTCGCTTGATATTTTGTGCTGAGCGAGAGTTTCGCGATAAACTTAAGCTAAGTATGGGGTCCGTGCCGTACAATACTCTTTGTAAAAACGAATTGGGACTCCATTTGTTTTCAACCCTTACAGTTGTTTCTCTACGCCAGAGATGCTTATTACTATGTCATCCATACGAGAGGCTGTTCGACGGTAAAACGACGGTATGTTTGTTCGTTCCTTCTATGTGAACGATTTCTTCCACATGAAATTTAAAACTTCGGCTTTCATTTTACTACCTTCAACTGCCACACTAGACTGGTCAACGAGTGACTGGATGGATGCCTTAGACCAGCTTAGCTATTTTACACAGGATCAGAATTTTCTCGGGTTCTCACTCTGATCTTTTGCTAAGATACGACTATGGTGGTAGCTGTAGTACGGTCCGCGCATAGATCTTTTCACAGACTCAGGAATCTCTACTAATTGAACCGAATTTCGTTGTTAAGTCATGGTTGGGCTTTTCCGTCCTTAATCCACTGACTAGAAGTTTCATTATTTAACAAATAAGTTTATTCTCCATAAATCAAATTTATATAAAACAAAATTAAATTTATGATATTCTTATCAGTGATTAGTCGAACAGAGCTCTAGACTACGGTTTACATTCTGTTTAAACTCTGCCCATAATTCCTCTTCGTCCCTCTTACGGCTGTTACCTGTTCATCTGCTCTGTCCAGTAGATACCTTCTCCTAACCCTCTTGACTGCTTTATTAACTTTCGTAACCATAGTTCCTATAATGACATAATGACCCAATGACACCATGACCACTAATCCCCGTCTACGTTCTGACGCTGTCGACAAGATCCGCCCTGTTTGTAGCTACAAGGTCTAATATACGAGGGTTGGAGCTTAAATAGTGGCAACTATTTATTCACAACCGATACAAAGGAGTTACATGTTTGCACCTCTTACTGCCCTTCAAAGTAGTCACCAGGGTTGTGCAGAACCAGTTGCCAGCGATGTGGAAGGCGTAGTATACCGTTAGCAGAGCCTATTCTATTGATGGTCAAATGGAGTGGTCTACTGCCTGTCAAATATCTGGAACAGTCCTGAAGCGAATGCCACGAAGTGGTTCCTTCATCTTCAGAATCAAATCAAAGTCACAAGGGCTTACGCCAGGGGAGGTTGGTGGATGGTACAGTACTTCCCAGTCCAATCTATCGAACAGAAGAGCCACAGCTTCAGCTGAATGCGTCCGCGCATTGTCGTCCAAAATGATGGGTTGTTGAGCAGAAAGTGTCGTCGCTTCTTTCGCAAAGCTGATCGCAGGTGATGCTCCAAGAACGAACAGTAATACTGTGCACTGACGGACTGCCGTTGAGGAACGTAATACGTTAGGATAACACCATCACAGTCGTACAAGAGAATCACCATAACTTTCGCCATACTGACGCTCTGACGCACTTTCGACTTTCGTGGCGACCCGTAATGACGCCATTCGTTAGATTGGCGTTTCAGTTTTGGGTCGTACGATGTGACCCATGTCTCATCCAGTATTACGATACGGCCTACTAAAGCCTCTCCTTCACCCCCATAGCGCTCCAAGTGCTTCTGAGCAGCGTCGTAACGCATCCATTTCTGCATTTCCGTCATGTCATGCGGAACTCATCGTGATGCAATTTTTCGCATGCCCAAGCGTTCCTTCAGGATACGAAGCACAGTGGAATGCGCTAGTCCGGTTTCGTGGGCGAGCTCACGGATCGTATGGCGTCGATCACTGTCCACTAACGCAGCAACAGCATGCACTTCTGTTGAGACGCTAGGACGACCTGCCCGTTGCATGTTTGCCACAGTTTGCCGACCTATCGTTGAAGGCTTTTACCCAACGTGCCACTGTTCTGTACGGCAATGCCGATTCCCCGCACGCTTCTTGAAGGCCTTGATGACACTGTCGCGCTGTACGCCCTCTGGTACTTTCGATCTTGATCCAACTTCGTTGTTCCTGTTTCGAAAACATAGTGACACCGTTACGTTCGACAGTTCGCTCACAAGTGACTGTGTTTCCCTCGATTGCGCGCACGCCGGTAACGTGGGACTGGCTAGTCAATTTGCTCGGAGGTAACGTAGGTATATTAACAACATGTGCTACCAACGACAATTGTATATTCCATTGCATAGTGCCTCCACACCAGTGTTGCCACTATTTAAGTTCCAACCTACGTATGTGCTTTGCCTGTGGGCTGCCAAACTAGCTTCTCAAGACAGTTTCCACAAACAAAGTTCAAAAGTACATCGCAAGACTGACTGTCTGTCCTCCTCGGAATGAATCCATTGACGTTCCGGTCTATACTCAGTACGTTAAGTCGACTCCTAGTTGTATTGGATGATCTGGGTGTTTACGCATTACTGATTGTAGACTTTCTTTGGATGCCCGTAAAACTGCCGCTGCGGTATCGGGTGGCCGGTGAAAACATTCAACAATTAACTTGGTTTCATTTAGACCTGAAACACGCGATCAGATAACTTCAATGTCAGACTCAACTTTCACATAAAAGAGTCAAAACATCATCTGCAATGAACACTCAACCTTATATAGCGTCTAATATATCTTTCCGGTATTTATTCCATAACTCGCTGAATATCTCAGAGCTTTGTATTTCAGGTTTCACTCAGCTCTCGGTCTTGAGAGTAATTTGGGGGTGACAACTTTTCTGGAGGGCACCAAATTCGGGACCTTCGTTACGAATACTTCGACAGTTTACTGACAAACTTTTGACAGTCGAAGTATATTTATTCCGAATACGGTCTGACTTGCCTTTTCGCGTATCGACTGGTGAGTATTCATCATAATATCTCGAGCTATCGCCTAGCCTAAAAAGACCCCATGTGCACACCACAAGTACTCTGCTACCCGAGTAGCTGCTTCCTTTGTGAACTGTACCCACCCGATAACGCAGTTCTAGAAATCTGCAGTCACGTCTGTTACAGTGTCCAACTTCAGTGTATTGTTCTGAACTCATTACTTAATTCCTTGCGCAAATATTCTAGTCTTCTTGTAAAAAGTAATTAAAGAAAGTATCTCCATCATATGAAATTTGTTATGTAGTATTCACGTTCTCTTCTTTATGCACGACTGGCTATTCAAACTGCAACTTCAGGAATGATAGCACATAATGAATTTGACATATTATACGCATACAGTATTCTAGGAATAATAGCTGTTAAGTCTATGTGGGATTCACTGCAGGGCGCCTTCACGTTGTAGCATTGGCCAGCAGTGTATATGGAATTTCTTTCAGCAGTGAGGAGTTTTTCAGCTAAATCTGCATTGACACAGAATAGCATGTGACTAATGTATCTCAAAACTGTATATTGACATAAAAAATTATCCTTCTATTACAGAGATTTAAATTTTCGATTTCTGATCGAATATTTGCACATTCTTAGTTTTGAAGTGTCGTATTTATACGACCAACTGCTTCCCAAAACATACACCTGTTCGTCACCAAGATGTTAACGGGCAGCTGTAGGTAAGAAGCGGAGAAATGAGGAAGGTAATTTATTTTCATCTGTCTCAGGCATTATTCGCAGTACGTTCATTAACAGAGAAATGGGAGCAGGAAACGAGGAAGTTCATTGAGTCGTCCAAGTGTGAAATTGCTGGCAGCACCAAAGATATAACTTCTCTCTGTCCGTAAACGAGCTGCGAGGCTGAGTTAGGCAGGCAACTGACTACGTTGTCGCTTTCTTCATGGAAACAGAAGTTAGCTGAATATACGATGGAGTCAATTGAATGAGAATGAAACGAAAGACTGGAAATGAAATTTCATGTGCAGCTGGTTCTTTGTAAATGCAACGAGTCTAGTCTGTATATTTCCGTATGCCTTTGATACTGGGCAGTTACTACCAGGGTATTTTTTAGGTGTTCTGTGTGTGGAGCAAATGAACTCAATGTACTTCCAATGAAACCTGAAAAGTACAGTCATGCAGATTCGACGATCAATGCGTGACTATCTGTTTGCTACAGTGAAATATATTACCTTTAATAAAGATACAATGAAACATATTTGCTACATCACATTATGAAACAAGGCAACACTTTGGCTAATATACAAGGTACTAGCTGTAATACGTCAAGGTGTGGCAGATACTTTGAGATGATTTATTGGATTATAAAGCGTACCCAGGAGCAGACGCAAACTCAGATCAGTATTTATTACGGATCAGGAATAGACTGAAGTTGTATTAACTGTAGGGAGAGACGAGTAGTATACGTTATGGACAAAAATCTAAAGGGGGAAAAATGAGAATGGAAGACGAAGAGAACGATTCAGTAGCGTGATTAACTTCCAGGGTGGAAATATGTCAATACTTCCCTTTGAAGGAATGCACTGCCTACTATGCACAGAATGTTGATTGAGAGTAAAGCGAAGACAGAATAGTAACGAGGATTCACAAAAATACGATTTTTATCATCAAAATTGGGCGCCACGGTGTAGATGAAATGAAAGATTTCTGCTATCTTTGAAACAAAATGTATGATGGACGAAGCAAGGAGGACATAAAAAGCAGACAGGAAAAGATCGCATTTCTTGTCAAAAGAAGTGTGCAAACACGAAGCATCGGCATTAATGTGAGGAACAAATTTCTGAGAACGTGCGTTCGCAGCATATCTTTGTGAATGTAGTGAATCATGGAATATGGGAAAACTGGAAAAGTAGACAATCGAATCACTTGATATGTGGTGTTACAGAAGGATGTTGAAAATTAATAGGACTGATGGGGTGAGAAATGAGGAGCTTCTCCACAGAATCGGCAAGGAAAGAAATGTGCGGTAAACACTGATAAGAAGAAGGGACTGAATGACAGGACTTGTATTAAGACATCGGCGAACAACGTCTGCGGTTCGAGAGAGCTGTAGGGGTGTAGGGGATGATTAGATTATTTCGCATAAATAATTCAGGGGATGCGGTGCAAGTTCTATTGTGAGATGTAGGTTTAGCACAGTAGAGGAGGTCATGGAACGCTAATATGAAATCAGCCAGTTTGGATGAATTGTGACGACTGTTACTATGCAGCATACGTTTCCTGTGTTCCCGAGTTAAGAAGGAGTGAGCTAGAAATAACACTGAAGAGATCACTGCGTCTACGATGCAGGATTCAACTACCACAAGAATAAACAAACGCAGTTTGTTTAAGCAGTTTCAAAAACTTGATGTGGCCGCAGTGGACGAAAGATGGGAAGCATCTGTCGGATGAGGAGAAGACTTCAAGAAACTTTTGTGCATACTCCAAGGAAGTTAACGAAGTCATGTGGAAGAGAACTTGGAATAACTCAACCAACTGTATGGTGAATTCATCGCAAATCAAATATATGGAGTGTTCTCTTTTGCCGGGAGAACTGTTGGAGAAATACTGTCTAGGGCGAGAAAACTCATATCGTTTGATTTTTCACCAAGATGGAGCGTCGCTCCATTGTCTTTTTTTAACCACACCCTCCCTCAACGATGGACAGGTCGCATGTGGAAAGACGATCTGCCTCTTTCGTCGCGGACGCCGAGATCTCCTGATTTCACTTCACGTGATTTTACCACGGGGGCTTTGTGAAGGAGACTCTTGACGAATCACATCTCTCAATTACTGTGACCGATCTGCGGAGTCATATGGTAGCTACGTTGAACTCAGTAGGAAACGAGGTGATTTCTCGCGAGTGTCACGACATGGGCGACATCTCACAATTTAGGTGTTGCACGTGCAGTTGTAGGAGGATGCTTTGAATACTTATAACTTGTATTTATAAGCTTCTCACCTGCATATAAATTATTCATATGCAATTGATATTTCACGAAATAAAAGTAAATTAAGTTAGGTCCACATTCTGAACAGCCCTGTATACAGTATGCTTTGATAAAGTAATCCAACGATTTTTTCCAATAACGTTGTTGTTGTGGTCCTCAGTCCTGAGACTGGTTTGATGCAGCTCTCCATGCTACTCTATTCTGTGCAAGCTGCTTCATCTCCCAGTACCTGCTGCAGCCTACATCCTTCTGAATCTGCTTAGTGTATTCATCTCTTGGTCTCCCTCTACGATTTTCACCCTCCACGCTGCCCTCCAATACTAAATTGATGATCCCTTGATGCTACAGAACATGTCCTACCAACCGATTCCTTCTTCTAGTCACGTTGTGCCACAAACTCCTCTTCTCCCCATTTCTGTTCAATACCTCCTCATTAGTTATGTGATCTACCCATCTAATCTTCAGCATTCTTCTGTAGCACCACATTTCGAAAGCTTCTATTCTCTTCTTGTCTAAACTATTTATCGTCCACGTTTCACTTCCATACATGGCTACACTCCATACATATACTTTCAGAAACGACTTCCTGACACATCTATACTCGATGTTAGAAAATTATTCTTCTTCAAAAACGCTTTCCTTGCCATTGCCAGCCTACATTTCATATCCTCTCTACTTCGACCATCATCAGTTATTTTGCTCCCCAAATAGCAAAACTCCTTTACTACTTTAAGTATCTCATTTCCTAATCTAATTCCCTCAGCATCACCCGACTTAAGTCGACTACATTGCATTATCCTCGTTTTTCTTTTCTTGATGTTCATCTTATATCCTCGTTTCAAGACACTGTCCATTCCGTTCAACTGCTTTTCCAAGTCCTTTGCTGTCTCTGACAGAATTACAATGTCATCGGCGAACCTCAAAGTTTTTATTTCTTCTCCATGGATTTTAATACCTACTCCGAATTTTTCTTTTGTTTCCTTTACTGCTTGCTCAATATACAGATTGAACAACATTGGGGAGAGGCTACAACCCTGTCTCACTCCCTTCCCAACCACTGCTTCCCTTTCATGCCCCTCGACTCTTATAACTGCTATCAGGTTTCTGTACAAATTGTAAATAGCCTTTCGCTCCCTGTATTCTACCCCTGCTACCTTCAGAATTTGAAAGAGAGTATTCCAGTCAACATTGTCAAAAGCTTTCTCTAAGTCTACAAGTGCTCGAAACGTAGGTTTGCCTTTTCTTAATCTAGCTTCTAAGATAAGCCGTAGGGTCAGTATTGCCTCACGTGTTGCAACCTTTCTATGGAATCCAAACTGATCTTCCCCGAGGTCGGCTTCTACCAGTTTTTCCATTCGTCTGTAAAGAATTCACGTTAGTATTTTGCAGCCGTGACTTATTAAACCGATAGCTCGGTAATTTTCACATCTGCCAACACCTACTTTCTTTGGGATTGGAATTATTATATTCTTCTTGATTTCTGAGTGTATTTCGCCTGTCTCATACATTTTGCTCACCAGATAATAGAGTTTGGTCAGGACTGGCTCTCGCAAGGCTGTCAGTAGTTCTAATGGAATGTTGTCTACTCCCGGGGCCTTGTTTCGACTTCTGTCTTTCAGTGCTCTGTCAAATAACGTAAGTTACTTTTTAGAGTACTGTAGTAATAAATTTATTTAACGTGAGGTTAAGAGGGTATTGTACGTAGTGAGCTCACGATGTGTATCAGTTTAAAGAAATCATATTTATTAGCCATAAAAACTGTACTTGAGGCAGACATTTTCAAGCAATAATAAATAAAACGACTATGTGAGTCGGAGGCAGGAATGAATTTACAGTATGCTGTAATTACTATGTATGAGAGCATTGAGCTAGAGGGGTTTCATGTCACACAGTGCAGTTTGAAATAAAATGCATAACAGAATAAAAAAGTGCTTGTTAAATAGAGCAATACTCTATCTTCACAGCAGTCAGTGGACGTACTTTCAGGTCACGAAAATCTTGACTTCAACAAAGTAGCCATAATTTTTCTTCTTGTTAGTACCTTTTATCGTTCACACGTCTCCCTGAAAAAATTTTGCATTTCATAATCTAATTTTTAAATCGCTGTATTGCCACAACAGCACCGATTGTCTCCCAGTCTATTCCAGGTATACAGCCTTCATTCATGATTCTTAAAATAAATGATTAAATTGTGCCTAGTGCAAAATTGCTACCGAGGAGCTTCTCATTTTATTCCTGTTCCCCAATCCATTTTCCCCTATTATTTTTCACTCCCTTTCTTATCCTACTATCGACTCAGTCACCCATCACAATTACGTTAGTGACACTGTTAAGTATCTGAATAATTTATTTTATCATAAAAGACTCTCTCTTCATCGATGGAATCTAGTAGGGACGCATATTTATACAACAGAGGTGGGTCTAGATTTCTGGGTACGATAATGCGTACACTACGCTGTTAGTAATACTTCACCCGAATTCCGACGTTCTTATTCGTTACTACTCCTAGCACTACATTGACCTTGTTTGATTTGTGTTGGTAACTAACCAGAGATCCCGTTCACGCTACCATCTCACTTCAGCAGCTTCTGTTAGATTTAACTTGTCCATTTAGCTTTTTAAATTCTCTGTCCTAAAAACGCATAAAGCGATCTAACTTTCCATGGCTGGCACATGAAGCCCCGGATTTGTTTCCCCGATGACGATATTCCCTTAATGGCTGCCGCTCGGAAATGCATGGGGAAGGATTTTACGTCCGGAATATTTTACCCAATATGATGTCATCATCGTCTAAAGGTACAATAGAACTGCATGTCTTCGGAAAATATAAATACTATGTAAATACTATGTTTCCCAGCAGTCAACAATACCAACATAGCAGGACCAATATCTCTAATTACAGTGTAGGTCAGTTAATGGTCCAGAATGTTATACATAGGGGAAGGCGGGGCAAGACGGGGAGGTGGGGTAAGAGGGGGAAGGGCTATAAGCTATAGTTAGTGTGCTGTCATCTGTGGATAGCTACGTCAACATCATCAATACACAGGCCACAGTGTGTTGACATTGCTGAACCTTAGTTTCGTGGCGGCTTCTGTGAGCTTTGCAAGGTACGTACAATTGTTATACTGATTTGCAGTGTTTTACACCTTTCGGGGTCCTAAAACATGTGTTTCGTGAACATTTGTCCAGACTGTATATATAGCACGGAATAGTACGTCTTATTAACAGTAAACTGCTGTGTCAGTAGTCAGTGTTCACTAAATAGTGTTCATGTAGGCGTAACATAACCTGACAGCATGGTAGGGGGCAAGACGGGGTGGGGCACGATGGGGAGCTTCCCCGTCTTGCCCCTACTATTTGTCCAACCATTACGTTCTTATCGTCTCATGTGTTTACCTCGCTGTGGGTTTTGAACACGTACATTATACGTTGAATACAACTGTAAATAGAATGGTATTCGTTATTCCAACGTTTCCTAATTAATTACAAAGTATGCTTTAGGCAATACGGTGAATAAAAATACACGAAACGTGCAAAGTCAGTATTCTTGCTATGCTTTAATGACTGACTATTGGAAATATGGTATTTACTATATAATATAGATTACCAGGAATGATCTGACTCAATATTACGTTCCACGTGTTTTATTTCAGATGGTTCGCAAGTATCGGCGACAAACGTCTGGGCAAGATTGGTCATTGGAGTCAATGGAAGGCGCTGTAAATGCTGTCATAGAAGGTCATACGGGTTCTTTCAGGGCTGCTCGACAGTTCAACGTGCCACAGACAACGATTGAACGACATGTGGCAAAGAAACGTGCTAATCCTGGCTATACAGTTGTGAAAAGGTTAGGACCAATCACTAGTGTGTTTACCCCAGAACAAGCGGCAGAACTTAAAGGCTACTTAACACAGATGGAAGGACAGTATTTTGGCCTAACACTTAAAGAACTTTGTGAACTTGCTTTCCAGCTAGCTGAACGAAACAACATCAAACTTCCATTTAATACTGCAGCCAAATCTGCTGGAAGAGATTGGTTAATGGGGTTTCTTGCACGAAATCCTACCTTAGCAATACGAAAACCAGAGGCCACATCAATCGCACGTGCAATGGGGTTTAATCGAGTTGCTGTAGATCGGTTTTTCGATCTGTTAGAAAGTCAATTAGACACATTAAAGTTTACGGGAGACAGAATTTTCAGTTGCGATGAGACTGGTTCAACAGTCATTCCAAAAGGTCACACAAAGGTGGTTGCTTTGAAAGGGCGCAGACGGGTGGGAGCAATTACTTCAGAAAGAGGGCAGACTGTGACTGCAGAAATCTGTGTTTCAGCGTCGGGGTGCTACGTACCACACATGTTAATTTATCCTCGAAAACGAATGCAACAAGTGTTTGAGACTGGCCTGCCCCCTGGTGCCTGGGCAGAAGTCCAAGAAACTGGTTGGATGACGAAAGAACTATTTTTTACTTGCTTTAAGAAGTTTATTGCATTTACTGGAGCGTCAAATGAAAGACCAATACTTCTCATATTGGACGGCCACAAAACGTACACCAAGAATTTAGAATTGATAGATGTGGCCCGCGAAAATGGGGTTGTCTTGTTGTGTTTGCCACCACACTGCTCACACCGTCTTCAGCCATTGGACCTGGCATTTATGAAACCTCTCAGTAAATTTTACGAATATGAAATAAGATCGTGGCTTCGCACCCATCCTGGAAAAGTTGTTGCGCTGCATCAGATCGCAAGTTTATTCGGCAAAGCCTTCATTCTTTCAGCTACTATGTCCACAGCAGCGAACGGATTTCGGAAAACAGGCATTTCGCCTGTAGACGGAAATGTATTTCAAGAAAGTGATTACCTTCCCTGTTCAACGACAGACATTCTTCAATCTCACACATCTGAAGTTACAGAAACGGAAGACCAAATATCAGATATGTTGTCAAGACGTAAAACACCTCAACAATCAACAACTGACAATCAAGCCTCTGTTTCGTCTAACTTTCAGGTTACCAGCCCTGAAATGGTATTAGCTATTCCAAAGGTGTATAAAAAACCAAAAGGAAACCTTCTAACAGGCGTGGAAAACCCGTTGTTTTAATCGAATCTCCTTATAGGAGTGAACTATCTGAAGAAATTAAACGAAAATGAGTCCCCAAACGTGCTGGATGTCTTCTCAAAGACGTTTAGTAAACCTGGGATACCACCAAAAGGACATAATGACAATGAAAAAGTGACGAACGTTACTGACGTCTTAACCACCCCTTCATGCTCAAAGGATAACAAATTAAGGGTGACTGACAACGAGGAAGAGAGTGAAGAATGGTTATACTGCTATGACTTCTCTGAAGGAGGCTGGATACGGTGTATTAGCTGCGGACGCTGGGCCCACGACACTTG
The DNA here is from genome assembly GCF_023864275.1 of Schistocerca cancellata. Taxonomy (NCBI): domain Eukaryota; kingdom Metazoa; phylum Arthropoda; class Insecta; order Orthoptera; family Acrididae; genus Schistocerca; species Schistocerca cancellata. The sequence continues at coordinate 212,874,103 of NC_064627.1, forward strand.
TGCAGGGATAGAAAGTGATGCTGACGAGGCTATCCACACTTGTGTACTATGTGAAAGTAAGAGACCTAAATAGAACGTAATAACTGATCCTACAATTCGCAGAACCATGGTTCGAAACCTTATCGTCACATGATTTCGTTATTCCAGTCCTTACTTAAGCTTTAGAGATGAATTCGTGCTAGTTCCCCATCTTACCCCGCATATGGGGCAAACGGGAAATTGGTAGTTTATGTTTCAAATCGACATATTTCTAACCAAATGTAACAAGTTTGCAGGTTTCTTTACAAGCTATTGTAATTCAATGGTTAAGTAAACAAGTGATAACCAAACCTACTTGAATTTGTTTATTTTTGTCCCTTTTGTAAGGGTTTAAAGTTAGCTTCCCCATCTTGCCCCGCCTTCCCCTACAACTTCTGAAAAGGCTGCTGTATCCATTCATTTCAGGAAGCGTATGTTAGAGGAAACATATGTTATTTCAGCTCCTCCACAGATACCCCTTCGATGTGTTTGCACCTACAGTATGGCTATCTTATCGAAGAGGCACGCAGGTCACTCCAAGGCGGGAAGATCCACGGTCGGTAGTTAATGTGTCGCACGTTATAAGGTGGCTAATCTTTAAGGGGGATAGAACGTCAAACGGGCCGACTTGGAGCAGGAGAAGCACCACAGGACATTTTAATTTCCACTGTCTATTCTTTTACAAAAAAAACTCATAAAACTTTGTCAGCATGACCAGTAAGGATTCAGAATTCACACTCATAGCAGTGGAAGTTCGAAAACATAACGAAATAATTTTTTTTTACGTGTGAAATTTCATCATTTTTTTCACTTACTAATGGCAGTATTTGTTGCTATAGGTACACTTTTCTTCATAAGTAAGAGAGATTCTTCGATGAATGGTGCACAGCATACAAACCATACTTAAAGGTGTATGAAACTCTAGAATTTTTGTAATCTACTAAAAACTGTGGTAAAAATTGAGGTAATTAACTATAAAATTTGTGTTTTTCCTAAACATGAATTTTAAAATATAACAGTTCCTTCGTTTTTTCGTGAATTATTAAATTCTACAGTTTCATACAACTGTCAGTATGGTATGTATGATGTGCAAAATTCATCGAAGAATCTCTCTAACTTATGAAGAAAAGTGTACCTATAGCAACAATTGCTGCCATTAGTAAGTGAAAAAATTATGAAATTTCACACGTAAAAAAAAATTATTTTTTTATGTTTTCGAACTTCCACTGCAATGAGTGTGAATCCTGGATCCTTCCTGGTGATGCTGACAAAGTTTTATGAATTTATTTGTAAAAGTATAGAGAGTGGAAATTAAAATGTCCTGTGATGCCTCTCGTGCTCCAAGTCGGCCCGTTTGATGTCCTACTCCCCTTAAACACGGCAACTGGTTACATTACATTCGTGTACGCTTCACTTGAACGTGCTTATTGTGTTGACACCTAGGTCTGCCTCTACCATTTGCACCCAAAATACTTTCCACCATCGTCAGATTAACTGTTCCCTGTGCTTCAGTATACCACCTGATTTTAGTCTAGTCCTGCCATGAACCTCTTTTATCTCCAATCTCTCCATCTACCCACCCTACTTTCAACGTTCTTCTGTAACAACACACTTCAAGAACTCCTATTCTTTAATGTGTTTACTGTTTATCGACTACAAACGATCTGTAACGGTGACGTTCTGTAGTGTTTCATGAAAAAAATGTTTCCGATCAGACACATTACAAATGTTGCACGTAAACTATAAGGCAAAGAGGCGATACATATTGCAGGTGCGGAAATGAGATTCTGGAACCAAGCGTGAGATTGTAAAAACGAGGTTTATTGAGACGACACGTACTTGGTGTTTACGAACCCACTCAGATTCTATTTTTGTGATGGCACTTCTCTCTCCTGCTTTTGTTGTCAACAGAAAATCAAACCAGGTGTAGAAATACGCTTCGTGTTGACGTTGCAGGACAGGTGGTAGGGAGTGACGTAAGCCTGCCGCCTGCGCGAATTCCAGTGCAATTCCGCCAGCTACCAAACAGCGGACTCGTGGCGGCCCGCTTGCAGTCGGCGAATTGCTCTTTAATAATGCAGACCGAGAATGGCGAGGAGTGAGCTCTCCGTCCCTTAATAGCAATGGCCCCATTCCCTGACACGGAAAATAAAAAGAAGCTTCCATAGAGAAAAAGCCTTAACAACAGTTCACGCTCACGAAACACTTTTAGTGTCAGTAAATTATACGAACGTGCTAAATTTAGGAAACAAGAATAGATAGTTATGTTGAGCAAGAGATTGTTGGAGATAGCAATATATGTTAAGACATAGTACTTGTAATTTCCACGCATGTATTTTATTCAGAAACATGTTTACGACATCATTGTGTGTGGTATCTGAATGAACATTCTCGTGATATTAATAGAAAGGACTTCATCGTTACTAAAATAATAAATAATTATTGTGAATGACATAATTTAATATTCTGTACAAACCTGTATCTCAGACAATACCTATGGAAAAACTAATGAAAATCTCCATCTTTTGTTATCTATGATTTTTCTAGAATAATCCTTCTTCTTGTCAGAACTATTGTACTGATCGGATGATCTCTCGTAGCAAAGAGGTCGGTAAAAACTGTCTTATGCTGTTAAGTAATATTTGAAAAATAGAGTTTCTGCGTCAGTGAAACCAACCCTTTTATTTGCACTTTTATTTCAATATGATTCTCGTCCTATATAAATGTTAAGTTTACTGATCAGCTGCAATGGAGGACAGCCATTAGCGCTATTGTTCTACAGCGCGTTTTGTTGGTAAATGCTGGATAATAAACGATTAACATTGAGAAATACTTTTAAATATTATTGCATGTAGTAAAGATTTAATATATATTACTTGTTAGTAGTAAGACAGTGCCTGAAGCAGATTCGGTAAGTGATTGTCTTATATTAGCCGCCATCTTAGTGAAACATTGCAGTGGCAGTTTTAAATTGAATTTTTAAATAGACTTAAATCTTTAGGGTATTTACTGCGATAATAATTGTGTATTGATGGCCCAGAATCCACTCAGAGGTAATAAATTCCGCTTAGATTGTGAATAATCTTTAAATATAGTGCAAACAGCATCTTACGTGATAAAAATTGTTTGAAGCCTGGTTATTTCGTAATAACGTTTATGAAATGTTTTTGACGGTAAAAGGTACATTAGTGTTGTGCGCGTGTGGTATTGTGTGTCAAAACTGTTCACTTTGCTTAAAGAAGTGTTGCCACCGCAAATAACAGAAGCGGTAAATTGGATAGACGATCTGCAACTATTAATGAGACTATTATGCAACAGCACTGAAGACTGCTAAAAATCATTACTCTAGTGTGGTTGAGATTACTTAACATGCATTGAGCTCGTTTGCTGGTTGTATAAGATCACTTTTGTGCATGAACTTAGCGCCATTTACACTGCTTGACAGATGACATTGCTACACGTTCCCAGGTGGAGATTTCCTTAACAAAATAACCATCATTAGACGGGAGAAGCAGTGATTAATTTACAAGCTCATGTTACGCTAATATTAAGTAATTAGTTTTGTTGTAGTCCGGTCCAAAATTGTACAACACAGATACTACAATCTACCACACTGTCGCCCAACGTGCGGCCACAACACAAAACATTACTGTAATTAGTTTAGGTTTAGTGTCCCGTATCAAAACATTAATACGTTTGTTGTTTTCTCTTCAAGTATGAATCGAACACGAGGTAAATTACCGAACGTATATACGTATGTCAACCGACATGTTGAACGAATTAACTAAGAACAACTGAGCTGTGCTACACTGACAGCAGCATTAAATATCACTGCTATTGTATTCCGGCTGCGAGTGTAATATTTTCAAGTGTAATTGTCTCGTAGATATTTTGTGCAACATTTCACGCATTTAGCTATTGTTATTTGTGTATGTGTTAGCTGTAAGGTGTTTTTGGGGAATATTGTTATTTTCAGTGATATATGTTTCTGCGCAATACTAATGTCAAACATGGTTAGACCGAAGAAGCAAAATAAAGTCGAATGAGCATGTCGATGCAGACATGGCATCAGACCCTCAAATAGATCGACCTTCGCATACTTCAGTGCAAGTCCTTAAGTACTTAAATGTAAATGATAACGATTAATTACCCGATATTCCGAGCGAAAATGAAACTGAGGAGTTGTCAACACAGACGGACATTCTTGCAGTTAAGCCTTTAGAATTGAATGATAATATTTCTACCGAGCAAGTGGCAGAAATTAGTAATTCTCAAGCTATGCCGCTACCGGATTGTAAAATGCTAGCATTATTATTTGAAATGTTCAATATCATGGAGCAGGAAAAGGAAAAGCATAGACAATAAGAGGATATAAAAGAACAAGAGCGCGATAGGAAATTCATGGATCAAATAAACAATAACTCCTCGAATATCAGTAGTGGTAAATTGGATAGACGATCTGCAACTAGTAATGAGACTATTATGCAACAGCACTGAAGACTGTAAAATCATTACTCTAGTATATTTGAGATTATTTAACATGCACTTAGCTTGTTTGCTGGTTTTACAAGATCACTTTGTGCATGAACATAGTACCATTTACACTGCTTGACAGACAACATTGCTACACGTTCCCAGGTGGAGATTTCTTTAACAAAATAACGATCATTAGTCGGGAGAAGCAGTGATTAAATGAAACCTAATGTTACGCTAATATTAAGTAATTGGTTTTGTTGTAGTCCGGTCCAAAATTCTACAACACCGATGCTACAATCTACCACAGCACGCCACATGTTGCAAGTTGTCACTTAATGGTTTTGTAGAAGTGAACGACAGATATAATATTCGATGGGATGTAAAAAGCTCTTCCATGTATTGAGTAAGCAGTAATGGAAACCAAAGAAAAATATGGAAAGGGAGCAGACATTGTACGATGGGAGTTCAATAAGTAAAGCAACGAATTTCTTGTTTCAGCGAATTTAGATTGAAAAAATGCGAAATTTGCTACGGAAATGCCCGCTTTAGTCTCTATAGTTTCTTAATGTTCCGGCAGGTGGCGGCGCAATACGTAGCCGTAAAAATGACGTCTGTAACGGAGGTGTGTTGCAAGCAGAGAGATATCATGGAGTTTATTTTGGCGGAAAACCAGAGAATCGTAGATATTCACAGGCGCCTGCTGAATGTCTAAGTGAACAAAAGCACGGTGAGTTGTTGGGCGAGGCGTCTGCTTTCATTGCAAAATGGGTCAAACGGCTCTAAGCACTATGGGACGTAACTGCTGTGGTCATCAGTCCCCTAGAACTTAGAACGACTTACGCCTAACTAACCTAAGGACATCACACACATCCATTCCCGAGGCAGGATTCGAACCTGCGACCTAGCGGTCACGCGGTTCCAGACTGTAGCGCCTAGAACCGCATGGCCACTCCGGCCGACGTTATCATTGCAACAAGGTCGCGCAAACCTGCCGACCGCCCACACATAGCTGTGACTCCTGAACATTCTCATTCAAGTGACAACTCGCAGCGTAACAGGAAGTCTCTGCTGGTAGCGCTGACACACTCGACCACCGGTTGGACTGCTCAAAGGTGTGCGCCCACTTGGATCCTCGCCACCTACGCACCTTCCAACTTCTATCTGTTTGGTGTTATGAAGGATGCACTCTGCGGGAAACACTACTTGGATAATGTGGAACCGATTGATCCAGATGAACGTTGGCTCTGCCGTCGACCAGTAGAATGGTACCATGCGGACATATGGGCGCTCCGAAGACGGTGGCATAAGGTCGTACCATTTACGGAAATTGAGTTGAAAAATAGGGTTTTGTAGTCAAACGAGTGACGAATAATATGACGTATTTGAATCCTTAATAAAACCAACATGCTTTCAGAAAAAAAGTTTGTCGCATTACTTACTGAACGCCCCTGGTACTTCTGTCAGAGACTGGAAAGAAAACGGTGGATCGGTCAGCACCCTACTGAGGGAGTGGCCGAATAGGCCCTGTCAATGACGCAGACGTAGAGGGAGCAAAATACATGACCGGAGGAAAGCAAGAAGTAAGCAAAACAAACATTTTCAAATCTGTGTGAAATCTTATGGGACGTCACTGCTAAGGTCACCAGTCCCTAAGCTTACCACTACTTAGCCTGAATTATCCTAAGGACTAACACACACACATCCATGCCCGAAGGAGGACTCGAACCTCCGCCGGGACCAGCCGCACAGTCCATGACTGTAGCGCCTCAGACCGCTCGGCAAATCCCGCGCGGCAAGAAATAAACACAGTTTCAGAATTAACTAGGAGAAATGTGCCAGCTTTCCTCTACACGTGTTCCGCTCTCGAGATGGAACTTTCCATCAGGCACTGATGCAAACGCACTCTGTTCTCAGAAACATTTCAACAGTGTCATTTCGTCCAAGTAGCGACGTAAAGAAAGGACTACCAGACTTTATGTGCCAACAGTGCACTTGGTTCAGACAGCTGCCTCTCATTTTTAACAATGGAATTCTTGCTGCTACTTCTTTACAGTACTGCAATCGGTGAGAGGGTTCCAAAGAAAATATGCTATTTGACCCATGCCTTCCGCTTTTTTCTGACTCCTACCGACTAAGAACTGGAACGAGAAGCCACGGTATAGGAAGCAAGCCATAAAGGAGGAGTGATTGTAAACTTTACTTATTCTCTAACCAATACTACCGCTATTCGAGCTTTCGATTGTACGATATGCTGTAAATCACATAACTTTCAATTTTCAGAGGAAAGAATTGACGAAAAGCATTGACCTAGCTAACCATTTGAATATTCTGAGTTTCTTTTATACGTATATATAAAGAGATGCTTAGTCGAACATATAAATGTGTTTGAGAGTATTTGTGACAGAAAAACATACTTCAGTTGATCGACAAAAGGAGAAAGTCCAAAAATGTTCCAGGAAATTCAGGAACATAAAAGTACAGGCCACTTACTACTATAAGATGGTTGAAACTTCCTGGCAGATTAAAACTGTTTGCCGGACCGAGACTCGAACTCGGGACCTGCCAGAAGTAAAGCTGTGAGGACGAGGCGTCTGTCATGCTTGGGTAGCTCAGTTGGTAGAGCACTTGCCCGCCATAGGCAAAGGTCCCGAGTTTGAGTCTCAGTCCGACACACAGTTTTAATCTGCCAGGAAGTTTCATATCAGCGCACACTCTGCTGCAGAGTGAAAATCTCATTCTATAAGATGGTTGTCAGAAGGACTGACACAGCATCTAGAAAGTCAAATCAACCTTTTGTGAAATTAAAAGCGCGGCCGGTGACATTAAGGGTACAATGGCAATTGCACTGTTAAATGCAGAGGGGAGAGCGTGTAGGTGCAAAGAGTACATTCAAAGCGTCTATGAGTGTGATGACTTGTTGGATAATGCGATAGAAGAAACAGGACTCGACAGGGAAGAGATAGGGGATCCGGTATTAGAAACAGAATTTAAAAGATTTCTGGAAAGCTTAAGATCAAATAAGGTAGAAGGGATAGATATTACTCCACTGGAATTCCTAAAATCATTGGCGCAAGTCACAACAAAACGATTACTCAAGTTGGTCTGTAGAAGGTATGAAACTGGCGATATACACTATGTGATCAAAAGTATCCGGACACCAGCAAAAACATAAGTTTTTCATATTAGGTGCATTGTGGTGCCACCTACTGCCAGGTACTGTATATCAGCTTCCTCAGTAGTCATTAGACATGGTGAGAGAGCAGAATGGGGCGCTCCACGGGACTCATGGACTTTGAACATGGGCAGATGATGGGGTGTCACTTATGCCATAAGTCTGAAGGCGAGATTTCCACACTCCTAAACACCCTAGATCCACTGTTTCCGATGTTATACTGAAGTGGAAACGTGAAGGGACACGAACAGCACAAAAGCGTACAGGCCGACCTTGTCTATTGACTGACAGATACCACCGACTGTTGAAGAGGGTCGTAATGTGTAATAGGCAGACATCTGTCCAGACCATCACACAGGAGTTCCAAACTGCATCCGGCTCCACTGCAGCTTCTATGACAGTTAGGCGGGAGGTGAGAAAACTTGGATTTCATTGTTGAGCGGCTGCTCACAAGCCACACGTTGTGTGGAGTGACGAAACACGGTACACAATGTGACGATCCGATGGCAGGGTGTGGGTATGGCTAATGCCCGGTAAACGTCATCTACCAGCGTGTGTAGTGCCAACAGTAAAATTCGGAGGTGGTGGTGTTATGGTGTGGTCGTGTTTTTAATGGACGGGAGTTCCACCCCCTGTTGTTTTGCGTGGCACTATCAAATCACAGGCCTACATGATGTTTTAGACACCTCCTTGTTTCCCACTGTTGAGGAGCAAGTCGGGGATGGTGATTAAATCTTGCAACATGATCGAGCAATTGTTCATAATGCGTGGCCTGTGGCGGAGTGGTTACACGACAATAACATCCTTGTAATGGAATGGCCAGTACAGAGTTCTGACCTGAATCCTATAGAACGCCTTTGGGATGATATGGAACGTCGACTTCATGCCAGGCCTCACCGACCGACATTGAAACCTCTCTTGAGTGAAGCACTCCATGAAGTATGGGCTGCCATTCCCCAAGAAACCTTCCAGCGCCTGACTGTAAGTATGCCAACGAGAGCGGAAGCTGTCATCAAGGCAAAGGGTGGGCCAACACCATATTGAATTCCAGCACTATCGATGGTGCGCGTCGCGAAATTGTAAGTTATTTTCAGCCAGGTGTCCGGACACATTTGATCACATGGTGTACCATCAGACTTTTGGCGAAACATCGTAAATACCATTCCGATAACTGCAAGAGCCAACAAATTTTAAAATTGTCGCACGATCAGTTTAATAGCTCATGCAGCCAAGCTGCTGACAAGAATAATATACAGAAGAATGAAAAAGAAAGTTAAGGATCTGTTAGATGATGATCATTTCGGCCTTAGGAAAGGTAAAGGCACCAGAGCCACAATGCCGACGTTCTGTTGACAGTAGGCAAGACTGAAGAAAAAGCAATACACGCCACAGCATCTGTCAAACCGTAAAAAACGTTCGACAGTATAAAATGGTGCAATATGTTCGAAATTCTGAGAAAAATAGGAGTAGCTATTATGAGAGGCGGATAATATATAATACGAGCAAGAGCCAGGAGGGAATAATGAGAGTGAACCACCAAAAACGAAGTGAACGAATTAAAAAGGGTGTATGACACGGGATGTAGTTTTTCGCCCCTACTGTTCAATCTCTACATCGAAGAAGTAATATCGGAAATAGAAGAAGGGTTCAAGAATGGGTGAAGATTCATGGTGAAAAGCGGACAGGCACTGGCAGAAAGGGCATTCCTGGCCAAGAGAAGTCTATTAATATCAAACTGGGCCTCAATTTGAGGAAGACATTCCTTAGAACTTACGTCTGGAACACAGAATTGTATGGACTTTGGGAAAACCAGAATAGAAGAGAATCGAAACATTTGAGGTGTGGTGCTGCAAATTAAAATTAGGTGGACTGCTAAGGTAAGGAATGAGAACCCTCTACACACAATCGGAGAGGGAAGGAATACATTGAAAATACTGACAAGAAGAAGGAACAGGATGAATGAACACTTGTTAAGATATCGGGGAATAGCTTTCATGATGCTAGAGGGAGCTGTAGAGAGCAAAAACTGTAGAGGCAGACAGAGATTGCTATATATCCAGCAAATAATGTGTTCTTCACTACGTATGATACTAAAATCGACGGTCAATAACTGCCATAAACGATAAGATACAGGGTTTGTTTTACTGCCAGGTTTTTAGGCTGTTAATTAATTGGTAATATATTTATATTTTAAATTTAATTTTTTATGTCTAATATTCCTCTTTCAGTAATACTGATTTACGTTATGTATTTCAATAATACTTCATTCTTAAAATCTACGCTGAAAATTTTAAAATTTGCTTCATATATGGAGAAAAATTACATGTTGGTAGTTATATGTGAGTTGAGGGGAGGGGCGTTGCAAATCTGAGGCAGCTCTGCCGGGGATGTTGACTCTTCGTTTGGTCTGAGATCAGGTGAATAGAATTGATGGTGTTCTGGAAAGAGATTATAAGATAAATATCACCAAAGGTAAAAAAAATAATGGAGTGTAATGTAATTGGATCAGGTCACAGGAAGGAAATTAGATTAATAAATGAGGTACTAAAAGTTGTTGACGAGTTTCGTTCCTAGGGCAGCAAAGTAACGGACATGTTCCATAGATTCCTGGCATATTCAGCCGCTTTCTACTTACCACCTCAAACATCTCATCACAGGAAAAGCATCTTTTTTCTTGCTTGCGTCTTTAATCACACAAACGTGACGCAGTCCTTACTAACACTCCAAGGACAGAACGCTCTGGTGAGGTCTCTCTGTGAATATAAGCATCGGGGTCGATACTGTATAAATAGAATACAGCTGCCACAGAAGCGTAAGTGCTTCGGCACGCATTAGTTGTTTGTTCGTGTAATCTGTGCATAATTGTCTTTGATTTCAGTGTCACCTGTTTAAATATTGGCTCCGACGAATGCCAGAGTGGAAAGTGTTTTCCTATAATTTCCTAATAATGGCTTGGCTGGTAATTAGCTACCTGCAGAGACGACCAATATCTCAAAAAAATGGTTCACATGGCTCTGAGCACTATGGGACTTAACTTCTGAGGTCATCAGTCCCCTAGAACTTAGAACTACTTAAACCTAACTAACCTAAGGACAACACACACATCCATGCCCGAGGCAGGATTCGAACCTGCTACCGTAGCGGTCTCGCGGTTCCAGACTGTAGCGCCTAGAACCGCTCGGCTACCCCGGCCGGCGACTAATGTCTCTGCACAGCAAATGTGTCACCGACAGTCTTCGGTTTTTTGTCACCTATTACGAAAGCTGGAAGTGGGGTAATACATTCCATTTCTCTTCGATTTTCCTGCACAAACGAGGAGCACGAAATATTTCAAGGAAAAAAATCTAATGACATTGTACTGTAATTATTTACTGATTAGAGCGGAATAAATTAATAGAGTTCATACAGAGATACAATACTGGTGGAGTGCGACCTTTTAGTCGATATATATAACAAATGTAAGCCTGGTGTGCCCGTGAGTGCCTCTTCAACTTCGCAACTCACGCCCCTCATCCATGAAGAAGGTTTCCGTTCGGAACTGCAGGGGTTTGGTTTGAAGATATGGACGTCCAAAGAGGGCATCACATCAATGGGTTTCTTATGGGAAGTCAGTGAAGCAGCTGAGAATTGACTGGAAAAGTGGCAGAGATTGTTCAGAATGCTCCTTCTGGAATGTTGCACAATGTTGGAGAAAGTTGTAGAATCTTCGAGAATGGTACAGTATCTTCCAGAAGGTTCGAGAACGTTCTAGAATAACCCAGGAAGACCTGCATTTTCCAGAATGTTCGAAAATGTTCTACAATGTTCCTTTACCCTGCATGTGGGGGGGGGGGGGGGGGGGGAATATACACTTGGGTGCTGGCGAGATACGTGCGCCAGTACAGTTTTAGAAATCGATTACACAGTGAAACATATTTAAGTGAAACTGAATTGCTTATGTTAGCAAACAGTGTACTGGGATGAATATTAGTGTGTTAGGTAATATTCACTTTTGACAGAATGCCGAAACGAAAAAAGAGGACGAGGAATGAAAGCAGGAAACAAAAAGAATAACGAAGGAACAAAACAGATGAGAGGCGAGATGCACGTTTAATCACACAATGGAAGGGAATACATAGACTATGAGAAACCTTAACAGATGAGCAAGGGACATTGATTTAAGAATACTTAAGAGTATTTTTGAGCATTCGCGAATATTTTATACGATTTCTTTTAATGTCCGTTTTTGCAGTATTGTCGAGTGATATTGAATGTTCTCGGAAAGCGAAAGAAAATAAAGGTCAAGCAATCTCATCGTGGTATGAATAACGAAAGACAAATACCCGAATGTAACGTTATGTGCGAATATAAACTAGAATGATCACGACAAACTTCAGGCTTTGCGTTATAAGTAGGATAATGACCAGTAGAGCATTGCTTAAAATAAAGTCTGGTCAGAAGACACATTCGCATCCATACTCTGCAATAGAGCTTAAGGTATGTGTCTACTACTATGTATCTACTACCAGCATCATGTCCCAGTTTACCGGTTCTACTCACGAATTATGCTCAGGAAGAAAGATTGCTGTTGTGTCTCTAAGTTCTTTGTTTTTCCTATCGTGTTCATTTAGCCGGATATTGGCTGAAGTCATGTGTTCCCCATTTCGTCTTGGAACGTATGCTCCCCTAATTTTTAGCAGCACTTCTTCAAAATGGTTCAAATGGCTCTGAGCACTATGGGACTTAACATCTGTGGTCATCAGTCCCCTAGAACTTAAGAACTACTTAAACCTAACTAACCTAAGGACGTCACACACATCCATGCCCGAGGCAGGATTCGAACCTGCGACCGAAGCGGTCACGCGGTTCCAGACTGAAGCGCCTAGACCGCACGGCCACACCGGTCGGCAGCAGCACTCCTCTCCATGATGTACAACACCTTCTCTGTTATGTCTGCCACAGGAATTGGATGAAGACCTCCGTAACGCACTCGTGATTATTAACAAGTCCAAGACGAAACGTACCCTTCTGCGTTGGATCTTCTGTGTCTGGTTTACTAGCGATATCTATTAAGGTACCCGTACGCACGCATCATTAGTACTCCAGAATCGATCCGTCATTATGTATGCCACTTCTATGTCCTCATGATTTCCAGTGATTCTCAACCTGGCATCTGCTTCTTCGAGAATAGTTTTTACACTTTACGTCCGTCCGGACAGAAACCGCTAAATATTCTACGGTTGCTTTCGTTTCCAGAGACTTTTCGTCGATTATAGGAATAACCATATTCACTGCCTGACAAAAAGTGTAAAGCACCCAGAAGCAATTGCCTAATGTCAATGAATCTTCGGCGGGTATGTGAATGAATTTATTTGCAGTTTCTTGTACAAGCAGGACGGCCATTAGAGTGCGTTATTGTTCTTCGTGTTTAATGTTGTGACCAGGACTGGAGTGTATATACGGGCCGTGAACAGCGTCAGATGTTGACTGACCCCTGTGACACAGAGATGCCGCAGTATTCACGTGATGCAACAGTATCACCACCGAACAGAATTTGAATGGGGCCGCATTGTGTGCCTCCATTTGTCCGGCGGGTAGAATCGTACAATATCTAGATTTGTGGTTCAACCGGGTATGACAGTGATAAGATGATGGACTCATGGAAAAGTCTGGGCAGGCATCCCTGTCGTCAGCTTTCCGATCGACCATGCGTGACAATCAAAAGTTAGGATCGCCGTACTGTGCAGCAAGCACATCGTGAGCTCTATACATCGTGGACCCGCCAACCGAGATTAGATAAATGACTACCAGCAATATCCTGTACAAGTCCGCAACAATGGTCTGAGAGGAGCAGCAGCCTGACTTGAGAATATCGTGTGTAGGCTGCCATTAACAAAACACAAACGGTGGCGTTTGGAGTGGTGCTGTGATCGAAAAGCATGGTTTGCTGATCAATCGGCATCGCACTCTGTTCAGCGATGAATCGCGATGCCCCGTCAGCCCAGATGACCATCGTTCGCTAGTAGGGCGGGAAGCTGGGGTGAGGTCTTTTCTTCCAGGAGGGGCACAGCAGTGTTACTAGGTTTCTTGGGGAATGGCAGTCCATTTTCCATGGAGTGCTGCACTGAGGAGAGGTATCAAAGTCGGTCGGTGAGGCTTGGCATGAAGTCAGCTTTCAAAAACACCCCAAAGGTGTTCTTTAGGATTCAGGTCAGGACTAGGCTAGTCCATTACAGGGATGTTATTGTCGCGTAAACACTCCACCACAAGCCGTACATTATGAACAGGTGCTCGATCGTGTTGAAAGATGCAATCGCCATCCCCGAATTGCTCTTCAACAGTGGAAAGCAAGAAGGTGCTTAAAACATGTGATAGTGCCACGTTAAAGAACAAGGGGCGCTAGCCCCCTCCATGAAAAACACGACCATACCACAACACCACCGCCTCTGAATTTTACTGTTGTCACTACACACGCTGGTGGATGACGTTCACCGGGCATTCACCATACCCACACCATGCCACCGGATCGTCACATTGTGTACCGTGATTCGTCACTCCACACAACTTTTTCCGCCAATCGTCCGATGTTTACGCTCCTTACACCAGGGGAGGCGTCGTTTGGCATTCACCGGCGTGATGTGTGGCTTATGAGCAACCGATCGACCACGAAATCCAAGTTTTCTAACCTCCAGCCTAAGTCATAGTACTTGCTGTGGATTCTGATGCGGTTTGGAACTCCTGTGTGAGGGTCTGGCTTAGATGTCTGCCTATTGCACATTACGGCCTTCTTCTGTCTGCGGTCTCTGTCAGTCAACAGAATAGGTCGGCCTGTACGCTTTTGTGCTGTAAGTGTCCTTTCATGTTTCCACTTAACTATCACATCGGAAACAGTGGACCTAGGAATCTTTAGGAGTATGGAAATCTCGCGTACAGATGTATGGCACAAGTGACACCCAATCACCTAACGACGTTCGCAGTCCGTCAGTTCCGAGGAGCTCCACATTCTGCTCTCTCGCGATGTCTAATGACTACTGAGGTCGCTGATGTGGAGCACCGGGGAGTAAGTGGCAGCATAATGCACCTAATATGAAAAACGTATTTTTTTGGGTGTCCGGATACTTTTGATCACGTATGTAACTACAAGTCACGGCTAGGGGTGACTGAGCGGACTCTTACGGCACAACGGTACAAGGACAACCACCGTACTCATATTCTCTCTCTCTCGTCAGTCGGTATCATGGTGCCATTTTTTAACAGGACGATGCTTGTTCGCACACCGCTCGTGTCTCTATGAAGGGTCTGAGTGATGCTGAGGTACCCCCGTGACCAGACAGAACAAATCTCAGACCAACTCGGATGTCAACTTTTCACATTGCCAGTATCGTGGATAACAAGGGCCAGTTACTGTTGCGGGCCAGTTTGCCTCGGAAGATGATTCAACGGCTTCTTCACTCCCTTCCCATCCGGATCGGTGAAAGCGTCTTAGTCAAAGAGGATAATACGTCTTAGTGATCAGTGTAAGGACTGAACTGATGTCGCATATCCACTCAACCAGTGAAGTTTCTTTTCGTTTCCTCCTCCCCTTCATGGTGCTTCACTTTTTATCCAGGGCGTGAATTTATATCCGACACGTTACTCGACAAATATTGCTCTATTCTTCCCACTTTCCTGACGTTGAAAACTTCCTACAGACAACATCACCGTCCGCGGGGACTCCAAATGACCTTCCAACGCTATCCAACAGATTATTCACAGATACCGTCAACAATAGCGGCCCTCTAACACCCATTCGACTGTTCATTAGGTACATTTTAATCTGACGATTTCGTTTCCTTAAGAACGTCGTGTTACTGTGCATGAAGCCTATTCAACAGTTTGTAATCGATATTCCTCATGGCTGGCAGAGATGATAAAGCACGTGATAAAGGGAACCGTGCGAATACTGACAGATTCCTGTATTTCAGTCGAAACTTCCATAAAAACGCTGAAAACATCGGACGTCCGACATTCGAAGAGAGAAGAGAGATGCTACTTGGAAAATTCGAAGAACCTGTCTCCTCACCAGAATTTACATTCAGCTCTCCTGTGAGGTTGCGTGAACGATTTGGGGTGGGGGGGGGGGTTATTTATTTTCTTTCACAGTATCATTTCCATTATTACCTTAGCGTTTCCATTTCATTTCAATGTAAAGCAGAATGAAGCACAAGAGTATACAGTTAAAGGGTGGGCATGTCAGTTTGATTTTTTAAAATTATCATGTTCACGTGAGAGAGAGAGAGAGAGAGAGAGAGAGAGAGAGAGAGAGCAAGTTACGGCAATATTAAGCAATGTTTGGCCTTGTTGTGGCACAATCTTTCCCTCTGCACAGTCTGATACATTCTTAGTTGATGTGCGGGAGGTGCTGGACGTGTTCAGTAGTGCTGTGTTGATTTGTGATCGTATCTGTTTGATGAAGACAGATTTATTGTAAAGCGCTGGAAGGATGAACGTGACCCTCCAGGGTAGCCGGGAGCGCTAATGTGCTGTTTCCTGGACTCAGGTAGGCGCTCCGGCTCCGGTTCCAATCCTCCCGGTGGATTAACGACGAGGGCCGGTATGCTAGCCAGCCTGAATGTGGTTTTTAGGCGGTTTTCCACATCCCGCTAGGTGAGTACCGGGCTGGTCCCCACGTTCCGCCTCAGTTACACGACTCGCGATATTTGAAACACGTTCGCGCTACTGCATGGCTTACGCCAGATGCAGAAAGCTGGGGTACACTCATTCCGTTGCAGGGGATTTGGGATGGCAGCAGGAAGGGCATCTGGCCACACATTGTCACTAACACTGCCAAATCAATAGTAACAAGGCCGACCCCGCATTGCCGTGGGAATAAGGCCTCAAGAAGATGATGACGACGATGACAGGAAGGATGAATGTGATGCATATATCGCAAGACGAAAGGAATATAATTTTTGAATAATTTCATTAGTTTTGAAAAGAAGAAGCTTGATGTAAGACTGCAGCATTGCGCAGCTAAAAATGATCGTTATCAGCTAGTTAACTTGCTTAGAGGAGAGAGAAGGACCACCCTGATTCATTACAATATCAACTGATCAAGCTGTCTGGTTTTATAGAAATTCTTGTGTTAGTTTGTACCCTTTTTAAATGATTGTTCACTTTGTTAAGCATAATACCGTTCTCGCCAATGTTATGTGTGAAGAGCATACTAAAGTTTATTCTGTCCTTTTGAATACAACTTGATTCTGAGATCGTTGTCTTGGAATATCATTTCATAGGAATAGTTGCTCTCCCAACTCTCTTTTTTAAAGAAGGTTTGTCATTACACATTACCGTGTGGAATGCAATAGTTTGAATACTATTTGGAAATTTTATTCAAAAACAGAAATGTAGCTTAGCCGGTGCCTGCTTGCTGCTTGCTGTCGTGTTTTCGTGAAGTCTGTAACAATGTTGTCAAGACACGAGGTAAGTGGAAATTTTGATTAGGGCCAGATAATTGTTTTACTTCAGTTGAGCATTTAAGATAAAGACAAGTTGCATTCAGATCAGTTACAGTTAAATTTAAATTAGGGTCTGTTTAGTCAAAAGTTAGCATACGAGCTGAAGTTGGATTACAGTTCGTGGGTAAATAGTTTTTCTAAAACGTAGGTTTCTTTTATAGAGCAGTAGGTAAATTTGCACTAAGTTTCGTACAGCTTACATACTACCCAATCAAACGTATCGGGATACGTATTAGTGGACATTGATTGTGTCCCCCGTTAGCCTTTATGACGGATCGAACTGTGCTGGGGTCATTACGCTAGCTGCACTTCTGGTGGCACCTTGGAAATCACGAGTGATTCCTCCCGCCGATTTCATACGACTTTTTGCAAAGACATTCCGCAACGCCCAACGATCCCAGTCCGACGATACGTACGGTCTGCCTGGTATCGGCTTACCTGTGGCTGTTCTTCCTCGTTTCCGCCTCACAGTCAAATCACCAGAAACCGACTTAAGCAGCTTCAGAAGGTTAAAATCTCTCTGATGAGTCTGTAACTCAGGTGACATCCAATGACTTACTGGTGAGCGTTGGAGGTCACTTAGTTCTCCTGACGACAAGTTGTGCTGTTACCCTTTCTCTACTGACAATGCAATACTCCCCGTCCCTTTACACTGACGTGAAATCTACCCGTCCGTTCCGCATTCATAGGTGTGTCTGGATACTTCTAGTCACATAATTATCAAATGGTGGAATTTACCGACAGCCTACGATGACATTTTCGTGCCATGGCTATGGCTCTGAGCACTATGGGACTCAACTGCTGTGGTCATAATTCCCCTAGAACTTAGAACTACTTAAACCTAACTAACCTAAGGACATCACACGCATCCATGCCCGAGGCAGGATTCGAACCTGCGACCGTAGCGGTCGTGCGGTTCCAGACTGTAGCGCCTTTAACCGCTCGGCCACTCCGGCCGGCTTTCGTACCATGAAGTACAGTAAACATTCAATGATATTCAATTTACTACCAGTAACAAAATACATTTTATGAGTAACAAAAGAGGTTAATAAAAAGCAGTAGACAGTCTATAAAGCTAATCCTAGCGTGGTACCGACATACTGTGGAAGTTGTAGTCAGTGATTATCGTAGATCACCTATGACACACATCTCCTCTATCGGACTGCAGCCAAGAGTAAGGTACTGGCCAGCTGTTTCAGCGGGCCTGTGTCTGCATCGCACTATACTGGACAATTTTGAATTGAGCCATTCGGCCATTACCAAATTTTCCATCACAAGTCAGGATTCTACTGCTGCTAACACTCGTACATCATGCGTAAGGACGAAGATAAGATTCGAGAATTTAACGCTCATACGGAGGTATACAGACATTTTTCCCTCGCTGTATTTGCGAGTGGAACAAGGAAGGAAATGCCTGGTAGTGGTACAGGCTACCCTTCCCATGCATCGTACGGTGGCCTGTGGAGTATCTACGTAGATGTAAGTAATTCTCCCTTGTTGCAGATACTGACTTATTAATGCAATATTCATGAGACATATGTCTTCTATTAACACAAGTCTTTCTTTATTTTTGTAGCGTATTATTACTTTAAGTCGCTCACTGAACTAATAATTCGTTAGTTGGTATTCGTATTTGGCGCAATAGTGGTCCCACAGTTACCATGGTTATTCAAATTCTCCCTCGACGATGCTTGCCGAAGGATGCAGTTCAATATTCCCTGTCCATAAGTACTACCACTGAATTCAGTGCGGAGCTTATCATCTTACACCCTACTCATTGCTTCCGCAGAGAAGATAAAAAGGTAGCATATGAGCGATGATTAGTCCACGCTTCATCTTGAAGGAAGTGGGTGGAAACGGTATGTAGTACAAAAGTACACTTTATTCCAAGTTCCTACAATGATTCGCGGAGTATGAATCAAGATCAACGTTGTCTCGTATCATTTCTCATAAAATAATTTACATCAGTTCATTCGCACTGTTTTCTACCATATTTTAGGGTCACTCTCAGATACAATTCACAATATTATTAAGATTCATTGTAGCTTATTTCCGAAATATATTAATGGAATGAACTTCACGAATTTGCTTAAATCCTATTCATATGTTTTCTTTCTCGCTTCGGGAGAAAGTCGTTCCGAGTGCAGTTTGAATTTCCGCTTGTCATTTAACAATTAAGCAGCCAACACCATTAGCAAAGGCTCCTATCCTTGCATACCTGAGCATTGGATAATAAAATAACGTAACATAATTAGGTAGCTGGTTTGGTGGAATACTATGGCGTACTGTATGGTTTTGCATATATTGAATAACGAGTTAAAATGTATTATTTTTCCAACTTAAGGACAAAAAAATCAAAATACTATCTAATAAGGTAGGAACACATTAAGTAAAGAGCAATTGTATTTGTTAACTAACACAAAAATTTAAAATTCACATAAAATAGGCGAAGAAGTAAAACATTGATGGTTACTAAATGAGACAGTGTTTATTCAGAATATATGATGTAACAATGTTCAGAAAAATAACGAAGTCAATGTTATGTGGTGTCTGTTCGAGAAGTCATGGCAAATGATATAAAAACATTTTAATGAGAAAAGCTGTCTTTTTCGATTAATCTGACGCACTTTCAGGTGTTATTACGATGTAAATTGACTTTAGGCGAATTAGTTATGCACAAAATGAGGTATAACCGCATACTTCACACGAAAAGACATTTCCACTCTGAATATGGGAGGAAAATGAAAAGAAAATTTCCATATGTAGCGTGTACGAGAGCGAAGAGCCCTCATTTAAGGGACTAGCTTTAAATACTCAACTAATGGGCCTACCGTATGAACAGTTGGAATAACGAAGGTTGGATTCCGAAAGTTACTCCGGGAATACAGCAAATCGTTTACTAATACGCAAAATATTTCATCTGCACACACATCTTCAGCTAAGTCGTCCAAGACTTCGGAGTGAAATGAAGTATCACGCTTGATAACGGCGAACGACTGTGATGTAGGAAGATCATTGCGTATTCAGTATACTGGGAAGTACGAATTCTCCTAGTAGTTCAGAATAATGAACTTCTAAGAACTATTACACTATATTCAATAATTACTGGTTATGGTACAACGGTTCAAGATACTGTATCAACAATAAAAAATGACAGAAAAAAATAATCAAAACCAATGAATTCACTGTACGTAATTGAAAATGCAAAGGAACAAAAAATCCAGAGCAGGGCGCTACATGTACAAAGCATGTCAGATAGAGCAAAGAACATTGGTTGCTATTAGAAAACTGGTTTCAACAGGAAAAAAGTGTCAAAGTATTCTAGATCAAGTAGTACGAAATGTGTTGCAAAAAGGAATATGGCACAAAACGTAGAGGAAGATGCGACACTGCTGTGAAAACGTTATAGCTCGATAACAATAAAAAGAAAGAGATCTCCTAACCATCATACCTCCATGACTTAATATAGGTCACGATAGATATGAATGCAAACGACGTGGTGTAGGGGACTACTAAGCAATACCGGGGGTGATTTCCCCGGGTGATTTTCATGCTCTGCCACTGCTAAACCTGTACTGGCTTCGAGAACTTTCCACCTGACAAACTGACCTTAATATCGACCAGCCGACCACTACAGTGCTGAATAATCGCTTATGACGATATAATACACGTAATCTGCGTCCATTGTCGGATACGTTCAGACTGAAAGGATTACGCTCAATTAACCGCGCTGCGACCGCTGTCAAAGAATTTGGACTTGAAGGAACACACTGAGTGATGCTCTTAGAGCTCTAAATTCATCAACAGGTTTTATTCTGTACAACTGCTGATCTTATCAAGCTTATGTGAATGGAGTTACTTCAATTCATTATGCTTATCTACTGCCTAATAGTTTCGTAAGAGAAAGTAACGTGTAAAAACACTCGTTATCGTATTACATAATTCGTATCATACCAACAGAACATACGGTTATTTAGACTCTTAATTTATATTAAAAATGTATTTTGTTCACTCATGCATAATTCCGTTTATTCGTTATTCATTCACTACCTATGATGGTACGATCAAACTTCAACTTATTCAACGGAAGCTTTCCCCAGGTTTTGACTTTATTCTGTATTCCTAATTAGCTTACTTTTTTATACTTTTGTTCTTCTGCAAGTTAAACCATTCCTCCGCAGTGGCTGTAAGTTACTTGTAAAAATTTAAAAATTCATGGCTGTTCATGACTGGCGAGTTATCGAATGATACCAAGAAGTTGCCAAATAAGGGAACTGTCATATACTTGGGAACGCCGCACAGCACAAATCTGCAACATTTATCTTTACACATACACATACTTTACTGTCCAATAGATTTTTAACATACCCCTATACCGTAATTGAGATAGATGGAAATTCGTTTTGTGGACTGCTCGATCAGTCACATTTCATTTAGTGGTATGATTCCACAAACAGTCCCACAGTAAAAGGTTAGTTATTTCATGTTGTAACCATTAATTTATTAAACACGGTCGCTTTTACCTTATTACAGAAGTTTATTCGCCCAGATCGCATAAAAATGCACACTGATTACTAGTTTTAGCGAATTTAAAGCGCCATCTTCAGATCATTTGTATAGATATTTTTTTATATTTCTTTGCAGGTGATTTGATGATGGTGATTTAATTTCGCTGAAATAAGTAATCATTGTGTATTTTTATGTGAGCTGGGCGAATAAATTTTTGTAACAAGAAGACAACCTTCTTTAGAATCTGAGTTCGGCTCCAATACAGCTGTCAATATCAGGTAATCACCACATTAATTATTATTTGGAGGTAATTTTTCTCATCCCTGTTAGCTGTACTTACTGGTGAAAATTCTGCAAACTGTATTTACTGATTAAGTAACTTCCACTTCTTCGTTAATGCTGGTGTGTAGCATTTGGTACTTACAATTGAAGATTCTGTTTGTCTTTTGTCGTTTAAGCTATTCTAGCTCTGTGCTAGGTGTTTCTACTAAGGTTTTCTTACTTTAAAATGTAGGGGCAATTGAATACGAGTAACCTGAAACTGATATCCTTTCTGTTTGTTCCTCGTCAGGCCAGCAAAGTTACCAGATCACTCGCCAATTGAATGCATAGGGGACATGGTGAAGCGGGAACTTACTTGTTCTTTAGACGATGCAGGACCCTTTTCCGAATTGCAAAAAAAAAAGACGCAAGATACTTGGGACAAACCATTGCATGATGCCATTGAGCACCTTTATGATCTTTTTCATGCGAGAATACACGCCTGCGTTGCGGCCAGAGGGGAGATCACTGTGTACTGATGCGACTGTTAGGATACCCTTTACTATGACGTGGGTTTCATTTGGTCTGAGTTTTATCATATACTCGTTCAATGGTGAACTACCTGACAAATCGCTTGTTAATAAAATGAACTCGCCCTTGAGAACGTTGCATTTTTCTGGCAGATTATTTATTAAATTATAGGTTTATTTATCCAGCCAAGTGGCCCCTTTTGCAAATAACTAGGCATTTGCATATTTTACATTGTGTAACACAAATAACTGTAAACGTGTAGAAAACTATAGTACCTGAAGTAAAGAAGTAGAGTTGTTATTTGTTAATGAAAAGTAATTCAACAAAAATTAGGTTCAGGCGCAGTTTTAATGAGGCCACTGACAGCAATGGCAGTGGGAGAAATGATGGAGGAGAGAGAGGAACACAAGTAAAGAAGACAGGGGGAAGGAAAGTGATACCGTTGATAGAGAAGTGAAACGAGAAAGAAACTAACTGGGAGAAGATTGAATTATTGCTTTACTGTCTGAGAGCGATCAGTAGGCGATGTAAGCATACCAGCCTAGATAATGACCTCCGTTCGGTGATGAAATAAGGCCACAAGTGGTTTTCAGAATACCGATTTCAGAATACCCAGATTGGTGTTGGCGGCGGCATTGAAGAGGATGTGCATCGACTGAATTTTAGGGTATGTAATTTGCACATCGTAATTTGTTAGTCGATATAGGCGATTTCATTGCAAAAAAAAAAGAGTCAGGCCTCTTTTCTAAATGACTGTAGGTTCCGCACACACAATGAGCAAAAATGGACATTGTACATTAGTAATGAAATCAGGGAAACGGCAGATCGGTAACAAATCGAAGTGTTGCGTGCTCCTTACCAGAAACGCTGAAAGATAAAACTGATGATACAGTGAATAACGAAATTAAACATGTGGACTGGAACTTTTCCATTAAAAGAACATTTATGTAACACAAAGTAAGTTAGTCTATTCTGAAATCATTCCAACTACAGCTCACGATTCTTATATCGTGGAGGTTGAGAGCAGAGACAAGTGCAAACAGCCAAGATTCCCCTAACTGCTCTGAAAAAAATTTGCGGGTTGCGCCTTCTTTTATTGCAGAAATAACACAAATATGAGCACTGGCGATTTGGTCGGAAACATGTTTACACAAACTCATATATAAAATATATCAAGCTTTAGGAGCCAGTCAAGCATAAGTTCCCTTACGGTAGTCTCGTAAAGCGTCTGGCTGCACCAATATGACTGATCGTACAACAAAGCACCGCTACCCGATGACCCATGCTGAAGACATGTGTTTGTACAATGGTTTCTAACGTTGTAACCTCCCCACAAAAAATAATATATTATTTTGATAATGATTCTAATTTTAGTGTAACCTCAGAATAAAATTGGTTCCCATTTGTAACCTCCGTACAGAAATGCATCCACATTTAACCTCCACACAAAATCTGTTTCCCATTAAATGTGCCCACAAAATTCTTTTCTCATCTAATGTAAGCTCGAAACAGAAAAAATTCCTAAACCTCGTAATAAAAAAATAAATTCAGTAACCTAGTAAATTTTGGACGACAGCAGTGCTGCGTCATGGCCGTCTAATATCATTCTGAATAAAAAAAAGGCAAAAATTCTTACCTCAATAAAAACGGCGAATATATCTGCTCTTATATAAAAATTTTCCGACATAGCTCTGTGCAATGCTGGCCGACAGATTTGGATTGAAGAAATTAGTAAATTCTTTAAATTGAAATGAATATTTGTTAGAAATTACTTTATATCACGAAGATTATTATTAGGACATTTTTAAAATATTTACATGGGAGTTCACATAACATTACTAGATATGCGCAAGGCTGCTTTCTACCTTATACAATAACACTCAGGCTCCGGTATCGCTGCACCGCGACCAGCCAGCCAACACGATACACCATACCAGACCAGAGCAGACTCCAGACAAGCGCAGACTAGCCACTTACTGCTACAGCTACACAGTACCTACTGTGTAGTCAACACTGCTCTCTGATCAGCGATTCTCTTATACCTTGCATATCGCAGGCAGCGCATGAGCAATACATCGAAATTACATCTGCTCGGACCTCTTACAACGTTTTGCTGTTTCAGTGAAAAACAGGCTGGTTTGTAAGAGGAGTAAATTCTGTCGCATGATCTGATTTTCTGTGTGACTACAGGTTTTTCCTTAACGCCACTACACTTGCACCAACTCACTGACTGACTGCCCGACCAATCTCCAACGTGATTTACAGTTGCCTGAGAATATACGCCTTGATAAAGCAAAATAAATAAGACGAAAGATATTCATGTAAATTTCATTAATTTATTTGCGTATGTAGCATAATAGATGTCCCCTGCAAGCTTAAGAAAGTCGTTTAAAATTATAAGAAGAACGACAACAAATAGTGATGATGCACAACGTCTAATAAATATAACAACAGATACATAAGGGATGAAGAATTTAGTAACTGTTAGAACTTTAAAAAAACCATGTTCTACACTTTGCTCTTCATAGAGCGCTTGGGCAAAGGCTGAATATTTTAATACCTCTGACAGTGAAGCAAGCAAATTTTGTAAATAAAAGTCCATCGACTGTCCATAACGAAATTGAAATTTAAAGTATAATTTGTATTTCGGTTTTAAATTTCATTTCCTATACGTATCGAAAATGAAACCAAAAAATTTAAATACAGAAAGTCGACAGAATTTTAAACATAAAATACTCATGCACGTCATTTATGCTCCATAGTCGCTAAATTTCTCCAGAAACTGTTATTAACGCCCCGAGCACCTCGCACACTGTCATGTGTATTATTAGAACAGCAATTAATCTCGCACGCAGTGATAGAAGACGAACGTTTGTCGGGCGATTAGCACGACACCCCCACACACGGCACAATTTGTCGGCTGAAGTGGTCATGGTAGTCTGGTGAAATGTGGGAGGGGGATGGGGTAGGGGCGTGGTCAGCAGTCGGTGGTGTATCCAGCCGGCCTTCCGGCAAGAAAAGTTGGACGGTCTGTTGGTAAAAGCGACTATAGATGTCCAGTTTTTGGTTCGTTCGGCTGGTGCGTGTGTAGAGCCCATGAATGACTAGCCGCAGCCTGCCAAAGAAGTGAAAAATGGACACCGTGGGAAGGAAGTGTGATCAGTTGAAACAGAACTCGAGCCGTGTGTGTCGGACGGGATGCGCGCCGCTGGTCTGGCCAGATGCCTGAAAGCGTCTGTCTGCATCGATTGCTGCAAAGCCCGAGTGGGCGGCCCGGTCACGTCCGGGGGACGGGAAAAGAGTGGGCACTCTCTCCAAAATTGGCTTACGTGCGTGAGAATGGTCCGTGGTGGCCGCGCTGGTGCGCTTGTAATGGAATGGCGCGGCAGGGTTACCTAGGGTTGCGGTGTTCCAGTAGCACACTCGGTGTCATTGTACTGAAGCAAAGTAACCGCAGTACGGGGCACGTGTATGAACTGAAAAGGAAAAAAGAAGGAACAACCAGACATACGAAACCAAGACTTGCGCTCTTAGGGTCCCGTACACACTATATGTATATATACTAACCTACTCCACTTATGCAACTGGCGAAAGGGTACCTACAGCTGAACTTGTGACACGCACCAAGTGTTGTTTCTGGAGACTCCTTTCAATGCTGAGAGGTGAAGGCTGTGTTAAAACGAAGACTAAAAGATCCGTAGTCCGATCGAGATTCGATCCCGCAATCTCTCGGTTTACAGGCATACTTTTTACCGCGTTTTCTTCTCTTTCCACCAATTCTGTAGCAATTCCAAATTACACTCGCCACTAAAAAAAAAAAGATCAAGACCATTCAGAAAGAAACTTCACTTTTTTAAACAAGGCCAACAATGCCATAAAAACGAAATAAAGTGTGAAGCAATAAAGCTGAAATAGTACCATGACTAGAATATCGTAAGCACACGCTAGCTCAACCTCTACCTTGACTACGAATTACCGGTTTCAACATATTGGCGAATACCGTGATAGGCGCAGATACTTCCAGTATTCAGTGAATATCCACTGGATGAAGGCGACTGGGTCGGTATCGTCCCTCCACTAGACTAATAGGCCCGACACATATGCAGATATGAAACTTCCTGCCAGATTAAAACTGTGCGCCTGACCGAGACTCGAACTCGGGACCTTTGTCTTTCGCAGGCAAGTGCTCTACCAACTGAGCTACCCAAGCACGACTCACGACCCGTCCTCACAGCTCTAACTCCGCCAATACCTCGTCTCCTACCTTCCAAACTTCACAGAAGCTCTTCTGCGAACCTTGCAGAACTAGAACTTATGGAAAAAAGGATATTGCGGAGACATGGTTTAGCCATAGCCTTGGAAGATGTTTCCAGAATGAGATTTTCACTCTGCAGCGAGTGGTCCCGAGTTCGAGTCTCGGTCCGGCACACAGTTTTAATCTGTCAGGAAGTTTTATATCAGTGCACACTCCGCTGCAGAGTGTAAATCTCATTCTTGGATATGCAGATAGTTCGTCTCTTGTTTTGCATGAGCGAGTTTGCAAGCGTCAAAATACGTGACAAATACGGCCATATATATTTACTGCATTCACTTAGGACCGCCAAGGGACTGTAGACATTATTTAATATAAATTTCAACTTGATGCCTGTACCTATTCCTGAGAAAAACCAGTCTTAGTGGACGGATACGAAGACGGACAACAAATGGCAAAAAATAAATCTTTCTTTGTGTGATATAATTACAAATTAACAATTTTTGAATGTTTCCCTTTGCTTGTACTGTGAAAGCTTACTTCCTGTCAAATTTCATGATTCTAATTCAGGTTTTGATTAGTGAGTTTGCGAGGGACAAATTTCCGTATCTTTTGAATGTATTGACTCAGAAAGTAAAATTTTTCATTCGCCAAAGAAAAACAGACAGGTTTCACTGTTTATCTTTAACCATTCCTGAGAAAAACAGTCAATTGTTGGACGGACAGACAGATAGAATGACAAGAAAGTGATCCTGTAATGGTTCAGTTCCTACTGATAGAGGTGCAGAACCCTGAAAAAAAGTCATAGCGTGACACTAAACTCAATACGTCTTCATTAACACACCCTAATTCACTCCACACATGATAAAAATCAGCAAGTAAAAGTAAACTTTGGTATGCGAAGTAATTTTTAATCTGGTAACTCCGGCGGCCCTTTTGTGGCCGAGCGGTTCTAGGCGCTTCAGTCTGGAACCGCGCGACTGCTACGGGCATGGATGTGTGTGATGCCCTTAGGTTAGTTAGGTTTAAGTAGTTCTAAGTTCTGGGGGACTGATGACCTGAGATGTTAAGTCCCATAGTGGTCAGAGCCATTTGAACTATTTTCTGGTAACTCCACCCGTTCTGAGGAGAAAGTTTCTCCAACAGCCGGCCGCACAGAAAGACGGACAACGAAGTGATCCTATAAGGGCTCCATTGTTACCAATTGAGGGACGAATCCCTAAAAAGAAACCATGAGAATAAACCGAATTTCAAAGAAATAGAATCAAAGTCACTCCACATGTGAGTGACAATGATAAAAAGCCCACATTAGAATAAATATAAAACATACACGACTGTTTTCTTGAAACGTCACGCTATTAGCCGTCTCACCAGAATAATACGAAAGTCATTCAATAAATAATTCCCCACGATGTTTCCCACGCACGATTTTCTTGTGGCTTTATGAAAACATTGTATAAGGGAACATACTCCCTGTGGGAAACAGCTTTTGTCCTATGCTAATGACAATGTTTTCGCTGAATGAATTACTCTCTCATCGTCTTAAAAGCGTGTCCAACGTAGAGAATCCGAAAGTGGCACAAACAGATGACGATCCAATGGGCGGCAGCTTTGTGGTGGATGAGGGAATGGTGTGCAGCTCAGTTAGGCGACGTATTCCTGATTATTGAGACCTGTCTTCGTGGAGACAGATGTCTTTTATGCTCTTGTCGCACCTAACACTTCGGGAAAAGTTCTTCAGTTTGTTCAGAGCCCACACATATGCCTCTGCTTAAATAGTTCACCCTTCTGGCAACACACCTACGAGGATGACACCATCAGCCGAAAGACCGTCATTAGTCTCCAGAAGCGGCAGCCGCTTTGACTTTCTTCTCTTTTGGTGATTGCGTGTGGTGGCACTCCATTAATGGCCTTTTCCTTTCCGGCTCAATGTGATGCACCCAGGTTTCATCACCTGTAACTATCCTCGACAGAAATGCCTACGCATTGGACGCGAACTGCTCCAGCAGTTCAAATGAAATGATCTTTCTTTGAACGTTGTGATCTGATGTGAACTTTCGAGTAACCAGTCTTGAGCATACCGTGGAATAACCAAGAAACCCAGTCACTACATACAGTCTTCCAGTTCTGATCGATGGTTGTCAAATTGTGATTATCCGGCCTACAAGGATAATGGCATCCACGCGATTCACCGTTTTGGGAGCAATGGCTGTAACAGGACATCCAAACATTGGTCAATCACGGACCGTCTGCGCTTCCCGACGCTTTAATTGTTTTTATCCATGGCCTACACTCCTGCTAACTGCGTCACTACCATGCACTAGACACCAACGTTCATCGATGTTTCATGGATGTTCACTATGGTTTCTTTTTCAAAATCGAAAAGTCAGTTACATTACGTTACTCGCAACGAGTGCCTTGACTGTTCAGTGCCGCTCTGTTGTCTGAAACTACGCACACGTGCAGAAGAAACATGAAATTTGAAGACCCTAAATGGACGTTTTTCTAATTGTTTACTTTGATAATTGTCGTCAATAAGAGCACTTCAATATGGTTCAAATGTCTCAAATGGCTCTGAGCACTATGGGACTTAACATCTATGGTCATCAGTCCCCTAGAACTTAGAACTACTTAAACCTAACTAACCTAAGGACAGCACACAACACCCAGCCATCACGAGGCAGAGAAAATCCCTGACCCCGCCGGGAATCGAACCCGGGAACCCGGGCGTGGGAAGCGAGAACGCTACCGCACGACCACGAGATGCGGGCGGTTCAAATGGTTCAAATGGCTCTGAGAGCTATGGGACTTAACATCTGTGGTCATCAGTCCCCTAAAACTTAGAACTACTTAAACCTAACTAACCTAAGGACATCACACACATCCATGCCCGAGGCAGGATTCGAACCTGCGACCATAGCGGTCCAAACTGAAGCGCACTTCAAGCTGTAAGTTGGATCAGTAGTAGTATTCATGCGATTATTGACAAGTATTAACGACCAATTTAGATGTGGAAAATAATTACTTTGAAATTCTGTTATGCCTTACACCATATATGGTAAGGAAATCGAACTTTTCGCGTTGCAAATGCTTTTGTAGATACATACATTTGAATATGGGACACAATTCAGAGCGTTCAGATACATGTGAGCACCCAGTAAATCATTTTAAATGTCCGATGGAACAGACACGACATAATACTTAATTAAGGCGATTCGACCAATGATCACTTCAGTGCAGATGCGCACTAAGCTCGAATTCTTATGTTACGCGGCGAAATGCCGCCAATAATGTGGATAATGGGCAAGGGGCACTGTATTAGTAGTGTGTGGATAAGTTGAGGCTTTTGTTCTGACAGGAGGCGTGCTAAGATAGTCTGTGCAGCTGCAGTAACCACTGTGCCCGGATGTTTTAGAGGTCAGGATATAGGTGAGTGAAGAAGGATAACCATTTTCGAATACCGGTCCAGTACAAATATTCAGCTTGTAACCTCCCCACAAAAATTTTAAAGGAAAGACAATATTTAATAAAAATGGAGCCAAGTGAAACTTTCCCACAAAAATGTTGAAAGACTATAATTTGAATGTTAACAAGAATACAACCTAACGTAATCTCCCAGCAGATAAATTTACTGACAATGACAATTAAACAGAAATTCGCAATCTGACTCTTGTGTAAGCTTCCGCAAAAATAATGAAAAACAATTCAGTGCTAATGAAATCTCAGTGATAATGATAATTCAATTAAACCGAAATATCGGTCTTTGGCCCTGTGCAAATCAGAATTAAATTCTTACCTCATTGTAACTGCTAGTCAAATTTCTGCTCTTATTCTTGCGCACAGCTTGGAGGAACTGCATTGCAAATAATAATATTCCTTTTTTTTTTTGTAATTTAACTGAAACTTTTGTTTAAGGGAAGTGGAACGAAATTTAGTTCAATAAAATTGCTTTTGAAATCATAATTATTATTGGGGCACTTGTTGGAAATTAATTACAATAAATAAACTTTACATTATCTGATGATTACCTTAATTAACAATATACCTCATTCAGCATCTTGACCAGTGTTGCCGACAGACTACATCACACAACCGCACTGGGCTGCTACTACTGACCGACTGCTCTGCATGACGGCTACTACAGAACTGCTCTCAACGACAACTAACTGAGTACTGCACTACGGCTACTACTGTACTGCTCTACATGACGACTACAACCGAACTGCTCTCAACGACTACTAACAGAGTACTGCTCAACTCGACGAGTACTGCGGAACTGCTCGCAACACTCGCGCGGTCAAGCGCAGACTAACCAAGAAAATAGGCTCTCTGGTCAAGGATTTTAACATGCCTCACCATCGCTGCTATGTTACATACGTGTTTCATAACCCTCCACTGGGGGGGCAAAAATTTGGCAGCGATGGTGAGTCATTTGGACTTGCCATCGCAAGAAATTTTTACAATTTACAGAACATTCAAATTTAGTACATAAATTAAATGTTGTGCACATGCACTGAGTACAAAATTTCAGACAAAGACAAAGTGAGTACAAAACATAGTAGCAAATCAGAAAATTGTATATAAAAATTATTTGACAGATAAAGTGCACAGGCACTGAAAAAATTCTTTAACATATTCAGAACAATTAAACAGACTGGCAAAAAAAATTATGTTGACAAGTGACATGAGTGCACATGCACTGCAGTTGAGAACATATCAGTAAATGATGAAATGTATATATAATTAGTAACAAATGACATTAGTGCATACGTACTGAAGTATTTAATATACAGAATGAGTACAAATCATATTGAAAAATGAGAAAAGTGCACAGGCACTGAAGTTCGGTAGAAAACATATTAACACACAACATAAGTGCACTTGCACTATAGTTCAGAACATATCATTAAAATAAAATACTAAAAAAAATGTATATACAATATAAAAAACAAGAGTGCACATACTGTACTTGAGAACAAATCGAAAAAATGTCTTAGGTATTTTTGCAATAAATAAACATAATGGCAAAAATCATATCGACAAGTGACATAACTGTACTCGCACTGGAGTTCAGCGAATAAAAAAAAATGTATAGTCATGAACATAAATAATGTTAGCAAAAAATTATTTTCACTATGTGACAAGAATTAGGATAGGAAAGGGAAGGATTGCATCATGGTTGTAGCACTTTAGATTGCACACAGCTGTTCTGAAAGTCCATATCTTTCCACAGAAGTACAACACCAAGTGACATAATTTGCAGTTCTTTTCCCATCAGAATCCATCAGTGTAGCCAAGACACTGAACTCTCGTAGTAATATTTCATATTCTCATTTTGGCAGTACATTAGGTACACCAAACAGTGGGACCATAATAACGTCTTCATCGCTCATGGTGGTGGACAGCATGTCGTGTCAACACCACGCTTTTACAAGGCACACCAACGTAGAAGTAGTGCAAACCCAAAGGTAGTGCTCCATGATCACTAGGATAGACAGGACAAATGGACATTGCAGTAATTCAGGGTAGTTAGCTCATGAGGTGAAGGACATTAAGTCACATAATATTGACAATTACAGTTTTCATTTGCGGCATTCATAGCCCAGTGTTGAACATTTCTGTACCATGAATGTAGTATTACAGAAAAATGTTCATTAATTGTTTTACATAGAATCAGTAACCTTCCTTTCCTAGTTACAAAGCATTATTAAATAATCGCATTCTTTTCCAGTTACAAAGTATACCATAGATAATTAATCATTGGTCATTCCAATATAGTAAGAATCATTAGCCTTCTTCTAATTACAAAGCATTATTAAACAATCACATTCTTTCCCAATTATAATGCATAGTTAATCATTTGTCATTTCAATATAGTAAGAATCATATTCTTTTCCAGTTACAAAGTATCAACATTGAAAACAAGAGCTAATTAATGGCATAATTAATAACCTAATTCATTGATTGTCATTAATTATTGGCACTCAGTGGCCATCAAGTATTGAATAGAATAAAACATTGTTCATCATTCAGTATTATTCAGATCATTAAGAAGTAATAACAATCCATTGAGTCACATTCAGATCATTATGAAGTCATTATTAAAAATCAGCTAATTACAGTCATAGCATTAATAATCATGGGCATTATAAGTAGTCTCATTACAATAAACAGTGGCAGATATTAGCCAGTTACAAGGCATTATTTTATATATATATATTTTTTTGTATCATTACGAAGTCATCACTGAAGTGACATACTATTCAGAGTTGATCACTATTATTCAGAACTTTCTCAAACTGGTATCACTATTTGGGACTGGTAATACATTTTTTTGTTAGCAATGTATTGCGTTTGGTAATTATAAGAGAAAGCCAGAAGAGAAAAAGAGAGAAAAAAAAAATTGGTAGTGGGTTGTTCCTGTAAATGAAAAATGTGTAACGTCATTCGTCATGAGTCAGCTGTAGCAAGATTGTGAAACAAGGCAGTAATGTGATCACATGTATAAATGATAAACACAAATGGGTAAAAAAAATGCAAGTACTAGAACAGGTATAATAAGTAACAGGTTTAGTATGTATCATGAAAAACTTCTCCTGGAAAAAATACAAAATGGATTATTGACCTGAAAGAAGAAACGCACACTATGCTGAAAAGTAGTGAACTTCGAAATAACAAGTAGTGAAATGTGTATAAACATGTGTTCCATAGCTGTCCTTTCCAAAACCTTCATTCATCCTACTAAGCAACAAAATACCTACTGTCAAAACGAACTGCAACAAATACTTAAATAACTACATAGCATAAATACATAACTTCAACATTATCCTCATCTGTAAAGAAAAAGACTTCATTATTCATCACTTCATTATCATAATTCCATCATTATCATCACCTGTAAAGAAAAACTTCATTATCCATAGTAGCACACTCTTCATCATTATTCATCATCACTCATTATCATCTGCAAAAAATCACTTCATTACTCATTACACAACTATTCCTTATCTCTAGCATATTTCATCACTAAAACTAAGATGTGTAGTTCTGTCCGACAGCCTGCATCAATCGCCTCGTATTCTGAAAGAAAAAATTAGTTAAGACTGCTATTCTATGATGAGTATAGTATATTCTTGTTAATGCTTGTTAATCCTGATCCATTTACTCTTCCTCATAAAGTTATTGCATCTTCTATCGTTTATTTCGTAGGTGAAATTTCCATTTCTGTTGAATTTATTTCTTACACACATCATTTCTTTCTGAAATTGATGAACAGAGATTAACGTCTTGCATTTACATCATATACCCACTAAGTAATTACTGATTAACGGTAATATAACTAAGCATACAGCATAACATGACAGAAAACGTAATATGTCGAAAGTACAGACAGTGTTCAAAGGCAAAAATGTACACGGAATATCACAATGCAGCAGCAAAAAAAAAGTAAAGTAGTCATGATGTTGAGATTTCATAAGGCAAAAATGTCAAAGTCAACTGGTGTGTGTTATATCTTAACTATTTCATAATGCATACTAACAAAACAGAAAAACAATCATACATACAAAAAAAAATTGGCAAATATGCACGGTCTGAGGTGTATAACGACAAGAAAAGCGACCTGCTAACCTTACCTCGCCGGGCACTTGCCAAGAAAAAATACGATAATCATCAGTAATTAGTCAGGTGAATATAATTGCATTAGTAAATGGCATCATAGCATGTTACATCATAAAGTGATTTCATTCAATAAACGGTTTAATGTTTGAGATATGGTGATTGCCTTTCGATTTTCTGGTTCTCAAAGTTTCGACGTGTACAACATTGGGGTGAGGGATGCTGCGAATCCGATATGGACCTGCGTATAGAAGTTCAAATTTACTGCACTTACCTTTTAATTTGCTGGATAAATAGTGTGTACGTACTAATATTTTCTGTCCAACGTGAAAGTCGCGGCGTGTACAAACCTGTTTTTGCTGTCTTCTCCGGCGCTCTGCGGCACGTTTGATGTTGTTCAGCGCAATGTCAATTATTTCGTGGTGTCGTAAGCGACGAGATGTAGGAAAATTTACAAATTCTTTAATTTTGTTTGGTGGTTCAACGTTTTTCAGTATAACAGACGGAGATAGCATAGTGGATTCATTTGGAATGGAATTAATTACATCTTGGAATGAGAGTATGTATGTATCCCAATCAATATGTCTTTTGTGGCAGTATATTCGGCACAGCTTACCAATTTCTTTCATTAATCTTTCACAGGGGTTCGAAGAAGCATGGTACTTGGATATATAGATCGGAGAAATGTTTCTGGCTCGTAACATGCGTGTCCATATGCTACTACGAAATTGTGATCCATTGTCAGAAATTACTCTCATCACATGCCCTACATGAAATAGAAAATGTTTTACAAATGCTTTCGAAACAGTTTTAGCAGTAGCTTTGCGTAACGGAGTGAAAGTAACAAATTTTGAAGTGAGCTCAACAGCGACAAAGATGTAGCAAAAACCTCTGTTAGTTCTCGGAATCGGACCAAAAATATCTACTGCGGCCATGTGTCTTAATTTAACAGGTACAATCGGATATAAAGGAGGAATATGTGAAGTGGTGTCTGACTTAGCTTTCTGGCAAATTTTACATGACGCTAAAACTCGTCGTATACGTTTCTCCATGTTGTTAAAATAACAGTTCTGTCTCAGTATAAGAAAACATTTTCGTGCTCCGTAATGTGCGTAACTTAAATGAGTGTACCAGATTAATTTGTTAACAAGTTCGTCAGGGATGCATAATAACCAATTGTTGCTGTCAGGATGAGAGCGGCGAAACAGAATGTCATTGCGTACAGTGTAGTGGTTCCTAATCGTAACATTATTCTTATCTTGCCAAAGGTGTTTAATTTCTTTCCACACATTGTCTTTACTTTGCTCCTGTGCTATGTCCTGTAATGACGATGAAATAAAATTTTCAAATGCAACTTGCTGGATGTACATGACGCTGAAATTTGCTTTGCAGAAGTTGGTTGCGACGTCTTGCTGATTGTTGCAAAGAGAACGGGATAATGCGTCTGCTACAACATTTTGTGTACCGGGAATGTGAACTATTGTAAAATTAAATTCCTGTAAATATAATTTCCATCTGCTTAATCTGTCGTGCGTGAATTTAGCCGAAAGTAAAAATTGTATAGCTCTATGGTCTGTGTAAACGGTTGTATGTCTGCCATAAAGAAAGTGCCTAAATCTCGTGAAAGCCCATACAACACATAATGTTTCCAGTTCTGTAACGGAATAATTTCGTTCAGCAGGTGACAAAATGCGGCTTGCAAATGCGATGTTTTTAATTATTATTGAACCATCTTCTTCAATTTCCTGGAAAACGTGTACGTCTAAAGCGGTGTTAGAACTGTCGGTGGCAATGGAAAAATTTCTGGTAAGATCTGGGTGCGATAAAAGTGGAGCATTCAACAAGGCTTCTCTCAGGTTCACAAATTCAGAATGTGCTTGCTTATCCCAAGACCAAATAGTGTTTTTACCTGTTAGTTGGCATAGTCTAGGTGTGTCTAAAGCAGAGTGATGAATAAATTTACGAAAAAAGTTAATTAAACCCAAAAAACTGCGTAGTTGCTTTTTTGTCGTAGGAACAGTAATGTCACGTAGAGCTTGAAGTTTTTCCGGATCAGGTGCAATGCCTTCCGCTGAAATTACGTGTCCAAGAAATTTTATAGAAGTTTTGCCAAAGTGCGATTTACTAAGGTTAACTGTGAGTCCTTGTGAATGGAAAGTTTGTAACAGTTGTTCAAGAATCAGATTGTGTTCGGACCAGTTAGCTTCTGCAATAAGAATGTCGTCCACATACGTCGTAATTCTGTCCTTAAGTTCTGTCGGAAGTATTGTGTTCAAACCGCGAATAAAAGCTGCAGAAGAAATAGTTAAGCCAAATGGTAATTTACAAAATTGATAACAGTCGCCGAAACAGAGAAAAGCTGTATATTTTCTGCAATTTGGATGAAGTTGAATTTGCCAAAATCCCGATTTCAAATCTAATGTGGAATAAATAGCTGTACCATGAAATTTCTGTAAAAGTTCCTCTAGTGTCTGTGGTCGATCTGTTTCATTAATAATAATGTCATTAATGTGACGTGAATCAAGTACGAGGCGAAGTGAGCCATCTTTTTTCTTAACAATATATAGCGGGTTTATGTACGGACTAACTGCTGGTTCTATAATTCCTTGATCAAGCATATCCTGCAATTCTTTTTTAACTTGTTCTCTGTGAATATACGGAATAGGATAATGCTTTGCTTTAAATGTGTCGTGCTGTTTCACTTGAAATTCATACATAAATCCGGACATAGTACCAGGAATGTTGTCAAAAACTGGAGCTTGCTGTAAAAGAATTTTGTGTAATTGCGTTCGTTCGTCGTCTGTAGTTGCACTGCTCTCTTTAACCTTATCAGAAATCATCTGTATAACGTCGTAGTCAGCTTCGTCTGGAGTATTATAGTTGTGTACATACGTATCCGTGAACAATGTGGGATTACAGTCTATGTTACGTGTTGCGGAAATGACCCCTGTGCGGTTAATTGTTTGTTCTTCCGCAGATAATGAGTGCTGAAATTCTAAAGCAAGTTGTACATTTTCATCTTTTAACATTAAATAAGAATTTTGAAAATCGATAACTGCGTCGTGTTGTACCAGAAAATTCGTACCTAAAATTACGTCTGTTGTCAATAAAGGAACAATCCAAAAATTAGAGTGGAAAGTATGACCTCCAATACAAAATGATAAATGTGTCTGCAATTTAACGTCTACTCCTTTACTTGATACTGCTCCTTTCACTTTTGTTTTGCCTAAAGGTAATGTCGGATAAGTATTCTCTTTGTTGCACACGTTAAAAGTCTCCTCATTTATTACTGATATAGGTGATCCGGAATCGATTACTGCTGAGAATTTTGATGAACCAATTTCAATTTCGATGACAGGATGTGAAATAGTTTTCTGAACAAATGGTCTTTCCTGCAAGAGAGTGTCTCTGATATCGTCAAAAGTAATTACATTCTCGTGAACAACATTTTGCGTGTCTAACGTAGTGCTTGTGTTATTGGAAGATGCGATCTGTACATTATCTAGTCAGATTCTGTCTGACGTGTTATTATTATTAGGAGGATTCTGTGGCATTTCGACGATCTGAACAGTTCTATTACTTCTTCCAGACGTATTACGCTCTGGATGATACCTACTGTCGGGTTCGTTCATGAGAATAGGTTCTCGTGCATAATTTTGTTGTTGGTATGACCGACTGTTATTATATGTACGCTGATAATTGTGTTCATCATTTTTACGTCTGTCGTGATAGTCATTCCTATACGGTGTATTGCGATAGGAATTGAAATACTGTCTTCTTTGTACATAGTTGTTTCCTTGCTGTCGTGTGTTACTATTTGTTGTATCAGGGACTATACGTGCTCGCGGCGGAACATTAAAGCCTGGTTGACCTTGTGCATTACATTGTTGGTTACGTATGCCAACCGGCTGACCTTCATGCTGTTGCGGTGGAAAACCTCTATTGTTACCAACATGTGCTTCCTGTTGCTGAAAATTTTGACGATACTGATAATCTGAATTTTGTCTGTGATTTAAGTTCTGGTAGTTATCGTTTCTAAAGCGTCTGTTACTTTTCCTATTGAAATTATGTGTCTGATCATAATTGCAGTACTTCTGTTGACCTTGGTTATTATACGAAAAATTTTTGTTTACAGAAGAGTAATCCGATTGTTGTACTTCTAAAAGCTGTAACAGATCCCTGAATGCTGAAATGTTTTCCTTTTGCTGGCCCGTTAGAAGTGACACTCGTAATGACCGTGGTAATTTGGAAATGCATAATTGTATAAGTGCGGATTCACTGTACGGTTCACTTAGGTACTGGTTCTGTTGCACCATGTGCTCAAAAAATTGCGTCACACTGGGAAAATTTGAGTTCTCGTAATTCGGCAAACTAATTAACTGATCTTTAATTCCGCGCTGTGTCGTCTTCGACCAGTACGCTGATAGAAAAGCATTCTGAAATTCCTCTACTGAGTAGCATTGCCTCGCGATCGGTCTCATACGAGTTGCCGGTTCGCCTTCCAAAAAACTGCAAATAAATTCAAGTTTATGCGTAACAGGCCAAGTCGGTGGAAGAGCAAAGCTAAATTGTTGAATCCAATCCAGTGGGTGAATCTGTGTTCTATCGTTTTTAAAAACTTTAAACTTTCTCACTGACAGAAAATGTTTGTAATCGAAATTATCATCTCTGTGTGATGCAACAGGTTCAGGATCGTAAGAGTATCTATTGAACTGTGGTTGTTCGGAATCTAAGTCCCGTACTCTCTGTAGATTACTCAAATTATACGCACTGCGTGAGTCTGACAAATGTTCATAAAGTGGCGTCTGTTGTGGTATGTTATTAACTGAAATATTTTTAATCTCTGTTACCTCTTGTTGTAAATTTGACAACTTCCGACGTAACGTGTTGTTAGATGAATCGATCTCATTAATTGTCTGCTGTAAATTCTGAAATTCTGGTGTTTGGTTAAAGGAAACCGGTGCAGTATCATCTGATTTATTATCATTAGCACTTT
Source organism: Schistocerca cancellata (assembly GCF_023864275.1). Taxonomy (NCBI): domain Eukaryota; kingdom Metazoa; phylum Arthropoda; class Insecta; order Orthoptera; family Acrididae; genus Schistocerca; species Schistocerca cancellata. The sequence continues at coordinate 212,913,411 of NC_064627.1, forward strand.
CGATAGCATCAATACGACTGGCCAATTCATCATATTTTTCAGTCAGTATTTTTGCCTGATCATCGGTTTTAGAATCGGACGCATTAATCTGTTTTTGCAACTTACGCGTAGTTTCGCTCAGTTTTTTAACATCAGCTTTGATGACATCGCAATCCTGTGTTAGTTCTAATTGTTCGAATCTGTCTGTCACTGTTTGAATATTTACTGTGTGTGTATCTGTTTTTGATTTAAGATCAGAAATTTCATCCCGTAATTCCGCGTTCAACTGTTCTATGGTATTAATTTTGTCGGACACTGTAGTAATGTTATTGTCTACATACGTCTTCGCTTTCGCGAACATTTTACGTTTGTCTTCTTGTCTTTGTGCAGTGATTGTTTCCATGACCTGACGTTTGACTTTATTTTGATCCTGAATAAATTTGCGGAAACGCGTATCACTGTTCTGTATGTGCTGATTAAAGCGCTCGTTAATCTGAGTGTTCTGCTGTTCGAATTTCGCGTCTATCTTTGCGTCCATTGTGCGCGAAAGTTCTACCGTCATTGCTTTAAACTCGTCGCGTAATTGTGTAGCTTTTTCAGAGCATTGTTTAGCGACTCCGCTAATTTCGTCTCTGAGTGTTTCTGTTGCAGCTGTTTGCAATTCCCTTAATTCCTGAGCAACAGACTTAATTTCTTCGCTACTTTTTTTTGAACAAGCCTCAATTTCCACGCGCAACTGTTCCTTAGTGTCATGGCACTGCGCGGCAACGGCTCTAATTTGTTCACTAAGCTGTCTGGAATTGTCGTCTAATTTTTCATTCTGTTGTCTGACCTGTTCACTAAGTTGTTTGAAATTTTCATCAATTTTATTAAATTTTTTGTCCTGTTTTTCATTCTGTTGTTTAAATTCTTCCCTAAATTGTAGCAGTATTGCCAAAATTGGATCCGAGCCTAAATTAGCATTTCTATTATCTGTGCTGTTTAATGGTGGATCTGAAATTGTTTCGCTTTCAGTAACCATTTGGTTATTCTGAGACTTATAAAAAGGTTTGCCAGTCAAATGTACACTGTCGGACACTATTTCGGAATTAAATAGATCCGTCGTACTTTGAGTATCCTGTTCATTTTCATTAGACAAATTTGTCTGTACGTTACTTGAATTTTCCAAATCGGGTATATTAAGCTGGGCAGCGCTCATTACAATAGAGCGTTCCGCGTCATCAATTGTCGTCAAATTAACAGACGAGACAATTGAGTTCGTTTGTTCATCATTAAGGTAAAAGTCATCATTAGTGGTTGTAATGCACTGATTGTTAGTGAACACAGGATTGTCATCATTACACTGCGTGTCACAATTACTATCGGTCACGTTGTTTAAGTCGGTAAATTCATTCATAATACCTCGCGATACACTATTCATAGTCTTTCGCGGCATTTTTACAGTAGTCACAATTATTCACAAAACAATAAACACAAATGCAAAAACAACACACAAATACAACAGAGCAACGAATTGCCGTTGACCTGTAGAAAGAAAGTCACAAGTTAATAAAAGCGTTGCGCCAAATCCTAATTATATCTAAGCAAATAAGAGCAGATATCTGACTGTTTTTCAAAAGACTCTCAACGAAATACGATCCTGGACTGGGTGTCGCCAAGTGTAACCTCCCAAGAAAATTTCGTAAGACTATTATTTAATATAAATGGAGCCAAGTGTAACCTTCCCACAAAAATTTTACGTATGTCAATATTATATAGAAATGCTAATGGACATTGCGCTAAATGTAACCTCCCAAGAAATATTTCGTAAGACAATTATTTAATATTAATGGAGCCAAATGAAACCTCCCACAATAATGTTGAACGACTATAATTTGAATGTTAACAAGAATACAACCTAACGTAATCTCCCAGCAGATAAATTTACTGACAATGACAATTAAACAGAAATTCGCATTCTGACTCTTGTGTAAGCTTCCGCAAAAATAATGAAAAACAATTCAGTGCTAATGAAATCTCAGTGATAATGATAATTCAATTAAACCGAAATATCGGTCTTTGGCCCTGTGCAAATCAGAATTAAATTCTTACCTCATTGTAACTGCTAGTCAAATTTCTGCTCTTATTCTTGCGCACAGCTTGGAGGAACTGCATTGCAAATAATAATATTCCCTTTTTTTTGTAATTTAACTGAAACTTTTGTTTAAGGGAAGTGGAACGAAATTTAGTTCAATAAAATTGCTTTTGAAATCATAATTATTATTGGGGCACTTGTTGGAAATTAATTACAATAAATAAACTTTACATTCTCTGATGATTACCTTAATTAACAATATACCTCATTCAGCATCTTGACCAGTGTTGCCGACAGACTACATCACACAACCGCACTGGGCTGCTACTACTGACCGACTGCTCTGCATGACGGCTACTACAGAACTGCTCTCAACGACAACTAACTGAGTACTGCACTACGGCTACTACTGTACTGCTCTACATGACGACTACAACCGAACTGCTCTCAACGACTACTAACAGAGTACTGCTCAACTCGACGAGTACTGCGGAACTGCTCGCAACACTCGCGCGGTCAAGCGCAGACTAACCAAGAAAATAGGCTCTCTGGTCAAGGATTTTAACATGCCTCACCATCGCTGCTATGTTACATACGTGTTTCAAGCTTTCACTATTGATTTCAATCAATGCCCACTGGCAGCCAGTGTCTGTAAATCGTTTGTGTCCAGATATGTTTGAGTATGGCACAAAATAATTCCCTCGAGTGTTTACAGACTTTTGACCTACCTGTAAAGGATCTTGAAATACTACATAATTTATAGGACAAATACTTTTCAACAGGGCACAAAAAATTTTAAGCATTTTGATACTTTAGAGCGCGGCCAAATACTAAGGATTACTTCGTTCACGTACGTTTTTGGATAAATACTTTTGAAAACATAGAAAAAAATTCAGTGTTCCGATGCCTTTGAGAGTGGGAAAAACAGTATGTGACATAATAACGTGTGTGTGTGTGTGTGTGTGTGTGTGTGTGAGTGTGTGTGTGCGTGCGCACGTAAGCGCAAATCTGAGGCGAATTCCTTTGGAAATGACGCCATTTTACATTGATATTACACTGATATCTTTCCAAATTAGGCGAAGGTAAGTCTTTTTTTCAGGAGTAGTTTATACTTACGAACGTCATGCCATTTTTACGCAACTCAAGTAATTAAGTACCTCATTTTAATAGTACACTGACGAAAACAGAGGTGTGTGTGTGTGTGTGTGTGTGTGTGTGTGTGTGTGTGTGTGTTTGTGTATTTGTGTGTGTGTGTGTGTGTGTGTGTGTGTGTGTGTGTGCGTGTGTGTGTGTGTGTGTGTGTGTGTGTATAGTTCAGAGCATGATTGTATTTTAGGCAAATCTGTTTGACTTTGACACCTTTTTACCTGCCGATACGTTACGTTTCCAGAAATAACGTATATCTTTGAACCTGGCGCCAGAAACTTGCTTAATTTCACTGTTACTTCTGACTGATTGCCTCATTTTAATACAATGCTGGGATAGGCTGGAGGTGAGGGGTGTGGCGAAGACAGGGGTGCAGTGTGGCACGTCCTACTGTAGAAGAGAGGCCAGGCTTGTATTGTGACAGATAAGCGGGCGCTACCGCCACCATCCTGTATCGTCACTTTAGATCGGCATACCCTCAACTCACCAGAGGCAAAGCGTCCACCTGCACAGTCCGAGGAATGAACTTTGAACAGAACTGACCTAGGTAGTACATTGATATACTACTCGTGTACGCCCATGGGATTCAGTCAGTATTGGTGGTACTGTTCGAAGGACACTAGCATTGTAGAATCATTACGGCACAGCTTGATGCAACATTTTCATCCCAGTATAGAGACTCCAGGATGCCACATTGTCCACGACGTGTACCTTCACAATTCTTGTCCATAGTGCAGATGAATAAAGAAATATCGGCGTTTGACGTCTCTGCGACTATGGTACTGAGACAAGCCAGAAGTGCAATCTAGTTGTGGAGGTGGAAGAATATTAGCTATATACTTTTCAAAGGAGCCATCTTCCTCAGGCGATTTGGAAAAAACTCATAAATCCTAAATGTGAGTTGTTACGCGAGAAAATTAGTGAGGAAACGTGAGAGTAAAATGTTTCTAAGTTTGAACAGCCAACGCTCCTCAAACATGTGGAGGCGTCGCCAGCCACCAGCCAGGAATTGTAAACATTTGAATACCATTATTGAGTCGGGAAGACAGCCCCACGACACACTTTATAGCAAATCAGCAGAAAATGGTTAGAACACTGCAGGCCAACCACCGTCATTACTACCTAAACATACGTAAGAGACATTAGATAGGACACAACCACGTTTACCAGGAATTTGGCGGAGCGATAAAGACCCTGCAATACATTCGTTAAGCAAATTTGACGGAACTGAAGACCGTTGGCAACTCGGGAAGAGAGGAATCAATTTGGTCATCATTAATGATGTCGTGGAATGTAGCCTCTCCTTTACGACGAAAATAATCCACCCTCCACCAGCTTTTGGAAGTCGATCAGTACGATCGAAGCCGTTCATGTACTTCGCATTCTCTGGTTGTGGTATGGCAACATCTTTTGTATGAGATTGTTTTATTCCTCTTGCACTTGCTGCCCTAGGATATGAACATTAAAAAAAACTACAACGTTTCAGCGCTTGTTAGACTCCTTCAAGCGTTAAAACCAAAAAAGTTCACGGTTATTTGGGTGAAGTATTGGCTCATGTTAAGTATTGACGATAGTCATTAAGTCCAGCCACAACTTACGTACCTGAGGCATATTATTAACCAATTTAAAGTGAGGACAGATGCGCATCTCAGTTCCTCTGTATGTGACTTTCTAGTTCCACAAACCGTTAAGCACTTGCCATCTTTCCTTGGGTTGGCAAATTACTACCGAAAATTCGTCAAAGGCTTTGCAGAAGTTGTTCAACCATCAACTAGATTATTGAAAAAAGGGGTTACGTTTCAGCGTCGAGCAGAATGTCAGGCTACTTTTCAAAATAGGGAAGAGAGTCTGACTTTGGATGTTGTATTAATTTTTCTGAGTTTACTAAAAATTTTATTTTGTCATGTGATGCAAGCAGTACAGCTTTGAGCATCATTTTAAGTGAAAATGTTGATGGACAAGAGCAACTGGTCTCTTACGCCTCACACCAGATGGATAAGGATGAGCGCAAGTATTGTATTACAGAAAAAGAGATATTGGGCTTGATACAGGGTGTTTTGTATTTCTGTAACAATCTACATGGCTGTAAATTGAGACTATTTACAGGATATGCATCCTTCAAGTGGTTATTAAGGCTACAAGACCCTTCAAGTCCATTAACTCTGACATACAGTGAGTTTCAATAAAAAGTAGTTAATAATCCTGGTGTCACGGACATGAATGCGGATACGCTGAGTAGGAAAATTGCCGAGCTGCAGTTATCGACGCGGTTCTAGGCGCGCAGTCCGGAGCCGCGCGACTGCTACGGTCGCAGGTTCGAATCCTGCCTCGGGCATGGATGTGTGTGATGTCAGGTTAATTAGGTTTAAATAGTTCTAAGTTCTAGGGGACTGATGACCACAGCTGTTAAGTCCCATAGTGCTCAGAGCCATTTTTTTGCAGTTATCGAGATTGAATCTAGTAGGTTTCAAAAAGGCACAAGCAGTGGATACAGAATGCCAAGTGCACAGTAAACAACTACGGTTTCTCATGCAAGAAAGTGAACTATATAAGTCAGGTAAATATGAACTGCGCACAGTTATTCCTGCAGCACTACAAGGCAAAGTGTTATGAAAAGTGCCTAACCATAAACTATCAGGACATTAGAGTGGGAGGCTACTGAGAGACAAGCCACAGAACGATTTTGTTGGAGAACACGATGTGGTGATGTGGAGCAGTATATAAGAACTTGTATTCCATATGTTCAATGAGCAGATTTGGGTAACCAAAAGACACAACTTCGAAGGTTATCAGAACCTGAAAAACATTTTAGTAAGGTAGGAATTGATATGTGAGGACCCTTTATAGTAGTTTAGCAGGTAAGAAGTATGTACTAACAACGATGGCCAGTTTTTAAGGTGCCTTGTAATGACAGCAACACCAGATCAGAAACAGTGCACTCTAGCTCAAGCCATGGTTACCAATTGGTTATGTAAGTTTGGTGTTTTATTTTCACAAGTCTGTCTTGATCACACAGACTTTATGTCTTCAATTAATAAGTTTGGTGTATCTGAAATTATAGTTAAAGATCAAGGAATGTCATGTCTATTTAGGTTATGTAGTGAGTGCGTATTGCCCAAAATTCGAAACAGAGACAGGTCTTTCACTGTATGAAGTAGTATATGGACGAAAGTTGCCGTCACTTTTTGATCTTGTGCATCAAAAGATAGAAACATTGGGCACACATGTGAAGCAATTCACGAAAACGTTAAAAGAAGCTTGGCGGTGAGTGAATCGTGCAAACACGAAGGCACTGAAGCGTTGAAGTGGATTGGGCAGAGTACAAGTAGAACACAGAGCAGAAATTTTAAGCTTGCGTCTAGTAATAAGTGATAAAATTTTGGGGTGGTTTACTCAGGTTAACATTATTTTTCATTTTAGTTTACTACAGAAGCTTTCTTTCAGGTTACCCTTTTTTCCTGAGGAAGGAGGAGATTAATTGTAAATGACTGTAAGCACTATGGGACTTAACATCTGACGTCATCAGTTTCCTAGACTTAGAACTACTTAAACCTAACTATCCTAAGGACATCACACACACCCTTGACAGACGCAGAATTCGAAACTGCGACCGTAGTAGCAGCGCGGTCCCGGACTGAAGCGGCTGGAACAGCTCGGCCACAGCGGCCGGCCGAAGGAGGGGACTCACGGGAATTCTTCCCTCCTGGGTGGTGTCGAAAACATTGTAGCAATATATTACCATTTATGTGAACCGGAGGTGATGAAAATCCAGCTATTGAAAAGTGGAATCTTGTTCTTACGACAAACAGACGTACTAGTTACGAACCGCAAATGGTAATTAAAACTCACGTTCGATATCTGGGAGGTAAGAAATGATATATGTTCGTAAATGCATCTTCAGGAGTGGAAAAAAGGGGAAAGGCTAACAGAAGTACGGAAAGAAAATCAGAAGCTGAAGTTTTCCTATGAGAAACTTCGGGCTCAGTTGCAGCAGATGGTACAGATAATCCCAGAAACGCTAATGTTAAATGATGATGGGAAGTTAATAAAAACGATATTGGGGACAGTAGATAATGATGGCATCTCAAATTTAAATAGTACGACAGGGATATTACAAGAAATGGCAAGGAACAATGATACAACAATTAGTTGGCTTAATGCCCAGATTAGAAATATAGAGCATGGGGTGCTAGACATAGGAAGAACTATGCACAAAATAACAATGGAGATGCAACAATACACGAAAAGAGCGATGGAAACATTGAATAAAGACTTTAGAGAGATACAGAATCAGTTAGGACGTTAGATGAGAAGCTCTTTACAACACTGCAGGACAAACCACCTTCGTTACTCCCTTACCATCATGTAACAGACACTTGGTAGGACACAATAACGTCCAGTAGGGGTTTGACTAAGCGGAAAATATCCTGAAGCAAATTCGTTAACCAAATGTTGCGAAAAGGAAGACGTTGACAACTCGAGAATAGAGGAATCAGTTTGGTCATTGCTAATGACGTCGAAGAGCACAGCCTCTCCCAATGACTTATACAGGGTGTTACAAAAAGGTACGGCTAAACTTTCAGGAAACCTTCCTCACACACAAAGAAAGAAAATATGTCATTTGGACATGTGTCCGGAAACGCTCACTTTCCACCTTTAGAGCTCATTTTATTACTTCTCTTAAAATCACATTAAACATGGAATGGAAACAGCAACAGAACGTACCAGCGTGACTTCAAACACTTTGTTACAGGAAATGTTCAAAATGTCCTCCGTTATCGAGGATACATGCATCCACCCTCCGTCGCATGGAATCCTTGATACGCTGATGCAGCCCTGGAGAATGGCGTGTTGTATCACAGCCGTCCACAATACGAGCACGAAGAGTCTCTACATTTGGTACCGGGGTTGCGTAGACAAGCGCTTTCAAATGCCACCATAAATGAAAGTCAAGAAGGTTGAGGTCAGAGAGCGTGGATGCCATGGAATTGGTCCGCCTCTACCAATCCATCGGTCACCGAATCTGTTGTTGAGAAGCGTACGAACACTTCGACTGAAATGTGCAGGAGCTCCATCGTGCATAAACCACATGTTGTGTCGTACTTGTAAAGGCACTTGTTCTAGCAGCACAGGTAGAGTATCACGTATGAAATCATGATAACGTGCTCCATTGAGCGTAGGTGGAAGAACATGGGGCCCAATCAAGACATCACCAACAATGCCTGCCCAAACATTCACAGAAAATCTGTGTTGATGACGTGATTGCACAATTACGTGCGGATTGTCGTCAGCCCACACATGTTGATTGTGAAAATTTACAATTTGATCACGTTGGAATGAAGCCTCATCCGTAAAGAGAATATTTGCACTGAAATGAGGATTGACACATTGTTGGATGAACCATTCGCAGAAGTGTACCCGTGGAGGCCAATCAGCACACGCCTGCACACGCTGTACATGGTACGGAAACAACTGGTTTTCCCGTAGCACTCTCCATACAGTGACATGGTCAACGTTATCTCGTACAGAAGCAACTTCTCTGACGCTGACATTAGGGTTATCGTCAACTGCACAAAGAATTGCCTCGTCCATTGCAGGTGTCCTCGTCGTTCTGGGTCTTCCCCAGTCGCGAGTCATAGGCTGGAATGTTCCGTGCTCCCTAAGACACCGATGGATTGCTTCGAACGTCTTCCTGTCGGGACACCTTCGTTCTGGAAATCTGTCTGGATACAAACGTACCGCGCCACGGCTATTGCCCCGTGCTAATCCATACATCAAATGGGCATCTGCCAACTCCGCATTTGTAAGCACTGCACTGACTGCAAAACCACGTTCGTGATGAACACTGCATGGGGGCTTAATTATATATAATGCAATAGCTGTCTGTCCGATTACGCAGTCTCGTAACCGGTTGGCCCTGACTAGTATTACTCCGCAATCTGACTGCATAGAATAACAACAAAGAATGAAAGAAAATTTCCGTTAACACAATTAATTAATTAAGTCCCCAGCAACTATAAAACCTACGAAACAAAAACTACGAACAACAAAACACAAGTGTAACTGTTCTGTGTGTGGAAGTGTGATTCAACGCACACATCTGGCACGGTTCCTCCTCAACAAGACCAGATATTTTAAGCACCATTTATACTGAAGTAATTAAAAAAACCAGAAATACTATAATTGCACATAGAAACCAGAAATACAGTCTAATACAAGAACACGAGCCAGATGCTTTGTTGACTGAACCTGTGACCAAGAGGCATTATTGTTTAAGACATTGAAATAATAAATAAAAGATTTTCTTTACCTTCATATATATTGACGAAACATACACTCTGATCATTACAGCATCCCCAATCCAACAATATCTGGTGTCTAGCCCATCAAACAATATGACAACATCTGAACAAGCACTCTCCATGGGAACTTCTCCACAACGACTCACCACTGCTACATCTCAACAAGCACTGCCTACTGCTACTTCTCAATAAGCGCTCTCCACGACGACTTCACGACAAGCACTCTCCACTACCACATCTCAACAAGCACTGCCAGTGGAGGCGGCTGAATAATACTCTTTGGCGCTATCTCTGGCGCTGTGACTCAGTGTAGCCACCTTTCAACACTAACCTGTTGATGCTACGTACTGATGTGCTTGATGCTAGTACTGTAGAGCTATGAGTCGCATGTCAACACAAGCACCGAAGTCAACATTACCTTCCTTCAATTGGGCCAACTGGCGGTGAATCGAGGAAGTACAGTACATACTGACGAAACTAAAATGAGCTCGAACATGGAAATTAAGCGTTTCCGGACCCATGTCCACATAACATCTTTTCTTTATTTGTGTGTGAGGAATGTTTCCTGAAAGTTTGGCCGTACCTTTTTGTAACATTCTGTATACTCCACACTTACTAGCTTCTCGCGTTCTATCAGTAGGATCGACGGCGTTCATGTAGTTCGCGTTCAATTCTCTGCTTGTGGTGTGGTAACATGTTTTGTGCGAGATTTTTCAAGTATTGGTCTTGCACTTGCTGTCCTACGAGACGAGAAACGATCCGAAGCCTTGGCTGGTAGTCTAGCATCCAGTATTACGTCAGCACAGCAGCCAGGGACGATGGGTAGTTCTATGGTCTATCAACATGACTCCAGTCCGGGACAGAAGCTGCCCTAAACTGCAGCATCGCAAGGAGCCTGAAGGCCTGCCGGCACGGTATTCAGCATTCAACATGAGCACGGCGTCCGTCATTTATGTCCATCTGAGGGGACAACATCGGCAGTGATATGGGAAGGATGAAGTACTCCTCAAAACAGCGTATGAATCGAAAAACCTACGTCGTGGTCACCACTATCTCCAAGCCGGCTACCGACAGGGCATGCCAACCTAGCCAGCGGGAGGCAATGCTGCCACATCAGGGTGTCATCGACTTCCAATTCGAGCTGATGCAGCGTCCTCAGCAGCTGTGAGTCCACTATTGGATACAGTGGATTTTTTTCTGGATTACGTAACCGCAAGTCGATGCAGAAGAAGCAGCAATGACTCTTACTTTTAGTAATAAACTCAATAATTTTGAATATTGTCTTACGACGACGGCGCACAGGTCCTCGGTCTGCATCCTGACGAATAAGTAGGGGTTTCCAGCGCGGCCCCTAGAAGGTAGTCGAATACTGCCGTCTGAAATGTGATTCCACTTGTGATTTCACCTTATCTAGGGTAGTGGTCTCATGCAAAAAAGCGGAGGAAGTGAGTTAAGCTAAAATTAATAAAAGAAATTTTTCTGTAATTAGATTTAAATATTATTTTTGTAAAGGTACCCGAGATACGTGAATAAGGAATGGTGTTCCTCAGGTGTAAGGATATTTTTCACTGGTTTCCGTGGCTCGGAACTATTGGCATTAGAAAATTACCAATTGTTGGTAATGGCGATTTGCGTCAAAGTGCAGCCTACCTGAGAAGAGACACAGAGATCCACCTGCAAGGTGAAATTAGCGCCGAAAATTTTGCCAGAGTCTCTCAACCTAAGAATATAGTGCCGTCCGTCTGATCACACAAGTAGTTCTACTTTCGTCGGGCAACTTTCTCTAGATGGGAGTCTTTGAGTGGAACTTGGAGGGAGTAGTCCGCCTCACTTTCTACGTGGACTTGGAAGGGGCAACATACACTTCTGAGGTCAGTATAGTCTGTAACCAGACAACATGGATCCATGCTACAGGTACCCCGTTCTTAGGGGTGTTTACTGAATGCTGAAATCTTAAAAGAGTAGGAAAATCGGCTAATTCGATGAACAGGTTTTCCTTTCTTTATTAGTTGTGAGTCGTGGTACCACATTTGCAAATTTGCAAAGCTCGGACAGTTACATATAGAAGCTAAATGCTTCAAATTCGAATCTAAACCACTGTACCATTTTTAAAATTCTTCCGCTACATAAACCGTGGCCAGAAATATAAACAGCGTTTTTGGGCCACTAAAATGCAACGATCAATTGATAATCAACTGTCTGGTCTTACCTGATGGAACTGTAGTCATTAGAGATTACGAGCACTACTCGACTTTGTGAACAGCACAACTTTTTTGAACGTTCCCTGAAACACCAGAGAAGACGGAAGCAAGACCTTGGAAACGCGCGTGTTGACTCTCCCTCTGATGAAACAGCTACGGTTCTCGGCGCAGGAGAGTGTCGCAGGAACAGGCGTGTTAGAAGGGTCTTGGGCAAACCACTGTAATTAATGTATCGCCGCGGCCAACTTGGTAGCCATACATTCTCCTGTTCGTTGCTCTGCCTAGGGAGGCGGTGCTGGGGCGCTACGGAGGCGGTAGAGACAGCGTGATGGAATTCAGGGTATGGGGAGGGCGTGAGAGATGAGGGTGGGTGTTAGGGGGACTTAGGTGTTAAATAATGGCGAAGCTCTCAGGCGCTCTTAGCGCATGTGTAGTCTGGGACCCTGCATGCTGTTCCCTTTCACTTGGGCAATCCGGCGTTTAGGGCGACGCAAGAGCAAAAAGCTTTTCGTTTTGTTTTTCGGAAGGCTTATTATCGAAAAATAACTGAAACAAGATCTATTAGCACGGAAATACTGATATTCTGCTCAACATTAACACTTCTTAACACTCCCTCCCCTTTCAATGATCTGACTCACTAATTCTAACAGCTAATTAAATAATAATTTAAAATTTTCATTCAACTAAATGTAGCAGTTGGACAAGTGAGATTAGTGTGCCGAAGAGAGTTTCGGCGCAATAAAAGGTAAACATCTATGTTCATAGTCACGTCAGTGTCCTCGTTGGTAAAAGTCCTGAGGCAGTTGCCCTCTTCAAGGTCCTGGGTCAACGTCTTGCTGTGACAAGAGGACCATTGAAAAACGATGTAATTAATGACACATCATTTTATCACCATTATTAGTGACCTATCACTTTTATCATAATAATTAATAATCCATCGCTTATATTAATATTATTTAATAGTCAATTCTAGTGTTTTCTTACCCAAAATTAATGATTTTACCGACCAGTCCAAACATCAGGGTGACCCATTTATTCTGTATCATAGAAGGAGCATCACTCATACTCCTCACGTGGCTTGTCTATCTACAAATGGCTCTGAGCACTATGGGACTTAACTTCTGAGATCATCAGTCTCTAGAACTTAGAACTACTTAAACCTAACTAACCTAGGGACATTACACACACCCATGCCCGAGGCAGGATTCGAACCTGCGACCGTAGCGGTCGCGCGGTTACAGACTGTAGCGCCTAGAACCGCTCGGCCACCCCGGCAGGCTGTCTATCTACACAGCTGACATATGCCTCAAACATTTATGCAATTATTTTCAGCGTACATTTAAATGTACAGTTTCAAAATAACATTAGAATGTTTATTACCAGTGTCCAAATTATTCCTGTTGCTTTGTCTGTGTAAAAACTGTCTCCATCTCTGTGCCTTTCAGTCCAACGAGACGGTAATCTTTTTCAAGGCGTAGCCTAAAACAAACGTAGTTTCCATACAGGGTGTTTCCGTAAGAGAGTGAAAAAAATGTAACAGGGTATAAGGTGTGCTCCAATTTGAGGTAGGGAAAGTGGGGTCGAGGAAGCCAGCTTAAGAAGATAATAGCAATAAAATCACATTGCTATGTACTTTTTTATTTACATTAGTTACAGTTAACTGCAAATACCATCCTTGACACAATGAACGTAGCATTTGTACTGTATCTTACAAAATATGCTGAAACTGACGACCATCAATCTCAATGCAAGCACGACTTCGGCGAACAAGATTCTGATGCACGCTGACAAATATCCCTAGTGTCGCCCTCATGTTGCCAAGTCCTTCGTTTCTTCTTTCCAGTGAACCAGTCTTCCAGATTCGTCAATCGAGAGAAATAAGCACGGATGGTGCCTGTTAGGAAATCGTTCCCCCTACAGCGTTTCAGCAGCTAGAGCATTGCAGCGGGCTTCCTCTTATACAAGGTGCGTGTAAGTGAGTTCTGCGAGACTGTACCGGTACTAGTCCATCGAATTATACTGTACGTCTTTGAACAGCACTGAGTAATGAATGGGTCTGTCGTTGATTCATAGCCCATTCTGTCATGAGACAATGTAAATACGATACAACCGAGCCACTTTACGGACAAGTAAAGTAAACAAAATCTGTATCATGACTTCCTAGTAATTAGGCTCGTCCTCCTTGTTCCCTTGCAGGATATAAAGAACGTACATGTAAATATAGAGGACAAATTTATAAACTTGTACACATATTAGTTGTAAATAAGCTGGAAAACAATATTGTTAAACAAAACAGTAGACAAGTTTACTTCTGTATCTACTTAAGCTGACTTCTTCGACCCCAGGCTCTCTACCTCAAAGTGTTCAGAGGGTCATTCTCTTTGTCCTGTTAAATTTTTGCACGCCGTTACGGAAACACCATGTATAATAACAAATATAGCAGCTATTCAAAATTAAGGAAATGAAAATTAGGAACTTACCTCAAATCATGTGCTGACGGTTGCAATGAACAAAACTTTAGTTCCGCTTACGCTTATACAAAAGAAAGACGCCAATAAAAAACGTTATATATAATATGTGTCGCCCTCAAAGGCTTCGTTATTAATACGTGTTTGTTTTCCACTGCTGACAACAAATGATGTAGCAGTTGTGGCTTCATAGCAGCCAGGTATATGTTTGTTACTGCAAAAGAACCATCTGCAACACTGGAACATGAATGTTCCTTGAATGTGATTTCACGAAACGTTACTTTCATGCGTCATTTCTACCATAGCATCGATACTTATGGTGGAAGTTGGTAGCGATGTGAGAGACAGAAGAAACATTTTCTCGTGTGTGTGTATGTTTACTGCCTTTTACCTCCTCTAACGGATGGTACTCACATGATTCTTTTTGTGCACATTATGGCAAAATACCTATCGGCTTACTTATGTTTAAACGACCACCCTACGTAACTAAGGTTAAAAATGAGTATTTCAGATTTCGATATTCAAGTACACTCCTGGAAATGGAAAAAAGAACACATTGGCACCGGTGTGTCATACCCACCATACTTGCTCCGGACACTGCGAGAGGGCTGTACAAGCAATGATCACACGCACGGCACAGCGGACACACCAGGAACCGCGGTGTTGGCCGTCGAATGGCGCTAGCTGCGCAGCATTTGTGCACCGCCGCCGTCAGTGTCAGCCAGTTTGCCGTGGCATACGGAGCTCCATCGCAGTGTTTAAGACTGGTAGCATGCCGCGACAGCATGGACGTGAACCGTATGTGCAGTTGACGGACTTTGAGCGAGGGCGTATAGTGGGCATGCGGGAGGCCGGGTGGACGTACCGCCGAATTGCTCAACACGTGGGGCGTGAGGTCTCCACAGTACATCGATGTTGTCGCCAGTGGTCGGCGGAAGGTGCACGTACCCGTCGACCTGGGACCGGACCGCAGCGACGCACGGATGCACGCCAAGACCGTAGGATCCTACGCCACTTCCAAGCAAATTAGGGACACTGTTGCTCCTGGGATATCGGCGAGGACCATTCGCAACTGTCTCCATGAAGCTGGGCTACGGTCCCGCACACCGTTAGGCCGTCTTCCGCTCACGCCCCAACATCGTGCAGCCCGCCTCCAGTGGTGTCGCGACAGGCGTGAATGGAGGGACGAATGGAGACGTGTCGTCTTCAGCGATGAGTCGCTTCTGCCTTGGTGCCAATGATGGTCGTATGCGTGTTTGGCGCCGTGCAGGTGAGCGCCACAATCAGGACTGCATACGACCGAGGCACACAGGGCCAACACCCGGCATCATGGTGTGGGGAGCGATCTCCTACACTGGCCGTACACCACTGGTGATCGTCGAGGGGACACTGAATAGTGCACGGTACATCCAAACCGTCATCGAACCCATCGTTCTACCATTCCTAGACCGGCAAGGGAACTTGCTGTTCCAAGAGGACAATGCACGTCCGCACGTATTCCGTGCCACCCAACGTGCTCTAGAAGGTGTAAGTCAACTACCCTGGCCAGCAAGATCTCCGGATCTGTCCCCCATTGAGCATGTTTGGGACTGGATGAAGCGTCGTCTCACGCGGTCTGCACGTCCAGCACGAACGCTGGTCCAACTGAGGCGCCAGGTGGAAATGGCATGGCAAGCCGTTCCACAGGACTACATCCAGCATCTCTACGATGGTCTCCATGGGGGAATAGCAGCCTGCATTGCTGCGAAAGGTGGATATACACTGTACTAGTGCCGACATTGTGCATGCTCTGTTGCCTGTGTCTATGTGCCTGTGGTTCTGTCAGTGTGATCATGTGATGTATCTGACCCCAGGAATGTGTCAATAAAGTTTCCCCTTCCTGGGACAATGAATTCACGGTGTTCTTATTTCAATTTCCAGGAGTGTATTTATTTATCATACCTTCCTTCTTCGAATATGAATGTTACTGCCACTGTTGGATCACTCGCGCCAGGGTCACCAGCGACACCCAGCTGTTTATCGTCACCTCTATATGGGTGGAATGGGGGGGGGGGGGAGGGGGAAGAGTGCTATGAATGCTCGGCGAATCATCAGACGACGTCAGTCAGACAGAGGCCCTACGTGCGCCAGCGAACGTGGACTCCCTGCCACCGTGAGCAGCAGTGCGAACAAAAGGGAGAACGATTAGAAAATGAAGTGAGGGGAAAGGGTGGAACACCACGCTGGCACACAGCCAGACTCAGAGTACGAAGCGGGCCGCCGTCCTTAGAGTCTACATCCGACGGACAATTTACCCTGAAATGTTCTCCCTCCACCAGAGAGAATGCAGACGCGTTTGAAAAGAAAGCCCTGACGCTTGTGCCACGCCAACCCTCGTCGCTAAATCACGGTGATGAGAGTGGGCTGTGGGGATGGTTGCAAATAGATCTTCGTATTACTTAATATTGAGGAAATGAGGCACTTTGGCGAGTTCTTTTTGCTGCCTGTACATGGGCTGCTGTTTTATCCGTCGCACAATTACTTTAAACACTATCACAGTTACTACTTGACAAGACTGAGTGTTCTGCCCTGTTACGCTTTTCAGACTTTCGCCTCTAGCCCTGTAAGTTCAACATACTTTCTTATTCCATTTTTAAGTGATGGCATTCACTTTCACGTGGTGCGCTACTTTCTGAAATTATTTTTTTTTATCGCATGTGAAACCATGTTTCAGGATAAGTAAAATCTGTGTTGCCGTGGATGCTTCGTTACTAATATGATTCGATTTCCACTGCTGAAAACATCAACCATCTAACAGTCGTGGCACTGTTGCTGCCCGGAATGCCTCGTCTCTAGCAAAATGGCAGAAAATGTATGGTGGCGTGCTTTCCCAGATGTATTTATAAAACCAAATCAAATGGTTCAAATGACTCTAAGCCCTATGGGACTTAACATCTGTTAGCACACTGGACTCTCATTCGGGAGGACGACGGTTCAATCCCGCGTCCGGCCATCCTGATTTAGGTTTTCCATAATTTTCCTAAATCGCTTAGGCAAATGCCGGGATGGTTCCTTTGAAAGGGCACGGCCGACTTCCTTCCCCATCCTTCCCTAATCCGATGAGACCGATGACCTCGTTGTTTGGTCTCTTCCCCCAAACAACCCAACCTAGCCAACTTAACATCTGAGGTCATCAGTCCCCTAGACTTAGAACTACGTAAACCTAACTAACCTAAGGACATTACACACACCCATACCCGAGGCAGTATTCGAACCTGCGACCGTAGCAGCATCGCGGTTCCGGACTGAAGCGCCTAGAACCGCTCGACCACAGCGGCCGGCAATTATAAAACCAACCACTACACTGAAGAGATGTGATTACATAACCAGATATTACACTAAAATACCAACTAAAAGCCGGGCGAAGTGGCCATTCGGTTCTAGGCGCTGCAGTCTGGAACCGCGAGACCACTACGGTCGCAGGTTCGAATCCTGCCTCGGGCATGGATGTGTGTGATGTCCTTAGGTTAGTTCGGTTTAAGTAGTTCTACGTTCTAGGGGACTGATGACCTCAGAAGATGAGTCCCATAGTGCTCAGAGCCATTTGAGCCAACCAACTAAAAAACATAACAGTTTTCCTGGTGTAGCTTCCCGCAGCCTAACACGTAGCTTAGACTACATTGGTGAAATGCAAAAATATCTACAAACGTTTTCGAGTAATACTACAACAAAAACTTTTTGGAAATTTTTGGTAAGGTCTTATGGGAGAGCAACGGCCCCTAAGCTTAACCACTACTTAATGTAACTTACACTAACTTACCATATGGGCAACACACACACCCATGCCCGAGGGAGGACTCGAACCTCCAACGGGGAATCCGCGCGGACCGTGACAAGACTCTAGACTACTACAGTACTACAAGAGACGGAGTAATATTTAATGTAGTAAAATTTAAATTGTAGTTTGTAGGATATTTTCCTTTCCTGAACACCAAAGTGATAGTAATATTCTATTACTCAATAAAACTTGCCTTTATAGTGCATATTCTTACGACGTTCCGCTACTGGTAGCTATGTGGTCAGCGTGACGGATTGTCGTACCTAACGGCCCGGCTTCGATTCCCGGCTGGGTCGTGGATTTTGTCCGCTCACGGACTGGGTGTCGTGTTGTCCTTATCTTCATCATTTAATCCTCCCTGACACGCGAGTCGCCGAAGTGGCGTCAACTCGACAGACTTGCACCAGGCGAACGATCTACCCGACGGGAGGTCCTAGCCACACGGCATTATTTCTTATGACTGAATTCTGAATATGTTAGCTTCTACTATTTACCTGATTTCGATTCGAGCCAAAGTTACTGAATGGCATCTTCTCAGTTCAGCTGAAATACGTAAAGAGATTCCTCCAACGCAGCTCATGCAAATGTATCGAACTTCGTAAGCTAATAATGAAGAAACAGGTTCCCATTTGCAGATACTGAAATTACGACTGTTCGAAAATGCCGAAGCATTTCCACACAAGCGTCAGCTAATACAGCCCCTAGGATAAAACGACTTATTAAAATGACTTGGATTCCAAGGGTGACTCAGGGTGCTAAAATTACTTGAATAAAAGCAGCAATTCTTTTATGCTCGTATTATTGAAACAGGGCAGCTCACACTTACAACACGGTTCCCATGTATCAAGACAATGCGTTTGGGAGAGGGAGGGGGGTCTAGGGGGGGAGAGAGAGAGAGACTCCTACAGAATCATGAGTTATTTTTTGACCATTACTGGAAAGACGTTCTTGGTGCGATGATGAACATTGCATAATAGTTCCTTTGAATCAGGTTACATTTCTTTGATAAATGACAATTTTATCTTAGAGACTTTGCCAATATCTCAAATAATTTTCACCTTTTTTTAATACGCATCACTGTAGAAGCGGCTTAAAATACCAAACCGCCTTAAAATAGCAAAACAGTGCCGCGCTTGACACACTCATCTACGTACAAAAGTCTCCCCTACTACGTCATTACTAACACTGACGAGGTGCCTAGGAACAAACATTTGATTGAAATTTTAAAGCGCTGCAGTCGTAAATCTTGACAGCACTCTATTTAATAGCGTATCCTAATACACATCGAAAATCAGTAAATCAAATGTAACTGAAAACAGGTATAATCGAAATCCACTTGCAAGTTAAACACATTTTAAAGTAGATTCTGTTGGGTACTAACACAAATTTCCATTTTAAAGACGGCTAACGTTATTAAGATACTAAAGAAGCTGGGTTCTTTAGCAGGTACCACATGTTCCATGATCATTGACCGTCTTCTGTTGCAAGGTGCAAGATGGTGCACGAGCGACAAACCTCGGCTTCACTGTCCACATGATATATGAATAGTGCTAAAATTATATAACATTTTACTCACGATAAAAATTCTGTAGCTGAAAAATTAACAATATATTCTAAATAACTAATCTATTGAACACCACTGAAATGTCTGAACGTGAACTATTTAAAATGCTGTGCAAAACAACATTGTGTTTAACAAAATGGCCGAAACACCATGGCGGGCTCTAGTATACATTCCTTGATATTATTATAAAATAATTCACTACACTGAGTACCAACCAAAAAATATCGTTTATTTCTACGCAGACTATGCTCTACATACAACACTCTCCCCTACTATTTCATTACTACCACTGACAAGTGGTGATTGGACTTCCTCGTAGTGCCTACATGTCAGTGTTACTTAAAATGTGGTAAAACTGATCATTCTTTCCTCAACTGACAACAAAAGGAAAATTTACCTCAGACAAACAGCTATGATAATACATACTGGAAAGTGGTAACTTTTTTAATGGAACATGACTTCCACCTTGAAGTATCTTTTATCGGTGATACTAGGTGGGGTGGTTCACTTGCTTTGAACATATAAGAAATTTGCGTTAATGGTGAATAATTTAGCGGAGACTTCTTTTTTGAACTCACCCATTTTATAGTTCTTTTCTCATCACAGATATTGCTTGCAAGATATTCTCCTTTACTAAATAAATATCTACTTCTGTCAATGACAGAAAAAAAAGAGACAGCTTGCGGCGACAACTTGTCCGGAGAAAAATTAGGCAGGTGACAACTGATTCACCCTAAATCTGAAAGATGACAAAGTAAATTATAGTAAAATGAAAATAATAATAATAATACAATAGTAATCAATTTACTCGCGCCGCTGATGGCGAAGGTAATTGTTACATAGTCATGCAGAGAAAATAAACGCAACTGAGGTATGAATATCTCACTTTGCAAGCAAATCAAACGAGAAAAACGTCGAAATTAATGTCAACGGGGAAGAGAAGAGAGTGTCGGAAACGACGTAATAAACGTTGAACGTAATGGGGAGCGTGGAGGAAACACACTGAGTCCAAGAAGTTATTTCACATACGAGAACACGCGAAATTTAAATGGAGTTCGTTATCGGATTGAAGATGGAAACGAACAGGCAGCAGGTAGCGATAACAATATGCGGACTATATGAATTCAGTCATAGTATGGCATGTCATGGCAGGACAATAGCACAATCAAAATGACAATTCTACGTGTTTCTGAACCACTTCCTCTAAAATATTTTAAACGTGATTTACTAATGCTGCCAGATAAATACAATAGAATACCAACAAAATGCAAGCACTATTATGTTGGCAATTATACGACCAGTAAAGAAGCTGCTGGAAATCATTAATAAAACTCGTGCGAGTCCCAGCGTCAGATGGAAAACAAATGAAAAATATCTGGAAAGGTAAACTGATATGTTACTGTAATTAGAAATATATTGTGACCAGGGTTAGAGTGATGTGAAAATATATCATTTTTCCAACATATGAACATTTCCCAACGAGTGTGCACTGCAAATCTAAAGTGATTACTGAGATAATATTGGAAGAGTAATTTCAATTCATATTGGCATGATATTATGGAGAGTCTCTCGGAATCACAAACTTATTTGAAAACTGGCCGCAGACCGCAATGATTGAACGAAATGTTAGGACGAGCATTGGGATAAAATGGCATTTCAATAACTACTGGCCTTTTGCTTTCCATTAAAGTGCATCTACGTCGTTTTGATGGGCTCATGGATTGCGTCAGTATTGTGTTCCGCGTGCATTTTACTTCACGTAAGCTCACGCTTACTATGTTAAAACAATTTCTTTTTAAACAATCTTTTTCAGTAATTACACACTTTATTTAAGGAAATCAAGGCAGTTTTACTGAAGTTATATGCAAAATCTCTTACGGTTTCACGTTATTCATTCTAGACTAACTAGCGGGAAATTGACATTGTGACAAAAGGCGATTCATTTATCCTTAAAAGTAATATGGTGTAAGTTAATGTAGTGTGACGGACAAACTTGAGCCCTCATTGGTATCCTGATGACTGTGATTCACGAATTTAATATCCTACAGGAAGCAATATAAAATTGTACACACCTTCCTTATTTTCGTTATTTGATTTTATTAAGTCATTTGACGATCTTATGTACGAAAATATAACGTAAATTTATGTAAACTGAAGTTATTTGCTTTGTAATATTATCTGAATTAATTTTTGTATCTTCTCTTTGTACTTACAGAAGCTAGTCCCGGTAGGTTTAGTCTATGTATTACATTTTGACGAACGCAAGTGTGAGAAAAGTGATGAGCAGAGGAGGTTCGAGATTTTTGTGAGAAGATGGGAGACATGAGGTACCGAATACTGTTTAAATCTGGCGTAGCTTCATTAAATTGTGAAGGGAATAGCAATTGTGTCAGAGTCGGAAGGTGGATTAATTCAGAAGCAGACAGAAGTAGCCATTAGGAAGCTGAAAGTATCGTTATTTAGGAAAAGGGACGAATTGAACGTGAAACTTTTAGAAATCGATTGTTGCTTTCTGGTTACTGTTATTTGATAAAATCGAAGTGGAAGTATTGGACCATAAATCGAGGCAGCAGAAGACGTGGAAGAATAGAAGAAAGCAGGACAAAGAAGAAATCACAAGTAGTAAGACTTGTCGCAGCACATAGAGGCAGGAAGAAGATACGAAGAGACGTCACAATTTCCTAAATCAATAGCCATCAGATTGCGAGAGTGTAGCTCATTCAGGTACCAAAACGAACAGCTTATTACGTGATCATTGTGACTGAAAAGAGGTACAGGAAGTTATTTCATTGTTTTGCCGCTCTTCAGGTGGAAGTAGGTTGATAGATTTTTGTGACGTAAGCAGTGGGTCGTTTGTTTTAAATAGTATTCCAAACGTGTAAGGGCCTAGCTTCCCATTATCAATTTGAACAGTGTGTTAGACAAACGATCTGCCATACAATAGCGCTATTAAGCAGTATTACACTGATAGAAGTGAAAGCCTATGTTCGTGACCTTAACCCAACATCTGTCCATTCCACTCATTTAGAAATAATCTAAAAAAATTTTGCAGTGTTTTATTCAAAGTGAGACGCGTTAAAGCCGCAGAAAGGTTTTTGTTTTCAGCTTTGGTGAATATTTTGCAAATCTGCGAAATCGCTTATATTTCCGGAACAGCAGATCTTCGATTCTGGAGATAACACTGCAGACATCACGAGATGAGGCGACATCTCTGAATTCAACTATCAACAATCCGTCCGCCGCCATTTGTCTTACTAGGTCGCACTAAAACATGCGTATGTATCTAACATCAGACTGAAGGCTACTGTACAATAAATTAGTGTGTATATTCCTTAGCGTGATAATTAACGACATTATTTTACCGGAATTGTAGAATTTAAACCGCAGTTGTTGCGAAACAAAATATAGGCCTACGTTTGCGCTTAGCTGTCCGATTTTTCAAACTAAAATTTATTCAATATTTTATACAAATACCTGTCAGTTTTATAAATCATTTAATTCCTGTTATAGTTTATATTGCAACATACTTCCAACACAAGCAGCAGTTATCATTTATCATTATTTTCTGTTCAAAAATGGTTCAAATGGCTCTGAGCACTATGGGACTTAACTGCTGTGGTCATCAGTCCCTTAGAACTTAGAACTACTTAAACCTAACTAACCTAAGGACATCACACACATCCATGCCCGAGGCAGGATTCGAACCTGCGACCGTAGCGGTCGCGCTGTTCCAGACTGTAGCGCCTAGAACCGCTCGGCCACTCTGGCCGGCTTATTTTCTGTCTGAATTCTTACGACACGCATCTGTTGACGCTCGTTAGCAATTATATACCTCCTTTCTATTTACACTGTGACTGACATTTACATAAAGCGTATTTACATTACTTGTACACAGATGGATATCCGGTATCTAAGAGTTACACTTCAATAATCACCAGTACAGCAGCACTTAACCGTGCAGAAGTTGCGTATTTATACTCGTATAATTTTGTACATTTCATTGTATGCAATGATTGTAAATGTGACCGCGGCAGGTCACGCGTCGCAGTGAGAAAAGCTTGCTGCCCGATGTTTGCATATGTACATTCACTCAGGTTGGAGACTTTCTGCACTTCGCAGAATGGGCGTGGCATGTCAAGTAATATTTAGCCAGTCAGACGTTGTGGCGACACGGGGTGATTCAGCTGCCCTTACCCATGTCGTTTTATGAAACTGCAATGTTATACCTGGCATTCGAAAACCACGCATAAGATTTTTGTATCTTCTCGCTTCCTTTAATCCAACAGAAAAACATGAGTAGGACATTTTTGTATCAAATTTAATGTAGTTAAATTTTGTTCTGCGGTACATTTTCAATAGACATCATAGTTTTAGAGTAATTAAAAAAAGGAAACGCACCCCAGTTCCGACACTCAGCCCCCACTTGTCAGGATTTCTAGTTCGTTATCCATGGCAATCCCTCCTACCACTATACAGAAATTCGCGACTGCACGAATTACTTACCACGTTCTACCTTTTATGATCTTATTACGCCAGCCACTTAGTCGAGCACTTAGAAATTGTAACACTGACTCTTGTGTGAATTTTGCGTAACAGTTTTGTGAATTTTAGCAACTTAAAACAAATTAGATCGTCGTATTTGTCAGGCCTTCTGCTTACCAAAATAGCGTGCTTATAAGGGCTATGTTTGACAAAAAAGGATGTCGGGAGTATTGCATGTTGAAATCTTGATTTGTGAGGAGTGAGGGTGGAGATGAAGATGCGCTTAATGGTCCTTTTTGTTCGGTTTTCTTCAATAACTCGAAAATCGTGGCCTCCAGTGGAAACGTATCACAGCACGAAATATGCTGCAAGAAGGTCCTGTTGAAGTTTTCTGTAGGAATGACAGTTGCCGCGTAGCGAGCGAGAGGATATGAAAATTTGATGCATGATTTTTGATGGCTAGGTACAACATAGTGGGTTGCATAAAACAAAATCGATAGGGACAGCTGAATCGTATATTATATTATGACCTGTCACATGTTTCTGACACTATAGTGTACTCTGGGTATCCAAATTTATATTCGGCTACACAAATGGCTCTGAGCACTACGGGACTTAACGTCTAAGGTCATCAGTCCCTAGAAATTAGAACTACTTAAACCTAACTATCCTAAGGACATCACACACATCCACGCCCGAGGCAGGATTCGAACCTGCGACCGTAGCAGTCGCGCGGTTCCAGACTGTAGCGCCTAGAACCGCTCGGCAACCACGGCCGGCGGCTTACACACATATTCATTGTTTATAGTAGGAGCTTATCAGACATATAAATTGCTCACAAGCTCCGCAAAATTTAATCAAACTGTTTTAACCCGAGTCGTAGCAGTTGGTTAGCAGGAACAGGAAGTTGGTACCTTATTACATTAAGGATCGAAAATCCTTAAAGTCATGATCGCAAATATTTGATCTCTGCTATAGCACAAAGACTGATAAACTATGTCAGTTACTAAGTTGTAACAGTATAATGCCTCAGTTTTGTAACCTTCGATCTATTTGATTGGTTATGAACGATGTCAAGTTATTTTCCTAGACGTTATGTACGGATGTTCTCATTTTAAGAAAAGATTTTGACTATGTGTTTACCGTTATGGCAGCTACACCGGTCAAGAATGTTTTTATGACCTGAAGATGGCTCGTGTGCAGCTGAAACTAGTAACCACAATAAAAATTTATTTGCAAGCTTGACTTTGAGGACTTTCGATCCTTTATAAAAAAAAAAAATTCGACAGTTTTGTCTCCAACTTGACGATGTCAGCAAACATGATAATTAAGACAGTTTTAATGAAACAAAGACAGGTGAGAGCTCTTTACATTAAGGATTGAAAAATTCTCGAAGTAAAGATCACAATTTTTTATTTTGATAACTAGTTTCAGCTAGAAAGGAGCCATCTTCAGAGCTAGAAAACATTTCTTGATTAATGTAATGTGTAAGCAGCCTCCACTCACCCCCCCCCCTCCCCCCACACTGAATATAAAGTTGGATACCCAGAGTACTCTCCAGTGTCACAAACATGTGTCAGCTCAGAATATACAGGATCATTCAGCTGTTCCTACCGATGTCGTTTTTATGGAACCAGATATTTGTATCTGGCCCTTAAAAATCATCCGCCAAGTTTTCATACTCTCTCTCTCTCGCTACGCACAAACTGTTACACCTACAGAAAACTTCCACAGGACCTTCTTCTAGGTAATGTAATGTAGTAATATTTTGTGCTGTGGTATGTTTTCACTGGAGGCTACGATTTTCGGGTTGTTCAAGCAGAACATACAACTTTAACCTTCAAACGCACCTTCACCCTTGCACTCACACCTCACCCCTCACCAATCACGATTCATGGTTTGTTGTTCGTAACACTCCTTCCTACCACTGTACAAACATTTCTGACTACACGAACCATTCCCGATATACCACCTTTTGTGGTCTTTCCTGATTGGACTGCTACGCGGTAAAACTAAATACGTTGACATTTCGATTCAAACTTAACCCTCAAAAGTTTGGTAGTCAGAAGGCCTGGCGAATGCAATGATGCGGTTGTTTATTTTAAGCTGCTAAAATTCATATAACTCTTAGGCAAAATTTACACAAACGTCAGTGATACAGTTTGTAAGAGCTCGACTAAGTGTTGGCGTAATAAGGCTAGCCAGTGAAGACCAAAAAAGGTCGAATGTGGGAAATAATTCGTATAGTCACAAATTTCGGTAGAGAGGTATAAAGGAGTGCCGTGAACAACATACTAAGGAACTCTGACCGGTGGGGGCTAAGCGTGGGACTGGGTCTGCGTTTGAAGATCACGACTGTAAGTTTTTCTTGAATAACTAAAACTACGGCTTCTAGTGAAAACGTATCCCAGTATAAAATTTAACTACTGTAAATTTCTTGTTTCCTTAATGCTACATCTTCAGTTACGCTTTCTTTATTTATCATACTGCTTACCTGTACGTTTGTTATTGTAACCTGGCAGCAAAGCATCGCGTTATTTCTGGATCAGTACTGACCTGTAAATAAAAAAAACACATCATCAAGATGAACGTAAGGTGCATGAATAAAAGAATACATTACAAAAATGTGTGCCTATTAACACAAATAATTACTAGAGCATCAAGAAAACAATACCAGTCTCAAGTTAGCTTTACACGGTATCAGTGCCAACGAATGACACAAGATACCTGGGGCTGGTTACATCTATACAATGTATTTAGTTGCAAAAACATTACTACAAGAAACACGCGAATTGTCATTCAGAGCATCAAGGTTTCCGTTTCACATTCTTGAATTTATAAAAATTCAATTAAACTTCAGCAGTGAAGCTAAGTTAAGCTTAAACGAGTGTTAATAACAGTTCAGAACGCTCATGACTATTTAACGCCGAATGGAAACAGCCTGTTCAGACACAACAACATGTCCCAGATTCATAAACGACGCGTGCTGAGTACAAGTTGTGTTAATTGCCACTGAATTCTGATATCAGTATTAAATTTAAGAACATTCTTGCAGTTTCCTTAACGTAAAATACTTTCTTGTTTGTGATGTGGGGCACATAAAATAATAGTTTACTTGTCTATATGTTTAAATCTTTCTGAAGTTTCGTATCGTCAAAGACCGTAAATGAAATGATGTTGGCAGACTTTATTACCAGTGCTGCCTTGCCACTGCATTCGACCATTGCAATAGCTCTTTCATCTCCAAAAATTTTGCTTCACTGGAGCTGGTTTAGTGTTTAGCTTCTTATTAACAATTAGTGTTAGCAAATAGTGATGCTTTCCCTTACTCCACAATGTACTGCAGCCGTTTGACGTTGAACCTTGGCAGTTATAGCAGACAACGAAATTAATGGAATATGTGGTTTTTACAGGCACTTTCCGAGATCTAACTGTCTGCAGGCACTGTTCGCACAATCTACAAGGTCAGAAATACACCGCACGCCAAAACATCTGTTTGCTCTCTATGTCTGCTCAGGACACAGAAATTGGAAACAGCGTTTTTCTTCGTATGCATTCACAACGGATATTCCTCAGATCCTACCACATTTATATGTTAATTGTGGATGCTAATTAAAAAGTAGACGTCTTCATAGTAGTTTTAAAAACTTTTGCAGCCATAAACGTGATACAGACTGTCTCTGCCTCTACCTTTTACTTAGTCTACATTTATAATCAGGATCTAACGATCGACGGAAGAAGGAAACAAAGAAATGTTCAGGCACTGAAGTATAAGTCACTTAGGAATGCCGCCAATAGGACGTGCAAGCAAGGTAAAGCGAAATAGCTACAGGAGTTGAAAATGGTGACCTTTCGGACACACTGTCTTTCACCCTTTGTGAATTATGTATTCTCCACAGAGGCAATGCAACCGTCTCAACTACGCAACGAGCCATAGGCTCTTCCAGGAAAGCTACCGGTGTTCTACCAAAGCGTGACCGCCATAAAGTCGGCCCTGGCGTCAGCAGGACAATGGCCAGTGGTGTGCATTCCGGAGGTGTATTGTCCACCTCGGGTGTGCCACCGACAGACGGGCGCGCGAGCTTTATGACTTGCTCCGGTAAAGAGAGTATTGTCCGCCGCAGGTGTGGAATGGACACGCGTTTCACTGGCTCCAAGTTCAGCAGGGGTCAGCATAGATTTCTGCGGCAAACATTCTCAGTGGAAGAATGTCGCTTTGATGTGTCCAGGCGGGAGTTCTGGTGCGATGTTATAAGTACGCCACTCCCCCAACTTGCGCGAGCAGCTTGGCCATTGGAGGGGACAACTTTTGACGAACCGACGTGGATTTGCTTTCGAGGAGGGAAGAGAGGAGAGATTTTCGTGGCATTCGTTGGATGTCCACCGTAGTGGACGGTCTGGGCAGTTCGGCCGAGGTACTCTGTACCTTCTGAGGCGGCTCTCCCTAATTTGCCGAATGTACATTCGGCATATTAGGGAGAGCCGCCACAGAGGGTAGTCTTGGTTCTTTCAGCGCACCAGGCGTGATTCTCTGAACATCTCGGAGCGAGGGAACGCCTGCCGCGGTCTTTGCAGTTGCGCACCATTGCAGACTCCGCATCACCCGTTGGGCAGTTCAGTGGTGAGAATGTCGGCAGTTCAGGCCTATCAGCAATCTTTGTCTGAGGATTTCACTGCAGCGAGTCCATCTGACATGCAATCCCGTATTTCAACCAACTTATGTCGTGTTGATGTTCAGATAGTAGCTCTCAACCTGTGTCAGTACCTCACATACACTCAGAAAGCCTTATCACTTTTACCTTGAGGGAGGTATTGTTTTAGCTTGCCCTCTTCCCCTTTAATAGCTTTGCCAGCCATCAACATCATCAATTTTTTTTTAAATTTGAGCTTTATTCTGCGAATTCATATGTTGGCTTCGTTATAAACTATGTCTGAAAAGAGCAATATTTTATTTCAGTACTTTATTCACCCTGACCATTTATTTTATTGAGCTGAGGGTACGTAATAAGGAAAGAGAATCTTACAGAGCACCGTGAATAGTTCAGACGAATAGGTTCATTATATACAAAAATCAACGTAGCTTTCGATGAAATAAGAAAAAGATGGAAATATTTGGAAATCAAAAATCACTGATTGAGAGTCAACTACGGAAGGCGAAAGTAATGAGAAGTAGCAAAAATGAGATTACGGATGAACTTATCGAAACTGAGGACTAAGTAGTAGAAGAAGTGAAGGAATTATGCAACCTTGGAATAGAAACAGTATATCCTGGAAGAAGAAAGGAGGTTTTAAGTAGCAGATAACCACAGGCTAAGAGGGTATACCTCGCTGAAGGGAATGTACTAGTATGAAACATGAGGCTTTGTTTTTAGTTACCTATTTTCTCTCTTTTGCCACAAGTCAACAGATTGCCTTTTCAATGTTTAACTGCCGGCCGCGGTGGTCTAGCGGTTCTGGCGCTGCAGTCCGGAACCGCGGGACTGCTACGGTCGCAGGTTCGAATCCTGCCTCGGGCATGGGTGTGTGTGATGTCCTTAGGTTAGTTAGGTTTAAGTAGTTCTAAGTTCTAGGGGACTTATGACCTAAGATGTTGAGTCCCATAGTGCTCAGAGCCATTTGAACCAATGTTTAACTAGATACATGACAACGATTGAAATTATTTATATCTTATTAATCCCTTTTATTTATACAATGTTTGATGTTTTATACGAATTAAATGTATCGTATGAGCTTCTTGTGTTATTTTCATGTAAATTTAATTTTATGTATTTTGTATGTAAACTACATACACTTTGGTCCTATAGGAATAATTCAGCTGTGCCAAAATATTGTTTTCGACAGAGATACAAGTGAAAGGAGTTAGTCAGTGCTGGAATTCGATCAGTTAATGACGATCGTGGCGTTAATTGGTCGAAAAATAATAATTTGGAGGAATGAGAAGCGATTTTCGTTGCGGTGAAGTCGGAGAATTTTAGGAAGAAAAGAAAAGTATTGTACCGCGACAGAGGACACAGTATAAAACTAAGTCATGTATATTGTTGCAGTAAAACACAAAAATTTCGAGAAGAGAGCTATTTCTGAAATTTAAAGGAAGAAGAGGAGTCACTGCAGGAGACGATATAGAAGAAAGATGAAAGCTAGAAACAGGATTTTCAAAGCAAAAGATTTATTCAGAAATAAGCACAGAAGGCAATGCAAAACCAAGACTAACAATACGTTGGGAAAAGGAGAACCAGATTCATCTAGAAAAAGAGAGTATATTGTGGTGTCACTGTAGGTGTGTATTGAACAATTAGCAGTTTGGTTTAGTTGAGAAGAAACTGTGAACTACGCAACTATTAAAGACTATGCTAGGTAAAGTAATTGTTGTGAGTTATTTTATTTACTAGAAGACCATACAGAAGTAAGATGCCAATAAAGTGATGATTCACCCTTGAAATGTATTGGTAAGTGGCTGTCCATTGTTAAGCTTTAAAATATCGTCTCAGCATTTCAATCCAGTACATTCCAGCCCAATATCCTCCATATAACAGACCTACTTTAACAGCAGAGGTCTATTTCAGGACAGCGCATCAGATAAACAACGGCCTTTTGTTTTATATTTTATTCAAGTTAATTTTTCGTTGACAAGATAGCATCTTCCATCTTGTCCTGTTCCCATGAATCGTCAAACATCTACAATGCAATATACCACAGATTTTCTACATCATTAGCACCCAGCTGAGACAAGAAAAACACCAATGATTCATTAAATACCAGTGATTCATTTGCAGTGCCGGACGTTGTTTTGTAATGCCTTAAACATAATCTCGTTCATAGCAGACTCTTGTGTAGGCAGTTACACAATGTAGGCAGTTACACCATACAAAGAGCAATAGAATCAAATTAATTAACTGAAATAATGATTAGACAACTAATACATATTTTTTCTATCAGCCTAAAACTTTCCTGCGATTAAAAATTGTTATTCGACTACTTTAGTGGTCTGCGTGAACATATGTGCTTCACTGCAAAACGTAGTACTAAACTGCTAATACAATATTTCACGTTGTTCGTATGAGTTATGTATCTCTCTATTTTCGTTACCAGTAGCTAATATTGACTTATACTTAATGAGGACTGGATTAAAGCAGTACGATACTATAGAATGTGACAGAAGTTTCCTAATAGATGTTTTATGTTAGGGTCCTGTGTTTTGTAATTTACATGTTATGTGGATGAGTTCTCGTCTGTTTATACATCAGTCTTTGCTGTAATACAACAGTACATACATACATACACAACCATTATTTCGAAAGACAGATTTTATTGTCAATCTCACTCAAAGTATCACCTAACACACACATTAATAGGTATACATTAATAGTTCACTTTTCTTTATACCCTCTGATTTTATACTTTTGCTTGTTTCTATTTACATTAAGTGCGTGTGTGGCTGTCTTACATCACCGGTATTAGACCATAGTAGAAACGAGGCTAGTAGCGAATAGAGTCTACAGAAGCATGTGGCTAGCATGAAACTATTTTGGTGATATTGGGGAAATTTGAAGATGTGTCAGTTTGAAATACTGAATTGTGAACTGCACTGCTACAGGGTGGTTACATACGAACAGTTGGTGCCAGCAGGTCAAAGTTTATTCGCTTTGGCTTACTATAGAAAATGGAGAGACAGCATTAAGATTAATTGTCATTGTCAATGTCTACAGTCATTATTCTGGCACACGTTACTGTTGTTCAAGCGTATGAGAACGGTAGTGAAGTATTCATAGGTAATCAGATAATGGCAGTATATTGTCACATCATACTATCAACGTAAAGCAGAAAAGATGCAGGCTATTTTAAATTCTCTGAGCTCATTTGGATCTGCGCACT
Source organism: Schistocerca cancellata (assembly GCF_023864275.1). Taxonomy (NCBI): domain Eukaryota; kingdom Metazoa; phylum Arthropoda; class Insecta; order Orthoptera; family Acrididae; genus Schistocerca; species Schistocerca cancellata. The sequence goes on from NC_064627.1 coordinate 212,945,316, forward strand.
GTGTGGAGATGAAGTATGGACTATCCGAGAAACGGAAAAGAAGTATTAGAAGGGTGGTATTAGTACTGCGCAGAATGGACAAGGAAACGAATACGTGTAACACAATGACAGAGTAAAGTGATGGGACATACTTTGAAACATAAGAATATAACTTTCACAATACTGGAGGTAGCAGTAGAGTGCAAAGACTGTATGGGCAGACTGAGATGGGAACGTGCCTAACATGTAATAGAGGACATGTGGTGTAAAAGTTTCTCTCAGGTGAATGGAGTGTCACAGGAGAGTAAGTCACATGAGTGATGAACTGTGTTACACACCCTCTTATTTACAAAAAGAAACACCCCCACCAGCCCGTTAAGAAACCCTCTCATGACAAAACACACACACACACACACACACACACGCGCGAGCGCTCGCGCGCGCGCAGAGAGAGAGAGAGAGAGAGAGAGAGAGAGAGAGGGGTGGGGGGGGGGAAGATTGGCGGACAGGGAGGGGAGATGATGTCTGGCTTCCCTCAAGGATCAGTGTTGAAGTCATTGTTATTATTTTCTCTACATATGATAGAGGCCGATAAGTCTTCCACATTCACATTCACACACTGTAACTATAACCTGTAAGCTGTCGAGCATCAGTTGTATCTGAGTATGAGACAACGAAATCAAGCAATAGTTATAATACGTGGTATGCAATCGCAGTCTGAATATGGCAGGATCAGCACACTGTGTACGCTATGAGGAATGCTAGGCATCCACACACACAATTTTCTTCCATGTGCGAAGCACGGGCGACGTTAAACAATATCGACTACCTCGAAGGGAAGGTGACTGGTGAGAAAAAAGTTTACCACACTACATCTCCAGCAAGGAACTTCATCCACCAGTTGTTGTTGTTATGTCGTTGTGGTCCTCAGTCCTGAGACTGGTTTGATGCAGCTCTCCATGCTACTCTATCCTGTGCAAGCTTCTTCATCTCCCAGTACCTACTGCAACCTACATCCTTCTGAATCTGCTTAGTGTATTTGAAAGGTGGCTACACTGAGCCACAGCGCCAAAAATCGCGCCAGAGAGAGTATTGTTCCGCCGCCTCCACTGGCAGTGCTTTATGAGACGTAGTGGCAAGCAGTTCTTGCCGAGCAGTTGTGGTGGACACTGCTTGTATTTGAAGTTAGAGTGAGATGTGGTAGTGCAGAGTGTTGTTCCATATTTTATGCAGTGGTTTGATGGGAGAGATAGCAGATGTTGATTCAATGGAGATATTGTAATGATCTGAGTGCTTTTCGTCAATATAAATTAAGGTAACTAACTACTGTTCTTTATTTTCTTATTATTTGTGTGTCCTGAATAATGTGTCATTACAGGTTCAGTCAACAAAGCATCTGGCTTGTGTTCTTGTATTAGAGTGTAATTTTGGTTTTCTTGCACAATTATAGTATTTGTAATTTTCTTTTATCACGTCAGTATAATTGCTATTTAAAAATTCTTGTCTTGTTGAAGAAGAACCGTGCCAGATGTGCGTTGAGTCACACTACCACACACAGAACAGTTATACTTGTGCTTTGGTTTCGTAGATTTTATAGTTGCTGGGGACTTAATTAATTAATTGTGCTAACAGAAATTTTCATTTCATTCTTTGTTGTTGTTCTATGCAGTCAGATAGCGTAATAATACTAGTCAGGGCCAGCCGTTTACGAGACTTGCGTAATCGGACTTAACAGCTACTAAAAAATATTTTCATTAATATTTAATAAAGCCCCCATGCACGTGGCGACCGCTGCTTCGGATCGTCCCTTGGAATTCTTCTGATTGTAAAAATAGTAGACAGTAGTATTGTTGTAGTAATTTGTAGTTTAGTAATTGTAGTCTATTTTGCATGTGTAGATTTGGTAATTGTCATTCATCTAATGGTATTTTTTTTCTCATAATTTAATTTTGTTGTCTTGTATACGCGTTTGACAATTTAGTGCAATTATTTCAATTGTTCGTTAATCGTGTTTGAAGGAAACATTTCGTGTGAATGGTATTGTTGGAGATAAAGTGTCATTGTGTGCAATTTTCATATAGTGACGAGTTTTGGATATTTTGTAAATGATTACGCGATCAATGAAAAAGGCAAAAATGATGAATAGTGAGAATGACGAAATTGTTGACATGGCGAACTCGCCAACACAGGATAACAGTATGATGGATAATGAAGTGGAAAACAATGTAATAAGTCGGGAAAATAGTCCGGAACCAGTTCAAGGTTTTTCTCAATCAGAAAATTCACAGAATACGAGAGTAACGATAGAAGATTCTGGAACAGTATCGAACACAGATAGCTTTACAGCTATGACGAGGGAAACTGGTTTTGTGGGAAATGTTAGGGGCGAAAAGAATTTCGAACAACTTAACACGGAGCAGTTGATGAGTGCAATATTAAATTTGGGATCACAAATGGGAACAATGGCAGCTCGGTTAGACTCACTGGGATCACAAATGGGAACAATGGAAACACGGTTTGGATCTGAATTAAAAACAGAGATAGGAACAATTAAAACCGAGATGGGAACTTTGGAAACACGGTTAGATTCACGAATAGGGACATGTTTCAAAAATATGAAAGATGAATTAAAGAAAGAAGTCAGGGAAGAAGTACAACCGATTTTGAATTCTCACAATAATAGATTAACTGCAGTAGAAATCAGACAAAAGGAACAGGATAGAGAACAGGAAGAAAGAGATCGCGTGATAGTACAGAAATTTTCAGAGTTAAATTTACAACGTGCAAAAGATAAGGAAGAAATATTTGAGAGAATCGAGGAATCCGTACCAAATGACAGACTAAATAACCTAACACAACAGTATGAACAGTTAACTGCTAAATGCGTCAATACCGAAACGCGAGTCGCGACACTTACGGAAGACGTAAATAAACAGAAAGAACAAATAGGTGATTTATCGGAAAGAGTTGAGGAGATTTCAGATAAACTGACAAGTCTTAGTTTAAATGGGGACAAAGATTCAGATGACACAGCACCATTGCCATTTGCAGAAAACGAAGAGTATCAGAACATAAATAAACATGTTGAAAATCAGGGAAAATTTAATGAACGCGTTAAAAGGGAAGTTGAGGCATTACGAAAGCAAGTGAAACAAATTGAAGGCGAAATCGTAGGAAAGGACGGTAGAAGAAATTTGGAATCACCGGTAGCAGCGGGTTTTGAAGAAAGCAATTTATTTCATTTACGAGATGCAACAAGAGAGCGCCAGGCGCGCGAACTTGACAATAATCGACATTCAGACTGGGACAGACGCGGTAGGTCTTTGTCGCCACGAGGAGAAAACCTTGACTATAAACACTTTTTGACTGTTCGGAAATTTAAGATCTTCCGCAAATCTAAGAATGACATACATCCATGTTCATGGTTAGCTCAATTTCTGTACGCACTTCCGCTAAAATTGCCACTAAGTCACAAACTGAAAATTATGTGCAGCTATTAAAGTCCTCAGGGGATTCACTACTCTAAGTGAATATGTGCCGTAGCGAGCATAGGGCCCCGAGCTGTAGTGGTGCTATTTCTCTTTTAGTTTTCTGTACCGCTGCCTACTCTTTTACTATTCTTTGCATCTATCGAAACAACTCTTCAACTATCAATCTATCTAGTGAGTAAGTAAACAATAACCTGATATGACTATTTTACCTAAAAAGTGATTTTGGAAATTACCGTTTGGACTTACTGTATTTTCAGCAGCATTCATTCGTAGCTTAAATGAAATTTTACCTATTTATCTTCGTGACAATATTACTTCTTATGTCGACGACATTCTTATTGCTAAACATTCTTGGAGTGAGCATAACAAAATTTTGGATTCATTATTACGTATTTTTGCAAGAGTTGGCATTACAGTGAACTTAGAAAAATCTGAATTTGGTCGTTCTCAGGTGAGATTTCTCGGTCACATTATTTCTACAGAAGGTATTCTTCCTGATCCAGAAAAATTAGACGCTATTCGTAATTATGCAGTTCCTACCACAAACGTGATGTTCGTAGTTTCCTTGGTGTCTGTAATTTTCTTAGACGCTTTGTTAAATTGGACAATTTGGCCACACCTCGTTTTTGCGATCTATCTGGAAAGTTCTTTTTAAACGAAAATCGGTCGACAACTCTGTTTGGTTAGTTTGTATTCCTGATGAGTGGGTTAATAAGCTGATTTGGTATACGCATTTCAGTTATGCACACTTTGGTCCCAGAAAATGCTTTCATAAATTACGAGAAAATTGCTACTTCAATAATATGGAAAAACGTATTCGAATTGTTCTTGCCAAATGCAAATTATGTCAAAAGGCTAAGCCGCCACAGAGCACCGTTGTTTCCTATCATTCCGGCGAAATTAAAGGACATGGCTGCAGTTGATTTGTTCGGTCCAGTGGTTCGATCTACTAATGGTTTTGCGTACATTTTCGTAGCAGTGGAGTTGACATCAAAATATGTGTGTTTTACACCGTTACGCAAAGCAACAGCTCGTTCAGTATCTAACGCTTTCATTAACCATTTTCTTAAAGAAGTGGGTCATGTTGATAAGGTTATATCAGATAATGGATCACAGTTTCGTTCTAAAATTTGGCTTCGTACTCTACGGCGTCGTAAAATTAAACCAATATTCATTTCACTTTTTCACCCCCAATCTAACGCTTCAGAGAGATGGATGAAGGAAATCAATAAATTGTGTCGTCTTTATTGTCATCAGAATCACAGAACGTGGGATCAGTATCTTCATATTTTTCAAAACATTCTGAATGAACTTCCTAATGACTCAACTTCTTTACCGCCTATACTGATATTAAAAAACAAAGCACCGACAAATCGCATATCTGAAATCGTTCCTTTTCCGCCTTCACGGAAACTGCGGCATTCTGAAGTTGTCAACCTGGCTCTACAAAATATTGCATCTGCGGCTGCTAGAAGAGAGAAATCAGCTAAGCGTCCTGGTCGTTCAAAAATCTTGTCAGTTGGTCAGAAGGTGTTAATTAAGGCTCATCGTCTGTCTCACAAAGGAAAGGGCTTGTGTCGCAAATTTTTTCTGCTTTATAACGGTCCATATAGAATTCGCAAAATTATTCATGATAACACTATTGAAGTAGAAACTCTTAAATCTCGACGCTCTAAGGGAATACATCATATATCAAACGTCAAAATTTTTGTAGAATGACGTACTTGTGAGAAACTAACAGCTAGATGTAAACATGCGGAGAGTACAAGGATACCGCGCTGTGTTTTGGCGGCGGCATATACTCAAAGCAACAGTCAAGTCTGCGCGCCGCTAAAGGCAGTCGTTGACCGCAAACAATCACTTCCTACGTCACGCGCCTACAGCTGATCGAGCGCTCAGTGCGAATGCACTGACAGCCGTAAATAAATACAGTCTAATTTCTGCGACTAAATTCAGTATAAAGCTATAGTGACTTGTTGAATTCTGTTATTAACATTCAGTATTTTTCAGGATACGGTTCTATAAAATATTTAAGAACTTCAGGTAAATTCTGTGCGTGTCCGACGTTAAGACGACTTGCTATCGAGAAAATTTCAGGAAAAATGTCATTTCGAAGAAGAAAGTAATAAACTAAAAAGGTAATTATTAATTGAGTTTATTTTTCAGGTAACACATTTCCACTTAGGTACGTACCTTAGACGTAATTTGCTGCTCGCGATTACGTGATTCATACTTTGTGCTAATTACATGTTCTATGAATTTGCTTGTGAAGCGACGTGCTTGCGTACGTTAACTGATTTTGACAATGATTATCCATGAATTGAGTTGTAACTTGTGTATATTATGCATCGCTTGGCTGCACTGCTTTTTCACTGATGTCATATTTTTTTTTAATTATGTGCCTGCTGTGCCTATTTATTTAAATTATAATTGTCACCTGATTAATTGTGCTGATGTGGTTAGGTATGTAAGTTATACTTTGTGATTTATCTGCTTGCGCCTTCATGTTTACTTATTAAGATACGATGCTAATGACCTGTTTATTACGTAAGATATGTTTGCTGCTATGCGTATGGATTGCATATTTATACATTTCTGTTTGTTGTCACAACTACTCTTTAATTTTGTATATAGAAATGCTGTTGTACTGTGTATGAACATAGAGTTTAGGTTACACTGTGGTATGTGTTACGGATTGTTCGCTTGGCGAAGCCTCGTTATAGAAATTGTGCTGTATCCACTTGTTGACATTCTGTTCTCTACTGGTATATTTACTCGCTATTGCTTGTTTTGCTTACGCTCAGTGCCTTATATTTTTAACGTAAGAAAATGAACTGCAGTAATTCGACGAACGACATTAGTACAAGAAACTTCATAGAAGTCACATGAGCTGGAGGTTTTATTAAAGCTGTATAAATGTATGCCAATAGGAAGGAAGCCAACGACATGACATACCAAAACTAGGTTTAGACCATTGACAGTTATTACACTGCATTTTTTTTTGTGAGCAACTGAAATAGGAAGTGACACTTGACACAAGAAATATTCCACATGTTTGCTTCTGTTTGCCATAATTCTTGAAGTGGTGTACACACTGTGAGATATTAGGATCAATCACACTCCGTAATCGTACTTAATTACTGAGAGTTATTCGAACTAAGTCTGTTAGAGGTCATGTATGCATTCTTTGTTTATAATTCATAATGAGTAGAAGATTTTGGTCAGATGGATTACACAGAGGTTGTGTGTTGACAGTGTGTCTTCGGATTGTATGGGATGAGGAGGTTTGCATTAGGATTTTATCTGTACTTGTTCGACGAAACTGACTTGAGGAAAGAGTTGTTATGGAAGTGAAATGATATTGGTAATATTGGAGTTTTTGTGGACAAGAGGTAAGGTAAATGATACTGGCAATAAGGTTTATATGTCGACGTATTGAAGAGGTTTTATGGAGGTATTGAGATTGTATGAAGTTGATTGGAATATGGTGTATAAGAGGTAAAATAAGTGAGGTGCATATTTTTTTTGTTGTTGGTCTATATGGAACAAGGAGGATGAAGATAGCAGACTAGAACACTAAAATGGAAGGAAGATTGTCTACACACACACTTTGTTAAATCACTAAGCAGTATGTACTTTTTTTTGGAGAGAGGAAGTTGCATATCTTGGCACACTGACAGTTGTTCAGTAACAGCACATTTTGATCTGGCTTGGCAAACATTGGTCTTGACATGATGACTATGACGTTGACTTAACAATCATTGACTGTTATACATTGCTGTCACTACTACTTGATACACATGATGAACATGAAATTTGACAGAAGTGGATTCAGACAGTTAACACTATACAATTACACAGTAGTACTTAATGTGGATGAAAGATGAGTGAGTGTGTTTTGTGTGTTTTCCTTTCCTAATCCTACCCACCTATCTCCTAAATACTATTTTATTTGTTTGTAGTGGCTTGCACTGACACCCATAAATATTATAGGTTTACTGATGTTTGTGTATTTGTAATAGTAATATGACAATTATCTGATATCATTTGTGTGTTGTTATGATTTGTATGTTTAGTGTAAGAGCATTGTAAAAGCATTTGTAAGTGTATTCAAACTATTGTTCATGCTTGAACTGTCGGAGTAGTGATGAAATTATGGACTGTTACTTGTACTGTTTCTACATGATTGGTGCCACTAGGACATGTTTAATTTGTGCTGAGGAACAGTGTAATCAGTGATAGTTGTTTAATGTCATTTGTCGGTGTCTGCACCTGTTCCACAATGCTGGGTGCCACTGATGGACTGCTTCTACTGACATGATGTCACCTGTTGGAGTCTGCACCTGTTCCACAATGCTGGGTGCCATTGATGGACTGCTTCTACTGAAATGATGTTACTTCTTGCTGTCTGCACCTACTCAACATTGCTGGGTGCCACTGATGGAACTGCTTCTACTGAAATGGTGTCACTTGTTGCTGTAGCACCTGTTCAACATTGCTGGGTGCCACTGATGGACTGCTTCTACTGAAATGATGTCACCTGTTGGAGTCTGAACCTACTCCACAATGCTGGGTGCCACTGATGGACTGCTTCTACTGAAATGATGTCACCTGTTGGAGTCTGAACCTACTCCACAATGCTGGGTGCCACTGATGAACTGCTTCTACTGAAATGATGTCACCTGTTGGAATCTGCACCTGCTCCACAATGCTGGGTGCCACTGATGGACTGCTTCTACTGAAATGGTGTCACTTGTTGCTGTAGCACCTGTTCAACATTGCTGGGTGCCACTGATGGAACTGCTTCTACTGACACAATGTCACTTGATGGTGTCTGCACCTACTCAACATTGCTGGGTGCCACTGATGGACTGCTTCTACTGAAATGAAGTCACTTCTTGGTGTCTGCACCTGCTCAACATTGCTGGGTGCCACTGATGGATTGATTCTACTGAGATGATGTCACCTGTTGCTGTTTGCACCTGTTCCACAATGCTGGGTGCCACTGATGGACTGCTTCTACTGAGATGATGTCACTTGTTGCTGTCAGCACCTATTCAACAGTGCTGGGTGCTACTGCTGGAACTGTGAACTACTTGTTGTGAATATTTGTATTAACTGATTTTTTGTGTATTACTGTTTGTGAAAAGTTATAAGACTCTTACCTGCTCATATTCGTCATTGCTGACGTTATCGATTGAATTGTTTAACCACATGATATTTCTGTAAACTATTATGTAAAGTCACATGTATGAAAGAATTTGTATTGCTTAGTGTATTTTATATATTAGGCTATTGAAAGGTCAGTGCAAAGCCAAAATTTTATCTAGTTATATGATACTTACGTATTAATATTATCTTTTATTTTTGTCTATTTTTTTTGACGAATTTGGTGGTATTTTCACCACCAATGCTGGCAAAAATACCATCAAATTCTAGCCCGTGGAGGAAGGGCATATGAAAGGTGGCTACACTGAGCCACAGCGCCAAAAATCACGCCAGAGAGAGTATTGTTCCGCTGCCTCCACTGGCAGTGCTTTATGAGACGTAGTGGCAAGCAGTTCTTGCCGAGCAGTTGTGGTGGACACTGCTTGTATTTGAAGTTAGAGTGAGATGTGGTAGTGCAGAGTGTTGTTCCATATTTTATGCAGTGGTTTGATGGGAGAGATAGCAGATGTTGATCCAATGGAGATATTGTAATGATCTGAGTGCTTTTCGTCAATATAAATTAAGGTAACTAACTACTGTTCTTTATTTTCTTATTATTTGTGTGTCCTGAATAATGTGTCATTACAGGTTCAGTCAACAAAGCATCTGGCTTGTGTTCTTGTATTAGAGTGTAATTTTGGTTTTCTTGCACAATTATAGTATTTGTAATTTTCTTTTATCACGTCAGTATAATTGCTATTTAAAAATTCTTGTCTTGTTGAATAAGAACCGTGCCAGATGTGCGTTGAGTCACACTACCACACACAGAACAGTTATACTTGTGCTTTGGTTTCGTAGATTTTATAGTTGCTGGGGACTTAATTAATTAATTGTGCTAACAGAAATTTTCATTTCATTCTTTGTTGTTGTTCTATGCAGTCAGATAGCGTAATAATACTAGTCAGGGCCAGCCGTTTACGAGACTTGCGTAATCGGACTTAACAGCTACTAAAAAATGTTTTCATTAATATTTAATAAAGCCCCCATGCATATTCATCTCTTGGTCTCCCGCTACGATTTTTACCCTCCACGCTGCCCTCCAATACTAAATTGGTGATCCCTTGATGCCTCAGAACATGTCCTACCAGCCGATCCCTTCTTCTGTTCAAGTTGTGCCACAAACTTCTCGTCTCCCCAATCCTATTCAATACTTCCTCATTAGTTATGTGATATACCCATCTAATCTTCAGCATTCTTCTGTAGCACCACATTTCGAAAGCTTCTATTCTCTTCTTGTCCAAACTAGTTATCGTCCATGTCTCACTTCCATACATGGCTACACTCCATACAAATACTTTCAGAAACGACTTCCTGACACCTAAATCTATATTCGATGTTAACAAATTTCTCTTCTTGAGAAACGCTTTCCTTGCCATTGCCAGTCTACATTTTATATCCTCTCTACTTCGACCATCATCAGTTATTTTGCTCCCCAAATAGCAAAACTCCTTTACTACTTTAAGTGTCTCATTTCCTAATCTAATACCCTCAACATCACCCGACTTAATTCGACTACATTCCATTATTCTCGTTTTGCTTTTGTTGATGTTCATCTTATATCCTCCCTTCAAGACACCATCCATTCCGTTCAACTGCTCTTCCAAGTCCTTTGCTGTCTCCGACAGAATTACAATGTCATCGGCGAACCTCAACGTTTTTATTTCTTCTCCATGGATTTTAATACCTACTCCGAATTTTTCTTTTGTTTCCTTTACTGCTTGCTCAATATACAGATTGAATAACATCGGGGAGAGGCTACAACCCTGTCTTACTCCCTTCCCAACCACTGCTTCCCTTTCATGTCCCTCGACTCTTATAACTGCCATCTGGTTTCTGTACAAATTGTAAATAGCCTTTCGCTCCCTGTATTTTACCCCTGCCACCTTTAGAATTTGAAAGAGAGTATTCCAGTCAACATTGTCAAAAGCTTTCTCTAAGTCTACAAATGCTAGAAACGTAGGTTTGCCTTTCCTTAATCTTTCTTCTAAGATAAGTCGTAAGGTCAGTATTGCCTCACGTGTTCCAGTATTTCTACGGAATCCAAACTGATCTTCCCCGAGGTCGGCTTCTACTAGTTTTTCCATTCGTCTGTAAAGAATTCGTGTTAGTATTTTGCAGCTGTGGCTTATTAAACTGATTGTTCGGTAATTTTCACATCTGTCGACACCTGCTTTCTTTGGGATTGGAATTATTATATTCTTCTTGAAGTCTGAGGGTATATCGCCTGTTTCATACATCTTGCTCACCAGATGGTAGAGTTTTGTCAGGACTGGCTCTCCCAAGGCCGTCAGTAGTTCCAATGGAATGTTGTCTACTCCGGGGACCTTGTTTCGACTCAGGTCTTTCAGTGCTCTGTCAAACTCTCCACGCAGTATCGTATCTCCCATTTCATCTTCATCTACATCCTCTTCCATTTCCATAATATTGTCCTCAAGTTCATCGCCCTTGTATAGACCCTCTATATACTCCTTCCACCTTTCTGCTTTCCCTTCTTTGCTTAGAACTGGGTTTCCATCTGAGCTCTTGATGTTCATACAAGTGGTTCTCTTATCTCCAAAGGTCTCTTTAATTTTCCTGTAGGCAGTATCTATCTTACCCCTAGTGAGATAAGCCTCTACATCCTTACATTTGTCCTCTAGCCATGCCTGCTTAGCCATTTTGCACTTCCTGTCGATCTCATTTTTGAGACGTTTGTGTTCCTTCTTGTCTGCTTCACTTACTGCATTTTTATATTTTCTCCTTTCATCAATTAAATTCAATATTTCTTCTGTAACCCAAGGATTTCTACTAGCCCTCGTCTTTTTACCTACTTGATCCTCTGCTGCCTTCACTACTTCATCTACATCTACATCTACATTTATACTCCGCAAGCCACCCAACGGTGTGTGGCGGAGGGCACTTTACGTGCCACTGTCATTATCTCCCTTTCCTGTTCCAGTCGCGTATGGTTCGCGGGAAGAACGACTGTCTGAAAGCCTCTGTGCGCGCTCTAATCTCTCTAATTTTACATTCTTCTTCTACTGTATGTCTTTCCCCCATTCCTGTCAATTGTTCCCTTATGCTCTCCCTGAAACTCTGTACAACCTCTGGTTCTTTCAGTTTATCCAGGTCCCATCTCCTTAAATTCCCACCTTTTTGCAGTTTCTTCAGTTTTAATCTACAGGTCATAACCAATAGATTGTGGTCAGAGTCCACATCTGCCCCTGGAAATGTCTTACAATTTAAAACCTGGTTCCTAAATCTCTGTCTTACCATTATATAATCTATCTGATACCTTTTAGTATCTCCAGGGTTCTTCCATGTATACAACCTTCTATCATGATTCTTAAACCAAGTGTTAACTATGATTAAGTTGTGCTCTGTGCAAAATTCTACCAGGCGGCTCCCTCTTTCATTTCTTAGCCCCAATCCATATTCACCTACTACGTTTCCTTCTCTCCCTTTTCCTACACTCGAATTCCAGTCACCCATGACTATTAAATTTTCGTCTCCCTTCACTATCTGAATAACTTCTTTTATTTCATCATACATTTCTTCAATTTCTTCGTCATCTGCAGAGCTAGTTGGCATATAAACTTGTACTACTGTAGTAGGTGTGGGCTTCGTATCTATCTTGGCCACAATAATGCGTTCACTATGCTGTTTGTAGTAGCTTAGCCGCACTCCTATTTTCCTATTCATTATTAAACCTACTCCTGCATTACCCCTATTTGACTTTGTGTTTATAACCCTGTAGTCACCTGACCAGAAGTCTTGTTCCTCCTGCCACCGAAATTCACTAATTCCCACTATATCTAACTGTAACCTATCCATTTCCCTTTTTAAATTTTCTAACCTACCTGCCCGATTAAGGGATCTGACATTCCACGCTCCGATCCGTAGAACGCCTGTTTTCTTTCTCCTGATAACGCCATCCTCTTGAGTAGTCCCCGCCCGGAGATCCGAATGGGGGACTATTTTACCTCCGGAATATTTTACCCAAGAGGACGCCATCATCATTTAATCATACAGTAAAGCTGCATGCCCTCGGGAAAAATTACGGCCGTAGTTTCCCCTTGCTTTCAGCCGTTCGCAGTACCAGCACAGCAAGGCCTTTTTGGTTATTGTTACAAGGCCAGATCAGTCAATTATCCAGACTGTTGCCCTTGCAACTACTGAAAAGGCTGCTGCCCCTCTTCAGGAACCACACGTTTGTCTGGCCTCTAAACAGATACCCCTCCGTTGTGGTTGTACCTACGGTACGGCTATCTGTATCGCTGAGGCACGCAAGCCTCCCCACCAACGGCAAGGTCCATGGTTCATGGGGGGGAGGCATCCACCAGTATGATTATAAATATACTAACAAGGTTAGACACGTACAAGTTTCGTTTAATGCCTAAAGTTTTCACTTTAGCTGTACTCTACTACTGGAATATGAACGAGCCACTGTGATCCGAACTAGAAGGTCAATAACCGTTCCTCGGTAGCTCAGTGGGGTGCCAACCCAGATTCCTTATACACGTTAGGCATTATACAAATTTACACTGCTTAGAATTTAGCTGCACTACGGAAGAACCATGCAAACTTAAAATACGCTAATCCAGAGACTTCAAACAGACCCAGTGTTAATATCTGGAAACCATATGGGCGCTGAATTCAACAAACTTTCGGAACTCTACTTTACCTACATATGTCACAGTCGCTAACACGATACCTGTTCGAGAGAAAATACATGTAACTTGTTGGAGCAGAGTCCTCATTAGGAACGTTACGCTATAGAGACGTTAGCACGAGTATAAACTGTTGCCGAGAATCAAGCACAGTAGCTATCCGTGTATCATCAGTCATATCTTTCTTTACATACTTAACACTAACAACCCATCTCCACATAATTTTGTGAAATACCTTTGTAAAAGAGAAAGGGCCGGTCGTTCTGGCCGAGCGGTTCTAGGCGCTTCAGTCTGGAAACGCGCTTCTGCTACGGTCGCAGGTTTGAATCCTGCCTCGGGCATGGATGTGTGTGATGTCTTTAGGTTATTTAGGTTTAAGTAGTTCTAAGTCTAGGGGACTGATGACCTCAGATGTTAAGTCCCATAGTGCTTAGAGCCATTTCAATCATTTTAAAACAGAAAGACGCTCGTGCTGAGGGACGAAATAGTTTTTCAAAGATTCCTACGGATTGTTAAAATTCAAGGTGAACCTTCAGCTGCTTTCTGTTTTGCACAATTCGCTTCGCTACTAGTTTCGGTCAGATGACCATTATCAAACATAAGCTGGGGTGAATGGCTGGTTTAGAGCTCAGCATAGTGACAAAAAAATTTTACAGTAATAGCTGTGAACAATAGTTCTCGTGAAGAAGCAATGTTCACAACAACAACTACTCATGTTTAGTGTGTGACTAGCTGTCATTGTCAACATTGCTTCTTCACGAAAGCTATTGTGCACACCTATCACAGCATGAACCATGGACCTTGCCGTTGGTGGGGAGGCTTGCGTGCCTCAGCGATACAGATGGCCGTACCGTAGGTGCAACCACAACGGAGGGGTATCTGTTGAGAGGCCAGACAAACATGTGGTTCCTGAAGAGGGGCAGCAGCCTTTTCAGTAGTTGCAGGGGCAACAGTCTGGATGATTGACTGATCTGGTCTTGTAACAATAACCAAATCGGCCTTGCTGTGCTGGTACTGCGAACGGCTGAAAGCAAGGGGAAACTACAGCCGTAATTTTCCCCGAGGACATGCAGCTCTACTGTATGATTAAATGATGATGGCGTCCTCTTGGGTAAAATATTCCGGAGGTAAAATAGTCCCCCATTCGGATCTCCGGGCGGGGACTACTCAAGAGGACGTCGTTATCAGGAGAAAGAAAACTGGCGTTCTACGGATCGGAGCGTGGAATGTCAGATCACTTAATCGGGCAGGTAGGTTAGAAAATTTAAAAAGGGAGATGGATAGGTTAAAGTTAGATATAGTGGGAATTAGTGAAGTTCGGTGGCAGGAGGAACAAGACTTTTGGTCAGGCGATTACAGGGTTATAAATACAAAATCAAATAGGGGTAATGCAGGAGTAGGTTTAATAATGAATAAAAAAATAGGAGTGCGGGTTAGCTACTACAAACAGCATAGTGAACGCATTATTGTGGCCAAGATAGACACAAAGCCCATGCCTACTACAGTAGTACAAGTTTATATGCCAACTAGCTCTGCAGATGATGAAGAAATAGATGAAATGTATGACGAGATAAAAGAAATTATTCAGGTAGTGAAAGGAGACGAAAATTTAATAGTGATGGGTGACTGGAATTCGTCAGTAGGAAAAGGGAGAGAAGGAAACATAGTAGGTGAATATGGATTGGGGGGAAGGAATGAAAGAGGAAGCCGCCTTGTAGAATTTTGCACAGAGCATAACTTAATCATAGCTAACACTTGGTTCAAGAATCATGAAAGGAGGCTGTATACATGGAAGAAGCCTGGAGATACTGACAGGTTTCAGATAGATTATATAATGGTAAGACAGAGATTTAGGAACCAGGTTTTAAATTGTAAGACATTTCCTGGGGCAGATGTAGATTCTGACCACAATCTATTGGTTATGAACTGCAGATTGAAACTGAAGAAACTGCAAAAAGGTGGGAATTTAAGGAGATGGGACCTGGATAAACTGAAAGAACCAGAGGTTGTAGAGAGTTTCAGGGAGAGCATTAGGGAACAATGGACAGGAATGGGGGAAAGAAATACAGTAGAAGAAGAATGGGTAGCTCTGAGGGATGAAGTAGTGAAGGCAGCAGACGATCAAGTAGGTAAAAAGACGCGGGCTAATAGAAATCCTTGGGTAACAGAAGAAATATTGAATTTAATTGATGAAAGGAGAAAATATAAAAATGCAGTAAATGAAGCAGGCAAAAAGGAATATAAACGTCTCAAAAATGAAATCGACAGGAAGTGCAAAATGGCTAAGCAGGGATGGCTAGAGGACAAATGTAAGGATGTAGAGGCTTGTCTCGCTAGGGGTAAGATAGATACTTCCTACAGGAAAATTAAAGAGACCTTTGGAGAGAAGAGAACCACTTGTATGAATATCAAGAGCTCAGATGGCAACCCAGTTCTAAGCAAAGAAGGGAAAGCAGAAAGGTGGAAGGAGTATATAGAGGGTTTATACAAGGGCGATGTACTTGAGGACAATATTATGGAAATGGAAGAGGATGTAGATGAAGATGAAATGGGAGATAAGATACTGCGTGAAGAATTTGACAGAGCACTGAAAGACCTGAGTCAAAACAAGGCCCCGGGAGTAGACAACATTCCATTAGAACTACTGATGGCCTCAGGAGAGCCAGTCATGACAAAACTCTACCATCTGGTGAGCAAGATGTATGAGACAGGCGAAATACCCTCAGACTTTAAGAAGAATATAATAATTCCAATCCCAAAGAAAGCAGGTGTTGACAGATGTGAAAATTACCGAACTATCAGTTTAATAAGTCACAGCTGCAAAATACTAACGCGAATTCTTTACAGACGAATGGAAAAACTGGTAGAAGCCGACCTCGGGGAAGATCAGTTTGGATTCCGTAGAAATGTTGGAACACGTGAGGCAATACTGACCTTAAGACTTATCTTGGAAGAAAGATTAAGAAAAGGCAAACCTACGTTTCTAGCATTTGTAGACTTAGAGAAAGCTTTTGACAATGTTGACTGGAATACTCTCTTTCAAATTCTGAAGGTGGCAGGGGTAAAATACAGGGAGCGAAAGGCTATTTACAATTTGTACAGAAACCAGATGGCAGTTATAAGAGTCGAGGGGCATGAAAGGGAAGCAGTGGTTGGGAAAGGAGTGAGACAGGGTTGTAGCCTCTCCCCAATGTTATTCAATCTGTATATTGAGCAAGCAGTAAAGGAAACAAAAGAAAAATTCGGAGTAGGTATTAAAATTCATGGAGAAGAAGTAAAAACTTTGAGGTTCGCCGATGACATTGTAATTCTGTCAGAGACAGCAAAGGACTTGGAAGAGCAGTTGAACGGAATGGACAGTGTCTTGAAAGGAGGATATAAGATGAACATCAACAAAAGCAAAACGAGGATAATGGAATGTAGTCAAATTAAGTCGGGTGATGCTGAGGGAATTAGACTAGGAAATGAGACACTTAAAGTAGTAAAGGAGTTTTGCTATTTAGGGAGTAAAATAACCGATGATGGTCGAAGTAGAGAGGATATAAAATGTAGACTGGCAATGGCAAGGAAAGCGTTTCTCAAGAAGAGAAATTTGTTAACATCGAATATAGATTTAGGTGTCAGGAAGTCGTTTCTGAAAGTATTTGTATGGAGTGTAGCCATGTATGGAAGTGAGACATGGACGATAAC
This sequence comes from Schistocerca cancellata, assembly GCF_023864275.1. Taxonomy (NCBI): domain Eukaryota; kingdom Metazoa; phylum Arthropoda; class Insecta; order Orthoptera; family Acrididae; genus Schistocerca; species Schistocerca cancellata. The sequence goes on from NC_064627.1 coordinate 212,962,333, forward strand.
TAGTTTGGACAAGAAGAGAATAGAAGCTTTCGAAATGTGGTGCTACAGAAGAATGCTGAAGATAAGGTGGGTAGATCACGTAACTAATGAGGAGGTATTGAATAGGATTGGGGAGAAGAGAAGTTTGTGGCACAACTTGACTAGAAGAAGGGATCGGTTGGTAGGACATGTTCTGAGGCATCGAGGGATCACAAATTTAGCATTGGAGGGCAGTGTGGAGGGTAAAAATCGTAGAGGGAGACCAAGAGATCAATACACTAAGCAGATTCAGAAGGATGTAGGTTGCAGTAGGTACTGGGAGATGAAGAAGCTTGCACAGGATAGAGTAGCATGGAGAGCTGCATCAAACCAGTCTCAGGACTGAAGACCACAACAACAACATCACAGCAAAAAGTATTTTACTATTATGGCGGGCTCAAAACAGCAATTCAAACAGTTCATGCCATATTATGCTTGGTACTGATCATGAATATCGCCACCTGCAAACATACATTGATTTTACGGACTGCATTACGCTTCTCTTATGCCGGCTGTAAAACATAAGTTTGCACAGAGATGCACAGAGATGTCTCGTCTTCGAAATTGAAAAGATTCATTCTTAATTCTTTCATTATTAATCCTACCAGAAGGCTAAACTTATTTCTATATAATTTCATTATGGTAATCAACATCACCATCACTTCAAGAATAGCAATAGTAAGAAGAGACTTGATAATGCGATAGACGGATAAAGTGGCCAACCAAAGCAGGATTACAGCAGGTGGATAGAGGTCCACACGCCTCGTAAGTGGGAGGTTACAAATGCAAACGTAAGAAGTTGGGTTTATTAATGTGAAAAATTCGTAGTCGCATGTCAAGCTGTGCGCCGTTCGATGTAACTAGGTGAGTCAGCCAGAGTAAAAGTTTGAGGAAGGATAGGGCGTGTCGCCTCTGACAGCACCATGCACCTACTTTGTTCGGACTAACTTTCAAATCGAGCACATCATTAGTTTTCTTTAAACTCATACCTGAAGAAAATATGCTTAATTAAGAGGAATGGTATTAAATGCTGGCGATGAGCAGCAATAATTCGTCTTTACTGACCTCAGGACGATTCAGGTTACCCTAAATCACATTAAGAGATTGTTCATTTTTTTTTTTTTTGCATCCGTTTATATTGGGTTGAGAGCATATCGGTTTTTGCGTCCAGCGATGTTCTCACTGGATCGTAGTCCTATTATGACTGGGTTGAAGATTCACTGAAGGTGAAGATGCAGCATGTTATCTTGCCTGGAGATCCATCGACTCAAGTATATTTTGTTTGTTTGGAATTAATGATCTGCCAGACAATATTAATAGCAACCTCAAACTTTTTGCAGGTCACAGACTTGTCTATAATGAAATACAAAGTTAAGATACCTGCAGAAATATCCAGGCAGATCTCAGTGATATTTCAATGTGGTACAAATAGTCGCAACTCGTTTTACATGTACAGAAATGTAAAACTGTCCATAATAGAAATTACAGGAATATGCACTACTGCCATTAAAATTGCTACACCACGAAGATGACGTGCTACAGACGCGAAATTTAAGCGACAGGAAGAAGATACTGTGATATGCAAATTATTAGCTTTTCAGAGCATTCACCCAAGGTTGGCGCCGGTGGCGACACCTACAACTTGCTGACATGAGGAAAGTTTCCAACCGATTTCTCCTACACGAACAGCAATTGACCGGCGTTGCCTGGTGAAACGTTGTTGTGATGCCTCATGTAAGGAGGAGAAATGCGTACCATCACGTTTCCGACTTTAATAAAGGTCGGATTGTAGCCTGTCGCGATTGCGGTTTATCATATCGCGACATTGCTGCTCGCGTTGGTCGAGATCCAATGACTGTTAGCAGAATATGGAATCGGTGGGTTCAGGAGGGCAATACGGAACGCCGTGCTGTATCCCAACGGCCTCGTATCACTAGCTGTCGAGATGACAGGCATCTTATCCGCATGGCTGTAACGGATTGTGCAGCCACGTCTCGATCCCTGAGTCAACAGATGGGGACGTTTGCAAGACAACAACCATCTGCACGAACAGTTCGACGACGTCTGCAGCAGCATGGACTATCAGCTCGGAGACCATGGCTGCGGTTACCCTTGACGCTGCATCACAGACAGGAGCGCCTGCGGTGGCGTAATCAATGACGAACCTGGGTGCACGAATGGCAAAACGTCTTTTTTTCGGATGACTCCAGCTTCTCTCTACAGCATCATGATGGTCGCATCCTTGTTTGGTGACATCGCGGGGAACGCACATTGGAAGCGTGTATTCGTCATCGCCATACTGGCTTATCACCCGGCGTGATGGTATGGCGTGCCATTGGTTACACGTCTCGGTCACATCGTGTTCGCATTGACGGCCCTTTGAACAGTTGACGTTACATTTCAGATGTGTTACGACCCGTGGCTCTACCCTTCATTCGATCACTGCGAAACCCTACATTTCAGCAGGATAATGCACGCTCGCATGTTGCAGGTCCTGTACGGGCCTTTCTGGATACAGAAAACGTTCGTCTGCTGCCCTGGCCACCACATTCTGCAGATCTCTCATCAATTGGAAACGTCTGGTCAATGGTGGCCGAGCAACCGGCTCTTCACAATACGCCAGTCACTACTCTTGATGAACTGTGGTATCGTTTTGAAGCTGCATGGGCAGCTGTACCTGTACACGCCATCCAAGCTCTGTTTGACTCAATGCCCAATGGCCAGAGTTGGTTGTTCTGGGTAATGATTTCTCAGGATCTATGCACCCAAATTGCGTGAAAATGTTATCACACGTCAGTTCTAGTATAATATATTTGTCCAATGAATACCAGTTTATCATCTGCATTTCTTCTTGGTGTAGCAATTTTAATGGCCAGTAGTGTAGTATCCTATTACTACAATATAAATAAGTCAAAACTGGAATCACTGAACTGATACAAACGCCTGAGGGTAACAATTCGTGAGGGTATGAAACAGAATAATCACATAGGCTCACTCGTTGGTTTAACAGGTGGCGCGCGAGCAAGCGGACTCCCGCGCACACACACGCACACACACACTTCGGTGGACCCAGAAGATGGCCACTGTAATCGTGGTCGACAATCTGGATTCCTCAGTATAGTCTTTTTACATTATGACGCAGTACGACACTCCGAAAACTTTTATGTCAACTGACTCTGGCCGCGGAAGCCTACATAATTAAATTTGTATCCATATTAGTTCTAAATTAGTACTCTAGATCTAATTTTCAGCGTAGCGTAAACGTTCGTGACTTAATGCCTCAGTTCTCTGACATAATTCTTCAGCCTGTGTATGTAAACTAACATCAGCTGTTTACGTCCAACAAACACACACAAGTAACTTTACACCGCAATTTATATAACCCCACGCAACATGTTATCATAAAAAGTAAACTGCACTTGAACAGGCCTCGAAAGTCTAAACGTTACCGACCAATCTCTGTGTCATTCTCAGCCGACACTGGATGGGAGTATAGAGGGGCGCGTACCTAGTACATCGCCCTTCCAGTCGTTGTCAGATTTCGTGACCGGAGACGCTACTTCCTAGTGAAGTAGCTCCTCAATTGGTCTCACTGGGGCTAAGTACATCCTGCTTGCTAGCAGCGCTCGACAGACCCGCGTGGTCACCCATCCAGATGCTAGAGAAGCCCGACAGCGCTTATGTTCTATGATCTGACGGGAACCGGTGTTACGGCAACAAGGCCGTTGGCAGATGTTACCGTAACAGTTTCTATACACAACAATAAATAGATCCTAGTGAAGAGAAAACAGAATGTGATGAAAAAATTTTGGCTACAACGAAACTAATCAAGCGGTGTCTTAAATTTCTCTTAAGTTTTTCTTAGCAGGTACGGAATGTATGAAGATCTAACAACACCCAAAAGATGCTGAATGATACAGGGGAAATGCAGCCGAAGGAGACTTCCCATAAATCACTTGTGCATCGTATCTTACAAGTGAATATCATCAACTTGAACTCATGTTTTAAGGATAAATGGCATACTTGCAAAATATGAGCGTCAGCAATCGGTCCTGCGAGAAAATTTGGGCCATAATTCAGGTAGTATGCTGTTACGACCTGAACGTACAGCTTTCATACTTTCACCGGTTGTCTGTCTGTTGATCCGCCCAACTGCAGCCGCCTAATGCCTAAGCGCGAAGTAGCGTACAGTGGAGTGACAACCAGCGCCCACCTGTTCGCGGCATGTTGAAGGCAGAGGAATTTTAGGAGAGAGAGGGGGGGGGGCGGGGGGGGGAGTAGGAGGAAGGGAACGTATTTCCAAATATTGATCGTGAATATGTTGTATTGTTGTTTTACTCGAAAAGACTACGTAATACGTGAACCTCATGAACATTTATGTTCGGTACTGTGCCTCAAAATCAAAATAAGTAAACTTAAGAATGTTAAGAATTATTATTTAATGGTTTGGATTTACAATTTTATCACGCAAATCACATTGATGAAAAAGAAGAAGGTTCGCAGAGGAGCTTCTGTGTAGTTTGGAAGGTAGCAGACGATGTACTGACTGAATTGAAGTCGTGCTTGAGTAGCTCATATGGTAGAGCACCTTCCCGCGAAAGGCAAAGGTCCCGAGACCGAGTCTCGGTCCGGCACACAGTTTTAATCTGCCAGGAAGTTTCATATCAGCGCACACTCCGCTGCAGAGTGAAAATCTCATTCTGGCACATTGAAGAATTCCGCAACCCCAATGTCTGTAATTCCATCCAAAGAAAATCACACACAACAGCGATGTTAATAATTAAATAGCGTTACGCTACTTCTTTAATGACTCTCCTTCATCTAATTAACTTAAGTGCATTTGTGAAGCTCAACATAAAAGAATTCAAAGCAAAGACATCTGTGGCAACAGCTACAGCCTACAAACCTATTTTGACACAATAAAGAAATTGTTATCGTTTGTTGGGCATTAGGCATCTGGAGAGAGGCGGGCCGGGTAACAAACCACCACGCGTGCGGACTTCAATAGCTGTACATTCAGAAGGGCATAATTGCATACTATCAGAACCGTGGGCTGAAATTTTCACGCGGGATCGATTGCTAGCGATGATATGTTGCTAATACGCTTTTCTCACCTCAAAATACCGAGCGAGGTGGCGCAGTGGTTAGCACACTGGACTCGCATTCGGGACGACGACGGTTCAATCCCGCGTCCGACCATTCTGATTTAGGTTTTCCGTGATTTCCCTAAATCGCTCCACGCAAATTCCTGATGGTGCCTTTGAAACTGCAAGGCCGCTTTCCTCTCCCGTCCTTCCCCAATCCAATGAGACCGATGACCTCGCAGTTTGGTCTCTTCCCCCAAACAATCCAAGCCAACTCTCCTCAAAATATGAGGTCAGGTTGTTGTAGTTCCCTTGTTAGTACGAGGAGTATTCGGAAAGTAAATTCCGATGGTCCGCAAAAGTGAAAATCCGATCACGCTTTGCTTACATGTGCTGCACAGTGACTCTAGTACGCCCATCGACCGATTCACCTCCCTTTTATCAGTTATGAGCGCACAGTGAGCTCGTAAAGATGCCTAGAAAATAGTATTTCCCGCCAAGTGTGAGTGCCTGTGGGAGATTTCGCCTGATTTCATGCAGCCCACACAACAGAACTGATATGCATTTCCTTCTGCATGACAATTCTCGGCGTTACGCTGCAGGAGCAAGGAGACCGCACTGATTTTCATCTCTGCTCACATGAGCCGCGGGTATGAAGACAAGGTTTTAGCACATGCAAAAGGCTGCAGATCAACGTAGAGAATTGGCAGGACGAGGGTGCCGGTACAACTCTACAACTAATGTCTCTGTCGGAGCGGCGACTATGTAGAGGAGTGGCTCGAAGGTGTGAGTAACTGATTCAAATAAAACATTTTTGATTTTGACTGTGGTTTCCATTTCGCGACCGATCGGACCTTACCTTCCGAATAGCTCTCGTATATTTTTCCAATTGTGTGAGACCAACACCAAACAGAACTAACTGCTGGTATGTGACACGTTCATTTGACTCACTGGAGAGAGTCACTGACGAAAAAAAAAGACAACTGTTCTGTCCACAGACGTTCAATCGAACCCGACCGAGCGCCGAATCATGCTCCACAATTTCTTTTTATAGTGCCATATAGTGCCATTTGTAAGCTTAGAAAACAGAACAAAAATATTAAACTGACAATAGCATCTTCAGTCCAGACGGAGACATAGAACCAAAACGCAAACATATTAAAGAGAATTACAATAAATATATATATATATAACTGACTGTCTTAACTAGAATTGCAGTTCTCTCAATTGATTCACAACCGTCCAAACTCTTCACAGAAAGTAATTTGGAGCATACAAACGGATAACAAAGACATACACAGGCAACATAAATTAATGAAAACGTCAAATGAAGTTAATAATACCATTGAGAAGTCGGGAGCAGTACTAGGAACAGGTGCAACCCCTTATTCGTTTTGTATTTTGTTCACTAGATAGTCTTGCATGTGATTTGTGTCCTTACCGGCGTCGAGAATTACCCTACGCCTTGTTTTTCAAAAATTATGTCTAACATGTTACCAAACATTGTCCTGAAATTTGGGTAACGTTTCATCTTCCAACGTGCCGTTCTCATATAAGCCTCGAAACTAATGAGATTATCTTAACCATTGTGGATAATGATATATGTCACAAACTGTCCTAACATCCACATCACAGTGTTGTTCTTGGTAGCGGGAAAATGTTTCGTGTCCGGCCAGAGCAGGATGTCGGTGCAGTGGCTGGCTGGGCTGCTGCGGGTAATCAGGCCCAGCCTCTGCTGCACTGCTGCACATATTTCCAGTTAATGAGATGGCCGCCACAAGTGAAGCGTTGGGGTAAGGTGTCGACCAGACCACAGCGGAAGCATTTATCACTCTCACGTAAGCCGATTCTATGCACCTGTCATTAGTGGTTATAACATCAAATGTTTCAAATGGCTCTGAGCACTATGAGACTTAACTTCTCAGGTCATTAGTCCCCTAGAACTTAGAACTACCTAAACATAACTAACCTAACGAAATCACACACATCCATGCCCGAGGCAGGATTCGAACCTGCGACCGTAGCGGTCGCGCGGTTCAGGACTGTAGCGCCTAGAACCACTTTATACCACGTGGACGCCACCTCAGCAGTGTGGACGGTTAAACTTATGTTGTCCCAAACTACCTTCAAATGAACACCCAGGTATTTAAGTTCAATGGGATTCCGGACTATTAGAGATGTCCATCTTTTTAATAACAGGTGCGTCATCGTTAAATCCTGCGTGAAATAATGTCCATCAATATAGCTTACTTCAAGAAAAAACTGCTTGACATGTCGTAGTTTGTAATGCATTTTACCTACATCAGTGGGTGGGTGCATATCGGTGCGTTGTAAGGAATGGTAGTCATCCAAATGGGTATGGAGTCGCGTGGGAAATCGTCGTCGTGTTAACATACATGATGCCTCTACTTCCCTCTCAAGTTCGTCAGTTAGCACTGCAAGACCGAGCAGAACCCGTTCCACAGCTCCTACCAAGGAAAAAACTCTGGCATTACCCGAATCGAACTCGGATCCCTCGCATAGCAATCAGCAGCACTGACCAGTTACTCCTCCACCGCTCACGTACCAAGTTTCAGGAATCATTATTAAGTGAAGAATCGAAAAACATTCTTCAGCCCCGACATACTGTACCTGCTGAGATCGCGAAAACGAGATTAGACTAATTACAACGTGCGCAACGTCATTCTTCCCACGCAGCATAACACGAAGGAACCTTACTTAACATGTAGTACAATGGTAGCCTCTCCTACGCACTTCACAATTGTTTGCAGGGAATGCCGAGGTGTGACGTTGTCGGACCAGCCTGCAGCCGACGCGCACACTGCAGCAGCCTATTACCCGATAGCACTGGCTCGCGTCACGCCCACGCGCTGCATTAGGACACGAGCCGGCGTGACAGGCGACAAGCGGCAAGTGGCAAGCGGCAGAGCCGAGCCTCTCTTCCGCCCCCGCAGGCTGTCGCGCGACATGACGCGCGGCCTGACACCGGCTGCTCATCCCCTGCAACAGCGGCCAGCCCCCGATCGCGTTTGCTGACACCTACGCCTGCCGGTATAGGACAGCACTTGGAGTATATTGGCGCCTGTAGTTAACTAGATGGAGGGCCAAAGTTGGGTCGTCACGAAACAAGTTTGCAATCAAACCGGACAATACCTCGCCCTCGCCTTTGTAAACGACACGATGCACCACTGCAGTAAACGAAACGCTACACCAATATTGGGTCAGTCTTCTGCTGCTTGTTACAAGTCCATCATTTACATACAATACGTATATGCATCAGTATCGTCGGTGGTGACTTCAATCTACACTAGATATGCTGGAAAAATTATACGTTTAAGGCCGGCGGCAGGCATAAAATGTCACCCGAAATTGTACTGAATTCTTTCCCAGGAAATTATTTTGAACGATTAGTTCATGAGCCCACTCGAAGCGTAAATGGTTGAGAAAGCATACGTGACCTCTTAGCAACAAGTAATCCTGCACAAATAGGATCATGACGAATACAGGGATTAGCGGCCACGAGGCAATTGCTGCTAGGCTGAATACCGTTTTAACACGCAAAGTACATCTATTTGAAAAACGTGCTAGAAATGCTCTTAACGCCTTTTTAAGAGACAGCCTCCATTCCCTCCATCTGATCACGTAAGCGTAGAAAAGATGTGGAATGATTTCAAAGAAATAGTATCGAAGGCAATTAATAAGTGATGGTACTGATCCCCCATGGTACACAAAACGGGTCAGATCACTGTTGCAGAAGCAACGAAAAGAGTATGCCAAATTTAAAAGAACGCAAAATCCCCAAGATTGGCAAAGTTTTGTAGACGTTCGAAACATAGCGCGTACTTCAATGAGAGATGCTTTTGATAATTTCCACAACGAAACTCTCTCTCGGAATCTGGCAGAAACCCACAGGAATTCTGGACACAGATAGAACACACGAATGGCATGACGCGATCAATAACTTCAATGAGCGATAACAATGACAGTGCCACTAATGGAGAGTTATTAAACACGATTTTCCGAAACTCCTTCACCAAAGAAGGCGAAGTAAACATTCTTGAATTCCAATCAAGAACAACTGCTAGGATGAGAAACATAGAAGTTGATATCCTCGGTGAAGCAAAGCAGCTTAAATCACTTAATGAAGGAAAGGCTTCTGGTCCAGATTGCATACCAGTCAGGTTCCTTTCAGAGTGTGCTGATGCAATAGCTCCATATTTAGCAATTATATACAACCACTTGCTCACAGAAAGATCCGTTCTTAAAGACTGGAAAATTGCTCAAGTCACACCAACACTCAAAAAGAGAAATAGGAGTAATCCGCTGAATTAGAGGCCCATACCACTGACGTCGATTTGCACTAAGGTTTGGAAAATATACTGTGTTCGACCATTATGAATTACCTCCAAGAATACGATTTATTGACACATAGTCAGCACGGATTCAGAAAATAACATAACTAGCTCTTTTGCTCATGAAGTAATTAGTGCTATCGACAGGGGATGTCAAATGTATTCCATATTTTTAGATCACCAGAAGGCTTTCGACACAGTTCCTCACAAGCGACTTGTAACTAAACTGCGTGCCCATGGAATATCGCCTCAGTTGTGTGACTGGATTCGTGATATCCTGTCAGAAAGGTCACAGTTCGTAGTATTAGACAAGTCATCGAGTAAAACGGAAGTAATATCAGGCGTTCCCCAAAGAAATGTTGTAGGCCCCCTATTGTTCCTGCTCTATATTAACGACATAGTAGACAATCTGCCGGCCGTTGTGGCCGAGCGGTTCTAGGCGCTTCAGTCTGGAACCGCACGACCGCTACGGTCGCAGGTTCGAATCCTGCCTCGGGCATGGATGTGTGTACTGTCCTTAGGTTAGGTTAGTTAGGTTTAAGTAGTTCTAAGTTCTAGGAGACTGATGACCTCAGATGTTAAGTCCCATAGTGCTCAGAGCCATTTGAACCATTTTTAGACAATCTGAGTAGCCCTATTAGATTGTTTGGAGAACATGCTCTCATTTACCGTCTTGTAAAGTCATCAGATGACCAAAACGAATTGCAAAATGATTTAGATGAGATATCTGTATCGTGCGAAAAGTGGCAGTTGAGCCTGAGTAGACAAAAGTGAGAAGTTATTCACATGAGTACTAAAAGAAATACGCTAAATTTCGATTACACGATAAGTCACACAAATCTTAAGACTGTAAATTCAACTAAATACTTAGGGATTACAATTACCAATAACCTAAATTGGAACGATCACATAATTAATGTTGTGAGAAGAGCAAACCAAAGGCTGAGATTCATTTGCAGAACACTTAGAAGTTGCAACAGGTCTACTAAAGAGACTGCTTACGCCACGCTTTTCCACCATATTTTGGAGTATTGCTGTGCGGTGTGGGATTCGCATCACGTAGGACTGACGGATGACATCGAAAACGTTCAAAGAAGTGCGGCTCGTTTTGTATTATCGCGAAATAGGGGAGATAGTGCCACAGACATGATACGTGAACGGGAATGGCAATCATTAAAACAAAGGCGTTTTTCGTTGCGACGGGATCTTATCATGAAATTTCAATCACCAGTCTTCTCCGATTGTGAAAACATTCTGTTGGCACCCACTTACATAGGGAGAAATGATCTTTACGATAAAATTAGAGAAATCAGGTCTCGCAAAGAAAAACTGAAGTTCTCATTTTTTCCGCGCGCCGTTCGAGAGTGGAAATGTAGAGAGGCAGCTTGAAGGTGGTTCATTGAACCCTCTGCAAGGCAATATATTGTGAAAAGCAGAGTAATCATGTAGATGTAGATGTCAATACGAGGGACATTCAGTAATTAAAAAGACAAACTGATGTAGAAACGAAACAATTTGTAGGAACAGTTTTGTACTTTCATGGCTTTAGGTCGGCGTGATTGGGATGAGCTGGGAACAGCTATCGGATAAAAACTGTTCAGTTTATAACTTCAATATTGAATTTAATGATGGCGTTTCTGCTTGAAGTTCCAATGTTAGTGGAACAATGTTTAGAGAACCATTTTTTTCCTTTCAGAAAATCTAAAACCGACTAAAAAACTTTTCTCTGATGATTTTGCAATATGGTGAAAGTTATATGAACTGAGGAAATATTTATCAATTCGTAGAACACCTCAAAAACGGTCGAACGTCAGTGCCTGACGAGCAACTTTTTGACAGGCCAGTTGAAATGTCAACTCCATCGCTGGAAACCTGGGCTATAGACGTTCTTCGAGAAGGCCGACGTGTTGAAGAAGTAGCAAAAACAGTTGCTGTAAGTGCTGGTGCAGTTCACACCGTTATCAGTAACAAACTCAAGTACAGCAAAACATGTGCAGTGCGGGTCTCGAAAGAGTTAAAGCAACACCACAGGGACAAAACACTCAGAGTATATACAGGCTTGAATCAAAGTTATGAAGGAGAAGCTGAATGTTTTATAAACCAGATTTTAACATGTAATGAAACTTAGGCTCGCCGTTTTAACCAGAGCCCACAAGCCAAAGTTTAAATGTTGCAGTATTACTGTAATTTAGCATAAATTAGGCGAGGATTCCCCTTTTGTAATATCTGAGGAGACACTTCGGGTCGAACCGCTACAAGGTTTGTGTTTTGAAAGTTGAATTGAAGGTTTATCTTATTAATAAATTTTTATCTAGTTTAGAGTTGTGCTATTCTCAGTTATACGATGTAATATGGTTCACTACAGTCACACACTGCTAGAGATGGCACTAGATTGAGACACTAGCTTTAGCACCACTACTAACTACATTCCCACGTCACATACCTCACCATTAGGATCGATTCACGTGCCTCTCCCACCCACCCAACCTCTCTCTCTCTCTGTTTTTTCCTCTCTCTCTTCCCCCCCCCCCCCACCCTCTCTCTCTATTCACAAATACAAACAAACAAATACAAGTTCACACACACACACACACACACACATTATCTATTTAACACAACAACAATTAAAAATTTTGTATGTCTTTGCTCTTGTTAGCTCTTCTACTTGCTCCGTAAACCACTGTGAAGTGGGTGGCAGAGGGTACTTAGCGTGGTACTACGTGGAATCTGGCGTGTTGGGTTTTCGCATGATCGATGCTTTCGCAACCCACGATGGTTAACACAGAGGAGGTCGTTCTGTTCAAGATAACTCTCTTTGAGCTTTGAATACGTTCTAAGATTCTACAGCAAAGTCAGTAACACTGAACTGTAATGTAACGAGCGTATGGCATTGGTGGCCGCGGGACCCCTCGCGGGGCGGTTCGGCCGCCGCTCCTCAAGTTCTTTAACGCCACTACGGCGACTTGCGAGTAATATGTGTATGATGATGAAAGACACACAACACTCAGTCACCTCGAGGCAGAGAAAATCCCTTACCCCGCCGGGAATTGAACCCGGGACCCCGGGCGCGGGAAGCGAGAACGCTATAGCAAGACCACGAGCCGCGGACAGACTGAACACAAAGTTTGCGTATAACCTATATTATCTTTTTAATAGATGAGTGTGGACTGTGCTTATTTTCCAGTCTCACATTTTCTTGTCCAAGGTATCAACAGCATACATTGGTTAAAACGGGAGCTACCTCAGCTGAAAATTCTGTACGTAATCTGACAAGTATCTCATTGCAACACCCTTCAGCTTCCATACAACATGATACCGTTATCAAATTATCAAATAACCTCTTTCTCTGAAAGCAATTTTGCTTTTGTGCTTTTACCGCATGTTGCAAACTCTCTCGGTGTTTGTCATTCAGACTTGTGCATACCTACCACTGAGAATATCATGTGCAAAAGCTGAAATGGTAAAAGTAGTCTCTCTGTAGCCTACAGTTGATGTATGTTACATATTAATAAAGTTCATATCAATTTATAGCTTCACTTCAAATGAAACCTTGATAGCGGTGACTCATAAAGTATGATTCTTCAACACAAAACTGTAGTCTAGTCGCAACGACTAAAAGCACCACCTACAACCTGACTACAGCTTCTGTTTGCACATGGCGACGCTTTATGCGATATGTTAAAGTATCAAAAGAAATACAACATATCAAGATATATGCTTGTATAAAGCTAAATTTCGTAAGCCCATTAGCACCTGAACTATAGCGTATTTCGGCAACATAATTTCTTATGACAATTAAGTAAAATGTTTCTTACGACACTGCTCAGCAGTTAGTGCCAATACGACGACGAAACTATCGTTAAGAACGAGTTAGCCACAAATGCTATTTCGCACTTAGAAGAGCAACCAACTGCTGAATTACAGAAACTGAAACATAAGCGTTGTGCATCCTTAAAATCCGCGCAGACTTATTGTATTCTCCTCTAGCAACTGAAATTACGAATTATTGTAAACAGCCGTATTCTTTTTACTACGCTTTTCCGAGGACTTGACTTCAGTCACGAAGTTAGGCTTAGGCTATTCGCAGTATACGTCTTTAGTGCACTACCTGTGGTACTAACAGCAGAAATTAAGACTATTGTGGTAGATGATTCAACATATATATTTTAAAGTCAAGGTTTACGTCATTGATATAAACGTAAATAGCACTTAAGGATCTCGGGCTTCGCTTCCAGTCACCTTTACATCATATACACAGTCTATAAACTGAATTATGCAGAACTGAGATTGAGAATATCAAAGTGAAAGCAGAAGTACTGACCTCTATTTGCAAAAGTTCATTTACTAAGGAAGATACAGATATACTTCCCAAGCAACTTGCCGCACCACTCCAAAGATGATACAGATATTGTATCAGTGACACATAAAAGCAGCTAAACTGCTAACATTAAACGTAGCTCCAGCGCCCGATCAGATACCTGTCACACGTCTAAATGACAAATACCGAGAGAGTTTGCATTATGCGGCAAGAAGCACAAAAGCGAAATTGCATGCCGACAGAGAGATTATTTGATGACGGTAGTATTTTGTATGCGTGCCGGAAGATGTTACGTCTCTGCAGGAGTAATAATTCCTCGGAAAAGGATACAGGATAGTTTAAAGAATGGTGCGACACTTGGACCGCTATGATGTGTTCCGACTCTGAATACACCAAATCCTGTATCTAACGTGGTTACAACTTTCCGGAGAAACATAAACATACAACTGAACGAAATCCAGTTTCATTAGGTTTGGACGTCACGTTTTTGTCTGTTTGCTATTCTTTATTGCAAGAAATCACAAAATTAATGTGCTTGCCATTCCTACACAGAGCAGAAAGGAAATTTTCAAGGGATTTTATTCAGAGCAATGCGACCATTAGCTCATGAAGCAGCAAGGGCTTGTTACTGCGAAAGAATTAATTCTCAAATGTTTGGAACTGTTCATCAAAAGGACAGGTATAACAACGACGGTACCAGAGAGGTGTTTAAAGATATGCGGCATTTTTCCGACAGATCGTCGCACTTTCACAGAGGAGGATTTCCTACCTTCCAGTGCTACAGACCAGAGTCAGTTTCTTTTACGATCCATCCAAAGTTCATCCTATGTATTTCCTAAGCCGCGGTTCGCCATCGACCACTATCTTCGTTCAAAAAAAGAAATAATTACTTTTTCAGGAAGAAACGTTTGCCAAAAGCGACATTAAGAAACTGAAGAAGCGAGAAGTAGTACCTGCGACCCAATTCAAAAAGCCACTGAATCGCAGTTAAGATAATGCAGGAAGAGATCGAAGGAGAAACTTGTTGATTCTGGTTAAAAAACCAGTGCAAAGAGCGAAACTCAAATACTTCTTCGACAGAACAGTTCAAGACTTTTTACCGTGCATGTTGTAAATAAAAGAACGAAGTCCCGCCAACATACGACTGAAGTCAGTGTTCAGTGCGAAAAATAGCATTTCTTCTAACTGGAATAATTCCGTAGTTTTTTTTTAAATTCTGTCTCATCCGTAATTCTCAGAATTTTTTATTAAATCACATTCCGTGTAAACTATCTATCATATACGCACAAATTTCGCATTACAATTTAAATCTTATACGTTACTTGTGAACACTGTTATGTAATCGGCAAATGTCAGACGACATGCCAGTTAAATTATCGCTTTAAACTGTGGTGTTTCCTTCAGTATTTAGCCAATTAAATCTTTGCCGCACTTTATCAAGCCTGAGCTGAAATACTCTAATTGTACGTTATTTGTGCTATTGATGTTATTATTAGTCCACTTATTACAACATTCTCACACAAGCATGTTTATGAACAACTATGAGCTGACGTAATAATCAAGGTAAAATGTTGGTTACAGTCGCGTCATAGTACAAAGCCTTCATGAGTGCCTCAATTCTGTACGTATTATCCGTCGGTAATGTGATCCGGCGGAGCGTAGTAAATTGCTTTACTGAAGTGCTGTGGACTATGGATCAAAACAAAGTTACTGTCTACAACAGCTGTGAACTCTAGTCAGAATCAAGCGAACACACGAAGGGCACGATGTTAGTTGCGAGAATTCATTAGCTGCAGCCGCAAACAAGTTTCATATGCAAGTAGCTTTTAACTCAGTTCATGCCGTGTATGAACAATAGGCTGCAAATAACACAACATAGCATGCGTATGACTTTATAGTAATTACGTTAACATATTTACAAGGAAAATTAATGATGAGGGCATCAAGTAGATGCACGCCACATGCACTCTCCGGAAAGAAACGAAATGATTCGCAGAGCTACTATGTCTGAAAGGAAATATCTTCGCAAATTTGTTGTCACACAGTGAATTTTTGAAACAGTGGATGTTTGACATGAGAATCGTTAATCAAAACAAGTAACTGGGATGCCCGTCCGTGGACTCTTGCGACGTTTAGTGAACTGGTAATGAATACAATGTCGTACGATTAGGCTGAGTACATTCTGAAACCATTTGCATGGAGTCTAAGAGTGGCAACGGTTCTTAGTTTCCCCCACTAAGAGTCATTTTCCTAGATGTTGCAGAAAGAAACACTTGAATTGGGTTCAGTGTGACAAAAAAATTGTCGACCATTTCGAAAGGTGACTGCGCTCACTGAAAAAAGAAAAACGAGTCAAAAAAGCGCTTTTTGGAAGCGTATACTATGTGGGATATGTGCACTTCTTCACAGGAGCTTCTTGATGTGATACGCGCTGACAGAAAAAAAAGCAACACCCTCGACTGTACCCAATGGCAAGCGGGAATAAAGTGTGCATACTGAGACACTGTAGTCTTAGTGATGATTTGTCACGAACTTCGGCCATCAGATAGAGCTCAAGAGGTCTTTCTGTACACCCTACTTTTTGACTCTTGCAGGCAGAAACTGTGCTGAGTTTAGAGGTGGACAGCCTTTATTCTAGGGTACAACCAAGCCTCACCGACGAGTACGTACGCCTGTTAAACGCTTCAGCCATTTCAATAGGGCTCCAATGAGGGCCTTTGGTAAGCTGGATGGAGACATCGAGACATGATGGGCACAGCGCACCGATGGTGTGTCGATGCTTCCAGCAGCGGTCTGTGGAAAATTCCCACACCTGGAGATCAGATTCTGGACGTCCGCGTAGTATAGACGCATCTCCAAACCGACGCATTGTGCAAGCAGCGGTGGCCGACCGAAAATCATTCAGTGAAAAATCCGGAAACATATTTCATCTCTGGGAAACTAATGCTTGCTGCGCGACTAAGATCACGCGTGCATGTAGCTAGGGTGCTACTGACACCACGCGCTACCAAGCATAAGCACTCTGGTGTCGTGAAAGAGTTTACTCGAGAATGGAATGGAGCTCTGTTGTCTTCAGTGATGAGGGTAGGTTCCGCCTGTGTGCGAGCGATGGGCGGATGCCTATATGGCATATACTTGGTGAGGTGCCTATTCCAAAGGACACTCACCACGATACACAGGACGCATCCCATGCTTCATCGTGTGGGAGGCATCATTTACAACTAGCGGTCACATTTGTTCTTGCATGGAAAGTAACCAGCGCCCACTACATTACTGTGCTACTGCCGTTTCTTCGATGGTAAGGCGATGTGCTTCTTCAGCAGGGCAATGCTTGTCCACATACGGCTGCTGATACCCAAAGTGCTTTTCGTGGAGTACGGTATCCGTCCTAACCAGCAAAATCACCAGATCTCTCGCCAGCGGACACCTATGGGACATGATGAACTGCAAACTAACTCGCCTGAAAGGACCATACGAACTGCGACAAAAGGCGCAAGATGCATGGGACAATCTATTTTAAGATGCCATCCGGCATCTTTACGATGTCTGTACATGAGAATACAAGCCTGCTTTGCCATAAGAGCGAGTTGGATGTGATTTGACGCAACAGCTTTGGCACCCTTTACTGTGATACGCGTGTTCTATTTTTTTGTGAATTTGCTACCATGTAAACACAATGATGAACTGCCTGTCACGTCACTTGCCAATAAAAGACCATGTCCTTAAGGGAGATGCATTCTTTTCCCGGTAGTATGCATTTATGACACTCATGCCTTCGAATGATGCGCTCAAAGTAACGTCCATCCTCAATAATACACTGTAAAACAAAAAGAAAATAAAAACGGCGCACCACCCAGAAATTATTCTAATGGGATGTAAATCGGTCTGTGTGATGTACATTACAATTCCCAAAAAATTGGACGATTTATTCAGTAATGGATCTTCACGAACTGAGCAAATCAATAATGGGTTTGGCCGACTCTGGTCCTTGTGCAAGCATTTATTCGGGTTGACATTGATTGAAATTGTTGTTAGATTTGCTCCTGGGGGATATCAAGGCAAATTCTGTCCAATTGGCATCTTAGAGTCAAAATACCAAGATGGTTTCCGGGCTGTCCCCATAATGCTGTAATCGTTCTGAAGTGGAAAGAAATCTGGCTATCTTTCTTTCTAAGACAGGGCTTCACAACCCCGAAGACCAGCTGTAAAATTCTAGCCGTGTGCGAGTGGTCATTATCTGGCTGTAATGTAAGCCAATTTAATTTCGTAGCAGGGCCTCTTTGGTTGTCATCTACCGCACCTTTACAGCACAGCGGTACATCAGTGATGTTCTATGTCCTGTTTTATTGCCCTTCATGGCAAGCTATCCTGGGCTTACATTTCAGCAAGATAATGCTGCTTGCCAAACCCTACGTTGGCCAGCAAGGTTTCCGGATCTCTCCCCAATAAAGAACCTTTGGAGCATTATGGGGAGGGCCCTCCGACCATCGCGGAATTTTGACTCTAAGGCGCCAATTGTAAAGAATTTGACCGATATCCGCCAGGAGGATATCCAAACACATTGCCAGTGAATGTCAAACTAAATAACTGTTTGCATAAAGGCCAGAATGGTCCCAACCTATTATTAAATTGCATTTGTGAAGCTCTTTATCTTGAATAAATCATCCAATTTTTCGGAACTATAATTATTTATTTGTGTGTACATGTACGTCACGTACAGCAATTTCCATTCATGAAAGGCGTGTGAGAAGCACTGCATGAGCTGTTTGGTTTCCTCGTCATGATCGTTTCGAGACGTATGTGGGAGGAAGTACTTTCTTGTTCCTTTCACGAAACGCGTGTAAGAAGCACTGAATGAACTCTCTCATTTTTTCGTCTTTATTCGAGATGCATGTAGGAAGAAGTACTATGTTTCCCGATTCTTTCCGGAACGTATTCTCTTGGACTTTCACTAGTAAACATCTCCGCGATGAACAACGCTTCTCTCATAGCGTCAAAGAAATGTGTTGGAGATCTCCGGTAGAGAGGGCACAGACTCGTAGTTATTTCTGTCCACTGCATGATAGCAGGAATTCATATCCACCGTATCATTTCTGGAATAGTAGTGGAGATGTACGAGTAAATAGCATAAGGACACTGCTGTTGCTGGTTATGGATTTAAGGAAGCCAAACGTTTAGTTTCGTCAGTATCCACCCACCAGGACGGAGGGTACCACTTCTGTTTGTGTCTAGAGCAAATTCGGTGTGCAAGTTTCCTAAATGTTAAGGTAGTTTGTGTGGGGGACGTGGTTATCAGCTCGGTATTCACCTAGTGAAATGTGGGAAACAGCCTAAAAAAAACCTATCCACGCTATATGACACACCATCCCTCAGGGTCGGCGACTTCTCAGTCCCGGATGCGTGCGCTTTAGCTCACACGGCTATTCGGGCGGGCCGTTAGTAACAGTAGAGTCATTTGTGTAAGTAGGTAAGACCCTACGACACACGCAGATTTGCGAATAATTTATTTTACAGTAACACACGTTAACACGGCTGAAACTAAAGTACCGTACAACTCGGACCACACAGTAGTCCTCAGATCACCATGTGCTTGGACTGATGTTTACCTACTGTAGTGTAATCTACATCTACATCTACGTGATTACTCTGCTATTCACAATAAAGTGCCTGGCAGAGGGTTCAACGAACCACCTTCAAGATGTCTCTCTACTGTTCAACTCTCGAACAGCGCGCGGGAAAAACGAGCACTTAAATTTTTCTTGCGAGCCCTGATTTCTCTTATTTTATCGTGATGATCATTTCTCCCTATGTAGGTGGTTGCCAGCAGAACGTTTTCGCAATCGGAGGAGAAAACTGGTCTGAGAAGATCCCGTCGCAACGAAAAAGGCCTTTGTTTTAATGATTGCCACTCCAATTCACATATCATGCCTGTGACACTATCCCCCCTATTTCGCGATAATACGAAACGAGCTGCCCTTCTTTGTACTTTTTCGATGTCATCCGTCAGTCCCACTTGATGCGGATCCCGCACAACACAGCAAAACTCCAGAATAGGGTGGACAAGCGTGGTGTAAGCAGTATCTTTAGTAGACCTGTTGCACCTTCTAAGTGTTCTGCCAATGAATCGCAGTCTTTTGTTTGCTCTCCCCACAATATTATGTGATCTTTCCTATTTAGGTTGTTTGTAATTGTAATCCCTAAGTATTTAGTTGAATTTACAGCCTTCAGATTTGTGTGACTTATCGCGTAATCGAAATTTAGCTGATTTCTTTTAGTTCTCATGTGAGTAACTTCACACTTTTCCTTATTCAGGGTCAATTGCCCCTTTTCGCACCATACAGATATCTTATCTAAATCATTTTGAAAGTTGTTTTGATCATCTGATTACTTTACAAGATGGTAGATGACAGCATCATCTGCAAACAATCTATGACGGCTACCCATGTCGTTGATATAGATCAGGAACAATAGAGGGTCTACAACACTTCCTTGGGGAACGCCGGATATTAAATTTGTTTTACTCGATGACTTTCCGTCTATTACTACGAACTCTTATCTTTCTGGCTGGATATCATGAATCCGGTCGCACAACTGAGGCGATATTTCGTAGGCACGTAGTTTGATTAGAAGACGCTTGTGAGGAACGGTGTCGAAAGCCTTCTGGAAATCTAAAAATATAGAATCAATTTAACATCCCCTGTCGATAGCACTTATTACTTCACGAGCATAAAGAGCTAGTTGTGTTTCACAAGAACGATATTTTCTGAAACCGTGCTGACTAACACGCAGAAACGTCTAAAGTAGTCTGCTGACATTGCTGATAGAGTTCCAATGCAACGACTGTACTTGTCTCAGAGAGCAACTGACAGAACTCGGAAATTATTCGTTTCAGAATTCATATTTTTCACCCTGGTTTTTATAATGCTATGTATAACAGCATATTTCAGAATATTCGACGCCTCTTGAACACCCTGTATAATGTGACTCTAAAACCCAGTAAGTTTTTCACGGAGTTATTGACTGACTCAGTCAGTAACAACCCGCAGTGAAACTTACAGGCTGCATTCAACTTGGTCACATAAATTACCTCGTTCTAATTTTAACACCATTAAGACAGAAATGCGAAAACTTAGCTACATAGTTATAAGAAACCATGAGTAATAATAATAAACTTCCGTAAGAGACCCACACATATGTATCGATATCTAATAATGAAATGATAAAGTGGTCTATAAATTTGAGAAAAATAAGAGACAGCGAATCTTCAGGAAGAGCCTAGGAAAATTTCTGAGCATTTTTTTTAATGTCATTAGCGTTCAAAGTGATTTGTTGCAGCCGCCATGGCTTCCTCTCCGGTTCCAACCTCTTAAGCTCAGAATAGGATATAGCCTCAATTACATGTTGGATATATTCCAATCTCCGTATTACCTACAGTTTTTTATCCTCTGCTACTCCTTCTAGTACCATAGCAGTTAGTACTTGAAGTATTAAAACATACATGTAATGTATTCACAATTGCGGATATGGAAAGCCGTCAGATGTGCATGGAACGACGACAATGGAAATTTGTGTTACATCGATGCTCAAACCCAGATTTCAAGCGTGTCGCAAGCGGTCGCCTTACATTAGGCTATCCGAGCATGCTTCACGGTCAGACCCAAACTTCCAGATGTCATCAGCCATGTGTCTACAACCTGCACTCGTACATCCATTTTGTGTATTCCCGTACAGGGGAGACATTTTTTTACTTCAAAGTCGCTTGCCCAGTTCCGGCGGATAAGTACGATATTGCAGTGCCAATGTTGTTTAGAAGTTCGACGCAATCTGCCACGCATGTTACATGTTGTAAGATTCCTATGCTCTACTGAAGTCACATGAAAACTGCTTCGCTTAATCGACAGTGCCAAAACGCCAGAATTTCTTTCATTTATCGAGGTTTTTCTTCAGTGCTCAGAACATTTAATTCGCCGGCCGGAGTGGCCGAGCGGTTAAAGGCGCTACAGTCTGGAACCGCACGACCGCTACGGTCGCAGGTTCGAATCCTGCCGCGGGCATGGATGTGTGTGATGTCCTTAGGTTAGTTAGGTTTAAGTAGTTCTAAGTTCTAGGGGACTTATGACCACAGCAGTTGAGTCCCATAGTACTCAGAGCCACTTGAACCATTTTGGAACATTTAATTCGATTTATGGGGAAATACGGTTTATCGAGTTTCTAATTCCTTGATAGTAGACACATACAACTACACGTTATATGTATGACGCTTGTGTACTGTATCTCACCATATGTTTATTCAGCCCTTTGCTCTTCGAGAAATTAATAATCCGTTAGTAGAGCACTGCTCACAACGTGTGTAGATTCCGAAGTTGGCCCGTGTTCTAGCGGAATTGTAAGCGCTGTGGGGCAATCGATTCAGCGCTTAATGAACTGCAGGGCATCCGTCTTTGCCGGCGGTAGCGGTCGTATTTTCCGCGGCTTAATTAAAGAAGCCCCTCCCTCTCAACCCCTACAGGCTACCCACTAGCGAAGCCACGACGTGAAGTATTTGCCACCATTGACCTCTGCGGACGAGAGATAATGGAACCCTTGAGATTTTTCACGTTGCGGCACGTAAACTCCTGCGCACAACTGCTTCATTCTGATGCGACCCCATTTCGCGGAACAGGATCGAAAATAGCACTACACGTTACGCGAAGTGGTATGTCATCTGCTCGGAAGCCATTTCCTGGTACAAATAGCCCTTTGATGAATTCATTGCGCCTGCGCCGGCTATTGGAATCCGTAGCGGTTTAGCCACATAGGACGTTTCATGCACAAAATCGAGTTCAGAATACACTGCCGACAATTCATCACGCCGCACCGGTGCATCCTGATGAAACAAACGAGAGACGATGCGTAGTTCTTTCAGTCAATGGAGTCCCATTCTCTTGCTTTTCTGGAACTGACGGTTCAGGAGATTTATGGATAGTTTGCATAGGAATATAATTTACTTCACTGCGCTGTCATGCATCAATGAAGGCCAATCTACATACTTGGGACAAGGCTGAACATTTTTAGTTTCAGTCGCAATTAGTGGCAACAAATAGACCTAATTCTTACACTCAACGTTAGGAAAGAAGTCTAAATGAAGCTGTAGCTTCCAACCGATGGGAACTGATTAAATGTGGTGGCCCGCATGGTTCCATATTAGAAGCAAAAATATTTCTTGCGTGCATTAGTAATATTTCGACAGTAACATTACCGGATGCTTCATCTACAACTACAGGACTACTCTGAAATTTCCAACTAAGTGCCTGGCAGAGGGTTCATCGACCCACCTTTAAACTTCAACTTCAACTCTCGAGCTGCAGGAGGGGGGGGGGGGGGAATGCTTTAATCCTTCCCAAGTAGGTGGGCGCCAATAAAATATTTTCATACTGACGATTGAAATTTAATGTGAAGGCCCTGCCGCCGCCAATAATGTCTTTGTTTTAACGACTGCTACACAAATTCGTGTATCATATACGTGGCACTCTCTCCTTTACTTCTCGATAGTATAAAACGGGCTGCCCTCCTCCGAACTTTTTCGTTGTGCTCTGTCAATGCTATATGATGCGGATACCAAACCGCACTGCAGTGCAGTATTCCAAAAGAGGTAGGACAAGCGTAGTGTAAGCAGTCGTTTTAGCAAATCTGTTACATTTTCTAAGTGTTCTACCAATATATCGCAGTGTTTGGTTTGCTTTCTCCACAACATCATGTGTGCCATCGTTCCTATTTAAGTTATTCGTGATTGTAATCCCTAAGCTGGCCGTTGTGGCTGAGCGGTTCTAGGCGTTTCAGTACGGAGCCGCGCTGCTCCTACGGTCGCAGGTTCGAATCCTGCCTCGGATGTGTGTGATGTTCTGAGGTCAGTTAGGTGTAAGTAGTTCTACGTCTAGGGGACTGATGACCTCAGATGTTAAGTCCCGTAGTGCTTAGAACCATTTTTGTAATCCCTAACTATTTTGTTGAGTTTACAGCCTTTAGATTTGTGCGATTTATCTTGTAACTGAAATTCAGCACATTGTTCTTAGTACTCATGTGCATGACTTCACACTTTTCATGATTTAGAGTCAACTGCTACTTTTTGCACATGCAGATGTCTAAGCCATTTTGATCGTCCGATGACATTACATGACAGTAGATGACAGCATCGTCTGCAAGCATTAAAAAGATTGCTCAGGTTGTCTGATAGATCGTTTATGTAGATCAGGAACAACACTCCGTTGGGGAACTCCAGATATTACTTCTGTTTAACTCGATGCTAAGTCTCTTTCGTTTCCAGATAATAGTTACGAAAAATAGCTACAATTATAATTTGACATAGAAATGTTAATTAAATTTTTATGGCCATTAACAAAGATTTCGAGCCACATGACACTAAGCTTTGAAAAATAAATTACATGCAGTTCATAGAGGTTCCCACTCGAAAATTAATAGAATATGAGGATATCCAGATAGTACATATCAACAGTTTGAAATTCTTGGGATGAAAACTGATAGCAAATTCACTTCGGAGAAGCTAAAAGTACTACTGCCGAAACGCCCAAATAAAATGTTTCTTCAAAAGTTTCTGGGTTGCAACTTATAAACAGTCATTAGCGTTTACGCCTACTTCACACGCGGTATCTCGATCTGGACAGATGGGTTTTATCTGTAAAATCTTAAGAACCTCAACACGCAGGTTCTCTGTTACGAACCATAGAAAACTTCTCTAGAAGTAGTCCGAGTCGATCTTTACGTACGTGCAGTTCTGTGGTGTTCATCCAACTATTGCAGAGCTGTGAGTCCAATGCATCCTTTGATGCACTTGAACTTAAAGCGACGGCATGTAACTCGTGGAAGGAAGAGCTAGAAGAAATACGACTACGAGGACTGTTGCCGTACTGTAAGCTGCTGTCTGCTACTAACACGAAGTTATGGCTTAGGACTGTGACTGCAGATAGCGCCTAACGCTCATCATATGCATACACTTACGTCGTGGAAATTACACCACTTACCTCTACAAAATGGTTCAAATGGCTCTGAGCACTATGGGACTAAACATCTCAGGTCATCAGTCCCCTAGAACTTAGAACTACTTAAACCTAACTAACCTAAGGACATCACACACATCCGTGCCCGAAGCAGGATTCGAACCTGCGACTGTAGCGGTCGCGCGGTTCCAGACTGAAGCGCCTAGAACCACTCGGCCACACCGGCCGGCTTACCTCTACACTGCGTTAAAGATTCCCATACAGCGAACTTGGTTTCTAGTGAGTGGTATCCGCATCCGCGTATAACTTTGCGTAAAATACGAACACTAGTTTCGCATTAATAGAAACATATTTCACACTTCCGAAACCACAAAATTATACGGACTCATCATAAATTTTTTTCATCCTCTCTTCATAAACAATCGGATGCGTTCTCATGCACAGCTATTTCTGTATCCTATGGACCGTCTGGTCATAAGACTATATCGACATATTAATTAATTTTTACCTAATGGAAGCCGTGGCGTAACCAACTAATTATGCAGCATTTTTACTTCAGGACATATTAGTGCGTTTTTTTGCTGTTCTTTATCTCTTTCCCTTAATGATTTAAATGAACTGCATTTTTTACCACTTATCATGTGTTAGTATGATCTTATCACTTAAAATATACTCTGTACGTCGTAATACAACTTTTTAATCAACTTGGGTATCATTTATATATTTTCTGTACACGAATTATGAATGATTTTAAATAAAATTGTTTAATCACTGGACGGTATTTGCCTCTACCCGTTTCTGTGTAGCCCGTGATACTAATAACATTAGAAAAAGTACTGCATTATACTTCACAAGAATTTAAGTACTCCAAACAATTTAGCATTATTCTGTAAGGATTTTCACGACAAATCCGTCTACCTACGGCGGGACACTTGGTACACAACATGCACAGGAAAAGATAAACAAAATCAGCCATAAAAAGAAAACCAGTAAGACAACGGCTGTTAGCACCGACGATTGGGACTTGTTGTCACAGTATTTAGAATATATCGATACTTCAGCTGCCGAAACATCATTATAGTGAGACTGAAGCGTGCACGGCTCGCATTTGTCTCTTTTATTGTTTGGCATCTTCTATTACGGTACTGCCACCTCATTTTCTTATTCTATTTACTGCCTTACTTGCCCGTGAGCGGCGGCAGCAGCAGCGCGTATCGATAAGTGCACTGTCATACCATCTCTGGAGCGACCGACAGTAATTTCCGGGTCGTCGTGTGTCTGGCAGGCAGTTCTGGACGACCCAGCAGTGCAGTCGGGACGCAGCAGCAGAGAAGTCGGGGGAACGGAGCGCCGGTGATGCGCCGACAGCCAGTGCTCGCCGACCGCTGGCGACCAACATGAACTGTCCGACAGAGGGAGATTGGAGCAGTACGACCGTTGTTTGGTCGTTTGGTTGGTCGTCTCATCGGACGACGTATACTTAGCTCTTTAATGTTTCAAGATATGTAGAATCGTACTGTAAAATCAAATAGGTAAAATAAAACTAACATTGGTCGATGAGTAACGAGGAAATGAATAAGACAAAAAATTACCAAGATTGTCATTTTCTTTCTACATTTTCGAACTCACTTCAAAAATCTTATTGTAATCGATGACCGAATTACTTGCCGAGCATTTATAGTCAGCTAATCGGTGAAAACTGGGGTTTTCTGTTAAGTCGCCTGTTAAGTCTAAGGGTTGCACGCTGATAAATACATGTAAGATTAATGTAGAATGTTTGGGTTCATTTTCTTTATTGCTAAGAAAGACTCCAGTTTGTAGTCAAATATGCATTGGCGGAAAAAGATCGCAACACAAAAAATAATTAATGTAGAGTAATGTAGAGTAATTTCGGGACTACATTTGTCTAGGTAACATATTTAGCATAAGTGATTAACATTGCAAGATCACACTGTAATGTAAGCACGGGATAAGCCACTGCAAGTGTGAAATGCTGGTGCATTAACAACATCCAAGCATTGTGTTGTGCACGGATATGAGTTTGTGTGATGGAGAGGACGGTTAATGCTGGTTGTGGATGATGATGGAGTTGTCGTTTGTAGATGTCCCTCATGTCCCCGATTGGAGACATGATCTGATGATCGAGAAGACCAAGGCAACATGTCGTCACCCTGCAGTGTTATCCTGTTCGAAAATACCCGCTGCACTGATCTTCATGAATGGCAGCACGAGAGGTCGAATCACCAGATTGATGAACTAATTTGCATTCAGGGTACGTGGGATAGCCACGAGAGTGGTCCCGCTGTCATACGAAATCACATCCCAGACCACAGCTCAAAGTGTGGGTCCAGTGTGACAGGTTGGTTTCAGGTCCTCACCCGACTTCCTTCTAGCCAACATACAGCCATCACTATCAGCGATGCAGAACCAGAAACACAAAAGACCTCCATCTGCCCTCTAATGAGCTATTGCTGGACACGCCTGAGGTCGAAAATGGCGATTGTCTGGGGTCAGTGGAATGCACGCTACAGAGCGTCTGGATCGAAGCTGTCCTTGAAGTAACCATTTCATAACAGTTCGTTGTGTCACAGTGGTGCCAACAGCTGCTCGAAATGCTGCTGCAGCCAAATGCCGAACACGATCGTCTTCTCACTCCTTTGTGCCAAGTGGCCGTCCGGATCCGGCTCTCCTTGCGACCATACATTCCCGTGACTAGCACTGCAATCAATCACGTGCAATGGCTACATTCCTGCCAAGTCTTTCTGGAGTATCACAGAAGGAATATCCATCTTCTCGTAGCCATATTATAAGACCATGTTCAACTGGTTCAAATGGCTTTGAGCACTATGGGACTTAACATCTTAGGTCATTAGTCCCCTAGAAATTAGAACTACCTAAACCTAACTGACCTAAGGACATCACACACATCCATGCCCGAGGCAGGATTCGAACCTGCGACCGTAGCGGTCGTGCAGTTCCAGACTGAAGCGTCTAGAACCGCTCGGCCACCCCAGCCGGCCATGTTCAATTCAGCGATGTGCGTTCATGTAACCTTAAAGGCATTCTTGACTAACATCAACTGACCACGTCCATTCTCAACGGTAACTAACACTAACGACCGTTACATCGTGTATTTGAAGCAAATCTGATTCGCATCGTCACAGTGGCGCTACTAGCGCCACTCTTATGCTTGGGCTTGAAATCATCAATCAGATCATCGAAGAAAACACTTGGGACACGGTATAGAATTCACGATATCCAGGAACATATGACTCAGTATGCCAATACCGTTTATTTTTGAAGGATGCATACGGAGCCTGAAGATGGCGGAATGGAACATCGAAACTGGTTGTAAAAGTAAAATAAAATCTCCAATTGACAGCGTTTGGCGAATTTCGTTGTTAAATACTTCACCAGTCGCTGTCCCATGTCCACAATGGATCAACAGGAACTTTCGTTAACGTCGCACAACTCCTTCTTGGCGTCACGTCTTTTTTCTTATTTATTTATTTGCTTTTAACAGGAATTTTAATAAATTGAATTTTACTGACAAAACTTTACATGCTCTCAAAATATTCGAATGAATCATTTAGATGGTAGATGGCATGGGTATACCGAGTAAAAAATGTGGAGGCTAGTGTTACACATTGCATGTACAGACGTACCACGCCACACGGGAACACCTACGTGTTTCTCTTAGCATTGACGGACCAGATGTTCAGTATTCGTATGTTTTGTGTCTGTTACTACTGTCTGTCTGTCGGTGTTATGATTAAAATAACACTGATCGCCTTCTCATCAAAGGAAATTTTATTCATAAACACCGCTTTTACCGAACAACGTAGGTTATTCAGAACCAAAACACCGGTTTTAATCGGTCTGTTCTTCCCATCTCTAGCGGGTTGTGGGCGTGTGGTTGTCAGTTCTCAATAACAATGCTACGATGCGTCGGGCTAACTTTGGGACTCTTTGCTCACAATACTGCACACGCCTTTGTGATGCGATGCTCGGGTATAAGAGCAAACACGTTCAGCTCGTTAGGGCCCATGTTCATCTAGCACAGCTACTATTCTTGAAATACCGGCCAAAGCGCTGAAATTTGTGCTTTTATCCGCTGCTTATGTTGGAACGCACTTCTTGATGACCTATTTGGAAAGGGAATATTTCAGAATTCGCATAAAATGCGACAAGTTAACGTGGAAACAGTCCAATCACTGTAACCAGTCCCCTTGTTTCTGTTTCATGCGGACTACGAATCTCATTTGTCACTAATGTACAGCAAATCTGCCTTAAATTGTGTAATGTCATGTTGACTTTATTCGCGATATTGTATTAACAGTTTTGTATGGTATATGGTTAACAATCGAGTTATATTTACCCGAATATTAGGAAGAGAGACAGGGGGAGTAGCGATTAAAGCTAACCCGTAATTCCAGTTACGCATTTATCTGCTGCCAATTGATCTGAATTCGACACCAGAGAAACAAACGACATAAAAAATTCCGGGAACAATATCTTGTTTGCCCACTAATAGCATGCTAGCAGAGAATGCGTTATACACTCCGTCATTGTAATCTACTTCTATTAATCTGATATATGCATAGAAGGCCGAGGACGAAACAGCTCTGTCTGATTCAATGCGTAATCAAACGACATATTCAGCCGCTGCAGGATTTCCAGTATAATCTGTTATGACTGAGGCATCCGACAGTAAGTTGTTACAATATCCCTTATACTCCAGTTTCAAAGAGAATTTGTAGCAGAACGCTTGTGGTTTTTCTGTGCCGTAGAACTTCTTGTGGTTTTTCTCTGTCGTGGAAGCAGTTACAGGGTAACAGAGTCGATGAGAGTATTCTACATCCTTTTCAAACATTGCCTCTTCTTGGGTAACATCTCAGTGTCTGTCTGGAGTAAGGGTCAGTGACTGGAACATTGGCTTAACACCAATGTGCCTCACTAGGCTTCGTACTATTGGTAGAATTAGCCTGACCTTTCTCTATTGTGAGACTCAATTATAAAATTATGGTATGGGGCCTACATTTTAACGTAGAATTTGAAACACGAAACAACATGATATGTTTAAAAACAATACTGAATTTTTATGTATGTGTTTCACAGGGTCATCTGTTGTATCACAGTTAATGATTCATACATGAGTATGCGGTGACAAGTATCAGCAGGATACCGAGGAGCCTCCAGCACCAGCTATAGGAGGCCAAAAGTTGTGGAGATGGCTCTAGCATAGGTCAAAACCGGCAAATAAACAAATATTATTGCGACCTCGACTGTCGAGTGTAATTTAAATGGCCGGCCGCTGTGGCCGAGCGGTTCTAGGCACTTCAGTCTACGCTGCTACGGTCATAGGTTCGAATCCGGCCTCGGGCATGGATGTGTGTGATGTCCTTAGGTTAGTTAGCTTTAAGTAGTTCTAAGTCTAGGGGACTGATGACCTCAGATGTTAAGTCCCGTAGTGCTTGGAGCTATTTGAGCCACTTGAAAGATCTACTCCAAGTTAAAGAGGTTGGCTCAAAGAGAGGAATTTGTGGTGGTCTGTATCAAACCACTCAGGAGACGGACCACTCAGCAAAAAAACGTTCACATGTTCATGCTCTGAATGTGGGTAAATGGAAGGTTATGCAGATTACAGTTTTTGCCCAATTACAACAGCGGCTCCGAGTAACTGGTAAATTCACAACTAGGACGACTGACTATGACGACCCACCGACGCGTAGTCCTCTAGAATTTGAAGAGGACGTTCTTCGCCACCTTGAAGACAATCCGACGAAGAGTGCTCGAAACGTTGCCCACGCCATGGCCACTTATAGAGCACACAGGTCAGTGTCTCTTCTCAGAACGTAAGAAAAGCTCCTGCAACTTGTAAGTTTCTATTAAACAAATGGATTAAATGGCAAATACAGTTGGAGACAGACCTATCTACTAAACTAAAACAAAGAGAAAAATAATTTTTAAAATATTGCAATGTACAATTGTTCATCGAAGACTGTTTTTATCGCATTCTCTTAGTATATCTGCAATGTCCTCCCTATGAGGCAGGAATCACAGTCTCTAGAACATATTAATTGTAACAAAGGTCTCTCTCTTTTAGTATTCATGTAATATCCTCAGCCTCTCAACAGTAACAATTTACATTAAGCAAAACAGATGAGAAAAAAGTGGTAGTCTTCGAGAGATAGTAATAAAGAAAATATTTGGCCCCAGGAGGGGGACAGAGCCATAGGAATGGAGTTACTCACACGCAGGTATTGGCCAAAGGATGAAGGAAAGAGGGCTGATGTGGGTAGGTCGCCTAATTAAAATAGAAGAGGATAAAAATCCGTGGAAAGCGGAAGGGGCCGAGGAAGACCATAAGCAAGATGCAAGGATGATATCAATTGGGATGCGGGGACTGGAGAACAAGTCGTGAAAGCCAGGAACAGAAATGACTGGTGGAGGAATGTGGAGATCACATGTGGTCTCTGTTATGATGACGACGAACGAGTCGTCGCCAATGTCGACTGGTGGCCAATGCTTAAAAGAAACGTATAAAGCACAGCAGGTTTGTCAGTAACGTTGATAAGGTGCTGTCTGCGTGGTCTGGATCTGAAACGACTAAAATAATTAGAAGTCGTTGGTAAAAAATAATATATATTGTACTAAACTGGTTGTACAGAATTCTTCTTGGCTGCATACATATAATTATAAACAGATAGCTATTGAGGCCTCACTTACGCCATACTAAGCGCCATGTTAGAGGTTGCTTCCTATCAGCTGAAAGCTAGGCTGTTTTATTACTGGACGTCCCGAGCAAGAGCGGACGAGAGCTCGCTAGAAACTTCATAGAAGCCACGGAGCGGCGCTAGTGGCGCTGGTCGCGACTCTCCGGTCGAACGATACTAATACGGACCGCGGTAGATAACTGTAACCTCTAACAAGTGTGATATCGAACGTTGCTACCACAGTGTCCTATGACAAAGTGAAATTAAGAAGAAGAAGAAGAGGAGGAGGAAACTGGTTAGGAAGTACATACGACGTACATTACCTGTAGTACTATTCCAAGAATGTATATTCTAATTTCTTCTCAGCAGTTCGTCGTTTCCTTTACAAAACTACTGACATACAAGCGAGATGAGTTATTTTGTTAGTTTGCATACTGTCCAGTTTTTAAGGGCTGCGTGCAACTGTGTGAAGCTGTGGCCACTCGTTTTGCCATTTAGCGATGTTTGGTGTTGATTGGCGTTTAGAGCGTCGGAATATTAGTGAAAGCACCAGGTGCGGATTCTAGGGTCCAAGTGAAGAGTCTCACGCTCGCATTTTTTATTTTATGGAGGATTTTTATTTTGGCCACTTCCTAATGGCGGTTCAGCAGACAAACTACACCGAGGAGACAGAGTCATGAGGCACCTCCTAATATCGCGTCGGACCTCGTTTTTCCCGGCACAGTGCAGCAGCTCGATGTGGTATTGACCTGGTAAGTCACTGGATAATGATGATGATGATGATGATGATGATGATGATATTTGGTTTGCGGAGCGCTCAACTGCTCGGTTATCAGCACCATTACAAATTCTCAATCTTTACACAGTCCAGACTTGCCACTTACACGAATGATGATGAAATGATGCGGACTCGACAAACGTCCAGTTCCCGAGCGGAAAAATCCCCGACCAGACGGGGAATCGAACCCGGGACCCCGTGAACCAGGGGCAAAGCCATTGGAAGCCCCCTGCAGATGTATGAAGCCATGCTGCCTCTATAGCCACCCATAATTTTGAAAATGTTGACGGAGCACAGTTCTGTACAAGAACTGACCTCTCCATGATGTCCCAAAAATGGTTGAAATGGCTCTGAGCACTATGGGACTGAGGTCATCAGTCTCCTAGAACATAGAACTACTTAAACCTAGCTAACCTAAGGACATCACACACATCCATGCCCGAGGCAGGATTCGAACCTGCGACCGTAGCGGTCGCGCGGTTCCAGACTTACGCGCCTGGAACCGCTAACCACACCGGCCGGCATTATGTCCCAAAAATGTTCGATGGGATTTATGTCGGGTGAACCAAACCATTCACTTGAATTATCCAGAATATTCTCCAAATATAATTACTTCCGGTCAATGATCGGTTAAGTTGGATCAGAGGACCAAGTACATTCCATGTCAACAATTGTCCACACTATTATGGGGCCACCACCAGCTTGCAAAGGACCCTGTTGACAACTTGGGTCCACGGCAAACTCTGCCGTCAGCATCTATCAACTGAAATCTGGACTTATCGGACCAGGCTACGGTTTTCCAGTCATCAAAGGTCCAGCCGATATGGTCACGAGCCCACGACAGGTACTGAAGGTGATGTCGTGCTGTTGGTAAAAGCACTGGTGTCGGTCGTCTGCTGCCACAGCCCAAAAACGCCAAATTTCGCCGCACTGTCCTAATGGATACGTTGGTCGTACATACCCTGTTGCTTTCAGCTCGTCTTTAAGCACTGACAATAAACGCCGCTACTCTTGGTCGTTAAGTGAAAGCCATCGCCCACTGATTTGTCCGTGGTGAGATGCAACGCCTGAAATTTGGTTTTCTCTGCGCACTTTTGACACTGTGATCGCATATATTGAATTCCCTGACGATTTCCGAAATGGAACGTCTCACGCGTCTAGCTCCAACTGCCATTCTGCGTTGAGAGTCTCTTGATTAAAGTCATGCGGCCATTATCACATCGGAAACCTCTTGACATGAATCACCTGAATGCAAATCACATCTGCGCCAACGCACTGCCCTTTTATGCTCCGTGTACGCGAAACTGCCACCATCTGTATTCGTGTATCACAATACTTTTGTCACCTCACTGTATAATAATTTGAATTTTTTTTGAGGTCTAGAGGTCACGATTCAGCTGTCATATTTTAAGAAATGGAGTCACTAGAAGTGGTACACTAAGAACAGTACGCCACACACCATGCGGTGTCTTGCAGAGTATACATGTAGGTGTAGAACAGAAGGGTTAAGAAACGACGACCTTGACGGAAAAAGACCCTCGAGGTCTCGTTGTAACTAACGGCGCGCACTTAACGATTCCGGGCGTTGCTCTCGAGTTTATCTCGACACTGATCCGAAGGTAACACCACCTGCAACGTGACCTCATTATCGCGCCAGCGTTCGGAAAACTCAGCTCCTTGGTGGCGCCCACAGGGGGCGGCGAGCGTCAGCGCGGGGCGTGTTGGGAGTCACGGCCGCCCCGCTCCGGGGCAGCAAATCGAATTCAATTTCCTGCGAAACAAAGAAGCCCTCGTCGGCGCCGCGACGCTGGGGCGTCGGCCGCGCCCGCAACAGGAAATGAGAGCGGCTCATGGCGCGGCGTAGCGTGGGGAGGCGTCGTGTGGCGTCCATCACCTGCTGCAGGCCGCCGCCGCCGCCCGCTAAACGGCTCGTAGACGGGTCTGCCCGCACTAGAGCAGCATCGCAAAGTCGGCAGAGGGTGAACACCTCTGATCAAAAGTATCCGGACACCCCTATGTAACGTGAAATTTACCACTGGATGTCACGAGAGGCGGCTCCGACTGTATCAAAGGAAGCAGGGAGTATTGTGTTGTCAGTAGAGACGCAGTAACAGTAGAACGGGTCGTCAGGAGAGTTCAGTGACTTCAAAAGTGGGCTAGTCACTGGATGTCTCACCTGAGTAACAGAATCATCATGGACATTTCACCATTATGGAGCTGCCCAAGTCGACAGTTGGTGAAGTGGTAGTGAAGTGGAAACGCCAAAGAACAACCATAGCTAAATCAAAACCAGGTTGATCTCATGTACTGACAGGCAAACCGCCGAGCATTAAGGAGGGTGGATGTAAAAAATCGCGTGCAGTCGGCGGAATGTATCACTCGAGAATTGTAAGGTACTACAAGCTATCCAGCAACCACAATGACTGAGCATATGGAGATAAAGAAAATTGTAGAGCAGCTCATCATAAGCCATATCTGTGATGGTGTAAAGAACGGTGCCACTGGAGAGCGGATGGCTGGATACGAATGATTTGGAGTGACGAATCACGCTATAACCTGTGGCAATCCGAAGTTTGGGTTTGGCAAATGCTTGAAGAGCATTATCTGCCATCATGTTTAATGCCAACAGTTAAGTGCTGATCTGGTGTTATTGTATGAGGTTGATCTTAGTGGTTAAGGTCTTGACTCCTTAACGCGCTTAGGAGAAGGCTAAATGCGGATGGGTATCAACTCATTTTACGGCATTATGCGCTGAGTACAGTAGAGGAACAGTTCGGTGACCATGACTGACTGAATGGACATGACAATGCATTCCCTCATAAGGCTCAATCTTCAAAGCAATGATCTGCGGCAAGAACAACCCTGAAATGGAGTGGCCTGCCCAGAGCCCCAACCTGAGCCCAATGGAACAACTTTGGGATACGCTAGAACGTCGACTTCGCTCCATATCCCAATGTCCAATCACTAATTGCTCAGGTTTCGGATCTTGAGGAAGACTGGGCTGCCGCTGCTCCACAGACACTTAGACACCTCACTGAAAGTGTACTCAGAAGATTTCGAGTCGTCATGAAGGCGAATGGTAGACACGACACAAATTTATGTCCAATAATATATGTCCGGATACTTTTGATCAGAGAGTGTATGTTGTACCACCTCGCTTGCTGTATTTGAAAATGGGAACTCTCCTCACCAAAGAGGTGCGGGAGGAAAGTAGTTCCATTCGGCAAGGTTTCAGCTGGTCGCACCGTTAACATGTCTTTCACATTCTTCTGAGTGTCCATCTTGGGTATTAATAATAGCTTCAGCTGTATTTTGGACCTGTATTACTGTACCACCACCAGTTTCATGGCGTTAAAGCCATATCTTCAGATGACATATGATTAAAAAGCCTAAAGATCTGCCTTTAACGCCATGAAATCGGTAGTGGTACATTAATAAAGGACTAAAATACAGCTGAAGCGATTATTAATACCCAAGATGAATATTCATAGCTGTGGTTGCCTCACCTACAAGGTTGTCGTCTTAATGTTCTCGAAAGTCACAGAATGTCGTCATTTAAAAAAATTTTCAATTTCAGGAAAAGAAGGTCACAAAGACTCAGATCAGGTTGCGTAGGGGGACTGACTGTAAAACAACAGCAATGCTTTTTGACGACAAAAATTCCGTGATAGAAGTAGCCGTATGTATGTGCAGCATCCACTGGTCTGCAATGCCAGGTCTCACTCGAGTCACACTCCTCCTGAGCCTTTCAAGGCCATTTCTTTTAATCCACTTGGTTGGAAAGTTGTCTCGGAGAAACAGATTCTTTATGCACGAACTTCTACGGTCAAAAAATCGAATCATCATTGGTTTGATCTTGATTTGCTCATTCGGGCTTTTTCTGTTGAGAAGCTGTGTCAGTGTGCCACTCCCTACTTTGCGACTTTGTCTCAGGATCGTACTCAAAAATCCAGGATTCATCACCTGTGATCACACGACTGGATTACTAGTGATCATTGGCATTCTTCTCAAGATGATCAACGCACACGTTTCTTCGATCGTCCCTCAGTTCAGTTGTGATGCTCTCCAGCACCATTTTGGAATGAACCTTTCGCCTGTGCTAAACTTCAGTCGAAATTTGATATACGCTGACCGTACTTAATAGTTTACCCATCATCGTTATCGTTAAACGTCGGTCTGATCTCACAAGAGTACACATACTTCCGAAGTTTCCGTCGGTTTGCGGAGGTCTTTTCTGAGCAAGGTTCACCTTCAACGTTTTCCCGGCGTCTGTTTCAACTTTAGTCATATAGCGTTTGAGAATTAGGTCACAATCGCAGATTCCAAAAGTTTAACACAAAACCTGATGACCTGACGTTGCACTAAATTCTGCTGTTGCGTTTTCGTAACATACAACATAAACACTGCTTCATGGATGGCTCTCTCAATAATCACGTAATAGCTCTACGAACCTGAAACTGAGCTTCTGGAAGGGATGAACACAATAGTCTGCACAAGTAGAACAACACATTGTTGCCAGCTCGCTCGCTGTCTAGTCAGTCTCATACTAAACGGCTAACCTACTGCACGGTCACTGATTTCCAGTTCTAGATAGTCTGTGCAACCGTTCGCAGTGGAAACAAAAATTTCATCCATATGTATTGTAAAAGTGTATGTAAGTATGTCACATCTTCTCCTAAATCAGCCGACTAATTTTAACCAAACTTGGTACACATGTTACTTACTGTCTGGAGAGAATCGCTGTGCGGGGTAACAATCAACTACCTGTCAAAGGTGGGCGTGGAAGAGGAATGTAAGCCACGACACTCGAATACCCAGACTTTACTCATACAGTATTTGAGAATGATAGCACTTAGTAAGATGTAACAAACTGTACACGTAATTTCAAATCTTTGCGAAACTTTTTCTAGCTAACAATTCCCACAAAATGTTGAAAGAAAAAAGTTTATTGTTTATTACATTTCCGCTGTTCGTGCAGTAAAACTGTCGCGTCAGGCATGACGTTTTGATTTATTACTTCTTTACTAATT
Organism: Schistocerca cancellata; assembly: GCF_023864275.1. NCBI lineage: Eukaryota > Metazoa > Arthropoda > Insecta > Orthoptera > Acrididae > Schistocerca > Schistocerca cancellata. The sequence continues at coordinate 212,999,623 of NC_064627.1, forward strand.
ATGGTATTCGCCGCACATTTATCAGCCATTATTCACGTACACCACGGAATGTACCTGCAAAATTACATCACTGTACAATACATAGTTCAGCAAATATGACGTCACAAACACTGAAATGCGTCAAAACATAGCTGAAGGACGAAATTTGCTAGAGATACAGCTGAACTCTGAGTACAGATATTTGTGAAATATGTTAAATATATGTAACACGTGCATACGCGTGCAAAGTCACAGGTAGAAGGCTCCTCCCAAAGCCCTGTATTGATTTCAACCAAACTTGGGACACATTCTATTTACTACCTTTAAAGAAATACTGCGGGGTGCAGCCACCAGTTTCCTATTGGAGTTGTGGTGATAACATGGACAGAGAAGGATTTAAGAAATGGACAGAGTTAGAGGGAAGGAGGAGATCGACAGAGAGAGAGGTGGAAATGACCAGAAAGGGAGGAGGAGTAGGAAGTGGACAGAGAAAGGAAAGAAGAGGGGATGGAAAGAGAGGTGATGAACAGAGAGAAGGGGAAGCAGGCAATGGACTAAGAGAAGTTTGGAATGAATATATACCAAAGCAATGCGGGTTACTGAGTTTGTTTTCAGTACATCATGTACAACAAATTTAAATATTTAAAATGCTGTGCGTAATCTCATGTTAAAGATTTAAGGCCGTAAGAAAAGTATACAGTTATAAACCGTGAATATGACTTGAAGCAGCATAACTCACTGCGTGCAAGTTACCTAGATGATATTCGTCCAACATTTGAGAATGTAAGCACTTAGTAATTTCCAACTAACTTTAAAAAGAATTTCAAACAACTTTTAAACTTTTTTCAGGAGCGCTAGTTCTGAAAGGTTCGCAGGAGAGCTCCTGTAAAGTTTGGAATGTAGGAGACGAGGTACTGGCAGAACTGAAGCTGTGAGGACCGGTCGTGAGTCATGTTTGGGTAGCTCAGTTGGTAGAGCACTTGCCCGCGAAAGGCAAAGGTCCCGAGTTCGCGTCTCGGTCCGGCACACAGTTTTAATCTGCCAGGAAGTTTCATCTTTTGAACTTTTTCTTGTTTACATCTCCACAAAATAATGATAAGAACACAGTTAATCGATTCCTAAATGTTCATTGTCGTGAAGTTGAGCTGGCGTCCGGAGACATGTGGACGCGAAGACTTGAGGACGCAGGAAATCTGTGGACACGCCAGGTTACCCATGAAGGGTACAGGGTGCACCCATCTGCAGGTGGTCGCTCATGTCGGCACCAATGATGTGTGTCGCTATGGATCGGAGGAAATCCTCTCTGGCTTCCGGCGGCTATCTGATTTGGTGAAGACTGCCAGTCTCGCTAGCGGGATGAATGCAGAGCTCACCATCTGCAGCATCGTCGACAGCACTGACAGCGGATCTTTGGTACAGAGTCGAGTGGAGGGTCTGAATCAGAGGCTGAGACGGTTCTGCGACCGTGTGGGCTGCAGATTCCTCGACTTGCGCCATAGGGTGGTGGGATTTCCGGTTCCGCTGGATTGGTCAGGAGTCCACTACACGCAGAAATCGGCTACACGGGTAGCAGGGGTTGTGTGGCGTGGACTGGGCGGTTTTTAGGCCTCGGGCAAGTACGGAAAGGGCAACAGCCTCAAAGGGTGCGGGGAAAAGTCAGGACATGCGGGGGCCAAGCAGCAATCGGTATTGTAAACTGTCGAAGCTGCATTGGTAAAGTATCGGAACTTCAAGCGCTGATAGAAAGCACCGACGCTGAAATCGTTATAGGTACAGAAAGCTGGCTGAAGCCGGAGATAAATTCTGCCGAAATTTTTACAAAGGCACAGACGGTGTTTAGAAAGGATAGATTGCATGCAACCGGTGGTGGCGTGTTTATAGCTGTTAGTAGTAGTTTATCCTGTAGTGAAGTAGAAAAATGGCTCTGAGCACTATGCGACTTAACTTCTTAGGTCATCAGTCGCCTAGAACTTAGAACTAATTAAACCTAACTAACCTAAGGACATCACACACATCCATGCCCGAGGCAGGATTCGAACCTGCGACCGTCGCGGTCGCTCGGCTCCACACCGTAGCGCCTAGACCCGCACGGCCACTCCGGCCGGCAGTGAAGTAGAAGTGGATAGTTCCTGTGAATTATTATGGGTGGAGGTTACACTCAACAACCGAGCTAGGTTAATAGTTGGCTCCTTTTACCGACCTCCCGACTCAGCAGAATTAGTGGCACCACAACTGAGAGAAAATTTGGAATACATTTCACATAAATTTTCTCAGCATGTTATAGTCTTAGGTGGAGATTTCAATTTACCAGATATAGACTGGGACACTCAGATGTTTAGGGCGGGTGGTAGGGACAGAGCATCGAGTGACATTACACTGAATGCACTATCCTAAAATTACCTCGAGCAATTAAACAGAGAACCGACTCGTGGAGATAACATCTTGGACTTACTGATAACAAACAGACCCGAACTTTTCGACTCTGTAAGTGCAAAACAGGGAATCAGTCATCATAATTCCGTTGCAGCATCCTTGAATATGGGAGTTAATAGGAATATAAGAAAAGGGAGGAAGGTTTATCTGTTTAGCAAGAGTAATAGAAGACAGATTTCAGACTACCTAACAGATCAAAACGAAAATTTCTGTTCCGACACTGACAATGTTGAGTGTTTATGGAAAAAGTGCAAGGCAATCGTAAAATGCGCTTTAGACAGGTACGTGCCGAGTAAAACTGTGAGGGACGGGAAAAACCCACCGTGGATCAACAACAAAATTAGGAAACTACTGCGAAAGCAAAGAGAGCTTCACTAGAAGTTTAAACGCAGCCAAAACCTCTCAGACAAACAGAAGCTAAACGATGTCAAAGTTAACGTAAGGAGGGCTATGCGTGAAGCGTTCAGTGAATTCGAAAGTAAAATTCTATGTACCGACTTGACAGAAAATCCTAGGAAGTTCTGGTCTTACGTTAAATCGGTAATTAGCTCGAAATAGCATATCCAGATACTCCGGGATGATGATGGCATTGAAACAGAGGGTGACAGGCGTAAAGCTGAAATACTACTCACCTTTTTCCAAAGCTGTTTCACAGAGGAAGACCGCACTGCAGTTCCTTCTCTAAATCCTCGCACAAACGAAAAAATGGCTGTCATCGAAATAAATGTCCAAGGAATAGAAAAGCAACTGGAATCACTCAACAGAGGAAAGTCCACTGGACCTAACGGGATACCAATTCGATTCTACACAGAGTACGCGAAAGAATTTGCCCCCCTTCTAACAGCCGTGTACCGCAAGTCTCCAGATTCCAAATGATTGTAAAAGAGCACAGGTAGTCCCAGTCTTCAAGAAGGGTCGTCGAGCAGATGCACAAGACTATAGACCTATATCTCTGACGTCGATCTGTTGTAGAATTTTAGAACATGTTTTTTGCTCGAGTATCATGTCGTTTTTGGAAACTCAGAATCTACTATGTAGGAATCAACATGGATTCCGGAAACAGCGATCGTGTGAGACCCAACTCGCTTTATTTGTTCATGAGACCCAGAAAATAGTAGATACAGGCTCCCAGGTAGATGCTATTTTCCTTGACTTCTGAAAGGCGTTCGATACAGTTCCGCACTGTCGCCTGATAAACAAAGTAAGAGCCTACGGAATATCAGACCAGCTGTGTGACTGGATTGAAGAGTTTTTAGCAAACACAACACAGCATGTTGTTATCAATGGAGAGACGTCTATAGACGTTAAAGTAACCTCTGGCGTGCCACAGCGGAGTGTTATGGGACCATTGCTTTTCACAATATAAATATAAATGACCTAGTAGATAGTGTCGGAAGTTCCATGCGGCTTTTCGCGGATGATGCTGTAGTATACAGAGAAGTTGCAGCATTAGAAAATTGTAGCGAAATGCAGGAGGATCTGCAGCAGATAGGCACTTGGTGCAGGGAGTGGCAACTGACCCTTAACATTGACAAATATAATGTATTGCGAATACATAGAAAGAAGGATCCTTTATTGTATGATTATATGATAGCAGAACACCCACTGGTAGCAGTTACTTCTGTAAAATATCTGGGGGTATGCATGCGGAATGATTTGAAGTGGAATGATCATATAGAATTAACTGTTGGTAAGGCGGGTACCAGGTTGAGATTCATTGGGTGAGTCCTTAGAAAATGTAGTCCATCAACAAAGGAGGTGGCTTACAAAACACTCGTTCGACCTGTACTTGAGTATTGCTCATCAGTGTGGGATCCGTACCATATCGGTTTGACGGAGGGGAGAGAGATGATTCAAAGAGAGCGGCGCGTTTCGTCACAGGGTTATTTGGTAAGCGTGATAGCGTTACGGAGATGTTTAGCAAACTCAAGTGGCAGACTCTGCAAGAAAGGCGCTTCGCATCGCGGTGTAGCTTGCTGTCCAGGTTGCGAGAGGGTGCGTTTCTGGATAAGGTATCGAATATATTGTTTCCCCCTAGTTATACCTCCCGAGAAGATAACGAATGTAAAATTAGAGAGATTCGAGCGCGCACGGAGGCTTTCAGACAGTCGTTCTTCCCGCGAACCATACGCGACTGGAACAGGAAAGGGAGGTAATGACAGTGGCACGTAAAGTGCCCTCCGCCACACACCGTTGCGTGGCTTGCGGAGTATAAATGTAGATGTAGATGTAGAATATGCAGCGCAGTAGCAATTGCAAGTAGTATTGTTTCGGTTACACGCAGCAGTGATCTGCGATGTCGCTCCCGTTTGAGCACTGGAGCGGAGCTGACAAACTGCATGTACCTGAAGTCGGAGACGAATCTTGAAGGGAAGAGGAGGAAGAAGAAATACCTCAAGCAGGACGACAATAATGATCGAAGTGTAAAACATTATGAAGATTAGTATTTTATCCATCCTCGTCACCTGTAGTCGTATATAACGAAATAATAAGCAACCAGTTGCATAAAAGGATAGTGCAGCTGCTGTAACCTTCTGAAGAAGGGTACTAAGTGCCCGAAACCGGTAAAGAAATTTTATGCAACTGGTTGCTTATTATTTCGTTATATTTTATGAAGAGACTGATAATATTAGGTCCTACTTGAAAGCCATTGCGCACATTCACAAACTAGACTAAGATCGAATCACAAGTAATATATTACAAAGATACGAAAGTCATGAGCAGTTGCTGGTTATTTACTTATCATTATGTACTGAAGAAGCATTATTATCGTTAATTTTAAGTTATATCAATAAATAACGTGTACTGCAGTTGTAGAATAAAATGATGAAGCCTGTGTAAAAAGAATGTGAATGTATCGTCGCTGATACCAATAATTCCCTAGAGCAAGCAAAGAGTTTCCAAAATAGATGTAATACAGTTTGCAAAAATTGAGTTAGTTTGCTATTTATCTTAAATACACGATTGAAGTGGTCCTTCCTTAACCATTTTTAAGGGCTTAAATTTCATAACTATCAATGAGCTTAGTAATTATTTATATGGTCGAGAACAGTACACTGGTCTTTGTTTAACTTGAATCATACTTACACTTGTTTGTTATGGGAAGTTTTATGAAACTGCACTCTTATCTACCATGTTAGATAAGTCGATAGCGTCATTACCACCACTAAATTGCTACAAATTACTTTGGTAATATTTAATAAAAAAAACAAATTGTTCGAATAATAGTGCATGTAACCTGGCGATAAAAAGATACAAAGCTTTGCTTGGCCTCAGGATATGCCTAAAATAGCAGTACACATACATCCATGTGTGTCTTTATAATACATACTTAAACACAACAAGTACTTAGGTCCTCAGAATTTTTTGAATAATATTTTAATAAAAATGCTCGGGTAACGTAAGTCTATGATGTAATTATATTTAACAGTTCGGGATATGGTTAATAAATGATTCTCCCTGGGATACTGCTTTCATTTCAGATATTGAAACGCAGTTTTAATTTTTCGAATTAAATCACAGCAGTATTCCACATTCCAACTGCGGGAAACGGCTTCCATTTCGCACAGTACATCATATTTGTACAACCGGTAGTCTGTAAAATAGCCGTCAGTCCCACGAAATGATTACAGATGATTACGAAATCTGGACATCCAGCTATAGCAATAAATACGCGCTGATGAATATCGAAACATTGATATACACTCCTGGAAATTGAAATAAGAACACCGTGAATTCATCGTCCTAGGAAGGGGAAACTTTATTGACACATTCCTGGGGTCAGATACATCACATGATCACACTGACAGAACCACAGGCACATAGACACAGGCAACAGAGCATGCACAATGTCGGCACTTTGCCATGCCATTTCCACCTGGCGCCTCAGTTGGACCAGCGCTCGTGCTGGACGTGCAGACCGCGTGAGACGACGCTTCATCCAGTCCTAAACATGCTCAATGGGGGACAGATCCGGAGATCTTGCTGGCCAGGGTAGTTGACTTACACCTTCTAGAGCACGTTGGGTGGCACGGGATACATGCGGACGTGCATTGTCCTGTTGGAACAGCAAGTTCCCTTGCCGGTCTAGGAATGGTAGAACGATGGGTTCGATGACGGTTTGGATGTACCGTGCACTATTCAGTGTCCCCTCGACGATCACCAGTGGTGTACGGCCAGTGTAGGAGATCGCTCCCCACACCATGATGCCGGGTGTTGGCCCTGTGTGCCTCGGTCGTATGCAGTCCTGATTGTGGCGCTCACCTGCACGGCGCCAAACACGCATACGACCATCATTGGCACCAAGGCAGAAGCGACTCTCATCGCTGAAGACGACACGTCTCCATTCGTCCCTCCATTCACGCCTGTCGCGACACCACTGGAGGCGGGCTGCACGATGTTGGGGCGTGAGCGGAAGACGGCCTAACGGTGTGCGGGAGCGTAGCCCAGCTTCATGGAGACGGTTGCGAATGGTCCTCGCCGATACCCCAGGAGCAACAGTGTCCCTAATTTGCTGGGAAGTGGCGGTGCGGTCCCCTACGGCACTGCGTAGGATCCTACGGTCTTGACGTGCATCCGTGCGTTGCTGCGGTCCGGTCCCAGGTCGACGGGCACGTGCACCTTCCGCCGACCACTGGCGACAACATCGATGTACTGTGGAGACCTCACGCCCCACGTGTTGAGCAATTCGGCGGTACGTTCACCCGGCCTCCCGCATGCCCACTATACGCCCTCGCTCAAAGTCCGTCAACTGCACATACGGTTCACGTCCACGCTGTCGCTGCATGCTACCAGTGTTAAAGACTGCGATGGAGCTCCGTATTCCACGGCAAACTGGCTGACACTGACGGCGGCGGTGCACAAATGCTGCGCAGCTAGCGCCATTCGACGGCCAACACCGCGGTTCCTGGTGTGTCCGCTGTGCCGTGCGTGTGATCATTGCTTGTACAGCCCTCTCGCAGTGTCCGGAGCAAGTATGGTGGGTCTGACACACCGGTGTCAATGAGTTCTTTTTTCCATTTCCAGGAGTGTATTTCAGACTTCTATCCCTATTTGTTTGTACAGAGTTCGGCAGAAGCAATGACCTGCTTTAAAATTCACGTCACTGTTGAACCTGAAGACTACCTGAGGGAGCTTGAGTCCGCAAATCTCCCGCAAATCCTGCTGTCCCAGTATCATCGTGTCCCCATTTCGCAGGCATTCGTTGAACTCCCGCATCGAAGACCACGTTTTGTTATTCGTATACTACTAACTCTATTGGGTACCCATTTTTCAGACAACATCCGTATATACCACTGGATGTTATATCATCGTACGAAACAAAGTTTCGGTAATTTTTTTTTCTTTTCATAAAAATGTCGATGGTTCTCTATATGGGTTTTATAATTGTTTATAGTATTAAAAAACTACCATGTATGGCCTCCATTACCGAATTAAAGAAATAAACGTGTCACGACAGCTGAAGCTGTTCTTCGTTCAGAAATATTGTTCATATATTTAGCGAAGCGTTTACAGAATGTAGCACTTATAGCGGAACTGTTTTATTATTTCCGAATAATTTACCGTGCGGAGTATTTAATATTTTTTGTAAAGAAGTTGTTACTACTTCAGATTATGTCACCTCCAAACATAGATAGCGAATATTAATGATAAATAATGTCAAATATTTAACGCGTGTTTTGTGATCAGTTTCGGGAGCTGTTTCATGTATGGGAGTTTCAGTCTTTGAAGAATTGGGGAATTGAGAGGGGGAGGGGGAGGAGGAGGGGGGAGGGGGGAGAGGTGGACACTGCTTAGAGCTAACCAGTAAACTCCACACCCCCGATTTATTGCATAATGTATACTCCAGCTCAAAATGTGTGACTGATTTACAAAAAACTTCACGTTATAAATAAATAAAATATGCGCGATGACACAGTGCTGTCTTATAAAATTATTTGTTCAGAACAGACTTCGGTCATAGACAATTACCACAGTGGGAAATATTTTTGCTATGGCAAATCACATGACACATGTCTTTGGATATGCATGATAATGTGACCAAGTTAAAAGGTAATACTGGCCAGCATTTGATTTCATGGTGATTTAGCCATTGCTACAGTACTGAATACCTCTGTTAACTGTTTTTCGCCTTTTTACTTGACCTTCTATAGTGCATTTCATTTGTTTTCATTTGTTTTTGGCACTATACATATTTTTCCACTGTGAAGATTGTCTATGACCGAAACCGGTTGTGAATAAACAGTTTCGTAATGCATATTGTGTATCACGCATTTTTCGAAGTATATGGATGCTGTTAATAGTTGAGCAAAAAAAGTTTTAAATATTTGCTTTAAGCATGTAACCAGTAAAATATTTAGAAAATGTCTGAAATTATTTCTGAAGTTTGTTGGAAGCAGCTAAGTGATTTCACTTAGCTGAGCAAACCAGAGACATTTGCAAACCGTCGAAAGAAAAATCTACTTCTTCACGTATTTAAATGTTTATGACGCCATGTCTGCTAACTATGTGTAGCACCATGATATAATTCTGCAGGCACATTTAGTGGTATATGTAGATACTGTCTGTAACATGTGTCGCGAATACAGGTAGTATTAGGGAAGTAGTAAATTAAGGCGTCATGCTTGAAGCTCAAATTTTAGTGCATGAAAAATGGAAACGTAATAAGTTGTAACCTTATTTTGGGAGATGTATCGGTGACAAAGTTTAGTAAAGGTGTGAAATTACGTATAGAGTTAGTTTGATTTCACTACGCCCTCTCAGTCTCAAATACTGGGCAAACACAGTTTGGGAAATTTGCGCCTCGTGAATTTTGGCTGTCTCGGTATATAAACAAAGTTTCTAACTTCAATACTTGATTGTTGTGTTAAATCCTTAACGCAGGATTATCCCTCTTAATGAGTAGATTAAGAATACATTTGTAAATTCTGTCGATAATTATCGTGAAATATTGAAATTCAAACGTTTTTGCCCCTAGCGACTGGGGTTGGGGCTCTAGGTAGCCGTTTCAGCCATTCAGTAACATAAATATACATAATCACATTTTGTTGAATAACAGCCTCTGTTCCCACACTGATCTGCTTCAGTCACCATGTAGCTTTTTTGTTTCTTCAGTCACCTTGCAGCTTTTTGGCTTCATCAATTATTGTGTCTCTTGCAGTTTTGAACCCTTACCTACTCGTTTTATATATTTTTCAGCTATACGTAGTAGTAAATGTGCTGTCAATTCTGTTTGTATCTACAGCTGTATGGTGTGTGGCGGAGGGCACAATGTGCACCAGTATTGATTTCCATTATTGTCAGTGCAATGGATTCGTGTATGGCTCACGGTAAGAAACTCTGTTGGTAGCCTGCTGTAAGAACATGAATTTCTGCAGTTTAATGCCGTAGTCGTTACCATATATGTGTTTCGTAGAAAAGAATCTCTCTCCTATTTTGCAATGAAGGTATTGGAATTTTGTGAGTAAAGATCCTTGACAACAGAGCGTCACTGTAACAGCACGAACTGCGGTCTCCCAATATTGACATAAAGAGCATTCATACGCAATACTTCACATTTATTTCTGCAAAAATTATTTGAAACAGAGTTTTGTCAGCGACGTTTTAATTAAATCTGTTATACTCACTGAGGACTCTTTCAAAAGATCTGAGTCTGCTATGCATCTTTTCCACCTCACCTTAAACTACTCACAGCAAGTTATACCTAGATACTTGAAGACTGTAGCAGATTGCAATACCTCAGCGGCGATCACGTAGTCAAATAATGCTATATTGTTTCGTATGTCTATAAGCCTTACACGAATTTGCTCTGATTGAAAGGGTATAAGATTAATATGTAGCTTTTTTCCCCTACTGTTCAATTTGTACTTCGAAGAAATTGACAGAAATAAAAGATAGGTTAATGAGTGGGATTAAGATTGAGAATGAAAGAACCTCAATGATAAAATTTACTAATGACATTACTGCCCTCAATGTAAGGGAGAAAATGGTACAAGGCGTACAGAACGAAATGAACAGTCTACTGAATATAGAATAGGGGCGTCGCTAAACCCGAATAAAGACAAAAGTGATGAAGAGTGGCAGAAATAAAGTTGGTGATAAAACGAGCATAAAAATTGGGGACCTCGAAGAGGAAAGAATTAAGGAATTTTTCTACTTTCGAAATAAAATAATCTATGATGGGCGAAGCAGTAATGAAATGTGAAGCAGACTAGCACAGGCGAAGGTGGAATTCCTGAAAAATGGTTCAAATGGCTTTGAGCACTACGGGACTTAACGTCGATGGTCACCAGTCCCCTAGAACTTAGAACTACTGAAACCTAACTAACCTAAGGACATCACACAACACCCAGTCATCACGAGGCAGAGAAAATCCCTGACCCCGCCGGAAATCGAACCCGGGAACCCGGGCGTGGAAAGCGAGAACGCTACCCCACGACCACGAGCTGCGGACTGGAATTCCTGGCTGGAAGAACTGTACTAGTAGCAAAGTTGGCCTTCACTTAAGGAACAAATTTCTGAGAAAGTACATCTAGGGCACAGCGTCGTATGTAAGTGAATCATGGAGTGTGAGGGAAGACGAGAGTAAGAGATTTGATGTAGTGCTGTAGAAAGCGGTTGAAAATTAGGTGTACTGATAAGAGAAGGTCCTCTGCAGCATGGATGAGTATAGAAACGTGCGGAAAACGCTGACGGGAAGAAGGGACGTGACGATAGGACATGTTTTGAGACAACAGGGGAATAATTTGAATGGTACTAGAGGAGGCTGTAGAGAGTAAAACCTGGAGGGGAACACTGATATTGGAATATCCGAGACTTAATTGAGAACTTACGGTGCAAGTGCTACTGGGGCCGGATCAGACTGGTCAGACGAGTCATGTGACTCATAACAAGGATAAAACAAATAACATTACACTGAAATTTTTTACAAGAGTAGTGGAAATTCCTGGATGCAGCAGTATGTAAAATAAGGGAAATGCAACCACTCACCTATATATGATCGCTGAGTGGCGTACAGTAACACTTAATAGAAAATAGCATTCATAAGTAGTTTTAGTTTGCCAGTACAGGGTTTATGTGTGCATATATATATATATATATATATATATATATATATATATATATATATATATATATGTGTGTGTGTGTGTGTGTGTGTGTGTGTGTTTGCTGGAAAAAGAGCAAGTGCTTGAATGCTAGTGTGAATGCAGTATTGTGTTACGTGTTATAAACGTATCGATCCGCTAAAAGTGAGTGGCTGCCTTTCGCTTATTTTCCATCTTTTCTAGGCACGTCTCGTAAGCCACACTAACATTCGTCCAGAAAGGTTATTCGTGTATGAGCCTACACTTGAGCATTATGCGCTACAGCCCGTAACTCGAGGACCACGACAGCGCCTGAAATGCACTCATCACCATGCAAAACACACCACCTACCCAGTGGGACGCGGTCACCCGGTACTTTTCGACAAGTTGGAGACGGAAAGGGGCTCAGTTAATGGCAGACGAGGCCCGCTTTGCCGATGTCCGCTGTGAGAGCTCGCTGTCCGTCGCACAACAGGCAGGCCAGCTTAAGAGCTTACAGGATCAACCAGGGCGTGCGCACTCCAGTGGCGTGCCACTTGCTAATGGCATCCAGCCAGTGTGTCGTCACATGAGTAGCCTCCCAGCCTGCAGACGGCCGTGAACAGCAGTAACGAAAAGGGGAGCTTCGTGACGTACAGACAAGGGGAAGGCCTCAGATACGGCCAACCGATTCGGCTCAAATTTGGCAGGTCGCTTGTGTACAACCTAAAATGAGGAGTCTAAGATATTTTGGGTCAACACCCCCTAGTTTTTGAGAAAATCACCCCTAAATTTTGTGACGGGCAATCGACACAAAATTGACAGGTTCGATAGATAATTGTAAGTAGAGCATTTTTCATCATTAGGTATGGGGTCCGGAAACGCATACTTTTCCAGAAATGGGGGTAAGAAACTTTTACAACTGCCGCTTCTGTACCGACATGCTAAAAACTTTTCGTCGGCAGCGCCGATAGCGCAATGGCCAAGGTAACTGGCTCGGAACGGGAGAACCCGGGTTGTAATCTCGAAGAAATCTAGCGGATGTTATTCTTTTCGTTTGTATCTTTCCATATCTCAATTGATAGGGATAGGAGGGTTTATAACGTAAGTAGATCAATAAGGAATGATAATAATAAGGTAGGCAAACTAATTTGCCAAATGCCGTGAGTTAGTAAAGTATTAAACTTTTAAGCCTTGTCACATGAAAACAACTCCGAGTGCTGCGAATTCCTCACCATGGATCACAGCTAGCCAACCGCACGACACTGGTTTACAGCGAGGCACGGGACAGAATGCTCGCGCGGAGAGTTAAGTTGTCCCGGTTGCGTCTTCGTCATATCATAGTTGTGAACGTGCAAGAGTGAAGGTGTCCAGCACGAGCCTTATAGAAGTCAATCGGAAAGAGTTATTTTTCGTCATTAGGCTGCCGCGAACCTCGCGGATACATGTAGTGATTTTTCCATCATTAATGCACCGAATGAAATACGTTTTGTGAATGAATACAGTGCCCTTCCGAAAGTAACATATGACGAGTACTGTATGTATTTTGCAGTAATTAGCTCGTATATTTATGCTGTAGTAACTAGTTATTGTTTGTTGTGTCCTATCTTTCGAGATTCGAAACCGGGTTCTTCGAGACCCAGCCAATCACCTTGGCCGGTGCGCTATCAGCGCTGTCTCCGAATAGCGTTTACCATGTGGGTACAGAAGCGGCAGTTATATAAGGTTCTTTCCTCGTTTTCTGGAAAAGTTTGCATTTGCATACCCCATACCCGATGATGAAAAATGCTCTATTTACAATTACCTATCGATCCCTCCAATTTTGAGTCGATTGCTCTTCACAACCTTCAGGGGTGATTTTCTCAAAAACTCGGGGGTGTTGACCCAAAATAACTTAGATTCCTTCGTTTTAGGTTGTACACAAGCGACCTGCCAAATCTGAGCCGAATCCGTTGGCCGTGTCTGAGGCCTTCCCCTTGTGAGTGCAACTAAGTTCTCTTTGCAGATTCTGAGCACCGATTCCTTACACCAATAGAAGAAACAAAAAAATCTAGTAACACGGGCTTTAAAACGCCTACCTAAAGAGCTGTGAACACTTGTTCTTCTACTGCAAGCTCTCTGCGTTTCACATTTTGGAAAGAGGTATTATGGACCGAAACAAGGCAGAAAGTCCAAGACGAGAAAATGCATACTTTAAGAGCTATGAACAATTGCTCATCTTTCCTGTTGTGGAGTACATCTCTTCTATTGAAGAAATGCCTATAGCTCTTAAGGAATGCCTTTTAGAGTCCACGATTACTGCCTATTTTCTCCTTGTATTTGTTCATACTACGTCCTCCCAAACTATGTCAAGTAGGCAGTTGCAGGAGAAGCGATGTATTTCACAATATCGAACTGAAGAAGTGCTCAGAGCTCTAAAGGTATGCATTTTCTCGTCTTGGTGTAAGCAACTCGTTCTCAAATTGTGAATACATTTTCTGTATCTCTTTTCAGACTGCCCTCAAAGTCTGGAAAGGGATACAGGAAACGTATTCGCAACAGCGAATACAGACCACTAACAGCTGTATTTTGGAATCATGGCAATGGAAATTTGTGCCCGGTCGTGATACCCGGATATCGAACCTGCTTTAAGTGAATGGTTACCTTAAGCCAGGCTGTTCCAACCGAGCTCCAGGGAGCCGGAGCGCTCACTGTGGCAGCTCGGAGCCCGCGTGGAAGGGGAAAGCGAACTCACTGCCCCCTGGCCGCATGCATCCGCAACTGACGCAATAATCCCTGTTCAATGACAGCGATGATTAGCCGCGGGAGCCCTGTATCTCTATTGGAGGAAACCTTTCTATTCATTGAGAGGGATGGTCGTCCGCAGTGTCTTGTATGTCATAAAGTATTTAATTCTGCGAAGAGGTACAATATACAACGACATTATACACGTCTTCACGCAGCGCACTACGATCAGGTAGAAGGCGTTGCACGCAGAGAACTGATAGCCAGGCTTAGAAACTACATACCAGGGGACGTAAGTTTAAAAACGGTTTCGTAATACGAAGGGTATCAAAAGATGTAACATAGTTCGTGTTCTATAATGCGTTTCTAATTTTCAGGTGAATGAGAGCGGAGAAAACACTACCGAATCTGCAATTCGAGCAAGCTGCAGGGTCGTTCACATCATTGCGGCGAGTGGCAAGCCGTTTTCGGTGGGACCACTCGTAAAATCGTGCAAGGGAGGTGCAGGCAATTCAAGGGGTTTGCCTGTCGAAGCAAACAATATCTCGTCGAATCCTGGTCATGGCAGCGGATTTAGAGACACAACTCAGGAAAAAGGCGGAGAGATTTGTTGCATTTTCGCTAGCGCTTGACTAAAGCACCGACATATCTGACTGTTCTCAGCTTGCAGTCTTCGTGTGTGGTGTCGACATGGAGCTGCAAGTAACTGAGGAACTCTTGGATGTGGTACCACTCGATTACACCGCACCAATACGTGACATTTTTGACGTTGTTTGTGAATCAGTGGACAATTTGAATTTGCCGTGGGATAAGCTCCATTCTGTAGCGACAGACGGTGCACCACAAATGATCGGGTGTCACCAAGGTTATGCTTCTCGTTTGAAAAATAAACTCAGGGACGAATTCGGGAAAGACATTTTGACTCTTCATTGTTTTATTCACCAAGAGGCACTGTGCGCTGAAACAGTAGAGCTAGGTGGCGTAATGAAAGATGTCGTGAAGTGTGTGAATTTTGTGCCGGTGTGAATCATCGCCAATTCAAAGGATTCCTGAAAGATATGGAAGCGGAGTATGGGGATATACCTTACCACAGTACAGTTCGTTGGCTGAGTCGGGGAAAAGTTCTTGATGTTTTCTTTGCCATTCGTGAGGAAATAACCCTTTTTCTCGAAATGAAAGGGGAAGAAATGCGTTGTCTGAAAGATATAAAATGGATATCAGAGCTGGCGTTCCTAGCTGACATAACTATGCATCTGAATAATTTAAATCTGTCATTGAGGGGGAAAGGGCAGCTAATCGTTGACATGCACGACCAGATCAAAGCGTTCATGCAAAAGTTACGTTTATTTGAGAGGCATATGACTAATGGGCATTTAACGTTCTTCAATCATCCTGCTTCTTTATAACTACCTGAAGGTACTACTTTCGGCGATTACCAAGCGAAGTTAAAGCAGCTCATCACGTCGTTTGAAACACGATTCCGAGACCTCACTAGTTTGGAAATGGAACTTAAGGTGTTCAGCACTCCTTTTTCAGTTTCCCCCGATGACTTGTCATCATCACTTCAATTGGAGATTATTGATTAGCAAAATTCAACTTTGTTGACAGACAGGTGCTTCAACACGTTTGATTTGTCATGATGGTATCATTCATTACAGCAAAAAACATTTCCCAAGCTTCACAACAATGCCGCTCAGATCATGTGCTTGTTTGGATCTACGTATTGTTGTGAGCAGCTTTTCTCAGCAATGAAAAGAGTAAAAAGTACGGAACGATCGTTTCTTCAGGATGCAACAACGAAGGCCATCCTCCGCATTAACGCTGCGAACACTTTGACGCCTGATATTTTCGATCTTGTAATGAAAAGAAAAGTCAAGCTACAGAGGCCCAATAAATTTAGTATGCAATTTCTTGTAAAACAGTTGTTTCTTATTTATTTCCTGAACATCGTATGTCCTGGTGTAGCATGTCACCACGTCTTAGCAGCTAAGAGTATGAGGTTGTCGATCTTGGAAGTTGCAGCTGGCACATCAAAACGCTTGCCTTGCTGCCTGCCTCAGCCAGCCGTGCCTGCGTGCCTGCCCACTTGAATAGCCACAGCGCGCGACACGGCTCCCTGGAGCAGGGAGCGCTCCGCGGCTCACAACGGAGCCGACGAGCTGGAACAGCCTGCCTTAAGCGCTTCGGTTATCCGTGCACGAATCACAGCCAGATGCAAACTTCCGTACATCGTCCTCGTCCACGTGTTACAACCTGCACTCGTACGTTACGTACACTGTGTGATAAAAAGTATCCGGACACCACTAAAACATACGTTTTTCATATTAGGAGCATTGTGCTGCCACCTACTGCCAGGTACTCCGTATCAAGGAGTTCAGTACTCATTAAACATCGTGAGAGAGCAGAATGGGACGCTCCGCGGAACTCACGGACATAGAACGTGGTCAGGTGATTCGGTGTCACTTGTATCACATGTCTGTACGCGAGATCTCCACACTCCTAAACATCCCTAGGTCACGGTATCCGGTGAGAAGGGACACGTACAGTACAAAAAGCGTACAGGCCGACGTCGTCTGTTGAATGGCAGAGACCGCCGGCAGTTGAAGAGGGTCGCAATGTGTAATAGGCAGACATCTGTCCAGAGTATTACACAGAAATTTCAAACTGCATCAGGAACCACTGCAAGTACTATGACAGTTAGGCGGGAAGTGAGAACACTTGGATTTCATGGTCGATCGGCTGCTCATAAGCCACACATCACGCCGGTAAATGCCAAACGACGTCTCACTTTGTGTAAGAAGGGTAAAGATTGGACGATTGAACAGTGGAAAAACGTTGTGTAGAGTGACGAATCACAATACACAACGTGGCGATCCGATGGCAGCGTGTGGGTATGGCGAATGCCCGGTTAACGTCATCTGCCAGCATGTGTAGTGCCGACAGTAAAATACCGGAGGCGGTGGTGTTATGGTGTGGTTGTGTTTTTCATGGAGGGGGCTTGCACCCCTTGTTTTTTAGCGTGGCACTATCACAGCACAAGCCTACATTGATGTTTTAACCACCATCGTGATTCCCACTCCTGTAGAGCAATTCGGGGATGGCGATTTATCTTTCAACACGATCGAGCAGCTGCTCATAATGCACGGTCTGTGGTGGAGTGGTTACACGACAATAACGTCCCTGTAATGGACTGGCATGCACAGAGTCCTAATCTGAATCCTACAGATACCTCTCCTCAGTGCAGCACCTGATTGGACGTATGCCTGCGAGAGTGGAAGCTGTCATCAAGACTAAGGGTGGGACAACAACATATTGAATTCCAGCATTAGCGATGGAGGGCGCCACGAACCTGTAAGTCATCTTAGCCAGGTGTTCGGATACTTTTGATCACATAGTGTATACTCCTGTACGGGAAGGACGTTTACTGAGAGTTGAGGGCTGGTGTTAAATACGAAATACACAGGCACTGTTAATTCGTGTTCGTCTGAAAACAGAATTTAGTTAGGGTCTGTGTAGTCCGAAAGTTTTTTTATGGTGTATGGCGCAAGATATTTCTGGTATCTCTATCTCTTCCCCACACCCTCTTTATGTTGTTGTTAAGGTCTTAACAACAATCCCTTGGAGGGCAAGAGATCAGTAACACTTCATTTCAGATGAACAAATTAACAATAATTTTAGCAATTAACAAAGGGTCGAACGAATAATGACAATGTCCAAAATTTATTTACAACAGCTAAAATGGCCCAAGGGGAGCAATCATACTAACAACAATTCGCTTGCAAAAGAAACAGCGTGATTTCAACAAAGGGCAAGGATTCGATTCAGGAAAACGAGGGTAACACAAAGCCTCCCTAATAAAATAATTTTTAAACATACATGATAATCGCTATTAGCGGAGACAAGAGACTCCCATACACTTAGCGAATACCACAGGTGAAATTCTTCATGCCAATAATATCTTCTGATAAGCATTAACATATGAACCTTTTTTTCTTTTAGAAATATAAAATTACAACGGTAAAACTAACCAGTTTCAACATACAACCAAAAGATATGGAAATATACAAAATTAAAGTGATTTTCTCTACCATAGAATTTACTGATCGCTTGGAGAGCACAAGCTACTGACGCAAACACTCCAAAACTGTGTCAAAGACTTTCAGGAGCAGCACGAAACGAATGCAGCTTATCTTGTATATGAATTCCGTGCACAGACTGGGCTCCGCTGACAGCGTTGCAGACAATGGTAGACACAGCTGATGCCTCGCTAGCCTGACCACTCGACAACCGGCGGAGGAATAAACAATGTACCGCTAGATTATGGGCGCGCGAAACGAGGATCACAAGTTCCAGCTAGACTCGGACACTCACGCCTTAGCCCAGCAGCGCAAGGCCCAGAACCACCTAGTATAGGATAGTTACCTGCAGTATAGAGTATATATTGAATTAAGGTTACCTCAACGGCTGCCCACAAAAATCAAGTTAACACAACTAAGCCCAAAACACTTCAGTGAACTCCTAAGGGCGGTGACACAATTTCAACTGAGTGTACAAAATATAAATGACAAACACGTGGGGGATACAGCCAAATCAAGTGAACAACCCATGGAAATTTATAAATTAAAGTGCCTGGGTCACAACCGCATTAGAATTGCCATGGAGCTAGTTCACAAAATATCCAGTTATAAATCTGCCTTACAGACAACGCTTATCTGGTGCAGTGGCAACACACACAACTTACCAGAAAATATCTGTCGGAATAACAAGACTGACAACGACCTCTAGCCGGCAATACACTGCGCTGCCTGGAACAGACTAAATGCCGGTACTGAGAGAGAGAGTGAAACAACAAATACCCAATATGATTACATATTTTCATGGTAACAGCGTCAGTGAAAGAACTCAGACTCTGGCGCAGACAAAATGAATTACTATTCAGCACCACTCTGAACATATCAGATTGTAACACCGACCCGCGTAGTGAATCATGAGTATGAATTCATAGTTCAGGAGCAAATAGCAAACTGCACTTAAAATAGCTTCATGTTGAACATACCAGGAGATACAGAGGCCAGAAAACATGTTCAGATAAAAAGACATAAGCAAAGGAGAACCACCTTAAAACATATCTAAGGGCGCACATACGACAGTATAAGTTAGTCAATTGCCAAGTATATGAACTGGAGTCCACATAGCAACAGCTGTCAACGGCCCAAAAGCACCTATGTTCAAGGGATAGCCCACAATACAGCGCAGGTACTGACGACACCAGACAAATCGACGACCACTTCTCGAGACACTTGCTACGACTTACAGGCACGCACTGCGCTCACCTCACTCCAGCGACCCCTTCACGCCCGAGCGTGCCACCTCACGCTCGAGCGCGTAACCGACGACTGAAGACCCAGACTGGGGGCAAGGGTCGATATCCTGTGAGCCGCCACAGCTCAGGTAGAGTAAGTTATAATCCGCCAATTCCGCGGATGAATTACATTTTCTTTGCTAATTTTCAGTGAATCTCAGCCTGGCATCTATTTTTCGGATTTCTTTTACTTGGTCATTCCACTTTAGGCCGTTCCATATGGATACGATTCGGTATTTTACGGCGCTTACTGATTCCAGTTATGTCATCAACAGTTTAATCGAACAGTACTGGAATTCTTCGCGTATCGATTCACAATACGTATCATTTGTTTACGTTCAGCGTCAACTAATCTCCTCTGCATGTCTTCCTCAAATTCGCTGTAGTTTTCTGGCGAAGTTAGCTTCTTATGGAGAACTACAACAGCCTAATGGAGCCCCCGACGTTATAGGTCTCCTGAAATTATACTTGCATCTATTGATTTTCTACCGTTAAGAGCTATGTGCTGAATTCTTTTTACGACCAAGTCTCCAATCCAGTCACAGATCTCTTTTCCCAGTACAGACGTTAACAACAAAATGAAAGGTTAAATGAAATTTCTATCTCTTTCAGCAAGGAGACTAAAAGCGTTCGTAGTTTTAGCGGCGGATGCAGTACGTTGCACATAATTGGCTGTATTCAGGTGAATGTTCTGGTTGTGGAATGTTTAAGGGAGGTTTCCAAACGAGTGATCAGTTCCCTGAATGCACAACTGATTGCTCGTTCTAAATGACACGCGGACAAGATGTGAAGTAGCTGGTGTCGCAGAGCATCAAGTTTCCTCGATACGCTGTACTGTTTGAAATCATGTTGGACTAGATTGTACAGTGTCTGCTTACAATATCATATACAAGGCATCTTGGTATGCACAAACAAACAAGCATCAGTCTGCCATCAGCGCAGATTCATCGTGTGTGTAGCATGCATGCTCCATCCAGTCCCAAAAATTTGAGCATTGCTACCATTATAACTGAAACTCGTAGAATTTCGATTTGAGTTGATTTCTTCACATTTGGTTTCAATACAACAGATACATGTCGGAAAATGAGATGTATTTATAAAATTATAATTTCTTGCTGTCTCTCTCTGGAAAGTAGGTACATAGACTATGTTCACAGCTTCGCAGAAAGAGTAACTGTCTTTAAATTTGTCTATCTAAGTAAATATTCGTTTCATTTACTATTTTTTAAGTTATAACTGGACTACCAGGTGTAGAAGTATGAAACTGGAATTTCCTTATAGATCGTGCTAGCCGTCAGTATAGGGCCCGTGATACCGCGTCCGCAACGCCATCTGCTTCCTGTAACGGGTGACGACGAATGTCAACACACAGTAACCCAAGTTCCATACACGGTATCTGTTTCAAATCCGTAAACATGTCGAGTTTTGTGTCTAGGAACTACGATATAAGGACAACATTGGTTTTCTGTTATCATTTGAAGAAACGTGGTGCAGAATCGCATCGAATGCTTGTCGAAGCTTTCGGTAGACGTGCTGTTGGGAAAATATGGTGTTTCGAATAGTTCAAATATTTTAAAAGTGGTGATTTTGACGTTAGAAACGACGAGCGCTGGAAACCATCAAAAAATTTGAAGAAAAAGAATTGCAGGCCTTATTGGATGAAGGTAAATCAAGCTCAACAGGAACTCGTGGAGCAATTGAATATGAAGCAGAAAGCCGTTCTCTTCTGTTGAAAGCTATGGGAAAGGTGCAGAAAGTGGGAAAATGGGTTACGCATGAACTGAATGGAAGACAGCAAGCAAATCGAAAGATCACTGCTGAAATGCTGTTAGCCAGATAGAAAAGAAAACCGTTTCTCTATCGAATAGCGACAGGTGATGAAAAATGGATATATTTTTAGAATCCTAAGTCATGGGTGAATCCAAGCAAACCATGGACATCCACTGAAAGACCAAATCGCTTTGGAAAGAAGACAATGCTCTGTGTTTGGTGGGATCAGAAGGGTGTCATCTAATATGAACTGCAAAAACCTGATGAAACCTGTAACTCTGATTGCTACCAACAGCAAATGATCGATTTAAATCGAACATTACGTGAGAAACAACCGGAATATGAAGAACGGCAACACGACAACGCCACATGACATAAAGCGAAACGGGTCAAGGGAACGGTCGAGTCGTTCAGTTGGGAAATGCGGCTTATTCTCCAGACTTGGCTCAGTCCGATTATCATATGTTTCCATCACTGGAACGTGCGCTAGCTGAACAACGCTTCAATTCGTAAGAAAATGTATTAAAACGGCTCACTGACTGGTTCACTTCAAAAGAAGAACTGCTTTTTGGGGTGACATTCACAGCCTGCCGGAGAGGTGGGAGAAATGTATAAACAGCAATGGAGATTATCCGGTTTCATACTTCTACACCTGGTTTGCGATGTACAACAAAGAGCATTTTCAGAGTTTTCTCTCGTTTTCTTGGCCTGAAGAGAACTGCTGTACAGAGGGCCAAAACGATGGTTGTATAGCAGTTGCAGAGTTTTCCAACGACGTGCCATACCACACCAAATGACTATGTTATCCGGTTGTTTTTCCCCGCCTTCTTCATGTGACGCAGCAAAACCTCTGAGGCTATTCACAGAAGATGCTGTTGTATTTAGGAACGTTGTAACATCAGATTGGAGCAGCGAAATGATATCTTGCACAGAGATTGGTAGTTAGCCTTGACATAATTTTAAGCATTTCACACGAATGGACGGAAGGACGCATTAATTTTCTGTAACATTATAGGTTATATACGTAAATGACTGGTAACAGTAACAACGGTAAAGCATCTCGAATTTTCCGGCCCCGGTGACCGAAAGCGGAATGAGCACATAATATTAGTCTCAGGAAAAGGAGATTCCGGATTGAGATTCATTGGACTAATCCTACGTAAACGTAATTGACCCACAAAACAAGCTGCCGACCGAACACTCGTTCTGCCGAACCATGTTCAGTCTGGGATTTTTACCCGGCAAGAAGAATCCAAGAGATAGAGATCATCGAAAGATGAGAGGTACATTTCTTTACAGGTTTGTTTAACTTTCCTATTGTGAATGGGTCTAACTGACCCACTTCATTTACTAAAATAAACATAAATTGGCGAAAAATATTTATTTTGTGACAGAACCTTATGTTATCCTCAAGTACGGAATAATTTATGTTATCCTTAATTTTCATTTGACGATGTGAAATATTTATTGAGATAAATAGCTTTGACGCACTTTCTGTGAATGGGTCATTTAGACCCAGCCGGATATTATTTTGAATTCTTCCAACAAACTGTTTGTAAATACACGCGATTTTAGCGTATGGTCAGAGGTATTTCATATTGTTGTAAAAATTGGTATAACAACTACACCTCAGTTTGATTTAGTGTGCCAACATGGCTAGTCGTTTTCTAAGCGATGAACAATTAGGAAGGCTTCTGAATGAGTCATATGATGAAACAGTAGATGATCCTGTCAATGATCCAGATTTTTAAGATTCTGTTGATAGTTCAAGTGATGTTAATAAAGTATCAGCTGTAAGTGAGGAAAGTGATGTCATTGAATCAGATGAAGGCACAGCTACGTTGTGTAACGAAACTAATGTAGTTGAAAATGTTTATAAGTCACGTAATGGTACAGAGTGGTCTACAAATCCTCCAGCTGCGTCAAAGGCGAGGTGAGCATAATACATATATTATATATATCTGAATTTTATTAGTTTACCTTTGTTATTATAGGTCTGCGTCATAAGGAAGTGTCTAACTCAGTAGGCTATCACCACTGTGGTCTTGGATTCAAAACTCGGTTTGGCCAAAGCTGATTTTCGTGGTATTGAAGGCTATGTCGATCATTGTCTAGAAAGATGAAAACCTTCATCTTCCATAATCTCTTGGGCCTTGCATGCAATGTATCTTTACTTTTTACCTAATTCCAGGTTTACTTTTCTTGTTTTTCTTTAAAGATTATGTTAATGACTTGTGGTTATTCTCGGTTAGTTTACTTTACTTTTTTTATTTTCCATTATTTATGGCTGGAAACATTCTTCGTCCTGCTCCAGGACCTACTCGGTTGGCTTTTCAGCGAAATAACGATACGAAAGTATCCGCATTTTCACTGTTTATAACTGAAGAAATGTTGGCATTGATTTTGAATGAGACAAACAGGGAAATGACCCGAGTATCACAAGCCAAAGATGCGACATTCATTCACATCTATTACAAATCAGGAACTGAAGGCTTATTTGGGACTTCTTATATTGTCTGGTGTGTACAGATCTGCTTTAGAATGTCTTGAAGAGATGGAACAACATGAATGGTGCAACTCTGTCACTTCAGCATTACCATACAATTAGCAGATTTCTCAGACTTAACAACGAAGAAGATCGGCCAGCTAGGCGATGCCATGATAAACTGGCTGCTGTCAGGACTGTCTTTGAAACGTGTATGGAAAAATTTCTTAAAATGTTCGTCCCTTACGAAAATGTCACAATGGACGAGCAATTGACTTCCGTCAGTACATACCTTCAAAACCGAGAGGAAAATATGGAATAAAATTATGTTTGTTATCTGATGTGAAAACGGCATATGTTTGTGCAGCAGAAGCGTATACAGGAAAGCCCGAAAATATTCCACGAGAAACAACTCAAGGCAGAAATGTCGTATTGAGGCTTGTGGAAAGTATCGAGAAAACTGGGCGAAACATTACCACCAGTAATTTCTTTACGGATTACACCCCCGCGAAAGAACTTCTAAAGAAAAATTTAACATTAGTTGGAACTCTCAGAAAAAACAAAGCAGAGATTCCTAAGGAAATGCTGGCAAACAATAGCAGACCAGTGTTTTCAACCATCTTTGGATTTGAGAGGGATGTAGCGCTGGTTTCATATGTGCCAAAAAAGAATAAAGCAGTAGTATTACTCTCTACGATGCACCATGACTGTTGCTTGTCTTCAGAAGAGCATTAGAAGCCTGAAGTAATACTACATTACAACAAAACCAAAGGAGGAGTTGATACAACAGATAAACTTGCTAGCATTTATTCCTGTAAAAGGTGTACTAAGAGATGCCGTGTTTGTTCTATAACATGCTAGACATTGCTGCAATAGATGCTTATGTGTGCTACAATAAAAACAAATTGTACAAAAGACAGCTATCTCTAAGAGAACTTGGATGTGAGTTAACAAAACCAATGCGAGAGGAAAGAATGACAAAAATATTCCTAACAAAATCAAAATAAGTTTGGAAAATATTGCTGCAATGAGTTCAGGAGCAAAACAACAGAAGATGGGCCGGATCAGAGAGTGTGGACCGAAGAAAGATCGAAAGACTAACAAAAAGTGTGACAGTTGTCAATCATTCCTCAGCCAAGAGCATGCAAATGTTTACTGCAATAACTGCATACGCTAATGCAATACCCATAGAAACTGAGTTACATATAGTTCCTCAAAATGAAATATCGTAATTAAATTTAAATTTTAAGATAGTTATTGTGTATAGTAAAAGTTAAAATTGTAGCTATAACATAAGCTTATGTGCAAAAACCCTGATACAAACATAATTTTGAGGTACCATGTAGAAACATTTGTTTCTCAAACTAAAATTTAATAAACCTTTTTTTGTATTTAATATGTTCAATAAATGTTGAAAAGTTCGGACTTCTGTTTTTCTACATAAAAACTAAATACAAAATATAGTTTGGATGATCATCTAAGAATATATAACACAATATGGGTGTATCTGTTTGAAACGGAGATTAATAAGCACAAGATCCTTAGAAGATCGTCAAAAAGATGGGACTCCACTCGCAGCTTCCTACATCCACACCGTCTCTGATCTTGCGGAAGAATGGGCTGCCATTCCTCCACAGACCTTCAAACATCTGACTGAAAGTGTTCCCAGTAGAGTTCAAGCCGTCGCAAAGGTGAAGGATGGACGTGAAGGAAGGACACACTCCATATTAATGTCCACGTTCGGATACTTTTGATCAGACAGCGTATATTCTTGTGCTGTATTCCATTTTACGTATCTTAGTGTTCCCACGCCTGGCCTGAAGTGCCGTGGGGTCTGGGGACTTTAGTGCTTTTACGCCTCTTCTTAAATTGTCTTACGCTGCCAGTTTGATACACCGACGCACAAGGTGAACAGGAGAGACAGTGAGTAGTAACTATGACTCAAACATTGCATAACACGAACTTCATTATCGTGGCCTTCCTCATATCAAGTAACGATAACCCATAACTTGTTACAAGCATCCATATTCCACTGGCTACTGGAGAAAATGTTTAAAAATAAATTTGTAAATAAGTCAGAATAAGAGGAACTGTAATTTTTAACGACCTGTCAACGAAGAAGTAATTAGATATGTAACTCAACCCTTTCAGGAACAAGGATGAGAAGGAAATAGGCCTTATGTTCTGAACTAAATCATCCTGACTAACATGTTAATTTATAGAAACTACGACAAGTGAAATCTTAATGATATCTTGGGATTTGCGTTCCGACTGTGATGCCAGAGACTGTGCACTCTCCCTCTGTGGGACCAGTCTAATTGTCTGCTGATGCTGCTTCTACTGCTGCTGCTTAGTGGCTTCGCTCACTGACTGCTCATCTGGAGTAATTACTGCCGGAAGCGATATACTCAATATTACCTGAATAATACAATGCCACGTAATTGGGAGTATGCCATGTGCGGAAAGATTAATGGTGCTGGACCATAGCTCAGGCTGAATGGGGCACCTCCTATGGGAGATGGATTGTGCTCGGGACAAGTAGTAACGGCTACAGTTTCCAAACTGACACATTGGTACATTTTTCTCCAACTGTTGTGTTTTGTGTAGGAAACATAGAGAGCGTTCAAATGAAAAGGTACGAAACGTCGTAACAACCAGACTGGTTGAAATTTGCATGTGCCGCTTTGGGATGAGACACGTAGGTAATGGAAACATGCGTCGTCACCTGCCCCAGAAATTCAAAGCTGTGCCCTCAATAGGCAAGACCAGGCTCAACGTCTTTTTCGTCGTCCGTGGTCCGATACTCATCGGATTCCTCGAGCATAGAAAACCATTGTCAGTGATATTTACTGTCAGACACTCCTTAACCTGCGCAAGTCCATCAAGAGCAGATGGTCAGGGTGCACACGGAGGGAGAGAGTCTCCTTTACGACAACGCACGTCCACACTTCTCCACGGTCACACAAAGTGTAACGGCCAACTTTAAGTGGGAGCAGCTTGAGCATCCGCCCCGCAGCACGGATATGACGCACTTTGGTTCGCCAAAAGAATATCTCGAAAGGTAGCGCTTAAACTCGGACTGAAGGGCAGAGTGCAGGAGGACTGGCTCCTCTTACAAGAACAGGAATTCTGAGAACAGGAAATACTTCGACTCTGGAAAGAGTGGGAAAGTTATAGTCAAGGTTCTGGTGAGTACTATTGAATATAGACTTCAATTATACCCGCAGTGTTGTTTCACATTTTCTTTTGAACACACCTTATAGCATGATCTGTAGCCCGCATCGGGTAGGTTACGTTTCCCAAGATTTCCGAAAGTGGGTTCACGGTGTACGGCGTATTGTTCTTGTTGTCGTCTGCGTTTGATTCAGCTCTCCATGGTAGTCTGTCTTGCTCAAGCACCTACTGATACTTACACTCTACAACTTTTACCCTCCACGTTTCCCTTCGTGCCTAACGATGTGCCATACCTACTGATCCCATCTTTTAGTCAAGTTGAGCAACAAATTCCTTTTTTCCCCAGTTCTGTTCAGTATCTTGTTTATTACTCGACCCACCCATTTCATCTTCAGCGTTCTTCTATTGCTCCACATTTAAAAACCTGTTCTCTTTCCATCTGGACTGCTTATCGTTCACGTTCCACTACCGTAGAAGGTTACACCCCAGACAAACAGCTTCACAAAAGACTTCACAGCACTCACGATTGTATCAAATGTTAATAAATTCCTCTTTTTCACAAATACACTTAATGCTATAGCCAGCCTGCACTTTATTCCCCCTCTGTTTCGGCCATCATCAGGTATTTGGTTACCAACGAACAATACCCACCAGTTATTTTTATTGTCTGATTTCCTAATCTAATTATTTCAACACTGCCTGATTTAATTCGATTACATTCAAATATCCATGTTCCACATTTACTGATTTTCATCTTATATCCTCTATTCAAGACGCTATCCGTTCAACAGTTCTCTCAAGTCTTTTCCTGTTCCTAATAGAATTACGTCATTTCCTTTACGGTTTCCAAACTGTACTGATAGAATAACATTAGGGAGGACTACAGCTATGTCTCTGTCGCTTTCATGTCCCTTTCATGACCGGTTGTTAATAATTCTTCCGGCTTATATGGCCGTGGTCCATGGAACAGAAGTATTCCATGGACCACGGCCATATAACCCGGAAGAATTATCAACAGTACCATCCGGTCATGGAAGCCTTCCTTTCATGACCCTCGACTCTCAACACAATCGTGTTTCTGTACAAATTGTAAACAACCTTACGCTCCTCTATTTTATCCCTGCTACCTTCAGAATATCGAAGAGTGTATTGCAGTCACCCTTATCAAAACGTGTCTCTAAATGCTATAAAGGTAGGTTTCCCCTTATTTAACCTGTCTTGTAGCATAATTAGTAGGGTCACTGCTGCCTCTCATGTTCCTTCATTTCACCTGAGCCCAAAAAGATCTTCCCTAAAACTGACTTCCATAGATTCTTTTCCTTCTTCTCTAAATAATGTACATCACTTTTCTTCAACTATGACCTATTAAGTTGTTGGTTCGGTGGTATTGTCGCCTGGCAGCACTACCATTCTTTGGGACTGCGCTTATTATATTCTTCTTGTTGTCTCAGGGTATTTTACCTGTCTCATACAGCTTTCACACTAGAAGGAATGGCTTTTACCTATCTCCCAAGAGTCTCAACAAATACGTAGTTGACTGATAACCTAGATGCAATGATTCGCACTACTGCCATAAATACATTATTACCTCGAAAAAATGTTTCTAACAGATCCCAGTGCGTTAGCTGGACAGTGATAGTTGAAATGCAACTAAAGTTGGAGTAGCCCAAAGGAACTGCTAATATTCTGAGTATAAGCTTCTTGTGTAATGTGCTGTCACTCGCACCTTTAGCGTACCACAGTTGCCTATAATTTTAGTAGTATTATCGATAAAAATAATAAACATACGCAAATCGCAGTACAACGTCATTTTACAAGAATTCATCCAAAATAGAATGTCATGTGTCAAGCAACTGATTTGACAACTATGATAGTGGCATACGTCATAATTTGCACGATAAAAATAGAAATGTGCAATCACCTATATCGATGCTGTACTTGGTAGTAATGGCAACCATGAAGTTAATCTCGCAACATTTCAGTTGTCGTCTCCACCCTACTTCGTTTCTGTTGTTGTTGTTATTGTTGTTGTTGTTGTCTACACTCCGAAAATTGGTTTTTATGCAGCTCTCCACCCTACTCCATCCTGTGTAAGCCTCTGCATATCCGAATAACTACTGCAACCTACATCCTACTGAATCTGCTTAATGTATTTATTTCTTGACCTTCTTCAATAATTTTTACCCGTCACACTTTTCTCCAACATTACTTTCATGATCCCTTGATATCTCATAGCGTATCCTGTAAACCGATTCCTTCGTTTATTGAGGTTTAGCCGCAAATTTATTATCTCCTCTATTCCGTTCAGTCTCCAGCCTTCAGAAAATCTCTATTAGATATAAGAAATTTCAGCGTTCTTCAGAAACGCTTTCCTTGCCATTGTCAGGCTACATTTTACATCTTTATTTCATCCATCATTAGTCATTTTACTTCCCAAATAGCAAAACTGATCTACTACTTTTAGTGTTTCGTAATCGTATTCCCCGAGCATCACCTGATTTAATTTGACTGCATTCCATTACACTTGTTTTGCTTTTGTTGATATTCTTCTTATATCATCCTTTCAAGACGCTTTCCATTTCATTCAATTAATCTGCAAAGCCCTTTGCCGACTCTGACAGAATTACAGTGTCATCCGCAAGATTCAAAATTTTTATTTCATCTTCCTGAACTTTAATTATTTCTCCGATTTTTTCTTTGGTTTTCTGTACTATTCGTTCAACGTTCATATTGAATAACATCGGGGATAGGCTATAACATCGCCTCACTCCCTTGTTAACCACTGCTTCCCTTTCATGTCCTTCGACTCTTATAACTGTCGTTTGGTTTCTACGCAAGTTGTAGATAGAGATTCGCTCCCTGAATTTTACCCCTGCTACCTGCAGAATTTCAAAGAGACTATACCAGTCAACATCGTCGAAAGCCTTCTCTCATTCTCCAAATGCCACAAATTTAGGTTTGCCTTTCCTTAAGTAGGGTCAGTACTGCCTCGTGTGTTCCTACATTTCTCCGGAATCCAAACTGATCTTTACACGATATCGACTTCTGCTAGTTTTTCATTATCCTGTAAAGAATTCGTGGTAGTATTTTGCAGCCATGACTAATTAAACTGATTGTATTGTAATATTCACACCTATCAGCACCTTCTGTGTTTGGAATTGGAATTACTACATTCTTCTTGAACTCTGTTGGTAGTTTGAATGTATCATACAACTTGCACACTAGTTGGAATGGATATGTCAGTGCTTGCTCTCCAAAGGAGATCAGTATTTGTGACGAAATGACGTCTTCTACAGGGGTCTTGTTTCGAGATAAGTGTTTCAGTTCACTGTCGAATTATACCCACTTCATCCTCGCGTACGTCCTCTTTCCTTACTATAATGCTGCCTTCATGTCCCTTATATAGCCCCTCTAGATTCTCCTTCCACCTTTCAGCCTTCCCTTTGTTGTTTCGTACTGTCTTTCATCTGAGTGTATGATATTCATCCATGTGCATCTCTTTTCACAAATAGACACTTCAGTTTTCCTATACGCGGTATGTATCTCTTCCCTAGCGATACATGCTTGTATATTCTTACATTTGTCCTCTAGTCATTTCTCTATCTATATCCGAATCCCGCTCCAGCTACTGCCGGGTCTGGGTGCTGACGAGTCCTCTCCATTTGGCTCGGTCCTCCCACCACTTTTCTTCCTCCACTTGCTGCCAGGTCACACCTCTCCTTTCAACAGATATTCTCACTCCCATTTTCCACCGTGTTCTTGGGCGCCCTCTAGGTCGTTTCCCATCCATCTTTAGTTCTTCCATAATTTTGGGGAGTCTCTGCCCATGCATCCTCTTAACATGCCCATACCATCTTAATCTCTTTCTTTCAATTTCTTCTCTCATACTTTCTTGTTTGAGGTCCTTTCTAATCTCTACATTCCTTACTCTGTCCATTCTTGTTTTTCCCTTAACTGCTCTGAGAAATTTCATTTCCCCTGCTTGCAGTCTGCTCCAGTCCCTTTCTTTCCTTGACAATGTTTCTCCACCATAGGTGACAATAGGGAAGTAATAATTCTTATACATCAGGAGTTTTGCTCTTTCTGAAACTTCATTATTCCAAATCAGATGTTTTATTGTTTGGTAGAAATTGCCTCCCTTCTGTAACCTCCTATTAATTTCGTTAGTTATTCTTCCATCCCTAGATATTTCACTCCCTAAATAAGTGAAACTTTCTACCACTTTGAGGGGTTCTCCATTCAAGGTAATATTTCCATTGATTCCTTTCTCTCTTCCAAATACCATTACTTCACTCTTATCTTTATTTATTCTTAATCCATACCTTTTCATTATTTCCTTCCACGCATCAACCTGTAACTGTACATCTACCTCTTTATCACCCCATATTACCATATCATCTGCAAAAATCATCTTTTTGTCTTTTTCTTTTACTATATCTTTAACTGCCCTATTCATTCCCTCCATCACAACATTAAAAAGCGCAGGAGATAGAATACTTCCTTGCTTAAGTCCTTGTCTTATTTCGAAGTATTCAGCGTTCCCCAATGGTGTTCTAATTCTACAATTGTGGCCTCTATACATTGTCTTTATAACATTAATGTATCCATCTTCTATCTCTATCTTCTTCAGTTCTTCCCAGAGTCTTTCCCTGTCAACTGAGTCATATGCCTTTTCTATGTCTATAAAAACCATTATCACCCTTTTGTTATACTCCCAACTTTTTTCCATCAGTTGACGGATAGAAAATATCAGGTCAATTGTGCTCCTTCCTTTCCTAAACCCATGCTGTTCTTCACTCAGCTCCTTTTCTATCTTTTCACTTATTCGATTTAGTAAAGTTCTTTCAAAAATCTTGGCTGTATGACTCATGAGGGTTATTCCTCTGTAGTTTTTACAAAGTCTTTTATTGCCTTTCTTGAAGATGGGAACAATGTCTCCTGTTCTCCAGTCACCAGGTATTTTACTATTTCTCCACACGCTTGGTAGTACTCTATACAGCCACTGCATTCCCACTGGACCTGCTGCTCTTATCATGTCCACTGATACTTCATCAGGTCCTGGGGCTTTCCCCCCATTCATCTTCTTCACAGCTTTTTCCATTTCTTCCTGTGTAATTTGTCCTAATTCTGCTTCCCAACTTCTCTCAATTTCTCTATTATTTGTTGTTTCCTCATGTACCTGGTCCTCAGCGTTTAACAGCTTCTTAAAATGTTCTTTCCAGAGATCTTTTATATTCCCTGGATCTTCAACAATGGTACCGTCCTCTGTTTCCATCTTTACTGGTACTTCAGAAGCCTTCCTTTTATTTTTCATCATTTTATAGAACATTTTCTTATTGCTCTTCACATCTTCTTTAAGTTTTTTTGTAAACTCTTCCCATGCCTTTTTCTTTGCTGTTTCCACTATTTCTTTGCACTTCTTCTTTTCCTCTATATATCTTTTATGGTCTTCGTCATTTTTAGTTTTCCACCATTTTCTCCATGCTCCATTTTTTCTTGTAACTACTTGGATTGTGGTATCATCCCACCAACTTGTCTGTCTTATTTTTTCCTTTCCAGATGTTCTGCCACATACTTTTTGTGCTGCTTCGACTAAAGTGTCTTTGAATAAACTCCATTCTTTTTCTACATCGCAGAAAACTTCTTTTGGAAATTTTTGTGTTATTAATTCTCTGTACTTCTCAGAACATTCACTCTCCTTCAATTTCCAATCCTGTATCCTCGTCACTTTCTTCTGGTTTCTATTTTTCACACACTGATTCATTTTCCATTGTCCCACCAGTAATCTATGGTCTCCATCAGCACTCACACTTGGAATTACCTTCACATTTGTTACTTTCTCTCCCCATTCCCTATCTACTAGAATATAATCAATTACACTCTTCGTTCTTCCATCCCAACTGTATCTGGTGATAACATTCTAGTCATTTCCGCTTAGCCATTTTGCACTTCCTGTGATTCGCAGTTTTTGGGTGTTTGTATTCTCTTTTTCATGCTTCATTTGCTGCATTTTTACGTTTTCTCCGTTTTCACTTAAATTTAATGACTTTTGTGATATCCAAGGATTTGTATTAGACCTTGTCTTTTTAGCTATTTCATCATCTACTGCCTTCACTGTTTCATCTCTCAAAGTTACCAATTGTCTTCTCTGTATTCCTTTCCCCTGTCGTAGTCAATCGTTGCCTAATGCTATCTCTGACACTCCCAACAACCTGTAGTTCTTACAGACTAACCCGATACCATATCCCTAATTGCCCTTCTTTTTACAATGTGTTCCGTTTAAATCTACAGCTCGTAACCAATAAATTGTGATCAGAATCCGCATCTGCCTCTGGAAATGTCTTCGAGTATAAAATCTGGTTCAGAAAATCTCTTTTTTACCATTGTATAATAATCTTAAACCTTCCGGTGTCTCCAGGTCCCTCCCACGTACACAACTTTCTTTCATGGCCTTTAAATCAAGTGTTAGTGGTGATTAAATTATTGTCTGTACAAAATTCTACCAGACAGCTTAGTCTTTTATTCCTTATCCACAATCCGTATTCACCTACTATTTTTCCTTGTCTTTCAGTTCTTCCTCCAGAACTTCAGTACTCAGTCAGAATTAAATTTTCGTCTCCCATACTTATCCCAATAATTTATTAGCTCTCATAATACATTTCTTAGTTCTCATCATCACCTGCGGAGCTAGGGACCTACTATTTTTCCTTGTCTTTCATTTCTCTCTTCAGAACTTCAGTACTGAATCAGAATTAAATTTTCGTCTCCCACACTTATCCCAATAATTTATTAACTCTCATAATACATTTCTTAATTCCTATCATCACCTGCGGAGCTGGGGGGTATATAAATATGTACTACTATCGTGTGCGTTGGCTATTGTGTGTGTCTTGGCTACAATGATGCGCTCATTACGCTATTCATACCAGTTTATCCATATTCCTATTTCGTTATTTCTTATTAGACCTACTCTTGGATTACACCTATTTGATATTGTATTTGTAATCGTGTTCTCACCTGACTAGAAGTCCTGTTGCCTTTCACACCGAACGTCGATAATTTCAGGTACATCTAACGTCAAACTATCCATTTACCTTTTAAAATTTTCTAACCTACTGCCCGGTTAAGGGATCTAACAATCCATTCTGGCTGATGCTATAAGGTCAGATCAGTCAGTCATCGAAACTGTTGTCGCTGCAACCACTGAAAAAATCGCTGCTCCTCTTCAGGAACCACACGTTTGTCTCGCTTCTCAACATATATCCCTCCGCTGTGGCTATCTGTTTTCTTGAGGAATGCAAACCAGCCTACCACAGTGAAGTCTGTTGTTCATTGGGGGCGCCCTGCTTCATGAATCTGAATTTAGGACATTTTACAGGCGGCATCTTAAAAAGCTGAAATCTTAAAAGGCTGAAACAATATCACGAGCGATCTTACATTGCAAGACGCACAAGTGTCAGCGTCCTTGAAGAAATACAACCAGTGTGAAAGTGGCAGTCTTAAGACACCATTTACGATGCATAGCGCTTGTATTCCGCATGCCCAATAAAGCCATTCCGGAACAAGTGTTTTACTCTGACTTAATAGTGCGCAGACGCTGTGTGGAAGGTCAGAGTAAACGATTTAAGTAGTTAAGGAGGTCGCAAAGTTATTGCGGAACGTGTCGTTTTGAAGACAACTGCCGACGAACAGGGATTCATAAGGGACAGCGTAGGAAAAGAAAAAGAACGGGTAAGTCGAAATGAAATGATAGGCGCTGCTGGACTTGGGCCACGTGTCATCACTACGGTGCGACACTAGACTGTGCAGCCACTTACGGACTCAAAGGCGACTGGAAGACATATGTACTCGACTATTTTTCTATGTTGATGGTAACTATGGTGACGACATACTCAGCACTAAAATTGTGAACACAGATTTCCAGACGATGGCTATGTGAGCGTTTATGTGGGAGGAATCCTACTTCTTTCACTTATTTTTGCTTCCCCTTCGGTACTGGTAAAGTTAGTGTTTCCGTTAGTTATTTATTAATCGAGGATTTTTCTCTTTCTCTCTCAGTGACGCATGGACTTACGAACTGTGTCGGTTTTATTGTGGAGAACAGTTGCGTTAAGCCTAGGTCTGGAAGCCTATGTCTGGAACGGTCTCTCCAGGTGGTCAGCTAGCAAGCGCATCCATGTGGACACGCCTTCAGCAGCCAAGCAACTGAAAAGTATTTAGTTTTCTTTCCAAAAATTGGTTGAAGAACTTGAAAACTGATGTATGTGAAAATACACAGTTAGAAAAGTAAAAGTGGACTGGAAAATATTTTGTGTACCTGAAGTGTGACAACTCAACTACGTTATACGCACCGACGGTTCATGATATTGGTTGGGTTGTAGGTTGGGTAGCCTATTTTGAGGTGCGCGATTTATTTCCCATGCCAGTTTCATTTTCTGCACCTGCAAGTGCTTCGAGTGAAAAGTTTAATTTTTGTCCAATGGAAAGTTATTACCCCCACATCCCCTTCCCCTTTCTCGATTCTCTCGTGCTAAGGCGCTCAACAATATGTTCAAGACGTCTGCTCTCCAGAGTACCGTACAGTCTCATCAAGCGGCCGGGTAGTCCCTACAATGTGTACATTGTCTGTCTCAGTTCCAGTTCGGTTCAGTTTATCACTCGTTTCAAATTTTCTCATTGCCCTTGATGTGCACCTGTTAGATCGTATGATTGCCTAGATACGGCTGTCGCCCATCTATTAAAGCGACAGAGTATTTCGAAGCGATTACTAGTGTCTTTGTTTCACTTTAACAATGTTTAATTGCTGGACACTTCTGACGATATTTTCGTGCACAGTTGAAATTTGTAAGATTTCCGCAATCTTTACAATGCATTGCTGGAAATACATTGTTGTTTACTGAACCTTGTTAGGTATCTCCATATTTCGTTGTTTGCATACACCGTTAAGATTTGCTAAAGGACACTAGGTCAGTTCCTTAGTGTAAGACTGCAGCTCGATCCATTGTCCCGACTGCCCAGTTTCCTTTGCTATGTTTTGAACAGGTGGTTCTGGTACGATATGATGAAGTGAAATGGTATTCTGTCACCATCCCAGACTTAGGACAACGTTTTTCTACCAGAACACTTGAGACACAGCCCACCCTCACGCTCAGTGGAAGAGCTACACGCTTTACTATAGGGGCATTAAGACGGAACTCCTTGCTAGCTCACGATGCGTCTCAAACCCTCGATTTCTACCTCTGCCGATTTTTGAGGGAAAATGTTTATCCTTCTCCGCTGCTGAAAGTCGAAGAACTGATCTTGTAACTGTGGAAGAGTTGAGAAAAGTGTGTTCCAGGGAATCCCTAAACATTTGGAAAAGTCGTGAGTTCGCTTTGCACGTCTACTCCTAACACGACGAATGTTTTGTAAAGGACATGGTGTCACTAAAAGTGTATACATAAACTTTTAGCTGGTTACTGCTGTATTAGATGTGATCATTCGCACTGGATGCCCTATGTATAATGGGCAGTCAAATGAAAACGAGACAAAAAAAGAGTAAACTGTGTTTTTGTACTTTAAAAGTATCGCAATAGCTGTTAATACGTTTATCTCACTGTGAGACAAGAGGATCAATGCCTTCATGGAAACATGTTTGCGGTTCCCCTCGGATCCATGACTGTACAATCAATGCCTTCATGGAAACATGTTTGCGGTTCCCCTCGGATCCATGACTGTACACAGGCGTGAACCGCCCCTCCGGATGTTGCCAAGGTTGTTTCGATTACGCAGCAGTAGTTTCACTGGGAAACCCTCACACGTCCTATACGCAATACCATGCGATTTCCGTATTTTTGGAGCCCTGAAGAAAGACATTCGTAGCCGTCGATTTGCTTCGGATGAAGAGGTGCACGGCTGGGCACAATCATGGCTCCGTAGACAACCGTACATATTTTTCCATGAAGGCGTTGCCTCACCTGTCTCACAGCGGGAAAAATGTATTCACAGTTGTGGCGATTACTTTTGACAAATAAACAATGTGCATACTTTTCTTCTCGCGTTATTTGACTGACCAATTTGTTTGATATCGTCAAAAGAAATACATTTCGTTGTTATTTCTTTCCTATGCCAGGTAAGTTTTGAAGTTTTGTTTAATTTACTATAAATGTTCATGAATATTACTGACGTGTCAGATCAGTAACTGTCATGTTACCCGTTAAAAAATACTATGGTTGTTGGATACGTGCGATTTAAGAAACAATGTACACTAAAGTATTATTGGGTACAAAAAAAATCGTTAAAATAAAAAATAATGATGCTTACGGTTACTTAGTCGAATTCTCTACTACTTTTTCTCCCTAATAGGATGTCTTCTTTGTTTAGATGATGAAATCAAAGTTTTAGTAAAGCGAGTAACAACGAAACATAATTAGAAACTAATGGACAACACTGTTACGCTCTATTGAATTAAGATACTTTTCGTACATGTGGTTACAGTGTAGTTAAATTGCCTTTCTACAATGGCCACTTTCAACCGAAAATGTGCACGAGAAGAAATTTTCTCGCAGACGTTTTTGTATTGCGAATAGACAAGAAACAATGCTCAGCTACTAGAATGCTCAAAATTTTCTTATTATTGAGTATACAGAGCATCCAGATGATTTCGTAGGGTCTGCATTCCTAGATTTGCGATTCCTAAATGTGTTTAGAAATTGTACCACATTTTCGACTAATAATCATGGCATGATGTACAGAACATCTCCACTGACATGCGATTGGCCCAATGACTTTTTGACTTAAAATGACCAGTAAAATGGGACTTCTAAGCACGATATACATAAATCAATTATCAGAAAGGGTAACTTGAACAGTCAGATTGTTCACTGATGCTGCTGTTGTCTACGGGAAAATATCGTTTCCAAATAATGGTAAGTAAACGGACAAAGACTTGGACAAAATTTTAGTTTGGGGTACTGAAAGGAATTCTCTTGGAATTAAATGTAATGCGTGTGCCTACGTGAAAGATTTCGAAACTGGCCGTCTGTAAGGTTAGTTAGTAACGTCTAGCCACGCGTAGTGTCCAGAATTAGTGCCTCATGTAAGATGGGCTACCTATCTTAAGATGCAAGAAATATTTTCCAGACCAGTTCTGTTTTACCCAACCCGTATTTACGGGTAATACTAAAACGTGATTTGAAATGGAATGATCAGGTGAAATCAGTGGTAGGGAGGGTTAATGGAAGACTTGGACTCGATGGAATAGTTCTATAAACGTGCGGTGTACATGCAAAGGAAATTCTGTAGTTACAGCGTTAGGAGTACTTATCCCGTGATTAAGATAGTAGACAACGAACGAATTCAATGAAGCACTGCTAGGCACATTTCTGTAGAACCAAAACGTAAGCGTCACATATGTGCTAGTGAATTAAAATGGGAATCTATAGAATGGAAGTGTGGTCGCTCTCGCGAAATTATGTTGGCTAAATTTAGGTAAAAACTATTCTGGGACAATTCAGCTGCCAGTATCATACAACATATCGTCAAAAGTATCTGGACAACCCTATGTAAAGCAGAATTGACCACTAGGTGTCACGACAGATGGACCGCCAGGCTTAAAGCAGCCAGGGAGCATCGTGTTGTCAGTAGAGAAGCAGTGACAGCAGAGTGGGTCTCCAGGAAAACTCAAGTGACCCCGAACGTTGACTAGTCATTGGAAGTCAGTTGGTTAACAATTCAGTCAAAAGTATTTTCAAACCTTCTAAAGGTGCCCAACGGTAATGTCATTATGATTTGGACATTTTAAGGAACAATCACAGCTAAACCAAGAACTGAATGCCTCACTTACTGACGCACACGAACCTTCGAGTGTTGGGGACCATGGTAGTACCAAATCGCATGAAATCAACCGAATGAATCGCTTGATACAGGAAACATATTCGCAACTGCGAATATGAAACACCTGCGGCTGTATATTAGAGTGACGACAACTGCGAATAAATTCCCTTTATTTCTTGACGGCTGTAGTAACTACAGTGCCTATGCCTTATAAAATGCATGTTTGTCCGAAGGAACGTAACATCGTACTTCTTAATAACACAGGCACTGCTATTTCGGAATCACTTGAGTACCAAAGTCTAACCAGGAGTCTAGCGAGTACAATGACTGTATGTAAGGAGTTAAAAAGAATACGGTATAATGCTCGAGCAGTTTCTCAGAAGCATATGTTTCTGTAGTCATTGTTCAGCAACGTTTGAGATGGTGTAAAGATCTATGCCACTGGGCGTTGGACGACTGAAAATGAGTGATGTGGGGCAATGAATCACGCTATACCCTGTCGCTACACGACCGAATTGTTTGGATTTGGAGGATGCCTGGAGAACGTTACTTGCCATCGGGTATAGTGCCAACAGAGAAGTACAGAGGAGGTGATGTTACCGTGTGGGGGTGTTTTTTTCCTGCTAACGGTTTGGTCCTCTTATTTTGCTTAGGAAAATACTAAATAGCGAAGGAAAAGAATACATTTCACAAGCCTGAGTCCCGCGTGCAGTACAGGAACATTTAGGAGATGACTGTATCAGCATGAAAATGCATCCTCTCATAAAGCAATATCTCTGAGCCACTCGTTTGTGGACAATAACATTTCAGAAGTGGACTGGCCTGTGCAGAGCCCCGACCTAAAGTAACTGGAACACTTTTGGGTTAGAGCGCCGACTTCGCACCGGAACCTACTGTCCAACATCACTACCCCTTGAGAATAATGGGCTGCAGTTCATCCACAGACATTCAGACACCTCTTTGGAAACGTCCCCAGCAGATTTCAAGTCATCACAAAGGAGAAGGATAGACACATACCATAAGAATAACAATAATAATAATAATAATAATAATAGGTTTCCAGTTACCTCTGACCACTGTGTACATCTCTCGAAGGAATCATTAGAAGACTAGGGCGCTTGCAGAAGCATATACATGTACGTGACTACTTTTCAGTTCAAATTTGTTTTCCAGATGGTTCAGATAAACATTTTTAGACTATTTCCCTACCGATCCACTCTTGAATAGGAGATAAATCTAAACGAAAACCTAAATCATTCCGTGAGAGCTCTGCGTTCTCATATTTTATCAAGATGGCCTTGTCGTCCTACGTAAGTAGTACTCCACAAATATTTTTGGCATTCGTTGCAGAAAGTTCTGCCCACAACGAAAAAACCACAGTTTTAATGATTTCCACCCCAACTCGCGTAGCATATCCATGAAACTCTCTTCCTTGTTTCGCGATAATACAAATCGAGCTGCGTTTCTTTGCACTATTTCAGTGTTATCTGGTTTGGAACCCTTGTATCGCAGCAATAGCTATAGTAGGATTCGGCTTGATACTTCAAAGTTAAGCTGTTAGTAATTCTGATCTCCAAGTATTTAGTGGAATGGACAACCTTTGAATCTGTGTGATTGATTGCTTAGTAGAAATGTAAGGTAATATCTTTGGTACGTTTCTGAGGTCTTCATACCCCTACAGTTCACGGACAGTTACCATTTTTCGTACCATGCAGATATTTTGTCTACACTACTTTGTAATTGGTTCTGATCTTCTGGTGACTTTATAGACGGGAAACGGTAGCATCACCTGCAAGCAAAGAGGGCGCTTGAGACAGTCTAACTGTTTGTGTACTTTAAGAACAGCAAAAGCGCTACAACATTTTCTTGGGGGTTCAGAAATATCACATACGTTGTGTATAGGATTGGTTCGTAAGTTAATAACGTTTTCCACAACTTTAGTAAACACAATAAATACACATAGCAGAGACTTCAGTCATCAGTAATATATTATCCTTCTCTATTTACAACGGTCTGCCAACGCTGGGGAACTTTTCAGTTTCCGTACTGTAGAAATCACGTGGTATGGAGGCGAAGAATTCGTCGAGCCATGTTCGAAGCACATTTTCATCTCGAAAGGAAGTTCCTTGAACGTTACTCAATAGAAAGTGGAAAAGGTGAAAATCTGGGAGCGAAGATCAGGTGAATAATGTTGGTGCGGAAGGACTTACTAAGCCAGCTCTTGTATACTGTCTTTTGCCAGTCTAACGTAATGCGGGACGGCATTACCGAGGAGCAGGATCACTTCACATAGTCTTATCTGTTGTTGCCCTTAGTTCTTGACAATAAGTTTAAGCAGTGATCGTTACATTTTGGGGAAGCAATTCTTAGTGCACCACAACGTTGTTGTTTCATCTGATGCATAACATTGTCCTTTGTGGATGCGCGAAGGTCTTTGAATGGATAATTGCTGCTTTATTTGGACTCAGCCATTCCTTCTCCTTACGTTAGCATTAAGAAACAGTTTGTCGTCACCATTAACGATATAGGATAGGAATGGTCGGTGTTTTTCACGAGCCAATTGAAAAAGAGCAAGCACAGACGCACATATGGGCACCCGCTGATTTATGTGATTTTGGCTTAGAGCATGGGTACTCACTCATACACCCAATTTTTGTACCTTATCCACTTGATGATGGAATTATCTCAGTTCATCATATTTGCCAGTTATCTAGCAAACTCACGTGGATCAGTGTGTCTTTACGATCTTCATCAAACCCCGATCTCTCTGAATGTGGAAAGTTACTAATGTCAAAACAATCCTTCTTAAAACGAGACAAATATTTTCTAACAGTACTCTGTCCAATGGCATTATCCCTGTACACGGCGCGTTTCTGACTGCTTCAGCTGCCGGCACTTCTCTGCTGGATTCAGATAGAAGAATATGTCGGAAAATGTTCCGATTTCTCCACTTTGCACACCATTATCTAGCGTCCACTTCTTCACCCACTATCTCCAAATGACAGAATGGCAATATGTAAACTACAGCATCAACAGTGAGCCACAAATCAAAAATGACAATCGATACATGAATCCACAGTAACCGCAATACCAATATGCTACAAATTTATGCACCAACCTAATTCTAATTTTCCATCAGTGGCTACGAACCGTGAGCACTCTGACAGTTCATCACGAATCCTGTCACATAGTTGAGCGGATATTCCGCAGGTAAGCAGTTTTATTAAATGTCGCTTGTGAAAAATGGTGTCACAAGCATTCTCAAAATGTAGAAACCTTAATGTCCTCTGCCAATAGCACTCATTACTTCGAGAAAAGGGAGTGCCAACTGTGTTCCAGAAGATTGATATTTTCTGAATCCGTGCTAGTTAAGTGTTAATAGCTCGTTTCCTTCGAAGTATTTCATGATGATGTAGCACGTTACATGTTCTAAACTCCTAATAAAAGTCTATGTCAGTGATATGGGTCTACAATGAGTGCATTACTTCTGTTTCCTTTTTTATGTATTGATGTGACCTGGGAAACGTTGCAGTTTTTACATCTACATCTACATGGACATTTAAGTGCCTGGCAGAGGGTTCATTGAACCACCTTCACAATTCTCTATTATTCCAATCTCGTACAGCGCGCGGGAAGAATGAACACAATTATAATTCCGTACGAGCTCTGATTTCCATTATTTTATCGTGGTGATCGTTCCTCCCTATATAGGTCGGTGTGAACAAAATATTTTCGCATTCGGAGGAGAAAGTTGGTGATTGGAATTACGTGAGAAGCTTCCGTCGCTACGAAAAACTCATTTCTTTTAGTGATCTCCAACCCAAATCCTGTATCATTTCTTTGACAC
Source organism: Schistocerca cancellata (assembly GCF_023864275.1). NCBI lineage: Eukaryota > Metazoa > Arthropoda > Insecta > Orthoptera > Acrididae > Schistocerca > Schistocerca cancellata. Next base: position 213,042,273 of record NC_064627.1, read on the forward strand.
TCTCTCCCATATTTTGCGATAATACAAAACGTGCTGCCTTTCTTTGAACTTTTTCGATGTATTCCGTCAGTCCTATCTGGTGAGGATCCCACACAGCGCAGCATGATTCTAAAAGAGGACGGACAAGTGTAGTGTAGGCAGTCTCCTTAGTAGGTCTCTTACATTTTCTAAGTGTCCTACCAATAAAACGCAGTCTCTGGTTAGCTTTCCCCACAACATTTTCTATGTGTTCTATATGTATCTTTCATCGATCGAGCATATGAATATTGTGATTGCAGTTTAACCAGCATACTCTGAAGCGAAACCAAATGGTTGCATACAACAGGTACCGTAAGAATTTCCTTTTTTAAGTGACGTAAGTTGCTTACCTACAACATGGGTACCAACACCAAACTTACGTTTGCACAGGTTTTTGATTCGAAGTCTCGAATAGTTACTACTTCTTCCATGGTCAAATAATTTCGAAAAACCGTGTTTAGTAACTACTGCGCTTTATTGGCGCTGTCGCAGGTAATATTACCACTGCTAAAGATAGTCGTTATTCTTTCTCCCAGTACCCAAATAGAACAGTACAAACTTCGCTAATTTTTAACGACGTATCCTTCAACACTTGATTTGCAGCAGTATGCGAGGCATGTATGTATATACACTGATGAGCTAAAACATTATGACCATTTGGTTAACAGGTAGTTTGTCCGCCTTTGGGACGAAAGACATAATTAATTCTGCGTAGCAGGAATCCGGCAGTTTGTTTGTAAGTTTGTGGAAGTATGTGGCGTTAGAAGTCTACTCACAGGTCATGTAATACGCTTAAATAACGGGCCGCAGACATGCGTACGCCATGATGGCGCCCGATAGCGACTCAGATGGGTTCCATGGGATTCACATAATTTCCTCACTGAGACATCAACTTGGGTTCACTACAATGCTCCCCAAACCATTGTAACGCGGTTCTGGCTCCAAAACACAGACAGTTATAGTGCTGAAAGATGACAACGCCGTCGGGGAAGATATCAAACTTGAAGGGATTCAGGTGATTCACAGATTCGATTACTACAGCAGTCCCATGCAAGCACAGTAAAATGTCTCCCATGGCATAGTACTACTCCCACCATACTGCGTCCGTGGAGCGCTCCACGCTTCGAGCCTTCGTTCACTTCGATGACGTCGTTTGTGGAGACGACCATAGATCTAGTGTTGCAAAAATGTGATTCATTCGAAGAGCCGACGCGTTTCCACAGATCAACGAACGAAACTCTATGGTCCCGTGCCCAATGCAGTCATAACTGACGATGTTGTTGGGTCAACATGTGAACACGTAGGGGTTTTCTGCTGCAGAGCTCCATGTTCAACAATATACGATGTATGGTGTGCTCCGAAACACTTGTGCGTGCACCAGCACTGCCCACTTTCGTAATATATGCCACAGATCACCTTCTATCGTACTTTACACAACAGACAAGCCTCTGAAGATCAAGTTCTGTGCATGACCAATCAATTAGCGCTCACTGGTAGATTCACTGTTCTTCTACCTCTTTCCGCAGATGCACGTGAAAATTCGACCAGCCTCGCCGTTTTTGAGTTACTCGTTCACACTCTCTGTGTTATGATAATCTATCATTTGTCAAAATCGCTTATCTTAATGAATTTTCCCATTGGCAGCTTACATCTTCGCCAGGGTGATCCTTCGTCCGCGTTTGTTCGGCTAACATACTTTAGTTACCGTGTCAGGCGCCGGTGACGCCACCAGTAGCTGTGTTAAGTGGTCATAAAGTATTTAGCTGTCATACAGCCGCTGGAAATGCAAATTACGGATTGACATCTATTTTGAGAATCCTAAGGAAGCGCAATTGAGGCACACGTTCGAACAAATCTTGTCGACAGTCTGGCATCCTCATGACTTTGGTGTAACGGATGATAGGGAAAAGAATCGACTTTGTTATGATCTTCAGGGAATCGTTATGTCGGCGTCGGAAAGTCCCATAAATGACCAATAAACTGCAATGAAGGCTGCTGGACGAAAGACGTCTCATCAGTGAGAGACTGACAAATTTCCTAAAGACTAATTCAGAAAATTAGCCAAGAAAAGTTACTTTCCCCTAGATGTATCTCGCTTAATGACTTTCACAGAGAAGTTAGAGAATTTCGGCTTACAATGTCTTTCAACGTGAAAATTATGGAACAGAAAAAGTAGAAAATCTAGAAGAAAACATACCTTTCTGCCACACGCCATACGTTGACTTGGAACTTAAAGGCTTAGATATATATGGTTATGTTCAGAGAATAAATAAGAGCCAAAAATTATTATTTCTCTGTCATTAGTTGCAATGTGATGAACATCTGCCTGTACCATCTACAGACACGCATATTTGTAAGATACTCACTTTTCCCGCCTGTAATGGCACCAGCCATAAGTTAGTCCAAAACCATATTCACAAGTTTCGTCAAGGCTTTCCTTTACTTGTAACTTTCTGTGTGCACGGCGTATGTCAGCGATTTCATAAACGAGAAGTTGGCTAAATTGCCAATAATCGCCACAATACCACCGCAAGAAAATAGGAAGAACGCCATCACTGTATATGAAAAGGTTTACAATAACAGTTTTCCATCGTTTTCTTGCGTCTCCCTTCCAAAAACTATATTATTATAAATTACAAAAGCTAGTTACTATAAGAAACCGTTGAAAAAAAAAAGCAACGTGTGGCGGACTATCTAAACTACTTTATTCACATTTCTACGTTTGTTCTCACACAATGAGTTTTCTGACTTTGTACACGTGGGATTTTCAAACGCACGCCGGATAATTTTTTGCTGCTTGGAACTGCGAGAGAAATTATTATGCTTTAAAACAATAGCTAAAGTTACTATACCGTACGGAAACTAAAGACAGAGTTTTAATCGCAAAATATGCGACGTCGAGATCCTGAACCCGGATGAGAAACGAGTAAAAGGAACCATTATAGCAGGTAACGGCCCAGGTGAAATGAAAATGGAACCCGTAAATTTCTGTCCCTGCCTAGGGAGCCATGACCGTAGAATTTACGACTGGGAATGCTTAAAAATAACGCCTGGACGTTGCGAAACAGAGCGAAATCCATTGAGGGGAGCGCTTGGGCGCAGCAGTTAGAACGCCACATTGATTAGTTGCAACAAATATCGCACATTCTGTCCCTCGCGATTGAGGACGCTAGACATGTAAACTGCATGCCGTTATCTGTACCAGGCCTAACTGAAGTTTATTGCCTGTAGGCGTTCAGGTGACCTATTGATCGTGAAATCCAATGAACGAAAAAGTAACTAATCTCACCTGCCAGATGTAATCGTCTTCATATCACAAACCTAGGTCTACCCAGCCTTTCTTCAAAGGATTACCAGGGACCTTCCCTAGGAGCAAGAAGCTGCTGCCACTCTGAGCTTGTTACCCCTCCCCTCCTAGTGCCGTGGCACTGAAAAGCTTTTAAAACGTATCTTTCGATAAAGATGCAAGGGTGTTTGATTCAATAGTCCTCAAGGAACGTGATAATAATAATATTAAGCGATATTCCTGATTGTCGATTGCCATGTATCAATATTACTTCGGTTGAGAAGTTCAATTCCATTGAATGAACAAAAAAAAAAACGTTTTTTGGTTGTACTTACGAAAAGGCAGCGTCATGGAAAATTTAATGTCTGTAATCCACTAATATTATAACAATCACTGATTTCTACCTAAGAAAAATGTAACACTAGATTGCCCGCTTATTCCTGTTCTGGAATCATCACGATACCGATGTGAGTGTACTCGATGTATATTTTTGACAGTAATAATTGGAGCGTAATATTTCAAATTTTTTTTCATTTAGTAAAACAAAAAAATTTTTTGCTATCCTGTTTTAGTCAAATTATCAAGCTAATTTCTGGCGGTTTACATGCCTTGGGAAGCGACTTTTTTTGGTGACATAATGACCGAGCCTGCATCTTAATTCCAAGACCAATTAACTTTTTACAAAATAATATCTTTGTATGAACGTTGACTATATATACGGACATTCGTCACCAAGCGCGCCGCTAACCAACAGTGACTTTTTGGCCTGAAGCTCTATTTCATTCATTCAGTTAAAATCAATGAATATCATTTCATTTAAATTAAAAATCACACTTACAATAATTTCAATTACGTACTAGAGTAACTTCACTTGCCCATTTTTATCGCCTTTGCGTGGATCATTTTGTTTGAAACTTTATGATAATTACAATCTGCAAAAATAACCAATTCACTATGCTCTACATACAGTCAAGACGATAGAACGATCATGGGCTTGCGCAACAGACTTAATCTCTTACATACTGTGGAAACATAGTATAATCTTTAATATTTCTACTGGGAATCGCCACCGAATATTAGCGACAATAAAAAAGTGAAACATACTTACAAATGTAGCAACGAAAATTCGTGCAATTAAGACGACAACTACAATTTGCTGAATGAAATTTTCACTCTGTAGCGGAGTGTGCGCTGATATGAAATTTCTTGGCAGATTAAAACTGTGTAGTGGGGCGAGGCTCGAACTAGGGACCTTTGCCTCTCAGGCGAAAGTGTTCGCAGTTTTACCAGTACCTCGTATCGCTTGCCCGCCAAAGGCAAAGGTCCCAAATTCGAGTCTCGGTCCAGCACACAATTTTAATCTGCCTGGAAATTTCAAGTACAATTTCAAGTACAATGTTGTAAATGTTGTTCGAGATTCACCGCTAAGTTTCACAGAATATAAATTAGTCATATGTAGGTAGCAGCCAAACGGATTAGAAACTCGTGAATAACTGTTCCACTTTTGTATTTTTAGAAAATTCTGTTCCACTTTTGTATTATTAGAAATATTCTGTCCATTGATTTTCTCATAAACTTTGTCAATTGATTTCCCTAACTAATTCAAATGCACACGTGTCAAACCACTCAACTGAAGAAGAAACCTCTGTCACTGGGTGGAAAGGTGGCCATTTACAGGAATATTAGCAGCATCTCTCCACAAATTCTCATGAGGTGTTCCCTATACCTTACAAATTTCAGGTATGTTGACGAAGCATGGTTGCACATCTAGTAATGGACATATGAAAGTTTGAGAATAATTCAGACAGGACCGAAAGCTATTTTTGTAGTGAACACAAGAACTGGATGCAGTCCATTTATGAAAATGTCTTATAAACTGGATCTAAGTTAGTATTCTGAGTGTACATCAACTTGAGAAAATAATCTCTCTTGCCCATAAACATTTTAGGATATGTCAAAAATACGTTAGGAACAATATTACACCGCTTCACTAAATCGCCTAATGAACTAAATAATAGCTCATAACATACCAAAACTGGTTTATGACTAACAAACAGAACACAACGTATAACTCTTAACGAGGACATAAAGGCGAGTGTTACAGAACCACTACATTTCACAATATACATCAACGCCCTACTGGATAAAATCTGAATTTGCAGGGACATTTCACGGACGATGATGTTATATAGGGTTTTGGGGGTATAAGTGCAGATACTTTTATTGGTGATGAACGGTGTTCTGAACAACATTACATCAGATTCACTTCCTTTTGCAATTATGGTTACTAGGGGTAGTATGTTTTCAGGCTGGTTAGTACCCAGAAAAGGTGTGAGTCTATACTGACAGGCATAGTCCACGTAGTGGTGCAGTGATAACCGTGCAGAAAATTGCAGGTGGCAAATTATGTAACGTGTTTTCTGGAATAATGTTAGACACAGAGAAAAAACCAACTAACACTCTAAAGTGATCATAATTTCAACCAACATGGTAAGGAAGTAACAGTGCTGAGTTCTTGATGATGAGTTAGTAAATCTTGAAAGTTTAACTAACTGACACTGAAGTCGGTACGGATTAAGGAACCAATGATCACAATATTTGCACTTATACCCCCAACGCCATGTATACAGAGAAATCGTGACATTAGAAAATTTTAGCGAAAGGCGAGAAAACTTGCATCACGACGTGGCAAGGACTGGACTAATGTCTGAAGTAGTGCTGGAGTAAATTGACAGCATGAATCCTGCTGGGCTGTCCATAAATATGTGAGAGGAGGGGTGGCGATCTCTTATGAACAGGACGTTGCAAGGCATCCCATATATGCTCAATAATGTTCATTTCTGTGGAGTTTGATGGCCAGAGGTAGTGTCTAAACTCCGACGAGTATTCCTGGACCCACTCTGTAGCAATTGTGGACGTGTGGGGTGTAGCATTGTCCTGATGGAATTGCCCTACTCTGTCGGAATGCACAATGGACATGAATAGATGTTTCTGATCAGATAAGAAGCTTTTGTACTTGTCACCTGTCAGAGTCGTATCTAGACGTATGAGGGGACCCATATCACCCCGACTGCACACGCCTGCACCAGCATGAATTGTCCCCTGCTGACATGCAGGTCCATGAATTCATCAGGTTGTCTCTATACTCGTACACGTCCATTCGCACGATACAATTTGAAACGAGACTCGTCCGTCCAGGATACATATTTCCAGTCATCAACAGTCCAGTGTCGGTACTCACGGGCGCAGGCGAGGAGTAAAGCTTTGTGTCGTGCAGTCATCAAGGGTACACGAGTGGGCTTTCGGCTTCGAAAGTCCATGTCGTTAATGTTTCGTTGAATAGTTCCCACGCTGGCACTTGTTGATGGCCCAGCATTGAAATCTGCAGCAATTTTTCGGAAGGGTTTCACTTCTGACACGTTGAACGATTCTCTTCAGTCGTTGTTGGTCCCGTTCTTTTAGGATCTTTTTTCGGCTGTAGCGATGTGGGAGATTTGATGGTTTACCGCATTCCTGATACTCACGGTACACTCGTGAAATGGTCGTACGGGAAAATCCCCACTTCGTCGCTACCTCGAGGATGCTGTATCTCATCGCTGGTGCGCCGAATATAACACCATGTTCAAACTTAGTTAAATCTCGATAACCAGCCATTGTAGCAGCAGAAACCGATCTAACAACTTTGCCAGACACTTGTTGTCTGCCGGCCGCGGTGGTCTAGCGGTTCTGGCGCTGCAGTCCGGAGCCGCGGGACTGCTACGGTCGCAGGTTCGAGTCCTGCCTCGGGCATGGATGTGTGTGATGTCCTTAGGTTAGTTAGGTTTAAGTAGTTCTAAGTTCTAGGGGACTTATGACCTAAGCTGTTGAGTCCCATAGTGCTCAGAGCCATTTGAACCATTTGAACTTGTTGTCTTATACAGGCGTTGCCGAACTCAGCGCCGTATTTTGCCTTTTTACATATCTATGTATTTGAACTTATGCTAAGAATAATACACACACCCGTGCCCGAGGGAGGACTCGAACCTCCGGCGGGAGAGGTCGCGCAATCTGTGACACGGCGCCTCTAACCGCGTGGCAACACCGCGCGGCTCAGTCACAACCATAAAATTTCAGAGAGAATGTGTATGGAGGCAATTGAGGTGGAACGACCGCAGAAAACTAATTGCAGGGTGATGACAGACTGTGAGTATTGGAAAAATCCTCGGGAAGTGTGGGACAACCGTAAAGGAGGTAGCTTACAAAACACTCGTTCAACTGGTACGTGGAACTGATCGTCAGCCTGGGATCCGTACGAGGCAGTATTGACAGAGGAAGTAGAAAAGATGCAAAGAAGAACAGCGTGTGTCATCATAGGTTCTACTTGTAACATGTGCGTCGCAGTGTGGTTAAAATTCGGAAAATATGCATTCATAGAAGAGTTAACCAATACATTACTCCCTGCTATGTAAATCTCGCGAACAGACCATAGTTTTAAATTTCTCAAAATTTACAACTATGGTCTGTTCGCGAGATTTACATAGTAGGGAGTAATGTATTGGTTGACTCTAATTTTGAGAAACTTACAACCAACTTACCAACGGAATCTTCCTAACGATCGTTTTTCCCACGGACTATTCGCGACTGGAACAGGAAAGTGGGAACTGAGAATGGTACACAAATAGCCTTCGCCACACACTAAAAGGATTTTGATGATGTAGTTCTGTAAATATATGAAGTAACTTGAAAATAATACATCTCTACTTAATCGTAGCCTTACCGAATATAAATTTACTACGTATAAATTTAATTAAAATATAATATAAATACAATAAAAGTAATATACTAAATACGATACTAAATATATGTTTACCGATAATGGTATTCTGCAGGAAAATGTGATGAGCATAATGCACTCTGCAATGTACTACGTTACATGAGTATTATAAAATGGCGTTGCTTTTGTGTTATACTCAATGTGTTTTCTAAATAACTCTGTTTTTACCATGATCAAAGATTCTTTTTAGTTCGTAACTTTCCACACTGGCCTGTAAAGTAGTGTTTGCCGGAAAAACTCAATCGAAAATATATATTCCACATGCACAACGTCACTTCATTACAATGAGCTACATACAATTAAGTTATAGCGGCTCTTTGGCGTCAGAAGTGACTTTCTTTCACGTTTGTGCTGCGGGCTGTTTTTTCTCCCTGCCACCCATTCTTTTTCGTTAGCCTTCTTCTGGCTGAGTTATTGCAAACAACGCAGCCCTCTGCGTCCTTTGATCTTGTGCGTCTCTGGTGTGTATAACGCTCTCTGCCAATAATGTAATTTAGTTAATGTTAATGGAGTCTTCCGTCTCTGCTTGGTGGAAAGTTTCATATTTAAGGGTGAAAAGCAATCGATTTGGTTTATGTTCTGCTAATATTTGCTTTTTATTGACCTGTCTTCTGCTTATTGGGCCGTTATCCGATAAGGACCTGTTAGCATCCACTCAGAAACATTAGTCTTCAAGGAACAGAGCGTTGAATTCCAAAGATATTAACAACACCTCAGAATCTTTGATCATGACATTAAGCAGGAGATGCCAAATCGGATGCTCATGATTAAGTAATTTGTCATATACATACAGTAGTTAGTGTAGGAAATAGAACTAATATTCACGAATTAAACTGAACATTAATTTGTAATACAATATACACACTGAGGCGGAATGATCATTGATGTTTTGGCTCTACGTAAGCACAGGTAGCTATACAGGTATATTATGCAACATACTGGTAATTTAATGACAACGTTAAGAATGCAATAGTTAAAGTTGAGGTCTAGAATGAACTGCACCAAAACAGTTCTAAATGAATTCATGGCGTTTTAAACTATTCGGGTTTCATGTTAGTAATATAAAGGGGGTCTGTACATTTCATTAGAGATAAAGACTACAGCCCTACGAATATGTCAGACCCAGCCCGCAGATTAATTTCTGATGTGATCCATGTGAAGGAAGATTACTATACTCGTAGATAAAAAAAAATCATTGGCTGCAAAACTCATTGGCTGCAACATCTCCCCAATTTTTGTTACTCATTTTACAGTTGTTCAATATGGGCACAGTTTGTGATATGGCAAACGTAAATGCATGACTGAGGTCGCACACACGAACTGCCCGGGAAGGCGAGACAGCAGCAAAACTTTGGAAATTTGTTCATAGCGCTGTCTACCTGCAGGCACCAACTAATTCCATGCGACAAAACGGAGCAGATGATTTGTCAACATATTCTGTCGCGTCTGCCTGCTAGTGCAACTACGCCTCAGCGAATATTATACATTCAAACTTGGACAAATTCTTTACTTACTGACATGTGTCATTTTTCTGTATGGCAAGTAATTTTCTCACAGTTGACTTGTGAAAGCCTGCCCCTTTAAATATGGATTTTAGGCAATCCACAACGCCTTCAAATACCACGCACGACATTTTCATATTCCCTCATTCGCTACTGATGAACTATTAGTTCTACAGAAAAAATGAACAGCACCTTCTCATATGAAATTTAAAGTAGTGGAATTTTATACTGGAATACGTTTTCGCTAGAGTCTGTAGATTTCGAATTATTGAAAAAAAAAAAAAAAACAAGAAGAGAAGTATTCGAAACTGATCTTCAAACTCGTTTTTCTTGAATAACTCGAAAACCGTGGCCTCCGGCGAAAACGTACCTCAGTACAAAAATTAACTACATTAAACATCCTACAAACGACCCTGTTCATTTTTTCTGTAGGACTCGCTCTAACGAACAATCTTCAAGGAACTTTCTTTTCGGACGAAAATCCGCTCCGAACGCAAATCCATGAGTTCTTCGTCTAAGACTCACTGGATCGAGAAATTACCTAGCGGTGGCAGACAGTTGTAAATACTGAAGAAGAATATATTACTGATGATAAGTCTCTTTTAGATGTATCTGTTGTGTTTAATAAACTTCTGGCAAAATGCTACTACCTTATGCACCAACCCAGTACTTCAAGTATTTATGAGATTCTATTAAAACTCTGCAGCGAAACTTCTCAAAACAACCAACTTGTACCTATCCACTGTTTACAGCTGTGGTCTTCAACTATTGTTGTGAAACAGACATAAATCTTACGAAATAGACGGAATATAAGATTTTCAAAACTCGATTCTAACTAATCCACCAATTTGAAAGGAGATGGTGGACAACAAGTATTCAAACACATACGAATTCTGTTTCTTATTCATAGTATATACATCAATCCTCTTTCAAATTCTTACGAATTTCTCGTACGATTTTATTTTATATTTTAGGTAGAATAATTAATGTTATTGTGAGTTAAACAATAAGGATCATATAAAGTATCACATTTTCAAGCCGGTTACAGCATTCAGTACTTAATGCACTATCAGGTGGAGTGTGCCTCATTCCTGCACAGTAGCGTCAAAAGGGATGCAACGTGGGTGCTTAATTTGACACCTGAGACAAGAAGAGCATACGTGTCATGGACAAAACCCCTTACCAACCCCACTCGCCCACCACACCACAAGAAGTTCAAAACGTCGCTATCCGGGAAGGAGCTTGTGCTCACAATCTTTTGGGACAAGCAAAGTGCGTTTCTGGTTGATTTCGTTACCCATGGAGAGACCACGTGTGTGTGTGTTTGAAGTTTACGGGCGCTAAACAGCGTGGTCATCAGCGCCCAAACGCATAAAAACAGGAACACATGCAGTTAAGGGACTAAGACAAACAGCGAACAAGGAGAACGGCTAAAACACACAGACCTGACGCAGTGCCAAATCCTCACACACAGAGGCAAAACGAGAGGAGAAGGGACACACTAAAAAGGAAGGGAATCACAAGGAAAAGAGAACAGAAACCGAAGGGAAACAAGGAGGTAATCGTGACTGGCTGACCGCTTACCTAAAACCTGGGTGAGCCAGTCACCCAGCAGTACATTAAAACCCTCTCCCTAAAATCCGAGGCAACAAATTGGACAGGACACAAAACCGTAAGACCTTAACTACAGTCGTTGCGTCATCTTGTAAAATAGAGGGCAAATCCGTTGGCAAGGAAACCACCGCCCTCTGGTCAGAGAATAAAAGACAGTCAAGTAAAATGTGGCGGACAGTAATCTGGACGCCACAAGAACTGCAGATTGGGGGGTCCTCCCGCCGGAGTAAAAAACCATGCGTTAAGGGACTGTGCCCGATGCGGAGGCGAGTGAGGAGAACCTCATCCCGCCTGCATGACTGGTAGGACGTACGCCATGGCCGCGTGGTAGCCTTGACCAGACGCAGCTTATTGTCACCGACTGCCAGCCACTCCTCTTCCCACTGACGCATAACACGAAAACGCAGGAGGGAGGTAACAGCATGGAGGGGGACGGCACATTCAACAACGTGAGGGAGGGAACATGCATCTTTGGCAGCCACATCCGCCCGTTCGTTTCCCCTAATACCCACGTGCCCCGGCACCCAGCAGAAGGACACCTCCTTCCCCTGCCGTTGCAGGTGGAGGAGGGCATCATGGATGTTCTGGACGACCGTATCCGCTGGGTACAAGTGTTGCATGGTCTGAAGGGCACTCAGGGAGTCAGAACAGATGAAGAACTTAAGACTGGGAACACACCTCATCTGCTCCAATGCCCGCAAGATCGCAAACAATTCGGCATCAAAGACGGTAAACGCCGCAGGAAGCCGTAACTTGACGACTCGATCAGGGAAAACAACAGCACAACCAACAGAGTCCCCCTGTTTAGAGCCATCCGTAAATACTGGTACATGGTCGGGATGCTGGTTTAAAATATCAGAAAATAAGGAGATAAAAACAAACGCAGGAGTGCAACTCCTCCGATACTCCGACAAGTCTAAAAGGACGCTGGGCCTCTTGAGCAACCAGGGAGGCAGGCGAGTAAAACCTTGTCGTTGGGGGGCCACACGCTCCACACCAAGGGACTCAAGCAAATGCTTGGCACGAATCCCAAATGGTCTCGTTGCCCTGGGACGACTGGAAAAGAGACGTTCCATAGGCGGTCGGGCAACGGTAGGGTACGCAGGGGAGGTAGGACAGGCAAGGAATTGACACACCCGTCGCACCATGAGGAGGCCGCCGGATGGCGAGCGGCGGTTCCCCTGCCTCAACACACAGGCTGGGGATGGGACTGGTACGGAAGGCACCAGTGGCCAGCCTGATACCCTCATGGTGTACTGCATCAAGAATCTTCAGATACGAAGGCCTTGCTGACCCATACACGGTGCAACCATAGTCAAGACGCGACCGGACGAAAGCCCTATAGAACTGCAGCAGACGCGCCCTATCTGCTCCCCAGGACCGATGGCTCAGACACTTCAAAATATTCAGTGCCTTCAGGGCCCGCACCTTGAGGTCTTTAAGGTGAGGCAACCACGACAACCTGGAATCAAAAGTGAGGCCTAGGAACCGCACAGTGTCGCTAAAAGGAAGAATGGTGTCCCTCAGACGCAATTCAGGGGAGGTAAAAAGACGTCGAGAACGATTAAAATGAACACACACAAATTTTTCTGCAGAAAAGGTAAAACCCGTCTTCGCAGTCCATGCCTCCAATCGCTGTATCGTAAGCTGCAACTGCCGACTAGCAGTGACAAGAGTGGAGGAAGAACAGAAAACAGCAAAATCGTCCACAAACAAGGAGCATTGGACAGGACTCCGGATAGTGGACGTGATACTGTTAATGGCGACGGCAAAGAGGGTGACACTTAAAACGCTTCCCTGAGGAACACCATTCTCCTGCACAAACAAATGAGATAGCACATTACCAACCCTATAACGAAAGAGGCGGTGGGAAAGAAAGGACCGAATGAAGATGGGGAGACGGCCACGAAAGCCCCACTCATGGAGTTGATTGAGGATATGGCGGCGCCAAGTAGTGTCATACGCCTTATGAATGTCAAAGAAGACACCAAGACCTTACGTAGGAAGGCCTGCTGGATGGCCGCCTCAAGCAGGGTCAAGTTGTCGATAGTGGAACGACAACGCTGAAAGCCACACTCAGAGGGGCTAAGGAGCAGCCTGGTCTCGAGCAGCCAAACCAGGCGACGGTTGACCATGCATTCCAACGTCTTCCCGACACAGCTCGTCAAAGCAGTACTTCGATAACTGCTGGGATGCGTTCGGTCCTTCCCCGGTTTGAGGAGAGGAATCAAAACCGCCTCCCTCCACGAGTCAGGGTACGTGCCGGATAACCATATCATATTAAAACAACTCAGGAGAACTTCCTTGAATGGCAGCAACAAATGCTGCAGCATGCTGTACCGGATTTGATCATGACCAGGCGCAGTATCATGAGCCACAGACAGCGCCGAATCCAGTTCCCACATTGTGAAGGGGCAGTTGTAGGGTTCAGAATTTGGAGACCGGAAGTCCAAGTGACCCCTCTCGATGGCAGTTCGGTAGCGGCAGAATTCTGGATCACAGTTTATAGTGGCGGTAGATCCCGCAAAATGCATGGCCAGTGTCTGGGCAATGTCTCTTGGCGCCGTGAGGAGACATCCCTGATGCAGCAATGCCGTGACAGGTAGTTGGCTGCGTTTCCCGGAAATCCTCCTGATGGCTTCCCATACTTTCGTAGAATTAGTGGAGCGGGAGATGGAGTTCAAGAACAATTGCAATGACCGTCGTTTGCTCTCTTTAATCACGCGCCGTGCTTTGGCCCTTGCCACCCGAAAGGCCGCAAGATTGTCAGCTGAGGGACGGCACTTGAAGCAGCGCAGAGCTGCACGGCGGGCTCGGATGGCGGAGCGGCACTCAGTGGTCCACCAAGGGTCAGGGCGCCTCTTGGGATTACCGGATGACCGTGGAATGGACAATTCAGCAGCATGGGAGATCACGGCTGTAACATGGTCTACCCATTCGTGGACGCTGGCACGGTGTTCCAAAACAGCCAGTTGGCTGAAAAGTGTCCAGTCAGCTCTGCAGAGGTGCCACCGAGATGGCACTGATAATGCCACTGCCTCATCCAGGAGGCAAATCCAAAGGGGGAAGTGGTCACTAGAATGGAGGTCAGCAACAACCTCCCACAGAGCAGAATCCGCGAGTGCTGGAGAGCAAAAGGAAAGGTCAATAGCCGATGACGACCCGGAAGCAGTACAGAAATGAGTGGGAGCACCAGAGTTGAGGAGGCACAGTTCTTCAGACATTATGAGGCTTTCCAGAATGCGACCCCTGGGGCAAGTAGTCGAAGAGCCCCATAAGACATTATGAGCATTGAAGTCCCCCAGCAGAAGAAATGGGCGGGGGAGTTGGCTAATATGGTGTGTGAGAGCCTCAGAGTCTATCACATACTGAGGTGGTAAGTAGACTGAACAGACTGTGAGCCTCCGACCAACAAGAGGGTCAACTGCAACTGCTTGCAAGTCTGTAACGAGAGGGAGCTCAGATGAGGGATGCATGTCACGGACAAAAACCGCAACACCACCCTTTGCCCTTTGCCCCGTCAGACCATCTTTCCGATATACGGTATAGCCCCGTAAAGAAGGAGCATCAGTGGCCCGAAAATGTGTCTCTTGGAGACATAAGCACAAAGGGCACTCTCGTACAAGGAGTTGTAATTCGGCCACCTGCGTCCTGAACCCATTCAGGTTCCACTGTAATATGGGAGCCAGTGATTAGGGTGGCTGAACTTTCACCCTTCCTCTGTGCTTCGGAGGAGAGCCCGTACCCGCCAGAGATTTATTCCTGGGGCGAGAAGATCGCCCCCGGTCGACATCAATGTCCATCAGCTCCGATGACGACCCACGGGAGATCTCAGACAGTACGATGGCCTCGTCATCGGACCGACCCTGACTAGTCTCCTCAGGTGGCAAAACCTTCACCTTCGGCGTCTTTCTCTTGGAGGGCTTAGAATGCACAGCCTTGTCAACAGGTGGAGCTTTACTCGCCTGGGCAGAAGGCGCCATAGGGGGAGAGGCAGGAAGTACCCCAATGTCAGCAACCACAGCCTTGTCCGACGTTGCAGGGAGAGCCGCAGGTTGCAAAACAGCACAAGTGCACTGGCAAACGCAGGTATTAGTGCTAACACTAGCAACCTCCGTTTGCGTAGCAACAGTGGCCATTTGCACCGGTTTATTCAGAGCGGAAGCGAAAGATGTTGTAAACACAGGAGGTAGCATGGCCTTAAAGAGCTTCTTGGCCTCACCATAGGGGATGCGCTTAGATGTTTTAATCTCCTGTACCTTCCGTTCTTCGAGATAGATGGGGCAGACCCGGCTCCAGACAGGGTGACTCCCAGAGCAATTCACGCACTTCACAGGCGATGAACAATCGGCTCCTTCATGGGCAGGCTGACCACATTTACCACAAGTGGCTATCCCATTGCACCCCAACGTAGTATGCCCAAAGCGCTGACATTTAAAACAGCGCATTGGGTTGGGGAAATATGGCCTTACTGGCAAACGTAAGAACCCCGCTTTAACATGCTCTGGGAGTCTCGGGCAACTGAACGTGAGAATAAACGAGTCGGATTTGACTAGGTTCCCATCGACTCGTTTCATAATATGCTGCACGTCAACAATACCGTCATCAGCCCATTCAGATTTTAACTCATCTGTGGGGATATCCACCAAGTCCCTACATGTCACAACACCCTTACTATAGTTCAGAGTGGAGTGGAGCTCGGTCTCGATACCGTACTCTCCGAGACAGGTTGCCTTCCGAAGAGAAGCGACTTGACGGGAACTGGAAGTCTCATCTAACAGAGTCCCATTGCGAAGTCGCTTCACAGATTTAAGAGTTCCTACAATCCCCTCAAGACCCTTGTGGATGTAAAAGGGAGAAACCCTCTCAAAGCTACCCTCCTTCCGTTTAATGATCAAAAACACATTCTGATTATCAGCATGTGCTCTGTTACGACAGTCTGACAAATCTCGATCAACACCAGGAGCTGGAGGACTCCCAGCACGAAGCCGCTTTTTCGATTGGGTGTGTTTTCCTACCAGTGGCCCACCCAATCCACTGGTAGGGGGAAACGTAGAGGTCGAAGGGTCCATTGTGGTCCCACGAGCAGCTAGGGAACTAAAGGTCCGCTCAGACAGAGCCCCGCGTGCCTGAGTAAACCTTATACAACTGGGGTGCGGCAGGTGCCCCAGAGGTTGCCCGCTTGCGACAGTTCCACCCCAACAGCCATGCATCTCATAGGCGCGGAGCACACCGGAAGATTGAGGGGTTTTTATAGAGGTTGTCCTTCCTCGCAATCCAGGCGGTCAAGCCAAGATTACCATTCCCCGCAGCACACAACATTCCACCACCGCGCCATACGGTGGTCGCTGAAGCATGTCCGGGGGTTACGGTGACAGGAGTCTGGCGGCGCTGACCAGTCCCCAGCTCAGGACCCCGGGATCGCCAAGCCCGTACTCAGCAAATGAAAGCTGAGCCCCTGGGGGCGAGAGACCACGAATTCTGGGATGCTGGACTAGTTGCGAAAGACGATTCGGAGAAATTACGTCGGTTGTTTTGAAAGGAAACATGTATTTGCACGAAAGTGCCCCTGTTTCGTGCAGCGTTCCCGATGCACGCAACTGGAAAGCCGCCCACACACACACCGTCTCACCCTCTCACCGCCATATAGCCCAAATCTCGTGTCAAACGATTTTTATCTCTTGACACGGCTGCACATGTACCTCGCCGACCGCCGCTTTACACCGATGTTCAGAGGTATGTTGCTACGTGGCCCATAGACAGTGACTCTTTCATTTTGCCGGTTTCTACATATTTGTTCAAAAACGCTGAAAGTGCGGAGAAGTAATTGGTAATAGTGCCTCTGAAACTTTGTGTATCTCTTTCATTTCTTGAACAAACCTTTTGAACCATCCACGTACTCCAGGTGTCTGGAGACGTTACATAGAGGCAGCGTACTGCTCTCTCCCTTAGCATTTACCGAATTGTAAGTGGTCCACTCATAACCCTTCTTAATTGACATACAGGATTGCGATATAACGGAACATGATCGCGTATGTCTAATGAAATTTTACAGTGAGTAAGGCCATCGTTACGGAAGGAAAATAGTACCGGTTAGTTGGAGGAAAGTATACAACAGACTCTATTGAAGCATGAATCTATTCTAAACTTAAGGTAGATACTGATGATGATTTTTAAATGGGTAGAGTATAGTGAAATCGCTCACGAACAGCACAGGGGGTGGGGGAAGAGTACCAATTCATATTTACTACAAAAATCACTGATAACACAAAGAAAACACTGATTAGTTAAAAAGGGTATAATTAAACGGTCGTCAGCCACCTGGGGCAGTGAATCTCCAGAAACTTGAGAAAGCTAATGGCAAAGAAATTTAAGCAAATAATCACGGGCGTGGCAACAGAAGGTTGTCACGCTGTTTCACAGCACAACAATTCACGAGAAAATAAATGCATCAGAAAGCACTGAGTTTGCAGTTCTTACTCTGAAATGCTGAATTTTGAAAGTAACGTTAAATGAAATTACAGGTTAAATAAATAACTGGCTTACCTTCGTTATGCAAAAAAAAAAGCTTTCGGTAACTTCAGTGTAACGTAATGCAAAATCTAGAGAAAGGCAAGCAGTTTGCTTTTGACTATTATGGAATCGCGCACTCTTAATTTGTGCTGTACCTTAATTCATTAGAATTGCCAGAGAAATTTCACTTTACTTTAAGTAGCCTCTTTCATGCAATACAACAATGACCAGTTACTGGGGCAGAAAATTTAGACAAACTGGTCATTAGCAAACACACAAAACTGGCAGTAAATATTTAATCAGGTTTCGTATTCCTACGACACGCGGTGATTTGCATGGAAAGGAAAGGGACCCTGCTTGGTAATAATATCTGAGGACACTGACAACACAGGTGGCCTACAAGTTTTGACTGGTGCAGGTTACTATTCCTGTTGGCGATACTTTGTGAAAGAAATGTTGCTATGTAATACCTAGGTAAGTTAATAATTTTTCACTTAACAGTCTTATGATGTTGTAGTTATACGGACGACGAAGAATGTAGCCGATGACAATGCTGAGCTGCCGTTTTTGCTGCTGATACTATTCGATGAGAGCCCCGAGTCGTCTCCAGAGACACGGATAATTATGGGACAGGTAGTAGTTGGAATTACAGCTTCCTCCGCCTGTCCACTCCTACCGTGCCCTCAGTACTGGCTGGTTAACGAATCGGGCGCACCTACATTGGCGCGAGCATAGCTGCACACAGCGGTAGAGGGAGCGGCCAACAAACGCTTCCGCACTGTTTCAAAACTCAAGCTGCTCTGCTTTCTGTCTGCTCACAACGCTACAGAGACTCTCCATAAGCAAAGATAAACCACGGCACAGTTACTACCATTTAGTTGTTGCCGTCGATACATTAAATAAATTTCCCTTGGCTATTAACCACTAACTTAAATACTTTCATTATAATTACAATCAATTATACACAGTCAGAAATGAATATACACTACTGGCCATTAAAATTGCTACACCACGAAGATAAAGTGCTACAGACGCGAAATTTAACCGACAGGAAGAAGATGCTGTGTTATGCAAATGATTAACTTTTCACAGCATTCACACAACGTTGGCGCCGTTGGCGGCCTACAACGTGTTGACATGAAAAAGTTTCCAATCGATTTCTCGTACACAAACAGCAGTTGACCGGCGTTGCCTGCTGAAACGTTGTTGTGATGCCTCGTGTAAGGAGGAGAAATGCGTACCATCACGTCTCCGACTTTGATAAAGGTCGGATTGTAGCCTATCGCGATTGCGGTTTATCGTATCGCGACATTGCTGCTCGCGTTGGTCGAGATCCAACGACTGTTAGCGGAATGTGGAATCGGTGGGTTCATGAGGGTAATACGGAACGCCGTACTTCATCCCAACGGCCTCGTATCACTAGCAGTCGAAATGACAGGCATTTTATCCGCATGGCTGTGACGGATCGTGCAGCCACGTCTTGATCCCTGAGTGAACAGATGGGGACGTTTGCAATACAACAACTATCTGCACGAACAGTTCGACGACGTTTCCAGCAGCATGGACTGTCAGCTCGGATACCATGGCTGCGATTACCCTTGACGCTGCATCACAGACAGGAATGCCTGCGAAGGTGTACTCAACGACGAACTTGAGTGCACGAATGGCAAAACGTCAATTTTTTCAGATGAATCCAGGTTCTGTTCACAGCATCATGATGGTCGCATCCATGTTTGGCGACATCGCGGTGAACGCACATTGGATGCGTGTATTCGTTATCGCCATACTGGCGTATGACCCGGCGTGATGGTATCGGGTGCCATTGGTTACACGTCTCGATGACCTTTTGTTCGCATTGACGACGCTTTGAACAGTGGTTGTTACATTTCAGTTGTGTTACAACCAGTGGCTCTACCCTTCATTCGACCTCTGCGAAACCCTACATTTCAGCTGGATAATGCACGACCGCATGTTGCAGGTCCTGTATGGGCCTTTCTGGATACAGAAAATGTTCGACTGCTGCCCTGGTCAGCACATTCTCCAGATCTGTCACCAATTGAAAACGTCTGGTCAATAGTGGCCGAGCAACTGGCTCGTCTCAATACGCCAGTCACTACTCCTGATGAACTGTGGTATCGTTTTGAAGCTGCATGGGCAGCTGTACCTGTACACGCCATCCAAGCGCTGTTTGACTCAATGCCCAGGCGTATGAAGGCCGTTATTACGGCCAGAGGTGGTTGTTCTGGGTACTCATTTCTCAGGATCTATGCACCTAAATTGCATGAAAATGTAATCACATGTCAGTTCTAGTATAATATATTTGTCCAATGAATACCCGTTGATCATCTGCATTTCTTCTTGGTGTAGCAATTTTAATGGCCAGTAGTGTATTATTACATCGAATATTTATATAGTTTCTGTAATACAGCTTACGGCTTCAGAATCAAAAGTACAGTACAAGTTATCAGACAGGAAAATTTTGGATGGTGCAGAAGGTATTTTATCTGCACTTTCGGTGTTACACATTGACCTCATGATGTGAAAAAAATATTTTTTAACTTTGTGGGCTGACACCCTCCGTGCTGTCACAGTCGTCATTCGACGTAAAGAAGTGATGTCGTGCCCGTCACCTGTGTGATATCGTATTTTAACTGTGTAAGTATTATACATTCTGAGGTGCAGATTGGGGATCAGCCAAACATTTTCCTAAATCATCCTGGAAAACGGTCTGAAAGCACACTCAATATGGAGATCCCCAGGATGGGATCGACTTTTTGAAACCACCAGCTTCGGCTGATGCTGGTGGACTCTCGTTTGGAAATAATCAACCTACCTTGTAGAGGTATAGCGTAGTTCATGATCACCCACACTGACCATGATGCAGAGACCAGTGGAACAAACATGTGGATCCTTTGGTCAATGACAGTAGAAATTACGAAGTGAGTGGCTAACCACATGCAAAGTCCATAGCGTTGCAAAGTGCGTCGTAGTTGCACACAAATAGTCCAAATCGGAAACGTAAACACTGGCGAGGACAGTCACACTACTAATCAGTGGCGCATATCGAAGACTCCTTCTAGGAAATAGCGAGAGTGAGGCAAATGCGGGGTCGCGATGTCGACCGGCACTCTCTTGTCAGCCGAGAGGCCCATGCAACGTCCATGTAGCTGCAGTAATGCCATCTCTGCGGGAGCGGCCGTGGTATAAGCTCGAAAACATGTGACCTTACCTGCATATCGATACTCCGGCTGGCTGTGAAATCCGAACCACTGTAAACTGATGGAAAAAGAATTTCTCGTGATCGATGTCACTGTAACCTAAAAACCAGTGGTTAAGTTACATGAGTAGTATGGTCATTGGTCACCATCGTCTTTGTTTAGATAGCTGTCGAAATGAATGTGATGATTATTTTTATTTTAACCAGTTGTTGTCTTTTTAATCGTATCATTTGCTGTCATTTTGTGTTCCTTTTATTCTCTTTCTCTTTTTGGAATCTTTGCCCATGTTATTGCAATCTTTTTTATGTATCTGTTCTAGTACTTGAATGATTAAAAATACAGATCTAGCGATTAAGAAACAAAGAACCAAATAATACGTTTTTATTGAGTGTTCGATGGCTTCAGAACTTTATATTTCGTTACCAGATGTTCATTTTCTTGAATGGTAATTTTCATGCATATATTTAAAACATAAACTCTTTTCGCACCATGGGAGACGTTACTCAGATGAAGATTTAAACGAAAGGAGGTTTTATAAATGAAATAAAAATTCAAGCAAAATGAATAATAGAAATGAGGATTGCAATAAAATGGACGAACATTAAAAAATCACAAAAGAAAGAAATTAAATCGAAGTCATCATCATCATCATCATCATCATCATTTAAGACTGTTTATGCCTTTCAGCGTTCAGTCTGGAGCATAGTCCCCCGTATAAAATTCCTCCACGATCCCCTATTCAGTGCTAACATTGGTGCCTTTTCTGATGTTAAGTCTATTACTTCAAAATCATTCTTAACCGAATCCAGGTACCTTCTGCTTGGTCTACCCCGACTCCTCCTACCATCTACTGCTGAACCCATGAATCTCTTGGGTAACCTTGCTTCTCCCATGCGTATAACATGACCCCACCATCTAAGCCTGTTCGCCCTGACTGCTACATCGATAGAGTTTTTCTTTGATTTCCTCATAGTGGACACCCTCCTGCCATTGTTCCCATCTACTAGTACCTGAAATCATCCTAGCTACTTTGATATCCGTAACCTCAACCTTATTGATAAGGTAACCTGAATCTACCCAGCTTTCGCTCCCATACAACAAAGTTGGTCGAAAGATTGAACGGTGCACAGATAACTTAGTCTTGGTACTGACTTCCTTCTTGCAGAAGAGAGTAGATCGTAGCTGATCGCTCTCTGCATTAGCTTTGCTACACGTCGCTTCCAGTTCTTTCACTATTTTGTCATCCTGTGAGAATATGCATCCTAAGTACTTGAAACCGTCCACCTGTTCTAACTTTGTTCGTCCTATTTGCCACTCAATCCGTTTTTATCTCTTTCCCACTGACATTACTTTCGTTTTGGAGATGCTAATCTTCATACCACAGTCCTTACATTTCTGATATAGCTCTGAAATGTTACTTTGCAAACTTGCAATCGAATCTGCCATCACAACTAAGTCATCCGCACATGCGAGACTGCTAATTGTGTGTTCACATATCTGTAAATCGAAGTACGTTAATAAAAGTTATTACAATCATTTGGGCAAAAGTACTGAATTAAAGAAAAGTGAGATCTAATAAAAAATTAATACACTTATTAAAATGACATGTAAGAGATGTACAAATGAAGAAAATTATTACCCCCATTAAGTGAATAATAATGATGATAACAACCATTTCGATAAAGATGGAAAGGAAATGAGTGACACCCGACAGGATTCGATTGGTTCAAATGGCTCTGACCACTGTGGGACTTAACTGCTGAGGTCGTCAGTCCCCTAGAACTTAAAACTACTTAAACCTAACTAACCTAAGGACATCACACACATCCATGCCCGTAGCGGTCACGCGGTTCCAGACTGTAGCGCCTAGAACCGCTCGGCCACTCCGGCCGGCCAGGATTCGATTCTATTACTTTTAGCATCAGTCCAAATAATCTAATTTATTGAATCATGAAAAATTATGTTTTGTTAATTATTTGAAAGCTTCAGACTACCTGGGCAATGCCCTTCAGGTTCCTATAAAAGCGATCCTAACCTGCATCACAGAATAGGTGGTATCATAAAGTCGATTGAGAAAATTTAGAGGAGCACTTGATGCTGACTGCAGATCAATTTCATTGCCATAAATTGTAGGAGCTGCGCACCCTCAGGATAGAAATCCCTACCGTTTATAGGGATGGAGGCCGAGGAACCTCCGTGGCGTTGCCAGACGCAATAAAACTGGATTAAATGTTTCTTCAGTTATTTCTCTGAATACATCACGTGGGCCTACCTTTGGCTGGGGCTGGTAGGTACGCAAGCGTCGATTAATCTGCTGAACCCGGTGGCTGGCTGAGGCTGTGGTTATCTTGCTACATCAGTCCCCTGATGAGGCCGCTGAATTCTAGTCAGCGTGTAGCAGCCCGTCGAGTGGTAGGCGTATTCCGTTGGAAGCTCGGACCTGGCGGTGACCATGGCGCGTGTGTATCGTGTCTTCTGCGCCGTTCTGGATGCACGCTGTCTTCCGAGGTGTTGTGTAGTCTCGTCAGATGGACCACGATGTCAGACGGTGTGACGTCGCGTTGAATGCTGATCCGGATCTGTTGGTTTGGTAGGTTGTCTGATCGAAGCGCTGCTACAATTTAAAGCTGTTTGTGCCCTAGCCTCGAGCGGTTGGTAGGCCCCTCGAATAGACATCAGTGGTGGCTGGTACTGAAGGCTGGCTTCTATCATCCATGGCTGAGGACTGGTGGTCCTTTTCTAAGACGGCATTACTATTACCGGTACTGGAACAATCTCATACAACAAGATGTTACAATAGAATAATCAGAGTGACATCTATCCTAATCACCGATTGACTCCAGCCTAGCGAGGTGGAATATTTATGGTGCCCAAGAGAGGATCAGTTTTTTGACAAGTATCGGTTCTGCTCTTTAAGAGCTGACAGTGGTCTTCCATTCTGCTACATTTACTGAATCAGTTTGTGTCAATGTCTAGACTGCTTTGTCATACTCTTTTTTGGCGCTTCTTACGGAATGTTAAAAGAGAAACTGAGGTAGGTTGGTCTGCACTCGTATAACTTTTTACCGTCTCTCAGCGTTGGACTGCACGATACACTTCCACACCAGAGTTAGTCGGTAACAGCAGTAAGCGAATACGCCCTCTTGAGTGTGGAACTAAAACGCTATTACAGTCAGAAAATTGTCACTTGCCTGGCGTGTCCTCATGGGTGGTTTCAGTCAGTGGAACATACGCTGTCAGAGACATTCACTTTCAAATGGATGTAGTTTCCATGAAACGCCGTATATCCATATGACCTTTGTTGTTCCCTATCCTCTCAAGTGTAGTATCCTGCAATTTTGCCTGATTTGACAAAATCACCCTGTATATACACTCTAAGACAAGGAAACGACCCACCACGAAAGAATTATTCGAATGCAATGGAAATCGCAGTATGTGATGTACATGTACAGACAAATCAAACATTACAATTTCATAAAGGCGCGTTGGTCCATCTCTGGTCCTTACGAAAACAGTTACACTGATTAGCACTGATTGATAGAGTTGTTAGATGTTCTACTGAGGGATATCGTGCCAAATTCTGTCCAATTGGCTCGTTAGGTGGTTCAAATACCGAGATGGTTCGACTGGCCTGCCCATAACGCCCCTAACGTTCTCAGTTGGGAAGAGACTCGGCGAGCTGGCTGACCAAGGTAGAGTTTGGCAAGCCCGAAAACAAGCAGTAAAAACTCTCCCCGTGCGTGCGTGTGTGCGTGCGGGCATTATCTTGCTGAAATGTAAATCCAGGATGGATTGCCACGAATGGTAATACAACGGGGCGTAGAATATCGTCGAAATACCGTTGTGCTGTAAGGAATCCGCAGATGAGAACCAAAGATATCCTGATATGAAATGAAATGGCACTGCAGATCATAGCTCCTGGATGTTGGCCCATACGGCCCAATCTGTTTGCAGTTCCACCGCTTTTCGAAGCGTCTTCTGGTTAGAATCCCACTGAGCGGAGTAGAATTTTCTACAAGAATAGCGATGAGCAGCGAGGACGTATCTGGAGACGGCCCTGACAGCCGTGGGATTCCAGTGTCACTGTCGCCCGCCGTACGGCCAGAGAACCAGAAGTGAAGATTGCCGTGCCATTTCTTGTCGTATCAGGAGTCCTTTGGTTGTCATCCACGGCACACTTACAACACAGGAGTACGTCGACGATATCGCACGCCCCGATTTGTTGTCCATCACGGCAAACCATTCTGAGCTTACATTTCAGCAACATAATGCCTGTCTGCACATGGCGAGAGTTTCTTCTGCTTGTCTGACCCTATCTTGGCCAGCAAGGTCACCGGATCTCTCCCCGATTGAGAACATTGGAGCGTTGTGGGCAGCGCTCTCGAACCGGCTCGGCATTTTGACGGTCTAACGAGGTTATTGGACATAATTTGGCACAGTATCACTTAGGAGAACATCCAACAACGCTGTAAGTCAGTGCCAAGCCGAATAACTGCCTGCGTAAGAACCAGAAGTGTGCAAACACGTTATTGACTTGCTCAGCTTGTTAAGCTCTGTCTAGTGAACAAATGATACAAATTTTCTCAAATCGTAGGCATTGCTTTGTCTGTACACGTACATCACACCTACAGATTTTCGTTGTTGGCAGTGCGTAGTCCTTTCTGTTTTAGAGTCTGTAATCGACCAGTACTTCAAGAAGAATAGAATAATTCCAATCCCAAAGAAAGCAGGTGTTGACAGATGTGAAAATTACCGAACAATCAGTTTAATAAGCCACAGCTGCAAAATACTAACACGAATTCTTTACAGACGAATGGAAAAACTAGTAGAAGCCGACCTCGGGGAAGATCAGTTTGGATTCCGTAGAAATACTGGAACACGTGAGGCAATACTGACCTTACGACTTATCTTAGAAGAAAGATTAAGGAAAGGCAAACCTACGTTTCTAGCATTTGTAGACTTAGAGAAAGCTTTTGACAATGTTGACTGGAATACTCTCTTTCAAATTCTAAACGTGGCAGGGGTAAAATACAGGGAGCGAAAGGCTATTTACAATTTGTACAGAAACCATATGGCAGTCATAACAGTCGAGGGACATGAAAGGGAAGCAGTGGTTGGGAAGGGAGTAAGACAGGGTTGTAGCCTCTCCCCGATGTTATTCAATCTGTATATTGAGCAAGCAGTAAAGGAAACAAAAGAAAAATTCGGAGTGGGTATTAAAATCCATGGAGAAGAAATAAAAACTTTGAGGTTTGCCGATGACATTGTAGTTCTGTCAGAGACAGCAAAGGACTTGGAAGAGCAGTTGAACGGAATGGATGGTGTCTTGAAGGGAGGATATAAGATGAACATCAACAAAAGCAAAACGAGGATAATGGAATGTAGTCGAATTAAGTCGGGTGATGTTGAGGGCATTAGATTAGGAAACGAGACACTTAAAGTAGTAAAGGAGTTTTGCTATTTGGGGAGCAAAATAACTGATGATGGTCGAAGTAGAGAGGATATAAAATGTAGACTGGCAATGGCAAGGAAAGCGTTTCTGAAGAAGAGAAATTTGTTAACATCGAGTATAGATTTAAGTGTCAGGAAGTCATTTCTGAAAGTATTTGTATGGAGTGTAGCCATGTATGGAAGTGAAACATGGACGGTAAATAGTTTGGACAAGAAGAGAATAGAAGCTTTCGAAATGTGGTGCTACAGAAGAATGCTGAAGATTAGATGGGTAGATCACATAACTAATGAGGTGGTATTGAATATGATTCGGGAGAAGAGAAGTTTGTGGTACAACTTGACCAGAAGAAGGGATCGGTTGGTAGGACATGTTCTGAGGCATCAAGGGATCACCAATTTAGTATTGGAGGGCAGCGTGGAGGGTAAAAATCGTAGGGGGAGACCAAGAGATGAATACACTAAGCAGATTCAGAAGGATGTAGGTTGCAGTAGGTACTGGGAGATGAAGAAGCTTGCACAGGATAGAGTAGCATGGAGAGCTGCATCAAACCAGTCTCAGGACTGAAGACCACAACAACAACAATCGACCAGTGATTTCCGTCAGTCGATTCATTATATACCTGAAAGATTATGTGATCGTAATGTAGTTCTATCGATTTATCTTGTATGGGCTGCATGTAAGGAATGACTGGTTTCTCCAGTGCGAGCACGAATCGATCTGGAGGAGTCTAAGATACGCGATGTCTCTCTTTAGCGTAGGCGTCGGGCAGAGGACTGCCAGTGTTGCGCCTACCTGTTGACACTGTCACGTCGTCCCCGCCAGCGGCTCCGGGGGCAGAAAATGCCAGCGCCGGCGTCCGGTGAGCGGCGGGCCTAATATTAGAGGCGCACAGGCCGGTGCCCGCGCCTCGCGACCCAGCGAGCAGCAGAGGGCGGGGCGCTGTCAGCACATAGGCGGCCAGGCCCGGCCTGGGGGCAGGAGGTGCGGAGAGGGGTGGAGCAGTACAGGGCAGAGCGGCGAGGCGCGGCCACGCGTCGCCGCCGCACAAAGTGATCGCGGGCGCTCGCCCGGACCAACGCTCCCGGCGCAAAATAACCGCCAGAGTGCTCGAGGAAGGCAAATGTGATGGCACGGGCTGGGCTGGGCAGCGGCGGCGTGGTGGTGAACGCGAGAGGGTAGAGACGGGATGGGAAAGGGGAGGGCTATGGGATACCCGCAGAGTGAGACCGCAGCGGCGTTCACGCGGATCAGCCGTCCGTCCACTGTGCGCCACTTGGTCCAACAAAAATATAGGTGCTAGAGGAAATGTCAGCGTCGATAATGGTATTTTTGTTTGGAAAAATATATTTCTGCTCCTCTGCCTTTACGCGATGATCTATTGGTACAGCCTAACAAACAGCTCCAGCTCAGGCAAAGAGGTAACCTGGATGAGGATTGAATCTGTGATGTAGATTAACGACTATTTCTGTGCTACTTCGGCCAGAGTTGACAACTGCGACAATAACATCGTCTTCCCTGCAGGAATTCCCATTTGAGTGCAAAAATCGTCTCCGTAACACTCGAGTTTTGTCGAACCTACCGGTAACATGTCTAGAATCTTTAGCCCACGCAAAATCCTCGCAGTGATGGCGTTAACGTGTTGAAGATAAGTTACACGAAATACATAATCGCCAATAGAAATTTCGTGATCATTTGCCACGTAACCATATCCTCTTAAAATGAAGCCTATCAACATGTGTATTTAAGCGAAAATAAATCAGTGTATGCAGAGAGTGAATGTCGGCAGCAGTTCAGTGTTAGAAATTCGTATGAGTAGGTTAGCTTTCGGATGTAGTTCTCCAGTGATAAAGTGGACGCTCATACAGCTTTGTAGAACAAGACTGGGTTTGTTTGAAACAGAAATTAAGAAAATATCTCACAATCCAAATGTAATTTCTTGCGCGCTTCCCGTGAGACCCACATTCCCAACTGTCCACAATCTACATACGTAATGTACTTAATAGATATTTGCCCATCCACCCATTAGTCGCACACGCTAAGGTGTGATTCTCGTAAGAGTTCGGGCAACCTGTGCGGATTCGCACAGTCGACGGTCAATAGCTGGGTAGCCTTTAACTATATATGAAGATAGTAACTGCTCTAGAAAGAACAGATACCACTGAGGACCGTGCAGCTTCTCCAAAATAAATGATAGTTAATTGAAACCCTCAGCTGCCGACAGGTGTTGTTGAAGGTTTAAATTAACTATCATTTATTCTAGAGAAGCCGCACGCTTATAAATGGTATCTGTTCTTTAGAGAGCAGTTACTATCTTCATATATAAATGAAATTTCTGTTCTGTTTGTTTGGTATGACGGTATATTACCAACAACTGCCCAAACACGCTGAAAGTCGACTAGAGGTAGAGGCGGCAGACTGTCTCCTTGTACAGTGGACAGCTTTTATTGCCCGTCGCCCTACCACCCGCCTTCTTACGTGCACCCCAGTGTGGTGTAACAAATAACGACATCGGAGTGACGGGACTCACCGAAATATTCCATTGTGTATGGTGGCCAGACTGTCTTACCGTCACAGCAGCTAGCTCTGGTTCAGTTACCAATGGAGAAAGAAACAATAGCAACAACTTTGTATTATCCTCAGTCGCAAACAGTACTAAATGCAGCCGTTTTTTACTTGTTTATCGTTCCGTTGCCTAGAAGCTAATCGCCAATCAATGAGGAGGACGCATGCGTTAGTATGTTAAATGTCAACGCTTCAGTTTACTCCACCTGTTCAAAACACTCCTCTTCTCATAGGCGAATAAGGCGCCTTGGTCCCACGCGCAATTCTTTGTTGTGTTTGAATAATTTTTTGTCCTGATTGCACGTACCAAAATGAAACCAGTTTCTTGAGAACCCTTCTTTGCGTAATGTCTTAATATGTTTTTTTTGGCGATTAGCGTACTTGAGCTAGGTTTTTTTATTATAAGCAGTTCTGTCGCAATTTGACTCCATCTTACGTAAGTGCAACGAAAAGGAATTGAGGTTTGCGATATGAACAAAGGTTTTTTTTTGAAGTAGAAACATTAGAACGTAACTTTATAGTAAGAGAATTATTGTACAGGTGCTCATATTTCCTGTTGCTCTTCTACTTACAGCATGTAAGTGATTTCTACTGTGTCTGCATGTCTCTGTTAAATGACCAGTTATAGTCTCCAGTTATATTGGTCCATCAAATGCCATAGTACAATCTTCCCGTCAGTTTACGTTTGATGAAGGTGATTACTTCGACCATGCTTCTCATTGCTGTAACCCATAATTTTAAGCAAAAAAAAAATGAAGGTCATCAGTCACACTTTTCTAGCATGCTAGCTGCAACAGAAATATAATATCGATCATTGTTGTTGGCTAAGAACTCAATAATGAAGTCACTGTGTTACACCCAAGCCTTCTTCTCACTCGTAGCAACTTTTGATATATAATCCGAATCGAAAGCATCATCTTCCGAATGTCAGGTCCAACAAACACACCTTTCAGTTTCGCTAATGATAGAGAGATTTCTTACAGAGATATTAACTTAAATATTGTACTTCTTTGGGTAAGTCATTCATAAAAAGTTTCACTGGGTTTGGCTTAATGCATAGAGATGGTAACAGAATCTTTTTCGAACGGACGAGATTCTTGCACAGTGCTTTATTCTCCCCAGGCTGCTAAAATCAATGTTGATGCCTTGAAGTACTATCTCATAAAAGTAAAGGTGTTATTAACACACAGGTTGTTTTTGAACATCACAATGCTTCAGTAAGTATGACCTTATTGGAGGTGGATGCCATTACCTTCTTCCGACATTATAATCTGATAACTTAATTATATTATTAATTAAATATCACGTAAAAATACCATTCCAATTGCTAAAATATATTTTTATGTACTTTATCTTTATTTTAAAAGCATGATTGATGGTAGTCTTTTCCTGTTTTTTCGCCAGTCTGCGTTACCCTCAAAGCAATAGAATAAATGTACACTGAAATCCATGTTTCCATACTCCGCGCTCTCACCGGAACATTTTGATTTATACTGCTTGTAACCATACCTAACAGGTACTCGTGTCGGTCGTCTACTGCCGTAACCCATTAACACCTCCTTTCGCAGCACTGCCCTAAGCGGATACGTTCTTCGTACGTTCCACAATCAGTTATGCGGTTATTTCACGCACTCGCTTGTCCGTTAGCATTGACAATTCTACACAAACGCCGCTGCTCTAGGGCGCTAAGTGAAGATCATCGTCTCTGTGTTGTCCGCGGTGACAAGTAATGCCTGAAATTTGGTATTCTAGGCACACTCTTTAAACTGTGGATCTCGGAATATTGAATTCCCTAATGATTTCCGAAATGGAATGTGCCCTACGTGTAGCTTTAACTATCATTTCGCATTCGAAGTCGTCAGTTACTGTCGTTCGTCCGTAATCAAGTGGAACACCTCTTCACATTAATCACCGGAGTAGAAATAACAGCTCCGCCAATGCACTGTCCTTTTATATCTTGCGTAAGTGATAATGCCGCCATCTGTATATGTGCATATCGCTATCCCATGACTTTTGTCACATTAATGTATAAAACATGCAAAAGCAACGTGGACGCGTATTGCTAAAGAACGAATGCATGGAGACGGTAGTGACTGCGACATGGAGCCTATGGTTGGAAACTATGGATGAAAGGAGAATTCTGGAGGATATCTGTAAGAAAAAAAAAACCGACTTCAGAAGCCTGGTGATTGCGATAGGGTGATGACAGCAATCGGTACGTAAATAAAAACACGCAATTTTTATCAGTGCGAGCTTAGAAAAGCATGACTAGCAAGCAAACTGTCAGACTAATGCCGAAAGCTGGAGTGACTTTTTTATGCTGTTCGCAGTCAATTTAAAATACAAGTCATATTTCAGTAACCGACATATCGGCATAGCGCCCGTGTACAGCATGAGAGTATAGTGGGTACTGGCTGACATTTTTGTCTTCAAGTATCTACTGGAAATTCCGTGGCGCGTGTGTAAACATAAATGATGTGCACAGAAAACCTTGTAGTGACTCACTGACGTATGGAAAAATGACAAATATTTTACATTTTTCGTGCTTCATACTTTTCTTCCTTTTGGTGAATACAAATCTCATCTCTTGCTAGGTCTTTCGTAAAGTCATAAAAATTCTGTATCATTATTAGCCGCACTTTTAAATCACGCTGACGAATTTTGTAATTCAGTTTCTACTTGGTACGACGAATGTTCTTAAACCACTAGTTCGAGGGTTTTTCCGTTAGTGCAAGGCATTCTACAGAACATTAACAGAAAGAATTATTATGGGCAGATCACTGCAGTTTCCATTTTATCATTGCGACAGTCTTTAACTTGCGATAATAAGTCATTGTCCTCCACTTCAAAAGCCATTAAATACCTGTACAAAACATACCTGTACTAAGTACATAGCATTCGTAACTCCGGTCTAATTTTGTGTAAAAATTCGAAGACAGTGTTCGAATAACAATGCTGTCAGTGTCACCCACAATTTATATTCGAGCTGCACAAAGAGTACAGATGTAAAACATGACATAAATATTTCACACTAACAACAGTTACAACTAATAAAACTAATGTTAATGAGCTGTAGTTCTTGAATGTCATTTGCCTTATAAGTTTGTAAATAACATTACCGTTAACATGTAAATTGTATTTCTCATAGGATATTTTATCTAAGGATATTATGTATCGAATGCTCTCAGCCAAATATTAAGCTTTCGGCTACGAAACCGATTGAAGCAGTGTCGCGCGTATACCACATACTTTTAAACGCAAAAACCATGCGGAAAGAATAGTACTTCGTAATTATGTTAGTAACTTCTTGTTCATGTCAGAAGCTATAATTTTTCGTTCGGAAGTGTTGACAATTCGACTATTAGTGAAAGTGAAAAATGGAACACGTTTCGTTGTGTCAAGTCTGACCATTCCCCTATGAGACTTGTGGGTAGGTTGTGTATTTGGAGGAAGAAGACAACAGCTTTGAGCTCTGCATCAAAAAGCCAACGCCTGCAAGTATAAAAACGCCACCCGCTCGGCGGAACTGCCTATTGGGCTGCATGAACGTCAGGCGTTTGCAGCAGAAGCCTGTTGCCTTCGAGAGAGCTAGGTGTCTTGTTGTATCATTGCTCTTTACAAGCAACTAAGGTTCACTATCTTTCTCAAACACAACCCTCTTTCAGGAATTTTACTGTGAATAGTATAGTAATCACGTAAATGTAGATGTATATATAAAATACAATAACTTTAAAGGTGTGTCAACAAGTAATTTGATTTCTTTCTCAGTAGGGCCTACAGCATGAAAAAATTCGAAACTGTCGACCTGTAAAAAGCGTTCGACAATGTAAAATGGTGCAAGATGTTCGAAATATCGAGAAAAATAGGGGTAAGCTATGAGGAGAGTTGGGTAATATACAATATGTACAAGAGCCAAGACGGAATAATAAGAGTCGACGACCAAGAACGACGTGCTTGGATTAAAAGGGGAGTAAGACAAGGATGTAGTCTTTCACCCCTACTGTTCAATCTGTACACCTAAGAAGCAATGATGGAACTAAAAGAAAGTTTCAAGAGTGGAATTAAAATTCAAGTTGAAAGGATATCAATGATGCGATTCACTGATGATAGTGCTATCCTAAGTGCAAGTGAAAAAGAATTAAATGATCTGCCGAATGGAATGAACAGTCTGCTGAGTGCAGAATATGGATCGAGAGTAAATCAAAGAAAGACGAAAGTTATGAGAAGTAGCAGAAATGAGAGATCATGATTGATGGTCACGAAGTAGATGAAGTTAACGAATTCTACTACCCTAGGCAGCAAAATAACCGATGACGGACGGAGCAATCAAATCACACTGCATTGTCGAAAAGAGCATTCCTGGCCAAGAGGAGTCTACTAGTGATTTCCTTAATTTGAGAAAGAAATTTCTGAGAACGTACGTTTGGAGTACAGCATTGTATGGCAGTGAAACATGGACGGCGGGAAAACCGGAATAGAAGAGAATCGAAGTATTTGAGATGTGGTGCTATAGACGAATGTTGAAAATTAGGTGGACTGATAAGGTAAGGAATGAGGATGGCTGGCGCTAAGCACTATGGGACTTAACATATGAGGTCATCAGCCCCCTAGACATACAACTACTTATACTTAAGTAACCTAAGGACATCACACACATCCACGCCGGAGGCAGGATTCGATCCTGTGACCGTAGCAGCAGCGCTGTTCCGGACTGTAGCGCCTGGAACAGCTCGGCGACAGCGGCTGGCAAGGAATGAGGAAATTGCGCAGAGTAGGAGAGGAAGGGAAATATGTGGAAGACACTGACAAGGAGAAGGGACAAGATAATAGTACATCTGTTAAGACACTAGGAATGACTTCAATTGTACTAGAGGGATCTGTAAAACGCAAAAACTGTAGAGGTAGACGGAGACAGGAATACATCCAGCAAATAACTGAGGACTTTGGTTGCGAGTGCTACTCTGAGATGAAGAGATTGGCACAGGAGAAGAGTTCGTGGCGATCCGCATCAAATCTGTCAGAAGACTGATGAGCTTAAAATAAAATCTGTCTGTTCCAGACGTCTTAGATATTATGTCTGCACCAAGATGTAACGCTCGGGCGTCTTACACGGTACGTTTGGCCATATCTTCACTCTAGAATAAAAAGTTCCACTCTCAATCCTAGACAAAGGGTCAAAATCTATTTACTTTTGAATATGTGAAATATCTGAAAAAGAAGAAGACAAATATTTCGGAATTCCCGTTCTTTTGCAAATAACATGCGGTTAGAATATTGCCATAAAATTCTCATCGGAATAGCTCCAAAAATAATTTATATTCTGAATGCTGATTGTGGTGCTCCGTAAAGAAAGTTGGAAACGTGGTGGGCTCACGAAAAGCATTCATTTTTATCTCTTTTTGTGCAAAATAGGCAACCAGTTAATTTGAATTATAAAATTTTATATGTTAAGTGATACAGAAAGGTTTCTTTCAGTTAAAATGACTTTCAAGAACACTTATCTTGTTTGACCTTTTTTTTAAATAAAAAAAGCGCTTCTTCATATCACAAGTAAACAGTTTACATCAATCACATGTATAACGATAGTCAACTAACGCAAAACTGGAGGTTAAACCTAAGTATAGGAATTCTGTAGCTTTGAGACTTCCGTTTTCGTTCAGAGTAGCTCCTATTTTGAAATAGCTTTGGGCTATCTAGCTGCTGCTCTGAGATGAAGATGATACCAAAGGAGATTTTCATCTAAGACCATAACATCAGAGTAAAACCTACGTTTCCTTTTGTTATAGTTCTTAACATTGCTTAACATTAAGAGAGCAAATTCTACCAGATCTGAGGAGGATTTCTTACTTTGCCAGCCAAGCGGACAAATAAACTATGCTTCTCTTGAGGAATGTCAATAAATTATGGAGACAATTATATATGTGCTTATTTTTAGTTTTGTTTCCACGAGAAATCTCATAGGATTGGAAGCGCTTATATAGCAAAATATCCATTCACAACCAGATGTGAGCTGAGTGTTCCCGCCTTGGTAGCAGCAAGACTTAAAGTAGTGGTGCCTCGAAAGTAGCTCATCTGACTTACAATTTACCAAAGCAGTTACTGTGACGCAGCACTCAGAACAATTTGTGTGCTTTCCAAGTTGAAATCTGAAATTAGTAGCCAGCATGGTTCCCACTCCGGAGGGTCCTGGCAACAGGCACTGTTGGGTGGACAAAATTAAACTGTAAAATATTTCATGCGCGTTAAGATAGGCAACCCAATTATCATTACGCACACTGTGGGCAGGTGACGTAAGCTCGGTTGCTTACCTAAGGAGTATGAAATATTTTACAGGCCAGTTTAATTTTGTCAATCCCATGGGATGTTTTCATTGTATGTGAAATCCGGCAGTTAGTTTCTTTTGACATCCTAGATTTTCAGTTTTTGGGCGTTACTGTTGAGGATTAAGATTATTCTTGCAGGTAGACTTTAGAAATAGCTTATGTCTACAACTGCAGAACACCTTGTAGTGATGCTTCTGTTAGGTGCACCTTTGAATATAATTTATGTGGTGATGGGTTCATTATACTATCTAGCAGCAGCAGTTAATTTATGTAATCTCATTGATTAACTGTAGTAATGGAATTTGAGAAAGGCGTTTGCAATCAGTACCGAATAAAAGGATTAAGTTCGCTATCTCGAGGAATGTTATTAATATATATAGTAATAACTTTTGTTTCGTCAGAATATATCTGTTCTGGACCATGTTTAGAGTCTATTGCAGTTGCCTACAACAAAGCTTATTCTGAAACGTTGTCATCTTCCCATGTAAAATATATCTGCATTTATTTCTGTTCTCTGCAAAGTACCTAACAATGGGCGAGTTTCAATTTCTTTAATTTTACCTTCATGGACTTTTGGTAAATTCATTGGGAGGAAGCAATTTACTGGTTGACTCTTCTAGAAAAGTACAGTCTCGGAAATTTGCCAGTAAACTTCTCCGGGACTGGAGTTGGTTGAACATCTCTATAACACTTTCGTGCTTAGAAAGAGAAACCCGGGAGAAAACACCCTGTTCTTCTTTTGATCTCCTCCACTTCTATCAATGCAGCTTGATGAGGACACAGATGGAGAAGTAATGTTCAAGTATCGGTCACATACATCACTTATTAAGATTAAATACAAAAAAATACATTGCATTATATCAGAAACAACATTAGTTCTTAGCTGATTTATGAATCGGCAACATTTCTGGACATGATATGTTAGATTTGTGTCGAAGGTGGGTGGATTATAGGATGCCCTCGTAGCAATGACTATGACCGATAATCACTGTTTAAATAGAGAACTAAAGTCTTGATCCATCTTCCAGCAGAAGTTGTGCCTCAGATCAGGCATCGTGGCAAAGTGTTCAACAGCTTTAAAAGTCTGGAACCTCCGAGTCCAGTATGTCCATAAAGGTTATTTGTCGCCAGACTCGTCCACTGTGCATTATCGCTGTTGTTCAACGTCTCCAATCGCTTTCTTTGTCTGAGTGGCTTTGTATCTCCTCCTGGAAACCCAGCTACGAACTTCAAAAACTGTGTTTTAAATAACGTATGATATACTAATATGA
The DNA here is from genome assembly GCF_023864275.1 of Schistocerca cancellata. Classification (NCBI taxonomy): domain Eukaryota; kingdom Metazoa; phylum Arthropoda; class Insecta; order Orthoptera; family Acrididae; genus Schistocerca; species Schistocerca cancellata. Next base: position 213,078,845 of record NC_064627.1, read on the forward strand.
GCTCTTCATGTGTGTTTCACTTTCATTCTTCAACTTAACCTACCTCATACGTTGTAATCGTGATTCATAGGAACTGTAATTACATGCGAAGATTCCTCAGCTTGAGTGTTTCAAATAAGCTGAAAATTCACAGTTGTGTTTACCGCACAATTAAGCCACTACATTTTGTAGGATGTACAATGTTTATGTCAACCACAGGGAATAAATTTCGGTACTTCTTCCATAAACATGGCAGCAAAAAATATAGTAAAGAACAGTCAGAAAGGCTACACTTGCCTAAGTATACGTAAGTGCAATAAAACACATACCGATAGAAAACAAAAGATAAGGTTTTCTAGAAACTATAACATACAAATGACGGTACAATAACCCAAGAAACTTAAGTTATAATTCATACTCGTCCTTAGTCGGATCTGTGAAAAATAAAGCCCCAAATATCCACTGGAAAACGAACGGTAATGGCAATGTAGTGAAACGTCCTGGTAAGATAAAAAATAGCCGTTGAGAGAAAAGTATATAATAAATCATCTCCTTAAATTATATAGTTTGTAAGCTAGTGTTAATAAAGGCAAATCCTCTGAGAAGGATAACTTAACAAAACTTTAAGCATTTTGTGGAGCGACAAGGTGATGGAATGAAGGCGAATTAAATCAAAAGACATGATATATAAGATGAAAAACCAAAATTAATGGTTGGGTTGTGTTATCTGGCCGTCCGCAGCTCGTGGTCGTGCGGTAGCGTTCTCGCTTCCCGCGCCCGGGTTCCCGGGTTCGATTCCCGGCGGGGTCAGGGATTTTCTCTGCCTCGTGATGACTGGGTGTTGTGTGATGTCCTTAGGTTAATTAGGTTTAAGTAGTTCTAAGTTCTAGGGGACTGATGACCATAGATGTTAAGTCCCATATTGCTCAGAGCCATTTGAACAATTTTTGTTTTGTTTTTGTTATCTGTCCAGCGAAATAAATACCCTGGCCACTGGGGAGAGAATATAAAATGCAGACTAGCAAAAACACTGAAAACGCTTCTGAGAAAAGTTTTTTAACACAGAATATAAACACGTTAGGAGGTTTCTTCCGATGTTCAAGGTACGACACCCATAGGGCAGTGTGCAAAGTTAGTCGTCACACTCCAGCTCTTCTTCTTCGTCTGAAGCTGTGAACACAGTAGTGTCTGATGACAGATTCTGTAGATAAGTGCCTTGCGTATTGATGGTACGGGCATTTAACGGATACTTCGTCCAAGGCAGTTGGTTTAATTGTCGCTTTCCCGCGCTGTCCTGGCGTAACTCTACATTATGAAACACGTATGTAACATAGCAGCGATGGTGAGGCACGTTAAAATCTTTGACCAGAGAGCCTATTTTCGTGGTTAGTCTGCGCTTGACCGCGCGAGGGTTGCGAGCAGTTCAGTAGTGGTCTGGTCGTGTCACGGTCGCGAGCGGGACGCAGTCGGGGAGCGTCGACATGGCATTCTGGTCAAGATGCTGAATGAGGTATATTGTTAATTAAGGTAATAATCAGATAATGTAAAGTTTATTTATTGTAATTAATTTCCAACAAGTGCCCCAATAATAATTTTGATTTCAAAAGCAATTTTACAAAAAAAATTTTTATTTAATTGAATTAACGATTTCGTTCCACTTCCCGTAAAGAAAAGTTTCAGTTAAATTACAAAAAAAAAAGGAATATTATTATTTGCAATGCAGTTCATCCAAGCTGTGCGCAAGAATAAGAGCAGAAATTTGACTAGCAGTTACAATGAGGTAAGAATTTAATTCTGATTTGCACAGGGCCAAAGACCGATATTTCGGTTTAATTGAATTATCATTATCACTGACATTTCATTGGCACTGAATTGTTTTTCATTATTTTTGTGGGAGCTTACACCAGAGTCAGATTGCGAATTTTACATTTTGTTGCCTTTGTCAGTACATTTCATTGCAGGGAGGTTATTCTCAAATACAGTATGTGCACTCTTGTCTTTTATATTGTATATACATTTTTTTATTTATTATTTTATTTTAATGATATGTTCTGAACTACAGTGCATGTGCACTTATGTTGTGTGTTAATATGTTTTCTACTGAACTTCAGTGCCTGTGCACTTTTCTCATTTTTCAATATGATTTGTACTCATTCTGTATATTCAATACTTCAGTACGTATGCACTTATGTCATTTGTTACTAATTGTATATACATTTCGTAAATTGCTAATATGTTCTCAACTCCAGTGCGAGTACACTCATGTCACTTATCAACACGATTTTCTGCCATTCTGTTTATTTGTTCTGAAAATGCTAAAGAATTTTTTCAGAGCGTGTGCACTTTGCTATCTGTCAAATAATTTGTATATACAGTTTTCTGATTTACTACTATGTTTTGTACTCACATCCTGTCTTTGTCTGATATATTTTGTACTCGGTGCATGTGCACAACATTTAATTTATGTACTAAATTGGAATATTCTGTAAATTGTAAAAATTTCTTGCGATGGCAAGTCCAAATGACTCACCATCGCTGCCAAATTTTTGCCCCCCCCAGTGGAGGGTTATGAAACACGTATGTAACATAGCAGCGATGGTGAGGCTCGTTAAAATCTTTGACCAGAGAGCCTATTTTCGTGGTTAGTCTACGCTTGACCGCGCGAGTGTTGCGAGCAGTTCAGTAGTGGTCTGGTCGTTTCACGGTCGCGAGCGGGACGCAGTCGGGGAGCGTCGACATGGCATTCTGGTCAAGATGCTGAATGAGGTATATTGTTAATTAAGGTAATAATCAGATAATGTAAAGTTTATTTATTGTAATTAATTTCCAACAAGTGCCCCAATAATAATTTTGATTTCAAAAGCAATTTTACAAAAAAAATTTTTATTTAATTGAATTAACGATTTCGTTCCACTTCCAGTAAAGAAAAGTTTCAGTTAAATTACAAAAAAAGAAAGGAATATTATTATTTGCAATGCAGTTCATCCAAGCTGTGCGCAAGAATAAGAGCAGAAATTTGACTAGCAGTTACAATGAGGTAAGAATTTAATTCTGATTTGCACAGGGCCAAAGACCGATATTTCGGTTTAATTGAATTATCATTATCACTGACATTTCATTGGCACTGAATTGTTTTTCATTATTTTTGTGGGAGCTTACACCAGAGTCAGATTGCGAATTTTACATTTTGTTGCCTTTGTCAGTACATTTCATTGCAGGGAGGTTATTCTTGGGTCCCATTTATTATTATATTTTGTTTAAATATTTCTGTGGGGACGATATTGCTTCTTGGCCCCATTTTATTAAATATTGTCATTCCTTTTAAATTTTTGTGGGGAGGTTACATCTTGCGTATTGATGGTACGGGCATTTAACGGATACTTCGTCCAAGGCAGTTGGTTTAATTGTCGCTTTCCCGCGCTGCCCTGGCGTAACTCTACATTATGGGATCTTCAGATTCACGTTCGGGGTCTACTTTGTAGTATTTATTCATGTAAGCAAGACAGCTCTTTGGTTCGTTTCTTTGAATATGGCAGAATTGATACCTACTCATCATTGAGTCATCCGAGTATATCACTCGTCTTTGACATAACAGTCCTACTCTCTAAATACCATTACGGTGATTAGAAAGCATACGGGGTTGATACGCTGGCTTTGCAATTGTGTAGCACTGTACAGTCACATGAGCCGTAGGAAAACAATTGTATGTGTTAACTATGAGATTTCATGTGCAGGTTTTGAATGATACCTGAAAATAAAATCAAACGCTCATGAATAATTTCATCCGAAATTATTTTTAAGTCCTAAGATCTTTACTGCGTATTTGCACATGGGCTCATGGAAGTTTTGGCCTTCCACACTTCTTGTACGAGTACAAGATAACTGAAATGAACTGCGTTCATCAGAATTACTCTTTCTAGAAACAGCCTGCAGCAATCACACTATATATCAATTTTCTGTACAATTTTCAGCTAAAACAGGTACTGCATATCGACGCGAACTTCATGGAACGTGTTGCGGACGAGAGTACACGAGATTTTTCTTTTTATTTATTTATTTACACGTCAAGTTCTTGCATATCAGCCTCTTTACTTTAGATGTTAGAACATAACGAGTGCAGTCATATCCGCAGGACACGTTGTATTAGGATATCAGAAAACCCTGGTTACCATTTTTCTTCATATTCTTTAAAGGCCCCTCTGTTGTTCGGTTGAGCTATGGAAGTTTGCTCACTACCTCACCTTTCATTGAAAAGAAGCCGGATCGCACTGTTGTTCATTTGTCAACTGTCATACAAAGGGGAACATTTTCGGAGCATTGATAGAGGACTCATAGTGTTGTGCACACTCACAGGTAAACATATAATCTAGTACCTAGTGGAAGCTTTGAACACGTTCCCGGAAATGTACATACGGACAGCATACGGGTTACTTTCGAACCTCTCGTTCGGATTAGTATCACATACGATTTTAGTCCGTTTACAACGACTGTAACGAACTGGTGTGTTCCGAACTGAGACGGTCGATCGGCACTCACGCTGGCGCACCCTGGTGTGCAGCCCACGTGTATGAAAGCACACCTTGTGCAACGAACATCAGGCTCGCCATATGGAGCAATTACTGCAGAGCACACAGTCGGATCTCATTCTTTCCGCTTTGAGCAGACCAGCATTGGCATTGGGACCAAGGCTTGCTATCAGATAGTACTCTACACGTGCATTATGACAGGTAAAAATAGCAAGATGTGAATGAAGGTTTGGGAATGCTCCATGGGTTTATTAAAGGATCGTTAACGTCCAAGATACAAATAAATGATCAGATGGATAATGCACGAGCCTGCATGTGGCTATTTCCGGGTGATGCTGTTGTGTCCTTGGAAGCAGTGAAACGTCCCCTTAGAAAAACTGTACAACACTGCGCTTAAACTGACACACAATATTTTTGGCGCAACGCAATCTGACTTTCAGTAATCCCTACAAAAGAATGGTCCTGACTAACATTAACCTATACGTTTCACAAATCACTTACCTCACAAAAATGTTCGTTACTCGAAATACTGCAATACAGCGAGCGCCACTACTGCCAGCTAAATAAAAGATTCAAACTACTGAAGGCACTAACTACTGATAGGCACAGTTAGCAAATGAGAGATTTTGATAGAGAACAAACAATGTATTTACCTTAATAGTGTTCAAAAGTCACAATATATATATCAGTCCATGAATCCAATATTACAAATTTACTCTTTCTGCTGGACACACGTCCAGATCGTCCACTTTCAAAATTCCGCCATCTCACTTCCCCACATCCACCACTGCTGGCGGCACACCTCCAACTGCGCAACGCTACGCGCTGTTAACATCCAGCTGCCCAACACTACAATAGCGAACAACAATGCAAACCAGCCACAGACTGCACACAGCACAGCCAGTGATTTTCATGCAGAGCGCTACGTAGCGTTACCAATATAAAAACCTAAACAGCCTACTTACAACAGTAACATTAAAAACATGATGCAAAATATGTGAAGGTGTACAGAGTTTGGAGATTCCATGCAGACACATTAGTGTTTCAGCACTTTATCGGCGATAAATAACTGGGAACATTAACAAGAGCGGCCTAGAGTGGAACGACTACGTAAGGTGTAGCTGCAGAAATAACATGATGAGCTGCCATTCATAGGAAGAACGTTCATCAAAGTCAGTCTGGCTCCTAATTATAATTACAGAAAAATTCTAAAGATATAAAGAAGAATTGCGCGTTTCTTCACGGGTTCGATGCTCATCAACTCCTGTTGCGTTTTGTATCACGGATAAGATTACTGGATAAAATTTCTGAAGATGTACATTTGGATTACAGCATTCTGCGTAGTGAAACATGGACTGTGGGAGAACCAGGACGGAAGAGAACAGGAGGATTTAACAGGTGGTGCTACAGACGAATGTTGAAAATTAGGTTGACTGATGAGGTAAGGAATGACGAGGTACTACGCAGAATCGGAGAGGAAAGGAATTTGCGGAAAACGCTGACAAGGAGAAGGGTCAGGATGATAGGATATCTGTTCAGACATCAGGGAATGGCTTCCGTGGTACTAGAGGGAGCTGTAGGGGACTTCTAAGTAATAGAACCCAGTGCGTTGTCATCGATGGTGAGTGTTCATCGGAGGTGAGGGTATCATCTGGAGTGCCCCAGGGAAGTGTGGTAGGTCCGCTGTTGTTTTCTATCTACACAAATGATCTTTTGGATAGGGTGGATAGCAATGTACGGCTGCTTGCTGACGATGCTGAGGTTTACGGGAAGGTGTCGTCGTTGAGTGACTGTAGGAGGATACAAGATGACTTGGACAGGATTTGTGGTTGGTGTAAAGAATGGCAGCTAACTCCAAATATAGATAAATGTAAATTAACGCAGATTAATAGGTAAAAGAATCATGTAATGTTTGAATGCTCCATTCGTAGCGTAGCGCTTGACACAGTCACATCGATTAATTATTTGGGCGTAACATTGCAGAGCGATATGAAGTGAGACAAGCATGTAAAGGCAGTTGTGGGGAAGGCGGATAGTCGTCTTCGGTTCATCGGTAGAATTTTGGGAAGATGTGGTTCATCTGTAAAGGAGACCGCTTATAAAACACTAATACGACCTATTCTTGAGTACTGCTCTGGCGTTTGGGATCCCTATCAGGACGGATTGAGGGAGGACATAGAAGCAATTCAGAGGCGGGCTGCTTGATTTGTTATTGGTAGGTTTGATCATCACGCGAGTGTTACGGAAATGCTTCAGGAACTCGGGTGAGAGTCTCTAGAGGAAAGGAGGCGTGCTTTTGGTGAATCGCTACTGAGGAAATTTAGAGAACCAGCATTTGGGGCTGATTGCAGTACAGTTTTACTGCCGCCAACTTATATTTCGCAGAAACACCACAAGATAATAGAGATTAGGGCTCGTACAGAGGCACATAGGCAGTCATTTTTCCCTCTTTCTGTTTGGGAGTGGAACAAGGAGGGAAGATGCTAGTTGTGGTACGAGGTACCCTCCGCCACGCACCGTATGGTGGATTGTGGCGTACGTATGTAGATATAGATGTAGACCAAAACTGTACTACTATTAGATGAAGAGGTTAGCACAGGAGAGAAAATCGTGGAGGGCTGCATCAAACGAGTCAGAAGACTATGACTCAAAAAGAAAAAAAAGGTTCGGCCAAGTTATGGCCACGACAGAAAAATCAGAGAAACTGGAACTCAAGAACTCACACAGAATCAATTATTGAAAAAGAGTCTTAATCGAATTTATTATTATTATACCTCCAACCGGTTTCAACCCGACGTAGGGGTCATCTTCTAGGCGTTTACACCATTGGTCGATTGCTAGTGGTAGAGTTCCTGTCTACATAACGGCAGGAAACTCTTTTTGAATAATTGATTAATCATACTAATCGCTGCTTCATCTCCACAACCATGTTGTCCAAAAGACTCATAGAGAAGTTTGACGACGGTTCTTGTGCCCATGCACTGTTCCCGAATGGAACAAGAAATTGGAGAAATCAAAAGTGAAGGAAGGATGTAAAAGAGATTGGGGTTAAACACCACGCCCGAATTTCATCAGAAGCGAATCGCAAGTTCTGATTGACGAAGGATAGGTCAGGAGATGGACCACGTCTACTAAAAGTACCCTCCGCTACATGCTGCTACAAGGCGTGTGCGTTATGGATGAACATGAGGATGGTGCTTCTACGGGTAGAGACATTGCGAAGCTACGAACGGTTAGCGCAAAGCGACAGGGACATCACGCAGAGTTGGTAGTATTGGTGCTGCTGTGGAAAGCAACAGGAGAAGTGCCTCTATGTGAAGAGAGATATAAAAGGCACACAGGCAAGGGATAAAGGGGTGCAAGAGGAGGACGTGGGGGAGAGGGGTGCGCACAGATGTAAATTCCAGCTGTCACGTCAGCGCTGCGCAAGCCGCGATTGGTAGGGAGGGCTTTATGACAGACACGTGGACTCGTCACGAGCGCGCACTCGAGTGTGTCTCTCTCTCTCTCTCTCTCTCTCTCTCTCTCTCTCTGTGTGTGTGTGTGTGTGTGTGTGTAGAGCAGATCGTAGCTCTTCTGTTTATCACCTGCGACGCGAGAGGGGTTGTGGGGGCGGTAGCAAGCAGACGCGAGGAGGGCTAATGACCCACGAGCGCCAATATGGCGTGTGTAGGCGGATGCTAGACTCTGTGTGTCTGTGTGTGTGTGTGTGTGTGTGTGTGTGTGTGTGTGCTGATGGCAGAGCCGCCCCCAGAGCGCGCATTGATGTCGCGGCGGTGTCGATGCCGTAAGCGACGGCCGCAGAATAAACGCGCCGCCTGTGGGGACTTGGCGGTCTGCCAGAGACGCAGTGGGCGCCACCAGAGCTCTCCGGTGTTATTGGTAGGTCAGTCCTCGCGCAAGTGGAGCGGTCGCTTGGTGCCACCGATGGAAATCTCCTCCGCATTTCACCGCTGTTTGCGCAGAGCCTTATTTACGGTATTGGACAGGGCGGCTCCAGAACATTTTTCCACGCAACTGACATATTACTTCGTGCCATCGCTCGCAGGTAATAGTTGTGTTCCCTTCTGCTATAAATATCTGTAGATCCTTCCAGACCAGCATTAAGGTTCATATACCGAAGAAGGTGGCAGCTACAACATGTGAGCTGTACCGGACCATAAGCCTAATATCGCATGCAACAAAAATTCTCATGAAAATTCTGAGGAGAATTGAAGCTGGTGTGTAGGCCAAGTAAAGGTCAGTTTGTATCCTGGAGGGGATTAGGAACACAAGAGGCACTTCTGTCACTGAGGCATAGTATCGAAAAGCAAATACAGATATATAAACCAACTTACATTTAATTTAATGTCCTGGAAAAGGCACTTGATACTGTTATTTAGCAGGAGATGTTCGGAGTGCTGAAGAAAGCCGTTCTAAAATACAAAGACATGCTGGTTACGTAAGAACAATGTGGCTGTGATTAGGAATTTTCTGTCGCGAGAAGAAGCAAAAGTTAGAAAAGGCGTGAGACAGAGATTCGCTCTCTCTGTCCTTTCGTATTCGACGGCCGACCGGGGTGGTCGAGCGGTTCTAGCCGCTACAGTCTGGAACCGCGCGACCGCTACGGTCGCAGGTTCGAATCCTGCCTCGGGCATGGAATTGTGTGATGTCCTTAGGTTAGTTAGGTTTAATTGATTCTAAGTTCTAGGGGACTGATGATCTCACAAGTTAAGTCCCATAGTGCTCAGATCCATTTGAACCATTTTTGTATTCGAAGTTTGCATCCAGGAAGCTGCAGACAAAGTTCCCGAACTATTGAGGTTGGGATCAAAATTAATGGACCTAAAACTCTCTTATGTGCTACGCACATGATGTTTCCATGGTCGCGAAAGCAAAAGAAGATCTGAAGAATTCCTCAACACAGAGAAAGGATTTTCTCAAATTGTGGTATAAAAATAGACAAGCAAAAGACTAAAATGTTGGTAAACAGATTAAGAGGAAGAGTATTAACTTTTAAGATTAAGAAAAAAAGTATGAACCTTTAAGAATGAGAGTCGCAAGAGAGGAGTTAGAGGCCGGAGTGGCCGAGCGGTTAAAGGCGCTACAGTCTGGAACCGCACGACCGCTACGGTCGCAGGTTCGAATCCTGCCTCGGGCATGGATGTGTGTGATGTCCTTAGGTTAGTTAGGTTTAAGTACTTCTAAGTTCTAGGGGACTTATGACCACAGCAGTTGAGTCCCATAGTGCTCAGAGCCATTTGAACCAGAGGAGTTAGAAATGATAGAGCAGTTTACCTATTAGCGAAGCAAGATCATAAAGATAGTAGACGCCGGAAAGATATCTTGAGCAGGCTAAAACAACATTTAATTTGAGAAGTAAGGAAATGTACTATGAAGGCATTTGTGACAAAAAAATGTTGAAATGTGTGTGAAATCTTGTGTGACTTAACTGCTGAGGTCATCAGTCCCTAAGCTTACACACTACTTAACCTACATTATCCTAGGGACAAACACACACACCTATGTCCGAGGGAGGACTCGAACCTCCGCCGGGATCAGCCGCACAGTCCATGACTGCAGCGCCCTAGACTGCTCGGCTTACCCCGCGCGCCATACATGTGTGACACTTAGATTGTTGGACAACAAGAGAAATGTTGGTTTGAAGCCCTGGAGATTAAGATCAGATGGAGAGATAGAGTTACTAATTAAAGAGGCAATGAGAAGAGTACGGGAAACCTGATCTCCATGGAGGCACGTCCAAGCAAGGAGACAAACCAGCTGGACGTATTTTAAGACCCAACAAAATCATTGTAACAATGGCAGATGGAGCTACTGACGGAAAGAATGGCTTGGGACGACCAAGGACATCATACATGAGGCAGATGTGGGTTGCACTACACACATGAAAATGAGAATGGAGACAGGCAGAAGATGGGAATAGTCTGCTGCTAAAAACCATCCGAAGGGCTGATCACTATACAGAGGGAGAGATAGACAGACGACAGAGATAGAGAGAGACACAGACAGAGAGATAGAGAAGGATAAAGAGAAAGAAGAGAGACACACAGAGAGAGAGAGAGAGAGAGAGAGAGACAAGAAGACAAGAGAGAGATTCTAGCTACAACCGTTAAAAATTAAATTTAGTGTACATGGCAACGGGTTAGTTTTTCTTTGAAAATAAGTACTTTATAGACATTACTCTGTAATAGAAGTAAGTATCTAACCATTATTTCAATGTTTCCTTGCCCCACCTACAACCGCAGTGAGAAGACACTCTTCCTTGAGTCAGACCATCGACTTCTTTAACTATTCTATTTCTAAATTTAAAAAGATGAAATAGTTGACATCCATTTAAAATAATGTCTGAGTTCGCCAAAAGCTTTCTGCGAAAGAAGAAAGAAGTAGACTTATTATATTATTCTGGCTTCAATAAGAAGTTGTTATTTCTTAAAATGTGTGGAAAGAATGAAAATATCGAATGTGGTTTTATTTTTACTCATTAGCTTCATATTTAACTAAGTAAATCACTTCTCGTAGGAAAAAGTGCGGCACAAATACAAAATATACTACACTACTGGCCATTAAAATTGCTACCCCAAGAAGAAATGCAGATGATAAACGGGTATTAACTGGACAAATATATTATACTAGAAGTGACACATGATTACATTTTCACTCATTTTGGGTTCATAGATCCTGAGAAATCAGTACCCAGAACAACCACCCCTGGCCGTAATAACGGCCTTGATACGCCTGGGCATTGAATCAAACAGAGCTTGAATGGCGTGTACAGGTACAGCTGGCATTGCACCTTCAACACGATACCACAGTTCATCAGAAGTAGGACTGGCGTGTTGTGACGAGCCAGTTGCTCGGCTACCGTTGACCACACGTTTTCAGTTGGTGAGAGATCTGGAGAACGTTCTGGCCAGGGCAGCAGTCGAACGTTTTCTGTATCCAGAAAGGCCCGTACAGGACCTGCAATATGCGGCCGTGCATTATCCTGCTGAAATGTAGGGTTTCGCAGGGATCGAATGAAGGGTAGAGCCACGGGTCGTAACACATCTAAAATGTAACGTCCACTGTTCAAAGTTCCGTCAATGCGAACAAGACGAGACCGAGACGTGTAACCAATGGCACCCCATACCATCACGCCGGATGATACGCCAGTATGGCGATGACGAATATACGCTTCCAATTTGCGTTCACCGCGATGTAGCCAAACACGAATTCGACCGTCATGATGCTGTAAACAGAACCTGGATTCATCCGAAAAAATTCCGTTTTGCCGTTCGTGCACCCAGGTTCGTCGTTGAGTATACCATCATAGGCGCTCCTGTCTGTGATGCAGTGTCAAGGGTAACCGCAGCCATGGTCTCCGAGGTGATAGTCCATGCTGCTGCAAACGTCGTCGAACTGTTCGTGCAGATGGTTGAGTCAACAGATGTCCCCATCTGTTGACTCAGGGACCGAGACGTGGTTGCACGTTCCGCTACAGCCATGCGGATAAGACGCCTGTCATCTCGACTGCTAGTGATACGATGCCGTTGAGATCCAGCACGGCGTTCCGTATTACCCTCCTGAACCCACCGATTCCATGTTCTGCTAACATTCATTGGATCTCGACCAACGCGAGCAGCAGTGTCGCGATACGATAAACCGCAATAGCGATAGGCCACAATGCGACCTTTAGCAAAGTCGGAAACGTGATGGTACGCATTTCTCCTCCTCACACGAGGCATCACAACAATGTTTCACCAGGCAACTACTGTTTGTGTATGAGAAATGGGTTGGAAACTTTCCTCATGTCTGCACATTTTAGGTGTCGCCACCTGCGCCAACCTTGTGTGAATGCTCTGAAAAGCTAAGCATTTGCATATCACAGCATCTTCTTCCTGTCGGTTAAATTTCGCGTTTGTAGCACGTCATCTTCGGAGTGTAGCAATTTTAATGGCCAGTAGTGTACCTAATCTTTCATTGAGCTCGTCCAATGAAATCATTGCCACAGTTTAGCTCTGACTTTTTATTATGTATTCGTTGTTAAATAGAAGAGGGCAACTTGCAGCATCGGCTGGCATCTGCATCTATGTTCAAACATGTGATTCTGTCCAACCTCTGTTTCATTCGTACTCAGTTCGAACGCAGTTATTCAGCTGCTCCTTTCTCACTGTGCTAAGAAAATAAAGATATGCAAGCAAAATAAATGCAGACATGTGAGAACGAGAGACCACTAAACATTTAGGGGTACAGTTTCTTAGGTTATAATTTAGTGTAAACTTTATCTAGTCCTTTCCAGTTAGGAATTCTTTCATGTAAAAATGTTTGTTATCCTAAACAACTATTGTTAGTCGTTATCAGGTGGCCTTCGTTAAGAGTTCCTTTTGGAACTATTACTACAACTTTTATCTGATAAATGGGTTTGTAATAGGCAGGTAGACTCGGCTTCCACAATCAACACTACAGGTGAATTCGATATTACTCGTACAAACAACCAAGCATCGATATTTACGTCGAAGTGATTGCGTAGTTTACTGTGAAACCCTATAGTAAGAGAATCAATGGCTCTCAGTTCTTCACTGCTTAGTTATTAAATCGGTCACGGTTGTTGTTACGCTGGTGTCTGTTTATAAAGATCCCGGGGTTGGGTGGGAACTTCTTTTACACTTAGCGTTGCATTTTGTGCGTGCCTGTGCTGTTTAGAGGCTGTTCCGCAATTTGCCTACAATACGATAAAACCTCTTAGTACGGTGGTATATTTATGGCCCCGCAGATAAGATGCATGGGACACGAAGTCATGGGGGATCTAGAGCGTGAAATGTGTAATAAACTGGGGAATTAGGCGCGATAGGGAGGGCTGCGAGGCACTATCAGAACGTGGAGAGACTACTTAAGTACCTCTCGTGCGATCCTTTGCCGTATGTAGGGAAACGTGGTGCACTTCGCTAAGTTGAATGCGCTGAGAAATGGTAACAAGTTTGATGAATGACAATAATTCGTGATCAGAAATTTCCTAACAGACTGAAATTGTGTGCTAAACCAATACTGCGTGTAAAAAGAAAAGAATAAAACTCGGGTTGGGGAAGGATAGAAGCAGAAATATCAGCCGTGTACTTTTGTATCATTCACACAATTCTGAAGACTGTAAGAGCTGACAAGTGCGAGAATTATCGCACAATCAGCTTAACAGCTCATGTATCCAAATTGCAGACAAGAATAATATACAGAAGAATGGAAAAGAAAACTGAGGATGTGCGACATGACGATCAGTTTGACTTTAGAAAAGGTAAGGGCACGAGAGAGGTAAGTCTGACGTTTTGGTTCATAATGGAAGCAAGACTAAAGGAAAATCAAGAAACGTTCATAGGACTTGTCGACCTGGAAAAAGCGTTCGACAATGTAAAATGGTGCAAGATGTTCGAAATTCTGAGGAAAGTAGGGGTACGCTATTGGGAGAGACGGGTAATATGTACAATAGTCAAGAGGGAATAATAAGAGTGGACGACAAAGAACGAAGTGATCGGATTAAGAAAGGATGTAAGACAGGGATATAGTCTTTACCCCTACTGTTCAGTCCGTACATCGAATAAGCAACGATGGAAATAAAAGAAAGGTTCAGGAGTGGAATTTAAATTCAAGGTGAAAGGATATCAATGATACTATTCGATGATGACATTGCCATCCTGACTGAAAGTGAAGAATAATTACATGATCATCTGAGTGGAATGAACAATCTAATGAGTACAGAATGTGGATTGAGAGTAAATCGAAGAAAGATGAAAGTAAAATGAGAATAGCGAGGAACTTAGCATCAGTATTGATGGTCACGAAGTAGATAAAGTTAAGGAATTCTGCTACCTGGGGATAAATGAACAAATGACGGACGGAGCAAGGAGGAAATCATAAGAAGACTAGCGCTGGCAAAAAGGGCTTTCCTGGCTAATAGAAGTCTACTAGTTTCAAACATAGGCCTTAATTTGAGGAAGAAATTTATGAGAAGTTGTGTCTGGAGCACAGCATTGTGTGGTAGTGAAATTTGGAGTGTGGGAAAATCGGAACAGAAGAGAATAGAAGCATCTGAGATGCGGTGCTAAAGGTGAATGTTGAAAATTAGGTGGACTGGTAAGGTAAGGAATGAGGAGGTTCTGCGCAGAGAGAAAACGCATATGTGGAAAACACTGACTATAAGAAGGGACAGGATGATAGGACATCTCTTGAGATATCCGGGAATGACTTCCATGGTACGAGACCGAGCTTGGGAGGGAAAAAAACTGTAGAGGAAACAGAGATTGGAATACATCCAGCAAATAATTGAGGACGTTCATTGGAATCGCTACTCTGCGATAAGGAGATTGGCTTAGGAGAGGTATTTGTGGCGCACATTAATTCATTCAGAACGCAATATTTGCTACTTTCAACGTTCCAGTGTGAGTCTCGCATATACTTCTTGGACGCCTCAGAATATCTTCATTTACTAGTCTTTTAGTTTAACCGAAAGTATTTACACAGTGGCTCTATAATTTCAATGTGTTCGTGAAAATATTTTAAACGGCACTATTGCTTGTTCTCACAACATTTATTGTAAATTGTGTTAAAAACGCACTTGAACGAGCTTTGCTAAGACGAGAGGGTGACAGAGACCGTAACTTAGAATGACATTTTTATCGGGCCTGTGACTGACAACAGTCATTAGAAAATATTCGTAAATTCCTTACTTGTAGATGCAATGAGAGGAATAGTCACGGTAGCTTTGCATTAGATTTAACAGTGCTTCAGGAAGCACTAACCACTACGGGAAGTGCAGTTGCAGGAGGAATTGCCACATTTATTCTCAAAAGAAGAAATGCGAAATAATTGATGTTCTTATATTTCGTTGTGATCAACATTTTGAAAGCTTATGCTGTAGAAGTAGAATTTTGTGAGGAATTAACTGTGACAAATTTCCTGTGGTGCTGAGCGACTGGCATACAGTGTCTTTTGAAATAATACCCCGCCATTTGACTGTGTATTAGTGTATTTTTCTTCTGTGCAACCTAGATTTCGGCTTTCACGCCATTATCGAGTACAATGTTCTTAGACCATTAACATCGTTTTGCTGTGTACTGTGCAGGATGACAAACACAGTTCAACACATTTGCAAATGTTGATACGAAAGGCACAAAATTAACGTCTTCTAGGAATGCAGCACATTACTGTATAAGAACGTCATGTCTGTAAAGTTAGCCCATTCAGCATATGCATTCTAGAGTTGCTTAATTTCTTTGCCATTTCGTTTAATCTATCCCTCCCTTATACCATTCAGAGCAACATTTGGGGCAACGAGCATCCTTTCTGCTGTTAACATCATCATGTACACATCGAGATTTCAGAGCCAATGCGTACTTAAATAACAAGGCTAATAAATGAGCATGGAGTTGAAGCCCTTAAGGTGTATTTGCAAAATTCAACAGAAATGATGTACACAACACGCTGGCTCTGTAGACAGAAGTCCTACGAATTTAACCTCTGAAACTGAAGAGTCAAACAAACTGGTACACCTGCCTAATATCGTGTAGGGCCCCCGCGAGCACGGAGAAGTGACGCAACATGACGTGGCATGGACTCGACTAAAGCCTGCAGTATCGCAGGAGGGAATTGACACCATGAATCCTGCAGGGCTGTCCATAAATCCGTTAAGAGAAGAGGAGGGTGGAGATCTCTCCTGAACAGCATGTTGCGAGGTATCCCAGATATGCTCAATAATGTTCATGTCTGGGGAGTTTGGTGGCCATTGAAAGTGCTTAAACTCAGAAAAATGTTCCCGGAACACTGGGTGTCGCATTGTCCTGCTGGAAATGCCCAAGTCCGTCGGAATGCAAAATGGACATGAATGGATGCAGGTGATCAGACAGGATCCTTACGTACAGGTCACCTCTCAGGGTCGTATCTAGTCCTATCAGGGGCCCGACACCTCTCCAAGTACACACGCTCCATACCATTACAGAGCCTGTACCAGCTTGAACAGCCCACTGCTAACATACAGGATCCATAGATGCATGAGGTTGCCTCCATACTCATACACATCCATCCGTTCGATACAATTTGAAAGGAGGATCGTCCGACAAGGCAACATGCTTCCAGTCATAAACAGTCCAATGTCGGTGTTGACGGGCCCAGACGAGGCGTGAAGCCTTGCGTCGCGGTGTCATCAAGGGGACACGAGCGGGCCTCCGTCTCCGAAAGTCCATATCCATGATGTTTTGTTGAATGGTTCGCACGTTGACATTTGTTGATGACCCAGCATTGAAATCTGCAGAAAATGGATGAACGGTTGCACCTCTGTCACGCTGAACCATTCTCTTCGTCGTTGGTCCTGTTCTTGCAGGATCTATTTCCGGCAGTAGTTATGTCGGAGATTTGATGATATACCGGGTTCCTGATATTCACGGTACACTCTTTAAATAGTCGTACGGGAAAATCCCCAATTCGTTGCTACTTCGTGCCCCGACTATAACACCACGTCAAGACTCACTTCAATCTTGATAACCTGCCATTGTAACAGCAGTAGACGATAAAACAACTGCTCCAAACACTTGTTGTCTTATATAGGCGTTACCGACCACAGCGCTGTATTCTGCCTGTTTACATATCTGTGTATTTGAATACGCCTGCCTATACCAGTTTCATTGGCGCTTAAGTGTAGACCAAAGAGTCTAAAACTGGAGCTACAAAGTAAATATCACGCAGAATAACGGGCATTTGTGACAACAGGGTTAAATCACTTTACAAAAGGAAGTCATTCTAAGCATTATCATCAGACATTAATAACGCATTTACTATCAATGGAGGAGAGTCGGAGCTCAAGTTCAGAATAGGGAAGGATAGGAAAGAAAACCGGTCGTGTTCTTTCAAAGGAAGCAGACAGATATTGCCTAAAACGATTTAAGAGATTTGCAGAGAACCTATATCTGAAAGGCCGGACGGCGACTAGAGCAACCATCCCCCTCAGTGCAAGTATTTTCACGAAAAAATACATTTCACCAAGGGATAAACATATTTGAATGAAATAGGTCTCTGCCCCTCCCACTTCTTTTATTGTGCCATTATGAATATGTATGACCTACACTATCATGTTCAGGTGGAGATTTACGTGATTAAGTTGGCATTACTGCTCAGCACAGACACCTTTTCACAGCAGAACTACAAGTAAAAACAGGTCACGTTTCGTCTTTTCATGATCACCTTTCTTCTTCACAAACAGCAATGCTGAAGTTAAAAACATAAATTATACAAGACTAATGTGTAGTTTCTGCTAAAATTGTATCAGTGAGATACTGCTCACTGCTATTTTTTATACAGAGCGTACCAGAAGTCCATCGACAAAATTCCAATAGTTCTTCAGGGACAATTGCTTAGTATTCTGGTGTAAGGGACTCGTGGTCTCCGGTGGAGTAATAACGTTTCGCTTGATGTCTTAACCCTTCTACGGTATTACAGAGAAAAGGTCCGCGTAACAGTGCAGATGTCGACAGTATGTGCTTTGCGTCTTGTTTGCAAACAATCGAGTTCAATTCATTCATGGTTCTTGCTTTTTACACGAGCAATGCTTACTTTACTCTCGGTTCTCATACTTGTACTCAGTAGGGTTCGGTTCAGTTTCGGGTTTGTTTTTTCCAGCAGTGTTAGTTGCACGTTGGCAGAGATACACAGCACTATGGATAGCTTGGTACTGATGAAGAATCGGCCGATATGCACCTCATGTTTGGCTTCACTGAATGCAATGGAAAAGTGGCAAGACGACGCTCTGGTCAGCAACTGCGTTATCATCACAGTGATTTTGCGTCTGTACATAGAAACCTAAAATAATCGGATCATTTCGTATTACTACGTTTTGGTGACTGCATTTTACATTCTTTTTTACTTTTGTGAAAGTATTCTCATAGAAACAAAGATAAAGACCGTGGGTGGCGAGACGTGCTTAGGTAGCTTATTCGGTAGAACACCGCGAAAGGCAAAGGCCCCGAGTTCGCATCTCGGGCTGGCACAGGGTTTTAATCTGCCAGGAAATTTCATATCAGTGCACACTTCACTGCAGAGTGAAAATTTCATTCTGGAAACAGCCCCCAGGCTGTGGATAAGCTTAAACCTAACTAACCTAATGACATCACACACATTCATGCCCGAGGCAGGATTTGAACCTGCGACCGTAGCAGCCGCGTTGTTCCGGACTGAAGGGCCTAGAACCGCTCGTCCACAACGGCAAGTCCAGGAGTGCTAGTACTGCAAGTTTCGCGGTATAGCTTCTGTGAAGTTTGGAAAGTAGGAAACGAGGTAGTGCAGAAATGAAGGTGTGAGGAGGAGTCGGGAGTCGTGCTTGGGTAGCTCAGTCAGTAGAACACTTGTCCATGAAAGGCAAAGGTCCTGATCGTGTCTTGGTACCGCACACAGTTTTAATCTACCAGGAATTTTCATATCAGCGCACACTATGTTGCAGACTGAAAATTTCATTCTAAAGGTAATACTGGTAACATAGCCCTAATAATTTATGAGTACGTTAATATTCTGTAACGAGGCACCGGAGACTATGGGTCCACGAACACCAAAATACTCAGAAAAAACCCTGAACAACCTTGTAAAGTTTGTTGAGGAACTTCTGGTTCACCCTGTATACCCCGCTTACTGTATATGAGCCGTTACACTGCTGCTGTATTTTATTGATAGATGTCATACGTATCAAAGGTGGGGCTATATGTAAATTAACATAGTGCAAAGGTAACTGACAGATGCAGTTTCTTGAACTTGGCTGTTTAATTTAATATAGCTCATGTATAAGTCATTACATTCTATGCATATTTATGTATTCTTTGTAATATTGAAATGTGGGTAATAACAATACATGCTCAATTATTTACAGGAACAAGATTATTTTCTTAAGGTCTTAACTAAGCGAAACTTACTGTAAATTATATATGTGTGGCTGATTTAAGGCAATAGAACTTAACACTTCAGGTGCCAAGGTTCGGTGGCCCACTTTGTTGGGTTAACATAATTTTACTGACACATAAAGTAATTCTTAAATTATTTAGTGAGCTATAAACGTGAATTGACAGTAGCAATATATAATCTGTTCAAATATTTTGCCAACGGTTATGAAAGAATTGTTGCACTACTGTCGCTGAGCATAGTTTCCCCAAAACTCTTTTTGCGGAAGTGAACTGCTAATTTCTCACAAGGACATATCTTATATTCTACGATCGGTTTGGGTAGTATCTTAATGTTGTTTTGTACATTATCAAAATAATGTCCTCTGTCTCATATGGGACGTTGTTGGAGATTTGTGTGATTGAATCTGGTGTGACATTTATTACTAGTTTGACCGACATATTGAGACGTGCGGTTATCACATGCAGTTTTATATATCTCAGAACTTGGAAATATATATTGGCTGCTTTTTAGTATAATTAAGGATAATTGGTGAAAACTTTCTGGCAGATTAAAGCTACGTGGCGAATTGGAAATCGAACCTTGGACCTCCACGTTTCGCAGACTCTGTCGATTGAACAATACGGATGCATATCACGATCCATCCTCACAATTTTACTTCCATTTCCTCGTATCATCTACTACCTTCCAAACTTCGCAGACGTATTCCTGCATAATTGGTGATGTACGACTGCTGGAAGACTGTGGAGAAACAGTCTCTTAGAAGTCTAGGTCCAACGTTCGTCTCGCGGTCCGGGATACAATTGTAATTTATAAGAAGGTCTGCACTCACTTGAAGAGTAAAACTCCATTCTGTTACAATTTTTTGTGCTTTGGGATTCTTGTCACATTATATCATTTGAAGAGATTGGCAGTTTTCCTGGGATATATTACTGGAAAGAGGAATGCATGTTGCTAGTATATTCTCGTGGCTCTTAATGGCGGATTTGTTCATTTAGTTATTTATTTTATGACTTTCATTACATTTTGAATGTACCAAGTGGAACTTTCAGAGCATCATGAATCACTGAATAACATGCTGGTAGTTTGTGGTAGCAGTAAGAAGCATATATATTTGTATCAATGGTTTGTCAATTTAATTCTCATATGATTTCTGTTATGGCCGTCTAGTAGCTGACTGTCATGCGGAGGACTCCAATTCGATTCCCTGTACTACCAGGTGTTTTCCCTGGTACGGGGTGCAATCAGCCTCGCGTGCTGGGTAGTGGAGACTCCAGGTCACGAAAACCGATAACGGCGAGGAGAGAAGTGTGTCGACTCCACGCCACCCTCCCGCCCCCACGTCAATCCTCTCATGCCGCATCCTATGGCGCTATTGGCAGAGGACGACACGGTGGTCGGTATTGATGGGCCCGCTAGGACCCGTGCATGTAGTTTATGTTTACGTTATGCGTTCTCTTATAAGTTTGTAGGATGGCTTAGGTATTATCTTTGCCTTGTGCATCTATTATATAGCTCCTGTAAAATTACCTTCCTGATGCATGTTTGTTTCTTTCTGAATATCGTTTGCACCTAACGGCTGGGGAACGTTTTCGCCGTAGTTCCTGACATGCTGGCTGCCATTTCTTTGCTTGTCCTTTTTTTCAGTGAGAGATATGTAGCTGTATTTTAATACTTGCTGCAAGAGGTCTATTTATTATTTAATTACTGCAAGAGATAGTTTCTTGTAATTTATTGCAGTTTCTTTGACATCAGGTATTGTTTCACCAAAGGGAATGTACAGTTCATTTACCTTTAGAAGAATTATTTATCATTTGTTAGTAATGTCTGTGGTATGTCTTCATTTGATTGACAAATGAGTGGCTATTTTGCATTGAATAGTTTCTTTCAGACACAATATTTTCATGTAGGAATTTTGAGATTCTGTAGAATCTTACACATTGGTCAAATTATTGGACTTGAGATGCTTCTCATGGAGCACTTTTGTGAGATTTTAATTGATATTAGGCTCTGTACTATTAGATTCATACATATACTCGTGTACTAATGGATTTCTCTCTCAGTTATAAGTAAGTTAATATTATTCTAGCTGTGCTGTACTGTTTTCTTAGAAAATATTCCAAGTTTCCTGGATGTATGTATTCTCATGCATCATTTCCGTTGATAAGCCTTTGTCGTCATTGGTGACAATTTATTTATGGGCTTCCAGTATTGTGTGCGGAGGGCTCCACTGCCACTGATGGTCGTTGTGTTAACAACTCTAGTGATTCTTTCCAGAAACAGACTCCTAACTTTTTCTACTACAAAAAGAATTTAAAAACTTTTGGCTCCTGTTTATTTCCTGAATAGCAGCTGACACAGTGCAGCAAAACATACCACTTAAGTTTCCGTAACAGTATTTAACCACAGAGCAGCGTTCGATATATTACAAGAAATTGCTTGGTTCGTCGCTTGTATCTGGCAGTGTCGACGAGACAGACCGGATACAGGCGATTAATCCTGCTAGTGATACATGGCTCGTGTGTGGAGCCCCAGTGATCTACTCGTCGACGGGACTACTTCATGTGCAAGATCAGGTGGTACACTACGGCATAAAAGGTCTTGATACATACTACTGTAAATTACTTGTCAGGGAAATGAAACACAGCATTAAAGTATGACAACTGTGAAGTCAATTCTAGTCTGCAGAGCGCAGCACGTTATTACATTTCCTTCCTGTGGTATCGGCTGTGCTTGTGCAGATATTTCGACAAAATGTTTCAGTGCTTTCCACATGTGCCAGAATGTGCCTTTTAGTGTTATATATATTAACTAGGAATTTTTCGCTTAAGACACAGTCACATTTTAGCCGCTTCTTCAGAATTAGTTTCGAAGACTGCTGGTGAATTTTCGGTCAACTGATGATGTTCATTTAGAACGAAACCGGTTGTGGAGTAATAAACGTACCTGAAATGTGCCTGTAGCGGTATTTTACTGAAATTTACAGTATGCAACTGTGGCGGGAGAGAGCGGTCAGGATTATATTGTAACATAACCATAGTAAATCTGATTGCATAGACCGAAGATTCCTTCATGCATAACATTTTCTTGAAAGAATGTGTGTGTGTGTGTGTGTGTGTGTGTGTGTGTCAATGACACAATCATATGTATCACTAACCTCACAGCCAATTAAAAATGTACTGAACGTGCTGATTTAGTGATTCATGAACAGCATGTGGGTTTATGTCGAATTTGGGCTGAATTAGATGAGAACTTAATCGAAAAGATTACACTCGAACTAACTAGGAAACCAGTTCTTATAGAAGTCGATGACGGCATATCGCTCAAGGAATTCCCATGTGGTCCATGATATGTTTAACGCAAGCTACCCCCAGGATCCGTTGGCAGCAGTGTCGTGTGGTCCCATTTACCTGAGAGACGGTGTACGCTGTGGTGCTGTGCGCCTCGCCTTGTTAACAGCCCTGCTGCCGGGACAGATTTATTACCACGCTTGGCCTCAACAAGTGCGCTGGGGTTCTCGGAAGCGGCTCTGAGTGCAGTCTTTCCCCTAACAGGTAGCTTCCTCTGCCAGTGAGTGGAATTAAAAGTGCGAGGGTAACACTGATTCCACATACCGTTCTAGTTTCTCTCAGCTGCTTTGCACACAATTGCTACACACGACAAGAAAACTTTTTTAATAAAATTGAGCTTTCCTATCGGTTTTTAGTTCACTGATTCCTAATGTGATATTACAAAAAACAACCATCGTTTCATAATCAACGCACAATATTTAAAATTTGTTGTTTTACTGATTATATCAAAGACAATCAAATAGTTTCTGTTTGAGGGAGTTGCTGCAGCATACATGTAATGTAGCACGATTCAGATGCTGTTATATAAGCAACGACATGAAGGGAGTCGATTAAAGTGGCATTCGTGCCGAGATGCGGTTGCACATGAACTTTTGTCCTTTATTTGTTTTTTGCCTGGTTTCAAGCAGCCCACGAATTCCTTTACTGTGCCAATTGCAACCTACATCCTCAATTATTCGTTGGATGCATTCCTAATTGTATTCCTCTATATGTTCTACCCTCAAGGCTCCCTCTAGCACCACAAAAGTTAATCCCTGATGTTTTAACTGATGCCTTGCCATGCTGTTCCTTCCTCTTGTCGGTTTTTCCCTATATTCCTTTTTTCACCGATTTTGTGAAGAATTTCCACATTCCTTGCGTAATTGGTCCACCTAATGTTCAACATTCTTCTGTAGCAGCTCATCTCAAATGCTTCGATTCCCTTCTGTTCCGGTTTCCCCACAGTCCATACTTCACTACCACACAGTGCTGTGCTCCAAACGTACATTCTGAGAACTTTCTTCTTCGAGCTAAGGCCTATGTTTGAAACTAGTAGACTTTTCTTCACCAGTAGAGCTGTTTTTTCCAGTGCGTCTCTGCTACTTATGTCCTCCTTGTCCGTCCGTCAAGAGCTATTTTGCTGCCTGGGTAGCAGAATTCCTTAACTTCGTCCACACTGTGATCCCCAATTCATTTCTGCTACTTCTCTTACATTCGCCTTTCTTCGATTTATTCTCAATCCATATTCTGTACTAATTACAACGTTCATTCCTTTCAGCAGATCCTGTAACACTTCTTCAATTTTACTCAGGATAGCAATGCAATCAGCGAATCTTAACACATAATTTCACCTGAAATTTTAAAACCACTCTTGAGCCTTACTTTTATTTCCGTCATTGATGCTTAACTGTACCGGTATATATTCTATATTGAATAGTAGCTGCCTCTGATCTAATATCGCGTTTCATATATTCTACTCACCAACGTTAGTAGTCGTTTTGCTGCCCCTTCCTTCAATGATTTTAGAAATTCTGATGGCATGTTATCTATCCCTCATGCCTTATTTGATACTAATTCTTCCAGAGCTCTTCCGAATTGAGATTACAATCGTGGATTCCCTGTCGATTCCTCTTTCCTCTTCTATCTCATCATCAGGTAAGACCAACCCCCCCCCCCCCCCCCCCCGTCCCTACCCCACGGCACTCTTAATGTTACCGACCTTGCCTTTAATTTCGCCGAAGGTTGCTTTCGCTTTTCTATATGCTGAGCCAGTCCCTCCGACAATCACTTCTTTGTAGGTTTGTTTACATTTTTCATGAAGCCACTTCGCCTTAAGTTCCCTGCATTTCTTACTTATTTCGTTCCTAAGTGACTTGTAACTCTGTATTCCTACATTTTCGTTACCCGTAGTTTCTTCACAGTTACCTTCCTTGTACCTACATTTCTCTTTCCAACTTCTGTGATTGC
This sequence comes from Schistocerca cancellata, assembly GCF_023864275.1. Lineage (NCBI taxonomy): Eukaryota > Metazoa > Arthropoda > Insecta > Orthoptera > Acrididae > Schistocerca > Schistocerca cancellata. The sequence continues at coordinate 213,103,548 of NC_064627.1, forward strand.
TCTTTTTTTTTAGATATGTCCATTCCTCTTCCAATTAACAGCCTACTGAGCTGTTCATTCTTTTCGTATCTGTAGCCTCAGAGAAATTCAGTCTTATTTTTTCATTCCGTAGTACGTCCGTATCTCACTTCCTTGCGCATTGATTCTTCCTGTGATAGTCTCCTTTACTCCGTCTCCTACAACCGCATTCAATTTTCCTACGACTACTAGATTTTCATCTCTCTTTGCGTACTGAATTTCTCGTTCAGTATCCCCATATACTTTCTCTGTCTCTTCATCCTCTGCTCCCGACGTTGACATGTATACATGAACGATTGTTGTCGGTGTTGGTTTGCTGTCGATTCAGATAACAATCCTATCACTCAACTGTTCACAGCAACGTACTCCCTGCCCTACCCTCCTATTCATAAATGATCCTACTCTAGTTACTCCATTTTCTGCTGCTATTGATATTACCTTACATTCGTCTGACCAAACATCCTTGTGTTCTTTCCATTTCACTTCACTGAACCCATGATATCTAGAGTCAGCCTCTGCAGTCCCCTTTCCAGATTTCCTAGGTTCCCTGCCACGTTCAAACTTTCGCCATTTCACGTGCCCACTCATAGAACGTTACTCTTTCGTTGGTTATTCAGCCTTTTCCTCATGGTCATTTCCCCATTTCTTAAATTGTGGAGACGTGATTACCATATGCGAGCAAACACGACCAACATTCTGTTATTCTTTTCATGCTTGTCGAAAGACAAGTGGTAGATATTCATCGGAATGAAGAATATGTATGGGGAACAATGTCTGTCGAAATCCACCGTTGTGGCATGGTGTGTCCTGTCAGAGCTGATCGCGGTTCGACAGAAAACACCGATAGATCTGGGACGCGTGTCTCGTCATTTACGGAAAAATCAATCAATAGTACGAGGGACTGCTGTAGTTCTGATCGCTCCCCGTGCTATTATCACGCTTTCGGTCTTTTTTTTTTTTAAAGGCCTTGATGGATCAACAATTCCTATGGAACTAGGAGGTGCAGCTAGCAGTTCTGCAGTACTTCATGCAGCTGTAGCCGATGCTTTACCAAACGGGCAAACGGGCATCCTCAGCCTGGTGCGTCGGTGGCATGGTTGCCTCAGTGCTCACCGCGATTTCACCTCACTGGCATACCAATTCTGGATTGTACGGTCTGTGAATGGAAACATTTTAATCGCCCCTGATATACACACTGGAGTGTAAAATTGAAGGACGAAAGTAACTTTTCCGTATTGTCACCCCGAAGTAACACTGCCTGATGAAACATGAATCGTAACAGGAAAAACTGCTACCGTATAGTACGGGAGGAAACTGAAAGAAATACGCAACTGGACGAACAGAATCAACTTTCTTTTAATACAATAATTACACTGAAGTTACCGCGGTTTATGGTGGTTCCCTGGATATTACAAAAAGCGGGACATGCTCCTTAATAGGGCGCGTGAATACCACGGACAGCAATGCATGCTGTGCAACGCACTCCCACGGTGGCCGTAATGTTGGTAAGCAGTTCTTGTAGCAGGGCGTTCCACTCCTGCTCGAGCACAGTTTACAGGTGCTGGATGGTTGTTGATGCATATTGAAACGTATCTGCTACTGTAGGGACCATGTACATAAGAGCTAACTTGTTTGGCCAAGTCAATTAAAACGCTATCTCTCATATGGGTAAACGTTTGCACAATGTAACTGTAGAAGAAAGCCGGCCGTGTGGCCTAGCGGTTCTAGGCGCTTCAGTCTGGAACCGCGCGACCGCTACGGTCAAAGGTTCGAATCCTGCCTCGGGCATGGATGTGTATGATGTCCTTATGTTAGCTAGGTTTAAGTAGTTCTAAGTTCTAGGGGGCTGATGACCTCAGATGTTAAGTCTCATAGTGCTCAGAGCCATTTGAACGATTTCTCGAAGAAACATGTCCGTCACCAAGTACGGTTCGTGGCCCTGATTAATCCACAATCAAATAGTGTCAGAGGTTACTTATTGCCAAAATGTTGGCAAATCAAATTCAATCAGTATTCATTTAATAACACCACACACACTTGGGGAAAACCTTAACATTTTTGTTGAAAATTTTAAAAGTCAACATGAAGCATTAAACTGTCTCAGTTGCCCATAACATACACATGGTTGGAGAAGCTACTTTTAAAGATCTCGACTGGAGCAATTTTAAACAATATGGAACAAGTAATTGCTTTCCCGATGGTACAAGGAGAGATGGCGTGCAGACATGCACCGGAACTCTTATGTGCACTCAGCAAGGTGTCGAGAAAGAGAAGAGACGCAAATGTTATACAAACTTTCAAACTCTTCTTCTGTTCGTCCAACAATTTAGTGTACTCTAAATAAAAAAAAAGTTTCCTCGTCTTTCAGAAGCGAAATTAAAATAATGGGGATTTACTGGACCAAGCATACAAAACATGATGTTACACTCCAATTTTGATTCAGTGAAATTAAATGATCGTATGGCATTGTTCGCCGGGAGGCCCCATGCGGAGAAGTTCGGCCACCGTATTGCAAGTCCTTTTTAGTTGACGCCACTTCGGCGACTTTTGAGTCAATGATGATGAAAAACACACAACACCCAACCATCACGAGGCAGGGAAAATCCCTGACCCCGACGGGAATCGAACCCGGGACCCCGTGCGCCGGAAGCGAGAACGCTACCGCAAAACCACGAGCTGCCGACTTTGAATCAGTAATTTTGTGTTACAGGGAGAGTTGAGTATCATTCAAGCAAATTGTTGCTAAGTTTTTACGCAGCAAAAAGGGCCATTACGATACTTCTATCTTAGCCTACATGAGGGAAAATTCAAATGCTAGGATGTTTTTGAACCACAAGATTAACTTCGCGTTTATACGAAGATGAAACCTTTATTTCTTTGAAAAATTACGTTACTTTAATTCAAAATACATTGGTTTTGCTAATTTTTAATTCATATCGAAGTCAGGTAGTGACACAAATGTGTAAGAAAACTAAGACCGGATAGGGATTCAGCGCTTATAAAGCTCTGAGATAAAGGTGTTACTGATCAATCAGTTTTTCTGTGTTATATTTTCTTGTTGGTTGGCTTCGTTATACCACCGTTGCACAATCACTATGAACCACATGAAGGCATTTACGGTGCTCTTTCTGTGTTATGGATTCATTATTGTATTACTTATTCTTCATGTATTTTTTTTTAGACCCACAGGCATGTATCTTACTGCTGACACTCGTAAATAATTTGTTCGTTATAACTGTGTAGTACATTTTACCCGTAAATTTATAAAATTTTTAAATTTTTCGTCCTTAATTTTAATTTTGTCTAACTTCTACTTATTTGTGGTATATATTTCTTTACAGCTTTACGAAAAAGGCACTAAGTGCCTGAAACCGGTTAATGAAGTAAAGTTTCTGTTACGCAACTTGTTTGATGAAGATAGTTTCTTTCAACGACTGTGGTCTTAGGGTTGTGCTTTTTACTTTCACGTAAAAGATTCTGTATTAAATGTAAACAATGCTATATTGAACCCAGGAATCCAGAAAATGTACTTACGGCAGTACGGTCAATACATACGTAGAGATTAATAAAATGTCAGCACCATTAGTCGACAAATCGGCGACAATACCACTGCCCACAGTTCTAAAACAATGGTAATATTTTAATGCCCTTTCCGTTCATTACAATAAAATAGTCAAATTTATTGTATTTTATAATTCCTAACTTAGAACCTTTTTTCAAACATTATCTTCACATGCTCCTAAAATGCAAAACTTTAAAGTTATATTGCTCATTGCTTTACATAATATATTGGTATATGCTAAATTGTATCCATTATCACATCTGTTTGTGTGATAGTTGTGAATGAATCAACATGAAATTATTTCGCCACCATTATTTTATTTGAGCCATGCTACCTGTGCTACATTTTCTTCTTCTTCATCGCCTTTGCCGTTTCTCTAGGTTGTCAGCAATGTTATATGGACTGAGGCAATGTTAATGACCGCTAGTGGTCGGATGCTCTCGCCGTGTACCCATCTGTCTGTGTCTAGAAAAAAATCTCGTGTTCAAGAGTGAGAACGTTTTCTAAATGTTTGAGCAGCTTCTACTTGAGGCTGTTCGTGGCTACCAGCCTATTATTCACTTATATTAGGTTCCTGTGTAAGTTCGTAGCTTATCTTGTTTTGAAAGCTAGTATTTTAATGGCTCTGCTTTTATTAAACGAAATTCATTTTTCATTTCTAGTTCACTGTTTCTGTTTGAAATTACATATATTGTCATTTTGACATTTAGAGACAGTGAGTGGAGCCGTGGAAGCTAGAAATGGAGAGCCAAGTGGAGAAATATGAACATTTTCAACATATACATCTGTCTGATTTCAATAGTGGGGTGACAGCAGCAGAGGCAGCCAGAAACATTTGCGCCGTGTATGGGGATAATGCCACTGGACAGAGCACGGTAGGAAAATTATTTTCTCGTTTTAAGGAGTTTCGTTAAGGAGTGACTCTCCACCTCCAAGGACGTTTTGACGGTAGTTACTCTCCTCGTCCAGGAAGGCCTTCGGAGCTTGACGAAGACCGTTTAAACGCATTAATCCATAATGATCCACGTCATTGTACCCGATAACTAGCAAATGTGGTGAACTGTCATCATTCCAGCATTGTGCGACATTTGCATGCAGTGGGGAAGGTCCAAAAATCACGTGTATGTGTACCGCATGCTCTGAGCCAAAACCACAACACTCAGTTGCTGGCCACATGAGAATCTCTCCTTGCTCGCCATCAACTGGTTAATGTACAAAACCGACCATTCCTACCCCGTACTGTTACAGGTGACGAGAAATGGTGTCTTTGTGGAACAATAACGAAAAGAAACACATGGTTGAGCCCAAACAAGCAAAGACCTGCCCGCATCCACAAAAGATAACATTATCCATCTGGTGGAACAGCAAGTGTAAGGTATACAAAGACTGCTTCCCGATGTGTAACCATCAGCGCTGACATTTATCGCCAACAACTGAGACTCTTGCAGACGAACTCCAAGAACAACGAACAGGAACCTCCGTAAAGTGATGCGACTCTACGATATCAGCCGCCTGCATTCTGCTAGACTGAAATAAAACACCATACGCAAGTTGGGTTGCGAAGTCATTCCGCACCGACCATATTCACCGGTTCTTGCGACCTCACATTTTTACCTTTTCCGCTCTCTGTCTAAAAGCCTTCAAGGAACTTCCTGCGCTCCGAACATGGCTCGAAGGCTTCTTCGCCTCACAGCCACGTGATTTCTGCAGACGCGGAAAGGCTGACTCACCAGAACTCGTCGTTAATCTGGGAGGCGGATTCGATTCGGGACAGTCGCGACTCCACTGCTCCCGGAAGCGGTGCGTTAACGCATTCGGCCATCGTGGTGGGTCAGATTGCCTCTACCAAATGTTCATAAACAAAAAGTCCGGACGAGGAACTGTGTACTAATGTCATCCTGAATGTGCTACAGCTCAAATGGTTCAAATGGCTCTGAGCACTATGGGACTTAACAGCGGAAGTCATCAGCCCCCTAGAACTTAGAACTACTTAAACTTAACTAAACTAAGGACATTACACACATCCATGCCAGAGCGCCTAGAACCGCTCGGCCAATCCGGCTGGCTGCTACAGCTCATTTCAGATGTATAAAGTATTGCATTTTGTATAAAATTACATCTTTCTTATCCTTATCATACGTACAGTGGTGGCCAAAGATAAGGCAGCAAACGGAAATTTTCCAAGCTTGCTACAAAACAGTATAAACAAGGGATAGTAAAGAAGAAACAATGTAAAGAGTACAGAACGTAGATAACTCTAACATGCACAAAGACAGAACAAAATATTCTTCGTTTTTCGCAGCTTAACGGACTTGAGCCCACATTTAGACAACTGCTCAATGTGCTCAGAATGGTGTGTGATCTCCTCTGGCAGCAGTAGAGACCGGACAACATTGAGTGATGTCACCAATCTGATGTTGAAGCAGTAACGCCTGTTCTTTCTGCAGAGCTGGTCGCAAGTCTTGGAGACTGATTGATGGATCTGTCGCTATAAAGCCTGTCTCCCTAGTGCTTCCCAGATGTGCTCTATGGTATTCAAATCGAGAGAGTGAGCAGACCACGCCATGTATGCAATATCTTCCGTTTCCAAGAAAACATCAGCCAACCGTGCCCTTCTAGGTCGAGCATTATCGTTAATCAATACGAAGTCTGGGCCCACAGCACCTAGCAACTACCGTACATGATGTCCCAAGATCTCGTCACGATACCTGACAGCAGTTAAACCGTGTTGATTCAACCATACAATTTCATGACGGTGTGTTCGAATGGTCAACATAATAAGTTTCCTTTAATTTACGTCTATGGTCACAATCTTTTCTGTTTAACAGATTACCGGTTTCGGTCTTTAATGACCATCATCAGATCTGCGGCAAAAATGGGAAAAATATAAATACACTCGCAAACTGTATACAGCTTAAGAACAATACATAGAGCATATTGAAAAGTAGTACTGACAAAATTTACATTTGTGCGCTTTAAATGTGAAGAGGCATACCTGTCCTAATGCACTGCAGCCATAGCGGCATAGTCAACTGTTAAATGCGGAATCAGCACCAGCATCGCATTTATGAGACAAGTGTGCCTCTTCACATTTAAAGCGCACAAATGTAAATTTTTACAGTACTACTTTTCAATATGCTCTATGTATTGTTCTTAAGCTGTATACAGTTTGGAAGTGTATTTATATTTTTCCCATTTTTGCTGCAGAGCTGATGATGGTCATTAAAGACAGAAACCGGTAATCTGTTAAACAGAAAAGATAGTGACCATAGAAAATTAAAGGAAACTTATTACATATACGGGTCACTGTGTTTTTTCGCGACGATGTCGCAGCTTGTGGTCAACATAATCCTGCCCACACCATTGGGATCCTCCTCGCTATCGGTCTATTTCCACAGAGTTTGGGTCGTGAAATCCTATTCCACGTTCCTTCCAGATGCGAATCCGTCGAGAATCACTCTCCAGGCCAAATCGGGACTCATTTGAGAAAGGAACATCGGCCGTCTGTACGACTGTGCAGGTGGTATGTTGCCATCTCTAAATATTGCTTTCTGTGAAGACGCGTCAGAGGTACACATACAGCAGGTCTCCACTGTGCCGAAGCCTTCAGTACACCATTTTCCTCGACACAATAGGTCCAGTGGATGCTGCAAGTCAGATACGAATTTCCCTTCAGTACTAAGGTGGTACCGTCGTGCCCTTTCAGCCAAATAATGGTCCCCTCTTTCTGATTTCACCCGTGGTCGGCGCTGACCTTGTCTTCAGGATACTGCTTCGGCCTCCAAGAATTGTTGCCACATCGGAGCAACAACAGAATAATTCACATTAAGCCATCGGGCCATATCTATTTGAGACGTTCCTGCTTCTATTCTTCCTGGGGCTTTCCGCATAGAGAGTCTGATAGGCGTCTCCTCTTTTCCACACTGCACTGTGACTGTATATACAGCGTCTACCCGGGACTACCTTGTAAACTCTCCCCCTCTTGATAGGTACCCTGACGTCGTCGATGGCGTGGATATCCGTTGACAGGAATGCCATCTTCCAGGAAGAACACGATAGCATGTACATCTGTTGACAGTTTGTGTGATTATATCGTAAATTACATACAAGACGGGGAAACAGCGGTTTGTTGCTTTAATGTTGGACATCAGTGTATCATGAAGATGTCACTTCGTCATCTGCTGGTGTGTCGCTCAAGCAGTGGAAGCAAGCAAATGGCATCAGGCAGACCTTGTAAATAAGCGAAAAGTGAACGATTCCAAAATCAGCGCAAGGGGAGCACTGGTTTTAAAACATTCAGCGAATTCCAAAATAAAATTTCCTCTACTGATCCGGCAGAAAATTCTAAAAAGCGTTCCTAGCGATTGAAAAAAGACGCAAGCTATTTTCGTTCATTAGAAGTATCGTTATACGTACGTGCAAACCTATAGACCTCTATCGCTGTCATAAGCCTACTGCAGAATTGTAAAGCAAGTTTTATTGAGGAGTGCTATGTCCTTTCTGGAGACCCACAAAATTCTCAAAATAAGTACCTTGTGAAAATCAGTTAGCTTTGTTCGTTCACGAGACCCATAACACATACCGGCGTCCCGTTTAATATGGTGTTCCTTAACTTTCGAAAAGCGTTGGCTACAGATCTGCATGGTCGCGTGATGAACAAAATACGTACGGAATATCAGACAAGCTTTGTGATTATCTCGAAGAGTTCCTAGGAAACAGTACACAGCACATTATTTTTAACTGAGTTATGTCTTCAGATGTGAAAGAAGCTTTGGGAGTGTTGTAGGTCATTTACTATCGTCGGAAACTACATAAGGCATTTAGTGGATGATTCTGTCGTATACAGCTAAGTCGTAACGCTAGAAAGTTGTAGAGAAATACAGGAATAAATGCAAACAATCCACGTTTGATGCAGGAATTGGTAAGTCAGTCTCAACAATAAAAAATGTAGCTTATTACTCAAAATAGGCGGAACGCCCCACTATTATATGACTAAAAGACTGGCGAACAACTGCTGCAAGCAGTCACATTCATTACGTATCTGAGCAGGGCTGTGTGACCGAGTGGTTCTAGGCGCTTCAGTCTGGAAACGCGAGACCGCTACGCTCGCAGGTTCGAATCCTTCCTCGGGCATGGATGTATGTGATGTCCTTAGGTTAGTTAGGTTAAAGTAGTTCTAAGTTCTAGGGGACTGATGACCTCAGATGTTAAGTCCCATAGTGCTCAGAGCCATTTGAACCATTACGTATCTGGAAGGACATCGCCCGCCCAAACAGTTGTGAGATTGATTTTATTCATGGCGTACAAGCGACGTCAGTACAGTAGCTACGATTGCCACTTGACCTAAATACTGTAAATAACAGATGTGCATCTCAGCAGTCGGTTGTGACCAGGTTAAGTAGTGGAAGTATGGTTTTGGTGTGTCAACATTATAGGGTCACAAACCACAAAGGATATTCGCCAGAAAATTTCAAAAGAAGAAAAAATTGTGTGTGAAATATTTTCCACCCACCTGGACTCCCGAAGAAAAATAAGGGCTCATGCAGTGTTACTCGAGTTTGATATGGTGTTGGAAGTTGAATTGGTGAAGTGAAGGAATGTGATGTCATGAATTTCCTGTTTTGGCACATATTTTATGCAGACAGAATTTCGATGAGTGGTTTACATCTGTAGCTGGTCAATACAGATTTTTAGTTATGCCATGAAACTATATCCATACACATCCATCCTACATTCACATATACAGGATGTTTCAGCTGTCCCTACATATGGATTTTATGCAACCCACGACGCCTTCAAATACCACATGCTAGATTTTCATATTCTCTCGCTCGCTATGCGGCAACTTTTAGTCATACAGAAAAAATGACTAGGACCTATTTACAGGGGAAATTAATGTAGTTAAATCTTGTACTGGAATACGTTTTCGCCGGAGGCCGTAGTTCTCGAGTTATTCAATAAGAACGCACAAAAGTGATATCCAAACGAGTTTTCCTTGAATAACTCGAAAACCGTTGCCTCGAGCAAAAACGTAACTCAGAAAAATTTTAAATAAATTAAATTTCCTACAAAAAAGTCCTGATCAGTATTTCTGTGGGACTAATAATTTGCGCATAGCGATTGAGATAATATGAAAATTTCGCACATGGTTTTTGAAGGCGTTGCAGGTTGCATAAAACTTATTGGAAGTGGCAGCGGAATCACTCTCCATATCTACAAAGTGACCATGTTTCTGATTTTCCTTTAATCTTAATGGAAGACGCAAAAGTTTAGTTGATCCAGAAAAACGAAATTTGTAATGCTGTAAAGGGTAGCCGCAACTGAGATAGGCATGGTCTGAAGGAGATCAATTTGAGCCGCACCGAATTAATTTATATGTACTTGATTACAAACAACACACTGAAATGCATTGTTTATTATTAACAAACATCCAGAATAAACCTATCACCATAAAAACTATCTTAGCGAAGTGTGCTTTTGTACGACTTCATAAATAAGTTTCCAGCTACGAGCTAGAATATTGACCATTACAGTGGTAGAGTTTCCATTACACTTAATCGAGGTAGACATATATTCAAAACTGAAAGTGAGGCAACGAGGTACCATTTCAGCAGAATTATTTGTTGTTCTAGTGTAGGAAGTTTTCAGATGCTAAAACTGAAAAAGGACGAAACTTACACCTAAACCTGCACTTTTTTGCGGTAATGATGAATACTACATTGATTCGCACAACAAATAACTGATTACTGATTCTTTTGAACGATTCCCAGTGCCACTTCAGTTTATCTGTAGTTCATACTTATCGTCTCCTAGTGAATCAACAACAAAACGTCTATACAACGACCATTAGTCACACAGGGTTCAAAAAATGGTTCAAATGGCTCTGAGCACTATGGGACTCAACTGCTGTGGTCATAAGTCCCCTAGAACTTAGAACTACTTAAACCTAACTAACCTAAGGACAGCACACAACACCCAGCCATCACGAGGCAGAGAAAATCCCTGACCCCGCCGGGAATCGAACCCTGGAACCCGGGCGTGGGAAGCGAGAACGCTACCTCACGACCACGAGATGCGGGCAGTCACACAGGGAAAATAGTAAAACTGTTTCAGGATTTCCTGACTTTTTGTATATTTCAAGAGATACATCAGACACAGATAATTAAGAATCAATATGAAAATCTCGGATGTAATGTTAGCCGAGGTGTACAGTACTATTCGACGTATAGAAAGAAAAGACCTCTGAAGATGATGGTGGTTAAATAGATTAAAGCTTGAGGCAAAGCAGTACAAAAGCGTCTAGCAAACTTTAATTATTACTATTATTAATTTTCCTGAGTGTCAGCAAAAACGACACTCCAAAGCAATAGCAACGCTATAATTACTTGGTTCACGAGAAAGGAGAGAGACAAGACATGACTTGAGCAGATCTACAACATCCTTCGAATAATGTACAACACATACACTACAAGTACCACTAGTGCAACACAAATACCATTGGATTTTAGTTGAGCAATGGAACAAGCTAAGTTCAGAAATGGATGTAGCAGAACAGGTAATTTGCGCATTTGGAAGTAAATTATTATTGAATGAAGGAATGTATACGAATGCTTATGCTATATCTTCGACTGAGCCTCGTCAAGCTAGTGGGAAATTCAGAACTAGTAGAGAAATTAGGCTGTGAGGTACTACATTATCGTAATTATTCTACGCTGATATTAAATGATTCATTATACCTGGGCAAGTGACACTGACGTGACTGGTACGCTTTTATGTTTTCAGAGTAGGAGAATCAGCACAAAATATGTGGATAGGAAATGAGAGTGACATAAGCATCGGATGGTATTAATGTTTGTGTTTCAGAGATGTTTCATTTTACCTGTATAATTCTTCTATTGTGACAAATATCGTTTATTTCAGTGCGGCTACATTAGATTAATTAATTTCTACTTATGGAATGTAGTTCTAGTATGTAGTAATTTTCTAAGAAAATTCTGAAAGAAAGACACAAAACAGACAAAAGTAAATAAAAGAATAAAAGACCCTGTCACTGTACGGTATACACAGAAGAAAAATAGCACACGCATAATATAATAAAATTGCAAAGGGGACAACAGATTATAAGCTCCCGTCTCCTTGGAGATTATATGGGTTAATTAATGATTATTATGTTACATTCCTCTCGATTTAGTTGACCGTGTATATCGAGACTTCGTTCATTGTTAAATGCAATGGTATGGTACTAACTGATGGAGACGCATTAAGAACTGGAAAAAATTTAATTTATTTCCTTTATCACACTGCACAAACATAAACACACTATTATTCAAACTGTGTGCCACAACTATTAAACATAGAGATAAATCCTTCGCTACGCAACCGCCTTTGGCTCACGCAGCCTACACCTTCCACAGCCTCTCAACAACTGCCTCTGCTTGCGACTCTCTGCGCCACTGGGCATTGTCGCCCTCCAAAGAACAACCACAGATACCACACACCAGTACCCTCACAAGATCTAACAGGCTAACCTTGGACTGGTCCCGTCGAATATTTCAAATATCTTGCCGCGATCGCAAAACACTTGAAATGACAGTTCGAGGTACTTTAAAATTTTTTGAGGGTGTGGCTGGTGTTGCAGTTATCTACTTTTTAGGAGTACAATGCCGATTTCACGAAGAAAATGGGATCTTCGGAGAATAAGGGTGAAAATCTGTGGTACTTGGGATGTATCAGAGACAGTATAACGTATGAATAATGTATCTCTTCGAAGCAATAGTTTTCTTTTCCGGCACGAACAGGCAGAGCCCAGTGTGTACAGAAAATAGGCAGTCAGTGACTCATTTGAAGTCACAACTCACCTTTTCTCCTTCCACTATAATTTTCAGATTTTTTTTTACAAATGTGTGATACCTTTTGGACATTAACTTACGTCGCAGAAACGGAGAGCTTGCTCTCGTGTCAGGTGGTGTTTTTACGGCCGGTATGAATTACACTGAAGGCACTTGGGCAGCTAATGGTCCCGCGTCCCACTTTATACTGCCTTGTTTACGTTCGCTGGCTCCGGATGCCACTTGCTGGAGCAGACCTTGAGAAGCCACGCAGGCCACAAGCATGCACTCACACGTCGCACAAACATAGCGTTTAAACTGATCCTAAGTGCAGCGGACACTTCTGCTGTGACGCAACTTTTGCATACTACCGCACTGCGATGCAGTAAACAACATGTGACAGTACCGGTTGTGGTTCATAATTTTGCCATCAAACGGGAATGTCTCTGGCCTTGACATACATTAGAAAGTAAAATATATGGAGAGAAAAATAAAAGTCTCAAAAAAAAAAAAAAAAAGATATGCCCACGCTTCCAGAGTACATTCCTCACACACTCAGGAATAAATTGTGTTATATGAACGTTGGTATGGAAACGCTTTACTTCATTCTCTGCTTCTATTCGTAATCACAACGACCGCAGGAAACACACAGAAAAGGAATGCACCACCATTACGTGAATTACGTGAAAGCTTTCGTACGCGCCGGCCGATGTGGCGCTTCAGTCCGGAACCGCGCGACCGCTACGGTCGCAGGTTCAAATCCTGCCTCGGGCATGGATGTGCGTCATGTCCTTAGTTAGGTTCAAGTATTTCTAGACTGATGACCTCAGATGTTAAGTGCCATAGTGCTCAATGCCATTTGAACCATTTGAACCTTTCTTACACGAAATGTCCAGAATACCCGCTCTGATGCCTTGATAAAAGCTCCCAGCCCTCACCTTGAACCTGACTGATATCACGAAATTTTTAAAAGACAAAATCAAAGTGTATGCTACTGAATCTTGAGGCTCTTCAAAGAGTCTATTATTCTAGAATTTTTCCAGAAGCTTGGCTGCAACAGAAATGTAAAGCAGATCCTTTAGATTGCCCAAGAACTTGAAAATTAAATTCTTGAATGATATCCAAGCCTTCCTCTCACTCACAGTTATATTTAGTTCTGAGTTGGAAGCCAACAACAAGTTTCCAATTTCGGGTCCAACAGGTAGACGTCATCTTTCAATTTTGTTTCAGCAAGGAAACGTATCACAGAGGTACCTGACACATTCTCCATGTCACTGGAATAACATACCTAAAAGCTTGATTTTATTATTGTTTTATGTGTTTCTGACGATCCTCAGCACGTACATACCACACCTTATGCGGCAACCCAACACTTATGTTGACAGCCGTGTTCTCTTCCAGTGTCTGAGGAGGATGCTCTCCTTATGAAATCTGTAATAATCCGCTGTTACAGTACCCTAAAATCCTTAAAACGATTTTTTAACTATTGTCAATTGTATAACGATAATGGGTGATTCGGGTTTCCCTTTATCATATTAGGAGCCAGTGCAAGGTAAACCGGTAATAATGAGCTAATCGTCAGAATGTAATTTTTTCGGTATCAGACTGACTATGTAAAACTTGCACGATATTTTTTTCAGAATTATTTTGACAATGACAGATTATACATTAACATTGTTATTACAGGCACAGAAAACACATTTACTTCAGTATCAGCTTTCATATGTAGACCTATGAAGTTTTAGTACATTAATTTGCATCTCAGTCACTGAGATAACGAACGAATTCTACTGTTTACAGCCGATAAAATAATTTCAGAATCGAACTTTGCTAAAGTTTTCAGTGGCACAGTAAAAGATGTTGTGTACTACAGGTTGCGCCGAGCACTCACTGATATCTGTGATATCGATTCACGTTGCTAACTTTGGTGTGGCACCACAATCTGTGTACTATACCACAAAGAACACAGAACCAGTGTTTCAGAGAAGTTCATTACAGTGAACATTTACAGTTACTAACGTTTGACGCTTAGTATGTTAGATAATCATCTTCAGAGAAACCAACGAAAACTGAATAAACTATCTACCTATTAACCAAACAGCAGATTGGACAAACAAACATACATTTTAGAAGCCACCGTTTTGTGAAGGTACGTTGGTATTACTGATGTCTGGCAGAGTTTTTCTAAGTCTCTAGCCTACATTCTATGAACGCACATTTACCTACTAGAGCGCACATTGGGACGCATATGATAACATTTTCTAACCAGATCATGAGTAATGACATAGTAAAATATAGCAGAATAACATAGCAGACCGCTTAACGAGTATTTCTTCAAATTATGTTCCAAAACATTAGATTATTTCATTAATAGAAAACATCCTGTAATGAACGACATTACATGTAGCTATAGAAAGACAGCTTTTAAAGCTCAAAATAAAGAGTTATCAATAATAAGATCGCGAATATATTTGTGCACTGGACTTTAACTAAAATATCCTGAAACTTGAGGTCATATTTTAGTGTCTGTGAAGCTGTGAAGTCTAACCATGGATTTCACAGCGGTTTCCTGTTAATATAGATCTAGATAGTTTTTAGAGCTCAAGATAAAGAGTTAAAAAGTTTTGAAGATCACCAACAATAAAATCCCTAGTATACTCGTGCTCTGGACTTTTACTCAAATATCCTGGAGTTATTTTTTAGTTTCTGTGGATCTATAAGTCTAACAGTGTATTTCACAATGGTTTTGTGTGCACATGAAGTTCAGAGAGAGCAGGCTGGAGTACAGTGGTTGTATTTATCTGGCTCCACTGGAGAGCATTCGCCACTCGACTGACGAAATGACATGACTTGCAGTCTCATTTTCTGAGCCTTTAAATTCAGTGTTAGATTCAGCATCAATGTAGCCATCCTTTTTTGAAAACATTTTCGTAGAAACAATACAGGAGAGAGGCTGAATGCGTCGGTTTTTTTGTCAAGTATTCAAAGCTGCTCACAATAAAGACGGTATCTAGTGGGTACCACCCCAACGAAAACATGACAGCCAGGCTACAAATGTAGTACCAGGTGCTGTCTAGCAGCCGAACACTTGTCAGTGCTGAAACGGATATACAGGTGTTTTATTTTTTGTGAGTTCTGTTCTTAAGCTATCCGAGTATACTCAGTATTTTGATTCTCTCAAAATAGTAAAAAAGAGGTAACTTGGGGTTTTATGTTAATGCGTTAATGAAAACATGCTATCCTAGTTATCGGCAGTAAGCTAGCAATCTGCTCCATGGTGCAACAACACTGATCCACATATTTCCAACCGTATACTGTACTACAGGTGACAAAAGTCAGTCGTCTGAATCCTTGGCTGCTTCTTCACGAAGTCAGCGATTTTAGGACAATATCAACGTTCATTCATTTTCGTACATAAGGTGAAGCTGTTCTGGACAATGTCCAGCCTAGTTTTCAGACTGTCGTTCAAACTTAGCAAATAGTGGGAGTTGTTTCGCACGGAATTTTCGAGGTTAAACTGTTTGAGCAAACAGCAGACCTGAGGTCCCATGACACACTGAGCTTTTTAGTTTCGGCTTCGTGCACCAAACTCTGCGTGGCTGTTTCCAGCCAGTATGTGTCATTCGAAAACTATGCACTTCTGCTACCTCAGATCTATGTTTTGTTCCTGCAGTGCAAATAATAAATGATTTGGACTCTCACAGCCCTCTTGCCTCTAGTAAACTACTGTCGAGTTTCCCGACTTAAGTCTTGTCGTCTAGCCACTCCGCATTTTAATTGTTCCTTTTCAGTATCTGCAAATTTGCTGTTTTCTTTTGTTGCGGTACATTTTTAGCAATATACAATTCGTGTTCGGTACCGATGTAAACGCACCTTAAGGTATGCTGCAGCGTGTCCTCGGACGAGCATTAATGGTCATTCGGCGTCCATCATATCACTTGTATTCTCTGTGTTGTCTCCATAGGGTGGCCAAAGGGCCAAAGCCTAACTGTGATTCGGCGTTTCTGAGCTCTGCTCGGCTTTTGTAGACGATCTGCGTCCATGGTGGAGGAACTGTACGTCACGTTGATCATCCATAGTGGCTTACCTGAAGCAACACAAAACAGAAAACAAGAATTAGGTATAGGTTAGCAGAGAAACGACCAATGCTTCTGCCTATAATTTTCATAACCAAAGTACAATGGATTGTACGTAAGTTACTGATCAACTTTTGTATCTGCTAAGTTGTGTATCGGTCTGTACTATAATCATAAAATTTTCCGAATGAATGTAAATGAATATTTCCTTTCGCAGGGAAGTGTTCTTTGTATCTAATCTCAAAACTTCTGCAACATACTGTTTTCTTTTGCTGCGGTGTATTTTTAGCAATGAACAATTCGTGTTCGTTACCGATGTAAACGCACCTTAAGATATGCTGCAGCGTGTTGAGATGAGGTACAAATAACACCTCGATGTCTTAAGGGTTGGAATCTTGAACAAATCTACATTTGCAGCCAGCCCACATTGCAGAATAAAACCATTCAGTGACAAACATTACGAGCAACCATTAAATATTACATTTAGCAGGAAAATGAGCCAGTATGAATCTGTTAGAGATATTGAAATACATACACATACAAAACACTTCTCCAGATAATGTTCTTAATGAGGAGACTGAATAGGCTAACATACCTTTCCTGAACAACTTCCACACATTACTTTCCATACTCCAATGCAAATAGTGTTTTTATGTTTGTACATCTGTCTGCAGATCAAGTAATTGATCATATAATGTTTTATGTAGCTACACTAGTCAGTCTTATTTATATCACTATATAGTAATATATTTAAAGGTTTTCACACACTTTCTGCCCACATTTGTGTTGTATAAAATAAGTTTGTACTGCCATAATTCACAAAATTCCATGTATTTATGATATCTGTGTGCATTAAATGCCCTAGATTTAATATAAAATACTTTTTCAATCAAACATAACAGTAATTTACGCTTCCTTTCCCAGGAAAAAAATATTTCTACGATTGCATTGTAGTATCTTTTACACTCATGACCTAGTAAACTTAGAATATTTTTTAGGGTGTTGTAAATCAAAACATGTGGTGAACACTGAAAATTCGTTTGTTAGTAAACGAATGTGTTTGACAAGACAGTGCAACGTTTGTGATTGTGAAAATACAGGCAACTTGTGAATGGTTCCACATTTGTACCAGTGAGATGATGATGTTTGGTTTGTGGGGCGCTCAACTGCGTGGTTATCAGCGCCCGTACAATTTCCCAACCTTTGCCCAGTCCAATTTCGCCACTTTCCTGGATGATGATGAAATGATGAGGACAACACAAACACCCAGTCATCTCGAGGCAGGTGAAAATCCCTGACCCCGCCGGGAATCGAACCCGGGACCCCGTGCTCGGGAAGCGAGAACGCTACCGCGAGACCACGAGCGGCGGACACATTTGTACCAGTGAATTATTGCTTATGCTAAGTTAACTCAAAGGAAACCCATGTATAGTCTGTTCTGATGAAAGCCGTGTGATCATGAATTGTGAAAAATTCGAAATCGGTAACGACATTTTTTTTAGTGAAGTAACCCGAAATCAGTTTGTGGCTGGTTGGTGCACACTGTAACAATTTATTTCATATAACAGCCACGGTCACCAACCATGTCTTTATTTAACACAATTGCATTTATGAAATTTATCACAAATAATTCATCTCTTTTCAAACCAGTAGCTCAGTTCATAGAAACAGTACGCGTAGGAAAAATAACCTAAGTTCACTTTGGCCCGTTATTCAAAATCACTCGTTCTCAATAATTTGCCAGCAGTCAACAAACAATTTAGCTACCAATATGCAAAATTTTAGTGAAGCATAAAATATTTACTAGTGGCTAACGCATAATCTTTTAATTTGATTCGTGAAGAGGTCCTTTATTCAGAATCACAAAATTTCAATAATTTGCTAACAGTCATAAAACGTTTGGTTAATAAAGAAGAAAAATTTTTGACTAGCGTAAAGATTTTATAGGCGACCAACTCATGTATTCCATTGATGAAATACTCAGTTCAACCAGTTGATGAAATTATTATTTATAATATCAATAACGAGGTATGCACATCTCCAGTGTAGTAATACGGTCAGAGTAAGTATGTATTGTGAAATATTGTTATGTAATTGTACGTGCAATTAAATGATTGTGACAAGTTTTTGATTTCCTTTTTTCGACTATTGCAGTTGCTTAAAGATCATTTCGCTTATGTATTCCTGTCTGTAAACACACTATCTGTCCAAAAAGGTCCGAGAGTGCTTTTATTTCTGGTGTACAAGCAAAGTCAGCGCAGTGCCTACGGTGAGGGTTTGAACTAACGACTCTGAACAACAGACGTAAATTTGATCAGTCTGCTGTGAGCAGAAAGTGCGGCCGTAGTGTGTCAACGTCAAAATGGTTGAAACGGCTCTGAGAACTATGGGACTTAACTTCTGGGGTCATTAGTCCCATACAACTTAGAACTACTTAAACCTAACTAACCTAAGGACATCACACACATCCATGCCCGAGGCAGGATTGGAACCTGCGACCGTAGCGGTCACGCGGTTCCAGACTGAAGCGCCTAGAACCGCCCGGCCACAAACGCCGGCTGTGTCAACGTCGTCGAGAAGCGAATATTAATGGAGCAACGTCTCAAAATCAAACGTTCAGCACGTTGTCCAAACCGTTTTAAAGAAGAGAAAAATGTGTGCATCGTTTGTCTCACGCGTCTTTACTCCTGAATATAAACAATGACCGTCATACGAGAAGTAACTGAAATGCAAAAGATGGGCAGTTGTTTTCTGGAAAAAATCATCGCGGTTGACGAGAATTAATGTCATCAGTACGAACCTACAGCAAGACGACAAAGTGCGATAATTTACATTAAGGGTAAACGTTTTGACAACAAATGAAATTCTAGCCAAACTGACAAGCGAGCTGAATATGTTCCAGAAAAAGGACAGAGGATGTATCGAGAGGATGTAACAATGGAAAATTGTACTGAAATGCAGGGGGATCTGCAGCGAATAGACGCATGGTTCAGGGAATGGCAATTGAATCTCAATGTAGACAAGTGTAATGTGGTGCGAATACATAGAAAGATAGTTCCCTTATCATTTAGCTACAAAATAGCAGGTCAGCAATTTGGAGCAGTTAATTTCATAAATTATCTGGGAGTACGCATTAGGAGTGATTTAAAATGGAATGATCATATAAAGTTGATGGTCGGCAAAGCAGATGCCAGACTGTGATTCACTGGAAGAATCCTAAGGAAATGCAATCCGCAAACAAAGGAAGTAGGTTACAGTACGCTTGTTCGCCCGCTGCTTGAATACTGCTCAGCAGTGTGGGATCCGTACCAGATAGGGTTGATAGAAGAGATAGAGAAGATCCAACGGAGAGCAGCGCGCTTCGTTGCAGGATCATTTAATAATCGCGAAAGCGTTACGGAGATGATAGATAAACTCCAGTGGAAGACTCTGCAGGAGAGACGCTCAGTAGCTCGGTACGGGCTTTTGTTAAAGTTTCGAGAACATACCTTCACCGAAGAGTCAAGCAGTATTTTGCCTTCTCCTACGTATATCTCGCGAAGAGACCATGAGGATAAAATCAGAGAGATTAGAGCCCACACAGAAGCATACCGACAATCCTTCTTCCCACAAACGATACGAGACCGGAGTAGAAGGGAGAACCGATAGAGGTACTCACGGTACCCTCCGCCACACACCGGCAGGTGGCTTGCGGAGAATGGATGTAGATGTAGATGTAGACTAATTAACCACAATTTGGGTTACAACCTCTGCAGAGTACTGGAACGCGTATTTAGTTTAATTAGAAGGAGAACAGATTTATCGAGCGACAAACAGTGAACGCATTCCTGATTTAGACAGAGTATAACTGGATTTGCTGCTCACTGCCTACTTTAATGGCCACAATGTATCGGAAATGGAGCACGTCGCCATCATCACCACGCTCAAGGGTCGAACCACTCACAGAACACCTGTTTACCAGCCACAGAGTGGAAGTGGGAGCGGGTATGTTTATAACAACTACGTGAGCTGTCGTCACCAGTCAGTTCATCAGCACCTCTGATACTGCGAATTTGCTCGATTGCCGAAATATTCCTCTCGTTACACACCGAAATCCGGCGTACGACCATGAACTAATTTGTAGCCGAATAGATTACTGGTAATTTATACCTCTGAACTGATAAAAGGTACTGGATGACAGCTATCTACTTATGTTAAAATGCAACAGTAACTAACAATTTTTACCTCCTTGTTTGCGCTTATTAACCGAAATACGTCCACTGGTAATTTAGTCGGTATTTTTTCCAACGAAACGTACTTTTCATTTCGATGTAGGTGTTACTCGCACTTATATTAGGTACTGGGATAAGCGCTAATATTCAGCAACTTCTGTAGCCGCGGGGAGTTACAACTCTCATTTTGAGTAGGAAATTATCACGTGTTAAGACTTCTGGCAGGAAGGCGACATCAATTAGTCGTTCCATTTGCCGTCAGCCGCGGCGCAGATGGTGTGTTTAAGCTCTGGTAATAGCCATATTAGCTTGAGTATAGTTTAGAAAAGCAGAAGAGTTTAATGAAGGGCTTTCACGTGCGACTTATTCATTTAACAAGTAGTTGGGTTACTCATTCTAGATGTTAGCGCCAAGAGTAATTTTGTTGCTTTTTCATTTTAGACGCAATGAACCAGTAGCCTTTGCTCGTTTTTCAGCCTTGCAAGAGGAGGTGGTAAAGTTCATTTTCGTTTCATTCTAGAAACTAAGTGACACGCTTTGACTCTGTACATTGTTATAGAGTACTGTTGCATTCAACGCACTTTTCCACCACAGATCGGTTACAGGCCTCAATCGACATTTAATTGATCTCATCTGAGATAAGCTTGTCATAAACTCTTAGGTTGGTTTCAACACCACAGCCATTTAACAGAAGTGCTTCAGTTGGACGTGGTATGTCGTTGCCTTGCTCTGAACATTGATCTGTCGTACACAGACAGTTATAGGAGGACCTATTTTTAAAGGTTTACTCATACGCTGCAACTCGGCGTTTCTCAATTAAGAGACACTGCAGTATTGAAAGAAGCAGTAATTGACAGATAAAAACTCTAAGACTACTTGCGATTTAATCTCTACATCATGCGATCCACAAGTGGGATTTAATTGCTTTTATTTCATTTAAAGTTTAGTTAATCCTATCGTAACCGAGTTAATTAAAGTTTCGCATATTACTATAAAAATTGGTTTCCCGCTTTTGGAATGCATTCTCAGTTAGGTCATTTTTCTGAATTTCTATAGTTGTTTGTAATTTATAATTATTACAACTGGGACGCATATGTCCCTCAGGACTGTAGGAGGATTAAATGGTTCCATAACTGTATTCCTCCTCGAGCCCAGAAGGGACTTACACTGCCTACTTAAAAGAAGTAAGCACCATTATTATGTCGAATTTATTTATTCACACCTCAACATTTCTGAGATATTTTTCAAGCGGTTGCTGAATTCATATTGGTTCTTCGCAGTAGCTGCATACGAAATTTGTCCTTTTTTCTTGCTTCCCTGTGCCGCATTGTCTGCATCGCCTCCTTGTGTATCTTGGTGGAAAAGTTTTCTGACTACACTGAAGTACAGATCATCATCCACAGGAAAAGGCGTGTATCTGCAATAAAATGGCAAGGTAACAAGCCTGTTACAGTTTTGTTGACTGTCCACCACCTGAAAGATACACGATTCGTCACAAAAAAATATAAGATGGTGCAACCGCAACCACATCCTGTCCTGCGTCCATAGCAGAGTGCTCAGCTGCAGTGAGAACTGTAAACTATTTCGACCAGCAGCCTATACAGATATGCTATCGGCAGTAGGTCACTCGAATGACGGCATCGTCTTTCCTATGATCGTTACAGCTGTAAACAGTTCCATCGTTACGAACTGTGGGGATAGAGGAAACGGTGACCAACAATCTTTTCACCTTGCTCTTGCAGGGCGGCTTTCAAGCTGGTGAAATATAAACAGAGTTGGATGGCAAGCATTTATCACAAAAAAAAAAAAAAACAACAGTCTGTGGAGTTTTCCGTTTCATATCAAATCAAGAGTAACAAAAGAAGGCTATAGCACCGAATAAAATGTGTGAGTGTAAAAATTAAAGGCAGATATGAACAAAAGGCACAAATAGAAATTCTCTACACTCGTTAGCCACGAATTTTAAAAAAAATTTTACCAGTAAATATGAGCACAAATCTATATATTTGTAACAAATAATGGGAAAAACACAATAAATACCCTTACTGAGCTTATCCATTGGAGACAGAAAGCCATATCTCACACATTAGGTGCCAAATAACGAGCTGTTGGCTGCGAACACTTGATAAATTCAGCGGTAGTGGCGCAGCACAATAGAGATGTGGGACTTTCACATTCCTGTGATTTCAGGGGAATAAATTTGTATGTGGGACAAATTTGTCTCGCTGGTCATGAAAGGGTTAAGTAAGTTTTCAGTTACAAGTATTTATAAAATTTACTTCACATGTGACATTACAAAGTAACTTATCTCATTCATGCATAAGACTAAAAATCCTTAGAAAAAGTATTCTATTCCACAAATTTCAGTTTGTAGGTTGGCATTACAAATCGACCTTATCATGAATTCATTTACTAATAAACTTGAAGTCAATGTGATTGCCTAATTACAATTTTTACTCCCAACTCTTGAATTTTGGGTATCATGGTAAATACCGAAACAGCACTGTCATACAGAAAAATTCATCAGACAAAAATACAGGTGTATTATAGTATTTCTGATCTGATTTAGAATGGACAACGAGCTGAAGCCACACTGTAAATGTTTCTTCATTTAGTCTACATTAAGTTTATCCTTAAGCAGAAACCTCAGAGAATCACAATATATGAGTAATTTCACAGTCTTACATAGTCACCTGTCTTTCTTAGTGCAATAAACAACATAAAATCTGTAAAACATCACGCTAGTGTGTTACACTTATATACATTATATCACTATATGTTCAGCATAGTGAATAAAATATTACCCAGTGTGAGAGTTTACTGCATTAAATGAAAATCGAAAAATAAATGTTTGCTTCTATTTAGAAAATGATGATCACAAACCTTTAAATGCCTCAAATCCTTTATGTGGTTATTTATTATTTAGCAGTACAGTTACTGAAACAATCCTTCGTAACAAAAAACTATACACCAAACAAATACACATGTATCTATGTGCATTATACCAAGTTGTTTGGAATTGTACAGTACACATATTTTGAAAATATTTATTGTAAATTTTTGTTGCTATACAACTATGTAACTAATGAATCGAACAAACAACAGAGATTCAGACTTTAACAACCTAGTTTCATCATTCATTACGTAAATAGGGATACTTTAAAATTAATTATGTCATTTTGTATCAACTCTTTTTGGAAATCAATCCAGTGTTTATGATCTGACACCTAACATGACTCACAACAGACTCCTCACATGAATCAGGGAAGCCTTCTAAGCAATATCATTGCAATGCATTTCAAGAATTTCAAAAAATTCAGTGATGGTATTCACTGCCATGACTAAATGAAATTATCGCCTTGCCAGTCAGTGTTTCACAATACTGACACCTCTTTCCCTTTTATTTGGTACACTATTAATATGAAAATATACACTCCTGGAAATGGAAAAAAGAACACATTGACACCGGTGTGTCAGACCCACCATACTTGCTCCGGACTCTGCGAGAGGGCTGTACAAGCAATGATCACACCCACGGCACAGCGGACACATCAGGAACCGCGGTGTTGGTCGTCGAATGGCGCTAGCTGCGCAGCATTTGTGCACCGCCGCCGTCAGTGTCAGCCAGTTTGCCGTGGCATACGGAGCTCCATCGCAGTCTTTAACACTGGTAGCATGCCGCGACAGCGTGGACGTAAACCGTATGTGCAGTTGACGGACTTTGAGCGAGGGCGTATAGTGGGCATGCCGGAGGCCGGGTGGACGTACCGCCGAATTGCTCAACACGTGGGGCGTGAGGTCTCCACAGTACATCGATGTTGTCGCCAGTGGTCGGCGGAAGGTGCACGTGCCCGTCGACGACCGGACCGCAGCGACGCACGGATGCACGCCAAGACCGTAGGATCCTACGCAGTGCCGTAGGGGACCGCACCGCCACTTCCCAGCAAATTAGGGACACTGTTGCTCCTGGGGTATCGGCGAGGACCATTCGCAACCGTCTCCATGAAGCTGGGCTACGGTCCCGCACACCGTTAGGCCGTCTTCCGCTCACGCCCCAACATCGTGCAGCCCGCCTCCAGTGGTGTCGCGACAGGCGTGAATGGAGGGACGAATGGAGACGTGTCGTCTTCAGCGATGAGAGTCGCTTCTGCCTTGGTGCCAATGATCGTCGTATGCGTGTTTGGCGCCGTGCAGGTGAGCGCCACAATCAGGACTGCATACGACCGAGGCACACAGGGCCAACACCCGGCATCATGGTGTGGGGAGCGGTCTCCTACACTGGCCGTACACCACTGGTGATCGTCGAGGGGACACTGAATAGTGCACGGTACATCCAAACCGTCATCGAACCCATCGTTCTACCATTCCTAGACCGGCAAGGGAACTTGCTGTTCCAACAGGACAATGCACGTCCGCATGTATCCCGTGCCACCCAACGTGCTGTAGAAGGTGTAAGTCAACTACCCTGGCCAGCAAGATCTCCGGATCTGTCCCCCATTGATCATGTTTGGGACTGGATGAAGCGTCATCTCACGCGGTCTGCACGTCCAGCACGAACGCTGGTCCAACTGAGGCGCCAGGTGGAAATGGCATGGCAAGCCGTTCCACAGGACTACATCCAGCATCTCTACGATCGTCTCCATGGGAGAATAGCAGCCTGCATTTCTGCGAAAGGTGGATATACACTGTACTAGTGCCGACATTGTGCATGCTCTGTTCCTGTGTCTATGTGCCTGTGGTTCTGTCAGTGTGATCATGTGATGTATCCCACCCCAGGAATGTGTCAATAAAGTTTCCCCTTCCTGGGACAATGAATTCACGGTGTTCTTATTTCAATTTCCAGGAGTGTATAAGTATCAGGTAGTCTTCCCGACAGTATCATACATAAAGTGAAGTCACAAAACTTGAGTTGCTTTAATGTTCGGAGGATGTTTGAATAAAAAACATTCAACATTAACTTAACATAAATTTTGAACACAATGTATTTTAGGAATCAATGGAAGAACCAATCTGTGGACACCTTACGTAGTTCGAAAGAATTTGGCACCTGTTGATTTGATACTTCCATATTGTAATCCACAATCCTAAAGTTGAACTATTTATTGCATTACTATTACTTAGGCATTCTAATTTCTAGTTTTTTGCAGGTTCAGTCATACAGTCATTATGAAAACATTTAATTGTGACATTGGTAACAAGTAAACTTTTCAATTTCAAACTATAAAATCTCTTACGTAAAAAAGTGATAATTTTTTTCTTTCAGTCACCTTATGAATCAATTTTTATTAGAAACTAGTCCAGTTCACACTACGGCACATTTAATTTGGAGGCTATAAACCCAACCTTATAGCCTCGGAAATAGCATTCAGCAATCACTGGGGATTTTCTGCCGCTCAACTGGCAGGGAGCAGGAACACATCACGCGCCTGGGCATCAACCTAGGTCACATTTATGTCCTGTCCTTGAGATGTCTCCGGTAGCTCAAAAAAAAATTGGGGGTTCGAAGCTGCGAAAATGTCTGATAAAGACTCTTAGGAGCTAGGACAGCAACTGCTGCTGATGATGATGCTTCGGCTGCTAACCGTAGCTACCGTCGGCAGTACTGCTGTCGACAATCCATGGAATGAACCAACTAACCAAGTAGCTGGCAGTATTTGCATTGCTAGTCCATTTCCTCCATTCCAGTCTTCTTACTCCGAGAAACTCTAATCTGCAGCACTTACTAATGAAATGGTTCAAATGGCTCTGAGCACTATGGGACTTAACTTCTAAGG
This sequence comes from Schistocerca cancellata, assembly GCF_023864275.1. Lineage (NCBI taxonomy): Eukaryota > Metazoa > Arthropoda > Insecta > Orthoptera > Acrididae > Schistocerca > Schistocerca cancellata. The sequence goes on from NC_064627.1 coordinate 213,130,017, forward strand.
TCATCAGTCTCCTAGAACTTAGAACTACTTTAACCTAACTAACCTAAGGACATCACACACATCCATGCCCGAGGCAGGATTCGAACCTGCGACCGTAGCGGTCGCGCGGTTTCAGACTGTGGTGCCTAGAACCGCTCGGCCACACCGGCCGGCTACTAATGGAATAATTATAACTGAACAGATCACTGCAAGGATCCAATAGAGATGTGTATAAGGGCAATGTGTTTTGTTTTTAAGAGTGCTTTGTGTGAAACAGATCTCCAAAGAACTGTGCTGTGGGAGGACTGAAATAGCGTTGTCTACATTATCTTTGCCTGAAAACCCTCCTTCCACTGCATTTTACGGGAAGACTACCTCTCAGTTACAAAGCTACACCATTGTTTATTACATCTTAAATTTTCACGAATCACAGCGTAACAGACACTTCCCACCAAAATACGAAATTGCTTGAAATTATTCTTTTTCATAGCAATTATTTATTATAGGTTCTCGTCATGTATTTCAGGTTTCCACCTCCGTTTCTTTTGCTTCTGTTATAAAGTATGTCTTAACTTCAGTAAGAATTATTGACATTGAGAACCTCATTGTATACACAGTCAGACATCAGTGTTAGTGGAACGTAGCTTACACGATATAATCCCATCAAGTGCACTGCTTCTGTTGCTTACAATTATTTTTCGAAACAAATTTTTTAAGCAAATGGTCATAACAGCCGATGAGATAGGTTAGGTAGTTAGTTAAACGTTCCACTGAAATGATTGTAGCAACTCAGTTCACATCATTAATGTTAACATTAAAGAAAACATTATTTTTTATCAGCTACCAGTTTTCAAATGTAGTCCGTGGAACTGAAGGAGTTGTCCAGGAGCAATGATTTTAAATTACGTTAAACAGTTGCTTTGCTACCTGTCAGAAATTTTATGTTATGGGGCGAAAGCACAAAAATGTTTGTCGCTGCATACTGAACTAGGGATGGGTAAAACCGACCGGTCAAAACTGATACTGGTATTTAACTTCCCATTTACCAGTATTTATCGGTATTTGTTGGGTCTCGGTTGTAACATTTTTGTAGTTATAACCGAGTGAAACACCGAAATATCAGTTAGCCATGGGAACAATTCTACAATTTTTCGCTTTATTAATAACCCCTTCTTAAAAAAAGATGTAATTTTTGTACGTAAAATTGGTATTAGTTTGAAGTATTCTGTTTTTACTGTAAGCGGGGTAAAGGATCACTGCTATATTAATAAGAATGCCTACAGAAACGAGCAACACACGTTCCTATCGCCTTGTGTTTTGGCTTAAGGTACGCGTGTACATGCAGTGTGCAAGATTTGTCCTCGTCTGGTCTATAGTGTATTTTCATGCTGACGTCATAGGACATCAGTTCGTTTGCAAAATGACACCAGCCCTAATCCGAAAGTCAGATAGCATCTTCATACTGTTAAGGCTAACCGGCCATTGACCTTCTTCTTCTGTGCAGTTGCACACGCATTGCCCGAACTCTTACGGGGCTCGGTGTCTCCCTCGAGTAACGAGTGTAATGGGCAGGGGCACTGCGAATGTAGTGTGCGGACATTAAGTTGCGAATGTGGGTCTCACGGGGAGCGTGCAAGCGATAAGTCCCCGCAGTCGCACTATCCTCTGTGCCCTCAGTGGCTCAGACGGATAGAACAGGGGGTCAGCGGCCTCATGGCGTCTGGCTCGGAGTTATCTTTAGAAGTAAGCAGGAGATCCCGGGTTCGAGTGTCCCCGTTGATGTATATCAACGCCTGTCGACAGCTTAGGGTCTTGATTTAATCATCATTTCATTCTAGAGAGCTGCACGGTCACCGATGGTATCTGTTCTTTCGGACATGTCCGAAAGATCAGATACCATCTTCATACAGATTATAGACAGATCTGGTGAGTGAGCGTTATCCAGCTGGAAAACGCCCCCTGTAGTGCTGTTCATGAGTGGCAGCACAATAAGTTGAATCACGAGATTGGAATACAAATTTACAGTCAGGATGCGTGCGTATAACACGAGATTGCTCCTGGTGTCATGCGAAATCTCACACCTGACCCAGACCCAAATGTAAGTCCAGTGTGTCTAGCAAACAGACAGGTCGGTTCCAGGCCCTCAACTGGTCTCCTTCTAACCAATACACGTCATCACTGGCACCGAGGCAGAACCAGTCTTCATCAGAAAACGCGAAAGAACCTTCACCCTACCCTCCAATGAGGTCTCGCTTGACAGCACTGAAGCTGCAAATGGCTTCTAACCAATACACGTCATCACTGGCACCGTGGCAGAACCAGCCTTCATCAGAAAACGCGAAAGAACCTTCACCCTACCCTCCAATGAGGTCTCGCTTGACAGCACTGAAGCTGCAAATGGCGATGGTTTGGCGTCAGCGGCCTCAGGTCGTCTGGCTCGGAGCTATCTTTAGAAGTAGCCGATTTCTTACAGTTCGTTGTGCCACTGTGGTGCTAAATGCCACTCAAATTGCTGCTGCAGACGCAGTACGATGCGACAGAGACGAACACCGAACACGATGGTATCGCCTCTCAATGGTGCTACGTTGCCGTCCGGAGCCGTCTTCTTTGAAGTTCACGTTCTCGTGACCATTGTACGATCTCGTTCCAAATGAGGTGTTTATAATGGCTTCTTTGTCTCCTTAAAAGGATTCTTGGCTAATATTTAATCACCCCGTTCACTCTCAAGGGTAACTAATGTTCACGACCGTTACAGCGTGTATTTAATGCAAACCTGATTCGTATCGCCATAGCGGCGCAACAAGCGCCGTTCTTATGCGAAAGGCGCGAAATTTGAATGTACATCAACTTTCAGATGTAGAAACACCACTACCAACTTTATTTCATGTTGCAGAACTCCTTGGTGTTGCGATTTTTTTTCCATCTTCTTCTTCTTTTTCTTCCATCATCTTCTTCAGGGTTTAATGTTGCGCTGTTTGTCTTCTCGTTAGTTTGTTCCTCTTTAGAGAGTTGCTTTACGCACCGCGTCAGACGCAGGCAGCTGTAGTGGAGTTTACATATTCGGTCGTGTATGGGGCCTTCCGATTATTCGCGCCTTTGTGTGTGTGTATTGGCGGCAATAACGCCCACTGGTCACATTTCATTAGCTCCGACAGACCCGTTTGTTCCGTAATATTGTTTTGCTGCCGGTCTGCATTTCCCGGCACAACAGAGGTCGGTCCACAGGCCATTACGCTGGGGACACCCGTCCTATGGCATTACGTCAGCATGAATTGGGAAATGGGGGAATGGCTGTTACGTTACGTACCCAGAGAGCAGGGGCACATTACGACCAGCAGTGAACGAGGTGGAACAGTGGTTATGGTAATTGGGGTCGTGGCCTGCTTGTGAGTTCGATTCCAGGTCTGGCTATCGTGATTTATAAGTGCCGCGTTTTAGTAAATAAGTCCACAGAGTGCCGGCAAGTTCGGTAAAACGAGCCATAGTGAACTTCAGCCCGTCCTTCTCATGAGGAATTTGGTGTGACGTTCTAATGACAAACTTCTCCGATGTTTCATGACCAATCGCCTCGTAACAGAACACCACTTTTCGCTCTTAGACAAGCAGTTATTTTGCTTGACACTGATTGACAGAATTGTTAGATGTCCTCACGAGGAATATCGTGCCAAAATCTGTACAAACGGCGCGTTACATCGTCAAAATCCCGAGCTGACTTGAGGGCCTTGCCCGTAACAGTCCAAACCCCCTCAATTGGGGAGAGATCCAGCGACCTTGTTGGGCGAGGTAGGGATTGGAAAGCACGAAGCAGTAGAAACTTTCACCATGTGCGGGTGGGCATTATTTTGCTGAAATGTAAGCCCAGGCTTGCTTCCCATGCAGTTTGACAAAACAGGACGTAGAATATCGGCAACCGAAGAGATCGTGCTATAATATGAAATGGGTCTTAGACCATCACTCCTGGTATGGTATTGCTGTGTCTGTGTTGTTAAGTAGACCGACGTAATGATTCCACTGCGGCGACTACTAACGTTGTGAAGAACATGAAATGTACTCTCAGCTGCGAATAGGAACAACCACCAGTTGTGTAAGTAGATGACGACAGTGAACAACTGAGCTGGACCGTGACTGGAAACCGGATATGATGCTTTACGCTACCGATCGCCTTCACCACTTTGGCCACCCGTGCATGGCCCAAGGCCAAACTTATCTACGTAGAAGCAGGAACGACGACATCTGGCTGTGGATCGTGCACGGATAGCCAAAGCGCGAGGTCCCTTATACAGCTGATGGTTTTACGTATTAGCAACTGCGAATACGTTTCATGTATCGTTCCTGATTGGCCGGTTGGAGACCGAGAGTCAGTTTGGTATCCCACCGCTGCCTGAGGTGTTACTACACACATCTTTTTCCTGGAATCTCATTAACTGGAGCAGTAACGTTTACAGTGACGAGTCCTACTTCGAATCGAGCCACGATGACTAGAGAAAACAAGTCTGGAGACGCTCCGGACATAGGTAAGATACAGAGGTGACTGTCGTCCGCCGAGGGCCTCGACATCTAGGAGTGATGGTCTGGGGCACCATTTCATTTCATAGCAGGATCCCTTTGGTTGTCATCCGCGCTATCCTTACAGCAAAGCAGTACATCGATGATAATGAGCGTCACCCTTCATGGCAAGCCATCCTGGGCTTACATTTCATCAAGATAATGCCAGCCCGCAAACGGTGAGAGTTTCTACTGCTTGTCTTGGTACGTGCCAAACCCTACCATTGTCAGCAAGGTCACCTGGTATCTCACCAACTGAGAACGTTTGGGGCATTATGGGCGGGGTCCTCCAACCAGCTGAGAATTCTGACGATCTGACACACCAATTCGACAGAATTTGGCACCATAACTGTCGGGTGGACATCCAAGGACTCTGTCAATCAATGCTAAACTGAAAAATTTCTTGCATGAGGGACACACGTGGAACAACTCAGTATTGACTTGCTCAATTTATGAAGCTACCCCTCTTGAATAAATCCTAAATTTTTCTGGAACTACAATAATTTGTTTCCCTTTATATTTACCCCACATCTAACTATTTCCGTTCGATTCTTACAGTTCCTTTGTAGTGAGACTTCTTTAATTTTTTTTTTACTTTTTTTTCCCTTAGAGTCGTCCCCCCCCCCCTTCCCACCTCGGATTCCTGAAAGAATCAAAGTCCCATGCATAAAACAAACTACTGACTACCTTAACTCATTTGTAATGTGTTAAATACTAGACGTTATGAATGTGATAGGGCATTAATAAGGGCGTTAATTAATGAAAGAACCCAATTAACTGGTCCTAATGGAAGGACTGGATAACAACTTAAACACAGATTGTTTCTTTAAACTAGTATCTCCACAAATTTATCACTACAACTGAACAAACCAATACATTACAAAATATTCATAAGTTCCCTTATTTTCAGAATAAGCATTCAGCAGCTGCACCAATTATTTTTTTTCTCTTTCTATTGAAACAATGCAACATTAGAAAACGGTAACCCACTGTGAGAAACCAAATATTGCATTATGTTCCAAAAGTATTCTAAGATTCAATTTACTACTTTCAGGCATCAAATATTTTATTATTAAACTCTACAACAAGGCTCATTTACATTATGAAACCAATTTTTCATTATGTTCCAAAAGTTTTATAAGAAAGATTTCATTAACTTCTGGCATTAGATCTCTTATTACTAAAACGGTGCAGCTGTGCAACACCGCTGATTTATATTAAGAGACCAAATTTGCAGTATGTTCCATAGCATTACAAAAGCAGTTTACTCGCTTCAGCCATTAACTATTTTCTTATTAAACAGTGACGTATATATATATATATATACAATCTTTACGCTTCCAAAATTTCAAGCAAAGCAATTTGCTCAAAGAGGTTCCTTAGACCACAAATTACAAGGAAGCGGCAGGTGTGAGATAGGATGCAAGTCCACGGACGGCACATTACACACCGAGGTAGACTTAGGGCATCCGATCCGAGGCGAAAAAGCATGAAGTTAACACTGGCTCAACTATAACATAAATAATACCTCTCTTACGTAAAGCAGGGATAAAACAATAGTTCTGATCTCAAGGCTAGAGTTGAAGCCGGCACGAGAAATTTAACAGCATCAAAACACAAACACTAATCTCTCCAAAAAAAATTATATGGAAGTTAATCGTGCTAAACAATGCGAGGCCTCTTTTCCGGGTGCAACGCCCCTGCTACCAGTTACCTCAACCGTGAACAAATGCTCGTGTCGGGAATTTGAGTTAATCATGCTAACAAGTAAATAGCACTTCAGTACGTCCGAAAGATCACTCAGGCAACTATTAACTAAAACTTGACAAGAGTTACAAATCGTCAGTGCTTCCGCACAACAGTTGTTACTCCTACTAAGGGGAGCTCTCTTCTTGACAAAAAAAGATGATTAAAAACAACCGAACAGTTAAAATAAATCAACGCATACAGCTCGCAAGGCCCTTTAAAAGAATAAACAGGAATAACACTAAAAGACTAACCTAGAGTGCTCTCAGTCCGAAATTTGCCTTATAGTTGAAGAGGAGTTATCCATAATAGATCCACTAATTTGTCTGCGAGGGAGAGGGTTGAGTACACGTGACGAAAGTTCAGAAGCTGAAGTAGGGCAGCAAAATGGGCGGCGGAGAGTTGAGCATCACGCAGTCAATAAAATCACTAAACCGGTGCAGCACAAAGAAGAACCACCAACCGGAATGAGTGTCACAGAAATGTCAAAGAACGCTTACCATGAAAACAGATAGCGGTAGATCCCAATCTCTGTCCTAGACCAAGCATGACAAGCAAGCCGGTATAATGTCCACTGAAACTACTCATTAAACGTCTCGCACACCGGAACGACTGCCGCAGACCTCTACTACACCAACAGTGCCAGCAAATGGGGCCGCTGCTAGAGCACGCGCACTCCTGAAGAGCCAGTCACGATAACCCAAAGACAAGGACGCTCTGCCTCGTGCGCCATCCTCTCCAAGACCTCACATAAGCCTCCGCACACTTGTAAACTCCACTGTCCCTCCGCCAGAGAGCATTTGCTCCTCAGATACGTAAAGATGGTACTCAAGTTTACCGGGTACGAGGTATCGACATCGCCATATGGCTCAACGTTTAACACATTTGCAGTTGAAGACGCATAATAATAATAATAATAATAATAATAATTAATTATGTTGGCTTCATTAGGTTTGTCCCTCTCTGTAGTTCAGTAGACAGCGTGTCTGGCTTCTGTGCGGAGGACACAAGTTCCATTCCCGGTACGTCTGGGCTTTTTCTTTGGGTAGAAGGCTGCAAAGGAGTGCACTCAGCCTCTTGACGCCAACTGAGGGGCTGCTTGAATGAGAGCCATACTGCATGCGAATGACGCCATTGGCAGAGGATGACATGGCGGTCGGCCGGACTCCATTGGCTCCTCTGTGCCGGATCACAGAGTTTGACTTTGACTTATTTCAAAGATGGTTGCAAGTCCGTAACTTCTCTCATTGTCTACAGTGTAGGTAATTTACGCTCCGCTTTAAGGGAAGCTAGTTTTTCATGCATCTCAATGTCAGTGATATCGTATCTCTTCAACCGCTACACATTGGCACAATTTCGCTGCTAGGTTTGGTGATAAGAGGTGCATTCAAGTACTAACGCCTCCGATTTTTTTTCTCCGGACTGGAAAGAGATAGAAACATGCGCATTGTTTTAAAATGAGGCCGCGTCCATTGTCAATACGTCCTAGAGATGGCAGCACCGTACGGCAGATGGAATTTTACCGCCAGCGGCGAGAATGAGAACTGTTTTAAATACTTAAAATGGCGACGTTTTCCTTACTTGAACAGCGTGCAATCATTCGTTTTCTGAATTTGCGTGGTGTGAAACCAACTGAAATTCATCGACAGTTGAAGGAGACATGTGGTGATGGAGTTATGGATGTGTCGAAAGTGTGTTCGTGGGTGCGACAGTTTAATGAAGGCAGAACATCGTGTGACAACAAACCGAAACAACCTCGGGCTTGCACAAGCCGGTCTGACGACATGATCGAGAAAGTGGAGAGAATTGTTTTGGGGGATCGCCGAATGACTGTTGAACAGATCGCCTCCAGAGTTAGCATTTCTGTGGGTTCTGTGCACACAATCCTGCATGACGACCTGAAAATGGAAGCACACAGATTCACTGCCACCAAAAAAATTTCGGGTAACCGCCAGTACTGAAATAATGATGGTGTCCATGTTCTGGGACAGCGAGGGCGTAATCCTTACCCTTTGCGTTCCAAAGGGTACTACGGTAACAGGTGCATCCTACGAAAATGTTTTGAAGAACAAATTCCTTCCTGCACTGCAACAAAAACGTCCGGGAAGGGCTGCGCGTGTGCTGTTTCACCAAGACAACGCACCCGCACATCGATCTAACGTTACGCAACAGTTTCTTCGTGATCACAACTTTGAAGTGATTCCTCATGCTCCCTACTCACCTGACCTGGCTCCTAGTGACTTTTGGCTTTTTCCAACAATGAAAGTCACTCTCCGTGGCCGCACATTCACCAGCCGTGCTGCTATTGCCTCAGCGATTTTCCAGTGGTCAAAACAGACTCCTAAAGAAGCCTTCGCCGCTGCCATGGAATCATGGCGTCAGCGTTGTGAAAAATGTGTACGTCTGCAGGGCGATTACGTCGAGAAGTAACGCCAGTTTCATCGATTTCGGGTGAGTAGTTAATTAGAAAAAAAATCGGAGGCCTTAGAACTTGAATGCACCTCGTACATGTGCATACGTCACACTTGATGTTGCCTTACTACTGCATAAGCAGAAAAAATGTTGTATGCAATATTCTTTCTACATTTCATTACTTTGTGCGGGGTGTAAATGGAAAAAAGTTACAAAAATGTTTGGAATTAAATTCGTTGCATGTCGCTAAGTTCTTTTATTTTCAAATAATGGATGAATGTAGTTCGGCTAATATTGGTGCTGTGAGCTGCGGAGCCTCAAGACATATACACGTTTCATATTGTAACATTAATTCTTGAGTTACTGTGATACACATTTGACGTAATATTATACCTCTCAATGAGATGATTATTGCACAATTTTAATTTTTAAATTCGGTCTGAAAATGTATGAAACGCTTAATATCAGTTTTCTATTGCTGCTGGAAGCCGTTATATAACTAATCTGCAAATGAGACGTTTGACAATTTTAGCCGCTTAGTGAGACATTAATAGTGGCGGAAGATAAACTGTATCTTTATTATAACTGTTAATCACCTCACCTATATAGGGCTCAAAAAACTCTGCATTTATGTGTAATATCTGTGAATACGAACATGAATAGTCATTTACAAGTCACGTTTTATGCGTTGGAAGCTAAAGAGTGATGCATAGGCCGTCTTGTAAATGGGCACAGCGAGAACCTGCAACGGGCACATTCAACTTGTTAGTGGGAGTTGGAGGTCCAGCCATAGAGACACAGAGATGTAAATCCCTTTAGACATTCCTGTGTCTGATAGCACAGACTTCGACTTCAGGACTGCTATGTTTCTGGTACTGAATCGACTTAGTAGTGCCTCAGGAAAGTGTATAGGTTTTGTTTCTACACTCGTTTCATTTATAAAGACTAAAGCTGATGTACGATGTCCATTAATAAAGCTGAAACTGTTTTCGTACAATGATTACTCATTAACTCGAATATGGCGCCTGACCTGATAGAATATTTTAACATTAAGGAAAAAATTCCCGATTATTAAATCAATTGGAAAAATTCTGTAAAATTTTCAATCTTATTTAGTGATGTGTTGACTGAGAAGTCATTTAAATAAAAGGAACTACTGAAGCATGGTTTATCGTTACTGATCGTTATTTTTTCAGTACTGTTTTAGAACTATTAGGCTTTGTTGACGAGAAAGTGTGATTTGAACTCTATTCCTTGCATCCAATTTTTAAATGGGAGCGATTTTGATGGATAGTATCCCTCCGCTGGGCACGTTGGAAAAGTTACAGTCGCGCGGGATTAGCCGAGCGGTCTCAGGCGCTGCAGTCATGAACTGTGCGGTTGGTTCCCGCGGAGGTTCGAGTCCTCCCTCGGGCATGGGTGTGTGTGTTTGTCCTTAGGATAATTTAGGTTAAGTAGTGTGTAAGCTTAGGGACTAACGACCTTAGCAGTTAAGTCCCATACGATTTCACACACATTTGAACATTTTTTTTGAAAAGTTACGTGACTAGGCACTTGGCGTCTTTCAAGACCCCAGTTCATTTGACTTGAACACTTTATTTATTGTTGGGTTTTGCATTATTTCCTCGTTGTAACATCAAATTGTTGTGTTCCATACTGTTATTACTATTAGTGGATCATATATGTCAAACGAAAATTTGTTTTTTATATTGTATGGTAGAAAAAATCATTATATAATTCGTGCACATTTTGTTTTACACTGTTTTTTGTTAAAATACTATCTTTTATTTTTTACAGTTTACATTATTACATATTAAACATTATAAGGGCATACCGTTTTATTTTATCTTTTTGAAGACAGCTGATATATTTTCTTGTTTATCAATATTTGCTACAGGTATTGAGATCATAACAAAAATGAATAGAAAATGAAAACTTCAGTACATTGCACAACCCATTCTAATTTTACTATGATTAGATTGCCATGTCACCACGACAAACTTGCTCATTTCTATCATATTCTAAGTATATCACAAGCTGGCTGGAATGAGAACTGCATACAAATTTTCCAGAGCAGTTACAAATTGTTTTTTATTTTTTATCTAGGTTTCTTGTACTGATTCCCCCAGGCTCACAGTCGTATCCAAGAGCAAGAAGACCACTTTTTGCTCCCTTTTGAAGGCACCTCCTATCAAGAAGTCTTTTGTTGATGTAAGGATGCACAAGCTGTCGTCCTAACTGCATCAGGAACCGCCGCCTCTTCTGATTTGAAGTCGGGCTTTGTGGATGGTAGAAGAGTACAAGGGACCAGCGCTTGGTGTTGCGTTTCACGCTATAGATGCCCACAAGTTGACCCATGGTATCAACACCCCCCTTAAGTTTTTGTAATGCTATATTATCTCTGGCTTCTTTTCATTACCAACTACAGTTCATGATGAGTGAAGGGAAGAGGCAAGTATAACTGCTGATTACTTCATTGGTACGTATGATACTAGTGATACAGAATCAGAAAATCCAAACGATGTGGCTGCATTTCCTTAGGAATTTACATCTGTTTTTCCTTAGAGTTCCGACATAGGTGTTTTTCACGGCCATCAGTTCTCTCACTAAAGGTATGCTACTGAAAAAACTGTCAGCTACAATATTGCCGCTCTTATTGAACAATTTTTCTGTTACATCTCTTATGACAGTAGAACCCTGATTTGCTTCTCTCTGTTGCCAGTTTGTTCTCCGAAGTAAATCTGTCCATTCAGTGGAAATGCATTTCTAGAATCGCAAGCGCACCACATTTTTATACCATATGTAGCAGGCTTGATTTTAATGTACTGTCGAAGTGGACAATTCCCTCTAAGCGCAACAAGCTGTTCATCAACAGTTATGTTAAAGCCTGGACTGTATGTAGAGAAATCTGTGAAACGAACATTTTCCAGATGTCTCTAAATGCAGCTAATTTATCATGAATTCTACGATCTTCCTTTGTTTCCTTATTGTTAAATCTGAGAAAATGTATGATAGGTTGAAACCTTTTAGCAGCATTGTTGCTCTGAAAATAGGCCTGTAATGTTCTTCCTTTCAGCGTTCACTGAAGTCCTCCCTCCATGATCTGTATAGGCTCCAGAAGATATAAGGAAAGCAATGTACGCCTCTAGTTCTTCCGCATCTAGTTCCTTCCAAACCTTAAGTGTACTACTAGGATTATCTTCATTCCACTTTTTGTACACTCACCTAGTTTCTCTGTTACTTTCCCTTATTAAGAAGGATATTATTTCTGAGTAATTAGAAGCTTTAGGGCTTCTTTTATTAAACTGTCTTCCCCGATATCTGAGTGGTCAGCGTGGCGGACTGCCGTTCTACGGGCCCGGGTTCGATTCCCGGCTGGGTCAGGGATTTTCTCCGCTCAGGGACTGGGTGTTGGGTTGTCTTCATCATCATTTCATTCCCATCCGGCGCGCAAGTCCCCCAATGTGGCGTCGAATGTAATAACACCTGCACAAAGGCGGCCGGACCTGCCACGTAAGGGGCCTCCCGGCCAATGATGCCAACCCCTCACTTCCATTTTTTTTTATTACACTGGCAGGAAGCACTTACGACAAGGTTTATTACGAATTATATTATGAGATGGAGTTTGACACTTAGTTGGAGACTCTTTATACCAAATCATTCCATTTTCTTCCAACGAAATGATCTTTCATAGTGGGGTCATTACTTACAGTTACATCACCGTCACTGAATGACATCATCTTCATTATCTTCCTGTTCCTCTTCCGTTACATCACTGCCTTCGTCCTCTTCACTATCTGAGGACTAGTATTCATCATCCTTCAGGTCAGAAATACTTTCATTATCGGCATCAGTATCGTCCCTCATCTGAAGAAGAATCAGCTTCTTCAGCGGGAACTAGTTTTTCATCAACCCTAAACAAAAAATTAATCCTATATTTCAATTCTAACTTAAGTTATAAGAAAATAGTTTTTCCTGCAGTTCTCACAGTTTTCATAATTTTGACTTACTTGACTTACGTAGGCTCGGTATAGAGTATTTATTAAAATTTCATAAAACACATGAAAAGGAAAGTGAAAGAAAATTTGGGATTGCAAATAAATTTCCAGAACTGCACTGCAGTGGAATTTCGTACACGAAATTAGGTGATGGTACAAAATTATTTGATGACTGACACGTGACGGGATGATACCCATCGTAAAATCAGGGGAAGCAGTAATTTTCTCGGTATCCCGTACACTTTATAGACGCCACATTTTTACAGTTAGATGGCTGCATTAACTTTCTCCAGGAAAACTATGCTCTCACTGTGTACTCAAAATTCTCTCGTGAAATTCGCGTTAGTGTGTCGACAGCCAGCAAGCAAATGAGTTCCGTACCGCAGCTCTTGCCGCGAACGGGCGGTGGGTCGCTTTCACCTGTACCAAGAACCTGTTGTTCACGTGAAGCTGCCGATGGCTGTTTGAAATACTCAGTCCTGTAAATATCAATTACAATCCCTTCTCGGAAAGCTATCTATAGAGTCCCCGTGGACGCTGAAAATAAAAAACTTCCTTGTAAATTTGTTTGCAATTCCAAATTTTCCTTTGCGTTTCTTTTTCATGTTTTTTTATAAACATGTTTCTAATAACGATGTACTGATCATTGTTTCTGGTTATTTTCAGTAAAATCAATGTAAAAATTGAAGTTTAGAAAAACAGTCAACAAATTTCCGCATAAGGGCTCGTTCTCACGAACCCTGGTTTACCGGACCCGTACTCTAACCACAGCGCCAACCACAGCCTGGGAACTGTGCCGGCACAAGTGCCTCATGCATCGCCCGACCTGGGCCATAAATGTCGTTTTTAAGCTTCCATACCCCAGTCGGTAAAAATTAAACCCTTATAGGGTCACTTTCCGTTGCGTCTGTCTGTCTTCATGTCTATCTGTCCCATTTTCTTAGGAATGGATAGATGTATCAAACTGAACTTCATATCACGCATAACAGTCTACGCTCCCCTGGCGGTGTAAAAAACTTAAGCTTTACAAAAGATATGGCCATTTATGCTACATATTTTGATACTCGCAAATTCAATCATAAAAATCTGCAGAATACTTCCAGTTGACTAGAATCAAAAAAATTTAGCAAGAAGCATGGTTTCACAGTACGACTAATGGAAAATTACGAAAATTGTAAATGTGTAATTATATCACATGAAAAAAATAGTTTTTGTCATTCTGGTAAGATCCCATTTCCTCAGAAACTGTTTGACATATCAAGTTCAAATTTATGCAACATACTATCGCCTACTGGCCCTTGGCGATATGAAAACGTTAACCTTCTACGCCAATGTCATCAACAGGCACGGCCATTTGTGTCACATACACACACCAAAAAAAGTTTTTCATCACCTCGGTTCCGACAGTTCCGGAACCTGTACAAAAACTTGGAATAGAGATCAACATAAACATACTTTACGCCCTTTTTATGCACATGAAAACCACACATTGCATATTGTGATACCATACTGCGAGACGTTCAGAGGTGGTGGTCCAGATTGCTGCACACACCGGTACCTCTAATACACAGTAGCATGTCCTCTTGCACTAATGTATGCTTGTATTCATTATGGCAACCTATCCACAAGGTCATCAAGGCACTGCTGGTCTAGATTGTCCTCAACGGCGATTCGACGTAGATCCCTCAGAGTGGTTGGTGAGTCACGTCGTCCATAAACAGTCCGTTTCAATCTATCCCACGAATATTCAAAAGGTTGCATGTCTGGAGAACATGCTGGCCATTCTAGTCGAGCGATGTCGTTATCCTGAAGGAAGCATTCACAAGATGCACACGATGAGGGTGCGAATTGTCGTCCATGAAGACGAATGCCTTGCCAATATGCTGCAGATATGGTTGCACTATCGGTCGGAGGGTGGCATTCACGTATCATACAGCTGTTGCGGGGAATTCCATGACAACCAGAGGCGTACGTCGGCCTCACATAATGCCACCCCAAAACAGCAAGTAACCTTCACCTTGGTGCACTCACTGGACAGTGTGTCTAAGGCGTTCAGCCCGACCGGGTTGCCTCCAAACACGTCTCCGAAAATTGTCTGGTTAAAAAATGGTTCAAATGGCTCTGAGCACTATGGGACTTAACATCTGAGGTCATCAGTCCCCTAGAACTTAGAACTACTTAAACCTAACTAACTTAAGGATATCACACACATCCATGCCCGAGGCAGGATTCGAACCTGCGACCGTAGCGGTCACGCGGTTCCAAACTGAAGCGCCTAGAACCGCACGGCCACTCCGGCCGGCCAATTGTCTGGTTAAAGGCATATGCGACACTCATCGATGAAGAGAACGTGATGCCAGTCCTGAGCGGTCCATTCGGCATGTTGTTGGGCCCATCTGTACCACGCTACATGGTGTCGTGGTTGCAAAGACGGACTTCGTCTTCGACGTCGGGAGTGAAGTTGCGCATCATGCAGCCTATTACTCACAGTGTCGTAACACGACGTCCTGTGTCTACACGAAAAGAATCATTCAACATGGTGGCGTTGCTGTGAAGGTTTCTCCGCGCCATATTCCTTTGTTATCGGTCATCCACTGCATTAGTAGCCCTTGGGCAGCCTGAGTGAGGCATGTCATCGACAGTGCCTATCTCTGTGTATCTCCTGCATGTCTGAACAACATCGCTTTGGTTCACTCCGAGACGCCTGGACACTCCCCTTGTTGAGAGCCCTTCCTGGCTCAAAGTAACAATGCGGACGCGATCGAACCGCAGAACTGACCGTGAACTACAGACAACACGAGCCTGTACCTCCTTCCTAGTGGAATGACTGGAACTGATCGGCTGTCGGACCCCCTCCGTCTAATAGGCGCTGATCGTGCATGATTGTTTACATCTTTGGGCGAGTTTAGTGACATCTCTGAACAGTCAGAGTGACTGTGTCTGTGACAGTCAACGTCTATCTTCAGGAGTTCTGGGAATCGTGGTTTTGCAAAAACATTTTTTGATGGTTATTTTGATACGCGAAAACCTACCTGTTACTTAGAATCATGAAATTTTGAATTAATAATGGTTCCACCCTACGACTAATTGAAAAAAATCAGAAAATTGTTAATTTGTAGTTGTATCACATCAATTTTTTTTTTCTTTTTGTTATTTGTTGTCCTACTATGGTTCAAATGGCTCTGAGCACTATGGGACTTAACATCTGAGGTCATCAGTCCCCTAGAACTTAGAACTACTTAAACCTAACTAACTTAAGGATATCACACACATCCATGCCCGAGGCAGGATTCGAACCTGCGACCGTAGCAGTCACGCGGTTCCGTACTGAAGTGCCTAGAGCCGCCCGGCCACCGCGGCCGGCCTACTATCTGTGCGTCCGTTTATTAGCACCCATTTTTCTCAAAAGCGGTTGTACTTATAAAGTTCAAATGTATGTTACATACTGTTTACGGTCTCTTGATGGTACAAAAATTTAATCCTCTAAAATAAATCAGTGCAGTGACAGGATACGGCCATTTATGTCACATATTTTAATACGCGCAAATTCAACCATCCAAACCTACACGATAACGCCTGTTACATAGAATCATCAGATATGGGAACATTCATGATTTGACAATGAATTAAACGAAAAAATCCTAAAACTGTTAATTTGTAATTATATTACACGAAACAAATATTGCCGGCCGGAGTGGCCGAGCGGTTAAAGGGGCTAGAGTCTGGAACCGCACGACCGCTACGGTCGCAGGTTCGAATCCTGCCTCGGGCATGGATGTGTGTGATGTCCTTAGGTTAGTAAGGTTTAGGTAGTTCTAAGTTCTAGGGGACTTACGACCACAGCAGTTGAGTCCCATAGTGCTCAGAGCCATTTGAACCATTTGAAACAAATATTTTTCAGCAATTTGTCAATTTGTTGTTCAACCTTCTGAGTGTCCGTCTGTTAAGCCCTTTCTCTCCATAACGGATAGTCTTATGAAGTTCAAATTTATGTCACATACTAAGGTTTACGGTCCCTTGGCGGTAAAAAATTTAAAAATTAATGCAGTTAAAGGATTCGGCCATTTGTCATATGTTTTTATATTCGAACCTCACTCCTCAAAACCAATAGGGTACTTGGCCTTGATCTAGAATCTCGAAATTTGGCAAGAAGCAATGAAAAAACCGAAAACTTTTAATTTGTCATTATATCGTACGAAAAATATTTATTATCGGACGGTGTCGGTACATCTCACAAGAACCCTTTCTTTCTCAGGAACGGATATCTTGTGTGTAAATACATCGATTATAGGCAAAAATCGTCGAGATTCTCAATTCTTCTGGACGAAATAGGTTTTGCGAGTAGATGCTGTCCACTTGTACAGGTTGACAATTATTGAATTATATGAAATAAAACTGTCGCAACTACTGAACGGTTTTCGGTAGGACGTTCAAACAGCACGGTTGGCCGCTGGACATGGTGGGAATTATTATGCGCATGATATGGTTTCGTTCAGCGACGAAGCCCACTTTCATTCGGATGAATTCGTCAATCAGCAAAACTGGTGCATTTGGGGGACTGAGAATCCGAATTTCGTGATCGAGAAGTCTCTTCAACCTCAAATGGTGACTGTGTGGTGTTTAATCTCCATTCATGGATTAATCGGTGCGATATTCCTAGATGGCAGTGACTACCGAACGGCACATGAAGGTTTCGGAAGATGATTTCATCCCCATTATCCAAGATGACCCTAATTTCGACAAGATGAGGTCCATGCAGGACAGAGCTCGACCACCACGAAGCAGGATAGTGATGTCCTGAAGGAGCAGTTTGGGGACCGCATTCCGGCTCTGGGGTACCAAGAAGCCACTGACATGGGCCTCGATCTGCCGCCATATTCTCCGAATCTGAACACAGGCTACAATGCCGTTTGTGGCATTGTAGCGAGAAGGAACTACTTCTCTGGTCGCTGTATCACTAACCTGGTGTCTTGCTGTTTCGGGAGTCACTCGTCGCACAGTAGTAGCGCTCAGGAGCCAGGTTCCATGTAGGTTGTGATCCTGCTGATGTGGCGTGGGTCGGGATGCCAGTTGTTAAATGTTAACAATGTTTTGTACTATACTTGTTTAAAATAAAAAATACTTTGAAACACACTTCACAGAATTTCCAATACGGCGGCTCTTTGCTACGCCGTTATTCAACCCTTTACAACACATTAACACATTTATTGCTTTCCATTCTCGTGATGAGGATAGCCCACGACACGTGGCGTTCACTGATAACTGACCTTCAGTTTATCTCATGTTTAACAACTGGAATATTTGCTCGCCACCGCTCTTTTGGAGCCGTCTTCGGTTACTCGACCGTGCGTTTTGAGTGGTGCCTCGCTACCAACTCGCACTGTATTCCCGACGGACAAGTGAAACCCAGTATCTACTCTGTAGGAATAAACATGGATTCCGGAAACAGCGATCGTGTGAGAGCCAACTCGCTTTACTTGTTCATGAGACGCAGAAAATATTAGATACAGGCTCCCAGGTAGATGTTATTTTCCTTGACTTTCGGAAGGCGTTCGATACAGTTCCGCACTGTCGCCTGATAAACAAAGTAAGCCTACGGAATATCAGACCAGCTGTGTGGCTGGATTGAAGAGTTTTTAGCAAACAGAACACAGCATGTTCTCAATGAAGAGACGTCTACAGACGTCAAAGTAACCTCTGGCGTGCCACAGGGGAGTGTTATGGGACCATTGATTTTCACAATATATATAAATGACCTAGTAGATAGTGTCGGAAGTTCCATGCGGCTTTTCGCGGATGATACTGTAGTATACAGACAAGTTGTAGCATTAGAAAATTGTAACGAAATGGAGGAAGATCTGCAGCGGATAGGCACTTGGTGCAGGGAGTGGCAACTGACCTTTAACATAGACAAATGTAATGTATTGCGAATACATAGAAAGAAGGATCTTTTATTGTATGATTATATGATAGCGGAACAAACACTGGTAGCAGTTATGTCTGTAAAATATCTGGGAGTGTGCGTGCGGAACGATTTGAAGTGGAATGATCATATAAAATTAACTGTTGGTAAAGCGGGTGCCAGGTTGAGATGCATTGGGAGAGTCCTTAGAAAATGTAGTCCATCAACAAAGGAGGTGGCTTACAAAACACTCGTTCGAATTATACTTGAGTATTGCTCATCAGTGTGGGATCCGTACCAGATCGGGTTGACGGAGGAGATAGAGAAGGTCCAAAGAAGAGCGGCGCGTTTCGTCACATGGTTATTTGGTAACCGTGATAGCGTTACGGAGATGTTTAGCAAACTCAAGTGGCAGACTCTGCAAGAAAGGCGCTTTGCATCGCGGTGTAGCTTGCTGTCCAGGTTGCGAGAGGGTGCGTTTCTGGATGAGGTATCGAATATATTGTTTCCCCCTACTTAAACCTCCCGAGGAGATCACGAATGTAAAATTAGAGAGATTCGAGCGCGCACGGAGGCTTTCCGGCAGTCGTTCTTCCCGCGAACCAAATGCGACTGAAACAGTAAAGGGAGGTAATGACAGTGGCACGTAAAGTGCCCTCCACCACACACCGTTGGGTGGCTTGCGGAGTACAAATGTAGATGAAGATGTAGAACAATGACACTTCGCTCGTTTCCTACACACACACACACACACACACACACACACACACACAGACACACACACACACACACACACACACACACGGGCGTTCAGATCGCTGTTGCTAGGCGGATCTGACGTCATTGTGACTGAAGTTTGTCTCGGAACACTGTATCATGTTGTAAGATCCTACTCCCGAATAGTCGGATCTTGTCCCTACTAAGGTTGCACAACATTGCCTCCTATGATATTATCATTAATGCTCCTTGCTGACCCAACAAACCCAAACCACAACTGAGCTGATTACAGCCATACAGAAGGTCATCGACAGCATCGATGTTCCGACACTTTAGCGGGTCGTGCACAATTTCGCTATTCGCGTTCGCCACATCATCGCCAATGACGGCAGGCATATTGAACACACCATAACCTAAATCGGAATATTTGTAGTGACGTTTACATGGTTAATGAAGTGTGCGCAAGCTGTAGTCTGTAACTAATTTACGTTTTTTTTCATATAGTTAAATAATTGTCACCCTGTAAATACTGGTGAACTGACTCGAAAAGATCGATGGTTTTCGGGTGATGTCGATCGTCGGCCGAATTCCCCTCGTTGTCGACGCTCCCCGGGCGGAGCCTGCACTCGGCGCGCAAACCGCAGGTCGCGAGTTTACACGGCAGCCACCGGAATCCCATTTGGCTCTGTCGCTGCCACCGATGCCGCCGCCACAGCTGCCGCTGCCGCCGCCGAAAACTAATTTGAACGTCGCCGCTAGGAGCTGGTAGCGGTCGATGCCATCGCTGCTCATTACTCGCTGGCTGGGGGTCGGACGGGCGATACGCAAACACGTGCGGCAGGCCGGGCCGGTATGCGGCCGTCCATACCGCTACAAGTGTGTATACGCTCCCTCCCCCACTGTGTGCTTTCACAGCAAATCAGTTCAGCCATTTGCCCGTGTTTACCCATAACGGCGCTAATCACCGATAGGTTTCCGCTGCGGCCCCGGACGGAAAGTGACAATCGCCGGCGGCCCTCGCTGGCGATTGGTCTCTCCATTGTGTGCATTAGAACGCGCCAGTGCAAAGCACTTACCCCGGAGTGTCCGCACTTTCCGGAACGTGCTGATCTAGGTCAACACAGACGGGATTATGTGGAAGCACTATTCCCCCAAATATTCTTAACTTTCACTCGACCAGCAGAAATGCCGCTAGCCCAGGCGTAGTCAACCATTTTCACTTACCGCTTACTTTTGTATCTCTGTTAGTAGCAAAATTTCCTAACTGCTCACCAGTTGCTTAGTAATGGTTATTTATAAACTAGGGAACAGCAGGTTAAAACATATAAAATAATTACTTATCGAATACTTTATGTCAAAATTTTATGAAAACCTAATGAAAAAGTTTTATACGCTCCAACCACCCACCATGAAAGCTGTGGCGCCCACTAATGGGCCGTAGGGGCTGGGTTGACTACCACTACCGGAAAGTGTGACCGAGCGGTTCTAGGCGCTACAGTCTAGAACCGCGCGACCGCTACGGTCGCAGGTTCCAATCCTGCCTCGGGCATGGATGTGACCCTTAGGTTAGTTAGGTTTATGTAGTTCGAAGTTCTAGGGGACTGATGAACTCAGAAGTTAAGTCGCATAGTGCTCAGAGCCACTTGACCACCACTGCTCTATCTCATCTGTCTCCTCCAGCGTAGAAAAACTAGACATTGTCTGTTCGCTTCATACGTCTCCACACAGCCGTCGTTCACCTCTGTCTCCTATGGCTCGTGTTGCACCACAGTTGCCTCGTGATCGATTTTGGATAGAGCCATTTTACCAAGCACGGTATACTATAACCATAGTGGCACGCGAATACACTGCTGGCTATTAAAATTGCTACACCAAGAAGAAATGCAGATGATAAACGGGTATTCATTGGATAAATATATAATACTAGAACTGACATGTGATTACATTTTCAAGCAATTTGGGTGCATAGATCCTGAGAAATCAGTATCAAGAACAACCACCTCCCGCCGTATTAACGGCCTTGATATGCCTGGGCATTGAGTCACACAGAGCTTGAATGGCATGTACAGGTAAAGCTGCCCATGCAGCTTCAACACGATACCACAGTTCATCAAGAGTAGTGACTGGCGTATTGCGACGAGCCAGTTGCTCGGCCACCATTGACCAGACGTTTTCAATTGGTGAGAGATCTGGAGAATGTGCTGGCCAGGGCAGCAGTCGAACATTTTCTGTATCCAGAAAGGCCCGTACAGGACCTGCAACATGCGGTCGTGCATTATCCTGCTGAAATGTAGGGTTTCGCTCGGATCGAATGAAGCGTAGAGCCACGGGTCGTAACACATCTGAAATGTAACGTTCACTGTTCAAAGTGCCGTCAATGCGAGCAAGAGGTGACCGAGACGTGTAACCACTGGCACTTCATACCATCACGCCGGGTGATACGCCAGTATGGCGATGAAGAATACGCGCTTCACATGTGCATTCACCGCGATGTCGCCAAACACGGATGCTGTAAACAGAACCTGGATTCATCCGAAAAAAATGACGTTTTGCCATTCGTGCACCCAGGTTCGTCGTCGAGTACACCATCGTAGGCGCTCCTGTCTGTGATGCAGCGTCAAGGGTAACCGCAGCCATGGTCTTCGAGCCATGCTGCTGCAAACGTCGTTGAATTGTTGGTGCAGATGCTTGTTGTCTTGCAAACGTCCCCATCTGTTTACTCAGTGATCGAGACGTCGCTGCACGATCCGTTACAGCCATGCGGATAAGATGCCTGTCATCTCGACTGCTAGTGATACGAGGCCGTTGGGATCGAGCACGGCGTTCCGTATTACTCTCCTGAACCCACCGATTCCAAATTCTGCTAACAGTCATTGGATCTCGAACAACGCGAGCAGCAATGTCGCGATACGATAAACCGCAATCGCGATAGGGTACAATCTGACCTGTATCAAACTTGGAAACGTGATGGTACGCATTTCTCCTCCTTACACGAGACATCAAAACAACGTTTCACCAGGCAACTCCGGTCAACTGTTGTTTGTGTATGAGAAATCGGTTGGAAACTTTCCTCGGCGCCAGCCTTGTGTGAATGCTCTGAAAAGCTAATCATTTGATTATCACAGCATCTTCTTCCTGTCGGTTAAATTTTGTGTCTGTAGCACGTCATCTTCGTGGTGTAGCAATTTTAATGGCCAGTAGTGCATTTACAATCTTAGTTGTTTCGGAAATACAGCTTCCAACCTTGGCCCGAAGGCCAATGATCATACCCTTTTGGATGTCAGATAAATCGCTCCGTTTCCGCGTTACAACGACTGCACTGTTTTCCGCGTCCACCCGACTCGCTTTATGTACCATGCACCTCATGCTTCCACCTACCGTCTGTGAGTCGTTATTGCACACTGATGTAGAATATAGGCGGTGGCCAAATCAATTTGACTGGCCCGCGTATGATCACAACAACCGCCCAAATATAGCATCGAACTACAGTGGGGATCTCTTATACATAACGGCGGAGCAAATCGATACTGGTTCTCGTTAATCACAAGGACTAAGAGAACTGACTTATCTTTCTGGCGTCGACTTCGTCTCCGTAAAGATGACGAACGTCCGGGATAGGTCCTCACAGCTTCAATCCTGCCAGTACCTCGTCTCCTACCCTCCAAACTTCACAGAAGCTCTTCTGTGAAGATGGTTCGCAGAAGAGATTCTTTGAAGTCTAGAAGGTAGGAGACGAGGTACTGGCAGAATTGAAGCTGTGAGGACGGGTCGTGAGTCATGCTTGGGTAGCTCAGATGGTAGATCACTTACCCGCGAAAGGCAACGGTCCCGACTTCGAGTCTCGGTCCGGCACACAGTTTTAATCTGCCAGGAAGTTTCAGACTGCTGTAGTTACTCGAACCGATGTGTGTGTGATGCTTCGTGACTTACCGCAACGGAACAACGCATAAATATCACGTTTTGTTACAAACTGCAAGACCTACGACCATGACGTATACGACTTTTCCACTACTTTGTTTCAAATCCTACTTATTTATGACGAATGCAGCTCACGAGTGTAGGTCTGCGTGAAAGTAATTTTTCTTGACGATTCCTCCATTGAGAGTGTTTTAGGTTGTATAAAAATTCATTTTTTAACTTAATGTCCTTATAAAACACAGCAACAAAACACTTCACATTTGGTACTAGAGCATCAAGGTAATATACCATCAGCCGTGTACGAGCTTTTTTCCGCTGTACCAGCTTCAAGAGGTGCAGAGTAGGATCTCAGCAACTCATTGTTTCCACTATCGTTATTGCCTTAAAAGGCACTTCTGCCCCCGTCATCTGGAGTGTAAGCCTGACCTGCTCCCATTGGAGAGAGGCAGCCAGTAATGCTTCAGCCTTGCAGCAGAGGGGAACGTCAGCAATTGTAGTAACCAGTCTTTTTACGTCGTTTCATTGTCTGGTTTCCTCATGCGCTTTGAGGAGAATTGTGACTCTTCGTTTGCCTGATTTTAGTGCAGTTGTTATTCTTGTAGCCTGAATAGTGCAGTGTAGTTTCACACCACCATAAACGCTAGTGTACTTCATCATTTCGTTCTCCGTTTGTATGATATGAACATGTGTTCACTGAGTTGCAGCTCAAATAGCAACTGGTTCATTTGCTTTTGGTGATAACTGGTTAGGTGTATCACAACGAACGCCATCTAAAACAGACAAGAGAGATTTTTTTTCTCGTTTCGCCGGAAGAAATGGGGAAGTGTAAGTGGACACAAAGGTGAAATTAGATCTGTCGGCACACGTTGCTCCGACGCACCTTTCGAAAGGAATGGGGAAGCGGGGAAATGACAGGGACACCAGAAGTATCTTTTGCAAAAACTTGAAGCAGCAATCTTGCAAAATGTACAGGACAGAATCCTCGTGAAGCAATTTTTACGACTTCTTCAAACGGTTTCGATGTAGGAAGAACACTTCGATAAGAGTAGAAGCTGAAGCAATGATTTAAATTTTGAGCCACAGCTAGGACGTGAACCTGGGTATCGCGCTTACTAGGTAGATGCGCTACTCTTGTAAGTAGGCTGTTCAGGGTTTCTTATTGGTAACGCCACGTAGCGCTCTGTATGAAAATCACTGGCTGTGCTGTGTGCAGTCTGTGGCTGGTTTGCATTGTTTGTTTGGTTGGTTGTTTGAGGTTTAAGGGACAAAAGAGCAAGGTCATCAGTCCCTTGTATCAAATATGGTCCATTCCGCTAATGGGACATCTCAAGAAAGTCATAACAATAAAAGGGAAAAAGCTAAAAACGTAAAAGGGTAGTCATGTTGTCAATGGTAAAAACAAAATGAGGGAAGTCTGCAAGAGAACGAACCCAACGCTATGCTGAAGCAGCATAGGCAAGACCACCTGTGACTTAAAAGGTGCAACCGCTAGAATGTAGAAGTACGTATGGGAAAAGGAGACTAACCAATCCTTAAAAAAAAGTGTAAAAACAGAGTAAAAGGGGAAGAAAAGAGGATCTCGGTCAGGGAGGTGAATCGGGAATCTCCGAACACGGCGTACAGTGGGAGACACCCAAACACTCACCGCCCTGCCCCAACACCAGAGAGCGATTAAAAACCTTAAAACTGAGAATAAAAACCACTTTCCCGGAGGAAACCGAGAACCAGAGAGACCATCCGGGAATCGTCAGCCAGCATCAAAGGTAAAGTGTGGGGGAGTCTGTACTTGGCACGCAGAGCCAAAAGAAGGGGGCATTCAACCAAAATGTGGGCTACTGACTGGAAGGCTCCACAACCACAAAGTGGGGGTGGCTCATCAAGCAAAAGAAAACCATGAGTCAGCCTGGTATGGCCAATGCAAAGACGACACAGTGTGGTCGAGTCCTTTCGGGAGAGGCGAAAGGAAGAACGCCAAGGGCCACCTTAATCGCACGAAGTTTATTAGACAGGGGAGTAGCCTCCCAAGAATTGGGCCAGGACTGTGCGAAGTGGGATTTGATATGAAGCCGTAAATCCGCTGCAGGAGGGGTTACAGAAAACGGGGGGTAAGTGACTGCACCCCCAGCCAAACGATCAGCGAGCTCATTACCAGGGATACCCACATGGCCAGGGACCCAAAGGAAGTCAATGGAACAAGCAGCATGGTGAATATCAGCGAGATGGTCATGGATGGCAGAGACCAAGGGATGGCGCGAAAAACACCAGCCAATAGCAAGAAGGCCACTCATAGAGTCCGTACATAACAAAACGCGGTTGTGTTGGGACTGTTTAATAAAGGTAAGGGCCTGGGAAATAGCCATCAATTCCGCAGTAAACACCCCACATGTTGGTGGCAGCAGATGATTTTCCGTGACGGCATACCCCACATGATCAGCAGATTTAGAGCCAGCAGTGTAAAAAACAACAGCATCCCTAAACTCCCATAAAATTTGGCGGAAAAAGGAACGGACACCACCGGGGGGATGGAATCTTTCGGACCTCGGCAGAGATCCATCCGAATTCGAGGCCGAGGAACTAACCTTGGGGGGGGGGGGGGGGAGTGGAGGGGAGGGAGTGAGGAAGACAGGACAAAGAAGGAAGCTGAAAATCACGGCAAAGAGACGCAAGGCGGAGCCCAACCGGTAAACCCGCCCGTGGGCGGGAGTCGGGTGGGCGACGTCCATGGTCTGGGAACAGGATAGAATAGGAAGGATGAGTGGGAGAGGAACGGATAGCGAGTGCATAAGACACAAGAAACTGGAACCGCCGAACGGAAAGAGGGGGGGGGGGGGGGTTGATCCCAGCTTCAACCAGGAGACTATCAACAGGGCTAGTAGGGAAGGCACCGGTGGCCAAACGAATACCACGATGGTGGACTGGATCCAGCACGTGCAGTTTGGAAGGAGCAGCTGAACCATAAACTTGACAACCATAGTCCAAGCGAGACAGAACTAGAACATGATAAAGACGGAGAAGGAGGGAACGGTCCGCACCCCAAGAGGAGTGGGCAAGGAAGAGAAGGACATTGAGTTTACGGAAACATCCTACCTTCAGGAGTCTGATATAGGGTAGCCAAGTGAGCTTGTTGTCGAAAAGAAGACCCAGGAAACGAAACTGTGGGACCACAGGCAATCGTTGTGCATTGAGATAGAGCTCTGGATCAGGGTGGATCATAGTACGGCGACAGAAGTTGACCACCCGCGATTTTGAAGGAGAGAATTTAAACCCGTGTGAGAAGATCCATGCAGAGGCACGCCATATAGCTCCCTGGAGCAGCTGTTCTGCAGATGCCATCGAGGAGGAACTAACCCAAATGCAGAAATCATCCACATACAGGGCGCCATCCCCATCGATAGCAATGAGGAAAAGAAGGACACTCAAGACAGAACCCTGCGGGATGCCCGTTTCCTGGGTCCGTGGAGAAATAAAAACAGTACCAACTCCAACTCTGAATGACCGATGGAATAGGAACTGGCGGATAAAAATTGGGAGTGGGCCCCGAAGACCCCACTGATGAAGGGAAAGTAAGATGTGATGGCGCCAGACCATGTCATAGGCCTTGCGAAGGTCAAAAAAACACTGCAACCAAATGGCGGCGCTGGGAAAAAGCCTGCCGAACTGCGAATTCCAAGCGAAGCAAATGATCGATTGGATTCCGTCCCTCTCGAAAGCCACACTGATAAGGGAACAATAGATTCCGAGATTCGAGGACCCAATTGAGCCAACAGGCTACCATCCGTTCAAGTAACTTACAAACAACATTGGTCAAACTAATTGGCCGATATCTGTCAACAGATAGGGGGTTCTGACCAGGCTTAAGGACAGGAACCACGATGCTGTCCCTCCACTGAGAAGGGAAGTCACCCTGGAGCCAGATACAGTTAAGCACCCGAAGAAGATGTTGCCGTTGTGGAGCACTGAGATGTTGAAGCAGTTGGTTATGAATGGAATCTGGGCCAGGGGCCGTATCATGAGAAGAAGATAGAGCAGAAAGAAATTCCCATTCAGTAAAAGGTTCGTTGTAAGATTCTGACTCACAAGGGGTGAAACATTAGGTGGAAGCTTCAGCCCGCTGTTTCTGGTGAAGGAAAGCAGCTGGATAGGAGGCTGATGCTGATGCCACTGCAAAATTGGTCGCAAGATGTTCTGCAAGAACTAATGGGTCCGTCAAAGGCCATCTGGGAGGTGAAGGCCTGGGAGGGTGGACTGCCGATGGCAACCTTGGAGAGAGCGAAGTGTAGCCCATACCCGTGACAGAGGGACAGTAGAACCAAGGGAAGAAACGAATCGTTCCCAATATATCCACTTGCTCTGTTTGATTAAATAACGGACTTTAGCGCGGAGGCATTTATAGGTAGTAAGGCTGGCTACGGATGGGTGCCTCTTAAAGTGTTGCAAAGCTCGATGGCGATCACGGATGGCAATGGCAATGGCCGTACTCCACCATGGGACTTGCCGGCGACGGAATGGCCCAGATGAGCGCGGGACAGCAAGGCTAGCAGCGCGAACAATCGCGTCAAACACGTCACGTAGGACGTCATCAATACAACCCGACAAAGAGGGAGAAAACACGACCTGTGCAGTGTATAGAGGCCAATCGGCACGTTGGAAAGACCGGCGAGGTAACCTGTCCACCGGGCGGGCAGCGGGACGGGAGCGAGATAATCAACGGGAAATGGTCACTATCACAAAGGTCGTCGTGTGGCGACCAGTGTAATGAAGGGAGGAGAGAGGGAGAAGAAAGAGAAAGATCAATGGCAGAAAAGGTACCATGACCGGCACTGAAATGAGTAGGGGAGCCATCATTAAAAAGGCACAAGTCGTGGTCTGCAATAAACTGGTCTATAAGAAGACCTCGTCTAGACGGAAAGGCACTGCCCCACAAGGGATGATGTGCATTAAAATCCCCAAGGAGGAAGAAGGGAGGAGGAAGTTGCTGAAGAAGGGCAGTTAAGGCAGCAGGTCCTGTCAGGACGGAGAAAGATTGCAAACTGTAACCGCAAAGTCTAAGTGGACCCTAACAGCAACCGCTTCCAATGTAGTTTGAAGAGGAATCCACGTGCTAGCAATGTCTGTACGGACTAACGTACAAACGCCACCAGAAGCCCGCAGGGGTCCGACCCGATTTCGACAGAAAACACGGAACCCACGGAGGGTCGGTGAGTGAGCATCAGTAAAATGAGGTTCCTGGAGAACTACACAAGCTGCAGAGTAGGACGAAAGAAGGGATTTCAATTCCGAAAGGTGACGATAGTATCCATTACAATTCCATTGGAGAACCACAGAATGATGATTTAAATGGGGGCTGAACACTCTAAAGCCAGTCATACCGCTGTGTCCCCACCCGTTACCGACAAGGAGGGGGCGACATCCATGAACGACAGGTTAGAATCCGGTTGTGAAGTCGGGGAAGGGACCTCTGGTGAAACCAGAGGCTCTTTGTCCCGGGACTTATGTTTCTTCTTCTTTTCAGGCTGAGATCGAGGGGGGCTGTGTGGCATAAAGGAGCCAGCTGCAGCAAGATCAGGAACAGAAAGAGACTGGGCGACCTGGGGGCCAACAGACCGCGGCTCTCGCGGTCGTCGCGCGGCAGCAGACCTTTGGCCTGGAAGGTGCCGGGAAGGGGCATCCCGGGGGAGGCGCCCTTGACAGGCAGACGCCGAAGGAGTGGGACACTTCTCCGGCTGGGGAGGGGGAGCAGCGCCCAGAGGAGAAGGTGCGGGAGCCACAGGGGAGGGGAGGATGAGAGGGGTCCGGAATGGGGGCAAGGAAGGGGGAGGAAGGGCTGAAGATGTAACCAAGGTGTAACTAGATGTCATGGACACAGGGTGAAGACGTGTATATTTCTAACGGGCCTCTGTGTAGGTTAAACCATCGAGGGACTTATACTGCTGTATCTTCTTTTCCTTCTCATATACTGGGCAATCTGGTGAACGTGGAGAATGACTACCACGACAATTTACGCACACAGGAGAGGGAACACAGGGACTCCCCTCATGGACATCCACAGTCACCACAGAGAGGGGCCTGTGAACAGCGTGAAGACATGTGTCCAAAACGCAAGCAATTAAAACACCTCATAGGAGGTGGGATGTACGGCTTCACATCACATCGATAAACCATAATCTTAACTTTCTCAGGGAGGGTATCCCCTTCAAAGGCCAGGATAAAGGCACCAGTATCAATGCGATTGTCTTTAGGACCCTTCTGAACATGCCGAACAAAGTGAAACCCCCCCCCCCCCCTCCCCGCCATCCGAGATTGTCCCAAAGTTCCTCATCAGTTTGAAGGATGAGGTCCCTGTGAAAAATCACACCTTGTACCATATTTAGAGACTGGTGGGGGATAATGGACACAGGAATTGTGCCAAGATGGGTACAGGCACGAAGGGCCACAGATTGGGAAGCTGAAGCAGTTTTGATCAGCAACGAACCCGACCATATCTTGCTCAGGGAGTCCACTTCGCCAAACTTGTCTTCAATGTGTTCCACAAAGAATGAAGGTTTGGTATTGGTGGAAGTATCTCCATCAGTCCTGGTGCAAACTAGATAACGGGGGAAAGGTTTCGCCCCTAGCCAACGGGCCTGACCCTCTTCCCAGGGGGTAGCCATGGAAGGGAAGGCCGATGGGGCAAGAGTAGCAGCACTTGAAGAATCAGTTCCACGCAGAAAGACGGCCGCAGAAGAACAGCCAGAGTTCTGGACCCATATGCGTTTCATGTGCATAGCGTCCGCCCTGATACCACCCACTCTGATCAGGGGATCTCCTCATGGGCGCCACCCAGCCACAGCAAGGGCCGTCTGGCATGGCGGGCATTGCCAGGAGTTCTGATGCTCCAGGATGATGAGCAGCCACTATAAGGCATGCATGAGGAGGTCACAGGTCAGCTATCAGAAGTGTGATCCCTGTGTGTTCAGGGGGCTCAACCAAAAGGGTACATAGCGACCCCACCACATGGGATGGCTACCGTACTGGCTATGCACCCTAGCATCAGACAGCGACGTGAAAGAAGAGGTGGAATGTACTACGAGGGCGCACGTCGGAGACACTAGGTAAGATGCTCTTCCCCAAGTGGCTCACACTACAGAGGAGAAATTTTGTAATGGAGGTCAAACCCCAGAGGGGGACCAAGGAATGCCAAAAGGGGGAGATGATTACGCAACAAAGCCGAATTGTAAAACCAACAGAACCAGGAGGATAGCGGGGGCCAACATAAACAAGGACACCAAGAGAGGGAGAGGAGAGGGGGACGGGAAAGGAGCAAGGAGTGGAAAGGAGGGGAAGGGGAAGGAAATGCAGCCCTGGAGAGAAAGAAGGCTGCAATAGCTGGGGGCCCCGTACTCGCCACGCACGTATCCACAAAAGAGTTGTGGACCCCTTGGGGGAGGCAGTCGGCAGTTGGCTGTTAACAGCGCAGCGCAGTTGGAGGTGAACCGCCAGCAGTGGTGGATGTGGGGAGAGAAATGGCGGAGTTTGGAAATTTGTTGAGACTGGATGTCATGAACTGCTATATATATTATGAATTTTTAACACTTTTAAGGTAAATACATTGTCTGTTCTCTATCAAAATCTTTCATTTGCTAACTATGCCTATCAGTAGTTAGTGCATTTAGTAGTTTGAATCTTTTATTTAGCTGCCAGTAGTGGCGCTCGCTGTCTTGCAGTAGTTCGAGTAACGAAGATTTTTGTGAGGTAAGTGATTTGTGAAACGTATAGGTTAATGTTAGTCAGTGCCATTCTTTCGTAGGGATTTTTGAAAGTCAGATTGCGTTGCGCCAAAAATATTGTGTGTCAGTTTAAGCACAGTCATGTATAATTTTTCTAAGGGGACGTTTCACTCTCTATGCCACACTGCTACTGTGGCTACCGCAGCTGCACAAACTACTCTAGATCGATACCCTCTCTGTTCCAATATCGGACAGCCTCGGTAGTGCTGATTTCAGAAGTGAAAAATGGACTGAAGACGTGAATTGAAGTTTGTGTCAGGGAAGGCAATGGACTATGGTATTCCGTGTAGCTGTGGTAACGACAATGCTATGGTTGTGTAGTAGTCAGTACATCTGCCTAATAAGCCGGAGACACGTGTTCAAGTCCCAGTCAGGGCACAATTTTTCATTCATTACCTTAGCTTCTGTCCTTACCGAAGATAAAGTTGAGACTCATACGTCTCCATCACATTGACATAAAAAAGATTGTTGATGATGCTGGTAGTCAGTCAGTGACTGTATCACAGACTAACGCAAAGGGCATTGGAGATTAGAAAAAGCAGAGTAGTTACTACTCAGAAATATTAAGGTTGCGGGAGAACTGTTTTCGATATCTGCCGTGAGACCTATGGTAACAACGGAAGACACTTCAACAGCTGCAGACCGCGTAAATGTTACTGCGGTCCTTCTGCGTCCTTTCATGCTGGATATCTTTCCGTATGGAGATGGCGCCTTCCAACAGGATAACTGGCCATGTCACAAGCTCACACGTGCTATGGTTGTTCACGATTATGACAGTAAACTCACGTTGATATCTTGGGCACGAAATTCACCTGAACTGAAGCCGACGGAACACACCTGAAATGCTGTCGGGCGCCTGCAAACCCCACCCCATTAATTTACAGGAAGTGCGTGACCTAAACGTAGAAATTCGGTGTTACATACGCCGGGTAACTAGGACAATAATCACTATAATGAAAGACCAAAACTGGCCCAGTCAGAGCACAACAATGCGCGAACTTAGACCTCATACCTCGCTAAAGTAGCAAATTTTTCGGACACTAATAATATATTATCTCTTTCGTGATATGGATGCCCTACATTTGCAATTGAAGACGCGTTAAAAAGTTACCTAAATGTTACGGGCAAGCTAACAGTCATTTAATCAGGAATAATTAGTCAAGTCTCAATAAAACTCAACAGGTTATGATGGATAAAATTGTTGTGAATCTCATATGATAATAAATTAGCTGTCATTATTTATGTCAAAACAGCAACAGTATACAGGGTGTTACAAAAAGGTACGGCCAAACTTTCAGGAAACATTCCTCACACACAAATAAAGAAAAGATGTTATGTGGACATGTGTCCGGAAACGCTTAATTTCCATGTTAGAGCTCATTTTAGTTTCGTCATTCCAACGTGATCAAATTGTAAATTTTCACAATCAACATGTGTGGGCTGAAGAGAATGCGCACGCAATTGTGCAATCACGTCATCAACAGAGATTTTCTGTGAACGTTTGGGCAGGCATTGTTGGTGATGTCTTGATTGGGCTCTATGTTCTTCCACCTACGATCAATGGAGCATGTTATCATGATTTCATACGGGATACTCTACCTGTGCTGCTAGAACATGTGCCTTTACAAGTACGACACAGCATGTGGGTCATGCACGATGGAGCTCCTGCACATTTCAGTCGAACTGTTCGTACGCTTCTCAACAACAGATTCGGTGACCGATGGATTGGTAGGGGCGGACCAATTCCATGGCCTCCACGCACTCCTGACCTCAACCCTCTTGACTTTCATTTATGGGGGCATTTGAAAGCTCTTGTCTACGCAACCGCGGTACCAAATGTAGAGCCTCTTCGTGCTCGTATTGTGGACGGCTGTGATACAATACGCCATTCTCCAGGGGTGCATCAGCGCATCAGGTATTCCATTCGACGGAGGGTGGATGCATGTATCTTCGCTAACGGAGGACATTTTGAACATTTCCTGTAACAAGGTATTTGAAGTCATGCTGGTACGTTCTATTGCTGTGTGTTTCCATTCCATGATTAATGTGATTTGAAGAGAAGTAATAAAATGAGCTCTAACATGGAAAGTAAGCGTTTCCGGACACATGTCCACATAACATATTTTCTTTCTTTGTGTGTGAGGAATGTTTCCTGAAAGTTTGGCCGTACCTTTTTGTAACACCCTGTATATATATGGAGCCAGTCCAATCTCAAAAACTAAGAGCGTCATACGACGGTAAATATGCACTTTTATTTGCTCTCTACTAAATATTGACGCGAGAAGCCTTATCTACCTCTGTGTGGAGGGTAAGTAACGAAGTGGGTACACCGTCATGTTACTAAGAGTAGAAAAGAATACAATCAATATCAAAGAACGAAGAAAATTAACAACCTGTGCTTCAGAAATATATGCATATGTCAATAGTGTCATCCACGTGATAATGTTCTGTACTGTAATGGAACATAATAGGTTAAACGTTGTGTATATAGTTGTCAACTTTCCTTCTTTTGGGACTAATACTGTTTAGCCAGGAAAGTGTTAAAAATGAAAATATACATATCTTATTTAGGACGACACACTTCAAAAGGATACTGCAGCTTTCTTGGGAAATTGTATACGCACAGGTCTGTGACGGAAAGTTCTTTATCCTCCTTTCACCTTCCTGAGGTCAACACTTTCCTCTTTTTCAACACATATGCAATGTAATGAAGGGGCAAGGGTACTGTTGGGGTCCTGACATTAGCTGGCAGAAAGAGTGGGTGTAGTCATTTCAGTGCGCGGACTGACTTATCATGAGATTTGAATGTACGGAGAAAAATTAGTACCGTAAGTAACTAGACGTGGGTAGCTACACAACTGCTTCTATGTTAAATTTCAACTGTTTTATTGTTTTACTAAACTGAAATGTCTGATAAAAATATAAAATGATATGCGCATGAATAAACAACTTACTTAGTGACTACAAGGTACGCCACAAATGCCGGAACTTGGCTGACAACATTTTTTCCATTCAGTCAAGGCGAAATTCCACTATTGATGTCTTAGCTGGCATACTCTAGTTTTAATCTTAGAAGCACTCTCTCTAGCGTTTCCTTGTAAATATTCGTAGAAAATTTGCTTTAGCGGGCATAATGCGGAATAGTTTGACGAAAGAAAATTTAAAAATTACAAGTCCAGTTGTACTTATAGCAAAACCCCCACTAACAGTTAATTAGTTCAAAAACTATCACATCGCGCACTCAAAGTATGATCTTTTTATTGCGCAACTAAAAGGTCTTTAATGTGGCAGGTATTGCTACATCCAATGATTACAGTCACTGAAGAAAATTAACAATAATATCGCTCATCTTGTATTTGCAATCCAACGACGATTGCTTTGGCTCGCAATTAAAAATGTTGTCTAGGTACCAAGACTGTCGCTGTCGGTGCGAAAGGCACTCGGATGTTAATTACGCCGACTTGAAGAACTTACGAAGACAATCTTTCAGGATTAATTTGATGATTTATGTTTTTCATTGCAATGTGCTTCATACTTTTTTAAACAGTGGTCACTTGAAAATAATTCTTGACACGCACTTTTCACAAAAATTTCACATTTATTAAACTTTTTATACTTTCGCATGTTCAAAGCATTACTTCATCATACAATTTCGCAGCCGTTACTGCTATTAATAAAATTCACAACATTTTTCATTGTCCAAAACTCAGACTCATCTTTTCATTTCCAACACAAAGTCAAGGCTGTTCATATTCAACACAAAAACTTGACTACTCTGTACGCTTCCGCGCCAAAAATCACAGGCCAGCATCAAAGATAACAATAAGTACAGAGATATTAACACTAGATGTTATATCGATTTCAACATCTCAAAATATCGACGTACATACATATAAAAATTAAACCAAATTTGGATAGAGTGAAAAATATGAGACATTACGTAGAAAAATATTCATTAATCTACGGTATCGAAAGTAGGGTTGGCGGGCGTATCGGGTTCGCAAATAATTAACCATTACATAGTCCAATGGTTCTGTTGCTGATCAAGTTATAAGTGCTCAAAATTGAAGAGGTACTTTTACAAATCATCATGCTGTGGAACCCTGCCAGTGTGGTACACATACTCGGAAGGATAAGGGATTTTTAAACGCTGTTACCCTATAAAAGGTTCCATACACCGACAATGTACATTCAATGGCCATCAATCAGGCCACTCTTTCAAATCGCTCTCCCGTCAGAGACCTCTGTAACTACTGGTGTAACTTTGTTCTGTCTCTCTGTTGGTGGCCTGACTTGAGCCTTCGCTTTGTCCACACACTATTATTGTCACGAGGTGACCAGAGATGCTGTTCTTGCTTTGCACATCTGGAGCAGGGGCAGGTAGTATAGCTTGGTCTCCCTGGCACGACCTCCTGCGCCGGCAGCCTTTCCGACCCAAGCAGCGCTGCCGAGAGCCATCAAATATTCACGGTTGGGGGGGGGGGGGGGGGGTGAGGGGGGTAGGGGTGAGAGAAGGTACCCAGGCATAGCCAAGAGCAGCCAGCTAACCCATCGCCGGCTTTCAAGGCCTGCCGCAGGCAGACCGCTTCCCTCCTACTGGAGAACAGCAACGTCTACGACGGGAGCATAGCGTGCATCCCCTGTCGCCAAGACCAAACCCATTCTGGCACGTGACTTCATTGTAATGCTCTTTGATTGAATTATACAGGGCGGTCCATTGAAAGTGACCCGGTCGAATATCTCACGAAATAAGCGTCAAACGAAAAAACTACAAAGAACGAAACTTGTCTAGCTTGAAGGGGGAAACCAGTCTGCTAGGCAGTCCTGTTCAAACCCGAAATCAGGAATTTGATTAAATGGACAGTATGGTTCCTATCATTAGTGTTGAAGGGAAGAGAAGTTTTCTAGAGTTGTTGGTCATTAAAAAGGAGAGGACGGATACCTCTATAAATGGGGTTCGATCGTAACGACTGCTTGCCATGATTAAGGGGTTACTTATGTACCTTAAGGTTACACTAAACAACATGACTTAGATATATTGTAAATTTGTACTCAAATTTATTGAACATAGGATTGCCTGATGATTGCATTGTGTGCCGAATCGGTAGCCACCAGATAAAATCAAGGAACTTTTAACTTTAGGATATAAAGTTATTGCTAAAGTGTACTGATCGCTATTCGAACGTACAACATGTCGCGAACGTGCAGAATATGGTATGTGTAAGTTAGTCTCGGATTGTGGGAAAACCCACCAGTGTGTGTGTGCTCTTTTGTAGAACTGATCACAGGCCTCGTTCGTGAAGCAGTTCAGACTTCCACGATGTATACGATACTTTTAAAAGTGCATGTGGTCTTAGTTTGTGGCAAATATCGCCAAACTGTTAAAACTAGCGGCGCTGTTGCATGCTGAACGGAATCCTGATCGTGACAGCTTATCACAACCTAGCATTGCAAACATTATACATATTTTAAAGAGATTGTAAACGTGAAGAATAAAATTTGCCACGCAAACAAGAAAAGTAAACATTTCAGTAGCGCCAACATACAGTACACTGGTCAGTGCGAGGCAGTTTGAATGTGCATATGGGACAAGCAAAGGACTTTTCTGTGAACACTACTTTCCATTAAACTTCAAGCTTTCTGTAATTTGCTACTTCATCGGCTTCATGAGAAAACTTTCAAACTCGATAATAGTTTGTAATGTTGTTGGTTTAATTTGCTATGAAAGCGGGTTAAAAGCTGTGAGCTGTCTGGGGAAGTTAACCTTGCATTACTGCGCAACTGTTTCACCAGGTATCCAGTCTAGCTTACCAAATTCCCAACCAGACTAACATTAATTATAATCTTTTAATAGTCATACGACAACCGGTGATTATATATACCCACGAAACATGGAGCCAAGATTGGGAGACTGCATACAATACTGCATTCATAAAATAACACACGAAGAACGTTGAAACATATGCAAGAGGAAATTAACCACAACCAACCGATTCAATTTTCACCCAAAGAAGTTACGTTAGTAGCGCAATCCTGTCCGTCATGAAATTACCACACACTGGTATACTAAATTCATACTAACTCTCTGTGAAATCTTCCCGAAAAGAATAGCTGAGGGTTACTTTGATGATTACACCACATGCTTCACGTGGTCAACTTGGTTTACACAAGGAGCGTAACTCCACAATAAGTTTGATAATTAAAATAAATTACATCGAAACGCGATTTACTGAAGAAAAACCTCGAACTGGTTACTATCGTCTTACTATTAACCTGATGGGTCAAACAACTGTATAAGCACGTGGTACTGGTCTCACAAAGTACACCCCACGTGGGTTGAACATAAATAAAAGTTGCTATATTGAAAAATATTGTCAAGACGAGACGTTATAATCTCACGCACATTCGCATTTAAGATTGACGATCTTAAGAGTTACTGATCAACACGTGGTTCCACGTTACTCAGCAAGTAGTGACAAAGCAACTACCGGAAGATATTCTGAACTTCACACGCGAATTACACTGCGTTGCAATTTAAGATAACATTAGATATTTTAGAGCTAAACCTGAAATAAAGGTGATTAAATTTTCAGTTGGGCTGAACTTAAGAAATCCATTGTCCTACGGACTTAGCAGACACGCGCTTAGCCGGAGATCTTACCACTTCAGACGCTCGCTGCGGACAGACTGACCTGGTCCCTTCCTGAGGGTGGCTCACAAATACAAACGGAAGTGGCCAGAGGGGCAGCTTCCTATACCAACATGACAAAGGATGGACAGGACCATACTAAGGATAGAAACTCTCTGCTTTTAGAAAGCGTAGCTACCTGTTCCGACGTTGGTCCTACTGTTCTCTAGCATACAGGCTTGTCTGCTACCCTCAAGCATGCAACTAGAAGTACATTTGCTCATTCATCCTCTCACACAGAAGGGAAGGGGGATGACAGTATCTTATCATATACAGTATATAAAAGAGAGCGGATGTAGGTTCCGTATGAAACCGTGTAACATGAATTACATATAAACTGTGTTTTAAAGTGTAGTAGTGTGACAGATCGTTCTTGTTTATGTGTAAAAGTAACACGTTCCACTACTCAGTCTCCTCCCAGATAGTCAGAAACGCCACAGTAACTTTAGAAGAGGAATTTATGCCGTAAATGACAACAGATTTAAGAAATTAACATGAAAGGAATCCAACAGAGACCTTTCAAGTTCTCCAAATACCGAATACAGAAACTTCAAAGTTCTACGTACAAACCATGCGAACATCAATCACAGCAAAATGCTCCACTGTCCGGTTGAAAATTCACGCTCAATTAGAGCAGTGGAGGACTACGACGTCGTATGTCAATATGTGCTCAGGGCGTTTTAAGGAATCTCGTCCATCTGCTACCACCATGACGTGTCCCGCCGTTTCGGCACGGATAATTACTGAGCTTGTACACAGAGTATTTAGAGAGGAAATACAAAATCCTGTCCACGCTCAGCAGAGGTAACACATCCGAATTTTAATTTGTAGGGAAATTCAAAACGAGAGGTCCACAAGGAATTATAGACGACTCCACAAGACATGAAAGTTCGTGTGCAATTCAGATGAAGTTCGGCGGTCTGTCCACAACCGCTTTATAACGTGAGTAGATAATAAGTGTCAACATTTTGAGCGCTTGATATGACAGTTGTTGTCTCGTTACTATTTGATCAAGTTAAGTTCGACACATCTCATGTAGTAGAAGTCCTGATCGAATGCTCTTTCCAGCGTCACAGAAACTGTCATATACTTTCACTAAAAAACGAAGTTCTTTCGCTATATCTTAGCCAAAATCGCAGCTCGTTATCTTAATTTGTTCTGGATTGACACTATCTGGTCAAAAGAAACCGGCCACGCCTATTGAATGCAGTATTCAGCGCTAGGTGCATGAGAAGCGGACCTGCTAGTCCACCAGTGTAACAGGAGGCGTGAAGTCCAGAAGCATGTGCATCATGTCTGAGATTAACACCTCTGATAACAAAATCAAAACAGTTCGGAATATTATTACAATGGGGACAGGGCAACCAAGAGTACAGGATGACGGCATCACCATCAAAGCGAATGGAAACTTGACACACAAGTCGGAAGTCGACAACATTCTGAATAATCATTTTTTAAATGTTGTACAGAAAATAGGATCTAAATGTTCATTAGAAGAAGCAAGGCAGTAAATGGAATTGGATAGCTCTCTGAAGCAGCGTATTTTCCCAGATAGACTGAAGTATGCTATTGTTAAACCACTGCATAAAAAAGAGGATACGTCTGATGTCAAGAACTACCGCCCGATCTCTCTTCTGACTGCCTTATCCAAAATTCTTGAAAAAGTAATGTATTGTAGAGTAGCTTCATACCTTTGTAAAAATAAAGTTTTAACATAATGTCAGTTTGGTTTGCTGAAGGGATTTTCAACGGAAAATGCTATATATACTTTCACTAATGAAATATCAAATGCTCTGAGTAACCGGAAGACGCCCGCTGGGATTTTTTGTGATCTATCGAAGGTTTTTGATTGTGTAAATCATGGAATACTTCTAGATAAGCTAAAGTACTGTGGTATGAATGGGACAGTACTCAAATGGTTTAAATCATACCCAACTTGAAGAGTGCAGAAAGTTTAAATAAGTAGTTCACATAATATTCAAAAAACTGGTGATTTCTCAAACTGGGGAACAGTCAAGAATGGGGTGCCGCAAAGGTTGGTCTTGTGACCTCTGCTGTTCTTAATATATATTAATGAATTGCCATTCTATATTCACGAAGATGCAAAGCTGGTACTTTTTGCCGATGACACAAGTATAACTATCACACCCAACAGACAAGAATTAACTGGTGAAATTGTAAACGAGGTTTTTCAGAAAATCATTAAGTGGTTCTCTGCAAATGGGTTATCATTAAACTTTGACAAATCACAGTATATACAGTTCTACACAGTAAATGGAACGACAACATTAATAAATATAGACTCTGATCAGAAATCGGAAGCTAAGGTAGAATATTAAAAATTTCTAGGTGTATGCACTGATGAGGGGTTGAACCGGAAAAAACACACTGAGGATTTGCTGAAACGTTTGAGTTCAGCTACTTATGCTGTTAGGGTCACTGCAAATTTTGGCGATATACATCTCAGTAAATTAGCTTACCACGCCTATTTTCAATCTCCGCTTTCGTAAGGCATCATATTCTGGGATAACTCATCATTGAGTAAAAGAGTGTTCATTGCACAAAAGCGTGTAATCAGAATAAATGCTGGAGCTCATCCAAGATCATCCTGCAGACACTTATTTAAAGAGCTAGAGATCTTCACTGTAGCCTCACAATATATATATATATATATATATATATATATATATATATATATTCACTTATGAAATTTGTTACTAACAATCCGAACGAATTCAAAAGTAATAGCAGTGTACATGGCTACAACACTAGGATAAAGGATGATCTTCCCTACTCAAGGTTAAATCTAACTTTGGCTCAGAAGGGGGTAAATTATGCTGCCACAAAAGTCTTTTGGTCACTTACCTAATAGCATCAAAAGTCTGACAGATAGCCATATAGCATTTAAAAGAAAATTAAAAGAATTTCTTAGTGGCAACTCCTTCTACTCATTAGATGAATTTTTGGATATAGTAAGTGGGAAATTTCCCCAACCCCCACAAAAACACATTAAAAATATTAAGTGCCATGTAATATTTTGTGTAATGTAATATCTTGTTTGAACACCTTTTATTAACCTGACACGTTCCACATCATTACGAAGTGTCGTATTCATGATCTATGGAACAAGTACTAATCTAATCTAATCTCTAATCTATTGTGTTGTCAGTAGAGGTGCTGTAACAGCAGAATGGATCCGTCTGGTCAGGACAACTCACTGCCTGTCATCTTAGCAACAAATCCATGAGGGACAATGGCTATTGGTTCAAATGGATCTGAGCACTATGGGACTTCTCCATTATACTCTCACCTTGATCGAAACTACTGGTAACAAATCCAGAAGTACACATTTTGATTGATTCATTGTCTTCCTTTAATCCGACCTGCTGGGGATCTGAAACGAGCAGTAATCATGAATGGATCGCTTTAATGCTCCATACTCATTGTTCAAATGGATCTGAGCACTGTGCGACTTAACTTCTGAGGTCATCAGTCCCCTAGAACTTAGAACTAGTTAAACCTAACTAACCTAAGGACATCACACACATCCATGCCCGAGGCAGGATTCGAACCTGCGACTGTAGCGGTCGCGCGGTTCCAGACTGTAGCGCCTAGAACCGTTCGGCCACCCCGGCCGGCCATGAGGGACATTTCTGCATTTCTAAGACAGCTTAAGTGGACCGTTGGATACATGATTGTTACGTGGAAACGTGAACGAGCAACCATTGCTAATCTAAGACCAGGCAGACGACGTATGCTGACGGACAAAGACCGTTGACCATTGCGGGTGTTGGTTGTAAAAATTCGCAAGAAGTCAGCGGAAGCAACCACTCTCGGGTTCAAAAGAGCTGCCCGCCCAGCACAATGAATGTGCGTAGAGCGTTAGTAAGAGTGTGGTGCAAGAGGTCGAGTGGCTCCTCATTAGCATCACATTTCTAAAGTCAGTGCTAAACGACGTTTGATGTGGTGTAAAGAGCAACGTTACTGGACAGTGGACGACTGGAAACGAGTGGTATTGTGGTAAATCACGCTATACCTCGTGGCAATCCGATGGGAAGGTTTATTTTTGGCGAATGCTTGAAGAACCACACCTACCATCATGTGAAGTGCCAGCAGCAAAGTACGGGTCGGGTGGTTATTCGTGGTTTAAGTGTGATCGACTTATTACACTTAAGAAAATTCTAAAAGAGGAAAGATTTTACAGCGTTATGTTCTGAATGCAATGGAGGAACAGCTCGGAGACGATGACTGTATCAGTATGACAGTGCATCATGTCATAATTCAGCATCTGGGGACAGTAACATCCTGAAATGGATTGGCCTGCCCGGAGTCCCAAACTTAACTCAACGGAACAACCCTGGGATGAATGAGATTTTCACTCTGCAGCGGAGTGTGCGCTGACATGAAACTTCCTGGCAGATTAACTGTGTGCCGGACCGAGACTCGAACTCGGGACCTTTGCCTTTCCGAATCCCGAGGCTGTGGCTAAGCCATGTCTCCGCAATATCCTTTCTTCCAGGAGTGCTAGTTCTGCAAAGTTTCGCAGGAGAGCTTCTGTGAAGTTTGGAAAGTAGGAGACGAGGGACTGGCGGAAGTAAAACTCTGAGGACGGGGCGTGAGTCGTACTTGGGTAGCTCAGGTGGTAGAGCACTTGCCCGCGAAAGGCAAAGTTCTCGAATTCGAGTCTCGGTCCAACACACAGTTTTAATCTGCCATGAAGTTTCAACCCTGGGATGAGTTACAACTTTCGACTTCACTCCGCACCCCAGGCAATTATATCTCAGTCCAAAGCAAGGCAAACTGATGGAAAAAAATATTATCTCTCACTACGTGGGAATCACAATAACAGTGTGCGAGCAGTATGGGACGTAGATGCTACGACATGGAAGTGTGGATCGGTTTGAGAGACGTCTACGGATAACCGAGCTGGTTAAGGCGACAGCTCGAAATGAGCGGAAAATCCGGGTTTGAATCGCGGTCTGGAACAATTCTTCACGTGTCTACAGTAAACTACACAGCTGATGTAATATCGTATTCGCAGACTGTCAATACGTCTCATAACTAATGTTTATGTACATGTTAACAAACCTCTGTTCTTCAGAAACACTTTTCTTGCAGTTGCCAGACTATAATTCATATCCCTCTATTTCAGGCATCAAAAAATTTTATTTATCTACGATCAAAACTCATCTACTACTTTTTGTGTCTCATTTCCTAATCTAATTTCTTTCACATCGTCTGATTTAATTCGACAAGATTCGATTACCCGTGTTTTGTTTTTGTTGATGTTCATCTCATGTGCTCCGTTCAACTTATCTTCAAAGTCCTTTGATTTCCGATAGCAATACGTTGTCATCAGCAAACCTGAAAATTTTTATTACTCTTCCCTTGACTTTAATTCCTTCACCAAATTTTTCTTTGCTTTCCTTCACTGCTTGTTCGATGTACAGATTGAATAATATCAAGGATAGGCTAGAACCAGGTCTCTCAGCTCAATCACTGTTTCCCTTTCATTCCCGACTATGTCGGCTAGTTTCTGTAAAAGTTGCAGATAATCTATCAATCTCTATATTTCACTTCTGCTACCTTCAGAATTTCGAATACTGTATTCTAGTCAGCACTGTCAAGAGCTTACTGTAAGTCTACAAATGCCATAAACGTAGCTTTGTCTTTCGTTAACTTATCTTCTAAGATAAATCAGAAGGTCAGTATTGCCCCGCATATTCCCACCTTTCTTCGGAATCCGAACTGATCTTCCACGAGGTCAACTTCTACTAATTTTTTTCCAACCACCCGTAAATAATTCGTATCTGTATATTGACTGACAGTCCGGTAATATTCACAGCAGTCAGCAACTGCTGTATTTGTAATTAGAATTACTACATTCTTCTTGAAGTCTGAGGTATTTCGCTCGTCTCATACATCTTGCACATCAGGTGGAATAGTTTTGTCTTAGTTCCGCTCTCTCAAGGAGATCAGCCATTCGGACTTCATGTCGTCTACTCCAGGAGCCTTGTTCCGTGTCAGGTCTTTCATTGTTCTGTCAGATTCTTCTCGGCGTATGATATCTCCCATCTCATCTTCATCCATGTCCTCTTCCCTTTCTTTAAAATAGCCTTAATTTCCCTTGTATAGCCCATCTATACAGTCTATCCACCTTTATTCTACGACGAATGTAAATGAGGACAGTATTCAGTCGCAGAATCCGTAAGTTACCGCA
Organism: Schistocerca cancellata; assembly: GCF_023864275.1. Lineage (NCBI taxonomy): Eukaryota > Metazoa > Arthropoda > Insecta > Orthoptera > Acrididae > Schistocerca > Schistocerca cancellata. Next base: position 213,173,908 of record NC_064627.1, read on the forward strand.
GACCTAGATTTCGAAAAAAATGGCTCTGAGCACTATGGTACTTAACATCTGAGGTCATCAGTACCCTAGAACGTAGAACTACTTAAACCTAATTAACCTAAGGACATCACGCACATCCATGCCCGACGCAGGATTCGAACCTGCGACCGTAGCAGTCGCGCGTTTCCGGAATGAAGCGCCTAGAACTTCTCGGCCACCACGGCCGGCTAGTTTTCTGTATGCGAAAGTTATCTTCCACACCGTGACTTCATGTGTGTTGCATGTGTGGCAAAAACGGTCGAACGGTATTGTCGTATTATATGTTTTACTTCAGACAGCTTTCAACTAATATGTTTTGGAAAACGCATATTAAGCGAGTTGACATAAGGTAGCACACTTTAAGAACTGTGAACTTGGCAGTGATTAATGTAAATTCTGGAAGAAATATTATTGTCATCTAAATAAGAACGTCAGTATAGTATCATTCTCGTTTCCGGAATGAGATTTTCACTGTCAGGAAATTTCATATCATTCCCGTTGCTTCTGACTAGTCCATATCTAGATAAAGTCGACAGGGGATTCCTATCGTCGCCAGATGGATTATGCGCTCATCAAAACGACGCAACAGCTGCATTTTAACATTGGCGGACCCGCCACAGTTTTTTCACTGCCACCACGGAGCGGCTGACAACGTCACACGATGTCATCCACCAAGCGCAGATAAGCAACTTTAAAATGTTGCGTCGTCATGAAGTTCTTCCTCTCCGAAAACTACTCAAATAAACTATAGTCTACCATAATCCTCACTGAATGAACCTAACAGCTGTTCATTAATAAATATAATTCTGTAGTAACTAGACTCAAATAAGGGTGTTTGGCAACATTGCCTCTTTTTACTCGTGTGCTTCAGTATATGTGTGTTCAGTGAAGTTGTTAGAAAATTTTACGTATTTAAATATTTTATTTGGTAAAATGTGTATAAGTGGTGCCATAAGTGGTTACTGCTTCTGACCAATGAAAATGATCTAGATTGTTTCTCATTGGTGCAAGTTCCAAATAAAGCGGGAATTTTAAATGTAACAGCTGTACAATGGTAAAACTTGACCAGAACTCTTCATGTTGCAACATTTTCAAAGTCGTGAGTGAATTTTCAGTTAATTACAGCAAATATTACAATTTGTTCACCTATGTTACAAAGATATTCACGAGATTTTGTTAACACATATTTTTGGGAGTTTTATTTAGTAATTACTAGCATGACTTATACGGTAACTTTGTTTTATTTGTTGGAGAAAAACAACCATGGTAGAGGCAGGCAGCCATCCACATTTGGCACAGTCTTCAAACACAGAAAGGTCTTGATCGCACAGTTGTTTATTAACCGTTACGCAATTCAAAATTTCATCATCAGACTGGATGAAAAGTGTAAAAGGAAATTAACGATAGCAGATACGTACATAGAAACGTAAGTACGTATCTTAGTAATCCATACACAGGATTTTCAGTTAATATCGTACTTACGTTTAAACCAAACTTTAATAAAAAGGCCACGAAAGTGAGCACATAGACTGAACATAACACAGATTTTGCCTCATACAGGCATAGTTGTCAGTGCCCTTGTCTATTCGAAGAGAACCAGTGCTAAACTGACTGTAACGATCAAGATATCTAAGAAGTAAACGAAGGCGCCAGCTTTGATTGACCATAGAAATGAAGTCAAAGAGTCAATTTAAAAAGAACTATGCATTGCGATGAACTATATGTCAGAACAGCGGGAAAAACTCAACAAAGAAACATTTATACGGACAGAAACTCAATTTAGTTAATAACCAAACCAAAAGAGATGTTTGTAGCCATTAACTGGTGTAGTGGGATACAAACATAAACCCGATTGTGGATCAGAAATAAAATGTAAGCTGTGAAAGAATAAGTTTACAGCCATCACGAAATAAAATGTTACAAGAGTACGACCAAAGGTAGTCATATTAAAATATTCGAAAACAGAATAGTTCTATTTTGTGACGATTATTTACTAATAACTATCTCTGCTACTTTGTTCATGAGGAACCCTATCGTTGCACATATCATGCTATGCAACTTCTACGTACTGCCAATACATGAGTTCCTCCTCCATTAAAGTAGCATAAATGTATCTTTGTCAAGTTGTTCACGATTTTCTGACATGTAGTTCATCACAATGTACACTTTCTTAAAAATTTACTCTGAATTATTTCTGTGTTCAGTGCTAGCGACACACACTGGCCTTCGTTTACTTCTTAGATAGCGTAATCGCCCAGACAATTTGGCACTGGCTCTATTCGGACAGACAACGGCACTGTCAAATATGCCTACGTGAGATGAGATCTGTGTTGCATTCTGTACATTCACTCGTTTTCGTGATCTGTTTACTGCAGTTTTATTTAAATATAAGTACAGCGTTAAATGAAAAATCTGTATGTGGATCACTAAGATGCGTTGCCATCGTTAGTTCCCCTGTACCCTTTGCCGGCCTAGAGGGCGCCTTGTCACGGTCTGTGCGGCTCCCCCCCCCCCCCCCCCCCCCGTGTCGGAGGTTCGAGTTCTCCCTCGGGTATGGATGTGTGTGAGTTAGATTAAGTAGTGTGTAGGCTTAGGAACCGATGACCTCAGCAGTTTGGTCCCATAAGATCTTACCACAAATTTCCAATTTTTCCTGAACACCTTGTTCTTCATAGCTTTATTATGAAACGTGTAACGCTTAACAAAGAATTGAGCGATCAAGACCTTTCTATATTTCAAAGTTTAGTAAAGAAATAGGTTCTTGCAGTTCCTAAGTTATTAAATTTTACCTCGTTATTGTTTTGGGTTAAATATTTAGGCATATTCACGTTCAAAATCGGTAGTTGATATAGCCAGAGCCGAGGCTGTTACTGGCTGTCATTTAGTGGAACGTACACGTAATTTTTACAATGTTGGTGTAAAAAGAAACTTCCAGTTTGAAGACATTTGACGAGTGGACAACGCAGTTTCTGTACATTTTGGATATTCGTGGTGATAAATGGAGTACAAAATGTGCTTCTCCAGTCCTACCAAGCGAGAGAGGTGGCGCAGTGGCTAGCACACTGGACTCGCATTAGCGAGGACGACGGTTCAATCCCGCGTCCGGCCATCCTGATTTAGGTTTTCCGTGATTTCCCTAAATCGCTCCAGGCAAATGCCGGGATGGTCCCTCTGAAAGGGCACGGCCGACATCCTTCCCCGTCCTTCCCTAATCCGATGAGACCGATGACCTCGCTGTCTGGTCTCCTTCCCCAAACAACCCTCCAACCTCCAGTCCTACAACTACAAAATGACGTCACGCCACTTTGCCGCCGCTCCCCGGAGTGCCAGACGGACGGGTCGCGTGGGACTGATGTGAGGGTCCCACCGCTGCTTCTCTCTCCCTCCTGGGTCAGCCAGCGCAGCACGTCCCCACGCAGCAACAAGTAGCAGCGAGCAGCAGTAGATGCCTCGTCCAAGAGCGCGCTAAAGAGCCGACAGCCTAACGAGACACACGCGGCGCAAACGCTTCAGAGCGAGAGTGAGTTGAGCTGTTAATGCACGGCATCTCACGAAAGTATCTCATTCACGATCTGATATTCTGAAACCTGTTATCGACAAGTAACAATCAGCAACAGGACAAGTTTAGTGCTCCAGGGTTTATAAGCTTATCGGACAAAATATTCGTCATCCACATAAAAGAGCACACTTTTTGCTACGGTGAACTGCAGATGATATGGGTCATGTACCAGGTGGTTATATACTCTCCACAGCTCACGTACGTCATGGCTGCGAAGTGATGCGTATGTGCCAGTCGCTGCAATCCGAGCAGCACGGTGACACCCACTTCGATGGATTTCGGCGAAGACCGACGTCGGCCGAAGAAGGCCGAGAGTTTAAAACTGGTGTACCAGTGCGAGCGCGGTCGCAAGGCAACCTATCTCACCGTGTCCGAACGTACAGATTTCCGACGGCAGCCGGCGAAATTCATATTAGTTTGTTTTCTTCGGCAGACTCGATCAACGTTCTCTCAGAAGACATATGGACTGTCAGAAACTGGAGGTGGTGGTGTGCAGCTTAAATATATTTTAACAAGTTCATTAAGCAGTGGACTCGCATTCGGGAGGACGACGGTTCAAACCCACGTCTGGCCATCCTGATTTAGGGTTTCCGTGATTTCCCTAAAATCGCTCCAGGCAAATGCCGGGATGGTCCCTTTCAAAGGGTACGACCGACTTCCTTCCCCATCCTTCCCTAATCCGATGAGACCGATGACCTCGCTGTCTGGTCTCCTTCCCCAAAACACCCCCCCCCCTCATTAAGCAGTTGCGCAATTATGGACACAATGTTATATATATACAGCTAACAACAATGATGGAACAATGTTCATCTGATAACTGTTACTCCAGTTACGCAGATGGATAGCTGATACGGTTTTTGAACCCGATGATGGTCTAATCCTAGATCGAAATCTATCGTCTGTATCAAAATATTCCGTTAAAGTTGTATATTGAATTAGATATAGTTCTTAGCTGATAAGTTCGTTTCCAGAAAGGAGGAGTTTGTGGAACCCTGAAGATGAAAAATATCGTAATCGGGATATAGCTCGAAATCTATGGACTGTAATAGCAGATTTATTGAAAATCACAAGTAGACAATATCTTTATCGTAAATTTTAGGCTTAAATTATAACCTCTGAAGACAAGTAGTTGAAGTGAGAAGGGTGGCGTATCTTACGCTTGAGGGTACGTCAGTGGATCTTATCTTTTTTCGGTTTCTGCTGAGTTGTCCGTTTAGATGTATACGAAATTCCACTGCCGCTATCGGAAATTGATGCCCAAATTATACCCTCAAAAAATTACTATTCCGGTACCTGAGGAAAAAGTGTACAACACTCTTCACTTTGTTTTCGAAAAAGACATAGCATATTTACAAGCATTCGGCGTATTTTTAATAGCAAAAGCCGCAATGAAACACTTGTCTCCAAGCATAGAGCCATCGTGGTATCCACCCTGCCCAAGGGGGTTAAAATCTAACCTACGACATATACACAGTAGATTCAAAGCTAACCTAACCTGCATCCTTGGCTCCGCCATAAACTGTCGCAGGATTCGGAAGCACTGTGACCCAGCTCTGGGCCGATGCTACTGGATCACCTCTGGCGACGGCCTTTGGCGAACACTGTCGGCACCACTGTGAACGCAGCTCAAGGTCAGTCGATGTGATGACATGACAGAATAAGAATACTGCCCGTAAAAAAGATTGCAACCGCTTTTTCAATGACAACTGAAATAGCTTCTGTCAGTGAATGCACGTTCATCTCAATTACCGAGTGGACATTAAGAAGGAAACTGCATGCAGCGCTTATTTGGAGCCTGATATCTCGCAGAAAGCCATTTCTCGCAGTGGTACACACAGCTGCAAGTCTAAATGGGCCAACAGTACATAAACTGGAAAACTGCTGACTGGAAGCGTGTAATGTGGTCCACCATTTTATCTCTTTCCGAACGATGCAGAGCGTCGAATGCACCTACGGACTAATGAGGGGTTTAACTCGCCCAGTTTGAGATACATGGTGTAGTTCAGGCCGTGTTTCGATGTGTTTTCCATACTGTGACTTGGGATCACACATATAGGCTACCGAGAAAATGAACAGGATGTTCATTTCAACATTCTCTGTAACCAGATGTTGCCCTTCTTCCTACATCATTATGGTGAGTATGCTGTGGACACCGCCATCTTCCAGGATGGCTACAAGCATGTTTACAATGCTGATCTGACGAACGCACAGGCACCATGTTACACATTGGCTAGTGTGCTGTGTCAGCCGATATTAATCCCACAGAAAATGTCTGGGACCTCGGGTAAAACGTAGCAGTCAATGTCTCCGCAACTGAGTAGTTTTTCGGGATAAAATTATCAGTGAATGTTTCCGCTGGATATGGCATACCTGAAGAAACATGTGTACTGACTTCGTCGCCGACATGATTCCATTACACTGGTCTGCGACATAAAAATTGTTTAAAATTTAATAAGTGATTTTTATAGTGTTTTCAACGCTGATTTCGGGAAAAATAGTGAAAAAATTCCATCACGTACTGTTAGTTCACAAACTGTTTATCTAGTTTTAGCTTTTTTCGATATTTCAGCACTCTAGTGAGTTTGAATTTTGGTTTTTATACTGTTATTTAGCCGTTTTTATCCTAGATTTACGTAAAAGAAAGAGTAATTAGGAGAAACCAGCAGTATTTTCATGTCAGTGCCTGTCTGTCACGGTGCCCCCTCCCCCGCCATCACCAAGCAGTGAGTTACTGCTATCGTCCTTCAGTTCAAAGGTCTTCCTCACTCTGTGCTTTTCACGTGTTGTTACTGGTGCTTTAAAGTAGTGATTGTTTTCTTGTGTTGTGTTCTTTTATAGACAATGGATAGGATGTATAAACTCGCCAGATTGCTTCTGCTACAATTGTGCTAACTATATCGTTAAAAAACAACAAAGAACATTTCCAATTTTGTTGAAAAAGTATATTTCGCCTGTTTTGGTTTAGCGTTAGGCGATTCCGATAAGCCTTGGGGCCCACAGAAAGTTTTTTCAGCGTGTGTTGAAGAACTGAGGCAATGGTTTCAACATAAAAAGCAGTGCTTACATTTTGGAATACGAATGGATTGCAGAGAGCCCAAAAGTAATACTGATGACTGCTATTATTGTTCTTGCAACGTACGAGGTTTCAATTTGAAAAACAAAAAGGATATTTCTTACCCTAACATTCAATCACCCATTCACCCTGTTCCTCATGGACCTGAAGCATTAAAGTTCATTTTCTCAACTCTCGTCTTGACTACTTCCCTGCCAACCTTGATGATGTAAGCGAAGAGCAGGGCGAAAGATTCCACCAAGACATAAAAGAAATGGAAAGAAGATATCAAGGAAGATGGAACGTCAACATGATAGCGGACTACTGCTGGATCATAAAAAAAGATGATCCTCAACGAGTCCACAGCCGGAAAAGCAATAAAAGAAGCTTCGACAGAAAGCGAAAGCGTAATTTTAAGGACTTGCGAGCTTAAAGAGAAATTGAAGTGTACTGATGTTCAAATGTGTGTGAAATCTTATGGGACTTAACTGCTAAGGTCATCAGTCCCTAAGCTTACACACTACTTAACCTAAATTATGCTAAGGACAAACACACATACCCATGCCCGAGGGAGGACTCGAACCTCCGCCGGGACCTCCTAGACGATTCGGCTAATCCCGCGCGGCAAATGGAAGTGTACTGAAAATGTAGTTTAGAGAATGATTTATAAATAAAATAAAATTTTATAACGTTCGAAAAAATTTGATAAATTGCTTAAATTGTGTTATTATACCCAAAAATACTCCCTTTTTTTGAGAAAACCTGACGTTATAGCACAAAATGGATTTCATTTTTGAAATCAGCGCTGAAAAGTACATGAAAGTCAGTTATCAAACTTCAAACAACTTTCAAAAAATATTTTTTGCAGACCTGTGTTATCAATGCTACAGCCGGTCTTCGGTCATAATGACATGCCAGTTTCTTGTTCAGTGTGTCTTAATCCATTTTTACACCGAGATGAGGAAGCTACTGCACCTTGAGATACATTTAACAATATTCTTTATCATGGTAGTAGAGGTAAGATACAGGGGGTAAAAACTTTATCCATAAGTCATACAGAAACCAGACTACAGTTACAAACGCTGCAGAAGGGCGGTATAGTTGAGGAGTCAGAGCTGCATAGTCGCCGTCTACGGGCATACTCGGTCGCTCAAGCAAACCACAAAATTTGAGTGACGAAGCACAGCATACACCACTGAATATTGTATTCATCCAACCCAACCGGTAGGATTTCTTCTTGACCGTAATTAAAATCGACTAACTCATCACATTGATGGGCGGCTGGTTTTTGTAATACACCGCTGTAAATATGTTATCCTGAAACAAAAGGCTAATTGAATTCGTAGAAATTAAGATCCACGTGGACATATAAGTGAATGACTATTATGTCCGAATATTTCATCTACATCTACATGGATACATTTAAGTCCTGGCGAATGGTTCATCGAATCACCTTCACAATAATTCTCTATTATTTTTTGGAACTTTGTGGTTAGTTCTTATGGGACCAAACCGCTGAGGTCACCGCTCACTAAGCTTTCACACTACTTAATCTAACTTACACTAAGGACAATAAACACACACACACACACACACGTCCGAGAGAGAACTCTAACCACCGATGGGGCAAGCCGAGAGAACCGCGACAAGACGCCCAAGACCGCGCGGCTACCCCGCGTAAAAAACGAACACCTATACCTTTCTCTGCGAGCTCTGATTTCCCTTATTTTGTTATGATGATCGTTTCTTCGTTTCATCCTATTTAGGTCGGCGTCAACAAAATCGATGTTGATGTATCATTCTCAGCATCAACGTTTTTGAGATTCCCGATTCTCGCGCAATTTGTCTGCTACTGTTTTGCGGATTAGCCGCGACAGCATCTAAAACACCTACTTGGGCATCATCATTTGTTGCAGGTCGTGGTTGACGTTTGACATGTGGCTGAACATTTCCTGTTTCCTTCAATAACGTAACTATCCGGCTAACGGTCCGGACACTTGGATGATGTCGTCCAGGATACCGAGCAGCATACATAGCATACGCCCATTGGGCATTTTGATCGCAATAGCCATACATCAACACGATATCGACCTTTTCCGCAATTGGTAAACGGTCCATTTTAACACGGGTAATGTATCACGAAGCAAATACCGTCCGCGCTGGCGGAATGTTACGTGATACCACGTACGTATACGTTTGTGACTATTACAGCGCCAGCCGGTGTGGCCGTGCGGTTCTAGGCGCCTCAGTCTGGAACCGCGAGACCGCTACGGTCCCAGGTTCGAATCCTGCCAGGGGCATGGATGTGTGTGATGTCCTTAGGTTAGTTAGGTTTAAGTAGTTCAAAGTTCTAGGGGATTGATGACTTTAGATTATAAGTACCATAGTGCTCAGAGCCATTTGAACTATTACAGCGCCATGTGTCACAAAGCGAAAAAAGTGGACTAGTAAAATATTCATATTTCTTTACGTACTACACGAATATGTAATAAAAAATGGGGGTTCCTATTTTAACAAACGCAGTTGATATCCGTTTGACCTAGGGCAGCGCCATCTAAGGGGCCAACCATAGCGCCATCTGGTTTCTCCCTTAAAGGTAGACGAGTTTCGTTCTTTGTAGTTTTTTCGTTTGACTCTTATTTCGTGAGATATTTTGCCCTGTCACGATCAATGGACCACCGTGTATAACGACCGCTCGCCACCAGCTGATTTGTAGATAAGACGGTAGGTGGTAGCGTTCAGATTGGGTACGTTTGGAATTGCGCCCAGCGTTCAACAGTATAACTATGAACAGTGTCATGTGGGCAGACAGCCGCGTATGGTGCGCATGTCCCAAGCCTGGGTGCTCGACAGTGACCGCGTCGACAGCGCCGTCGGCATGGCAAAAGCGTAGCTCTTGTTTGGTGCCACGAAGTATTCTTTCGCACGCCGCGTCATTGACGACTTTGACTTACGCCGTACTGTTTACGATGAACAAATGGATACCCTAAATGTCGGAAGCTGGGACCTTAGCTACGTCAAGTAGAAGCGTTCCACTTCCAAAGCCTTTGTTCGGATGTAATCATTGCAGAATGTGAGTCGTAGAGCGGATTTTCGTAAACGGTTGCCATGGTTCTAGCACGCGTAAGCGACGGCCGCGGAGAGTAAACAACAGCGAGCACGCGCGCTCCGCAGACGTAAACACACAGCACGTCCGTACTGTACGGCTGCGAAGGCCGGACTATCACTAGACCAAGGATGCCACAGTTTATTTTCCAAGCTATTAAAAATTCGTTATTATAAATTTTCAGAACAGTCTCTAATGGGTTAGGAACCAGAACGTGTATAGGACAAATTATTTTATACTTTTTAGGTCGGAATAAAAATGTGTCACATTCAGAGTACGTTATTGTTTAAGAATTTATTACCTATTTTTCATTATTGTCTGTGCCAAATTTTTCAATTGATTACAAACATCCCTCTGAGAGTACAACAGGAATACCTGGTAAATTTCAGGGTTATTTCAGTTTCTGTTCACCTGAGTCAATCAATATGATTTTTCCTATGCAAATCTCCTGAAAAGACCGTGAAGGAAAAAATTAGAGAGACTCGAGCTCACACGGAGGCTTGCTGGCAATTGTTCCTCCTGCGAACCATTAACGACTGGCACAGCAAAAGTGGGAAATGGCAATGGTACACAACGTATTGCCAGTGACATACCAGACAAGAAGGGGATTTAATATTGCACTGGCATCCTGTTCTGAGATCTGTTGAAAGTTTTAAATCTGTAGTTCATTCGGAAGTTAGTTTAAAATCAATTGCAAAATTGTACCAAATAGACAAACTTGCAGATAAGAGGGCGAGTTTATAAAAACGTAATAAAAGGATCAACTGAAGACAAAGTCTGAAAATGAGTCCGCGATCATATTTTTGGCACTTTATTTTACAGGTATATCTTGATCACACAAATATTTACACTTCACTATTAACGGTTAACGGTTTCGGGCACTGCCATCTTCAGATCTATTACAAAAATCAGTGTGTACCCAACTAAGATCAGTTTGCTGACGCTAAAGATATACAAGCCCCGGAGCTACATACGAAAGATAAAATGTGTTTACATGATTAACAGTCATGTTACCAGCCGTACGTAACATATTCGCAATGGGCAACAGTCTGTTGGGTTGGGTAGTTTGGGGGAAGAGACCAAACTGCGAGGTCATCGGTCTCATAGGAATATGGAAGTTCAGATGGTTCTGAGAACTATGGGACTTAACGTCTGAGGTCATCAGGCCCCTAGAACTTAGAACTAACATAAGGACATCCCACACATCCATGCCCGAGGCAGGATTCGAACCTGCGACCGTAGCGGTCGCGCGGTTCCAGACTGTAGCGCCTAGAACCGCTAGGCCACTCTGGACGGCGGGGAAGGATGGGGAAGGAAATCAGCCGTGCCCTGTCAAAGGAACCATCCCGGCATTTGCCTGGAGCGATTTAGGGAAATCACGGAAAACCTAAATCAAGATGGCCGGACACGGGATTGAACCGTCATCGTCCCGAATGCGAGTCCAGTGTGCTAGCCACTGCGCCACCTCGCTCAGTGGCAACAGTTTGTGTGATACATTAGCTGAGGTATTTGTAAATGAGCTAGAAAATAAGTTTTTTGAAAAAAATCCTGACGTCTCCGAAAAAATTGTCTAGTACAGACGTTATGTAGATAACATCATACTACTGTACAAAGGTGACGAAAGCGAAATACGCGAGGTAGCAGAGAGATGGGTTGAGATACACGAAAATATTAAATTCGCAGTGGAACTGGAAGAAGGAAGTATAAGTTTTTTGCATCTTAGATTAACTAAGAGGGATGTAAGGCATAATATTAGCATATTTAGAAAGACGACGGCCACTGAAACGATTATAAATGCGAAATCCTGTCACCCCAAGAAGCATAAATGGCATACTTCAACAGGATACTAAAACTGCCAGTCACCCCTAATGACATGGTCGAAGAATTAAGTGTGATTAGACAAGTAGCGAAGGCAAACGAATATAAGGATCGTGATGTAATGAAGATTTATTATAAACTAAAATCAAACGTTTGTGACAAGAAGAACACAATAGAACCAGAGGGCAAGAAGTTTGTTGCTATACCGTACAATGGTGCATTTTCCAATAGATTTGCGCAGGCTTTGAGAAAAACCAAAATAAAAATTGGATTTCAAACGAAAGGTACAGTTGGTTGTAGGCTACGCCACAATGTTGACAACAACAGCAATAAATATTTGGAATCTGGTATTTATAAGATGAGCTGCCATGGATCCTAACTGAAAGTAGAGTATTAGGCACTTCTTACACTTCTACCAGGTACCGCCTCCTGGAACAATCTCAGTCAACATACTCGTCTGTTGGCGCGAACGTTCTCGTAAGTCTGCTAGAAAATTTTTCAGAACTCCATATGAACCTGCATGACTAGGACGCCTTCCGTATCTTGTGACATGTTTTATATCGATCAGACACGAAGGTATCTCGGGACTCGTTTTAGATAAAATACGTATAACAAAAACAAGAGTGCTTTCGGTACACAGTAGACACAGAAAATCATTCGGTAGGAAACATAGGCATAGGGTGACGAAGGGACAGTTACTGTACCTACTAGAAAAATGAGATTTATGTGCACAGAAAGCGGCAAGCGGAATTACTGCTGAATGAACAGAATGAATTTAACCTGAATGCTCATTTTGATGTATTCAGAAACCTACTAGTTTGAGCAGCGGCGAGCACCCAGGCGGGTTGGCGAGCGGTCGTGTGCGCCGGCCGCCGGCGACGAAGAGACTGGGACTTTCTCCGCAAGTTCCGCCGGAGGAGAACAAGGGGAAGCCACGATATGACGCCATTGAGACCACACTCCGGATGTATTATCGACCACCGATTTGTCAACTTTTAATCAATAAAATAATTGAAAAGCCACGATCGCTTCAATCGTTCATTAGATGACCGGTTTCAGCACTCTGAATGTGCCATCATCAGATCTGTGAAGGTATAACATAACAGGTTTGAGGGAGGGCTTACATGAGTTAACTATATACATTACAATTATTACAGAACCACATACCTGAAACGTAGATTAACATTTATAAAACCATATGGACATCATGGCATATGAGGCAGCCCCATCTGATAAAATCATTGTCACAACCAATAAAAAATAATAAAAACTGCTCTCATGGTCGTTCTTCCCATAAAATATAAAACTGAAGTCACAGGATAAAACTACCACTGCTCGCTTAACACCAGTCGGCATCGTCACTACCCTATTCCGCGCAGGCTTACCTGCTGTGATTCTAGCGGTAAGCAGTGGTAGTCTAATAAACGATTGAAGCGATCGTGGCTTTTCATTTATTTTAAAAACAGAGTGATCGCCCCACGACACACCAAGTGTTCACTTTTAATTAATAGTCACGGCTTCGTTAGTTATATATCATTTACGTTTATGGTGACTGATCTGTTGGCTGGAAGATTTTATTTTATAGACGTTTTTAATCTTATACTTCTTATACCGGCTTTTATACAATTGTATGTTTTACCTTGCCAGGCTAGGAGCTTCACATTATTATTATTTTCACTTCTTATGTGGCTTTTAAGTATGGATCCAATTCTACGTATAGTATGTCAGTACATGTTTTAATGTCAGACGCTCGTTTTACCATGGGAAGTAATGTTAGTTGATGTCTACGGATACCGCATTTTAAACTTTACATTTGCGATACTGGTTAATATTGTACCCTGGCTATAGTGCCCTCTGCTGGAATCACTTTCCTTGTATAAATGCGGTCACATTCTGATCACCAGCAGCACTTACTATGTTTCTACATATTTAGCTTGACGTTGATAGTACATCAGAATATTTTATGGTATGTATGCTTGTATAAAAGGCTGTTAATCAAGTTAATACTTTTTATCATTCTTATGTAACACGAGGACTTTTACAGATTTAGCGCCAGCAAATTGAACTTAGTTGCTTACACACTGTTTTTGTTTGTAACAGATCGGAAGATGGCGGTAGCCGAAACCGGTAACGGTGAAGTGTAAAAGTTTGTTTGATGAAGGCGGACCTATAAAATAGAGTAATATAATGAGTCACGTATACAAATGATTTTATTGATGTTCAATGTGTGCGAAATCTTATGGGACTTAACTGCTAAGGTCATCAGTCCCTAAACTTACACACTACTTAACCTAAATTATCCTAAGGACAAACACACACACACACCCATACCCGAGGGAGGACTCGAACCACCGCTGGGACAGATTTGATTTAAACTGGTCCTGGCGTCACTGAGTTACACCTTTATATCATCCCGTTTAACCTTCTCAATCAGCTGTAGGGGTGCTAGGGGGCTCTTATTGTCACAGCAACTTTCCCAGATTGCGAGTGACAGGTGCGCCCATATTGGTAGAAATAGCTTGAGGAGCTACAGATCTGCACCAGTAAATCGACTGAGATGTAACAGACCATTTCTGCAAGAGGTAACTTTCACACTTCGCGCCTGTGAAGGCTGTGACGCAATCTACTAAGCACAGCCACAATTGGCAGTTGTACTATTCGTTAATGCTATTTTGTCACCCACTTTTCATCTCTACTCCCTCTCCTATTCCAGGTAGGTGATTCTTATCCACATATCACTGCACTGTGATCCATTTCTGAGTTGTGTTTAAAATTTCAAGTCTTTATATAATCGTGAAGCTCTTTTAAAAATCCGTTGCAAAATTAGTACCGAACAGAGAGACAGACAAGAAAGCGACCTAATAAAAACGTGTTAAAATCGTTCATTTGAAAATTCAAGGAAGTATGAGGGGTGAAAACTTGTAGAAATCTTGACAGGTTCCAGAGGACGGACTGCTGCAGGATGAAGTAACGTACAAAATTCATCTAACCAGATTTTGTACTGCCTGCTACGACAACAAAGTCGTTTCTTTTTATTTAATGGATGATTAGATAGACCTCTTTAAGTGAAAGGTGTTGCGGCAAAGCGCTCGTTAGTGCATGATGTAAAGCTTTTGGCAGAAGTAGCCGGGAAATGATTGAAATAAGAGGGCAGAAGCACCAACCCGATTCCCATTATGCTGTCTGAAAGAGAATGGAGGTGAAATAAGGCAAATTTCACACCTGTTTTGAGGAAAAGGTTCATCGCATACGCCAACACGCTTTATACTATTCTAAGCGTCTTTCTTAAAACTCACAGATGCTGGTGACGTTGTGTTAGAACAAAGTCACCCCGGTATTTGTCTGTTCAAGATGTTTAGGAATGTTAATTATATCAATTATTAGTCATATTAATCACATACAAACATATTTGTCTATTCGTGTGCTCTCACTGAACCAAAAACATTGTAACAATATTTAGAAATAACTTTTGATGTCATAGCGGTACTGGGTAACTGAAACAGCCAGTCCAGATTGGAGCAATAATTTTTTAATTCTCGTAAAAGATTCCAGTTTAAGTGCGCATTTTCAGGCCAGAAGTTCTGAAACTATAACAAGATGGTAGCAGTTACCGACACAGCCATCTTTATACTTCTACAATTATTTTTAATCTGTTCATGAACTTTCATAACTAGCATAACGCTGAGCATGAGGCGGGACACAAATTGTTTTTGTGGCCCACCTGTAGGACAAGTTATGACAGGGATGGCAATACTTGCGAGGCTGCTTGCGTATGGGAATCATTAGAGTTCGATGCCGCATATTTGCTTGTCCGAATGTATCGGTTATATTAGACTCCTTGGATACATGTACGCGAAGAAATGGTTCTGTGTCATGCTCAACAGAGGACAAGGTTTTTACGTTCTGGCGCTGCTATCATGTTTACTACACGACATTTCGGCGGTACATCTGCTGCCATCATCATGTGCGATTGTTGAGTACACAATTACGCTGGAACTAAACGAACATCAGAAACGGCGGCTCCCTTGCAACCCGGGTCCAGGCCACTGCGCCTGCGAGAAGCGGAAGAGATGCCCCTAGCGAAGCGAATTGCTGCGCCGCCGGCGGTAGAAACAAGCAAAAGTGACAAATCGCTAATTAAGATGTAGCGGCTCGAAAAGCAGACCGTTGTTGTTTTATATCGGATAAAATAGGAAGCTGCTTACAAGAATAATATACAGAAGAATGGAAAAGAAAATTGAGAATGCGCTAGGTGACGATCAGTTTGGATTTAGAAAAAATAAAGGGACGAGAGAGGCAATTCTGACGTTACGGCTAGTAACGGAAGCAAGGCTAAAGAAAAATCAAGACACTTTCATAGGATTTGTCGACCTGGAAAAAGCGTTCGACAATATAAAATGGTGCAAGCTGTTCAAGATTCTGAAAAAAGTAGGGGTAAGCTATAGGGAGAGACGGGTCATATACAATATGTACAACAACCAAGAGGGAATAATAAGAGTGGACGATCAAAAACGAAGCGCTCGTATTAAGAAGGGTGTAAGACAAGGCTGTAGCCTTTCGCCCCTACTCTTCAATCTGTACATCGAGTAAGCAATGATGGAAATAAAAGAAAGGTTCAGGAGTGGAATTAAAATACAAGGTGAAAGGATATCAATGATACGATTCGCTGATGACATTGCTATCCTGCGTGAAAATGAAGAAGAATTAAATGATCTGCTGAACGGAATGAACAGTCTAATGAGTACAAAGTATGGTTTGAGAGTAAATCGGAGAAAGGCGAAGGTAATGAGAAGTAGTAGAAATGAGAACAGCGAGAAACTTAACATCAGGATTGATGGTCACGAAGTCAATGAAGTTAAGGAATTCTGCTACCTAGGCAGTAAAATAACCAATGACGGACGAAGCAAGGAGGACATCAAAAGCAGACTCGCTATGGCAAAAAAGCATTTCGGGCCAAGAGAAGTCTACTAATATCAAATACCGGCCTTAATTTGAGGAAGAAATTTCTGAGGATGTACGTCTGGAGTACAGCATTGTATGGTAGTGAAACATGGACTGTGGGAAAACCGGAACAGAAGAGAATCGAAGCATTTGAGATGTGGTGCTATAGACGAATGTTGAAAATTAGGTGGACTGATAAGGTAAGGAATGAGGAGGTTCTACGCAGAATCGGAGAGGAAAGGAATATGTGGAAAACACTGATAAGGAGAAGGGACAGGATGATAGGACATCTGATAAGACATGAGGGAATGACTTCCATGGTACTAGAGGGAGCTGTAGAGGGCAAAAACTGCAGAGGAAGACAGAGATTGGAATATGTCAAGCAAATAATTGAGGAGGTAGGTTGCAAGTGCTACTCTGAGATGAAGAGGTTAGCACAGGAAAGGAATTCGTGGCGGGCCGCAGCAAATCAGTCAGTAGACTGATGACAAAAAAAAAAAAAAAAAAAAAATAGGGTTCCTTATTTCGATGGATTCCTTAGCACACAATCCCAGTAACGAGAAGCCGGAGCAGTAATTTGCGTCTCTTCAAACGACATTTTATGCCCTTCATTGAGACAATGTTCGGCGACGGCAGATTTTTCAGCCTGAGGCAGACGTATGTGACGCAGATGTTCCACACATCGGTCATCAACAGAGCCAATAGTCTGTCCAATATAATCCTTTCCACAATGACAGGGAATTTTATAAACTCCAGGCTTTCTCAACCCCAAATCATCTTTAAGAGATGCAAACCGAACTTTAGTCTTGGCCAAAGGCAAGAGAACACATTTAATATCATGTTTCCTGAATATTGTAGAAATTTTGTGTCCGGCGCTAGTTCACTTGATGGTCCAAAGTGAAATGCACGACTAATTTGATGATCGGTATATCCGTTGAGGTTGAATACAGCCTTAAGACGATCCAGGCTCCTGTGTCAAATTTTCGGAATCAGGAATGGCATAAGCTGTCTCGACCAGTGTACGTAGAACTCCCATGCGCTGATGTGGTGGATGACACCTCGTAGGATGGAGATAGCGGTCCATATGTGTGTGGGCGTAAAATGTCCTTTAAAAACTAAACTCCTCCAGAGCAGGCCTTGAAGGCCCAACGGTACTGACCGGCCATTGTGTCATCCTCAGACTATAGGCGTCACTGGATGCGGATACGGAGGGGCATGTGGTCAGCACACCGCTCTCCCGTCCGTATGTCAGTTTCCGAGACCGGAGCCGCTACTGCTCAGTCAACTTGCTCCTCAGTTTGCCTCGCAAGGGCTGAGTGCAACCCGCTTGCCAACAGCGCTCGGCAGACCGGATGATCATCCATCCAAGTGCTAGCCCAGCCCGACAGCGCTTAATTTCGGTTGATCTGACGGGAACCGGTATTACCACTGCAGCAAGGCCGTTGCAAACCTCCTTTAAAGAAACGCAATTTATTGCTGTGACTTTTCGTTACTGAGATTATGTGCTGAAAAATCCATCGAAATATGACCATCCGATGACATTATTATTAGACATAAAGATTTTCCTTTAAGCTAGATATGGAACCCTATTGTATCTGATATAAAACAACAGCGGTCTGCTTTTTGAGCCGCTACATCTTTCGCCCGTTTCTGCCGGCGGCGGCGTTGCAATTCTTCGCTTCCCAGAGGACAGCTCTTCCCCTTCTAGCGGAGGCGCAGTGGCCTGTATCTGGAATATAAAGGAGCCGCCGTTTGTGATTAACACACAGTTGCGCCGTCTTTGAGTACTACACTACTCAGCAATCTCACTCGAATATGGTGGTCAGATAGATCGCAGAAATATCTTGCAGTGGACACTATTATATCCGCTTTTCTCTGCCTCGTGATGACTGGGTGTTGTGTGATGTTCTTAGGTTAGTTAGGTTTAAGTAGTTCTAAGTTCTAGGGGACTGATGACCATAGATGTTAAGTCCCATAGTGCTCAGAGCCATTTGAACCATTTTATTATATCCGCCAGCATACACGTGAAGAGCATAAATATTTAAGGTGCCGGAAATATCTGCGGAATTACAACGTGTGGAATGGTTGGCAGAGCTTTCCTTTATAAGGCTTAACGTCCATTAAACAGTCAGCAATTGTCGACCGGTACGGTGCAGTAGCTCGATGAACCAGGTCCTCACCCCATCAAAGGATATACGTATTATTTTATTTTGTAACTAAGTTGTCTGTATGTTAGCTTTGAAGGTAAACGCCTCTATCGTACTTGGTCCACTTTGTTAAACAGTGTGTTAAGGGGATAAGAGCACATACTTTTACTGGTAAATGAGGTCAGTGTACTGGATAACATTACGTTGCTATTTACTTCGTTTTCCAACTAATAATTATTAGAGTAGTATGTTTTTAGGTTGGTTAGTACCTCCAAATAAATGTGGAAGGGCAGGCCATTAACGCTCATTTTCCCCTGGGCAGCAGGTCAGGTGTTGAAATGTGGATGGGTGGACGCAAAACAGTTTACACTGACGGGCGTATCCCACCTAATCGTGCAGCTACGGCCATGCAGAAAACATCAGGTACTAAATTATGTGAAGTACTTGCATGAAAATTGTTAGCGAAAAACAGCTAAGACACTAAAGTGAGTACATATGAAGCTACCAACGATCACAAAATCTGCGCTTTTATAGCTAACACCCTGTACATTTCAGAACCTCTGATAAGAATATTGTCGCTTAGACTGAAACTAATTTCCAGAATTAACGAAGAAGTAATTGTTGTGACCCAAACTGATTGTTTCTGTTTTACATAGAACTGTGCACGTGAACAAACGCCACTTGTATTTCGATACATCTCAGAACCTCTGATTAGAATGTGGTCGCTGAGACTGAAACTAATTTCCAGAATTAACGAATAAGTAACTGTTGTGATCAAGGCTGATTGTTTCTGTTTTACACAGAAATATGCACGTGAACAAACGCCACTCGTATTTCGATACCCAGTTCTTATCCTTTTGCCGTAGCAACAGGCTATATGTAGCGATACGCGCTGCCTTGGCCAGTAGCCATCCACTACTGTATAGAGGTCTTCTCTAGACCTCTACATTAATTACAGCATTCCTCGATACTAATCTATTTTCCTTCTGCGCGTCCCATAATGTCATCCATCCAACCCCCTCTTTTCATTACGTGGGCATTTGCTTCTTTTTTATCTCTTGAAGCCAGCAAAGAACTCCTTATAAGTACCATCCATTCGCCTGGCTATCTCATTGTTACATCCGTTGGACTCATAATTACGTCTTCTGTTTCTCCGTCCCACAGACTTGTTTGCCTGTTTGGCCTGATAATTCCCACGGTGCAACTCTCCATCGATCGATGAGCAAGGTCAGCTTCTGAAATTTTTTCGCAACAACAATCGATAACTTAGTGAAACATGTAAAAACACTGAACATTGCAAACTTTTTGTTCCAGACCCAATGTAAGTTTAGTGCTGAAGAGTACGAGTATATGTAGTTTACGTCAAGCACTCAAGGCGGTTTCTTTTCTGGTGGTATCTTTAACTTTCCATCCTGTCGTCTTCAACTAGGCTAAAAATAATATCACATGAACTGGAACTATACTTCGTAGTTATTATGTATTACTTTGCAATCGAAATTGTAAATCATATCAGTCTTACTACTATTTATCTGTCTTCGCACTGTCAGTCTGGTTCTATTAGGTAGTTCCATTAATTGCTGCAGTTGGTCTGCAGTGATGCAATCGATACAGCATCTTTGAGAGAACTAACACGTACTCCGCCTTCGATTTTGTAGATTCAGAATGTGTGATGCTGAGACTGATTTTAGCCTGGTGGGAGCTGTAGCATCGAGAGATGCACTTTTTTGTGCACCAACAAAGGTTGAACGAATTGTAACCCAATCTGAGAGACGTTTTAGGCACGTAAGATATAGCTATCCAGTCCGGTCCCACTATAAAGAGAGAAAGTACACTACTGGCCATTAAAATTGCTACACCACGAAGATGACGTGCTACAGACGTGAAATTTAACCGACAGGAAGAAGATGCTGTGATATGCTTAGCTTTTCAGAGCATTCACACAAGGTTGGCGCCGGTAGCGACACCTACAACATGCTGACATGAGGAAAGTTTCCAACCGGTTTCTCATACACAAACAGCAGTTGACCGGCGTTGCCTGCTGAAACGTTGTTGTGATGCCTCGTGTAAGGAGGAGAAATGCGTACCACCACGTTTCCGACATTGATGAAGGTCGGATTGTGGCCTATAGCGATTGCGGTTTATCGTATCGCGACATTGCTGCTCGCGTTGGTCGAGATCCAATTACTGTTAGTATATGGAATCGATGGGTTAAGGAGGGTAATACGGAACGCCGTGCTGGATCCCAACGGCCTCGTGTCACTAGCAGTCGAGATGACAGGCATCTTATCCGCATGGATGTAACGGATCGTGCAGCCATGTCTCCATCCCTGAGTGTACACATGGGGGCGTTTGCAAGACAACAACCATCTGCACGAACAGTTCGACGACGTTTGCAGCAGCATGGACTATCAGCTCGGAGACGATGGCTGCGGTTATCCTTGACGCTGCATCACGGACAGGAGCGAACCTGGGTGCACGAATGGTAAAACGTCATTTTTTCGGATGAATCCAGGTTCTGTTTACAGCATCATGATGGTCTACATCACGGTGAACGCACATTGGAAGCGTGTATTCGTCATCGCCATACTAGCGAATCACGCAGCGTGATGGTATGGCCATTGGTTACACGTCTCGGTCACCTCTTGTTCACACTGAAGGCACTTTGAACAGTGGACGTTACATTTCAGATGTGTTACGACCCGTGGCTCGACCCTTCATTAGATCCCTGCGAAACCCTGCATTTCAGCAGGATAATGCACTATTGCATGTTGCAGGTCCTGCACGGGCCTTTCTGAATACAGAAAATGGTCGACTGCTGCCCTGGCCAGCACATTCTCCAGATCTCTCACCAATTGAAAACGCCTGGTCAATGGTGGCCGAGCAACTGGCTCGTCACAATACGCCAGTCACTACTCTTGATGAACTGTGCTATCGTGTTGAAGCTGCATGGGTAGGTGTACCTGTACACGCCATCCAAGCTGTGTTTGACTCAATGCCCAGGCCTATCAAGGCCGTTATTACGGCCATAGGTGGTTTATTCTGGGAACTTATTTCTCAGGATCTATGTACCCAAATTGGGTGAAAATGTAATCACATGTCAGTTGTAGTATAATATATTTGTCCAATGAATATCCGTTTATCGTCAGCATTTCTTCTTGATGTAGCAATTTTGATGGCCAGTAGCGTAAGATAAAATTAAAACCTCGTTTCCAAGCACAGATTCGAGCTGCGTATGTAGCTACGGGTTCAGCGGTAAGAAGCACGGGGCAATAGACCCATTAATTAAAAAACGAATCCTATCAGCTCAGTTATTCATTGAAAGTGGTTTTCCCGTGTCAACAGAAACTACTGACAGCTCGCTTAGACAGAAGACTGTCGAATTGTATGTGCGGAGCAAGTTCCGTGATCAGTAATAATTTAATTCATGAAATTCACAAGACAGCGCAAATCTACACATGACGTGGCCGTTAGTTCAAAATCCAATGCAACGGCTTCGTGGAGGGACACCAATGCTTCATGCGGTCGGAGAATTGGCGCTATTCCCCTGGACCGCTAACCTATGCGTGGTTGGATCGAACTGGCCCTGTCAGAAAAGCTATGTGAGCACCGGCATCTTAGCTCCCAGTTCATTTTTGCTCTCGAAGGAAACAGGGCGTGGGGATCTAGGTAGAAAAGCTTTTGAGAGACAACTTATCAGCCTCAGTTGGTTGCAGGTGTTGGTGGGCTTTACATCGTGGCTAGCAGTAGGCCGGTAGTTGACTCCATATTCACGATACGCCTCTATCACAGTCATAAATACACTCCAGGAAATGGAAAAAAGAACACATTGACACCGGTGTGTCAGACCCACCATACTTGCTCCGGACACTGCGAGAGGGCTGTACAAGCAATGATCACACGCACGGCACAGCGGACACACCAGGAACCGCGATGTTGGCCGTCGAATGGCGCTAGCTGCGCAGCATTTGTGCACCGCCGCCGTCAGTGTCAGCCAGTTTACCGTGGCATACGGAGCTCCATCGCAGTCTTTAAAACTGGTAGCATGCCGCGACAACGTGGACGTGAACCGTATGTGCAGTTGACGGACTTTGAGCGAGGGCGTATAGTGGGCATGCGGAAGGCCGGGTGGACGTACCGCCGAATTGCTCAACACGTGGGGCGTGAGGTCTCCACAGTATATCGATGTTGTCGCCAGTGGTCGGCGGAAGGTGCACGTCGACCTGGGACCGGACCGCAGCGACGCACGGATGCACGCCAAGACCGTAGGATCCTACGCAGTGCCGTAGAGGACCGCACCGCCACTTCCCAGCAAATTAGGGACACTGTTGCTCCTGGGGTATCGGCGAGGACCATTCGCAACCGTCTCCATGAAGCTGGGCTACAGTCCCGCACACCGTTAGGCCGTCTTCCGCTCACGCCCCAACATCGTGCAGCCCGCCTCCAGTGGTGTCGCGACAGGCGTGAATCGAGGGACGAATGGAGACGGGTCGTCTTCAGCGATGAGAGTCGCTTCTGCCTTGGTGCCAATGATGGTCGTATGCGTGTTTGACGCCGTGCAGGTTGAAACGTCCCCTTTGAACAATTTTACATGTGAAACGTCCACTTAGAACAATTATACAAGCCTGTGCTTAACCTGACACACAATATTATTTAGCGCAACGCAATCTGACTTTCAATAACCCCTACAAAACAATGGCCCTGACTAACTTTAACCTATACCTTTTACAAATCACTTACCTCACAAAAATCTTCGCTACTCAAGCTACTGCAAAACAGCGAGCGCCACTACTGCCAGCTAAATAAAAGATTCAAACCACTGAAGGTACTAACTACTGATAGGGATAGTTAGCAAATGAAAGATATTAATAGAGAACAAACAATGTATTTACCTTAATATTCATAATTGACATTCAGTCTTACAGATTATCAAAACTCCGCCATCTCTCTCCCCACGTCCACCACTGCTGGCGGCTCACCTCCAACTGCCCAGCGCTACGCGCTGTTCGCATCCAGCTATAGCAGTTCATGACAACAATGGCAGACAACAATTCAAACTAGCCACATACTGCACACAGCACAGCCAGTGATTTTCATATAGAGAGTGCTACGTAACGTTGCCAATAAAAAACATAAACAGCAAACTTACATAAAGAAAACATAAACAGCCTACTTACAAGGTGAGCGCCACAATCAGGACTGCATACGACCGAGGTACACAGGGCCAGCACCCGGCATCATGGTGTGGGGAGCGATCTACTACACTGGCCGTACACCACTGGTGATCGTCGAGGGGACACTGAATAGTGCACGGTACATCCAAACCGTCATCGAAACCATCGTTCTACCATTCCTAGACCGGCAAGGGAACTTGCTGTTCCAACAGGACAATGCACGTCCGCATGTATCCCGTGCCACCCAACGTGCTCTAGAAGGTGTAAGTCAACTACCCTGGCCAGCAAGATCTCCGGATCTGTCCCCCATTGAGCATGTTTGGGACTGGATGAAGCGTCGTCTCACGCGGTCTGCACGTCCAGCACGAACGCTGGTCCAACTGAGGCGCCAGGTGGAAATGGCATGGCAAGCCGTTCCACAGGACTACATCCAGCATCTCTACGATCGTCTCCATGGGAGAATAGCAGCCTGCATTGCTGCGAAAGGTGGATATACACTGTACTAGTGCCGACATTGTGCATGCTCTGTTGCCTGTGTCTATGTGCCTGTGGTTCTGTCAGTGTGATCATGTGATGTATCTGACCCCCTGGGACAATGAATTCACGGTGTTCTTATTTAAATTTCCAGGAGTGTAGTTGCGTCCGACTTTAGCTAAGAAGCTCGCGGTGGAATACTCGCAGCACATCCGGCTGACAATAAGCTCCAAATACGCGCTTCGCTTCGCTAGGGATTAGCTTCGGTGATAGAGCGCAAATCTCTGTCCTGCCTTCCCTGTCTGTGTAATCGCAACTCTTGTATACTCATGACTCATGACTTTCGTTTGTGATTCAGATCCTGGAGATTCTGTTTCTAATTTTCTGCGTCAGTTTTATCTCTATGGACTGGAAAATGGTTATCATACTGCTCTTATGTTTTACGTCTTTTCGCACAATTGTTACTTGGCCCACAGGAAACCTGTGGATCTTCTGTGTAGTCCAGATCTGTGGACTGGCCAGTTTCCAACTTTCTGTAACAAGACTGCCTCCCATTTAGATGCGTTTTCATAATATACTCAGTTTGACTTGAGCTGTCTGACATTTACGGTTATGTAGCCTCTCACTGTTCCCTTAATTAATCAATTAATTTTAATCGCCAAATTAAATTCATGTAGCACGACTTGAAAGCCAATGCCACAACGATCTAGGACAGCAGGAGACTGTCAGATGAGTTCATTTTAATCTGATGGTAGGGAAGACGCTAACCGGCAAGTGATAGATGGTCTCTATGCCTCCGAGCGAGCCCTAATTTCTTTCATGTTATCTTCGTGACCCCCACGCGAAATGTACTTTGGCGGCAGTAGAATCGTTCTGTAGTCGGCCTGAAATGCCGGTTCTCTATATTTCCGCAATAGTGCCTCGCGGAAACAGCTTCGTTTTCCCTGCAGGTATTCTCAATTGAATTCACGCAGCATCTCAGTAATACCTGCGTGATAGCAGCATGCCTTTGAATTGCTTCGATGTGCGACCTGGTGGGAATCCCCAAACACTCGAGCGCTACTCAAGGATCGGTTGCACAAGGTTTCCATACGCCCTCTGCTTTACAGATGAGCTGCACTTTCTCAAAATTCTCCCAATAAAACGATAATTCGCTTTCTCTGCTATCATCCTGACGTCCTCATGCCAATTCATATCGCTTTGCGAAGTTATGCGTGGATATGTCTAGCAGCACACTATTAATGTTGTACTGGAACGTTACAGGATAGTTTCTCCTACACGTCCGCATTAACTTACATTTCTTCTAAATTTACAGCAGGCTGCCATTCATCACACTAACTAGATATTCTAGCTAAGTCGACTTGTATCACTCAGCGATGACACCTTCCAGTAGACCGCAGTGTCTCCAGCAAACAACTGCTTACCAAGTCTCACAGACAGATAGATGCCTGCTTCCGACAGGAGTTGTGTTGTGCACATGCGGAGGAGGAGCGCCGGTATTACTCTTCCTTGAGGCATTCCCGACTAGTCTCTGATCAACACTCGCTGCCCATTATAAAACTTGTTTTCTCATAGTTCAATTTTAGGCCGACTTCAGAGCAGACTAACACAAGTTGACTAACTAATAATTGAAGTTCTTCTCTACTATTTGCAAACAGAACAATATCATCGACGAACCTCAGATTTGTTAATGTCTTTGCCAGAATTTGTATTCCGTTTGTTTTCCAATCCAATTTAGACATTACTTTTTCGAGGATTGCTGAAAATAGAGTTACATTGTTTTGCAACCTTTTCCATGTGAATTTCATTGGTTCCTTCAAATACATTCACGAGCACTGTGTGGGTTTGGTATATCTTGCATAAGACCTTAACATTTCCCTGATCTATTCCCTGTTCTGTTGGAGCTTCAGACACTGGTGGTTGACTCATCGAACCGAATGCCTTTGGAAGATTTATGAAGGCATGCCAAAGTGGTATGTGGTATTCATTTGTTTTCCTAATTGTTCTGCGTTGACTGAGGACGTGACCAGTTGTACTAAAGCCTGCGCGGAACCCAGCTTACCCAGTGTGTTGGGCCAGGTCAAGTGTAGCGCTGAGTCTGGCAGTCCAAATTCAAGTAAAAGCTTGGTACAGTATGGAAAGGACGCTGATAGGGAGGTATTTCTTTATATCTGTAGTAGCACATTTCCTATGTATTACAATGATTTTGGATTTATTCTAATCTCTTGGTAATTTTCCACTGTGCAAATAACTCGGAATTGTGTTAGCTGAATGCTTTATAGATTCGTCATCCACCAGCTGTTAGATACCGATTGAGATATCATCACTGCCTGGAGCCGTTTCTTTCTTCGTCTTGTCTGTAGCAAGTCTGACTTCTGAGTGAAGTATCTCTGGGATTTGGGAAACAAGAGTTTCCAATTCGTCTAGGATGAAGGTATCATTCTTGACTGAACTGTACAGATTACTGTAAACAGTCTCAATGTATTGTTGTGTCTCTTTCTTATTTGTAATTCGACCTTGACCTGTGTCGATCGTTATTAGCTGATTATTTTCAATCATAAACTTCCATTTGACAATCTGTAAACTAGATTTTATTTTCAAAACAGATTTTTAGCAAAACGGATTTTTAGCATATCGTCTTCATAATTCTCTGTCATCTTCCACGATCTTTCTCAGAGCCTTGCAGTGTTCTGTATAGGCTATTGTTTATTTTTCTGTTTTCTTATATTTGTCTGTTTATACTTTAGTTTTTCTTCTCTTCTCCATCCAACTTATCGTTTTATTTGTCAGCTTTTCTTGTTAGGTTTGTAATTTGCACAAGGAAAGTTATCTATTTATACACATTTAATTTTACAGTAATATTAGTCTCAGCTTAACACACTCACACAAGAAGAAAACTTTCATAACCATTTGTGCATTACGTATAGCGGTATCATTGAGACTTGCACGGTTGCTTCTTGGAAAGCCACTCACATGCTCAACATTGATTGCTTAATCATGACTATCGTGCATTAATATTGATCATCCAAGATCGGTATTGGTGGTTTGCGTGGTATACTGAGGAAGACTGGACAGGTTTAAAAGTACTGACGCTCGTTCAGTACATTTTGCAATATTTACTAGACGATCACGATATTATTGCATATGGTAACCCTTGGCTGTTATCGGAAACACGCGGTGATGTTACTAAACAAGTATAGTGTTAAGAATGGAATTTTCACTCTGCAGCGGAGTGTGCGCTGATTTTGAAACTTCCTGGCAGATTAAAACTGTGTGCCGGACCGAGACTGGAACTCGGAACCTTTGCCTTTCGCGGGCAAGTGCTCTACCAACTGAGCTACTCAAGCACGACTCACGAACTGTCCTCACAATTATACTTCCGCCAGTACCTCGTCTCCTACCTTCCTAACTTCATCGAAGTTCTCCAGCGAAACTTGCAGGACTTGCACTACTGGAAGAAAGGATATTGCTGAGACATGGCTTAGCCACGGCCTTGGGGATTTTTCCAGAATGAAGTTTTCACTCTGCAGCGGAGTGTGAGCTGATTTTGAAACTTCCTGCCAGATTAAAACTGTGTGCCGGACCGAGACTCTCACTCGGGACCTTTGCCTTTCGCGAAAGGCGAAGGTCCCGAGTGAGAGTCTCGGTCTGGCACGCAGTTTTAATCTGCCTGGAAGTTTCAAATACAGTGTTGACTAAGGGAAGCGCATCGCGCTGTGAACGCTTTACGGACAGTTGTGCATATACTATCAAGTCGTTCAGCTTGTGCTCGTGAAATATCACGAGGAAATTTCGTGATATATCGACCATAGCGTCCTCACTTCCAGGTGCAATAAAACTGTGGTCAACTAATAGTACTGTGTAAGAGTGATATTGCTCAATACACGTATGATCATCCCGGGACCGAGAGAAATTCATTTCTCCAAGAATTGGAAAAGTAAATGACAGAAGATGGGGTAAGTAAATGGGGTGGAAGATGCATATGAAAGCAGCGCGTGGTACTTTAAATAAATGAAGTTCCTGATGACTCAGGAACCGCCAGATACCTCGCTGTCCACATTAGTGTTGAACGTCCCGTCGACAACGAGATCATTAGAGACGTCGAGCGCGGACACGTTCGCTCGGAAGGCAGAGTTCTGTCTAACGTGTGTCGGGCATAAATACTGTATTGACACAATCATATTGAGCCGTTCTTGGCCTCAAACTTTCGCTTCAGATGTTGACGCAACATTGGCCAGAAATATCTGTTTTGGGTGCCTCGGCCGACGGCTGTTAAGTAATGCAGCTTTTCGCCAGCGTGAGTCGCTGGTATGAATGCCAAATTTAAAACAACACAAAATCTCCAAGGTTGGCGATGTTTTACTGGCTGTCGTAATTTAGCGAGGACATCTGTGCGAGATGCCTTTAATGACTTGCACAACGAAATTCTCTGTCGAAACCTGAAAGAAAAGATAGATTCCCATCGTATGTAAAGTACAGCAGCGACAAGACACAACCTGTTCCTTCACTGCGGAACAGCGGTGATAATCCAGAAGAGATTTTCACTCTGCAGCGGAGTGTGCGCTGATGTGAAACTTCCTGGCAGATTAAAACTGTACCGGGTGTGAGTCATGCTTCGGTAGCTCAGATGGTAGAGCACTTGCCCGCGAAAGGCAAAAGTCCCGAGTTCGAGTCTCGATCGGGCACACAGTTTTAATCTGCCAGGAAGTTTCACATCAGCGCACACTCCGCTGCAGAGTGAAAATCTCATTCTGGAAACATCCCCCAGGCTGTGACTAAGCCATGTCTCCGCAGTATCCTTTCTTTCAGGAGTGCTAGTTCTGCAAGGTTCGCAGGAGAGCTTCTGTAAAGTTTGGAAGGTAGGAGACGAGGTGCTGGCAGAAGTAAAGCTGTGAGTACCGGGCGTGAGTCGTGCTTCGGTAGCTCAGATGGTAGGGCACTTGCCCGCGAAAGGCAAAAGTCCCGAGTTCGAGTCTCGGTCGGGCACACAGTTTTAATCTGCCAGGAAGTTTCAGCGATGATAATGTTACCGATGACAAAGTTTCAAAACTGGAGTTAATAAAAACTGTTTCCGATATTCCTTCGCCGGTGAAGATGGATATTTCAAAATTCTAATCAAGGTTAGTTGCCAACATTAGTAACTCAGAAGCAGATATCCCCTGTGTATCGAAGCAGATTAAATTACTTAGTAAAGGAGAGTCTTCCGGTCCAAATAGCAATCCAATTACGTTCCTTTCAGAGTATGCTGATACAATAGCCCCATACTTAGCAGTCGTATACAACCGCGCCCTCGACTGTAAAGTGGTTCCGGTCACACCAGTACTCAATAAAGGGACTAATAGTAATCCGATTTATTACAGACCCAAATCAGTAACGTCGATTTGCAGTAGCATTTTCGATCATGTACTGCGTTCGAGCATTATGAATTACCTCGAGCCGACCGTTGTGGCCGAGTGGTTCTAGGTGCTCCACTCTGGAAGCGCACTGCTGCTACGGTCACAGGTTCGAGTCCTGCCTCGGGCATGGATGTGTGTCATGTCCTTAGCTTAGTTTGGTTTAAGTAGCTCTAAGTTCTAAGGGACTTATGACCGTAGATGTTATGTCCCATAGAGCGCAGAGCCATTTGAATCATTTTGAAAACCAACTGTAAAATGGCTTAGACACGGTATCAGCATAGTGCGAAAAGTAGTAATTGTCTCAGAATAAGGGGAAGTGTGAGGTTATCCAAGTGAGTACGACAGTCCGTTAACTTTCGGTTACTCGATATGCCACACAAATTTCAAGGTTCTCAATTCAACTAAACGCCTAGATATTACGATTACGAATAACTTAAATTCGAACGATCACATAGGCAACGTTATGGTGAAGGCAAACGCAAAGACCGTGTTTTATTGGCAGAACACGTACTAAAGAGACTGTGAACAACACGCTTGTTCGAACTCTGCTAGAGTATTACTGTGCGCTATAGCATCCTTATCAGATGGGACTGATGCAAGACACCTATAAAGACAAAAAGAAGTACAGCTCGTTTTGCATTATTCCAAAATAGGACAGAGAACGTTACGGATATGATAAGCGAGTTGAGGCGCCATTTATTTAAAAAAGAAGAAAGGTTTTTTCTCGTTGCTTCGAGAGCTTTTCACGAAATTTTAATGACCAACTTTCGCTTCTGAATCCGGAAATATTCTACTGTCAGCAGCCTACTTATCAGTGATCGTCGTAACAACGTAAGAGAAATCAGGCGGGAAAACAGAAATATGTAAGACTATGGTTCATCCTGTTATGAAAAATTCAGCAGAAACGAAAAAGATAAGACAAAACGGAGTTGGAAATAAAGGTACTTAGATAAATCCAAGGTTTCACCATGAGGACCAAAGAATAATTGTGTAGATAAGCCAACAATGTGGAATGCAAGATATAAATAAATGAAAACAAGTAAAAGTAACTGGAAGGATGGTAAACGACAACCTAGACGACCACCCAACTGATGGAACAGCAGCTGGTCCGGTAAATCCACGGAATGAGGCAAACAAACAGGGGAAACACTAGTCAACAGAAGAAGAAGAAGAGTTTGTGTTCATTAGAGAAATAGTCTGAAGGTGGTTCAATGAATTTTCTGCTAGGTACTTTTTTTGTGAAATGTACAGTTCAAAATGGCTCTGAGCACAATGGAACTTAACAGCTGTGTCATGAGTCCCCTAGAACTTAGAACTAATTAAACGTAACTAACCTAAGGACATCACACACATCCATGCCCGAGGCAGGATTCGAACCTGCGACCGTAGCAGTGGCGCGGTTCCGGACTGCGCGCCTAGAGCCGCGAGACCACCGCGGCCGGCGAAATGTAAAGTAGTCACCTAAATATAGATCTGATGTATTTTCAAAGATTGACGCTCCGTTGCTCATGGTGGACCGTCGTCCAGCTCGCAAGCGGATACACTGTCGGAGGGTCGTCGATTGATGCAGCTCTCCGCTAGGAACGCCGCTGTCTGAAGAAGGGACGACGTCCGCCTTGTTTACCAGTCGCTCTCCGCCCGCAGCCGACCTTCACACCGCGTCAGCGCGGTCGAGGTTGATCCAATCCAGAGGCGGGGCAGGCGGCGCGTCACGCCGGCTGTGAGCACGCAAGCTACGCCGGCCAGCTCAAACGCTCTGGGGTTGTGAAACAGTGGTCAGACCACGCTCCCATGAGCCTTTGCGACGGTATCCATCTTGAACCTGTATATGACTGTAGCGGACACTGTTTATAGTTTCCGTTAGTGAGAGGTGCCGAGAACTTCGATATGGAGTACTATGTTGCGCCGAATTGTAGTAGTAACTCGCAGAATGGATCAGGGTGCTCAGACTTCATATGGAAAGCAGTACGAGTGCAAAATGGTTACAGAACTGTAGGAGATACAAATAGAAACCAGCTATACAATAGGGTGCTGATAACTCATTGCTTGTATAAAGAAAAAAATATGCTTTCATAGGTTTCAAAAATAAATAAATAATTAGATTATTTGCTCAACATATTTCCCGTTAGGCTCAACACATTTGTGGCATCGTTGTTATAGCTTGTTTAATACATATACATGTTGTTGTTGTTGTGGTCTTCATTCCAGAGACTGGTTTGATGCAGCTGTCCATGCACATATACACATAAACAAATTTAAAAAAACGATTGTGCTGTTAACCACACATTTTCAGCGTCCCTGGCTCTTTCAGTGTTTGGAAATTATCTTCTTTCTTAGATTCAAATGGTTCAAATGGCTCTAAGCACAATGGGACCGAGCGAGATGGTACAGTGGCTAGCACACTGGACTCGCATTTGGGAGGACGACGGTTCAATCCCACGTCCGGCCATCCTGGTTTAGGTTTTCCGTTATTTCCCTAAATCCCTAAATCCCTAAATCGCTCCAGGCCAATGCAGGGATGGTTCCTTCGGAAGGGCACTGCTAACTTCCTTCCCCGTCCTTTTCTAATCCAATGAGACCGATGACCTCGCTGTCCGGTCTCCTCCCCCAAAACAACACAACCCAGTATGGGACTTAACATCTGAGGTCATCAGGCCCCTGGACTTAGAACTACTTCGTCCTAACTAACCTAAGGATTTTACACACGTCCATGCCCGAGGCAGGATTCTAACCTGTGACCGTAGCAGCAGCACGGTTCCGGAATGAGGCGCCTAGAACCGCTCTGCCGCAGCGGCCGGCTCCTTTTAGATGTTTCCTGAGGGTTGGGAACAGGCATTATTCTGAGGAGGCCACTTCAGGTGAATAGGGTGGATTTTGAGGATTTCAAATTGAATATACGTCTTTTCCCGTTTTCTTGCAGAAACTAGATTCCTTTTCTTAGCTTTCCTTGACGGTTGGAGACCATTTGTTGCTTCAACACAGTACTTTTCCGTGATAGATTTAACATGTTATAAGTACTAAATAACTAGGATTCCATCTTTATCCCAGAATACGGAGGCGAGAAATTTGTCTGTTGATTCTGCGCCATGTTCACTTTAAACCTATACAATAAATAAAAGCCAGTGTAATTGCCTAGCAATTAATACTATATATAACTTACAGAACAAGGTTTAATACCAAAACATTAGAATTAATCCACTTCCATTGCGATTAGGAGAAAGCTATGGACTTTCAGCACCCCCTGGTACTTTCAGTGTTCTGTGAGACAAGTAATTAATCTGGCGAAGTAATTACAGCTATGGCAAGGCATTTCTATGGAGTAGAAGTACAGACACTTTTTTGTAATTTACAATTAGAAATGAATGGTGATGATGAAAGGAAGCTGTTGAAATGGAATGCTGTGCAATGATAATTACTAATACTACTTGAAAAATTCTGTTTGAACCTTTTTCTAATCCATCTCATTCGAAACAAGTGTTTAAACTGATATAGTTTAAAGCACATAGGGCTGAATAGAGTACACTAGTTATTGAAGTAGCATACTGTGGCAAGTTTTTTGGTTAAAAAAATATCCATTGAAATGTAATCTCCATGCAAAAACAAATCCTTTGTTTAGTTACTTCACAATATTGTTTACTCTGCATTGCCTAAAACTCTGCATCTGCACATTCAGTTTTGTAAGTTCTCTTTCCCCAGCCACTAAGCGTCGGTAGTGTGAGTTTGAAAACGTCTCTGAATGCTACACCTTTACAGCTATTGTGCCCAGTATACTCCCACTGTTTCCATTACATGTGCACATGTTGTTAAAAATGGTTCAAACGTACGTTTGGAGTAGAGCATTGTATGGTAGTGAAACATGGACTGCGGGAAAAACGGAACAGAAGAGAATCGAAGTATTAGAGATGTGGTTCTACGGACGAATGTTGAAAATTACGTGGACTGGTAAGGTAAGGAATGAGGATGGTTGGCTCTAAGCACTATGGACTTAACATCTGAGGCCATCAGTCCCCTAGACTTAGAACTACTTAAACTTAACTAACCTAAGGACACCACATATATCCATTCCCGAGGCAGGATTCGAACCTGCGACCGTATCAGAAGCGCGGTTCCGGACTGAAGCGCCTAGAACCGCTCGGCCACAGCGGCCGGCACCTGTTATTAAAAGAGGTCACTAAAGACGGCTTGCGTTGCTATTTAGTTTGTAAATTTTTAGATAACGCAGATACCGCACGACTGTGAAATGTACACAGTAGGAATCTACTGTATATCTTCTTTCTCATAAGCATGCAGTTTTTGCGACATAAAAACTTCAGTGTCAGTGTGGCCATATCTAAATCGTTTATACCGGTGCTTACTAGAAAAAGTAACACCCAAATCTCGACTGTATGAATATTGGAGTTTTCCAACTTTTTGCAACTAAATTACCAATATCGGCTTAGTATGAGGTTCATGATTTGTTTGTGAACGTAACGATGCTGTTACCTATTCGAAGATACCCACAAAGCGAAACATACTGCCGAAAGTAAGTACATGGTGTTTCGAAATGAATATGCCGGTTTTGAGGCTTTGTAACATTTATTATATTCAACCTACAATTACAAATAATACATCGAATGAAAGACCAACTCAAAACAGTTTCACTGACAAGTCTTTAATGTGTGCAGCAGTCGTCAGACATCGAGTCGATAGGTAATTTCTTCCTAAACCTTAATCGTTGTGTCTGGAGGAATTGCTTTTTCTAAAGTCGGGTGGATCAACTGGCAGGGGAGGTATATGATCTTTTATGAACCTCAAAGGTAGAACCCGCATGTCCTCAGATCTTGTGTAAACATGGAGGTCATGGAAAACAAAAAAGAAACTGTGTCAACTCGGCCCCTTGCGGCGTGTCCAGCGTTCGGAGAACGTTGTTCAACCATTCGCGTACTGACTTCCACCAATGAGGCTGCGCATCATCTTGCTGCCAAATGAAGTTCTGTGGTTCAGCTCCTCCTATTAACTGAAGAGATACAGTTCTAGCGCATGAGGATCAGAAAGACCAGTTACAATTGCTTTAGCTTCAACGAAAAAGAAAGGCCCAAAAACCTTCCTCCAGGATGTCAAAAAAAGACAAAAAAAACGTTGAATTCAGTGAAGTCTCGCGTCAGCTGTACCATCTCGTGGGGATATACTAACCCTTAATTAATAAACACGTGTTTATTAATTAGCATTGTGGCTGAAAGCAGTACTTGTAGTCTTGTGAAAGAGAAAGATGCTAGGCGTTTCTCGTATTTCATGTATTTAAGAATGTCAATTTTATAAAGTGAATATGATTAAATCAGACAAAAATTTTGCTTCTAGGCACGTGCTTCACGAGCTAAAAGTGTGTCTGCTTTTTGTTACTACGATGCCTATAAGAAAAGAAGGCAAGAAAATGCGAAGGTCAAAACATTACGATGAAATGAGTATATTAAACGTGTTCTTGTCATGTAAGCTGTTTCCATTGCAGGTCTGTCATTATTACACTTAGCTTAGGTGGTCGAATGACCTAGCTCATGCGGGTTTGTTCTCAAATTACTCGTTTCTCACAAACAAATGTCGAGCAGCTGCCAAGGTCACGAGAAACTAGCGGTGTCGTTGCGCGTGCTGACCGTTTCATCCAGTGACTGTAAACGAGGTCGTGCTGGGAAGTAATGCATCGGAGTTTTTAATGTGAAAACTTTATTGGCATTGATCATACCAACAGGATTTTACGGCCGCTATTAAGTTCACATATGGCTTCCACGTTGACAGGCCGTGGTCGACATCTCAAACTTTCCTCCAACGTGTCGTTTCCAGAGGCATCCTCGTAAGTGAAACGGTGAACTGACATTCCGCCGCTTTACTTGCGAGGATGTCTCCCGCAGCCGGAGACAACGCGTTAGGGGAAAGTTGTACACACCGACCACTGCCTGTAACAAAAGTCTTAAGCGAGGTGTATTAACGTTCTACATCATTATTTTTGGTGCCTAAATGTTTATTTCTGAACATAGTCACTCTGGCGACCAACACATTTCCCCCAACGAGAGACCAGTCGGTTAATATCATCAATGTGGGCTGTTTGACTTCTTTGACGGAGCCACAATCTCACCTCTGCTTGCACCGCTTCATCACTATCAAAGGGAAATCCTCGAAGATGTTCTTTAAGATCTGGAATCAGATGAAAATCGGATTGTGTCGTGTCCCGGCAGTATGGAGGATGATCGACGACGGAGAACCCAAGGCGACGGACTGTTGTAGAAATCGCAGCATTCGTGTGTGGTCTGGCACTGTCGTGCTGAAGGGGGAGAGAAAGCACTCTATGCATAGAGGAACTCCTCGAAATCGAAACTCGATTACAGCACTGGACGCACCAACAAAATCACGTTACACACCGGCTGTTACACGATACAATTCGGAGCCCCCTAGCGGCAGGTGGCTGCAAATATGTAGACATGAAGAATAAAGATGTAAATTGTTAATAATGCAGATCTGTTTAAAAAGCTTTAAGATATTTCACGTAAAAAATTCGGATGCATTACTTTTCTACACATCCTCGACCATCGAAGAAAATCACTTTGCACCGGACTAATGACAGTGGCTATGGACTTTGCTGTGGCCTAGTAAACAGCATACCACGTGCTCCCGTGATCTAATTAAATGACTGTGTGTTTGTGTCTCCTCCTCCACCAAACATAAACTGCTTCACCTGGCAATGACCTGTTCATACCTACAGGCAGCACGTCATGTACGTGGAAGGTGAATGAGAGCTGCGACTGGCTGTTTCCTGGCCCCAATCAGTCGATTGTACAGAAATCATTTCTATTAATTTCATAGGAATGTCCCAAAACATTTTAAAAATCGCGAAGGTGAAAAAAATGTAGACAGCATTATGCGAATCCTCTCCTCCACCGATCTACTCTCGGCTTCATAACAAAGAACGTCATCGAACTACGCTGCGCCGAATAATATTGCTGACTTCTTACGTGACAGTGTTTTAAAGGCTTTAATCGCCGAAATGCTACTAACTGACATTTATTTCTAACGAAACCTGAGATGAATCACACGTTTTTATGAATCTTCAATAATTCATTGCCTTAAAAGGGCTTACTCTCGTCACATGCGAGCTATAATGCGAAATTATTTGAATATAAAAATTCTTTCACGACCAATATGACATTTCCCGTCGTTTTATTACAACAAATCATGTAATAACGATCTGGAGACATTAAATGTGCTGGTTCTTAGAATTGACATATGTTTAATCAGGTGTAACGTATAAAGTAAAAGATAAAGCCTACCGAATATGTGATTCTGCTGAATACAACAAGTACCGTGGGGTGTCTTGCTTTCTGCTTGTGACGTAGGGAGCGTTCTTGCTTCCTATTGGTTGTACTTTATGAGGCACGTCGACGAAATATCGCAGAACTTATA
Organism: Schistocerca cancellata; assembly: GCF_023864275.1. NCBI lineage: Eukaryota > Metazoa > Arthropoda > Insecta > Orthoptera > Acrididae > Schistocerca > Schistocerca cancellata. The sequence goes on from NC_064627.1 coordinate 213,211,018, forward strand.
TTGTGCTTCACGGTACGAAATAGGTCCTCAACGTGGAACAGCAGGAAGTGACGTCAGAAAACTCGTAGAGCACCACAACTTCAATTAACATCTTTTGTCGGCCGACAGTTTTAGTCATGGTGTACTGCCGAAGGCGCTTCCGGCGCTGCTCCGAGCTTTGGTGTGACAGCGCGAATGTACACACATCAAAAATAGTTTTGCGTCACCCCTGTTCCCATAACTCCTGAAGATAGGCGTTGGCTGTGGATATTGTATCACAAAGTCCCTTTGACTGTTCAGGGTTGTCACTAAACTCGCCGAAAGATGTAAATAACCATGCACGAGCAGCGGCTATTAGACGGATGGGATCCGACAGCCGATCAGTTCCAGTCATTCCACTAGGAAGGAGGTACACGGCTCGTGTTGTCTGTAGTTCACCCACGCCTAGACGATCAATGCCGCGGGTCGATCGCGTCCGCATTGTTACTTTGTGCCAGTAAGGGCTCTCAACAAGGGAAGTGTCCAGGCGTCTCGAAGTGAACCAAAGCGATGTTGTTCGGACATGGAGGAGCTAGAGAGAGACAGGAACTGTCGGTGACATGCCTCTCTCTGACCACCCAACGGCTACTACTACAGTGGATGACCGCTCCCAACGGATTATGGCTCGGAGGAACACCGACAGCAACGCCACCACTTTGAATAATGCTTTTCGTGCACCCACAGGACGTCGTGTTACGACTCAAACTGTGCGTAACAGGCTGCATGATGCACAACTTCACTTCCATTGCCCGTGGCGAGGTCCATCTTTGCAACAATGACACCATGCAGCGCGGTACAGATGGGCCCAACAACATGCCAAATGGATCACTCAGGATTGGCATCACGTTCTCTTCGCCGATGAGTGACGCATATGCCATCAACCAGACAATCGTCGGATACGTGTATGGAGGCAAACCGGTCAGGCTAATTGCCCTAGACACAATGTTCAGCGAGTGCAGCAAGGTGGAGGTTCACTGATGTTTTGGGGAGGCATTTGTGAGGCCGACGTACGCCACTGGTGGACTTGGAAGGCGCTGTAACGGCTGTGCGATACGTGAATGCCATCCTCCTACCGCTAGTGCAACCATATCATCAGCAATTCGTGCCCCTCATCGTGCACATCTTCTGAATGACTTCCTTCAGGATAATGACATTGCTCGACAACAGTGGCCAGCATGTTCTCGAGATATGAGCCCTATCGAACGTGCCTGGGATAGATTGAAAATGGCTGTTTATGGACGACGTGATCCACCAACCACTCTGAGGGATCTACGTCGGATCGCCGTTGAGGAGTGGGACAATCTCGACCAACACTGCCTTGATGAACTTGTGGATAGTATGCCAGGACGAATACAGGCATATATCAATGCAAGAGGACGTGCTACTGGGCATTAGAGATACCGGTGTGTACAGCAGTCTGGATCACCACCTCTGAAAGTCTCGCTGTATGGTGGCACAACATGCCATGTGTGGTTTTCATGAGCATAAAAAGGGCTGAAATGATGTTTATGATGATCTCTATTCAAATTTTTTGTACAGGTTCAGAAACTCTCGGAAACGAGGTGATGCAAAACTTTTTTTTATGTGTGTAGTTTGTGTCAGTGGTAGGGAGCTGTTCTGCTTCGAACGTGGCAGATATCCCGGAAACTAACCAACGCCGTGAGCGCAGTCGGAGAACTTGCGGTGTATCTTCAGCTGGCAGCACAGGGCACGGAGAGCTGGGGCAACGGACGGGATTGGCGGCTCGGCTTGCGTTTGGAGCTGTGGCGCCTTGCGTTGCCCAGCACACGAGCCGGAAGGAGCATAGCTAAGGAAATCCGTTGCCAGACAGCCAAGAACAAAGTCGTGGATGAAGAGCCGAGTATAAGAAGCTTCTAAAAGCTGATACATTGCTGAACTGTCGATGAGGCGTTATCAACTGCCTGTGATGGGCGAGGCTGCTGTGTGAACACAACCACCTCGCGGAGCAGTTGGCGCTTTTTCCTGGGCCAGGGGATGGCGAATCATGTGGAGGCGCAGAATGGGGCTTCTACGTGTAAAGAGGAGCACTACCTGTGTGCTTCAGCAGCTGACGGATGCACTCCGGTGACTGAGTGATTCAGTACAGTCTGCAATGCAGATTACAAGTAGGAAAGTGATCGTATTGGTTACCAAGCTGTATTATGCACGGAAGTCCATAGTTATCGCGGGACGAGTTGTGGTTTTCTTTATGGCATTCTGTGAGTGCAGGCGTGATATTTGAAAGAGAGAGCATCTTTGAATTTGCTAAATTACACACAATGAGCGAGATTGATTTGGTATTATACAGAAAGTGATTTTGATTCTATTACGCAGCGAGAATAACTGATTGGTTGATGCCACTTGTACAAAGAAAGGTATTTTGTTATTTGCTTTCTGTGAGTGATCAATTTGTATGTTTCATTCTACACGAGTTTATTGCGATAGTTGCGTAGGTAATGTTGTAGAGCTTGATGGTAGCTTGTCATAGTAACTACTTGGTGATTGCAGTAGAAGTAGGTCAGTGTCTAGTTGCGTTCTGTATAGATGCCACTAATTAAGACTGAGATGTTAATTGCAGATGATATATCTGTTACATTTTATGTTTGTTGCTCGATTGTTGTGCTGTAACAAAAATTTTATTTTAATTCTGTACTGACAACATATTTCTATTTGTACTCTCTAGTTTGAGCCCTCGTTTGAAAAACTATACGGAGCAGCAGATTACTTGCTGCTTCGTCGTTACTCTATAGCTGTTTTGTTACCAAGAATAATTTCGTGTTTAATAAGTTACTTGTTATACTTAGCACACGGCTGCATAATCCCCACCCCGAAGCCCTCTCTACCTAAATCGTACGCTGTATCGTATATTCTCACGTTTCAGTCGGATATCCAAGGCAGTTAGGTTTACAAGGTGCGAAGTACAGATCCTGTACTTCGAAATGTTCAGTGATGAAGATGGCCACCACTGGGCCAAACAAACCATCCACGGCGACGACGTCCAGCTGTTCGTAGAAGTTGCACTTACACATTTAATAGCTCGTGGTGAGCTATACATGAAAGAACTCGGTGATATCTTGAGGGAAGATGGAACCGATAAACTCTAGAGAATCACTGATTGGCACTTTGGTGAACAAAGAAACGACATCAAAGCTAACCAGGACGTCGTTTGGTCATTTAGTCTCTATAGATTCTTACTAAAATATACGGAGCATTTTATGTGTGTGTGTGTGTGTGTGTGTGTGTGTGTGTGTGTGTGTGTGTGTGTGTGTGAGCCTCTCCCACGCGCGGCTGGAACAGAGAGGCCAAGTGTGTAGCCAGGTTATGCGTCGATGACCCAGGATCGCTAACAGTCGGTGTTAATGGGGAATAATCCGTAAAGATCTTCGGTAATCCATACAGGCGAGATGCTAAGGCTAATGTGATCCGCAGTTTCCTCTCTAGATCCTTCAAGAGAGATGACTCCTTTATTTATTTATTTATTTATTTGGGTCATGAGTCGTCTGACTGGTTTGATGAGACGCGCCACGAATCTCTTTCCTGTGCCACCCTCTTCATCTCAAAATAGCACTTACACCGTACGTCCTCTATTATTTGCTGGAAATATTACATTCTGCAGCCCCTTCTAGTGCCATGGGAATTATTTTGTGATGTATAATCATATGTCCTACCATTCTACCCCTGCTTCTTGACATTCTTTTCCACATGTTTCCTTCTTCGTCGACGCTGCAGCAAACCTCCTCATTCGTTACCTTATCAGTTCCCCTAAGATTCAACATTTTTCTGTATCGCTTCATCTCAAATACATCGATTTTCTGATCGGTATTTTCCACGGTCCATGTTTCAGAACCACATAACGTTGTGCTCTAAATGTGCATTCTCAGAACTTTCTTCCTCAAAGTAAGGGTACGTTTGATACCAGTAGACTTCTCTTGGCCAGGGATTCACTTTTTGCCACTGCTAATGTGGTTTTCATGTCCTCCTTGCTCCCTCCGTCATGGGTTATTTTACTGCCAAGATAGTAGCATTCCTTTATCCGTACTTCGTGATCCGAAATCCTAATCTTGAGTTACCCGCTGTTCCCATTTCTGCTACTTCTCATTACTCTCGTCTTTCTTCGATTTACTCTCGGTCCACATTCAGTATTCATTACACTGTTCATTCCGCTCAGAAGACGCTGTAACTCGTCTTCACTTTCACTGAATGAAGAAATGTCATCAGCGAGTCTTATCATTGATATCCTTTCACCTCGAATCTTTATCCCACTCTTCACTCTTTCTTTTATTGTTGTCATTGAATCTTCGATGTACAGACTGAACAACAGCGCCAGAGACTACATCCCTCTCTTACATCCTTCTTATTTGGAGCGCTTGGTTCTTGGTCTTCACTCTTATTGTTCCGTCTTGGCTCTTGTATTAGTACATCTCTGTATAGCTTACCCCTATTTCTCTCAGAATTTCAAATATCTAGCACCATTTTACATTGTCGAACGCTTTCTTCCAGGTCGACAAACCTTAAGAACGTTTCTTGATTTTTCGTTAGTCTTGCTTCCATTATCTACCGCAACATCAGAATTGCGTCTCTGGTGCCTTTACCTTCCCTGAAGCCAAGCTGATCGTCATGTAACCTATGCTCAATTTTCTTTTCCATTCTTCTGTATATTAGCCTTCTCTGCAACTTGTATGCATAAACAGTTAAACTGATTATGCGATAATTCTCGTACGTGTCGGCTTCTGCAATCTTCGGAATCATATGGATGACTTTTTTCCCCGAAAGTCAGATGGTGTACTGCCAGCCTCATATATTCTACGCACCTACGGGAATAGTCAGTTTGTTGCCAGTTCCCTCAACGATTTTTATCCATCCCATGTCCCTTATTCGCTATTAAGTCTTCCAAAGCTCTTTTAAATTCTCACTATCTCTCCCATACCGACTTCCATTTCTTCTTCTATCACGTCCTCTCATAAGTCTTCACCCTCATAGCGGCCTCTTTCCACCTATGCTGCTTTTAACAGTGGAATTTCTATTGCACTTTTAATGTTGCTACCATTACTTTTAATTTCACCGAAGGTTGTGTTAACGTTTTATATACTGAGTCAGTGCTTCAGACAATCATTTCTTTTTCGATTTCTTCACATTTTCCATGCATCCATTACACCTTAGCTTCCCTGCACTTCCTGTTTATTCCTTTCCTAAGTGATTTATATTTCTGCATTTCTAAATTGCCCTGAACATTTTTGTACTTCCGTCTATCATCAATCGTCAGAAGTATTTCTTCTGTTAGCCATGGTTTCTTCGCAGTTACCGGCCTTGTAGCCATGTTTTGTTTCGAAACTTCAATGACTGCCTGTTTCAGAGATGTCCACCACTCTTGAACTAAACTGCCTGCTGTGCATTCCTTATGGCAACTTTTATAGCCTCAGAAAGCATCAAGTGTATCTCTTCATTTCTTAGTGTTTCAGTATTCCACTTTTTCGTGCAATGAATCTTCGTTACTAGTCTCTTAAATTTCAGCCTATTTCTCATCACTACAAAATTGTGATCTGAGTCTATATCTGCTCCATGGCACGCCTTACAATTAGGTATCTGATTTCTGAATCTGCCCGACCACGACGAACACTAACTGATATCGTCGTGTACCTCCCTGGCTTTTTCAGGTATACCTCCTCCTCTTGTGATTCTTAAACAGAGTATTCGTTATTACTGGTTGAAATTTGTTGTAGAATTAATCTTTCTCCTCTCTAATTTCTACTACCATGTCCATATTATCCCGTAACTCTTTCTTCTACTCCTTCTTCTACAACCGCATTCTACTCCCGTATGAATATTACATTTTCATCTCCATTTACGTACTGAATTACCCATTCAGCTTCCTCATATACTTTCTTCACCTTCAACTCCCGACATCGGCATTTATACCTGAATTATCGTTGTCGATGTTGGTTTGCTCTCGATTCTGATGAGAATAACTCCACCACTGAACTGTTCATACTAACCTACTCCCTGCCGTACCTTCCTATTCATAACGAATCCTACTCCCGTTATAACAGTTCCTGCTGCTGTTGATTTTACCCTGTACTCATCTGAATACAAATCCTCTTCTTTCCACTCCACTTCCCTGACCAAGCACAATATCTAGATTTAATCTCTGTATTTCCCTTTTCAGAATTTCTGCCTTCCCTACAACTTCAAACTCCTGACATTCCTTGTCCCGACACCGGGAAGATCCGAATTGGGGACTATTTGGAAATTTTTTGCCAATCGAGAGATCATCATGACACATTTTGATTGCAGACCCCATATGTTGTGAATACACATTATATGGCTTTAATACTGTTCTTTCCATTGTCTTCTGCAGCCTCATATCGTCAACCATTGACGATTCGTCCGCTTTTAGAGGCACTTTCTCACTCCAAAGGCAAGAGAGTGCCTTGAAACTCTGTCCGCTCCTTCGCTATGTTTGACAAGGCTTAGCACCGCCACTTTAACACTACTGTAAAGAAAAGGGTAATGAACTATCTTTCTACAGGCGTTGCCTTTAACTATTCCAAAAATTCTCCCAAATCCATGGGCTCCATCGGTCTATAACTCTTTTATTTTTCTTTTAATTACACGAAGGTAATTAGTAAATGTGTGCAAATGAATATTCTATAAAACAAAATGTTACAATAAAAATGTGATTCAAAGCATAAAGGAAAAACTTTGCATATTGCTTGCGCGGCTTCAGTTAAAGGAGTCATTCTTCAAGAAATGGCGGAACTGAAGTTTTCTTGTCCACTGCCACTAGCGTTTTCTATTTCCAACAAGTCGTCTAAAATATCTACTACAAATTCATGCTGCAGCGTTAATGCCTCAGTGAATGCAACGTGCCTTTAATCGCCCTATCGCTTTCCTTTCTCACTGGTTGCAGTTCAGATCATTCTGTCTTCGAAATGAGGCTGTGCGGTACATTACACTGAGCCTGCCACTCCCCAGTTAGCGGAGGTTTTACCTAAACATTGCGTAAAAAAATTTTCAAAGAGCGTACGCTACCTCGATGTACGTTCATGGGTGTTGTGAGAGTTTTGATGGTACCACCAGTAATCAAGAACCGCTTTCTCCCCTACGCCGAAGATGTAACAGATTACCATTCTCTTCAATCATATAAGTTCATGTTATTTGGCAAGGGGATGGTAATAGTCATCCGGACACAGAAGCGATCGATGTTCACTGACGTCAGGTGTGAGACGGAGGTAACAAGCCAAGATCTGTGTCAGTGAAGCGATGTTCATCAGTGTCCAGGAGGCGACAGTCGGGGCAAAGTGCGGAGTCTGTTAATTCGACAGCCTGGAGCCTGTGTCTCGTTGCATGTTTTTTCTTGCTGACTTGATACTAGGGTTGTTGATAAAATGTCGATATTACGATACATCGTTTTTTTCCAAAAAGCATATCAATATACACCGTTCTTTTCCAACTGATATATCGATATCAAAATGGCAATATCAAGTGCCGATATTTTTATTTTGTGTCATATTTTCTCACTGTTTTTGGTAGATATGTGAAGTTGTTCTTTTAAAATTGTAGTAGAACATAATCTTACTTTCAACTTACGAAGGAATCTCACTACTTTTTGAGCTTCCTTCACACCCAGTCAACAAAAATCTAAATGGCAAAATTGGTCTTTGTGGTGGACAGAGACGAGTGGGGGGAAGTGGTGACGTAATTTGCGCTCGGCACTACCAACAGAAACTGCAATGTTTACCTTCACCACACAGTTTCGACACTACAATTGTTAGGTCGTTGTCGACGGTAAAAATGAAAAAAAAAAGAAAACAGGTAAGTAGACGTGAAGTATTTCGGAGAAAACCGATATGTGACGAAATCGAATGAAGTAACCGTCGGACACCTTTTATTGTGCCACTTACACGCCGTTACCAATGATAGCAAAGTGGTTACCGCCAAGCATGAACATGCATTGTTTTCCTTTCAATTCTTGCTCTGAGGGGGATAGGCAGGGTGTTAGCTTGTTGATGTACAGAATATCTAATAATAAATTAATACTTAAATATACAGCTTTAAGAAAGCAGCATGTTTACAATGTGCAGCCGATATTTTTCTACGGCTGTATGGCGATATTTTTTTCGTCAATATAGCGATATATCCGTAATTCTTTTCGATATATCGAGAGCAATTAGTGATATTTTTTAAATATCAATGTATCGGATTCCCGACGCTTAATAATATGAACAGTCCTACTTGATACCACGTCCCACGCTGCAAGGTGGACACAAAGTGATCGTGTATCGTTTTCCACACTCGTGACGAATTGAAAGTTGGGTATTTGGTTTCTACCACGTTGCGTGGAACTGCCCGCAGAAGGGTGGTGTAACAATCTTTCGCATTCGGCGGACGCATTGTGAGGAGATCCGATGCGACATAGCTGTATTCCAGAATGAAAGTCGATACCTGGGAGAGCTGTGACGCCACGTGCGCTACCGACACCGGTGGGACGTGAGAGATCGACGTCAGGACCTCCAGTACACGACCCATGAGGGATGCGTGTTGGCAAGTCTACCGTTTCCACATGCTGTTCATATATAGGGGTCCGCATCTCGTGGTCGTGCGGTAGCGTTCTCGCTTCCCGCGCCCGGGTTCCCGGGTTCGATTCCCGGTGGGGTCAGGGATTTTCTCTGCCTCGTGATGACTGGGTGTTGTGTGATGTCCTTAGGTTAGTTAGGTTTAAGTAGTTCTAAGTTCTAGGGGACTGATGACCATAGATGTTAAGTCCCATAGTGCTCGGAGCCATTTGAACCATATATAGGGCACAGCATGTTCTCAACGGAGAGACCAAAAAAAAAAAAAAAAAAAAGGTTCAAATGGCTCTGAGCACTATGGGACTTAACTTCTGAGGTCATCAGTCTCCTAGAACTTAGAACTAATTAAACCTAACTAACCTAAGGACATCACACACACCCATGCCCGAGGCAGGATTCGAACCTGCGACCGTAGCGGACGCGCAGTTCCTGACTGAAGCGCCTAGAACCGCTCGGTCACCCCGATGGAGAGACGTCTACAGACGTTAAAGTAACCTCTGTCGTGCCACAGGGGAGTGTTATGGGACCATTGCTTTTCACAACATATGTAAATGACATAGTATATAGTGTCGTGAGTTCCATGCGTCTTTTCGCGGATGATGCTGCAGTATACAGAGAAGTTGCAGCATTAGAAAACTGCAGCGAGATGCAGGAAGATCTGCAGCGGATAGGCACTTGGTGCAGGGAGTGGCAATTGACCCTTAACATAGACAAATGTAATGTATTGCAGAGAAGATCCAAAGAAGAGCGGCGCGTTTCGTCACAGGGTTATTTGGAAAGCGTGATAGCGTTACGGAGATGTTTAGCAAACTCAAGTGACAGACTCTGCAAGACAGGCGCTCTGCATCGTGGTGTAGCTTGCTGTCCAGGTTTCGAGAAGGAGCGTTTCTGGATGAGGTATCGAATATATTACTCCCCCCTACATATACCTCCCGTGGAGATCACGAATGTAAAATTAGAGAGATTCGAGCACGCACGGAGGCTTTCCGGCAGTCGTTCTTCCCGCGAACCATACGCGGCTGGAACAGGAAAGAGAGATAATGACAGTGGCACGTAAAGAGCGCTCCGCCACTCACCGTTGGGTGGCTTGCGGAGTATAAATGTAGATGTAGATGTAGATCTGCCCGTGTTCGGAAGCCAGCCAGCCAGTCCCAGCCCTCCATCTCATAGAGGGATGGTAAGAGCGTCGTAACGTACTTTAAATTTGTGTCACGTTGATAGGAAATAACCGAAGGCCGCTTGAAATCTGAACCTATCGCAGCTGGTAGGGGGACGACCTGTAGCATGTCATTCAGTTTTGACGCCTTAAAGAGATTCAGGTATTCCACAGGTTGCAGCTGGTTCATATCCCGGAGCTGGTTCTGGCGCAGCATTGCGCGTACAATCTGTAGTTACCGTCGATAGTTTGCCGCGGCCACTCCGCGCACATCCTTCCTAAACGTGACTCCCAAATATCTCTGCTCAGTGACTGATTGGTGAGGGTGGGGCGGAATGGGGAGGCAGACTGTGCCCGATATCCAGCGCCACCGACTTGATTTTCAAAAGACTGCCCGCAGCCTGTCCATACTGCTCGATCCAGTTTAATTCGCTGCGGACTCCTAGAAGACGGGTACGCCTTGATTATACGATCCGTACTCCGGGTGATAAGCTGCGTCGGATCTGAGCTTAGTTTTCGGTGCATCGTCGGATCTAATAGGTCCCGGATCTTTTGCAAATTATCTTCGGGCTTCATTACGACTGTCGCATTTTCCTTATCGGCAAGCTGTACCAGTATACATTTGTCGTCGTTAAGGAGCCGGAAAAATCATCAAACAAACGTCTGTCGAATAACCCGAGACAGAAGCTAACAGGCAATTTGTCAACAACTGGCCACGAAACCTCTATAATTTCGATTTCAGACGGGCCATGATATATTAAACAGTAGTGCACGTTATGTGCTCCTCATTCAGTGAATCCACTTTCGCTTCCACCCGAATGGTAAAGTTGACTCAATAGCTGCGAATGTATTATTTACCCGTAAGGTCATTCTTCTAGTATTGTCTCCGTTGGCACTACTGCACTAAATGCATATTAAATTTATCTACACCTTCGTAGAGTGGTCTGTTTATTGAAGAAAACAATCCCCTTTAACGTCGTTCTGTCTCCCGACGTTAATTTTATATTCTATTGTCATACTTATCACAAAAAGTTTTCTCATTAACTCCGTATCTTCTCATGATGTTAGACGCAGTTGCTCCAGGTCCCTTCATGATAGCTTCCACCTTCTCCCCCCCCCCCCCTTCTCAATCCAGAAGGGAAGTACTTTAGTACGTGACATTTTTGCAACAAATAGTGCATTTGTTGCTTTGTAGGAGACAAGAAAAGACAAAAAAATATCATTTTCGAAAGGTAGTGCGCCATTTTACAGAAACGATTGTGCTCTGTGAAATCTTTTATCAGTGTCTTATTCTTTAACAATCACCCGAAGTCATATAATTCGTAATGGGCGTTCTGAAGTAACCTGGATGTAATAATCGAGTACAATTACCTTTTTCCACTACCTTCCCGTCCATTAGTTAATGATTTTGCATTGCTTCCGCTAGTAGAAAATTACATGTCAGCATTCCAGTTAAAAAAAGAAAAAGAACTAGTAGGCATAGTTCGACAGCACAAAATGGCGTCCAGGAACAGATGAGTAACAGATGCGATCGCTGACGATACGAATTCAATTTATAATCCTTAGGTGTCGATTAATGTCTGTATCAGGCTTTATGCGCGGCCATATCTGTTCTAATAACGTTTGCGGTGATCGCAACGAATGTTAGTAATACTCAGTGCTCACATTTGTCCTTTAACTTCGTGTGTCAATGTAGCATAGCCTTTGGCGTTGCAATAAATAATACCATTACAGTCACAAATGAAAACACAGGAACATAATGAGAGAATTAGGAATGCGATCAAACAGTTCGTGGGGTAGTCAATATTATTAATTAACGTGGATGACCTTTCTGCATATTCACGACGGTCACAGAGCAGGAACAAATATGTACCTCAGTGCTGGTATTGACGGTGTACTGTGCTTTATAGACGCAATATATGGTCCTTGTAGCGGGAGTTAATCGGACGGAGTCACATACATGTCAACGGAATGCCTTGAAACGTTATAGCTTTGGCGAGAGTACAAAATAGGCCTTATGGGTCATAATTAGTGGAGGGGAACTTGACAAATTAAAATTTTCATTGATAACCAGAAGATTTCCTAGTTTCTAAACAGCATTTCTGAGGAAAGAATATGCCTCGGGTGACTAGAAATATTCCTTAAAAATCACACCGTAGTCACAGATCTGGATGAAGGACAAGCTGTGCACATTTCCGCATTGCATAAGAACACTCATCAACAGTTAACAGCTATTCATAAAGAGTTAATGATTTGTTTCATAGTTATTGTGACTGGTTTAGTGCATGCCGCAACAACTTCTTCTCCTATGCTAACCTCTACATATAAACGAGAACGAAAGTATAACTATATGTCCTTATATAGCTGTGTATATCTTCACCCAGTCATTATTATATATTGGGAGAGAGGGCTGTATGTGTGTGTGTGTGTGTGTGTGTGTGTGTGTGTGTGTGTGTGTCTGCCTCCCATTGTATGCAAGTGAGGTTCTCTATGGTGTGTTTGGTTGATGTTGGGGTTAGAAGCAATTGAAACTATAGTTAGCTCTTTCACTTTTATTACGGGAGTTTAACGGTGAAGAAGTGACTCTTAATGCAGAGCATTCTGAAATAGTTTGATACTGTTAGGAAACGTTCTGTAAATTTTGAAAATCGTTTTTCGGTTGTTCCATAATCTTCTGGAAATTTTAGAAGTGTTATCGAAAGTTCAGGAAATTTTGAGAAATGTTATCGACTTTTGTGGGAACTGTGGGAATGTTATCGAATGTTAGAAAAACTTTTGCCCTGCTATCGAATGTTTCTCGAAGATCTCAGGTATTCTGGAACTGTATACAATCATTACTATGTTTTAGAACTGCAACGTTAGACTCTATTATGTTTGTGTAGAACTATGTAACAAATAATAAACTATCTCAGTTGAAAGCCCAACGTGATGTGAGGAAATGAAACAGAAATGGAACGTTCCACATTTTCGGTAACAGTGTAAAAAAAGATCGACTGTGTCAATAATATGTGGAAACTAAAAGTGAATGTTTATAAGAAAACCTTGAGCGGGTTCACTAATAACTAACGTTGCTCTCTTACTGCACAGCATACACGAATGATGGAATTAAGTGATTTAGTGAACCGGGTCAACACCAGGTAGTTCTAATAGTTCTCCGGAAATTTGCCCGCTTATGTGTCTGCAGTAAGCCTACATACAAGACGTTGAATGCACTCTGCAAAATGGTACTTATTTTTTAATTCTTAGTTCTAGCAACGCAATACTGAAGATAGCAGTTTGCCCTGTGTAAGTAAAAATCAAGTATATATACGAAGAAAAAAGTCCTAGTTAATTAGAGATGAAGTGAAATAAATGTAGCTAACTAGTGAAACATAAACAAAAGTTAGCGATAAGCTGGTTGTGAAGTTTACATGTCCATGGAATTCTTCTGGTCCTCCGGTGTGTAACTACTGTGGTATGTCTAGATGTTAGCCTGTATAAAGTCTGACAATCTTCCACATCGCCAGCTATAGTATATTTTAAACCTTACATGGGTGCTTAATTATAATAAAGATATAAGAATGCAATGCAAATACTTTTTAATTTTCTGTCGCTGTATGTCCGATTACGCTGTTTCGTAAACGGCTGGCCCTGACTAGTTTTAGTACGCAATCTGACTGCTTAGAATGACAACAAAGAATGTAAGAAAATTTCTGTTAGCACAATTAATTAATTAAGCCCCCAGCAACTATAAAACCTACGAAACCAACAAAGCACAAGTGTAGCTGTTCTGTATGTGGTAGTATGACTCAACGCACATCTAGCACGGTTCTTCTTCAACAAGACAAGAATTTTTAAATACCAATTATACTGACGTGATAAAAGAAAATTACAAATACTATAATTGTGCAAGAAAACCAAAATTACACTCTAATACAAGAACACAAGCCAGATGCTTTGTTGACTGAACCTGTAATGATGCATTATTTAGGTCACTGAAATAATGAGAGAGAAAAATAAAAGTAGTTTGTTACCTTAATTTATATTGACGAAATGCACTCTGATCATTACAATGTCTCCATTAGAATAACATCTGCTGTCTCTCCCATCAAATAGCTGCATAAAACATGGAACAAACACTCACTACTACCCCATCTCACTCCAACTTCAGCGACAAGCAGTGTCCACCACAACTTCTCGGTAAGAACTGCTTGCCGCTACGTCTCAATAATCACTGCCAGTGGAGGCGGCGGAACAATACTCTCTGGCGCGATTTCTGGCGCTGTGGCTCAGTGTAGCCACCTTTCATATGCCCTTCCTCCAGGGGCTAGAATTTTATGGTATTTTTGCCAGCATTGGTGGTGAAAATACCACCAAATTCGTCAAAAAAAATACAGACAAAAATAAAATATAATATTAATACGTAAGTATCATATAACTAGATAAAATTTTGGCTTGGCACTGACCTTATAATAGCCTAATATATAAAATACAGTAAGGAATACAAATTCTTTCATACATATGACTTTACATAATAGTTTACACAAATATCATGTGGTTAAACAATTCAATCGATAGCGTCAGCAATGACGAATATGAGCAGGTAAGATTCTTATAACTTTTCACAAACAGTAATACACAAAAAATCAGTTTATACAAATATTCACATAAAATGTTTTCATAACAAGTGGTTGACAGTTCCAGCAGTAGCACCCAGCAATGTTGAGTAGGTGCAGACACCATCAGGTGACATCATTTCAGTAGAAGCAGTCCATCAGTCACCCAGCAATGTTGAGTAGGTGCAGACTCCAACAGGTGATATCATTTCAGTAGAAGCAGTTCATCAGTGGCACCCAGCAATGTTGAGTAGGTGCAGACAGCAAGAAGTAACATCATTTCAGTAGAAGCAGTTCCATTTGTGGTACCCAGCAATCTTGAAGAGGTACACACAGCAACAAGTCACATTTCTCAGTAGAAGCAGTTCATCAATGGCACCCAGCAATGTTGAGTAGGTGCAAACAGCAACAGGTGACATCACCTCAGTAGAATCAGTCCATCAGTGGCACCCAGCAATGTTGAGTAGGTGCAGACAGCAAGAAGTAACATCATTTCAGTAGAAGCAGTTCCATCTGTGGTACCCAGCATTGTTGAAGAGGTACACACAGCAACAAGTCACATTTCTCAGTAGAAGCAGTTCATCAGTGGCACCCAGCATTGTTGAGTAGGTGCAGACACCGACAAATGACATTAAACAACTATCACTGATCACACTGTTCCTCAGCAGAAATTAAACATGTCCTAGTGGCACCAATCATGTAGAAAAAGTACAAGTAACAGTCCATAATATTCACTATCACTAATTAGACAGTTCATCAGCAGTAATTAAACATTTCCAGGTGGCACCCATTATGTTGAACAAGTGCAGGTAACAGTCCATAATATTCACTATCACTAATCAGACAGTTCATCAGCAGAAATTAAACATTTCTAAGTGTCACACATCAATTTGAACAGGTGCAGGTGTGAACAACAGTTTGAATGCACACACAATTGCTTTTACAAAATTATTATCAATGCTCTTACACTAAACATACAAATCATAACAAACACACAAATGATATCAGATAATTGTCATATTACTATTACAAATACACAAACATCAGTAAACCTATAATATTTATGGGTGTCAGTGCAAGCCACTACAAACAAATAAAATAATATTTAGGAGATAGGTGGGTAGGATTAGGAAAGGAAAACACACAAAACACACTCACTCATCTTTCATCCACATTAAGTACTACTGTGTAATTGAATAGAGTTAACTGTGTGAATCCACTTCTGTCAAAATTTCATGTTCATCATGTGTATCAAGTAGTAGTGACAGCAATGTATAACAGTCAATAATAGTTAAGTCAACGTCATAGTCATCATGTCAAGACCAATGTTTGCCAAGCCAGATCAAAATGTACGGTTGCTGAACAACTGTCAGTGTGAAAGATATGCAACTTCGTCTCTCCAAAAAAAAAAGTACATACTGCTTAGTGATTTAACAAAGTGTGTGTAGACAATCTTCCTTCCATTTTAGTGTTCTAGTCTGCTATCTTCATCCTCCTTGTTCCATATTGACCAACAACAAAAAAAAAAAAAATATGCACCTCACTTATTTTACCTCTTATACACCATAACTCCAATCAACTTCATATGATCTCAATACCTCCATAATACCTCTTCAATACGTCGATACATATAAACCTTATTGCCAGTATCATTTCACTTCCATAACAACTCTTTCCTCTAGTCAGTCTCCTCGATCGAGTACAGATAAAATCCTAATGCAAAACTTCTCATCCCATACAATCCGAAGACACACTGTCAACACACAACCTCTGTGTAATCCATCTGACCAAAATCTTCTACTCATTATGAATTATAAACAAAGAATGCATACATGACCTCTAACAGACTTAGTTCGAATAACTCTCAGTAATTAAGTACGATTACGGAGTGTGAATGATCCTAATATTTCACAGTGTGTACACCACTTCAAGAATTATGGCAAACAGAAGCAAACATGTGGAGTATTTCTTGTGTCAAGTGTCACTTCCTATTTCAATTGCTCACGAAAAATGCAGTGTAATAACTGTGTTGGTATGTCATGTCGTTAGCTTCCTTCCTATTGGCATACATTTATACAGCTTTCATAAAACCTCCAGCTCATGTGGCTTCTATGATTTTTCTTGTACTAAAGTCGCTCGTCGAATTACTGCAGTTCATTTTCTTATGTTAAAATATAAAGCACTGAGCGTAAGAAAAACAAGCAACAGCGATTAAATATACCAGTAGTGAACAGAATGTCAACAAGTGGATGCAGAACAATTTCTATAACGAGGCTTCGCCAAGCGAACAATCCGTAACCCATACCACATCGTAACCCACACTCCATGTCCGTACACTGTACATCAGCATTGCTATATACCAAGTTAAAGTATAGTTATGACAACAAGCAGAAATGTGTAAATGTGCAATCCATACGCATAGCAGTAAACATATATCTTACGTACTAAACAGGTCATTAGCATCGTATCTTAATAAGTAAACATGAAGGCGCAAGCAGATAAATCACAAAGTATAACTTACGTACCTAACCACATCAGCACAATTAATCAGGTGACAATTATAATTCAAATAAATAGGCACAGCAGGCACATAATTAAAAATATGACATCAGTGAAAAAGCAGTGCAGCCAAGCGATGCATAATATACACAAGTAACAATCCAGTTCATTAATAATCATTGTCAAAATCAGTTAACGTACGCAAGCACGTCGCTTCACAAGTAATTTCATTGAACATGTAATTAGCACAAAGTATGAATCACGTAATCGCGAGCAGCAAATTACGTCTAAAGTACGTACCTAAGTCGAAATATGTTACCTGAAAAAAAAACTCAATTAATAATTACCTTTTTAGTTTATTACTTTCTTCTTCGAAATGACATTTTTCCTGAAATTTTCTCGATAGCAAGTCGTCTTAACGTCGGACACGCACAGAATTTACCTGAAGTTCTTAAATATTTTATAGAACCGTATCCTGAAAAATACTGAATGTTAATAACAGAATTCATCAAGTCACTATAGCTTTATATTGAATTTAGTCGGAGAAATTAGACTGTGTATTTATTTACGGCTGTCAGTGCATTCGCACTGAGCGCTCGATCAGCTGTAGGCGCGTGATGTAGGAAGTGATTGTTTGCGGTCAACGACTGCCTTGTGCGGCGCGCAGACTTGACTGTTGCTTTGAGTATATGCCGCCGCCAAAACACAGCGCGGTATCCTTGTACTCTCCGTGTGTTTACATACAACTGTTAGTTTCTCAAAAGTATGTCATTCTACAAAAATTTTTCAAAAGTATATCATTCCACAAAAATTTTAACGTTAGATATATGATGTATTCCCTTAGAGCGTCGTGATTTAAGAGTTTCTACTTCGACAGTGTTATCATGAATAATTTTGGGAATTCTATATGGACCGTTATAAAGCAGAAAATATTTCCGACACAAGCCTTTTCCTTTGTGAGACAAACGATGAGACTTAATTAACACTTTCTGACCAACTGACAAGATTTTTAAACGACCAGGACGCTTAGCTGATTTCTCTCTTCTAGCAGCCGCAGATGTCAACCTGTAATATTTCGTAGAGCCAGGTTGACAATTTCAGAATGCCGCAGTTTCCGTGTAGGCGGAAAAGGAACGATTTCAGAAATGCGATTTGTCGGTGCTTTGTTTTTTAATATCAGTATAGGTGGTAAAGAAGTTGAGTCGTTAGGAAGTTCATTCAGAATGTTTTGAAAATTATGAAGATACTGATCCCAAGTTCTGTGATTCTGATGACAATAAAGACGACACAATTTATTGATTTCCTTCATCCATCTCTCTGAAGCGTTAGATTGAGGGTGAAAAAGTGAAATGAAAATTGGTTTAATTTTACGACGCTGTAGAGTACGAAGCCAAATTTTAGAACGAAACTGTGATCCATTATCTGATATAACCTTATCAACATGACCCACTTCTTTAAGAAAATGTTTGATGAAAGCATTAGATACTGAACGAGCTGTTGCTTTGCGTAACGGTGTAAAACACACATATTTTGATGTCAACTCCACTGCTACGAAAATGTACGCAAAACCATTAGTAGATCGAACCACTGGACCGAACAAATCAACTGCAGCCATGTCCTTTAATTTTGCTGGAATGATAGGAAACAACGGTCCTCTGTGAGAAACTGTTGGCGGCTTAGCCTTTTGACATAATTTGCATTTGGCAAGAACAAATCGAATACGTTTTTCCATATTATTGAAGTAGCAATTTTCTCGTAATTTATGAAAGCATTTTCTGGGACCAAAGTGTGCATAACTGAAATGCATATACCAAATCAGCTTATTATCCCACTCATCAGGAATACAAACTAACCAAACAGAGTTGTCGACCGATTTTCGTTTAAAAATAATGTCATTGCGAACTAAATAATGCTGTCTAATCGCTACGCTTTCCTTTCTCTTCCACTTCTCCTTAATGTCCTTCCAGATTGGATCCTTATTTTGCTCCTTAGCGATGTCCTGGAGCGAAGACGAAATAAAGTTCTCAAACGCAACACCTTGAATATACATCAAACAATAATTGTTTTCCTTGCAGTCCTCTTCAGCACTTTGTTTCAAACCCATAGGTGCACGTGATAAAGCATCAGCAACAATATTTGAAGAACCCTGTATGTAAACAATACTAAAGTCAAATTCCTGTAGGTACAACGCCCATCGTGACAATCTGCCATGAGTTAATTTTGTCGACATAAGAAATTCCAGAGCTCGATGATCGGTGTAAACCTTAGTATGTCTGCCAAACAAAAATGTGCGAAATTTTGTAAAAGCCCAAACAACAGCCAAAGCTTCAAGTTCCGTAATCGAATAATTCTTTTCTGATTTCGAGAGAACACGACTTCCAAATGCAATAGTCTTTTGTACTACAACGCCGTTTTCTTCTATCTCTTGAAATAAATGTGCACCTAGCCCTTTGTATGATGAGTCCGTTGCCAAACAAAAATCTTTAGATAAATTCGGATGTGAAAGAAGTGGAGCACCAACTAAAGCATCACGAAGTTGTTCAATTCCGACTGAGCTTCCTCATCCCAACACCAATAAGATTTCTTTCCAGATGTTCACATAAACGACGTGTGGCCAAATCGTCTAATCTAACAAAGCGTCTAAGAAAATTACAGACACCAAGAAAACTACGAACATCACGTTTTGTGGTAGGAACAGCATAATTACGAATAGCGTCTAATTTTTCTGGATCAGGAAGAATACCTTCTGTAGAAATAATGTGACCGAGAAATTTCACCTGAGAACGACCAAATTCAGATTTTTCTAAGTTCACCGTAATGCCAACTCTTGCAAAAATACGTAATAATGAATCCAAAATTTTGTTGTGCTCACTCCAAGAACGTTTAGCAATAAGAATATCGTCAACATATGAAGTAATATTGTCACGAAGATAAACAGGTAAAATTTCATTTAAACTACGAATGAATGCTGCTGAAGGTAAAGTCCAAACGGTAATTTACGAAATCACATTTGGGTAAAATAGTCATATCCGGTTATTTTTTATCTAGTGTCTAGATAGATTGATAGTTGAAGAGTTGTTTTGACAGATGCAAAGAATAGTGAAAGAGTAGGCAGCAGTGCAGAAAACTAAAAGAGAAATAGCACTACTACAGCTCGGGGCCCTATGCTCGCTACGGCACATATTCATTAAAGCGTAATGAATCCCCTGAGGTCCTTAATAGCTGCACATAATTTCCAGTTTGTGACTTAGTGGCAAATTTGGCGGAAGTGCGTACGCAGATTGACCTGACCATGAACATGGATGTATGTCGTTCTTAGAATTGCGAAATATCTTAATCTTCCGAACAGTTAAGAAGTGTTTATAGTCAATGTTTTCGCCTCGTGGCGACAAAGACCTACCGCGTCTGTCCCAGTCCCAATGCTGATTATTGTCAGGTTCGCGCGCCTGGCGCTCTCTTGTTGCATCCCGTAAATGAAACAAATTATTTTCTTCAAACTCCTCTGGTATCTGTGATTCTAAATTTCTTTTGCCGTCTTTTCCTACGATTTCGCCTTCAATTTGTTTGACTTGCTTTTTTAATGCCTCAAATTCCCTTTTCACGCGTTCATTAAATTTTCCCTGATTTTCAACATGTTTACTTCTGCTCTGGTACTCTTCGGTTTCTGAAAATGGCAATGGAGCTGTGTCATCTGAATCTCTGTCCCCATTTAAACTAAGATTTGTCAATTTATCTGAAATCTCCTCCACTCTTTCCGATAAGTCACCAATTTGTTCTTTCTGTTTATTTACGTCTTCCGTAAGTGTCGCGACTCGCGTTTCAGTATTAACGCATTTAGTAGTTAACTGTTCATACTGTTGTGTTAGGTTATTTAATCTGTCATTTGGTACGGATTCCTCGATTCTCTCAAATACTTCTTCCTTATCTTTTGCACGTTGTAAATTTAATTCTGAAAATTTCTGTACTATCACGCGATCTCTTTCTTCCTGTTCTCTATCCTGTTCCCTTTGTCTAATCTCTACTGCACTTAATCTATTATTGTGAGAATTCAAAATCGGTTGTACTTCTTCTCTGATTTCTTTCTTTAATTCATCTTTCATATTTTTGAAACATGTCCCTATTCGTGAGTCTAACCGTGTTTCCATTGTTCCCATCTGTGTTTTTAATTCAGATCTAAACTGTGTTTCCATTGCTCCCATATCATTTTTTAATTCAGATCCCAAAGTTCCCATCTCAGTTTTAATTGTTCCTATCTCTGTTTTTAATTCAGATCGAAACTGCTCCATTGTTCCCCTATCTGTTTTTAATTCAGATCGTAAATTTAATATTGCACTCATCAACTGCTCCAGATTAACTTGTTCGAAATTCTTTTCGCCCCTAACATTTCCCGTAAGACTAACTTCCTTCGTCATAGCAGTAAAGCTATCTGAGTTCGATACTATTCCAGAATCTTCTGTCGTTAATCTCGGATTCTGTGAATTTTCTGATTGAGAAAAATTTTGAAATGGTTCCGGACTATTTTCCCGACTTATTACATTGTTTTCCACTTCATTATCCATCATACTGTTTTCCTCTGTTGGCGAGTTCGCCATGTTAACAATTTCGTCATTCTCACTATTCATCATTTTTGCCTTTTTCATCGATCGCGTAATCATTTACAAAACATACAAAACTCGTCACTATATGAAAATTACACACAATGACTCTTTATCTTCAACAATACCATTCACACGAAATATTTCCCTCAAACACGATTAATCGAACAATTGAAATAATTGCACCAAATCGTCAAACGCGTATACAAGGCAATAAAAATTAAATTTTGAGAAATACCATTAGAAGAATGCCAATTACCAAATCTACACATGCAAAATAGACTACAATTACTAAACTACAAATTACTACAACAATACTACTGTCTACTATTTTTACAATCAGAAGAATTCCAAGGGACGATCCGAAGCAGCGGTCGCCACGTGCATGGGTGCTTAATTATAATAAAGATATAAGAATGCAATGCAAATACTTTTTAATTTTCTGTCGCTGTATGTCCGATTACGCTGTTTCGTAAACGGCTGGCCCTGACTAGTTTTAGTACGCAATCTGACTGCTTAGAATGACAACAAATAATGTAAGAAAATTTCTGTTAGCACAATTAATTAGTTAAGCCCCCAGCAACTATAAAACCTACGAAACCAACAAAGCACAAGTGTAGCTGTTCTGTATGTGGTAGTATGACTCAACGCACATCTGGCACGGTTCTTCTTCAACAAGACAAGAATTTTTAAATACCAATTATACTGACGTGATAAAAGAAAATTACAAATACTATAATTGTGCAAGAAAACCAAAATTACACTCTAATACAAGAACACAAACCAGATGCTTTGTTGACTGAACCTGTAATGATGCATTATTTAGGTCACTGAAATAATGAGAGAGAAAAATAAAAGTAGTTTGTTACCTTAATTTATATTGACGAAATGCACTCTGATCATTACAATGTCACCATTAGAATAACATCTGCTATCTCTCCCATCAAATAGCTGCATAAAACATGGAACAAACACTCACTACTACCCCATCTCACTCCAACTTCAGCGACAAGCAGTGTCCACCACAACTTCTCGGTAAGAACTGCTTGCCGCTACGTCTCAATAATCACTGCCAGTGGAGGCGGCGGAACAATACTCTCTGGCGCGATTTCTGGCGCTGTGGCTCAGTGTAGCCACCTTTCAACCTATATTATCACTATTTGTATTTCTTTTATAATTAATAGCCGTCCAGTTTGTGGGTGGCACGGTAAACCTCGATCCAGTACAACTCAATGCAGTGTTTCGCGTACTCATATAAGTCATACCTGAAATAAGACTTACAATTTCTTCTCTGGGTATTGTGCGACTCAGCAAAACGTCTACCCATCAAAATTCCATGTAGATAAATATACTTTAGAGTTTATAATTCCAAAGGAACCAATCGATTACACAAGGGTGTATGTTTTATTTGTATGACCCTATGTTCTTGGGATACTTGTTATAAACGCTTTTAGTATCAAATCCCTCCTTTACTTTTAAGCAATGGTCAGTTTCTCTCCATCGGACACTCGACAAACATCCAGACGATAGTGAAACTCGTTCCACACTTTTGTGAGCATGTCTGAAGTTCACAGCTGTTGCCATGACGCATCGTCGTTCATCCAGTGTTTTTGGAAAGAGGAAGAGAGACAGACAGTGTCAGAAATCCTCACAAAAAAGTAACGAAGAGAAACGAAACTTACAGTGATATCAGACGAGCTTGTAAACCAGTGTTGCAATGCGACATCCACCACAGACGTGGCTTATATATTTACCAAGTAATTACACAGGAACTCAGATTCGCGCATCACATGTAAGTTGCCTATCCAACACCTTCCAGGGGCAACAAAAATATTGTTTTCAAATGTTTTTTATTCCAGTCTTTCATCACAATATGAATTCTCTAGACGATGACCGGTTTCAGTCCGTAATGACCATTCTCAGATCTTTTTTACACCATGTCCTAAAGTGATAAGGCCATAATGGCATCGTCCAAACATATAATCAGCATAGCATCGTCATATAGATCTAAAATAAGGTGTAGAATAAGCAATTTTGTTTTCACTGTTTGGCATCATTATTGAGCGAACTGAACTGTCATCATAATCTACGAACTGATACAATAGGACGAGTGTTACACATAGAAACGTTGTCTGTGTCGAGACCAGTCGGCTCGCGAACACCTTGACGTTACTCCTTTAGTGTTTGAGAATGAGAGCACCTAGCAATTTCCAACAAACTCCATACATAATTCCAAACTTTTATGAAACGTTTCCTCGATGACACCCTCTACAAAATGAAGAAAGTAAAAAAAGTTTACCGCTTAGTAACTTTTCGCTGTTTGCGCAGTAAAGCTTAAGCCTAAGACATGACATTTTAATTTATTACTTCTTTACTACCTGCCCTATTCGCAACAAGCTTGAAGAAAGTATCCACGTATACCACCAGCAAAATTGTATCATCCTTCGACACATAGCTCAGGAGATATGTTAAAAATTTCTTTTGCTTAAAATCGAGCGCACGCTACCCAGATTATATTCATCCAGTGCTTCATAATGAGCGACTTCCAACAAATGTTAAGAATAATTTCAAATCGTTTCTAAACATTTTCCGATTAACGTCTAATATTTAAAAAATTAGACCGTTTGTGAAATAATCAAACGATTGAAGTTGTTTTATACACTGTAGTTCGATTCAAGAATCGGGGGTTTACTGATTGTTCAGAAATCTCCTTACATGAAGATGCAAATACGAGGGTTCGCGGTCCTGTTAAAAAACGAATTTTCAGAAAGTTCTCGCAGATATGTAATGAACGAGTGACCGAACAAGCAATCGAGCGTAGCGCTTGCTGCACCAAGGTGCGGAAATCACACCAACTAGCAGTCTGCACTGGACAAAACTTTTGGTCTCGACACGCAACATAAAATGTACGTCTAGTATGTATCTTCTTACTTGTGCAAAATATAGTCTATTAAAAGTGGAAGAATCTTTTCTGAAACACTCCGTAGGTAGTAACTTTCACCGTTCGAGGGGCGTAAATCACTTTCGAAGTTGGAAAGCAGCGCCGTAGTCTGCAGGTACTACCTAGAGGCTAAGCGACGTGCTGCCACATTTCATTTTCTCATCTCATAGTTCTCTCTCTCTCTCTCTCTCTCTCTCTCTCTCTCTCCCTCGCGATGTTCATCATTAAAACCTGAAAACGAACAACAGAGCACTCTGATTTCTGTGCGAAATATTTAATTACTTATGTACGCAGTCTGATCAAAAGTATCCAGATACATCTACATATATACTCCGCTAGCCACCAAGCAGTGTGTAGCGGAGGGCACAATTCGCGCCAAAGTCATATTCCCGCTACTGTTCCACTCACGGATCGCGCGAGGGAAAAACCACTGAACGCCTCAGTACGAGCTTCATTTCCCTTATCTTTGAATGATGATCATTACGCGATTTGAAAGTTGGTGCTAATAATATATGCTCTACATCCTCGGTGAAGATTGGAGCTTGAATTTAGTGAGCAGCCCCTTCTGTTTAGCGCGTCGTCTATCTGCAAGTGCTTCCCACTTCAGACTTTCGATGAGATTTGTAACGCTCTCACGATGGCTAAATGTACCAGCCACGAATCATGCCGCTCTTCTTAGGACCTTCTCAATCTCTTGAATCAGACCCAACTGGTAAGGGTCCCATACAGACGAGCAATACTCTAAGACTGGACGAACTAACGTATTGTAAACTATTTCCTTTGTTGAAGGACTGCATCGCTTCAGGATTCTACCAATAAACCGCAATCTAGAGTTCGCCTTACCCGTTTCTTGTGTAATCTGATCATTCCATTTGAGATCATTTCGAACAGTCACACCCAGATACTTGACTGATGTTACCGCTTCCAAAGACTGATCATTTATTTTGTACTCATACATTAATGGGGATTTTCGGTTTGTTATACGCAGTAGGTTACACTTACTAGTATTGAGAGATAACTGCCAGTCATTACACCATGCATTTATTTTCTGTAGGTTACACAGGTGTAACTCTGAATTTACCACCAGATGTCACGAGGAGCAGTATATAAGGAGCCGGAGAGAATTGTGTACTGAAATAGTAACAGCATACTCGATCTGTCAGGTGATTTAGAATGGTGACTGGTCCCTGGATTTCAGCTGAGTATTAAATCCTTCAGGGACATCTTAGCCCTTCCAAAGCGGACCAGTGGCCTTTTGGCGACGTGATCGTGAATAGGGAGACCAAGGGCAACCACAGCTAAACAAAGACCAGTATGTACAGTCGGAGAGGGACCGTCGAGCATTGCGAAGTGTGATTATAAAAAAATCACATGAAATGAGAGGAAGGAACCGCTGGTGGGTTCCAAAGTGCGTCCAGCAGTCCAGCTAGCAAAATAACTGCGCCTAGGCAGTTAAAAAAGAAGAGGGTACAATCGTCGAAGAAATCCTCGTAAACCCATTTCTGTATTCGTTACTAAGCGACGCTTCATGTAATGTCAAGAACGACGGGATATTGGGTAACTGGGAGAGAGTGATGCGAGTTTCTGAATCACGTTATAATCTGTGGCAAACTAATGGAGAGGGCTGGCCTCGGCTGATGCCCGCAGAATGTTATTTACCATTATATGTAATCCAACAGTCAAGAACGGAGGCGGTTATTATGTTATGGGCGTTTTTCGTGGTTGAGGTGTTTTTACCTTATTGCACTTAAGAAAATGCTAAATGCTGTAAAATAGGAAGACTTTTACATTATAGTACACTTTGTACAATAGTGAGAGAGTTAGGAGACGATGATTGTTTGTATCGGCATAACAGTGGACCCTGAGATAAGCAGCATGTGTTAGGTGGCAGAATTCCTGAAGCGAACTAACCTGCCCAGAGTACCGATTTGAACCAAGCGGAATACGTTTACGATGAGTCAGAACGCCGTCTTCACTCCAGACACGAGCGTTCAACATCACCGCCCTCTCCGGTTTCAGATCTTATGGGAAAAATTGGCTGCCACTCCTGCTCAGACATTCAAGAGTTCAAGCCGTCGTAGAGACAAGAGGTGGACACACACAGTATTAATGTCCACTGATAGTCGTCCAGATACTTTTGATCAGATCCTGTACTCATAAATCTTTGGAGTGAAATATATAACTGGTTTGATGCAGTCTGCCACGAAT
Organism: Schistocerca cancellata; assembly: GCF_023864275.1. Classification (NCBI taxonomy): domain Eukaryota; kingdom Metazoa; phylum Arthropoda; class Insecta; order Orthoptera; family Acrididae; genus Schistocerca; species Schistocerca cancellata. Next base: position 213,237,600 of record NC_064627.1, read on the forward strand.
TCCTCTTTGTGCCACCCTACGTCTTCAGTTTTTTTCCTGGATGTATTCCGATCTCTGCCTTCCTCTACAGTTTTCACCTTCCACAGCTCCCTCTAGTACCGTGGAAGATATTCCGTGATGTCTTAAAAGATGTCCTACCAGACTATATCTTCTTCTTGTCAGTGTTATCCATTTAGACCTATTCCGTTCCTCGCCCATTCTGCGGAGAACCCCTCATTCCTTACCTTATTTTCAACTTTCTTTTGTAGCACCACATGTCGAAATGCTTCGGTTCTCCTCTGTTACGGTTTTTCCATAGTCCATGTTTCATTACCACACAGCACTCTGCTCCAAACGTACATTCTCAGAAATTTCTTCCTCTAATTAAGGTCTATATTTGATACTAGTAGACTTCTCTTGGCCAGGAAAAGTTATTTTTGCTAGTGCTAGTTTGCTTTTGATGTTCAACTTGCTCTGGCCGCCATGCGTTATTTTGCTGTCAATGTAGCAGAATTCCTTAACTCCATTTACTCGTGATCATCAATCCCGATGTTAAGTTTCTCGTTGTTGTCATTTCTGTTGCTTCTAATTGCGTTCGGTCTTTCTTCGATTTTCTCTGAGTCTGTAGTCATTAGTATGTTCATTCCAGTCAGCATATCCTGTAATACTACTTCATTTTCACCCAGGATAGAAATTCATCAGCGAATTCTGACATTGCTATCTTTTCACCTTGAGTTTTAATTCCACTCTTCAAACTTTCTTACATTTCCGTCGTTTCTTATTCTTTGTAGAGATTGAACACTAGGAGCGAAAGACTACATCGCTGTCTTACATCCTTCTTAAGACGAGCACTTCGTTCTTGGGGCTCCATTATTGTTGGTCCCTCTGGACTCTTCTACATATTGTGTATTACCCGTCTTCCCCTACAGTTCATTGCTATTTTTTCTCAGAATTTGGAACATCTTGCACCATTTTATGCTGTCGAACGCTTTTTCCAGGTCGACTAATCTTAAGAATGTGACTTCCTTTTTTTTTTTGCTCTTGCTTCTTTATCAACCGCAACGACAGAAATGCCTCTTCGGCGCCTTTACCTTTTCTACAGCCAAATTCATAGTCATCCAACACGTCCTTATTTTTCTTTTCCATTATTTTGTATACTATTCTTTTCACAACCTTGGATGCACGAGCTGTTAAGCTGATTGTGCGATAATTTTCACTCTTGTCAGTTCTTGCAATCTTCGGAATTGTGCGGATATTGCTATTCCCAAATACGATGGTATATAGCCAGGCTGATAAATTCTACACACCAACGCGAATAGCCGTTTTGTTGCCAGTTTCCTAAATGATTTCAGAAGTTCTGATGGAATATTATCTATCCCTGCTGCCTTATGTGATTCTCAGTCTTCCAAAGATGTTTCAAATGCTGACTCTAATAATGGATCCCATGTCTCTTCTACATCGACTCCCGTTTTTTCTTCTGTCACATTCACCTATCATTTTCAAATGACGTGCCAAATCTAGACTCTTTCCGATGTTATGGTTGTGGTATAATCTTCCTTTTTACCAGCTTCAAGATCATTAACCTTCACTAAGCAATGAAGTAATCACCCGTATGATTCACGACTGTAAGTAGTATCGAGTATGATGCTATGCGGAAAAGGATCATTTTCTTCTTCAATACCAACAGCTCCTAATTTTAATTTCAAATTCTTTTCTTCATTGTTACTGTAGCCACACTGATAGTATATTAGGTGAACCACTATAGACAGTGTCGAATCCGTTTTTCAAATGCAGTTACGTAAATGTAGCTTGTTTTTCCTTCATAAGTGGCAAGCCTTACGTGTAAGAAGTGTGAAACTATGATCACGTAATTCCTATACCTGTGCTGTTGTTGAAAAGCGTGAGAGAAGAGCTCGGAACGTGTTTCCGGATCCTGCAACTAATAGACAGTTACGATATAACTGTGTAGGTTTGAGCATTTGTTGTTTTACAGATAAAATACTGATTTTACGTTACGTTTTAACAGGTTACGACGTTAATAATCGTGACTAAAAATCCTTAAAATGATTACAAGCATAAGAAACACGGAATACATATATTCGATGGCTAATTCTACTTCAGTGGATTTTGAAATCGGAATTCGACATAACGTGCGGCTCAAGTTCGCCGGTGGAACTATGGCAGCACTGCGAGAAGCAGGCCGGCGCTGTCGTGTCAACAGGGAGAGGTCAAAAGCATGGAGAACAATCTGTAGCCGATGTTTGCTTTCAATCAGCACAGTTGCCACACACGTTCGTTATGTAATCGTCTCCGTTGTATTACCAGACAGAGACGAAATTTGAGAGCCTTGTTTTAGCCCTTTTAGGGTCAGTGATTACTCGTTTCCGAAAAGTATCACTCACGAAAAAAATTTGTAACAGCAGTCGAACGTAACTCACGTTGTCCACAAATGACATTCTCTGTAGTAAAACCGAGCTTCTTTTATCTAACATGCTGTTTCAAGCACGCTTACTGGCATTCGAACAAGGTTAACAAAAATATGCAATCCATTTGGGAATCACGTCAGACGGCAGGATGAGACCTACCCCAAGGCCCCTCCTGTACAGCGCCCGCCACTAGAAATAGCATAAAGTATAAAAAAGTGATTATGACTTTGAAACTGTCAAAAAATCAAGAAAGTGTTATAAAAAGTTGCTGCTCCTGATTAGGGCTTTGGAGAGACTAATATTCTAAGGTCATCAATCTCATTCACCTGCCCCAACTCACACCTCCTTCCCACCCCCCCCCCCCAAATCGGTGTACCACACTGGCTGTCTCTGGAATCAATTGTTAATTATTTCTATGTGCAAGTGTGAGAACGTGTTCTAAATGTCTTAGGAGGGATGTGACTACGAACCTGGAATTCACCTAGTGGGATGTGCGGTGGAAAACCGCCTAAAAACCACATTCAGGCTGGCCGGCACGCCGACCCTAGTCGTTCATCCGAGAGGCGGATTCAGAGAGGATCTGGTTCGTCTTCCCCAGTCACAGAAGCGGGTTGTCTATCTGGGCAGATAGTAAACAATTCACAACAAGTTTTAAACAACCGATTTTTCTGAAAATCTAGAAAAAAGTCACCGTGCGAAAATGAGATTGATGATCAAAGTGTGAACAATTATCTCCTCAACGGCGAGTGCTCATCAGAGAGAAGGGCATCGTTAGGTGTGCCCCTAGGAAAAGTGATAGGACCGCTGCTGATCTCTTTGTACAAATATGATTTGGCGGACAGGGTGGGCAGCAATCGGCGGATGTTCGCTCATGATACCGTGGTGTACGAAATGGTGTCGAAGTTGACTGACTGTAGGAAGACAGAAGACGATTTAGACAAATAGCTCTGAGCACTATGGCACTTAACTTCTGAGGTCATCAGTCCCCTAGAACTTAAAACTACTTAAACCTAACTAACCTAAAGACATCACACACATCCATGCCCGAGGCAGGATTCGAACCTGCGAGCGTAGCGGTCGCGAGGATCCAGACTCTAGCGCCTAGAACCGCTGGGCCACCCCGGGCGGAACGATTTAGACAAAATTTCCAGTTGGTGTGATGAAAGGCAGCTAGCCCTAAACGTGGGAAAATGTAAGTTAATGTGGATAAGTAGGAAGATCAAACTTGTATGGTCGGATACAGAATAACTAGTGACCTGGTTGACACAGTCCATTTCTTTAAATATCTGGGCGTAAAGTTGCAAAGCGTCATGATATGGAACGAGCATGAGGGAGAATTTTAGGAAAGAGTAGTTCACCTGTAAAGGAGATTACATATAGGACGCAGGTGCGACCTGTTCTTGAGTACTGATCTTATGTTTGGTATCCGTACGAGATCGGATAGAAGGAAGACAGCAAAGCAATTCAGAGACGGGGTGCTAGATTTGTTACGGTAGGTTCAAACAACACGTAAGTTTTACTAAGATGTTTCGGGAACTGAAACGGGGACTACTGGAAGGAAGGTGACGTTCTTTTCGAGAAACAGTGATGAGATAATTTAGAGAACAAGCATTTGAAGTTGACAGCCGAACTATTCTACTGCAACTAACATACATTGCGCGTAAGAACCATAAAGACAAATACGAGAAATTAGGGCTCATACGGATGCAATTTGATAGTCGTTTTTCCATCGGTCTGTTTGCGAATGGAACAGGAAAGGAAATGACTATAGTGGCTTTCGAAATATGTATGTAGAAATAAAATGAGTGTATTAATGTTCCAGAAAACATGTCTTATTTTTCGAATAACTGGCGATTTTGCTGAAAGTCCTTGTTGAGGCGCGAAGGAACTTGCCCCCCTTCTTGCAGCGGTGTACCGTAGGTCTCTAGAAGAGCGTAGCGTTCCAAAGGATTGGAAAAGGGCACAGGTCATCCCCGTTTTTAAGAAGGGACGTCGAACAGATGTGCAGAACTATAGACCTATATCTCTAACGTCGATCAGTTGCAGAATTTTGGAACACGTATTGTTTTCGAGTATAATGACTTTTCTGGAGACTAGAAATCTACTCTGTAGGAATCAGCATGGGTTTCGAAAAAGACGGTCATGTGAAACCCAGCTCGCGCTATTCGTCCACGAGACTCAGAGGGCCATAGACACGGGTTCACAGGTAGATGCCGTGTTTCTTGACTTCCGCAAGGCGTTCGATACAGTTCCCCACAGTCGTTTAATGAACAAAGTAAGAGCATATGGACTATCAGGCCAATTGTGTGACTGGATTGAGGAGTTCCTAGATAACAGGACGCAGCATGTCATTCTCAATGGAGAGAAGTCTTCCGAAGTAAGAGTGATTTCAGGTGTGCCGCAGGGGAGTGTCATAGGACCGTTGCTATTCACAATATACATAAATGACCTGGTGGATGACGTCGGAAGTTCACTGAGGCTTTTTGCAGATGATGCTGTGGTGTATCGAGAGGTTGTAACAATGGAAAATTGTACTGAAATGCAGGAGGATCTGCAGCGAATTGACGCATGGTGCAGGGAATGGCAATTGAATCTCAATATAGACAAGTGTAATGTGCTGCGAATACACAGAAAGATAGATCCTTTATCATTTAGCTACAAAATAGCAGGTCAGCAACTGGAAGCGGCTAATACCATAAATTATCTGGGAGTACGCATTAGGAGTGATTTAAAATGGAATGATCATATAATGTTGATCGTCGGTAAAGCAGATGCCAGACTGAGATTCATTGGAAGAATCCTAAGGAAATGCAATCCGAAAACAAAGTAAGTAGGTTACAGTACGCTTGTTCGCCCACTGCTTGAATACTGCTCAGCAGTGTGGGATCCGTACCAGATAGGGTTGATAGAAGATATAGAGAAGATCCAACGGAGAGCAGCGCGCTTCGTTACAGGATCATTTAGTAATCGCGAAAGCGTTACGGAGATGATAAATAAACTCCAGTGGAAGACTCTGCAGGAGAGACGCTCAGTAGCTCGGTACGGGCTTTTGTCAAAGTTTCGAGAACATACCTTCACCGAAGAGTCAAGCAGTATATTGCTCCCTCCTACGTATATCTCGCGAAGAGACCATGAGGAGAAAATCAGAGAGATTAGAGCCCACATAGAGGCATACCGACAATCCTTCTTTCCACGAACAATACGAGACTGGAATAGAAGGGAGAACCGATAGAGGTACTCAAGGTACCCTCCGCCACACACCGTCAGGTGGCTTGCGGAATATGGATGTAGATGTAGATGTAGACTGAAGCAGGCACATCATAGTTCTATCTGGGCAGATAGACTTTCCACGAATACCCCTTTGTCATCTGTTACAGCTAATTTATTTGGGGAAGATTTCGATGTACGTGCCCTGAAGTCGGCGGCATTGGAAACCAGCGTGGGTTTTTTCCTAGGTATGTACACTTTCATTATTTTACCTCACGGTAGTGTGAATTTAAACAGCTTTTTAGAATATCTGAATTCAATCTAGGTGTATATTCACTACACGGCGGAGTTTGGTAAAGAACGACTGTATTCTCTTCCTTGCTCTGTTGATTAGGCCAGTGGATATGCTGTTATAAAAAGCATGTCCATTAACCTTCTAAAGCAAGACACATAGGTTTGTATCTTCAGGACGACAGGCGTCACTAAGCGACTCGGCGTAAGGGTGTACTTCGAACCTTGGTTCACAGGGTCATCTTAAAGTGTGAAAGACTGTGAGTTAGCAAACCCTGAAGTCATCTTTTACATGAATGGCTGAGCCACTCGTTGCGCCAACGACCAACAGTGAATGTTTATGATGAAAATAACGAGGTGTCACCGATCTCTAAGGCCGTTTACTTTTACGCAGGTATAATTTCCATATTCCGCGGAAATATGAAGTCAGTTGTACTTTTTGATTCCCCATCTACCATTAAGGCCCTTTTACGGTCTGTAATGGATGGTACTGGTGTACCTAAGGCGGGTGTCTAAGCACCCTTTGCAGTTGTTGCTTGTCATGTACGAGCCAGGCGATCAGGGCCGTGGAGTTCCTGACTCTTGAGAGTAAATGACTTTCATGCAGAACAAATCTGCTACAATTGAACATTGCCTTAGCTCTGGTCATTCTGTACATTCTGTCTAATATAACAACTCTGAGTTCCGGCCAGCAAATCCAGTTATTAGGCTACTTTTATTAAGAAATCAGTTGAGGTTAAATTAGCAAGTGGCCCCGTAAACTGAGATGGAGGTGTTTGCTGATATTATACTGGGAGCCCTGCTCTCTAAGTGGTCAAACAACGTAGGGACATAATTAATGAAACCTCATTCTTTCGTAATTAATATTCACAATCGAAATATCTCAGGTTGCTCATGTTTCGTTGTGTGGTGGCGCTAGTGTGTGTGTGTGTGTGTGTGTGTGTGTGTGTGTGTGTGTTTGTGTTATTCCGTTGTCTTTTGGAATGTGCCATGCACACTGCGGCAACGGCCTTGCCGCAGTGGATACACCGGTTCCCGTGCGATCACCGAAGTTAAGCGCTGTCGGGAGTGGCTGGCACTTGGATGGGTGACCATCCAGGCCGCGATGCACTGTTGCCATTTTTCGGGTGCACTCAGCCTCGTGATGCCAATTGAGGAGCTACTCGATCGACTAGTAGCGGTTCCAGTCAAAGAAAACCATCGTAACGACCGGGAGAGCGATTTGCTGACCACTCGCCCCTCCTATCCGCATCCTCAACTGAGGATGACACGGCGGTCGGATAGTCCCGATGGGCCACTTGTGGCCTGAAGACGGAGTGCATGTACACTGAGGTTATATACTTACTTGTACAGCGTTCTCTTGTGGCATTTGTGTATAGAAAATGACAGGATTGTAAGAATGGTAACAAACATCTTAAGACGTACCCAGTGGGTTTGAAATGTATTGTGCAGAATTAAGTCTTCAACGTGTCAACATGGGCTAGTTGATGAGGCGCAAGAGCGTTATGGAAATGTTAAACGTATTCTAGTGGCAGACACTACAAGAGAGGCGATACGTATCACGTAGTGGTTAACGTAACTGGGCAACAGAATCGAACGATCACATTTTCGAAACTCCGTAACTGCTTCGCACTGAGACGCGTAAGTTTGAAATTACGTTCAAACGTGCCCAAAAATTTTCTCTGCAATGGTGCAAATGCGTCTCACACTTGAAACAATGAGGTGTCCACACATACGAAAAAATGCTGAGGTTTGCAAGTTAGTATGATGTGTAAAGTTGGTTAATGGTGTCCTAAGGGCAGCAGATTTCACCACAATTCTGCCCACATCGCCATGGACGTGGCCCACGATGGGAAAGTCGTCACAGCCCTTCTTACCGACACTTCACTCCTTCGTTTGACGTCTCCTTGACAAAAGTCACAATCGCTATGCCCAGCGTTGAAATCATGCTAGTTTCTTATGGGTGGCAGAGAAAAACATTTCGAGACACACCGCTACCCAGAATCGATTCGAAAAGACAGCGGGGGTTGGCGCTAAGAGCGAGGTATAGAAGTAGTTCAGAGGTCCATTTGTTGTTTGTAGAAAAATAGGCAGTCTAGAGATCTATCGTCGCAAGCCTTTGAAAAGTAATGGGATTTCAGAATTGAAGGATTAGAATTCGCAGCCTTTATTATGTGGTCGCACAATCGACGAGCACCGCAAATGCAGAAAGAAATTAACGATTTAACTATGAATGAAAAAGCAAAGAACTACAACGATCAACAGACAATTTGTATGGGATTCACTGATTTGCGCATCAAGAACATTTTTATGCTGAATTTGCATTCAAGGAGCACCTGCTGAAATTGGTGGTACGAATAGTAAATTTTTTGAAGTCGCACGCACTATTGTACCGTCGGATTTGGATGCAACTGAGTGAAGATTATGGAGATATTATATATTACTGCAAAGTACAAATCAAGGGGCATGCCTGAAACTGATTTTGGAATTAAAACCTGCAACTATTGAATGAAAGAAAAGAGGAGCATAAATGAAAATTAGAACATCTGGAATGGAATGCAACTTCGCATTTTAAGAGGAATTACAGCATATTGCTCAGAGTATGACGTTGCTAGGTGTGATACTATTGATGAATTTAAAAATAAAATCACATTTTATTACGTACAACTTCTAACGTAAAACACCACCCACTTCCCTAAGCACAATGGCGTCGAACAAAAGGTAAATTTTCAATAATTCACTGTAGCGTTGAAAGAATTACAAGAACAGGTTCCTAAATGTTTTGAGGACACTGACAATCTTACGTCTCCTTTTTGAGCTGTTTTTGAGACTATTTTCCGTTTCAGTTGAGATCGCCCGTATTTATGTGCAGATGGCACTTATCGATATGTAGTACAGTCCTTGTTTAAAAGATAAATTCTTTTGCGTTAAGACTCTCGGAGTCCTACATTGTTTTACTCAGGAAGAGTTTCCATGTCTCCATAATGAGGTTGCGAACGAGACGTAAAGTCTCGCTCAACATATGTGCGTGAAAGATTTTTTTCGGTTATGAAAGTATGTAAGTCGCAATTGGGTGGCAACTTGAGCGTCGAAAATCAGCGAAATTGTCTGCTTCTACCCACATGCCGGCAGTTCGTGTCAGATATAAATTTTTATTATATCTTCAGCTTTCCAAAAATAGTTGGGCCTAAATGACACTGAAAATTGTAGCGCACTCCTGTTTCAACTCTCTTTCTCCCAGGTCGGACAATGTAGCATGATAGTGGTGGAACTGTGCATTCGGGCGACAGATGTGCTCATGCATGCAAGAGCTATGCACACGTGCGGCATTCTTGGCTGTGCCTGTTGTAAAACTTATAACCCTGTAAAGTCGGACGGAAGATTAACTATGTAGCCCCATGCATCAGTTAAAATTCACTATAACTTTCAGTCTTCATTTAAACAGAGTGTATAGTCTTCTGAAATAGATTGAATCTTTCTGAATCAACCTGTACCTTTATTGTAGATTCTAGTGCAGTAATTCTAATGTTCTCTTATCACCAGAACAAAGGCAGGTGTAAAAAGGAAACCAGAGACCAGCAGTACCATAACAGTAAAGGAAGATCCAGATTTTATCTTATTCGTTAAGTGAAATAATAATTGTGAACACCCCAGTAATGTAACCAAGGCTTATAACACAAGGTTTTTTCTATGGTAATCGAGTAGGAGGTAAGCCGGTTTAAAATCCGGTGGTGGATGACATTTAAACTGGCCAGCAAATGAGGGAGAAACGCCGGCATCAAGTTCCTGATCACCAGACTTCACGCCAATATGCCGTGTTTAATTCTGTATTGTGCACAGCGCCTCTTGAAGTGAGGGTGTGTGTTATTGTTGGTGATGAAATATCCGTCGGATGAGAATGTTAAGCCCAAGGGCCCCGTTGGTTCTATTCGAGAGGAGTAGCCTATGTTTCACTCTCTCCCCTTGCTCATCATCATACAATGTATACATGACGCCTTACTATACTCACCATCCATTACACTCACCCGAAATGAATTCTCACAGAGCATCAAGGAAATGGTTCATTGTGCGCACTGGAAGAAGGTCCTTGTCGACTAAGCGGCTGAACTTACGCCTTAGGGGCTCGCAGCTAACCGTGACATACTACTTTACTCTCACCACAGTACGACAGTTGGGTATCAACCTTCATCTTTTGAACAGCACACAGTTCGTGGTTGAGCTGCAAAGATGAGGAACTTGGAGAAATTTCGCTGGATAGCAAAGTACAGAGACCTTCAACAAAACTAGACCACAGACTTCCACGCGAAGTAAGTATCGAATGACGGACGCTTACTCGTCCCCGATTTCACCGCAAGAGGCCATAATCAAGCAAATAATGCTACGACGTGTAACAGGGCGTTCGAGAACCCATCAGTACTATAATCTGTACTCTGCCTGCCCCTCCCCTTTGGTACCTCCCTAACCCCTCCCCTTCCTGCCAGTACATCGTAGTTTATACTCTGAACATGCAGCAAACGATATATAACGCCCATTACACGGATGCGCTTGCACTTGGGAAACTTCCGCAGTCACCTACACAGGGTAGGCGTCAAGATGGCCGTCAGAACCCCTCCACTCGCACGCATGGTTTAGCTTCAGTACGTGGTTTAAATCACATATTTTTTATGTGACTATTACTGCTTCCAGGCAGTAACTTTATCCAAAGGGCAAACGAAGTTTTACAATAATGTCCCTTTAATGTCTGCCATTCTTCAGGCGAAAGTTCATGCCTACATTTTGATTAATCGTTACTATTTTTAAGTAAGTGTATAACAAGAAGTGTATATAGAGCCGTCGCTTCAGAACGAATAAAGTTCGTATAACGGTACCGTTAGTGACATTGTGTTACAGAAATAATATGAAATGTGTTATCTGTTGTCATGAGGTGTTATCATAATTTGTCAGACTCTCTGTGTTTCGTACGTGTTGTTGTTTCTGAGGTCTTCTGTCCGAAGTATGCTTTCGTAGAGCTCTCCAAGCTAATCTACGTTATTCAAACTTCTTCACCACTGCAGCCTTTAACCATTTGAGCTCTCTGACTATAGCCGTGCCTCGATGTACTGTAGTCCCCTTCTTACCCTTTGCGTCCTTAACTGCCCCTCCCACACAGACACACTTAGCTCGATTACGAAATCCACGATTGCTAGATGTTTTATAAACTGATCCATTTGTCAGCTACCTGACGTAGCATACATGAGTACAACCACGTTTTATTAGAATTGTTGTGCCCGCTATTAGAATTGCTGTGTCCGCTACTGTGGGAGTCAGCATAGACACACACGAGGAAGCAGAGAAGTTTCGGTGGCCGGTGGCAGGGACCAAAATGATCTGTACATGACATTTGTAGAATAGTAGAACACTTCTAAAAAGGAAAGAAACGTAAGTTCTAGTTATGAGCTGCATCTTGTGCGTTCTACATGCAAATACTTTTACACACTATTAATGATGGCGGAACGCCAGCTATATGTCGTCTTCCTATTGCTGAATACGGATGCTCTCTAAGTCTGCGACAGAATTTGGCCGTTTCGCGGCACTGTGCTGGTCGGAGTGCAGTCGATGCTTTAGGACTGCCCAAGATTAATGTTATTCACGAACATATTGTCGTCAGTGAATCCAATATAGACGTTAAATGTTGTTAACTTGAATTCACTGTCTGAATTTGCCTTCGCGTTTCTACAGTTAACGTAAACTCCCATCATAAAAAGTCATAACTAAAATAAGTGATAAGGGACGCAAATGTATACTGTTAGCAGTCGAGTTCAATAACCGGATGGAATGTTAAAGAAGTAAATGAGAAGGGTCAAAACTGCGGCAATTAACTAGAGGTTTCAGAAACGCAGAGTCTGCAGTCACTCCTGATTTGGTTGTAATCCTCGGTCCGAAGACTAGTATGAGGCAACTCTCCACCCTAGCCTGTCCTGCTATAAAGTTCTCTTTCCTTCATTCCTATGTATCTATAGAAACTTAAATGCGTTAAAACCTGTTACTTATATTCAAGAACTGGTCTCCTACAACAATTTTTGCTACCCATAGTACTCTCATTTACGAAATTAATTATTACCTGATGCCTCAGCATGCTTCCTAGCAATCCCTCTCTTCGTTTAATCAATTTGTGCCATAAAGTCCTTTCGTCTGTGTTTCGATTCAACACCTGTCCTTGATCGTCATCTACCCATCTAATCTTCGACGTTTGTCTGTATTAAAGGGATTTGTAACAATTAAACTTATTTTTAAAATTAATATCACCGTTTTAGAAAATCATTTTCTTACTGTTGATAGTGTACATATTATATCATTTTTACTTCTACTACCGACAATTATTTGGTTGCACAAACACCTACATTCGCCTGTTATTCTTAGTCATGTTCCCTAATCTAATTTTTCGACCACACTCCATTACCCCCGTTCTACTTTCTCATCCTGCATCCCTTTTGCAAGAGACTAACCAAGCCGTTTAGCCGACCTTGTGCGTCCCCTGCCGTACCTGATAGAAATAACATTTTACCGGCAAACTTTAACGAAAGCTAAAGTTCCGCTTTCTGGTCCTAGACGGGCCAATCGTGTCTGACAGACCGCCGTCTCATCCTCGGCCAATGGTGTTACAGGATGCGGTATGGAGGGATGTGAAATGTGGTCAGCACACCTCTCTACAGGTTGTTATCGGGTCCTTTGATCTGGAAAACGCTACTAATCTCTCAAGTATCCCCTAAGTTGGCCTCAGTGACTGAGTTCTTCCTGTTCCGTTCGTACCATGTGGCGGAATTTCCTGGCAGCGCCAGGAATCGAACGCTGTTCCATAGCAAGGCGGTCAGCCGCTCTGACAACTCAGATACGGGGAAGGGAAAACCTTGATTCCTCTCCAGAATTCCTCCTAACTTTTTTTTTTGAGTAACATGGGAAACAAAAATGATCGTATTTCATTCCTTTCTCAAACGTAGTTCTGTCTCTCGAGTGTTCGACTCAACTAAGATCTGGTTGCTGAACCGCACAATAACCCTGAAAGAGTGGTTTGGTGTGGGGTGGCGGAGGGGTGACCTGGACTGCGGTAGTCGTCGTCGGGTTGTGGGCCACTGCGGCTGCGGCGGGGACGGAGCCTCTCCGTCGTTTCTGGGTCCCCGGTTCACATACAATACAATGCAATACAAGATCTGGTTACCCTATACAATCTCTCACCAGCAAGCAATTTGTCCGTTTCACGGGTGAGCATACAGTTATTGAAGTAATATTTGCACTACCGGTACGAACGCTGAGAGTTTATGTAAACTCGTAATGTGTACAGCGGACCTAAAATACGAAGAACTCTGCAACGCAATCCCGAAATTTGTCGCTCAACATACCCGCGACACCATCACAAACAAGGGTTGTACTCAGACATGCAACCGCCCGCAAATTTAAGGTATTTTTTAAGCATTAGAGAAATAAATCTCTAAAAAGTATATTCAATCACTACCACTATGTCACTGGTCAAATCTGATTGCTAATTCCTTTTGACTTTCCATAAAAACATACAAATTTTCCCTGCGACATTAACTGTTCGTTACACTGGGTTTTAAGATTTTTTTTTTTCAAATCATAAAGTGCCTCTTTCTTGAACAATAACACTGAACAACAAACTGAAACTGGTGTGCTGCACATAGTTTTTAAGTAGGTGGATTTGTCCAGTTACGGGATACTGAATTCGCAAGTTCAACAATATTTTCTCCACCATGACACATTTCTGAGGTGCAAAATAACAATAAATTCGCATCGATTACAAAGAGAAGTGTCAGTTTGATTGGGGAAAAGTGATGAGGTTTATCTTTTGTAAGGTGTCTTATCAGTCCCTGTAAACAAAAACGAACAGTAATGGTTTATTACTGAATGTTTTCCGCGGCCTTGAAAGCAATGTTCCATGGTAAGAATGTCTAAGTGGAACCGTTCATCCTGTTCATGGCTAATAGCACCCAATGTGCAAATGTAAAAGCTGTTTTTGTTGTCATTCTATATTCCTAATGTTCATTCACTATATAAACATAATTCTCTTTTCTTTTGTTGCACAAAAAACCGTGAACAATGGCTTGGAAACAAGTTCCGGCATGCAACTCGACATTCAAACTTCGGTTGTCACGAATAAATGAACAGCACCCTATACCTGTATGCAGCAGTCCATTTTCTCTCCCCAAATACTTCACCGATCAACACTTTTCTGATCTGTAATCCGATAAACATGCCATCTTTCAACTTCTCCTCACTGATCATATCTAAAACTTAAAGTTATAACATGACTGCGTTGTCAGCGACCGTTACAACGTTAAATTAAAGCAATAACGGTCCTCGGTCGCAAGAATGAAGTCTTTTTGACCTAGGTTTCGGCCACTTCTAAGTGTAACTTCATCATAAATGAAACATTTAAACTGGCATGTCACGTATAAAATAAATGTCAAGCGTAAAGCTTTAGTCACAAAATTTTAAAGTAGAAAACACAGAAGGCAGGCCACTATGGGCTACTCACACATGTCTGTAAAACTTCCCAACGACTGAAAGGCTCACTCGGTTTATCAGGACACTTTTCAGAATTCTTCATCATGCCCAGGTTATTACGAAGTGAAGGAAGTATCACTTAACTTGGTACAACTAACTTCTTAGCATTTTCCTTTAGCTGTCCTACAAATACAGAACATAGCAGAATTTTGTGGAACAAACCTGTAAAACTATGAGCGGGACAATAATTTCAAAATCACAGCAGATCATTTTTATGTTTATTGGTCTCCAGTAATAGGAACAGCCTTTCATATGTTTCCCTTTTACCCAATGAATAAGCCAAACGCACTGATGCAAGTTCACAGCCATTATGCAACATCAACACTTTTAAGATGCTATTAGACCCATCAATAGACATTCGCCAATCACGAGGGTTATTGCGAACATCCAGATGTTTCATCGTGCAAATCATATCTGTGCCACCACACTCACAGACATTAATTAACACAATAAATAAGAGTAACTCCACGTTAACACTTTTCGTAATCTGAATATATAAAGAAATAAAATAGCAGTACCGACTGAAATTTGAGTAAAATAATGTACAGGGCATTTCATTTATTTTGAGCATCCGAAATAGCTTTAGGACCAACACCAAAATAACATATGTATTAAATGCTTTCCAGCTATCAGGACGACATCGAACAGTATGACTACCTCCACTTAAACTTCGTTCCTCACCAAGATGTGAACAGCACTACGTCTTATTATTAGAGCAACATATATATATACAGTATAATAAAGTACTACGCAGTCTTTGCTTCATATGTCATTCTTTCAGAAGTCCACATATGCCCTCGCTATTTCGCTGCACGCCATCAGGTCTTGAGCAGTGCATGATCTTGGATGGTTTACTAGCAGACATTGAAGCAGGTGGTTCATGGTCTGAATGTTCCTACACGGACACAAAGCAATTTCACTAATTCCCCACTTGTGCAAATTTTTGTTACATCTACCCATTCCTCAATGCAGCCTGTTCGGGGTTTTCCATCTCTTCCACTCAAGTTCCGCACCTGGTGGCAGCACTTCCTCAGCATCGTGGACAGATTGTTGTTGTTCCTGCCACAGTCTTTTTCTAGAAGTTTTTGGTGGATCTGTGAGTGGTTCGGTTGAGTGGAGAAAATTAATTCTTGACTTAAGGCGTTTTCGTACCATTTTGTACCAATGTAGCGGATGACGTTGGTCTCGAACCTGTTTCGTTCGTTCAATTCTGCTCTGTATTGCACGTCGGAGATTTGGTGGAGCAATTCCTGATAAGGAGTATAGGAGCTCTACTCTTGTTGGCTTAAGACAAGCAATAAAATGTCTACACGTCTGGTTCAGGACAGCGTCCAGTTTGTTTGTGTGGCATGACCGCTCCCAGACAGGACTTGCAAACTCAGCAGCAGAGTAAAACAGTGCCATTGCGGTAGTGGGTAAGACTTTTGGACCAGCTCCCCATTTTGATGTTGTTAGCCTGCCAGGTAAGTTATTCCGTGATTGGACTTTTGGTCTGCTCTTCTCAATGTGCTGCTTGAATGACAGTGTCCTATCAATAGTACCTCCCAAGTACACTAGGAAAGGGCAATGTGTTAATCTTGTGTCATTCAGTTCTTGCACACCTCTCTGTTGTTAAGATGGAGTAGACAAGCCTGGGTCTTACTTGGATTGGGTTTCAGCTGATTTTTATTGTTATAGTTGGTGAGATTTTCCATGTTCTCAGTTAGTATTTCCTCAATATTCTTGTAGTTTGATACCTGAACTGATATTGCCCTGTCATCAGCATAAATGAAAGATCTTGGGTGGGGACTAATAGGCTGGTCATTTGTATAAATATTGAATAACATGGTGGCAAGAACACTGCCCTGGGGAAGCCCATTTTTTTGTAGTTGCCATTTGCTCTTGTTACCCTGGAACTCAACAAAATATCTTCTGTTAAATAGAAATGATTTGAGTACAGCAGTGTGTTGAGGCCTTTTTGTTGTTTTTTGCACTTTCGGAATGAGATTTCTGAGGTCGATGGTATCATATGCTGCGGTGAAATCTATAAACACTACCCCAGTAGCTAGTCTTTTCTAAAACCCATCTTCAATATACTGGGTTAGGCTGGGAGCTTGACTGGTACAAGATTTGCCAGGCCGAAATCCTGCCTTTTTTTTTTTTTTTTTTTTTTTTTTTTTTTTTTTAATGTCCGCAATCAGCTCTTTGAATCTGTTTAGTATCAGTCTTTCAAACAGTTTGTAAATTGTACACAACAGAGAGATCGGCCAATAACTCATAGGATCTACTGGGTCCTTGCCAGGATTAAGAATTACAATTATCTTTAAACTTTTGATTGCTTCGTTCAGCTCTGATAATGTAAATGTGTGATCGAGTGTTTCATTATATTCTTCTTGAGAAGCATTTAGTTTTCTCGTATGCCCTTCTTCAGTCTGTGTTCCGCTTTACCGTTTTTCAGCAACTGGGAGGCTATTTGTCTTGCTGTAACACCAACAAAGCCTGGTGTACCTGCAGATACACCATCTAGCTTTTTGAGCAGTCTCCACGCTTTCCGACTACTGTGGTCATGTTAATGCTTTCTAGAGTGTGTTGCCACTTCTATCATTTATTTTCAATCATTTTTGTCATGACTTCTTCGCCCATTTCCATTGTTTCTGGGGAAAATGGGTTGTCGTCATAGAGACCACAATACGTTTCGTATTTCTCTTTTGTCTCTTCGCTGTAGCTTCTAATGTACGATTTTCTACATCCTCTCGGTATGCTTTGCCGTGCACAGTATATCAAAGCTTTAACAAACCCACTGTAGTTTTCTGGTATAGGTTGAAGAAATGAAAGTTTGTTGTCCACTCCTTTCGAGAAAGGAGTATGAGCAGTATTTGTATTTTCTCTTCATTAGTGTACACTGAAATCTCACGAGCCTGCATCTGAAGACAGCTGACTGAATTACCGCTACGCATTTTCCTTTTGTTTCCATTTGTCTACTGTCAACACCAGCAAGTGTACAAGTACATAATCCCAGATACAAGCACTGAGTGCAATTATAGAAGACCCAGTCAGCTTTGTGATACCTTTTTAATAACTTCGTTTACGTTAAGGATACACTGGGATACGTCTTTGAACTGCACTTGAGAAGAGAAATAACAGAAAATATACGGCACATAAAAAAACTGTGCTGTCATTCAGAGTCAAAGATGCCATTTAATGGCTCGCAGGAAGCTACACAACATTTTATTCATACATTTTTTATGTTTAATATGGACCAAAAGTTACTTGGAGTGGTGAAGATCAACAGAGCGCCCCGTATAATTTTAAATATCTCGAAACCCAAAAAGATACATTTCTAAGAGTTCATTTTAACTCTAAACTCAAAAATGCGTAGAACTTACTACAATTCATAACATACAGATGCAAAATGGTTAATTCCGAGTGTAATTAAGCCACTGTGGTACTTACCTATGAAAAGTGACATTTTACTTTTTGTCGTAATTGGAATTTTACTTGCAGCAGGAACGGTGATTTACCATTTCCGTTACGTATCCACTGCACAGTAACATTAATACGACCACAAGTGAAAAGCCCGAATAACCAGTTTTTGCAGGGGAGACCGCTTAGAGACGTGCAGGGATAGTGTCCGTGAGGTTCTGGAGGAATTGTGGAGCCGTGCTGACTCCAATGCCATGAACAGCTACGGTAGGTTTCTTGACTGAGGAGGCCGGCCGGCGTGGCCAAGTGGTTCTAGGCGCCACAGTCTGGAACCGCGCGACCGCTACGGTCGCAGGTTCGAATCCTGCCTCGGGCATGGATGTGTGTGATGTCCTTAGGTTAGTTAGCTTTAAGTAGTTCTAAGTTCTAGGGGACTGATGACCTCAGATGTTAAGTCCCATAGTGGTCAGAGTCATCTTTTTGACTGAGGAAGCAGTTCGATCGAGATGATCCCATACATTCTCGGTTGGGCTTAAATCCGGAAAGTTTGACCAGTGGAGTACGGTAAACTGATCCTGGTGCTCTCCGGACCACCCACGTGCACTGCGATGTATGTGACAGGTTGCAGTACCCTGGTGGTAGATGTCATAATACCGAAGAAAAACTAACTGCATGTAGATGTAGACATCGTCACCTAGGATTCTTGCGTGGACCCATTGCGCCTTCCAGAATGACGAGGTCATCCAGGTAATGCCAAGAAACATTCACCAAACCATAGCGCTCCGTCCTACGGCGGTCGTTCTTCCTACGGAAGATGCATGGTTTTAGCTCTTTGACGTTTCACGCCGTACACGACAGCGTCCTCTGTCTCCGAAAAGGAGACGTCCAGTTGCAGTACTAGTGTGCACACTCCAGCATTCGTTGCCGATGAACAGCAGTCAGCATGAGTGCTTGAACCATGACCCTGCAATGCGGAGGCCCATACTCAGCAACGTTCACTGGACCGTCGTTGATGAGACATGGTTGGTATATGGTTCATTTGGGCGGTCACCTGCTCATCAGTCGCACGTTTATTGGCCAGCACACAATCCGCAACCGTCGTTCACGTCTGTCATCTATGGCCCCTGGTGCACCACAGTTACCTCGGCGCCGGTTTTGGAGAGTGGCATTTTGTCATGGACGGTATACCTTAACCACGGCAACAAGTGAACGATATTTAAACTTGGCCGTTTCGGAAATACGTCCACTCTTGGCCGAAAAGACGATTTCCTTTCGGACTTCAGATAAATCGCGTCTTTTCCGCATTACGACACTAACTGCACTGTTTTTCTGCCTCCCCCCAAAACGCTTTGTATGCCCTACAAAAATGGTTCAAATGGCTCTGAGCACTGTGGGACTTAACATCTGAGGTCATCAGTCCCCTAGAACTTAGAACTACTTAAACCTAACTAACCTAAGGACATCACACACATCCATGCCAGAGGCAGGATTCGAACCTGCGACCTTAGCGGTCGCACGGTATCAGACTGAAGTGCCTACAACCGCTCAGCTACTCCAGCCGGCCTGTATGCCCTCCACTCTTAGTGCTGCCTCGCAGTGGTTATTGCGCGTTGACTAATATAAGCGGTGGTCACATTAATGAGGCTGGACTAGGCAGATAAATGTGCAAAAACAGGGCACACACACCCATCAGTTCATAGGTTTCTGGTCTACACTAAAAAGAAAAAAGTACAGAAAATTTAAGATATGGTTTCAATGCTGCAGCTATTATACATTTACCACTTGAGTACAACGCATGTAATGTCGATACAAGCATGTGAAACTGTCAGAAAAATCCTACTTTAGGATGTTGTCCTTCTCGCGTGTCATATTGGCTTGAATGCCGATGACCCTTCATGTGAATTTCTGCACTTCGTTGTTTCGTGTAAGGTTCGTACTGGTAACACCAAGTCTCGTTCCCCGTGATGATTTTTTCCAGGACAAAATTGTTGGCGTTTTGAATATCGGACAAGCTTGGCACACGCTTTTCCCGTCTTCAAAGTGTTCTGGAGGACGTCTTTCAGGCGTAGTCAAAATTGTTGTTTTGAAGAGCGCGCCGCAGCGCGTAGTGTGAAGTAGTCGCCCTCCGTTTCTGGCGGTGGTGCCACTGTGGCAATCGCAGCTTTGGTGTCTCCCTCTGGTGGGAAAGGGGAAAGGTTGCCTGTTTACGTGCATTTACGGGGCGCTATGAGCTCGCCAGTGGGGCAGTCTGGGTCAGTCTCTCGTCCCCAGCTTGCTAGTCTGTCTCTCGTCCGCATTTATTAGCCAGTTAGTGTCTGTCTGTCGTTCGGAGTGCGAGTATGTCTATCGTTCGGATCAAACTTTAAAGCCGGCAAAATGAGAGCCTTTCCACTCTGCCAGTAAGAGAACTCAGCGAGTGGTCGCCCGGTCTTGGCTTAGTCCCTGCATCTGAGTCTGCACGTTAGGCCGCCAGTCTGCTCGAATTTGCTCACGCAATGGTCATTGGAGGTTGGATCGATCGGTTGGTCGGTCGCGCACTGAGACACAAGATGACTTGTCCGTGTTGAGCATCGGCGCATGTGAGGAGGTCGCCTCGTGAGTCCAGTGGGCCACGGCGTGTAGCGAGGGGTAGTGACTTCGTGGTCGGCACGAGAGCAACAGGAGTCAACCCACGACATCAGTGAGGCTGGTGCGAGCTGCGACGCCGTGAGACGGGAGATCGGCGCGCCTTCCTGCGTCCGTTGAAGCGGCTGGCAGCGGACGGTTCAGGAGAGCGATTTGGGGGTGCTGCGCCAGGTCTTCTCGAGAGATCGCAGTTTATTAGAAGTTAAGTGATGGTGATGTGTTGTGTGATTTACTCTTGTTAAATTCTACTTGTTTTCATGGTGAGATCATCAGCGGGTTTGCTTTGGGGTCGTCCCACCATTCTTCTCCATTTGCCCAACCGCGGGAATGTGGTTGTTTATAAATTGGGTTGTCCGTTTTTCCCTTGTGGAGTAGGGGCAGGTTAGTGCAACCTGCGGTTCGGGTTGTTCGGTAATCTATCAATCCACCGTACGTTAGTAGCTGCCTCTGTTTGTCGGATTTGGTGTGTTAACGAATTTATTGCTTGGAGTGTAACGGCCTAGTACCTGAAATATGTTTTGATCTTTGGAAACATTGATATTATTGCCTACGATCATGAGAGGCGGTATCTGTGTACTATAGAGCATCTTAACTATTGTTTGGCCAACCTTGTAGAATTTTATGTAAGATTGCATTTCATGGGCTTTTATTTAAATGATCATTTTAGTATATAAAGTTGCCACCCTTTCACCGTAAGACTTTTCTTAGATGTTAAAATGAAGTTGCACCTTCGGTGGCAAGGTTAATATTTTAATTGTTGGTGTTTTCTACCATTTACATCCCTCCTAAGGGGGGGTGGGGGGTGGTGCATAATTTTTACGCTTGTGTAAATTGTTAAAACTCTTAGTTTAAAGTTATCTGGTTCGTTGCAGAGTTGCAACAGTGTAGTCTTTCAGATGCTGTTGTGAGCGGTTGTAACTACGGCCGTGTCAAAAGGGAGCGACAAGGTTCTCTGCCCGAAAGCTCATCCAGTCAAAACTTGTTTCTTTCTGCCTCTGAATAAATTGTGACTTTGATATTTAGAGGGTGCTTTCTGATTATAATTTTAAATCTGTTTCTTTTACAAAAATGCTTTTAGGCACTATTAAGGTGAATAAAATTGCTATTTGTTAAAAGGAATTTGGGTATGATTTCATCAGTTACTCCCTGGCTACTACTTCCATGCTTACATACTGTGATTAAATGTGTTAATGTTCTTGATGAATCGCTAGTAAATAAGATAAATTCTTAAGAATATTCTTTGAAAATAAATCACGGTTCAGTCTTGAACATTTGATTTAAAGATGTTGTGTCATTGGGGTTTATTATACAAAACAACGTTGGCACACAACGGCTGCACGACCATAGTTTAGTACTGCCTGTTCACGACTAACTGGTCAAATCCATATCCGTTGTCTATAGTTGTTAGTTTAGGATGCCACCACATTTCCTGTGATGAGGTCACTTACACAAGAGAAATAAAATAAGCCTCGGAACTTGTGAGACGGACGGTGTAGGTGTAATACCAAAGTTTGTTCTCCCTTTAAGTTTTCCCCAGTTTTCGCGACAAGTCGTTGGCGGCAAAAGAGCAGCTCCCATCCGCAGTGTGGCAGATACCGCGGCTGCTTAGCAGATTATCAGGGCGCAAGTTGGCAGGTTCTGTGGGCCGCGCAGCACGCGACGTGCCCGCGGGCGTTTAGTCCAGGAAGCCAGTTCGCCGTGCGTGCGTTTTAATATCTCGACTTGCAGGTGGGCCGGGCCGCCTTGCGACGTCTCGTCGACGGCGTTCGTGAGCCGGCGGCGTTACACGCTCGGCCCCAGATACGGATCTGGCCCGCAGTAGCGCAATTTTGTACTGCCACCGGCTAACAACGGCGATTAGTCGCGGCCCCGGCTGTGAGGCATGCATGAGGCCACCCTGCAGGAGCCAAGGCACGACGCCACTGCGGAGGAAGCCACGCAGCCGCAACAAATAAATATACGGTTTAGAACACGTCCAAATTTTATTTCTTGTAATTACCTCAAAAATGCGAAATATTGATACAATGTTCAAAACATAGGTTTTTTGTGCACCAAGAACATACAAGCAAAGATGACATATGGCAGCCCTGCGAATCACAGACGTTGTTAGATGTCCGTAGACAAAACTGGGCTGGTGTTAGGAATGAATCAGGCTTAGTATCAGTATATTTCGAGGAGTGCCACGCATATTTAATCAAATTCTGAAACCGTGGGGAGGAAAATTGATAATGTACTACTGATTGCAGCTTGAGAATATTGTCACGGTGATACACAGGAAATTGCAGTGTTCTGCACACAATAATTTTCTCTGTTAGTTTTCTGTAAAATGCATTCCACTGACGGAAAAATTCTCTGTCCAAAGGTTGAATTACGTTCGTCGTGCCGGGTGTAATATGAAGTATCTCTACTTCTTTGTCAGGGTGGGCTTGAAATGCAGCTTTTAATGAATCAGACCTTTTATGACCTGACCACGAATCTAGAAGGAGAAGAGATATGTTCCTGCAGAACGGAAGAAAAGCATGACGCATGAAAAGTGTAACGTTTTCATTTCCCATTTTTCCAGACTTCGATGCGTCTACCACAAGATTGTTTGCGTAGAACATTGTTCTTTTGACATGTGGTCCAAAACGTCCAGTTGGTTCTTGAAGACACACATATAGGCTAGTTTAGGCAGCAATGAACCATCCAGACTAATTATGGGCATTATAGTGTATGAATGGGTGAGTGCAGTCGTGGACTGCGAAATCGCAATATGTTTTTCCTCTTTGAATGTCAGTGTTCTTTTCGCACGCATTTCTTTTTTGAAAACCTGACTGATCTGCATTGTACACGTACGATTCACTAAAACTAGCGATCTTATTTTTTGCATTAGTAAGAAAAGCTTCTATCATTTCGATTTGTGTCACTTCATTTTCCGACCTGTTTCTCGATACAAATGGTTCAAATGGCTCTGAGCACTATGGGACTTAACATCTGAGGTCATCAGTCCCCTAGAACTTAGAACTACTTAAACCTAACTAACCTAAGGACATCACACACATCCATGCCCGAGGCAGGATTCGAACCTGCGACCGTAGCAGTCGCGCGGTTCCGGACTGCGCGCCTAGAACCGCTAGACCACCGCGGCCGGCTCTCGATACAAATTTTATTATTTTTATTACCACAATTTTATGTGATCTTTTGAAGCGACTAATCCAACTTTGAGAAGCTGTAAATTCTTTAGCGCCTATCGCGTTGGCAATCTCTAACGCCCAATCACGCGAAGTTGTATCGCTGACATTAAATGACTGTTGTCTGGCATCGGTAAATAGCTCAAAAAGTCGCGCATTTATCTCCGTCGCAATTTCCAGTCGACTCTTACGTCGTCCACCGACTTCCTTTTTCCATCTATACAATTCACGTTCAGAACGGACAAACCGATACTTATTTTGAACAGTACTTACACATAGGCGTTTCTTACCACTTTAATTCAACCAATACGTCACCGCTTTTTCTTTGTCTGATAAGGTAATTGTAGTTGCTGGTGTTACTTTCGGATGGTACGTGGCACTATCACTCGAAGAGTCTCCATGAGTGCAACTTTCGTCGGTGTCTTCGCCGTCTGTAGATTCACAGTCTGCAGTATCGAGTGTTTCAGTTGTTTCTAGCCACATGTCTGCGCCATTTACATGCTCGTCTAGAAGTTTAACAACCATGTCACACAACACATAGTCTTCACGCCTGTTTTCTGTTGATTGCTTCATTTGGCGTCTGTGGCACATCTCCATGGCAAGCAGCAAAAGATTTACAGGGTTCACCATCACCACCGTAAAGTGGCTTGCGGAGTATAGATGAACACGTACAGAACATCTTTCACATCTCTAACCAGTTTCAGGACGGTATGTTTCGAAATACGTACCAGAAATTAAAAGGACGTGGATGCCACAGAAACGAATATTCGTTTCCCCTTTCCACCAAAACCCTGCAGCGATATTCCTCTTTAGTGAACGCCGCGGTAAGACGGCCGCTCTTCCCGACCATGCGCACAAAGCTCGTGACTCGCCATTTCCAGGGGTGGCCAGCCGTCACTGCAAGCGCCAAGCAGGAAACTCAGCCACGTTCGTGATTTTTTTTAGGTGACTTCTTGTTCATGTCAGCAGCTACAATTCTGCATACGGACCTTTTGCACAGTTAAATAACAGTGCTAAGAAAAGCAATACATGTTTCGGCATGACAAGTCTGACCATTCCCTTGTCAGATCGCTTGATACGGGCAAGTCTTCAGGTCCGGATTGTATACCGATTAGGTTCCTTTCAGATTACGCTGATACAATAGCTCCCTACTTAGCAATCATATACAACCGCTCGCTCACCGATAGATCTGTACCTACAGATTGGAAAATTGCGCAGGTCGCACCAGTGTTTAAGAAGGGTAGTGGGAGTAATCCATCGAACTACAGACCTATATCGTGATGATGATGATGATGTTTGGTTTGTGGGGCGCTCAACTGCGTGGTTATCAGCGCCCGTACAATCATCCAATCTTTGCTCAGTCCAATTTCGCCACTTTCCTGGATGATGATGAAATGATGAGGACAACACAAACACCCAGTCATCTCGAGGCAGGTGAAAATCCCTGACCCCGCCGGGAATCGAACCCGGGACCCCGTGCTCGGGAAGCGAGAACGCTACCGCGAGACCACGAGCGGCACAGACCTATATCATTGACGTCAGTTTGCAGTAGGAGTTTGGAGCATATACTGTATTCAAACATTATGAATCACCTCGAAGGGAACGATCTATTGATACGTAATCAGCATGGTTTCAGAAAACATCGTTCTTTTGGAACGCAGCTAGCTCTTTATTCGCACGAAGTAATGGCCGCTATCCACAGGGGATCTCAAATTGATTCCGTATTTCTTGATTTCCGGAAAGCTTTTGACACCGTTCCTCATGAGCGACTTCTAATCAAGCTGCGGGCCTATGGGGTATCGTCTCAGTTGTGAGACTGGATTCGTGATTTCCTGTCAGGAAGGTCGCAGTTCGTAGTAATAGACGGCAAATCATCGAGTATAACTGAAGTAATATCAGGTGTTCCCCAGGGAAGCGTCCTTGGATCTCTGCTGTTCCTGATCTATATAAATGACCTGGGTGACAATCAGAAAAGTTCTGTTAGGTTGTTCGCAGATGATGCTGTATTTACCGTCCAGTAAGGTCATCCGAAGACCAGTATCAGTTGCAAAGCGATTTAGAAAAGGTTGCTGTATGGTGTGGCACGTAGCAGTTGACGCTAAATAACGAAAAGTGTGAGGTGATCCACATGAGTTCCAAAAGAAATCCGTTGGAATTCGATTACTCGATAAATAGTACAATTCTCAAGGCTGTCAATTCAACTAAGTACCTGGGTGTAAAAATTACGAACAACTTCAGTTGGAAAGACCACATAGACAATATTGTGGGGAAGGCGAGCCAAAGGTTGCGTTTCATTGGCAGGACACTTAGAAGATGCAACAAGTCCACTAAAGAGACAGCTTATACTACACTCGTTCGTCCACTGATAGAATATTGTTGCGCGGTATGCGATCCTTAGTAGGTGGGATTGACGGAGGACATCGGAAGGGTGCACAAAAGGGTAGCTCGTTTTGTATTATCACGTAATAGGAGAGAGTGTGGCAGATATGATATGCGAGTTGGGATCAAAGTCATTAAAGCCAAGACGTTTTTCGTCGCGGCGAGATCTATTTACGAAATTTGAGTCACCAACTTTCTCTTCCGAATGCGAAAATATTTTGTTGAGCCCAACCTACATAGGTAGGAATGATCATCAAAATAAAATAAGAGAAATCAGAGCTCGAACAGAAAGGTTTAAGTGTTCGTTTTTCCCGCGCGCTGTTCGTGAGTGGAATGGTAGAGAGATGGTATGATTGTGGTCGATGAACCCTCTGCCAAGCACTTAAATGTGAATTGCAGAGTAATCATGTAGATGTCTACGCTTTACTGGAATTTTTGATATCAATTGAGACACGTTAAACATCTACATTAACATTTCCGTGATTGCTCTGCGATTCACTCTTAACTTCCTGGCGGAGGGTTCATATAACCATTTTCACACTATTTATTGACAATTCCACTGTGCAGTAGCACTTGCAAAAAAATGAACACTAAATCTTTCGAAACAAGACCCAGTACCTGTGTCATACCGTGCTCTCTGGCAGTAGTGTGCCGCTGCGGGTTCTACCTAACCTTGACAGCAGCCAAGAGGAAGTTCTGGGAAATCGCATGCAGTTGTTATATTTCGCTGACATCATCATCAGCCCTTCCTAATCCCAAACACCATTCCAGCAAATACATGGCAAGGTCAAGAAAGGTGGGGGGAGTAGGGTGGCGGGAGTGTCCCTTGCGCGCTATCCTCCCCCCTCCCCCTTACATAGCCACTCGAACACATAGCCAATGGCATGCACTTTGCATCCTTATTGTCAGCATGAACCACCTTTTGTCCCGAGTCCCTCCACTCTGAGAACAATGGCGAAGAATTTCAGCGTCCCATGTTTTGAGCATTTTATTTTTAATAATTATGTGATAGCATGTGCATCAACATTTCCTGTCCAGCATGGAGCGCCACTAGCAGCAGCAACAGCAGCAATCACCCAGAAAGAAGAATACAATCAATATGTGTTACATCAGTCCATTTCTAATTATTAACATTGTGAGATCTGTGTACTTGCTTCATTATACTTGTTTGTTATTATTGTTGCAGAGTATAATTCAGTGCTGGATGAGAGCATGCATCCATTTCCTGCAGCAGCAAAGCAGCCACACCCTACAGGATGTCTTCCTGAGCTATCAGCCTGTTGTTGTTTAACTGTGCTATAGCACAACCACAACAGCAGCAGCAGCAACAACAACCTCAACCTGAGCCTCACAGAATAGTATTTTTCACTGATACTAACAGCTTAGCTGCAAGCGTGTCATAATGTGTGAATGTAGTTCTAGCACCTCACAGTGATTTTGATGTGACGATTGAGAAAGAGGCCATTCAACATCTTTGTACTATGATACACTTTTCATGGTACAAGTGGGCTATTTGTTTAGTATGATGGTGTTTATAGAGAGAGAGAGAGAAAGAGAGAGAGAGAGATGGTCATTCCATACAATCCATCACATACTCCTATTAGAAGTATGAGTAGCTTCTTAAAGGGTGAGGCATCAATTATAGATTTGTGTGAGGAGACAGTTCTTGGGCTAAAATCTATGGGTATCAGCATATACATTAAACATTCTAGTAAATTTAAGTGATCTGTACAAAGCTTATTGATTGCTGCAGACAGAGTAAGCTGATGGCATTCATATGTATATATGAATCTGCTGAGTGTTTGTGCAATAACACTATAAATATACATCAAGTGAAGCAATGCATCAGTGCCTGTATTCCCACATACCAACTTGTGTACATGTTGCACCTGTAACTATAAAATCAGTGGAGGCTGAATTTAGAGAAGGAATACCCTTATGTGTCACTGCATACATTGAATTCCAAGCATGTGAAACACAATTATTTGGATACTTCTGTAAAGCTGAATGTTTGTGTGCAAATTAAAAAAGTCCTACAATTTTTTTTCTTATTTACATCTGCCCTACAATAGTTTTAATGGTTAAAGGATCAAATAATAATAACACAGATACAGCAAACTTACTCATAGTTTTATTATAATTAACAATACTTTTTATTTCAAATAGAGACTGAATATATGCAGAATGATTTTATTTACATAATAACAACTGATCAACTAAGCAGTATTTACAGCAGCAGAGATACCTGGCACTAAAATGATTTTTATTCCCAATATTTGTAGTATATAGGAACTAGTAGCAGCAGGTGGAGAACCACACATGACACATATACATCTGTAATTGCACACATAGCGTGCAAGAAAAAAGTGTACATGGCACACATAACAACACACAATTTGTATACATACACACACATAAACACAACTGTGACATACACTTTATCTATCTATAACACACACACACACACACACACACACACACATATATATATATATATATATATATATATATATATATATATATTCAAGCAAATACTGTGAGAGTAGGAGGATCACTATTCTGTCTGCACAGGTGAAGTGTTTGTTGTCGTGGCATGACAGACCAACTTTCACTTGCAGTGCAGTATGAACTTCATGTCCCTCTTACCAAAGGACTACTTGCTGCACTGTATGACACAATTCATCACCACCAGGAACACATTCCTTATGGTTGTCAACTGTGTGATCCCATGATACCACACAATGCACAGCCTTAGCCCATATCTTTGTGGCACTTGCACCTACACGGTATGTATACACTGCAGCCTTTCACCCACTAGTGTGTGTGTGTGTGTGTGTGTGTGTGTGTGTGTGGGTAATAGGTAGATGAAGCGTATGTCCTAGTTGTGTGTATGCTTGTGAATTGTTTGTCGTTATCTATACCATGTGCATATTTTTTTCTTGCACACTATGTGTGCATTTATACAACATAGGGTATGTTTATGTGTATGTATGTGATTCTTCACCTGCTGTTACTAGTTCCTATACACTGTAAATATTGTTAGTAAAAATCATCTTAGTATAATCTATCTCTACTGCTGTAAATATTTTATGGTTGATCAGTTGTTGTTATTTAAATAAAATCATTCTGCATTTATGCAATCTCTTTTTGGAAAAGTGTTGTTACTGATTATAAAAGCTATTTCTTAATTTGCTAAATCTGTGTTATTATTATTTAATCGTTTCACTTTTAAAGATATTGTAAGGGGGAAGTAAGAGGAAAACATGTAGAACATTTTTTATACAAAAACACACAGTTTCACAGAAGCGTCCAAGTAATTGTTTTTTATGTGCTTTCAATTCAGCCTCAATCGTATTCAAGCCTACGGATGCCATTACATACATGGGTGCTCCTTCTGTAAACTCAGACCTCTGATTTTATAGTTACGGGCTCAACATTTACATATGATGGTATGGGGGAATACTGACATTGATGCATTAGCTCACTTGATCTATATTGACATTGTCATTGTGCAGATACTCAATAAATTCATAGTACACTCCTCTTACATAAGGATACCAGTGTCTCAGGCTGCCTGCAGCAATCAATAAAGCTTTGTACAGCTTACTTAAATTTACTACACTAGAATGTTTAACATATACGCCTGCAACAGATTTTAACTCAAGAACTGGCTCCTCGCACACACTCCATTAATTGAGACCTCACCCTGTAATGAGCTACTCGTAATTTTGATTGTAGTTTGTGATGGACTGTATTCAGTCATCATCTTTCACTGTGTAAACTCCATGATACCACACAGACAGTCCCACTCATGCATGACATGAATAGTGTACTCTGGCACCAAGATGTTGAACGGTCTTTATTTCAATCACCACATCAAAGGCACTAGACCTACAGTCACACATTTATCCCACTCACATTTAAATTGTTCAAATTGCTGAACGGCACTATTCTGCGTGACTCAGGTTCAGACTGTTCCTGCTGCTGTGGCTGCACTATTTCACAATCGAATGACAAGTCATATAGGTCGAGAAGACAATTTGTGGGCTGCAGTTGCTATGGTGATGTAGGAAATGGCTGCTTGCTCTCGTTCAGCATCGGTTCATAGTCCGTAACGACAACTTCAAAAAAAAATACATTCGTAATACTAATAATCAGAGTTGGATTGACGTAATACATCCTGAGAGTCTTGTTCTTCCTAGCTGATCACTGCTGCTGCTGTTGGTTACGCTTCATTCTGGACAGCAACTGATGACACACATGCAGTTCCTTTATCATAAAAAAGTGCCCACACGGTGGAGAGCCGAACTCGCATGCCATTGTCTGCAGAGTGGTGGCACCTGAGGGAGGGGGAGGGGGGGGGAGGGGGCGGCTTCTTGCAGACAACACATGTACAAACTGCATGGCATTTCCTATGGATTAGAGTGGGAACACAAGGTGTGTGGTGCAGGGGACCTTCCTATCCCCTCCTCCCACCTCTCCTCGGTCTTGGCACGAGGTTCTCAGAATGGAATACAGAAGTGCTGATGATGATGTCAGCGAAGTATAACAAGCACAATTGCAAGCGATTTCTCGGAATTACCTCTTGATCAGGATTAAGGTTATTTAGCCCTGGCAGTGCCACACAACTGCTCTAATTAACGTGATTTTGCGACTGAAGTACTCTTCAGCGGCAGGTGGCAGTTGTATATCGGTTGCAAACAACAGTATTTTGACGAAAATGGATGGGCGTATAATTTCTACGTTAGTTCTATTAAAACACACATTTCTTCTTTGTTGATATGCTAATCATGTGGTTCTGTTTGTAGCATACATGAATTAAAACTTCATTATCTATGAAACCTTCAGTAACTACGAACACATTATAAGACAAAAAAGAAATTTTGTGTCCAGTCAGTAAGGATGTCAGCTGATAAAAGTTTACAGTATCGAACAAACTCGGTCCTGAGAAAAAGCGCTGGAACAGTACAGAGAATTCTTTTATCAAATTAATAAGAAAGGCCTTTTTGAAATGACGAAGTTGAATCGAAAAAAGTTGTCAAAAAATGACTAGCCTGCTACACGTTCCTTCATAACTCAGCATCTCTGTCCACCTCACTATACTGAACTTTTATTTTACGATAGGTTCCCCTGAACGCTTTAATTGGCAAAATGTTGTTAACTGACATATTATTAGAACAATTCCTACTAAGAACAGAAAAGTGACTGAATTTGAATGGGAGTTTGGAACCAGAATTGGCATTCAAGTTCGATCTTAAAAGGCAGACGCCAATATCGCTGGTTGTCTTAGCAACGGCCAATAACATTTGCATATTTAACTACGAAAAATGTATTAATGCTTCTGTTATGGTGCTATTTATTTACGGCAGTTACAAAATCAGTGCCCACTAGTCTTTTTAAAAAAGGACTTGCTAGGATAAAAGATATTTTCGAAAGTGGCTTCGGTGACGCCCACGCATTCAGTACTGGCGGAATAGTTTTCAACAATTTAGTAGAGTTGCGGTTTTAGCAGAACGATCTCATGAGTCTGTTTATGGATTACCAGGCTATTAGGGCCCTGAATGACCAAATCGGTCAACATATAGTATCAGAGCTTTGAATATCGTTGCGAATCTACTGCTATTAACTGCATCGTCGGGGTGCTTGATGGACACGATTAATTGATTATGTGTGAAATTGTATGGGACTTAACTGCTAAGGTCATCAGTCCCTAAGCTTACACACTACTTAAGCTAAATTATCCTAAGGACAAACACACATACCCATGCCCGAGAGAGGACTCGAACCTCCGCCGGGACCAGCCGCACTGAATTTATTAGTACGTGCTCTTCCTTCGTTGTAGGTTTCAACATTACGTAGCACTTTGCCGAAATATTACTGAATTTGTTATGTGGTTCACGTGAGGCAATGCCTCTCAAACGTGAAAGCAGAAAATGACGTCACGTAACTTATACAGATCCATGTCAACGTCAACTAACTCGCCCCCTGTGATGAGGGCCTAAGTCAACCGAGTACGGTAAGTCCAGGCAGGTCGCCAGCTGGTGCTTTGCTCGCTTCGTTATCTCCGACACTCGCTGCAACACACCGACAGGTGGCGCTACGCATGGAAACAGAAGGCGCTGATAATGACCACGCTGTCAACGGACCAAACTGTAGCGTCTGTAGAGCGGATCACACAGGGGTTTGGGGTTGAAGAGGCGACGAGTGTTGATGACTACTATCGAGGCCTCATCTAGATAGTGAATCTGTACCTGTACCACTGTCATCAGTTACTATGAGGGACAGCTTAATGAACCAAGGACACACTCACTTGGATTAACAATTGGAGCATGTTTCAGTGAGAAAATCTCGATATATAAAAGGCAATTAGCATTTATCTGGTAATGAATATGCAACTAGTCGCTCTTTGGCTATTTATTCAACCATGAACATGTTTTCGAGCCACTGCAGGCTCATCTTCAGATGGAGGTGTTACAGGAACATTATGTTGTGGATGCCTGATTGACCGACTCAGCACCACTCCACCCAAATCTCTCAGGTCAGAAACTTGAAATTTGAGGAAGGTTTGGGTCTTTTACTGTAGGCGTCGTTGAAGAAGGGATTTTTTGAAATTCGAACCCTAAGGGGGTGAAATGGGGGCTAAGGGGATTTTTTTGAAAGTAGTAGCTATTAAGTAAGAATTACGAAAAATGATATTTGGTTTCTCGTTCAGAAATAAAGAGATACGACTTTCATTATTTTTGGAAATTTCATCCTACGTGGACAAAATAGTGGGTGAATGCTCTTTTTGAAATATATCGTTAGTAAAGAACTACTGATGTATTTTTAAAGCTGTATCTATGAGCACTGGTATTTGATTTCTCGGTTACAAGTAAAAAAAAAATCCTTGTTTCATTGTTTGTGGATATTGAACCCCTAAGGCGGTGAAATAGGGGACGATATTTTTCAAGAAAATATTTTATTATGAAAGAATTTTTAAACCAAAATATACAAATTTAAATTTGGATTCTCAGTTATAAATAAAAACGTGTTTCACTGTTTTTTGAAATTCAACCCCTGTAGGGATGTAACGGGGGATGAAAGTTGAAAATAGGGGGTGAAACGATTTATGAAAATATTTCATCGCAAAAGCATTTTTAAAGCTAAATCTGTGAAAACTGGCGTTTGGTTTTTCGGTTGGAGATGAAAACACGTGTTTCACTGTTTTCGGAAATTCAACACCTAAGGGGGAGAAAGAGAGTAAGACTGATTCACTGACTCATCATCGCCCAACCCAAACTGCCAAGGATAGAACTTGAAATTTGGAAAGGGTGTGGATCTCATTGTGCAGGAAGAGTTCAATAGGGGATGAAAATTTTTAAGAAAATATTTCTTTACAATAAAAATATAAATTTACGAAAATTGGTATTTCACTCTTCCATTAGATACAAACGAACAGGGACACAAATTGCTATGGAAATATTTCCATAAAAACACAAAAGGCATGATTAAAATAGACTTTTAACTCCAGCTAGCAGAATCTATTTTGGTCACGACTTCATTCGTAAAAGACCATCTTTATCTGGCCGTAATTAGCGTGAAATGCTTAGAAGGTACTGCAATGTGTGAACGACATGAAAATTCTATTAAATAAAATTTTAAAAAAATCTCTGCAGGCCGTACAGTCTACACGAGCGCAGCAGAGAGCGCTGACCTAGTATTGTAAATGAAAGTGAGTGGACTGTATCAGTGCAAATGTAGTCTTCGTGTTTGCACTTGTATGAGGTGGATACGAGGTAGACATTCATCCTATAAACACATCAGAAAGCCTGTTAAAGTAAGAGACATATGTTAACGTACTGAAGCAAAATTCGTAGAGGAATGCAGAGAAGTTGCTTAATTTTATACATAGTCAGATTTTTCTAAGATAGTGATGTAAGCATACAGCATGAAAATGAAAGGATTGTTTACAACTTTCCCAAAGTTATTCAGGCACGTCATAGGTAGCCAGACCTGAAACCGACACAAAACGTTCAGGACGAAACAGGTACAAGGCTCAGCAGAGCTGCAATCATATCGAACCGAAGAGGTGGCTCAGTGGTTAGGACACTGGACTTGTATTCGGGAGGGCTCGGTTCAAGTCCGAGTCCGGCTACCCAGATTTAGGTTTTCTGTGATTTCCCATAATCGCTCCACGCAAATGCCGGCATGGATCCTCTGAGTTTCCTTCCCCGTCTTTAACGCAATCGATCCCGGCGGAGGTTCGAGTCCTCCCTCGGGCATGGGTGTGTGTGTTTGTCCTTAGGATAATTTCGCTTAAGTAGTTTGTAAGCTTAGGGACTGATGACCTTAGCAGTTAAGTCTCATAAGATTTCACACACATTTGAACATTTTTTAACACAATCCGAGCTTCTGCTCCGTCTGTAATGACTTCTATGTCGCTGGGATGTTAAACCCAATCAGTCTTTCTCCCTGCTACATTCCACTCGAAAGCAGATCTGAGAGGGAAACATAAGAAATTCCTGACAGCTCCGCAAGAATAGTCGCAAAAAGCCTTTACATGAACACCAGAATTGGAGTAAGTATGGGTTCAGAGATAACATACGAAATACACTCCTGGAAATTGAAATAAGAACACCGTGAATTCATTGTCCCAGGAAGGGGAAACTTTATTGACACATTCATGGGGTCAGATACATCACATGATCACACTGACAGAACCACAGGCACATAGACACAGGCAACAGAGCATGCACAATGTCGGCACTAGTACAGTGTATATCCACCTTTTGCAGCAATGCAGGCTGCTATTCTCCCATGGAGACGATCGTAGAAATGCTGGATGTAGTCCTGTGGAACGGCTTGCCATGCCATTTCCACCTGGCGCCTCAGTTGGACCAGTGTTCGTGCTGGACGTGCAGACCGCGTGAGACGACGCTTCATCCAGTCCCAAACATGCTCAATGGGGGACAGATCCGGAGATCTTGCTGGCCAGGGTAGTTGACTTACACCTTCTAGAGCACGTTGGGTGGCACGGGAACCATGCGGACGTGCATTGTCCTGTTGGAACAGCAAGTTCCCTTGCCGGTCTAGGAATGGTAGAACGATGGGTTCGATGACGGTTTGGATGTACCGTGCACTATTCAGTGTCCCCTCGACGATCACCAGTGGTGTACGGCCAGTGTAGGAGATCGCTCCCCACACCATGATGCCGGGTGTTGGGCCTATGTGCCTCAGTCGTATGCAGTCCTGATTGTGGCGCTCACCTGCACGGCGCCAAACACGCATACGACCATCATTGGCACCAAGGCAGAAGCGACTCTCATCGCTGAAGACGACACGTCTCCATTCGTCCCTCCATTCACGCCTGTCGCGACACCACTGGAGGCGGGCTGCACGATGTTGGGGCGTGAGCGGAAGACGGCCTAACGGTGTGCGGGACCGTAGCCCAGCTTCATGGAGACGGTTGCGAATGGTCCTCGCCGATACCCCAGGAGCAACAGTGTCCCTAATTTGCTGGGAAGTGGCGGTGCGGTCCCCTACGGCACTGCGTAGGATCCTACGGTCTTGGCGTGCATCCGTGCGTCGCTGCGGTCCGGTCCCAGGTCGACGGGCACGTGCACCTTCCGCCGACCACTGGCGACAACATCGATGTACTGTGGAGACCTCACGCCCCACGTGTTGAGCAATTCGGCGGTACGTCCACCCGGCCTCCCGCATGCCCACTATACGCCCTCGCTCAAAGTCCGTCAACTGCACATACGGTTCACGTCCACGCTGTCGCGGCATGCTACCAGTGTTAAAGACTGCGATGGAGCTCCGTATGCCACGGCAAACTGGCTGACACTGACGGCGGCGGTGCACAAATGCTGCGCAGCTAGCGCCATTCGACGGCCAACACCGCGGTTCCTGGTGTGTCCGCTGTGCCGTGCGTGTGATCATTGCTTGTACAGCCCTCTCACAGTGTCCGGAGCAAGTATGGTGGGTCTGACACACCGGTGTCAATGTGTTCTTTTTTCCATTTCCAGAAGTGTGCAAACGAATAAGAAGCAAAACAAGGGGGTAGCTTTCCGCTAACTTTATTCAGTATCTATGTAGATGACATCATCTACAACAGCGGTAGTTGGTGAAGCGTCATCGTCTTGGAAAACATTCTCTGGAATTGTACTCATAAATGGTAGCACAACAGGTCTAATCTTCGAACTAATGTACAGATTTACAGCCAGAGTGTGGTGGTAACCACGAGAGTGCTCCTGCTTTAATACGAAATCTCGCCCCAGATAGTAACTCAAGGTGCACGTCCAATGTGTCTAGCATGCAGACAGGTTGGTTGCAGGTTCTCAACTGGCCTCCTTCTAGCCAAGCACGGTCATCACTGTCAGCGAGCAGCTTTCTTCAGAAAACACAACAGACCACCACCCTGCGATGTAGTGAGCTCTAGCTTCACTGAAGTAGCGAATGCCGATGGTTTTGGGTGAATGCAACGTACGCTACAGGGTTTCTGGCTCGGAGCAGTCCTTTAAGTAATCGATTTGTAGAAGTTCTTTGCGTCACTGTGGTCTGAATTGTTGCTCAGATTGCTGCTGCAATGCGGTACGATGCGCCATAGCCATATGGGCTTCCCTTTTCGCTAGTGCCACGTGGCAGTATGGAGCCTGGTCCTCTTGTAAGCGTACATTCTCGTGACCACCGCTGCCAGTCATCACGTACAGTGACTACATTCCTGCCTCGTCTTTCTACAACATCGCAGAAGGAAAATTCAGCTTCTCGTAGCGCTGTTATACGATGTTATTCAAACCCGGTGAGGTGTTAAAAATGGCACCTTTGTCGCCTTAAAGGCATTCTTAACACGAACGCATCAAGTCGAATTTTAAAGGTAAGTAACGCTTACGACAGTTAGAGCATGTACACTCCTGGAAATGGAAAAAAAGAACACATTGACACCGGTGTGTCAGACCCACCATACTTGCTCCGGACACTGCGAGAGGGCTGTACAAGCAATGATCACACGCACGGCACAGCGGACACACCAGGAACCGCGGTGTTGGCCGTCGAATGGCGCTAGCTGCGCAGCATTTGTGCACCGCCGCCGTCAGTGTCAGCCAGTGTGCCGTGGCATACGGAGCTCCATCGCAGTCTTTAACACTGGTAGCATGCCGCGACAGCGTGGACGTGAACCGTATGTGCAGTTGACGGACTTTGAGCGAGGGCGTATAGTGGGCATGCGGGAGGCCGGGTGGACGTACCGCCGAATTGCTCAACACGTGGGGCGTGAGGTCTCCACAGTACATCGATGTTGTCGCCAGTGGTCGGCGGAAGGTGCACGTGCCCGTCGACCTGGGACCGGACCGCAGCGACGCACGGATGCACGCCAAGACCGTAGGATCCTACGCAGTGCCGTAGGGGACCGCACCGCCACTTCCCAGCAAATTAGGGACACTGTTGCTCCTGGGGTATCGGCGAGGACCATTCGCAACCGTCTCCATGAAGCTGGGCTACGGTCCCGCACACCGTTAGGCCGTCTTCCGCTCACGCCCCAACATCGTGCAGCCCGCCTCCAGTGGTGTCGCGACAGGCGTGAATGGAGGGACGAATGGAGACGTGTCGTCTTCAGCGATGAGAGTCGCTTCTGCCTTGGTGCCAATGATGGTCGTATGCGTGTTTGGCGCCGTGCAGGTGAGCGCCACAATCAGGACTGCATACGACCGAGGCACACAGGGCCAACACCCGGCATCATGGTGTGGGGAGCGATCTCCTACACTGGCCGTACACCACTGGTGATCGTCGAGGGGACACTGAATAGTGCACGGTACATCCAAACCGTCATCGAACCCATCGTTCTACCATTCCTACACCGGCAAGGGAACTTGCTGTTCCAACAGGACAATGCACGTCCGCATGTATCCCGTGCCACCCAACGTGCTCTAGAAGGTGTAAGTCAACTACCCTGGCCAGCAAGATCTCCGGATCTGTCACCCATTGAGCATGTTTGGGACTGGATGAAGCGTCGTCTCACGCGGTCTGCACGTCCAGCACGAACGCTGGTCCAACTGAGGCGCCAGGTGGAAATGGCATGGCAAGCCGTTCCACAGGACTACATCCAGCATCTCTATGATCGTCTCCATGGGAGAATAGCAGCCTGCATTGCTGCGAAAGGTGGATATACATTGTACTAGTGCCGACATTGTGCATGCTCTGTTGCCTGTGTCTATGTGCCTGTGGTTCTGTCAGTGTAATCATGTGATGTATCTGACCCCAGGAATGTGTCAATAAAGTTTCCCCTTCCTGGGACAATGAATTCACGGTGTTCTTATTTCAATTTCCAGGAGTGTATTTGAAGGAAACTTGATTTTCATCCTCATAAGGGCGCTACTAGCGCCACTCTTATGCGACTGGCGCGAAATATGAATAGACACCATCCCTTAGATGTATAAATACACCTGCCGACTTTTGTTTATGTTGCACGACTCCTTCCTGGCGTTGCGATTTGTTTTCCTTCAATGTATTTAGGATGTGACCCAACATACGATCACTTTATGTATATACATAAAGAAACTAATACTTACCAGAGTATGTGTGGCACACTAAGAGTAACATGTAAAGGTAAAAACACGACTGAAATTATATGCAGTCATGTAGTCCCTATTTTATTATATGGGTGTGGGAAATTAGACAGCGAGAGACAAAGATTTACTGCAACTATATCAGAAATGAAATTTGTATGATAAGACAAAGGCT
This sequence comes from Schistocerca cancellata, assembly GCF_023864275.1. Classification (NCBI taxonomy): domain Eukaryota; kingdom Metazoa; phylum Arthropoda; class Insecta; order Orthoptera; family Acrididae; genus Schistocerca; species Schistocerca cancellata. Next base: position 213,276,355 of record NC_064627.1, read on the forward strand.
GCAACAGGCAGATAAAATTAGGAAAGAAGTAATAATGGAGGAATTAGTGATGCAATCGATAACCCAGCGCCGGCCGGTGTGGCCGAGCGGTTCTAGGCGCTTCAGTCTGGAACCGCGCGACCGCTACGGTCGCAGGTTCGAATCTTGCCTCGGGCATGGATGTGTGTGTTGTCCTTAGGTTAGTTAGGTTTAATTAATTCTAAGTTCTAGGCGACTGATGACCTCAGAAGTTAAGTCGCATAGTGATCACAGCCATTTGAACCATTTTTTTTCGATAACCCAAAACGAAATCAAGTACAAAGAGAAACGGAGAGAACGTGTAATTTGTATGCCGCCAAAAAGACATCCTAAACAAGCAACGGATTATAAACCACGGGACAAGAGAAGTATGAGAGAAGGCCGAGGAAGAGATTGCGAGACCAGAGCACCAATATGCCCAACCCTGGACCAGCGAAAGATGCAGAAGAAGACGAACAAGAACAAGAAAATACTAGATCCTCTGAAAACAAAGAAAAAGTGATATCCCACAAAGTACAGAGTTCCAGCATTATTCCTATTTTCAGGAGAAATTATGTTGCGACCGAATATTAAAGACAATATGAGGTGTCACAAAAAATCTCATCCCCTCTTTCACTCCCATAGATGTTCAGTTTCGAAAAACACTGAAACACATATTCACTTTTATTTGTAGCCGAGACGTCAAATAACAATTTAAAAACTAACAAGAACAGCCACAACCTCAAGAAACTTCTTTTTTATGTGATCACCGGTTTCGGTCTGTTTTGGGCCATCTTGAGACCTCACATCATGATGGTAGAGGGTCTGTCATGCACCTCGACGGCAAATAATGATACCTTCAGTGTGGCTGCACCCTGTGTTCGGCTTCTTGTAGACATCAGCTGACGCTGCGAGCAATGTGGATAACAGCTATGGGACACTACGTATGTAGTGTACGACGTATGGTAATTTGGATTGGACGGAAAGCGTGCATAGATAGCCGAAGTGATTAAGGGGACCGCTCGCAGTAAGTGAGAGTTCCGGGTTCCAGGGGACTGATGACCTAGTGCCCAGAGCGATTTGAACCATTTAAAATACCCTCCTGGAAACGGAAAAAAGAACACATTGACACCGGTGTGTCAGACCCACCATACTTGCTCCGGACACTGCGAGAGGGCTGTACAAGCATTGATCACACGCACGGCACAGCGGACACACCAGGAACCGCGGTGTTGGCCGTCGAATGGCGCTAGCTGCGCAGCATTTGTGCACCGCCGCCGTCAGTGTCAGCCAGTTTGCCGTGGCATACGGAGCTCCATCGCAGTCTTTAACACTGGTAGCATGCCGCGACAGCGTGGACGTGAACCGTATGTGCAGTTGACGGACTTCGAGCGAGGGCGTATAGTGGGCATGCGGGAGGCCGGGTGGACGTACCGCCGAATTGCTCAACACGTGGGGCGTGAGGTCTCCACAGTACATCGATGTTGTCGCCAGTGGTCGGCGGAAGGTGCACGTGCCCGTCGACCTGGGACCGGACCGCAGCGACGCACGGATGCACGCCTAGACCGTAGGATCCTACGCAGTGCCGTAGGGGACCGCACCGCCACTTCCCAGCAAATTAGGGACACTGTTGCTCCTGGGGTATCGGCGAGGACCATTCGCAACCGTCTCCATGAAGCTGGGCTACGGTCCCGCACACCGTTAGGCCATCTTCCGCTCACGCCCCAACATCGTGCAGCCCGCCTCCAGTGGTGTCGCGACAAGCGTGAATGGAGGGACGAATGGAGACGTGTCGTCTTCAGCGATGAGAGTCGCTTCTGCCTTAGTGCCAATGATGGTCGTATGCGTGTTTGGCGCCGTACAGGTGAGCGCCACAATCAGGACTGCATACGACCGAGGCACACAGGGCCAACACCCGGCATCATGGTGTGGGGAGCGATCTCCTACACTGGCCGTACACCACTGGTGACCGTCGAGGGGACACTGAATAGTGCACGGTACATGCAAACCGTCATCGAACCCATCGTTCTACCATTCCTAGACCGGCAAGGGAACTTGCTGTTCCAACAGGACAATGCACGTCCGCATGGTTCCCGTGCCACCCAACGTGCTCTAGAAGGTGTAAGTCAACTACCCTGGCCAGCAAGATCTCCGGATCTGTCCCCCATTGAGCATGTTTGGGACTGGATGAAGCGTCGTCTCACGCGGTCTGCACGTCCAGCACGAACACTGGTCCAACTGAGGCGCCAGGTGGAAATGGCTTGGCAAGCCGTTCCACAGGACTACATACAGCATCTCTACGATCGTCTCCATGGGAGAATAGCAGCCTGAATTGCTGCGAAAGGTGGATATACACTGTACTAGTGCCGACATTGTGCATGCTCTGTTGCCTGTGTCTATGTGCCTGTGGTTCTGTCAGTGTGATCATGTGATGTATCTGACCCCAGGAATGTGTCAATAAAGTTTCCCCTTCCTGGGACAATGAATTCACGGTGTTCTTATTTCAATTTCCAGGAGTGTACATTAAAGGCGAGCCACTGTTGGCTTCTTATACCTACAAAGCCACAAGTAGCAACAGTAGCTCGCTTTTCATGTATTCTTTTTTTAAAAGAAGTTCATAACTAAAGCTCTTCTGGCGTGTTATTTATTTTATACGTGACATGCCACTTTAAGTAATTAAATTCTGAGGAAGACACTCTTAGAAGTGTTGAAACCTGGTCAAAAAGACTAAAAATGGTGACCGTGAGCTTATTTAGTTCAACTTTAATAATTACTGTATTTTTAAAGTTCAAGTCTACGTAATCTGACAGACCATCTCTTAAGACAGGGTCCGCAGCTCGTGGTCGTGCGGTAGCGTTCTCGCTTCCCACGCCCGGGTTCCCGGGTTCGATTCCCGGCGGGGTCAGGGATTTAGTCTGCCTCATGATGACTGGGTGTTGTGTTCTGTCCTTAGGTTAGTTAGGTTTAGGTAGTTCTAAGTTCTAGGTGACTGATGACCATAGATGTTAAGTCCCATAGTGGTCAGAGCCATATTCTTAAGACAGGACCGGTCAAATGCTGCACACTGTGCAAAAGCGGAGAAGTGCGGCACAGGTGCTCACACGCCAGACAGCGGGCAAGGCACAACAGGGACAGCTGTGACTAGACACGCATACGAAACGAACGGCGATGTTTCCGCTTCCTTGTATACGCGGTACGAGAAGGACAGAAGCACACCCAGTCTTGCTTCCCTCTGGCGACCGTAGCCTTACGCGAGACGTACTAGGAAATGGCGAGTAATTCAAAACACCAATGGACGGGTGGTCTGTTTCCTCAGTAATTTAAACACGACTGGGAACTGCAACTCTTCTTTACGGCAGTAGGTGAAAACTCAGTGTTTGCTGTGCCGCGGAATAACAGCGCAAGTTCACAACTGCAAGACACTAAAACTCAGTCTACAAAGACGAATATAATGTGCTGAATAGTGAAGAACGGCAAGCCACATTAAGTGCGCTCTTAAGAAAATAGATGAGGCAAACGAACAAGACTTTAATGTAAGTATTAATAATTGATACCTCTTGAAACCTTCGTTTCGTGTGTTCAAATGGTTCAAATGGCTCTGAGCACTATGGGACTTAACTTCTGTGGTCATCAGTCCCCTAGAACTTAGAACTACTTAAACCTAACTACCCGAAGGACATCACACACATCCATGCCCGAGGCAGGATTCGAACCTGCGACCGTAGCAGTCGCGCGGTTCCGGACTGCGCGCCTAGAACCGCTAGACCACCGCGGCCGGCGCGTTTCGTGTGTTACATTCGTTTCTATTTTACTATACAACGTAAGGTTTCCAATTATTCAATTTTCCGGAATGCCAATCAGAGTACCTGGACTGTGAGTAAGTTTCAAAATTGCATTAAAAATAGCAAGATCCGCGACACCGTTTTAAGAAAGAGAGTTTGTAAAAGACTATGTCACTTATACATCAAAACTTTTGTGTCCCACGAACGTTAGCATGTTTCTAGAAATCACCCTTTCCAGACAAACAGAGACACGTTGTAGAACTATTGTGGCCGGCGGTATGCACAGGCTGTTAATAAGAAAGACTAAGGAGTTCGCTGCGTTTGATGAAGCAACAGATCTCACAGTTACAGCTCATGCAGTGATATACACACGAGGTGTCGATAACGCTGTAAGTAGGCTGTTTAGGTTCTTATATTGGTAACGCCGCCGCCACGTAGCGCTCTCTGTATGAAAATCACTGGCTGTGCTGTGTGCAGTCTGTGGCTAGTTTGCATTGTTGTCTGCCATTGTAGTGTTGGGCAGCTGGATGTGAACAGCGCGTAGCGTTGCGCAGTTGGAGGTGAGCCGCCAGCAGTGGTGGATGTGGGGAGAGAGATGGCGGAGTTTTGAAATTTCTAACACTGGATGGCATGAACTACTATATATATTATGATTATTAAGGTAAATACATTGTTTGTTCTCTATTAAAATCTTTCATTTGCTAACTATGCCTATCAGTAGTTAGTGCCTTCAGTAGTTTGAATCTTTTATTTAGCTGGCAGTAGTGGCGCTCGCTGTATTGCAGTAGCTTGAGTAACGAAGATTTTTGTGAGGTAAGTGATTTGTGAAAGGTACAGGTTAATGTTAGTCAGGGCCATTCCTTTGTAGGGATTTTTGAAAGTCAGATTGCGTTGCGCTAAAAAAATATTGTGTGTTAGTTTAAGCACAGTCATGTATAATTGTTGTAAGGGGACGTTTCAACGCTCTGCGTTTGACAGAGGGCGTTTAGGCCATAGTGGCTTTGAAACGGACTTACTCCAAGCTGCTGAGCAACAATTGATGGTGTCGGTGTGGAATGGAATAGGTTAATCTGAGTGACCATGGATGGAGCACCGGCAGTGCGAGGCCATCAGAGAGGATTCACAGCACTGACGCAAAAAAGCTAGGAAGCACGTAAGAGGTGTAACCGCATTCTACATCGAGAAGTGCTTTGTGCAAAACAGGTAACGTTAGAAAACGTCATTCAGAAATTGTTGTGCTTACTGTAAACTATCTGAATACACCTGGGCTTACGAATAGCCAGTGTAAGCAGTTATTGGACGAATTAAGAGAGGACTATGGCGACATACCTTACTATACCGAAGTACGCTGGCTAGTCAGGTAAAATACTGAAAAGATTTCTTAATTTACGCTTGGTCAAAATTAGAAGATCGTTGCTGGATATCAGACCTTGCATTTCTCGTGGACATTAAGTTTGACATGAACAACCAAAACATTAGTTTGGAATGTGAAAATAATTTAAGTTATGGTATGTGGGAAAAGGTAAACGCATTTGAATGGAAGCTCGCTTTTTGAGGATTCCAACTATTGCCTGGAAACATTGCACGTTTCCCTACCCTTGTTTTGGTCCAAGAGTACGTGTCAATAATTTTAAAAATTAAGGAGCAGTTTAGAGCACGATTTGTAGAAGTTGTGAGTTGTCTCCCATCATGCGTTGCTTTGCACAGCCGTTTTCAGCTTCAGTTATGCTCTGAAACATATACGGATGGAAATGATCGATCTACAGTTCAGATATGGGTGAAGGACAAGTTCGCTGCAGTTTGAAATACAAAAGAATTCTACAAAAAATTTTCACAGCAAAAATTTCCATGCCTGCATCACGAAGCCGCGAGAGTAAAGTCCTCGTTCGGATTTACTATGAGTGTGAAAGATTTTTCTCCATAATGAAAATGAATAAATCAAGGTTTAGATCGAGTGTTAATGACGAAAATCTTCGCAACTGCTTGCGTTTATCAGTGTGCCGTGCTTTTGTGACCTACATTAACATAATCGTTTCTCATCATCGATGATACACATGTTGCGGATTTCTTTCTTTGTCTAATTTAAAACTTATTTACTAACTGTCTCATCCTGCTCCATGTTACGTAGGCGAACATTGGTATTCGAAAAATTTGGTATTAAACAGGTTGTTAAAGGTATACTTACATGCTCAAAAATTATCCTTTTATTATTGAGAGGCAGGTTGCCTTCAAGTTTATTTAGTCACATAACTCGGGTTTAAAACCAACACTGGATATTTATGCATCTTTTTTTGTGTTTCGTTTTAGAACATTGACGTTTGTTGATAGGGAGATGGAATAACACCATGCCTTGCCATGACTGCATTGCACAGTATGAAACGAGTACGACAGTGCCCCAGGTACTATCTACCCCAGCTAGTGGGTAACGTGAAGCGGCGACATCTGTGCTTACAGACATACACTAAATGGGCGGTGATGGTTCCGTTTCTCTGTTTACACGTGCGGTTCAAATGGCTCTAGGCACTATGGGACTTAACATCTGAGGTCATCAGTCCCCTAAAACTTAGAACTACTTAAACCTAAGTAACCTAAGGACATCACACGCATCCATGCCAGAGGCAGGATTCGAACCTGCGACCGCAGCAGCAGCGTGGTTACGGATTGAAGCGCCTACACGTCTCGTAAATGCGCACACTGTGACCAGAAAGTTGTGCATGTGCAGCAGCTCCGCAAGTGTGCAGAATTTCTGGCAGTTCATAAAGTGATTTTTCACCTACTTGCAAATTTAGCTTATGCCACAGTTCCTCATTCCTCGATATGTTATAGACTTTTGTATTGGCAAAGAAAATGGTTCAAATGGCTCTGAGCACTGTGGGACTCAACATCTTAGGTCATAAGTCCCCTAGAACTTAGAACTACTTAAACCTAACTAACCTAAGGACATCACACACAGCCATGCCCGAGGCAGGATTCGAACCTGCGACCGTAGCAGTCCCGCGGTTCCGGACTGCAGCGCCAGAACCGCACGGCCACCGTGGCCGGCTATTGCCAAAGACGTCCCTATTCTGTTCTGTAGCATGTTGTCTAACGGCACATTCCCAGACGACTTGGTGTGCGGCGCCGACTACTCCACAATCACAATTTTTGTGGTGCGTTGTCGTATTTTCAGTATGTAGTTCAGTAGTGGCGTTCAACAAGTAATGCAAACCTTTTTATATCATCCAATTTCAGTCAAAGATGCGGACTTTGTTTTGGGACATCATGGAATGTTCACACATCATCCCCTGTAGATCCATCAATTTCCGCTTGGCGGCGGCGCTACACGTAGCCTTCAAAAATGGATCCATGAACGAGCTGCGTTTCAAACAAAGAGCTGTTAATGGTTTTCTTTTTCTTTTTGCTGAAAACCAGAGCATCTCAGATATTCATATTCACTTGCTGAATGTCTACGGAGACCTGTCAGTGAACAAAAGCAGCGTGAATCGCTCAGTCATATGTTTGTCATTACTGCAACAATATCGTGCAAATCTCACGTTTCCCTCGCGCCGGCTCGCGGCCAAGGGCTGTGACTCCTGCAGTGTTGGAGCGTGCTGACACTCTCATTCGAGGTGATCAACGGATCAGAATCAAAGGAATCGCTGCTCAGCTGGGTGTCTCTGTCGGTAGTACTGACACACTGGTCCAACTGCTGGGTTACTAAAACTTGCGCGCCTGCCGGATTTCTTCGCCAGCTAACAGAAGACCGTAAAGACCGACGAAGGACTATCTGCGCGGAATTCCTTGCGCGCTACGAGGCCGATCATGACAACTTTTTGTCGAACATCGGCACAAGAGACGAAACATAGGCTCATCACTACGAACTCGGAAATAAAATGGCAATCCATGGAGCAGCGCCACACCGGCTTTCCTACGAAGGCAAAGTTCAAAGCCTGACCCTCAGCAGGTAAAATTATGGCGACGGTCATCGGACACTCTGAAGGAGTTGTTGTGTTTGATGTCCTCCCGAGATAAACTCTGACGTGTACAGTGCTACCGTTGGGAGATTGAAGAAATAACTTCAGCGTGTTCATCCCCACAAAAATGCGAAGGTACATCTCCTTCTCCATGGCAACGCAAGGCCTCACGCAAATCTGCGCATCCCAGAGGCGGTCACCAGACTTCATTGGACTGTTCTTCGTCATTGACCCTACAGATCTGGGGTCTTCCAACTTCCATCTGTCTGGGCCAGCGAAGAACGCATTTCGCGGGATTCTGTGTGTGGGTGATGGGGAGGTTATTCATACAGCTACGCCTTAACTCGAACGTCGACCAGAAGAGTGGTACTATGCGGACATACAGGCCTTCGCAGTAAGATGGCATAAGTCCCTCGTACCGAACGGAAATGTACCGAATATATACCGGAAGTTCACTGAGGCTTTTTGCGGATGATGGTGTGGTATATCGAGAGGTTGTAACAATGGAAAATTGTACTGAAATGCAGGAGGATCTGCAGCGAATTGACGCATGGTGGAGGGAACGGCAATTGAATCTCAATGTAGACAAGTAGGTTGTTCGCCCATTGCTTGAATACTGCTCACCAGTGGGGGATCCATACCAGATAGGGTTGATAGAAGAGATAGAGAAGATCCAACGGAGAGTAGCGCGCTTCGTTACAGGATCATTTAATAATCGCGAAAGCGTTACGGAGATGATAGATAAACTCCTTTGGAAGACTCTGCAGGAGAGACGCTCAGTAGCTCGGTACGGGCTTTTGTTGAAGTTTCGAGAACATACCTCCACCGAGGACTCAAGCAGTATATTGCTCCCTCCTACGTATATCTCGCGAAGAGTCCATGAGGATAAAATCAAAGAGATTAGAGCCCACACAGAGGCATACCGATAATCTTTCTTTCCACGAGCAATACGAGACTGGAATAGAAGGGAGAACCGATAGAGGTATTCAAAATACCCTCCGCCACACACCGTCGGGTGGCTTGCGGAGTATGGATGTAGATGTAGATGTAGAAAAATGGTTTTTGTAACCAAAACAGTCGGGAATAACAGGACGTATTGAAATCCTGGATAAAACCAACCTGTTACAACAAAAAAAAAAAAAAAGTGTTCCACTACTTATTGAACGTCCCTTGTACTTGGGTGTGTATAGTGTCCAGACATGTAGTGTACAGCTCCCTACACAATATTATTGTATCAATATACTGAGCGTGGGAGGACCGCTTTCAGGTTGGGGTACGTGTTTGCGAGAAAGACAGTCAACCACCGTGGGGAGAGTAGCGCTAAACGGCTCTCGAATGTCGGCCCCTGTGAGGCAGACGGCCCACAGCGCGCTCGCCGGCGTGTTTGTTTGCGCACCCGTCGCTCTTTTAATGTCGACGAGGCAGCTGTGATTATCTGACGCTCCAGCCGCCACTTCCTGCTGCCGAGCGTGACAGCCGCTGCGAGGCGTGGGACCTGAGCGCGAGGCGCGTCAGCACGCGCCTGTTATGGGCCCGCCATATCTCGTAGCGTGGCATCTCCTGCTCTGGGCGGGCAGCGTTTATTACGTGACGATCACCGACGCATATTTACTGCTCGGCGGTGCCGTACCAAGCTATAGTAGCTGCGACGCGTGCACTGTGCGCCGTTGTCGTGGGCGACTGACCCGCGAATAAACGATAAGGCAGGTGTGACGAAATGACTCGATGTTGGTAGTTGTATGGGGCGGGGCGAGAGAACTGTCTTTTGAGGAGATGTTGCCGTGCATTTGAAATTATTCACACGCATCTGGGATGTCTGTATGATATACCGCTTGCACAAGTGCTCCCTGCCGCCGTTGGATAAGCAACTGCATCAGCAAGTCGTATACTCTTAGCTCACTTATTTGTTACATAGTTTAATTCTTAATTCCTTTGCGTGTTTTTGGTACTTGCAATGTTTAATTCATAAATTTCTGGCGTATTATAGTATTTGAGAGTGTAGCATCGCGTTTTAGTAAAATCGCGTAGTCTCCTTCTGCCGCCGAGCAGTGTGTCAGCAGCGCGCAAGTAGCAGCATTACTGCATCTATTAGGCAATCTTGTATTTTAATAACCGTTTAAATTTTGTGTCGTATTGTTTGTGCTCTCTGTAGATTAGTTCAGACGTTCTTCGCACAACAGTTTTTAGCATGGATAGGGACTGCAACTGCTGTGTTCGGATGCAGGCTGAGTTGGCATCCCTTCGCTCCCAGCTTCAGGCAGTGTTGGCTTCGGTCACACAGCTTGAGGCTGTTGCCAAAGGGCATCACTGTGGGGGTCCGGATGGGTGTTTGTCGGGGACGGCCAGCTCGTTCCACGCATCCCCCGATCGGATTACGACTGTGGCTGCCCGGGATACTGCCCACATTGAGGCTGATCCCTCACATGTGGTAGAGTAGGAGGTCGTCTCGAGGTGTGGCAGGGGGCGAAAGACATTTCGGAGGGCTGAACGGAAAGCCTCTCCAGTTTGTCTGACGAACCGTTTTCAGGCTCTGCCTCAGGCTGATACTGATTTTCGGCCGGAAACGGCTGCATGTCCTGTTCCAGAGGTTGCCTCTCAGTCTGCAAGATCCGGGCGGTCGTAGAGGGTGGGCTTACTGGTAGTTGGCAGCTCCAACGTCAGGAGCGTAATGGGGCCCCTTAGGGATATGGCAGCAAGAGAGGGGAAGAAAACCAATGTGCACTCCGTGTGCATACCGGGGGGAGTCATTCCAGATGTGGAAAGGGTCCTTCCGGATGTCATGAAGGGTACAGGGTGCACTCATCTGCAGGTGGTCGCTCATGACGGCATCAATGATGTGTGTCGCTATGGATCGGAGGAAATCCTCTCTGGCTTCCGGCGGCTATCTGATTTGGTGAAGACTGCCAGTCTCGCTAGCGGGATGAAAGCAGAGCTCACCATCTGCAGCACCGTCGACAGGACTGACTGCGGACCTTTGGTACAGAGCCGAGTGGAGGGTCCGAATCAGAGGCTGAGACGGTTCTGCGACCGTGTGGGCTGCATATTCCTCGACTTGCGCCATAGGGTGGTGGGGTTTCGGGTTCCGCTGGATAGGTCAGGAGTCCACTACACGCAGCAAGCGGCTACACGGGTAGCAGGGGTTGTGTGGCGTGGACTGGGCGTTTTTTTTAGGTTAGATGGCCTCGGGCAAGTACAGAAAGGGCAACAGCCTCAAAGGGTGCGGGGCAAAGTCAGGACATGCGAGGACCAAGCAGCAATCGGTATTGTAATTGTAAACTGTCGAAGCTGCATTGGTAAAGTACCGGAACTTCAAGCGCTGATAGAAAGCACCGAAGCTGAAATCGTTATAGGTACAGAAAGCTGGCTGAAGCCAGAGATAAATTCTGCCGAAATTTTTACAAAGACACAGACGGTGTTTAGAAAGGATAGATTGCATGCAACCGGTGGTGGCGTGTTTGTCGCTGTTAGTAGTAGTTTATCCTGTAGTGAGGTAGAAGTGGATAGTTTCTGTGAATTATTATGGGTGGAGGTTACACTCAACAGCCGAGCTCGGTTAATAGTTGGCTCCTTTTACCGACCTCCCGACTCAGCAGCATTAGTGGCAGAACAAGTGAGAGAAAATTTGGAATACATTTCACATAAATTTTCCCAGCATGTTATAGTCTTAGGTGGAGATTTCAATTTACCAGATATAGACTGGGACACTCAGATGTTTAATGTGGGTGGTGGGGACAGAGCATCGAGTGACATTATACTGAGTGCACTATCCGAAAATTACCTCGAGCAATTAAACAGAGAACCGACTCGTGGAGATAACATCTTGGGCCTACTGATAACAAACAGACCCGAACTTTTCAACTCTGTAAGTGTAGAACAGGGAATCAGTGATCATAAGGCCGTTGCAGCATCCATGAATATGGAAGTTAATAGGAATATAAAAAAGGGAGGAAGGTTTATCTGTTTAGCAAGAGTAATAGAAGACAGATTTCAGACTACCTAACAGATCAAAACGAAAATTTCTGTTCCGACACTGACAATGTTGAGTGTTTATGGAAAAAGTTCAAGGCAATCGTAAAATGCGTTTTAGACAGGTACGTGCCGAGTAAAACTGTGAGGGACGGGAAAAACCCACCGTTGTTCAACAACAAAGTTAGGAAACTACTGCGAAAGCAAAGAGAGCTTCACTCCAAGTTTAAACGCAGCCAAAACCTCTCAGACAAACAGAAGCTAAACGATGTCAAAGTTAGCGTAAGGAGGGCTATGCGTGAAGCGTTCAGTGAATTCGAAAGTAAAATTCTATGTACCGACTTGACAGAAAATCCTAGGAAGTTCTGGTCTTACGTTAAATCAGTAAGTGGCTCGAAACAGCATATCCAGATACTCCGGGATGATGATGGCATTGAAACAGAGTATGACACGCGTAAAGCTGAAATACTAAACACCTATTTCCAAAGCTGTTTCACAGAGGAAGACCGCACGGCAGTTCCTTCTCTAAATCCTGGCACAAACGAAAAAATTAATGCAATAAATGGTCAAAATGATGTCCGTCAAGCTCAATGCATTTGGCAATAAGTGTAACAACATTCCTCTCAACAGCGAGTAGTTTGCCTTCCGTAATGTTCGCACATGCATTGACAATGCGCTGACGCATGTTGTCAAGCGTTGTCGGTGGATCACGATAGCAAATATCCTTCAACTTTCCCCACAGAAAGAAATCCGGGGACATCAGATCCGGTGAACGTGCGGACCATGGCTTGGTGCTTCGACGACCAATCCACCTGTCATGAAACATGCTATTCAATACCGCTTCAACCGCACGCGAGCTACGTGCCGGACATCCATCGTGTTGGAATTACATCGCCATTCTGTCATGCAGTGAAACATCTTGTAGTAACATCGGTAGAACATTACGTAGGAAATCAGCATACATTACACCTTTTAGATTGCCATCGATAAAATGGGGGCCAATTATCCTTCCTCCTAGAATGCCGCACCATACATTAACCCGCTAAGGTCGCCGATGTTCCACTTGTCGCAGCCATCGCGGATTTTCCGTTGCCCAATAATGCATATTATGCCGGTTTACGTTACCGCTGTTGGTGAATAACGCTTCGTCGCTAAATAGAACGCCTGCAAAATATCTGTAATCGTCCCGTAATTTCTCTTGTGCCCAGCGGCAGAACTGTACACGACGTTCAAAGTCGTCGCCATGCAATTCCTGGTGCATAGAAATATGGTACGTGCGCAATCGACGCTTTTGAGATTCCCGATTCTCGCGCAATTTGTTTGCTAGTGGTGTGCGGATTACCCGGAACAGCAGCTAAAAGACCTACTTGGGCATCATCATTTGTTGCAGGTCGTGGTTGACGTTTCAGATTTAGCTGAACACTTCCTGTTTCCTTGAATAACGTAACTATCCGGCGAACGGTCCGGACACTTGGATGATGTCGTCCAGGATACCGAGCGGCATACATTGCACACGCCCGTTGGGCATTTTGATCACAATAGCCATACATCAACACGATTACGACCTTTTCCGAAATTGGTAAACGGCCCATTTTAACACGGGTAATGTATCACGAAGCAAATACCGTCCGCACTGGCGGAATGTTACGTGATAGCACGTACTTATACGTTTGTGACTATTACAGCGCCATCTATAACCACCATAGCGCCATCTGGTTTCCCCCTTCAAGGTAGACGAGTTTTGTTCTTTGTAATTTTTTCCGTTTGATGCTTATTTCGTGCGATATTTGGCCCGGTTACTATCAATGGACCACCCTGTATAACTAGAAAACACTGTATAAACCACTAACGAAACCCAACTGGAGAGTTTAGACGGTGAACTTCCGAACGCAGCAGAATGGATAGAGGGGAAGAACCACCCTTTGCGACAATTTTTCTGCGCTGCCTGCTGTACAGGGATTTTGATCTCGTGTCGTTGTGCGACTATGATATGTCAATGCTACAACTCAGATTACATCCCGCCTGGCGCGGTTTCCTACACAGTTATATCAGTAGTCTACTGGTGAATAATCCTGAACTACTTCCAGCTTACATTTCGCGAATGGTCCACGGCGGTGAAATATGAGCTTACGCTGAGGGATATGTATGTAGAAGCACTCCTCTGCTGAGTCCCGTCCGCGAAAGGAACAAGAGACGGAGAAAGTGTACTTTCATACTACATAGCCTCAGCCGCCACACACTGCACAGTGAGTCGAGAAACAGAACTGGAGATTGAGCAGTCTGAGACTGCTAGCAGCGAGATTTCGTAGGTATCGACTTTTACGGTGGAGAGCATCGGTTCAAGAACCTCCGAAGGACACCTCGCGAAATCGCGGCGGCAGCAGTTGTGCAACTACTGGCGCCGGAAAATGTCGCGCGGATGTCCGTGCATGGCTGCGCCGCCGCTGCAGACCGCAGAAGGAACAGGTTTCGGAAGAAGCCGCCGCCGTTCTCCGGGAATTACCTCCTACGACGCGAAACGTTCCCTTCGCGTACTTGGCTGCTGATGCGTATTCAGAAATATTTCTGCCCCGTCTCATCTCTCTCGACCGCCGACAAATTTCCCGTTACTTAAAATTCAGCAACTTTTCCCTAAGCGAAGGTTCGCAGCCATTACTGACGTCCACGTGAAACGAGTTTCTTGAGTATTACTGTTCATGGTCGATTGTGTTATCTGTAGGAAGGGTGCAACGTCCTAAGACTGTAGCAAAACGGACATGCGCAGGATCGACGTATGGTGCGGGGACTGGCAGTCGAGCATGAACGTAAATAAATGTAAAGTACTAAGAATAAACAGGCGAAGAAATCCACTACTGCTCGATCACTGGCAGATTGGGGACACGTAATTAGAAACAATAACAACCGTAAAATTCCTAGAGGTAACTATAGGGAGCGATCTACGTTATAGGGAGCGATCTACGTTGCGATCGTAGGAGAAAAAAGTAGATTCATGTCTGACATTCAATGAGAAATACCCAAGATCCGAAACAACGCAGCAATTTAGCAATTTGGATAATCGGACACACGGCTAATTATAAAATTAACAATCTATCACCCGTTTTCAACGATTATTACTCTTACGTTCAAATAGAACATCAAATGACAAGATGCCGTAAGAACTATTATGAGATGTCGGGTAGTACCACAGTTCACACATTGAATTGATTTGCGGTGGTTCTGCTGTTTCAGTTTTTATGTAGATTCTGCTCTGCGAACAGGCCAGGCCATGAAATTGAGACGGTGTTCTATTTCATGCCATGTACCAGGGATGCACTATTTTAACCTCTGTTATTCGAATTTTATGTAAATGCATGGAGTTTCCTGTTAATAATGTTAGTTCTGTTTAACTTTTTAAACAATTATTAATTTATAGCTTTGTGGATGCACCTGAAGATGGGACACAGTCTCGAAACCAGGTTATGCTTTTCTTTTAGCAAATAAAATATCTTATAGCTGTAGCAGATTTTATCAAATGGTTCAAATGGCTCTAAGCACTATGGGACTTAACACCTGAGGTCATCAGTCCCCTACACATAGAACTACTTACACGTAAATAACCTAAGGACATCACACACATCCATGCCCGAGGCAGGATTCGAATCTGCTACCGCCGTAAGACTGAAGCGCCTAGAACCGCTTGTCTACAGCGGACGGCGCAGATTTTATCATTGAAGTTGCATATCAACAGTTATGGATGTCCTGTTAAGAAAAACACGTGGCAAATAGCCAAGTTTTTGGGACGGCATAACAAGGAATCTGCCGAAATGTACATGTCGGAAAGCAGACAAACCTGGACGGAGATTACATCTGAACTAAGACTTGGGATCCGGGATTCGATTTAGTAGGGGGTCGCAGGCAATCTTGTCGATGAGAGCTATAACACGCTGAAATAATATGTGTTTAATGGCGTAAGAGTAAGGCCTCCAAAGAACAAAGGAGTGACAGATGAGCATCAACGGTCGTAGCCGACGCCAGGACTCGAACTCGGCTACAAATTACGGCGTTACATCAAGAGTCCACGCTGTTGGTGCGTTCTAACACATTTAGGAGTAGCTGTATCAGTCGTTGCAGTACCTTGCAGAAAAATAAAATTAGAAATTCGGCTGAATTCCCGAAACCACACTACTAACCAAAACCTGAGGAGGAATTCGCGCCGGCCGAAGTGGCCGTGCGGTTAAAAGGCGCTGCAGTCTGGAACCGCAAGACCGCTACGGTCGCAGGTTCGAATCCTGCCTCGGGCATGGATGTTTGTGATGTCCTTAGGTTAGTTAGGTTTAACTAGTTCTAAGTTCTAGGGGACTAATGACCTCAGCAGTTGAGTCCCATAGTGCTCAGAGCCATATGAACCATATGAGGAATTCGCTTACAAAATATTTATAAGACGGATGTTTGGGTATTGTACTCAGTCTTTGGCCTTTATCTGGAATGATTAATAGAATAATTAGAGAAGCACCAAGGAAAGAAATGTAATTTCGTTACGAGGTCGTGTTTTCGGCAACAAACTCCAGTGGCAGACTCTTCAAGGGAGCACCACTCAGAGCGCTGGAACTGCGCGAGTGTACATTCCAAGAATAGTCGGGCAATATTTCGCTTCCTACCACATGCCTACAAGTTACAACAGGCGGCATTTGGGCGAGTGTTATTCTGTTGGAAAACATCCTCTGGAATACTGTTTATGAATGGCAGCACTGGAGGTCGAATCACCAGACCGACGTACAAATCTGGAGCCAGAGAGCGTGGGATAACTACAACACTCCTTCTGCTGTAGTACGAGATTTACCTCCAGGTGTTGGTCCAGTGTACACAGTGGTTGAAGGCCCTTATCTGACCTCCTTCTAACCAACGGATTGTCCTCACTGGCACCGAGGTACGACCAGATTTCGTCAAAATATACAAAAAAAAAAACCTTCACGCTGCCCTACAGTGAGCTCTCGCTTGACACCACTAATGTCGGAAATGGCGGCAGTTTGGGATTCGTGGAAAGCACGCTACAGGGGCTCAGGCTCGGAGCCATCTTCGATGCAGCTGTTGCTGTGGTGCCAAACAGCTGCTCAGACTGCTGCTGCAGGTGCAGTACGGTGGGCCACATCCGTACTCCGAACGCAATGGTCTTCCCTCTCGTTAGTGCCACGTGGCCGTCCAGAGCCTGATCTTCTTGCAATTCTACATTCTCATGACCACCGCTGCCAGCAATCATGTACAACGGGTACATTCCTGCCAACTCTATCTGCAATATCGTAAAAGGAACATTCGGCGCCTAGTGGGGCTATTACACGACCTCGTTCAAACTCAGTGAGGTGTTGATAATGGCGTCTTTGTCGCTTTAAAGAAATTTTTAACCAAGAGCAAGTCACAAAGTCCAATCTCAAAGGTAACTAACATTCACAATCGTTACAGCGGGTATTTAATGCAAACCTGATTTGAATTCTCATAACGGCACTGCTAGCGCCACTCGTATGCGACTGTTGCAAAATTTGAACAGACATCACTTAGATGTAGAAACATGCCTACCAACTTTTTTAATGTCCACAACTCCTTCTCGGTGTTATGATTCTTATTCCTCACATGTATCTGCTTAACTCTGCCACATCATATATTTCCGAAGAAAAATAAAATGTGAAAAATGCAATTGGGCAGGGATGCACGTATATCAGGATATCACACAATGAGCATGAATGCATAATCTATGAATGCATAAACTACATAATGCTAGGTGTTTGTAAGTGGCACACGTATTATTTTTCTGCTGAAATGATAATTAGAGGTACAGCTTGTGATGGCAGACTAGGTCTACTAATCTAAACCTTACACATATTGAAATATTAGACTTTAAAGGATGGCAACTGCGCCGCCATTTCTCTCGTAATGCGGCAAGCAAGCGTTGTCTGCATTGTCCTGCAGCCTGCTGTCAGGGGTTCACACAATGAGCAGGAGTACACAATCAGTAAAAGTAAACAAACGTCATTTTCAACAGAAACAAATGGCTCTGAGCACTATGGGACTTAACTTCTGAGGTCATCAGTCCCCTAGAACTTGGAACTACTTAAACGTAACTAACCTAAGGACATCACACACATCCATGCCCGAGGCAGGATTCGAACCTGCGACCGTAGCGGTCGAGCGGTTCCAAACTGTAGCGCCTAGAACCGCTCGGCCACTTCGGTCGGCACTTTCAACAGAAAGATGCCTTTATTTAAATTGAACATATTTGTTTTTACTATAGAAATGAAAACTAGATATGGTTCTAGTGTCCTAAACACAATTATTAGCGAAATACAGCCTGCAGCAACTTCAGATTCGTGCGTGACACCCAGCACCGGAAAAGTACTCACAAACAGCTGGTAACGTAATTTCCAATGAACCAGCCTCACCTCATCATCAGCACACTTATGGAGACGGCTAACAAGTGAGCGCTGCACACATTGTAGTATTTCCTCACAAGGGGAACTCCCCGTCGCTCCCCCTTCAGATTTAGTGCTAAGAGGGCCCAGTGGACAGCCATCAAAAACCGAATACAGATTAAGCATGAAAACAGGAAGAAGTTGTACTGAACTATGAAAGAAAAAGCAAAATAGAAACAGTCAACGGTCCAGGCACAAGAAGTGCAACACAGACCAGATTGAAAGAGCGGCGCCATCGTGGCTAAGTGGTCACGGCATTGGATTGCAAAGAGGGTCAGCCGTGTTCAGAGGTTACTCGGGCGAATTTTTTGTTTATCTGCTCCGCTGTTCACCGTAATCATGTTTGTGTCTGTGTCGTGGTGCAACGTCCGTTTGCAACAGCGGGGTGTAAGGCAGGGACCTACAATGACGTTGATTCTGCAAAACTACTCTATTAGCGGCCGCAAGGAAGTGAGTTTCGAAGGAACCGCAGTCGTTTCATGACAAGGCGAAAAGTCAACCAAATACTCCACCGGAAAACACGTGTATCGTACACAGCATAAGTGACAGTACATCTACATCTACATATATACTTCGCTAGCCACCAAGCGGTGGGTGGCGGAGGGCACTACTCGCACCAAAGTCATATTTCCCCTCCTCTGTTCCACTTGCGGATCACGCGAGGGAAAAACGACTGTATGAACGCCTCAGTACGAGTTTTAATTTCCCTTACGTTTGAATGGTGATCATTCCGCGATATGACAGTTGGTGGTAACAATATATGCTCTACATCCTCGGCGAAGATCGGATTCTGGTATTTAGAGAGCAGCCCCTTCCGTTTAGCGTGTCGTCTATCTGCAGGTGTGTCCCACTTCAAACTTTCTATGATATTTGTAACGCTCTCGCGATGGCTAAATGTACCAGTCACGAATCCTGCCGCTCTTATTTGGACCTTCTCAGTCTCTGATCCAACTGGTAAGGGTACCATACAGACGAACAATAAGACTGGACGAACTACAGTATTGTAAGCAATTTCCTTTGTTGAAGGACTGCATCGCTTCAGGATTCTACCAATAAAACGCAATCTATAGCTCGCCTTACCCGTTACGTGTGTAATCTGAACGTTCCATTAGAGATAAGCCAGAAGACTGGCCATTTATTTTGTACTAGTACATTAATTGGGATTTACGCTTTGTTATACGCAGTAGGCTACACTTACTGATATTGAGAGGTAAGTGCCAGTCATTACACCAAGCATTTATTTTCTGCAAATCCTCAATGATTTGTTCACAACTTTTGTGTGATACTACTTTCCTGTAGACTACAGCGTCATCGGCAAACAGTCTAATGCCGCTGTCAATATCATCAACCAGATGGTTTATGTAAAACGTAAAAAGCAGGGGACCTATCACGCTGCCCTGGGGTACACCTGATGTTACTCTTGTTTCTGTTGAAGTCTCCCCATTTAGTACGACATACTGCTCTCTGTCAGTTAGAAAACTTCCTATCCACCCGCATATTTCATCGGGTAGACCGTAGGGGCGCACTTTTTGGAGCAAGTGACAGTGCGGAACTGAGTCGAACGCCTTTCGAAAGTCGAGGAATATGGCATCAACTTGGGAGCCGGTTTCTGGAGCCTGTTGTATATCATGCACCAAGTGGGCCAGCTGTGTCTCGCATGACCGCTGTTTCCTAACACCGTTCTGGTTTCTGCAGATGAGCTTCGCAGAGTCTAGAAAGGTCATTATGCCTGAACACAAAATATATTCCAAGATTTTACAATAAATCGAAGTCAGTGAAATTTGCCGGTAATTATGTACATCATATTTTCTACCCTTTTTATAGATTGCTATGACCTGGCCCTTCTTCCAGTCCCGTGTAACTTTACCACATTCCAATGATCTCTGATAGATGATGGATTAGAATGGTGCTATTTTTGAAGCACAGTCAACATAAAATCTTACGGGGATACCTTCTGGGCCAGATGCCTTCCTGGCGTCTAAGGATCTTAACTGTTTTACAACTCCAGAGACACTAAACACTATGTCAGCCATCCTTGCGTTTGTTCGATAGTTGAAGGGGATATTGGTGCTGCAGTCCTCTACTGTAAACGAGTTTTTGGAAGGTAGGTTTAGAATTTCGGCCTTCTGTTTATCATCATCCGTTACATCACCCATATTGTCAGCAAGAGAAGGTATTGAATTATTTGTAGCGTTCATAGATTTTACTTATGACCAAAATTTTTTGGGGTTATTTTTAGAATCTGCAGATAAAATATTGCTATTAAATGCGTTAAAAGAATCTCTCATTGACCTTTTGACAGCTTTTTTCATTTCGCATAATTTCTGTTTGTCAGCGAGGCAGTGACTACGTTTAAAAGGACTGTGCAAAATTCTCTGCTTTCTCTGCAATTTCCTAATGTGTTTGTTGAACCAAGATGGATCCTTTCCCTCCGCTATACGTTTGCTAGGCAAATATTTCCCTATCACGTAGTGGACAACACTTTTAAATTTCGACCAATTATCTTTGTGTCTAGCGGTGAATGCTTGGAATTGACTATGAATATATTCATTAACAACACTTTTATTTGATTTCCCAAACAATAAAACCCAGCGCTGTTTCTTTGGTTTTTTTGCAACTTCCACTGACATAGAAGCCACAACGACATTATAGTCGCTTTCTTCTAGATTAACTTCCTCAAGAAGACCAGGTCTGTTTGTCACCAAGATGTCTAATATGTTCCCATCTCGAGTTGGTTTTCTAACCAATTGTTCAAGATTGTATGTTGAGAGCGCTCCTAGGATAACTTCGCTTCTGCCCCCTGTGATAAACGTGTAATTTTCCCAGTCCATGGACGCCAGATTAAAGTCTCCACCTATAACTAATGGATGATTTAGATATTTACTTCCTATGTACTCAAGACTTTCCCTGAAACGTTCTGCGACGTTTGTTGCGGATGCTGGTGGTCTATAAAAATATCCTAATACAAGTAAGTGTGGCATATCACACTAATCTCTTATCGCAACAAGTACGCCTGGTGAATGAGTGTGTGAGGTATGCCTCCTTGCCCGATTTAGGTGTTGATATGAATGTGAATGTGATCAGTGCCAAGGAAAGGATGAAAACACAATAGTGTCACATAAGCTCCAACAAATGAACGCAGCACTTTCGGAATCTCATAGTTCCTCTGGGCACTGTCGAAACCTGTTTTTTTAACGTTTTTGAAATTTCGTTCCGTTTTAGAAATGTTGATTCTTGAATTCCTTTGTTACAACATGGTTCAGACCCGTTTATTTGTTGTTTTCATTTCTGTGAGATTTCTGTGTGGTATCTCGCCTGCTCTCACTATTCATCACATTTACTTGCGATGGTAATGTATTCTTCATGACTCATATTCTGTAACCAAAGTATAGTATGGCAACTGCTAAGACTACAGAAAGAGAACAAACATTTCAATAACCTGACGGACAGTTCATAATGTCGTGGGGAAAACATGATCTGTATTCAATTTTTGGCGAGCTGTCCATTGGGCCATCTTACCAATAAACCTGAGTGTGGTGCGTTGGGCAGTTTCCCTTGTCAGATACAGCCACAGACGCAGCGGTAATACGTTGTAGCACGTCATCTTCTGGTGTTCTGGGGTTCGAGATACACGCTCTTTCAAAAAATGGCTCTGAGCACTATGGGACTTAACATCTGACGTCATCAGTCCCCTAGAACTTAGAACTACTTAAACCTAACTAACCTAAGGACATCACACACATCCATGCCCGAGGCAGGATTCGAACCTGCGGCCGCAGCGGTCACACGGTTCCACAATGGAGCGCCTAGAACCGCTCGGCCACTTCGGCCGGCCACGCTCTTTCACTGTGCCCCAGAGAAAGAGGTCTAAAGGCCCCACATCAGGGGGCGGCTTGGCCATTTCACACGACATCTCCGTCCTGTCCACCCATTTGGAACATTGCATCCACAACTTCCCAGAAACACGTGCGTAGTGTGCGTGGCATCCGTCATGCTGGAACCTCAGTGATAAACGCTTTTCCGATGCCACGTCTTCGAAGAGAAGGACTAAAGTGTCTTTCAGAAGTGATGCTTATCTCCGTTAGGTTAATCTTCTCTGATAAAAACAGGGATCTGTGACACGGGCCCCAATGATGCCGCGCCGAACACTGACACCCCACTGTCGCTGATGAAAAGCCGCGCGAATCCACTGAGTACGAGGGCAGTTCAATAAGTAATGCAACACATTTTTTTTTCTGAAACAGGGGTTGTTTTATTCAGCATTGAAATACACCAGGTTATTCCCCAATCTTTTAGCTACACAACACTATTTTTCAACGTAATCTCCATTCAATGCTACGGCCTTACGCCACCTTGAAATGAGGGCCTGTATGCCTGCACGGTACCATTCCACTGGTCGATGTCGGAGCCAACGTCGTACTGCATCAATAACTTCTTCATCATCCGCGTAGTGCCTCCCACGGATTGCGTCCTTCATTGGGCCAAACATATGGAAATACGACGGTGCGAGATCGGGGCTGTAGGGTGCATGAGGAGGAACAGTCCACTGAAGTTTTGTGAGCTCCTCTCGGGTGCGAAGACTTGTGTGTGGTCTTGCGTTGTCATGAAGAAGGAGAAGTTCGTTCAGATTTTTGTGCCTACGAACACGCTGAAGTCGTTTCTTCAATTTCTGAAGAGTAGCACAATACACTTCAGAGTTGATCGTTTCAGCATGGGGAAGGACATCGAACAGAATAACCCTTTCAGCGTCCCAGAAGACTGTAACCATGACTTTACCGGCTGAGGGTATGGCTTTAAACTTTTTCTTGGTATGGGAGTGGGTGTGGCGCCACTCCATTGATTGCCGTTTTGTTTCAGGTTCGAAGTGATGAACCCCGCCTGTAACAATCTTTGACAAGAAATTGTCACCCTCAGCCACATGACGAGCAAGCAATTCCGCACAGATGGTTCTCCTTTGCTCTTTATGGTGTTCGGTTAGACAACGAGGGACCCAGCGGGAACAAACCTTTGAATATCCCAACTGGTGAACAATTGTGACAGCACTACCAACAGAGATGTCAAGTTGAGCACTGAGTTGTTTGATGGTGATCCGTCGATCATCTCGAACGAGTGTGTTCACACGCTCCGCCTTGCAGGAGTCACAGCTGTGCACGGCCGGCCCGCACGCGGGACATCAGACAGTCTTGCTTGACCTTGCGGCGATGATGACACACGCTTTGCCCAACGACTCACCGTGCTTTTGTCCACTGCCAGATCACCGTAGACATTCTGCAAGCGCCTATGAATATCTGAGATGCCCTGGTTTTCCGCCAAAAGAAACTCGATCACTGCCCGTTGTTTGCAACGCACATCCTTTACAGACGCCATTTTAACAGCTCCGTACAGCGCTGCCACCTGTCGGAAGTCAATGAAACTATACGAGACGAAGCGGGAATGTTTGAAAATATTCCACAAGAAATTTCCGGTTTTTTCAACCAAAATTGGCCGAGAAAAAAAATGTGTTGCATTACTTATTGAACTGCCCTCGTATTTTCCTGGGACCAGTAGTGCATGTTCAGCAAATTCACATGACCATGATTTGTGAACGAAACTTCTTCGGTAAACAACGTATCATGCAGGGAGACAGGATGACATTGCAGCCACTGAAGTGCTAAACGACAGAATTTAATGCGTTATTCTAACTCATTCCCATACGGTTGTTGGTGGAATGAGATATGATATGGATGGAACGTACGCCTATGCAAAATTGTCCACACACTATTAAGGCTTTTTCCAAAACCGTGTGCAGTCTGCGGTACACTCACCGCAGAACAGTGTTACTACTAAGATGCTGGACTGACGCTGAATGACAGTAAAATAGTTTAACGTACATCCATTGGCAATGACAGCGTATTATTGAAAAATAACACTCAGAGAAATCAGCACAAAATAATGTTCCATCGCTTCCGAGAACCGCGTAGTCGTATTAGGATTTACGCATAATACGGGCAGTGGAGAAAGCCTCCCAGCTGCCCTGTATCGAAATCTGCAGCCTGACAAAGGAGAGGCGGTCTTTTGTTAAATCTCTTTTATGACGGCTTCGCTCACTGTGCTTCCCCCTTTACTCTCGAAGCAGATGTGGGTCTCGAACAACTGGCTTTATTGCGTACTGCCGTAACAAGAAAACCTGTCGAACAACATAGTGACCCCTTTCACGTCTCTTTCCATGCTACCATACGGGACAGGTGTGTAGGTAGAGGACCTCTGCACGAAACAAGCAAGTTTACAATCATCATTCCCTTTCTGGTGCTATTGGCCATATCGTTGGCCCGAATGCCTGTCGTTAGTTTTTTATTTATTTACATATGCATTCATTTTGGACATTCAGGTTGTCTTGTCCACCTGATTAGATATCGTTAGAAGTTTGTCACCTGTGAAGTACAGGGGGTGGACAAAAATGTAGAAAAACTGCGAGAAATACATGTATGCATGTATGCACGGCACGAACGGCACCTGTGCAATGTCCTCAGTACTTCGCGTAAGTCAGTCTTTGTGGCTGTGAGTGCGTTATGTCGGAGCCAAGTGAATTCGAACGTAAGCCAATTGTTGGTGCTCGTATGGTTCCGTGGCTTTCGTAACTAAGGTAGCCGAAGTGTTTGGTGTTTCAGGAGGCACGTAAACAGGGAATGTGGAGAAAATCATCCGATAAGCCACAACACGGACGGAACTTCGCGTGGCAGAGATGGACGATCATAGAAGACGGTTGTGACAAAAAAGTGAGAGGACGGCAGCCTAAAAGTCCCTTTCACGGACGTCAAGTTTCATTAATGTAATGGTTTTGATGGCTGATCAGTTTTATTAATACTGTGTACGACAAAAAAGAAATAAAAGCACACAACACGAAGGAATTATTCGAATGGGAAGAAAATCGATTAATGTGAGGGAAATACGAGGGTCGTCCCCGAAGTAAGTTCCGTTTCCATTTCTATCCGCGGCACCGCTACGATCGCAGTTCCGAGCATGTGCGGCAGTTACTCTGACTCAAGGAGAGTATGCTCTGGGAGTATGCGTGCGGAACGATTGGAAGTGGAATAATCATATCAAAATTAATTGTTGGTAAGACGGGTACCAGGTTGAGATTCATTGGGAGAGTCCTTAGAAAACGTAGTCCATCAACAAAGGAGGTGGCTTACAAAACACTCGTTCGACCTATACTTGAGTATTGCTCATCAGTGTGGGATCCGTACCAGATCGGGTTGACGGAGGAGATAGAGAAGATCCAAAGAAGAGCGGCGCGTTTCGTCACAGGGTTATTTGGTAACCGTGATAGCGTTACGGAGATGTTTAACAAACTCAAGTGGCAGACTCTGCAAGACAGGCGCTCTGCATCGCGGTGTAGCTTGCTCGTCAGGTTTCGAGAGGGTGCGTTTCTGGATCAGGTATCGAATATATTGCTTCCCCCTACTTATACCTCCCGAGGAGATCACGAATGTAAAATTAGAGAGATTAGAGCGCGCACGGAGGCTTTCAGACAGTCGTTCTTCCCGCGAACCATACGCGACTGGAACAGGAAAGGGAGGTAATGACAGTGGCACGTAAAGTGCCCTCCGCCACACACCGTTGGGTGGCTTGCGGAGTATAAATGTAGATGTAGATGTAGATGTAGAAGACATGTACTCCATTTTCAGAACGCTGCTGCCGACGTTTGCTTTGTAGTGCTTCTTTATAATGTCAGGCGTAACTGAAAATGCCGCCGCTTGTGAAATCACATCTGTGATTCGTTTTCTAAATGCAAAGAAACTTAAACCAAAGGAAATTCATCGGAAAATCTGACATGCTTACGGACAAAATGCTATGAGTGATTCAATGGTTAGAAGATGGGTCAGGTTGTTCAACGTAGGACGAGATCAATGGCACGATGAAGAACGAAGTGTGGTTATTGATGAATTGGTTCACACAATTGAAGTTAAGATTAAGCACAGCTGTAAGTTTATACTTAGTGGCCTTGCTGTGGAAGTTCCACAAGTCTCACGATCACTAATTCATGAAATTATTGAATTTTCGAAAACTTTGCTCACGATGGGTACACAAAATTCTTACTGAACAGCACAAAAAACAACGGATGAGGAGTGCACTTTAGTTTTTGACAAGCAACAATGAAGAAGGCGATGGTTTTCTTTCTCGGATAGTCACCGGAGATGAAACTTGGTTATCGTACGAAACTACAACCAACGAAGGTTAAGCCTAAGCAAATCTTGACACATTGGAAAGTCATACGCACCGTTGTATGGGGCAGAAAAGGCATTTTGCTGATTGATTTCTAACCACGAGGCCAAACAACCAGTGCACATTGTTACTGCGAGACCATAAGAAATTGCGCCGCGCAATACCGAACTAGCCCCGAGTATAACTGTCCAAAGGCGTTTTTTTCCACGATAATGCTCGACCACACACGGCGGATGTCGCCAAACAACTCTTACGGGAATTTCACTGGGACGCATTTGATCATCCTCCGTACAGCGCACACCTCGCTCCTAGCAACTATCATCTCTTCTTAACCTAAAATCTGTCCTTGGTGGTCAACACTTCAACGATGATGACGAGCTGAAGCAACATGTTACCACATGGCTGAATACACAGGCGGCAAACTTCTATGCAGAAGGCATACAAAAACCTATGCTATGACAAGTGCCTACAAAATTTGGGAAGCTATGTAGAAAAGTAGTTTAACAATTGTAGATTTTTGTACAATAAATATTTTTTCTGTATCTGTACACGTTTGTTTTGTATAACCAAACGAAACTTACTTTGTGGATATACCTCGTATTCAGACAATAAATGATTACAAATTTTTTAAAAATGGATTACTTATTCAAGACAAAGAGGTTCACAAATTGAGCACGTCACTAGCGCGTTGGTCTGCTTCTTGCCGTTTTGAAAACAGTTATTTGGCTTGGCACCGATTGATAGATCGTTGGATGTCCCCCTCAGAGGTATCGTGCCAAATTCCGTTCAACTGGCGCGCTAGATCGTCAAAATCACGAGCCGATCGCAAGGGCCCTGGCATAATGTGAACGTTCTGGGTCGGGGAGAGATCCAGCGACCTTGGCAAACACGAAGATCAGCAATGGAAACTCTCGCCGTGTGGCGGCGAGAGTTGTCTTTGTGAAGAGGATGAGGAAGTCTGGGACGATGTTAAAAATATGACAGAAATAACTACAGCTAAGCCTATGATGAAAGATGAAGCTTTAATCTACTCTTGAATCAGACGCAGGTTACTACAGAGTTTGGCGTCGAGTTCGCGGTCTCCGTACGCTCCGAACATTGACCCGCGAAACGAAACCCCATCACTTGAATTTTCTGTTGGGTACAAATTGACTCTACCAGCGTAGAAAGGAGAACGAGTACACGAGGACGCAAGTGTGACCGATTACTCGCGGCATTACTGGTAATGCTCAATCGTCGGGAATGACCATAGTTATCGGTCCACGGGATCATCATATCTCGGGTTCTGTTGATCATAGAGGTAAGGAGTCTAGTGTTTTGAATAGCCCTTAGTCTATCGACCATTTGCGTACCTATCGCAAGAACGGGCAAACTATAGTTACACTGCAGTACATGGTAAAAATCTAACTTAACACACTTCCTCCAGCCCAGGCAAATAGAGCAAATCGGTTGCTTCTTTGGTACTAGGTCTGGTTTAGGATCGCTCTTAGACAGCGGAAAAAGAAACAAGTCTCTTGGGTACGAAAATGGGGCCTATCAATCTGAGGATGGCCACATCTGTAATATTTGTTCTCGAAATTTTTACCGTATGCGCTGAAGATGATATTCTCTGGGAATTTGGAAACTATTTCGATAACATTATCCGTTACCGAGATCCAGTGGTTCAAATTTATGACACTTACTCACGTAAAATATGCACGTAATAACCGCTCTGAGGCGTAAAAGTAGCTTTAGCACATGGCAAGGGTTCTAAAAGTCAACGCGAGGGCTCTGAGGTCAGCAAACTATATTTTTAGTCAGCAGATTTTCACCAATAAAACTCTATGGCACGCTACCTTTGAACAATGGGCACTTCACAGCTATACAAATATGCCCAAAGTGTTTCTGTAGGCCGGCCGGAGTGGCCGTGTGGTTCTAGGCGCTACAGTCTGGAGCCGAGCGACCGCTACTGTCGCAGGTTCGAATGCTGCCTCGGGCATGGATGTGTGTGATGTCCTTAGGTTAGTTAGGTTTAATTAGTTCTAAGTTCTAGGCGACTGATGACCTCAGAAGTTAAGTCGCGTAGTGCTCAGAGCCATTTGAACCATTTTTTGTTTCTGTAGTGACAAAACTGGGCTAAAAAGGGTCTTAACATTTCTGAAAATACCTTAGCATGACTGCCAAAACTTATGTAAAATTGGGAAGACTGCACATTGAGTAAACTATTTCTATTAATATTTTTGCTCTTTTAAGGTACAAATCATGAATTACAGCGTTCAGGAAGAAATGTAAAACAAATCATTTTGTGCGAACCTCCGCTCGAACTGACCAGAATGTTCTTCAAAGTAATCGCGAACAACAGTGGCGCTATGATATTTCTCATTGTCGTCTACAATTTCCATCGTTTTTTGGCGACGTGAAATCCATCAATGGCTGCAAATGGTCTCCAACAAGCCGAACATAATCATTGCTAGTCAATGATAGGTTCAGTCGGACCAGAGGACCCAGACCATCCCATGTAAACATAGTCCACACCATTACGGAGCCATCACCATCCTGCACTGTCCCTTGTTGGCAATTTCGATCTATGGCTTCGTGGCGACTGCACCACACTAGAACCCCACCATCAGCTCTTAACAGCTGAAGTAGGTTCTCATCTGACAACGGCACGGTTTTCCAATCGTCTAGTGTCCATCCAATATGGTCACGAACCCAAGAGATGCGCTGTTAGCAAAGGCACTCGCGTCGGTCATCTGCTACCTTAGGCCATAAACATAAAATTTAGCCGCACTGTCCTAACTGACAACATTGTCGTAGGTCCCACGTTTATTTCTGCGGTTATTTCACGTAGTGTTAATTGTCTGCTAGCTCTGACAATGTATGCACGCGTTGCTGCTCTCAGTTGTTAAGTGAAGCCCGTCGACCACTGTGTTGTCTGTGGTGAGAGGTAGTTTTAGCACACTCTTGACACTGTGGATCTCGAGATACTGAATTTCCTAACGATTTCCCAAAAGAAATGTCCCCTGCGTCTTGCTCCAACTACCACTCCACGTTCAAAGTCTCTTAATACCCGCCGTGCGACTATAATCAGGCAATAAACCTTTCATATGAGTCACCTGACCACAAATGACAGTTCAGCCAATGCACTGTCGTATCATAGTTCGTGTTCGCAATACTACCGCCATCTATACCTGTGCATGTCGCTGCCTGTAACCTTCGTCTGCTCAGTGTACAATATGTACAAGGAGCAAAGGTTAACAATAACACTGCGATACCAAGAACGAAGCTAAGTACTGACAAACTTATTAGTGCTCTGTAATACAGTTATTAAATTTAATAGATTTCAGAGGTGTTGCGTGCCGTTTGTGGCAAAATAACGACTTAATAAACTTTTGTAATCGTTCGCTCGCTGTGTTTTATAGAGTTTTCAGAGTGTTGAAGTCGTTTAGCAAATTTCGTGCTTTAGTTTTCAACTGACGTTTATTATTCTTTCTAGTGAAATATTTCAGTAAAATTTTCATTTAGTGTTTTAACTTCGCTTAGTGTTACAGTGGTCGTTTTAATTTTTTGGTTTTAGCTAATAATTTTGTGAAGTTTTGCTGGTATTGGTATCGGCTGTGTTGTAGTAGTATTAATACAAGTAGCTGCTTTCTTAGTAGGCAGAGAATTTCTGGACCATTGTTGTTAGTTCTCAAATAGTTCTACTGGTGTAACTGAACTTTGGTAACGTAGACGTATAGTTTTTTTCAGTAACTGTAAAATTTTACTATGAGTGAAAAGTGTGGGCTCTGTAGTAGGGTTGTGAGTAGTAGATTACGGTGTGGGATTTGTTCAAAGTATTTTCATTGCGGGGAATGCAGTGGGGAAGCCAGTGGTCATTTTAGGGAGATCCTCTCCTGGGAATGTAGAATATGTAGTAGAAACAAGTTAATAGAGGAGCAGGAGCGTAACATCTGTGCCCTTCAGGTGCAGTTACAATGTGCAAAGGAGGAACTAGACAGGTTGAGGAGGGTGATAGGTGGTGGGGAATGGGAACTGGCAGTTGGCAAGAAGGTAGCTAGGAAGAGGAGGTATTCAGACAGTTTTACTTTGCATACATGCAATAGATACGACCAACTGTCAGAGTTGAGTGGAGAGGAGCCTCGTGTAGCCGTAGATGTAGGTAACTTGCAGCAGTCCTCAGCAATTAGGTGGCCTAGGTTAGTAGCAAAGTCTAGCAGAAAGAAGGTTCTGCTGCTAGGTAGTTCCCACGGTAGAGGTGTGGGCCAACAGTTGCAGGAAGTGTTGGGGAGTGAGTACCAGGTCACCAGCATTGTGAAGCCTAGTGCAGGGTTGGCTCAGGTGACTGAAAGCATAGAGGAGTTATGTAAGAATTTTACGAAAGAGGATCAGGTAGTGATAGTGAGTGGAGCAGGGAACAGTCTCGATAGTGACGGGGAATATGATGTCAGTGGTGACTTGGTTAAGATAGCTACTCAAACTGGTGGCACTAATGTGCATTTCGTGCAACTGTTTCAGCGTCATGATCGGCCTCACCTTAATGCGGCTGTTAGGCGCGTTAATGTGGGGCTGGGGAGGGCACCGATGGCGGAGGCCATGGATCACATCTCAGTGGTGCCAGTTGGGTCTATCAATAAATGGGGTTTCAGTAGGCATGGCCTGCACCTCAATAGGTATGGGAAGGGGAGGCTGGTGACAGTGTAGTGGGTGGTGGTGGCGGTAGTGGTATCACTCATGGAAAAATTCCTGTAGTAGTTGGTGTTAGAGCTGCACCTTTTTTAGACTGAAGTCAGCTGATAGGTATACCTTCTTAAAGGAAGTGCCTCTAACTAACATTAATCTTTAATCTTTTAACTTTAATATTAATCTTTATATATATATATATATATATATATATATATATATATATATATATATATATATAAAAGTCTAGTTTCATATGTGCATTTCTTCTGCACTTGACACGTTCCACATCAAAACGGCTACGGTACCGTGCGATTGATCAATGGAACACGCAACCAACTAGCTAACTATGTGACTAACAAATAACGCTTAAACATGCAGTTTGCTTTTCTTAAATAACATGTCTGAAAACGCATTGCAGCTACAGGATGGCGCAGTTAAAAGTAGGCTGCCTCCCCTTTGAATGCGTATGCAATATTTCCAGTTCTCAAATAAACAGCTACAACAGTAGACAGTTTTATGCCATAATCAATTGTTAGCATTCTTCTGTCATCATTTCAGTTTATTTCACTTTTCGGTCTGCAAAATGACTTTCTCGATAGAGGAAAGAATTGTGGTAGCATATGTGAAAACAGGCTTATTTAAGGAAACTGGCTAAATTTTTGGGGTCAGGTGTCCGGATAGAAGACTGCCAGCAAAGAGAGCAATACAAAGTCCGTATCAAATGTGGCGTACCTACAGATCTGTGCAATATCTAAATCGACAAAGAATTCCTTTAGTTCTCATAACAGAAGCTACTGCAATCACCGAAGAATTATTCAGAGCCAAAAGAAATCTACAAGCAAATTGGCTCAAAAGGCGCATGTTCGTAGGAGGAACTGCAGCGGATATTGAAAAATCTTAATGTCTTAATCTGACACGTGACGACTGCGTAGCAATTACGAAAGTATGACAGCCAGAAACGTGAAGATTACTGCACGTGGCTTTTGAATAACGTATACGATGGTTCGTTAGCCCCTTCTGATTACATCATGGTTTCATCTTTCCACTCATGAGGATTTACAGTACACGAGGCACTGGGCAACGGAGAAACCTAACATTGTGTGTCAGCAACCACTAAATGAAGAAAAAATCGACTATTTGTGCGTAACAGGTACGTGTATCATTGGACACATATTTTTTGACTCTACCCCCAACAGTGTTGGACAAATGGAAAGTTTTGATACTTTTTGTGCTCAACTCACTGGAATACGAAAGAGAATACTGCTCCTTCGAGCAAGATGGGGCAATATAGCACATGTCTAAGGTATCCCTGGAATGAGTTCGTAAAGTCTTCACTGAAGAACGAACTGTCAACAAACATTTATGGCCACCACGTTGGCCGGACCTAGCAACACGAGATTTTTTCTCTGTGGGGACACTTCAAGAGCAGTATCTGTGAAACAATTCTACACACAATACAGGAACTGAAAGACAACATCATCCGTGAAGTTGCCGCCATCGATATACGAACTTTACGCCGGGCATTTCTGAATATGCCTCGACATGCAAAGCTGGGTACTGATGTTCCAGGGCGTCACTTTCAACATCTTCTATAAATGTACTTTTCACTGTATCTCTCATTGTAAATAGATGGTAAGTTCATTTTAACTCTTCATTTCTGTAATTTCACTGCATTTGCTTTATACTTACAGGGGTTACACCCTGTGTAATTCATTGTACGAATTGTAATAGCGCCAACCGGCACCTTGCTTTTTATCCTACAATGATGGTTCGAGTCACTTCGGTTACAACATTCGTTTTGTAACAACAGTGAGTGTAACAGATGTGATATTACGAAATCTCTCTTTACAAGAGGTATCGTATCCCACTGAAAAACGAATAAATAGTCGTTTTGAGCAAGTAACGGCTATATATGACGTCTTTACAGATAAAAGATGTGGTAACGTTAACGAAAATAACCATACAACAAATTAATGCTATGACATTTCGTGACATTGTTTTCACGTCATTGCGGGTTTGTGAACTGTAGTTTACGGTGCTTTCTTTGGTATACGTCGCTACTTCCGCATTTTAACGGCAGGGATTCACGCTTTGAGTGCGGTGTCGATAGCCGTCCTTTTGCAACATACAGTCCCGGAACCATTCGGAAGAAGTAGAAGAAACGGAGGTGCCAGGGCGGAATACTTAACGAAAGCGGATTATTCAACTCACGTCGTTAGCGGCTTCTAGTGGAGAGCGGGACCCTGTTGTGGGGAGCCTGTAGAACGTCTGATGAAAAACGGTTCTCTGACGTCACGCCTAACAAGTTAACGATCATCCTCGCTACTGCAGGACGGCATTTCGTCTCTCTAATCTGTTCAACTTCAGACGTTTCGCGCAACTTTTATTCGTCGGGTTACCATTATTCTCTCGTAGTAATTAGTAATTTCCAGTTGACGAGGATGAAAATTTTCTTATTCACGAATACAAGCTCGCGCGTAATTTTATCACTGACGAAAACCCTGCCACAGGCTGCACACTGACTCCCAGAACGTTGTGAGGTAGGTGAGGGTAAAGCCCGACCTGAGGTAAAACCCCGCACTGAGTTTTAATTGACTGCCATCGATTGAGGAGTTGACCACTACGTTGCAGTTTTATCATATTGTAACTTTTTTTTCCATTAAAGTTCGTCCCGGCAAGTCGCTCCAGAGGTGAGAAAACGAGGTCTTTTTTTTGCTACTTACATATAACTTTTCTGACGTTTTATTTGGACATTGTATAATGTAGGGTGCAAAGAGAAGAATAAAAGACTTACTCGTTGACACTATTGAATTTATGCTTCACTTTCGGGTAGAAATAATTTTCCATTGGTCCCCAAAATCAACAATGGCGCATTTCTGAGAAAGTGGGGAAACTAGCAAATTCTCGCAGGTATTTTTAAGTAAATCTCTGCATCTCCAATTATGTGACAACAATTCTTCAATGACCTCCCCAAAAGACGACATTCATCACACACTGTGTGACATTATGTTACTGAAGATATGATTCCGCTGTCTAAAATAATGGTTTAGGGGAAACTTCCTTAAAAGCCATTGAAATAGGAGCTTCTAATGTCCACACCAAATAAAGAACGAATGGAAGAAGAATGCAGGGGAAAAGAAAAGCTTGCTGCTGAGGAGGACAGACACGCTAAAGAAAGAAAAGAGCGTGCTATAGAAACAAAACGACATAAGTAAGGTTTCATTACATCAGTGCCAAAAAAGAAAGAAACCAGATCAAACAGCCAGCCGATTATTCTTCAGAGAAAATCAGGCTTCTTACATCATGACAGAAACTCAGATATAGATACGGACTTACTTTCTGGAGAAGAAGTATCCGAAGAAGAAGATCAAGAGCCTAGGACTTCGAGGAAGAATGAAAGAACCTATCAATCTGCGCTCTTTAATAGGTGCCTAGATAGCTTACTTGCCTCAGTAATGCAACTGTTTGCCCTATTAATGCGCCTTTCAAGGAGAAAAAACAATTATTTTTGTGAAAGTATTTTTAATCATTATGTTCAAATTTAGAACACATAACAGTTCAGTATTGTGTGGTTAATTTTGCTGTAAGTCTTTTTATTAAGCAGTCATCCATTTTATCCATGTTTATCTGAAATTCGGGCCTTGTAAAAGGGCGCAATTTTTTATTTGGCTAAATTGTAAATTCCTCTGTAATTAATAATCAGAGATCGAATTTAGATGGGTTATAGGTAAAAACTCAACCTATGACTTCCATGCGAAATAGCTGGACCATATATATATATATATATATATATATATATATATATATACCGCAGTTAGGTGAGAAACGATATATATATGACAACAATTCTTCAATGACCTCCCCAAAAGACGACATTCATCTCACACTGTGTGACATTATCTTACTGAAGATATGATTCCGCTGTCTGAACACACACACACACACACACACACACACACACACACATATATATATATATATATATATATATATATATATATATATATATATATATAGGGTGAGTCACCTAACATTACCGCTGGACATATTTCATAAACCACATCAAATACTGACGAATCGATTCCACAGACCGAACGTGAGCAGAGAGGCTAGTGTAATTGGTTAATACAAACCATAAAAAAATGCACAGAAGTATGTGTTTGAACACAAACCTACGTTTTTTTAAATGTAACCCCGTTAGTTTTGTTAGCACATCTGAACATATAAACAAATACGTAATCAGTGCCGTTTGTTGCATTTTAAAATGTTAATTACATCCGGAGATATTGTAACCTAAAGTTGACTCTTGAGTACCACTCCGCCGCTTTTCGATCGTGTGTATCGGAGAGCACCGAATTACGTACGGATTTAAAGGGAACGGTGATGGACCTTACGTACAGAAGAGACTGGAACAGCACATTACGTCCACATGCTAACACCTTTTTATTGGTCTTTTTCACTGACGCACATGTACATTACCATGAGGGGTGAGGTACACGTTCGACGGGCGTTTCATAGGACGTGGAGGACGCATAAATTGGCCAGCCCGTTCTCCTGATATTACACCTCTGGACTTCTTTCTGTGGGTTACGTTAAAGGAGAATGTGTACCGTGATGTGCCTACAACCCCAGAGGATATGAAACAACGTATTGTAGCAGCCTGCGGCGACATTACACCAGATGTACTGCGGCGTGTACGACATTCATTACGCCAGAGATTGCAGTTGTGTGCAGCAAATGATGGCCACCACATTGAACATCTATTGGCCTGACATGTCGGGACACACTCTATTCCACTCCGTAATTGAAAACGGAAACCACGTGTGTACGTGTACCTCACCCGTCATGGTAATGTACATGTGCGTCAGTGAAAAAGACCAATAAAAAGGTGTTAGCATGTGGACGTAATGTGCTGTTCCAGTCTCTTCTGGACCTAAGGTCCGTCACCGTTCCCTTTGGATCCCTACGTAATTCGGTGCTCTCCGATACACACGATCGAACAGCGGCGGAGTGGTACTCAAGGGTCAAATTTAGGTTACAATATCTCCGGATGTAATTAACATTTTACAATGCAACAAACGGCACTGATTACGTATTTGTTTATATGTTCAGATGTGCTAACAAAACTAACGGGGTTACATTAAAAAAACGTAGGTTTGTGTTAAAAAACATACTTCCGTGCATTTTTTTATGGTTTGTATTAACCAATTACACTAGCCCCTCTCCTCACGTTCGGTCTGTGGAATCGATTCGTCAGTATTTGATGTGGTTTACGAAATATATCCAGCGGTAACTCTGCCACCTCAAATATTTCTGGAACAACAATCGATATTCAAAAACGGTTTTCACCAGCATGAACGTATGGCAGGGGCTTAGGAAACCAAAAACTACGTGAAATATTAAAACGTAAACAAATACTATTTTCAATACAAACTTGTGGTTTTTTAAATGGACACCCTATTATTTCGTATGCTATCAATAGCATGAAAAACCACAAAAATAATGGCTATGGGTGGATCGCAATATGTCAATTACAACCCGAAAAATTACGAAGCGAATTTGACGCTTGAAGTAAATGAAGGGAATAGCTAGCGCACGTCCTGGGGCTCAAGGGCGCACCTCCCGCTTCCTGTGACGGGCTCACACACTGGGAAGGTACGCACAATCCACAAAGTAAACAAGTAACACGTCCAACGCAAAGTTACGTTTTTTAAATTGTAGTTGTGTGTTTGTACTAGCGAAAAGACAAACAGAGCTACAATTAGAGATAAAATACTTAAATTAACTTTGCTAAACACATTTACTAGTGCCATGTCGCCCACAGAAACTGTATTGTTGTGCATTGCATTCAGCATAGAAAATACACCCACATCTTGACAAATGGAACTGTGTCACGTCAACATACACTCCTGGAAATGGAAAAAAGAACACATTGACACCGGTGTGTCAGACCCACCATACTTGCTCCGGACACTGCGAGAGGGCTGTACAAGCAATGATCACAGGCACGGCACAGCGGACACACCAGGAACCGCGGTGTTGGCCGTCGAATGGCGCTAGCTGCGCAGCATTTGTGCACCGCCGCCGTCAGTGTCAGCCAGTTTGCCGTGGCATACGGAGCTCCATCGCAGTCTTTAACACTGGTAGCATGCCGCGACAGCGTGGACATGAACCGTATGTGCAGTTGACGGACTTTGAGCGAGGGCGTATAGTGGGCATGCGGGAGGCCGGGTGGACGTACCGCCGAATTGCTCAACACGTGGGGCGTGAGGTCTCCACAGTACATCGATGTTGTCGCCAGTGGTCGGCGGAAGGTGCACGTGCCCGTCGACCTGAGACCGGACCGCAGCGACGCACGGATGCACGCCAAGACCGTAGGATCCTACGCAGTGCCGTAGGGGACCGCACCGCCACTTCCCAGCAAATTAGGGACACTGTTGCTCCTGGGGTATCGGCGAGGACCATTCGCAACCGTCTCCATGAAGCTGGGCTACGGTCCCGCACGCCGTTAGGCCGTCTTCCGCTCACGCCCCAACATCGTGCAGCCCGCCTCCAGTGGTGTCGCGACAGGTGTGAATGGAGGGACGAATGGAGACGTGTCGTCTTCAGCGATGAGAGTCGCTTCTGCCTTGGTGCCAATGATGGTCGTATGCGTGTTTGGCGCCGTGCAGGTGAGCGCCACAATCAGGACTGCATACGACCGAGGCACACAGGGCCAACACCCGGCATCATGGTGTGGGGAGCGATCTCCTACACTGGCCGTACACCACTGGTGATCGTCGAGGGGACACTGAATAGTGCACGGTACATCCAAACCGTCATCGAACCCATCGTTCTACCATTCCTAGACTGGCAAGGGAACTTGCTGTTCCAACAGGACAATGCACGTCCGCATGTATCCCGTGCCACCCAACGTGCTCTACAAGGTGTAAGTCAACTACCCTGGCCAGGAAGATCTCCGGATCTGTCCCCCATTGAGCATGTTTGGGACTGGATGAAGCGTCGTCTCACGCGGTCTGCACGTCCAGCACGAACGCTGGTCCAACTGAGGCGCCAGGTGGAAATGGCATGGCAAGCCGTTCCACAGGACTACATCCAGCATCTCTACGATCGTCTCCATGGGAGAATAGCAGCCTGCATTGCTGCGAAAGGTGGATATACACTGTACTAGTGCCGACATTGTGCATGCTCTGTTGCCTGTGTCTATGTGCCTGTGGTTCTGTCAGTGTGATCATGTGATGTATCTGACCCCAGGAATGTGTCAATAAAGTTTCCCCTTCCTGGGACAATGAATTCACGGTGTTCTTATTTCAATTTCCAGGAGTGTATATTCGAAGTGCCCTCCGTTTGCATCAATACACGTTTGCAGACGGGTAGCGAGAAAATGTTGTGGAGATTGTAGAGTTTCTACAGATATTGCCGCACACGCCGCAGTAATACGACGTTGCATATCCTCTACTGTCTTTGGGGGTTGTTGATACACTCTGTCTCTCACTGCGCCCCAGAGAAAGAAGTCTAATGGCGTCTAGTCGGTGGATCGTGCTGGCCATCGCACAATACTCCCCGCCCCATCCACATACTTGGAAATGTCGCGTCTAGAACGTCTCTGGCAACTTTTGCATTGTGTGCGGTACATCCATCATGTTGGAACCACATTTATAGACGAGTTTCCAACCTTAGATCCTCCACGAGGAGCGCCATTGTGTGTTGAAGAAATGATGCATATCGCTGTCCATTCAATGTTCCACGATAAAAATAGGGACCTACAATACAATTAGCAGTGATACCGCACCAAACACTGACACTCCACTGTCGTTGATGAGCAACTTCGCGAATCCAGAGGGGATTTTGCACGGACCAATAGTGCATGTTCCGCAGAATCACATTACCATGATTTGTAAATGGAGCATCGTCCGTAAACAACATATTGCTTAGGAATACTGGATTACCTTGCAACTGTTGAAGGGCAAAACGACAGAATGAAATGCGGGATTCAAACTCATTCCCGTACAATTCTTGATGCAGTGAGATATGGAACGGATGAAAACGATGCCGATGCAAGATTCTGCACACATTACTGTGGCTTACTGCTACACCTCGTGCAATTTCTCGTACAGCCACCTGTGGACTGTGCGCTACAGCAGCCAGAGCAGCAATTTAGTTTCCATTGCCAGTCGCTGGCGTTGTACGTCGACGTTTTGTGGGAGCCAGCTTCCTGTTTCCGTGAGTGTCCTGCAGATGTTGCCAATGGTTCGACGTGACGCACACCGGTGATATTGGTAGCGTTCAGCATACAGTGTCACAGTTGCGGTTACATTTCTGTGACTTTCACCATAAATTAAAAATAATATCTAGTTTTTCTTCATTACTGAAGGCCGGCATATCGACTGGATGACGGCAAATGTAACAAGCCACAGATTTTAATGGGGCAACGTTTGTGAATTACGTTACAGTATGAGAGCAGCTCAGCATAGCAGATTAGGAGACACTTATACAATGAAGGTAGAGCGTGCCCGTGGTGATAGTGGTATGTTTATGGCAGGATACAGGCACCAGTGCAGGCAACCACTGCTCTGAGCACAGTACTACATGCGATGCATTACGTCAGAAAATGTGACGCCGTTGCTATCCTTTACAAGATACATATTTCTGAGCTTATGAGGTTTAAAAACATGAAACCAAGTGTGTTACCATTAATTGTATTTCTAATCGTCATTTCGCAAAAATACACATTATGCGCAGGACACCCATCATTCTAATATCGCATTATTTGAAACATTATAACAGGTGGATCGGTTTAAGTAAGGTAAAGCTCAAGAAGAGGCTAAACTAGCTCCCTTTAGGAGTGCCATCAATGAAATGTGGGCCAATGATGTGTTGTCATACAATACACACTATAGATTAATACTCCACTGACGTAGTACCTCAATAACATCACCGGCAGCGTGAGATGCATGCTTGAGTCTGAGGACGCGCGCTTCATTTATTTCAAGCGTAAACTTCGCTTCGCAATTTATCGGGATGTAATTGACGTATTGCGATGCAACCAACGCCGATATTTTTGTGATTTTTCATGCTGTTGATTGCATACGAAATAATAGGGGCTGTCCATTTAAAAATACAAAAGTTTGTGTTGAAAATATTATTTGTTTACGTTTTAAAATTTAACATAGTATTTGGTTTCCTAAGCCCCTGCCGTACGTTCATGCTGGTGAAAACCGTTTTTGAATATGTATTGTTGTTCTAGAGATATTTGAGGTGGCAGAGTTAGGTGAGACTACATATTAAAAATTGCTACTCCTTACCCTGACCTGCCCTAAACTCGTTGTTAATATCCCGTGTCATCAGGTGTTGGATGTTGGGTATCATGAGAACTTTGACGAGATACTTAAATGTTTTCGCAAAGTTTCAACATTCTTCACATTTTAATCATGAACAGAAATTGAAGTTGACATCATTTCAAATCTAATGTTTCCAATACTTCAAGACACAGAAATAATTTTAAATTTGAAAGCAGAGTTGCCCGTGACTATTGTCCGAATTCAGGTCCATCTTTCAGAATCGAAAGACTGAACTGAATGGTGACGTTACTTCTCTCTAAACTGATGTCAAAATATCGAAAGCGAGAAGTCTGCAAGTGATACAGAAATCTTGTAATATTCACTTCACTGGTACAATGAATTGACAGTCTGATAGCTTTTTACTAACTACAACAGAGCACATACTACGAGCCAGCCTTTTAAAACAACCTATATATGTGTACAAATGTTCTTTGTCTTCTTTGCCTTGTCACGTTTCTCAGTCGGCGTTGTTACACGGGTTTTGCTGGTGGTCGTGACATCAGCGGAAATGGTACAACGGTAGTAGGATTCATTATGAATAGGAAGGTAGGGCAGAGAGTGACCTACCGTGAAAAGCTCAGTGATATGGTCGTTCTCATCAGAATCGACAGCAGAACAACGCTGAGAACCACAGTTCTGGTATATTTGCCAACGTTGCAAGCAGAAGATCAACAGATAGCGAAAGTATATGAGGATACTGAACGGGTAATTTAGTACATAAAGTGAGATGAAAATCTAATACGCAAGGGGGAACTGGAATGCGCTTGTAGGGGAAGGATTAGAAGAAAAGTCTGCGGGAGGATATGGACTCGAATGTAGGTATGTGAGAGAAGAAAGACTGAGTCAGTTTCGCAATAAATTTCTACTAGTAATAGCCAGTACTTAGTTAAAGAGTCACAAGAGGAGGAGATGTACTTGGGAAAGGTTGGAAGATTTCATTTAGATTACATCACGGTCAGGTACAGATCCCGAAAACAGATGTTGGATTGTAAGGCGTACCCAGGAGCAGATGAAGGGTAGGCTGAAATTAAGTAGACTAGTCAGGACAAGGACAACCATACCCGTGGGCAAGTGGGCAAATGGACACCCCCCCCCCCCACATCTCTCAGGGAAAGGAAAAAATTTTCTTGTGTTACAAGAAAATGGTTATTAACGTCGGTGTTCTGCAGGTTTTTAACTGGGTCAGAAATGGAACTTTTTACGGCTACTTACAAGTCACCATTCATATTCCAAACAAACGCTTCATAACACCAGGTTCATTATCGTATGGAAGCTTCTAAGTCAGGAAGATCAATGCGCAAAAAGTGGAATACGGAAGTGAGAATGAAGACATATTCTTGAAGTCATCTGAGCCTATAGATCTTGCGATACTGACTAGCTCAGTAGGCAGTACAGTTGAAGAGGAATAAACATCTCCAAAAACGGGAGTCATAGAAGTTGAAAAGAAAGACACAGGTTAAAAGAAGGTAATTGAACAGAAGCCATGTGTAACAGAAGAAATACTGCAAATGATTGATGAAAGAGGGCAGTACAGAAGTGTTAGGAAAAATCAGGAATACAGAAATACAAGTCAATTAGGAACAAAATAAATAGGTGAAGTGACTAGATGAAAAATGTGAAGAAATGGAAAAAGAAATGCTTGTTGGAAGGACTGGCTCAGCATACAGAAAAGACAAAAAACCTTAGGTCAAATTAAAAACAACTTCAAGAATGCAATGGAAATTCCTCTGTTAAATGCAGAGGAGAGAGCGTATGGGTGGAAAGAGTTTACGTTGGGGGCGGTTTGTGGATAACGTGATGTAAGAAGGAAGAAGGGTTAGAAGAGATAGGGGATCCAGTACTAGAATACGAAATGTAAAGAGCTTTGGATGACATCAGACCAAATTAGGCAGAAGGGATAAATAAATTCAAAGGTAGCAAGAGCCGACAGGTGGTAGAATCATCAGCCAAGCAGATTATGCATCCAAGCTGCTAACAAGAATAAGAAACATAAGAATGGAAAATAAAACTGAGGATCCATCAGATGAACATCATATTAAATTTAGGCAAGGTAAAGACACCTAAGACGCAGTTATGACGTTACGTTTACCAGTACAGGCAAGACTGAAGAAAAATCAAAGTACGTTCATAGGATTTGGGGACCTGGAAAAAGCGTTCGGCAGTGTGCAATATGATGAAAGATGTTCGAAATGCTGAGAAAAATAGGGGCAAGCTGTAGGGTGAGAGGATTAATATACCATATGTACAAGAACCAAGACGGAAGAACGAAGTGCTCGGATTGAAAAGGGTGTAAGAGATATAACCTCTTTCCCCTACTGTTCATCTATACAACGAAGAAGCAATGGCTAAAATAAAAGAATGGTTCGAGAGTTTGATCAAAATTCAAGGTGAAAAGATACCAGAGATAAGATTCGCTGTAGGCACTGCTACCCTCAGTGACAGCAAAGAATAATTACAGGATCTGTTAAGTGGAATGAACAGACTGATGGGTACAGAATATGGATTGAAAGTAAATCGTAGGAAGACAACAGTAATTAGAAATAGCAGAAATGTAGACAGCAAGAAACTTAATATCAGAATTGGGGATCACGAAGTAGGTGAAGTTAAGGAATTCTACAACCCAGGCAGCAAAATAATCCACGAAGAACGGAGCAACCGAGCGGGGTGGCGCAGTGGTTAGACACTGGACTGGCATTCGGGAGGACGACGGTTCAATCCCGGGTCCGGCCATCCTGATTTAGGTTTCCTTGATTTCCCTAAATCACTCCAGGCAAACGGCGGGATGGTTCCTCTGAAAGGGCACGGCCGACTTCCTTCCCAATCCTTCCCTAATCCGATGAGACCGATGATCACGCTGTCTGGTCTCCTTCCCCAAACCAACCAACCAACGCAGCAAGCAGGACATGAGGAGCAGACTATCACTGAAAAAACTGGCGTTGCTGGCCAAGAAAAGTCTACTAGTAAA
The DNA here is from genome assembly GCF_023864275.1 of Schistocerca cancellata. Classification (NCBI taxonomy): domain Eukaryota; kingdom Metazoa; phylum Arthropoda; class Insecta; order Orthoptera; family Acrididae; genus Schistocerca; species Schistocerca cancellata. The sequence goes on from NC_064627.1 coordinate 213,319,669, forward strand.
AGCATGGGTTTTCATCTCAGGAAGAAATTTCTGAGAATTTATGTTTTGAACCCAATAGTGTATGGTTGTGAAACATGGACTGTGGGAAAATCAGAACAGAAAATCTAAGCATTTGAAATGTGGTGCTATAGAAGAAAGTTGAAAATTAGGTTGACTGATAAGGTAAGGAATGAGGAAGTTCTCCGCGGAATCAGAATATATGGAAAATACTGTCAAGAAGAATGGCAATATGATAGAAGATCTATTAAGACATCAGGGAATATCTTCCTTGATACTAGAGAGAGTTGTAGAGGGTAATAACTGTAGAGGAGGACGGAGATTGAAATACATCAGAATAATTGAAAACATAGGAAGAAAATGTTACTCTGAGATGGAGAGGTTGGCACAGGAGGCGAACATCAAAACAATACAAAAAAATACCCTTCCTGACGCCACCACTCCTGTCGGGATGATCTGTGTACCCCATCTGTCTGCATAGGAGACTGAACCTCATGTTGAAATATGAGAACCTCTCTAAATATGTACATAGCGTGTATCTGAGCGGGAGCTGGGCAGCAGTTCGGTATTTACCTAGTTGGATGCGGAAAACCGCCTAAATCAGGCAGGCCAGTTCACCAGGCCCAGTCATTAATCTGCGAGGCGCATTCGATCCGAGATAGGCTGCTCTCCACGAATCCCGGAAGCAGCACGTTACCACGCTTGAATATCCAAGAGGGTCTTGTACACACGTACAAATGAAGTATACCGAATTACAAAAATTGCTTGCAGGCCTTTACTAAAAAAATTTGAATAAAAGATTGAGGACACACTTCTGTTCAAGAGGGATAAACAATCACAATATTCCATTGGTTGTTCGCAGGTCAATCAAAGAATTTAACTGGGTTTTGTACATCTGTATTGTTAATTTGAGGAAGGTTTTTGATAGCTTATACTGGAGTATGTACGTGATGACTTTGAAAGAAATTTGTGAAGTCTGGGATGATAGAAGACTATGTAACTGAACACAAAACAAAAAATGATGCCAAGGATTGACGAGGGAGAAAGAGATAATGCGAATACTGAAAGAGGTGATAGATTGGTTCAAATGGTTCTGAGCCTGTGGGACTTAACATCTACGGTCATCAGTTCCCTAGAACTTAGAACTACTTAAACATAACTAACCTAAGGACATCACACAACACCCAGTCATCACGAGGCAGAGAAAATCCCTGACCCCGCCGGGAATCGAACCCGGGAACCCGGGCGTGGGAAGCGAGAACGCTACCGCACGACCACGAGCTGCGGACAAAGAGGTGATAGACAAGGGGTACCTGGTCGTCAACGATACTCAGTATTAATGCGGAGACCGTGATAGATGAAGCATTAACAAAAACAAGAGGCATAACAATGCGAAAGTGGTGAAATTTGTAAATGATCAAACAGCATTGGCGGATACACTGTGGAAAGGACTGTTAAAGTGAAATGAAACTAAATATAACAAAAATCTAAACTATCACTGTCTTCCAACAATGAGATTTCGCGAAGGTATCGTTAGATGAAACTCCTAAGAACAAATAAAATCTCTCTGGTAGACAGAATGTTTGGGGATCGAAAACTGAAGCTGTAAATCTGTCTTACACAGGTCCACATTATATCCTCACCGCTTTCCTCTCGTAACGCTACGAGCTTTATGTCCGCTGTGCAAGGTATTCGAAGAACGGCGGATGTGTTTAAGGTGGCAAGTTGCCGCTGAGCACTACGGCCAGGCTCTATCTGTGCTAAAACTAAAACTGGAAACACGAGAGCCACCTCCAGATACGCTACAAATAAAAACCAGTTACATCACTGAAGTAGGAATAAAGAGACGAATTTGTTAAAATTATTCCTTTTTGCAAACTAAATATTAACAAAGTTTTTGAAGTACCTTAGGGGAGTGCAGTAGGGTGACATCGTAGAAATATCAGGAGTTGTCGATGACGATACTCGGTTAAATTCCTGCAAGTTACCTGAACATTACTCTATATACACCGGGAAAAATTCCGTTCTCACGCTAACAAAGTTATTGACGGTCATATATAAATTCTTTATAAAAATTAGCAAGAGCTACAGACATGCTAGATTTGTGAACGACACACGTTGTATGGGTCTTGACGCCGAACCACATTTACTGTAGCTTATTGTTGAAGAGACCCACAAATTGTTATAAATTATTTGATATCTCAAAAAATAGTGCCAAAGAAAAGTTTACACTATAGAAAGCAACGGCACGAATGAATTGTCCTGTTATTCCAATTTGTTTCTTAGCGAAAATTTAGTGAGCTAATGTTTGGAAGACGACCATATGAGTGGCGTAGTATGACATTGACAAGCTGAATAACGACATGAGCTTTATTAGCTTATTGGCGTTCTGTTGTATAAAGTAAAGTTGGTCATCCTTTGATGTTTAGTGTGTATTAATGTAATATCGGTATGAAAATTGTCTTGAGGTATATTCAGTATTTATTTGAAGTATGTAAATATTGTAAAATATGTATCCATGGTGTTCTAGTTCCATGACGTTCAGTTGACTTCAGTGGTTTTTCATGTAACGGCTTTTTTAAATTTGGCTGCATTGGGAGTGATTTCGGTTCACCTGCCAAAACCATTGTCTCAGATTCGTTATTGCCTGCGAATACTCTGTTAAATCAATCACTTGACCTCTTACCACTTTACTGTGTTAAAGTGTGAGCCTGTATAAGGCCACTGTTCACTTTGTGACTGATCGCAATAAGTTGATGGTGAACTTCAGTCTTCTGGTTTGGCTACGTAATTATCCTGAGTGATCATTCCATTAATACCTCTTTTATTTATTAATCCTTTCGTTTACTTACGCTTTTTATAAAGTTTTCACTGATTGTCTGTTAAATGTGCGTTATGAAACATCGATGCTGCTACAAGAGCCTAAAGCAACAGAGCATGGCCGAACCCTTAATTGACAGACGAACGACATACATATATGTCGTGTACTCGTCCTCTGGTGATTAGGTGGAAACAAATTGATGCCAATTGACTATTAATTTCACATCATTTTGTCAGTTACCAAACCCCTGTATGGCTGCACTCTGTCCTGTCTTCATCCTAAAATTGCTTGTAGCTTTCTCTGTTTCCTTTATTATTTAATCCAGCAATTCAGGCATTGGTTCTTTCTCTTCTCCTTTTCCAAGAATTTTTTCTTAAAATGACTCTTCGTGGTGGACAGTTTCTTCAGAAAAAATGTCTCAGCTGAATGATATAGTCTTATCATTCCCATTAGTTTTCTTTCCTGTTCTGTTTTTATGTCTCCATTCTTGTCAAGTGATATTAATCAGTAATTGCAAAATCGAGGAGAGTTTACAAAGAACTTCACAGTATGAGCAAACTTATCAGTGCGAAATTGCGACCCCTCGCGCGTGGATGCATACACTGGTTCGGGTGGAAGGAGTATCATAATTCGCTGTATCGCCTCCATGGGCATGCTGGCCTACAAATATTGTATCTGGTGTTTGATATCCTGGATACTGGAAGTGCGACGGAGGTGGCCCCACACATGTTCTCTCGGGGACAGATCTGGGATTGATGGCCGTGGTAGTACCACAATATCACGCAGACTGTTCATAAAAGACATGTGGTATTTGTGAACGAGCGTTACCCTGTTCAAATAATGTCGCATGACAGGCAGCACCTGAGGACGCAGGCTATTCGTGACGTATTGCTGTGCTCTCGATCACTACCAGAGGTCATTGACGATGGCTCTCTACACCATGACTCCGGCAGTAACATCGCTGTGTCTCTCCATACCACTGGAGGAATCGGACTTCTCCCCAGATCGCATCAGTGCTCGCTTGCGATGGTCATCCGGGGAAGTACAGAAAGGCGATTCATCGCTGAGCACAATGCAACGCCATGCATCAGCGGTCCATACTTCCCAGTCACGGCACCTCTTCAAGCTGAAGCGTTTTATGTTGTAGTGTTAACGGCAGCCTACGCATTGGACGGTAATTCACTAGACCACCAGCTACTACGTCCAAAGGTAAGGATTGGCACGTAATATTGCAGGAGGCCCATTACCTGTTTTCAGATGGAACGCACAGGTGTGATGAGGTTGCGATGTGCTTAATTTATAAAACGGTGATGCTTCCTTGTGTTGATCAGACGTGGTCGACCGAACCCCTGACGACGACTATACTTGACAAACTGCCTATTGGCTTCTGTCTCGGGTTCTTCGGCCGACGTTCATCTAATGATTTTTCTGACGTTTCGCCAGCACGAGTGGCTGGCATTATCAAAGCTTCACCCTCCATTGCTGGTGGTGAACTGGAGCCGAGCTCGCGCGCGCAGACTGTATGTACCTGGCGCGCCAACGTCCGAGGGCTTCTCCGCGGTCATTTCCGGTGCGGTTCTCTTCTTGCTACTTGCGACGGTCGTTCGCTGCAGTACGGGAAGCCAGGATCCGTTTACCTTAAGGCTTTCCTCTTTCTTGTTCAAACTGTTCGCGTGTTTTTGTATTTCTACAACTTCTCTGAACAAGCACGTGTGATAGTGGTTCTCTACAGCCAGAACTTCCGTGTCGGCGAATTTTATTACGTGGTCGGTCTCATTCAGTGCGTGTTCTGCCACGGCCGATTTCTCCACCTGCCCCAACCTGCAATGTCGCTTATGCTCCTTGATCCTGGTGTTAATGGATCGTCCAGTCATTCCGACATAAACTTTTCCGCATGTGCATGGTATGCGGTATATTCCCGACATTGCAAGTGGGTCTCTTTTCTCCTTCGCCGATCTAAGACACTCTTTGATCTTCCTTGTCGGTTTGAAAATCGTCTTTACGCCATGTTTGCGCAATATACGGCCGATTCTGTCCGTCACTCTGAGAATGTATGGCAGAGAGGCCGTACCCGACATTTCTTTTTCTGGGTCCTTAGTTCGCCGAGTGCTTGGCTCAGTTACACTTCTAATATAACTTGTGGAGTACCCATTGCTCCTCAAGACAGTTTCCAGGTGTTGCATTTCTCGTTTGAGGTGTTGCGGCTCACATATTCGACCTGCTCTCGTTACGAGCGTACTTATCATGCCTCTTTTCTGGCTCGGGTGGTGGTTTGACAGTTTGTGCAGGTATCGGCCCGTGTGAGTCGGTTTTCGATACACGCTGTGTCCCAGGTTTTCGCCGTCCCTTGTGACCAGCACATCTAGAAATGGCAGTTTCTTGTGCTTTTCTACTTCCATGGTAAATGTTATGTTGGCATGGAGGCTGTTCAAGTGTCTTAGGAAGTCACCGAGCTGTTCTTCACCATGGCTCCACACCACGAAAGTATCATCGATGTACCTGTACCACACCTTAGGTTTGCAAGTCGCCGAGTCCAGTGCCTGTGCTTCGAATTGTTCCATGAAGAAGTTGGCCACCACTGGACTGAGAGGACTACCCATGGCGACGCCTTCCAGCTGTTCGTAGAAATCGCCATTCCACGTGAAATAGCTCGTGGTGAGGCATGCATGGAAGAGCTTTCTGATGTCTAGCGGACGACTATACTTACTCAAGGTCTTTCGTGCAGCCCAACAATCGACCAGTGACACGTCCGAGTGCCCCATAAACCTGGTTATTTGACGGTTCGGCCAACCAGCCAATTGTATCCATAACAAGACTCCTTTCAAGCTCTGTCAGGTGCTGATAACCCTGTCTGACATGAGTACGTAGCACCTCAGTGTCCTTCACAGTGATCACTAAACAACTGACGATGCATTCTGATGGCCTTTCTGCCTGTCACAGAGAGTTGAAGCTCCAGTTATTTACATACCCGCCGATAGTTTCTAGATGTACCATGTTACACTGTCATCGAGCAGTATCTTCTGGGAGATTCACTTTCTTTGTCAGATAGTGTATTCATAACTGGCCAATGGCCTTGCCTCAGATCACCGAAGTTAAGCGCTGACAGGCAGGGCTAGCACTTGGATGTGTCACCATCCGGTCCGCTGTTGGCAATCGGGGTGCACTCAGCCCTTGTGAGGCAAACTGAGGAGCTACTTGTTTGAGAAGTAGCGGCTCCGGTCTCCGGAAACTGACATACGGCCGGGAGAGCGGTGTGCTGACCACGTGCCCCTCCAATCTGTATCTAGTGACGCCTGTGGGCTGAGGATGACACGGTGGCCGGTCGGTACCTTTGGGCCTTCATGGCCTGTTCGGGAGGAGTTAAGTTTTGTTTTTACTTTTTAGTATTCATATCCACTGAGTGTTTCTCTAGTCATTGTATTATGACTGGTTGGATTTTCTTGTGTTTTACTTACAAGGGGAGGCCGCCAATTGTGAAATTCAGATTCGATTCATACTGCGCATAATAAAAGCTCATGACCAGAGGTGTAATGTGGCAAAGCACCAAGATGCACTTCTCAGCCGTTGTCGAGAAAATCGACAGTTAAAAGAAACCGTTGCGGTGAAATACCCTCTACGATTAACAATTTTGTACAGCGTCGTGGCGCAGCGGTAAGCGCTCGGGTTGGTAATCCGAAGGTCGCCGGGTCGAATCTCGTGCCATGCAACTTTTTTTTATTATTTGTTTTTTGTAATTCAAATGTATACACACACGTATATATATATACATATATGCAATATATATATATATATATATATATATATATATATATATATATATATATACAATTGGCGGCCTCCCCTTGTTAGTGCAATGAATTTGTCGCTTCCGCTTGAGATACGTAACTGAGTTTCCCGACGCAATACAGAAATGAAATGCTCTTGACAATGGCACCATTATAGTCGAAACGCACATACATAAGCAGTGATGTGTAAGAGAAATTCATTTGATAGGAATGCGACCATCCAGTTGCGCAGTGGTCGAAAACAGAGAGACTGAAGCAAATACTTGGTTTTATTTCTGCATTACCTAAGCGCTCCTTTATTGATGAAATATTTGGGCAACTTTCTACGTACCATTGCTGCAGAAACAGACAACTAAAATTTTGGCTATGGATAAATAACATCTGTAGGAGCATCTTCCTCAACGGTTGTTTACGTAGTGCTTCAAATATTTGAATCAATACAAAATTTAAATCTCTGCAGAAAATGAAGTTTCAGCGTAGCATGTACGTAGGTGAGGTTCTAGATTTGCTTAGAGGCAGCACGCGATCTGTAATAGCTGACTCGGTTGCTCGTTTTAAAGCAACACAGTGAGGGCGTTACCTATTCGCATTACTGGAAGACGTCGGAGCTCTTTGCACAAGTTATCGTAAAATTAATCTCCGTACTTCAATGTGCCAACTTCAGTGAAACCATAGAGTTGTAAAGAACACCCGAGCGTGTAAGGAATGGAGGAATCCGTAAAGGTGAATCAGCTTCAATACAACCGAACGATGAAATCACTACACAGTGCGTAAAAGTGATGAACTCACGCTGATTTGGTTCTCTATCTCAGTATCGATCGAACGCACGTCATTCTGAGAGAGTCAGTTCTCTGCATACGGAGTGACAGACACACCATGAGCGCCCTTGATACTTCATAAAGGGCTGACGACAACTACACGAGTTTTATTCGACAAGATCGCACACAAGTGTGTCGGTTTTTCTCAACAACTTGAAACCGTTTAACTTCTTATCTACAAAATTATTAAGTCAGTTCGGTTCATCTGGCTCAAGTGTACTAAGCATTCTTTATTAATAATCGATCATGTTGTGAAATGAGCAACATAACGATATCGTGTCTGTATTCTGGTGTACGGCTGTAAGAGAAATTTGATACATCTGGGACCGATGTATATCGAATGGATCCAGTTTCACCTCCAGTGCCATTTGAGCACATTATGGTCGCGCCGAATGTTTGCTATATGGGTATACTTCTTCCTTACATGTTCACTGGAAGCAATGGCATGTGTCATTCCAATGATTCTGCAAACACATCCGGAATTTCGGAAGACTGTTATTCACCCATCTCGGAAGATATTATGGGCAGAAAAATTGGAGCGTCATTGGACACCAGTTCGAAGGCAAATGCATCCTAAATGCTCAGCGGAATATTAAACAAAAGGATATGTAGAACATGATTTGTAACGTGGATTTTTGAGTGAAGGAAAGGTAAAACAACCGGAGGGGCAGTCCTGACGCTCTGCTTTATAACGGACTCATGACTTACGGAAAACCAAGACAGTCTCATAGGTTTCGTCGACCTAAAATAAGTGTTCGACATTGGGAAACATATGCGGTATACCGAAAGAAAGAAAAAAAACCGGATGTACAAGAGACAAGAGAGGAAAATAGCAGTAGAAGACGAACAGAGAGGTGCTTCCATTAAAATGCACAGGCATCCTGTCTTTCCCCTTAACGGTCCAAACTGCGTATAGAAGAAGCGATGAAGTAAATAAAAGAAAAATTAACAAGTGGAATAAAAATTCAGGTGAAAAGGTGTCAGTGAGAAGATACGCTGATGACATCGCTATCCTTTGTGAATGTGGGGTTACAAGTGAAGTGTAGTCTACTGAGCACAGAATACGGATAGAGAGTAAGCTAAAAAGTGATTAAAATATAGAGGACTAGCTGAATTGAGACAAACTAGTCATTACAATTCTGGACCAAGCAATAAACGAGTGAAGTAATTCTGCTACTTTGGATGGAAAATACCGCAAGACGGATGAAGCAAAGAGGATATAAGAAGCAGATTATCACACCCAGCGACTGATTTTCTCGTTAGCGAAGACTACTGCCCTTTATTTGAGCATGAAATATATGACAATTTACTTCCGAAGCACATGACTGACTCATGACCGGTTGGAAAAACCACAAACCTTTGCGTCTGAAGCATGCCTCTAGAAAAGTGTGCTTGAAATTAGTGGACTGTAAAAAAAAGGCCGTTATCCACAGAATCATTGAAAAATATTAATGGGACAAGAGGATAACACGACATGTGTTCTGATACCAGACAACCAGAGAAGAAGAAGCTACTATCGGAGCACGAAAAAGGCGGAAACGCTCCCATTTATTAAACGGCTCTGGCTGAAAAGTGGGTATCAGCTACATCACTCTACCTTCCTCGGCACCCTTACAATATTTCCCAAAACATTGGCATGCGAACATATTAGCGGTCTCCCACTCCCACTAGCTCTCCTAATACCCATTAGCAACCACTAGCCCACCGCTGTAGGTCTCTCATGCCCATCCACTCCCACTTACTCAATCTCACTCCCTTGTTCAGCCCAACTCATTGCCAGTATTCCTTTCTCACTGTTCTTTGTCTCGCAGCCACAGTCTGTCCTACTACTACTGTCTCCTTTCACTGTCAATGTCTCCTTGCTCCCTCTTACTGCTAATGTCTCATTCATTCATTCCCAGTGCTGCTCTGTCTTCTTATTATCACTATCCCTTCCTTGTCGTAATTGTTATAAACTGTGTTTCTCGTTATCACTGGCTCTCACCCACTTCCACCTTCTTCTCTTTATTCCTCTGCCACTGTCACTGTATCCTACAGTCTTTTATTAGCACTGTTCTGTCACTGTCAAATATGTTCCACTGCCACTGCGTCCCCGTCTTTTGCTCACACTGCCATTTTCTTCTTCGCTGTTTCTATACCACATTCACTCCGTGCTATCGGTATGTATTACCTCTCTGGCTCTTTCCCTGTACCGCTGTCTCCTTCTTTCTTAATGTAAAAAGTTGCGAATTACGTTCGCACTCCAAAAATGTTGGGAAAATTTTTGAAGATGCTGAGGAAGATAGCATGAGGCAGCTGGTACCCCCTTTTCCATTCAGAGTCTTTTAATAAGTAGGAGCATACAGGCCCATTTTGTGCTCCATTAGGTGTATTTTTCGCTGGTTTTAATCTTTTACTTGGTACACCGAGATATGTAACTCATAAAAAAGAAGGTCATGCGTCAGTAAAATTGTGGTAGTTATGTGAAATTGAAATAACATCAAACTCTATTATTTTACACCTTGGACAGGATATTATGCACACGAAATTTTTGCATGTGTTTCAGCACTCTTCTGATGATAACGAAAACACTTTATAGGATATTTCTCCGTGCAACGTACTTGTTTTTTCGGTGTTTCTTGATAACTGGTAAAGAGTTTTGAAAACGGGGAGATGACAATTATAGATAAATGCCTAGAAACTAACTTCAACATTTGAGCAATTTTTTGAGGTTATTTATCATTTAGATTTTGTCTCATATCGAATTTTACGTATACAGGTGCGGTCACTTTGAAGCTCTGTATCCTGGAAACAGAGAAAGATACCAAGAAAATTGTCAGGGCTGTGTGAGATCGAGATCTTTCTGTGCATAACCGTCTTGAAATCCGCGGCTCGGTTTTGGTATCCATAAACCATGTTTCACGGTTTTTCTCAAGAGCCGCACATCAACTAAATGGTACCTCCATAAGCCGCTTGAAGTGCACCACAGACCACACCTAACGCAAAAAGAACCATTGGTTTGCTCCGTATGCCTAATCTGGAGGAAGTGTGTAGTAATCAGACTGCACTGTATGACAGTTACAGCAAGACGATCCTCCTGTTCCGTATACAAATGGCCCTTAGTTCAAAGACTACCGAAAAAAACTTGACTCTACCGTTCCATCATCAACAGAACCAGATGTATGAGGCCCAGAAAAGTCCCTTTTCAATGAGCGGCGTTTTCAGACTGCTGTCGTGTGGGTACTGATAACTTCCATGGTACTAGAAGGAGTCTTAGTGGAAAAATACTGTAGGGTCGAAAACAGATTGGAATTATATTCCACAAACATAAGGACGTTGGGTGCAAATGCTTCTCTAGTATGAAGCAGCCACAAGAAGAGAAAACTTTGACGGCAAAGTGAAGCCAATCAAAAGATAGATAAAAAGTGCTTCTATCTTCATACACTGTCCAGCATAGTTGCAAAAAGACACACATATTTTTAAAAAATTCCAGATGGTGTAAGAAAAGCAAATGGTCCTCCCGCATAACAGATTCCGCGATTCGAGGAGGCGCGTATTCACGGGTTGAGTCCAGCCGGTGGTTTAACTAGGGTCGGCGTGCCGACCAATCTGGTTGTGATTTTTAGGCGGTTTCCTACTTCTGACTAGGTGAATACCGGGCAGGCACTCACTTTCCGTCTCAGTGACACGGTTCGCAAATACTTCGAAAACGTCCACACAGTTTGACGTGCGATAGCACTAGACAAAAACATATAGGATACGCAAGATCCGTCCCATGGGAAGAAGCTGGCGACAGAAAGAGCACCCAGTCAACCCACGTCATTAACATTGCCAAATCGACAGTAGAATTCCAACCCTTTCAAGGAATGCGACGAGGCCATAAACAAGGGGAATTATAAGAAAAGCGAAGAAAACTAGCCATGACATTCGCCCCTTTTTGGTATTATCACTGCGCTACCGAGCAAGGTGGGTCGCTCCGTTTGTACACGGAACAGGGTGCAAATCCTTGTCCGTAATTGGAAACCAATACTTATTGCGATTGTACAGCATTGGTGGCCAAGCATTAATATAAAAATGATCGCAGGCCTCAGATGGGATTATATGTCCTGTATATCAAATCCTTGTCCAACTCAGCTGGGGAGGTTACTTTGTTGACACCATGAGGGTGTTGAATATTAGTGACAAATTAATATTGTCTATGAAGCTGGTATTCGAATCAGGGTTACATGTGTTAAATGCAAACAGCTGCATATGTTCTAATGTCTGATCGAGGATTACTTCTTCTCTCGCTTACGGTGTCTCCGCCACTGGTGTCAAATATGAGAATTTGTGAGAAGCTGTTCCTGCGGCCTGCATTTGCTTTTTGGTGATGTGCAAGTAGTCGGTGATCAGTACTCCATACCTCGATATCAACCTTCCTTCTCGCTTGTCACTTGCCAGAAATCGTGGTTCACATCTTGACCCATTTATGAATTGTTATCGGTGTCCAAATCCTACATCTTTTTGTTTCCTCTACGAAGTACTCTAAAATGCGATGCAGAGGGCACTTGTGATTCGGCTTGATTTCTTTCAGTTCTATTCTCAAGTGAAACGTGGGAGGAATACTTATATCTACGCCTTTGTGCGAGTTGATGTTTAATTTTTATCTTCACGTCCGGTACGGAAACGGTACGGTACATGAAAGGCCAACTACGGACGTAACTTGACAACTTATTACACTTTCTTTTTAACCTTATTCTTTTGCTCTTTTGGAGTCATTTCTTCATGGTAGTGGGACAGATAAAGAAGATGATTAGGATGATAGGAATACCCACTCTTTTTCCAATGGCACAACTGGATTAACTCTGGTATCCAGGGAGAACGAATCTGAGAATTCTCCCACGCTTTCCCCCAATGTCCGACTCCTACTCTGCTGTTTCTTTCTATAATCCTCATTGCTACTCCGTCTGTTTATTTGTTTACAGAGATGAACACAAACTTACTATTAAATGAAATTTACACAGCTTCTTTCTTTAATTCCAATCACCAACCACAAGCAAATTGTGCGACTATCCTTCAGTATGTATCTGAATAAAAACAGGGAAAGCCTGTTATTGTAATACGATTAAGACATAAGATTAAGACAAAGTGGCATCACGTAAGTTACAAACAGAGTTGGCTGAGTTGTATTAGAATAATGCGAGCGTTGTTCTGTTTCTTTTACTTTTTTTGATCTGAAGATAGTCGTTATGGACCGAAATCAATAGTCAAACGACAATTTGCTTGTGATCATTGACTTCTTCATAACTATCTCTATTCTCCACTATTTCGCAGCTTTTGGAATTAGTTTATTATTATTATTTACAATACGAAATGGAACAGCACAGACCAGAGTCTCAATGCTTTCAGCAACAACACAATTCGTCCTTGTTTAGTTACCGATTAATTGAACGTCGTAACAAAGAAACCAACATACTTAAAATATACTATCGACACTTTCGTTGCGTTCGCGTAACGGGAGTGGCTCCATCTACTAGGCGGGAACAAGAAAAGAGTGTCTCAGTACTAGCAAAAGATAAATGTTAAGGAGCTGTTGTTCATCACAGTCCAGTTTTCTACAGTGCTGAAGATTAATTTTAACATATCTTCGAGCTTGCCAATTTAGTGCCCTCCAATGCTATCCCTACTTCTTTTCCTGCTTCTTTGTCTCCCCCTTCCTACTTGGCTCTGTCTCTCTCTTCCTTATGTATTTTGACGTTGCTCACTTTTCTCATCTATCAGAAAGCTAAACTGGAAACAGTGCCCAGGTCACATATCCCTGCTCTCGTATTCTAATTACGCCGTGTCTACGCCATCTGAAATGTGGGTCCAACGAAACTGGTATGTAGTACTCTGGCTGAATGTTTGCTTACAACGTACCTCTCTGCGAAGAAGGTAGCAGGACATCAGATGGTTGATCGGCAAACGTGACAAAAGTGTGGAATGAAGCGTATTCGCGAGTTCTCAAAATTCGTCCGGGGGTTTTAACTTCCCGGCAGACGATATACCCGTAGGAAGTGACTGTCTTAGGAGAAAGCTCCGTCACGCAGTGGCTCGGCGGCGCCGAGGGCAACGTGCGCGCTCTCTGGCGTGCTGGCGTCGTGCGTAGCGTGCGCGTGGTGCGCTGCGCGGCGCGGCGCGTGTCGGCTGTGCGTGCGCTCGGCGGGGCGTCGCGCCGTGGACTGGCCCCGGCACGGCTGCCGCCGCGCGGCTGCGTGCGCATCGGCGTCGCCGAAGACGCGCGAGCCCGGCCGAGCCGCTGTCGCTACTTGTTCTCTGGTGACGTCACACCGTGGGCGTCGTTCAACAAGTGCTACACACCGAAAGAGCACAATTCGTTTCTCCCAGCGTTTAGCCAGGACCAACAGTCTATACCCACACCGACATCTATGCAGATACTCCGCAAGGCATTGTACAGTACATGGTAGAGGGTACTTTGTACTACTGCTGCTTGTTTTCTGGTGACGTCACATAGAGTGCCGATCAACAAGTGCTACACACTCTCCCTCGGTCAGAGCCCGGTGATTCGTTGTCATCTCCAAGAATCTGATGTACTGCCGGTGGTCCGCTAATCAAGACACTGAGTTACGGTATCGAAACGTAGTGTTTGGAGGGCGTGGAGCACTGGCCATACACCCGATTCTACTGGATGACAGAGCCCATTCTCGTTCTCCCTTCATTTCGTCACGACCAAACTTCGCAGTGACACCTACGTTTACATACGATCCGCCAGGTTAGCCGAGAGCGCGAATGCGCTGCTTCCTGGAGTCGGGTAGGTGAGCCGGCCCTAGATCGACCCTGCCCGCCGGTTTACCGACGAGGGCCGGTGTGCCGGCCAGCCGGGATGTGATTTTTAGGCGGTTTTCCACATCCCTCTAGGTGAATACCGGGATGGTCCCCACTTCCCGCTTCAGTTACACGACGCACAGACATTTGAAACACATCCGCGCTTTTCCATGATTTACACTCGACGCAGACAGACGGCGTACTCTGTTTCCGTCCAGGGGGGTACGGGGTGGCGGCAGGAAGGGTATCTGGCCACCCCTTCACATTAACATGGCCAATCCGATTTAACCACGCCAACCCCGCACAAAATGCGGGACAAAGGCGCAAGTGATAGATAGATAGATAGACCTACATTTACATACACACTGGGCAACCAATTGCATATCCATAGTGGAGGGTAATTTGTACAGGTGCACTAAATTAAACATGTCATTTTTTGCTAAGACTATTATGCACAAGAATACGATTTACCGTTCTATGTTTCCTGGAGACACTGTTCTGCTACCGTACGTGTATCAGGTTTATCTACATCGGGGTCAGGGATTTTCTCTGCCTCGAGATGACTGGGTGTTGTGTGTCTTTCATCATCATTTCATCCTCATTCACTCGCAAGTCACCGTAGTTGCGTTAAAGAACTTGAGGAGCGGCGGCCTAACCGCCCCGCGAGGGGTCTCCCGGCCACCAATGCCATACGCTCATTTCATTTACATCTACATGATTACTCTGCAATTCAAAATTAACTGCCTGGCAGAGGGTTCAGCGAACCACCTGAAAGCAATTTCTTTACAGTTCCACTCTCCAACTATGCGCGGGATAAACGAGTACTTAAATCTTTCTGTGCGAGCTCTGATTTCTCTCATTTATTATGACGATCATTTCTCCCGATGTAGGTCGGCGCCAACATAATATTTAACAACAAGGGAGGAAGTTGGTGATCGAAATTTCAGGAGAACATCCTGCCGCATTGAAAAGCACCTTGGTTTTAATTATTGCCACATTATTTCACGTATCATGTCCGTGGCAGTCCCTCCCATATTTCTCGATAATATCAAACAAGCTGCCCTTCTCTGAACTTTTTGTGTGTCCTCCGTCATTTCCATCCGATGCGGATCCGACACCGCACAGCAATACTCGAGAACAGGATGGACAAGAGTGGTGTAAGCAGCGTCTTTAGAAGACCTGCTGCAGTTTCTAAGTGTCCTACTAATAAATCGTAGTTTTGATTTGATTTCCCCACAATATTATAGATTTAGACGTTGCAATTTAAGTCACTAGTGATTGTTATCCCGAAGTATTTAGTTTTATAGTCTTCAGTTTTGCGTGATTTTTCGAGTAACCGATATTTAGCGGGCTTTTTTTAGTACTTATCTGGACGACTTCACACTTTTCGTTTGTCACTTTTCGCACCTTATAGCTATCTTGTCTAAATCATTTTGCAATTGGTTTTGATCTTCTGATGACTTTACAAATCCGTAAATGACGTCATTATCTACAAACAATATCAGTTCAAACACAGAATATGTCCCAAACTCGTACTGCAGATTGTCTCCTGTGTCTATGTAGATTAGAAACAACAGAGGGCCTAAATACTTCCTCGGGGAACGCCAGATTTTACTTCTTAGTCACTGACTTTCCTTCTATAACTGGGAACCGTGACGTCAGTCATTACGAATTGTGATCTTTCTAATAGGCACTCACAGACCGTCACACAACGTAGTCAATAGTGTATAGGACGCAATTTGATTAGAAATCGCTTGCGAGGAACGGTGTCAAAAGGTTTCTTGAAATCTAAGGAAACTGGAATCAGATGGACATCTCCTGTCCGTAACACTCATTAGTTCGTGAGAAGTTCAAACACAGAATATGTTTCAGACTCCTACAGCTTCGACATTACGCGCTCGAAAGCAAAGAGAATCTCTTCCAATCTAAAGCGACACACATCGTTGGTTCCGATATGAGCCACAACCTGCAGGTGGTTGCACCCTGTGCTCTTCAAGGCATCCGGAAACACCCTTTCCACATTTGGATTGACTGCCGGTGTGCACACCGAGTGCACAAGGTTTCCTGCCCTTCCTTGTCAGTCATATCCCTAAGGCGAGCGATTACGCGCCATTACGCCCGAAACTACCACTAAACCCACATTCCGTGAGTGCCCAGAGCCTGCGGGAGAAGAGGCCTCCTCTGAAACAGGGCGGGCCCGAGTCCATGGCTCAGGGGGTTGGTCTGTCACAGACAGCGCCCGAAACCTCTTCGTCAGACGAAGTGTGGCAGTGATATGACACGGCAGTCGGTACTATCAAAGTTCGAATACACAGGACATTAGCATTCATGTGGGCAAAAAGCCTACATTGCATTTAGATTCACGGTAAGATGCGAGAGTTATATGGAGTAATGGACCAAATAAAATGTCGCATCCAGCCGTAGTGAAGTAGTACCAACAATCCGATCAAGGCCACACGGACATATGCATGGTGACTTGGTAGGAAGCCCATCGACATGGTCCACGGACATCAGAGTCTCAGAAATCGAGGAACTGATCCACGGCAGTCGCAGGTTTTCCGACAGTGAGGACGTCAACACAGCGGTTCTTGAATGGCCCTGTAACAAAGGAGTAGATTTATATCTCCAATGAATCTAACGATTGAAATTTGCAACGTTTGTTTGTAGAGCCATGGTGACTGTGTTGGAGCCGGTCGCTATGGCCGAGCGGTTCTAGGCGCTTCAGTCCGGAGCCGCGCGACTGCTACGGTCGCAGGTTCGAATCCTGCCTCGGGCATGGATGTGTGTGATGTCCTTCGGCTAGTTAGGTTTAAGTAGTTCTAAGTTCTAGGGGACTGATGACCTCCGATGTTAAGTCCCATAGTGCTATGAGCCATTTGAACAATTTGAACTGTATTGGACTTCATTTTCATGTATCGGTGTCACTCTGATGTGCAGACCAGCATTCAATAAAATTTTCTTGGTTTGACGTATTAATTTGTAACTTATGATTTGGAGTCCCCTCGTTTTAAGCAAATATTATAGGGTTATTACAAATGATTGAAGCGATATCACAGCTCTACAACAACTTTATCATTTGAGATATTTTCACAATGCTTTGCACACACATACAAAAACTCAAAAAGTATTTTAGGCATTCACAAATGTTCGATATGTGACCCTATAGTCATTCGGCAGACATCAAGCCGATAATCAAGTTCCCCCCACACTCGGCGCAGCATGTCCCCATCAATGAGTTCGAAAGCATCGTTGATGCGAGCTCGCAGTTCTGGCACGTTTCTTGGTAGAGGAGGTTTAAACACTGAATCTTTCACATAACGCCACAGAAAGAAATCGCATGGGGTTAAGTCGGGAGAGCGTGGAGGCCATGACATGAATTGATCATGATCTCCACCACGACCGATCCATCGGTTTTCCAATCTCCTGTTTAAGAAATGCGGAACATCATGATGGAAGTGCAGTGGAGCACCATCCTGTTGATAGATGAAGTCGACGTTGTCGGTCTCCAGTTGTAGCATGAGCCAATTTTCCAGCATGTCCAGATACACGTGTCCTGTAACGCTTTTTTCGCAGAAGAAAAAGGGGTCCACCGTTTCTTCGCTCACTGCAGGCCGACCCGTTGATTTCCCCTTACAGAGGCATCCAGAAGCTTTAAACTGCGCATACAATCGCCGAATGGAGTTAGCAGTTGGTGGATCTTCGTCCTGAAGTGTCGTTGCACTGTTATGACTGACTGATGTGAGTGCATTTCAAGCACGACATACGCTTTCTCCGCTCCTGTCGCCATTTTGTCTCACTGCGCTCTCGAGCGCTCTGGCGGCAGAAACCTGAAGTGCGGCTTCAGCCGAACAAAACTTTATGAGTTTTTCTACGTATCTGTAGTGTGTCGTGACCATATGTCAATGAATGGAGCTACGGTGAATTTATGAAATCGCTTCAATCATTTGTAATAGCCCTGTACATCTGACGTTAGATCCTAGTGAGTTTTCAATAGCGTACGATTCACCAATAGAAAAGCACCTCCTTTTCTTCTTAATGTAAAAAGTCTGCAATTTAAAGCAAGTCAGTATCACTGTTGCGTCATCACAGCAAAATGGTATCCTCCGGCTACCCCTAGAAACCTGCAACGCGCAGATATCACCGTGCGATGAGAGTATTGTATGCGCCTCTGTAGCGTATTCGTGCCTCCGCGCAGCAGCGGAGGCTCATTAATGAACTAATAGCTAGTGGAATATCAGTAAGGATAGCGAATAACCAAAATTTACTAATGCGCGTATACAGTGTACAGGTTGGGCAAAATGAAACATTTACTGACGCGGCATTGACCCTTGTTAATTAACGTCACAGAAGATGCTGGAAATAGGTACTGTCGACGACTATGCAGAGCTGTGTTCGACTTACCGAACTCTGAGACACGCGTAGCATATCTGCGTGAGGGATGACAGCAACAGCGTTTTCGATGCTCTGCTGTAGCTCCTTCAGTCTGTGACATTTTTTGAGTGCAGTTGATCCTGCAGTTAGCGTTACAGGGAAAGAGATCAGGCGATCGAGGTGGCCACGAGATTGCACTGTCTCTGATGATTGTCTTGTGGGAAAATTGTCAAGGTGGTGTGCGCCGTTGCATCGTATTTCTTTTGTGAGTTGATCCACATGTGAATTAAACAGTTTCTGGGCATACTGGTTAGCATTAACGGTCTAATGGAAGAATGGTTTTACGATGGGAACATCAGAGATTATACTATAAACACCAGTCTTCAGATTATGAAACGGCTGTTCAAAAATTTTTCCTCTTTGAGATTATATCTCAGCCTTCGACATTCCTTGTGGATGTGAGAACGATCTGCACCGCTTGACCTCCCTGATAGACAGACCACACCCCATGGTCTCACATGCATCTAATTTTAAAAAAAGTCACGTGACTAGGGCCTCCCGTCGGGTAGACCGTTCGCCGAGTGCAAGTCTTTCGATTTGACGCCACTTCAGCGACTTGCGAGCCAATGGGGATGAAATGATGATGATTAGGACAACACAACACTCAGTCTCTGAGCGGAGAAAATCTCCGACCCAGCCGGGAATTGAACCCGGGCCCTGAGGATTGACATTCTGTCGCGCTGACAACTCAGATACCAGGGGCGGACATATATTTAATGAAAAAGTGTCATGCAACGGATAATTAATAAGACATAGATGGCATAGCAAAAATGAGACATGGGTACTATAATTCACACAAGCTAGCAAACAGTGTATTCTTCTAACTACGAGATGATACAGTGCTCTACTCTATATTGACCTATGGCCTACTACAGTATTCACGGTTGACATGCATGAGTTTGATCATAAGAAATACAGGGCTATTACAAATGGTTGAAGTGATTTCATAAATTCACTGTAGCTCCATTCATTGACATATGATCACGACACACTACAGATACGTAGAAAAACTCATAAAGTTTTGTTCGGCTGAAACCGCACTTCAGGTTTCTGCCGCCAGAGCGCTCGAGAGCACAGTGAGACAAAATGGCGTCAGGAGCCGAGAAAGCGTATGTCGTGCTTGAAATGCACTCACATCAGACAGTCATAACAGTGCGACGACACTTCAGGACGAAGTTCAACAAAGATCCACCAACTGCTAACTCCATTCAGCGATGGTATGCGCAGTTTAAAGCTTCTGGATGCCTCTTAAGGAGAAATCAACGGGTCGGCCTGCAGTGAGCGAAGAAACGGTTGAACGCGTGTATCTGGACATGCTGGAAAATTGGCTCATGCCACAACTGGAGACCGACAGCGCCGACTTCATCTTTCAACAGGATGGTGCTCCACCGCACTTCCATCATGATGTTCCGCATTTCTTAAACAGGAGATTGGAAAACCGATGGATCGGTCGTGGTGGAGATCATGATCAGCAATTCATGTCATGGCCTCCACGCTCTCCCGGCTTAACCCGAGGCGATTTCTTTCTGTGGGGTTATGTGAAAGATTCAGTGTTTAAACCTCCTCTACCAAGAAACGTGCCAGAGCTGCGAGCTCGCATCAACGATGCTTTCGAACTCATTGATGGGGACATGCTGCGCCGAGTGTGGGAGGAACTTGATTATCGGTTTGATGTCTGCCAAATCACTAAAGGGGCACATATCGAACATTTGTGAATGCCTAAAAAAACTTTTTGAGTTTTTGTATGCGTGTGCAAAGCATTGTGAAAATATCTCAAATAATAAAGTTATTGTAGAGCTGTGAAATCGCTTCAATCATTTGTAATAACCCTGTACAGGAAATGAGAAAACAACTACAAATGTAACACTTGACTATGTCGTCAAGGATTGGATAAAGGAGGTGGATACTCATAATGTGGCGATTTTCCGCACGATTGTGTTCCGGCCGCGAGTGTTAAGGTCGATATTGGCCTCACCAGAGATACTGGGCTCCGAGTTGACGGCGAGTGGCCCTCTGGGGACGAGGAGAGGAGGGTTAGAGGGTACCGAGCGAGAAGGACAGAACGGCAGAGTGTTGGGTCCGGTGCATTAATAATTTTGGCACTCTGTGGTAATGAACTGATGGTGAAACCGAGACGCTTGGGAATTCAACGCTACCTTGGAACGATAAGCCGTGGGCTCTGAAATTGTATGGACGCAATTTACGGTGAGCTGTGGCCGAGGTCGTTTGTGGGTGTTTTGCCACGGCAGATAAACAAGACAGCGTGGGCCCAACCTGAACACGCTGTGCTGTAGCATGTTCGCCCACAATATTGCACACAACACAGCTGTTTGGAACGGACATTGATATAACATTAGCGGACTAGAGGCTATTTGTTAAGTTGTGGCAAAGCTAATCCTGTTGTTTGTTGTTCCTGTCGAAGTGTGTAGTCGCCCATAAATTAAATACTAATTACGCACAATAATTTATCGATAGTTAAATCCGTGACGATTTCTCAGCGATTGCCTATGCCTATGAAAAGGATGAAACACGTATAGATGCGACTAAAATTTCGGGCTGATTCCTGATGAGCCTCCAGACACTCTTGGAGGTACTGGATTCTTAAATGTATTTAGATCTAAGTGCGTGCACTCTCGCACTCTGATAGCCAACGCTGTGACCTATCACCATACACAGGTTTCGGATGAGAGAAGTGACCATCGCGCTCTGCTGCAGATTGTGACAAACAAGATGAAGTCTTCTCCTTCGACAACTGAAGTCATTCTTCTATCGAGAACCATGACTAAATGTTGTGTCTTGAGCCAACGAGGCGACTAGCGGTCATGCAACTCACGTAAAGCGGCGACAAGGAGAAGGCGAAATACTGTTTATAAAGCAGACCAGCCATTTCTCATGGCATGGAAAGATATTTACCTATCTTTGGTTGTCTTCAGTTAAAACTTCCGGACTGATAGGCCGTCGTCGATGTATAAAACTCTCCCCTGACGTTACGTCTAAGACTGTGGGAGACATCCTCCGCTTTACCTCGGAGGATGTCTCCAGCAGTCGGAGACGAAATGTCAGGGGAGAGTTTTATACATCGACCACGGCCTATTAGCCCGGAAGTTTTAAGTGAAAACAATACCGGCCGTAAAAGCCTACATTGTATCTCTGACTGTGTCTCGCATATTTTAAACGGGAATTAAGTCCTCGGTGATAGAAGAAGTACCTATGAAGTTTGCTTTGATGAAGATGTCCCTTACTCGTAAGAATCACAACTGTCTACCAAGTGTTGGCGTTCTTCATGCCACTGAAGTATTTGTGTGACAACTGGCTTGGTCCCAGGTGGGGTGGGGTGAGGGGGGGGGGGGAAGTGAGCTGGTCGTGAGAGGGGAACACTTAGTGCACTCAGGAACATTGTTGAGCGTGATCGTTTTTGCGGTCTAAGTGTTACAATGTGGGGGACATAATACTGCACTCCAAATCTGTGGACATGGAACGCTCAATGGTGATCGTTATTCTGTCTCTGTTCAACTTCCCCACTTGCGTCTCTTAGGTGTATTTGGCCCTGTCTTCATCTATATGGATGACCGTGCGTGACTGCATTGAAGGGCACTGGTGGAGGACCTCTTGATACGACAAGATGTTCGGCGAACAGACTGGTCCGCCTGGGGGAGACGTATTACAACATTTCCACATGCACCAACGACTGTCCAGCAGTTGTTAATCTCTCTGGTGGAGGAATAGAGCGCCCTCCCACCCCTCCCACAAGAACTAACTATCAACCTTGGGGATAGCTTTAGAGCAAGTTGAAGAGCACCAATTTCCGTCAGGACGATCACGCACCGTATTAACAACCAAATACCGGCTTTTATAATGTCCGGGGGACCATCGTAAATCGTGGTGGCTTCAGTGTAATCACTGTCTCCGAATAAAAGTGTCATTTCTGTTTGTCTCACTTCGTATTTCTTTCAGTTACATCCGGCACTATATTGTAACAGTTCTTTCTTTACATGGTCCAAGTATCATCGAACTATGTATCTTGAAGTGACACCCACGCAAGAAACTTGCTTCCGACAGTTTTGCTCTCCAGCGTATTTGACACAATATCTTAATAAATGAAGACAAAGAACAAAAAATATTAATATTTCACAGTTATAAGCCGTCAAACATAACACACACTTTCACAGACAGAGATTCTACAACTTGTGTTCATTTCCCTTTTAATTAATTTATTTATTTATTTACACCCACATTGGAGCACTAAAATCAAACATACTACAACAGAGTCTACAATGATTAAGTTTAGGTCTTAGCAGGCAGCGATTTCTTCGTTTCCCAAAATTCGCTGTGATCTGGCTGCTCGTTCTTTTGCACATATATGGCATACTTCTTCCGTTCTGATGGTTTGAGTGTCAGCAGTGTCTATTTGTTCTTCAGAAGCAGTTTCTCTTCTCTGTGCTGAATTTGGTGTGTAGTGATGTTCAATTCATTCTCATCGCTTTTGTCGAGCGGTTCTAGGCGCTTCAGTCCGGAACCGTGCTGCTGCTACGGTCGAAGGTTCGAATCCTGCCTCCAGCATGAATGTGTGTGATGTCCTTCGATTAATTAGGTTTAAGTAGTTCTAAGTCTAGGGGACTGATGACCTCAGATGTTAAGTCCCATAGTGCTTAGAGCCATTTGAACCACATCACTTTGTACTTCTTTAAACCAGATGTTTTTGGTTTTACTGTTCCAGAAGTAGCCAAAAAGTTGCTTCAGGACTCTAGTATTTGGTAGGCGAGATACGTGGCCGAAAAATGCAATCATTCTTTTCCGCATTGTATCAGTAATGGATCCACTTTCTTTATGCTCTCTTGAATTGGGCAAACGTCTCCACTGCCCATTAACTTAATGTTTTTTACTGATAATTGTTCGGAATATTCTTCTATCAACTTTCTGCAATTTGTAAGTTGTTGCTTGTGTATTTAGTTTGAATAGTGTTTCACTTGCATATGTTGCTTCCGGTTTAACGGCGGAGGAGTAATGTCGAAATTTTGCATTTATTAAGGGAGATCGTTTTTCGTAGGTTGCCCATGTGGTTCTCTGCACTTGCTGTGGTTTTAATGTTCTAGTGTATGTTGATGCTCTTTCATTAGCTTTCCAGGTAATAATATCACCAGGATATTTAAACTCTTTTACTAACTTAATTTTTGATCATTATGGAGTATGATATGGGATGTGTCAACTGGGAAGCTGGGCATCATTTCTGTTTCCTCAAACGAAATTTGCAATCCAACCTTTGCCGGTAATCGTTCTAGTTGTTCTATCTGAACCTTTGATTCATCAATATTGTTTGCTAACAGCTCCAAATCATCTGCAAATGCAATGCAGTTGAGTCGAATCTTTCTTCCAATCTTAACAGATGGTGGGCATATTTTGTTCCATTCACATATGATTTTCTCCAGCACACAACTGAACAATAATGGAGACAATCCATCGCCTTGTCGAAGGCCAGTATGAATCTCAAAAGGTTCAGAGGACTCGTTTCTGAACCTTACTCTAGCTTTGGTACTTCGATGGGTGAGTGCAACGAGGTTGACAAGTTTCTGATGCAAACCAAATTCTTTAAGAATTGACAGTACAGATTCGCGATGGATACTATCGGAGGCTTTTTTAAAATCGACAAAGGTGATCACTAGCTTCTTGTTCCTTACCCTTTGATGTTTCGTTATCCATTTGAGAATAATAATTTGATCACGACAGCTTCGTCCTGGACGAAAGCCTCCTTGATATTCGCTTAGTTCACCATCAATCTGTTCATGAATTCTGAAATACAAAACCATGGATAAATTTTATAAGTAATATCCAGCAGGGATATACCCCTATAGTTATTTGGATCCGATCTATCTCCTTCTTGTGTAGTGGATGGATTATTGCAACATTCTATTCTTCTGGTAACTTCTCAGTATTCCAAATGTCAGTAAGATGTTAGTTCAGAATAGTTTGCACATTCTCATATTTCCAAAGTTCTGCCACTAGTTGATTCTCACCTGCTGCTTTATAATTCCGAAATGAGTTAATCGCTGCTTCTACTTCATCTGGATGTGGTGGTATAACTCTTCGTAAATGCGTTTCGTTTCTTGGTTAGGGGTCAAATTCCAAATGATGTTTAGGTTCCGCGCTATTTAGCAACTGTTTGAAACATTTAGCCACTATCATTGAATTGTTATAATTGCTATGTGCTACCTTTCCGTTTTTATCCTTCATCATCATAAGAGAGTAGGTGGAGTGTATTTAGACTGGTACTGTTTGAATGTCTGATAATAATCTCTTGTCTTGTTGCGATTGAGAACATCCTCGTTAGATTTTAGCGAGTCCTTATGAAATTGCGTTTTGACCTTTCTAATTTCATTGGCGGTTGATCGTCTAGCATTTATTAATTCCTCTCTGAAGCTTTCAGTTCTCTTTTGTTGGTCATTTAACCAGGCCTTATGTCTATGTTGAATCGCTACATCGCATTCCTCATTCCACCAAGCATGTTTCTTGCGCTTCCGTATACGAGCTACTTCTTCAGCCAAGGCTTTTAATCGATTGACACTGGCTTCTAGAATGTCACTTAAAGGTTTTCTTGATCTCTCGTAATATGTTTTATTATTAATAATATAACTATGGTCATATGTTCTCTTTGTATCTAACTTTTGAGGTTTGCTTTTCCTTTTAGGTGTCAGTTTGATTTTAATTTTTGAAATGTAGTGGCCTGAATCAACATCGACGCCACGCAGCCCTTTAACATTGTAGATTTCCTTTTGCAATTTCTGATCCATGGCCACATGATCTACCTGGAACACTCCTAGCTTGACATTAGAGCATTTCCATGTCATTAACTTATGTGATCTTCTCTTAAACCTTGTGGTCTTCGAAACCAATCCATTTCTAGTACAAAATTCAATTAACCGTTGCCCGATTTTGTTTGTAATTTTATGCACTGGTCAACGCCCCACCACAACTCGAAATTTCTTCTCTCGTCCTATCTTCGCATTACAGACTCCAAGCCGAATTTTAATGTTAGTATCCGGTATGGTCCTTACTAGTTGATCAAGTTCATTCCAGAATTTTTCCGTTCCATCCTTGTCAGTTCTATTTTCAACGTTAATTGGAGCATGAATGTTCATCAGTGTGTATCTTTTGTTTTCCACCAGAATTGTTGAAAATGCCATTCTTGAGGAATTGGTTGAAAAATCCTCAATGGAATCCAATATTCTATTACGTACCAAGAAACCCACACCGAACTGGGGAAAATTTTCTACTACCCTTTCTCCTGGTGATCCCTTGTAAAGTTGATACCCTCCTGATTCGTCCTCTTAATTAATAATTGTTTATAAACATATTAATCAGTAATCCCAGGGAAGGCTGCTACATTACTGATTCACTTTCTTTCAAAGGTCACTATTACCTGCTTACAATGTGTGTACAATCCGCCTCGTTTTCTTTCATTCTAGTTTTTGTGTCATAACGATCTTCCGTATGTTTGTTTCTGAATGCATACAAATCAAAGTTTGTGTGGATCAAAAGAAGTGCAGAAATTTAAACTGTAACAACAGCTGCCACATTGTACTGCAGCGAGAATGCTAAAAAGGGCAGCAACACTTAAATTATGATACATGCTCTTGTAGTGATACGAACCCGAAAAAGCGGAAGGTAATGAGCCTTAAAATTCGTGTCTAAATCTCTCGAAGTAAACGGGACGTTAGGTTTGGAGACTTAAAAGTATTTTTAACTTCTAGTTCAAATTTAATGCATCGATATTACCGTTAATGAATGGTTACCCTCATTAGGGAGCTGCAAAATTTTGCCAGCGTTAATTAATTATCACCTCCAAGCAGTCACCAATTAATAGATGGATCTGATTTTAGATCGGGATTCTGTACGCCACATTTGCTTTCGTACCCTCTGTGACGGGAGTCATATTTTGTCGGAAACCTAGCGAGGTAAAAACAAAGTAGTGCAGCGGCAGCTCCCGTTCCTAAACGAAAACTGAAGCTTGGAAACTGTACGTTACTCATCTACGAGCCGCCCCAATATCCAATATCGCTATCCGATATTCAAGCTGACACGCGCGTTCTAGGCTAGAAGTTTCTCGGAGGCTAGCTCTCCCGGGTATCGAGTTCTAATTGAGCGTGCGTTCATTATACTGGAAAAACTAATCCACACCTGCGTACCAGGGATTACTATGCAGACGATTCAAAAAGTAACGTGAGAATTAAGGCTGCATTAACCTAGTATTAAGGTAAAAAAATCAAATTTCGCCTTTTTCCGTTTTCGGATAAAGCAGAGGTTAGTGTCTTCAGAAAAAGTTATTCCAAGCAAATGACTCTTAGTACACTTAGTTGAAACACACAGGGATAGGTTTCCAAAAATTGCTAAGTAATTTAAAGCACAAATTCATTTGACTAAGGGCAACACTAAAATAAGTATATTCTCAGCATCTGAGGTTAACAAAACAGTATCTAAATAAACAAAATGGAAGCGCACACACACACACACACACACACACACACAAATTGACGGACTACATTTTAATGCAAACTTTTAACAGTAATTGCACGAGGAAATTATAAGAATGTATCTTCATTGTTGTTAAGAGTGCTCACACAAATGAAGGAAGTTCTTGTTTCACTGCAACCAGTCCCGTAAGTTGGTACTCTGATTCTTTTCTGTGTCTGGGGCAGCGACATGCTATGAGGTTGTAACGCTACTTGAGTTCATTCTGTCATTCCAGTAGCCATGACTGAACGAAATTCTCTACATTCTTCAGTAGGTGCATGTAGTGGATGATGATCAGTTTCGCGATTGAATGTCGTATCATTTAGTCTCGACGTATTTTTCTGCATTTATAGTGTGGATCATGTTCAGTTCAGCACACAACTGAATATCTTAGTATTATAATGTGGGAAAAGGGGCCCTAAAAGGTAATTCTTGTCCTAAGATTCTGTACATAGTGGTGTTGTATGTGTTTTTTGTTTGAAATTGTGGCTGTCTGTCTTCTAAAATAATTATCGAATGCATCAATGTGAAATCGCGACTTTCGTGCAACAAAATTCTAAAAAACCTTTATGTTTTGCGAAAAAATAATGAAGAATGTAAGTGTCTGGCGTTCCTCATACATAAAGGAAGAAGGCTGTGTTAACAGATGGGTATCACGAGGGATAGTAGGGTCGAATATAATGTGTGTTTTGTACTTTTGTATATTTTTCTTCAAGTGATTTCACCGCAGTTTATATCGTTGCATATGAAAAGTGAAGTTTCTCGAAAGATAAACCTCATAAATTAAAGAAATTTTGAGATTGTCTTCTTGTCACTTCCAGATATCATGAAATGAATCTGTCTGTAAGGTTTACACCATTATGTAACAATACAAAGTGAAAGAGAAACAATTTCTAAAATCTTAAAATTAGAAGTAATTACAATATAAAAATTAAGCTTCATTAGATTGTATCTTAGCTTTTATTCTGACTATATTATAACTTGCCTCGTTTCCAGCCAATAGATTTTCAGAGAAGTGATTCAATTATAACATGAAACCGACAACATTTAGAAGCTACAAGTTGATAACACTGCCTTTAATGAGATTCATATGTGTAGGATTTAAGCAAAATTCTAGATACTTTTGTGAGAAAGCTTCGAGAAAGTAAATTTTAAATGTTTTAGAGCAATTACATTCAAAGTACGTGATCGTCTGCCTTACTCCTAGACGGCAGGTGACAAATGAGTTAAATATTAGCCAAGTAAATGCTCTCACGGTCAAATAAAACATAAGACATAATGAAATCAATAGTTACTTACGTGCTCTATAGATCATATGCACCACTTTCATTGAAATAAATTGCGGGACGCCAGTTTACTGGCTATGCATACACGATTTATTTATCAGTACATAAATACGCTGTCCATTTGCGTGTTACTAAATAGCCTACTGGCTGCAATTTTTTAAAAAGGAACACGTCAGTCTTTAATCGACTCATCTAACTAGTGATATGCTTGATTTTCTTCGTTATGGTCTTACCTTTATCGTGTATGAACACAACCAGATTTTAATTGAAAAACTCAGTCTTTAGAATAAAATAAATAGTCCATTAAAATAGATTTATGTGAGCTACTTTGACATCAGTCAGATATTTTATGTTATTGAGTAAATAATGGAAGATTTTTGCGGCTACATATTAAACCTCTTCTTGAAGCGCTGTCACTAATAAAGCTACAGTTTCTAGTTTCCTATCTGTGAATATGCCTTCTTTTCTCAAATTAAGGTGGTTTATTTACAAAGAATTCCATTATAGAACACACACAGTCCTCGTCAGCAGACATTGCCTTACCACTGCACTGCTCGTGCGGGAAAGACCGTTTGCATCTTTCGATGAAGTATAGGGCTATACCGGCGGTAGCAAATCTACTGCCAGTCTCTACCTAACTGGCCAGGTCCCTGTAGAGGAACCTGACGAAGCTTGTCTCATAGCTATCTGAATTGTTGAGTGGTAACCTGAACTGTCGTCCGTGCTCCAGAGTGGGGCCAGCTGCCTAACATTTGTAAAACATATTTTCTCCCTGGGGATCCCAGTTAAAAGTCTCTAAAATAAGTTTTTGACTACCAGAGAGACGAAAGTGGTTATTTAAAAGGACTATGATGGTAACAACTTGGACTGTGCAGGGTTCGGGCACAAAAGAAGAGAAGTATTCGAGCAATTAGGGATATTGAAGGTAACGTGTAGGTTGTCGGTGAAACAAAGGTCAATGGCTCGGAAAAAAATAGCCGATCTTATTCCTTCTTACAGAGGAGTTAAAAAGGACGAAAGAGCAAAGAGAGGGACTTCGGTAGCCGTCCATAAGAAACTTAGGAGAAGCTGGGTGGAAACTGATGGGAGGATTATGGCTGTTCTAACAATACCACCACTTGCAAAGTAGGTTATAAAGCAGATTAATAATGTCGCTCATGCAGCATATGTTCGCTTTATCGGGCAACAACAAAGTTATTGACTGTGGATGGTATCGTCAGGATGGAAATAATGAAGTCACTGTAAAAAATTTTGCCACTTATCTTGAATGGATTCCTACTTAGATTTCGTCGAAGTTGTTATGGCTCATCTTGTTGATTCTAGGGTGATTCCTCTTTGATTGCTAGAAGGTCCAGATCTGTATTTTAGAAATATTTGAAGACCTAACAAATGCGCTTTTCAGGAAATTCTTAATGATCAAACAATCCCAGATCAGAACAATGGTATGGTAGAAATAATTTTTGACTTGGTGTTACGATCCACATTTTTATTAAACTTCTTGTAAATTCACTTATACTTCATCTTAATCGTCACATCATCAAGAAAACAGTTTTGTATCAATCTTCATATATTTCATTTCCACTTTAACCAAACACAAGACTTGACTGTTCTTTTACAAAGCGAAATAACAACTTAACTACTGCAAAGTGAAACAAAGACTGCTCTGCGCGCATTCGCGCCAAAACGGTCACAAGAAAGTCAAAGATTATGACAGTCTCACAGAAATGATTACACACAAGAACCATACGACTGTAATTTATCAAAACCAAATGTGAATATTGTCACAAAAATATGTCTGCTACTTCGTAGAAAAGTAGTACGATGTTACTGGTATCGAGAACTGGTGTTGGAGTGCCGTAGTGGTCACGTAAATAAAGAACCATTACACTGAGGAACTCTAAAAACATACCCACAAAATTATCATTGTTGAAGATTGTGCACCTACAAATTACGCTGACAGTAAACTGAAAAATGAGTTTTATAAAAAAATTAGTACGCGTGCCAGAGAGCATAATCTCCCACAAAGAAAAAAAATTTGATGGGAAAGTGAAGGTGGCCATGGGTAGTGAGGTAGTGGAAAGATATGGAAATGACACAGTAAATGGCAATGGAGAAAGATTAGTCAATATATGTGAGACATTGTCCTTGGAGATTCAATAAGACAGCAGCCGCCCGCCGTTAAGCAGCAGCAACAGGGAGGTAACAGATTTTGTGAGATTTTAGAAGTTTCTAACCAGGAGAGGATTATTTAGTCTCACCTGTGTGATTGGGTAGTTTAGTTTTTGGATCTCTGCGCGTAAATCTAATTTACTAGACACATAGTTATTGCTGTTCCATCTGTGTCTACAGCAGAGTTTCATAGTGTGTGTCGATAGGCGTTTGCCCGTTTGTTTTGAAAACTAGTGATCGCTCTTAGGTATTATTCAGTCAGTAAGGCAGCAGCAGCCGGCTGAGTCACGAGCAGCACCAGTGAAGTAACCGATTTTATGACATTTTAAAGGGTTCCTAACCAGGAGCGAAATTTATAGTTTCATTTGTGTGCTTTGGTAGTTTAGGTTTTTTTATTTCTGCTTGTTAATTTAATATTTAATAGATGCAGATTTCGATTTTTCGTTTGTGTCGAAAAGTAAACCGATTTTGTGACATTCTACAAGTTTGTAACAGGAGCACATTAGTTAGTCTCACCTGTTTGCTTTGATGGTTTAGGTTTTGAAGCTCGGCATGTTAATCAAATTTATTAGCCACAGTTCTTGTGTTATCGTCAGCGTCTATAGTATCGTTCTGTAGCGCGTGTCGATAGTCGTTTGTTTATCTGTGTAATGTAGTTTTCCAGCGTCTTTAGTATGGACAGTGACTGTGGTTGCTGTGTACAGATGCGAGCTGAGTTTCTGTAACTTCGTTGGCAGCTCGGTTA
Organism: Schistocerca cancellata; assembly: GCF_023864275.1. NCBI lineage: Eukaryota > Metazoa > Arthropoda > Insecta > Orthoptera > Acrididae > Schistocerca > Schistocerca cancellata. Next base: position 213,351,009 of record NC_064627.1, read on the forward strand.
CACAGCTTGAAGCCGCAATGGATGGACATCATTGTTGCTGGACAGCCATGTGGACCAAACGGACATCCAGCACGACCCGTGAGTCCACTGATTGTTCCGAATTGGTAGCCAGCCCAGTTACTGCTCCCGTTGTGGCTGACACCTCATCCGAAGTTAAGTGGCAGGTCACCTCAGAGCGCGACAAGCTGTGAAGGACTTCCCGAGGTACCTGAACGTAAGGCCAGCCCAGTTAGTCTGACGAACAGATACCAGGTGTTATACGTGGCTGACAGTGTCCCTCGGCCAGATACAGTCGCTTGTTCTGTTTCTGAGGAAACTTATCAGCCTGCAATATCTGGACAGTCACTTAGGATTGGATTGTTGGTAGTTGGGAGCTCTAATGTTAGGCACGTTATGGAGTCCCTTAGGGACATGGTTGCCAAGGAGAGGAAGAAAGCCAGTACGCACTCCAAGCGCATACTGGGTGGAGTCACTGAGGCGTGGAATAGGGCTTCCAGATGCCATGAAGAGCATGGGGTGAAGAGCACAGGGTGCAGCCAGCTGCAGGTGGTGGACCATGCAGGCACCGATAATGTGGGTCGCTTTAGGCCAGAAGCGATTTTCTCTGGTTTCGATTGTCTATCAGAAGTGCTAAAGGCCTTGCTTGAGAGATGAAAGCAGAGCTCACCAACTTACAGTGTAAACGACACGACCAATTGCGGACCTCTGGTACAGAGCAGAGTGGAGGGTCTGAATCAGGAGGCTCAGACAGTTCTGTGACCGTGTACGCTTCCGATTCCTCGACTTGCGCCATAGGATGGTGGCGTTTGGGGTTCTGCTAAATAGGTCAGGAGTCCATTACACGCAGGAGATGGCTAAACGGGTAGTAGTGGTTGTATGGCGTGGACAGGGACTCGGGGAGGCACAGAAAGAGCTTTAGTCTCAAGGGGTACAGGTCGAACACAGTGGGGATGTAGATCTAGGAGATATCGGTATAGTTGTTACAAATTGTAGTAGCCGTGTTGTAATAGTACCAGAGCACCAATCGCTAATAGAAGGCGCTGATGCTCAAATCGTTATAACCGGAAATAAGTTCATGAGCTCACTCGAACAGTACACGGTTGCGAAAACACCTCTTATAATAACGAGCATCAGAACGTATACAGGGATTAATGAACATATGTTTGTCGTAGCGAGACTAAATACCATAACTCCCAAACCGTCCAAAACTAAACGAAAAATACATCTCTTCAAATAAGCAGATGAAAGCTCGCTTCATGCCTACGTGAGAGTCTCCACTCCTTCCAGTTTAACAATGTAAACGTACACCAGGTGTGGCTGGAACTCAAAAAAACGGTATTGACCGCAAATGAGAAATTAAAAACCAAATAAATTTACAAACGACGGAGCTGATCCCCATGGTACACAAAACATTTCAGAGCACTGTTGCAGAGATAAAGAAAAAAAACATGCCAATAACAAACAAACGCAAAACCCCCAAGATTAAAGGTCTTTTACAGAAGCTTCAAATTTAACGCGGAATTCAGTGCGAGATGCTTTTAACAGTTTCCACAATGAAACTTTGTCTCGAAACCTGGCAGTAATTCCAAAGATATTCTGTTTGTATGTAAAGTACGCGAGCGGCAAGACACAATCAATGCCTTCTCTGCGCGATAGCAATGGAAATACTATCGATGACAGTACTACTAAAGCAGAGTTGCTAAATATAGCCTTCAGAAATTCCTTCGCCAAAGAAGACGAGTAAATATTCGAGAATTCGAATCAAGAGCAGCTGCCAACGTGAGTAACTTAAAAGTATATCTACCCGAAGTAGTGAACTAACTTAAATTACTTAATAAACAAAAGTCCTCCGGTGCAGACCGTATAGTAGTTAGGTTCGTTTCAGAGTATTCAGATGCCATAGCTCCATACTCAGCAATCATATACAACCGATCGCTCGACGAAAGAAGTGTACGCCCAAGCCTGGAAAGTTGCACAGGTAACACCAATGTTCATGAAAGGAAATAGGAGTAATCCAATAAATTACAGGCTCATACCATTAACGTCGATATGCAGCAGGATTTTGGACCATACATTGTGTCGAGCATTATGAATTACCTTGAAGATGACTGTCTATTGACATATAGTCAACACGGATTTGACAGTATCCTTCTTTTTGAACAAAACCAGTTCTTTACTCACACGAGGTGTTGAGCGCTATCGACAAAGGATTTCAGATTGATTCCGTATTTATAGTTTTCCAGGAGGCTTTTGACACGGTACCTCAAAAGCGCCTTGTAATCAAATTGCGTGCTTATGGAATATCGTCTCAGATGTACGACTGGATCCATTATTTCCTATCACAAAGATCATAGTTCGTAGTAAGTGGCAGAAAGTCACCCAGTACAAAAGAACAGATTTCTGGCATTCCCCAAGGTAGTGTTATAGACACTCTGTTGTTCCCCATCTATATAAACGATTTAGGAGATAATCTGAGTACCTGAGTGTCGTTTATTGTCTAGAAAGTCATCATAAGATTAATAACAATTACAAAACGATTTAGATAAGATATCTCTATAATAAGAAAATGGGTAATTGACCCTACATAATAAAAAGTGTGATGTCATCCACATGAATGCTAAAAGGAATCCGTTAGACATGGATTACACGATAAGTCAGTCAAATTTAAAGGTCGTAAATTCAACAAATACCAAGGAATTACAATTACGAACAATTCGAACTGGAAAGAACACACGGAAAATGTGTGGAAGACGAATCATCGAGAAATTTCAAAGGACAGCACGTTTTGTATTATCGAGAAACTGGGAGAGACTGTCACGGACGTGATGCAGGATTTCGGCTGGAGATCATTAAAACAAAGGCGTTTTTCATCGCGGCGAGATCTCCTCATCAAATTGCAGTCACCACCTATCTCCTTCGAATGGGAAAGTATTTTGTTGACACCGACCTATACCGAGAAAAAACTATCATGCTAGTAAAATAAGGGAAATGAGAGCTCTCTTCGAGAGTGGAATAACAGAGAATTATTGTGGAAGTTGTTCGATAATCCCTCTGCCAGGCACTTAAAAGTGATTTTCAGAGTTGCCATGTAGATGTCGATTTTCTTTCCTCACAAGGAAGAGTCATTAAAGAAATATCAGGTCAATAATAGACTATATAATTCGAAATAAAATTTTCCACCTTAGAATTAATAATGTTAAGAGTCTACAGGAATGACAAATTAAAGACACAAATACTCTCACGATGCCAGTGGGTGCTATGAAGTACATCTTAAACAGTTTTAAACTGGAGTCTGTACAATTTCTATATAAATTGTGGTTAGCAAAAAAACTGAGGTTCCTAGATGAAGGAACGGTGGAACACATTCTTCATACCAATTATGTACAGGAAGACGCATTTGAAACCCTGGTGCATCAAAAACAAAATTAATGTCGTATGGCTTGAATACTCTGTATAAAGAACTAAGCAAGTTTTTTAATGGGGAAGCAATTCCAGCAGCGTATTTGAGCCCCATAGACAAAAAAGATAGGGAGAAAGTGTGTAGCAATTATCATGGCGTAAGCGTCACAAGTTCATTTAGCAGGAAAAACGAGCTAATTTTAAAATGAAGAGCAGAGAAGGTAAAAACTGAACTGGAACAGTGAAGTGGCTTTCGAAGAGTTACCTTAAGACAGATCATGTCGAAGAGTTTCGAAACATGTATAAGTAGTCACATGGTCTTCACAGATCTTGAGAACGCACATGACTCAGTGCCACTGGAGATATTGTTAGAGGTGCTGTGATCAGGGGATTTGCCAAAAATTTATGTACGAAGTATAATAAACCTCTCGTAGTAGGCAGAACGTGTCATTAAAGTGGGGAAAGAAATTTCTAGAGAAGCCTTCAGAATAACAAAAGGACTGAAAGGTCGCTGTTTATCTTCCACGCTCTTCAAGGTGTATATCCACAAGGCAATGGATTTCCTGGTATAGAAAGAGCATGGGCATGGGGACTGACACAGGGAAACAGTGTTTGTGCGCATTTTCCTACGCCGATGATAAGGTAATTGCAGCAAACGATGGTGAAGATATTCTCACATGCTTAGTAACTTTTTTGTATGAATTTAGAAAATGAGATTTGAAAATTACTTTTGAGCAGACGGAATATCTGTGATACGGGATGGAGAAAAGTAACTTTGACAATGGTGGACATAAAATAAAAGTGTGTAAAAAGTTTAAGTATCTAGGACTATCCATATGGAAAATGTGACAGAGATATCCAACAACTGATCAAGCAGGTTAGGGCGGTTTTCCAAAAGTTAAATCGTGTACTTCGGTCCTCATAAACTAGTTTAGAAATTCAAATGCGATTATACAAATACAATGTGGAACCAACAACGAGTCATGGGAGTGAGAGTTGGGAGCTCACAGAAAAAAATAAAAAGTGATAGAGAGGTTTGAAGTGGACCGCTTGAGAAGAGTGTGCTGTGCGCAGCGCTGCCGCCTTAGGTTGGCACTATTAAGCGTAAATCGTATGTTGGCTGTACTTCCTGGTGTCTTATGGTCTGCTGTATCTAGTTACGGAAGTCTTTATCTGGCCACAGTGGCGACTCGGAAGTGGTCAGTCAGTCGGTGCGCGGAGTCACGAGGAAAGGCGAGTGCTCGCTCTCTCTGGAGTAGCGTTGCCGTAAGTTGCGAATGCGATTTGTTTATGGGGCTGGCCGCACGCACTGAATGATAGCGAGCCTGCTGTATTGTGGATTCTGGAGTCGCTGCTGCCTAAACTTGTTGTTGTTGTTGTTCTTGTTGTGGTCTTCAATCCAGAGACTGGTTTGACGCAGTTCTCCAGTTACTCTATCCTGTGCAAGCTTCTTCATCTCCCAGTACCTACTGCAACCTACATCCTTCTGAATCTGCTTAGCGTATTCATCTCTTGGTCTCCCTCTATGATTTTTGCCCTCCACGCTACCCTCCAATACTAAATAGGTTATCCCTTGATGTATCAGAACCTGTCCTACCAACTGATCCCTTCTTCCAGTCTCGTTTTGCCACAAATTTCTCTTCTCCCCAATTCTATTCAATACCTCCTCATTAGTTATGAGACCTGCCCATCTAATCTTCAGCATTCTACTGTAGCACCACATTTCGAAAGCTTCTATTCTCTTCATGTACAAACTATTTATCGTCCATGTTTCACTTCCATACATGGCTACACTCCATACAAATACTTTCAGAAACGACTTCATGACACTTAAATCTATACTCGAGGTTAACAAATTTCTCTCCTTCCGAAACACTTTCCTTGCCATTGCCAGTCTACATTTTATATCCTCTCTACTTCGACTATCACCTGTTATTTTGCTCCTCAAACAGCAAAACTCATCGACTACTTTAAGTGTCTAATTTCCTAATCTAATTCCCTCAGCATCACCCGACTTCATTCGACTACATTCCTTTATCCTCGTTTTGCTTTTGTTGATGTTCATCTTATATCCTCCTTTCAAGACAGTTTCCATTCCGTTCAACTGCTCTTGCAGGTCCTTTGCTGTCTCTGACAGAATTATAATGTCATCGGCGAACCTCAAAGTTTTTATTTCTTTTCCATGGATTTTAATTTCTACTCCGCATTTTTCTTTTGTTTGGTTTACTACTTGCTCAGTATACAGATTGAACAACATGGGGGATAGGCTACAACCCCGTCTCACTCCCTTCCCAACCACTGCTTCCCTTTCAAGCCACTCTACTCTTATAACTGCCATCTGGTTTCTGAACAAATTGTGAATAGCCTTTCTCTACTTGTATTTTACCCCTGCCACCTTCAGAACTAACTTAGGGCAGTGATTATAGTGTGTCTAACCAAGTGGGATCAAGACAGTGAATTTTGCCAGTAATCCATGTGTGCTTCAGGTACTGTGATTTGGATGGGTACATCACCAGCTTCTAGTTACCACTCAGATCGTTCGCCTACAGAGTCTACACTCCTGGAAATGGAAAAAAGAACACATTGACACCGGTGTGTCAGACCCACCATACTTGCTCCGGACAGTGCGAGAGGGCTGTACAAGCAATGATCACACGCACGGCACAGCGGACACACCAGGAACCGCGGTGTTGGCCGTCGAATGGCGCTAGCTGCGCAGCATTTGTGCACCGCCGCCGTCAGTGTCAGCCAGTTTGCCGTGGCATACGGAGCTCCATCGCAGTCTTTAACACTGGTAGCATGCCGCGACAGCGTGGACGTGAACCGTATGTGCAGTTGACGGACTTTGAGCGAGGGCGTATAGTGGGCATGCGGGAGGCCGGGTGGACGTACCGCCGAATTGCTCAACACGTGGGGCGTGAGGTCTCCACAGTACATCGATGTTGTCGCCAGTGGTCGGCGGAAGGTGCACGTGCCCGTCGACCTGGGACCGGACCGCAGCGACGCACGGATGCACGCCAAGACCGTAGGATCCTACGCAGTTCCGTAGGGGACCGCACCGCCACTTCCCAGCAAATTAGGGACACTGTTGCTCCTGGGGTATCGGCGAGGACCATTCGCAACCGTCGCCATGAAGCTGGGCTACGGTCCCGCACACCGTTAGGCCGTCTTCCGCTCACGCCCCAACATCGTGCAGCCCGCCTCCAGTGGTGTCGCGACAGGCGTGAATGGAGGGACGAATGGAGACGTGTCGTCTTCAGCGATGAGAGTCGCTTCTGCCTTGGTGCCAATGATGGTCGTATGCGTGTTTGGCGCCGTGCAGGTGAGCGCCACAATCAGGACTGCATACGACCGAGGCACACAGGGCCAACACCCGGCATCATGGTGTGGGGAGCGATCTCCTACACTGGCCGTACACCACTGGTGATCGTCGAGGGGACACTGAATAGTGCACGGTACATCCAAACCGTCATCGAACCCATCGTTCTACCATTCCTAGACCGGCAAGGGAACTTGCTGTTCCAACAGGACAATGCACGTCCGCATGTATCCCGTGCCACCCAACGTGCTCTAGAAGGTGTAAGTCAACTACCCTGGCCAGCAAGATCTCCGGATCTGTCCCCCATTGAGCATGTTTGGGACTGGATGAAGCGTCGTCTCACGCGGTCTGCACGTCCAGCACGAACGCTGGTCCAACTGAGGCGCCAGGTGGAAATGGCATGGCAAGCCGTTCCACAGGACTACATCCAGCATCTCTACGATCGTCTCCATGGGAGAATAGCAGCCTACATTGCTGCGAAAGGTGGATATACACTGTACTAGTGCCAACATTGTGCATGCTCTGTTGCCTGTGTCTATGTGCCTGTGGTTCTGTCAGTGTGATCATGTGATGTATCTGACCCCAAGAATGTGTCAATAAAGTTTCCCCTTCCTGGGACAATGAATTCACGGTGTTCTTATTTCAATTTCCAGGAGTGTATTTTAGGTACGTTCACGGATTTGGCCATACATTGTGTTCGCGTGATTCTATATGGGGTCTCACTTCGTGTCAGTGCCTGTCACTAATAAGCAGTAGACTCAGTGTTTTATACTGTTAGTATGAATCTGTCTGCTCACTGCATTTTCACGTTGTTCTGTAGCAACAGGTTTTTTATGAGTGCTTATTGTTGATGCACAGCCCATTTGCTATCCTTGTAGATAGTATTGCTATACTGTCTGGCTGCACTGAGAAGCCACTTTTTCGTGTTCTTATACTGAGTTGTTTCAGGATATTCTGTGACATTTCCTTATATTTGTATGAGTTGGAGTGGACTGACATTCATACGCGAAAGTGCACGTTGTGACAATATGAGCTTTTGGGCTCCAACGGACTCATCAAGGACACTTATCGTTGTCTTCACGGTTCTATGCTAATTCACATCCCTCTGTAAATTGTTGAAATTGTTAAAATGAAGAAGTATTTCCTAAAATACAGTTAAATTGAAATTTTATTGCATTTAAAGCAGGCTAATGTTTTCGAATTTTAAGGAATTCGATTAGAGAGTTTTTTGTTAATATCTCATTTTTAAAGCTGACGTATTCCGTAGCTGATTGTTAGAGATGGCGCGGGATTTTTAGATCAAAGAAATGTTCAATTGTGTGTGAATTCTTAAGGGATAAAACTTCTGAGATCACTGGTCCCTAGACTTACACACTGCTTCATCTAACTTATGCTAAGAACAACACATGCACCCATGCCCGAGGGAGGACTCGAACATCTGACGGGAAGGGCCGCGCAGGCCGTGACACGGCGTCTCAATCTGCGTGGCCACTCCGCGTGGCGAATTCTAGATCATCCGTTTCTCGTTACAAGAGCGGCTGCGTACAGGATGAAATGGGGGCGTGGTCAAGCAGAGATCTTTCAGGTCTCTGTGGTCGGAGACAGTACAGAAAAACTTCTATGGTAGCCTACGGAGGTAGGTATTGTGATAACAAGGAAGTGAGACTCTGGTTCGTCTTATTGGTCTGTTTTTATTGCTTCTTCGCGTCTTTGCAGAAGAGCACAGATAATAGAATTTCAAACATAGATGAGGCGTGCCAGATTCTCCAGTTAATTACCAGAGCAAATTTGTAAAGATTTGGGTGTATGCAGTAATGGAGAGTACTACAGACCACGGACCATGGGAGTGACAGATTCTATTGCTCTAATCGAACGCTTAAGTTCCAGTACCCATTGAAAAGAAAATGACACGAACACGTGTAGACAGATGTACGACGGAAACCAGTAACTCTAGTCTAGAAGTACGTATAGGCAAGCTTTTCAACTCATTGTTAGAGTAAAAGCTTATTGAGAATGATGCTCGCTCAGATAGTGTTTGTTGCCGACTTGTTTATCCGTGGTTGATTGGAACTCTTCTGCTCGCTGGAACTGTGCCTTGCTTGACGTTTGAGAGCCTCTGTATACTCCATTTGTGGCTGTTTGTTCACGGATGGCACGTGACTGCTTCGCGTTTTACCTCCAATTCGTTATCAGTGAGCTTGAACTCGTACTTGTAGCATAAACATATACCAGCACATCTTCTCCGTTCTTCATCTGCTGTCCTGTGTAACTGGTAACAAATCTCTGAGGTTAAAAATAGTTTCACTTTGTGGGTGCACTTCTTGTGAGGTTTTGCAATGAGCTGGATCACAATTCGCATTCACGTGGTCGTAACACTTCTCTTCTTTACACTTCATGCGCTGGATGCTGCATCTGGAATGTCTAAGCATCATTCCTATTGTTACGAGGGTAGTGGCATAGACGGAAACGTGTGTTTTCCATTCGATCTGTCAGTCTCTGCTACTCCTTTGTGTAATCCTAACTGATATTTTAATTCATACATACGCTGTCCTATTCCTTCTTTTTGCTACTGCTGTCAGGGTTAGGCTAATAGAATCAAGATGAATGGAAACTGCCCTGCCTCTGAGGACAGATCACAATGTCTCCCTCATCAACACCTATACGTAAGTTCTTCGTTAATCAGTTTTATGTATCTGCACATCCTTTCCTTTCATTCCATTACGTAATCATCATAGGAACAAAGTGAACCCAGTTGATGAATGGCGTGTGTTGCTATATAAAAAAGTGGCAAAACGCATCCCTTTATCCCAGTTCTCCTGCTTCGTTACTACATAATGCCATTGATAGTCAGTTGCTGTTCGATGCGTCCTTTCGAGTGCTCTATTCGATTGCGGATGGTGTACACTCAGTAAATGACAAACCCTCTTTACGTATGACTTAGGAACTTTTATCGTTGGTCACTCAATAAAACTGACGGTATGCCGGGATTGCAAATTGTACTTTGTACTAAGATTTGCGCTGGTGTGTTGGCATCCCGTTGTGCTACAGGTTTTGCTAGAACAAATTTCATCAGGGCATCATGAAACATTGTCTGATGAAACTTCCTGGCAGATTAAAACTGTGTGACCGACCGAGACTCGAACTCGGGACCTTTGCCTTTCGCGGGCAAGTGCTCTTCCATCTGAGCTACCGAAGCATGACTCACGCCCGGTACTCACAGCTTTACTTCTGCCAGTATCTCGTCTCCTACCTTCCAAACTTTACAGAAGCTCTCCTGCGAACCATGCAGAACTAGCACTCCTGGAAGAAAGGATATTGTGGAGACATGGCTTAGCCACAGCCTGGGAGATGTTTCCAGAATGAGATTTTCACTCTGCAGCGGAGTGTGCGCTGATATGAAACTTCCTGGCAGATTAAAACTGTGTGCCAGACCGAGACTCGAACTCGGTGCAAATCTCATTCTAGAAACATCCCCCAGGCTGTGGCTAAGCCATGTCTCCGCTATATCCTTTCTTTCAGGAGTGCTAGTTCTGCAAGGTTCGCAGGAGAGCTTCTGTAAAGTTTGGAAGGTAGGAGACGATATACTGGCAGAAGTAAAGCTGTGAGTACCGGGCGTGAGTCGTGCTTCGGTAGCTCAGATGGTAGAGCACTTGCCCGCGAAAGGCAAAGGTCCCGAGTTCGAGTCTCGGTCGGGCACACAGTTTTAATCTGCCAGGAAGTTTCATATCAGCGCACACTCCGCTGCAGAGTGAAAATCTCATTCTGGATTGTCTGATGAGGTCCGACTAAGTCGTTATCTCAACGAACGAATACCTAGTTAGGTATTTTGTTCGGCACTAAAGGCATCTTCACCTTATTCTCGCAAATTCTATTATACTCTTTCATGTGTTTCTGCATACCTCCCCATAATCCATACCTTTTAAAGCGGTCACATATGTGGCAGGCGAATCATGAGAATTGCTTCAGATTGGATTATTTCTCCTCGTCACTAATCATAGGCTACTGGTAGTCTTGTTTTTCCTCATAGATCTCTTCCACATTCATAATGATTAGAATTGGGTCTCCTGCTTTGTGTGACAGTCCTTCTGCCACGGTGTCTTGTGATCCATTTTTGTGTATTATCTCAAAGTCCTTCCCCCTGCGGGTCCGGGGATTAGAATAGGCTTGAGGTATTCCTGCCTGTCGTAAGAGGCGACTAAAAGGAATCCCTCCCCCTCAAGGGGGTAGTTAGCGACTGCGTCCGGAGACGGACGGTTCCACGACCTGTATTTGCGGTCATTTTGGTTTTTCACTTCTTCTCGTTTCTTCCTTCCTTTGGTTGCTTCCTTACTTTGTTCTTCTCCATCTCACTGTCTTCCTTACTCTTTCCCTTGCCTTGTACTCCTTGCCTTCTTCTCCTTTCCTTCTTCTCCTTTCCTTCTTCTCCTTTCCTTCTTCTCCTTGCCTTCTCTGGTCTCCGCCTCGGCGTTTGAGACAGTCTGTCCTCTCTCTCTTCTTTTTCCTCTTCTTCCTTCCTCCCTGTGCGCGCCTGAAGGCCGACCCACGCGTTCGCACGCGTAGCCGGTGACGGGGTAATGCGTAATTCCCCGCCCTGGGTAGACAAGTAAGGTACGAACGTACCCCCTGGTAAAGGCCAGGTCCAGGGAAGGGTGATTGCCTGAGCTGATACCTTCTGACCATGCCGATTGGTCCCTCCGTCTGTTTCTCGGGAGGTGTGACCTGAGGTGTAAACATTCACCTAAGGCGGCAGTGCCCTCTGAGAGGGTTCCCACAAGGAAGGAGCGCGCCATCGGAGACGCTGGCAATCATGGGGGATTCCTCCACAACGGATTTCTCTTCTTCTTCTCTCTCGACTTCTGCCCCTAAACGGAAACTTGACCAGCCACCAGTGACTAAAGTACTACCGCCTGCCCCACAGTTCCTCGTAGTTTCTCGATCTGAGGACGGCAAGGATTTTTCCTCTGTCAACCGTTTCGTTATCCAGAAGGGCGTAGATGCCATAGCTGGATCTGTCAAGTCGTGTACCAGGTTGCGTAATGATACCTTGTTACTAGAAACTGAGAGCGCCTTTCAGGCACAAAACTGCTTCGGGCCACACTCCTGTACACGTTCCCTGTCCGGGTGGAGGCTCACCGCACTTTGAATTCGTCTCGTGGTGTGGTCTATACTCGATCACTCGACGGATTGACTGACGAGGAGATTCAGTCTTTCCTCGCTGAGCAGGGCGTGACGGCTGTCCATAGGGTCATGAAAAAGGTCAACAATGACCTTGTACCGACCTGGACACTATTCTTGACCTTTGATGGTGTTCAGCTGCCGTCGCGTATCAAAGCAGGCTACGAGGTTATTTCTGTTCGCCCCTATGTCCCGACACCTACGCGTTGCTACCAGTGTCAGCGTTTTAATCACACTCGCCAGTCTTGTTCCAATGCGGCTAAATGTGTCACTTGTGGCAGGGATGCCCATGAGGGTGACTGTACACCTCCGACTCCTCGTTGTGTGAACTGTCAGGGTGACCATGCAGCGTCCTCCCGTGACTGTCCCATCTACAAGGAAGAACGCTGTATCCAAGAAATTCGGGTCAAAGAGAAAGTGTCCGCCTCGGCTGCTCGCAAGCTCTTTGCTAGTAGGAAGCCCACGCTGCTCCCAGCGGGGAAATACAGTACTGTCCTCGCCTCTCCTCGGACTAACAGGGAGGTGGCGACACAGACATGCGATCTGACCTTCAGCACCACGGTCGTCCGTTCGGCCAGTGCTAAGATCGCGCGGTCGACGTCTCCTCTTCCTCCCGTCACCCCTCAGACACAAGCACCTTCATCAGCTTCTGCTAAGACGAAGACCCAGAAGTCAGATGCACGGGCCTTCAAGAAGGAACCGTCCCGTGCAGACTTCCTACGTACCTCGAACTCCCAGCCGTCGACCAGTACTTCCACTAAACGACCTTCCAAGGAGGCTCATAGGAAGCACAGTTCTCCTTCTCCGCCGCGGCGCATTTCTTCTCCTGCGCCACCCAGCGGTTGCCGCCCCAGGCCGTCATCTGTTTCGCCTGGCCGCGCCGCTGGTAGCCGAACATCTGGCCGTCCACCGGCGGAGGAAGCTCCTCCTCCCGGCCATTTTAACGAGATGGCCGATGAACCTATAGAACCAATGGACGATGACTGTCCGCCTACTGATAGCGGCGGCAGTGCTCGCTCGAAGCCTGTCCCTCAGCGGCCTTCGAGGTGACCCCTTCTTTCATCTTCCTTTTCCTATCACGATGGCACTTATTCACTGGAATATTCGCAGCATTCGCTCCAACCGAGAGGACTTGAAGTTGCTGCTCCGCTTGCACCGTCCGCTCGTCGTAGCCCTCCAGGAAACGAAGCTACGCCCATGCGATCACATTGCCTTGGCACGCTACACCTCTGTGCGTTTTGACCTACCCCCTGTGGCAGGTATTCCGGCTCATGGAGGGGTTATGTTGCTGGTCCAGGATGATATTTACTACGATCCCATTACATTGCACACAGGCCTGCAGGCAGTTGCCATCCGAATTACTCTCCCCACTTTTACATTTTCTATTTGTACCGTTTACACTCCATCGTCGTCTGCCGTTACCAGGGCAGACATGATGCAAATTATTGCTCAGCTACCTGCACCATTTTTGTTAACTGGAGACTTCAATGCCCACCATCCCCTTTGGGGCTTCCAGCATCCTGCCCGAGGGGCTCCCTGTTAGCAGACCTTTTCAACCAGCTCAATCTTGGCTGCCTCACTACTGGCACCCCTACTTTTCTTTCGGACACATCTCACACCTATTCCCATTTAGACCTCTCTACATGTACTACCCAATTTGCACGCCGGTTTGAGTGGTAAGCACTTTCTGATACATATTCAAGCGACCGTGTGTTATCCATCTCCTGCAGCATACCCCATCTCAGTGCTCATCTCCAAAGCAGACTGGGGCTCTTCTCTTCCAGGGCGACCTTTCAGGATCAAACCTTCACAAGCTGCGATAGTCAGGTCGCACATCTCACGGAAGTCATTATCACTGCTGCTGAATATTCCATCCCTCACACTACCTCTTCTCCACGTCGCGTACCGGTCCCCTGGTGGACCGCTGCATGTAGAGACGCTTTACGTGCTCGCCGACGTGCTTTACGCACCTTTAAACGCCACCCTACAGTGGCGAATTGTATCACTTATAAACGATTACGTGCGCAGTGCCGTCGTATTATTAAAGAAAGCAAGAAAGCCAGATGGGCTGCTTTCACAAGCACCTTCAACAGCTGTACTCCTTCTTGTGTTGTCTGGGGTAGCCTGCGCCGGCTATCTGGCACTAAGGTCCACTCACCAGTTTCTGGCTTGACGGTCGCGAATGGCGTACTTGTGGCCCCTGGGGATGTCTCCAATGCCTTCGGCCGCTTTTTCGCAGAGGTTTCGAGCTCTGCTCATTACCACCCTGCCTTCCTCCCCAGAAAAGAGGCAGAGGAGGCTAGGCCACCTAACTTCCGCTCCTCGAATCGTGTAAGTTATAATGCCCCTTTCACCATGCGGGAACTCGAACATGCACTTGCCCGGTCACGGTCCTCCGCTCCAGGACCTGATTCTATTCATATTCAGATGCTGAAGAACCTTTCTGCTGCGGGTAAAGGTTTCCTTCTTCGTACTTATAATCGCATCTGGATTGAGGGACATGTTCCCGCATGCTGGCGCGAGTCTATTGTTGTGCCGATTCCTAAGCCGGGGCGGGACAAGCACTTGCCTTCCAGTTATCGACCTATCTCGCTTACCAGCTGTGTCTGTAAGGTGATGGAGCGAATGGTTAACTCTCGTTTGGTTTGGCTGCTTGAATCTCGACGCCTACTTACCAATGTACAATGTGGATTTCGTAGGCGCCGCTCTGCTGTTGACCATCTGGTTACCTTGTCGACCTTCATTATGAATAACTTCTTGCAGAAGCGCCCGACCGCAGCTGGGTTCTTTGATTTGGAGAAGACTTACGACACCTGTTGGATGGCGGGCATTCTCCGCACCATGCATACATGGGGCCTCCGCGGTCGCCTCCCTCTTTTTATTCGTTCCTTTTTAATGGATCGACAGTTCAGGGTACGTGTGGGTTCTGTCCTGTCAGACACCTTTCGCCAGGAGAATGGGGTGCCACAGGGCTCAGTTTTGAGCGTCGCTCTCTTCGACATAGCGATCAATCCAATAATGGATTGCCTGCCAGCTGATGTATCAGGCTCCCTTTTCGTGGACGATTTTACCATCTATTGCAGCGCGCAGCGTACATGTTCCCTGGAGCGCTGTCTTCAGCGTTCTCTTGACCATCTTTACTCCTGGAGTGTCGCCAATGGCTTCCGTTTTTCTGCCGAGAAGACGGTCTGTATTAACTTCTGGCGCTACAAAGAGTTTCTCCCACCGTCCTTACGACTCGGTCCCGTTGCTCTCCCATTTGTGGAGACAACAAAATTTTTGGGCCTTACATTTGACAGGAAACTTAGCTGGTCTCCACATGTGTCTTATTTGGCTGCCCGTTGTACCCGTTCTCTAAATGTCCTCCGTGTTCTCAGTGGTATGTCGTGGGGAGCGGATCGAACCGTCCTACTTCGCCTATATCGGTCGATCGTCCGCTCCAAGCTGGATTATGGGAGCTTCGTATACTCCTCTGCACGGCCGTCCATCTTACGCCGCCTCAACTCCATACAACATCGGGGTTTACGTCTTGCGATCGGAGCATTTTATACTAGTCCCGTCGAGAGTCTTCATGCTGAAGCCGGTGAATTGCCACTGACCTAACGGCGCGATATACTGCTTTGTCGGTATGCCTGTCGGCTACTGTCAATGGCCGACCACCCGTCTTATCGTTCCTTTTTTGACGACTCTCTCGATCGTCAATACGGGTTGTATGTCTCTGCCCTGCTACCCCCTGGAGTTCGCTTTCGTCGCCTCCTTCAACCTTTAGAGTGGGCGAGAGCCACACGCCTCCTTGGCTCCAGGCTCAGCTTCGTGTTCACCTTGACCTCAGCTCGCTCCCAAAGTAGGTTACCCCCGGTTCGGTATACCACTCCCGTTTTGTCGAACTTCGTTCGAAGTTTATTAATATGACCTTCATTTATACAGATGGCTCTAAGACCAATGACGGGGTCGGGTGTTCTTTTATTGTCGGGGCACAAAGTTTCAAATACCGGCTCCATGGCCATTGTTCGGTCTTCGCAGCTGAGCTCTTTGCCCTCTACCAGGCTGTTCTTTACATCTGCCGCCACCGACATTCTGCTTATGTCATCTGCTCCGAATGCCTGAGCGCACTCCAGAGCCTCAGTGATCCGTATCCGGTTCACCCTTTCGTGCACCGGATCCAACGCTCTCTTCAGCAGCTGGTGGACGACGGTTCTCCGGTTAGCTTTATGTGGGTTCCTGGCCAAGTCGGTATGCCTGGGAACGAAGCTGCAGATGCCGCGTCCAAGGCTGCGGTCCACCAGCCTCGGACAGCTTCTTGTTGTGTCCCTTCATCAGATTGTAGCAGGGTCATTTGTCGGCGCATTTTATCGCTGTGGCATGCCGGTTGGGCTGCACTTACGGACAACAAGCTTCGGGCCTCGAAACCTCTTCCCGCGGCTTGGACGTCCTCCTCACGCCCTTCTCGGTGGGAGGAGGTCGTTTTGGCCCGGATACGAATTAGACACTGCCGGTTCAGCCATCGCCATCTGCTGACGGCTGCGCCGGCGCCATTCTGCCCATGTGGGCAATTGCTGACGGTCCGCCACATTTTAACGTCCTGTCCGGATTTTAACACACTGCGTCTTGATCTTGGCCTGCCATGCACTCTAGATGCCATTTTAGCGGATGACCCACGAGCAGCTGTTCGCGTTCTTCGTTTTATCAACTTGACAAACCTCTCTAAGGACATTTGATTATGCTGTTTTTTTTTTGTTTAATCCTATGCCTGTCAGTCTGTCTTTTATCGTGTTTTCCCTTTTAGTTGCTGTTTTAAACTTGTGCCTCGCGGTGCATTCCTAACGTAGTCTGGGCGCTAATGACCATTGAAGTTGTGCGCCCTACAACCACAAAAAAAAAAAAAAAATCTCAAAGTCCTATTATTCCAGTTTAATTCTGAATTTCGTTAATCTTGATGATAGATCATTTATATGTGCCAATCATTTAAAGGATTTGTGATCAGTACATACAATGAATTTTCCTGTGTACACGTAAGGTCAGTAGTGCTTCACTGTGCACACTATGGCTAAGAGCTCTCACTTGATTACTACATGCTCTCTCGGCGCGATTCACCATCTGGATGTAAACTTAGTAAGGTACCGATCGGATGCTTGCTAGCGTCCGTTGTGATTGTGAACTGCTTCGTAAAGTCAGACTGCTGTAACATTGTGGGGGGCTATCTATTTTATCTTTTGAATCCTGAAAACCTGCTTCCTGCCGCGTCGACCACTGGTAGTTTACACCTTTCTTCAGTAATTCGCATAACTGTTTCGCTATGTGACTGAAGTCTCCTTTAATTTACGTCTATGGTCACAAACGTTTTGTTAACAGATTACGGGTTTCGGTCTATAATGACCATCATCAGATCTGTTAATAAAAACAAAGTCCTAATGTTTTCGTAAACAGATCTGATGATGGTCATTATAGACCGAAACCGGTAATCTGTTAACAAAAAGTATGTGACCATAGACGTAAATTATAGGAAACTTATTGTACATACGGGCCACTGTTTTATTCGCGACAATGTCGCAGCTTGTGTAACTGAAGTCCTTCATTAAACAGAGGGAAAATGACACGATCATTAGAAAGCTCTCTGTTTCTTGTCATTGTGTCTTGGATACTTCCTTATTGCGCTTCGCGTGGTCTGAGTTGCCTTGTCACGATCCGCGCGGCTCCCCACCCCCGCCGGCGGAGGTTCGAGTCCTCCCTCGGGCATGGGTGTGTGTGTGTGTGTGTTGTCCTTAGCGTAAGTTAGTTTAAGTTAGATTAAATAGTGCGTGAGCTTAGGGACCGATGACCTCAGCAGTTTCGCCCCGTAAGATCTTACAACAAATTGCCAGTTTTTATCGCGCTTACTGTATGTGGGTCAGGCTTTAATCCTTCTGTCGTAATTATGTGCCCTAAGGAAGTTACTTGTATTAAGAACTCACACTTTAAACTGTGCAATCGGAACCCCTCAAACGCTTCTACAAGTCTGGGATTATGGTGTTCTAACGAAGCTCCGAACACGACCACATCATTTAAATTTACACTCCTGGAAATGGAAAAAAGAACACATTGACACCGGTGTGTCAGACCCACCATACTTGCTCCGGACACTGCGAGAGGGCTGTACAAGCAATGATCACACGCACGGCACAGCGGACACACCAGGAACCGCGGTGTTGGCCGTCGAATGGCGCTAGCTGCGCAGCATTTGTGCACCGCCGCCGTCAGTGTCAGCCAGTTTGCCGTGGCATACGGAGCTCCATCGCAGTCTTTAACATTGGTAGCATGCAGCGACAGCGTGGACGTGAACCGTATGTGCAGTTGACGGACTTTGAGCGAGGGCGTATAGTGGGCATGCGGGAGGTCGGGTGGACGTACCGCCGAATTGCTCAACACGTGGGGCGTGAGGTCTCCACAGTACACCGATGTTGTCGCCAGTGGTCGGCGGAAGGTGCACGTGCCCGTCGACCTGGGACCGGACCGCAGCGACGCACGGATGCACGCCAAGACCGTAGGATCCTACGCAGTGCCGTAGGGGACCGCACCACCACTTCCCAGCAAATTAGGGACACTGTTGCTCCTGGGGTATCGGCGAGGACCATTCGCAACCGTCTCCATGAAGCTGGGCTACGGTCCCGCACACCGTTAGACCGTCTTCCGCTCACGCCCCAACATCGTGCAGCCCGCCTCCAGTGGTGTCGCGACAGGCGTGAATGGAGGGACGAATGGAGACGTGTCGTCTTCAGCGATGAGAGTCGCTTCTGCCTTGGTGCCAATGATGGTCGTATGCGTGTTTGGCGCCGTGCAGGTGAGCGCCACAATCAGGACTGCATACGACCGAGGCACACAGGGCCAACACCCGGCATCATGGTGTGGGGAGCGATCTCCTACACTGGCCGTACACCACTGGTGATCGTCGAGGGGACACTGAATAGTGCACGGTACATCCAAACCGTCATCGAACCCATCGTTCTACCATTCCTAGACCGGCAAGGGAACTTGCTGTTCCAACAGGACAATGCACGTCCGCATGTATCCCGTGCCACCCAACGTGCTCTAGAAGGTGTAAGTCAACTACCCTGGCCAGCAAGATCTCCGGATCTGTCCCCCATTGAGCATGTTTGGGACTGGATGAAGCGTCGTCTCACGCGGTCTGCACGTCCAGCACGAACGCTGGTCCAACTGAGGCGCCAGGTGGAAATGGCATGGCAAGCCGTTCCACAGGACTACATCCAGCATCTCTACGATCGTCTCCATGGGAGAATAGCAGCCTGCATTGCTGCGAAAGGTGGATATACACTGTACTAGTGCCGACATTGTGCATGCTCTGTTGCCTGTGTCTATGTGCCTGTGGTTCTGTCAGTGTGATCATGTGATGTATCTGACCCCAGGAATGTGTCAATAAAGTTTCCCCTTCCTAGGACAATGAATTCACGGTGTTCTTATTTCAATTTCCAGGAGTGTATAAAAACATCGTGTCTCTGACATCTGGCCAGTACTGTGTTCACTAGTCTCCGAAAAGAGGTTCCAATATCTACTATTATGACCCATAAGATTTTGTATTCGTAATGGCCTTCTGGAGTAAAGATTCAACGGTATCTTGAGACAACCATTTGAAGTCTCAAGTGGTGAAATATTCGCCTTTTCCTACGATATCAGAAATCTCATCGGTGTATCGGTGTGGGGTAGCGGAAATACAGTAGTCCACAACTACTTTCCACTTTTGCTTCACTGAAGTGTCCGTCTCGTTCGGAATCATTAATAACGGGAAATTCCATCCACTTCTAATGATATCTTCCCTCTGCAATGAATCTGTCTCGTTCTGGAAGGTTTCCTTTTGCACCTGTTCTAGTCGATACTGCCTGACATTTATCGCTTTCCCTTTCGCCTCTGGTTTTAACATAATTTCATGCTGAGATGGTGGTCTCTGTGTACGTTAATCTCTCTCGGCATATGAAACACATCATTTGCAATACACAGTTCAATAATCGAAGTCATTTCTTCTTCTTTTAAGTGAGCCACTCGAACCATTTCATTTCATTTGCTAACTCTCGACCTTGTCTCTTGATCCACTGAAACTATACTACGCATGCGGCGTTAGATGCTTATCTTCAGGTCATCAAGGCTGCTTCTCTATTATGTGATCATCTCCGAGTTAATCAATTTAAAACTTAAAATCATTTTTAGAGTGGGGCAATTCGTATAAGGTGACAAAGGCTCTCTTTCCTCTCCGTCTGCTGTGTTCCTTGTTGTCCTTAGACGCGGCGTCCTATCGCTTCTCATTTCTCCCGGATAGTCACTCCGTAGGTACCTCTTCTCTATCGGATATATTTCCGATTCTACCCGGACTCTTGTTGATATCTCTGGTGTCTCAGTTGTCCTCGCAGTGCGTTTCTCTCAGCTACCTACTCTATAATGCGTTGATCGTAAGGAAATGAGACTCTGGGTTGGCTTACTGGTCTGTTTTTCATTGCTTCTTCACGTGTTTTCAATGAACATCCAAAAGAACGCAGACAGTAGTTTATAACTTCAAACATAGATGAGGCTTACTAGGTCCAGTCAATTACAGAACAAATGTCCTCCCCAGTCAATAACTTCAAGACTTGGATACATGCAGACCTAGAACCATGGAAGTGCCAGATTCTATTGTTCTAATCGAACGCTTAGGTTCAAGTATTAATCATAAAGAAAGCGACATACAGACAATGGTACATGCAGACAAATCTACGAGGGAAATCAATAACCCTAGTCCGGAAGTACGTACAGGCAAGCTACGCAAGTCTTTAGCGTACCAGCTAAACCGAGTATAAAGAGCACTCACGCAGTATCTGCTGCAGACTTATTTATCCGAGGCTGGCTGGAACTCTGCTTTGCTTGAAATTTGTGGGTCTCTGTATACTCCATTCGGGGTTGTTTGCTTAAAGAAGGTACGTCACTGTGTTGCTATTTTACCTCCAAACAGTGAGAGTGATATCAACGGTTTCCCAATGTGTGTGTCCTCTTCATGGACTGATGAAAGTTGCTTGCATTGTACCTCTCTACCTAAGTTACAAGGTACGCAGCTAATATTCATACTTAGGTAATTTTTTTCTCTTCTTTTCACAACGCTTCATTATTCGCTCGTTACAATGGGTGAAAATTGGCAGTACTTTTCCCACTTATCATTATGCTTATGCTTAATTTCTTATGAAACAATACTGTAGAATTTTATTGAGTCAGCTTGGTTAAGACATTTTGCTGTCCTCAAGTAGATTTCAGCAAGTTCAAAAATGGCTCTGAGCACTATGGGACTTAACATCTGAGGTCATCAGTCCCCTAGAACTTAGAACTACTTAAACGTAACTAACCTAAGGACGAAGACACACACATCCATGCCCGAGGCAGGATTCGAACCTGTGACCGTAGGGGTCGCGCGGTTCCAGACTGAAGCGTCTAGAACCGCTCGGCCACTCCGGCCGGCTGCAGCAAGTGGGACAGGTTCATTCTTCAAGTAAAATTACGCTTTATCTTCACTCAACTGTTTAACAAAGGCATAAGTAGTCAAATGTTAACCTGAACTCAATCAGTCGACCACCAACTGATCCTGCTCTACAAAGCTAGTATGCTATACCGTCATGTAGAATTTTCCGACTTGACCGCGTAAAGAACGAGGAAATAAGAGAAAGGACGCAGATCCATTTAGTATTACGGACAGGGTAGAAGAAAGCTTGGCGTGTTGGGCATATCAAAAGATGTTGCCAAAAAGTCCACTTTCATGGCAACCTCCTAAAAGAAGGACCATGGAAAGGGTAGCTAAGGTGTATCCAAGAAGAGAAAAGGAAGATGATGAAGCTGAATGGCGAGCTCGAGGCGTTCAGCGACAGAGATGCGAGATGCCACGTCAACTATAGCACTTCCGTAAAAAGAGGAACAGTTAGAATGCTAAGTTCCCGGAAGATGCATCTTCATGCTGAGTGCTGTTGAACACCGCATAAATTTCTCACTGCTTGCTTTTGTGCAAATCGTATCTTCCATTTAAGTGACGAGTAACCCTAATATATGAATGATTGTAAATGGCCCACGATTCTTGAATTAAACGTACTTTAGTTAACTCTACACTATGTGACGAAAAGTGTCCGGACACCAAAAAAAAAAAAAAAAAAAAAAAAACGTTTTTCATATTAGGTGTCTTGTGCTGCCACCTAATGCCAGTTACTTCATATCAGCGACCTGAGTAGTCATTACACATCGTGAGAGAGCAGAATGGGGCGCTCCACGGAACACGAACGTAGTCAGGTGATAGGATGTCACTTGTGTCGGGACCACTGTTTCCGGTGTGATAGTGATGTGGGAACGTGAAGGGACACGTACAGCACAAAAGCGTACAGGCCGACCTCGTCTGTTGACTGACAGTCCGCAGCTCGTGGTCGTGCGGTAGCGTTCTCACTTCCCACGCCCGGGTTCCCGGGTTCGATTCCCGGCGGGGTCAGGGATTTTCTCTGCCTCGTGATGCCTGGGTGCTGTGTGATGTCCTTAGGTTAGTGAGGTTTAAGTAGTTCTAAGTTCTAGGGGACTGATGATCATAGCTGTTAAGTCCCATAGTGCTCAGAGCCTGTTGACTGACAGAGACCGCCGAGAGTTGAGGAGGGTCGTAATGTGTAATACGCAGACGTCGGTCCCGAGCATCGCACAGGAATTCCATACTGCATCAGGATCCACTGCAAGTACTATGTCAGTTAGGCGGGAGATGAGAACACTTGGATTTCATGGTCGAGCGGCTGCTTGTAAGCCACACATCACGCCGGTAAATGCCAAACGACGTCTCGCTTGTTATAAGGAGCGTAAACATTGGACGATCGAACAGTGGAAAAACGTCGTGTGGAGTGACGAATCACGGTATACAATGTGGCGATCCGAAGTCAGGGTGTGGGTATGACGAATGCCCGTTGAACGTCATCTGCCAGCGTTTGTAGTCACAACAGTAAAATTCGGAGGCAGTGGTATTATGGTGTGGTCGTGGTGTTCTCGAAGGGGGCTTGGAGCACATGTTTTCCGTGACACTATCATAGCAGAGGCCTACATTGAAGTTTTAAGCACCTTCTTGGTGGAGTGGTTACACGACAATATCACCCCTCTAATGGACTGGCCTACACGGAATCCTGACCTGAATCCTATAGAACACCAATGCGATGTTTTGAGACGCCGACTTCGTGCCAGGCCTCATCGACGGACATCGATGCCTCTCCTTAGTGCAGCACTATGTGAAAAATAGGATGCCTTCCCCAAGAAACCTTTCAGCACCTAATTGAACGTATGCCTGCGAGAGTGGAAACTGTGATCAAGGCTAAGGGTGGGCCAACATCATACTGAATTGCAGCGTTACCTATGGAGGGCACCACGAACATGTACGTCATTTGCAGCCAAGTGTCCGGATACTTTTGATCACATTGTGTATGTCTCTTTTCTTCCAAATTACTTTCTCCATAATCTGTATAGATTAGATTGTAAAAGCAGAAAGTCATTTGCAGTCTATATCGATAACAGCCATTCCATATTACCAACAGCTTGTCGGGTGCTATTGGAATGTACTGTACTGGAATAATTGCGGAATCCAATTGATGTTAACTTGTGTAATGTAACATTGCAATTTTGAGAACAACTCGCATCCACCTATATAACACTCAGACTTACAATTACATACTCTTATTTTATCAAACAGCACAGGTCGTGTTTTGATATCTGTAATGCAGGTTTAATATCAGTTTCTCTGTAGCACATCGATAGCTTGTCGGCCACATGTATTTTCATGAGTAGGCCTATAATGATAAATTTGACATACATTGCTCAGTAAAGAATTTCTGGTTTTCCTCCTGCGCATTACAATCTTGAGTTGAAAGCATCTGGGATGCCTCCCCATGTATTCTAGTATCATCCGCCCGTAATCAAATAAGTCATCGCCGTCTGCTTCTTCTGTATGTCTTACTTCAAAGCAAAACACAGTGCGCAAGTGCGTTTTCGAAACCCCACAATTATTTCCCATTGTGACGTAAAAGTTTGAAATGCTGCTTAAAGATGCCTACAGACTACCTTCGTAATGGAGCAAATGCGTAGCACCTTGTGACGCCAGTCTCGGGCTCAGCGAATATTCAAACAGCGAGGTGTCGACACATGCAAAGAAAAGGCCATAGTTCAGAAGTTCATGTGAGGTGTAAGAAAGATATCACATTGGCACCAAAGCTTACCACAGTTCTGCCCAGAGCCACTGTGGACGTGTCACAAGATTTGAAAGTCGTCACATACCCTATTACCCAGCCTCTTACCCATCTTTTGAAGTCTCCATGATGGAAATTCGAACAGTGACGCCCAGCGTTGAAACAACACGGTTTTCGTACGTGTGGACGAGGAAAAAGTTTCAAACTGACCGCCGCTCAAAGTCGATACGAAGAGTCCTCACGTAGTAGCATAAAAGACGGCAACGAATCCACCCCTACCTGCGAGGGGTTGACCCCACACATTTTGCTGGATAAAGTGTGATGAGCATTGAGCAGCAGGACGACGTTCTTGATAATATTTGACATTGCTTATACCCGCGGGCGCTTCAACATCCTGACCTAACAACCCAACTGAACGTGAGATCACCCCTTGTGGCATGGCGCCTTATGTCGCACCTGTCCAGAGCCCGTGTATCTGAACAATGACTCATGCGTGCACAGTGACAGATGGTCTGAAGCGGGTTCAGTCGAGTACGTAGTTCTAATTTACATTAGAGTTGGGCATCACGATTCTTTTTCCCGATTCGATTCCTACGATTCAATCTCACATTGCGAATCGATTCCTACGATTCGTTCACGATTCTTTCACGATTCATTCTAGTCTGCGATGGCACGATTCTTACGGAATGCAAAAAGTTCTACATCTTACTCACAGATGGCAGGACATGTCTGAAATTTTCAGTGGTGTTAGAATCGAACTGTGTCATGATAAGATATGCCAGAAATAATTTATGAGTAAACATGCATTTAACGTTACAAGTGTGATTCTCGATTTATACGTGTAATGCCTTGATTGATGGAAGGTCACGTTTGATTTGATTGCATCTATTGTTTTATTTCAGTATGCGAGGAAAGAGGAGTCGATTTGTGCGAAAGGTGGTGCAAAATTGCTTCCTTTGTTCACACGCATCCTCCACTTGACTGCCATCTGGCGGTCGTAATCATTCGGTACGACTCGGCATGATTCGGAAGTTGCCTTCAAAGCATAGCGTACTAAGAATCGATGAATCTTTGGAACTTGGAATCGTCACGACTCGGAAACACGCAATCGTTCTTACGATTCTTTTGAACGACGATTCGTCCTTATGACGATTCGATTCTTACGATTCTTTATTTAGAGTCGTTCAAATGAACGACTCATTCACGAATCGCCACAACTCTAATTTACATCCACCAGAGTCCCAGTAGTGCACAGAGACAGTCAAGAAACACGTCAAGAGAATGTTTTTGTGAATTGTTCTGTTTATTTCTTGAAGGCTTTTTTTGTTTATCTGTGTTTGTACAGTTTTGTATATGCTTTTAGTAGTGTGAATGATGCGAGAATGTGGTATAAAATAAATATGTAGTACGTTGTTGTACAGATGAACGCTGTACAAACTAGTGAGAAAATTTTAAGACAGTGTGAATGCAGACAACAGGGATTTTGTATCGTAATATGTTTAGTAAGTTTATGGTTAAAGGAAAGCTAATTCGATTGCAAATGGAAATTGGAAATTTTTGGTAATTTCCTATCGGACCAAACTGCTGAGGTCATCTGTCCCTGCGGTTCTAGGCGGAACCATGCCGCCGCTACGGTCGCAGGTTCGAATCTTGCCTCGGGCATGGATATGTGTGATGTCCTTAGGATAGTCAGGTTTAAGTACTTCTAAGTCTAGAGGACCGATGACCTCAGATAGTCCCATAGTGCTTACAGCCATTTGAACCATTGTTCATCGGTCCCCAGCGTTACAAAATCTAACTTAAACTCACTTACAATAAGGACAACACACACACACACACACACACACACACACACACACACACACACACACATTGTCCGCCGCTCGTGGTCTCGCGGTAGCGTTCTCGCTTCCCGAGCACGGGGTCCCGGGTTCAATTCCCGGCGGGGTCAGGGATTTTCACCTGCCTCGAGATGACTGGGTGTTTGTGATGCCCTCATCATTTCATCATCATCCAGGAAAGTGGCGAAATTGGACTGAGCAAAGGTTGGGAAATTGTACGGGCGCTGATAACCACGCAGTTGAGCGCCCCACAAACCAAACATCATCATCATCACACACACACACGAACCTCCAAGGGGAGGAGCCGCATGAACCGCTGCAAGGCGCCCAAGATGGTGCGGCTGCCCCGCTCGGCTGATTGCAAATGAAAATAGTTAATAACGTAAAGCACAATCAAAATATCAGAGTGTTAAATATTTATTTTGGTAAAAGCACTTTTCGAAAGTGTTATTTGTTGATTGGTTAATCATGAAAAGTGAGGACTAGCGCGGGAGAATAATGTTTTTTTTTTTTTTATCAGCCTTAAAGGAAACTGACCAATCGGAACGGAGTATTCTTCGCGCGTCTTTTCTCTTGGAGATACAGAATGGTTACAGCAGCCTAAGGAATCGGAACCCAGCCGTTCAACGGTACGGTCGCGTGTAGTATGAGCTCCGAGGGAAGTTACAGTTTGCCGGTTTTAGTTGTGCTACGTGTTTCAAAAATATTTTAATGTGAAGACATATTTATTCCAGTGTGTATTTTAGAAAGTATGATTTTTAAGTAATTTTGTGTACGAGAAGAGACGGTAATTCCGCGTGACATATTGAGCTGACCGGTTACTAAAAACTTGAGTGCATTAGACACCGATAAACTCAATAGTATGGCGAGCATTTTCATTTAAGAACAGTCCGTGCTTAGTAGCTGTTCAGATTTCGAGAAATACTTACCATAAATCTTGCTAATGTGAATGAAAGGGTTTGTGCATTACTGTGTTAAGATTAGCACAGGCTTGACAGTGAACGTGAACATTATCAAGGTTCAGAATACACCGAAGTTTTGCCAGTATTTCCATCTTTCATTCAAACTTAAGACCTTTTCCCTATTCTTGGAGTACTTACGTTGTATGCAGCCTGATGCGGGTTGCAGTACGGTTCCGACCGGCGATCTGCTGCAACGAGTGCACAGGTAGGTGCAGGTAATCGGCGTGCCGCCGCACCCTTTGGAGTGTGCAGTGCAACCGCTATTTTTACGCTGCGCTGTGGAACGACAAGGTAGTATTCGAAGAAATTTGAACGTGACCCGAATCAGTAGAGGACGTTTATGCCTTTTCAGCCCTCCAGTCTTGCGCACTGCCGTGACGTGATCACGGAGGAGGTGCGACCTTGATACATGCGTGAATGAACGGATCCCTCGAAGAACCTCGCCCGCCTCTCTCCTACCCCCCAAAAAGAAACTCCGGAATACTGTCACTGCTACCGCCCCACATTTGTTGAGCACTTGGAAAATGTACCTGCACAGGGAAATCCAGTTACAAATACATTTATTAAGTGCTTAACAAATGTGGGCAAGTGGCACTGACATTATTGACGAAATGGGTGAAGTTAGAGCGACGCTTCGCCGTTTTGTGAGATTTCAGCGCTGGGGCGTTGCGGTTCAAACCTCCATCGCGGGGGCGTCAAACGAAGGGGCAAAAGTGGGTAACAGGAGGCGCTAGGACCTTTTCATAGTAGCCCTTCCACATTGAGTTTGGGCAGAACAGTGGTAAAATTTGGTGTCATTGCGATATCAGTAACCTACTATTACAGCTCACATGAATTTCTCAGCTCTGGCCTTTTTTTTTTTTTTCGCGTGTGTTGACATCTTGCTCTCTGGAGCGTCGCTAAGCTCGAAGGCGACAGCGCAGGACCTCATGCTTTTGCATCGTTACAGAAGTAGGTAGTGGGCACCTTTGAGTCAATTTTCGAACAATACGTCACAATCGGAAATAATTACGGGGCATCGAAAAAGTGGTCGCTTAATTCTGCTGCATGATGTAATTTCCTTGGCCCACATATCATCCATTTGCCAAATTTCAAACTTTTGCATCACAGTCGGAAAGAATTATGAGGTTTCGAAAAAGTGGTGGTCGCTAATTCCATTGCTTGGTGTAGTTTCCATGGTCCACATATAATCCATTTGCCTTCTTACCGCCGGCCGGCGTGGCCGAGCGGTTCCAGGCGCTACAGTTTGGAACCGCGCGACCGCTACGGTCGCAGGTTCGAATCCTGCCCCGGGCATGGATGTGTGTGATGTCCTTAGGTTAGTTAGTTCTAAGTTCTAGGCGACTGATGACCTCAGAAGTTATGTCCCGTAGTGCTCACAGCCATTGGAACCTTCTTACCTCCATTTGAATTCCATACTGCTCGGGGTAGCCACGTGGTCTAAGGCGTCTTGCACGGTCCGCGCGGCTCCCCCGTCGGAAGTTCGACTCCTCCCTCGAACATATGTGTGTGTGTGTGTGTGTGTGTGTGTGTGTGTGTGTGTGTGTGTGTGTGTTTGTGTGTGTGAGCGTGTGTGTGTCGTCCTTAGTGTAAGTTAAACTTAGATTAAGTAGTGTGTACGCTTAGGGACCGATGACCTCAGCAGTTTGGTGCCATAAAACCTTACCACAAATTTACAAAATTTGAATTCCATTTACAAACATAATTACGGCTTCTAACATGTTCTTTAATCCTTTTTTACTGTCTTTTTGTCTCTCCTTAAAGTTCTCAACGTGCTTCTAACTGACCCCTTGGCAAGACGAAAGTTTCCGTTATAGACATATCAGAATCTTAGAATCTGAATCTCAGTTTTCTTTGTTGAAGCCACTACTAACAATTTTTGCTACAGATGAAAATGCAACTAAATGTTTGTTTATTTTACTGATTACCCAGTGAAGTCTTCAGTTGCCTTACTACAGATTTTCATCATAATTTTATTGTTGTATTGAGTTATGTTGTTTACGGTGTTTTGTTTATTAATTACTTTAGCATTATTGTAATTAATTTGAGCCGAACTTCCAATCTTTTGCGCTATGTCCTACCATTACCCAGTGGAGTTTAACGCCAGAAAAGCAATGATGTTTAAGTTACGTTGCATAACCCATAATCCTTACTACTTTTGCCAGTTTACTTTCACTAGGACTGATAATAATATATTTTTTTGATATGAAATCACTTTGCCTTACTCCTCTTTAAATCGTAAATTTCCTAGCATCCAGAAGAAGATGTAGCATACAGTACTTGCCTCTCAATCACTCTGTTAATATACATTACTCTGAGTGTGATTGAAAACTTTATCTGAATGTATCAAATATAAAATTAGTTGTAATTTTTCTCTTTCTTATTTAGTTCGCGACTTGGAAGTGCCACAATACCTACAGGGATGGTGGCATGGTATTACGAGTGGGCGAGTCATATTTTCCAATGTCACTAAACACAGTAGCTCCAGGTGACACCAGTAGTAGTAGTATGAAGACAGCAGCCATCGACAATTTCTCATTGTTCTGTGCCTGTTCCGACAGAGAGAATCAAATCACAGCAATGTTCAAAAATGGTAAAAGAAGCTCAGAAAAGTTCTAGATAAAACGAAATATTCGCAAGTTACATATTACGTATTTATACGTAATTCGTATTTATAGAAACGCTTGCGTATGTAACAGATTCTGTAATGTTTTTTTCACTTTTGTCGGCACCACTGCCACAAAATGTTTTAGAAATGACGACAGTTTCACAAGACTTTCTCAACTGTCCATAGTACTGTATAATATTCAGTTCATTCCGCAGTCGATTTGGGCCAGCAACCGTTCAAATGATCTTGAAGCTCCTTAACAGACCTCAGACACTAAAATGTAACAAGCGATGTCCCAGATATTTGACATCGTGAACAGTCAGGAACATCAAATTGTGCGTACGATGTGTGTTAGCTTGAAACGTCGCGGATTATATTACGGAGAAAGAAAGGCCGTTTGCTTTTCTTTAGTAAAGTAAGCGATAAATAAAAAAGTTCACACTGCGGTGACAAGTCCTTATACCTCCGAATATCGTGTCGAACTTCCTCTTGTCCGTCGTAATGAAGAAACCCGACGTGAACGTGATATGGACTCAACAAGTCGCTGGAACTCCCCAGCAGAAATACTGAGCCATACTGCCTCTATACGCGTCCATAGCTGTGAAAGTGTTGTCAGTGCAGGATTTTGTACCAGAACTCTCGAGTATGTCCCCTAAATGTTCGATGGGATACATGTCTGGCAATCTGAGTGACCAAATGAGTCTCTCGAATTGTCCGGAATATTCTTAAACCAATCGCGAACGCTTGTGGCCCGGTGACATGGCGCATTGTCATCCATTAAGTCCATCAATGGCTCCAAACCGTTTCCCAGTAGCCGAACATAACCATTCAATCAACGATCGGTTCAGCTGCACCATCGAACCCAACCCACCCCATGTAAACACAGCCCACCGACTCACGTCGGTCCCCTACTGCCATAGCCTATTAACGCAAAATTTTGCCACACTGTCCTTATGAAAACGTTCGTCGTACTTTCCACAATGATCTCTGCGGTTATTTCACACAGTGTTACTTGTCTGCTACCACTGACAACTCTAGGCAAACACCGTTGCTCCCGGTCGTTAAGTGAAGGCCGTCGGCAACTGAGTTGCTCGTGATGAGTGGCAATGCCTGAAGTTTGGTATTCTCGCGACAAACTTGACACAGTGGATCTCGGAATACTGAATTCCGTAAATATTTCCGAAATGGAATGTCCCATGCGTCTAGATCCAACTATAGTTCGGCGATCAAAGTCCGTTAATTCTTGCAGTGTGGCGGTAACCACATCGGGAAACTTTTTTACATGAATTATCTGGGTACAAATGACTGGACTGCCAATGAACTGCGCTTTTATACCTTGTGAACGTGATACCACCGCTCTCTGTATATGTGCATATCGCTATCCCATGACTTCTGTCACCGCAGTGCAAACTAGCCTTTTGTCATTTAGAATTTCCTCACACAAGTGAAACTACATAATTTTCTGTATATGAAAAAATATCGTAAGAAAATCCTCGAAGAGGCGACGGGACGCACAGACAGGAAATACGACTAGAGAAAGACCAAGATCTGAGCAGGCGCTTGGAAACGGGCAGTTGCGGTTACTAGAGGAAAAATAAATAGAGGGTTGCAGCTCCACAAAGCCCCTCTCGACAATACATACATATTTGTATGTACCTCGGCCAGCGTTTGGCAGTCTGCAAACAGCAGACCGGCAACGGGAGCACGTTCTGCGCCCGAGCGTAAACAAACCAGTCCGGCGAGCAGCCGGCAGAGCATTGAGAAAGAGAGGCGGCGAGTTGCAGAAGCATCGGTTACGAAATGGAGGTGGATCATGTGGAGCGGGGGCTCGTAATACCGCCGAGTTCCTTCTCCACTCTGCGGCAGGCGGTCATAGGCAGATGGATAGCAAGTGTTTGCGAACAGGCACCGTTGCTCCTTCAGCAATCTGCGCGTGAGACATAGACAGGCAACATTACCTTGTGAACAAATGCAGGACAGATTTCTAATTGTAATCAGCGTATTATACAAAAATAGTACGATTTGTTATGTCGTATTTTCATACTGGCCAGCTGTGATCATATAACAATTTCAGGTCCTCCACTGCAGTCGATATTAAAGAGAAGTCCCGGAGGAATAGAAAATAATAGACGAAGTAACGCAATGTGTTGCTGAGAAGTGGATGGGCACATAAGAGGTTGGAAACAAACTCACACACTCACTGTCTGTCTTACCGAGCGAGGTGGCGCAGTGGTTAGCACACTGGACTCGCATTCGGGAGGATGACGGTTCAATCCCGTCTCCGGCCATCCTGATTTAGGTTTTCCGTGATTTCCCTAAATCGTTTCAGGCAAATGCCGGGATGGTTCCTTTGAAAGGGCACGGCCGATTTCCTTCCCAATCCTTCCCTACCCCGAGCTTGCGCTCCGTCTCTAATGACCTCGTTGTCGACGGGACGCTAAACACTAACCACCACACTCACTGTCACACACACACACACACACACACAGGGTAAATCACTTAACACTTTCGGATCAGATATTTCGGATATGGAAGGCACTACCATTACAGGGTTTCCACAGAACTGAATTCTAGGCGATGGAATGTAAATGTATTTGGAGACAGTGCTCAGATTAACGAAAATGCTGTTCTGTACACAGTTAAAATTTTTAAATGGGACAATGCTAGCCGGCCGGTGTGGCCGTGCGGTTGTGTGCGCTTCAGTCCGGAACCGCGTGACCGCTACGGTCGCAGGTTCGAATCCTGCCTCGGACATGGATGTGTGTGATGTCCTTAGGTTTAATTAGTTCTAAGTTCTACGCGACTAATAACCTCAGAAGGTAAGTCGCATTGTGCTCAGAGCCATTTTTTTTTTGGGACATTGCTTATTGACTATGTTGTTGTTGTGGTCTTCAGTCCAGAGACAGCTCTCCATGCTACTCTATCCTGTGCAAGCTTCTTCATCTCCCAGTACCTACTGCAGCCCACATCCTTCTGAATCTCTTTACTATATTCATCTCTTGATCTCCCTCTACGATTTGTACCATCCACGCTTCCCTCCAATACTAAATTGGTGATCCCTTGATGTCTCAGAATATGCCCTACCAACCGATCCCTTCTAGTCAAATTGTGACACAAACTCCTCTTCTCTCCATTTCTATTCAATACCTCCTCATTAGTTATGTGATCTACCCGTCTAATCTTCAGCATTCTTGTGTAGCACCACATTTCGAAAGCTACTATTCTCTTCTTGTCTAAACTATTTATCGTCCACATTTCACTTACATACAAGGCTACACTCCATACAAATAATTTCAGGAACGACTTCGTGACACTTGAATCTATACTCGATGTTAACAAATTTTTCTTCTTCCGAAACGCTTTCCTTGCCATTGCCAGTCTACATTTTATATCCTCTCTACTTCGACCATCATCAGTTATTTTGCTCCCCAAACAGCAAAACTGATTTACTACTTTCAGCATCTCATTTCCTAATCTAATTCCCGCAGCATTACCCGATTTAAATCGACTACATTCCATTATCCTCATTTGTTAATGTTCATCTTATATCCTCCTTTCAAGACACTGTCCATTCCGTTCAGCTGCTCTTCCAGGTCCTTTGCTGTCTCTGACTGAATTACACTGTCATCGGCGAACCTCAAAGTTTTTA
The DNA here is from genome assembly GCF_023864275.1 of Schistocerca cancellata. Taxonomy (NCBI): domain Eukaryota; kingdom Metazoa; phylum Arthropoda; class Insecta; order Orthoptera; family Acrididae; genus Schistocerca; species Schistocerca cancellata. The sequence goes on from NC_064627.1 coordinate 213,384,162, forward strand.
TTTCTTCTCCATGTATTTTAATTCCTACTCCGAATTTTTCTTTTGTTTCCTTCGCTGCTTGCTCAATATAAAAATTAAATAACATCTGGGATAGTCTACAACCCTGTCTCACTCCCTTCCCAACCGACAGCTTCTCTTCCATGTCCCTCAACTCTTATAACTGCCATCTGGTTTCTGTACAAATTATAAATAGCCTTTCGCTCCCTCTATTTTACCCCTGCCACCTTCAGAATTTGAGAGAGAGTATTCCAGTCAACGTTGTGAAAAGCTTCCTCTAAGTCTACAAATGCTAGAAACGTAGGTTTTCCTTGCCTTAATCTATTCTCTAAGATAAGTCGTAGGGTCAGTATTGGCTCACGTGTTCCAACATTTCTACGGAATCCAAACTGGTCTTTCCCGATGGCGGCTTCCACCAGTTTTTCCATTCTTCTGTAAAGAATTAGTGTTAGTATTTAGCAGCCGTGGCATATTAAACTGATAATTCGGTAATTTTCACATCTGTCAACGCCTGCTTTCTTTGGGATTGGAATTATTATATTCTTCTTGAAGGCTGCGGGTATTTCGCCTGTCTCATACATCTTGCTCACCAGATGTTAGAGTATTGTCAGGACTGTCTCTCCCAAGGCTGTCAGTAGTTCTAATGGAATGTAGTCTACTCCTGTGTCTTGTTTCGACTCAGGTCTGTCAGTGCTCTGTCAAACTCTTCACGCAGTATCATATCTCCTATTTCATCTTCATCTACATCCTCTTCCATTTCCGTAGTATTGTCCTCAAGTACACCGCCCTTGCATATTCCCTCTATATACTCCTTCCACCTTTCTGCTTCCCCTTCTTTGATTAGAACTGGATATCCATCGGAGCTCTTGATATTCATGCCAGTGCTTCTCTTTGCTCCAAAGGTCTCTTTAATTTTCATGTAGGCAGTATCTATCTTACCCTTAGTGATATGCGCCTCTACATCCTTACATTTATCCACTAGCCATCTCTGCTTAGCCATTTTGCACTTTCTGTCGATCTCATTTTTGAGACGTTTGTATTCCTTTTTGCCTGCTTCATTTACTGCATTTTTATATTCTCTCCTTTCATCAATCAAATTCAATATCTCTTCCGTTACCGAAGGATTTCTATTAGCCCTCGTATTTTTACCTACTTGATCCTCTGCTACCTTCACTGTTTCTTCTCTCAAAGCTACCCATTCTTCTTCTACTGTATTTCTTTCCCCCATTCTTGTCAGTGGTTCCCTAATACTTTCCCTGAAGCTCTCTACAACCTCTGGTTCTTTCAGGTTATGCATGTCCTATCTCCTCACATTACCACCTTTTTGCAATTTCTTCAATTTTAATCTGCAGTTCATAACCAATAGATAGTGGTCAGAGTCCACATGTGCCCCTGGAAATGTCTTACAATTTAAAACCTAGTTCCTGAATCTCTGTCTTACCATCATATAATCTATCTGAGACCTTCCAGTATCTCCAGGCTTCTTCCATGTCTACAACCTTCTTTTATGATTCTTGAACCAAGTGTTAGCTATGGTTAAGTTATGCTCTGTGCAAAATTCTACCAGGCGGCTTCCTCTTTCATTCCTTAATCCCATTCCCTATTCACCTATTACATTTCCTTCTCTTCCTTTTCTTACTATCGTGTTCCAGTCACCCATAACGTTTTCGTCTCCTTTCACTATCTGAATAATTTCTTTTATCTCATCATAAATTTCATCAATCTCTTCGTCCTTTGCGGAGCTAGTTGGCATATAAACTATTACTACTGTGGTAGGAGTGGTATTCGTAACTATCTTGGCCACAATAATGCGTTCACAATGCTGTTTGTAGTAGCTTACCAGCATTCCTATTTTACTATACATTATTAAACCTGCTCCTGCATTACCGCAATTTGATATTGTATTTATAACCCTGTGCCGGCCGGAGTGGCTGAGCGGTTCTAGTGTAATGCCGGAAATGCATATCCTTCTATTTCAATCTATTGTACTACAGATTTTTCCTTATTTTGTTACCTGAAGATATAACATTTCTGTGTCTCTGTATATTGTAATTGTTTTACTATTTGTATATATATGCATTTATGTCTATTTATAATTGGTTCGTTTTGTGAATATTATTTGTATTTATACGCTGGGTCTGGCCTAGGGAATACCATGCTATCGAACGAATACATCGATAGGTCGTGTGGAGAACCAAATTGTTTAGGATCTTTGGTAGTGTTAACCCCGTCGCGTCGAGCGCGGGCAGAGAGGGACTCTGGCTGGGGTGGTGCAGTGGAGCAGGTGTGTTGTGTGAAGCTCCCGCGAGTTGCCGCGCTTTCGAGGTTTGGCAGCATGTAATTGCGCTCGACTTGCGATGATAGTTTCTGACATGGTGTCGCGGACGGGAAGCATTAACTGGCGCACATCAAGAGCCCGTTTCGTCTGGTGACCGTGTCGAGAAGAAGGCGCGCCAACATCCAGCTTCTGCAACAGCGACGGCCGACAATGAGTGACTGTCGCCACCTCCTCGATCGACGGCTTCAAATCTTCAATCAACCAACATGGAAGACTGGAAGCACGTAAAGTTTTAGAACTATATGGCAGACCTCAGCTTTTCAAACTTTTAAAATTGTTGCATCACAAAATTACAGCAACTTAGTATGAACCTTTGTTGCTCATTGTCGCAATTGCATTACCAAGCAGGGTCTCTTCCTTTTCCGGAATGAACCCGAGTGTCGTTGAAATTCAAACGCCAGCATCATTCGATTTCACTGCTTTAATTTCAAAGTTCAGTTAAGGTATTCATAGCTGGCTACAATATTCAGATTACACAAGCACACATTAAGAGTGCGAGTTTTGTTACCGTATTTTAGCTTACCTGTGACTGCAGCTCAGCTTGGTACGTACTAAATTTTACTATTGTTAATTGTTCAGAATCATTTAATTCAAGTTCAAAGTTAAATCTCTTATTTCTAAATTGCGTAGATTCAAGTAGCTTTTGAAATGATTGTTGAGGTAGTCCAAGACTAACCGTATTTTACTGAATTTTGATGTGCTTCAGAAAGAAAGCTCACTATTAACTTCAGTCACTAAATTAACTTTCGGTTTTCCGGTTTTATTAATTCTTTTGCTAAATGAAGTCAGAGTGTAGCGAAATTTATTATTTCTGACAAACTTTCAGTTTTCACACTACACGTGTCAACCCTCAGTTGCCACGCTTCTAGTGCTAATTATTTGTGTAATAACCTTTCCTTTTCAGTTACTATAGTAATTGTCCATAGGAATGGCGACCGTAATTTCCCCCAAATCTCGAATATCTAATTACCGCTAGTTAATTGTTAACGTTACGGCCGCACATTCACTTTCTTTATTAACTTTACCCCTTTTCAAAATTAATTTCCACCAGTTTCATTGGCATCTTTCCTTTCATTTAGGTGTAACCCTTTCCTCCCTCTTTACCGACAGATTAACTTCGGTGACGATTGCTTTTCCCAAATTTCCATTAGGTACACGCGGTTTAATTTTTCACTGTCATTAAGGTCGATAAGTGAGGGGGAGGTTACACTAGGCGCCTCAGTCCGGAACCGCGCGACCACTGTGGTCGCAGGTTCGAATCCTGCCTTGGGCATGGATGTGTGTGGTGTCCTTAGGTTAGTTAGTTTTAAGTAGTTCTAAGTTTTAGGGGACTGATGACCTCAGAAGTTAAGTCCCATGTTCTCAGAGCCATTTGAAAAAATTATAACCCTGTATTCGCCTGACCAGAAGTCTCATTCCTCCTGCCACCGAACTTCACTAATTCCCACTATATCTAACTTTAACCTGTCCATTTCCCTTTTTAAATTTTCTAACCTACCTGCCCGATTAAGGGATCTGACATTGCACGCTCCGATCCCTAATTCCAGTTTTCTTTCTTCTGATAACGACGTCTTCTTGAGTAGCCCTCGCCCGGAGATTCAAATGGAGGACTATTTTCCCTCGGGTAAATTATCCCCTAGAGGACGTCATCATCATTTAACCATACAGTAAAGCTGCTTGCCCTCGGGAAAAATTAAGACTGTAGTTTCCCCTTGCTTTCAGCCATTCGCAGTACCAGCACAGCAAGGCCGTTTTGGTTAGTGTTACAAGGCCAGATCAATCAATCATCCAGACTGTTGCCCCTGCAACTATTAAAAGGCCGCTGCCCCTCTTCTGGAACCACACGTTTGTCTGGCCTCTCAACAGATACCCCTCCGTTGTGGTTGCACCTACGGTACGGCTACCTGTATCGCTGAGGCACGCAAGTCTGCCCACCAACGGCAAATTCCGTGGTTCATAGGGGGGGGGGGAGGGTTATTGACTATACCATCCTAAAACTAGCGTAACTGAGAATGTCAGTGGTGTTTGTTGCAGGAAACGAGTGCAAGTAGTTAACGAGTTATCGTGTTGTAAACACTGTCAACACCGACAGCTATTCGTTCCATCCTGTTGCTTATATGCTAGGTCACCATATATTTTTGTTTTCGTTGTGTTGTGTGTACACTGCGGTTGCATTGCGACGGTCCTGTCACTTATTCTGTGATAGTGGACGTAGCAGGAAATTTTTGGAAGATGGTGTTTCGCTGTGCAGAGAAAGCAGACAGACTCATAGTTCATGGAGAATGCAGGAAGCATCCCATTCGTTCGTGTACCGTGTATGCCGAAAGATGTCCCAACAGACGTAACCTCTTCAACCTCTTCAAACAGTTAATAATTGTATGAAACCGTGTATTACGGCTGCCTACACCGCATTTTCCGCTGAAGTCCTAGAATCGCTGTAGCAATTGTTGCACGATAGACTGCAGCCCTCTATTGACGCTGGTGGTAGACTTTCTGAGGACACGTATTGAGACTACATTGCTTCTTTACGTTTCATGCCGTGCAGAGGAAATCCTTTCCACATTATGTCTTTCGTTTGTCCTAGGCGGTGTCCCATTTAACAGCACGACCCCTCTGGAGAGTTATTAACGTCAGTATAGAGCTGTACATACGCCGCCCCCATGTGAAATTCACATTCGGTTTTGTTACCGCGTAGAAGAAACAACTGTCCGCGTTTGCAGTGTTCAGACTACAATATCGCGTAAACTACTTGCACTCGACTCTTGCAACAAGCGCCACTGACGTTTTAATTTAGTCTACTTTAACTGTGATACTGTCATAGGCATTGTTCCTTTTTTTTAAAATAAGTACACGTTTGAAAATCGTAATACTCTGTGTATGGGCTACAAAGGCCTACCATTACAGTCTGTGAAATAGGGATATCAATGGCGCCTGGTGTCTTCTATTATCGAAATATTCGAGCTGCAAATTTTATAAAAATAATGAAGCGTAAACATATGATTGGTGTGATAAATGTCGTGTGACTAGGGTCCCTCGTAGAGTAGACCGTTCGCCGGGTGCAAGTCCTCCTATTTGACGCCACTTCGGCGACTTGCGCGTCGATGGGGAATAAATGATGATGATTAGAACAACAAGACACCCAGTCCCTGAGCGGAGAAAATCTCCGACCCAGCCGGGAATCAAACCCGTGCCCTTAGGATTGACATTCTGTCACGCTGACCACACAGCTACCGGGGGCGGTAATTGGTGTGATTAATTCATCCAAATAATATAAATCTTAATCACATGGATAAGACAACTGCAAATATTAATTCCAGATTTCTTGTTTTGGTGAAAATACACTACTGAACATTAAAATTGCTACACCAAGAAGAAATCCAGATGATAAATGGGTATTCATTGGACAAATAAATTATACTGGAACTGACATGTGACTACATTTTCACGCAATTTGGGTGCATAGATCCTGAGAAATCCGTATCCAGAACAACCACCTCTGACCATAATAACGGCCCTGATACGCCTGGCAATTGAGTCAAACAGAGCTTGGATGGCGTGTGCAGGTACAGCTGCCCATGCACCTTCAACACGCTACCACAGTTCAAGAGTAGTGACTGGCGTATTGTGGCGAGCCAGTTGCTCGGCCACCATTGACCAGACGTTTTCAATTGGTGAGAGATCTGGAGAATGTGCTGGTCAGGGCAGCAGCCGAACATTTTCTGTATCCAGAAAGTCCCGCACAGGACCTGCAACATGCGGTCGTGCATTATCCTTTTGAAATGTAGGTTTTCGCAGGAATCCAATGAAGGGTAGATCCACGGGTCGTAACACTACTGAAATGTAACGTCCACTGTTCAAAGTGCCATCAATGCGAACAAGAGGTGCCCGAAACGTGTAACCAATGGCATCCCATACAATCACGCAGGATGATACGCCAGTATAGCGATGACGAATACGCGCTTCCAATGTTCGTTCTCCGCGATGTCACCAAACACGGATGCGACCATCATGATGCTGTAAACAGAACCTGGATTCATCCGAAAAAATGACGTTTTGCCATTCGTGCACCCAGTTTCGTCATTGCGTACACCATCGCAGGCGCTCCTGTCTGTGATGCAGCGTCAAGGGTAACCGCAGCCATGGTCTCCGAGCTGATAGTCCCTGCTGCTACAAACGTCGTCGAACTGTTCGTGCAGATGGTTGTTGTCTTGCAAACGTCCCCATCTGTTGACTCAGGGATCGAGACGTGGCTACACGATGCGTTACAGCCATGCGGATAAGATGCCTGTCATCTGGACTGCTAATGATACGAGGCCGTTGGGATCCAGCATGGCGTTCCGTATTACCCTCCTGAACCCACCAATTCCATATTCTGCTAACAGTCATTGGATCTCGACCAACGCGAGCAGCAACGTCGCGATACGGTAAGCTGCGATCGCGATAGGCTACAAACCGTCCTTTATCAAAGTCGGAAACGTGATGGTATACATTTCTCCTCCTAACACGAGGCATCACAACAATTTGTCACCAGGCAGCGCCGGTCACCTGCTGTTTGTGTTTGAGACATCGGTTGGAAACTTTCCTCATGTCAGCACGTTGTAGGTGTCACCACTGGCGCCAACCTTGTGTGAATGCACTGAAAAGCTACTCATTTGCATATCACAACATCTTCTTCCGGTCGGTTAAATTTCGCGTCTGTAGCACGTCATCTTCGTTGGTGTAGCAATTTTAATTACCAGTAGTGTATATGGGCATAATCCTGTAAAATTATTGAATAGTATTATAATAAAAAGTGAGGTAAAGGTGGATGTTGTTCCATTGAATGACTTTTGTCCTTACAAATTTTTGAGCTCCTTGCGCAAAATTAGATTTATTTCTAATAATATTAATCCAAGAAGACGAAATGAAATGAAAATTCAAGGGCAGTACGTAATGTTACTACTTTAATAACAAAATGGAGTCAAACTTACAGAGACGTTGCACCTCCGCTGACCAGGAGACAAGCACTGGTCTGATTAGGAAGAGTGTCAAAATGCATTTGTACTCTCTAATGAGGCAAGCTGGTCCACAACTCGTGTAACTAGTTTCTGACAGGTTGGGTATTGGCACTGTGACGAAGTAGACCTCCAAGCTAGTCGCCCACACGGGCTATGGGGGTCGGAGGAATCTCAACATCAGACAGACCATTCATAGTGACACGGGCCCTGCGTGGATGACTATTGTCCTGCTGAAAAATAGCACCTCGATACTGCAGCAGGAGAGGTAGCATATGAGGGCGCAGCGTGGCTGTAGCGTACCGTTGTGGCGTCAGTGTTCCCTCAGTCACTGCCAGTCGCGACTGGTAGGTAAACCCGATGGCTCCCCATACCATGTCGCTAGGAGTAACACCGCTCCGCCTTTCCAAAACTTTGAAAGAATGGGACATCTTCTAGATCACCCTCATACTCGCCGCCGATGACTATCAGGAGTAGCGTAGAACCGCGATTCATCGTTGAGCACAGTGCGACGCCATTCATCGGCAGCCCAAGTTTCACTGCTATGGCAGCAATACAAAAGCAGCCGTTTGTGTTGTGGCGTTAATGGCAGCCCATGCAGAGGCTTCGTCTTGCTGTTGTTAGCCTCCAATCAATCGTGCGTCAACACAGAATCTTGAGTGGATTCCGTTTCTTGTCTCTGATAGCAGGCGCAGATGCACTTGATGCACAATACGACGATTCTCCCTTGTAGTGATCAGACGTTATACATCGGAACCTTGAAGACGTATGTGGCTGTGCACTTCTTCCCGTAGAGTCCAACATCAGGCCACTGTCCCACCGGGATAACCAAAAACTCTAGATACTACACGTTTCGACTTCCCGGCCAAATGGAGACCCACTATGAAGCCCCTTTCACACTCCGTCAAGTGGTGAGAATGGTCTCTCTCATCAGTGTGCGGCAACTTTTTATCGTCCACAGTGATCACTCAACATGTGACGCAAAAAAATGTTCAAATGTGTGTGAAATCTCATGGGACTCAACTGCTAAGGTCATTAGTCCCTAAGCTTACATACTACTTAACCTAAATTATCCGAAGGACAAACACACACACCCATGCCCGAGGGAGGACTCGAATGTTCGCCAGGAACAGCCGCGCAGTCCATGATTGTAGCGCCTGAGACCGCTCGGCTAATCCCGCGCGGCCATGTGACGCAGTTCCCGCCCCTAAACTGGAACACTAATACACCCTGGTAGGCGTTCTACCTGTCATAGAGAATTGCAACATTAATCATATACACACATGCCGTTGGTGTGTATGTGCACGAAATTACATTGACGTCCCACCGTGTCTTCCTGTACCGCACTTTCTTCTTGAGGCAGTCTGGTACGCAAAAGGGCGCGTATTTTTGTAGCTTGCTTAACACTCGTATTGTTTGTATCAACCGATGTACTGAAGGAGGTAGGTTTCTTAAATGGAACTACGTACCTTTTTCAACAGCATCTGAAAGAACTCGTCTATTCGAGCTCGCTTACACCGATAAGCCAAAACATATGACCACTGCCTACCGCGACACTGGATGCCACCTGGTGGCGCTGCGTGCACTTGACGCGGTAACAGAAGTATGTAAGCGGACAGACACGGACGGGGATCACCATAGCGAAGGTAAGGGCTGCAAATAGTTGAAATTTATCGAGATAAGTCTCTTTGACAAAGTGCCGATTAATCTTATGCAGTGCCTGTGAACAAGTATCTCGAAAACGGCGTTTCTGGTCGAATGTACACGTGCTACTGACGTGAAAGAGGTAGAAGGACAGTGAAATTACCACTAGGAACTAAATGATTGGACTCCACGACTGCCGCCCGAGCGGCCGTGCGGTTCTAGGCGCTTCAGTCTGGAACCGCGTGACCGCTACGGTCGCAGGTTCGAATCCTGCCTCGGGCTTGGATGTGTGAGATGTCCTTAGGTTAGTTAGGTTTAAGTAGTTCTAAGTTCTAGGGGACTGATGACCACAGATGTTAAGTGCCATAGTGCTCAGAGCCATTTGAACCATTTGACTCCACGACTCTTGACAGAATATGGAGTTCGGAGGCCTGTCTGCCATGTAAAATAGGATAGATGGTGATCTGTGGAATTTCTGCCGAAAGAACACTATGCTGGTGCACGCAGAAGTGTTTTGGAACACACTGTTCATCGCACATTGTTGAACGTGGAGCTCCGCAGTAGACCACCCCTACGTGTTCATATGTTGACCCAACGTCAGCGTCAATTACGAGTGCACTGGGCACGGGTCCATTAGGATTCGAGCGTCTATCGATGCAAACATGTCTGCTATTCGGATGAATCACATTATTATTCCGCTAGGACTCTGGTCGTCTCCACAAACGCCGTCATCGAGGTGGACTTTGGATCGAAACGTGCAGCATGCCAGTGACGCAGGCTGGTCGGAGCGGTATTAAACTATGGGAGCCATTCTCCTTCGCTTGCATGGGACCTGTGGTAGTAATTGAAGACACGCTGACAGATGCGAACCGCGTGCATCTCATCATGCTTAATAGTTTTCCCCGTCGGCGATGCCATCAAATGGTTCAAATGGCTCTGAGCACTGCGGGACTTGACATCTGAGGTCATCAGTCACCTAGAACTACTTAAACCTAACTAACCTAAGGGCATCACACACATCCATACCCGAGGCAGGATTCGAACCAGCGACCGTAGCGGTCGCGCGGTTCCAGACTCAAGCGCCTAGAACCGCTCGGCCACACCGGCCGGCACGATGCCATCTTTCTGCAGTATAGTTGTCAGTGTCTCTGAGGCAGAACCGTGCTACAGTGGTTTGAGGAGCCTTATAGTGAACTCACCGTTGATGCTTAGGTTATCTAATTCGCTTGATGGAAATACTATAGAACCCATTAGGGTCGCTATCGGTGGCAAACGTAGCGTACACCACTCAGCGGCCCGTTATTTACGCGAATTACATGGCCTGTGCGTAGACAACTAATGCCACACATTTCCACAAACCTACCTACAAACTGTGGGATCCTTGACATGCAGATTGACGTATTTCGTTCTGAAGATGGACAAATAAACTATTGAGCAGGTGGTTATAACGTTTTGGCTCGTCAGTGAATTAAAGTTGAAGTTGCAACGTTTCCCAAAGGCATCCGTGAAATGTCGTAAAACTGAAAGTCTAGAGTAGTCTCTTAAGCGTCGTTACGACCTCGCATCGAATCTTTAGACTGTTTACTTGTCTGCTCTGTAGAATTAGAACGAAATACGTCGTCTATCGACAGGTCTTCCACTTCACCATTCCTTACGTACAGACATGTACACCAGTAAGGAGCAGTTACACTTGAAACTTGCGTATGTCAAAGAACTATTGTCAGAATAGTACTGCGGTATAGAGATATCTCTTCCGATCGCCTGTGTCCGTCACACAAGTCACTTGCGCGTATTATTAGGACGACAGTGCAAACAGGCAACCCAAAGATCGAGCAGAGAAACTGACAGAAAAATGGTTCAGATGGCTCTGGGCACTATGGGACTTAACATCTGCGGTCTTCAGTCCCCTTGAACGTGGAAGTACTTAAACCTAACCAACCTAAGGACATCACACACATCCATGCCCGAGGCAGGATTCGAATCAGCGACTGGAGCAGTTGTGCGTTTCCGGACTGAAGTGCCTAGAACCACTCGGCCACCGCGGCTGGCGAAACTGACAGAGTGCACGGAGAAAGTATTTTGGCTACGACACTTATCAATCTGGCAGGTGGCGCGGGACGTATGGCCAAAGAATGTCGGGTTACCCAGAAGTGCAAAAGTGGTTCACACTTCTGATAAAAGTGGATCACTTCGCCTTATACAAGGACTTCGGGTAACTGAGCGCTAACTGTACACAAACAACGTGATCGACATTATTTGTTCAGCTGTGAGTGCCAAATCGTCTTAGGTTTCGTGAATGTTCAATTGATTAATAGGCCTGTTCTCTAGCCTAAAGAGAAAACTATGTAACTGAATTTTAATTGTTCAGCTCCATACGGCCGATCAGGGAGCACAGCTTGGTAACATATTCAGTAATTTTCTATCACAGAGCAGAGGACGCAAGAGAGTACAGGACATGGGGGCACGTGCTAGAGCGGATGCTGGCGAGAAGTTTAACAAATGAAATAACTGGATTACCAGCATTTATTTATTATCTTTTACTCTATCAAAGAGTATAAAATTTTACAGCGCCACACGCGTCATATGCGCTTGAATGAAGAATCAATCTCAAAATGTTAATGCAAGAAAGCACATAAACAACAAGAGAAATAGTTAAAAATGAACATTTATTCGTAAGTAGTGAATGGAAGATCGTGGCTGAATGCGCTTCCTACAAGTCTAATATTCTTTTCGCGAAACCTACCTCATCACCTGTATAATCAATGACTGAAACATGCTATAGGTACCAGTAGGTACCTTAATAGTACATAAAGGAAATAACTTTATTAAGTTTCAAAATATGTTGTAGATCGTTTTGATCCTGACCTGCTGTGTAATAGATCTTGGCCTTGAAGACTGGTTGGTTCCCATTTCTCTGAAAGTGCCCTTAGCGTGGAATTCCCTATGTCGTGCTCAAGTCACGTTTCCGGGTGGGAGCTTGGTGGAGTGAAGAGAGGAAGGAAGGGTCGGAAGGGTGGCTGGGGGTGGGGGGTGGCATTCTATAGGAAGACCACGCAGCCGGAGATTGCGCCGTGAATACCCTCAGCCACTCGCTCAGCGTGCGGAAGTGGCGACGTTTATGTGACGCGATGTGGAGGATCCTTGCTGCAGTATGTGCCAGACAGACCTGTTGCTAGCGTGCGTTTTCAGCTCGCGTTCGGACTCTGAAACAACTTCTATCCTCCAGTTTATCGTTCAGTAGGCAGAAACCCTGCACACTGATGCTACTTCTTAGAGCTGTGCTCGGGAATCAACGAAACTGAGAGAAAGCCAACGTTTGCCACATACTGAGGTGATAAATGTACTAGCGTACGTGTCCCTGTATTCCCTACACTATCCACTTTTGTTATTTTTACCTCCTGACGGCAGAAGAAGATGGAAACTGAATAAGTACTGTAAGTATATCCACACCATTAGCTGGTTATAGATAAATATCAACGGGGACAGTTGAAAATGTGTGCCTCGACTGGGACTCGAACCCGGAATATCCTGCTCACATGGCAGATGCTCTATCCGACTTTTTTTTTTTTTTTTTTTTTTGTAAGGAACCGCTGCAGGAGGAGGACAACGGGTAGGGCAGGGGTCGACACGCGAGGCCTGGCCATCCCGCCACCTTGCCCAAGCAGCGTTTTCGAGGATCGAAGGATCAGGAATAGGAGGTAGTGGGTTTGTCTATGTTGTTTTATTTATTTATTCCTTTAATTTTTATAACATTTTTAATTTTTTATTTTTATTTTGTATTGCATTTATGGATTTATTTTTGTTTCATTACAAAAAAGATCCTACAACAGCCGTAGCCGAGCGTCCGAGTCGTCTTCTCAGCTGTTGGGAGGGGTTCCCCCCCTATTCCGTCCGTAGAGGATCAATATGCTCGAGGATTCTTCTTCATTTTCAGCGTCTCGTACCCGGAACGCCCCAGTGAGCAGGAGGATCCGCAAATAATGAACGTAAATAATTTGCGAAACGGGTTCTGTACATCGTGTGGCGGCTGAAAGCTGCATTTGTCGTCATCAGTAGGGACCAAAAGTCGAGTATGCCTTTGTGAGCATCGCAAAATATGTAGTAAAGAGCCGTACCTTTTAGCTAGTTAACGGCGTTCGTCCTGGTTGACGGAAAGTACACGCCGTCGGGGCGCAATACGTCATCAGGAGGGATAGACTCCGGCAGTCGCCGCAAGAGTAACGCCAGCATGCGCTGCGTCAGTAGGCAGCCCTCGCTGGTCGCTGCGCAAGTCAGGCGGTGTACATGCAAGTCAACGACTGAGCATGTCGGACACAAGGGGTCGTCCGTCAGATGTATGGAATGTAGCCTCTGACGAGTAGCGAACTTCCGATTCACAACCACGTACCACAATGAACGCACCGTCGTAGATAGAAAAGGCGTGTGTACCGCTCGCCACCATCTGCACCAGGCAACTTCAGGATGTCTGTGTGCGACCGTATTGATAGGTTGCTGCTGTTGATAGAGGCGATAATAGTCTTTCGTGCTGGGCATCCGTTTCGTTGGAAGGTCTGACCGTAGGTAGTTGCAGTCAATCAAGAACTCTCTGACGTGGGCGAGTGCCGGTGAAATGTGTCCTACAGGAACCGGGGGTTGCAGAGAGTGTGGTGCTACTTCCGCTATCAGGGTGGCCGTCAGAGTGGCGTGGCATATTGTTGAGATAAGCGATTGCCCGCGGTTATAGACATGAATTAAACTGACACGGCCCGCCGGCTGCGGCAGTGTCAGGGTGGCGTATCGGACTTTAAAAACAATGCCGGCGCTTACGAAATGTCCATACACTGCCTGAAATCAGTCGGCCATCGTAGCCGTCAAGGGAAGGACATGCGCAAAATAGTTCGGTTTTGAGACAAGATAGGTGTTGACATAGCATGTTCTGAGGAGCATATCCATGCGACGCAATTTTTTATCCTGCAACAGAGCACGTGACTGATGTAGGAGCCGGCGGTACGTAGCCTCCGCCGTGCGACGAACATTGCTATAGAACTGCACTCCTAAACATCTGAGTACAGGCACCGCGTCAAAGGGCACCGCCGTTGCGTGGGAAAGCCCCTCTCCTACGTGCATGTATTTTGTCTTCTTCACGTTGATGACGGTCCCAGCGATTGCTCCGTACTGGCGTAGCCACTGAAGCGCCAAATGGATTTCATCCTCTGATCTGGCCAGGAACGCCACGTCATCGGCGAATGAACCACAACGAAAGGTTACCTCCTTCATGTAAATGCCTGTTAATCGCTGCGGTAGACCGTGTGAAGCTGGTTCAAGCGCCGCCGCGAATAATACACCCGACAGGGGGCACCCTTGTCGCACTGACCGTCCAACAACAATGTGACCAGACTGGTAACCGTTGTCGATCATGCGGGAGCGCACTCCGTCGACCAGTCGAAGGACCACCTGTGCACACTCTGGAGAGAGGCCCGTGTGTTTCAAAACTGCGCGTAGGAAACCTTGGTCGATGCGGTCGATTGCGTGGTCAAAATCGACGGTGACAAGGGCGCCTCGTATTTTGCAGGCCGTCGTCAAAGCAATTACGTCGCAGTATGCTCCCAACTCTGCATGAACGTTGCTGACACCACTTAAACATGTCTGATCGGTGTGGATGGCTTTCCCGATAGCAGTGTGGAGAGGCGCGTGGAGGATGCCGTCAAAGATCTTATAGTTGTTATTGAGGAGTGTGAATGGACGAAAGTCCTGCCACCTACAACCAGCATTCGGTTTCGGTACTGGGATCAAGATGCCGTCTGTGAATTATGTGGGGACAGTGAAATCAGGGCGGATCACTTCTTTAAACATTTGGAGCCACTTGTCACCAATAATGTCATAAAAAGTGCGGTAGGATTCCAGGGCTAAACTGTCGGCCAGGCGATTTATTCGGTGTTCGACGTGCCAAGGCCGATGTCAGCACGTCGGGTGTAATGGGCAACAGCAGTTATCATCGGGTATCACGTCCCTAGGGGCGGGAAAATTGTGCAACAGCTCGTCATAATCACGTACGTTTCGCGGATCTTCTATGCTTCCATGCGCAAGGTCCGATAGTGTCTATGTCCGTCTGCGTCGCTGCGCGGCCGCCCTCCTCCGTTTTTACCGCCATAATGAACTGACGTTTGCGGTGGCGCCTCTCACGCACAGTATGATAGACTGATGCCGTTTCGCCGGCCGAAGTGGCCGAGCGGTTCTAGGCGCTACAGTCTAGAACCGCGCGACCGCTACGGTCGCAGGTTCGAATCCTGCCTCGGGTATGGATTTGTGTGATGCCCTTAGGTTAGTTAGGTTTAAGTAGTTCTAAGTTCTAGGGGACTGATGACCTCAGATGTTAAGTCCCGTAGTGCTCAGAGCCATTTGAACCATTTTTGATGCCGTTTCGTTGCATTCGCGCACCGATGTCGACACCTTCTAGCTGCTCTGCCCTGATGCGAAGTAGACGAACTTTGATCCGTTGTACGCATATCTGACGTTCGGGAGACTGCGGTTGCGTCGCCAGCTCACGTAACGCTGTATAGTAAAATTACGATGTTGTCCTCTGCCAGTTCGATCTGTCACGCCCGTAAGTTCAAATGGCTCTGAGCACTATGGGACTTAACATCTGAGGTCGTCAGTCCCCTAGCACTTACAACTACTTAAACCTAACCAACCTAAGGACATCACACACAACCATGACCGAGGCAGGATTCGAACCTGCGACCGTAGCAGTCGCGCGGTTCCGGACTGAAGCGCCTAGAACCGCTCGGCCACCAGGCCGCCTCACGACCGTAGGCCGTCAGGGTCTTTCGGAGTGCAGGGTTGACACATCGCAGCCACCACAGCAAAGTGGAAGCATACAGGGGCAGGCGCCTGAAACAACGACGCCACGTGTCACTAACTGCTTGCCGACACGCTTCCTCGCGAAGGAGGGAAACGTTCAGCGTCCATGGGCCTCTTCTGCATCTTGTGAGTTGTCCTGGTAAGGTGATAGTGCAGATTTACGCGAGATCATCCGTGAAGGCCGTCGGCCAGAATTCTGCATCACGGTCCAGACGACTGGCAGAGTGGCTGCTGAAATGCTGGTTCACATGATTTAAGACCCATGTATCGCGGAGCGCGAGGTCACGTATCAGTACTTGTAGAGCCGGACATGGGACGCAATGCGGCATCTGGTCCTCGGGCCGCAGAACACTGTTAAAATCACCGCCCGCTATGTAATGGTCCATATTTCCTTGCAAAAGTGGGGCTACCTCCTCCGAATAGAAGACTGGCGTCACTGCGGTGCGGATTTCCCGGAGGGAGCGTAGACGTTAACGAGACGCACTGCGCCCAGTGTGAGAGCGATGCCTCGCCCGTTCGCAAGTGTGTCAAATCAGTCGCGTCTATGCCATCTCGGAGAAGGATGGCCGTTCCTCCTGCGCCATCACCAGAGTAGGCCGTAGATGATGTAGCCATATAGATCTAAACGCAGCTCAGGACGTACCTGCTGGAGAAGGGCCAAGTCTGCCGCGGGTCTTGACAGTGGAGTGGACACCATTGACATTGACTGTTCCCACACGGTATGACTGAGACATATCAAGGCAGTGTGCTGGTGCAAGCCCACGAGATCTCGAACACCACACAGCCATCGAGCCGCATTTCGTGCATTACTGTGCCGTATGATCCCCTGACTTGCAGAGCCCTCCGGGCTCAATGTCAGCCATGGGATCTGATGGAGGTAACGATGTGTGCTGTGCATCATCGGCCTTCATATCGTCCGCCCAATCGCCAAGAGAGGATTGGAAAGTTAGTGGCGGCTGGTCGCTTTCACAGGAGACCACATTTTGGGAGTCGAAGCGATGCGCCTCGTTTACATGGCCACCAGATGTAGGAGAGTCTTTCTTATCTTCAGGCGCCTTCTAGTAGTGAATGAGGCTACTGGAATCCGTTGCAACCGTAGACACGTCAACGAAGTCGATGTCTCCCACCAGCTTCACATCGTCTGGGCGAGTTTTGCTTGTGGGTCTGAGATTCGACAGCCACTGGGGGGGGGGGGGGGGGGCTCTACACCGTCTCGGTCATTGGGAAACGCTGTGTCCGATCCCGACAGTGACGGCGGAAGTACTTCTCTGGGCGGTATCACTAACCTGGTGTCTTGCTGCTTCGATAAGTCCCTCGTAGCACAGTAGTAGCGCTCAGTCGCCAGGTTCTATGTAGGTGGTGGTCCTGCTGAAGTGGAGTGTTTAGGGATGCCAGTTGTTAATTGTCAACAACGTTGGAACTATACTTGTTTTAATATAGAAATTGCTTTGTCACACACGTCACAGAATCAGTATGGCGGCTTTGGACTGCGCCGTTATATTCGACCCTTTACACACAATAACACAGTTTCCTGACTTTACATAATGATAGCCACTGGCCACGACACGTGGCGTTCTTATAACTCATAACTTCACTTTATATCTTGTTTAACACTGAAATATGCACTTGCGACCGTTCTTTTAGTGCCGTCCCGCTTACTCGACCGTGAGTTTTGCGTGGCTCCTCGTGACTGACTCGCCCTGTCTTCCCGAAGGACACACACACACACACACACACACACACACACACACACACACACACACATGTATCTCCAGTATCTCCAAACTTTCAGCCAAAGGGCGTTCAGATCGCTGTTGCTAGGCGGATCTGACGTCACGTTTGCGGACATTGTGACGGAAGTCTGTCTCGGAACACTGTCTCAGATTGTAAGATCCTACTCCAGAATATTCGGATCTTGCCCTACTAAGGTTGCACAACATAGCCTCCTATGATTTCATCACTAATGCTCCTTGCTGACGCTTAATTGTTAAATGTACATGTAGCCTGGCTGCTACTGAGCACTCCCGATCGCATAAATGTGCGTAATACTTAGCTTAAACACGTGAAGGAAATGCATATATGCAGTACAACTAAACTGACACTCAATATTTTTAGCGCAACGCAACCTGAATTCAATAATCCCTACTAAAGAATGGCCCTCACTAACAATAACATATACCTTTCATGAATCACTTACCTCACAAAAATCTTTGTTACTCGAATTACTGCAATACAGCGAGCGCCAATACTGCCAGCTAAATTAAAGATTCTAACTACTGAAGGCACGAACTACTGATAGGCATAGTTGGAAGATCAAAGATTTTGATAGAGAACAATGTATTTACCTTAATAATGTTCGAAAGTCATCATACTATATAGACATCCAGTCTTACAAATTTCCTATTTCTGACGCACACACGTCCAGATCGTCCGCTCTAAAAAGTCTGCCATCTCTCCTCACATCCACCACTGCTGGCGGTTCACCTCCAGCTGCGCAGCGCTACGCGCTGTTCACATCCAACTGCCCAACACTGCAATAGCAAATATTCGAACAATGCAAACCAGCCACAGACGACACACAGCATTGTCAGTGATTTTCATACAGAACGCTACGTGGCGTTACCAACATAAAAACCTAAAGAGCCTACTTAACAACTTGAGGTGATACACAGGGCGATGCCACTGGACAATGTGCAACAAGTGATTTGTGGAAATCTAACGGAAGTGTTTGGGTTTGGCGGAAGCCTGGAGGCTACCTGCATTAATGTGTGGTGCCAACAGTGAAATACGGAATGTATAGTTCTTGGTATGAGGGTACTTGTGGTTGGGATGCGGGGGGGTGAGGGAGGGAGGGGGGAGAGGGAGGGGGGAGAGGGAGTGGGGGGGAGAAATTACTGTTACAGTGTACTTTTGGAGCCAAATGAGTGGATTGCGTGTTTTCGGGTGAGAAAGAGCACTGGCAAACAGTCTTCGCTACGTGAGGTTACTTAAACTGGTGTCAATTTGAGCTAGAACATATGGTCAACGACTAAGTGTAAAGTCAATGAGTCGGATACGAGTTTTGCAACTGTGAAATACTTTCCTAGATTATAGAAGCGAATATTAAATTTGAACTAATATTGCGAAAATTTTGTGCTTGGATAGCTTAGAATGAAAATCGTTCTGTTTATTTCAAAGGAAAACAATTGATTTTCTAAAACATTGTCTGTCATACACAACTTGAAACAGGTCATGTCGACCAAATCATATGGAAGAACTGACAGCGACGTATATCGGAAGGCAGTAAGATCTCTTGCCTTTTGGTTTGGCAGTATTCGAACAGCCATTTCTAGGCGCAAGTAAATGAAGAAAGGCAGCGCGTTTTTGTTATCAAGTAGCGTCTTCATCAATTACTTTAGTTTTAATGTAATCTAAAAGTAACTGCTGATGTTTGATAATAACATGAAAAGGATTCCGTAGACAGGGAAAGAACCAGTTCTTGGGAAACTACTTCCATTGTGACCAAAAGGCCTTAAATGATCTTCAAGCACGTGTGTTCCAGCAGCGGTATGAATAAAATGATAGTAATAATGACGGTAAAAATCGAATTATCCGGTAACTTCACACTTCACAGTGGATTTTCTTGGACTAAGAAATTTGCTCAATTTGTGAAAACTCAAAATGGCTTTACTTCGAGCCTATGATGCCTAGAAGAGTCTTTACATCCTGCTGACATGAGAATAACATAATTTCCGCGTCAGAAGCTTACTTACATTTAATAGACTCGCATTTTTTCCACCGTGACTAATTTTGTAAGCTAAACACATCATCCGTTTCAGCACACTCTTTGCGGCTGGGAAATGTGGCCACAATGGTCTGGTGGAACAAATTATCACAGGTGCAATGCGTGGGTTCAGGAATTTACTTTTAGCGGGCAAAAACAGATTTATTTTACCTCTGGTAACCTCGAGAGAAAGACGTTATAATCCATAATCCGCATAAAACATCACGTTCCTTCATTACCAACTGAGCAGAGCCGGTTTACGTTGGGAAATGACATAGCGGAAGTCATAGCAAACAGAAATACAGTCGCTAGTAAACTCACTTACATAAGAAAATCTTATTTTATTTGATGAACCGATAGCCATTTAATGGAACAGATCTCTTATTTTACTTGTACTTGATTGAACTAGAGTCGTTGAAAAATTTGGTCCTGGACTGTGATTCGAATTCGTATCTCCTCTTTCGAGGATCTGAATCTCTCAGAACAGTATAGTTCAATCATTTCGATCCTTTTGCCAAGACTGCAATCTTCTCTAGGTCTCCTCCAAAGGATCCAGTACAAAAATATTCATACTTTCATTTCAAGCCCTATCAGATGCACACCCATCTGCTAGTGAAAATTAACGTGCATTTTTAATGTCTGTTCACGTGTTGCCAACAATTGCAATAGGTGTCGTTATTTCTGGTCAAACACGCACACATCTTACTGGTGGTGAGTAAGCAACTGATACTTTAGCTATATTCGTGGATGCACCGTAGGTGTGCAGTTCGACTGTCGCTTGGACACAAAACTTTCTATCCTTATTTTAGATTCAAACACCTAGCAGCTCGTAAGATAAACCGATATGTAACATTTGATTTTCCTTTGTTAACAATCCGATTACGTGTTGGGTTCGTATCTCCGTCACAGAACTACACATCTTTCACTTCATCTTTAAATGCATGCACACTTTTTTACTTCAGAATGGAGGCATATCAGACATCTTTCGTGGTTAGCTAACAGGCAACGAAAGGGTATTGATAGGGTTCCCGGTATACTACAAAAATTGTCGTCTTTTATTTTCAAGTTTAGAATTGGTTAATGGTATCGGCAAAAATTTCGGTAATTCATGACTCTTTATGGCTAGTTATCAATATGATGTGATTAGATTAGATTAATTCTTGTTCCATAGTTCATGAATACGACATTTCGTAATGATGTGGAACGTGTCATTTTAAATGAAAGATTTCTTTACATACCATGATTCAATTTCTTTACAACAATTATTTACACACACTCTCTCTCTCTCTCTCTCTCTCTCTCTCTCTCATTCTTTTTTATTTCTCTCTCTTTCCCTCTCTCCCTCCCTCCCTCCCTCTCTCTCTCTCTCTCTCTCTCTCTCTCTCTCTCTGTCACACACACACACACACACACACACACACACACACGCACACATTATTTTTTTAATTTTTATTTGTTGTGCTCGACTATCGGCGAGGCACGAAAACGCCTGTGAATGAGTTTCTTAGTTTTGAGTACACTTGCGAAAGAAATATAAAAACAACTATGAGAGTTACTCATTTATGATGCTTAGTTTGCAGTCAATTCTGAGTATTTTTAGTAACTACGCTCGTCTCTAAACATAGTTACAGAAATGCGAATCAGTCGCATTACGTATTCCAGGCCGTAGCAGCTGCGACTTGGAGACACCAGCTATGGTCACTTCCCAGCCCGCTGTAGGATATCGGTTCGTCTTCTTCCTGCTGGTACTGTAACTGAGATTTGGCAACAAGGCAACGTATGTTTGGCAACTCTGTGATCGACGAGTTACTTCCTTGTGTGCACGGAATTAAGCCTCAAAGTTCACTTGATTTTACCTGTCATTTCCATTGAATAATCTGTTATCATCGCTTGAGGTGTAACAAAAGATTGTAAACTTAGGGTTTTAAGCCCAGGAAAGTCGTTGCAGGTGGAAATCGCAACTAATATCGTCATTTAAATAGCGGTTTATGAGTTCTAGCCACTATTGGCCTCGTAAGAGGAAGCTCACACACATACCTGTTCGCCAGTTCTCTGATAACGTGCTAACTTGTGTTACGGTTCGCAGTTCGTCTCACTGACTTCAACGTTCTTACACATTCTGTGAAAGAGCTACAAGCAGTCAGATCAGACATCAATAAGGAAATCGCAAGAAAATACTTTCGGCTCATAGTGCAATGGTGAAAAACTTACAATGCTGCACAACAGGTAACTCCTCTTTCCGCTGATGACAAGCAAATTTTGGGTTTCTAGAAATACATAACTGTATTTATGAGATGCCACATTTGCATACCTCTTGAGTATGACACAGCATACCAATTAAACATAGACCACTTCAAAATCTAAGTGAGTAGTATTTTACTAATTCGTGTCGATAGGGGCATGCTTGTGTACAGATACTCAGTTTTATTAAAACAGACTTTCGTCGTAAGGTTATCGTGGGTAGTTTTATTTCATTTCTTATAATACAGTGCACAGTTTTCGTAAGGTTTCCTATAGTGTTGTTGAAACAATATTAAACATGAGAGCGAAATTAATCATCAACGATACATGCGAATTCTCTGATGTTGTCTATAACAGTCTGACGATGCACATGCAGTTTATTGATTATATGCATGTAGAAAACTTGTTCCGAGTTAAAGCTGTCAAATAATGTTTGAAGAAGAATACAATGGCACTAAAACACAACAGCTAATGTAGAAAATACTTTTCTGACGTATTTGGGCATGTTGCGCTCTCCCCATACATAATACAAAAGCTTCGAGATGCATCTGCTGCCTGGCTGTCAATTAAACCTGAAAAGAACAAAATGTCACACAAGTTAGCCCTTTTTCCACATGTGACTATTTTGGTTTGAGAAGTGAAGGGAATTATGTTCAAAGTTCCATTAGATCGGTAACTTCAGCAGAGAGCAGAATTGTGTTTAAAAAAAAATTAGTAGTAAATGTATTCGAACTCGCGGCATCTTATCCATGGTGCATGACACTTGCCATTACGCTACTAGCTGACACATAGGTAGAACAACTCCAGAGCTGAACAACAATTCCTCCAGAACTTCTGTATACCACAGCGCTGCGAGATAATGGAAATGGCCGGGTCTAGACCTCTGAGAGAAACAGTTACAGCTTTTCTTTTGCGTTGCACGACGTTTTTTACAAACAGATAGCGCAATAGAATAGCTCAAGTGGAAAGGAACACTTCCTATTTAAATTTCTGCATCCTACACTGTTGGCAGTTCTGTGTAGGTGGCAGTTACGTGATTTTATTTCGGTGATTACAAAATAGAATCGAATGTATGCACTGGGTAGCCGAGGCAGCTAGTTCATGGTGATTCGATCAACCAGGGAAATGAATATACTGAACGTGCTACAATTTACTACAGGGAGCTTGTGTGTCAGAATTCTCATCCAGTGTGGCGCAACTGCGTTACAATAGAAAAATGAGTCACAGAAAAGAGGGTTTGGTGGTCTGTTGGACTGATGGTAGGTTCTTATACCTATGGTCTGTGTTCGATTCCCACTTCTGTCAATGATTTTAGATAGGGAGAGAAAGATTCCATTCTCTTCTGACTACACCAAGTGAACAAGATATAATGGCAGTGTGGTCTGAAATTCACATTGAAGATGATATTCCTTCACTGCCAAGTAGACGTTAGGTTGAACCATAATAAAGTCTGGTGTGGCGACATGTAGAAACTATCACCAGTAACCTTTCGTATACTAGTTATTTATTTCTACTGACGAAACAAACGCTATGTATGGTCACAGGACACTTATTCCATCTTTTATCTGAACTTCTGTATGTCGATAAAATTGGTTCTGAACTGAGAATGCGACTCAGACCGCCCATAACGCGGAATTTGATCCCTTCGTAGCAATACGGCTCGGCTACAAATTGTTGTTTGTTGAAAACTGCAGATTCCTCAACATCTCCATATATTACGTGTGAATGGGTTCGAATCCTGGCCCGGCACTAAAGATTTCGTTATGTATTATCAAGCTCTAGCATGAGAACACCTATCTGCTGGTGGATAACAATTTTGATTGTTGATGTTTTTTCATTCGTTGTCAACACTAACGATACCTGACGTTTTTGACTCCCAGAGGGACACAGAACTATTTGCGAGATCACTGTAAGTTCATGATGTTATTCTGAGCTGCTGGTGGAGAAAAATTCGGTAGCTGACGTCTCTTTGTGTGTAGTCAACAACGATATGTGTGGGGCTCTATTCCCAGTGAGCACTGAACTCTTCGTCATATTATTTCTAGTTCGAACATGCTCACATGTCGCTGCTGGTGCAACAAACCCATATTTAACGTTCGTTTCCTCTAGAATATAACAGCGATAGGTGCCGGGTTGGAGTATGGAAAGGAAAAAATTAATGTTTCTTCTCGTCATTTCACTTAAACCATGTAGCTACTGGCAAGGAAATCCGATATGTCACAGTTGGTTGTGTTTAGATATCAATCCGACTAGGTTCTGGGTTCGAATCCCTGACCAACACAAAGCTTAACCTCACGGTATTTAAAGTAAGTTACTTGTAAAGAAGCAATATTTAACATCTCTCGTAGTTCGTTAACAGGGACAAGAGATGCTGGGGAGGAATTCGCGTCCGTTAAAAATGTTTGTGTTATGTATTTTAAAGTTGATATTTGCTAACTGATACTGTCTAAAATCGAGGTATATCACTCTCTGTATGCCTAATCACGAATGACTGTTAGTTTGCGTCAGTCACGAAATCTTTTCTTAGTCTGCCTGACCTGGATTTGAATCCATATGCAGAACGAGACGGTTCGTCGTGTCATATTCTCAACTAGCTGCTCGTGGATAACTTAAATTTTTAATATCATTTTGTGTTAAATAATAAGTACTGTATGTTACTTTGAAAAGGAAATCATGAATACGACGAACTTATTACGTGCATTACCTATCTGACGTAACAATGAGAGTGGTAACATTTCAGGTATGTCATTTATTGTAATAAGGCTTACAAGCCTTAAGGACAATCTTATTTGTGATAACGTGTTCCCTGATATTTGTAGCATCGTGGTATTATTTTACATCATGAGTTACTGCGATACAGAACAGTGTTTTCTAGTGGTGACATGTTGGAACAATTTTCAATAGTCAAACGACTGTACCAAGGAACGATTAGAGGACCTGCTAGACAGCCGCGTTATGCCAGTTGCATGCGAATCAGGTGAAATGCAGTTCAGGTCGTTCGGATACTTTTGAGTATGACTGTACCATTGCCCACGGAGATCATACTGAAAAAAAAACAGAGTTGCATGTGGTATGCTGGTGCGTTCTGTTCATGTGTGTTTCCCATTATTAATGATTTGGAGAAAATGAGTTGCAGCATGTGAGCCGTGCGTGGCTCGTGTTCATGGGGTTTCTTGCTTGACAGCTTCTCCTTACGAACTGTCGCCACCTTTCTTATTCAATTTACTAACGTCACTAAGTTGCTGGCTTGCCTGCCCTTGAGTGGCAGCAGCAGCAGCAGCTCGTATCGATAAGAGCACTGTCGTATTATCTTTGAAGAGACCGCTCGTATTTCCGGCTCGTCGTGTGTCGGGGGTTCAGTTGGGACGCAGCGCCAGTGAGGTCCGGGCAGCCAGTACACGCCGATCGCTGGCGACACACATGCACTGTCCGACGGAAGGAGACTGGAGCGAGAACGACCGTTGGTTGGTTGTTAGGTCGGTAGTCTCATCGGGTGACGTGTATTTGGTCTTTTGACCGTTTCTGGGCCTCGTCAGTTGGTCGTATTGCAGGGCGTGGCTCGGTTCCTTCCTTGTGCAGAGATGTCGGGTGGCCAATGGGCAAGTGTTACCTCTGCAGTGTGTGCAGGTCGCCGTGTCTCAGAGTTCCTAACGGTCATGGAGCTGAGTCGGGATGGAGCTGCAGTGAGGTCCTGACAGCCAAGATTCGCCCGACCGTTGCTGACACACATGACTCGAGTGGGGATGACCTTGGTTGGTCGTTCGGTCGGTCGTCTCATCGGACGACGTATAGTTGGTCGCCGACCGCTTCGTTTTCTGTGTGTGTAGACTTGTCATTCGTCCTTGATGTTCCACAGTGATTGCTTTTACGATTGTTCGAGTTTTTGTGGAAGTTTTTTCGTGGGACTGTGTCTAGCTTGTGTAATTTCGACTGAGTAATTATGTTAATGCTGTCTGCATACTGGAGTGGGCAGTATGTCGCTTGGGACTGAGCAGAAAGGAAGTCTCCGCGGCGAGGCCCTTAGCATAGTGTTCCGCCGTGTGTTTTCCTCGCCGTGCTGATGCTGTCCTGTACCGCTTGTAGTTCGACAGACTTTGGTGTTGTTCATATTTTTGAGTGGTTATTGTGCCTTCGCTGTTTTTAGACGCCAATTGTGAAGAAGTAGTGCTGCCGGTACCATCGTCCTCGGCTGATGTTTTCCATTGTTGTGCCGTTGGTCGGTGGAAGGGAATTGATTAGGTTGTTGGTCTGTCCTTCAGCCGTCCCTGGGTCGGGTTTAAATTCGATTATTTAGTATTAATTTTGGGTGCCTGTCTCACGTAACCTTACGTTAGAGATACCTCCTCAAGCCGATCCTTGGAACACTTCTGAGCACTACTGTTCTGTTGGTTTTAGATTGTGATTTTCTGTTAGTATGAAGTACTGTGTGAGGCCTTCAGCTGTCTATTAGTTAAGTTGGTTTTAATTTTAAAATAAGGCCTTCAGCAGACTTAAACTAAGCTTTCAAGACTGGTTTGTTTAAAACTATTTTAAAAAGGAAATTTGCCTCCATTTGAAGTCCTTGTTATCCAGGCTTTAAGCCTTGAGTTGTTCATGTTCAGCATGTGGCCTTCAGCCGAGCTTTTACGTGAAATGTTTTTAAGATAAAGCCTTCAACCGTCTTAAATTACAACTTGAAGATTCTTGTTTTAACTAATTTTTTCGAAATCTTTGTTTCCAGGCCTTAAGCCTTGAGTTGTTCTATGTTCAGCACCTGCCCTTCATCCGAACTTTTACGTGAAATATTTTAACTAAGGACTTCAGCCGTGTGCATTCCTTAAAGCTATTTAACAAAAAAAAAAATGTTTCAAATGGCTCTGAGCTCTATGGGACTTAACATCTGTGGTCATCAGTCCCCTACAACTTAGAACTAATTAAA
Source organism: Schistocerca cancellata (assembly GCF_023864275.1). Taxonomy (NCBI): domain Eukaryota; kingdom Metazoa; phylum Arthropoda; class Insecta; order Orthoptera; family Acrididae; genus Schistocerca; species Schistocerca cancellata. Next base: position 213,410,897 of record NC_064627.1, read on the forward strand.
CCTAACCAACCTAAGGACATCACACACATCCATGCCCGAGGCAAGATTCGAACCTGCACCGTAGCGGCCGCGCGGTTCTAGACTGAAGCGCCTAGAACCGCTCGGCCACAACGGCCGTCGCAATTTAACAACTTGTGTTCGGGCTTTCAGCTGTATTGTTTTTGAATCCTTTTAAGGGCATGTGTGATTAAGTGTTTTTAGGAAAATAAAGTTTGTATGTTTTGTGCAACTGACAGTAACTGACTTTGGCCCCTTTCCACAACCATAACCTGATCCGCACTGCCCTGCGAATCCAGATTTCAGCTTGGAAACAAAGCGCTTCCAGACCCATGTTCATATAACACAATTCCTACATATACGTGTGAGGAATATGTCCTGTAATTTGTGTAGCGCACTTTTGTCACACACTGTACATTAAAAAAAATAAAAAATAAATAAACGAATAAATAAAATAAGAAGGGAAAACGGTACTCGAGCCACCGTTCTGACGGTTACGGAACTTGTACAGCAACCACTTGACCGCGACGCACTCTTACATATCTGACACGTAAAAATTCTCTCGCCATTTTTTCGAGGTTGCCTAAGCAGTACGTTTTACTCCTTGCACAACTGGACTAGTGAAGTGCACAGTCTGAAGTAAATCCATGATCGGAACGTCGTGGTCTCCCCTTGCCATATCAGAGGAGAAGGTGGGTATATTATGGTGTTCAAATGCACATCGTACCGACTGAATAAGAACATCTCTGAAAGAATGACAAAGAGTGCCTAAAGACAAGAACAGTTACGCAGTTATTACCTGTATTATGGAATAACAGACACACCTTTTTTCTAGAAACATCAGAAAATGGAGGCAATCGAAAGAGGGAGACTGAAGTGTTGTGATTCTGTGACAGTAGAACATTTTGAAAAATGCCATGTCTGTTTAATATACAAATGCGTTAAGATCCAATTGCGGCCGCCAAACAAACTATAGTTTCAACAGAAATGAGACCAGTACCTTGGGCAGAGCAATAGCATTTGTAGGGTGAGAGCTTCTTGCAAAACCTAAATAAACGGTCATAGCTGTACATCAACATACTCCTAGTGGCACTGAGGTGCGAAGTCCGTGGACGTTCGCAAAGGCAGGGACCCGTGTGATATCAGGCTGCTAGCGGCGTGAGACAGGGTCCAATAGGTCAGGCGCGTCCTTTGAGTGCGGCCCGACAGGTGAACGCAACGCAACACAACACGACACGACACGCAGTGCACAACCAGAGCGGACAGCGCAGTTACACAGTGGCCAGTAGCTTATCGACCGCCCACGCGCAGCCCGCACGGTCAGAGCCGGTGGCGGTGGCGGTGGTAGTGCGTAGGCGTCGCCGTTTCCGGTGTCCGAGCGAGCGCCGGGTCCCTAATTTGAAAGCTGCAACCTTTGCGCCGCGCCCAGCGCCTCGCTGTATAAAAAAAAGGGGGGAGGGGGAAAATAACGGCTGCGAGGCCTTTGTGGTGGTTTGTGTGTATCTCGCGGAATACGCGGCCGAGTCCCTGGAAGAGCGCTGAGCGGCGTATGTAACAGCTGCGCAAACGCGTCGCGTGCTGGCATTTCGGTACAAAACGTCTTCATTTAGTCCACCCGCAGCACCTATTAAGTCCCGTTCCGAGTAAAGTGGCGCTTTCGTGGGACGGTAGGGCATTCTAGGAGCGCAGATATAAACCAAGTGCTGGAGCTCTTTGGAGCATAAAATCCTCGGTCGACTCACGTTACGAGATTACACGAAGTCCTCCCGTTCCTGAAGGAACCACTTCCGCTATAATCGAGGAGTTCTAGGCGGATCCTGCATTGCAATCCGATAAGTTAGACCATCCAAGAATGATTTCATTTCTATATCGTACAGACTGTAATGAGACGAGGAGCATTCGATAAGTAAGGCAACACGATATTTTTTTTAATCAGGATGGTTTTATTTAGGACTCCAATAAATCATATTATTCCCTACTCTTCTGGCTACAAAACCCTATTTTTCAGCGTGATTTCCGTTCAGGGCAACGGTCTTACTGGGTGAGCCACTATGACCACGTAGTACAACTCTCCCGGCCGCTGTGGTCGAGTGGTTCTAGGCACTTCAGTCCGGAACGACGCGGCCGCTACGGTCGCAAGTTCGAATCCTGCCTCGGACATGGATGTGTGTGATGTCCTTAGGTTAGTTAGGCTTAAGTAGTTATATGTCTAGGGGACTGATGAGCTCAGATGTTAAGTCCCATACCGCTTGGAGCCATTTGATTTAGTACCACTCTCCAGATACCTTGCTGCATCAGTAACCTCCCCATCACCAACGTGTTGTTTCCCGTCGAGTGCAACCTTCACTGGGCCAAAAAGGAGGAAGTCGGAAAGTGTGAGATCCGGGCTGTAGGTTGGATGACGAAGCACAATCCAAGTTTTTTGAGCTCCTCTCGGGTGCACAGACTTACGTGTGCCCTTGCCGTGTCATGGAGAAGTTCGTCTTTATTTTTGTGGCAACGAACACACCGAAGTCGTTTCTTCAGTTTCCTGAGCGTAGCACATAATACTTCACATCTTATCGTTGCACCATGAGGGAGGACATCAAACAAAACGATCTCTTCAGAGTCCCTGGAAACAGTCGCCATGACTTTATCGGCTTTGAACTTTATTTTCCGTGCGGAGGTGATGTGGGGCCTCTATATGATTTCCGCCTTGTTTCCGGTTCGAAGTGATAAACCCGTCTTCGTCAAAGACTTGACAGGATCACCCTCGTAAAGCGCAAGTAACTCTGCGAAGATGGCCCTTGGTTGCTCTCCTTCTGTTAGGCAGCGACGAACACTGCGGCCACACACTTTTGAGTGCCCCAGCTGGTGGACAAGTGTGTCAGCTGTATCAATAGGGACGTCCAGTTGAGCAGCCAGGTGCCTGATCTTAACCTTCGATCACCTCGAATGAGAGTGGTACGCCTGCACGCTGAACAGTTTTCCATGACGTTCTTGTGATGATGACACATGCCTCGCACAACGACTTACCGAGCTCTTGTTCACTGCCCGGTCTTCGTAGACATTCGGCAAGAGCCTATGAACATCTGCGCTGCCGTGGTTTTCAGCCAAAAGAAAGTGAATGACACCTTTCTATCTGAAACGCACCTCTGTTACACACGCCATTTTGAAGGCTATATATAATGCTGTGATCTATTGGTACGTTATGAAACTATAGAGGCTGAAGCACGAGCATTGCATGGTATCCGACAGCAAATTCCGCATGTTTCCACCCGAAAGCGATCGAGAAAAAGATACGTTGCATTAATCACTGAACGTCCCCCCTCTCCCTCCCACCCCTCAAACCCTCTCCGGTGTATTTGTTTGACAGGTTACGCTACGGCATATCCTCTCCCTATTTATTGCAGGCCACATATAAAATTACGTACTACTACCATCATTCCTCAGTTCAGTATACCTCGATAGCATAGACGTACTTATTCTCCACCGACCAATACGCAGAACAGTAGCGCTGTCTCTGTTATTTCACGTAGCTGCCAACACCTTTTGCTGAAGCTTTCTTGTTACCTACTGTGTGGCGTCTGTCTCGTGGTTCTGTGACATGTTGCGACTTTCAAACTATATGCAGGGATGACTTTGGTCGTTTAAGGGGTATTCTACTATACTTAATACTCTTTATTTACTTTTACTTTTAAGGACGTCTCCACTCTCCAGCAGTTGCCCTGTGTTCCAAGTCGCCAGTTTTCATGATTATGGCAGGCTTTCTATTTCAGATCTCTCTTCCCAATAATTCCAATTACTCCCACTCTCTGTGTTACTTTCGGCCACCAACTCGCCTCCTTCCTGGTGGCGACCATTCTAATATGGCTTTTGGTCATCGTCCTTCCTCCCTTCACTGTTCATTATGACACCACTTAAGAGCTCCCGTCTCAGTTCTCTACACTACTGCCTGTTCCATATCCATTATCTCCGTAATTTCCTCATTTCTTCTCCTCTTTCTTCTGCATATCTGTGGTGTCTTCCTTATTCCATCAATCTCTACTGCCTGTACTTTACTTTCTACCGCCCATGCATTCTTCTATTCCTCGTAATACAGAACCCTTTCTCATGTCACACTTTTACCAACTCTTGTTTCTTGTCCTGAAGGCAGATTAGTATTGATAAACAATCACAAGATGCACGCAATCGCCATAATCATCGTATCACAGAAGACATTCATATTCCTACACCTGCCTTTACTCTTACATACGTTACAAGCCAAACTGTCTATATTTGAACAGATTCATTGACACTTCATTACTTATGCAGCCCCATTATGACGGCGTTGTATTCTATTTCCGATTCCTGTAGAGGCCCCTTTGCCACTGCCTTGAGATTGATATCAATGTTGACGTTGCTGATTATGCTTTTCAGAGGACTTAACATCTAATACCATCGGTTCTCTGTTGATCCTCTACGACTGAGTTCGTGTACCCAGACTGTCTGCAGTGGTGCCTGAGGCGAGATGTGTGTTCCAGTCCTGTTTTCTCCTAGCTCGATGTGGGAAACTGCCTAAAGACAACATCCAAGCCGTCTGGCATACGAGCCCTCATCGTTACTCCCCCAGGCTTATTCAAACGGGAGCCAGCGCGCCTCCGCGTCCCGAAAATGGGTTCTTAGATGTGCAGTATTATATGGAAGGTCTATTGACAGTGTTATAACTTTGAACTCTATACACTTTGGTAAACTTTCGTACGTGATCAGTTTCACGTTTCGATCCCTATCCAATGTCACTACTGTGTCGGTTGGTATCCCTTCGGCGCTTTTGAATTCGTGTCGTCGTCATCTACGGTAATTGTTCCTCAGACTCTTTCACACCCTGCTGGCGGGTGGCACTGTCGACATCAGGACATTGGGAGCTCCAACGTCAGGCGCGTAATGGGGCCCCTTAGGGATATGGCAGCAAGGGAGGGGAAGAAAACCAAAGTGCACTCCGTGTGCATACCGGGGGGAGTCATTCCAGATGTGGAAAGGGTCCTTCCGGATGCCATGAAGGGTACAGGGTGCACCCATCTGCAGGTGGTCGCTCATGTCGGCACCAATGATGTGTGTCGCTATGGATCGGAGGAAATCCTCTCTGGCTTCCGGCGGCTATCTGATTTGGTGAAGACTGCCAGTCTCGCTAGCGGGATGAAAGCAGAGCTCACCATCTGCAGCATCGTCGACAGGACTGACTGCGGACCTTTGGTACAGAGCCGAGTGGAGGGCCTGAATCAGAGGCTGAGACGGTTCTGCGACCGTGTGGGCTGCAGATTCCTCGACTTGCGCCATAGGGTGGTGGGGTTTCGGCTTCCGCTGGATAGGTCAGGAGTCCAATACACGCAACAAGCGGCTACACGGGTAGCAGGGGTTGTGTGGCGTGGGCTGGCCGTTTTTTTAGGTTAGATGGCCTCGGGCAAGTGCAGAAACGGCAACAGCCTCAACGGGTGCGGGGCAAAGTCAGGACATGCGGGGACCAAGCAGCAATCGGTATTGTAACTGTAAACTGTCGAAGCTGCATTGGTAAAGTACCGGAACTTCAAGCGCTGATAGAAAGCACCGAAGCTGAAATCGTTATAGGTACAGAAAGCTGGCTGAAGCCAGAGATAAATTCTGCCGAAATTTTTACAAAGGCACAGACGGTGTTTAGAAAGGGTAGATTGCATGCAACCGGTGGTGGCGTGTTTGTCGCTGTTAGTAGTAGTTTATCCTGTAGTGAAGTAGAAGTGGATAGTTCCTGTGAATTATTATGGGTGGAGGTTACACTCAACAACCGAGCTAGGTTAATAATTGGCTCCTTTTACCGACCCCCAGACTCAGCAGCATTAGTGGCAGAACAACTGAGAGAAAATTTGGAATACATTTCACATAAATTTTCTCAGCATGTTATGGTCTTAGGTGGAGATTTCAATTTACCAGATATAGACTGGGACACTCAGATGTTTAGGACGGGTGGTAGGGACAGAGCATCGAGTGACATTATACTGAGTGCACTATCCGAAAACTACCTCGAGCAATTAAACAGAGAACCGACTCGTGGAGATAACATCTTGGACCTACTGATAACAAACAGACCCGGACTTTTCGACTCTGTAAGTGCAGAACAGGGAATCAGTGATCATAAGGCCGTTGCAGCATCCCTGAATATGGAAGTTAATAGGAATATAAAAAAGGGGAGGAAGGTTTATCTGTTTAGCAAGAGTAATAGAAGGCAGATTTCAGACTACCTAACAGATCAAAACGAAAATTTCTGTTCCGACACTGACAATGTTGAGTGTTTATGGAAAAAGTTCAAGGCAATCGTAAAATGCGTTTTAGACAGGTACGTGCCAAGTAAAACTGTGAGGGACGGGAAAAACCCACCATGGTACAACAACAAAGTTAGGAAACTACTACAAAAGCAAAGAGACCTTCACTCCAAGTTTAAACGCAGCCAAAACCTCTCAGACAAACAGAAGCTAAACGATGTCAAAGTTAGCGTAAGGAGGGCTATGCGTGAAGCGTTCAGTGAATTCGAAAGTAAAATACTAGGTACCGACTTGACAGAAAATCCTAGGAAGTTCTGGTCTTACGTTAAATCAGTAAGTGGCTCGAAACATCATGTCCAGGCACTCCGGGATGATGATGGCATTGAAACAGGGGATGACAAGCGTAAAGCTGAAATACTAAACACCTTTTTCCAAAGCTGTTTCACAGAGGAAGACCGCACTGCAGTTCCTTCTCTAAATCCTCGCACCAACGAAAAAATGGCTGACATCGAAATAAGTGTCCAAGGAATAGAAAAGCAACTGGAATCACTCAACAGAGGAAAGTCCACTGGACCTGACGGGATACCAATTCGATTCTACACAGAGTACGCGAAAGAACTTGCCCCCCTTCTAACAGCCGTGTACCGCAAGTCTCTAGAGGAACAGAAGGTTCCAAATGATTGGAAAAGAGCACAGGTAGTCCCAGTCTTCAAGAAGGGTCGTCGAGCAGATGCGCAAAACTATAGACCTATATCTCTGACGTCGATCTGTTGTAGAATTTTAGAACATGTGTTTTGCTCGAGTATCATGTTGTTTTTGGAAACTCAGAATCTACTATGTAGGAATCAACATGGATTCCGGAAACAGCGATCGTGTGAGACCCAACTCGCTTTATTTGTTCATGAGACCCAGAAAATATTAGATACAGGCTCCCAGGTAGATGCTATTTTTCTTGACTTCCGGAAGGCGTTCGATACAGTTCCGCACTGTCGCCTGATAAACAAAGTAAGAGCCTACGGAATATCAGACCAGCTGTGTGGCTGGATTGAAGAGTTTTTAGCAAACAGAACACAGCATGTTGTTATCAACGGAGAGACGTCTACAGACATTAAAGTATCCTCTGGCGTGCCACAGGAGAGTGTTATGGGACCATTGCTTTTCACAATATATATAAATGACCTAGTAGATAGTGTCGGAAGTTCCATGCGGCTTTTCGCGGATGATGCTGTAATATACAGAGAAGTTGCAGCATTAGAAAATTGTAGCGAAACGCAGGAAGATCTGCAGCGGATAGGCACTTGGTGCAGGGAGTGGCAACTGACCCTTAACATAGACGACTGTAATGTATTGCGAATACATAGAAAGAAGGATCCTTTATTGTATGATTATATGATAGCGGAACAAACACTGGTAGCAGTTACTTCTGTAAAATATCTGGGAGTATGCGTGCGGGACGATTTGAAGTGGAATGATCATATAAAATTAATTGTTGGTAAGGCGGGTACCAGGTTGAGATTCATTGGGAGAGTCCTTAGAAAATGTAGTCCATCAACAAAGGAGGTGGCTTACAAAACACTCGTTCGACCTATACTTGAGTATTGCTCATCAGTGTGGGATCCGTACCAGATCGGGTTGACGGAAGAGATAGAGAAGATCCAAAGAAGAGCGGCGCGTTTCGTCACAGGGTTATTTGGTAATCGTGATAGCGTTACGGAGATGTTTAACAAACTCAAGTGGCAGACTCTGCAAGAGAGGCGCTCTGCATCGCGGTGTAGCTTGCTCGCCAGGTTTCGAGAGGGTGCGTTTCTGGATGAGGTATCGAATATATTGCTTCCCCCTACTTATACCTCCCGAGGAGATCACGAATGTAAAATTAGAGAGATTAGAGCGCGCACAGAGGCTTTCAGACAGTCGTTCTTCCCGCGAACCATACGCGACTGGAACAGGAAAGGGAGGTAATGACAGTGGCACGTAAAGTGCCCTCCGCCACACACCGTTGGGTGGCTTGCGGAGTATAAATATAGATGTAGAAGTCATGGAGTGTGAACCGCCGTCGTGGAGAGCTTCAGTGATAACTGGTGGGTTTGGTTCCCTGGAGGCTTCGGTAAAAGGTTTACTTCTGATTACTGCTTAACCACCGTCGCTTGATCTGTTCGTTATCAAGCAACAGACCAGTGTAGTCCGTTGTTAACGGATGGTGCTGATTTGCTAGCGTCCGTTGGTGGAGAGTTTACTGGTGTGTGCAATCTACTCGAGTTGCGAATCAATTACGTTCACATTCCATTACAAGAAGAGAAGCGTCGGAGGGCACACTGCCATGAAGAATAACCTTGCCTTTATTGCTGCAGCGTGTGACACTAATATCTGATTGGAATAATGACGTTAGTTAGTGTTTAACTGGTTCCACTTGTGCTCGAGTGTGGATTAACGCTTTGTCCACGTAGTTGACCTGTGGTTCCTAATGTTACGGTGTTGTGAGCGCCTACTAATGGAACGTTTTTACTTAATACCTACTTTGTTTAACCATTAAATCGAAAGGGAGTTGAAGGGACGACCCAATAAAGTGAACATTTCAATTCCAATGTGTTTATTAACTACCAAAAACAATCTCACATAAAAATTGACAGACGCCAATCAGGCAAGAATATTTGCGAAACACTCATTACATAAAACCATAAGCAAGTTAATAAATCATTAGCCAACGATCTCCCATAAACATTGAGAAACGCCACTACGGCTGAAAATGGCTCTGAGCACTATGCGACTTAACTTCTGAGGTCATCAGTCGCCTAGAACTTAGAACTAATTAAACCTAACTAACCTAAGGACATCAGACATCCATGCCCGAGGCAGGATTCGAACCTGCGACCGTAGCGGTCGTTCGGTTCCAGACTGTAGCGCCTAGAACCGCACGGCCATTCCGGCCGGCACTACGGCTGAATTTGACCATAACTTTAATAAAACAATAAAGACCCTTTCAGTTCTGTTACTTTAATATTATTTGTAAAATAACAGTGGACACACAGCCTGAATTTTAACACGAATACTTAGAACATATTTATTAAAACGTAACTTGGGCAATCTTGCATATTACTAGAGAACCTTGCAGAGCGAACCACGAAATTATTCAAATGCCCATTGGCTTGTAAGATGGGCTTCTAGGGCATAGAAAGTTACAACTTTGTACAATCATAAATGTTTAACAACGGAAGTAAGGCCCAAGGCTGTAAGGCCAAAGTTTAGCCACGAACGGTAGAAACGACTGAGGGAAGTAATACTTAACCTCGAACCAAGACGTGGCTCCGTTTGCAACCGCACATCTGGTAAGCCACCGAAATGTGAACGCAGCAAACGCTGCCGAAGAGGAACACACGATCTCAGGCGAAGTCCACCGCCCGTAAGCCAGACTTGTAATCTAAAGGGTTCGGTTACCCGCTGCCTCACTCACTGAAACACAGACCACACGCGACAACAGGAGGCAAAAAAAAACTTTTCTTAACTTTAACATTCAAGATTGACCAGTAAAGTAACACTAAAAACAAGGCTAAACAACAACTAAATTCACTCGCAAGTCCTTTCTTTAAGTGAAACAGCACCTGCTAAACAAACACTAAGAGTGGCAAATGAACTGGCTCTCGAGAACCGTCACTTACTAGAACTTACTGACACACATATTGGCCACCTTAAGTGGGCCTGCAAAGCTCAGTAACCTTTAGAAATAAAAACTCAGATTGTCCGCAGAGGACATATTGACATGGATTAACCGATATCGTAAGCAAATTACACACTTGCTAATAATAGCTAATGAGCTAACATTATGCAGATCTATCAATATTATGCGGAAGCAGAGCACACGCTTAGTAAGAGGCATCAAATGAAATCGAACGCACGTAACATCACGCTTCCGGCAACGTCTTACTTTCCCAAGAGCGATCACAATCACACTTAAATAAGCGCACTAAGTAATTAGAGTACTTAACCGCGTGTGTTGATGCTGGGGCGATTTTGCGAAGATGTCAGACCATCAATTCGCAAGACCTTAACAGCGTGGCCCTCCAAGGAAGCGGGCACATCCACAGCTAACGAGGTTGCTGCAGAATGCACAGCGCCGGCCAGCTCCCGCCGCCTCCAGTATAACCACGTGACAACCGCCGCCCGGCCTCAGTCACGCCGTCTTCACTTCTGCCCGCCAGCCAATCGCCGACTCGCGCACCGCCGCTTTCCGCTCTCAGAGCGTTGTTCCCGTTACTCGCTGTCGGCACTCGCTTATATCACGAGCCGGCACAAGCTCCAAGACAAACCTCTGTCTAGAAAATCGATCGTACTCATGTCAGAGATACACGCCTCAACTACCATAAAGGGTTGGTGTTTTTTTGAAGTTGTCAATCTTATTATTCAGCAATTGACAATCTGAGTGAAAATCACTTGATTTCGGTTGGGTTATGAGGCAGTGGTCCTTGTAGTGTGGAGGGCTTGCTGTGAGTTTGAATTATCTTGTCGGGCGTGGGTTTTATTGTTATTGAGCGGCATTTGTTTGACTTCAAATTCTAGTGCCGCATAACTGTACCGTCTGTAGCGTGGCACCTTAAGGATGGTAGTTATACTAACCGTAACTAAGTAATGGTGCACCACTGTTTGATCTAAGTCGTACGTCGACCATAGTTACTGTTCTGGGTACGATCGCTTTCAAGGTATTAACCAGAAGTACACACTTCATACTATTCGAAGGCACACAACAACCAACATAAACCATACGTATGCATTCTTATTAAGACACAAAGTAGTGTGTGTGTGTGTGTGTATGTGTGTGTGTGTGTATGTGTGTGTGGAGGGGCTGTGTTGTTCGTGATTGTACGGCGCTGGCACTGTGGTTTGAAAATAGTATTCCCTTGTATGGCCCAGGCTTATGAACGTTACTTACATTACTAATCTCATATTTGTCTGTTTTTATGGACCTAATGGTCGTAATTATACAATGTAGCCTATGTTATTGACTTCGCGTAGGTTTTATTTAACACTTTTGAACAGTAGCCAAACCTGCCTTGGGTACTTTAGAAATTACACTGATCAGTCAGAACATTCTGACTACCTACCTGACAGCCGGTGTGTCCAATTTTGGTGAGGATAACAGCGACGACGCGCCAAGGTGTGGAAGCAACGAGGCCTTGGTAGTTTGGTGGAGGGAGTTGGCACCATGTCTGCATGCACAAGTCACCTAAACCCGTAAATTCAGGGCAAGGGGCCGATGAGTCCTGACTCCACGATCAATCACATCCCAGGAGTGTTCGATCGAGTTCAGATCTGGCACATCACTGGAACTAGCAGCTGTATTCCACGAATCACTCCATCATACTCCTGGTCTTGTAACATGACGCCATTATCTTTTTGAAAAGCAGCACTGCAGCCGGGAAACATGTTCGTTATGAAGTAGTGTACCTGGTCTGCAGGCAGCGTATGAAGCTCCTTGGCCATCATGGTGCCTTCCGCGAGCCCCACCGGATCGATGGATGCCCATGTTAATGTTCGAAGCAGACGACATGAATTAAAATTTGTGCTCCGGCCAGGACTCGAACCTGGGTTTTCTTGCTCGCTAGGCAGAAATGATAACCATTAGACCATCGCAGTATTATGGTCAAAATTCCTGCACGAACTACCTAAGCTGGGTGCCTTCCCCAACACAAACTTCAGTTAATTTTTCCCTTACATATTTTCACTACTGCCATGGTTCTCCGATATTGCCAAGCGTCCCAGCATTAGACGTAATGGGACGTCCTTGTAGCATTTGGTGATGTTATAGATCTTATAATTTACCCTGAGACACTTAAGTATCTTTTTATTATCTACGATAATGATCGAAGCAGACGAAATGAATTAAAATTTGTGTTGCGGCCATTTCGTCTGCTTCGATCATTATCGTAGATAATAAAAAGAGACTTAAGTGTCTCAGGGAAGTATTTAATTACAAGGCCCATGTTAATGTTCTGCAGAGCATAGTGGAACCGCCGCCAGCTTCTATCCGTCCCGCAGTACAGGTGTCAAGGAGCTGTTCGCCCGCTCCCGTAGGATTGGTGGAGAAGGCATCGGCATTCATCAGGCCAAGCAACGCTCTTCCAATCCGCCAACTTCCAGTGCCGATGGTCATGCCCATTTCAGTTGCAATCGCCGATATCATGGTGTTAACACATGCACGTGCACATGCACGTGTATGGGACGTCGGCTGTGAACGACCACCATTAGGAGTGTTCGGCGCACTCTGTGTTCAGACTTGTACTCGCCTGGCATTAAAGTCTGATGTTAGTTCCTGGACAATTCGCCGCCTGTTACGTTTCACCAGTCTGCCCAGCCTACGACGTCCGACACCTGTGACGAAATGTGGCCGCCCATCTCCGCAGTGTCTGGACGGGGGTTTCGCCATATGTTGAAAATACGCACCACAGCACTCTCCGAATATCCAGCCAGTCGTGCAGTTTCCGAAATGCTCGTGCCGACCCTCCGAGCGATCACAGTCTGCCCTCGGTCAAGAACGCGCGCCTTCAACTTTACACACACGGACAGGTCACTCACTGATATTACATGCACCGTGCGTGTCTCTGACAAATAGGCATTCCTCGCCAGGTGACGCTGCTACCGCCTGGATGGGTATACGAGGTGCATTCAAGTTCTAAGGCCTCCGTTTTTTTTCTCCGGGCTGGAAAGAGATAGAAACATGCGTATTGTTTTAAAATGAGGCCGCGTTCATTGTCAATACGTCCCAGAGATGGCAGCACCGTACGGCAGATGGAATTTTACCGCCAGCAGCGAGAATGAGAATTGTTTTAAATACTTAAAATGGCGACGTTTTCCTTACTTGAACATCGTGCAATCATTCGTTTTCTGAATTTGCGTAGTGTGAAACCAATTGAAATTAGTCGACAGTTGAAGGAGACATGTGGTGATGGAGTTATGGATGTGTCGAAAGGGCGTTCGTGGGCGCGACAGTTTAATGAAGGCAGAACATCGTGTGACAACAAACCGAAACAACCTCGGGCTCGCACAAGCCAATCTGACGACATGATCGAGAAAGTGGAGAGAATTGTTTTGGGGGACGCCGAATGACTGTTGAACAGATCACCTCCAGAGTTGGCATTTCTGTGGGTTCTGTGCACACAATCCTGCATGACGACCTGAAAATGCGAAAAGTGTCATCCATGTGGGTGCCACGAATGCTGACGGACGACCACATGCCTGCCCGTGTGGCATGTTGCCAAGCAATGTTGATGCGCAACGACAGCATGAATGGGACTTTCTTTTCGTCGGTTGTGACAATGGATGAGACGTGGATGCCATTTTTCAATCCAGAAACAAAGCACCAGTCAGCTCAATGGAAGCACACAGATTCACCGCCACCAAAAAAATTTCGGGTAACCGCCAGTGCTGAAAAAACGATGATGTCCATGTTCTGGGACAGCGAGGGCGTAATCCTTACCCATTGCGTTACAAAGGGCACCACGGTAACAGGTGAATCCTACGAAAATGTTTTGATGAACAAATTTCTTCCTGCACTGCAACAAAAACGTCCGGGAAGGGCTGTGTGTGTGCTGTTTCCCCAAGACAACGCACCCGCACATCGAGCTAACGTTACGCAACAGTTTCTTCGTGGTAACAACTTTGAAGTGATTCCTCATGCTCCCTACTCACCTGACCTGGCTCCTAGTGACTTTTGGCTTTTTCCAACAATGAAAGACACTCTCCGTGACCGCACATTCACCAGCCGTGCTGCTATTGCCTCAGCGATTTTCCAGTGGTCAAAACAGACTCCTAAAGAAGCCTTCTCCGCTGCCATGGAATCATGGCGTCAGCGTTGTGAAAAATGTGTACGTCGAGAAGTAACGCCAGTTTCATCGATTTCGGGTGAGTAGTTAATTAGAAAAAAAATCGGAGGCTTTAGAACTTGAATGGACCTCGTATATCGATAGTAGGTTGATGGTCGTAATGTTCTGGGTGTTCTGTGTATGTTATTATTACGAGCTAAGTTGGTTTTTATAATTTGTTGATAAAGTCATTATTACAGTTCCAATTTGACTCACTAGTTTTATTAAACTTATTTATGAGGGGTTCTTTGTATTTCAAATTTTGGAGACAACTCCTTTAGTGTTCTTTCAAATTTAATGGGCTTTAGATGAAAGTAGTGTTGCACAGCTCATTAGATGTAGGTGGTAATCGTTTTGCATTAGACAAGTGATTTGTTAATTGCATTAAGCTTGCATAATTGACATTTCTAATGTATCTGTTGTTAGGAAGGATGTCTGGGTCTGGAATAAGCTACTGCTAAGACTGTGGCAGCGGTTTATGGTCATGGTTTCAGGTTTCGGGGCAGTACGTTGGATTTTCTGCCGTGTCCGATCTGCTGCGTCCAGCTTGGTGAAGACGGTTTGCCGCATTTGGAGCGACAGGGGGACACTCACGGACCAGTGTCCTTCAGAGCTTCAATCATTTATCTACAAGCCTTAGATTAATAAATCAGAGTGAAATCTACCTCGTCAGTGTTAACGTCCGGCACTACACTCCATACTCCCATCACTACATTTCATTTATTATGGACATATCGCTGTGGTGTATTTCTGTTATTTAGCTTTTCTCTAAGGTTTCGGTCTCTAAGTTATTAACGTTTCTAAACATTATTGTAGCAATATCATTAACTGTTTGGAAACTGACACTGCTGCATGCGTTACGACCAGCGGTTGCTTTTCTGAACGTATGATTGCGTGCTGAAAAGTTTTGCCCTCATCTTTTGTAGATGAAAACTCTTAAAGTTCTTTCAATAAAACTAATGTTACAAACATTCTCCATCTTTATTCATCATGTCTACATATTTGCAGCCCTCTGCAATTAGAGGGCTCCGAATTAGAGCGTGTAACATGACGGTGTATATCGTAACCACGTCAGTGCGTGAGAAACAGCCTACTGTAATCGAGTTTTCAGTTCGAAGAGTTCATCAGCACGTTGGAGACCCTCTCCATCAGCATGACGATGGCGGACCACACACGACCGCTGCGACATCTGCAGCAATTCGTTGCCTTGTGTTCACTGTCATCGGTCATCCTCCATACAGGACCCCATCCGATTTCCAACTTCAAGAACACTGTCGAGGAATTCACTCGGATAGCGATGAAGCGATGCAAGCGGAGGTGAGGCTGTGGCTCCGCCAACAAAGTCAAACATTCTACAGTGTCGGTATCGACAAACTGGTGTCTTGTTGGGGCAAATGTA
The DNA here is from genome assembly GCF_023864275.1 of Schistocerca cancellata. Taxonomy (NCBI): domain Eukaryota; kingdom Metazoa; phylum Arthropoda; class Insecta; order Orthoptera; family Acrididae; genus Schistocerca; species Schistocerca cancellata. Next base: position 213,426,394 of record NC_064627.1, read on the forward strand.
TGCGTCACCAAGGTAACTACGTTAAGAAATAAATACGTAGACATGAAGAATGAAGATGTAGAATGTTAATAATGTTTGTTTTATTTAAAAAGCCCTAAGAGTTTTTGCATCAAATATTCGGAGGCGTTACTTTTCAGCAAGCCCTCGTACATTCCCAGGCGGACCGTACGTTACGCCAGCCCCTGCTGCCTAGCGCTACACTGGCAGCTGCAGTTCGTCATGTGCGCGAATTTGTTTGTGCTGGAGGCGACTTAAGTCAGTGCAGTAGCCTCTGATTAAAATACTGCTGAAGGAACGTGTTGTTTCTAATGGAAATGTCACACAAAGATCAACAGCTAAGAGATGTTGAGGGATGTGGAACACATCCCAAAACAAGAATAGTCAACGTAATACGCATCTAAAAATAATTTTAGTATAAAAATAAGTTTTAAATATTTTATATCGGACTAAAAAGTATAATTTCTCCTAGCCCCATACAGATTCGTAACCACCTTACAGATAGTTCTGATTATTTGTGAGTGTGTTATCAGTACGGATGAATACACTTGTAGTATTTATAAATCGTGAGGCACGTGCAATAGATAATAGTTAGTGGATGACTTATTCATTTCATACATCAATTAAGCCTTGCATTTGCCTCACAATTTCGTTAGAAATATTACAAGTATATTCATAGCTATTAAAAATCTTCAATAATACATTTTCAGAACTATCTGTATGAGTTCAGGTATGTGCATGGGGATACGAGAAATTATTTTATAATTTTTAACCTGGTACAAAAACTTGTTATGTTAAAAATTTATTTTTACTCAAATAGCTATTTTCTGCTTTTCGGCTTTTTGGTGTTTCGTGTGTGAAATTTTTCAGCAGGTTTCAAACATCTCGATTTGCTTATAACAGAGATATGTGGTACGTTTCAAGCTTATTGCAGTTTACCTCAATGTACTGATTTCTTCTACTACCGTGAAGGTAGGAACCTAAAAATCAGAGAGATTCGAGCTCACTCAGAGACTTCTCAGCAAACTTTCTTCCTGGGAAAAATTTGCGCCTGGAGCAGGAGAAGGGGGGAATAGCAGCGGTACACAAAGCACTCTCTGCCACACGCCACACAAGGAGAGAGAATTATGCATTGTCATCCAGTTCTGAGCTATGTTGAAAGTCTCAAGTCTCTTGCTCTTCAGGGAACGTCAGTGGTAAATGAAGCACACTCCGCAACACACACCACGGAAGAAGGCATGTTAATATGGCATTTTTGGCCAGTTCTGAGCTATGTCAAAAGTTTCAAGTCCCTATCTCCTTGGGGTTGGTTTTAAAATCGGTTGCAATATTTGTACCAAACAGGCAGACACGCAAGAAAGCAAGGTAATGAAAACGCAGTAAAATGAGCCATATATACACACCAAAGTTGGTTGAAATTGGTCCTCACATCGCTGAATTACGCTAATATTTTCTCTTTTCACCTCTCCCCCTCAACCGCCACTTCCCCCCCTCCCCTCTCAACCGCAGGGGTATTAAGAGTGTCTTACTGCCACAGTAATTTTTTTCGGGCTGCAAGAGGTACGTTTGCTAGTTTGGCAGAAGTTGCTTCACGCGTTATAGTGGTGTACCTATAAATCTAATGAGTTGTCACAGGTAATGTATGCATATCACGCCTGCAGGGGCTGTGATGCAATCTGCTAAGTACAGCCATCGTTCAGGCACTTCAATTGGACAGGCGGCGCTATGAGTCATGCTCCCTTGTCATCCTGCTTTCACCCCTATCTCCTACCCTACTGAAATTGGAAATTTGTTGTAAGATCTTATGGGACCAAACTGATAAGGTCATCGGTCCCTTAGCTTAACCACTACCTAATCTAACTTCAACTTAGGCTAAGAAAAACACACACAGCCATGTCGGAGGGAGGACTCGAACCTCCGACGAGACGAGCCGCACGAATCGTGATAAGACACCCAAGACCCCGCAGCTCTACCCTTGTGAAGATGGGTGATTCTTACTCCCGCCATCCACTTCTGAGCTCTGTTTAAAATGTCAAATTTCTAACTAGTCGGGAAAATAGTTTAAAAGCAGTTGTAAAATTTGTACTTAACAGACAAGAAAGTGGCCTAATAAAAACATGTTCAAAGAGTTGCTCATATTCCTTTCACAGATCCTTAATGAATTTGTCGTCAAGAATTTGGGAAAAGCCAAAATACCTGAAGCGTTTCTTACAGGGGAGAGGTAAGAATTGGTTACAAACAAATAAATTTAAGTATACTGAGATACATAAGGTATTTCTTAAGCTATTGTAGTCACACATTATCAAATAGAAAGAAGTTTATAACAACGATTTAAACTGACTGAAATAGTGTTATTTACTACCTCTTAATTCAGCCAGCAATGGAAACCTGGAAGGACTGGACCAGTGCTTATTTTAAACACTTCATTCACTGCTAGAACAAAATTTATTTTACGCACTTTCAATCACATAGCAACCAATTAAGCTTTTATTTAAGGCAAGATGCGCCCTATATATGATACAGAATCTAATAAGGATAAAACCATGATAAAGGCAGACGTAAATTCAAACAACCGTATGGAAACCAGAAGAGCCTTAATTAGCAAATGGTGAGAATAAAGCATGATTTAAACTTCACTGATAAAAAAACCTAAAACTATACTTAAAACAACGAAAAGCAATTAAACACCAGTACCTAGGCAAGATAGTTTTAAATCCAGAAACACACATCAATTGGAGATTTAACACAAGAATAAGTTACAACAGATTGACGTATATGTTGGGATCAAGATTTGGTTAAGGTCACAAGCTAGCGGATACAAATTCAGAATTATTCCAAGTATAAACTTAATTTGAACAGGAATATTAAGTAGTGCGACTGCGGTTGGAGTAAACAGCGGCGACAGCTGCCGAGCGTATGCTCTCCAAATGATGTAAAGCAAGCCGACGGGCGTGAGTAAGTGGGCCCCGAACCTGGGTGACACTACCAGCAATGAAGGACAAAAGATCATTAACGACCGTTTCCTGCAGCACAAATAATGTTAATTAGATAGAATTTCAACACGTGACCGTGCATCAAATAAATAATTGTTGAAGTAGAATTAATTAATCTGAGCTCTTACCAAAAACCATGACAGCTTAAGCGCTTTTGTAGTGAATTAACCAAAATATTTAAGTAACCAACTACAAATGATTGAAAAACCAATTTCAGCTATAAAACAGTAATATCAGTAGTTTTTTATTTTTAGCAAATCATTTGCAGCCACAAGTATACTCGCATATCATTCAAAGCCCGTCCGTACACATATTAGTTCATAGTGGTTCGGAGAGAGTAAATGCGTGCTGGAACAGATTAAAATTTATCTGATCCACATATATAGAATAGAAGCACTATATCATTACTTAGACAGCATAGTCCTTCAGCTTTAGCTTTAAGGGAACCAGAACAACAAAAGCGGTTTATAAATAGGACAATAATATAGCCAAAACGACGCACATTATGACGTGAACAATTAAACATCCGTGGTGACTGGTAATATTAAACATTTCACTGCGCCTCCAATTCAAAAATTACATGACCAACCATTTACTTTAAAAATCAGAATAACCAATGGCAGGCGAACAAGAACAGGTAACGCATACACTAATGCACACCGCGAACCTCCCAAGTAAGTTTCCTCCTGCAACACGGCGCTTTACACTGGCTAAAGGTTCACAAGCACCACGGATACGTAGAGTTAACACATAAAACAAATCAGTCTAAAATGACTACCAGATCTTGGAATCACATTGCCCTTCGAATACCATGGAGACACGGGCAACAAACAGAAGGAAGACAGACCAAAATGACAGCGAACACTGTCCTGACAACTCGACGTCTCTCTGATAACTCATAGCACAAGCCACGTCGGTACACAATAACTTACACGGGTTAACATGACCGCAATATTGGTCGCCCGCCAACAGTTAACACCACGGCGAAGAAGCACCACGGAAAGCTCGTACTGCCCTCTAAACAGGCCACCACGCCGCACCAGGGGGCGCTGTGATCCAACAGCAACGTGTTAGTCAAAAGTCACAAGAATGGTGAAATAGATATATTGCGAGAATATCATCACGGCTCACTGATCACATTACTGTACTGGTGATATGTAGATGTCAGTATTTATGTAACATTATTGGCTAAAAGAATGGATTGCTTGACAGGTCACCCCCCGAGGCTGCAACCAATCGTCTGTTTGGCAACTGAGGGAAGTACAGAGCACAAAAATCGTAGAGAGAGAGAGAGAGAGAGAGAGAGAGAGACAAAGGTTTGTATACAAAAAAACAGGTGCAAATGTACGTAGGTTAAAATAGTTATACAGAGTTGCTTGCACACTGATGTGGAGATCTGCGTCAAACCAGTCTTCGATCTGAAGACCACAATACCTTATTTTGTATAATTAATAATGAATGTGTCAGTTGGTACTATGAAAAGGTTTTTCAATGGAATACAAAGGAGTGAGCCACCAAGAAGTCGCTGACACACCTCTTAAAATGAACTGTAGTAGTATTTAAATGCTTATGTCTGGCGCAAATCATTGAAAAAATATGTTCGTGACTAATGGGAACATTTCTGATCAAATGTAAGTGAATTTCAGTCGTTAAATAGATTCGCCGTATTTGTATTACTGATTTCATGACATGAGCTGTTGTTTTGGAAACGATACATATTATCTATTGCAGATTTGACTAAGACATACAATACGTGATCAAAAGTATCCGGACACCTGGCTGAAAATGACTTACAAGTTCGTGGTGCCTTCCAACGGTAATGCTGGAATTCACTATGGTGTTGGGCCGCCCTCAGCCTTGGCGACAGCTTCCACTCTCGCAGGTATACGTTCAATCAGGTGCTGGATGGTTTCTTGGGAAATGTCAAACCCGTTCTTCACGCAGAGTTGCACTGAGAAGAGGTATTGATGTCGATCGGTAAGGCCTGGCACTAAGTCAGCGTTCCAAAACATCCAAAAGGTGTTCTATAGGATTCAGGTCAGGAATCTGTGCATGCCAGTCCATTACATGGATGTTATTGTCATGTAACCACTCCGCCACAGGCCGTGGATTGTGATCAGGTGTTCGATCGCGTTGAGAGATGCAATCGCCATCCCCGAATTGCTCTCCAACAGTGGGAAGCAAGAGGGTGCTTAAAACAGCAATATAGGCCTGTGCTATGATAAATGGTTCAAATGGCTCTGAGCACTATGTGGCTTAACTTCTGAGGTCATCGGTCGCCTAGAACTTAGAACTAATTAAACCTAACGGCCCGCATCTCGTGGTCGTGCGGTAGCGTTCTCGCTTCCCACGCCCGGGTTCCCGGGTTCGATTCCCGGCGGGGTCAGGGATTTTCTCTGCCTCGTGATGGCTGGGTGTTGTGTGCTGTCCTTAGGTTACTTAGGTTTAAGTAGTTCTAAGTTCTAGGGGACTGATGACCATAGCTGTTAAGTCCCATAGTGCTCAGAGCCATTTGAACCATTTTTTTAAACCTAACGAACCTAAGGACATCACACACATCCATGCCCGAGGCAGGATTCGAACCTGCGACCGTAGCGGTCACGCGGTTCCAGACTGTAGCGCCTTTAACCGCTTGGCCACACCGTCTGGCCCTGTGCTATGATACTGCCACGCAAAACACCAAGTGGTGCAAGCCCCTCCATGAAAAACACGACCACACCATAACATAAAATAACATCCGAATTTTACTGTTTGCTCTACACATTCTGGCTGATGACGTTCACCGGTCATTCTCCATATCCACAGCCCGCCATCGGATCGACTCAGTGTGTACCGTGATTCATCACTCCACACAACGTGTTTCCACTGTTCAATCGTCCAATGTTTACGCTCCTTACACCAAGCGAGGCGTCGTTTGACATTTACCGGCGTGATGTGTGGCTTATCAGCAGCCGTTCGACCATTGAATCCAAGTTTTCTCACCTCCCGCCTGTCATAGTACTCGTAGTACTGATGCAGTTTGGGATTTCTGTGTGATGGTCTGGATAGATGTCTGCCTATTACACATTACGACCCTCTTCAACTGTCGGCGGTCTCTGTCAGTCAACAGGCAAGATCGGCCTGTACGATTCTGGGCTGTACGTGTTCCTTCACGTTTTCACTTCACTATCAGATCGGAAGCAGTGGACCTAGGGATGTTTACGAGTGTGGGTACAGACGTATAACACAAGTGAGACCCACTCACCTGACCACGTTCGAAGTCCGTGAGTTCCACGGAGCGTCCCATTCTGCTCTCTCACGATCTCTAATGACTATTGAGGTAGCTGATATGGAGTACCTGACAATAAGGGGCAGCACAATGCACGTAATATGAAAAACGTATGCTTTTGGGGGCATCTGGATACTTTTGAACACATAGTGTTTGTAGCTGGTCTATACGAAAAGTAAGGTTCGGTCCGGTGGGAAATGGAAATAGATATGAAAATGACTTGAAGCATTGCACAGATGTGTTGCACTGTGTCTCTGGCATGCCCGTCGATCGCGTCACGTCATTCTTTTCCGTTCTGAGTGCACAGTGAGCACATAGAGATGCTTATAAAGTAATGTCTTTCGTGAACTATGAGGGCTGATGAGAGATTTCGCCTGATTTCATGCAGCCCAAATAACATAACTGTACTGCGTTTCCTCCTTCATGAAAATTCTCGCCCATACTCTGCAGGAGAAATGAAGATGCTGCTGCAGTGTTTTCAATGGGAAGTGTTTGTTTACCCACAATACATCTGTAATTGGCTCTCCCTGAGTTTCATCGCTGCTCACATAAACTACTGGCTACTTAGACAACGTTCTGGCATGGACAACGAGCTGTAGACCAACGTAGATGGTTCAAATGGCTCTGAGCACTATGGGACTTAACATCTTAGGTCATCAGTCCCCTAGAACTTAGAACTACTTAAACCTAACTAAGCTAAGGACATCACACACATCCGTGCCCGAGGCAGGATTCGAACCTGCGACCGCAACAGTCACACGGTTCCGGACTGCAGCGCCTAGAACCGCCATGCCACCGCGGCTGGCTCCCAATGTAGAGATTTGGCAGAAATCACACGCTGCCTCGTACGACGAGGGTATTAGAAAGTTCGTACAACGTTACGACAAATGTCGAAGCCGGCGGCGACAATGTAGAGAAGTAACTGTTAGATATAACTAGTTGTTCCAAATGAAATACATTTGATTTTCAAAGTGGTGTCCATTTAGTGACTGATCGGAAATTACTTTCCGAATAGCCCTCGCACATATTTGCGATGCAGTAGTTAATACCTCAGTTCTTTGAACAGGCCGTTGCACAACGATGCTGAGTTTAACCCGCAGTAAATTTGTATTAGACACTTTTGCACTCAGAAGACTTTAACTTACCTTACAACCTACCTCAACACATTACCTCATATGTCATGATGCAATGGAAGTCAGCGAGATGTGGTAAGTTTTTGAGTTTAATAAAATGTTGTAAATCAAGACTGCCTGGGAATTACACAGTGGATTTTTGTCTAAATTTTCATAGTGTAAATAAGAATGAGAAACGAACAAATGTGGCAAAGGTCTAGCTTTTTGGAAAAATAACAACTAATTTCCTTGACAGTAATTAGTGTAATTAAGAAAAATTTCGTTAGTGATTTAAGGGAAAAAATATAAATAGTTGAGGGACAGCTGCTGCTAGCTATTTAAATGAAGTGCCAAAAGGTTCATCTGTTCAGGCTTTAGCTATTTTGCGTATTAAATGTTAAAGTGGTATAGAAATTGCGAAATTCTTTCTTTCTATGTTGAATAAATAACATAAATACCAAATTCGAACATAACCTGAAACTTCTCTGCTTTCTCTTGTTCTTTATACCGTTAATAACACTTCGGGCGTTTTAAAATACTTGGCTTAAAATCTTTTTGGCGTACACAAGAACAATTTTCTGAACAGATGAGCGCGGACTATATCACATGTATTCCTTGCCATCCTTCTGGCATCTTCCACATTTGCGTAGCAAACCATTCTTTCGGGGTATCTCGGCGCCACTGGTGGACAATTGCATGAAGTTCATGATTGGTGGTCAACTCCTCATCCCGCATTGCGTCGAACAGGGCATAAACGCAAGGAGCCAGATCTGGCGAATATGAAATTTCGTGGAAGAACTACGTCTCATCTACAGCGACCAGACGCTCAAAGAACTCCGCTGGATCTGTACTGTACCGTTGCAGCAACTGTTGGCTTATCTAAACACGCTTCTGTTTCTGCGCAACTATGAAGGAATGGGGCATACATCCCACACACATGCTCATCGATGATCTTGGAGAGGGTTCCCCGTGATATTGCTCTTGCCTTCTCTGGTTCATCAAACGTAAGTCGCCTGTGACCCACTGTAAAGTCATAGACACGCCGGTCACGGTTGGATTTTCATGCAGCTCCTAGACACCCAGTGCTTTTGCGTTTCTCAGCAGCCACCTCTAAACTCTGGCACTGAACGACACATGGATCTGTGACTCGGTGCTGTTTCGCTATATGGCTACTAACCTCTTGTGGCTGTATGAAGCAGTCTCTCGTTTCCTCCAGAGAAACCACACTACCCACCGTTGCCCATGTTGTCTTATCAATGTCCACCAGCATGCTCGCAAGCTGGAACAAGTGCTAATTCAATGCGCCGCGCAGGGGAAGCAGAAATTCCATCTGGTGGCGGCAGACAGTGCTACAGTATGTTTCCAGGCATATGTCGAAACACATTTCAAACTATACTTAGCAGGAGTGCCTAACAGTACTGAACAAATTAAATAATAGATTACTGATCGTCGCTTAAATCCACACGTTATAAAAATGTGTGTGTGTGTGTGTGTGTGTGTGTGTGTGTGTGTGTGCGTGCGTGCGTGCGTGCGTGCGTATGTGTGAGTGTGTGAGTGTTCCATATCTCCTCGACAACCATTAACTGATTTCAACAATAGTACATATATAACTTGCTGTCCAGAAGGAATCGTTGTGGATATAAGAACCATCTACCAAACAAAGGGATGATGATGGAAAAGTAGTTTAGCTGAGGGCGTGCGAATACCCATAATTTAGTAAGCCAGTATTTGGGAATGAGAGCACTCAGTGATTAATAACAAACCTTACACATAATTTCAATTCCGGCGGAGGTTCGAGTCCTCCCTCGGGCATGGCTGTGTGTGTTTGTCCTTAGGATAATTTAGATTAAGTAGTGTGTAAGCATAGTGTCTGACGACCTTACAGTCCCGTAAGATTTCACACACATTTGAATATTTTGGACATAATTTCAAATCCTTAAGAAGTTTTTTTCTCGCTGACGACCCCACAAAATGCTGAAGGGAAAAAAAGTTTATTGCTTACTACATTTTCTCTGTTCCTATAGTAAACTGCCACATGATTCATGACGCTTTAATTTATTTCTTCTGTACTACTAACAGTATATGCGATACATTTTTCAGGCAATATTCACATGTAATACTGAATGTACCAGCAAAATTATATTACTATGCAACACGTAGTTCACATAATATGACGTCATAAACACCGAGCTGAGTGACAAACTGCCGAATCAAGCAAGACTTTTAAATTTATTAATTCGTTGCTAATACCTTTATTCGCAACACATCTCGCAGACAGTGTCCATATATGCGTCAGAATGCATCTACAAAAATATGTAATTGCGCGACACACAGTTCAAGAAATACAATGTCATAAACACTGAGGTGCGTCAAAACGTACGGCAGGATGTATGACGTTTTAATTTGTTACTTTTTTAGTACTAACTATTCACAACTCATTCCGCAGACACACAGTATCTGCATATACAGCTGAATGTACTTCCAAAACTATATGACTTTACGGGACACACACGACGTCATAAACATTATTCTGTGTGAAAATGAAACTGCAGGGCGAAATTCGATGAAAAAACATGTAAAACATTTGTACAGATGAGTGTGCAGCATGTTAAATATACACTCCTGGAAATTGAAATAAGAACACCGTGAATTCATTGTCCCAGGAAGGGGAAACTTTATTGACACATTCCTGGGGTCAGATACATCACATGATCACACTGACAGAACCACAGGCACATAGACACAGGCAACAGAGCATGCACAATGTCGGCACTAGTACAGTGTATATCCACCTTTCGCAGCAATGCAGGCTGCTATTCTCCCATGGAGACGATCGTAGAGATGCTGGATGTAGTCCTGTGGAACGGCTTGCCATGCCATTTCCACCTGGCGCCTCAGTTGGACCAGCGTTCGTGCTGGACGTGCAGACCGCGTGAGACGACGCTTCATCCAGTCCCAAACATGCTCAATGGGGGACAGATCCGGAGATCTTGCTGGCCAGGGTAGTTGACTTACACCTTCTAGAGCACGTTGGGTGGCTCGGGATACATGCGGACGTGCATTGTCCTGTTGGAACAGCAAGTTCCCTTGCCGGTCTAGGAATGGTAGAACGATGTGTTCGATGACGGTTTGGATGTACCGTGCACTATTCAGTGTCCCCTCGACGATCACCAGTGGTGTACAGCCAGTGTAGGAGATCGCTCCCCACACCATGATGCCGGGTGTTGGCCCTGTGTGCCGCGGTCGTATGCAGTCCTGATTGTGGCGCTCACCTGCACGGCGCCAAACACGCATACGACCATCATTGGCACCAAGGCAGAAGCGACTCTCATCGCTGAAGACGACACGTCTCCATTCGTCCCTCCATTCACGCCTGTCGCGACACCACTGGAGGCGGGCTGCACGATGTTGGGGCGTGAACGGAAGACGGCCTAACGGTGTGCGGGACCGTAGCCCAGCTTCATGGAGACGGTTGCGAATGGTCCTCGCCGATACCCCAGGAGCAACAGTGTCCCTAATTTGCTGGGAAGTGGCGGTGCGGTCCCCTACGGCACTGCGTAGGATCCTACGGTCTTGGCGTGCATCCGTGCGTCGCTGCGGTCCGGTCCCAGGTCGACGGGCACGTGCACCTTCCGCCGACCACTGGCGACAACATCGATGTACTGTGGAGACCTCACGCCCCACGTGTTGAGCAATTCGGCGGTACGTTCACCCGGCCTCCCGCATGCCCACTATACGCCCTCGCTCAAAGTCCGTCAACTGCACATACGGTTCACGTCCACGCTGTCGCGGCATGCTACCAGTGTTAAAGACTGCGATGGAGCTCCGTATGCCACGGCAAACTGGCTGACACTGACGGCGGCGGTGCACAAATGCTGCGCAGCTAGCGCCATTCGACGGCCAACACCGCGGTTCCTGGTGTGTCCGCTGTGCCGTGCGTGTGATCATTGCTTGTACAGCCCTCTCGCAGTGTCCGGAGCAAGTATGGTGGGTCTGACACACCGGTGTCAATGTGTTCTTTTTTCCATTTCCAGGAGTGTATGTGAAATATGTTTCACAAGAGCGTACACTGGAAAAGCGACAAGCAAAAAGCACACCCAAAATGCCTGGAAAGATTTCAGTCATATCTGGTACACATACCAGTTAAGATCTGGAAAGAAATACTGTGGGGGTGAGAACCTCCAGCCTGCTATTGAAATGAAAGTGATAACATGGATAGGAGGAGAGGGGCAGATGGTCATGCAGCAACATAGAAGTGGGAGATGGGCACAGATAGGGTAGACGAGTAGGTGAACAGAGACAGGGGGATGGGAAAATGTGCAGAGAGGAGGAGATGGGCAGCGGAAGCAAACAAGAAGAGATGGATATAAACAGGGCGACAAACGCAGAGAGAGAGAGAGAGAGTGGAGGGAAATGGCCAAAGAAAGGGAAGACGAGGAGATGAATCGGGAGACGCGGGAGCAGATTGTAGCAGATGGACAGAGTGAGGGGGAGGAGAAAGTGAACAGGAAGGGTTGAAGGATGAGATAGGTAGAGATGGGTAAGGGGAGACGGACTAATAGAAGATTGAAATAAGTACATACAAGGGCAATGCTGGGTACTGGGTTTCTGAACAAAACGTTAAAATAAGAAAGACACAGAAAGATGGTCAAATGTCATTTGAAACGATCTGTCTAAAAGTAAGAAAGGAAACATTTTAGAGAAACAGTTGGCACGCCTCATTACCTGTACATGATTTCCAACATAATTCAAAAGCTTGACAAATCTTTCTCTTAACTAACGTATTTCTCAGTTTTAGGCAAATCATTACACAAAACATTTGACCGTTTTTCCTTCAACACTTGTTTTGATTATATTACCTTTAAGGTTCTTTTACCGCAGGAAGAAAGGGAGAGGATGTTGTCATGGGTGGCCTGTATCCTCTGTCAACAACACACATGCACACGCAGATTAATAGGTAAACATTTACTTAATTTGAATAGAGCCCGGCTGCGCAGGATTAGCCGAGTGGTCAAGGGCGCTGCAGTCATGGACTGCGTGGCTGGTCCCGGCGGGGGTTCGAGTCCTCCCTCGGGCATGGGTGTGTGTGTTTGTTCTTAGGATAGTTTAGGTTTAGTAGTGGGTAAGCTTAAGCACTGATGGCCTTAGCAATTACGTCCCATAAGATTTCACACACATTTGAACATTTTTAATAGAGCCCGTGTCGTGTGCTACAATCTCACAAACGATAGTCCTCTTGCAGGCCGATGTAATGTCAACAACGGTAATGTTGCTATTACAAATTTTAGTTTCTCTCTGCTAGTAAACTACAATTGTGGCTGAGAGGAACTACTCCCGCCATAATCTTGTCACTATGTACTGCCGTAGCCTCTGCTGAACTAAACCCACTCTGTGAGTAGACTGAGACTCCAAACTGGACAACTGTGTGAGGCCCTTCGGTCAGCGGTGAAGGTCCAAATACATGCTGTCGAGAGAGCGTTGGCGGCGTGTTGCTCGTGTGTGTGTGTGTGTGTGTGTGTGTCTGGCTTCTGTCGTGATAGGCGCGCTTGATCCAGCGCCTGCTAATCGATGTTCGCACTTCATCTTGGCCGACCGGTGCGCTAGAGCTTACGCCAGCACATTCCTCCCCCCCCCCCCCCACCCAAAGTGCCGCACCATTGCGTGTAGGGAGGATGCGAACGACCACGAGAGGGGGGGGGGTAGGAGGTAGGAGGCAGGACGCTGGACGTAGAGATAAGCCGGGATCCGTGACTGTGGATTACGGCGTACTCCTGACTGTACCCCGCCATCGGCTTTAGAGGCAACAGGAACATCTTCCTGAACGCTGTTGCCGGGGCACTGGTCCAGGCCTGAGGGCGTGTCCTGGGGCGATGACGACGACGTTGACGGCGGGTCCAGGTCCATCGGGTCGGAGTGCGAGGACGGTTGGAGGGGGGGGACGCATCGTCTACCCTCCTGTGGTGCCCTGGTGGCACCAGAGGGCGGCTGCGAAAGCCGTGCGGTCCCGTAAGGCCGCGAATCTGAGGGAAGAAAAGCAGCAGAATCACGGCGGAAATGAGGGGCACGGATATGGTTCTATCGAGACCTACAATCAAGTACGTAAAAGAGGCAATGCGGTCCTGGATCACGCCTCTTTCGCAGTGCTCACACTTGCCATAAACCATCAAAAGAACAAGATCGCGCAGCGCAAAGCGATAATTGCGGACCATTGGCGGCGCCGGATGCTGTGGTGGGTATAGCATATGTAGCAGCGTCCGATGGCGCCGGCCATGCAGAAGTTCCACCGGTGATGTTTCATCTCGTGGGTGGAAGCGATAGGAGGTGAGAGGGTTGCAGCGCCTGTTCCAGTGTGTGCGTGGCGCGAAGCCTGTTCATCCGTTCAGTGTGGGCGTCCATGCCTCGCATGGTACAGTGCCGTCGTGTTAATTTTTTAGTGCGAACAGTTCCCCAATGTCCTAGGTGGAGCAATCGCAACACATCCTTTTGCAACACCCTGGGAGTAAGCAGACGCGGTTGTCCACTGTCATTTTGAACTAGAATTATACCTTGTTGAACTGAAAGGTTATGCCGACCCGCAAAATATCGGCGCACATCTAAGTTCTGGATACTGTTCAAGGAGCGAGAAGACGTGCAAATGTAATGCAACTACACCTTCAGGTTCCCTTCCGTGGCCCGTGGCGTTTCTCCGTAATTCAATGGAAAAGGCGGGTCGGAATGGCCGAGCGGTTCTAGTCGCTACAGTCTGTAACCGCGCGACCGCTACGGTCGCAGGTTCGAATCCTGCCTCGAGCAGGGATGTGTCTGATGTCCTTGGGTTAGTTAGGTTTAAGTATTTCTAGGTTCTAGGGGACTGCTGACCTAAAAAGTCCCACAGTGCTCAGAGCCATTTGAACCAAAGGAAAAGATTGCAGCAATTCAGTTACCTGCGGATCTATCTGGCAACAAGATGCGTCAGAGGAATCTGAATCAGAGTCGGGTCCGATCGGAAGGCGAGAAAGAGCGACAGCATTGCCATGCTGTGCCGTAGGTCTGTACACAATTTCATACAGATACTGCGAAAGCAACAGAGCCCAAACATGCAATTTTTGAGCATTGCGTGTCGCAAGCGGCTTTGACTGGTGAGACAAAGACTGCAGAGGCTTATGGTCTGTCACTAAAAAGAACTTGAAACCAGAAAACTTAGGCAACAAAACGAGAGGACTGCCCCATTGACTGGCTTTAAGGGGAGCAATTACACAGTTATCTTGCAATTCTTTTAATTCATTGGCTAGTTTGTCTCTTCAAGCAATTGGAACGGGGCGGGCCCGGAAAAACCTTAGGCTGTGCATTGTCTTTCGACGTAACATGCGCTACAAAGATATTGGCTTTTCACAGTCCTTCTGAAAATAGGTCAGGAAATTCTGTAAGCAAGCTAGCTACACTGTTTTTTGGTTCAAAAGCTGACACCGAAAGTAATACCAGACAAATCAAAGGCGTCTAAACCGAACTTGTTCTCACTGTCTCTTGATTTCAACACAGTAAAATTCACTGACCGAGTGTAAGATTTGTAAGTGGCAGGCAAACTACACTGTCCAAGCACTGGAACTGCCTGTCCGTTGTAAGCAGGGCTTGTTAGATTTAGAAAGGCACGAGTAAGGAAACTTGCTGAGTCCGCTTTGTCTAGCTAAAAGTTCACACGATGGCCAGCAATTCGCAATGAGACAAATAGCACTAGGGCGAGGAGGAGGCACAACCTTAATCTTACTTTTGTCAGTGCCTGTTGTAGTTTTTGAAAACACAGCGTTTTTGCATGTGCATGAGCCTGTTTTTCTGGGAGTGGACAAAATTGGCGTTTTTATGTCGTTGCAATTGCTTGGACATGGCCTTCTTTCACACAAATGTGACACGTTGCGTTACATGATGGGCAGTCCTGTCTTTTATGGCGAGCAAAACACCTAGGGCAGGACTTCACTAAATTCACAGCCCTGTTACTTTTCTACGTGCCTCTCCGCGAGGCTGTGTACGCGTTCGTTGTTGTGGCTGCTTGAGGCGGTCGCTAGCAATTGGCGACTCGACCGGTCGCTCCCTGGTCAGACTTATCGGCCGCTATGGCACCCCGAATCACAGTGCTCTTGCAATACTTGGGGAAGTAATGGAGCAGAGTACGTTAAGATTTGTCGACGTATTCTACTACCTGGGACACTGAATGTTACTGCACCAAGTATCATTAAATCACCGAAAAATTGCTGCAACTGCACTTAAATTTACACTTCCTGGTCGTGCCCGCTAATAGTGTGTACCACTAGCGGTAGGTCTGTTCCGGCTTCTACTGCAAGCGAAAGAACTGATATGTAGCTGCTGATACTCGGACTTGCTGGTCAAAGTCTCTAGTTAACCCTCAATCACTCGCGCTTGAGAAAGCTTCTAACTTCCATTATTCTGGAAAAATATTTCAATATATTTGATCTAGCAATGTATTCTTTGACATATCTACCTGCAATTGACTTGTCTCTCGTAGATCAAATCACACTTACAGCATGCTTAGCTTTGTTTGGAGAAGTGCGCATTGTTAGATTTCATCCTCACACGTGAGCTATTACGGAACAATGTCTTCTGTGAAGATATTATGTGTACATTAAGCCAAAACGCAGCTTTATGTATCAATTGTTATCATCATGATTTTATTTTCATTGGTTCAAATGGCTCTGAGCACTATGGGACTTAACATCTGAGGCCATAAGTCCCCTAGAACTTAGAACAACACTCCTGGAAATTGAAATAAGAACACCGTGAATTCATTGTCCCAGGAAGGGGAAACTTTATTGACACATTCCTGGGGTCAGATACATCACATGATCACACTGACAGAACCACAGGCACATAGACACAGGCAACAGAGCATGCACAATGTCGGCACTAGTACAGTGTATATCCACCTTTCGCAGCAATGCAGGCCGCTATTCTCCCATGGAGACGATCGTAAAGATGCTGGATGTAGTCCTGTGGAACGGCTTGCCATGCCATTTCCACCTGGCGCCTCAGTTGGACCAGCGTTCGTGCTGGACGTGCAGACCGCGTGAGACGACGCTTCATCCAGTCCCAAACATGCTAATGGGGGATAGATCCGGAGATCTTGCTGGCCAGGGTAGTTGACTTACACCTTCTAGAGCACGTTGGGTGGCACGGGATACATGCGGACGTGCATTGTCCTGTTGGAACAGCAAGTTCCCTTGCCGGTCTAGGAATGGTAGAACGATGGGTTCGATGACGGTTTGGATGTACCGTGCACTATTCAGTGTCCCCTCGACGATTACCAGTGGTGTACGGCCAGTGTAGGAGATCGCTCCCCACACCATGATGCCGGGTGTTGGCCCTGTGTGCCGCGGTCGTATGCAGTCCTGATTGTGGCGCTCACCTGCACGGCGCCAAACACGCATACGACCATCATTGGCACCAAGGCAGAAGCGGGTCTCATCGCTGAAGACGACACGTCTCCATTCGTCCCTCCATTCACGCCTGTCGCGACACCACTGGAGGCGGGCTGCACGATGTTGGGGCGTGAGCGGAAGACGGCCTAACGGTGTGCGGGACCGTAGCCCAGCATCATGGAGACGGTTGCGAATGGTCCTTGCCGATACCCCAGGAGCAACAGTGTCCCTAATTTGCTGGGAAGTGGCGGTGCGGTCCCCTACGGCACTGCGTAGGATCCTACGGTCTTGGCGTGCATCCGTGCGTCGCTGCGGTCCGGTCCCAGGTCGACGGGCACGTGCACCTTCCGCCGACCACTGGCAACAACATCGATGTACTGTGGAGACCTCACGCCCCACGTGTTGAGCAATTCGGCGGTACGTCCACCCGGCCTCCCGCATGCCCACTATACGCCCTCGCTCAAAGTCCGTCAACTGCACATACGGTTCACGTCCACGCTGTCGCGGCATGCTACCAGTGTTAAAGACTGCGATGGAGCTCCGTATGCCACGGCAAACTGGCTGACACTGACGGCGGCGGTGCACAAATGCTGCGCAGCTAGCGCCATTAGACGGCCAACACCGCGGTTCCTGGTATGTCCGCTGTGCCGTGCGTGTGATCATTGCTTGTACAGCCCTCTCGCAGTGTCCGGAGCAAGTATGGTGGGTCTGACACACCGGTGTCAATGTGTTCTTTTTTCCATTTGCAGTAGTGTACTTAAACCTAACTAACCAAAGGACATCACACACATCCATGCCCGAGGCAGGATTCGAACCTGCGACCGTAGCGGTCGCACGGTTCCAGACTGAAGCGCCTAGAACCGCTCGGCCACACCGTTATTTTCATTGACTATAGGCTTATTTAGGCTCAAAGCCCTTTTTCAAGCTCTCTGCAACAGATACTATGGCACTGAGATCATATATCTGTGAGTTATCGGAATAAATATTTATTCTGTACATTTGGCGTAATACTTACTTCCATATTGCGTCGTTGACGCTCTTGCTGTCAGATATCTTACTTGGTGCGTTTTTAAGCAAAGCACGGGTGAAATTGTAAATTACTCGCTAAGTAATGTCTCAGCAGTGGAATTTTTTTTGCTGGCCAGTATCATCAAGATCTTGTTAACATTTTGTAAATTTGATAGCTTCGACTTATGTCAGCGACGTTACATTGTTACAGATTTGTTTTTATAAATCTATGGAGTTGTGTGATAGTAAAATATTTGCAGCTGTATATTGGTGTTCGTTTTATGAAATTATCCGTGGTCAATAATTTCAGTAAAATTATAAAATCAGTTTTTATGTTTTAAATCGGTTTGTTCGTTAAAAATTTTTAATGGTAATTTGCGGGTGTGCATATACATTTCTATCTCTTCCAGAAAGTTCAGTATTTGGACTTTCGGTGTTATGTGGCGGAATTGCATCGAATTTTCGGTAATTTCCAAGAATGATTGCCTATCGAAGTCGCTGGGTCCAAACGAGACATATCGAACTTGCAATCGGATCTCGATCATGCGACTCCGGTGGGGGGCGTTGTATGTTTACGTTGGTCACTACAGCAACGACGAAAGAAGGGCGTTACAAAAATACTTGTAATTGCAAAGGAGACGACTTACCTTACTCGTCGTCGGTGTTGTCGTCATGTGAAAGCCCATTACGGTGGTCTGGATGGATAATTTGGAAGAATCAAACCATGTATTCTTTCTGATACTCGTTCGTTTTCCGCACTGCCACAATGAAATTGTAACGGTATTTCAGCATCGAAACTGTTCTTACGAAGTTTTACACACTTCGCAACACCACAGTCTACACAATCCCTTCTTTCCTCGTCCGGTAGTACTCCACATTTGAGACAAAAAAACGAACAATTACCTACGCCGGACGAACATGGAATAAGATTCTTCCATGCGAGAGAATACGCCGAAGAAACGTCTAGAACACCATACATTCCAGTCACTAACGACATAAATCGTCTGGGTTTCCCTAGCAACTCACAAATAATTGGCTGATGTATGTAATTTACAGCAAATTAGGGAACGACGGACAACGATTTCCGATTGCACGTTCGATATGTAACGTTTGGACCCAGCGACTTCGATAGGCAATCATTCTTGGAAATTACCGAGTTTTCAGTCTGGTCTATGTTGTGATTTTCAGTTTTTACACGATTACATAATGTAGATGGGTTTGTGTCACTCTTTTTGTATGTTCACGGTATCTAGTTTGGAAATTTCTGCCTGTTTGGCCTACATAGAATTTTCCGCAGTCATTACAATTAATTTTGTATACGCCAGGGTATGAATGCACTTGTAGTTTCATATTTCCGGAGTTAAATTGTGTCTTTAGGTTATGTCAAGTACGGTATGCGAATCTAACTGTCCTCTTCTTTAGTAAAGCGTTACGTTTGCTGGATATATTGCCTACATATGTTTGTGGTATGTATGTTATTTTCGTTTCGTTGGTATCTCTCAACTTAGTTTTATGTCGCTATGAATCTTAGTCTGAAACGGTTGGTTGTGTTTATTGTAGATTTTGTTGACTATGTTAGGATTGAAGTTGTTTTGTTGTGCTGTATATCTAAGGATTTCTGGCTCATTTTGTACTGCAGACATAACTCGAAGCTGTCAAAATCACTTAATATTAACAAGATATATGCCGGCCAGTGTGGCCACGCGGTTAAAGGCGCTTCAGTCTGGAACCGCGCGACCGCTACGGTCGCAGGTTCGAATCCTGCCTCGGGCATGGATGTGTGTGATGTCCTTAGGTTAGTTAGGTTTAAGTCGTTCTAAGTTCTAGGGGACTGATGACCTCAGATGTTAAGTCCCATAGTGCTCAGAGCCATTAACAAGATATTAATGATACTGGCCAACAAAGCAAAATTCCACTGCTGAGACATTACTTAGTGAGTGCTTTATAATTTCGCCTGTGCTTTGCTTAAAAACGCACCAAGTAAGATGACTGACAGAAAGAGCGTCAGAAACGTAATATGGAAGTATGTCTTACGCCAAATGTACACCGAGCGGTTCTAGGCGCTTCAGTCTGGAACCGCGCGACCGCCACGGTCGCAGGCTCGAATCCTGTCTCGGGCATGGATGTGTGTGATGTCCTTTGGTTAGTTAGGTTTAAGTAGTTCTAAGTTCTAGGGGACTTATGGCCTCAGATGTTAAGTCCCATAATGCTGAGTGACATTTGAACGATTTTTGAACCAAATGTACAAGATTTATTACGAAAACTCACAGATATATGATCTAAATACCGTACTATATGTTGCAGAGTGCTTGAAAATGGCTTTGAGCCGAAATTGGACTTTAGCCAATGAAAATAAAGTCACTATAATAACAACTGTTACACAAAGCACCGTTTTGGCTTAATGTACATATAATGTCCTTACAAGGCATATATAACGCTGCGAAGAATTTAAAATGTCTTCTGTATTCCTGAAACCCCGCCTTGCTTTTCAAACGTCTGTTTCCTTGTGCTAGTAACATGGGATTTGGTTATTTTTCCTCTTGGACAAATTGTGAATGTTCCTTCAGAAGCAGACTGAGTATTGTTATTGGGTTTTACGTACTGAATAGAGGAACTGCATACACCGAGTACATGACATGCTCTGTCAGATGCGGAAGTATGTAAAATTTTACTTAAAAGTAGTCATCGTTAGAAGAATTGCTATTGATTTGGCCACAGGAACCTCTAGTCGAGAGTGCCCAAATAGACGGTTTGTCTTCGGGTACCGAAGAATATTTTACTTCTTTTAGAAGCAGACTGAGTATTGTTATTTGGTTTTACGTACTGAATAGAGGAACTGCATAGACCGAGTATATGACATGCTCTGTCAGATGCGAAAGCATGTAAAATTTTACTTAAAAGTAGTCATCGCTAGATGAATTGCTGTTGATTTGGCCACAGGAACCTCTAGTCGAGAGTGTCCAAATAGACGGTTTGTCTTCGGGTACCGACACACAGTCGGAGCATGAAGAGACCGAGACACAGCAACAGAGCAGTCTGACAGCGAATCTGAAATTGCGTCTGTAGTAGCCCCAAATTCTGCAAATCGTGATAATTGTCATGGAAGGGATGGAAAACAAAATTTTTCAAGAATAAACCTCCTTCAGCAAGAAATGATCATGGAAATTTTGTTACACAATTTCCGGGTGCAAATGGGTGAAACAAAAAATTCGAAAACAATTACTGACTGTCGGAAACTGTTTTTTTCCGGAAGTTGTAATTGACACTCACGACATTATTCAAACGAAGAATTATTAGACAGAATGCAAGCAGCCTATTCACAGAGTTCTCGAGACTGCCCATAGAAAGATGCTGAAGAATTATCGGCTTTGCTTTGTGTTTTATACGTACCTCACAGAAGAGAAAAAGTCGTAAGAAAGGGGATACGACTGAATCTGGTGAAACAGAAATCAAGTTTACCTTAGTTGCTCATTTACTGTGATTATGTCCGCCCCTGTTAGCTGAGTGGACAGCGCTGCGGAATGCTACGCCAAGGGGCCCGGGTTCGATTCCCTGCTGGGGCAGGAGATTTTCTCCGCTCAGGGACTGGATGCTGTGCTGTCCTCATCATCACTTCATCTCCGGCTCCGACGCGCAACTCACCCAATGTGGCGCCGAATGCAGCAAGTACATACCCTCGGCGGCTGAACTTCCCCGAATTGGGGACTCCCGGCCCGCAAGGTCGAGCGCTCATTTCCACTGTGATTATGTCGGAGCGCCGGAAGGACAGATGTTACAAATGTAATTCAGAACTGTTTGTAACAATTGCATATGGAAACATTTTCAGTTCAGCAATACACATGTTTCCTTTACTCGCTATACGTATTTATGATGTGTTGGTGATAATGAAGAAGAAATTTACTTGATACTTGTAGCTTTGTATGCAGCTTACAGCTAAAAAAAGTAAAAAAACCATTTTTGTTAGAAAAAATCTAACACCGGAGTTACTGTGTGGCTACAATAAGCGTAAGCCACCGCGGGTTAATGCAACGATTAGTTGATCATAAACGAGTTCGTCGGTAGCGTGGTTAGGAATAGTTTTTGTATTAACACTGGGGACCCCACAATCGAAAGGAAGTATTGTAACTTTACAGTACCAGGAATATCACGAACTTGACAACGTGCTTGGAACTGAATCAGGTATTCAATCCATTACTCCTCTGTTTCCTTAAATTGCCGGAACGTTGGTATAATCGTCGGCGGCACTTGTTGCGCTGGTTGGTTGGTCAACTGTGGTTGTGCGGCCGACAAAGCTTGCGCAGCCAATAACTGTTGTAGCGTCGTCGGTAAGGTAGCGATTTGTTGGTTCTGAAAGTGAAAAAGTTGTGCTAGACCCATCACATTGGTCGTCTGCGGCTAAGGCGCGGGAGCAGGGAGTGGAGAGGGTGGAGGGGGCGGGGAATTCATGGTTTACGCAAATGGAAATGAGCGTATGGCGTCAGTGGCCGGAAGTTCCCAGTCGGGAAGTTCGGCTGCCAAGCGCAGGTCTCACTGAGTGCGAGGCCACATTGGGCGACCTGCGATTCGACAATGGGGATGAACTGATGATGAGGACAACACAGCAGCCTGTCCCTGATGGGAGAAAATCTCTTGCCCCAGCAGGGGATCGAACCTGGACTCCCGTGCGTGGCAATTCAACGCGCTGACCATTGAGTTAATGGGGCAGACATGGTCTACACAAATACTTTATAACAAATAACAAGCAAAGTCTCTGAAAACAAAAATTTGATTAGCTCTGCGGCTCCCCTTCTGAAATATATGCAAGACACAAGAACAAATTAGCAAATAGAAACAATTGAACACGAGCAGTCCTGCAAGCTAAAACACAACAGAAGGAAGCAAAATCTTTGGGCGAGTTGATTATCTTCGATCGCCACTGAATTATCCTCGTTCGCCACTGTAGAGTCTTGCATCGCAAGGACGCAACGGAGAGGAGGTTGTTATGGGTGGCCTGTATCCTGTTTTTACAACACAAATGCACACACGGATTAATACGGTTCTTTGTTCATATGAACTGGAAACATTTACTTAATTTGAATAGAGTCCATGTTTTATGCTACAAGCTCAAAAAAAAAAATGTGTGAAATCTTATGGGACTTAACTGCTAAGGTCATCAGTCCCTAAGCGTACACACTACTTAACCTAAATTATCCTTAGGACAAACACACACACCCATGCCCGAGGGAGGTCTCGAACCTCCTCCGGGACCATCCGCACAGTGCATGACTGCAGCGCCTTAGACCGCTCGGCTAATTCTGCGCGGCGTACAAGTTCATCAGTGATAGTCCTCTTGCAGACAAATGTAATGTCAACAACGGTAATGTTGCTATTACAAACTTTAGTTTCTCACTGCTAGTAACGTACTATGATGGCTGAGATAAACTAGTCTCGCCATAGTCACTGATCTGGTCGCTATGTACTGCCGTAACCTCTGACGAACTAAACCAGCTCTGCGAGTAAATTAACAGAGGCAAAACTAGAAGATTGAGTGAGATCCCCCAGTCAGCGGCGGCTGTCTAAATACATGCTGTCGAAAGAGCGTTGGCGGTTTGTTGTTACATGCCCGCTCGATCCAGCGCCTGCAAATCGATCTTCGCGTTTCATCTTTGCCGACCGGTGTGCTGGCGACAGCGTACTGAAGCACATCATCTATGTTTGACCAGATCCACACTCAACTGAAGACTGGAGTACGTGCTTCGACAGGTTTTTGGAAAGCCCTCTCAAACTGCAGTCCCTAGAATGTAACATTGCCAAACCTTTCTGTCCGATAGACACAAAATAGGAGGAAATCGCTTATGAATTCCGAACTGAATATAGTGGTTTGTGGTACGCCCCTCTCAATTGAATTTATTACCAAACTGCAGTCCCTAGAATGTAACATTGCCAAACCTTTCTGTCCAATAGACATAAAATGGGAGGAAATCACTTATGAATTCCGAACTGAATATAGTGTGGTCGTTTCGAAGTTTTCTGGTAAAGAAGAATTACATATGCTTATATAAATTTCATTTAGTGTGCTGTCTAAAGCTATACTTGATTTGCTGATTACTGCAAACTTACCATCTGGTAATGTTCAAATGGTTCAAATGGCTCTGAGCACTATGGGACTTAACTTCTAAGATCATCAGTCCCCTAGAACATAGAACTACTTAAACCTAACTAACCTAAGGATATCACACACATCCATGCCCGAGGCGGGATTCGAACCTGCGACTGTAGCGGTCCAGCGGTTCCAGGCTGTAGGGCCGAGAACCGCTCGGTCACCCCGGCTGGCTCTGGTAATGTTACTGATAAGAATGTCATTAAATTGCGCGGTGCGAGTCATTACCTCGGTCCATTATCGCTCAGTTATCTTTGCCGATCGGTATAGGGAATTACTCTGGTCTGAGGGGAGGGCGCATGGCGAGCTGTATAGAATGGTAGGCCGCCGTGAGTGAACTTCGACGAGGGCGCTACAGCGAGTGGGGCCTTTTTCCTCTTGATGACAGTAAGGGGTGAGCGAGGAAGCAAGGGCCGCGTGGCGATTGTGTGTATATGGAAATAGAGTACCTGCTGCGGAAACGGAAGGTGTCTATGCTTCAGCGAGGATGGATCCTTAACTAATTTATATTGGCCGACCTCCGTTGCCCATACGGAATACGTGGCACTGAAAGCAACTTTCTGGTGAGCAAAACCTGAATACCTGACATGTTTTCGGAATGTGAATATTTTCTAGGTTGCCGGAAGGTGCCAACACGTATTGCTTGTCTGAAGGTGATTGTTGACTTCACATTATAAGACTCTGTCATGACGGACGTTAATAATACCTCTTCAGTGGACGAACTTTAAACATTGCAAAAGAGTACAACTGTAATCCCACTATCTAATTCTCCTTCACCGTACACTAGCTGAATTCATTTGCTCACCAAATGGTTCGCTTGTAGTACTGTTTTAGATTGAATATTCGCCTTGTATGTATTGGTCGATACATCTTTTGTAGTAGTGGCCAGTGTTAAACAAACTTCCAGTTGCACCCGTTTTGCAAAGGGCTGGTTGAGCCATCATGGAAGTCGACCTCAGCCAGATGTAATGAGAGAGTGTAAACCCTGAGGGGCTACTGGTCGGTATCATGCTGTTGGCTCGTCTTAATTTTGATGGTAAGTAGTTACAGTATTGCCAAATCACCAAATCGACACATGGCCGTATGTGACTGTACGCCCTAAGGTCATTTCTATGGATTTCGTGATAGGTATTTAATGAAGTTTAAAAATCTGGTATTGGCATTTTGCGCCATGTTGTTAAGTGGTTAGCTATAACTGCTCAGGAGTATGCAGTGTGATAAATTTCTCCATAAATAAGCTGACTTCGCATTTAATGAAAACTCACTGAAGAGAATATTGTCTTTAAAATTATAATTATTGTCATTTCAGCGCTGTGTCTGATTTTGGTAATTTATCGTTGACTACTCATTAAAAGTCACTGCTGATGTTGTTGAAGCACTGTGCGGTTCTCCACCAAGCTACGAGGGTAACCCATGACGTCTCGTTCTATATTCTTACATCCTTGCCTACTGGCGCGATCTGTCTATATCTAGTCGCCCGGTGGCGCTTCGGTCGTCTGTCAGTTGACTCGTTAACTGCACAGTTGTTTCTCGTAGCAGGTTGTTGACCACATGGGCATACACTCGGTCGCCATCAGTGTGTGAGAGCGAGACGTACGGTGAGCTATCCAGGGACGAATTATATATCTGCTTGTTTGCTGTTGGCTTGCTGAGCTGTTCCTCGGACGTAGCCCATCCGCATCGGCGGTCGGTCTACGCGTAGCGTCCCGTGTCACCATAGCCTTCGAGACGTTGCAGCCTCCTAGCTTGCTACGGCATCCCTCATAAGTCGAGCTTTTATCTCGTAGCAATCGGGCATCAATGTAACCTGAAGTGGACATTCTTCAGATTAATCTTACACGGACCTGGCCGGCGGTACCTGCCCCTCCCATGTTTTCCCTGTTTGAAGTTTGGTTTTAACGTAATAGTTTTAATATTGATGTAATGGTCAATTTGGTAAATGTCTTATTATTTTTCCATGTCAGTATTTTTATTATGTCCAAGGGGCTTCTCTGATTGATCGAATATTCGATATTTGTGTCGAGAATTGTTCCTGTGCTCCGTGCATAAAATATTAGCACTTAATGGGTCTCATTTCGTCAGATATCAGACTTCTGACATTCCATGTCACTAAACTTCTTGTAAGTTACCTTTTTAATGTCAAGCACCCCGTGTGGCCAGCCAAAGTTGGAATTGTAATCTTTAGCATCATTGTCATGATTTACCCAGCGATAAGTGCGTGTTTGAGTTATTTTTGACGGTACTTCTTGCTTGTTAGTCCTTCCTAAAGTGGTGCATTTAATTCGTTTAAATTAACTAATTAATCATCAATTGGTTTAATTGAAGAAATTTGGTAATAACTACCTGAACTCTGAGCCGTGGTAAAAAATGCTGTTTTGAAGAGCGCGTCGCAGCGCGTAGTGTGAAGCAGTCGCCCTCCGTTTCTGGCTGCAGCGCCGCTGTGGCGATCGCAGCTTTGGTGTCTCCCTCTGGTGGGAAAGAGAAAAGGTTGCCCGTTCACGTGCATTTAAGGGGCGCTATGAGCTCGCCAGAGGGTCAGTCTGGGTCAGTCTCTCGGCCCCAGCTTGCTAGTCTGTCTCTCGTCCGCATTTGATAGGCAGTTAGTGTCTGTCTGTCGTTCGGAGAGCTAATATGTCTGTCGTTCGGTCAACTTTTAAAGCCTGCAAAATGAGTCTTTCCACCCCGCCAGTAAGAGAAAGCGAGTGGGCGACCGGTCGGGGCGTCTGCGTGTTAGGCCGCCAGTCTGCTCGAGTTGCTCAGGCAACGGTCATTGGCGGTTGGATCGATCGGTTGGTCGGTCGGTCGCGCACTGAGACACGAGATGACTTGTCCGCCTTGAGCGTCGGCGCGTGTAAGGTCGCCACGTGAGTCCAGTGGGCCGCGGCGTATAGCGAGGGGTAGTGACTTCAGGGTCGACACGACAGCAACAGGAGTCAACCCACGACATCAGTCTGGCCGGTGCGAGCTGCGACACCGTGAGACGGGAGATCGGCGCGCCTTCCCGCGTCTGTTGAAGCGGCTGGCAGCGGACGGTTCGGGTGAGCGATTTGGGGGTGCCGCGCCAGGTCTTCTAGAGAAATTGCAGTTTATTAAGTGATTGGTGATATATTGTTTGATTTACTCTTGTTAAATTCTACTTTATTTCTTGGTGAGGTCATCAGCAGTTTTGCTTTGGGGTCGTCTCACCATTCTTCTCTGTTTTCCCACCCCCAGGAAGGTGGTCCGTTTTTCCCTTGTGGAGTAGGGGCGGGTTAGAGGAACCTGCGGTTCGGGTTATTCGGTAATCTCCCTATCAATCTACCGTACGTTAGTAGCTGCCTCTGTCATGCTTGTCGAATTTGGTATATTAACGAATTTATTGCTTGGAGTGTAACGGCCTAATACCCCAAATATGTTTTGATCTTTGGAAACTTTGATATTATTGTCTATGATCTTGAGAGGCGGTATCTGTGTACTGTAGAGCATCTTAACTATTGGTTGTCCAACCTTGTAGGATTTTATATAAGAATGCGTTTCATGGGCTTTTATTTAAATGATCATTTTAGTATATAAAGTTGCCACCCTTTCACCGTAAGACTTTTCTTAGAAGTTAAAATCAAGTTGCACCTTCGGTGGCAAGGTTAATATTTTAATTGTTAGTGTTTTGTACTATTTCCATCCATCCTACGGGGAGTGCATAGTTTGTGTGCTTGTGTAAATTGTTAAAACTCTTAGTTTAAAGTAATCTGGTATGTTGCAGATTTGCACCAGTGTAGTCTTCCAGAGGTTGTTGTGATGGGTCGTAACTACGGCCGTGTCAAAAGTGAGCGACAAGGTTCTCTGTCCAAAAGCTCGTACACTCAAAACTTGTTTCCTTCTGCCTCTGAATAAATTGTAACTTTTATATTTAGAGGGTGCTTTCTGATTATAATTTTAAAACTGTTTCTTTAAAAAAAAATTTAGGAGCTATTAAAGTGAATAAAAAATCCCATTTGTTAAAAGGAATTTGGTTATGATTTTATCAGTTACTCCCTGGCAACTACTTCCATGCTTACATAGTGTAAAAATGCGTTAATGTACTTGACGAATCGCTAGTAAATAAAATAAATTCTTAAGAATATTCTTTGAAAATAAATCACGATTCAAACTCCTTTTCTTAATTATTTCAATTATTTTATCTAATTTTCTGCTGAAATTTGAGCTGCTGTTAACATTTTAAATCCGTTGCTGGCGCTAATTATTGTCACTCATTAGTTGCACTTTCTCAACTACGTTCATTGCAAGCGGGTATTATCATGTTTATTTGTTTAGTGTTTTGGTATCAGTCCAATAACCTGCCTTTATCCTGGGTCACTGACATTTCTGGGTCCGCGCCAGTCGCCACCACGTTATGGGCCAACAAGCAGCCGATGCTGGGTAGGGTCGCCACATCCATCAGACCAGTTCCAAGTCTGCCAGCTGTAGACTTGGTGCCATACGACAGATGATCCACGCCCAGGGTCTCTACAGCAGCAGCCTGATTTCTGCCTCAGCGGGGAGCAGTTCGTGTTCAGGGTGGTTCAGTCCTCTGTGCTTCGTCACTTAGGGGAGTATTGGAGCAGGCATCATCTTCGCCAACCGAGGTGACTTCTTCTTGATCCTGACGTCTCTATGAGAATTCAGGTGGATGGAGATGCCACTGGCACTGGACACTGGCCGCTACCCTGTCTAAATTGGGGGGAGCGTCACTGAGTGGCCGAAACAAGTGTCAGCAATGCTGAGCATGGACTTCATGGCCAGACATGGCGTCAGCGTCCATCTTCCTCTGCAGTCAGCGGGGCCTCCACGTCACACGCCCATTAGTGCATGATCTCGGCGTCATCACGCTACGTTTGTTGTAACAGAAGTTGAATACAAGAGTTTTACCTGCCTGCTTTGTTATCCTAGCCAGCACCGGCCAGCGATAATGCCTCCGCTCCCTGCCCCAGGCCGCTTCAGTTTGGTGTCCGATAGCTTTGGCTGCCGGCTGGCGCTAGCAGAGTCGACCTAAACGTAGAATGCTGTATCTTTACAGAGTGCAAGCAGTAAACAACTTGTTTTTCTGGTTGTCTTCGATTTTTCTTATGTAGAGAACATGGGGTTTAAGTAGGAGATTCACCGGAATTTGAGAGTACCTTTAGAGCAACCCCTAGAACTGGCTTATCTCCCTCAGTTCTGTGAAATACCTGGGAACAATACTGGTAGCCCTTGAGGGGCAGTCAGTGTAACTTGCAGGGTTATTCTGCACATGTACTGAGTATGCGGCAGTAGTTTGTTTCTATTGTTGTACATATGGTCATGTAGCTAAACAATGCACAGAAGCAAGGTGGCTCATAATTTGACGTAGGTGGGAATTGGTTAATTTTAGTGTATAAGCTATTATTGATTGTTGTTCTGTTTTATTAAGTGTGTAGTGGAGGTTAAGATTACGCAGTGGCAGAGTCTAAATTACAGAATGTCACTGGTAAAAGGCTGAGCCGTTATTGCGTAATGAGGTAGCACAATTAAGAGTGGATAAAACGGGTTTCCTTGGTCTGTTTGCACCTAGGGATCAACAGTTAGCGTTAGCCGAATAACCTAAACCATTAGTAGATACAGCCACTGGCAACTAGATCGTCCCTTCTCTGAAACGTCAACTGAGTATATAATGTCGTTCTTGGATGATCTACTAGTAACAGCTAAGCTGGGAAACTGATAGCAGGATCAGTTGCTTTTAATCGAAATGTTACGATTCACAAGAAAAGCAAAACCCTATGTCACACAGGTGTTAAGAAACGCACAAGAGTTCAAGGTGTTGACGCAAGGCCTCCTGAAATGATGTTAGAAACAAAACAGCGGGACGTTTTTCCGTAAACAGTTGAGAAGTCTAACAAATAAGTACTGTGAGTTGGTGAAAAATTTTGCGGGCGGAATACGTAAATCAGTATGCAAACTTACCAGTTGGGAGAGAATAATGAGAGAAATGCAGCCATATTCCAGACTCTGGATGCCTCTTTAAGGGGGTACGTACAGGTGCCCCGGGGGACTTATACTCTGCGGTCAGCTTGGCCACACGGTTTGAGGAAATTGATTTAGTTGCAGGAATACGTAAGAGGAGGAGGATGGGGGACTTTATCCGATGGCGTAAAGCGCTACTGATGTGGATGGACAGGACATGTCCAGAGGAAAGGCTAGCAGCTTCAAAGTGGTGTGGTTGGACACCATCAACGCGATTGTATAGGCAGTAAGAGCAAGCAAGGATGACACAGAGAAGAGTTAAATGCAAGAGGGAACCTCAGATCCACCGAGCGGCGTTACCGGTAAATTTTGGTGCTAGAAGTATGTATGCATAGCCGTAATTTGGTAGTGTGGGAGTCATGAGAGGCACGAAGCACAAGTTTTGTTGAATACGGGGGTGTATGTGTCATTGGAAAGTGAACCCTCCATACTATAGTTAGCGTGGAGTTGGGGACAGTAATGTGAAGTATTGTGTTTAGCAATGGTGAATTTTCTGGCTGGGGAATAATATTTTAACGAATGTGTGGAACCGTGTTTCGCGTAACTGAAGGTTACTGCATGATCCCACGGTTAGACTTTCTGATAACACAGCATGCTAAAATTGACCTAAGCTGGGGGAAACTGTCGCCACTGAGGGTCTGTCGCAAGGGGTGAAGTACTAAAGCTGTGATCAACAACACTAAAGCTTAATTTGCATGATATTGTGCCGCAGGGAACAGGAAAGTTATTTCGGGTGCGTGTGGATTGGACACATCACGTTGCTTTGTGAGAAGAAACATTGTACACATATAAGGGAAAGGTCACAAAAAAGCGTACTCGTAAGCATATAATGAGCAGTCAAATGAAAACGAAACAGATGAAAAGAAAGTAAGTAAACTGTTTATTAGTTCAGAAATATTCACCATAAGTGTTAATACATTTGTCCGTCTGTGAGACAAGATAGTAAGTGCCTTCACAGAAAAATGTTTGTGATTACCTACGGAACCATGATGTTACCAGGGAATATACCTCGTCGTCCGAAGCAAATCGGTGGCCACAATGTCTTTCCGTAGGGCTCCAAAACCATGGAAGTGGCATGGGAAGAGATCGAGATGTGTAAGGGCCTCCCAGAGAAACTTCAGCAGCGTTCTCGAAACAACCTACGCAATATGAGGGCCCACCCATGTTTTATGACGAACACAATGTGACCAGTCTTCCCTGCCGTCCAGACTGGTTAAGACTGGAAGCATTTGTAATCTATATATCATCTCATGAATCAAATAATTAATGGACCATAAATCTTACATCCAGACAAAGTACTCACAGAGATACTGGGCAGTTCCTCCCTATATGACTTGATAATGCCTACTTCATAAATATCGAAACCATACAGACTGACCCTTTTGTATTTCTCCATCATAGCTGAATGTGTTTATCGTCTCGGACACACGCAGAATACGCAAGTAGAAGAGAGTTTTAATAAAATATTTTGCAGAATAGCTTACACACAAAGTCGTTTTTAAGATAGTGGCGCAATCTTAGGTCATCGTCAAAATATAATTGTTAGTCACCACTGCTGATGGGACATGCGTGTCAGAACGTATAATGTGACAGTCAAAGTTGCTGGCATTTCCAAGGAAAATTCATGTTAAATACTGATTTGGAAAACAAATTAAAATCGCTACATTTAAAACTGCTTCTATAGTTGCAGTTAGCTGTTTCCTCTTCTCTTCAATAGGTCAGAGGTCGATGTAATTCCGCTTAGCAGGCGAAAGTGAAATTCTGTTAATTCATTGAAAAATAAGTTTCTCGTGTCTGTCATTTACTTGCAGTTCTTCCAGCAATGTCATTTTGACTATTTCTGAGTTATATAAACTATACTGTAGAACATGAGGATACTGTCCAGTCACAATTAGCTCAACAAATGTTGAGGATGTCTGTTTACTCCCCAGTGTAATCTCCCGAGTTCACAGAAATTTGCTCGATTTCCTATGTACTATTTTCCACAACGCTTACAAGTGATTCTCCTCACTTCACCTGAAGCTACATATACGATTCATTATTTACAACTGAACAGCTTCTTGACTGTACTAATCCCGCTATCAAAAGTACGTCTCTATTTAGTGGATTTCAGATTTGTGGGGAGTATCACTCAGCTTATTCCGTGTGGTGGGTGGGACAATATTTCACTTCTTTGTCGGCACTGGCCTGATGGATTTTAAGTGTTGTACACAAGTGGCATCCTTTTACGTTCATTCTTTTCGTGCTGCATATCGTTGATCATGACAAAGTTGTCTACGCCGATTAAGAGAAGTACTTGATCCTAAATCATTTTGAAAATATTATTCAGATAACATGACACTATAGTGGAGTCATTGTGTTACTGGGTATTTTTTAGGACTCAAGCTCTGTTACTATTCCGGGTGACACATACTTAGTAACTAATGACGTATTGTCTTTCTAGTGATGGACACTAATGTCGTGGGGTCAACGCGTGCGCGACAAGTGATAAACGACTCCCTCATATGGTGTTCCGCCACAGCATACAGGAGGCTTTACGGAACACACATGCTTCACGTTGTAAGGTCACAAAGCAACAAACGGAACAGCACACTGCAGGTACCAGTACTTCAATGGCAGTCAATTAAAACAGATGATTATCCTGTTCCTCTGCATTATGCGAAGTGATATCTTCTCAATTACCCTAATTCTCAGTATATTACCGAACAAGTCATTTCACCTTCAGTGAGAGTAATGGCATTCGTAAGACGAGCTTACTTAGTTTTTACCTGTCATTCATCGGCCATTACAGGAGAATATGCGCAAGACTGGAGTGACAAAGTGATCACAGCGATATTCATTCTTTTGCACGATTTGTGCATCGACGTGCCTGTTATGTCTTTCACATTCCTCTGCCTTTTTTTTTACACTGTCGTTTCCGATTATTGCAAAAGCCAGAAGTAGTTTCATAATCACATGGAAACTGGTGAAAATTAATATAACTATGTGACATAACTTTTTTAATCTCATTTTATTCCGCTGAGTCTCCTTCTTCGACGGCCTTTCTGCTTTAACACAGACTTTTATGGGCCACCAAATGACGTGATATACACTCAAGTATTTTAAAACTAGCCGTATATTAAGCAAATATGATTGAGAAATGTGAGTGCCACTCAGTTCGACATCCATCGGGAGAAAAGGTCTCTATTTTTCATTTATTTCTTGACAAATGAAAATTAGACAACATCAGAGATCAAATTTCCCAAGCGAGAGCCTAATCGATGGCAAAGCGTGCCTGAAAATAAGAAGGAAATGTTACTTTAAATCACAAAAATGTACGGGATATGTCATTTCGCGGCTGGGGGAAGAGTAATACGATATATTATAACGTACAGATGATGAAGGCGATACAGAGGCAAGTTGACCATGTTAACGGTTAAACGTTCCTAATGCATTCAGTTTTGTAGTTTTGATTCTTTGTATGTGTTAAAAGAATGACCTTTTATTGTAAAACACCGGGTTTTCATAAAATGTAATTTTATTATAAGTAAAAGTATTTAGCCCATTGTGAAAAAAAACTAATGCAAATATGTGAAAGCTGTCTGTTATAATTCTACAACTTCCATATATTAAGTACATACGTGGCTACTGACCTGAGCAGTTTTTTTGTTTTTTTTTATGCATGCGCTCAATGACTGATTTTTGTATCTTCACTTTTGTATCTACTACACTAGTTTATATTGCCTAAGATGTTTGAGACGAGACAGGAATCTGCCAATGGGAATTGTGAGCGTTGAGACGGTCTTCATGGCTTGCAAGTTTAAGGAGAACAAAACCATCTTCTTCCTCCTATTCCGTTTGAGCTGCTCTGGAGTGAAAGTGTGATCTTACTTGTGTGTAAGTGGCTGCCTCTGAGCGGGGTTACATTGATTTATACTTAGAAGGACAGTAACTTCTGAATGCAACGTACAGTTTTTGCTCTCGAAATCATACTGTCAATAATACGCAGTAGTTCTACATATGTCAGCTCTGGATTGTAAGATAACGTGTTTCCTTACTTAGAACTTGTTCAACTATGTTAGACAGTAATATTCCGCGGTTAGTAAAGCAGAATTAATAGCAGAGAGGTATTCATAATTAAGATTAGTGTGTGGAAGCTTCCTTTCTGTTTGCATGGTGTATTTGTTTGTATGCGAGTTTTGTAAGCGGATATTTCGTCGACAAAGGCTTTTCTAACTTCGTATAATTCACGACTACCTAGAAGAGTAGGCATTTGTTTGATAGTGGTATGTGTTCCACATGGTTCATGGAATCCTAATTTTACTGTCCTATACAAAAACATAATAATCACAAGTCAAAAGAAAATCTCGTGTATTTATTTACATCTAGTTCCTTTCATTAGTTAATTAAATGAAGTATAGTTCTCATGATGGTGCCTCTCATTAATGCCTTGCTCGTGAATAATATGAGAACTCGTGTCTTGGCTTCGGCTGTCTCATTTCTATGATAACGACTTTTCAAGTCACACGAATTGTATTGACTGAGGAATTCCATGATTTTAATGACTTGCTTTTCAGTTTCTGGATGGTAAGGACACCTCTAAAACCCCAGAACGGCAATTGTTTCGCTGTATTGATACAAGGTTCTGTGGGAACAATATATTACCAGTCACGAATATTCAAGTTTTATAAGAAATAATTTAACTCACCAAATGAAACATTTCCTTCCTGCTGGGAGTAATCTACACTGAAGAACCAAAGGAACTCTTACACGTGCCTAGTATCCTGTAGGGCCCCCGCGAACATGCAGAAGCGCCGAATAATGTCTGAAGTAGTGCCGAATAGACACCATGAATCCTACAGCGCTGCCAATAAATCAGTAAGTGTACGACGGGGTGGAGATCTCTTCTGAACAGCATGTTGCAAGACATCCCAGATATGCTCAATAATCTTCGTGTAACAGGGGTCACATATCACTCCAACTGCACACGCCTCACACCATTACAAAGCCTCCACCAGCTTAAGCAGTCCCCTGCTGACATGCAGGATCCATGGATTCATGAGGTTGTCTCTATACCCAGACACATCCATCCACTCGATAAAATTTTAGAGAGACTCGTCCGACCAGTAAACATGTTTTCAGTCATCAACAGTCCAATGTTGGTGTTGAGGGGCCCAGGTGAGGCTTAGAGCTTTGTGTCATGCAATCATTAAGGGTACACGATTGGGCCTTCAGCTCCGAAATACCATATCGATGATGTTTCATTAAATGGTTCGCACGCTGACAGTTGTTGATGGCCCAGTATTTAAATCTACAGCAATTTGCGGAGGGGTTGCACTTCTGTCAGTTGAACGATCCTCTTTAGTCGTCGTTCGTCCCGTTCTTTCAATATCTTTTCCGGCTGGAAATTTGATGTTTTACCGGATTCCTGATATTCATGGTACACTCGTGAAATTGTCGTATAGGAAAATCCCAACATCATCGCTACCATGGAGATGCTGTGTCCCATCGCTCGTGCGCCGACTGTAACAGCACGTTGAAACTCACTTAAATCTTAATAACCTGACATTGTAGCAGCAGTAACCGGAGTAACAACTGCGCCAGACACTTTCTGAGGCTCCACTTGTACGTGGAGCCCGATTTTCTAATATAATTCATGAAAAATGACTTGAAGCGGTTGTCATACGTAAAAGAGAGTGTATCTTTGACACCACTAAACCAAAGATGTTGCCTGAGTGGCAGAATCGATTGTAAGTATGAGCGCGTCGAGAGCAGTAGCAGTTGCCGTTGCACACTTCATACTTAAAACTAGTAAGACTTAAAGCTAGTGGCTAGATGTGTGAATTTCGTTGTTGATCTATGGACGCAGTACAATACAGTTTTTATAAAATGAAGTGTAGAATGATATTGTTTATCTTCACACAGAGCTAGTAAATGTTAGGTCGTAGTTATATCTATAAAAGTGTAAGGTGTGTGTTATTAACTTGTCAGGCTATATGATTATCAAGAATTGAAGTGATACTGATCGTTAACAAGTATTGACCATTGTCCTTGGCAGTTATAGAAGAACAATGAATTTATACTGTAACTCAAAGGGAAAGCAACTCTGTCAAATCTGTAAGGTAATGAAATTATGTTTATTTATTTTTAAGTATGCATCAACGCGATATGTGGATTTGGCTGAATTTTACAATACTGACCCTTGAATGTAGGAACCAAGTATTTTCCATCAGACTTAATTTATAGGTTGAAGAGGTATATCCATCGCGACTCCAGACCTAAGGGAAATTTGTCTCATTGTACATTTGCGCAGGGTATTTTCCCAGTTTATTGTACAGAGCCATAGAACTCTATGCTCATGAGACAGGGTACGTTTCAGAGGGATTCATTTAATTATGGGCATTGCGTATTGGTTTTCCAGTTTAAGTTGTTTAATTTTTTTGTATTACAGTAAAATTAATGAAGCACACCACTTGCTCAACAACACATCACACAGTAAAATTTGCGCAACACAAACATTACGTATTTCATATTCATTGCAAACGAGCACATAAATATTTTAAAGCACGTTACACTTTTATAAAGAATTGTACAACTTTTTGTCTTACATAGGCGTTTCCGACCGCAGCGCCGTATTCTGCCTGTTTACGTATCTCCCCCGCCCATGACTCATGCGTTTTGGTTTTTCTATTTTAAGAACTTTTGTAAACAGGATTGTCTTTATATGTTGCAGACACGTTAGATTCTGCGCCATTTAATGAATGGAGTGAAATTCATCTGTAATTTAGCTGAGCTTGAAATATTATAGAGCCTCGCGTTGTATATGTTAAATTGCTTGCCTGTACTTGTCTTTTACTGGCGTCAAATTTCTTATAATAATTTAATAATTTAAAAGTCCTTTCCTATCGTAAATTGTGACTTATTTGTTAAATGATTGTTGTTTTTTTTTTAATATCGTTAAGTCTTGAACCAAATTTGAATAAAAAGTGTTACTCAAAATTGTGTGTAATTTCACGAGTTATTCCTTGGCACCTACTTCCACTCTAAATTTTGTGTATTGATTGAAATTAATAACCTTTGGTGAACCAGTAGTGATTTTACGCTTCAGGGTCCGTGGGTAGAGCGTCTGTCTCGGAGCTGTCCATGAAGTAAGGATGTGCCAGAGCGATATGCTGAACACGATGGTCTTCTCTCTCGGTAGCCGGCCGGAGTGGCCGAGCGGTTCTAGGCGCTTCAGTCTGGAACCGCGCGACCACTTGCAGGTTCGAATCCTGCCTCGGGCATGGATGTTTGTGATGTCCTTAGATGTCCTTAGATGAGCTCAGCTGTTAAGTCCCGTAGTGCTCAGAGCAATTTGAACCATTTCAACCTCTCCGTAGTGCCACGTTGCTGTCGAGACACGGATTTCTTGTGAGAGTACACTCCCATGAACACACTGCTGCAAGCATTTATGTGCAATGGCTACATACCTTCCAAGTACTTCCTCAATATTACAGAAGGAACATTTCACTTCTCGTAGCGCTATTGCAGGACGCCCTTCAAACTGAGTGAGGTGTTGGTAATAGCATCTTTGTCGCGGTAAAGGCGTTCTTGGCTAACATCAACTCACCACGTCCTGTCTCAAAGGTAACTAACGTTCACGACCCTTACAGCGTGTATTTACAGTAAACCTGATTTGCATATTGATAGTGGTGCTACATATGCGGCTGGTGCGAAACTTGAATAGACATTATCACTCAGGTGCAGAGAGATGACTACTAATCTCCGTTTGGTTTTGCGACTTTTTTCAGTCACTGTAACTGTACGTAACCTTTCAACGCACGATAATTAGCATTATTCGCGAACATTAAAGCTATAAGAGAAGCTGCTGAATACCGGTAACTGAAAACGACGGTAAGAGACGACAAATCTAAAAATACACTTCAGAAATGCCATATGTGAGGTCCGTGACTCTTAAAACACACGAGCACAAAAGAATGCATTCCTGTCTGACGCTCTTTGAAGCCTCAAAACACTCTTATGTAAGTGGATCTCTCGTAGAGTACAAGTATCTCTAAACTGAGCATTCAGATATACATAACTGATTTTGTGGTTTTCAACATATATTGCCGCCGTAGTCACGTGATTTCGGGACGGCGTAGGTTTCTCCTTGGTCGATGCTGTAAATTTGGAATGGCCTTATATCGCTAGTGGAGACAGATTCCCTTGGTAGGAGCTGTGGATCTGGTAAAGGTGTTTTGTAGAGACTATAACAATTTGAACTTGATACCTGGAATAAACTGGGGTGTTAGGTTTGAAGAGCAAAATGAATGGACATCATGTTGCGGCACCGTCGCTTCCGGATGTATTCCATCTGTTTGCCACGTCATGTCACGTCAGTTCGCTTAGCCCAATACCGAACGTCGAAAGCGAGTTTATGAGTCACTGTCGGTCATACAAAACGTAAAATTATAGTATCGGAACTGAGAGACCAACACCGACAAAGTTTATTCATGGCCGAAGCAAACTTAATTACTTATGTTCATGATCAGTTTTTTTTGAGCTGAGAAGTGGAACAACGTTTCAAAACATGGACGTTTACTTGCTTTTAAGAATATATACATAGATACACACCAAACAATGGCTGTAAAGAAATAAATGAAGCCTGTATATTACGCTTTTTTCATTACCTAACTGATCTCATAAACAACTGTATTTTTCTCCCTCACAGAAGCTGTTGTTTTTTGTTGTTGTGGTCTTCAGTCCTGAGACTGGTTTGATGCAGCTCTCCATGCTACTCTATTCTGTGCAAGCTTCTTCATCTCCCAGTACCTACTGCAGCCTACATCCTTCTGAATCTGTTTAGTGTATTCATCTCTTTGTCTCCCTCTGCGAGTTTTACCCTCCACGCTGCCCTCCAATACTAAATTGGTGATCCCTTGATGCCTCAGAATATGCCATACTAACCGATTCCTTCTTCTAGTCAAGTTGTGCCACAACCTCCTCCCCAATTCTGTTCAATACCTCCTCATTAGTTACGTGATCTACCCATCTGATCTTCAGCATTCTTCTGTAGCACCAAATTTCGAAAGCTTCTATTCTCTTCTGGTCTAAACTATTTATCGTCCATGTTTCACTTCCATGCATGGCCACACTCCATATAAATACTTTCAGAAACGACTTCCTGACACTAGAATCAATACTCGATGTTAACAAATTTCTATTCTTCAGAAACGCTTTCCTTGCCATTGCCAGTCTACATTTTATATCCTCTCTACTTCGATCATCATCAGTCATTTTGCTCCCCAAACAGCAAAACTCCTTTACTACTTTAAGTGTCTCATTTCCTAATCTGATTCCCTCAGCATCACCCGACTTAATTCGACTACATTATATTATTCTCGTTTTGCTTTTGTTGAACTCCATCTTATATCCTCCTTTCAAGACACTGTCCATTCCGTTCAATTGCTCTTCCAAGTCCTTTGCTGTCTCTGAGAGAATTACAATGTCATCGGCGAACCTTAAAGTTTTTATTTCTTCTCCGTGGATTTTAATGCCTACTCCGAATTTTTCTATTGTTTCCTTTACTGCTTGCTCAATATACAGATTGAATAACATCGGGGAGAGGCTACAACCCTGAATCACTCCCTTCCCAACCACTGCTTCCCTTTCATGCCCCTCGACTCTTATAACTGCCATCTGGTTCCTGTACAAATTGTAAATAACCTTTCGCTCCCTGTATTTTACCCCTGCCACCTTCAGAATTTGAAAGAGAGTATTCCAGTCAACATTGTCAAAAGCTTTCTCTAAGTCTACAAATGCTAGATACGTAGGTTTGCCTTTCCTTAATCTTCCTTCTGCCTCACGTGTTGCAACATTTCTACAGAATCCCACTGAAGCTGACCTCACCTAAAACGTCAAGATTTGTAATCTGCTTCGTTAACCTTTCTTCTTATTTATATACAGTGTGAGCTACATCTCTGTCTGTTATTGCAGAACCTAAATAATTTTTCTCTTTTGGGTATCTTACCTCGCTTTTGTAAGAATATTGAATGGAAAAAATACGTAAGTCATCATGGGAAATTCACAGTTTGCAACGAAAACAAAGCACAATAATAAAACAAACATTACGAACATACAGAAGCACGAAGTGCACATCTATAACGCGAGTGAGTGCGACGAAAATAGATTAACTTATCGATCTTAGCAGACGACGATATCTTCAAAACGTTCCTTCCAAAAAACCATAGCGGCCCTGCCGGCCGTGACGTGAAGGTCCGTTGACGGCATGTATTAATGCCGCAATTCGAAACGCATTATGGAATGTTTTGATGTGACATGACGTGACATAATGGCCAATGTGAATCGATCTTAAACAGATATCGTCGTCCTGAGGATCACGTGACAATTCCAGCTTAATGTAGACAACATGCGCAGAGTGCAATGCTCACTCCGGAAATTTTGTTATTGGAATTTGTAATGTGTGTGTGAAATCTTATGGGACTTAACTGGTAAGGTCATCAGTCTCTAAGCTTACACACTACTTAACCTAAATTATCGTAAGGACAAACACACACACCCATGACCGAGGGAGGACTCTAACCTCCGACGCGCGTGCCGTGGAAAGGCGTCCTGACCTCGCGGCTACCCCGCGTGGCATAATTTTACTGTATGGTATCTCTGCGAAGTATTATACAACCAAAGACATCCTTAAATCTTTTAGAATTTCTCACAATTTAAAGATTGCTTTCCTAAAATATATTGATCAAAATTCCCACAATAGGTACAACTGAAATAAACATGTTCCTGTGCGCATCAGATAGTACGCCCAGCCCCTTGGTTCAGCTGGGAGGTCAGCGCTCAACAAGTGCACGTCTATTCGCCAGTAAACATATCCGCAGTCATCGTTCCTTAGTTCGTGGTTCACCACAGTTGCCTCGGCGTCTGTTTAGGACAGCGCCATTTTTCCATGCACGTCATACTTCAACCACGGCGGCAAGCGAGCAGTTTACAAACATATCCTTTTCGGAAATGATTCCACTCTTCACCCGGAAGCCGATGATAAAGCCCTTTTGAACATCAGAAACATCGCTCCGTTTCCGCATTACGACACGACTGCACTCTCTGCCGCGTCCCCTGACATCTTTGTACACCATCCACTGCCAGTACTGCGGCGTGCCGTCTGTGGATGGTTATTGCACGTGAACATCGAAAATTATCAAGCACGATGTTATAACTGCCTATCTACTACCTTCATCTTCCCTAAAACAAAATAGATCGTCATCTAACAGATCCCAATTATCCATACTATTCTTCTCTACACTATTTTTCTCAGAAGCTTGGATGTATGGGTTGTTAAGCTGACTGTGCGTTAATTGTCGAACTTCTCTATCCTTTCTACCTTCGGAATTATGTGGATAATATTCATCCGAAATTTTGATGTTATGTTGCCTTTCTCGTAGATTCTAAACACCAGATTGAAGAGTAGTTTGGTTGCCACTTCATAATGAATTTAGAAATAACAATGAAATGTTGTCTACCATTCTACCTTATTTTACCTCAAGTCTTCCAGACTCCGTAATACTTGGCCCCATATGTCTCTTCATAGAGACGTTCAATACAGTCCTTTTACATGCCCAGTCTCTCCTGTGTTTTGCAGTGGAATTCTCACTGCACTCGTAACGTTTCCAATATTTACTTCTATTTTTGACAAGCTTGTTTCGACTACTCCACAAGCTGTGGCAGTTCTCCAGATGATCATTTCCTTCTTGACATTTTCACTTTTTGCTATAGTTATTTCGCCATAGCTGCCCTGCAATTTCTACTCATTTCGTTCCTAAGGGATATACACTTGGTACACCTGCCTAATAACGTGTAGGACCTCCGCGAGCACGCAGAAGTGCCGCAACATGACGTAGCATGACTCGACTAATGACTGAAGCAGTTATGGATGGAACTGACACCATGAATCCTGCACGGCTGTCCATAAATCTGTAGGAGCACGAGGAGGTGCAGATCTCTTCTGAACAGTACGTCGCGAGGCATCCATGGTATGAATTTTGATATCTGAGGAGTCAGGTGCCCAATGTAAGTTCTTATACTCATAAGAGTGTTCCCGGAGCCACAATTGTAGACGTGTAGAGTGTCGTATTGTCCTGCTGGAATTGCCCAAGTCCGTCGGAATTCTCAATGGGCATGACTGGATACAAGCGATCAGACAGGATGCTTACGTACGTGTC
This sequence comes from Schistocerca cancellata, assembly GCF_023864275.1. Taxonomy (NCBI): domain Eukaryota; kingdom Metazoa; phylum Arthropoda; class Insecta; order Orthoptera; family Acrididae; genus Schistocerca; species Schistocerca cancellata. Next base: position 213,468,509 of record NC_064627.1, read on the forward strand.
ACCCGTCAGAGTCGTATCTAGACGTATCGGGAGTCCCACACCACTCCAACTGCTCACGTCCCACACTATAACAGAGCCTCCACCAGCTTGAACAGTGTCCTTGGATTCATGAGGTTGTCCCCATACCCGTACACGTCCATCCGCTCGATACAATTTGAAACGAGACTCGTCCGACCAGGCAACATGTTTCCAGTAATCAACAGTCCAGTGTCGGTGTTGACAGGCCCAGGCGAGGCGTAAAGCTTTGTGTCGTGCAATCATCAAGGGTAAAAGGGTGGGCCTTCGGCTCCGAAATCCCGTATCAGTGATTTTTCGTTAAATGGTTCGCAAGATTATAGTTGTTGATGGCCCAGCACTGAAATCTGCAGCAATTTGCGGAAGGGTTGCACTTCTGTCACGTTAAACGATTCGCTTCAGTTGTTGTTGGACCCCTTCTTGTAGGATCTTTTTCCAGCCGCAGCGATGTCGGAGCTTTGATTTCTACCGTATTTCTGATATTCACGGTACACTCGTGAAATTGTCATAAGGGAAAATCCCCACTTCATCGCTACCTCGGAGATCCTGTGTCCCATCGATCGTGCGTCGAATATAACAACGCGCTCAAACCCACTTAAATCTTGATAAACTGTCAATTTAGAAGCAGTAACTGACGTTAGAAAAGCGTCAGTCACTTGTTGCCTTATATATGTGTCGCCGACCGCATCGCCGTATTCTGCCTGTTTGCACATCTCTACATACGCATGCCTATACCTTTTTATTGGGCACTTTAGTTTGTATTGCTGTATTCCTGTCGTCCCCTGAACATTTTTGTACTTCGTTCTTTAGTCGATCAATTGAGTTCTTCTATTACCAATGGCTTTTTCACAGTTTCCTTCCTTGTATGTATGTTTGTCTGAGCATCATCTTCGACTGCAATTTTTAGAGATATACAGTCCTTTTCACAATTCCTTAGTAGTTTAGTATCCCACTTACTTCATTACTGATTCTTCCGGCCGAATCTCGTAAACTTCACTCTGCTCCTCACCATTACTAAATTATGCTCTTAATTTCTGTCTGCACTTGGATATGTCCTACAATCCAGTATCTAATTTCGGAATCACTCTCTGTCAATGATGTAATCCAGCTGGAAGCTTCTCGTATCTCCTGATCTTTTCCGATTACACCTCCTTCTTTTGTGATTCTTGAACAGAGTATTTGCTATAACGATCTGAAGTTTGTTGCAAACTTGAAAAGTCTTTCTCCCTTGTCGTTCCTACTGCAAAGCCCATATTCTCTCGAAACATTACCTACTATTCCTTACCCTACAACAGCATTCGGTTCCCCTTGATTATTATATTTTTCTCTCCTTTTACGTACTGAATGACCCGCTCAACATCCTCATATACTTTTCCTATCTCTTCTTCTTCTGCTTGTGACGTCTGCATATTTACCGGAACCATCGCCGCCGGAGTTCATTTGATGTCGAATCTGATAAGAACAACTGTTCATACTAGCTCATTCTCTGCCCTACTCCTCTAGTCATAACAATCCTACTACCGTTATACCATTTCCTGCTTCAATTTATGTTACCATACATTCTTATGAGCAGAAATCCTTATCTTCTTTCCATGTCACTCACTGACCCCCAGTACATCTAGACTGAGCTTTTCGAATCTTTCACTCGGTGACACCACTCACAAGTTGATGAAAGTATAAAGGTTATCGTTTACCACATTTTCGCTCTTGAAACAGTAAAACATTAACATGGTTAGACGTTTTAATTTATTAGTTCTGTACTACCAGCGCTATTCGTTACACGTATCCACATATATCCTATACATACCCTTATCATTGTACGACACGGGGACATGCTCTCATAAAAATCATGGTACTTGAGAAATGAGCTTTTCTTATAAAACGGAGCGCAACTTACGAACAATATACTCATCCAGTGTTTAAATAATCGGACTCTCACGATGAAAACTGCTCTCGTTATTAAAGGATCGTGGTCGGGGCTTGGGAGAAGGGGTAGGTGTTACTGATTAACGTCTGTTCCTCTTAAACATTTATGTCAAAAGTTTTATCCCCTGATTTTGTTGCATCTTTGACGTTCCAGTTTAGCAGCAGCGGTGATAAGATGCAGTCCTGCATTCCACACTTCTTAAGAACACTTTCTTATTATCTCCACGTTTCTTATCCTATTACATGATTTCCATGACAAACCGCCAGGTAATCACAGGGTAAGAATAAGGTAAATTCCTGGAATTTTGAGAAGAGTTATTACCTGATGCAAAGCACAACATCACGTAAGGTTGGATTGAGGGAGGACATAGAAGCATTTCAGAGGCGGACAGCTAGATTTGTTACTGGTAGGTTTGATAATAACGCGAGTTTTACGGAAATGTTTCAGGAACTCGGGTGGGAGTCTCTGGAGGAAAGAAGGCATTCTTTTCGTGAATCGCTACTGAGGAAATTTCGAGAACCAACATTTGAGGCTGACTGCAGTACAATTTTACTGCCGCCAACTTATATTTCGCGGAAAGACCACAAAGATAAGAGAGATTAGGGCTCTTACAGAGGCATATAGGCAGTCATTTTTCCCTCGTTCTGTTTGGGAGTGGAACAGGGAGAGAAGATGCTAGTTGTGGTACGAGGTACCCTCCGCCACGCACCGTATGGTGGATTGCGGAGTATGTATGTAGATGTAGATGTAGATGTAGACGTAGATGTAGAAGGACTGAGCCATAATGAAGAGGTCGGATCTTGAGTCTCCTAGAAGAGCACTGGTCAACGACGTGGGCCCCACACTTGCCGACTTGTTGTTCCGAACTTCTGCACATGCAGTGCTGCTTGCGACCAGAGAGGCCTCCGTCGCCAGATGTTCGCTGTGACGCTACACGTCACGGTACACAGGCGGCAAGAAAAGGACAATAAATTCAATGATACGACTCAAGTTTATCCGGTTTGCCTTGCGTTACCGTTTGTCGGCGGAATGTTGAGATTTTGGTAGTCAATTGACGTAGATGGAAAAACAGTAAGCTTGGTTACTCCTGACCGTGTAATTGCTGCCGTTAATGCAGAGTCAGCTTTACATGAAAGTAGCAACGATAATCGGACTTCGATGAAAAATAAAGACTGCAAACTCGAATTATGTACGTAGTAATTTGAATACGATGGCGTGCTAATAGTGTTCCATAGTTACGAAAACAAACCGACCACTTCCAACCAACTTAACAGGCTCAAGAACACGTAAAACAGTTTATATTAGTGTAGTAGCGCTTTACATTCATCTCTACTAACTGAAAACCTTATAAACTGTGAGTATCTCATTATTATTTCCTCATAAAATGACATTATCAAAATATGTAGGACATTCTGACGTGCAAGCTCGAAGGAGAGAGAGCAAGACAAGAGTGAGCTGTACATCGTTTTCAGTTTTAAGACAATGGGGAATCGAAATACCGATGCCAAAGCTGCAACATGGCACCTTTCATCTGAATGAGGAGAAATTTCTCTTGTTCCAGACCACAGATTACAACAGCAAAATACAAAATTCTATTCGTTCCTCGAAAAAACGGTTGTATTTAACATCTTATACACACTGTCATCGCTATCGATTACACGTAAGTTAGTAATATGAGCGAGTGGGTTGCCGATAGCCTTTTTCCGTATTATCCCGGATGCCGCATAACTGTCTCCATTTGTAATGGAATGGCAGGACCTGTAAAATGTTCAAATGTGTATGAAATCCTATGGGACTTAACTGCTAAGGTCATCAGTCCCTAAGCTTACACACTAATTAACCTAAATTATCCGAAGGACAAACAAAGACGCCCATGCCCGAGGAAGGGCTCGAACCTCCCCCGGGAGCAGCCTCACAGTCCGTGACTGCAGCGCCATAGCCCGCACGTCTAATCCCGCGCGGCACAGGACCTGTAAGGGACCTATTTGCCGCACCACAGTACAACACAGAAATTCTAAAAAAAAAGTGCACCAACCTGACATCTTCCAGTTGTGTTATAGTTCCAGCACAAGGAAAGCACGTACATCTACATCTACATACACACTCCTGAAGACACTGTACGGAGCGTGCGTACTACTACCAATCATTTCCTGTTACAGTCGCAAATAGAGAAAAATGACTGTCTTCACGCCTTCGTACGAACCCAAATTTCACTTATCTCCGTGGTCCTTACCCGAAATGTTCGTTGGTGGCATTAGAATCGAAAGTCCGCTCTTCTTGCTGTACTACGCACATTAAGAGTATTTTGCATCAACCCGGTTCCCAGACGTTGATTGTGGACATTGTATTACAGACAGTCCCTTTGACTGTTCAGAGATGTTACTAAACCAGTCCAAAGATGTAAAAAACCATGTATGAGCAGCGCCTATTAGACGTAAGGAATCCGACAGCTGATCATTTCCAGTCATTCCACCAGCTAAGAGGTATACGGCTCGTGTTGTCTGTAGTTCAACTGTGCCTAGACGGTCAGTACCTCGGTTCGATCACGTCCGCATTGTTACTTTGGGCCAGGAAGGACTCTGGACAACGGAAGTGCCCAGGCGTCTCGGAGTGAACCAAAGCGATGTTGTTCAGACGTGGAGGAGATACAGAGAGTCAGGAACTAACGATGACGTGGCTCGCCCATGCCGCCCAAGGGCTTCTACTGCAGTGGTTGACCGCTGCCTACTGATTATGGCTCGCAGGAACACTGACAGCAAAGCCACCATGTTGAATAATGCTTTTCGTGCAGCCACAGGACGTCGTGTTACGAATCAGACGGTGCGCAATAGGCGTGATACATCTTATCAACCACGACACCATGTAGAGATACAGATGAGCCCAACAACATGCCTAATGGACCGCCCGGGATTGGCATGACGTTCTCTTCACCGATGAGAGTCACATATGCCTTCAACCATACTATCGTCGAAGACGCGTTTGTAGGGAACCCGGTCAGGCTGAACGAGTTAGACACACTGTCCAGCGAGTGCAGCAAGGTGAATGTTTTGGGGTGGCATTATGTTGGGCCGACGTACGCCACTGGTGGTCATGGAAGGCGCCGCAACGGCTGTATGATACGTGAATGCCATCCTCCGACCGACAGTGCAACCATATCGGCAGCATATCGGCGAGGCATTCTTCTTCATGGACTACAATTCGTGCCTCTATCGTGCACATCTTGTGAATGACTTTCTTAAGGATAATGACATCGCTCGACTGAAGTGGCCAGCATGTTCTCCAGACATGAACCCTATCGAACATGCCTGGAATGGATTGAAAACGGCTGTTTATGGACGACGTGACCCACCGACCACTCTGAGGGATCTACGCCGAATCGCCGTTGAGGAGTGGGACAATCTGGGCCACAGTGCTTTGATGAAATAGTGGATAGTATGCCACGACGAATAGAGGCATGCAGCAATTTGGACCACCACCACTGAAGGTCTCGCTGTATGGTGGTACAACACGCAATGTGTGGTTTTCATGAGGAATGAAAAGGGCGGAAATGAAGTTTATATTGATCTCTATTCCCATTTTCTGTACAGGTGCCCGATCTTTTGGAACAGAGGTGATGCAAAACTTTTTTTGATGAGTGTAGAATGGAACAAGTAAGAAGTTCGCTAGGGGTCACTTATAATGAAATAATAATTTCTGAAGTTTAATGGGACGCCAGCTGCTTCTCATTCTGGACATTGCATCAGACGAAACGGAAAACTGATCATAGATGTTTTGTTGTAAACTTACGGCAACAAGACTTAACACTTAAAGTAACTAACCATCCGTATTATTCACAAATATATACTTGCAATTTTGGAATCGTACTGAAATCTATTCGTTTACACTATTCGGCTCCTCTACTAATTACTGTACTCTGAGGTGAGTAACTAGTAACTGAATAGGGTTGCACGAGCCGATTCGCTAGGTTATCACTCCCTTATTACAATAAAAAAGTTCTGATTTGCATTTTTATAATAATGTATGAATAATTATTAGTTTCGGGGCGTTGTCACGAGGGTAACACCTCCATCTTCTGTAACAGCTGTCAATCAAATACGAGACTATTCAGTCCGAAAAGTTTCTCACGAAATGTCTTCTTCATATCTGAATCTACTATATGACGCCATTTGTCAGTTACTAAATCTTCGCTCAGTTGAGATGTCAGGTGTAAGAATAAAGCTTCTGGCTCCCAGAGGCAGAAATGCAACAATACAAAATTGAATATCTCCTCTGCAGACAGGTTGACGTTTTCGTGCTACAACTTATAGCCGAACATTTCTGCAGGTCCACAAAGGCGAGGAAGGTATCCTGAATTTTCTTCATTATCTTGAATTTTCTTCACTATCTTGAACATTCATCACTCGGTCTCTTATTACCATACGCAATTTACTGAATTGATTTCGTAGTATATTTTCGCTTTCTGAAATCAAAATTGCATACTTACACTGTGTCTACAGCTTATCTTTCTAGTCTTTTGCCTACTGCTCTAGTGAGAAGTCTGCTTTTATGGAATCTGGCGGTGAGTCGATTTCGGAGACGTGTGACTTAAACTGAAATAACTCCTGCCAGTAAACCCCCGAGCTACTACTCATTAAAGAATAGAACTCCTATATTCCGAACTATACGTCGTACAATGATATAGCTTTGCAAGTACATTCAGTGTATATTTTCGTACTGTCTATAAAATGTGTCGTGAATTGAGTTAGTAGCAAAGAAGTAATAAAATGTCATGCCCGATGCCGAAGCTCTAATGTATGAACAGCGAAAATATAGTAATCGATAACTTACTTTACTTTCACCATTTTTTGGGGGTGTCAGCGAGAAAAAGTTTCCAACAATTTGAAATTGTGTGTAAAGTTTGTTGGAAGTCACAAAGTGCTCTTACTGTCAAATATTGGATTAATATAGAGGGGGTTGATTTCTCAGCATGAGTTGCTCTTGCTCAGGATGCATACAGAGTAGTCCATTGATAGTGACTGGGCCAAATATCTCACGAAATAAGCATTAATCGAAAAAACTACAAACAACGAAACTCGTGTATCTTGAAGGGGGAAACAGGCGGCGCTATGGTTCGCCCGATAGATAGCCATAGGTCAAACGGATATCAACTGCGTTTTTCAAAAATAGGAACCCCCATTTTTATTACATATTCTTGTAGTACGTAAAGAAATATGAATGTTTTAGTTGGACCACTTTTTTCGCTTTGTGATGTATGACGCTGTAATAGTCACAAACGCATAAGTACGTGATATCACGTAACATTCCACCAGTGCGGACGGTATTTGCTTCGTGATACATTACCCGTGTTAAAATGGACCGTTTACCAATTGCGAAAAAGGTCAATATCGTGTTAATGTATGGCTATTGAGATCAAAATGCCCAACGGGCGTGTGCTATGTCTGCTGCTCGGTACACTGGACTACATCATCCAAGTGTCCGGACCGTTCACTGGGTAGATACGATATTTAAGGAAACAGGAAGTGTTGAGCCACATGTGAAACGTCAACCACGACCTGCAACAAATGATGATGCCTCAAACAGGTCACTTCTCCAGCTCAGTGATAAACAGTATGCAGAGACAAATAGCAATAAAGAAATAAGTTCCTTGTTCTTTAGAAGGAAGCAGTAATACCGTCAGTGGTATGCCCAGGACGTCTTACACAGGTAACATTTCCCAAAAAACAGGAAACCAAATTGGGTCACAAAGTGGAATACCTTTCTCCACAAACAACAAATCACAACAGTAACTAGTCCACACCTTAAACAATAAAAAAGATAAATTCTGTCTCAGGATATACAAAATAACATGTAAAACTTGCTCAAATTACTACATGGGAAATCAGAAATTTTCAGATTAGGTACGCTGAACACATCAACTGTTACATACATACTTAATTTACAAAATCAGCCATAGAAACACACATCAAAAACACTGGTCACACATTCAAAAATACAAAAGGAGGTCTTAAGGTACTTCACCACTTCCAAAAATAATCTCATACAACGGATTTATTGGAGAAGACTGAAATTTTTGTAAACCACATGAAACAAGGAGAAAATATTCGCAAATGAAAAACTAGATAGCGAATCAGTTAATTTCTTCAAATGTGTCTGCTACATGTACATTTCCTCATTAAGTAAAGGAACGTAATCGATAATTTTGTAGTGTATATATATATATATATATATATATATATATATATATATATATATATATATATATATATATATATATATATATATATAATGTGTGTTTGTATGTATCAAACACTGTAACAACTCTGACTGTCTGACTGTGTACAAACTCCTTGTGAAGTCGTAGTATCGTAACATCTTTGTAGCATGCTTTGTAAACAGTGTAACTAATCCGCACATCAGTAGCAGACAAATTGCGCGAGAATCACGAATCTCAAAAACGTCGGTGTTGAAAATGCTAGATCAACATCGATTGCACCCGTAACATATTTCTATGCACCAGGAATTGCATGGCGACGACTTTGAACGGCGTGTACAGTTCTGCCACTGGGCACAAGAGAAATTACGGGACGATGACAGATTTTTTGTACACGTTCTATTTAGAGACGAAGCGTCATTCACCAACAGCGGTAACGTAAACCGGCATGATATGCACTATTGGGAAACGGAAAATCCACGATGGCTGCGACAAGTAGAACATCAGCGACCTTGGCGGGTTAATGAATGGTGCGGCATTCTAGGAGGAAGGATAATTGGCCCCCATTTTATCGATGGCAATCTAAGTGGTGCAATGTATGCTGAGTTCCTACGTAATGCTCTACCGATGTTATTACAAGATGTTTCACTGCATGACAGAATGGCGATGTATTTCCAACATGACGGATGTCCGGCACATAGCTCGCGTGCGGTTGAAGCGGTATTGAATAGCATATTTCATGACAGGTGGACTGGTCGTCGAAGCACCGTACCATGGCCCGCACGTTCACCGGATCTGACGTCCCGGGATTTCTTTCTGTGGGGAAAGTTTAAGGGTATTTGCTATCGTGATCTACCGACAACGCCTGACTACATGCGTCAGCGCATTGGCAATGCATGTGCGAACATTACGGAAGGCGAACTACTCGGTGTTGAGAGGAATGTCGTTACACGTATTGCCAAATGCATTGAGGTTGACGGACATCATTTTGAGCATTTATTTCATTAATGTGGTATTTACAGATAATCACGCTGTAACAGCATGCGTTCTCAGAAATGATAAATTCACAAAGGTACATGTATCACATTGGAACAACGGAAATAAAATGTTCAAACTCACCTACGTTCAGTATTTTAATTTTAAAAACCTACCTGTTATTAACTGTTTGTCTAAAATTGTGAGCCTGATGTTTGTGACTATTACAGCGCCATCTATCACAAAGCGAAAAAAGTGGTCCAACTAAAACATTCATATTTCTTTACGTACTACGCGAATATGTGATAAAAAATGGGGGTTCCTATTTAAAGAAACGCAGTTGATATCCGTTTGACCTATGGCAGCACCTAGCGGACCAACCATAGCGCCATCTGGTTTCCCCCTTCAAGCTAGACATGTTTCGTTCTTTGTAGTTTTTTCGTTTGACGCTTATTTCGTGAGATATTTGGCCTCGTCACGATCAATGGACCACCCTGTATACAGTTCCCAACTGTAATACTTAACTGACTGTGTTAAGCGTCTAACACAAGATTATATCCCTTAATGACAGCATTTTAAATTTTCAAATTTCGCTCTTAATTACACTAAACATTGAAAATTAATTTTTTATTTACTGAAAGCCGTTAGATAGGCAGTTTGTAACTAATGTCGTGTACCGCCCTTTGGGTTAACCGTTTACTGATCTAGATATCTCCCACAGATTTCAGTAACTTCAAACGAGTGAGGGCGTACTGAAAAGTAACGCCTTGCGAATTATTATGTGAAAATTCTTAAAGCTTTAACAATGGCATCAATATTCTCTATTTTTATCCTTCGTGTTTTGCTATTTCTTTTTCAACATAGTCACCCTGCCAAAGAACACATTTCTCCCTGCGAGAGACCAGTTTGCTGATACCGTCGCTGCAGCATATTTGATTTCGTTGAAGTAGCCAAAACCTCATATCTACTTGCACCGCTTCATCACTTTCATAGTGAAGCTCTCAAAAATGTTTATTCAGTTTTGGAAAAACTCCAAGCTCTGTCAAATACGCTAGTTAGCACCTTCGTTTCCTTCATTACGAGCACAAACAACCCAACATAGCATATTGTTGTTGTCCATCCAATCATCGCCGCACACAGTTTAAATTCTTTTATGGATTTCCGTTGGAGGCACGTTTTCTATGGTTAGAAACTCGATTACAGCACGCTGTTCTCATGCATCAGCTTAGTTACGTTACACACGGAAATGTTACGTGTTATAGTTCGGGGCCCCCTAGCGACAGAGGGCAGAGGGTTGCTTCTTAGGTCGACTGAGTAATATGTATGACATGTAATACCACAATCGACTTTGAGAACAGAACAAAAAATTCACCACTCCCTTGTATATCACCGACTCCTTCCGTCGTACTTGATCATTTGGCCCTTGATCTAGCTCTCCTCGGTTTAATGGGTAACCAGTTTCTTCCACATCGGCTTACTTCTCCTCTTCTAACCCCCTCTGGGGTAGTTCATCTCCATTCTACAGACCTTCGATGTATATGAGAGTACGTAAGCAAAACTTTAATTGCTAAACACGCATTATTTCGTGCTGTTCCGAATTAGGTCCCTACTGAAGCTCTTGTATGTCTTGTACGTTACTCAGAGTGCAGTCAACTCCTTTGATGGTCTTGTAGCTTCTACACTGAAGAGCCAAAGAAATTGATACTCCTGCCTAACATAATGTTGGACCTCCATGATCACGTAGAAGTGCCGCAACACTACGTGGCCTGGACTCTACTAATGTCTGAATAGTGCTGGAGCGAACTGACACCACGAATCCTGCAGGACTGTCCATAAATCCGTAAGAGTACGAGGGGGTGGAGATCTCTTCTGAATAGCACGTTGCAAGGCATCCCAGATATGTTCAACAATGTTCATGTGTGGGGAGTTTGGTGGACAGCGGAAGTTTTTAAACTCAGAAGAGTGATCCTGGAGCCAAACTGTAACAATTTTGGACGTGTGGGTTGTTCCATTGTTCTGCTAGAATTGCCAAAGTCCGTCGGAGAACACAATGGACATGAATGGATGCAGGTGATCAGAGCGGATGGTTACATACGTGTCACCTATCAGAGTCGTATCTACCTGTATCAGGGGTCCCATATCCCTCCAGCTGCACACGCCCCACACCATTGCGGAGCCTTCACCAACTTGAACAGTCCCCTGCTGACATGCAGGGTCCATGGATTCATGCGATTGTCTCCATACCCGTACACGTCCATCCGCTCGATACAATTTGAAACGAGATTCATCCGACCAGCAACATGTTTCCAGTCATCAACAGACCATTGTAGGTGTTCATGGGCACAGGCGAGGTGTAAAGCTTGGGCTCCTAAGGCCCTTATCGATGGTGTTTCGTTGAATGGTTGGCACGCTGACACTTGTTGAAGGCTCAGCATCGTAATCTGTATGGGTTCCACTTCTGTCACGTTGAACGATTCTCTTCCGTCGTCGTTTGTTCCATTCTCGCAGGACCTTTCTTCGGCCGCAGCGATGTCGGAGATTTGATGTTTTTCCGGATTCCTGACATCACGGTACACTCGTGAAATGGTGAAAATCCCCACTTCATCGCTACCTAGGAGATGCTGTGTCCCATCGCTCTTGCACTGACTGTAATACCACGTTCAAACTCATTTAAATCTTGATAACCTGCCATTGTAGCAGCCGTAGCCAATCTAACCACTGCGGCACACACTTTTTGTCTTCTATAGGCGTTGCCGACCGCAGCGCCATATTCTACCTGCTTTCATACCTCTCTATTTAAATACGCATGCCTGTATCAGTTTCTTTGACGCTTCGGTTTAGTTCCAGCATGGGTCCAAGTTCACTTCCGCATTGAAGTATGTAATTTGAACAGGATAATAATTTCAATTTTAAGCAGAGGTATTTGGTACACAGAGTTTGAGTTAATGTTTTTCAAATGGTGGATATTTCACTGAACTACTGTTCCAGTGAAGGCTGTTTTGGAGATTGCCAAATAGAGATGACGCAAAAGTAAAGAGTCATATGGCTGCCAGCTAAAGAAAGCGGAAGCAGAGGCAGAAGAGCAAGTTTGAGCACAGTAATAATTAATGTTGAAGAGGAAGCTCTCGGACAAAGTTACCGACGTCCATTTCCGCCCCTGGAAATTGCGCCGCTCCGTAGGACTTTTCTACATTTCCCCGGGGATTTATCGCTGCGTTTAAAGATAATCCGATACTACATCGCCCTCGTAATGTACGGTAGACCCGGCTAATGGTACTCTTGTGTAGTAAGTGTGAGCAAACATTGAAACACTCTACAAGGAGAAAAACGAATGTCTGGCGCTCACAAGGTTTGCCTTCCAAAGGCATCAGCTACATAGAGATTTTTCGCATGCCTGCATAGAGTCAAAACAGTCTTGTTTCAACTGTTTTGCCAGACTCAAATGGATTAGTAAATGGTCAAAAGAAAATCTCTTGTGAAGAGTAGCAATTCGAAGAGAGCAGATAAACCTTTGAAATTTTTATTTTGTTTAAGCAAATAAAATAAATAAGAACCTAGTGGTTCCTTTTATATATCTACAGACAATTTAAACATCTTAAGCCAATGGTTATAGGGGGCGCATTATGATAAACCGTTATGTAGAAAACAGTATGCTGATAAGCAAATTAAGTTGAGTTCTGTGATAAGAAGACTGTAGCTCTGTACATTTTCTCCAGTTAATTATGCTAGTCGATGATTGATATTTGATACGCATCTCACATAAACTTCATCCTATGACGAAGCGTTGCATTTACGCATGTTTCTATTTTCAATTCATATTTCAGTATACCATGTTGTACTACGAGTTTTCTTTTCATTGATCTTTTTATCTTGTTCCAAGGATGGGTTGGTAACAAGTTTTGACAACTGTTTTACAGTTTGCAAAAGTGTTTCTTCATTTTGTTTTAACTCAACTATTTCCTCAGTTAAACAAGTAATCGCTTCGGGTAAATACTCATCTGTGTTCAGATCAGGCAGCTCATTAGTTAAAGTTGTCTGTTGTTCGATTAAATCTTGTTTTATCGAAATTACGTCCTGTTTGTTAGTAAGTGCGCCCACCTGATAGAAAACTGGAGTCTCAAATACACTTACTTTAGTCAAATGTTACAACAATGAATTTGAAATGTAGTTGAGAGTAAACAATGTAGCAGCGCTTACCTACACTGAAGCGCCAAAGAAACTGGTATAGGCATGCAAATTCAAATACAGAGATATGTATTAAGGTGGAATACGGCAACGCCTATACAAGACAACAAGGGTCTGTCGCAGTTGTTAGATCGGTTACTGCTGCTACAATGGCAGGTTATCAAGATTTAAGAGAGGCTTAACGTGGTGCTATGGTCGATGCACGAGCGATGGGACACAGCACCTCTGAGACAGCGATGAAGTGGGTATTTTCCCGTACGACCATTTCACGACAGTACCTTGAATGTCAGGAATCCGGTAAAACATCAAATCTCCGACATCGCTGCAGTTGGAAAAGATCCCGCAAGAATGGGACCAACGACGACTGAAGAGAATCGCTCAACGTGACAGAAGTGCAACCCATCCGCAAATTGCTACAGATTTCAATGCTGGGACATCAACAAGTGTCAGCGTGCGAACCATTCAACGAAACATTGTCGACATGGGCTTCCAGACCCGAAGGCCCACTCGTGTGCCCTTGATGACTGCGCAACATAAAGCTTTACCTCTCGCCTGGGCGAGCATCCAACCCCTTACTTCATGTCTCATACCACTGTAGTAGACATAGATGCAAGACCTGTTGTAAGTAGGCTGTTTATGTTTTCTTATTGGCAACGTTACGTAGCGCTCTATATGAAAATCACTGGCTGTTCTGTGTGCAGTCTGTGGCTAGTTTGCATTGTTGTCTGCCATTGTATTGTTGGGCAGCTGGATGTTAACAGCGCATAGCGTTGGGCAGTTGGAGGTGAGCCGCCAGCAGTGGTGAATGTGGGGAGAGAGATGGCGGAGTTTTGTAATTTGTCATGAACTGCTATATATATATTATGACTATTAAGGTAAATACATTGTTTGTTCTCTATTAATATCTTTCATTTGCTAACTATGCCTACTAGTAGTTAGTGCCTTCCGTAGTTTGAATCTGTTATTTAGCTGGCAGTAGTGGCGCTCGCTGTTTTGCTGTAGCTTGAGTAACGAAGATTTTTGTGAGGTAAGTGATTTGTGAAGGGTATAGGTTAATGTTAGTCAGGGCCATTCTTTTGTAGGGATTTTTGAAAGTCAGATTGCGTTGCGCTAAAAATATTGTGTGTCACTTTAGTGAATGTTTGAGTACGTTCAGTTTGTCCACATACATACTCCCACAACCACCACTACTTGCTCCAGTCTGGTCACAAAGGCAGTGCTACCTGCTAAATGAGTCATGTGATCTACAAGCTAAGCTGCAACCACTGTGCTGAATTCTACGTGGGCATGACAACCAACAAGCTGTCTGTCCACATGCATGGCCACTGACAAACTTGACCAGGAAACTAGTGGATCACCCTGGTGCTGAGCATGCTGCCGAACGTTACATTTCAATGACTGCTTCATGGCCTTTGGCATACGGATCCTTCCCAACAACAGCAGCTTTCCTGAATTGCGCAGGTGGGAAATTCCACATATCCTACATTCCTTCAACCCTCGTGGCCTCAACCTTTGTTAGTCGTCGTCCTCAACCTTCCCGCCCCCTTCCCTGTTACCAATCCAGCATTCCACCATCGCACCCAGTCTTTTTACTTCTATTCCACTACGCCCCCGCTCCTCACCTCTCCCTTGCCCAAGGTCTAACCTCCCGACTGCACATATCTGCTCTACCCTCTGCAACTCGTCCCTGAGCACTCCCCAGAAGCACGTCACTGTCTGCCACCACTACCCTACTATCCCTCCCCCTCCCTACCCCAACCTTCTCCTTATCCCTACCCAGTCCGCAGTCGCCACTCCCATCATGCATTGGTGCTGCTGCTCACTGTGTGGCTTCAGTGATCTGAGACTGCAGTCATCTTTGTGTGAGTGGCATTTCCGTTTGCATGAGTGTGTGTGTGTGTGTGTGTGTGTGTGTGTGTGTGTGTGCGCGCGCGCGCGCGTGTGTGCGTGCGTGCGTGTGTATGTGTGTATGTATGGGTGTGGTCTAATATTGACGAAAGCCTTATTGGCCAAAAGCTTTATTTGTGACAGTCTTTTTGTTGTGCCTACCTGCGACTCAACATCCCCACTATGTGGTGAGTAGCAACTTTCCTTTTCATTATATTGTTATATTCCATCCTGGATTTTACAGTAGTCTTTAAGTTAAATGAACTGTCCTTTGCATGGCTGGTATAAAGAAGAGCATAGTGCAATGCTCGTTGGATTGTGGAGGTCATGGGTGGCTTGGATCAAATTTTTTAATCATTAGTAGGAATACGGTTACACTCACTGAGTGTAGGCTCTCAGTATCGCCATACCACTAACTGTCAATACTATCCATGCCACAACGCTTTAATCCTGATAGAATAGAAAGGTAATCTTCCAGTCTAAGAATAACTCCGTGGAAACTACAATACAGGGTTAAGTGTCTTCAAAAGCCTAAGTGGACATTTATTGAAATCTTCAGTTATAGACCATATATGTCAGTATAATGTTTGAAAAATTAAGATGGCAATTTCCTTGCTCAAGTTTACTCGCAACTAACTTATATCATGAATCGATACAGACCTGTGATACCTCATGCATAACATAATACACAACGAACAAAAGACTAGCAGCAGACAGAACAATACACATTCGGTGGATAAGATCATTACTGCACAGATAATAATAACTCTGGTAACCATAAAACTGGTAACATGATCTAGTGTAACTTCCAAAGTAGAGACACGCATAAATCGGACGATCTCACCGTTGGATAGCCCTGTTAATTCCAGCTGAGTGCTACAGGACGTAACATGTCCAGTATATACAAATGGAAGTTGAAGCGATAAGCTTGTGTTATAATGATGGCAGAATACTGTTGAAACACATGCAGCCCTCTTGGATTGTTTGACAGGATGTCATTATTTGCTATCTGCTGAAGTCAACAGAATGTGAAAACTCATTATAAAATGATTTAGTTAAGACATCTAAATAGTGTTAAAAGGACAAGTGTCGCTGAACAACAAAAGTCAGTGATCTTCAAATAAGCGTAACATGATGATTCCCGTGTATACTTCCGACGTCATATTACATTTTATTCACCGTTGGACGATCTTACTCTGTGCACTTAAAGTGACATGTGAAATAAACTTGAATTCAAACCCCAGAGGCTGTAGAGGTTGATTAGAAGAATCCACTACACAGAAAGAAACAATTATCAACAAATGGGACCAAATGCACCATATATATATACACATATATGAACACATCTGTTACAATATGTCGAAGTTTTCAGTCTCTAACTGAAAACTTCTTCACGATGGTACTAGCAAAATTTTATTTTAGTTTCTTGAACCATCAACAGCCACACTCAATTACACATAGAATAAGAGCCTTAGAACAATAGTAAAGAAAAATAAGGTAGTAAATACACTTATGTTCAGAAAAAAAACAGAACACCTTGAATTACTAGAGGTAGGACGTTCATATGCACAGGACATGTACATTAGTACGTTCAGCAGAAATGATTAACATGTCAATCACCTCAGTTCAGCATGTGTCCTGTTGCCTGCCACACACAGGGTCCACCAGTGGCCCTGAAACTTGTTCCATGTGTGATGGCATCGACGGGTAAAAGGCACAAATGGCATCCTGTAGTATAGCCATCCACGCAGCACTCAGCTGGTTCCAAAGTTCATCTGTGGTGGGTGGAACTGGGTCACAGCGCTGGACCCCTCGCTTCCTCATATCTCACACACTTTCGAATGGTGACAAATCTAGTGATATGATGGGCCAGATTAAACGACTGGCATCCTGTAACACCAAGAAGTCACCACTTCGTACAGCAGCATGTGGCTGTGCATTATGTTGCTGACAAATGGTTTCTGGGTAGGTGTGCAGAAAGGGTGTGGCTACAGGTCGCAGGATATTATTCACGTAGGTCACACTGGTCACAATGCTCTGAACACACACCAGCTGTGATTTGTAGTTGTACCCAATAGCACCCCATACCATAAGGCCTTGAGTTGGTGCTGTATGTCTTGTGCGAATGCAGTCACTGTTATGCCGCTCTCCCTGTCTGCGGCGAACCAAAATGCGTCCATGATTTCCAAACAAGCATAATCTGGATTCGTCCGTAAACACTCACTGATATCATTCCTGTCCTTAATGTCGTTCCATGCACCTTTGCCGTCTAGCATGTTTCTACACATTCGTCATAGGTACGAGGGGAATTGACGACCCATGTCGTAATAAACGGCGACGGACTGTCCCACTACTGCGCCAGAGCCAAGGAAGACGCAGATCAGTACTGAAATGCCATTCGAAAGAGGTATCTGTCTTCTCAGGGGGTTGTGTGAGTGGTGCGACCTGACTCATCTCGTGTTCTACGATCTTCCGTGAACCGTTCTGCACACACCCGTTGCACTGCCGAAACACATCTTCCCACACGAGCAGCAATTTTCTGGATGGATGTATCACCATCTGTCACGCCAATAATGCGCTCTCTTTCAAGCTCACCGATTCGACAGTATGGTTCGCGCATGTCTGAGAGGCATCCTGCACGTCTTCTGAATTCAGACTGGTGCATTACCTTTGATTTATAGAGAACACGAGAGCCACAGGCACATTATACCAGCAGGTAGTGTAGCGCAGCGATATCAATATTAACCATGAACCCACAGGCCAACTGGTTCAAATGTCAATGAGTTCTGCAGAACCGGCCGCTGTGGCCAAGCGGTTCTAGGCGCTTCAGTTCAGAACCGCGCTGCTGCTACGGCCGCAGGTTCGAATCCTACCTCGGGCATGGATGTTTGTGATGTCCTTAGCTTAGTTATGTTTAAATACTTCTAAGTCTAGGGGACTGATGACCTCAGATGTTAAGTCCTATAGTGCTTAGAGCCATCTGAACCATTTCTGTAGAACATACTAATGTAAATAATTTGTGAATAGGAACGTGCGTCCTATCTGTATTCGTTCAAGGTGTTCTAATTTTTCTGAACATGAGTGTTCACGACGTTAAAGCCTAGATATTTAAGTAAAACGCCTTCTGGCACCAAATTAAGAAATCAAGTATTTGGCCTTGCCGCAAAAAGCAAATTAAATGTTAAAAAGATAAACAGAAATTCTTGATAATCAGTTTAAAAAAAGGATAACAGTTAGCCCCATTGAAATGCCATAAACAGTAAATACAAAATCATAATTAACTTCCGCCCCAGGGCAGCACGGAGAGCCAGAACAGTAGACAACAGAAAATGTTGGCAGTATCACAGACGTTAGAGCTCACCCAAAACGTGACTCAAGCGTTCCAAAATTGCAATAGAAGCACACGAATTTTACTATCTGGCCAGCTGCTTTAATAAACGGAGACAGATCCCTTTATTAGCCGCTGTATTTTGAAATTAAATAGTTCGTCAAGGTGGCTCTTTGCTTTGAATTAGTTATCAGTTGAGGCACTCGATGCAGTGAGGCTCCCTTCCGGACTTCTTTACCATGTATGTACAATAATAATAATAATAGTAATAATAAATGATAATTCTGTGTTTCATTGAACATATGAAATTATGTTAATAAAGTTCCAGCTAACACAGGCATTAATCAACTTGATAGCGTAGACAAGGACATTAAATGCGAACCACCAATGAAGTTTTAAAACAAATCTCTTAAGAGCAGATCTCACTAAAAGAATAACAACTTAAAACGAGAAGCTTGCATTAGAACCAATGGGCTTCGAACCTTCAGTAAATACGGCAACTGGTCGCGTTGTGCAGTTAACAAGAAAATTCAGCAAATTAAAAAAGCACGCACTAACTCACGACGTGTACTCAAAACGACCAGAAAGAGCATAATACAATTGACTGAGGAGCGCACTCTTGCCCGGTTACATACTTCTGCTTTAGAATATATGACAATCATTCATCATTTGCTATTCATTACACCAACAAGTACATATTGACACAAAAGCATTTGCAAATTGACAGTGACTGTAGGTCCATGTCTTAGTGCTTTAAAGATCCTAACATTAGATTAACTAAAATGTAGCAGTCTAGACATTTTCTGTTGCAATATATTTTAAAAAAATGATTTAACGATTTCTGATGTAAAAAAACCTTAAAAATATGCACGAGGCAAAGACTTCGAGGGTAACAATTTTAAATTTTTAAAAAGGCAACAAACAAATTTGAAGCGCAAAATAAGTAGTAAAATGTTTCTTATTTTTTAAAACGTTTAAAACCAAAAACGTAAAACAAACACCAAAGGCTAGAAGTAGTTTTCAACCAGAGGATTTTCACAGCCTTGTACACACACACACACACACTGCAGTATTACTTTATAAGCTCCACACATGATTCATTTGCCTGTAAGAAATCAAGTACTTAGTGGATATTATAGGTATCCCTAATATCTTATCCGAGGGGGCAAATGATAAAACAACAACTCAGGCAACAACCAATGACCAGAAATAAAATCTTTAATCAAATGAGACCACGCCGTGGTTATGAGACTGCTGAATCAACAACGTCAATAAGAAGGACGTCACATACAAAATTCAGCATGCCAAACAATCCTCAATGATCATTCCGATGCTGTTCTGTTGTAACGTTGCCCCTAGACAACTTTCGAATAACATCCGTTGGCAACACGATAGCTGTCATAGAACTACATCTTGACCAGAGGCCTTCTGATACACACGATGTATCGAGGCTATTTGTGTACGTGAAGAATCATCCGTTCGTTCTAAAACGCAGTTTGCAGCCGATCACAGTTTTGGCTCATCCTACACACTAGCGACTGGCGCACCGACCTTTATACAGAAGCGAGGGTGGCCGTACACCTGTAGGCCGTCTCACATAAGATGCAACAATAGCCAGCACGGAGGGTTCTTGCTGACTACCAACAGCCAGTGAGCACTAGCAAGTGAACAAGACCAGTGCAGTGAGTTCTGCGTGGTCTTATCTAAGGGATCACTGTGAAAGGCGTCTCAATTTCATGATTTTAATTTGGCTTCATTTAGTTCAACAGATCGGTTTTCTGCTACTTGCTTAACATACTGCGCAATCATGCCTGAGAGAAGGATTGCGTGGGGAACGTACTACATTGATTCTATTTCATTCTTATTACATGTCATTATTCAGTGTGCAAGTAGTCCGTCTATATGTTTGGATGTTGGCACTGCTCTGCAGTAATATCTCTGACTGCGCTGTGCGCCCTCTGTAAGAGAGACTGTGTTGCTGGTCGGACTGGCAGTTGGAAGTTAATAGTTAGCAGTGATGGAGGTCAGCAGTGTTAGCGCAAGCAGACGGTCGGGACGTGTGTCCGTGATGGAGATTTAATATTGGTTGGACGTGGATTGTAAAATGTGGGGTATGGAATTGGGATTATATAATTTTTCGGATTGGATGTCACATGATTAAGGTAAAATCTGCTAAATACATTGTTTGTTTAGCAACAAAATCTTTCCTTTGTTAACCACATGCCTATTAGTAATTACAGCCTATAGTAGTTAGAATCTTTTTATTTAGATGGCTGTATACTTCCTGTATCTGCTGTAGTTCGTGTCATGAGGATTTTCTGTGAGGTGTGTTATTAAAAAATGTAGGTTATTGTTAGGATTTCTTCTAATTCAGGGCCATTCTTTTGTGTTAATTATTTGAGCATCCACATTGCGCTATACTTGCATATTGTGGGTCATTAATGAATAGAGTAAGTCATTAAAGAATAGAATAAGTCATTAATGAATAGAATAAAGCCGAGCGGGATTAGCCGCGTGGTCTGGGGCGCTGCATTCATGGACCGTGCGGGTGGTCCCGGCGAAGGTTCGAGTCCTCCCTCGGGCATGGGTGTGTGTGTTTGTCCTTAGGACAATATAGGTTAAGTAGTGTGTAAGCTTAGGGACTGATGACCTTAGCAGTTAAGTCCCATAAAATTTCACACACATCTGAACATTTTGAACAATAGAATAAGTCAAATTGGCAATTTTCTGTGATTAACTTCAATCTAACAGTAACCCTCCTTTGACTGATTATTGACGATTAATAATCCGTCCGATCGGATACACCGTATTAGAACCGCTAGACAAAACTTGTCGTGAATATCTATGCTTCTAAGCATCTCCAGTGCTAATTTCTTTCCGTGGTCCATTAGACTAGCAAGTCCACGTGAGAGGTAGGTCGATCAGTGCGTTCCTCTCATGCATAATACCCCATCCAAGGATAAATCATTTACCATTAGAAAAGTGCATACTATTTCCTCTTCTGAATATCACTCTGGCCTGCACCTGGTGCTTATCTGACCTTTCGTACCGATGGCTCCAACAAGTTTATTACTTTGCACTGACAACATGGGTAGCCTTTTAATCTGATTCAACCATTTAAAGAAACTGCGGTCCATAACCGAAACCGACGCTCCGGTACCGATTACCAGTTGTATCTGAATGCCATTTATGCTCCATTTACTGGAGCTTGAACTTTCCTAACACTATTTCTGACAATTACGGGTTTCCTGGGACAGTTCCTGTTGAAACGTCCCCTTAGAACAATTTCTGAATTACTGTGCTGATAAACCTCTTACACTATTTGCTTTTCAAACAGCTGAGCAAAACTGAACGTACTCAAATATTCACTAAAGTGACACACAATATTTTTAGCGCAACGTAATCTGACTTTCAAAAATCCCTACAAAAGAATGGCCCTCACTAACATTAACCTATACCTTTTACAAATCACTTACCTCACAAAAATCTTGGTTACTCGAACTACTGCAATACAGCGAGCACCACTACTGCAAGCTAAATAAAAGATTCAAACTACTGAAGGCACTAACTACTGATAGGCATAGTTAGCAAATGAAAGATTTTAATAGAGAACAAACAATGTATTTACCTCAATAGTGTTCAAAAGTCATAATGTATATAGCAGTTCATGATATCCAGTATTACAAATTTCAAAACTCCACCATCTCTCTCCCCACATCCACCACTGCTGGCGGCTCACCTCCAACTGCACAACGCTACGCGCTGTTCACATCCAGCTGCCCAACACTACAATGGCAGATAACAATGCAAACTAGCCACAGACTGCACACAGCACAGCAAGTGATTTTCATACAGAGCGCTACGTGGCGTTACCAATAAAGAAACCTAAACAGCCTACTTACACGGGTTTCCTGGGACAGTTCCTGTCTGAGGTCTTGCCCGTCATTATACTTTAGCATGTTTAGAACATTTATGAAAACAGGTCTTCATGTTGATGCAACAGCTGTTAGAGTTCTCGCTGCTGTGCCAGACTACCAAAGTCATATTCAACTAACCTGTGCCACAACCGCCTGCCGGAAGCTTACAGGGATCGTGCTTAGTTTGACACTTGTGAAGGTTTACGCTGATTATTATCGACTACCTCCACAATATGTACACTGAGATGCAGTGTTTGATTTTGAGTATTTTGCTGCGAAGGCTGCAGTGCGACTGAATTCCTTTATCAGGCTTAGGAATCGCCGTAGCAGGATGTACTAGTATATTCTGAGATTGTTGGGGTTGTTGCCCCGAATTAGGGTTCCAGTCATTGAGCTCGGGGTTCTGCGATGTTCGACATGTTTTTATGCCTGTATGAGTTGAATACGTTCTCATTTCGTCTTTTGCGATTAGAATTGTTATAGTTATTCCGGTATCTGCCATGGCTGGGACCACCAAACTTTGGTGTACCGTTACTACTGTTTGTACTTCTATCTGATTTCTGGCTACGGTAGCCCTCGAATACTCATTCGAATTCTCCGCGTCCTCCTCCATGAGGTGTGAAGAATGGATTAAAAAAAGAAAATTTTCCTAGTCTCTACCAGGCAAATGAACTAGTTTCTCTCTAATCGATATTGGTAAACGTGTGTTCAGTATTCGTAAAACATCCCAGTGTGATATCGGCTCATCCCAATATCGTGCCATATTCAAACATTTCTCTATATATTTTCTAAGACTCCATTACTTAGGGTTCTACATCTCTGGACTGTAAGCAAGATTCCGCAACCGTTCTTGTGCTGAACTTGAGCAGAAACGTCCTAAAAACACTTCTCCAATTCCGCGGAGATGTTGCAACTTCCAGTAGCGTGGAGTGCCGATAACGAGGCATCTCCCGTTACGTGTTTTCTTATCCTCGTTAATCGTCTGAATCGATCGGTGCTTCATTAAGCTTTCTTTGTGAATTATAGTGGTCAACGATGGTATGGCTGATTCTATGCCAGTCATTCTCCTGTTCACTTCTGGCGAATGTGGTCTAAGTTGACTCACATCTCCATGAAACATGGGTTAAAATTCTGATTGTGGCACAGGTGTGTTTCCATATTGTAATACAGAATAAGACACGTTTCTTTGATAAAATTTTTTATTGCGTCTTACTTCCTGCTGAGGTTCTTCGACCTGACATCTATCCTGAACTAGACTCTTCACATTCTCTAACTCTTTTAGCGAACTTTCCAGGATTCTCCCTTGTCAAAGACTGATTCGACAGCTGTATTCTCATCTATTTCAACCTCCTCCTTAATAATATCTCTCATATCTTTATTAATCTCATAAATAGATGTGGTCGACTGCTTAAGCTTTTCCTGTAACTCGTTCTGGTTTAAATGCACGTTCGCCACGTCCACAATCTGTGGTGAATCTTTGCAACTAGCTGGCAAAGCGCTGATCTCGCTACCAATACTAGCTAAACATTCCCTGACACATTCAGCAAGAGGTTTGTTGCGAGTATCAATTACATGATTTAACCTTGTGACTATTTCTTCGTCCCGACCAGCTAAAGCTTCATTGAACTCTCGTATTACCTCTTTCTCCCTACGAATTGGTTGTGGCATTCGATACTCTTCTAAAATTCCTTCTTTTTCTTCGCGCTGTTTTTCAAAACCGGCGACGAGTTGCCTTTCTCTAATCAACTGGCGATCATCACGTTCCTTGTCTGAATTTTTTTGTTTTTACTATCATTCCATTCCTGAAAGTCTTTGTTTTTCCTCTCGTCCCTTTTGTAGCAGTTACAGTTTTTGTAAACAGTATGGCGATTAAATTATTTTCTGGTTTTATTACTGGAAGGAATCAGTTGTTGCTCCCCCTGCCCCGTAATGTCTACACATTACTGCAACGTAAGACTGTAGTGGCACTTTCATTGTCATTTGAACCTTTTACATAATCCAGTGTAGCTAAAGGCATACTATGATATTTTGTTACAAGCATATAGAATTGTAAAATCATATCATTCAATATACTACTATCAGATTCTAATATACACTCGTTTCTCACCTCCCAGGACCTAAAAGACAAGCAATTTCTGTTTCTAGCCTAATTGAAACGTGGCATTTATTATTGACAGATGAAATGCTGGACATGATTGTCACTTACACGAACAAAGAAATTATCCTGCACCCTCTCGTATTCAGTGTTCCCCTCATTTCACTTTCCCCATAGTTTTTGGGGAATAACTTAGTTGCGACAGGTTCCATAGTCGTGATAAACTCCGTTACGGAAATAAGTTCCTTGCAGAGGCCGCCTTCCATGTCCCGTTTACTTTTATTTTGTGTACTACAGTTTTTCTGCTGTGTAGCCAACCTCAGGCCAAATATTTAACCTGTAAGCTACATATGTTTTTGAGTTACCGCGATGTAATTTGATGGTCAGACGACAACTGGTCATTCCTAAGAGTTGTAGCCATTATATTCGGTTCAACATAAACTGTAGCAGAGAGCTATTGTTTGTGCCAATCACAATATCATGTAGTTAACAGATTAAGAATTTATGGTGGAAATATGTGCAAAGTCAGAACGTCGTAGTACACAAAATAAAAATAAAATCGAAATGGAAAGCAGCCGATGAAGCTATTTTATTTCTTTCAAGATTTTGCGTAAAACCACAACGATTCTTACCCTACCATGTCACTTAATTTTCAATGTCCTAGTTGTAAACTCTTCGAAACTTTTCCCCCGACTGTCTATGATTCCCTTCCATAGAATGCAGTGCCAGTCTGCTCCATGTGTAGTGATACTGCGTACAACTGAGCAAATACGATTACATCGTTCTGCAAAATTTTGGTGCAGTTGCATCAGTATTTAATTACAACACACAATACAGCTGCCAATGCTAATGACATAGCAGAGAATCCACTCGTTCGGGGGTATCACGTTCTGAAACACCAGTTCAGCATGTTGAACTGCTATTGAAATATACACATCAAAAAAAGTTTTGCATCACCCCTGTTCCCAGAACTCCTCAAGAGAGACGTTGACTGTGGATACTGTGCCACAGACACAGTCCGTTTCACTCTTCAGAGATGTCACTAAACCCGCCCAAAGATGTAAACAACCATGCATGAGCAGCGCCTATTAGACAGAGGGGTCCGACAGCCGATCAGTTCCAGTCATTCCACCAGGAACGATGTATACGGCTGGTGTTATCTGTAGTTCAACCATGCCTAGACGGTCAATACCGCGGTTCGATAGTGTCCGCATTGTTGTGCCAGGAAGGGCTCTAAACAAGGGATGTGTCCAGGCGCCCCGGAGTGAACCAAACTGAAGTTGTTCAGACATGGAGGAGATACAGAGAGACAAGAACTGTCGATGACATGCCTCGCTCAGGCCGCCCAAGGCCTACTACTGCAGTGGATGACCGCTGCCTACGGATTATGGCTCGGAAGAACCCTGAAAGCAACGGCACCATGTTGAATAATGCTTTTCGTGCAGCAACAGGGCGTCCTGTTATGACTCAAACTGTGCGAAATAGGCTGCATGATGCAGTACTTCACTCCCGACGTCCATGGCGAGGTCCATCTTTGCAACCACGACACCATGTAGCGCGGTACGGAAGGGCTCAACAACATGGCGAATAGACCGCTCAGGATTGCATCACGTTCTCTTCACCGATGAGTGATGCATATGCCTTCAACCAGACAATCGTCGGAGACGTGTTTGGAAGCAACCCGCTCGGGCTGAATGAGTTAGGCACACTGTCCAGCGAGTGCATCAGGATGGAGGTTCACTGATGTTTTGGGGTGGCATTATGAGGGGGCGATGAACGCTGCTGGTGGTCATAGACGGCGCCGTAATGGCTATACGATACGTGAATGCCATCCTCCGACCGGTAGTGCAACAATACCGGTTGCATATTGGAAAGGCACTCGTCTTCATGGACGACGATTCGCGACCCCATCGTGCACATGTTGAGAATGACTACCTTCAGAATAACGACGTCGCGTGACTAGAGTGACCAGCATGTTCTTCAGACATGACCCCTATCGAACACGCCTGGCATAGACTAAAAAGCGCTGTTTATGGACGGCCAACCAACCACTCTGAGGGATCTACGCTGAATCGCCGTTGAGGAGTGGGACAACCTGGACCAACAGTGCTTTGATGAACTATTGGACAGTATACCACGACGAATACAGGCATGCATCAGTGCAAGAGGACGTGCTACTGGGTATTAGAGGTACCGGTGTGTACAGCTATCTGGACCACCACCTATGAAGGTCTCGCTGTGTGGTGGTACAACATGCAATGTGTGGTTTTCACGAGCAATAAAAATGGCGGAAATGATGTTCGTGTTGATCTCTATTCCAATTTTCTGTACAGGTTCCGGAAGTCTCGGAACCGATGTGATGCAAAACTTTTTTGATTTGCGTATTAGAGTGGGCAAAGTGTACCGGAGCAATTCTCTTCGCGATGGTCATGAGAGATCCAAGAAGAAAGCAAATATGGAATTTCAGGAAGAAGAGTAATACAACAAAAAGAATTTGCGTCGTGTGCGGCAGCATATTTGTGCGACATTTGTGAGTTGCCTAACACGATTGCAATACGCCAGCTGCAGCTTCTTGCGCTGCTCGTCAGATCCCAAACCGAAAGGAAGGTGGCGATGAATGGGAGATGGCGACTTGTAAAGAAAGAGAAGAGTGAGAGGGTGGTGGAGGTAGTGAGAAACAAAAGGCAGGCGCCACCAACTCGCCGTGTGGGTGGCACATTGATTTCGTTCTGTGCCACCCTGTATCGCATCTTTGCCTTACTGCCGTATGAAACTGTTCTGCTGTCGGCGATCGCAGGAAAATATAGCTGCTCTGTATGTCACCGGCGTCACCCGCCACAGACAGAGAAATGAAGGAACTTGGAAGGTGACTGCATTTGTCTCTTTGTCCTAGGCAATGCTTCTAGCAGTGAATCCGCTAAGTAATAAAAGTATATGCTAAAATTTAAAATTGAACCTCTGGAGACGTCCAGATTGCGTAGATAATCAAATTTTGACAAAAAATTTATGCTGTTTGAGAGCAACCGATTAACAAAATAATTTTCTTTATTTACACCTAATTCAGGATTCAGAGTACTTGCATACTACTGAACCCCTGAGGATTATTTATTTACTCACTCGTCAAGCCCGATTTGGGAAGAAATTGTTTTAACGTTTGTTACCAGCGAAATAGGCCAACCATAAATTTTAGAACCTGTTGCCGTAAATCTAATGTGTGATGGTCAAGGACATGATTTGTATTGTGCCTAATCAGTTTTGTATTGTTTCCTTCAGTTAAAATCCTCGCTTGTGAAGTCAAGTGTAACATGTGGTTTTTACGTCAGGTATAACGTGACGTTACCATATTAAACTGTTAAGTAACTATTAAAAATTATTTGAATATTGTTTACCTGCGCAACGGATTTTTATATATTTGTAAATATGAAGTGATTTGTTATGCAGCGTTATTGAGAGAGTTTGCTACATGTAAGGTTTCAATACTGATCACTGACATATTGGAAGAATATCTCTGCTGCCACCCAGCTACCAAACAACAGGAACATCACTCTTTCGCAAGTCGTTTAAGGGACGGGTTACATCTACCGCATTGGGGATAAATTTTTAATTGTAACTGACTTTTCACAAAAATGCTTTGCGTTATTTCAGATTTCATGGCTTAGGAAGCTTGTGAATAGCCATTATATGATGCTGCATAGCATGGACACCATCCTTAGAAAGAAAATGCCCCACATATTCTCCTTCTACATGGAAAAAAAAATTGGCTTCAGTAGATTGCACTTAAGGCCTGCCTCTTTCAGTTTAGCAAAGAGAGTACAGAATATGTCAAGATATTCCAGCTGTGAGGACCCTGTGACGATAATATCTTCTATATAGTTTGCACAATAGGGGACATCAAATGGCCGGCCGGTGTGGCCGTGCGGTTCTAAGCGCGTCAGTTTGGAACCGCGTGACCGCTACGGTCGCAGGTTCGAATCCTGCCTCAGGCATGGATGTGTGTGATGTCCTTAGGTTAGTTAGGTTTAAGTAGTTCTAAGTTCTAGGGGACTGATGACCTCAGTAGTTAAGTCCCATAGTGCTCAGAGCCATTTGAACCTTTTTTTTGACATCAAATACTAACTGTCCTAAGAATCGCTGAAAAGTAGCAGGGACACTCACGATGCCAAAAATCAAGAGTATGTAACGGTATATTCACCCGAACGTTGTGTTGATAACCACAGTCTGTTGGAATTGGAATCCAGACGAAATTGTAAATATACCTCCATAAAATCAAGTTTGGACAGTATTCACCACGAAGCAGTTCTGCACGGATTTCGTTGGGCTGCGGAATCGGGTAAGAATCCACCACTGACTGTTAATAGCAGATTTAAAATCTCCACATAGACGAAGCGCCACTTAAGGTTTGTGAATGACAACCAATTGTGTAACCCATTGTCTAGAGGTGACCTGTTCAGTGATACTTAGGCCCTGCAATCTATCCAGTTCCACCTTGACTGCACATCTCAGGATGAAGGGGAGAGTCCAAACACAACAAAATTTAAGTATTGCCATTGGTTTGAGTATGATCTATGCCTTGAAATCCTTTTACAGACCCAAAACTGGAAAAGGCAGGGGACCAAACTAACGGCAGTGGTCTTAGAGTTCCTGAAATAGAATAGAGTCGGAAACAAGATCACCAGCATCTTCAATTTGAAACACGAAGTCTGTGAATGCATCGACATCAGAAACGTTCGCTGACGCCATACTCCCTACAACCAAAAACGTGATCACCCTAGTGATGAGATGATACTCAAATCGATTATGAATTCTCCTTGAACATGAGTGGGCTGGTTTCCATAACCGATCAAATGCGATTTGTGGAGGAGAGAGACCAAGTCGACCCAGTCAATAATTTCTTTACAGATTCGTGAGGATCACAGACGACCCACTGTCGACCTGGAAACGGAACGGTCGTTGCTGCAACAACAACGTAATGGAAATCTTGTTGGGGTTACCGAGCTCTTGGTCATAGACTGGATTAACACAATGCACTTTCCTGAGCTCCACATCCACTTCTGGGCACAGCTGCACGGGGAGCTAGCGAGAGATCGCTTCAACACGACCTTGCTTACGGCAAGCGGCATACACGAAGCGCTTATGCTAGCTGCGGTGTCTGGAGTGTACAGAGCAACAGTTAGGACACGACGAGAATGTACGGCGGAAAACAGCAACGTCCGATTGCGACCAGAATGAATTAGAGGAACAAATCTATGGCGTCGGGGAATGCCGCCGACGTTGTACCAACGAGTGTATTGATGCAACGTCCATGATTGCTGTTCACACGCAGCTCGTGAAACTTCGAAAGCCTTAGCGACAGCCAAAGCCTCCTCAACCATTGGCTCTTCTAAACACAATGCCTCCCGACAAACCTCTCTGTCCTGGGCAGAATTAACAACGACGCCGGGAACCATAGAAGACGCAGGACTGTTGGCAGTGAGCGCACATACGTATTCACAGTGCCTACTTACTCAAGGATGTCAGCTACCCATGCTCGAAAGAACTGGCCTGATTTCTTTTGCCGCTGATGGAACTACACTCCTGGAAATGGAAAAAAGAACACATTGACACCGGTGTGTCAGACCCACCATACTTGCTCCGGACACTGCGAGAGGGCTGTAAAAGCAATGATCACACGCACGGCACAGCGGACACACCAGGAACCGCGGTGTTGGCCGTCGAATGGCGCTAGCTGCGCAGCATTTGTGCACCGCCGCCGTCAGTGTCAGCCAGTTTGCCGTGGCATACGGAGCTCCATCGCAGTCTTTAACACTGGTAGCATGCCGCGACAGCGTGGACGTGAACCGTATGTGCAGTTGACGGACTTTGAGCGAGGGCGTATAGTGGGCATGCGGGAGGCCAGGTGGACGCACCGCCGAATTGCTCAACACGTGGGGCGTGAGGTCTCCACAGTACATCGATGTTGTCGCCAGTGGTCGGCGGAAGGTGCACGTGCCCGTCGACCTGGGACCGGACCGCAGCGACGCACGGATTCACGCCAAGACCGTAGGATCCTACGTAGTGCCGTAGGGGACCGCACCGCCACTTCCCAGCAAATTAGGGACACTGTTGCTCCTGGGGTATCGGCGAGGACCATTCGCAACCGTCTCCATGAAGCTGGGCTACGGTCCCGCACACCGTTAGGCCGTCTTCCGCTCACGCCCCAACATCGTGCAGCCCGCCTCCAGTGGTGTCGCGACAGGCGTGAATGGAGGGACGAATGGAGACGTGTCGTCTTCAGCGATGAGAGTCGCTTCTGCCTTGGTGCCAATGATGGTCGTATGCGTGTTTGGCCCCGTGCAGGTGAGCGGCACAATCAGGACTGCATACGACCGAGGCACACAGGGCCAACACCCGGCATCATGGTGTGGGGAGCGATCTCCTACACTGGCCGTACACCACTGGTGATCATCGAGGGGACACTGAATAGTGCACGGTACATCCAAACCGTCATCGAACCCATCGTTCTACCATTCCTAGACCGGCAAGGGAACTTGCTGTTCCAACAGGACAATGCACGTCCGCATGTATCCCGTGCCAACGTGCTCTAGAAGGTGTAAGTCAACTACCCTGGCCAGCAAGATCTCCGGATCTGTCCCCCATTGAGCATGTTTGGGACTGGATGAAGCGTCGTCTCACGCGGTCTGCACGTCCAGCACGAACGCTGGTCCAACTGAGGCGCCAGGTGGAAATGGCATGGCAAGCCGTTCCACAGGACTACATCCAGCATCTCTACGATCGTCTCCATGGGAGAATAGCAGCCTGCATTGCTGCGAAAGGTGGATATACACTGTACTAGTGCCGACATTGTGCATGCTCTGTTGCCTGTGTCTATGTGCCTGTGGTTCTGTCAGTGTGATCATGTGCTGTATCTGACCCCAGGAATGTGTCAATAAAGTTTCCCCTTCCTGGGACAATGAATTCACGGTGTTCTTATTTCAATTTCCAGGAGTGTACATATTGGTAATCACTGCGTCGGTTTGCGTAAGATAATAAGACCCAAGGAAGTCACACGTTTCAGAAAATTACAACGCTGATAAGTTTTCCAGTGGGGCAAGTTTTCGAAACAAATGAAATGTCTCAGGCACAATTTACGACAAGAAAAAATAAGCTTTTGCGGCGATGGATCCTCTATCTGAAATGCTTTGAAATTCTGGTGCAGACGTCGCACGTATGTGTCCCAGTCTTCCCTTGCTCCTTGGATTGATGGCAAATCTGGGGGTAGGATGGGACAGGCTCATAGGCGGCAGGGAATCGATGCTCCCGGTGAATTTGTAAGTAACTGACGCAGTTAATTCAACTGCCGCTGTTGTTTCTCAGGCTGTCGTTGCCGTTATAGAAATTGAGACAACGCCAGATCCGTTTCACTTGCGAAAGACACGGGCAGAACGGACGCCTAGTCGTCAAAACTACACTCTTTATTGATAGCACTTCACACACGAAAATTACATTGACCGATAACTGCAAGCCGAATAATGACAAGGTCAGAGAAACATAAACACAATTATTAACTGCTCAAATAGATAGTCCTCTCACTGACAACTGAATGCACAACGGCAAGGAGGTGGTATGACTCAAGAACATTTTCATACGGCGTAGAAGATGCAAGTGGACAAAGGGGGTTAGTCTTATTGCACTCTGGTAGCGTCACGCGTGACGTCATTATAACGTTAGGTGCTGTATCGATGACGGCAGACTGTATTGACTGTGTGATCGTCTGAGACACTAAACTGCGGTAGCCATTTTTTCAGACGAATTAAAGGAGCAGCTCATTATATCCCCAATCGGTATATTCACCACAATTTTGGAAGCTACTGATGTTTATTTTCTTTAAAAATTTGAACGACCAACTTTCGGGATAAAGGATCTAACAATAGCCTTCCTAAAGGATAAATTGGGGACACTATGTGTGAATGTCACAGTAGCACAGCCAGTTACATGAAGTTATGTGATAAAAGAAGTCCCGTGTCCAAACCTCTGTACGATCAATTTTTTATTTATTTATTTTTTTAATGCCAAAATTACCGCCAAGTAGCGGTGTGAAAAGGAGTCCACGTTAAACTCTACCCAACTAGAGAATTGCCTTCGGATATAATTCAGTTGTTAAAATTAAAGACAAATGTGTAACGCCAAAGTATACTATATTCTCTATATTGTCGACCAGTTACACATAACGTGTTAGTAAAATGATAAGTTTTTTAACAATACTCATCACAATCCAAGAAGCTTAGTGCATGACTAACGGCAATGTGTTTAAGAAAGTAGTCTGCCCTGACACACGAAACATAGATGTACAACGGCATAACATGCCATAGATTATTTTGCTAGGAAGTTTAATATCTTCATCCCAGTTTCCTCGAAAACAGAATTGTCCAATCCAGTATTCATCATCGTTTGGTAACTGCAATCAAAGTACTCCTGCAGATTTGAAAATGTGTTGAGCTTCAAATAAGTAATGGTAACTAAATTTCCCATTTTACTGATATAAGGAATCATTTGCAAATATTGTCAGTACAGTATAGTATTTGAGAAAAAAAGCTCTTAGATCACCTATTTTCAGCAAAAATTCTGCACCTATAATGTACATGGAAACTAAATGAGAAATTACATTTAACATTAGATGTGACAATTGACTTCGCAGTTGTCTCATGGCAAATAAGTCAGCCTGGCACCAGTCTCTCTCCCTGGTAAGACTGAAAATCTCGAAAGTGTGTCTGGAGGCCAGATTAAATAATCTTCATTAATAAAGTAAACGTACTGGAACATCTTAATATGTACTGATTTAGTTCTTCAATGACATTTGAAATTGGTTGACAATATGGAGGATATGCTTGGCATCAGACTTTTCAGTCTTTAATTTGGTAACTGAATCACTTCTGAAGGTAATTCCCTACTTATGTCGAGTTTAACGTGGACTCCATACCACGCCACATAGTGCTAATTGGAGGCAATTTTCGCATAAAAAAGAAAATGACTCCAAGTAGTTTCCAACATCGAACCTGTGGCACTGCCTACTTCGTTTAACTGACTGATCTACTGCGACCTAACGGAATAGGTGCTCAGTTTACTATTTACAAATCGTACAGTCGGCTCCTTTTTTTCGGATTGTTTGCAGATTCATATTTTCAAACGAAATAAACAAGTCAATAACTTCCAAAATTCCAGTGAATATACCAGTTGAGGATATAATAAGCTTCTACTTTAACTCATCTGCAAAAACGGCTACAGCAATTTAGCATCTTGAATGACCACAAAAGTTGATACGCGGTCTCTGTCGTCTTCGCTACAGAGTCTACACGTTGTAATGACTCTACAAGCGTGCGATAAGACTAACCTGTGAACAAGACCCACTGGGTCCCTATTCTGTATCTTTCCCCCATTTACTCTAGCGCACCGAACGGTCTTGTTTTCGATGGAGAGCCACAACATTATTCTGTAAGCATTTCGAAAGCGATGCCGAACGGTCCTAGTGAACAGAACCGCTGTTGTCAGTTCTCCTCGCTCCAACCAATCAAAAGCAATCTACCTCAGATCCACGCATGCGCACTGCAGCACGAACCCGAAGCGGCCAGCAGCCAACACAGGCACACTGTTCTTCACAGTACCGAAAAGTGTGGTTAGAGTACGTAATACTGTTCAAATTTCATTGGCCACGTGCTTCCATGAATGGATGATAACGATAGAATATTGACTGTGTTCTGGAAACTATCATAAATGTCACATTATGTCATTTTATTCTCATTCACATAGACGCCTTGTTTTGGATTTTAGCCACGCAGGATTAGCCGAGCGGTCTGGGACTATAAAGTCATGGACTGTGTGTCTCGTCCCAGCGGAGGTTCGAGCCCTCCCTCGGGCATGGGTGTGTTTGTCCTTAGGATATTTTAGGTTAAGTAGTGTATAAGCTTAGGGACTGATGACCTTATCACTTAAGTCCCATAACATTTCACACACATTTGAACTTCTTTTATTTTTTTATTTTGCGTTTCGCAATATGAGTTAATGAGGTAGGAACGGAGTATAGTACCACACTGTGCAAATACATGTATAGAAACACCAGAAAAATTAGTCATTTTTTTCTGTTACACAGCATTCCTTAGTTGATTCAAAATTCATGAAATACGTTCTGTCTTTGCAACTAATTTGAAGGCAATTTCTTTATTGCCATACGCGTTTCACTTCTTTTATCTGTGAAGATGCTTCACAAATAAAAGAAGCGAACAGTATATGGCAATAAACAAACTGCCTCCAGTTAGTTTCGTAGACGGAACGTATTTCCACAAACCCGAAAAACTGCATAAGAGAGTGTCAAAGAATAAGAACATGCATAAAATGTGGTTGTACCTCGCTCCTAGAGATCCAAATGTTGAAGTAGCCAACTTCCCTTAATCATATATCAACGATTTGGTTCATAAAAACAAAATTTAAGAAAAACGTCTTTTCGAGAGCGTGTGGAGAGTGCAGCTATAGAAGTTCATAACAAGCATCTGATGAATCAAAATGTTTCATCTGTTGTGGTATAGTCTGTAAATATTGTGGAGGGAATCTTTCATCTCTGTCTGCGATTGTTAAGGAATCGATCGCAGATAAATGCTTGTGATAAGCTAAAGTATAAAGACGATTGCTGCTAGTTTCATTTGCAGTAATTTAAGTTGTGCTCTTAGATTCCTGTTTGACCACACACTCTGAAATCGCTACGTGTTCAGAAAAAGATGGTGAATTATTTGTGACAAAAAAAGTAAAAATGTCACTGTCAGTTGTTTCATGCACAGCAATTTCATATTTCATTTCTCAAACATAAGGAAGTCACGAAATCGAAGGTATTCATTACTGAGAAAGTGCGCTCTTATGTGTAAATGAAAACGAATATATCAAAAAATGCTTAACCTTGACGATTAACAAAGTCTCAGAATGTGTTACAAACACGAAGAGGAGATAAAATATTTTGATATCTAGCGGTGAGCGAACGTACAATGTTTGACACAGCATTTTGTTGCGTTATCCACTGTACTACTACAACTCACTTACCTACAGTGCTTTATTCGTTACCGAATGATGCAGGCGAAAGCCATAAATCCGTGAACTTTTGCAAGCTTTCCTCTATCAGGCTTCACAAAATTCCTTTGCATTGTTATTTAAAAGTTTTAAACGTCTTTTGATGATTAACAAGCAAACCATTTGTGGAAAAAAGTACGCTAAGTCACTAACAATTACAGCTGACACTCATGTGATATGTGTAAGTACTGAAATTCAATGATTTTTTAAATTCTCAATTCCATAAAAGTAATAGATATTTTGTGAGATTATTGACTGAAACTGTTTCTTTATGTTATAATCATTCACAGCAACAACATTACAAACCATATTTATAACAAAGGAAAATAGTCTATTACGAACTCACTTTCCACTCAGATGCGTCCTGGTGATTCTTCAGTAACACAATCACTAAATCTGAAACTAAAACCTCTCAATATGATTAAAATAACTAATTCCAGGCGTAAATAAATCACACTGAACCGAAGGAGAGGGCCGTACCGAAATCCAAAATCTCTCAGTACAGTTGTCGAAAAATCGGCAGGAGGGCCAATCGGTAACAGGTCTCAGAAGCTTACTGAATAGGAACTTCGGATAAAGAACCGAAAATGACGTCACTACTGAGGCTAACCTACTGCGTGCCGCCGCTACAACTGAAACCAATCTTGTGTGAGGAAAATAGGTAGGAAATTTGTTGAGACTCAGCGTGCAACAAAGATTGGTTTTAAATAACAGACATTCAATCCATCAACGTTAACTACTTTCTTTACTATAATGAACGAAATGCATAGTAAAAATAAATGCAAATGGAAAATCAAAGTAACATCGTAACAAATCTCGCTTGTAAAATGGATTTACGGAATGACACCAACATCGTGAAAGAACGAGAGATCACAGTGTCACAGAAAGCTTTGTTAGCTGAAGAGGTGACTGATGTTCGTCATTAAGTAGATGACTTAACAGTTGGTTTGATTCTCAAATCGGCGGAATTGACAGCTGTACTTTCCAGCGACCACAGCTGTTCATACTGATATTCCTCGATATTTTCTGTTAATTGTTTGTCAATAATCGACAGCGATGACGTCTCCTCGTTCGTAGCTTACCTTCGCCAAACGCTTTTCATGGTTTTGTGCTTCATTATCACTGTTGTAGTGATATGTGCTACTGCTCAGTTCAGTAAACTGCTCCCATTGTTGTTTCATTTTATTATCAACATCACCTGTAAGTAGCACAGAGCTATTACAGAAAGAAAAATGCATTACTTTCTTTTTGTATAATTTAGTCATTTGTCACAATTCATATCAAGGATGAAAGCCGTACATTGAATATCACTGCGTTATTTTGTTGGAATTTTATTATTTTGGATGGGATATACTTGATCATGGCAGGCTAGAGTAATACCCAAAGTATGTTGAAGAAATCCAAAAGATGTTTGACGCTAATAATAACGAAAATCTAAATTATTCTGAAGCTATAGTGGACACATACACCAATGAATGTGAAGTTTGGCAGGAGGCTCCGGAAAAAGAGAAAGACAACACCGAAAGTGATATGCAAGTACCGTTACTGTAACGCAAGGAACAAATACACAAATCAGAATAAAATACCACCATACAGACGGCACGTTTCAGGGCATAAAATACTGGGTGGTCATGATTAAACTTTTCGTATTTAACGCGTTATAACACGGAAACTAACTACCGTACGAGTTCTAAACTTGATAGCTGTAACGTCTAGAGTATGGAATGCATGATTTCCGTGCGTCACATCGCCACCGTCCAGTTCCAACTACGGCTTTCCGATGCAGTGATCAGTCATCGTGATTTACAGTCTCACACACCCGCCAGACACATTGCACTTGTTGGCGTGTCAACATGAGCTTGGACAAAACGAGCAGATCATTATAGGTTAACTCTATTATCAAAACAACACTAACGCTGCATTTCGAGAATATCGCCAGCTGAAAGGATTACGGGAGGGTCCTCTTTCTCCACCTGCTGTGCGGAGCAAGATGAAGTTCGAATAAACTGGAGAACTGGTCGTCGCTCCGGGAAGAGGCCGGTGACCAGTGGTTGGTGAAATTGCTGTACCATGGAAAATAACGCTGCGCGCAATTCCCAATCGTCAGGCAGTGCTCGTGCTGTGTCACGACAGTCGAACATCCCGTTGTCCACTGTACGGAAGGTGCTTCGATCCTTTCTCAAATGGTAATGGTATCTGTACAAGATCCATATCATACAGCAGTTTGCACCACAGGACGCACAACAACGAGTTGACTTCGCTCTCCACTTTCTCGCGAAGACTGAAGTTGACGAGGACTGGCCCTGGATCGTCCTACGGACAGACGGAGCTCATTCTTCTCTGATGGGTGAGATAAACACACAGAAATTCCTGATGTGTGGAGTGTGGGGACCTTCACCTCCGGTCACTGTGCGTGATGTTCCTCTATTTAGTGAATGTGTCACCGTAAAGTGAGGCTTCACAGCTACGTTCATCTTTGGCCCATTCTTTTTTGAACAGGTTGGCGTTGAAGGGCCAAAGACGTGAAGTGTGACTAGGCAGCGTTACTGCGATATGCTTCGCCGGCATGTCATATCTGCCCTACAGCGGAGAGACTAATTGAACTCGACAGTTTTCATGCAAGATTGGGCATCACCGCACAACGCTCTTGAAGTTCACCTGCTTCTCCGAAACACATTTGGAAGCGATTGAATTCTCAGCCGATCGTTTCCAAATGCTTGTCCAGCACGATCACCTGATCTCACTCCCAATGATTTCTGGCTGTGAGGCTACCTGAAGGACAGAATTTACCAGGACAACATTCACACATTTGCTGATCTGAAGCACAGCAGATCGTTCTGCTGTGCAGAATGGAATCCTGCGCTTTCAGACTCTTCTGGGAACTGGATGGGCGCCATATTGAGCCCTTTTTGTAGCAGTAATGGTACCGGTATGTAATGGTATGATGTACCGTAGTAGGTCATTAAAAGTGTTTCACATGAATTGGTTCTAAATTATTTCTCTTCCCCATGTCCTTAAAATCAACGCTACCAAGTTTGGTTAGGTGTTATAACGTGTTAAATAGGAAAACGTTAATTATAACCACCTGGTAGTATTCCCAAGTTACCACGGACTATACCTGCGACGAAAGCAGCGTGAATTTTGAATGCTGTATTTACCTCACAGATGACACAGTGTCCGTTAAATGAGGCAAGAAATGTAAACCATTTGGCCATGGTTATATTTTTTACAATCTTTTACTTTTCGCAATAATGAAAATTGTATCCGAAGGGGAGAATTCCTGAAGAAATTCTCTCATGCGTTAGTTTTGAATCAGTGGGTTCGATGGAATTTGGACTCCTCAGTAATTCAAATTGACCTTCAGCAGCAGCTAAAATATTATATTTTCCATTAAGTTTTGGGTCTGCAACCGCAAGAATTTCCTTCTTCTTCTTCTAATATTTCGGCTGTATAACGTACGTCTGAAGACGGCTGAACGTTATACAGCCGAAATATTAGA
Source organism: Schistocerca cancellata (assembly GCF_023864275.1). Lineage (NCBI taxonomy): Eukaryota > Metazoa > Arthropoda > Insecta > Orthoptera > Acrididae > Schistocerca > Schistocerca cancellata. The sequence continues at coordinate 213,507,636 of NC_064627.1, forward strand.
AGAAGGAGAATTCTTGCGGCTGCACACCCGAAACCTAATGTAACAGTCTTTGCGCCGCCAAAACCTGAAGATTCACATCAAAATATTATATGTCAGTGCATGAAGAAGAATCAGAAACGAAAACAGCAATTAGGAAAATGGACTTCGTGTCAAAAGATAAAGATGTAATATTTGTACAGTGAAGGAAAGACTAAAACATTGTTGAGAAATGTGTCAAAACCAAAACTGTTTGATGCGCAATCAAATGTTTTCCTTTGACTACGGAATAATGACATTTATTATCACAGCGCAGTAACGACAATGAGAAAACTGAGTTTCAACTTTTATATACTTCTTGTGCTGTTACACCATCGTTGTTTTTGTATGATCTTTGCCTTTTGTAATGTTTTCAACTAGCGAAACAAGACAAAAAAGCAAACGAATAAGCTATATGACGAATCTGATACATCACGATAGATGTCGCTGCGGAGGACTCCGCGCCTTAAGGATGGCTAACTTAGAGCAAACGTCGAAATGTAGGAATCTATTTTGCCTAGCAAACCAGAAATGTGCGAACAAAAGTAATACATGTATTTGAATTTAGATTACTGATTGGAATAAATAATATGATATACAACCAAGAAAAAACAGTTTATGGTAGAAGAAACAGTAGTAGCAATACCGCACAAATTCTCATAGACGTTAAACCATTGTTACAGTAAATCCATGTTCTTACTAACAACGTAACTCGTACATACTGTTGAGCCTCTCCTGAAGTAACAAAAATACGACTTGCAGAAACATGGAGGTTGGTATCCAGTCAGTTTCGTTTAAAACCGCGAACTTCGTCGTAAGTATGGTAATAAATCCAATGGAACGAAATTCAAAAATGATGTTGGCTGGACCTGGACATTCCAAACATGAATTTTACACAGTTTAGAGGTGCATTACTAACCCACCCACATCTGATTATTTAATGAATGAAACCGCCCTGTATAAAATAACTTGAAACTTCTGATTAGAAATGAGTGAATATACTAAATAATGGACGTAAATGTCAATTACCTGCGGATCTACGTATGATCCAATGACACAATTTTGCAGTTGCGTTCCGCTGTGTTCATGGATACTGCCTGTAAGATGTGCTGCTAACAGATTTAGCAGTAAATGAGTAATAAATTGAAATGTAGTACCTGATGCTGAAGTACTACTGCATGAAAAGTGAAATTTGAGTAAGCGATGAACTTGTTTAGATTCCATATTTTGTGTAAGAGGGAGGGGGGTGAAGGGAGAAATTAGCAATAAAAGGACTGAAATTACCTGTACAGCGCTAAGTGCCCTCGTTTCCCAACAGGTTTGGGGTGGCACGTCACTCCCTCACTTTAACACCACCATCAGATTAATATTCATGTTGTAGGTCATGATCTAGATGTCCCCCAGTACTGCATTTGGTATGTGTGGTTTATGACTTTTAACACGAGAAAACTGCTTGTGTAGCCTTTAGAGAACTTGTACCAGAGGGGCCGTAGTGGAGGTGACGGAGAACAGGGAGAAAGATGGATTGTGGGTCATAAATGCTGTGTCCAGCAACCTGGCTGTGTGAGTGATTCAGGGAAACAGAGCTCTGTGGCTTGTACCTGCAGAGGAACTTTGCACCAAGCCACTTGGGCTCAGAGCAGGTAGGCACCAGATCGCAAAACATTTAACTTGGGCCAGCCGACAGGCTGTAGTGAAGGTGGTCAGTTGGCAGAAAGTGGGTGAAGAAACCATTTAAGAGGGACTACTGTTGTCTGAGCTTTTGTGCAAACGGTGGGACTGACATAAAACTCCAAGCATTCTCACGTTAGAAGCTACGACGATGAGGACAAAGTGGCTGGTGGACGTGTTTAGTGGAGTAAAGACTTTAACTCCCCTGACATTCTTTTAGCGAGCAGTAAAAGCATATATTTCACAGGCACGACTGTCTGCGATACTTAACAGCCTTCTTTCAGAAATGGAAATGTTTCGCCTGGAAAGATTAGATCCCTCCGAAATGAGGGACTGTGGTCCCATCTAGGTAGACGTTTTTTGCCGAAACATGGCCACGCTTACAGTGAGAACGACGCGTCCCTGGTCTAAAATCTTCTTTTTTCAGACGTCTGATTTTGAGTCGCTGATTGGCTCCTTTCAGGATATGCTTGGCATAGGCTTGGTTCCCCAGTGTGGAAACCCCTTTGCTGTGTCAGGATTGGCTACCAGGCCGACAGGACATTAAAGAGTGGAGATTCAATGAGTAGATGGTAGTTCGATTTGTTTATACAAGGTGAAAGTGGATTTTTTTTTTTTTTTTTTTTTTTTTTTTGGAACTTGACGGTTTTCCTACTGGGTGAGACTTGTGTTCTACAACTTGTGGTGGACTAATAAATGAGGGAATGTGGTCCCGTCTAGGTAGAAGTTTTTTGCCGAAAAATGACCATGCTTACCATGAGAACGATGTCCTCCTAGTCTAAAATTTTCTTTTTTCAGACAAGAGTCTGATTTTGAGTCACCCGTGTGGAGTTGCTAGTCTCCCATCGGGCACCTTCCCGGTTGGCGGATAGGGGAACACTCACCAGATATGGCTGGTACTGGGGAAATAAAATACCCAGGGTGGACCAAAACTAGCAAGCCTCTGCCCCTCTAACAAGGGAAGGGGGTTGGCGGTAGGAAGAGCATCCGGCTGTAAAAACGATGCCAAAACAAGAGGAATGATGGATGCTTCTCAAGATAAATGTTCCAGATCTCCGGATGAGGCGTTTTGCGAAGGATCCAAAGGTGTTCAAGATCAGAGTGGGAACTCTAAACGTGGGAACGATGACGGGAAAGGGAAGAGAGATAGTAGACATGATGCAGAGGAGGAAGATAAAGGCTTTGTGAGTGCAAGAGACAAGGTGGAAGGCCAATAAGGCAAAGATCTAAGCTGAAGGCTATAAGCTACTTTATAGTAGTGCAAGCCCGGAATCAAGAAATGGAGTTGGAGTTATTTTGCACAGAGAGCTTCAAGGATAAGTATGTGAAGTCACCAGAGTAAATGATAGGATCATGTATGTTAAGATGATGTTTGGCGGAGAAATAGTAACAGTGCTGACAACCTATGCACCCCAAGTGGGATGTTCGGAGGACGAGAAGGAAAAAGTTTGGTGAGATTAGGATGGAGTAATGGTCGGAATACTAGAGAATGAAAGAGTGATAGTCGGAGGGGATCTAAATGGTCATGTTGGCGGAAGGAAAGGTGGGGAAGAGAGGTGGCATGGAGGATGGGGGTATGGCGAGAGAAATGAGGAAGGAAAAAAGATAATGGAATTTGCGGTGGCTTTTGATCTAGTGATTACGAATACCAACTTCCAAAGAAAGAGAGAAAAGCTAATAACATACAGGAGGGGCGAAAATAAAAGCCAAATTGATTACATATTTTGTATGAGGAAAAATAGTGGGGAGGTGCGAAATACTAAGGTCATATACGGTGAAGGAATAACAACACAACATAAGTTGATTGTAGCGGATTGTGAGATGAAAGTATGTAAAAGACAGAGGCACATAAATCAATGTGAAAGGAAATTTAAGTGGTGGAGATTAAAGGATAAATATTTGAGAGAGTGTGCAAGAATGGTGTAAAATAAAGAGTGCTGTTATAAGGAAGACCAGAGAGGAAGTATTTGGATTAACATCTGGGAGAAGGGTAGCAAAAGATAAGGAAGCATGGTGGTGGAATGAAGAGGTGCAGAAGATTGTGAAGGAAAAGAAAGACCCTAAGAGGAAGTGGGACATGTCCGGAAGTGCTGAGGATGGGCAAGCATACAAAAATGCAAAGAAGGAGGCAAAACGAGCCGTGGATAAAGCTGAAGTTGAATCAGTAAGGGAGGCATACGAACAACTACAGAAAAATCAGGATATGAGACAACTGATACGGATAGGCAAATCAAGAGATAAAGCTTCTAAGGATCTAACAGCAATAAAACTAATGAAAGATGAAACAGGAATAAATCTGCATGACCATGGGAAAATAATCCAAAGGTGGTTGAATTATTTTAAGAAATTGCTGAATGAAGAAAAATTAAGAGTGAAAACTGAGGAAAGAGGGGCAAACGAAGGATTAACGATCGATATAAGTAGAAATGAAGTCGAATGGGCAGTTGAAAAGACGAAGAATGGGAAGGCAGTTGGCCCAGACCAGATCCCCGTTGACGTATGGAAGTGTCTCGGTAAAAAGGGAATTAAGCTCCTTTGGGATTTAATGAAGAAGATTTGGCGACAGGAGGAGATGCCAGACGAGTGGAGAACTAGTGTACTGATCCAAATATTTGAGGGGAAAGATAATGTGTAGGACTGCAGTAACTATAGAGGTATTAAACTGATGGCACACACAATAAAAACAAAAAAAATGCTTCACATGGCTTTGAGCACTATGGGACTTCATTTCTGAGGTCATCAGTCCCCTAGAACGTAGAACTACGTAAACCTAACTAACCTAAGGACATCACACACATCCATGCCCTAGGCAGGATTCGAACCAGTGACCGTAGCGGTCGCGCGGTTCCAGAATGTAGCGCCTGGAACCGCTCGGCCACTCCAGCCGGCACACAATGAAAATTTGGGAAAGAGGTATAGAAGCAAGATTACTCAAGGAGACTGTGGTGTGTGAAGAACATTTGGGATTCATGCCTGGACGAGGAACGACTGATGCAATACATGCTTTAAGGCGGATAGTGGAGAGACACGGGCAGCTACAAGCCGATCTACATATGACTTTCATTGATTTGGAGAAAGCATATGACAGAGACCAAAGGGACGAAATATGGAGAAGCATGAGAGGGCAGTGAGTGCCAGAGAAGTATGTGAGGTTAGTGAAGGAAATGTACAGAGGGGCAATGACACAGGTGAGAAGTAGTGTGGGCATCACAAAGGAGTTTCCAGTAAAGTAGGGTTACATCAACGGACTGCGGTTAGTCCCTACCTCTTTGACCTGATTATGGATGTGCTGGTGAAAGATGTGAAGAATGAAGCGCCGTGGAATATGATGTTTGCGGATGATGTGGTTCTTTGTGAGCAGAGTATCTACAGACTTGAGGAAAAGCTGGAGGATTGGAGGAAGGCACTAGAAGAAAGAGGGATGAAAGTTAGCAGGACAGAATATTTAGCACTGAAGGATGTGCAGATGAGGTCTTTCAAGATCCATGATGATGAGCTGAAATCGGTGTGCAGATTTAAATATCTGGGGACGTACATACAGAGGGACGGAGGACTGGAAAGCGAGATACAACACCGAATAAATTGCGGTTGGAACAATTGGAGCAAAATGAGTGACAAGAAGGTGAGCATTGGGTTGAAAGGGAAAGTGTGCAAGTCGGTGGTAAGGCCTGCTATGGTATACGGAGCAGAGACATGGCCAATCACAGTAGCCCAGGAAAGGAAGTGGCGAAAATAAGGATGCTGAGGTGGATGTGTGGGGTAACAAGGAAGGACAGGATTAAAAATGAATTTGTTAGAGGAGCTGTGAAAGTGGGACCCATGGGAAAAAAGATACAAGAGAGCATACTAAAGTGGTACGGACACTTACAGAGAAAAGGGGAAGAGCATATCGGAAACAGAGTTGAAGATATAAAGATTGAAGGAGCGAGAAGGAGAGAAAGACCGAAGATGAGGTGGAAGGACAAGACATCTGGGGACCTAACGGAAAAAGGATGGAAGAAGGAAGAGGCAATGGATAGAGTACTATGGAGGAGAAGGTTCCAGAAGATCAACGCCGACCCAACCTGACGTGGGACAAGGCGACGATAAAGAAGAAAGAAGTCTGATTTTGAGTCGCTGGCTCCTCTCAGGATACGCAAAGCAGAGTGTGGTGTAGTGGGACGCGAAATTGAAGCGTCACCCATCCACTAGTGTCAGCCCAGTTTGCAGGTGAATATAAGTTAATTTATGTATTTTTGTAATATTTTGTAATGGTTGTGAATTGTCTAAAGTTTTTGTATTTTTTTTTTTATTTTTCATGTACGGAGAGGACGGCGCTCTTCCGCGTGTAACATATACTAAATATTAACTAATTTAGGAAGGAAGGGTTTCATTTGATCAATACTATATAATCCTTTAACTACACCTGATGAAGGTTCCATAAGAAGTAACGCTTTGGGATGTACAATCTTATGTACAACATATGGACCTTCAAAGATAAAGAAGAATTTTCTATATTACTTATTGATCTTCGAACTTTTAGCATGAGATCGTACTAATACACGATCTCCTTTTCTCGTTCGGATGGATAATTCGCAGAATAACATTTTTCTTTCCTTAACATAAAACGGTAACCCACTAATTAGGACTCGTATTAGATGACTTTCAATCGTTGGTTCTTCAATTAATTTAGCACGGTTTAAATGCCATTCGAAATAAATCCTATGACCTCCCCACCGTTTAGAATATGGAGGAGGGTCTAATAACTCTAAAGTTAAGTGTTGTTGTTTTCCTCTTGACCAATAATTTTGTTTAAACTGCTTAACAAAATCATCCCAGTCTCTAATTTCAGTTCTATGCAGTACTGCCCATTCCGCAGCTTCTGCTTCTAAATGTCCTATTACAAATTGAATCCGTTTTTCTTTATTCCATTTAAGAGATAATGAAGTTTCAAAAGCTTTTATAAAGATTATAGGGTGAAGTTCGCCTCCTGGTTTGAATACAGGAAATCGACTTGCTACATTTGAATTTGTCGTTATATCATCCAAAAATTCTGCGAGAGACATAGTTGGATTTTTTTTAGATTGCAGAGACGGAGTTGCGTCGGATTTGCTTGCCATGATTTCTTTATTTGTATTGTTGTCGTCCGAGCTAGCAAACACGATGCGACTGTTGTCTCTGATTACGTTATTACTTCTGCTACTTGAAATGTTTTCATTATTATCTAATTCCGATAACCGTTTAGAAATTTCCTGTATTCGCATTTCTGTATTGGATACGCGATTAGCCAGTATCGATTCTTCACCGTGTTCACGATGTCAACGCTCTGTACCTTCGTCAATGTTATTATCTTTGGAGGTCTCAAGGTTACTGCATATTTCAGTAATTAAAAATTTCATGTTTTCTATTTCAGTATGATCTTTTTCTACTTGACGAGTTAATGTCTCTAATTCTACATTATCTATTGAAGAAATCTCTACAGGTTTGGTAGAAACCTCTTTAATAGATTCTAATAATTCTCTACGAACAGTTTCTGTTTGCATAGAAAATTCATCTCGTAACTTATCGTTATTTTTCTGTATTTCATTTACAACTAAGATATTGACATTATCTAGTCTCTCGGTTAAGTCAGTAATATCATTTCGCATGCGAGCTTTTTCCTCACGCGATTCCTGGATATGTTCTTCTAACCTTTTACAATTATCAGCAATCTTATTACTAAGTCTTAGTGGATGCAACTAAAGTTGAAATACGTGTTCTGAGGATTTATTTATGAAGAATTATGTGAATGGATTAATAATATATTTGACAAGATTATTGAATTTTGACAGCGTTCATCGCAACTTTGAATCTCAAAAAGTTTATTCAATGTGGTTCTAATATCGATTAAATCAGGTAACGTGTATCAATATAATTTCTGAGGAGAAACAAACGACATCTAATATTGAAAAAGTTTACGCAAACCAATTGACCCGAGTGACGTAATTCTGTGCATACGACTCAAATGATGTGTTTTACAGTTTCGTTCAAGAACCATTCTGAGACAATTTAAAAAGAATATAAATAATTTTGAAGTGGGTTGTAACTGACGTAGGTGACTAAGTTTACACATGGTCATATGTCGAAAGAAAATCATTTATAAGAAACTTACGTCGTTACACTACAGTGGGAACCCCGGTGCTGTGTCAGGATTGGCTACCAGGCCCACAAAACATTGAAGAGGGGAGATTCAACGAGTGGAGGATAGTTCGTTTATACAACGTGCAGGCGATTTTTTTTCTTTTTTTGATAATATGGTTCCCGTACCGAGGTTTGATGGAAAGTGATTGTGATTATTTACTGTCTTTTACTGCTGATCCTCCCCTAGTGGATAACTCCGGGTCTTTTCCTAGTGAGTGAGACTTGTGGTCTGCAACTTCTGATTGACTAAGAGCCAGTGGTAGTTTCCAGCTGCAGCAATAAGGAAACTGCATATCGCCTCGTCATATCGTGTGTCACAAGGGTGAACATATTCGTCATGAGTCGGCCGTCTGACGTTTGACAATTGCAGCACTTACCATCGTGCCTGTGAGTCCAATTGGTTTGGTCAGACAGCGAACAGGTGCATCTCACACTGAAATCTGCTGAGATATCAGGGCTCTCACAGTTAAATCTCCCGCGGTCTAATAATCAGAACGCCAGTATGCGTAGTTTGCAAATTTTCGTGAACACGTACAGCTGCTACAGCGCGCCGCTGCTAGCCTATAGCATGCAGTTTTCTGCTGCCGCCCGAATCAAGTTGAAAGGGTAAATTATTGCTGCACCACCTTAGCGTTGTTAAATGACACTCACAGCTCCCTGTTCTCCGGTGGTCCATAGTTTGTGGTATACTTGGTCGTAGTTATTTCCATTTGAATAGCATTGGACCTCATAGTCTATTCATATAAACAAAGTCAGATTGCGTTGTAAAAGGAATTAATTCAGGGAAGAAGTTTCCATCTCAATGAATGCTTTTCCGGCCAAGCACCATCCCTTTTCTGATTTGTTTTGTCATTTTTTTGTAAGATTTATCAGCTCGTTGTAGTTATAAAACGATGAATAAAAACTTGCCATTGTCTTTGTAAACTTAAATACGCCACTGTTCTTATTAATATTCCCTCTACTATTAACCGATTTTAGTTTTTGTGGCAATATATCGGTACACTAGCAACTTAAGTTTCAAACTTCGTAAAGTAGTTCATTTGGTTATTACGACTTCTGAAAGTGAATGCAGAAAAATATGGCTCTAATCACTATGGGACTTAGCATCTGAGGTCATCAGTCCCCTAGACTTAGAACTGCTTAAAAACTAACCTAAGGACATCACACACATCCATGCCTGAGGTAGGATTCGAACCTGCGACCGTAGCAGTAGCGCGGTTCCGGACTGAAGCGCTTAGAAACGTTCGACCACTGCGGCCGGCGTAGCCGCAGACATAGGCAGCCAAAGTGCTACGAGTAGGTTTACTAATTTCATAAATAAAAAATTAAGGATGTAACTCACGATTTGAATGTTATGGAAAAGATAACACCTTTCCTTATGTAAAGACAATAACATCTAGCATCACTCGGAGATTTATTCATGATTAAAGGAAGCGACAGCTTGCAAGGTCTGCTACATGAATATGGTATGGATAATGTGAGCGCCTCGAATTGCACAGCATGAAGAGATGGACTCAGTTTCAAACTCTAATGTTTTACATATTGTTGTAAACCTTTAACGTAAAATTGTATCTCCAGACAGGCAACTCGCAGTGTGGTCTGGTGACCAGGTGACAATTCATTAACATAGTTTTGTAGAGGCCGAAGGGTTTATGGACAAGTTATAGCGACACAGATGAGAGAAGTTCAAGAATGTTATTATATTAAAAAAATACTGTGCAAAATTCCTTTAAGAAAAAGTATATTTGAAAGGAAAGGACTAAGAATTTTAAAAGGACTAGCAAGTGTGGAAAAACACTTAAGTATTGCAAAATCTTGTCAAACAACTTTCAGCTGGTAAATTACTGGAGTCTCTCGTCTAGAGACCTGCTGAAGCAAAGACAAGTGCGCCATTTTCCTCACTCGCAACTGTGTGGACCACCCTGCTCACTCCATTTTTCCTCTTCTGGACTGGCAGTGGCGCGTATACTCTTCAGACGAGCAGCACGTCGCTGCAGTCCTCTACCGTCAAACATCGCGACTGAAGAAGAGAGCAACAGCTGCAGCTATTTGGTGTGCGCCTTGTTCTGTTTCATTTTTCTGCGAAACTACCACTTCAGCTACGAATGCACAGCGCTCTGTTCTGCTCCTTTTATTAGGTTCAACGCTGGCGGACGCCAGCCTGACGTTGGAAACGCAGATACAAAGAGCAAAGTGCCTCACTCAACACTCGTACTACGTAGGGTCCTTCTTTTCTGGCAGGGAAAAAAAAGGTACAAAACGCTCGGGAAGGCTACTCAACTTCAGAACGGTTTCGCTCAAAGCTAAGCTGTGTGTAAGTATCTCGGCGGATAAATGAATTGGGGAGTTATGTCCTTTAACAGAAAATGCCACAGGCAAACCAGTTTGTGCGCCCCCACGTACAACAGCAGGCTACGACGTAAGAATGACAGTTGCCTACATGCATCTACATGTACACTGCGCAACGAAAACCTTAATTGTCTACCATTCCGAGGCATAAGTTTGAAATTTGGCTCAAATGATCTTACCACCTTCCTGTGTAACGGTGCGAAAGCGTGGCGCCCTGCCACATCACTCTCGGTCTCAGCGACGCTTCAGACACCTAGATGTTGACAAATGCAGTAAAAAGATCGCAGTCCAGTAGTTTCTGTGAGATGTGCGATGGGTTAATGATGTCACTTCCGCACCAAATTTCACCACAGTTCTGTCCAACGATACCATGCCCGTGTCATACGATGGGAAGATCATCTGTAACCCACGTTTCACTCCTTCTTATTCCCCCTCTGTGATGGAGGTCGGAACCGCGAGAGTCAGCTTTGAAATCGCTCGGTTTTCTTATGGCTGGCCGGGAAAAACACTTCAAACACAACGCCTCTGAGAATCGAGATCTAAAGGCCTCCAGAGGAGTGATCATTGGAAGCGATTGGTTTTTTTTTTGGTTGGGTTTAAGGGCGCTCAACTACTGAGGTCATTAGCGCTCAGTCACTGTTATTAGAGCACATGGAATCTGATAAAACTCAAGGGGATGGAGGGGACACCAGAAGGACCTGACAAAGATGCAGACAAAATAAGTAAAAAGATTAAATGTCTTTGGACAAGCCAGTTAAAGTTATAAAACGCAGAATACGAGCAGCTGCTCGAGCGTCATCAGCTAAAACATCCGGTAAAGTAGATGGCAGGGACAGGACAACACGAAATTGACTAAAACGGGGACACGACAATAAAACATGGCGCACTGTTAATGCCTGACCACAAGGGCACTGCGGGGCTGGGTCACCGGAGAGCAGGTAGCGGTGGCTAAACCGGCAATGCCCAATCCGCAACCTGGTCAGAAGGATCTCCTCGCGCCGAGATGGTCGGGAGGATGTTGTCCAAGCAGTTGGGAGCGGTTTTACTGCCCGGAGCTTGTTTCCTTGGAGGGATGACCAAGCATCCCACCACAACGACACAAGCCTCTTACATACATCTCCACGAACGTCGGATGACGGGACACAATGGGAGGCTGGCCGAGGCAGGAGGACTGCAGCCGCGAAAGAATGGAGGGACTGCTATATCCGTTGAATCAAGGGATGGACCGGATAGGGAGCTCCAAGGCTCTGAAGAGCACTGAGTGAGTCAGAGCAGAGTACATACGATGAATGGCGGTGGCGGCGGGCATACTGAACGGCCTGATGGAGAGCAAAAAGCTCGGCCGTAAAGCTGGAACATTGGTCGAGGAGCCGGTATTTAAAGGTGGCGGCCCCGACGACAAAGGCACAGCCGACACCATCGTCAGTTTTGGAGCCTGGAGCCATCGGTGTAAATAAAGGTGTGATCGGCAAGTCGAGCACGAAGTTCGACAAACCGTGAGCAATACACTGCAGCCGGAGTACCCTCCTTCGGGAGTGATCTGAGGTCGAGATAAACATGAACCGGAGCCTGGAGCCAAGGTGGTGTCGGGCTCTCACCCTCTCTGAAGGTGGTAGGGAGGGCAAAATCCAATCGTCGAAGCAGGCGACGGAAGCGGACTCCGGGGGGCAGCAGGGCAGACACATACAACCCGTACTGACGGTCGAGAGAATCGGCGAAGAAGAACTTGTAAGAGGGGTGGTCGGGCAGAGACGACAGCCGGCAGGCATACCGACACAGCAGTACGTCGTGCCGGTAGGTCAACGGTAACTCGGCAGCTTCAGCATAAAGACTCTCGACAGGACTAGTGTAGAAGGCTCCGGTCGCAAGACGTATCCCCCGATGGTGGATGGAGTTGAGCCGGCGTAAGAGGGACGGCCGAGCGGATGAGTAGACGAAGCTCCCATAATCCAGCTTCGATCGGACTATGGACCGATACAAGGGAAGCAGGACAGTGCGATCCGCTCCCCAAGATGAACCGCTAAGAACTCTGAGGACATTAAGGGAACATGTACAACGGGCCGCCAAATAAGAGACATGTGGAGACCAACACAGTTTCCTGTCCAACGTGAGCCCTAGAAACTTAGTTGTGTCCACAAATGGGAGAACAATGGGACCGAGATGTAAGGATGGCGGAAGGAACGCTTTATATCGCCCAAAGTTGATACAAACCGTCTTTTTTTCAGAGAACCGGAAGCCATTTGCCACGCTCCATGAGTAGAGGCTGTCTAGACAACGCTGAAGGCAGCGCTCCAGGAGGCATGTTCTCTGGGCACTGCAGTAGATCGCGAAGTCATCGACAAAGAGAGAGCCTGAGACATTAGGTGGAATGTAATCCATAATTGGATTGATCGCGATGGCAAAAAGGGCTACGCTCAAGACGGAGCCCTGAGGCACTCCATTCTCCTGGAGGAAGACGTCGGACAATACGGAACCCAGACGTACCCTAAACTTTCGATCCGTTAAAAAGGAATCAATAAAAAGGAGCAGGCGACCGCGTAGGCCCCACCTGTGCATAGTGCGGAGGATACCTCCTCTCCAACAGGTATCATAAGCCTTCTCCAAGTCGAAGAACACGGCTACCGTTTGGCGCCTTCGCAAAAAGTTGTTCATGATGAATGTCGACAAGGTCACAAGGTGGTCAACAGCAGAGCGGCGGCGACGAAAGCCGCATTGGACATTAGTAAGTAGCCGTCGAGATTCAAGAATCCAGACTAACCGAGCATTAACCATGCGCTCCATCACCTTACAGACACAGCTTGTAAGAGAAATGGGGCGGTAACTAGAAGGAAGGTGTCTATCCTTCCCGGGTTTGGGTATAGGAACAACAACGGCGTCACGTCAACGCATGGGGACTTGACCTTCGGTCCAGACGCGATTGTAAGTACGAAGAAGGAAGCTTTTGCCTGCCGGAGAAAGGTGTGCCAGCATCTGAACGTGAATGGCATCTGGCCCCGGAGCAGAGGACCGGAACAGTGCAAGCGCACGTTCGAGTTCCCGCATAGTAAAGGGGGCATTATAGGTTTCCAGATTCAGCGAGTGGAAGGAAGGTCGCCGAGCCTTTTCTGCCTCTTTTCTGGGAAGGAAGGCAGGATGGTAATGGGCGGAGCTTGAAACCTCCTCGAAAAAGCGGCCAAAGGCGTTGGAGACAGCCACAGGATCAACAAGGACCGCATTACCTGAGGTCAGGCCAGGTACCGTGGAGTGGGCTTTAATGCCCGACAACCGGCGCAGGCTACCCCAAACGACGGAAGAGGGAGTAAAACTGTTAAAGGAGCTGGTGAAAGAGGCCCAACAAGCTTTTTTGCTGTCTTTGATGACTCTACAGCATTGCGCTCGGAGTCGTTTGTATTCAATACAATTCGCCAACGTAGGATGGCGGCGAAAGGTGCGTAAAGCACGTCGTCGAGCACGGATAGCGTCCCTACAAGCCTCGTTCCACCAGGGGACGGAAACGCGACGTGAAGAAGAAGTAGTATGAGGAATGGAACGTTCGGCAGCATTGATGATAACAGCCGTGAGGTATTCGACCTGACTGTCACAACTGGGAAAATCGTGGTCCGGAAAGGTCGCCAGGGATGAATAAAGTCCCCAGTCAGCTTTCAGTATGTTCCAACTCGAAGGACGTGGGGATGGGGTGTGGTGCAGGAGACGAACGACACAGGGGAAGTGGTCGCTCGAATAGGTGTCAGAAAGGACATACCACTCGAACCGACGGGCAAGAGTGCTAGAACAGATCGAGAGGTCCATGTGGGAGTAGGTATGAGTAGAGTCCGAGAGGAAAGTCGGGGCGCCGGTATTCAGGCAGACAAGATTGAGATGGTTGAAGACATCTGCCAAGAGTGAGCCTCTTCGACAGGATACAGGAGAGCCCCAAAGGGGATGATGGGCATTGAAGTCGCCAAACAATAAAAACGGCGGGGGAAGCTGAACGATCAGGTGCATCATGTCAGCCCGACTAACAGCAGACGACGGTGGAGTGTAGATGGTACAAACTGAAAAAGTAAAAGCAGAAAGAGTAATGCGGACAGCTATTGCTTGGAGTGGGGTGGTCAATGGGATGGGATGGTAATAGACATCGTCCCGAATGAGCAACATGACCCCACCATGAGCTGGGATACCGTCTACAGGGGTGAGGTCATACCGCTCCGAGGTATAGTGGGTAAAGGCAATACGGTCAGTCGGGCGCAACTTGGTTTCCTGGAGTCCAAGGACGAGCGGACAGTGCAGGCGGAGGAGCAGTTTTAATTCCTCCCGATGAGATCGAATACCTCTTATGTTCCAATGAAACAACGCCATATCTAGTCAAAAAGTCGGGGGAACGAGACGGGGGAAGAGCTGGTCACCTCGACGGTTGCGGAGGGCCAGGTTGCGAGGGAACAACGCTACAACCGACGGGAGGCGGATCCGGTTCCATCGACTCGTCGCCAGCTGCGGCCGCTGTCCCTGGTTGTGTAGGAGGGGCAGCATCATTTGCCGACGAAAGGCCAGCTGAGCGCCTGGCAGCAGAGCGTCCTGGCGAAACTGAGGACGGCCGGGAGCAGCGACTCACGGATGGAGCGTCAGACGAAACGCGCTGGGGTGGAGCGGGGGATAGAGACTTCTTCTTTGAGGCCTTCTTGGAAGGCCGAGGAGGCACAGGGATGGTGGGCTGGACCCGAAGAAGGTCCTCACGCGCGGGGTCCGTTTTGGAACGCCGGACCTCGGAAGCTGGGGTCCGGAACGTTTCCCCGATGGACGCCTGAGAAGAGGATCGCTTCTCAGGTGGCGTGGGGGGAGAAGGAGGAGGAAGGGTGGCCCCTGGGGCAGAGGGGGTGGGGGCCACGGGGAGGAGGATTTGGAAGGGAGGGATTTGGGAGGCAGAGGCAGAGCCCCCTGATGGGCGGAGGAGGCGGAGGGGGGACAGGATAGGGGTGAGGATACCGCGGAAGGAGTGGACACAACTGAGGCAAACGAAGTGGTCAATGGCACGGGATGGAGGCGGTCGTACTTCTTCCTGGCCTCAGAATAAGACAGCCGATTCAAAGTTTTGATTTCTTGTATCTTCTTCTCCTTCTGATATGCGGGGCAGTCTGAGGATCTAGGCGAGTGGACGCCAGGACAATTAACGCACCGAGGTGGTGGGGTGCATGTATGTTCCTCACGAAGAGGACGTCCACAATCGCCACAAAGGGGCTCAGCCTCACACCGTGACGACATGTGCCCAAAGCGCAAACACCTAAAACAGCGCATAGGAGGCGGGATGTAGGGTCGCACGTCACACCGGTAGCACATCACCTTTACTTTCTCTGGGAGAACGTCCCCCGCGAAGGCGAGGATAAAGGCCCCGGTGTCGATGCGATGGTCTTTGGGGCCGCGCTGGACTCGCCGGACGAAATGCACGCCTCGGCGCTCCAGGTTGGCCCTGAGCTCCT
This sequence comes from Schistocerca cancellata, assembly GCF_023864275.1. Classification (NCBI taxonomy): domain Eukaryota; kingdom Metazoa; phylum Arthropoda; class Insecta; order Orthoptera; family Acrididae; genus Schistocerca; species Schistocerca cancellata. The sequence continues at coordinate 213,523,283 of NC_064627.1, forward strand.
CATCAGATTGTAGCAGGAGGTCACGATGAAAAATAACCCCCTGCGTCCTATTCAGTGCCAGATGTGGGACAATGGAGACTGGGATGTCCCCTAGGCGGTCGCACGCCTGGAGCGCCGCCGACTGTGTGGCGGAGGTGGTCTTGATAAGAACGGACCCTGAACGCATCTTGCTGAGAGCCTCGATTTCCCCGAAGATGTCCTCAATGTGCTGAACAAAGAACATGGGCTTGGAGGTGGCGAACGTCCCCCCATCGGTTCGAGAACAGACCAAATAGTGGGGGAAGTACTTCGCTCCAAGCCGGCGGGCCTGTCCCTCCTCCCATGGAGTGGCCAAGGGGGAAAGGGCAGGAGAACCAGAACTAGAAACGGTACCTTTTCTTTTGAAAGACTCGGCCGCAGAGCGACCTGATACGTGGTGACGTTTCATCTGCGAAACGTCCGCCCCGATACCACCCACTCCGACCAGGGGCTCTCCCCACGGGCCCCACCCAGCCGCAGCAAGGGCCACCTGGCAGGATGACCATTGCCGGGAGTCCTGATGCCCCAAGGAGACGGGCATCTACTCCTTGGCCGACGTGGGGAGGGTGCAGCTCAGGTATCGGCAGTACGATCCCTGTGTTGTCAGGGGGCTACAACCTAGAGGGTACATGACGACCCCACCACAACGGGCTGGCTACCGTGCTGGATTTCTGGTGCCATGGAAAGTCCATCATGATCGCTGGTGCAGATGGAGACGCACTATGGGCGTAACTTGGACAACCCATAAGGCGTTTAGGCCCAATTTGAGGAATAGTGGGTATGGTTACAACGCCGGTGCAATGCTGAGTGCCAAGGTGTTAGTGCACTTAGGACCAGTGGTACACCACGTAAGGTGTCCTTCCCCAAAAGGCTCGTACTCCTGTAGAATTTTGAAAAATGGAGGTGAAACCCCAAGGGGGACCATCACATGGAAGGCCGAAACGGTTGAAACTCCTTTTAGTCGCCTCGTACGACAGGCAGGAATACCTCGGGCCTATTCTTACCCCGGACCCGCAGGGGGGGGGGGGGGGGGGGGGAAGCGATAGGTGACTGCTACATTATCATGTGTGTGAATAAAACGGCAAAAAGGTCACTTTAACACTGCCGTTAGCAGTTCGGTTACACCCTCAGGTTCTTCCACCCCTCTATGTTGCGTCCAAAAAAATGTAGTTGTCAGTAACGCTGACACCAAATTCATCCTTGCGGCTGCTGTAACGCCTGGAAGTTAGGTAACCCCTTCGACACCACTTGCGTGCGGTTTGCTTATCTTCGGGAGCTAGAGTAGCTGTGAGACTATTGGTGCCGTAGTTTCCGACAAGTACATGTTTAAAGTACTGAGAAAAAACTGTTTGAGTGCCACCGAGTGTGTTGCCAAACTTGGGGTGGGGGGTTCTCTTTGCCGGTTTATTCAAGCACCCAATCCCCTCCCCCCTTCCTTGAACTGGCCACAAAAGTTCTTTTCGTATCGTTTCTGAGCAGCAGTATGTTGAAGTGTTTCCCTTGGCTACCCATACGAAAACCGCATGATATCAACTCCAGGTGTCACGGTTCTGACCTCCATCACAGAAGCGGCAAAAGAAGAGGTAAAATGTGGGTGAGAGGCGGGTGTCATGACCTTCGCATTTGCCGACATCTTGCTGTTCGGAGGGTCACTGAACCTGAGGATGACTTAGCAGCGCACTACGCTTTTGCAGAATTACAAAGGAAGATTGTAGGCATCTTTGAGCAACTTATACGTCGGTGACAATTATGGGGTTCCGAAAGAGTGGTCCTTTAATTTTGTTGCGCAGTGCAGCTAACACCTAGATGTTGTAAACCTTCCACTGCCCACATAATTGCATAGGAAATCTTACTGAAAAACAGCGACAGTCCATATGGAGGGTATAGATGCCCTTAAAAGTAATGGATTTTCTGTTCGGATGGATGCTGGCAACATTCTCATACCAAACACTTTTTAGGCTGCACTGTTTACCGTCTGACATATATTTTTCTTCGTATCGAAATAGAATAAAATGTCCTGATAACTGAACAATAGTCAGAATTTTTGAAGTTTTGCGATTTAGTGTTATAGTTGAAATTCGCCACTGGACACGTCTATCAGAAAAATCCAAGTATCACGGAATCTAAAAAGATATGAATTTTTTCACAATTATAGTCTTTTTACGTCAGTTCTAACCCCATAGTCGTCTGCCACTTTTCACAAATCTTGTAGTGGGTATAACGGGTGATTCATTGTTCCTTACACAAAAAAAGGAACATGGCGATCTTGCATCAGCAAGGGGGCACAAGAAGGCATATGTAACACAGTTTCTAGTAATCATTCTCTATGACTTAACTAAACTGCAGATCTAACGTTGCTGACCGCTAGGAGTAACACTGCCGCTTTAGTAATCACTGTAAATTATCCGATAAATATTACACTACTGTCCATAAAAATTGCTACACCAAAAATGTGACGTGCTACAAACGCGAAATTTAACCGACAGGAAGACGATGCTGTGACATGCAAACCATTAGCTTTTCAGAGCATTCACACAAGGTTGGCGCCGGTGCCGATACCTACAACGTGCTGACATGAGGAAAGTTTCCAACCGATTTCTCATACACAAACAGCAGTTGACTGGCGTTGCCTGGGGAAACGTCGTTGTGATGCCTCATGTAAGGAGGAGAAATGCGTACCATCACGTTTCCGACTTTGATAAAGGTCGGATTGTAGCCTATCGCGATTGCGGTGTATCGTATGGCGACATTGCTGCTCCCGTTGGTCGAGATCCAATGACTGTTAGCAGAATATGCAATCGGCTGTTTCAAGAGGGTAATACGGAACGCCGTGCTGGATCCCAACAGCCTCGTATCACTAGCAGTCGAGATGACAGGCATCCTATCCGCATGGCTGTAACGGATCGTGCAGCCACGTCTCGATCCCTGAGTCAACAGATGGGGACGTTTGCAAGACAACAACTATCTGCACGAACAGTTCGACGACGTTTGCAGTAGCATGGACTATAAGCTCGGAACCATGGCTGCGGTTACCCTTGATGCTGCATCACAGACAGTAGCGCCTGCGATGGTGTACTCAATGACGAACCTGGCTGCACGAATGGCAAAACGTAATTTTTTCGGATAAATCCAGGTTCTGCTTACAGCATCATGATGGTCACATCCGTGTTTGGCGACATCGCGGTGAACGCACATTAGAAGAGTGTATTCGTCATCGCCATTCTGTCGTATCACCCGGCGTGATGGTGTGGAGTGCCATTGGTTACACGTCTCGGTCACCTCTTGTTCGCATTGAAGGCATTTTGAACAGTGGACGTTACATTTCATTTCAGGTGTGTTACGACCCGTGGCTCTACCCTTCATTCGATCCCTGCTAAAACCTACATTTCAGCAGGATAATGCACGACCGCATGTTGCAGGTCCTGTACGGGCCTTTCTGGATACAGAAAACGTTCGACTGCTGCCCTGTCCAGCACATTCTCCAGATCTCTCACCAAATGAAAACATCTGGTCAATGGTGGCCGAGCAACTGGCTCGTCACAATACGCCAGTCACTACTCTGGATGAACTGTGGTATCGTGTTGAACCTGCATGGGCAGCTGTACCTGTACACGCCATCCAAGCTCTATTTGACTCAATTCCCAGGCGTATCAAGGCCGTTATTACGGCTAGAAGTGGTTGTTATGGGTACTGATCTCAGGATCTATGTACCTAAATTGCGTGAAAATGTAACCACATGTCAGTTATAGTATAATATATTTGTCTAATGAATACCCATTTATCATCTGCATTTTTTCTTGGTGTAGCAATTTTAATGGTCTGTAGTGTATCTAAACACCCCTACACCAGTGTAGAAGCGGCAGTGGCCATATGGGTCGATTAGGAGACCTCAGTGACTTTGAATGTAAAGTATTCACTGGATATTATTTAACAAGACGATCAGTGACACTGAAATATTTCTAAAACTGCCTAAGTAGTATGTGGGTAATAGTATTGTGAAATGGAAACACGGACAAAAAGGAACATCTATATCAAGACCAGGAAGGTCCTGTGTGCTGACGGACAGGGACCGTTGCGCATTGTAGAGGGAGCCTGTAAAAAATTGCATGAAATCAGCAGAATGTGTCATTCGTCTGTTCCAAAGTCGTACCAGTAGCGCAGCTAGCACTATGACTGTGTGTACAGAGTTAAAGACAATGGGATAGACTCACTAGCTTCACATGTCAGTGGTCAGTGCTAAGGTTGAGACGGTTGAGGTGATGTGAACAGCGGTGCTGGTGGACAGTGGGTTACTGAAAACGAGTGATGTGAAGTGATGGATCACTTGCTCTTTGGCAATTTTTTTTTTATAGTCCTGTCCTCCTCAGTTGCGCGCGATATTACGGTATATTAATAATTTTTACTTATGGACCGTCTGACAGCAACTGAATAAAACACAATTTTAGTGCAATACGCGTTTCGCCTTTATTTTCTGCAAGGCATCATCAGTGGCCTGGAATATGTACATATGTTAGCTATTTTATTTACATTTTTGTCATTGTGCCTGTTTATAACCTATAGGCACAATGACAAAAATGTAAATAAAATAGCTAACATATGTACATATTCCAGGCCACTGATGATGCCTTGCAGAAAATAAAGGCGAAACGCGTATGGCACTAAAATTGTGTTTTATTCAGTTGCTGTCAGACGGTCCATAAGTAAAAATTGTTTTTTTTTGTTTTTGGTTTTAGGGCGCAAAACTTCTATGGTCATTAGCGCCCAGCCCCTGACTTAAGACAGTAAAAAACCGAAATTGAAAACCAGCAGCAATGGGAACAAAGTCATAAAATTGGAGAAACTAAAAATAGAAGAAATGCTTAAATATCCACTACAGAAAGGGGGTGGTTGTCCCCAAAAAAAGCTTCAAATGACTGACGTCATTTCACTGTCACTAATAAACTGGAGAACGCGGTCGGCTGAGCGCGTGTCATCTGCTAAAATCGACGATAGATCAGGCGACAGCTGTAGACGGGAGCGTAACGGATTAAAATAGGGGCATTCAATTAAAAGGTGTCTTACCGTCCACAGCTGAAAGCAGTGGGGACAGAGTGGAGGAGGATCGCCGCTTAAAAGATGTCGATGGCTAAAAAGACAGTGCCCTATCCGGAGTCTAGCTAAAATTACCTCCTCCCGACGACGCGTTCGGGAGGAAGAGGTCCAAGCGCAAGGAAGGGCTTTCACTTCCCGCAATTTATTACGGGAAAGTGTTGACCAATGCGCATGCCATAAATGAGCAACTTTGCGACATAAACCGCTCCGTAGATCGGTGAAGGGAAGCGACTGAATAGCTGGCCGAGGAAGAGAGACTGCAGCCTTGGCCGCTATATCGGCCGCCTCATTCCCACAGATACCAGCGTGTCCCGGGAGCCAGAGGAACGCCACCGAGACGCCCCCCAGGTGGAGCAAGCGCAGACGGTCCTGAATCCGGTGGACCAGAGGGTGCACAGGGTAAAGAGCTTGGAGACTGAGGAGAGAGCTGAGAGAATCTGAGCAGATAACGTACTGTATCCGCTGATGGCGGCGGATGTAGTGGACAGCCTGGAGAACAGCGTAAAGCTCCGCAGTATAAACCGAACACTGGTCGGGAAGCCGAAAGCGATTTGGGGTGTCGCCAACTATATAGGCACTCCCTACACCTATCGATGTTTTCGAGCCGTCGGTGTAAATAAATGTGGCGTCCGTCATTTGCGCACATAGAGCAGCAAATGCCCGACGATAAACAAGTGTAGGGGTACCATCCTTGGGAAATTGACAAAGGTCACGGAGCAGGCAGATCCGGGGACGGAGCCAAGGCGGTGCTGTACCCCAAGTTGTCAAGAAGGTTTTAGGAAAGCGGAAGGAAAGAGAATGGAGCAGTTGACGGAAGCGGACTCCCGGGGGTAGGAGGGAGGAGGAGCGGCCTGCATACCCTACATCAAAGGAGGTGTCGAAAAAAAGGTCATGGGCTGTATTAGCAGGCATGGAAGACAGATGGCTAGCATAACGACTCAGGAGGACTGCTCGCCGATTGGACAGCGGAGGTTCAGCAGTCTCAGCATAAAGGCTTTCCACAGGGCTAGTGTAAAAAGCTCCAGACACTAAACGTAATCCACGGTGGTGGATAGAGTCGAGACGCCGAAGAATAGACGGCCGAGTAGAGGAGTAGACTATGCTTCCATAATCCAATTTCGAGCGCACTAAGGCGCGATAGAGGCGGAGAAGGACCACTCGGTCCGCTCCCCAGGAGGTACCATTCAGAACACGGAGGGTGTTAAGCGATCGCAGACAGCGAGCCGAAAGATAGGAAACGTGGGAGGACCAGCACAGTTTTCTATCAAACATAAGACCCAAGAATTTAGCGACGTCTGAAAATGGAAGGATGACAGGACCTAGACGTAAGGACGGTGGAAGAAACTCCTTACGTCGCCAAAAATTGACACAAACGGTCTTACTGGGTGAGAAATGGAAGCCGGTTTCGATGCTCCACGAGTGGAGGCGATCGAGACATCCTTGAAGACGTCGTTCAAGAAGGCTGGTCCGTTGAGAGCTGTAGTAGATCGCAAAATCGTCCACAAAGAGGGAGCCCGAGACATCAGGAAGGAGACAATCCATAATTGGATTTATGGCGATGGCAAACAGTACAACACTCAGCACGGATCCCTGGGGTACCCCGTTTTCTTGGGAGAAAGTACGGGAGTGAGTAGTGTTCACCCGCACCCTAAAAGTGCGCTCTGCCATAAATTCGCGAAGAAAAAGTGGCAGCCGGCCTCGAAAGCCCCAAGAGAACAGTGTGCGGAGGATGCCTGTCCTCCAACAGGTATCGTATGCTCTCTCCAGATCGAAAAATATTGCTACCGTTTGGCGTTTCCGGAGAAAATTGTTCATGATATAATTGGAGAGAGCAACAAGATGGTCAACTGCAGAACGATGCTTCCGAAATCCGCATTGGGCTGGTGTTAAAAGATCCCCGGGATTCCAGCCACCAAGTTAAACGGTAATTCACTATACGCTCCAAAACCTTACAGACACTACTCGTGAGAGAAATGGGGCGATAGCTAGAGGGGAGATGTTAGTCCTTTCCAGGTTTCGGAACGGGAACGACAACAGCTTCCCGCCACCGTCTGGGAAAGGTACTGTCGGTCCAAATTCGATTATAAAGGCGAAGGAGGTAACGCAAACTATGGGTTGATAAATGCAGCAACATTTGGACATGGATACCATCCGGTCCTGGGGCGGAGGAGCGAGAAGAAGAGAGGGCATGTTGGAGTTCCCGCATGGAGAAAACAGTATTGTAACTTTCGTGATTTTGTGAGGAGAAAGCAAGACGTCGCACTTCCGCTGCACGTTTCTTCGGGAGAAACGCTGGCGGGTAATTGGAAGAGCTCGAAATCTCAGCAAAGTGCTGACCCAATGAGTTAGAAATTGCGACGGGGTCCACTATGGTATCATGCGCGACAGTGAGCCCAGAGACCGGGGAGAAACTAGGCGCGCCTGAGAACCGTCGAAGCCGACTCCAAACTTCCGAGGAGGGAGTGAAGGTGTTAAATGAGCTAATATAGAATTTCCAGCTTGCCTTCTTGCTATCGCGGATGACGCGGCGGCATCGCGCACGGAGCTGCTTATAGCGGATGCAGGTGGCCAAAGTAGGATGGTGACGGAAAATGCGAAGAGCACGTCGCCGCTCACGTAGTGCGCCACGGCATGCCTCGTTCCACCAAGGAACTGGGGGGCGCCGGGGCAATTCGGAGGTGCGTGGTATTGAACGTTCCGCAGCTGTAAGAATAACGTCGGTAATATGTGTGACCTCATCGTCGACGCTGGGAAAGCGACGGTCATCGAATGTCGCTAGAGACGAAAAAAGTGTCCAATCGGCTTGGGCAAATTTCCAGCGTCGCGAGCGCATATATGGCAGTGGAGGCTGCAGTCTAAGGACACACGGAAAGTGGTCACTCGAGTGTGTATCATCAAGGGCGAACCATTCGAAGCATCGAGCTAGCTGAACAGTACCGACCGCAAGGTCCAAATGAGATAAATTTGTCGTGGAGGCAGACAAAAATGTGGGGACCCCAGTGTTCAGGCAAACTAGATCCGCTTGGTGGAAGACGTCTAGCAATAGAGAGCCACGTGGACAAGGATGTGGAGATCCCCAAAGCGGGTGGTGGGCATTGAAGTCCCCAACCAGCAGATAGGGGGGTGGAAGCTGACCAAGAAGATGAAGGGGATCAGCTCGTGCCATTGGTGTGGAAGATGGAATGTATACAGTACAAAGAGAGAACGTGTATCCAGAAAGGGAAAGACGGACGGCGACAGCTTGGAAGGAAGTGTTTAAGGGGATTGGGTGATAATGGAGAGTATCATGGAGAAGAATCATGAGTCCTCCATGGGCTGGAGTGCCTTCAACAGAGGGGAGGACGGACTGAAAATGAGGGAGAACAAAGCGGTCATGGGGACGCAGCTTTGTTTCCAGAAGACAGAAGATGACCGGCGAGTAGGATCGTAAGAGCACCGACAATTCATCCCGATTGGCTCGAATGCTGCGGATATTCCAGTGGATAATGGACATAGGGTGAACAGAAAATGGAGGAATGTGACCATGGGTGCTGTCAACTCAACGACTGCTCAGCTTGCGACCGACAGCATGGAATGGCATTCAGCCGAAGGCAGAAGATCCTGATCCATAGGTTGGTCAGGAGCAGCCCCTGCCACCAGCGATCGGCCGGTTGACCGGCCACCAGCAGTGCGCCTCGGCGACACAGAAGACGGCCGAGGGCGATTTCCGCCAGGTGGTGCTGTAGATGGGACACGCCTTGGCGGAGAAGGAGAGGAACTGGGTTTCTCTGTAGCCTTCTTGGAAGTATGATGTTTAGATGAAGGAGGAACCGATGGTTGTGAAGTTGCGGTACGTAAAAACTCTTCACGAGTATGCTCTTTTTTCGAAGACTTGGCGTCTGACTTTTGGGCTCGAGATTTAGCAGAACCCGACGAAGGGTGAGCCACAGAGTGGGCAGGCGAAAGTGGTGAGGTTGAACGGGCGATCTTTGCGCTGGCCGATCTGACGACGTGGTACTAAAGGTGAGGTCGCAAGTCTGCGTGGCCGCCTCCTTTGCTGGCCGAGGAGAAGCAAGGACAGTGCTGTATTTTCCTGTCTGGGGCACGGTGGGCTGTCGACTGGCGAATAATTTTCGATCAGCAAAGGTCGACACCTTTTCCTTCACTCTTATTTCCTGGATGAGCTTTTCGTCCTTAAAAACGGGGCAGTCTCGAGAGGAAGCAGCGTGGTCACCCATACAGTTGATGCAGCGAGGGGATGGAGGTGGACAAGCACCCTCATGGGCATCCTTGCCACACTTAACACATTTGGCCGGATTGGAACAGGACTGGCTGGTGTGATTGAACCGCTGATATCGATAGCAACGCGTAGGGTTTGGGACGTAAGGGCGAACGGAAATTATCTCATAGCCTGCTTTGATTTTCGATGTGAGTTGAACTTTGTCAAATGTCAAGAAGACAGTGCGGGTTGGAATGATGTTCATGTCAACCCGTTTCATAACTCTATGAACTGCCGTTACACCCTGGTCAGACAGATAGTGCTGAATTTCTTCGTCAGACAATCCATCGAGGGAGCGTGTATAAACGACTCCACGCGAGGAATTTAAGGTACGGTGCGATTCCGGACAGGACAGGGAAAGTGTGGAGCAGAGAAGTACGCAGCAATTTTTGTGCCTGGAGGGCACTGTGTGTTTCTATCAACAGGGTGCCATTCCGTAATCTGGATCAAGACTTTACAGGACCTGCAATTGCGTCGACACCTTTCTGAATAATGAAAGGGTTGACCGTGGAGAAGTCGTGACCTTCGTCAGACCGAGAAACAACAAGGAACTGTGGCAACGATGGAAGAATCGTCTGTGGCTGAGACTCAGTATACTTACGTTTGTGAGCAGACGTAGTGGAAGGTGAGGAAACCATTGTGGAAGAATCCCCCATGATTACCGGCGTAACCGATGGCGCGCTCCTCCCTTGTGGGGGCCCTCTCTGAGGGCACTCCCGCCTTAGGTGATTGTTCACACCTCAGGTCACACCTCCCGACAAACGGACGGAGGGACCAATCGGCACTTGCGGAAGGTATCAGCTCGGGTAATCACCCCTCCCTGGGCCTGGCCGTTACCAGGGGGTACGTACGTGTCCTACCTGTCTACCCGGGGCGGGGAATTACGCGTTACCCCGTCACCGGCTACGCACAAAAGGCGTGGGTCGGCCTTCAGACACGCACAGGGAGGAAGAAAGGGAAAGGGAAAGGAAAGAGGTCTCAAACGCCGCAGCGGAGAAAAGGGAAAGAGAAGAGGTAAGGAAAAGAGAAGGACAAAGGAAGGAAGAAGACATAAAAGCAAGGAAGGCGAAGAATGCAGTACATTTAGGAGCGTCCGTCTCCGGACGTAGGCACAAACCATACTCCCAGATGGGAAGAAAGGGAAGGAAAGAGCCAGAGGTGAAAGGAGGAGGGGCGAAGATAGGGATGGGGAAGGATGCGGAAAGGGAAGGTATGCAGCCCGGAAAGGAAGGAAGGCCACATTAGCTCGGGGTCCTGTGCTCGCTACGCACGTATCCACAAAAGAGTTGTGGACCCCCTGGGGGGTTTTGGCAATCTAATGGATGTGGCTTGGGTTTCGAAAGTGCCTAGATAATGATACCTACCAACATGTTTAGTACCAAGAGCGAAGGTGGTGTTAAGGTATTATGGTGTTTTATCTGTTTACGGTGAACTTGCGCTTTACAAAACGCCAAATGTGATCTAATATGAAAACATGGCGATGGCTTTACTAAATTGATGTTTACCTGCCTTAACATTTGTGCCTGTTGGTGCCAAGAACGAGAAAGCTGTGGGCAAAGTACGTCTTTAATGCTTTTTTGTAGGATACGCTCTGGACTGTGGATGTCTGGAAGCGTTGGTTTTGTAATCTTGACACTACGATTTCTGCGATTGCCTATATATCAACATTAGGCGGCATTAAAACAGTTATTTTTTGCAGGGGAGGGGCAGAGACGAATACGATTGTTGCTTGAGAGTCCGCAGAATCGTTTCTGGCTCGAGGCCTCTGGGAACTCTTTCCTGGTTATTGATCAGAAAGTTTTGTAACGTACATAGGGAGTAGCTTCTTATTCCTGTATTTTGGCCAGAGTGTTCTTCTTTCTACTTTATTGTAACTTCGGATATTGGTTTTCACAAAGCAAGAACTACTTTGTGTGTGACAGACGCTACATATTTCACAAGTAATTTCTTGGTCCTGATGGTCCACATGTTATGCTACGTGTAGCGGCTGTATTTATTTAAAAGAAAGGCATGTTCGGACTACATCAATTCGCGGGAAAAATATATACTATGTATATCAGGAAAGTTACAAATGTGGTACAACTTTTGTAAGTAGGCTGTTTATGCTTTTACGTTGGTAAAGCCACGTAGCGCTCTGTATGAAAATCACTGACTGTGCTGTGTGCAGTCTGTGGCTGGTTGGCATTGTTGCAATCTTCGCTATTGTAGTGTTGGGCAGTTGGATGTGAACAGCGCGTAGCGTTAAGCAGTTGGAGGTGAGTCGCCATCAGTGGTGGATGTGGAAAGAGAGATGCCAAAGTTTTCAGAGGTTGCTATAAGCGGACGAACTGGACGTGTGCCCGCCAGAAAAACGAAATTTGTAAAGATGGAGGTCATGAATTGAGATATATGATGACTTTTGAACATTATTAAGGTAAATTCATGTTTTGTTCTCTGTCAAAATCTTTCATTTGCTAACTATGCCTATCAGTAGTTAGTGCATTCAGTAGTTAGAATCTTTTATTTAGCTGGCAGTATTGGCCCTCGCTCTATTGCAGTAGTTCGAGTAACGAAGGTTTTTGTGGGGTAAGTGATTCATGAAACGTATAGGTTATTGTCAGTCATGGCCATTCTTTTGTAGGGACTATTCAAAGTCAGATTGCATTCCGCTAAAAATATTGTGTGTCAGTTTAGTGATGATCAGAATAAGTAGAGAGAGAAATGTATGAGTACGTTCTATTTTACTCAGCTGTTTGAAAATCAAATAACATAAGAGGTGTACTAGCACAGTCATTCATAATTTTTCTAAGGGGATGTTTCACTTTCAAAATACTAATAATAAAAATAATACGTTATTACATTACTTCATGTATACAGACTTTAAATAAGTTACATGCTGATGTTTCTATTTCCTTTATCAAAACCGTTAGCATGTGAAAATATTGGTCAAATATTTGTTTTTTAGATTCTTTAAACTCAGCATGTGTCTAATCTGGCCTGTGTGCAGTTATACATTCGTACATTGTAGGACATACACATACGGGATATTGTATTGTACTTCTCACAGTCTCAGTGAATTCATTTTTCACATTTCTACTTATTGGATATCTTTTATCAACAGCAAAACATATCACATCATATAATATCCACATGTTTCTAACACTTCTTTTTTAACAATAGACCATGCATAATCTTTTCATCCAATAGTTTCAGTGCTATGCAATCAAAAACAGCTATAATCTGAAACAACTACTGCTAGTTTTGAGATACCGCTGCTGGAGAGAGCACTGACGTTGGTTTGGTCTAGTGTGAACTTATTGACCAATTTGCGCCCGTTGTAGGATAGTCTATTGCAGAAGCCATACCACTGCATCTGAGCGAGCTGAAACCTTCTATGATGCAATACATCCTCTATCTCAATTACCACCTAAAACTAGATGACTGATGAAATGTCAACATTAATTGTTGCCACACAAATTCGATAAAATAAAACATATGTGTGAACAGCAACATGGCGCTTGTCCGTCTCCTTTATCCAGCGGTTCCATTAAAAGTCCTACGACAACCCATTACTCCCTTTCAATAATGCTCTTTTAAATGTATCTATTAATCAAGAGCGATATAACGTATGTAGTTCCACGCAACCCACACACCCCAATACAGCGTCAGGTCGCTACTAGTATACAACATTCCGCTGGTGTGCTGTACCCAAATCACAAAATACTTGTTAACAAAGCCAAATGATTTACAATTAGCATTCTGCGTGCAATATAATCATGTCTCTTTTTTAGGCTTTCGGAGGAATACTCATGTCGATAAAACGACGATACTGTAAGTCGATTGTAAGTTGATTGTAAGTTTGAGTACCAAAATCATGACTTCTTGCTGTTGACCAGTTCATAGACAGAAAAGATCCCAATGTAATAACAGTCATCAAATATTAAGAGTCAATCTATATAAGATGGATTATTTTAACCATATTGCCTTTTTTAACAGTTTACATTAATAAGTCAAACATATAAAATGTATGTATGTGCATGTGTATGTTTCGTATCACCTAAATCACGAAACTAGTCTCAACAAAAACTTGGTACACATATCCTCATTGTCAGACAGAAATCGCTGTGGATGTAAGAACCATCTACCTATCACAGTTTTCGAGAAAAGACCACCTACTATCACGTACCAGATGATTTAACATTCGCTAGTGGAGGCTAATGGTAAGACTGCAGGCACCAGAAATAATAAGCACTGTCACACAGAATCTTATTTCTCTATGCTCTACTGACCGTTCCTACCAAATTTACCAGCTTCTGGCTATGTATCAAAATAGTCATTAAACACACAAAACAAAATTGTCGGCAGGATACTTTCACAATGTAGTTGTGTACCACTAAGTATAATTATTACTGTTTTATTACTTCTCGTTATTCTAATACATGGTTAATGTTTAGTGCTCTGACTTTCCTCTTCCTCATGATTAAATCTCACAAATGTTTAGGAAACGAAGTTCTGGTTCTTTAAAACTGTTCCTCTAAACAAAGCAGTTTTGTAATTTGTTTACTAGCTTAGGCGTCTAAATACTTAGAACAGGCCCTGAAAGATAGTACATTTTTAATCTGGTGTTGAAGACTTGTTGGGTATTACTTCATTATTTTCCGACACAAGTCAAGTCGACGAAAGAAGCCAATTTGCTGTTGAATGACTACCGCATGCGACTTAACTCATGTGTGAGTGTGGTTGGAGAGATATAAATCAACAACAACAAAGCTCATACATCGGGGAGTGATTTAGAGAGAAACATTTGATCTTGTTGATCCATGGAGAATTAGGGCAGATAAGAAATAAAGAAACTCTGTAACAACGGCTACAGTGTTACCTCTGACACTTGCTACTGCAATTATGAGTGCCAGCACCCCAAATTCTCGCTAGACTCTGGTAAAGTACTTGAAAGCTACAATACGTTAACTAACAATCACAGAATACTTCTTATGACCATTCCTCAGAAAAACAAAACAAGTGGTTTTAGTCCGTGAACACGAAAATATATTTAATTCTGAAGACATTGTATTGTACATGAATATGTTTTGGGAACACCGAAAGCTTTCCGCATTCAAAATTATGTGTGTGTCACTTAAAAACCATCAGAATTTGTAACTGTGTTTGTGAAATATGAAATGATTTTTAAAATTCCTTCATCATTGGTCTCTCATTATGTTGCTTAATCATAAATCAGCACCCTAATTTATGTCTGTTTACTTTCAGCTTGCAAGGGATGGACGAGAATGAACGGTGCAGGATGATTTGCTGTAATTGTGAAAATTCCTAAGCTCTTGTCTCTTCTCCACTCAAAATGAAGGAAAACAAGTCATAGGGCAACCAGAACTGTTTGGGCAGTTCAAGGAGACGGAGTCACAGTTTATACTTCGACGAGTACTCCTTGCGTATCCGTCAAAGGTAGGAGTGAATGCTTTTTATTACGTTCAGGGAGGACTGTGTGGTTTCTAGTCTTACTTATGTTTGAGAACGTCATTTCAATACGTTTTCATAATTAGTGACAAGGAGTATCTTCTCAGGGAGACGACTGTATCGAGGAATTATTGACTTGTATAACACTTCACGGCGTACCGGACATCACAAGTTCAACAGAAAGCAAAGTAACAAATGATGTACTCCAAACTTTCATTATGAATAGATCTGATATCAGGTACGGGTAAATTTTTGTAACAGAGGAAGTGTAAGAAGTCAAAATTGAAGAGAAAGAACAGAGATTGACCATAATAAGCAGATGACTTGCAATATTAATGCAGAGATGAAGAGATTTACTCAGGATAAACTAGCGTGGAGAGCTGCATCAAACCTGTCTTCCAGCTGAAGACCACAACAACGACAGTAACAAATGACATCGTGGCCGCCTTTCTGAAATTATTTATTTATAAAACTCACTAGAGCAGTTTCCGCTGTCTGATTATTATCAGGTGGAATGCTGAAAACCTATGCTTCAGCACGTGTCAAAACCTAAATAATACCTGACATATACAAACATCGTTGTGTTTTCCACATGTCGACTACTTAATGTTACCGTTGTAATCATCTTCTACATGAATCAAATCTAATTACTAATCGTTTATATTTTATACATGAGAACTGAAGTAAATGTGTGTACCCCAACAATAACATACCAGTTTTTTCTAAAAGACACTGTACTCAATGGTAGCGAAAATATCTGCAGCTCTGGGCTACGTAACCTCTGTTTATAAGAACTGACCAATAATTGATTTCAAGTCACGCGTAAATCCCTCTCCCAGAACCAAAGCGTGAGAATGACCTCTTCTCTGAATAACACAGTAGCAAATTAGCTTCTTGTCTCGATATACTGGGTGATCAAAAAGTCGGTATAAATTTGAAAACTTAATAAACCACGGAATAATGTAGATAGAGAGGTAAAAATTGACACACATGCTTGGAATGACATGGGGTTTTATAAGAACCGAAAAAAACACCCCATGTTGCTAGACGCGTGAAAGATCTCTTGCGCGCGTCGTTTGGTCATGATCGTGTGCTCAACCGCCACTTTCGTCATGCTTGGCCTCCCAGTTCCCCAGACCTCAGTTCGTGCGATTATTGGCTTTGGGGTTACCTGAAGTCGCAAGTGTATCGTGATCGACCGACATCTCTAGGGATGCTGAAAGACAACATCCAACGCCAATGCCTCACCATAACTCCGGACTTGCTTTACAGTGCTGTTCACAACATTATTCCTCGACTAAAGCTACTGTTGAGGAACGATGGTGGACATATTGAGCATTTCCTGTGGAGAACACCATCTTTGCTTTGTCTTGCTTTGTTATCCTAATTATTGCTATTCTGATCAGATAAAGCGCCATCTGTCGGACATTTTGTGAAGGCTTGTATTTTTTTGGTTGTAATAAAACCCCATGTCATTCTAAGTATGTGTGTCAATTTGTACCTCTGTATCTATATTATTCCGAGATTTATTCAGTTTTCAAATTTATACCGACTTTTTGATCACACGGTACATAACTAGGTAGTCTCCCTCCTAGGACCAATCCACGTTCCAAAATCAATTTAGGTGAAATTACGTAATAACACATTCCGTAAGAGCAACTAAAAACAAACTAACCCAGACATTAGTCGTCTCAACAGCTGAATTAAGTTTCTTGTTTCTACAACACCGAACACTCAGCTCTTGACAACTAGAGTTATGCCCCATTTATATGACACACAGTGTGGTTCTCTACTTCACTCACACTCAGTTATTCGCAGTTTAAATTATTCTTACTTCACGTACAACTCAAATTCATTCTCTCATTGAGTCAGACAGCATAATCAGACGGCATAAGAGACCAAAATAATAATATTAGACATGCTGAAAAAATGGCTAATTGTAAGTTGACACTGCTGTGTAATGTTGTGAAATAAAATAGTGTTTAGTTTACTAGCTTAGTAACCAGGTACTGAATATATGTCATTATGTGACCTATTTCCAGAAAAATATTAAATTGTCTGACTGTTGGATGTAACGGGAAGTTACACATTTTTAGTTTTATATGTCAGGCAGCAGGCAGCAGTAGCCGACCGAAACAGACGCAGCAACAGGGAAGTAACAGCTTTTGCAAATTTTATTATATCATTTGTGTGCTTTAATAGCCCAGTTTCTTGAATTTCTTCGTGTAAAGTTAATATCTAATAGACACAGTTCTCGCGTTTTCGTTTGCATCGGAAAGTAAACCGATTTTGTGACATTTTACAAGTTCCTAATCAGGGGCGAATTATTTAGTTTCACCGGAGTGCTTCCGTAGTTAGGTTTTTGAATATCTGGTATTATTAGACACAGTTCCTCCGTTCTCGTCAGGGTCTACAGTAGAGTTGCGCAGCACGTGCCGATAGTCCGTTTTTCTGCATAGTTTTGTTTTGCACGTTCTTTAGTATGGACAGGGACTGCGATTGTTGTGTGCGAATGCGAGGTAGATCGGTGACACTTCGCTCTCAGCTTCCGGTGGTGATGGCTGCGGTTATACAGCTTGAGGCTGCAGTGGATGGGCACCACTGATGTGGACCGGCCGAGGGGGTCCAACGGACGCCCAATACGTCCAAGTCCTCCGATCGGTCCTCACCAGTGGCCAACCCAGCTACTGCTCGCACTGAGGTTGACCCTCACCTGTGGTCGAGTGGGAGGTCGCCCCAGGGTGAAGCAGGTGGCGAAAGACTTCCCAGGCGGCCGCACGAAAGGCCTCCCCGGTTTGTCTGACAAACAGGTTCCAGGTGCTGTCTGTGGCTCACACTGTCGCTGACCCAGATGCTATCGCCTGTCCTGTTTCAGAGGAAACCACTCAGTCTGCAAGATCCGGGCAGTCACTGAGGGTGGGATTATTGGTAATTGGGAGCTCCAACGTTAGGCGCGTTATGGGGCTCCTTAGGGATTTGGCTGACAATAACGGAAAGAAAACCGATGAGCACTCTTGTGCATACCGGGTGGAGTGATTCCAGATGTGGAAACGGTCTTCCAAGATGCTATGAAGAGCACAGGGTGAAGACAACTGTAGGTGGTGGCTCACGTCGGTACCAATGATTTGTGTCACTTTCGATCAGAAGAGATAGTCTCTGGTTTCGAGCGGCTAAGGGAAGTGGTAAAGGCTGCCAGTCTTGCTTGCAAGATGAAAGCAGAGCTCACCATTTGCAGCATAGTCGACAGTACCGATTGCGGACCTCTGGTACAGAGCCGAGGATCTGAATCAGAGGCTCAGATGGTTCTGCGACCGTGTAGGCTGCAGATTCCTCGACTTGCGCCGAAGAGTGGTTGGCTTTCGGGTTCCGCTGAATAGGTCAGGTGTCCACTATACGCAGGAGGCGGCTACACGGATAGCACGGGCTGTGTGGCGTGGACTGGCCGGTTTTTTAGGTTAGACGGTCTCGGTAAAACACAAGAAGGGCTTCAGTCACAAAGGGTGCAGGCCGAACACAGTAAGAACGTAGATACAGGAACCATTGGTCTAACAGTTGTAAATTGTTGTAGCTGTGTTAGGAAAGTACCAGAGCTCCAAGCGCTAATAGAAAGCACTGATGCTCAAATCGTTATAGGCACTGAAAGCTGGCTAAAGCCGGATATAAGTTCAGCTGCAATTTTTTCGAAGAGCCTAACGGTGTTCCGAAAGGTTAGGCTAAACACGGTTGGCAGTGGCGCGTTTGTTGCTGTTAGAAGTAGTTTAACGTGTCGCGAAATTGAAGTAGATACTTCCTGTGAGTTAGTATGGGCAGAGGTCATTGCTGGCAACCGGAATGAAATAATAATAGGATCCTTCTACCGACCTCCCAATTCAGATGATACAGTTTCTGAAAGGTTTAAAGAAAACTTGAGTTTGGTTCCAAACGCGGACCCGACTCATACGATAATAGTTGGTGGTGACTTTAATTTACCCTCGTTGGCGAAAATATATGTTTAATTCCGGAGGTACGCATAAAATATCCGAAATTGTGCTAAGTACATTCTCTGGAAATTATTTCGAGCAGTTAGTTCATGAGCTGACGCGAATAGTAAACTGTTCTGATAACACACTTCACGACCTCTTAGCAGCAAATAATCCTGAGTTAATAACGAGCATCAGAACCGATTCAGTGATCAGTGAATACACGGTTCTCGTAGCGATACTGAATATTGTAATCCCCAAATGCTTCAAAAATAAGCGGAAAATATACCTATTCAAAAAAGCAGATAAAATTTCACTTGACTCCTTCCTGGGAGACAATCTCCACTCATTCCAAAATAAGGATGTAAGTGTAGACCAGATATGACTTGAATTCAAAGAAATAGTATCGACAGCAGTTCAGAGATTTATACCAAATAAATTAACAAACGACGGAGCTGATCCTCCTTGTACACAAAACTGGTTAGAACAGTGTTGCAGAAACAACGAAACAAACATGTCAAATTTAAACTGACGCTAAATCCCCAAGATTGGCGATCTTTTACAGAAGCTCTAAATTTAGCGCGGACTTCAATGCGAGATGCTTATAACAGTTTCCACAACGAAACTTTGTCCCGAGACCTTGCAAAAATTCCAAAGAGATTCTGGTCGTATGTGAAGTATGTTAGCGGCAAGAAACAATCGATGCCTTCTCTCGGAGATAGCAATGGAGATACTGTCAAAGACAATGCTGCCAAAGCAGAGTTACTGAACACAGCATTCCGAATTGCCTTCAGAAGAGAAGACTAAGTAAATATTCCAGAATTCGAATCGAGAACAGCTGCCAACATGAGTAACGTAGAAGTAAATATCCTCGGAGTAGTGAAGCAACTTAAATTACTTAATAAAGAAAGTCTGCTGGTCAAGACTGTATACCAATTAGGTTCCTTTCGGAGTTTGCTGATGCATTAGCTCCATACTTAACAATCATATACAGCCGTTCACTCGACGAAAGATCCGTATCCAAAGACTGGAAAGTTTCACAGGTCACGCCAATATTCAAGAAGGGTAGTAGGAGTAATCCACTAAATTACAGGCGTATATCGTTAACGCCGGTATGCAGCAGGATTTTAGAACATATATTGTGTTCAAACATGAATTACCTCGAAGAAAACTTTCTATTGGCACACAGTCAACATTGGTTTAGAAAACATCGTTTCTGTGAATCACAACTAGCTCTTTATTCACATGAAGTGTTGAATGCTATTGACAAGCCATTTCAGAACGATTCGGTATTTCTGGATTTCCGGAAGGCCTTGGACACTGTATCACACAAGCCGCTTGTAGTGAAATTGTGTGCTTATGGAATATCGTCTCAGTTATGTTACTAGATTTGTGATTTCCTCTCAGAGATCACAGTTCGTAGTAACTGACGGAAAGTCATCGAGTAAAACAGAAGTGATTTCTGGCGTTCCTCAAGGTAGTGTTATAGGCTCTTTGCTGTTCCTTATCTATATAAACGATTTGAGGGACAATCTGAACAGCTGTCTTAGGTTGTTTGCAAATGACGCTGTCATTCATCGACTAATAAAGTCATCAAAAGATCGGAACAAACTGCAAAACGATTCAGAAAAGATATCTGAATGGTGCGAAAAGTGGCAGTTGACCCTAAATAACGAAAAGTGTGAGGTGATCCACACGAGTGCTAAAAGGAATTCGTTAAACTTCTGTTGCACGATAAATCAGTCTACTCTAAAAGCCGTAAATTCAACTAAATCCCCAGGTATTACAATTACGAATTCGAAGGAACACACTGAAAATGTTGTAGGGAAGGCTAACCAAAGACTGCGTTTTATTGGCAGGACACTTAGAAAATGTAACAGATCTACTGAAGAGACTGCCTACACTACGCTTGTCTGTCCTCTTTTAGAATACTGCTGCGTGGTGTGGGATCCTTACCAGATAGGACTGACGGAGTACATCGAAGAAGTTCAAAGAAGGGCAGCACGTTTTGTATTATCGGGAAATATGGGAGAGAGTGTCACAGAAATGATACAGGATTTGGGCTGGACATCATTAAAAGAAAGGCGTTTTTCGTTGTGCCGGAATCTTCTCAAGAAATTCCAATCACCATCTTTCTCCTACGAATGCGAAAATATTTTGTTGGCACCGACCTACATAGAGAGAAACGATCACCACGATATAATAAGGGAGATCAGAGCTCGTACGGAAAGATATAGGTGTTTGTTCTTTACGCGCGCTATACGAGATTGGAAAAATAGAGCATTGCGAAAATGGTTCGATGAACTCTCTGCAAGGCACTTAAAAGTGATTTGCAGAATATCCATGCAGATGTAGATACAGATACGTAATTTTAAATACCGTATTTCAGAAATTGCTTCTACTACTGTTCTTGATTTGAAAGGCTCTATAAAATTTCGATTTAATTCTTGAATGGCAGACATCTGTATTAATTCTCAGTCTTCGTGTAATTTAGTCGAACTGTAAGACGTAAACTTGAGAGAATGCTTGCAACAGCCACCCACCATGATACGACAAATGGGAAACCTTTGGGCAAAGCATCAGAATCACATTAACGAATCTTACAGTTTCCTAACGGTCAGTGCTGTAAGTAGGCTGTTTAGGTTTTTTTATTGGTAACGCCACGTAGCGTTCTGTATGAAAATCACTGACTGCTGTGTGCAGTCTGTGGATGATTTGCATTGTTGTTGGCTATTGTAGTGTTGGGCAGCTGGAAGTGAACAGCGCGTAGCATTACGCAGTTGGGGGTGAGCCGCCAGCAGTGGTGGATGTGGGAAGAGAAATGGCGGAATTATGAGAGGGGATGATCTGGACGTGTGTCCATCAGAAACAGTACATTTTTAATATTGGATATCATGGACTGGTATATATATTACGACTTTTGAACACTATTAAGGTAAATATAGTGTTTGTTCTCTATCAAAATCTTTTATTTGCTAACTATGCCTATCAGTAGTTAGTGCCTTCAGTAGCTGGCAGTATTGGCGCTCGCTGTATTGCAATAGATCGAGTAATGAAGTTTTTTGTGAGGTAAGTGATTGATGAAAGGTATAGATTAATGTTAGTCAGGGCCATTCTTTTGTAAGATTACTGAAAGTCAGGTTGCGTTGCGTTAAAATATATTGTGTGTCAGTTTAAGCAGTCATGCATAATTTTTCTAAGGGGACGTTTCAATGCATATCGCTACGCCGTAAGACAGGTATTAATGTGCGTAATTGTTTTGCATCTGTATACAGAAGCTTTTTTTTGTGGTTTTTAGGGCGCACAACTTCAATGGTCATTAGCGCCCTGACTACTCTAAGAATGCACCGCGAGGCACAAGTGGACAACAATAACTAAAAGGGAAAACACGATAAAAGGCAGACTGACAGGCATAGGATTAAAAAACAGCATCATCAAATGTCCTGAGAGAGGTTTGTCAAATTGATAAAACGAAGAACACGAGCAACTGCTCGTGGGTCATCCGCTAAAATGGCATCGAAAGTACTTGGCAGGTTAAGATCTAGACGCAGTGTATTAAAATATGGACAGGACATTAAAATGTGTCGAACCGTCAGCAAGTGCCCACATGGGCAGAACGGCGCTGGCGCAGCCGTCAGCAGATGGCGATGGCTGAACCGGCAGTGTCCAATTCTTAACCGGGCCAAAACTACCTCCTCCCGCCGAGAAGGGCGTGAAGAGGACGTCCAAGCCACGGGAAGAGGTTTTAAGGCCCGAAGCTTGTTGTCTGTAAGTGCAGCCCAATCGGCATGCCACAGCGACACAATGCGCCGACAAATGGCCCTGCTAAAATCGGACGAAGGGACACAACAAGAAGCTGTCCGAGGCTGGAGGACCGCAGCCTTGGCCGCGGCATCTGCAGCTTCGTTCCCAGGGATACCGACATGGCCAGGAGCCCACATAAAGCTAACCGGAGAACCGACGTCCACCAGCTGCTGAAGAGAGCGTTGGATCCGGTGTACGAAAGGGTGAACCGGGTACGGATCACTGAGGCTCTGGATGGCGCTCAGGGAGTCGAAGCAGATGACATAAGCAGAATGTCGGTGGCGGCAGATGTAAAGAACAGCCTGGTAGAGGGCAAAGAGCTCAGCTGTGAAGACCGAACAATGGCCATGGAGCCGGTATTTGAAACTTTGTGCCCCGACAATAAAGGAACACCCGACCCCGTCATTGGTCTTAGAGCCATCTGTATAAATGGAAGTCATGTTGATGAACTTCGAACGAAGTTCCAAAAAACGGGAGTGGTAGACCGAACCGGGGGTAACCTCTTTTGGGAGCGAGCTGAGGTCAAGGTGAACGCGGACCTGAGCCTGCAGCCAAGGTGGCGTGTGGGTCTCGCCCACTCGAAAGGTTGCAGGGAGTGAAAAATTAAGGTGTTGAAGGAGGCGACGAAAGCGAACTCCAGGGGGTAGCAGGGCAGAGACATACAACCCGTATTGACGGTCAAGAGAGTCGTCAAAAAAGGAACGATAAGACGGATGGTCGGGCATTGACAGTAGCCGACAGGCATACCGACAAAGCAGTATATCGCGCCGGTAGGTGAGTGGCAATTCGCCAGCGTCAGCATGAAGACACTCTACGGGACTAGTATAAAATGCTCCGATCGCAAGTCGTAAACCCCGATGTTGTATGGAGTTGAGGCGGCGTAAGATGGATGGCCGTGCAGAGGAGTATACGAAGCTCCCATAATCCAGCTTGGAGCGGACGATCGACCGATATAGACGAAGTAGGACAGTTCGATCCGCCCCCCACGACATACCACTGAGAACACGGAGGACATTTAAAGAACGGGTACAACGGGCGGCCAAATATGACACATGTGGAGACCAGCTAAGTTTCCTGTCAAATGTAAGGCCTAAAAATTTGGTTGTCTCCACGATTGGGAGAGCAACGGGACCGAGTCGTAAGGACAGTGGGAGAAACTCTTTGTAGCGCCAGAAGTTAATACAGACCGTCTTCTCGGCAGAAAAACGGAAGCCATTGGCGACACTCCAGGAGTAAAGACGGTCAAGAGAACGCTGAAGACAGCGCTCCAGGACACGTGTACACTGCGCGCTGCAATAGATGGTAAAATCGTCCACAAAAAGGGAGCCTGATACATCAGCTGGGAGGCAATCCATTATTGGATTGATCGCGATGGCGAAGAGAGCGACGCTCAAAACTGAGCCCTGTGGCACCCAAATCTCCTGGCGAAAGGTGTCGCTCAGGACAGAACCCACACGTACCCTGAACTGTCGATCCATTAAAAAGGTACGAATAAAAAGAGGGAGGCGACCGCGAAGGCCCCATGTATGCATGGTGCGGAGAATGCCCGCCCTCCAACAGGTGTCGTAAGCCTTCTCCAAATCAAAGAACACAGCCGCAGTCGGGCGCTTCCGCAAGAAGTTATTCATAATGAAGGTCGACAAGGTAACCAGATGGTCAACAGCAGAGCGGCGCCTACGAAATCCACATTGTACATTGGTAAGTAGGCGTCGAGACTCAAGCAGCCAAACCAATCGAGAGTTAACCATTCGCTCCATCACTTTACAGACACAGCTGGTAAGCGAGATAGGTCGATAACTGGAAGGCAAGTGCTTGTCCTTCCCCGGCTTAGGAATCGGGACAACAATAGACTCGCGCCAGCATGCGGGAACATGTCCCTCAATCCAGATGCGATTGTATGTACGAAGAAGAAAACCTTTACCCGCAGGAGACAGGTTCTTCAGCATCTGAATATGAATAGAATCGGGCCCTGGAGCGGAGGACGTGATCGGCCAAGTGCGTTTTCGAGTTCCCGCATGGTGAATGGGGCATTATAACTTTCACAATTCGAGGAGCGGAAGTTAGGTGGCCTAGCCTCCTCTGCCTGTTTGCGGGGGAGGATGGCAGGGTGGTAATGAGCAGAGCTCGAAACCTCTGCGAAAAAGCGGCCGAAGGCATTGGAGACATCCTCAGGGGCCACAAGGACGTCATTCGCGACCTTCAAGCCAGAAACTGTGGAGTGGACCTTAGTGCCAGATAGCCGGCGCAGGCTACCCCAGACAACAGAAGGAGGAGTATAACTGTTGAAGGTGCTTGTGAAAGCAGCCCAGCTGGCTTTCTTGCTTTCTTTAATAATACGACGACACTGAGCACGTAATCGTTTATAATTAATACAATTCACCACTGTAGGGTGGCGTTTAAAGGTGCGTAAAGCACGTCGACGAGCACGTAAAGCGTCTCTACATGCTGCGGTCCACCAGGGGACCGGTACGCGACGTGGAGAAGAAGTAGGGTGAGGGATGGAATATTCAGCAGCAGCGAGAATGACTTCCGTGAGGTTTGCGACCTGACGATCGCAGCTTGTGAAGGTTTGATCCTGAAAGGTCGCCCTGGAAGAGAAGAGCCCCCAGTCTGCCTTGGAGATGGTCCAACTAGAGGAGCACGGAGAGGGAGTATGCTGCAGGAGATGGATAACACACGGGAAGTGGTCGCTGGAATATGTATCAGCAAGTGCATACCACTCAAACCGGCGTGCAATTTGGGGAGTACATATAGAGAGGTCTAAATGGGAATAGGTGTGAGATGTGTCCGAAAGAAAAGTAGGGGCGCCAGTATTGAGGCAGACAAGATTGAGCTGGTTGAAAAGGTCTGCTAACAAGGAGCCCCTTGGGCAGGATGCTGGAGAGCCCCACAGGGGATGGTGGGCATTGAAGTCTCCAGTTAACAAAAATGGTGCAGGTAGCTGAGCAATAAGTTGCATCATGTCTGCCCTGGTAACGGCAGATGACGATGGAGTGTAAACGGTACAAAAGGAAAACGTAAAAGTGGGGAGAGTAATGCGGATGGCAACTGCCTGCAGGCCGGTGTGCAACGTGATGGGATCGTAGTAAATATCATTCCGGACCAGCAACATAACCCCTCCATGAGCTGGGACACCTACCACAGGGGGTAGGTCAAAACGCACAGAGGTGTAGTGTGCCAAGGCAATTTGATCGCATGGTCGTAGCTTCGTTTCCTGGAGGGCTACGACGAGCGGACGGTGCAAGCGGAGCAGCAACTTCAAGTCCTCTTGGTTGGAGCGAATGCTGCGAATATTCCAGTGAATAAGTGCCATCGTAAGAAAAGGAAGATGAAATAAGGGGTCACCTCGAAGGCCGCTGAGGGCATGGCTTCGAGCGAGCACCGCCGCCGCTATCAGTAGGCGGACAGTCATCGTCCATTGGGTCCATAGGTTCATCGGCCATCTCGGGAGGATGGCCGGGAGGGGGAGCTTCCTCCGCCGGTGAACGGCCAGATGTACGGTTACCAGCGGTGCGGCCAGGCGAAACGGATGACGGCCTGGGGCGGCAACCGCTGGGTGGCGCAGGAGAAGAAATGCGCCGTGGCGGGGAAGGAGAACTGTGCTTCCTATGAGCCTTTTTGGAAAGACGTTTGGTGGAAGTACCGGTCGAAGGCTGGGAGGTCGAGGTACGTAGGAAGTCTGCACGGGATGGTTCCTTCTTGAAGGCCCGTGCATCTGACTTCTGGGTCTTCGTCTTAGCAGAAGCTGATGAAGGGGCTGGTGTCTGTGCGGTGATGGGAGGAAGAGGAGACGTCGACCGCGCAATCTTAGCACTGGCCGAACGGACGACCGTGGTGCTGAAGGTCAGATCGCATGTCTGGGTTGCTACCTCCCTGGTAGTCCGAGGAGAGGCGAGAACAGTACTGTATTTCCCCGCTGGGAGCAGCGCGGGCTTCCTACTAGCCAATAGCTTGCGAGCAGCCGAGGTGGACACTTTCTCTTTGACCCGAATTTCTTGGATACAGCGTTCTTCCTTATAGACAGGACAGTCGCGGGAGGATGCGGCATGGTCACCCTGACAGTTCACACAACGAGGAGACGGAGGTGGACAGTCACCCTCATGGGCATCCCTGCCACAAGTGACACATTTAGCCGCATTGGAACAAGACTGTCGAGTGTGATTGAAACGCTGACACTGGTAGCAGCGCGTAGGTGTCGGGACATAGGGGCGAACAGAAATAACCTCGTAGCCCGCTTTGATACGCGACGGCAGCTGAACACTATCAAAGGTCAAGAAAAGTGTCCGGGTCGGTACAAGGTCATTGTTGACCTTTTTCATGACCCTATGGACAGCCGTCACGCCCTGCTCAGCAAGGAAAGATTGAAGCTCCTCGTCAGTCAATCCGTCGAGGGAGCTAGTATAGACTACACCACGAGACGAATTCAAAGTTCGGTGGGCCTCCACCCGGACAGGGAACGTGTACAGGAGTGTGGCCCGAAGCAGTTTTTGTGCCTGAAAGGCACTCTCAGTTTCTAGTAATAAGGTACCGTTACGCAACCTGGTACAAGATTTGACAGATCCGGCTATGGCATCTACGCCCTTCTGGATAACGAAAGGGTTGACAGAGGAAAAATCCTTTCCGTCCTCAGATCGAGAAACGACGAGGAACTGTGGAGCAGGCGGTAGTACTTTTGTCACTGGTGGCTGGTCACGTTTCCGTTTTTGGGCAGAAGTCGAAAGCGATGGAGTAGAATCCATTGCGGAGGAATCCCCCATGATTGCCAGCGTCTCCGATGGCGCGCTCCTTCCTTGTGGGGACCCTCTCAGAGGGCACTCCCGCCTTAGGTGAATGTTTACACCTCAGGTCACACCTCCCGAGAAACAGACGGAGGGACCAATCGGCATGGTCAGAAGGTATCAGCTCAGGTAATCACCCCTCCCCGGGCCTGGCCTTTACCAGGGGGTACGCGCGTGCCTTACATGTCTACCCAAGGCGGGGACTTACGCGTCACCCCGTCACCGGCTACGCGTGTGAACGCGTGGGTCGGCCTTCAGGCACGCACAGGGAGGAAGGAAGAAGAGGAAAAAGAAAAGAGAGAGGGAGAAAGAGGACAGACTGTCTCAAACGCCGAGGCGGAGACCAGAGAAGGCAAGGAGAAGATGGCAATGAGAAAGCAATGAGAAGAAGGCAATGAGAAGGCAATGAGAAAAAGGCAATGAGAAGGCAATGAGAAAAAGGCAATGAGAAGGCAATGAGAAAAAGGCAAGGAGAAGTCAAGGGAAAGAGTAAGGAAGACAGTGAGGTGGAGAAGAGCAAAGAAAGGAACCAACAAAAGGAAGGAAGAAACGAGAAGTGAAAAACCAAAAAGACCACAATTATAGGTCGTGGAACCGTCCGTCTCCGGACGCAGGCGCTAACTACCCCCGTGAGGGGGATGGACTCCTTTTAGTCGCCTCTTACGACAGGCAGGAATACCTCGGGCCTATTCTAATCCCCGGACCCGCAGGGGGGTATACAGAAGCTGTTACATATCAGCGTTTTATAGTCTTCGTAAAATAGTCAGTTATCTTTCATTGTTACCTCAAACAATGTACGGTAGAGCCTCCACAGATTTTTGTTTTCGCGCCTGTGAAGATAATTCCTTTTTTTCCTTTTTCTGGTTTCTTTGTTATGAACTCTGTAACAAAAGTTATATAAATGTGGCTCAGTCGTAATTTTGAATAGTTTTGTCATTTCCCTAGGTGATTACCTCTTACTATAAAATTGAAAAAAAGCACATTAATTTATGTATTTAAATTAATAAATACTGACTGTGTTGAAATACAGATAAGAAGGAAATGAATAACTTTTTTGAAGAGGATCAGCCCATAGAGTCATCTGTTACTTAAAAGAAATAACCGATAATCTACATACTATTCTCAACTAAGCATATCCCCATCCCCACGAAGATCAAATATGATGAAGTAGAGTACCGTGTGTTCACGAAGTTCCATTGAATACACTAGAGGATATTCATGTGATTCTTTCCCCATACCTCCACGTGGAATGAAGAAGGCATAACATTACATAAATAAAAAAGTTACTATCGCACTGATGCCATGGCTCAGCATCTATTTCATATCAGTTAATTGGAATAATGTTCAAGACATCAGACATAAGTACGAGAGAAACAACAATTAATTCTCTTAGGGGGGAGATATACAGAAGTTGTGTTGTTTTCTTGCATTACGCCCAACGAATGACAATACGTTTCCTTCAATTGACTTTTCCTTGATCCTCCTTGTCCAGTTCGACCTAACATTGCAGTACCAAGATCTTGACATTGATCTGTATTACTTCCACCTTCTCGCTGCAGAAAATGGTTATTCGGTGTTGAGTGGATCGGGATTAGAACAAACACATGATACCAGGAATCAGCTTATGTTGGAGATCGGTCAGCGCGCCTGATTGCTACGGACCCGGATTCTGTCTAGTACTGACGCGGATATTTCCTTCGTGGGCGCTCGCAGCCTAATAAGCAATTTGAATACGTAACAGCACCTCCAGCGGCTGGGGAGCTGACGACGGCCTGGAGCTCATGCCATGACCCCTCGCCCCACCACATCGCGCTCAATTGACGCCATTTGTCAGAGGTTGACACGCCGGCCGGCCAGCATTCCATGGCCCTCACGGCCAGATCGCAGAGTTACTTTCACTGCTCAACGTCGTACAGGGAGGAATTTGTAATATCGTATACAGAGTGAAGCAAGATTGGCGCAACAGGACGCCACAGCGCGATTCCTTGCACGTGAACGGCAAAAAATGTCTGTTTTACAAATTTTAGTCAGTACGTATTGTCGGAAAACAATCCGTGTAGAAAGAAGGCAGTTTGGCAGCACCGTAATCAAATATGACAGACCTCTCTTCATTGAATATTCCTTGGCTAAGGAGAACAGTTAGTGCATTGCGTTGAGTCTTGCATTAGGATACTGGACTCGAATTTTCGCCTCAGGAGCTAGGTTTATTTTTTTGTTTTCTAATTTCGATATGCCCAATAATGCTTCAGAATACCTTGTTTCTTAAACTATACGTACCCTACGACTACAGTTATGGACTGTGTGGCTGGTTCCGGCGGAGGTTCGAGTCCTCCCTCGGGCATGTGTGTGTGTGTGTGTGTGTGTGTGTGTGTGTGTCCTTAGGATAATTTAGGTTAAGTAGTGTGTAAGCTTAGGGACTTATGACCTTAGCAGTTAAGTCTCATAAGATTTTACACACATTTGAACATTTGAACTATAGTTCTTTTAACGTTGAACTAACAAGTTATTTCATAAATATTTATGAAGAGTAGTAATTAGTTCAAATTAATTCCCTGCCACAAAGCGTAAATATGGTGATATTAAGCATATATACTACATTCATTAATAGCAGCCGGTTGATTCAATCTTGAAAGGCATAAATCGTTATATGACGATGATCGTGTAAACTTTTCTACTTTCAAATGCAGAGTCTTTTAGCACAAGGAATATATGATTATACAAAATTACACACACTAACAGTTACCAATTACGAGCTTTCCACACTCAAATTTACTAGAGGCATAAGGTATTTAAATACATGTAAGACCATTAAACAAATTATCTCATCAGTTGCTTGAACTGACTGTCCCATGCCGGCCGGTGTGGCCACGTGGTTAAAGGCGCTTCAGTCTGGAACCGCGTGACCGCTACAGTCGCAGGTTCGAATCCTGCCTCGGGCATGGATGTGTGTGATGTCCTTAGGTTGGTTAGGTTTAATTAGTTCTAAGTTCTAGGCGACTGATGACCTCAGAAGTTAAGTCGCATAGTGCTCAGAGCCATTTGAACCATTTGACTGTCCCACTTGTCTTTATTAGGCTCACACACTACTAATTCCTTCCCTCCTGGGTCCCATACCCAGATTCCATTATTAATCAATATTACATTCCAACTGAAAATTACTAAAATGTCGTTTCCAAGGATTAAGTATCCAGTGTTTACCTGCCTGTATACTTGTTTTCTAATCAGCTTGTTTGGCCTACCATTTGTAACCACAACTTTAATTCCAGTAACAGAAACTTGAAGTAGATATGCATTTTCTTTTATTTGTTTATAGAGGCTTTCTGTAACACACCTCCAAATGTACTAACGTTTGTGCAGTCTATATGATATCCGGGTTATCTTATAACAAGTCGTTTTCTAAGGCCTCCACAGTTTACGTTCCATGAAAATTTTCGGAATATCTTCCTCCAGTTTCTTCTTATTGCATTTACTTCTATCGTCTAAACTCGGTTCTCCCCATGTATACTTGCCCATTTACCCCCAAGTCTTTCCCAATCGCTTTCTGAAAGTTTAGCAGCTTCTGTAGTTTCCAGATCTTTCTCACGTAAAGTGCCCTCTGCCTCTCACTATAACTGCCTCCTGTATGCCCTTCGCTGCCTTCAATATTCTTCTCATTCTCACTGCTCTTATTATATTCGTTGTTATTCTCTTCCTTTTCATAAATAACAGCAATGTGTAGCCATAAACTGAGTCCAAGAAACATTCATATAACTTATGAATAATGTACAAGTGCCCCTAGCTGAAAAACGTCCTTATAATGCACAAAAATAGTAGCAAAAACATATAACCGAAGTACATCATATAATTATTACATCTCTCGTAAAAGAACATGTACGCTGAATAATATAATTAGTCTGAACAAAAATTTGGTGGATTTGATAGTCAGAACCATAAAATGCTATTCCTTGAAACACGAGGACAGTTAAATAAATGTTGATTCTGTTTCTGACTTTTTAGATCTTGTCTTCACAACAATAATACACCTACAAACAGCAGCATGTAACACCTGGAAAAATGAGTGCCAGTTGTGTTATTGAAGCAAGCAACAACAAAAAATGGTTCAAATGGCTCTGAGCACTATGGGACTTAACATCTATGATCATCAGTCCCCTAGAACTTAGAACTACTTAAACCTAACTAACCTAAGGACACCACACAACACCCAGCCATCACGAGGCAGAGAAAATCCCTGACCCCGCCGGGAATCGAACCCGGTAACCCGGGCGCGGGAAGCGAGAACGCTACCGCACGACCACGAGCTGCGGGCAAGCAACAACAACTTCAGCTTTAATTTTTATTGAAACTTTTAACAGCCACAGCATAAACTGATGGGAAAAAATCCCAACACCAAGAGTAATAAAATTTCGAGAACACATTTGTCCAGATTACACATTTAAATGATTAACATTGCAAGATCACAGGTTAATATAAGCATGAGAAAAGCTATTGCAAATGTGACACGCTGGTAAATTAACAACCGATGTAGCCGCCAGTATGTCGAATGCCAGCAAGCAGACGTGCATGCATTGTGTTGTACATGTGCCAGATGTCAGTTTGTCGGATGGAGCTACCTGCCTGTTGCACTTGGTCGGTCAGTACAGCGATCGGTTGCCTTAGTAACCTGACGTAACTAATAGGAACAGAGGAGGTGATACAGGCTGACGTAGGCGTGTTGCCGTGTGCTTCGGTGGCATAGGGGGCCAGCAGCTGCGGTGCCGCCTCTAGGTTTCTCTTACGTTAATTGTCCTATGTGCAGTGAATATGGGTGAAACCGAACCTTCTACAAGGTCTGATGTACAGCTTTCGAGTGAGGACGTCATTAATTCCTTGCAGGAACTTTCATTTTCAAGGAGACGTGACTCTGAAGGATAT
The DNA here is from genome assembly GCF_023864275.1 of Schistocerca cancellata. NCBI lineage: Eukaryota > Metazoa > Arthropoda > Insecta > Orthoptera > Acrididae > Schistocerca > Schistocerca cancellata. The sequence continues at coordinate 213,555,550 of NC_064627.1, forward strand.
CTAGACAATGTCGCCACACCTTGTTCAAAAAGGTTATTTCAAAACAAGTGCATTTCGAAGTTCATGGTATGAGCAGAACAAGTAGTTAAGTGTTATCCCCACAAAACGAAATTATCTGCTCGCCATGTTTGCTCTGAAGTACAAAAGAAAATGTATGACCCAGAGAGGTTTCGATTACCCGAGCAATCTGCCTACAGATTTAGTACAACATGCTTCTTCTGAAGATCATCTAAGTAGCTTTAATTCATATGAACTATTATGCACACAAAGGTTTAGTATTTACTTAATGAACATCGTAAACTTCACAAATTGGTGAAAATCGGACAACAACGAAGTGGAAGTCAACAAAGACATAATGAAAATTCCAGTTGACATCGTAAGTCTTGTCGATAAGTAGGAGCTAGCTAGGTTTCAGAGGTCATGAGGAGATAGAAGATTCCCTGAATACCGGAAAATTCGGGGCAATTTTTAAACTTTTGCTAAGCAAAAACGAAGATTTGAAAGCAAACGGGAAGAAAATTCTCTATTTCCAGGGATTTTCTAAAACTATACAGAACGAATTGATTGAAGGGATAAATGAGACGATTTGTGAATATATGTATGTCTAGTCGGATAGAACCTCATTTTATGCCTGCAGTGTGGACGAAGCAACAGACGATTCAGTCAAGTAAGAATGCTGTAGTGTTTTGGACTTGTGGATTCGAACGGCGACATTCAAGAACATTTTCTTGGATTTCATCATGTTAGCCAAGCTAGAACTCTTTCTGCTTTATTCATTGTGCTAAGTGGTATATTTCGGAATTTTGATATGAAGAACGAACTGGTGGTCCGAACCTACGATACTGCTTCCGTTCTGGCAGAAAAAGTAAATGGCCTGCAAAGTAAGATCCGTGAGATTGCCTGCCTGCCCCCCCCCCCCCCCTCCAAGCTGTTTTTACTCACAGTGAAACGAGTTGGAACGGAAACGCTAGAATAATATCTGCCGTTCACGAAAACCGTCCAGGGCTAACTGAGGTTTTAAATAAAGTGATTGACAGAGTAGACTGTAGTGCTACGATTACAAAGTAAGTCTACGCATCTCAAAAACAGCTTAACAGACAGTTTTTATTTTTCGAGGCTCTGTTTTTCAAGGTGTTTCTGAAAACTGAACTTCTTTTCAACATTCTTAAGAAAAAAACCAATGATACGCAGTTTTTTGACAGTGCTGTCCCAGAATACATAGCTTACATATAAAAGTTAAGAAATTGATCGAATTTTGAAGTTCCACGAAACGATCGACTGATTTGCAAACTGAATCTTCCATGAATATTGCTGAAATGATGGATGAATGCACTGGAAATCCACTGATTCGAAATACAAACAGGTGTACTCCCAGGTACTGGATAATATTGTAACACGGCTGGAAGAAGGAATTCAACACCGTAATAAACTGATCTTTCATAAATTAGGCCATGCTACTCAGATCACCAATTATAGGCGGCGTTTCCCTGTAGATGGTGGGGATTTGTTACCGTTAGTTCTTCAGTAGCTCTGGATTACGTGTAGAACTGGAGACCATTTTCTTCCCAGCATAAAGAAACATTTCACTCTCTCAGTTTGGGGGGTTAAGCAAGATTGTGAATGAAACGGACCAATTTCTTTCAGCATCTTTGAGACTATTTTGCCTAAATTCTTACAACAAGTGTTTCAGTTTAAAGGAGGTTTTCTTGCCTTAAACGCATAAAAACGTATCTGAAGCACAGTATGGCCGACGATCGCTTATCAGTCCTTGCTTGTACCTCAGCCGAAAAACAAGTACTGCGAACCTCGAAAGCTGAGAGACATGGAATGGCGACGTCATCGAAAGGTTCAGGAAGAAGAGGGATCATCGAGTTAACTTTTTTCTTAAGTAAAAGGGCTCAAATGCCCAGTTAGCTGTAAATAAAAGTGTTATTACTACTAGCAGCAGCAGTAGTAGTGATATTAGTAGTACTGGTGGTGGTGGTGGTGGTGGTGCTGGACATTAGCAACGCTTAGTGTGCGTAGATTAAAGGGGAAGGAAAGGGAATTTTCCATTGCGTTTCATGGCCGGACCCAGACTTAAGCCCTTAATCCGCCACTGTCTTAGCCATGAAAGGCTGAACAAACAATTCACCCACTACTTGGATGAAGAGAATGTTGTACTTGCCCCAATTACAGATCTGGGTTACAGCGGCAGTGACATGCAGATTAAAAACTGGAAATAACTGAAGGCCTTTAGGATACCCAGAATCCCTTATTGAGTGTGCTAAATATGAGAATGGACGGGGAAATGGTGGTTGATTGTACAATAACTTCCAGCTGGATGGTTGAGATGGCTCTGAGCACTATGGGACTTAACATCTGAGGTCATCAGTCCCCTAGACTTAGAACTACTTAAACCTAACTAACCTAAGGACATCACACACATCCATGCCCGAGGCAGCCGCGTGGTTCCAGACTGAAGCGCCTAGAACCGCTCCATCACAGCGGCCGGCAACTTCCAGCTGCTTGAATTAATCTTTCAAGGGAACAACTTCCTTTAAAGATAAACATTTTTATACCGTTATAACAACATTCTTAACACGAGTAATCTGCGATTTTTGCCTTCCACATTTTTCAACGAGGAAACTAATAGACCTACAGAAAAAATGTAATTCAGTTTATTGTTGTACTGGACACACCTTCGCTAGGAACCGCTGTGTTCCAGTTATTCGAGAGAAATATAAAAATGTGACATTTAAACCCACCCCAACCCAACACTCACCCACTGGTTAAGATATTTTACTGTGTTCATCAGGGCACTCCCACCTGGCCCTGCAAAAATTTGTATCTACACGATTTTTCCCCTAATTTTCCTTCGTTGGTTTGATTACTTGGGCTGCATGCACCGTAGAGCGATTCGGTGACCAAGGGAGATTAACGCTAGAGAAACAAACGGGAGTTCCAGTATGTGCGTAATGCGAGCTACAACCTCAACGTTAGGGTAACAGCGTCAGATGTGTTCGGTACTCTTACTGGCTCCTGTGTTTGTTTTGCTATATTGCTGAAGCAGACATCGGGGAACGCCTCTATATCAGGTGTCTTCACACGGCGTCCTTTTCAGCGGACACCGTGAATAGGAGAAATACGGAGTACTTTATGGATTCACATTTTTTACATTTCCTTTGCCTTTGTTTCTTGCAGTGAGTTAAAACGAGTACCAGTAATGTCCTAAATGTCACAGACGACAAATACATGGAGACTGTATTTTATTTTGGAACAGGAAATTCACAGAAGCAGTTCGTATATGGAGTGCCTTATTTGAGGCTGTATGAAAGCTTATTCCTGTCTGATAATTACCTCGCGTATAGCGCTCGATTGGTGCTTCACGTTGCTCTTGCGACTCTTTTCGTATATTTAAAACCCGTTGACTGAAAGGTCTGAGGATTTACATTAACAATAAATATGCCTCATCTTCAATTAACACGAAAGAATGTACTTTTGTGCTGATGAACAGACTGGCATTGTGTTTAACTATATATAAGGTAAATATACCTGAACATTGGAACACATAATCACTTTAACTTTCATGCTCTCTAACAGAATGATCTCCCTTTTGGTACCTTCATCATCCTTTACTAACACTATAGCGGGCTTCCTGTTGAACTGGCCGTGATTTATTCAGTGTTTATGTTCTCATTGACCGACTGTTGATTTGAATGCAGCGGTAAAGAACTTCATCTCCTTGTTTCATTATTGCTGTAAAGAAATGTATTACTACAACTTCCACATCTCTTGAACAACAGACGAACATGTTTCGTATATGTACTCCATAGATTTTCCATCGACATATACAGTACATAAGGTAGGCAACATCAAGCTAATTTCAAATTAAAACACCAAAATGAAACCTCTTAAATACAAATCTATCAAGAGAGAAAATGAATCTGAATGATGTTTCATCAGCATTGTTTTTCTCAATAATTATCGTCAGGTTCTTATTGGGCCAGAAGGTCCCAGGTGGCTCTCCACAAGCCTGGGATAAGAGAAGATGTGATGCCACCGGATAACAATAAAATATTCTAATTATTAATGTTCAGTGATCTATTTTATTACGTAAATATAGTTCTAATAACATATTACAAACTGAAACTAGTCAAGCAACCTAACAAAAAACAGAAAAGTCTTGGAGAAGTTTGAGCTAAGTCGTTAGTAAATAGACCGCAGAAGCTGCTATTCTCATCATCCTTGATTAGATCCCATTCTGTGCTTACGATAGTCAAAAAATCCAACAGTTCTTGCCCCAGTAACGACTCAAGTCTCGTCTTAATGCGCTTCAGCGCTGAAGATGGTGATGATGAAGATATTTGATTTGTTCGGAGAACTGCGTGGTTATCAGCACCCGTACAAATTCCCAAACTTTTCACTATCCAGACTCGCCACTGTCCCGAATGATGATGAAGTGATGAGGATAAAACAAATACCCAGTCCCCGGACGGAGAAACTCTCCGACCCGGCCGGAAAACGAACACGGGACCCCGTGATCTAGAGGTAGCAACGCTAGCCGCTTTAGAACACGAGCTACAGATTTCAGCGCTGAAAATCGTCTCTCCCAAGTCACTTGCGTGAACGAAATGCAGAGGTATAAATTGGAGTACGTACTGGTGTGGATGTTATATCATGACGGAAGTGATATGCAACTTTAGCAGGCTCGCGAACCGCTTCGGGAAAAACAAATTGCGTCTTTTGCAGTTTGGTCTAAGACATCTTCGTTATGTTTGTTACTCTTTGAATCTGTGACATTCACATCTTTTTGTCTACGTGGAATGTGTTCATCCCAAAGAGTCTTAGACAGGCGATTCAAACAATTTGCAAAAGCTTATAATTCTTTTGACAGCGCTTCTCTGTCGGCATTTGCAGTTGATGCGAGATGTTTTAATTCGTCATCCCTATCAGGTCGGATTGACGGAGGGCATAGAAGCAATTCAGAGGCGGGCTGCTAGATTTGTTACTGGTAGGTTTGATCATCACGCGAGTGTTATGGAAATGCTTCAGGAACTCGGGTGGGAGTCTCTAGAAGAAAGGAGGCGTTCTTTTCGTGAATAGCTACTGAGGAAATTTAGAGAATCTGCATTTGAGGCTGACTACAGTACAATTTTACTGCCGCCAACTTACATTTTGCGGAAAGACCACAAAGATAAGAGAGATTAGGGCTCGTACAGAGGTGTATACGCAGTCATTTTTCCCTCGTTCTGTTTGGGAATGGAACAGGGACAGAAGATGCTAGTTGTGGTACGAGATACCCTCCGCCACGCACCGTATAGTGGATTGTGGAGTATGTATGTAGTTTTAGGAATCCCATTCTTGTTAGTTTCATTGAAACTTTTTGTGCCCAAACAAGCGGCATCCATCGTTCAATGTTCGTTGTAATTGAATTTTGCAAAGTGTTTTAACAAATGATGAGTTAATAATGACTTCGTAGATGAAAATAGAATGTAGTCTTTTTGGGTTTGCAGACGGTAATGCCAATTGGTCTTGGCATAACTCCCTGTGTTTTTTCGGCTTTGGGTCTTCGTAATTGCAGCGTGATCTGTACGCCGGTATCAATATTTTCGGCTTGCATTAGTCCTTGAACTTGTGATGCAAACGTAGTCAAGATTATGTAATTGTTTTCTTAAGTTTATCTCCAAACTTTTGATAAGCCCTCAGGCTTTAAGGTAGTCTATTGTAGGAGTTCGGAGATATTGGCTTCCAGGGGCTGATAGGTCATTTTCTGGAATTCGAAGGCTGATAGTTTCGAACTAGAGAAAGGACTCCATCAATGCCTTTGCTTGAAAGGAAGCCCTTGGCTCGGACACCATGCTCCGTTTCGATCAAAACGACGTCTCGAGTTTTTTCCATAACAGTCGTCAAGTCTGTCTTTAGTGCACCATCTAGTTTTTCCGATGTTCTGAAATACTTTCAATTTGTATTGAGTAGCTGTTATTTACAATTTAGTCCACCCCCTAGAGATATGTGCTTAAATGATGGGGGAATAAATGCACTGGTAGACTCCAAGAGCCCAGACAAATCTTTTACTTCAGACAGTTTGACGTCGAAACACCCAGCACTAAATTTAAAAAATGCATGCAACAATGTTTGAAAATTAATTTTGGTACGTCTTCTTTCAGTGTCACTGGAAGACCAATGTACTACCTGTCACAATTCCTCAGCCATCAAAAAATACGTTAATAAGATCTTGCAAATTTAATCCTAACTGGGCTTGATAAGATCCTCGTGTTGATTTCCAATCAGGAAACATGGTGATCGCCCCATATTGCTGGATTCCATACTTTACATAGCGTACGCAAATTACAGTCTGATCAATAACATCAGCATCCTGGCAAGAACCCATACTGAGGTTAAAATACTTCACCTCCTGGATTTCTTTGACGACCTCATCTGTAACTTGTTCGTACCCCTATTAATTTATTTGTAGTGATTCTTCCTGATTTCTTTTTTAATTTCAATAGCTGCCTCGAATATGAGGGTTTCAAGAACTGGATCATACTTCGATAATAGGACAACCAAATTTAGAAAGTTTCCATGATTCTGGTTTTGGCCGTCCGCCATATCCATCAGTGAGAACAAGACCTCACTCTTCCCAGGATAAACTACACATTGTTTGAATACAGATATTATTACATCAATGATTATTTTCAGAACAATACACCTTTTTCTTTTTTTCACAGCGACCATGGTTAATTGATGCCTGTGGCTTCGTTCATGTTTGAGGAGTTGGTCAAACGCGACCTTTTTTCTATTTTTAACGGAGTAACTCCATTAGCAAATGGATATCTTCCTCCATCTTTCTTCTTATCCTCAGACTCAAAACACATGCTTTAATACTAGAGAATAAGGTATATAATCTCATCGAATTAAAGTCCGTGTTGGTAACATCGAAAAGAAAACTGTTTTAGCAGTTTTTATCATCAAGGTGGAAACCCAAGAAACTAAATTTATCTGCATTGGTGTTTTTTTTCTGGGTCGAGCAAACTCAGAGTTTTTAAAGTTCACTGTAACCATCCTTTATCAATTTAAGTAACGCTGGCACGACGCTATCGATATTTGCACTTCCTCCGGAATCGCTACAAACTGATACAATTGTTTCTTTAGGATTATAAATGCATGACTTTGTTTCTTCTATTGTGCTGTGTGAAAAGGGCGCTGCGGCCACGCTTTGCACTCTACTGCTTTCATCAGAAACAGTGTCCAATTTTTTGTTTCACTGCAATATGTGTATATAATCTCCGTTGTATAAGTTAGGGTGCTCTCAGGATATACGGAATTAAAACAGAATTCATAGTCTTAGACCAATGTTGTTCAGGAATTGGAATTTACGTAATTTAAATCTCATAAACTGTATATAAACAACAAATACTGAAAAACCTGATTCATATTGTAATTTGTAAGCTAGTATAATTAATATGAAACGAATTAGTTTGATATTAATTCAACAAGCTTACAAAGAACAATATAAATAGGCGTTTTCAGTATTTGTTCATTATAACATAAATTCCGACTCCAGAATAGGTTACTTCTAGGTAAACGTAACTTTATTCTAAAACAGAAAATATTAACAGATTCCAGTCGCTTAAAGTTTAAAGATAACAAGAAATTTAATAGTAAATAATGTTAACGGATTACAATCGCTTAACTTTTAAAGTTAAGAAGCAATCTAAAAGTAAAACTACAGGTAATATCTTGCTAGCTGCGTTTTGGACTTATTAAATTAGAAAAAAACAACTGTATAAGAAATCCAATTTATCAGCCTAGTTATGTTTCGTTCCGATTTTGAGGTTCTTCATGCTCTTGATATGTAGACGTGAAAGAAAACGTGGACTGCTTTGAACTCGAAGCCGCTGTTTGTAATTCGGTCTTTCCTAAACTTCCCGCTTTTCGGATCCAGATTTGTGTTTGTATGTCTTTCAATGTGACTAAAACGTATTAATTCAAGTAATTATAACATACAAGGTGTTCAAATTAATAACTATTTCTTCGGAACTGAATCAGAAAAAATGTAACTAACCTATTCCATTGTAATGGACGATTTATGTTCTGTACATACTTAACATACATGACGAGAATTAAAACCAACTACACGACGCCACAGCTTTGAACAACATCGATAAATCACGAAACACGTAATATTACAAACTTGCACCAACTGGTGTATCGGCAGGAATAAACAGTGGAATACAATGCCTGGAGTGCGAGATAGCACGCCTCTAACAACAAGGAATTTTGCGACGCGCGATGCGAAGATTGTTTAAAGTGGCGTTTCGTTTCTCCAGCAATAGGAGAATCAGGACATATGTTACTTCCACAGTTCTTAATACATAAATGATTCTGACAATTTCTGCTATGCTATTTTTAAGGAAAAATGAAAGCCGAATGAGAGTTTAATTATGATTACTGTGAAATTTTAAACTTTTCTCTACGAAAATTGGAAATTATCAAGAATGGGGTAGTTATTGATTACAGTCCGATTTCCGAAAATCGGGTTTTCATCAGACATCGACGGTTTAAGGTCCGATGAAACTGATAATATTTACGATAATCTCCGTGTGTGTCCTTGCACGTGCACGTGTGTGTGTGTGTGTGTGTGTGTGTGTGTGTGTGTGTGTGTGTGTCTGTGTGTGTGTGTAACTCTCAAACAGCTTTTGAATGAATGAACGATCGGAAAGGGACTCGTGGCATTTGAAAGATACTTATTAAATTTACACTTCTGGAAAATTTGGAACAAGTGGTTAGAGTAAATTTTGAGAAAATACAGAAATGAATTTTAGTTTTAATGTATTTTTTAATATCTTTTAAACGGCTCAACTAATTGACTCCAAAATCTAATCAGCACTTCTCTCAACAAGCAAAGTCGAACTCTGCGTGTCAGATCCAAATAGGTTGATTCCGTCAAATGTTTTCGCCGTTCAAAAATTTAAAAAAAAGTGTATTTTCAAAGTATCTTTGAGATATCCTAACTTTTTTGTTAGGACTCAATTTCCGGTACTTAAAATACTGCGTCGAATGCCATCAACACTGAGTAATTCATTTACAAGCTATTGATACAAAAGCTTTCTAAAAAGTGCTTCACCAGAGACTGTACTACGAAGTGCTTAACGTGTTAGAGGTGAGACACTATACAAGCGTGAACCGTTGCTCTTTAACGTTGCCAGTAAGGTCGCACATCTGTGGTCAGCTGGTGATGACTGATACTGACGTCATCATGACGCATTACCGCCTGCAGCTGACACGTTGCAGCCCTCGAGGACAACGCTCGCGGTTTTTGCAGCGTATTGCTGGCATATGCTGTACGATGTATGAACGCTCTCCCTCACGTATAACAGCTAGAGCACATGAGACAACCCGGTGCTATTTCCTTCATTTTTACTTAGCAATCATCTATACATATATATTTCACAAGGCACTGTATTGTGCATGGAGGAAGGTACATCTGAACAGTATTATCGTTTCATTCTCAATCCAATGGCGTATAGAGGATCGGAAAATGACTTTCTATATGAATCTGAACGTGCCATTATCGCTCTTATTTTCTCGTCATCAGCCCTGCGACAGGCGTACGACAGTTGTAGCATGCTGTTCGCACGATCTTCTTAGATTACAGATTCTCCAGATTTACCAAACAGCGTTTCACGACAACTACGTCGCCTTCCTTGCAAGATTTCCCACTTTGCTGCTCTGAACGTGTCTGTTACACTTTCTAAAGGGCTACTTTGACTTGTTCCTATGTTAGCTGTGCGACTCAATTCGCTAGACGTCTGTCGCCATGCCTATTTGATAAGAACTCCAAACAACGGAAAAACGTTGACCGCACTAGTGTATTGTATGTGATGTCCAATAGAGAGGCTTTGCTTTTTTGCAGAACCCTTATAGCAAACCTAAGCCTTCCACTCATATCTCCTAATACTGCCTATTCATGATCGTCCAATTTCATATCACTTCTTAATATTACTTGCTCATACTATGAGACGCGCTCAACGTGTGCACCAGCATACTAGCAGTACGATTACTTTACTATTCCTAAGCTACTTTCAGTAGATTTTTCCTTTTGAAACGGCTCATACTATGCATTTTTCTACACGTCTTCTACACGAGTACAAACGTGCGTGGAACCAAAGCAGCAAGACTTTTTCAGCCTTATAACACCACCTTCCCTTCTGCCAAACGTTTCGGGAAACGAGACGAATTTTACCTGCAGGACATCAGGGTCATAGAGAAGACTTTCTAATGGCCTAACATTTTTTGTCACTGTTGGTCTGATGAGTAGTTTTCTTTGGCGCGACGAGTTTTGTTCTTCTGTGTGAATCTTTTACCTTACAACCAACGTCCTCGATTATTTGTTCGAATAGTCACGTCTACAAGAAACGTTTTCCGAAGAAACCTTGGATAACAGAAGAAAGATCTCAATCGGTCGACCAAAGGAGAAAGTACAAACATTTTCGGGGAAAGTCAGGAGTAGAGCAATACGAATCACATAGGAATGAAATAAATAGGAAGTACAGAGCAGACAAGTCGAAATGTCTGCAGAAAGGATGTGAAGGAATCGAAGAATAGAAGATAGTCCAGACTGACTTAGCATATAGATAAATCAAAAGAACCGTCGGTGAAGTTAAAAGCAATGGTGGTAACAATAATATCGAAATGGAAATTCCTCCGTCAAACGCAGAGGAAACAGTGGCTATGTGGGAAGATGTACACTGAAAGCCTCTATGAGGAAGAGGACTTGCCTGATGTCTTCAAAGAAGAAACAACTAGAGTTGATAACAAAACTTAGTGGATCCAGTATTAGATTTAAAAGAGATTTGGAATGTATGAGATTAAAGGAGGAAGGACAGACAGCATTGCACCGGAATTTCTAGTCTTGATAGAAAATGGCAATCAAACTACTATTCAAGCTGTTGTGTGGAACGTATAAGACTGGCGACGTACCAGCAGACTTTCGGGAAAATTTTATTCATAGAGCTCCGAGAAAAGCAAGAGCCGGTAAGCGCGAGAATTATCGCACAACCAGCTTGACAGCTCATACATCCACGTTGATGACACGAATCATAGACAGATGCGGGCCACGTTGCCTCAGGAGAGAGTACAATGGCTTCACAACACCCTCCCAACCGAATCAGTGCATGTATCCGTGCCAGAGAGGGTCCATCACTAAAATGGTGAGAGGCCTCAAAGTGGCAAGTTCTTTGTACATTGAACACGATTTTCTAGCTATGAAACAACAATTCGTTCCCAACCCGTGAAGTTTCATTTCGTCTCCTCCTTCCCTACTGGATCTCCCACTATTTCTGTCAGGCAGTGTATTTGTTTATCGGTAACTTCTGCTGTTGGTCACCTTTCTTTGTGTTGTATGGCATGCCTTGTTTTTCTGTACAAGCGTCTTTTCGTTTCCTAGTTGGCGCTACCATGTCCACAGGTGGTTTAAATTACCACAGTTCTCTCTCATTGCGCCGTGAAAATGGAGGCTTATTCAGCTGTCGAGATATCGGCAGTTTACTAGGGCGTTACCCGGCTGCGTTCCGTAAGTTATTTGAACGACTTCACTGAGTTACCACTGCGCCACCACGCTGTTTGACAGTAAACAGGTCGTTATTCATATTCGTTCGACCTCTGAACTTTGTCTTTTGTGGAAACCGTCCGCAACCAGTATCAGTTAGCCTGTACTGTTCTCCTGCTGCTCCTCGATTCACAGCAACGCTCTGATGTAACTGCGATTCTAGCACTCTAAACAACCCTCAGTATTTCAGTATTTTCATGCCACACAACCATGTACCTGCTAGTACACAGATTTTTAGACATAACTTGTGAAATACATTAGTAGTTTACCAGGCGCACACCAGACTATTTTTAATCTTTTCTTTGTTGTTTTTCCTCACAATTACGTCTTTGTCTTAGAATCATCATTTGACTCTATGACTCCTTTGTTTCACTATGTTGTTTCCATTGCGTTAGTCTTAATTATGAAGTCTCCTTTTTAATTCCTGTGTTATCTTCATCGAGCCCCTGTTAAACTTTGTGTGCACTGGAGATAATCAGTAGAATATCATTAGCAAACGAAGGTGATCCAGATTCGATATAGTTTCATGTACTGCTTATTCATTTTACAAGTTTACGGATGTTGTTCTAGTGCTGATGATAATAGAATAGGGCATACGGGAACTCTTAACTTACAGTGTCGTCTGTGTCCTTCAGTAAATAAATAATGTGCTTTAAACGTTCCTCACCTGGCATCCTGAAAGTCAGGGATCAACGCAATTAAATAAATGCATTATTTCTTTATGTCCGAGTCATCGACAGATGTAGAAGTAACGTCAAGCGTGCCCCCAGGGGAGTGCGTTGGGACCCTTGCTCTTCACGTCGTGTATTGGTGAACTTAGAGACACTATCTACAGTTACAACTTTTCGCAGATTATGTACTTTCCTATAATGAAATGCTCTCTGAAAAAAACTGCTCAAACATTGAACGAGAGAATGATAACACTTGGAAGAGGTTCAAAGAATCGCAAGTTGGTTTCCGTGTTCAGAAACGCAAATATTGTTCACTTCTCAATGCGAGCCAAGGGCGGAATAGGTCAACTCACACAAATACCAGGGTGTAACAGTTTGTTACAATATGAAATCACATAAACTCAACCGTAGGTAAGGCAGTCGGACGACAGTGCTTCATTGACAAGATACTGGAGACATCTTACAAAACACTCTTATGGCTTATCATATAAGGTAAGGTCAAATGAAAATGAGACAGATGGAAAAGAGCAAGTTAACTGTTCATTACTTCAAAAGTAATCGTCGTAACTGTTAATAAATTTATCACACTACAAGACAAAAATAGTCAACGTCTTCATGGAAAAATATTTTCAGTTGCCTACGGAACCAGGTGAGCACTTCTTCGTCCGAAGCAAATCGGCGCCACAAATGTCTTTCTTCACTTCTCCAAAAATATAGAAACAGGATGGGGAGAGATCGGAACTATATGAAGACCTGTGAAGGCCCGCCCACACGTTGCCAAGGTTGTTTCGACTATGCTGCAGAAGTCTCGCTGGGAAGCCCTTATACATCCTCCATGAATTTCCGATCTCTTCCCGTGCTATTTCCTTATTTTTGGATACCCGAAGAATGACGTTCATGGCCGTCGATTTGCTTCGGACGAAGAAGTGCTCGCCTGGGAGCAATCATGGTTCCGTAGGCAAGCGCAATCTTTTTCCTTAAAGGACATCGAGACAAATGTATTAACATTTACGGTGATCACTTGTGTAACAATGATCATTTCACTTACTTTTTTCCACCTGACTCACTTTCTTGTCATAGCCGTTTACAGAATATTCCTCAAGTGCTCCGATCTAAATATGACTAAAAGGGATTAATGAAAGTATACAAACAAGGGTGTCACAAATGGTCAAACATTTGTGACTCATGGAGAGTGTCGCAGAGATGCTGATAAAGCTCAACTGACAGACGCCTGAACATAGATGAACAGTATACCGAGAGATATTTTTTGTGGTAAGACGTCTGCTTAGTGGTTAACATTTTTGTTCACCTTTTTGTTCCTCAAATTTCCCAAGAATTTGCCTCTACGCTGAGTCTTAATATGCCCGTACTTTTGCATCTGTAGTATTTAGGTGTCTCACAAACTTTCTCTTGATGCCAGCGTCTGTGGTACTGGTTTCAGATAATTATTTTTCCACACTCAGCGTCTGTATGCCCTGGTTTACCACAATGATAACAGAAATTCAGGAACATTCTGTCCTCTTGTGCCCATGTGGCTGTTGTTACCCATCGTATTTTCGAATATCTGTTCGATTTTCGGCACTATGCCGCTAGTTGAACTTTGGCCCACAATTATAACATCTCGCCTCTTGTATTATTTTTTTTCTTTCACTTTCTCTGTAGGGTAAATATTGGGAACTGATGCCTTTTCTGTGCTGACAGTAGTACTCCCCCTCCCCGTAGTGCAACTTCTACTGTGTCACTTAAGGCGATCATCCGCTTCTCCTTCGTGCACTCGTTAGTATTCGATCACTCGCTAAACCGTGGATCAAACATGCTTATCGTAATGCGTATACGAAATCTAAAGTGCCTTTAAATTTTGATGCATCTGTCGTCTTCTTACAGTCACTTTTAACGAGCTGGACAGCTCATCAAAAATGGCTCTGAGCACTATGAGACTTAACATCTGTGGTGATCAGTCCCCTATAACTTAGAACTACTTAAACCTAAGTACATAACACACATCCATGCCCGAGGCAGGATTCGAATCTGCGACCGCAGCAGTCGCGCGGTTACGGACTGAGCGTCTAGAACCGCTAGACCACCGCGGCCGGCAGCTCATCAAAAATGGTTCAAATGGCTCTGAGCACTATGCAACTTAACTTCTGAGGTCATCAGTCGCCTAGAACGTAGAACTAATTAAACCTAACTAACCTAAGGACATCACACCCGAGGCAGGATTCGAACATGCGACCGTTGCGGTCGCTCGGCTCCAGACTGTAGCGCCTAGAACCGCACGGCTACTCCAACCGGCTGACAGCTCATCGATTCCATTTCCCGCGATATGATTGTTTCTTCTGGGCGCTGTCTGGCACGAAATTCATAGAATTAAATAGTTCTTTTATCAGAATAATTGTCTTCTAATTGTTCTCATATCTGGCTTCACGTGTTAGTCTTGTCGTGTACTGTTAACTTAGCCGTTCATCTCCAGTAATTCTGCCTTTATCTACTGAAACAATAATACTTTATCTTCATTTCACACAGTGGCAACGGCCTTGCCGCAGTGGATACAACGGTTCCCGTCAGATCACCGAAGTTAACCGCTGTCGGGCGTGGCCGGCACTTGGATGGGTGAATATCCGGGCCGCCACGTGCTGTTGCCATTTTTCGGGGTGCACTCAGCTTCATGATGCCAATTGAGGAGCTACTCGACCGAATAGTAGCGGCTCCGGTCAAAGAAAACCATCATAACGACCGGGAGAGCGGTGTGCTGACCACACGCTCCTCCTATCCGCACCCTCATATGAGGTTGACACGTCGGTCGGATGGTCCCCATCGGCCACTTATGGCCTGAAGACAGTGCTTTCATTCCACACAACCTCAATTAACTCTCTTAACTCTGACTTATTCCTACCATAGACCAATGTCTGCTTAGCACTAATTCGACTAACTTCATTGCTACTGGAGGGATTCATTGTAGAGAAGCAAAAAGGAGCTTAATGTTAATGCTGTTGTCATTTGCTTCTGAATTCGTCTGTCGTGACGACCATTATGACGGCAATGGTGATGTCCTCCATTTGGAGTAGTCTTCTGGACCCTACTTACGTTTTTCGTCAAATTTCCTAGCTTCGACAAGCCTGGCTGGGCTTCAAAATGGGTTCCTTGTTCCGTCTTAGAGTTTGGTAACTTTCTACGGCCTGTTTTCTCACGTTATGGAAACGTTCCACCTCCAGTTAAATAGACGCACAGTGCGGTTGGCTTGCTAGCACTTCCGTGTTTCAGATGCTGCCTGTGCCAGCTTGACGTACATACCGTCTTCTTCCTGGAACGCCCCGGGCCGGCCGGAATGGCCGTGCGGTTCTAGGCGCTACAGTCTGGAACCGAGCGACCGCTACGGTCGCAGGTTCGAATCCTGCCTCGGGCATGGATGTGTGTGATTTCCTTAGGTTAGTTAGGTTTAATTAGTTCTAAGTTCTAGGCGACTGATGACCTCAGAAGTTAAGTCGCATAGCGCTCAGAGCCATTTGAACCATTTTGAACGCCCCGGGTTCGATATCCGGCGGGGTCAGGGATTTTCACCAGCCTCGAGATGACTGGGTGTGTGTTGTGCTCATCATTTCATCATCCTTCATGAAAGTGGCGAGATTGGCCTGAGCAAAGGTTGAGTAGTTGTACGGGCGCTGATAACCGCGCAGTTGAGCGCCCCACAAACCAAACACCATCATCACCATCTTTCTGGAACCGTATTCGTGAATGAGAACTTACATTCTCCTAGTAGTGTTCACCCTATCGTGTCCACTTCCATGTCACCTCGTTCTGTACTGTCTCAAGCGTTCGTTTTCACAAATTATATTGGACAGCCATGAAAAAGACACATAATAAATTAACTAAATTCCGTGGCCATGACACAGTCGCACGGATATTACCGTGACTGCGTGGAGCGACCTTGTGCTCAATAGGCGGCGACAGGTGGCCTTTTCAGATGACAAGTGGCTGTTGACGTATTCGGCGTGGAACATGTGAAAGCCAACACGCTGCATGCGTTATGGTCTGGGTAATGTTTTCGTGGCACTCCCTAGGTGATCTCGTCATTCTGAAATGAGCAATGGATCAACGCAAGTATACGTCTATTTTTTGGGACCCCTTACCCCTCCCCCAACCTTTTATAGAGTTTGTTTTGTCCTCAGAACGACAGAATCTATATCTGGATGATGCAACGCACCACGATGAGTTTAGAGAACTCTGCTGCCCACCTAACTCCCCGGATTGAAACCCAATTGAGAATATGTGGGACCACCTCGATCGGGCAGTTCGCGCCATAGATTCTCAACCGAGAAACGCAGCGCAGCTTCTCGTGGCAGTGGAGTCGGCCTGGCTCCACATATCTCTCATTCCATTCCAGAACCTTATTGACTACTGCAAATTTTACAGGGGTATCCTCTGAGAAAGGTGTTTATTTGGGATTTTGACAGGTTCTCACATTAATGAGACTGTACAGTATAAAGAGAGAAATAAGGGACGATCAAGGAGTCTTCCTTCGAAGGCTCTTCAATCCAAAATCGGTGCGCCAATCAGGCCAAATCGCCGTGAGTACCGAGGAAATCATACCACAGACGCAGCATTTTGAAGATACACATTTGGTAAAACACTGTCGTGCTAAGTTCAAGAAGTTCGTATATGGCTGCTGCACATTCTCGTTCGATAGACTCGTCGACCCTTGAAGGCCTTTCTCTAGGGACCAATGGAGTAAGATCAGTTCTATAGGACCGGTGCTTGAATGTCTCCCACTTCTGCAATACGACATTTTCTGTATGCGGGTGTGCATTCTCATGAAGCATCACCACTATATGTCACGAACCATTTCACAACTGTGGTTCTCGACAGACATGCTACCCCATACGCATTGTTTCATTATTTTATTTATTTATTTATTTATTTATTGTTCCTTGGGACCAAATTAAGGAGAAGTCTCCATGGTCATGGAACGAGTCAATACATGAAATTATAACACGATATTAAAAACAGATAAAATGAAATATAAAAAAAACATTCAGGTGACAAGTAGTAAGTTTAAATGAAGACAATCAAAAATGTAACACTGGAATTTGCTTAATTTTTTAGCTCTTCCAGGAGCTCCTCGACGGAATAGAAGGAGTGAGCCATGAGGAAACTCTTCAGTTTAGACTTAAAAGAGTTTGGGCTACTGCTAAGATTTTTGAGTTCTTGTGGTAGCTTATTGAAAATGGATGCAGCAGAATACTGCACTCCTTTCTGCACAAGAGTCAAGGAAGTGCATTCTACATGCAGATTTGATTTCTGCCTAGTATTAACTGAGTGAAAGCTGCTAGCTCTTGGGAATAGGCTAATATTGCTAACAACAAACGACATTAAAGAAAATATATACTGTGAGGGCAATGTCAGAATTCCCAGATTTTTGAATAGTGGTCGACAAGAGGTTCTCGAACTTACACCACATATAGCTCGAACAGCCCGTTTTTGAGCCAAAAACACCCTTTTTGAATCAGAAGAATTATCCCAAAAAATAATACCATACGACATAAGCGTATGAAAATATGCTAAGTAGACTACTTTTCGTGTTGAAGTGTCACTTATTTCAGATCTACATCTACATCTATACTCCGCGAGCCACCTTACGGTGTGTGGCGGAGGGTACTTATTGTACCACTATCTGATCCCCCCTTCCCTGTTCCATTCACGAATTGTGCGTGGGAAGAACGACTGCTTGTAAGTCTCCGTATTTGCTCTAATTTCTCGGATCTTTTCGTTGTGATCATTACGCGAGATATATGTGGGCGGTAGTAATATGTTGCCCATCTCTTCCCGGAATGTGCTCTCTCGTAATTTCGATAATAAACCTCTCCGTATTGCGTAACGCCTTTCTTGAAGTGTCCGCCACTGGAGCTTGTTCAGCATCTCCGTAACGCTCTCGCGCTGACTAAATGTCCCCATGACGAATCGCGCTGCTTTTCGCTGGATCATGTCTATCTCTTCTATTAATCCAACCTGGTAAGGGTCCCATACTGATGAGCAATACTCAAGAATCGGACGAACAAGCGTTTTGTAAGCTACTTCTTTCGTCGATGAGTCACATTTTCTTAGAATTCTTCCTATGAATCTCAACCTGGCGCCTGCTTTTCCCACTATTTGTTTTATGTGATCATTCCACTTCAGATCGCTCCGGATAGTAACTCCTAAGTATTTTACGGTCGTTACCGCTTCCAATGATTTACCACCTATGGCATAATCGTACTGGAATGGATTTCTGCCCCTATGTATGCGCATTATATTACATTTATCTACGTTTAGGGAAAACTGCCAGCTGTCGCACCATGCATTAATCCTCTGCAGGTCTTCCTGGAGTACGTACGAGTCTTCTGATGTTGCTACTTTCTTGTAGACAACCGTGTCATCTGCAAATAGCCTCACGGAGCTACCGATGTTGTCAACTAAGTCATTTATGTATATTGTAAACAATAAAGGTCCTATCACGCTTCCTTGCGGTACTCCCGAAATTACCTCTACATCTGCAGATTTTGAACCGTTAAGAATGACATGTTGAGTTCTTTCTTCTAGGAAATCCTGAATCCAATCACAAACCTGGTCCGATATTCCGTAAGCTCGTATTTTTTCCATTAAACGTAAGTGCGGAACCGTATCAAATGCCTTCCTGAAGTCCAGGAATACGGCATCAATCTGCTCGCCAGTGTCTACGGCACTGTGAATTTCTTGGGCAAATAGGGCGAGCTGAGTTTCACATGATCTCTGTTTGCGGAATCCATGTTGGTTATGATGAAGGAGATTTGTATTATCTAAGAACGTCATAATACGAGAACACAAAACATGTTCCATTATTCTACAACAGATTGACGTAAGCGAAATAGGCCTATAATTATTCGCATCTGATTTATGACCCTTCTTGAAAATGGGAACGACCTGCGCTTTCTTCCAGTCGCTAGGTACTTTACGTTCTTCCAGCGATCTACGATAAATTGCTGATAGAAAGGGGGCAAGTTCTTTAGCATAATCACTGTAGAATCTTAAGGGTATCTCGTCTGGTCCGGATGCTTTTCCGCTACTAAGTGATAGCAGTTGTTTTTCAATTCCGATATCGTTTATTTCAATATTTTCCATTTTGGCGTCCGTGCGACGGCTGAAGTCAGGGACCGTGTTACGATTTTCCGCAGTGAAACAGTTTCGGAACACTGAATTCAGTATTTCTGCCTTTCTTCGGTCGTCCTCTGTTTCGGTGCCATCGTGGTCAACGAGTGACTGAATAGGGGATTTAGATCCGCTTACCGATTTTACATATGACCAAAACTTTTTAGGGTTCTTGTTTAGATTGTTTGCCAATGTTGTATGTTCGAATTCGTTGAATGCTTCTCTCATTGCTCTCTTTACGCTCTTTTTCGCTTCGTT
Organism: Schistocerca cancellata; assembly: GCF_023864275.1. Lineage (NCBI taxonomy): Eukaryota > Metazoa > Arthropoda > Insecta > Orthoptera > Acrididae > Schistocerca > Schistocerca cancellata. The sequence goes on from NC_064627.1 coordinate 213,575,230, forward strand.
CAGCTTTTCCTTATCAGCTATGATTCGACTACTCTTAAACCTATGATGAAGCTTTCTTTGTTTCCGTAGTACCTTTCGTACATGATTGTTATACCACGGTGGATCTTTCCCCTCGCTTTGGACCTTAGTCGGTACGAACTTATCTAAGGCGTACTGGACGATGTTTCTGAATTTTTTCCATTTTTGTTCCACATCCTCTTCCTCAGAAATGAACGTTTGATGGTGGTCACTCAGATATTCTGCGATTTGTGCCCTATCACTCTTGTTAAGCAAATATATTTTCCTTCCTTTCTTGGCATTTCTTATTACACTTGTAGTCATTGATGCAACCACTGACTTATGATCACTGATACCCTCTTCTACATTCACGGAGTCGAAAAGTTCCGGTCTATTTGTTGCTATGAGGTCTAAAACGTTAGCTTCACGAGTTGGTTCTCTAACTATCTGCTCGAAGTAATTCTCGGACAAGGCAGTCAGGATAATGTCACAAGAGTCTCTGTCCCTGGCTCCAGTTCTGATTGTGTGACTATCCCAGTCTATACCTGGTAGATTGAAGTCTCCCCCTATTACAATAGTATGATCACGAAACTTCTTCACGACGTTCTGCAGGTTCTCTCTGAGGCGCTCAACTACTACGGTTGCTGATGCAGGTGGTCTATAGAAGCATCCGACTATCATATCTGACCCACCTTTGATACTTAGCTTAACCCAGATTATTTCACATTCGCATTCGCTAATAACTTCACTGGATATTATTGAATTTTTTACTGCTATAAATACTCCTCCACCATTGGCGTTTATCCTATCCTTGCGGTATATATTCCATTCTGTGTCTAGGATTTCGTTACTGTTCACTTCCGGTTTTAACCAACTTTCCGTTCCTAATACTATATGCGCACTATTTCCTTCAATAAGAGATACTAATTCAGGAACCTTGCCCTGGATACTCCTGCAGTTTACCAATATTACGTTAACTTTTCCTGTTTTTGGTCTCTGAGGACGGACGTTCTTTATCAACGATGATAATGTCCTCTCTGGTAAGCCGTCAGGTATTTTATCGTTTCGCCCAAGGGGGGGTCCCTCTAACCTAAAAAACCCCCGTGTGCACGCCACACGTACTCTGCTACCCTAGTAGCTGCTTCCGGTGTGTAGTGCACGCCTGACCTGTCTAGGGGGGCCCTACAGTTCTCCACCCAATAACGGAGGTCGATGAATTTGCAACCATTATAGTCGCAGAGTCGTCTGAGCCTCTGGTTTAGACCCTCCACACGGCTCTAATGGTAAATAAAGCAGCATTTAGCTTCTGAACAAGATCCTGGACATGGGCTTTCCACAACAGCTTACTATCTATCCTAACGCCTAGGAATTAGAACTGTTTCGTCTCGCTTATAATATGCCCATTCTGTCTGATCAAAATATCGGTTCTTGTTGATTTGTGAGTTAGAAACTGTAAAAACTGAGTCTTACTGTGATTTAGCATCAAATTATTTTCCAAAAGCCACGAACATATTTCATGAACTACATTATTTGTTACTGTTTAAATATTACACACAAGATCCTTCACTATCAAGCTGGTGTCATCAGCAAACAGAAATATTTTTGAATCACCTGTAATACTAGAAGGCATATCATTTATATAAATAAGAAACAGCAGTGGCCCCAGCACCGACCCTTGGGGAACGCCCCACTTAACAGTGCCCCATTGGGACTGAAAATCACTACCACTCTCAATATTGCGGAGAATTACCCTCTGCTTTCTGTTCTTAAAGTAAGAGGCGAACCAATTGTAAGCTTCTCCCCTTACTCCATAATGGTCAAACTTCTGCAGTAATATTTTGTGGTCAACACAGTCAAAAGCCTTCGTTAAATTAAAGAAAACACCTAGCGTTCGCAACCTTTTATTTAATCCGTCCAAAACCTCACAGAGAAAAGAGAATATAGCATTTTCAGTTGTTAAACCATTTCTAAAACCAAACTGAACATTTGACAGCAAATTATGTGAATTTAAATGCTCCAGTAACCTTGTATATACAACTTTCTCGATAACTTTAGCAAACACCAATGGCATAGAAATAGGTCGAAAATTGTCAACATTATCAATGTCTCCCTTTTTATGAAGTGGCTTCACTACCGAATACTTTAATCGGTCAGGAAACCGACCACTCCTAAAGGAAAAGTTACAGATATGGCTGAGAACTGGGCTAACATACATAGAACAATACTTCAGTATTCTGCTAGATACCCCGTCATATCCATGAGAGTTCTTGGTCTTTAGTGATTTAATCATTAACTCAATCTCCCTCTTGTCAGTATCCTGGAGGAGCATTTCAGGTAACAGTCTCAGAACACTTTTTTCTAAGAGCGCTATATGATTCCCTGTTGGGACTAGGTTTCTATTTAGTTCACCTGCTATATTCAGAAAGTGATTATTAAATACTGTACATATATGCGACTTATCAGTAACACGGACATTCCCACTACGCACTGATTCTATATCCTCGACCTGTCTCTGCAGACCAGCAACTTCCTTTACGACTGACCATATGGTTTTAATTTTATCCTGAGACTTAGCTATTCTATCTGCATACCACATACTTTTTGCCTTCCTAGTAACATTTTTAAGCACCTTACAATACTGTTTGTAATGGGCTGCTGCCTTTAGGTTTTGACTGTTTCTAACGTTTTGATATAATTGCCACTTTGTTCTACAAGACATTCTTATCCCTCTAGTCAGCCACCCAGGCTGCCTGTTTGTGCTAGTACCCTGTTTTAAACGTTCTAACGGAAAGCAACTTTCAAAGAGCAAGAGAGATGTCTTGAGAAAAGCATTATATTTATCGTCTACTGTATCAGCGCTATAAACATCTTGCCACTCTTGTTCCTTTATAAGGTTTACAAAGGTCTCTACAGCAACTGGATCAGCTTTCCTGAACAGCTGATGACTATATTTAACACGTGTTGCAGCTTAAAAATCTTTTAAAGTTAAAATTTGTGCATCATGATCTGAAAGGCCATTCACCTTTTTGCTAACAGAATGCCCTTCTAGTAATGAGGAATGAACAAAAATGTTGTCTATGGTTGTTCTACTGTTCCCTTGCACTCTCGTTGGAAAGAATACGGTTTGCATAAGATTATACGAATTAAAGAGGTCTACCAGCATCCTCTTCCTTGCACAATCACTTATACAATTAATATTGAAGTCACCACATATAACTAACTTTTTGTATTTCCTATAAAGTGAACCAAGAACCTCCTCTAGCTTTAGCAAAAATGTTGTGAAATCGGAGTCTGGGGATCTATAAATAACAACAGTTACAATTTTAGCTCCGTTAAATTTAACCACACCTGCACAACATTCAAACACCTTTTCAGTGCAGTACTTCGAAACATCAATTGACTCAATTGCCGTTTTTCACATACATGGCTACTCCCCCACACCGCAAAGAGCTCCTCGAAAAGCAGCCAGCCAACCTGTATCCTGGTAAAGGAAGCCTCTGAATTATCTCCTTATTTAAGAAGTGTTCAGATATACCAATAATTTCAGAGTCAACATCTATAAGCAGTTCACTAACTTTATCTCTAATACCTTGTATATTTTGATGAAATATACTAATTCCCTCATTACTCGGATACCTAAGCTTTGTCAAAAGTGATTCCCTTGTTAGAGAGACTTCCCTTAAGCAGGAATACCTATCAGCTGACTTCAATCTAAAAAAGGTGCAGCTCTAACACCCACTACTGCAGGAATTTTCCCATGAGTGATCCCACCAACCCCACCTATGCTGTCACCTATAAGCTTTGCCAACCTCCCCTTCCCATACCTGTGGAGATGCAGGCCGTGTCTAGTGAAACCCGTCCTGCTGATAGACTCCACCGACACCACTGAAATGTGACCCATGCTTTCTGTCATCAGCGCACCCCCAAGTCTCATGTTATTACGCCTGACGGCTGTATTCAGATGAGGCTGATCGTGACGCTGAAACAGTTCCACGAAATGCACATTCGTGTTGCCAGTCTGAGTGGCTATCTTTTCCAGGTCACCATCTATGTTATACTCCCCATCCCTATCAATACTATTACCAGCCCTACCCACAATCACTACCTGATCCTCTTTAGTAAAATCCCTACATAACCCCCCTATGTTAACAGTCACCTGAGCCAACCCTGCATTAGGCTTCACAATGCTGGTGACCTGGTACTCACTCCCCAGCACTTCCTGCAACTGCTGGCCTACACCTCTGCCATGAGAACTACCTAACAGCAGAACCTTCTTCTTCCTCTTCGACTTTGCAACTGTTCTAGGCACAGTAACTACTGAGGTCTGCTGCATACTTCCTACATCTACAGCTACTAGAGATTCCTCTCCACTAGACTCTGACAGTTGGTCATATCTATTGTAAACACCAATAGTAAAACTATCTGAAAATCTTCTTCTCCTAGCAGATCTCTTGCCAACAGCCAGCTCCCATTCCCAACCCCCTTCTCCCTCCTGATCCTATCTAGCTCATCCTGTGCGTTTTTCAACTGCACCTGAAAGGCACAGATCTTACTCTCCTGCTCCTCCATCAATTTACTCTTGCTACGTAACATTATCCGATGTGTATCTACTAATGTTTGTTGTCCTTCGGCAACCTAAAAAATAATAACAGCATGTTGTCTCCGTTTCGACGCATTTGGTAAAAAGTCTCTGTATGTCCATCTTTTCAGAGGTGGCAGCGAGACTCAGTTTTTCAGTACAGAATGTCAAATGAAACACCTTTCAGGTGTCTAATTTCCAAACTTATTTTTTGGGCTAGCAGTTTCGGCAATTTATTACGCTGTCTTTCCTTTGGCAATAACGCCGCCATAGTTCACGTTACCAGTTTACTGCATGTAAGTCGGCAAGACGCGAATGACACCCTAAACACTTGCCTACATATCGGTGCTTATATACCCACATCGGGGTCGCGCTACCTTGCATATACGCTGCAGCAACGACCTCAAACGGAAAACTTTTGAATGCTCCTTAATAGATAAATATTTACTGTTCCCTAAAAACATAGAACAACGCTTTGTAATCGCCATGATATTACATCTCAGCCGCACAACAAAACCGAAGATATGGTCTATCGTAGAGCCAACAACAAATCGCTTTGCTGCATGTCGACCCGAAATAAATCATTCTGCTTCTGCAAATCCAGTCCCTGTTAAATAAATCACACAAGGCACAATGCGTATAAGAATGCAGGGAACCCTGTGACTATGCAATGCATCTAAGAATGGTGGCCCTCAGTATGTTTTCCATCGTCCAGAGCAAAAATGTGAATCCAGCAGCAAGTTAAGTAAATAGGTATTTCAGTTTCGTTTCCGTATTTTAACTAAGCAAGCATGGTATGTTAAGAGATAAATATTTGAAAATTTCAACATGCCTCCGTTAAACCATGTTGACACTAACAATAACTTGGGCAATTTTTTTTCTTTTCTTTTTTTTTTGTAAATTTGTGGTAAGGTCTTATGCGACCAAACTGCTGAGGTCATCGGTCCCTAAGCTTACGCACTACTTAAAGTAACTTACACTAATTTAGGCTAAGGACAATACATACACACATGCCCGACGGAGGACTTCAACCTCCGACTTGGGGAACCGCTCGGATCGTGACAAGGCACTTGTCCAACTTGGACAGAAGCAAGGAAACACTAAACTGTATTAGTAAACTGAACAATTTTGATTGGATATAGTTCCTGCATTACGTGCATTTAAGAAGGTAAAGAGTAATCTAATGATTTTCTGAGTACACCTCTGGTAATGGGGATATAGTTGCCCAGATAGTGCTTTATAACTAAGATCTGAGTTTTCACATTCGGAAAATGACAAATCTTCCCCAGTCGTACCACATCGCTCGAACATTGGTGATCGTAAGAAGTGCAACTACAACAAAAGAGTTTACCTTATTAAGCCTATGTAAAGACGGAGGAAACGGCATCTCGATACTACGTCCCCACACTATCATTGCTAACAGTACAAGCCGAAGTGAATCCAAAAATGTTCAACTATCAGTGAATCCCTAAGGGACTAAACGGCTGAGGGCATCGGTCCCTAGACTTACACACTACTTAAACTAACTTATACTAAGAACAACACACACATCCATGCCTGAGGGAGGACTCGAACCTCCGGAGGCAGGGGGAAGTGAATCGGCGTGCCCGTCAAGGCACAAGTAAATTGCCTCATCTACCCATAAAACCATTAACTACGGTAGCCCAGAGACACCTCTTTAATCCACGAGCACAGAAACACAGCTGTGGCAAAGATTACTAAAAGCACTCCCAGATCTCCTCCTGCAAGTCTCTAATAAGGTACCACGCGTGTAAATTGAAGATGATAGAACGACATAATTTCGTAGCGGTATTATGTTAGCAGAAAGAGGAGAGACTGTGCTCGGCACATAGCGAGAGCAGCCTGAAACGGTACTATGAGCCCCGTTTTCTAAGATTAGCCACATGAGAGTCTTATTAACACGTGGGTCACACTTTCGCTTACTCTGTTAGTTGCCAGAAGAAGGATGTGGTGTGGATACGACCTCTTGCTCACCAGGAGCTCCGGGTGTACGCAGATGACGCTGATGCTGAATCTATCACCCAGATCATATAGAATAATAGATTACCCCCATGAAGCTAATAGAATACTTGAAGAAATAAATAATAAAAGCTGTCGCACACTTCGGAAAATTTTATTTGTTAATTTCCTGAACTTTTCATGGACCTTGCATGTTGCTTATGGTTGGAGGACCCGAGGTTTTCAATTGAAAAATTTACTTTAGTGGTTGCTGAATGGTAGAGTTTGATTTTTTAAAATAATATTTACTCAAACAGAGTGTAGAAATTACTCACGACACGTACACTTGGTGGTTAAAAGATAATTTGATAATAAATTTACATAAACTACAACAATGATAAGAACATGAATGGTTGTTAGGTTCGTCGCAAGCATAACACTGGACCATTAAGGTTGAGATGGTGTCCAGACACATAAAAGACGCGAATTATATTTTCAACTGTGGTTGCAAAACTTCAAAATGACACAAAAAGTCGACGAAATGGTGTAGAGCATTCAACAAATCAATGAATAAAGGAAGAATCAGAAAGAATAAACTCTGGATGCATGAGCTCCAACGAGTTAACTCGATAGTGAAGCAAACGTGAGCGGTTACGAGAATATTTATCTTTGAAGCAAGAAGTAGAGTCCAGAAGAACTTGCATAAAAGTGCATGAAGCGTTGAGATCAAGTTAGTAAGATTACAAAACAGAAACCAGTAATAAATTCCTATTCCCCTACCATACCGCAATTTTCGAAAGTGCGAGTGTGCATTGCGAATGCGATCTTGCCGTGTCTGCCGTTGAGATGGTTGCCGACAAGTCAGGCAGCGCCGAACTAAAGCCGCTGCTAAATGTTGCTGGGTTGAGCCGATGTGATGAGACTGCTAATCACGGTTCTCATCTTCGTGTTCATTACACGCAGCGGATGCGCTTAAGTTCGAAGTGAAACTTTGAAGACTTGGCAGAGGACCGAAGTCAAGAGAAACACGTACGAGCGCAGAGTCCAGAATAGCCTCACCGATTAGAGGTTCGAATCAGAATACCCATACTAACGCCAATAGCTTATCCTATAGGCCCTCAATTTTTGGTACACTTTCTTCAGACCTCAAAAAGGCACCCCAATCCCAAAAAAGACCTAATTGCTCTTTGTTCCCCAGCTCTCACCATAAAGTTAAACATGTATCCGCCAATGAGTTACATGAATAAGAAAATGAGAAACGAGTATCACCCCATTACGACATACAGACTTGTTTGTCGAAATTATGGAAACTTTGTTGGGCTTTACAAGGCATTCACACGGGAATGGTAAAATTTGGACGAGTAGCTATTTATTTTGCCTGAGGAAACATGTCTGGAGAAAACTCGCCACAGGGTACTGGCAACTAGATACCTGAGATCTCCACCCAAATGCTGCTTACAAGCAAAGTTCTCATCCCTTTGTATGGTAACACTTATTTGCGGATAGGAGCGCATTTTACTTCATTTCCAGTTTTTCTATTTCACATACGTGAAGTGTATCAGCCCTGCATTACGCACGGAGTAGGAGCAAGCGGTAAATTCCCATGCTCACTAGCAGAGGTGGTTGGCCATCTGGCGCTTTCAGACCCAGTGAGTTGAGGTGCCAATGTAGAAATCGCTTATGACTTCAGCAGAGAGATACGTAGGGAAAATATGTTTATTCTGGCTCGAATCAGGTATCGGTTATTAATAAATCGTTCCTAACATAAGTTACCTTTTGACATTCAGACATTGGGCGGAGTCTAAGGATAATAAAGTCTATCTTACAGTAATTTAAGAATTCCAGGAAACTTCGATATTAATAAATAAATGAATAACTTTGCCATAAAAGAAGATGTATGATGTCATGCAAACCGTACTGATTGTACGCTCAAGTTACACACTGTGGGCCATAGTCGGCAGTCATTGATTTGACGCCTTTCTATCTAGTCATGTGGTAGACCATGCTCTCGTACCGTCAGTGGTAGATTATAATCAGTGTGAACAAGTTCATTTTATGGAGTTTCTTAACTAAATAAACAAACCATAATGGCACCCCCGTGTACAAATTATTTAGCTAAAATCTTCTTCCCGCCTCATTAAGTAAAACATACAACCTAGTATTGGGCTTTCAGAATCTGACGGAGCTACTAAGGCTCTACAAGGAGACAAAACTAAGAGAGCATCTCCACATAACAAGTAGGAAACAATGTGAGACCTTAACTTTTCCCGGCGAATTGAATGTTCAAATAACTTACGGGTTTGCTGCTGGCCGACTTCGTCGACCACCGCCGATATTTCGACAGGAGCACACCCTGCCATTCTCAAGGCACAACTGCTCCTGTCGAAATATCGGCGGTGGTCGACGAAGTCAGCCGGCAGCAAAACCATAAGTTATTTGAAGTAGGAAACATTCCTACGCGCAGGCTCACTAAGTCTGTTCAAGGATGGTCTGGCTTAATTATCCCAAAACTCGTGTAGGAAAGCGTGGCCAGTTATATCGTACGCCCTTTATACCACTACCTACGAACTCACCGGCTAAACTGAAACTTTTCTGGAGGTTTAGTACGAGTGGGTGGGGGAGGGGGTAGTTGTGGTTTCCTGCATCTTCCACCAATGATTTGCTGTTCCGCTATAGGGGACACCGGTCTTCCATTCGCCGTTCATTGTCTGTGGAGGCTGGTCTGCCTCAGCAGCACTTGCCTTATGAGTGACCAGCAACTCTTCAATAGCTTATGAAGTTTCGTCACGTTTTTGCCTGAGAGAAAAGGAGTTGTTCTGTTCCAGACAATAAGTACTTATGGAAGAAAAATAACGAGACTAAAATGTTACAGGTAGTTTAAAGACATTGCTACACGCTACCCCATAGCTACTCATGTAAACAACACACAATACAAGTGGAAAGTAGACAAATAAAACTTTCTTTTTTTCTTTTTTTGGTGGGGGGGGGGGGGGAAGGGGGCGGGGGTCATCAGTCTTCTGACTGATCTGTTGTGACCTGCCATGAATTCCTCTCCTGTGTCAACCTCTTCATTTCAGAGTAGCAAGTAGCACTTGCAATCTAGGTCCTCAATTATTTGCTGGATGTGTTCCAGTGAATCGTGTCACTGATACCCTTTTATCTAGAATTTTAATTCCACTACTACACGTCTCCTTTATTTCCATCATTGCTTCTTCGATGTACAGACTGAACAGTAGGGGTGAAAGACTACATCGGTGCCTTACACTTTTTTAGTCCGAGCATTTCGTTCTTGGTCGTCCACTATTATTATTCCCTGTTGGCTCTTGCACACACTACCCACCTCTCCCTATAGCCTACCCCTCTTTTCTCAAAATTTCGAGCATCTTGCACCATTTTACATTGTCGAACGCTTTTCCCAGGTCGACAAATCCTATGAACGTGCCTTGATTTTTCTTTAGTCTTGCTTCAATTATCAATCGCAACGTCAGAATGGCTCTCGGGTGAAGTTACCTTTTCAAAAGTCAAAGTGATTGCCAATTTTCTTTTCCATTCTTCTGTATATTATTCTTGTAAACAACTTGGATCCATGAGCTGTTAAGCTGACTGTGCGATAATTTTCGCACTTGTCAGATTTAGCTGTTTCGAAATTGTGTGGGTGATATTTTCTGAAAGGCAGATGGTATGTCGCCAGACTCATACATTCTACACACCAACGTGAATAGCCATTTTGTTGCCACTTCCCTCAAGTATTTTTGAAATTCTGATGAAATGTCATCTATCCCTTCTGCCTTATTTGATTTTAAGTCGTCCAAAGCTGTTTTAGATCCTGATTGTAGTACTGAATCCTCTATCTCTTCTAAATCGACTCCTGTATCTTCTTCTACCAAATCAGACAAATCTTCCTCTCACAGGTGCTTTCTATGTATTCTTTCCTCCTTATTTAACAGTGGAATTCCTGTTGCACTCTTAGTGTTACCACCTTTGCTTTTAATGTCACCGAAGATTATTTTGACTTTCCTGTATGCCGAGTCTGTCCTACTGACAAACATTTCTGTTTAGATTTCCCCACATTTTTCACGCAGCGGTTTCGTCTTTGCTTTCCTGCAATTCCTGTTTATATCTATCCTCAGTGACTTGTGTTTCTGCATTCCTGAGTTTCCCGAAACATTTCTGTACTTCCTCCTTTCATCGATCAACTGAAGTATATCTTCTGTTACCTATGGTTTCTTCGCAGCTACCTTCTTTGTACCTCTTTTTTCTTTCCAGCTTCTGTGATGGTCCATTTTGGAGATGTCCATTCCTGTACAACTGTACTGCCTACTGAGCTATTTCTTATTGCTGTACCTATACTCGTACAGAACTTCAAGCGTACATGGTAATTCCTCACTGCTTCCGTATCCCACTTCTTTTCGAATTGATTCTTTCTGACTAATGTCATAAACTTCAGCCTACTCTTCAGCACTACTATAATGTGGTCTGAATCTATATCTGCTTCTGCGCACGCCTTACAATCCAGTATCTGATTTCGTAGTCTCTGTCTGACCCTGATGTAATCTGACGGGAATCTTCCCGTATCAGCCGACCCCTTCCAAGTACTCTTTCCTAGGAGAAAAAGTTCTCAGCCAAGATCGCAATAAAACACTGTATTATGGATAATCGGTTACGGTAAACTATGTTACCATCATCAGATCCTCGTACAGGTTATTATATACAGTAGTTTACAGAAACCGGTTATCCACAATACAGTGTTTTATTGCGATCTTGGCTAAGAAGTTTCTCTTCTCCTATTGAAGTAAATACAAGTCGCCCCTTCATACTCAGTATGAGTAAACTAATAAATAAAACTCTATCGGCAAGTAAATGAGACCAGAGAGTTACATATGTAAATGCACCATGGAAATTGGGTAAAACGTGAATAAAAAGCGCTGAAACAGACCGCCGCCTCACATACTGTTGTTACGGGCCTCTGGGGGAAGAGCAAGCACAAAAATGTGCTATCTTGTTATGGAATAACATGCATTGTTGATCCACATTTCTTTCCGTAAACGTTTTTGTGTAAGTACATGAACTGTATCAACTCTAACGATATGCCCACTGCGAGTTAGAACGAAAGGCAAGGCAGGTCAGGGATATACTTTCGCTTGTCAACGACACGGAATTGTGGTTGGCAGCGAGTAATGATAACGGGCTCACCACCATTCGTCAGCGGGAGCGAATCACTGAATTTTACGAATGTCGGGGACTCTTGAGTATTTCGCAGTAAACTCACGTGAGGTTATTGATATTGGTTTGGAGTTAGATACTGGTATGTTTTACTTCACAGTGCGGGAAGTTTCAATCGGTTCCATTTAGAGATGCTATGCAGTAGTTTACTCTGCGATTACATTTTTCTTTGAATTTATTAAATTTATACGTGCAGCATGCGGTTTTTTGAGATAGCCGTTGTCCGTGATGAGGCGTGCCCATGTGCGTCTAAAGAACAATGAGTTATTACCCTGTAAATTGTTTCATTTATAAATTAAATGCGTACTGGTTCGTTAAACTTTAAGAGATCTTTTTTTCCGGGATTCGCGTGATTTTAATGTGTCAAATCTTGCTTTTGTCTGTAACCACACCACGCAGCACCGTAACTAGTAGAAGTCTATTCTGTACTAATTCCATGAGAGCACCATCGCCTTCAGCGATCGAAATTAGCTATTTCACCACCCTCCTTTTGGGAATATTTTGTGCTAGTTGAGGCGTTTACTTCGAATGTCAAAAATAGAAATGGCGATCAGACGCTGCCACGCGTCCCCTGTCTTGTATCCAATGAGTAGTACCGAATTCAGTGTTGTTATAGGTGCAATTACGAGCAGAATCAGTACCCACATATCTACATCTACATCTATACTCCGCGAGCCACCTTACGGTGTGTGGCGGAGGGTACTTATTGTACCACTATCTGATCCCCCCTTCCCTGTTCCATTCACGAATTGTGCGTGGGAAGAACGACTGCTTGTAAGTCTCCGTATTTGCTCTAATTTCTCGGATCTTTTCGTTGTGATCATTACGCGAGATATATGTGGGCGGTAGTAATATGTTGCCCATCTCTTCCCGGAATGTGCTCTCTCGTAATTTCGATAATAAACCTCTCCGTATTGCGTAACGCCTTTCTTGAAGTGTCCGCCACTGGAGCTTGTTCAGCATCTCCGTAACGCTCTCGCGCTGACTAAATGTCCCCATGACGAATCGCGCTGCTTTTCGCTGGATCATGTCTATCTCTTCTATTAATCCAACCTGGTAAGGGTCCCATACTGATGAGCAATACTCAAGAATCGGACGAACAAGCGTTTTGTAAGCTACTTCTTTCGTCGATGAGTCACATTTTCTTAGAATTCTTCCTATGAATCTCAACCTGGCGCCTGCTTTTCCCACTATTTGTTTTATGTGATCATTCCACTTCAGATCGCTCCGGATAGTAACTCCTAAGTATTTTACGGTCGTTACCGCTTCCAATGATTTACCACCTATGGCATAATCGTACTGGAATGGATTTCTGCCCCTATGTATGCGCATTATATTACATTTATCTACGTTTAGGGAAAACTGCCAGCTGTCGCACCATGCATTAATCCTCTGCAGGTCTTCCTGGAGTACGTACGAGTCTTCTGATGTTGCTACTTTCTTGTAGACAACCGTGTCATCTGCAAATAGCCTCACGGAGCTACCGATGTTGTCAACTAAGTCATTTATGTATATTGTAAACAATAAAGGTCCTATCACGCTTCCTTGCGGTACTCCCGAAATTACCTCTACATCTGCAGATTTTGAACCGTTAAGAATGACATGTTGAGTTCTTTCTTCTAGGAAATCCTGAATCCAATCACAAACCTGGTCCGATATTCCGTAAGCTCGTATTTTTTCCATTAAACGTAAGTGCGGAACCGTATCAAATGCCTTCCTGAAGTCCAGGAATACGGCATCAATCTGCTCGCCAGTGTCTACGGCACTGTGAATTTCTTGGGCAAATAGGGCGAGCTGAGTTTCACATGATCTCTGTTTGCGGAATCCATGTTGGTTATGATGAAGGAGATTTGTATTATCTAAGAACGTCATAATACGAGAACACAAAACATGTTCCATTATTCTACAACAGATTGACGTAAGCGAAATAGGCCTATAATTATTCGCATCTGATTTATGACCCTTCTTGAAAATGGGAACGACCTGCGCTTTCTTCCAGTCGCTAGGTACTTTACGTTCTTCCAGCGATCTACGATAAATTGCTGATAGAAAGGGGGCAAGTTCTTTAGCATAATCACTGTAGAATCTTAAGGGTATCTCGTCTGGTCCGGATGCTTTTCCGCTACTAAGTGATAGCAGTTGTTTTTCAATTCCGATATCGTTTATTTCAATATTTTCCATTTTGGCGTCCGTGCGACGGCTGAAGTCAGGGACCGTGTTACGATTTTCCGCAGTGAAACAGTTTCGGAACACTGAATTCAGTATTTCTGCCTTTCTTCGGTCGTCCTCTGTTTCGGTGCCATCGTGGTCAACGAGTGACTGAATAGGGGATTTAGATCCGCTTACCGATTTTACATATGACCAAAACTTTTTAGGGTTCTTGTTTAGATTGTTTGCCAATGTTGTATGTTCGAATTCGTTGAATGCTTCTCTCATTGCTCTCTTTACGCTCTTTTTCGCTTCGTTCAGCTTTTCCTTATCAGCTATGATTCGACTACTCTTAAACCTATGATGAAGCTTTCTTTGTTTCCGTAGTACCTTTCGTACATGATTGTTATACCACGGTGGATCTTTCCCCTCGCTTTGGACCTTAGTCGGTACGAACTTATCTAAGGCGTACTGGACGATGTTTCTGAATTTTTTCCATTTTTGTTCCACATCCTCTTCCTCAGAAATGAACGTTTGATGGTGGTCACTCAGATATTCTGCGATTTGTGCCCTATCACTCTTGTTAAGCAAATATATTTTCCTTCCTTTCTTGGCATTTCTTATTACACTTGTAGTCATTGATGCAACCACTGACTTATGATCACTGATACCCTCTTCTACATTCACGGAGTCGAAAAGTTCCGGTCTATTTGTTGCTATGAGGTCTAAAACGTTAGCTTCACGAGTTGGTTCTCTAACTATCTGCTCGAAGTAATTCTCGGACAAGGCAGTCAGGATAATGTCACAAGAGTCTCTGTCCCTGGCTCCAGTTCTGATTGTGTGACTATCCCATTCTATACCTGGTAGATTGAAGTCTCCCCCTATTACAATAGTATGATCACGAAACTTCTTCACGACGTTCTGCAGGTTCTCTCTGAGGCGCTCAACTACTACGGTTGCTGATGCAGGTGGTCTATAGAAGCATCCGACTATCATATCTGACCCACCTTTGATACTTAGCTTAACCCAGATTATTTCACATTCGCATTCGCTAATAACTTCACTGGATATTATTGAATTCTTTACTGCTATAAATACTCCTCCACCATTGGCGTTTATCCTATCCTTGCGGTATATATTCCATTCTGTGTCTAGGATTTCGTTACTGTTCACTTCCGGTTTTAACCAACTTTCCGTTCCTAATACTATATGCGCACTATTTCCTTCAATAAGAGATACTAATTCAGGAACCTTGCCCTGGATACTCCTGCAGTTTACCAATATTACGTTAACTTTTCCTGTTTTTGGTCTCTGAGGACGGACGTTCTTTATCAACGATGATAATGTCCTCTCTGGTAAGCCGTCAGGTATTTTATCGTTTCGCCCAAGGGGGGGTCCCTCTAACCTAAAAAACCCCCGTGTGCACGCCACACGTACTCTGCTACCCTAGTAGCTGCTTCCGGTGTGTAGTGCACGCCTGACCTGTCTAGGGGGGCCCTACAGTTCTCCACCCAATAACGGAGGTCGATGAATTTGCAACCATTATAGTCGCAGAGTCGTCTGAGCCTCTGGTTTAGACCCTCCACACGGCTCCAAACCAGAGGACCGCGATCGACTCTGGGCACTATGCTGCAGATATTAAGCTCAGCTTGCACTCCGCGTGCGATGCTGGTTGTCTTCACCTAATCAGCCAGCCGCCGGAAGGAACCAAGGATGGCCTCAGAACCCAAGCGGCAGGCGTCATTCGTTCCGACATGTGCTACTATCTGCAGCCGGTCACACCCAGTGCGTTCAATAGCTGCCGGAAGGGCCTCCTCCACATTACGGACGAGACCCCCCGGCAAGCACACCGAGTGCACACTGGCATTCTTCCCCGACCTACCCGCTATTTTCCTGAGGGGCTCCATAACCCGCCTAACGTTGGAGCTCCCTATAACTAATAGGCCTGCCCTCTGTGACTGTTGGGACCTTGCCGGAGAATCGGCCACTGGCCCAACAGGCGAGGCATCCTGTGGTGGCTCGGAAACGATGTCATCACCACTAGGAAGCACCCCGTACCTGTTGGAAAGGGGTAAGGCAGCTGCCACGCGGCCAGATCCCACCTTCGCCTTTCGGCCAGGCACGCGAGAGCCCACCACTGTCCGCCATTCACCCTGGAGTGATGGCTGACCGGTAAGATGCTCACTGCCGGAAGACGCAGCGACATCAGGGGTTCCATGTGATTCCAAGGCCACCGAAGTAGGCATAGGTCTCACCACAGTTGCCCCAACGCCACTACGAGCCGACGCCTGCGCCTCGAGCTCGATGAGCCTAACAGACAAAGCCTCCACCTGCCCCCGAAGAGTGGCCAATTCTCCTTGCGTCCGCTCACAACAACCACAGTCCCTACACATGACTATGTTTACCCTACCCTATACGGTGACAAATTCCCAAGATAATCTTCTGATGAGCTACTCTGATAATCAAGAAACACTCACTGAAATACGAGACGCGAAAACTACGCTAGGTTTTCCCAGAAAAACTATTTAAAAGCTAAGCGCAGCAAATAAGTACAAAAACGCTTTATACAAACAGTACTGTGCTGCTGCTGGTGCTCTCGCTCTCGCTGTCACAAGACAACTGCTGATTCAAGTGACTAGTGGCTAACGGCCGCGAAACAAACAAATGACGGTTTTAGGGCGCTTTCTGTTCTAAACGATCAAGAAAACACTAAGAAATCTAACACGAAAACTACGTAAAGTTTTATCAAGAACTGTTAGTTACTATGCAGAGCAGATAAACACAAATAGAATCCCTTCCTTAGTGGAAGGTCGTAAACAAAATGCAAAATAAACGCTTTATACAAACAGTACTGTGCTGCTGCTGGTGCTCTCGCTCTCGCTGTCACAAGACAACTGCTGATTCAAGTGACTAGTGGCTAACGGCCGCGAAACAAACAAATGACGGTTTTAGGGCGCTTTCTGTTCTAAACGATCAAGAAAACACTAAGAAATCTAACACGAAAACTACGTAAAGTTTTATCAAGAACTGTTAGTTACTATGCAGAGCAGATAAACACAAATAGAATCCCTTCCTTAGTGGAAGGTCGTAAACAAAATGCAAAATAAACGCTTTATACAAACAGTACTGTGCTGCTGCTGGTGCTCTCGCTCTCGCTGTCACAAGACATATCATGAATTTTTCCTCATCTTGCCTTTACAGAATTTCTTGTGCTTCTCACCATTACGGCATCTGACCATGAATATGTCCGTGCTCCACCTGCTTTGACATCAGTGGGTTTGTTTATAGGAGTTGAGCACCTACAGAATCCCAGCACTTACATTTTTGAGGTCCAGCACGCTGATGTACATGAGTTAGTGCGAATCATTTCCATTCTCTTTGTTCCATACCATCCTCCATGTGTGCCGCATAAATGAAGCAAAGTAAAACAGCAATAGCACTGCTCTCTGCATGAACTTGTTTTATTAACAGTTTTAGGAGACAACCTGATTAAGATTGTGTCATTATTTGTGTTATCAGTGTGTTCACATGACTAAAATGTTTCCATCCTATCCAAAGCCTCATGGCAACCGCAATTTCTTGTAAATTGTCATTCTTTGCAGTTATCGATCCCCATTTCTTACTGACACCACGTACGTACACACAGTTCATCCCTTATCGTGTCCGCCCCGATAGGTGAGTGGTCGGTGTGACGGATTGCCGTCCTACGGGACCAGGTTCGATTCCCGGCTGGGTCGGGGATTTTCGCATTTCAGGGACTGTGCGTCGCGTTGTCTTCATCATCATTTCATCCCCATCTGGCGCGCAGGCCTCCCAATGTGGCGTCGAATGTAATTAGACCTGCACCAAGGAGACCAGACCTGCCAAACGCTCATTTCGATTTCTATCCCTTATCATGCATTTAACCTTCTCCAAAGACGTGATGAATATTTCAAAAAAGGAATTGTCATTAACAGCCGCAATCTGTGTTAGGTCACTACATACGTTACCATCTTCCAACAAGCTCGGAGATTATTAGTAAGGTTATCCGTTGCACTCAAGATTCATGGTAATGGCATTAGTAGGTCGATTTAACTGTACTATATACTGAGGCGCCAGAAGTTTCGGATACCTCCTAATATTGTGTCGGACCTTGTTAACTTCTTTTTCCCGGCGTAGTGCAGCACCTCGACGTGACATGGACCCAGTAAGTCGTTAGACGTCCCCTGCATGATCACTGAGCCATGTTGCCTCTGGGTGGCCAAACGATTCGCTCAGATTGTCCAGAATGTTCCTGAAACTAGTCGCAAACAACTGTGACCCTTTGACAAGCCGCTTTGCTATCCATAAAAATTCCATCGTTGTTTTGGGAAGATGAAGGCGATGAACTGCTGCAAATGGTGTCTAACTAGCCGAACATAATTTCCAGTCAATGACTGGTTCAGTTGGACCAGAGGACCCAGTCTACTCCATGTAAAGACAGCCCACATCAACTTGAACAGTATCTTATTGACAACTTCTGTTCGTGGCTTCGTGGGGTCTGTACCACATTCAAACACTACCGTCAACTCCTATCAACTAAAATCCGGACTCATCTGACCGGGCCACGGTCTCCTCTCTTCTAGCGTCCAAGCGATGTAGTCACGAGCTGCAAATGATGACGTGTTGTTAGCAAAGGTCGTCTACTGACACAGCCTACTAACACCAGATTTCGCCATTGGTGTCCTAACGGATACGTTCTTCATACGTCCCACATTTACTTTTGCATTTTCTTCTCTCAGTTTTACTTGTCTGTTAGCACTGACCATTATACTCGCGGTCGTTAAGTGAACGCCTTCGACCATTGCGTTGTCCGTGCTGAGAGGTAATGCCTGAAATTTTATGTTTCGGAGCCCTCTTGGGACTCAATCTCGAAATATTGGATTCCCTAACGATAACCGAAATGGAATGTCCTATGCGCGTGGTTCCAACTACCATTCCGCGTTCAGAGTCTATTAATCCCTGTCGTGCGGTCATAATCACATCGGAAACCTTTTCACATGATTCCCCTGAGTAGAAATGACAGCTCCGTCAATGCTCTGCCCTTGTGTACGCGATACTACTGCCATATGTACACGTGCATATTGCTGTTCCTTGTCTTTTGTCACCCCAGTATACAGGGTGGTCCATTGATAGAGATCGGGCCAAATATCTCAGGCCGGCTGGGGTGGCCGAGCGGTTCTAGGCGCTACAGTCTGGAACCGGGCGACCGCTGCGGTCGCAGGTCCGAATCCTGCCTCGGGATTGGATGTGTGTGATGTCCTTAGGTTAGTTAGGTTTAAGTAGTTCTATGTTCTAGGGGACTGATGACGTTAGAAATTAAGTCCCATAGTGCTCAGAGCCAAGCCAAATATCTCACGAAATAAGCATCAGACGAAAAAGCAACAAAGAACGAAACTCTTCTAGCTTGAAGGGGGAAACCAGATGGCGCTATGGATGGCCCGCTAAATGGCACTGCCATAGGTCAAACGGATATCAACTGCGTTTTTTCAAATAGGAACCCCAATTTTTATTGCATATTCGTGTAGTCGTAAAGAAATATGAGTGTTTTAGTTGGACCACTTTTTTCTCTTTTTAATAGACGGCGCCGTAATAATCACAAACGTATAATTAAATGGTATCACGTAACATTCCGCCAGTGCGGACGGTATTTGCTTCGTGATACATTACCCGTGTTAAAATGGACCTTTTACCAATTGCGGAAAAGGTCGATGTCGTGTTGATGTATAGCTATTGTGATCAAAATGCCCAACGGGCGTGTGCTATGTATGCTGCTCAGTATGCTGGACGACATAATCCAAGTGTCCGGACCGTTCTCCGGATAGTTACGTTATTTAAGGAAACAGGAAGTGTTCAGCCACATGTGAAACGTCAACCACGACCTGCAACTAATGATGATGCCCAAGCAGGTATTTTAGCTGGTGTCGCGGCTAATCCGCACATCAGTAGCAGACAAATTGCGCGAGAATCGCGAATCTCAAAACGTCGGTGTTGAGAATTCTACAAAAACATCGATTGCACCCGTATCATATTTGTATGCACCAGGAATTGCATGGCGACGACTGTAAACGTCGTGTACAGTTCTGCTAATGGCCACAACACACAATTACGGGACGATGACAGATTTTTTGCACGCCTACTATTTAGCAACGAAGCGTCATTCGCCAACAGCGGTAACGTAAACCGGCATAATATGCACTATTGGGCAACGGAAAATCCACGATGGCTGCTACAAGTGGAACGTCAGCGACCTTGGCGGGTTAATGTATGGTGCGGCACTATAGTAGGAAGGATAATTGGCCCTCATTTTATCGATGGCAATCTAAATGGTGCAATGTGTGCTTATTTCCTGTGTAATGTTCTACCGATGTTACTACAAGATGTTTCACTGCGTGACAGCAAGGCGATATACATGATGAATGTCCGGCACATAACTCGCGTGCGGATGAAGCGGTATTTAATAGCATATTTCATGACAGGTGGATTGTTCGTCGAAGCACCATACCGTGGCCCGCACGTTCACCAGGGGAAAGTTGAAGGATATTTGCTATCGTGATCCAACGACAATGCCTCACAACATGCGTAAGCGCATTGTCAGTGCATGTGCGAACATTACGGAAGGCGAACTACTCGCTGTTGAGAGGAATGTCGTTACACACATTGCCAAATGCATTGAAGTTGACGGACTTCATTTTGAGCATTCATGGCATTAATGTGGTATTTACAAGTAATCACTCTGTAACAGTATGCGTTCTCAGGAATGATAACTTCACAAAGGTACATTTATCACATTGGAACAACCGAAATATAATGTTCAAACGTACCTACTTTCAGTATTTTAATTTAAAACCTACCTGTTACCAACTGTTCGTCTAAAATTGTGAGCCATATGTTTATTACAGTGCCATCTATCACAAAGCGAAAAAAGTGATCCAACTAAAACATTCATATTTCTTTACCTACTACACGGATATGTAATAAGAAATTGGGGTTCTTATTCAATAAACGCAGTTGACATCCGTTTGATTTATGGCAGCGCCATCTAGCGGGCCAACCACAGCACCATCTGGTTTTCCCCTTCAAGAGAGACGAGTGTCGTTCTTTGTAGTTTCTTCGTGTGATGCTTATTTCGCGAGATACTGGCCCGGTCACTATCGATGAACCACCCTATATATTCAGCCCATTTATAGACTCATGTCTCTGGCAAGTCTAGCAGCACGTAACATGAAATGAATGTAAATTTTGTTTAAAAAATCGCGCTTAATCTGGCACCCCATTTTAGGCGTCCTTATTACGACTACAAATAATTTTACAACTAAAAGCACCCCCTTTTCACGGTGTTGCACCAGACACCTGCCCCCTTCGTCTCCGGTTTCTCAGAAGTGGACACGTGTCGCCGCGCTGAATGGTTTCCTCCGCCTTGCCTTAACAGGAGCTGCGCTGGTCTGGCGAGCAGTTAATTAACACATGTGTTAGCGGAGCGGAGCTCAGGACTGATGGTGGCAATTAGCAGCAGGACGCTGCTGCGCCAGGTGCACTCGGCACGCGACATACGCCTACTCGGAGAGACAGCACTCCACGGCACTGGGGGGTCCGCGCCTCCGTTAAGCAACTTCGCCTCGAATGACGTCACAAGCGCCAAACGGGTCCTCTCCATCGCTAGCACATTGCTGTTCGCTGCCTGTATGTCGCATCTCACTGCCAGCAGGAAGCCTAATTACTTTTAGGCTAGGTTCACATGACTGAAATCTGAAGAGTGTTTTCTAATCTGACATTAAACTTAGAACCGCTCATATGTGCGCTTTGACGCAACTTTTACGCAAAAATGCTTCAGAAACAAATGAGAGTTGATGTGCCGTTACAAAAATAGCGGCCGTGTGCCGTTCCTTAACCGCACGTTCCGGCGTGACCTGACGTTTTCTCTGTGTATGTCTATTTTTTTGTTTTTGTTTTGTTTGAAGTTGGGAAAAATGAGTGACACATAAGGCGAGAATATTGAAAATGAGCTACTACGTAACTGACGAAGTAGAAAATACCAGAATTTAGGAACACAGCGTCGGCATTGCATAAAAAGAAATTCTGAGATGGTGATATTGGAAAGAATGGGTATTGGACGATGTAGTACATCTGCAGCAACATCGTGCATCGCAAACCATCTAGCGCTGTTGGACTGATACCACTAGTTGATGCTCCCCTCTCTGTTCAATTTTTGAATGCCATGTGTGAAAAATGTTAGTCGGTAAGCCTCTCTCGTCATTTCGCGAGATGTGTATAGGAACTAGTAATACGCTGTAAACTTCCCGGAAAGTAGTACTAGTTGTTGTTGTTGTTGTGGTCTTCAGTCCAGAGACTGGTTTGATGCAGCTCTCCATGCTACTCTATCCTGTGCAAGGTTCTTCATCTCCCAGTACCTACTGCAACCTACATCCTTCTGAATCTGTTTAGTGTATTCATCTCTTAGTCTCCCTCTACGATTTTTACCCTCCACGCTGCCCTCCAATACTAAATTGGTGATCCCTTGATGCCACACTACCTTAGGGTCTTCCGGAAATTACATTTACATGTGTCGATTTTGTTCCGTTAAGATCGACGTGTTGATTTCAGTCTGCTACGAAGTTTCGAATGCAGTCACAAGTCTGGTCCGATAATAGGAAAGCCCGTATTTTTTAAACTAAATGTCAATGCGGGAAAGTGTTAAATGCCTTCCTGAAGTCAAGGAACACGGCGTTAACCTGAGCGCCGTTGTCTGCAGTGATATGGATCTCATGGAGGAATAGAATGAGCTGTTTCACAAGTTCTCTGTTTTCGAAATCCATGTTGACTTTTGTAGAGGCTATTTCCGTTCTCGAAAAAAGGCCTTAATGGCTGAGCATAAAACATGTTCCAAAATTCTTAATAAGATTGACGTCATCGATATAGGCCCATAATTGTGTCCATCTGTACTGCGTAGGTACCTTCCGTTGCTCCAGCGATCTACGATAAAATGTTGCCTACAAAGGGAGCAAGTTCTTTTGCATAACCTTTGTAAATCCTTATAGGTATCTCATCCGATCAGCAGCTTTCCAACACAACTGTTACACCATAGTGAGAGTTCCCCAATCCTTAAGACCCTGTTCGGGACGTACTTTTCTAAGGCCTAATGGACTATGATTTTGATTTTTCTGCATTTGTGCCCTACATCTCCGTCCTCAGAACTGAATATTTGATGCTGCCTACTCAGATACTCTGCAACTTGTATACTGACACTTTTCCCAAGCAAAAATATTTTCCCAACTTTCATAAATTCCTTTTAAAACTCATAGTCACAGCATGCTCCACATATTAAACACTATACCAGAAGTACACTCAACATACCAACGTGCTAAGTTAGCCGACAATTACCTTTTTTTTCCGTAAGTCAGCGTCATTCCACCGCAGGGTCTCGTTAAGTTTTCTGTCAGCCCAAATACTTCATCACGTACGCTCGCGTAAGGAAATGCCATATCGCGGTTTTCTGCCAAACGCCATTGTTTCGATAGATCCAAAGATTCTTCCCTTTAGTTTTTGATATAGAATGTAATCTCTGAAAATTTTTGTATAACCACGAATGAATAACCAGGTAAAATGGTATGAGAATCACATAGCGGCAACAACATTACAGAAGAAAATGCATTTAAGTCAAATATAAGGAACTTTAACGTACCATATTTTGTATCCGATACGTTTACTATAGATAGCTCCGACACAATGAGACATTGATACATTTCAATCCATTTCTCTTCACATGGTGTTAGCATCACAATGTCTTAATTTCATCCAGGTAACTCTGCATACTTGAAGACTTCTCAGATACCATCGATTTTCCTGTTTTATATGAATAGTATAGCCTCCGCCACTTATTATTTACTGACAAGGTATCTTACACCGAAGCAGACTGCACATGGTAACCGCAGGAACTAACGCCCTCTATCACTCGTCAACTGAATCCTTTGGAAATTCGATCACCTGTTATTATGCGTCCTCGCGCGTTCTTCTGAACAAGTGCCATAAACCGATTTTCCAGAAACTTCGTTCAGTGGAAGACAAGCCAAAATAAGTGAAAACGTGTCTTGGCTTATGCACAGATATCCGACCGTTTCTGAAAAAACGAGTGTCGAAGTTATTACGTAATTTAGATGCCTTCTGAGTGGACAAGAAGCGCAGTCCAGCTGTTGGCATAGTGGTTAGCGTCGTGGAATCTAACTTTTTGTGATCTGTGTTCAAATCCCGATTACTATCTTCATTTATTTTTTCTTCATTTTTTACTCTTGTCTGTACAAGGTTGGTATATGAATTCTTTTTATCACCTGGTGGTAAAAGGGCGTTATTTTAATCGCAAAATTGTAACTAGATTTCTCTATAAGTGTCACATGTTTCTTATATTTTGTGTTTATGGTGTTTTCAATAGTTACTACTTTTCAGATTCTCGTATTTCATTCTTACGTCAATTCCTAACACTTATATTAATTCTAATGTTCATTCTTCAGGAAGATTTTGTGCATTATCTACGATGACATTATCTACGATGACGCCCACCGTAGAAACATTCCCAACGTAAAAATTACGAAGACCACGAGCATCAAGTGGAGACAGATTTGCCACAGTGTCAGAAACGTCTTTAAGGTTTCTGAAGATTTCACGTGTCAACAATAATTTTGCGGCAAACCACTCATAACAGATAATTTTTCCGAAACCTGGTGCTTGCAATTGATTATCAATCAAGATACCTACAATAATATCACCGAAAAGAATTTAGAATAATTTTAACATTCATGTATTTTTTTTTAATTTACTCACCGGAAACAATTAGTGGACGAATAAGGACAACGTTATTTCAGTATACATTGGAGGGCATTCATGTAGTAATCTTCTACAGACGTGCATAGATAAATGAAAAATGAATATAAAAATAATAAAGTTTCGAACACAGGGCGCAAAAGTGTGAACTCACTGCTCTTGCTTCAGTGCCTCCACATTGGATGATGTGTTTACTCACTAAAAGGCACATGAAGTACCTTGAAAACTTTGACGGTCGTTTTGTCAGGAATAATCGAATGTCTGTCGAAAAGCTGTGACACGTGTTCACTCATTTTTATCCCTCTTCCACTCAACGACGTTTGTGGGAAATCGAGTTATGGCACTTACCGTGTTCTCCTCGTTAGCTTATTACACTTCAGCATCTCTGCTGGCACATCGCTGCAGCTGGTTGCGTAATCATCTTGCTTCTCCTTGGGAGCCCATCCCTTGCGACTGTTCACATCAGTTACTCAGTTTATTGCTTGCAGTGTATGAAGCAGAAGGGATTTTTCTGCATAGTCCGGCGACAATAATAGTTCTTTTGTTCATTCACACCAAAATTGTGGTTATTGAAAAGGAGAAAGGAAAAGAGGCGTAGGTGTACACTTTGAATGTAAAATTTCTACACTTTATATTCTCCCACCAATTCTAATGACAGCTCAAAAATTTTCCAGAGCAGCTTTAAGATTCCATACGTTAGTCAGCATAACTGGAACCCTTTGTCGTCCATTTATCTATCTGTCCGTCTGGCTATTAAAACCCATTTTTCTCAACAACGGGTTGCCTCATCAAGTAGAAAATTATGCACGCACTAAGGTGTATAGTCCCTTGACGATATAATAAATGTAGGCTACTGAGTCAATGTAATCAAAAGATACGGCCATTTATGTTACATAATTTTATGCGTGCTAACTCACTCATTGAAACCCATAGGGATCTTCCCGATGACCTAGAATCATAAAATTTGGCAAGAAGCAAGGTTTCAGAGTAGAAGTAAACGAAAAACTACGAAAAGTGTTAACTCGTAATAATATTATATGAGGAAAATTATATCTTTTGTCATTTGTTTTCCGACTTCAAAGTTAAAATTAAAACATTCTCGAAAGTCTTAGAATTCCCGGAACCGGTATCTTGCCAGTATCACTGTCGATAACAAGGAAAAATCGACGAGAGTCTCAATTCCTGGGATGGATGGAGACTTTCTCGCAACTGGCCAATTCTATCAGACAAACACGAATGTAGCGGCAATTTTTTCCGTTTATTTTCCGTATTAGTGAACCAGAGTAGTTAACGACATGAACATTTGACTCAGTAACATTAATTTACTGTTAGTCCAAGAGAGATTCGTTGTTTTACTCATTCTAAGGAAATATTAATTCAGAGTTTGTCCGCATCTACTACATTTTTACACCTGATTTTCTTGCCCATATTGTACAGAGAAACATAAAACGATAAAAAACGTAGAACGGGTCTGAAGATGGTCAGTGCTGACTGAAACCGGTCATCGTCGAAGGACTGTATATTGTGATCAAAGACAGGAATAAAAAAAAATTGCCGGCCGAGGTGGCCGAACGGTTCTAGGCGCTACAGTCTGGAACCGCGTGACGGCTACGGTCGCAGGTTCGAATCCTGCCTCGGACATGAATGTGTGTGATGTCCTTAGTTTAGTTAGGTTTAATTAGTTCTAAGTTCTGGGGTACTGATGACCTCAGAAGTTAAGTCCCATAGTGCTCAGAGCCATTTGAAAAAAACATTTCACAGTACCTATATCACTGTTTGTATTCGCGACTATGTCGCAACTTGTGAAACAGAGGTATTAATTTCCAAAAATTACACCTAACCTACCCCATTATGGAGAGGTTGTGATGATCAGTATGCCTCTGGTCACATATAGCTTTGCGTCCTAAAATTTCTGAAATAACTGGCTACTTAAAATGGTCACTTAGTTTCCATTCTAGAAATTACGATCTCACAACAAACTTTACCTTCTGTGCAAGACGGTTTCTTTGTTAGGAGACCAGTCAACAGCAGTTACATAGAGATTGCTTATAAAACGCGTGTGCGACCAATCCTACAGTATTGTTCAAGTGTGTGTGATCCGTACAAAATAGGATTATCAGCAGCCATTGATCACATTCAGAGAGTGGCAAATAGTTGTCCTGAATAATTCAGGAAGAAAATTTTAGTGACTGGGAAATTATATGATAGAGTCCCACAGCGTGCAATGTTGGGTCCACTCCTATTCCTTATGTATTTAAATGACCATCCACTCGACATGCAACAAGCAAAATTATCACTTTTTCCAGAGGATACTAGTATTACAATAAATGCCATTAGAGAAAAAACCACAGATGGGTTGGTAAATGATATTTTCCAAAAAAAAAGTTAAGTGATTCTCTTAAAATGAACTCCCCTAACTTTCGAAAAAACACTACATTCACTTCTGTTCAACAAATAGTCTTACCAACAACTGATGTAGTATCTGATCAGGAGTCAGGCCAGAATGCTTCTAATTTTTTGGGGCATGTATTGATGAAAACTGTAACTGGAAGAAGCACTTTACCGAACTTCTCAAAAAATTAAGGTCAGCTACTTTTGGCCTTCGCAGCTGCTAATCTTGGAAAGAAATGTCCCAGTCTACTTATATCTTTGCATGTTTCCATTCAATATTTTCTTACGGAATAGTTGTGTGTGGTGACTTATCATTTAAAAAGAAAGTACTGATTACAAAAAAGAGATCAGTGAGAATAATATGGAGTGTTCACCCACGGAAGTGACGACGTAGGTACCTCTTCAAGGTGCGAGGCATTTTAACTGTTCCGACACAGTACCTACATTAGCTAATGAAATTCGTCACAAGTAATTCGTCACAATTCTAGAAGAACAGTGTCGTATAATATCTGCAACACTAATTACCCATTGTTAAGGCTCTCATTGGCTGAGAAAGACGTTTAAGAAGCAGCAATAAGAACTTTGATCACTTGGCCTGTTGCGTAAAGTGTCTGACAGGTAGCGAAACGTATTTTAAAATTAGGTCTCCTGGACAATTCCTTCTATTCCATTCATTAATTTTTACTTAAATAGTGGTAGCCAGCAAAAAAGAAACTAAGTGTGGTTGCATGAGTAGGACTGAAAAGAATAATGTGCTCATTCGTGTTAACACTAATCATGTATATACATCCTGTAAACTGACTCATTACGCATCATTTCGATTAAAGAATCGTTTAAATGATCGATGCAACATGTAACTAAGTAACTGAACGACTGGTGAATTTGTGGTAAGGTCTTATGGGACGAAAATGCTAAGGCCATCGGTCCCTAACCTTACACACTATTTAATGTAATTTAAACTAGCTTACGCTAAGGACGACACACACACACACAAACACACACACACACACACACACACACACACACACACGTGCCCGAGGGAGGACTCGAACCTCCGACAGGAGGAAGCCGCGCGGACCGTGACAAAACGCCTAAGACCTCTCGGATACCCCGCGCTGCTAACTGAACCACTGGTGCTATGTTGGTTTGTTCCACGAAAGATGGAGATAGAGACGAACGGTGTACGAGAAAATTTGTAAACGAGGTGTAGCTCTCTAAACAACGGCGTTATTAGAGAGATTTTGAAGCAGCAAATCACAGCTCAAGTTAAAGGAGTGTCGGTCGCAGCTCCAAACAAAAACCAGCTTATCTACAATATGGTGGAAGCTGAAGAAATTAATTAAAACTTGTGCCACCGCCGGGACATCTATCATACTAATATATTTATTTATTTATTTTTATATATTTGTTGAGATCACATAGGACGCCTTCCGGGCGAAAACCAATTATGTGTAAACCGGGCGGCCCGAGTGGCCGTGCGGTTCTAGGCGCTACAGTCTGGAACCGAGCGACCGCTACGGTCGCAGGTTCGAATCCTACATCGGGCATGGATGTGTGTGATGTCCTTAGGTTAGTTAGGTTTAATTAGTTCTAAGTTCTAGGCGACTGATGACCTCAGAAGTTAAGTCGCATAGTGCTCAGAGCCACATGAACCGTTTTTTGTAATTAACATCAATAACAAACAAAAGAAAAACGCAATTATAAAATTTAAAGAAAACGCCCTCCTGGCAGAACAGACAAAATGGCATTCGCGTCCCGCCAACTTGTGGGCAGACGCACACTGAATCCCAAGGCAGTCAGGCATGTTCCAGGCACGTCTTCACGAAGAATATTGCATTTGCTGATACATTGGATCGAGTCATGGTATCACACAATCTCACTGAAATCACCTTCTCATACCTGGGACACCACAACTGCAGGGGGGATCGAAGAAGGCACTACCCAAAAAGTTGGCATAGTACTGACGGTATCGCGGATGGTGCAGGAGAAAAGTAAAGCGATCTTGCAGGAACGTCCAACAATCAAGAACTCTCTTATGACCTTCATGGAACAAAGAGATATAGACGCCTTTTATCGAGGTTACAGCATTTGTCTTCATACGTGGGAAGTAAGTCTCATCTGGGAACAGAAGAGATTTCGGTCTGATGGCATGGGGAGCAGTACGTAGAAGAAAGGCATGCATCTTCTGAATCAGCTGCCACACCTCGGCAGAAGATCCACATATCAATTGATGTTCGTCCGTATCCAGCGTGTGACAACGAGGACACAGCGGCGAATCTGTCATTTTTATTGCATGTAGACGAAGTTATGTATTTTCCATTAACAACCTGTCACACGAGCGTTCGTGTCGACGACGATATGGTGCACAGATCGCCAAACCACGGGCCATGCGATCGTAGGATGTCGGCTTTCCACAACATTCCCACTATGATTTCTCATCATTATGCGGTAAACATCACGTGCGGTACGGTGTCAGGTACTAGGCAAGTCGGCATGGACGTAACTATATTCGATGAAAAAGGTCCTGACATGTGAGAGCGAGGAAGAAATATGGGCTACTGCAGCTGGTGCCACTCCAGAGGGAGGGGCCAGTTCGTCAATCAGGCTTCCCGATAATCCGGTTCGGCGGCGGGTCCACGACTTAACTATCGTACTTACAGAAAGGGCAGCTGCTCTCACTTGGACGTTGACAAGCTCGAGGCCGCCATCTCGAGCAGGAAGTGTCAGCGTGTCGTAGCAGACTTTGAGGATAAGAGCCGCGCTTACAAAGTAGTCTAACGCCGCCTGAAGTCTGTGTGCCATTGCCTTTGGCATCGGTAAAATCTGTGCTAAACGGGGCAGTCGCGAGACTATATGAGTGTTAATAAAATCCCTCCTTTGTAACGTGTCCAATGCTCTCAGGACGTTGCCAGGAACGTTCACGTAGATAGCTTGAAGCAGGCATTTATAGTTAAATGAGATCGTGCGCTCTATATCAAGCGTGAAGGTGATCCCCAAACATTTGAGCTTGTCCACTAATGGCAATGGTCCTTCGGCAACAGCCTGAGGCATTACCGGAGACGACGATGTCGCAATAGTAGGAGCCAGTGGTGATCGCGGTCGGGGGGTCGTCGTTATGGAGAACTTCAATAAACGTCAGCGGTAGCGTCAAAAATGGTTCAAATCGCTCTCAGCACTATAGGACCTCACTTCTGTAGTCATCAGTCTGTTACGTCCGCTTTGATCAATTATACATGACTAAGCTTAAACTGACACAAAATATTTTTAGCGCAACGCAATCTGACTTTCAAAAATCCCTACAAAATAATGGCCCTGACTAACATTAACCTATACGTTTCACAAATCACTTACCTCACAAAAATCTTCGTTACTCGAACTACTGCAATACAGCGAGCGCCACTACTGCCAGCTAAATAAAAGATTCAAACTACTGAAGGCACTAACTACTGATAGGCACAGTTAGCAAAAGAAAGATTTTGATAGAGAACAAACAATGTATTTACCTTAATATTGTTCAAAAGTCGTATTATATATATCAGTCCATGAATCCAATACTACAAATTTACTCTTTCTGCTGGACACACATCCAGATCGTCCACTTTCAAAATTCCGCCATCTCTCTCCCCACATCTACCACTGCTGGCGGCTCACCAATTGCACAACGCTACGCGCTGTTAACAGCCAATAGCCCAACGCTACAATGGCGAGTATTACAACAATGCCAACCAGCCACAGACTGCACACAGCACAACCAGTGATTTTCATACAGAGCGCTACGTGGCGTTACCAATATAAAAACCTAAACAGCCTACTACTCACAAGTCCCCTAGAACTTAGAACTACTTAAACCTAACTAACCTAAGGACATCACACACATCCATGCCCGAGGGAGGATTCGAACCTGCGACCGTAGCGGTCGCGCGGTTCCAGACTGTAGCGCCTAAAACCGCTCGGTCACACCGGCCGGCGCAGCCGCTACTGGTTCGCAGCTAACAGATCCGGGAGACCTCTGGAACACCCGGCGTTCACAGCCAAATAGTCTGCCAAGAAATCTGCCGCGAACATATCATCATACGTAATAGTTATTATATGAGTGCTAGAAAATGAAAAATTATAGCTGTGTTACCATTACACTAAGGACCTCAGTAATCAGACAAAAGCGCTATAAAAATTGAAGCAGCGAGTGGTTTGCTTCTTGAGACGCATTCACAGGTGTGGACGTAGCATGAGATGTCGAGCAGGAGACAAGGCTTCGTCCGGGAACTGCCGCATCCTACAGTGTTGCCAAATTGTGCATATAGCCGAACTTCGAGAGTTCGAAGTGTGGCGACATTATTTGTCCCACATAGCGATCGGCACAGACTTCAAGGCGCCTGGTTGATGGCCAGGTTTTATGTCAAACAGTGTACTTGTTAATTAAATATAAATAAATGTAAAATATTTTACACAGGTTGTTTTGTTCCTTTGGTGTTAGACATTCACTGTCTAGCTTCATGCAGCTAGAACCACATTGACATGTGACTACACACTGAAAGTCTAGGGTGGACAGTGCCCCGTACAGTGTGAATATGTGAGATCTTATGGGTCTTAACTGCTAAGGTCATCAGTCCATAAGCGTACACACTACTTAACCTAAATTATCCTAGGGACAAACACACACTCCCATGTTCGAGGGAGGAATCGAACCTCCGCCAGGACCAGCCGCACAGTCCATGAGCCCCGTACAGCTGTACACAACTTTGGCCATAGCAGCTCCAGTCGGCTGCATGATCATTGCACGTTACGCTTCAACGAACACTTGGCTGAACCTCACCAGCTGCAAGTATGGCCGTAGCCCGACGCTAGCGCACCACCGTTCCAAATTGATTGACTGCCAGGCGAGCACTGGGTTCAGTTCCAGGTGCTGCTAGGTAGGAATCTGGAAAGTGATGCACTTAGCTTGGTTATGCCTCATGAGGAGTTTCTTAAATATGTAATAGATGTAAGGCCTCTGAGCGTGACAATACCTGGGAGAGCGCTACAGCGGGTGACACCATAACCCCTCCACACAGTTAGCAAATCAGAGGATCACACAGCTGCCAGTCGGCACTGATTGGTATGTCACGATCAGAGCAACTCTATATAACGTCTTCCAAAATTATATTTACAACTTTTGTAGGACGTCCTAAGTCTTTACCGACAATTTCAATATTAATTCCATGTTTGGTTAGCCATACCTCACTAATGATCGTGAACTGTTACCTTTCTCCTTGTTATCGTTTTTGTAATGGTTAGTTTTGCAATGAGAAGTTCTGCGGCCACTCTCACAAATCCATAAAAAATTCTCCCAGTGATTTCAAACCTTAAAAAAAACTATTCATCTATTCATGCATACAAAATGTATCACTCAAATCTTTCCACTGGGAAGTCCTCAAACCCTTGTCAGTGGTGGTACCTCTATTGCAAAGGATCGCTGGCACTATGAAAACATAGATTATAGTATGAAATTATGACTGAAAATCAGATCGAGATTTTAATTCTGCAGCGGAGTGTGCGCTGATATGGAACTTCCTGGCAGATTAAAACTGTGTGCCGGACAGACTCGAACTCGGGACCTTTGCCTTTCGCAGGCAAGTGCTCTACCAACTTTTTTTTTGGCAGACGCTCTATCCATCTTTTTTTATTTTTATTTTTAGTTTTATTTAATGTTAGGGAAAAATAATTGTTGTCAGGACGCGAACCATCGCCCCAACAAAAAACCTCATTATTAAACAGTGACGCTATTCATTACCCTTTTTTTTTACTATCGCCACTTTTTTTTCAAAAGAAAACAAATACTCCAATTATACTTCTTTCTCCTTTCAGTAAACAAATATTAGTCTCCTTCGTCTTGATGGCGAAGAAGCAATCTTTTAGAACAAAAAAAGACCTTTCTCAAAGCCAAAATCAAATTTCATTTTCCTTTAAGAAGAAATTAGGAGGAATAAATAAGGAAAGGTTTTTGTTTATATATATA
Source organism: Schistocerca cancellata (assembly GCF_023864275.1). Classification (NCBI taxonomy): domain Eukaryota; kingdom Metazoa; phylum Arthropoda; class Insecta; order Orthoptera; family Acrididae; genus Schistocerca; species Schistocerca cancellata. The sequence goes on from NC_064627.1 coordinate 213,608,355, forward strand.
TATATATATATATATAAAGTCGTCGTGCGACTTGTAGTTAAAGTCCAATTCTTACAGGAGCGCCTGCAGTGTCTCCGCCTACAGCAGGCCAGCTCGTCCAAACGTGTGTTCTCAATGCATAGGCGTGTGTTCCGGGAGCAGATCTATTCAGTTCGGTTCAGTTAATACAGTTTTCAGCTTCTCAGGGCTTGGACGTTCCAGCTACGAGGTGGGTCATCAAAGGTGCTCCGTAAGAAATTGGAATAATATTGCTTATAGCAAGGTTGCGTATCAGGACGCAGTGTCGTTCGTTGAGGTAAGACCAATATCCTAGCGTAGACTTGTCGCCAGAAGCAAAAAGATAGCGGATCGTGTGGCCACAGATCCAATTCAGAGTGAGTTTTGGCAGAGGGGTAGAAAGTCTTATCGGGGTACAAAAGCATGTGGACGTCGACCTGAGCTGGTGTCTGTCGAGTAAGAAACGCCAAAATTCGCCGCGCAAGTGTCCAGACGTCGAACGCTGTGCCACAGTGGAACCGGTGGACATCCGTGTCATCCACTTCACAGTGGGTGCAGAGGGATGAATCGGCGAGATGGATGCGGTGCAGACGATCTCGGTTAACTTGTTTGCCATTCCCGGTGATGTAACACGCTGATTGAACGTCTGATTCGAGAAAACACGCATGGATCGCCTTCCATATGTGTCGCCACACGTACTGTGGATACTTATGTTCGATGGGGTTGGACGGGCGGCACTGTTGTAACAATTCGGAGACTGTTTTCGTGAGGTACAAACGTGTAAGTGGTAAGGACCGGTAGACAACTGAACTCCAGGAAAAATCGTTGGATGTAATGAAAGGGGGTTGGAATGGTCGATACCAGTACTGGGGCGGACAAGGAGGTCGGCGCAAATTTGTGAAGCAGGAAGTACTTGAGCCACTTGTGGTATACGGATAGCATGATACATGTTCACGTATTGCGCGCGTTGGATAACGTCGAGGGCTCGTAGCCGGTGAACTGCGAGACTTGCTCTGATTGTCTGTAGCAAGCGTCTACCATTGATAGTCGCTGAGCGGCGCAGATCTGCTGCGAAATCAATTCCAAGACATCGTATGGTGGCTGCGACACTAAGGGGGGCAACGCATCTCTCCGGCAAGCCCTCACCACTGAGCAGAACCTTGGATTTTGACTCGTTGAGGCAGCTCCCCGACGCTTCGCCGTAAGTCGTCACCCATGTCAGTGCTGCTCGTACTTCATCTTTACTGCACAGATATAGTACTACGTCGTCGGCGTAGGCTGTACAACAAAAAACGGTGGCCGTGCACAGCCATACCTTTCAAACGTTGGCGCATGCCCTGGAGCAGGGGTTCCAAGGCGAAAGCATACAAAATCGTGGAAAGAGGGCAGTCTTGTCGTACAGATCGTGCAATGACCAGGGGCGGTGAGAGGCGACCATTGTACATGATTTTAGAGGTTGCACTTCTCAACAGGCGCATAACCACTGTGACAATACCGCCAGGAAATCCCATATGCTGAAGAACTGTCCGCAAATAGAAGTGGTCAACACGGTCGAAAGCGTGGCTAAAGTCCAGTGAAGCCAAGGCGCCAGGGAGACTGATAATGCGCCAATGCTACCATGTCTCTGTAACGGCAAAGGGCCGTGCGGATGTTGTTGTCGCCTCCTAGGGAAGTCTGGTCGCAGGATGTGACGTAACGTGCGACCTTCTTGAGTCGCGATGCCAGTAGCCGTGTGAATATTTTCATGTCGCTGTTGAGAAAAGTAATTGGTCGATAGTCCTGGTCCCTCGATAACCCGTGCGGTTTATGTACGGGGATAATAATGCCATCTAGAAAGGCGCTCGGGACCACTGTCATCGGTGACATCAGCTATTGTGCGATTGCCGTCTACGTGGAAGCCAACAAATAGTGAAAACTTTTACAAAATTCGATGGGTATACCATCAGGTCCAGGTGATCTGTTACCGGAACCAGCCTTGGTAGCATCTACCACTTCATCTGTGGTTACGTCGTCTTTGAGGTCATGCACTGCGTCCTCCGGAAAAGTGTTCGTAGTAAGCTGAGCGACTTCTGTGATCAGTGCTGCAGAATGCGGTAAGGCTGCGTATAGCCCGGCAAAATGAGCATGGACAGCACGACCGATGCTTTGTTGGGTGTCGTGCCGGCGCTTTTCCACATCAGTGAGTACTTGAATCAGAGCTCGTCGTCGTTGTCGTTCCTGAAGGAGGTGGTACATCGACGGACGTTCTTGAGGGATACGATTAGAAGTACGAGAACGGACTACAGTTCCTTCCAAGTAACGCCGCACGTTCAAGGAGATCTGCGCCTTCGTGCGATGGACCATCGACTGCCGGGCTGGCGAGAAAGGCATCGTCGCACAGTCACGTAGTATGGTGTAGTAGAAGTGCAGGGTATTAGTTTGCCACGCCTTAAATTCCTTCCCATAACTCATCAGTGTCTTCCTGAGGGTCGGCTTTGCACAGTAGAGCCACAATGATAAAGTTGGAGTCATAGGCTATTCGACGATGGCGGCAGCGGGCCCACGCTTCTTCGACCATACGGCGACAAGTGAGCGACATTGAGTTTCCACAGATCACGACTATGCCACACTCGCTGTCGGGCGAGAGTGAAGTCACAGAGGTACGCGTCATGGTCTGAAAAGGCCAAAGGCCAGACTTCAGCATGACGTGTGCCATCAGCAAGGGAGCGAGTAACGTAGATGCGATCTACGCGGCTTGACGAGTGGGAGGTGTAAAATGTATAGCCCGGTTGAATTCCGTGGAGCTTCTTCCAAGTGTCAACAAGTCGTAGACGGTCGATGACCACAGAGAGATGCACAAGGTGAATGTCGCGGGAGTTGGTCCGCGGGCTCTTGTGTCGAGTTAAAATCCCCACCGAGTACCAAATCCTCCTGCGGACCTGTGAAGAGGGGTGTGACGCTTTCGGCAAAAAGTTTGTCGGTCATGACGGCGGCCAGTTCCGGACGGAGCGTAGATATTAATAATACGCACGCCGAACAGTGTAAGGGCCATACCTCGCGCAGTGGGGAGGTGGATGACGTCCTCTGCAGGGAGTCCGTCGGGTAGCAGGTTGGCGACGCCACTACCGGTGTCTGATGCGGGGGGGAAACATGTGCGTGGTATCCGGTGGGAACTAGGAAGTCAGCCACAAACACCTCTTGTAGGAGTGCTATATCAACATCCGCAGAGTATATAGTGTCTCGGAACATGGCCAATTTATGGGGGGCACGAATGGTGGCAAGATTCATCGTGGCGATACGATACTGCTTTGTACGGCCATCCTCAGTATTTGCCGAACGTGCGGTAGAAGTAGCCGGCAGGTGGAGACCCGCCGGTGGTGCCGAAGTGGTGATAATTACTGGCGGGGCGCCAGCCCCAGTGTCACCGTGGTGGACTCCTGTGCAGACACACTGGCAGTCTGTTCCACTTCTTCAACGTCAACGGCCCAGGAAGCTGACGACGTGGACACGTGACGGTCACGTACTTCCGGAACGGGTGTTCTGGATTCCGGAACACAAGTGGAACACGAGTGGTCATCATTCGTTGACAACGGCGAGGACACGTCCCTGGCTGTGAGAGGAGGCGTCACAGGAGGGGCGCCTGTTGCTGCCACATCGCGTGATTGGACGCAATGTGGGAGATCACCGTCAGACATCAGGTCGACATCTCGCGGGGCCGTCTGAGAAAGGGCGTCATCGAAAGGCGTTCGTCGTCGTTTCCTGTGTTTGCGAGGCGACCGCTGTTTTGTGATGTGGCCTTCTGAATCAGAATGTGGTCGCCCGTCGTCTGACGCCGAACTTGTCTGGACAAAGGCAGACGTCGGCACGACACCGAGGTAGACGTCCATGGTTCCAACAGGAACATAGGTTTCGGTCTGCAGCCCGGACGGTCCTGAAGCGAGCACTGGAGGCGACGCCGTGCTGGTGTCGTCGGCGCTGACGATGCTGCTGGCGCAATAGGGAGTGGCACGACGGGGTCCTGTGCAACCTTGGCGTAGGTGATGGGTAAGGACGTGACCGTCGAAGCTTGGGTCTCTTCACGTAACGGCGTCTGTATTAAACGGCGGTGTAAGCATTCGGAACGTACATGTCCCTCCTGGCCACATCCTGCGTACGTTCGTGGCTGTCCATCGCACATGACGATGGCCCTCACACCGCCAATCAGCAGGTACGATGGGACATGTTTCTTCAGCTCAATTTTTATTTGCCGGACGCCATTTAATACGGGGTAGGTGGTAAATGTTTGTCACTTCTCCGTGACGTGACCCAAGACGGTGCCGTATGGTTGGAAAGCGGCAATGACACATCCTGAGGCACCTCGAACGGGAGCTCAAACACCCGCAATGTCCGGAGACCGAATCCAGCATGGGCGACTGTCACAGCACCCATATGGCCATCAGAGTGCTTAAATTTTAGTCCTGTGGTATGACGGTTAATTATGTCGGTGCAAATTTCCTCCGTCGGCATCTTGATGTAGACAACACTTCCAGTGATGGAAAAGTGTATGCCGACTACGTCCTGGGGGTTCAAACGTAGATCCTCACGTATGAACTGTTAGACTTCGAAAGCTCTGGGTCGTGGATGTTCGGCCTGAAACGGTACTCTGATCGTTGCACGGCGGTACGAGTGCGCCATGGAGTACGTTGGTACTGGACTCGATAGACACAAACACCGCGACGCGGAAGTAAACACCACCGAGAGCGGAGCGTGGGACGGCGCGCGGAGCAGCTCCGCACGCTAACACGGCTGTGAGCCGGCTGACCAACTGAGCTACCCAAGCATGACTCACGCCCCGTCCTCACAACTTTACTTCTGCCAGTACCTCGTCTCCTACCTTCCAAAATTTACAAAAGCTCTCTCTGAAAATCTCATTCTGGAAACATCCCCAAGGTCACCTGTTCGATGTCTCGAAGTTGAACTAAATAAGCTAATTGGGTGTCTCAATTAGTCCTGTTCATTTCGTTGATGTATGTTGTTCAATATAATTCGAGGGGAACGATAATAATGAAAAGTAGAAATTTTTGTAAAAATGGTATAAAAGCTACCGTGAAAGTAAAAATCTTGGACTTTTATCTAAAACTAAATGCTGAAAGAGGTTAAACATGGGCGCACAACACCGTTACACTAATTATTAACAAAGATTCGACTAAGATGATTGATTTGTGAAATCAGACAACTGATTATTCGGGGTGATGGAAAGTCTCTCCGCAATGATTGTTCGCCTGCCTCGGTTTCTTCCCTTCAAGTGGGCTCTCCCAATATTCCACTGTTTCGTTTAACTCAGCCAGCATCAGTAGTATCGTTGATGTGTGTCGTTACGTGTTGACGTGATCGTTTAAATTTAGTTCCTTTGTTCGTTTGTTTCGTTTTTGTCATTGTTAAAATGCTAACCATTGAAGAACGTGTGTTTTTAGTCCAACAAGTGTTCAAAGCTGGCAGTAAATACACAGTGTCAGTTCGTCAAACATGTAATTCATCGTGATACTGTGCAAGATTTGATTAACAAATTTCAAAGTACGGGTTTAATGACAGGCGCACCGAGAAGTGGTCGTCCTAGCGTATTGTGTGAGGATGAACTACTCGATATTTCCGATAAAATGTCCATGAGTCCGAACAAGTCAGTAAGGAAATCGATGTTGGTGTCGGAACGGCACACAGAGCTGTAAGGAAAAAATTAGAACTTTTCCCATACATAGTGACAGTCGTGCAAGAACTGAAAATACTGATCATGGCAAGAGACTGCATTATTGTCAATGATTCAAAAATTTCGTTCAACAAAATCGAAGGGATATTCTTAATGAAACGTTTTTCACTCACAAGGAGTGGTTTTATTTATCCAGGCACATGAATTCGCAAAATGTATGTGGAGTACTGCAAATCCATTGTGTATTCATGAGGAACCCCTTCATTCTGTGAAAATAGGAGTTTGGATTGCAATTTCTATACGTCGGTTTGTTCGCCCCATATTTTCCAACGAAACAATAAACGCACAACGATACTGCAATGATATTCTGTACCCATTATAGGAGAACTTGTGTTAAGTGAAATACTAAACGGTTAGGTTTTTGGTGATCGTATAATTTCACAGAGACTTTAGCCTCCACAATTGCCTGACGTAACACAATCTGACTTTTTCTTCTGGGGTGCAGCGAAAGCAACTGTCTATAAAAACTGTCCAAAATCCACCGATGAATTAAAACTGCAGTATCCAGTTTCACTGCTTCTGTAACAGAAGAAATGTTACAACTTGTGTTTGGAGACATGATTAGACGAATTGACACTTTCAACATTTTATGTGAAAATGTGTAAGTAAAAACGAATATTCAATAAATTAATAACTTGTATTTCACTGAGTTTCATTTCTGTATATTCGCTGCGCCATACAGAATACAACTGCAATACATGGTGCGGTTTAAAAAACACGCATGTTTTTTTTTTTTTTTTTTTTTTTTTTTTTTAATTGGACTTGTAGTCCGAGGTGATAGGTTACAATACAGCATCACCGGTCTGTTACGCGTGGCGCAGATTTAAGAGGACTGCGCTGCTGTGGAACTGCGAGAATTACGCAGTAAACCTGACTAAGGCAGCATACCAGCGCCTCGGCGGTCGAAAGTCGGACCTCGCGGACCCACGCGCCGCTCTCCGTCCTCTCTACAACCACACTGCATCACTCCGGAATACCACGCTCTCGACGGAAGAGTGTCAGGATTACCACCCTGACAACCCAGAATTTCTCTTTCCAGCACAAATGGCTGGGGAGAAACTCCTAAAATTCTTGAATTGCGCCCACTTTCTATTCCATTGCTACCTGAAGGTCGGCACACTAACTGCTATCTCGCCGCTGATTTTGTGAACCAGAAACAGGGGCTGACACCTGCTGGAAGCCTTGGAAGCACAAACGGCGATGTCGTATACTTCAGTGTCCTGTAGGGGAAGCAGCTAGCGAACACCTGAAAGGGCGCGCTCTGTCCTGCCAACAAATAAGATCGGTCACAGGCATCCTGCGCTTTCTTAGAAGTTCATGGCCCTTGAGATGTTTAGGTGGAGAGCTCTGTTTTCTAAAGCGACCATTTGTCCCAGGCATAGTGCTTATTCGCCTGTGCCGTTTCACACAAGAGAAAATCGTAGCTGGGTTCCCACAGTAAGAACGAATGTCCGTTCTCCCACCACATTTGAGGAAAAACAGATTTTTTCAGACAGAATAAAGATCGTTTAACAACATGTAACGGACGGGTTGTATCATATAACTCCTCTCTTTCCTGTTTTTCTTAAGAGTAGCCATCCTCGATTGTCAAAGCGTAGGCATACCAACAGAAGTAAATACCTCCTCCAAAAGAAATTTAGACCCTAGTAAATAAGAAAAATTAATGTGCCCCTAACAGTCGTCCTTTAACAAAGACTAAAATGGTTGGGAAATTTTGTTCCTAAATTAATACCAAAGAATTTCTTATCGATGAGCCTGAGTATGACATTGCAGGCTTGCTTCTGAGGAAAGATTAGTGTCGCATTAAAATTTACCAAGCGTTTATAAAATGGATGTAAAGTGCTTATTGACATAGAAATCTCTACGATGGCTTATCAGAAGCGCACATAGCAAAAATATATAATAATTATTGGCAATAGTTAAACAAACATCAATAAAATGGCAACTTCATTTTACGAAGAACAGAATGGAGAATCACAAAATATTATCTATTCGATGAATCATGTTTCGCCGGCCAGTGTGGCCGTGCGGTTAAAGGCGCTTCAGTCTGGAACCGCTTGACCGCTACGGTCGCAGGTTCGAATTCTGCCTCGGGCATGGATGTGTGTGATGTCCTTAGGTTAGTTATGTTTAAGTAGTTCTAAGTTCTAGGGAACTGATGACCACAGATGTTAAGTCCCATAGTGCTGAGAGCCATTTGACCCATTTTGAATCATATTTCCGTGTGGAGCATTGTATGTGTCATGGATTTGAGTACATGTGCACCAGTGTTTACTAAGTAGGTAGTGGGGCTTCTCACTGTCGTGGCAGAACCGCGTACCGATACTCTTCATCACAGGTGTGGAAAGCGGCTGGTGGCTTTGAGGGAAACCGCTGACGGCGCCACTGAACGTAGCCGCCGATAGACAAGGCTCGGATTACATGACGTAAACGTTGTCTTAGTTTGTCGGAGCCGTCAGAGGGATTTTCTCAGAACGCCTGCTACCTGCTTAATGCTGTTCAAACGGCTGTCGTCCCATCGCGATTCTGACTGAAAAGCTGGCGCAGGCTGCACTGAAACACCGGAAGTGCGTCTACAAACCCCATTCCGCAGCCCTCCCTTCTCCACAAATACACAAAAAAAAGCTTGGTGTAAGTTCCTACACATGGATTTATTGTTAGATTCTGTTATTGTTAATTTTACTGAACTGTCATCGTTTCTTACAATTATTTCGTTTGAAATTTGAAAATTATTCACGATATTCACAGTTAATCATAGAAACTTAACGGAAATATAGAATAATGCAATGATAAGGTAAAAACTGGAATGATAGTTTCAGGAACAATTACATACTATTAAATTTCCCCCAAACAACTAAAAGCAAATTTGATGTTACCCGTTGTTTCGTTTAAGATCAGTCCTTGTGATGGATGTTTGTGAGAAGGAAATTCTTTACGCTTCCTGTGGTTATCACGCTACGCAATAAAGACACAAAAATGACTGCGAGAATTACTGTAGTCCAATAGAAACAAATCAAAACGGATGTCGTCTGGCTAGCTCAGTGCGTCTGTGCCTTAAACTGGCTGCCAACGAAATAAAACGCTAGATAGTAAAAAACCTCTACATTAGTGTCCCGATAAAGGAAACGATTCAGATCATTAAACGTAATCTGCTAACTCATAGCAAGATTAGTACTGCAGAACACACAGGATTAATGGAACTTTAAGAACTTGCGTTAACTTATAACCATTTTGCCTTCAATGGCAAAACATTGCAACAAAAAGATGGTCTTGGGATGGGTAACAGTTTGGTTGGTACGTTAGCACACATTTTTTTGAACGAATTAGAATGTAAATTTTTTGCTAAGTTTCCACGACTGAAAGACAAGACTATATATTATAAATGTTATATCGATGACATCTTGTTACCGTTAGAGGGGGACGTGAAATGAGGTTACTGCATTTGCTCAAGTCATAGGCAGCATGCATCAAAAAATGGGGTTTACTACAGAAATAGAAGTGGGCTGCATTAACTATTTAGACCTTACTATTAAGACGGTTGATAACAGGCATAAGCTTTTGATTTTCAGAAAGCCTACATTCACAGATACTATTATCGGTGCCAGTTCATGCCATCCACTACGATATAAAAGGGCCTTTTTCCCTTCTATGATCCACCGGCTCTTTCGATTACCATTGGCCGACAAAAAAATATGCCAAGAACTTAGTATATTAAAGCAAATTGCAGTAGCCAATGGTTTCTCAGCAAATGATATTTTGCGCCCGTACAATATGACAGAAAAGCAGAAAGTAAATAGTAGGCAGACCCGCAATCATCCAGAAAAAAGAAATAATAAAGAAAACCTGAAAACTATTCCAATGAAATTTTACGGAGAAATGTCCCAACATGTAGAAAAGTTTTTCTGTAAATCTAAGGTTAGATGTGGTTTTCAGGTTAACAACACTCTGAAACGTCGTGTAAAACATAATTTGAGTAATGATAAATGTGTTGGTTCTGGGGTTTACAAGATCGTTTTTAGTATTTGTGACAAATTTTATATCGGTCAAACTGGCCGTTCTTTTAAAATAAGATTCAGAGAGCATTTGCGGGCACATAACAAAACTGCATTGGGAATGAATTTGGGAGAAACTGGCCACACCATAGGCAACATTGAGAGTTGTATGCGTATTCTACAAAGTGCAGAGGAGTGTCGCGCTCTCCACTTGTTGGAGGAGTTGGAGATTTACAAGGGCAAAAAGCATGAACACACTAGGGTACTCAAAGGACAAAGCGATTTTGTGTTCAACGCTTACTTTGCTTTGTTTAGTAACATACTACTATAACCATTTAATGCCTCACCTTGCTTGATTTCAAAATGGCTCTGAGCACTATGGAACTTAACTTCTGAGGTCATCAGTCCCCTATAACTTAGAACTACTTAAACCTAACTAACCTAAGGACATCACACACAACCATGTCCGAGGCAGAATTCGAACCTGCGACAGTACCAGCAGCGCGGTTCCGGAATGAAGCGCCTAGAACCGCACGGCCACAGTGACCGGTGCCCTTGCTTGATGATTTATGTTGCGAACAGTATGCATTTGCCTTACTTCCATACATTCGTCGCTCTAGTCCTGTAACTTATTATATCCTACCTATTCATGGATTGTATGACCAGACTATATAATTTTATTTAGTGACTGTTAATATGTTGTATAAATGTTTTCTGTGGGAGACATATTACGAAGTATGAAAACCCCCCTAGTGGTTAAGTTATATGATCGCTGCGCGCCTACGTAACATTATGGCTGCCGACCCAACAGAGGGCGCTGATCATTGATGTGTCTTTTCTTCAGTTATTTTGTCATATAGACATTTTATCTTTCATAGTTAATTTATAGCTTGCTACATGCAATATATTACGTATATTTAATTGTTGACCGTATTCGTCTTTTACTGTATCACAATTGGTTTCTATAAAACTTATCAATATTTAAAAGTCTGCTGCTTGTATTTTACCTGATGTGTTTTTATCAGATTACGATTCTTACGTAAATGATGACTACCTTTAAGGTCACAGTAGCGACACCTTTGAAGGATGTAGGCAAATACATTTTTGGTAGCTACTGCACTTCAATAGCCAGTTGCAAAATGACTGTGTAGACGATGCGGCCTATTTTACACCATATATAAGATCTACGTGACGATACTGTGCTGAGTATATTTATATGTTTTGACGATGCCATTACAACCGTATCACATTAGGACATGTTGTAGAACAGCTTTACCGTATTTTATCTGTATTTTATATTGTAGATCTGAAGATGGTCATTATTGACTGAAAGCGGTCATCGTCAAAGAAATTGATATTGTGATCAAAGACTGGAATAAAAAGCATTAAAACAAGGACTCTAGGCAGAAAATGCAATCGTCAGTTACCCGGTAGAGATCGAAGTCTCTTCATGTTTAGTCTTTACTATCATCATCACTGTCGCCTGAATACCAGAACAATCTCCCATTTATAATCTCCTGCGACTCATGATATTCCGAAGTAAAAAGTTCAGTAGAGACGAAACTGTCTCCTACTACCTAAACATTCCGTAACTCCCAAATAAAATAAAACACCAATTCACAACACGATACATGAATGGACCATCAAATTACTAAATTCAAATATAATAATTGTGTGAGGAGACGATACACGACATTTTTACCTCATCTCTCAAGCCTTTGACGTTCCTGAAGTAAAACAAGATAAACGTTTCTCAGGTGAAACTGTCAACCGTTCCTGCACATTACCGCGCCGTTCTTGTGCAACGCAGCTAGCTCTTTATTCCCATGAAGTAATGAGTGCTGTCGGCTAAGGATCTCAGATCGATTCCATATTCCAAGGTTTCAAGAAGGCTTTTGATACCGATCCTCACAAGCGATTATTAATCAAATTGCGTGCATATGGAGTATCGTCTCAGTTGTGTGACTGGATTCGTGATTTCCTCTCAGAAAGGTCACTTCGTAGTGATAGACGGTGAATCATCGAGCTGAACAGATGTGATATTTTCCGTTCCGCAAGGTAGTGTCATAGGCCCTCTGCTGTTCCTGATTTACATAAATGATCTAGGTGATAATCTGAGCAGCCCCCTTGGATTGTTTGCAGATGACGCTGTAATTGGGTTCAAATGGCTCTGAGCACTATGAAACTTTACAGCTGAGGTCATCAGTCCCCCAGAACCTAGAACTACTTAAACCTAACTGACCTAAGGACATTACACACACCCGTGCCCGAGGCAGGATTCGAACCTGCGACCGGAGTCGCTGTAATTTACCGTCTAGTAAAATAATCAGACGATCAATTCCAATTACAGAATGATCTAGAAAGAATTTCTGTAGGATACCAAAAGTGGCAATTGGCACTAAACAAAGAAAAGTGCGAGGTCATCCACATGGGTACTAAAACAAATCGGATAAATTTTGCGTATACGATAGACCTCACAAATCTAAGGGCTGTCAATTCGACTAAATACGTAGGAATTACAATTACGAGCAACTTAAATTGGAGAGACCACATAGATAATATTGTGGGGAAGGCGGAACAAAGACTGCGCTTTGTCGACGGAACACTTAGAAGATGCGACAAACGCACTAAAGAGACAGCCTACATTACACTTTTCCGTCCTTTGCTGGAATATTGCTGCGCGGTGTGGGATCCTTACCAGGTAGGATTGACGAAGGACATCGAAAAAGTGCAAAGAAGGGCAGCTCGTTTCGTGTTATCGCACTGTAGGGGTGAGAGCGTCACTGATATAATACACGAATTGGGGTGGCAGTCACTCAAAGAGTCCTCTTTGCGGCGAGATCTATTTACGAAATTTCAATCACCAACTTTCTCTTCCTAATGCGAAAATATTTTATAGGCACCCACCTACGTAGGGAGAAATGATCATCATAATAAAATAAGAGAAATCAGAGCTCGGACGAAAAGATTTAGGTGTTCCTTTTTCCCACGCGCCATTCGAGAGTCGATTGGTAGAGTAGTAGTGTGTCCAAAATGGTTCAAATGGCTCTGAGCACTATGGGACTTCTGAGGTCATCAGTCCCCTAGAACTTAAAACTACTTAAACCTAACTAACCTAAGAACATCACACACATCCATGCCCGAGGCAGGATTCGAACCTACGACCGTAGCGGTAACGCGGTTCCAAACCGAAGCGCCTAGAACCGCACGACCACTCCGGCCGGCGAAGTAGTATGAAAATGGTTCGATTAACCCTCTGCCAGGCACTTAAGTGTGAATTGCAAAGTAACCATGTAGATGTAGAAGTAATCTAAAACAGTCGATAGTAATATGTTAAAATCGCAAATAACACTGTCATTTATACGGTGGAAAAGAGTCCATAGAAAAAGAGAAGCCGCGTGTCTATTGACGTACAGCAGTCAGTCATACGCAGAAGTGGAGATTGTGTAAGTATTCATAGGCATACACATTCTTGAAACATACTCGCGAAATTCAACCTGTGCACCAGGATTCGCTAAACGCGAAGTTGCGAAACTGATTTGAGACACGTAAACGCAAACAAACGTTGGATGCATATATATGCTAGAAAGGTAAATGCATCTGTTTATATCCAACTGAAACTACAGGAAGGGGACATGAATTGTACTCCTATCCCAGGCACGTTTGTTGTCTGCGAACAGTTCAGAGTTTCCTCCGTTGTTACTTACGCTACCCATTGGCGGCACCAACGTATCGTTCGTTTGGTCACCTCTTTTGTCATAATGTTAAGGATTATGGTTGCGCCAGCACTGTATTGAGTTGTTGCCACTGTTGCCATTACCGTTATTCCCGGCATTACCATCATCTCTGTCATGAGCCCCATCGTGCTTGTGTGGCTGGCTATCGTTTGCAGTATTCTCATTTCTTCCTTCCCGTTCAGAATCACCAATGTAGCATAATGTTTGTTTGAATGCTTCTATTGTTCTTTTGTACTCCAATAAGAGACAATTTTGGCACAATGGCAAAGAATTAATAAGTAACTTTACCTGTTCTTCATTACTCTAAGGGTTATCCAGATGTTCGTTCTGCTTCAATAATTCTTCGAAATAGATCGCGTAAGACTTAAATCTTGTCGTAGAATGTTGAAGAGCTCTGATTATACTGAGTCGCATTCCATTTTTTTCGACCTTTGATCAATATTCTTTCACTGTTTCCGATTCAAATTCCGCTATTGTTTGACATTTTTTAACTGCCGGTAAAACCGCGGCAATTACTTTGTCGTGAGATAACTGCTCATGAATTCAATTTTACGCTGGATGGATCGGTACTTCGGAGGATTGTCTCTAAATTGCCACATCCAGGTTTTAATGTGAAAATCTCTGCCTCCTGTGAACGTTAAAATCTTCGTTAATGAAAGGAAATGGTTCTCGTCAAATGACTTTTCTCGCTTTGACGCTGATTCAGATACCTTGTTTCCTCCGCTGATCACAACTCTCTCTCTGATAGTCAATACTGCGCCACCCAGTTGTGCTCTTTCACATTTACTGCGTACATCTACAGTGTAAATCCTATTCTGCGCTACAAAAAAATTTTTGTTTTACTATTCACGAGATCACCTCTTCCGTTTGTAACTTAACTACATCTAGTTTTAGGGAAACAAATTTTACTCTCTCAGGAAGACGAACATTCTCACTCATTTCCGAAACTTGTTTTTTCCTTACGTGGTTGCACTCTGAATGCTATGTCTTTATTTTCGATCCCAAACTTTTTTTACTTTCTTATCAAGAGAGTTTGCGTTTTCCTCCGTTTACCTATTTTATCTTCTACATTTGTAATGACTCTACGCCGCTATCCCCTTTTTTTATTTCTTGTTTTTGTTTTTTGTTTCGTTCTTTTAGATCTCCGATCCGTTCATCTAAACCTTTAAATTTGTGGTAGAATTTTTTTCTACATTACACAATTTTTAATGAACTCGTGCTTCTACTCTCTTGCAGCTTCCCTACTGGCCCTCGCTTCTTGTGTATCCGCTTCCACTTTCTGTATATTAGATCTGGCCTCCTGTCGCTCCTTCTCTGCCTTACGCCTCTCTGCTTTCCTGGTCGTTTCTTCTCCCTTATCTAACATAATCTTAACACACAGCGCAATGTCACCCATTGCTCCAAAATCGTGCTGCAAGACGTCACATCTTTCCTGCTCACGCTAGTTTGGTCCTCATTACTCTGCTCGCTAACCTTTTGTCTATCCTTGATCGCATGCATGGTAGCAGTTGCTGCTGACGCTTTTTCCCTCTGCAGATTCTTCGATACTCTGTTTCCATGCAGTCGGACTTTCGTCACGGGTAGCTTTCCTATTACCACTACATCTTTCTCTATCTACTCTACCCATTGTTTATTTTAGGCAAAACTAGTTTGCAGTGCAGTAAATCGATACAAAAATAGAAACATTTTCGTGGTAGTAAACTAGTATACTTTCACACAACAACAAAATACCCCCAGTATTCATCAATAAAATTGACACACGGCTAGCAAAGCTGCCGTTGTAGCAATAACAAAATGCAACAAGAAAATTTCTTAACCTGTGCTTCGTTGAGCACTTCTGACTTTTCAGCATCACATCATCGAGAATAAACGATCCTGGCTTAGGGTCCACATGCAATGTTACCTGCCTTCTTGTTCTACTCCTCCTTATATTGGTTTAGTTTTGCAATAAGACATTCTGGTGTTCGACAGCGGTCGTCCAATCTGCCTGCCTGCCACTTTCCACTGAAAAGGCCTCATATTGATCTCAGTGTGGGTACGTGTACTGCAAAGAATCGCTCGTGCGATGAAAACAAGTCTCCCACCGATTTCACGCCTTCAGGAAAAATTGTACACGCATACATAATATAACAATCAAATTATTCCCCTGAAGTCCACAAGCTGATGTCAGTGGCGGTACCTGTATTACAAAGTATCGCTAGCACAGATTAAAGTTTTAGTATCCTGCCAGCCGTCTAATATAGGGTATCAAGGAAGCTGTTTTCTCGGATCGCTAGACAACAATTCTAGCAAATTGTATTAATGGAGTTTATTACAGTAAGTTAAACTAACGATACGTAACTTTTCGTATTCACAAAAGTGATTGTTCAAATGGCTCTGAGCACTATGGGACTTAACTTCTGAGGTCATCAGCCGCCTAGAACTTAGAACTACTTAAACCTAACTAACCTAAGGACATCACACACAGCCATGACCGAGGCAGGAGTCGAACCTGCGACCGCAGCGGTCACGCGGTTCCGGACTGTAGCGCCTAGAACCTCTCCGCCACCCCGGCCGGCCACAAAGGTGAGTCGCAAGCAATTGGCGATATGCAGATAATCCATGTCCTTCGGTATATACAATTTCAATGCAAGCAAAACAATACAGTTCATAAGTCATTGGTGTAGCGTTTGTATGACGAGTAATCATCCACTGCCCGTGTCTAGGCGGAGCGGCTCCCATATTTTCTTAGCCTAGTTGCCGCTCCTGTCTTCGTGTCGTCCTAGTCAGCATACTATTGGCTGACGTTGTCTCTCAGCCCTCTCGACTGTAACATTCCATGCCGACGTGCCGGCCCTTGATGTTACGCCGGAACATTTCGCCTGCCCCTTCCCTCCCCCCCAAAGCGACGGACCGTCGTCGCGTACGAAGCAACAACGGCGGGGTTTTGGAGTGTGGAGGAAGATACATGGAAGCGCCAAGTCGACGGACGGTCTCGCCTCGCGCCCATCGTCTGCTGTGTCCGATGGCGGCGGCCATGAAGCAATTCCGCCGGCGATGGTCCACGTCGTGGGTGCGAGCGATATGAGGCGAGAAACAGTTGCAATGCGTGACTCCTGGTGTGCGCGGAGCGAATTTTGGCCACCTGCTACTTGAAGGTTCTGTCAAAACGTTCCGCTTCTCCGTTTGACTGTGGATGGAACCGTGCGCTAGTTAGATGCTCTATGCCATTCCTTTCAGAGATCGTTTAAAGTTCATTTGACGTGAAATGAAGGCCGTTGTCCGACACTGTCACTGCAGGTAAACCTTCGAGGCAAAAAATAGAGGACAACACCTGAATTGTGCTACGTGACGTGGTCGAGTTCATTGGCACAGGAAAAGAAAACTTGCTATAACAGTCTACCACAATTAACCAACGGGTGTTCCATAAAGGTCCCGGAAAGTCCATGTGCGCACGTACTCATGGTGATTGCGACTTAGACCAAGTAGAGAATTTTTGTGGCGGAGTGGACTGATTTTCCGCACATGCGTCACACTGTGACGTCATCTGTTCTTTTTAGGTGTCCATACCCTGCCACGTACAGTGTCGACGCGCTAACCGTTGCGTACGAACAATGCCGCAGTGTCCTTGGTGAAGTAACTCCAACACTTATTTTTGCTAAGTTTTAGGGGTCAACACACATGACTGTCCACCCTCATTCTGAACGAGAACCACACGTTTCTGTATAGCGCGGCTCTGCCAACGTGCAAAGTATCGGCGCACTACAGAGTTCTTTATGCTGTGCACCGAACGAGGCCAAGATTTGCGAATGTATATTAGCAAAATGTTCAAATCTGAATCAGCTTCCGTGGCCTGTGCAATTTTCCTGTAGCTCAGGGGAAAAGATTGAAGCAATTCAGAATCCTGAACATCGATGTGACAACAAAATGTAACAGAAGCGTCAAAGTCTGTATCGGGGACAATCGGAGGACGTGAAAGTGCGTCCGCGTTACCATGTTCAACTGTCGGACGATACACAATCTCGTACCGGTATTCAGATAGCAAAAACCCGATCTTTGCAATTTTTGGACAGTTCGTAAAGGAGCCGGTTTCGTCCGATGAAATCAGGACTGCAAAGGCTTGTGATCCGTCTCTACGTAGAATTTTATGCCATACAAATTGTGGCGGAATTCTGTGACACCATACACTATAGGCAGAGCGTCTTTCTCTATTTATGAATAGCTCCGCTGAACTTTGGGCAAGACTTTTGACTTTGTCCTATAATGCAATGGGAACAGTTCTGGCCCAGAACATTGTATTTCATCGTAATACACCCAACAAGATTGTTAGCGTTGCCTAAACCTTCAAAAAAGAGTTCCGGGAACTCTTGTAGCAAGCTAACTACACTGTCATTTGCATGAAATGTAGACACTGACAACACATTGTCCTGGATTTTAAAGCCAAATAAATCAATCAAGACCAAATATGTTCTCACAATCACATCATTGTAGCACTGTAAAAGTCACTGTTCGTAAATGCGGATGATACATGGCAGGCAAAGTACATTTTCCGAGAACGAGAATGTCTTGTCGATTATAAGTCGTCAGACGTGTGCTCATTTTAGACAGGCGTGGGGAACCTAAGTTTTAATATATGTGACGGTTCAGCAATGTAACAGAGGCACCCCTGTCCAACTGAAATTTCATGTTTCCCACAAAGGACTAAATGAACAAAAAGTTTTCTGGACTGTCGTAGCACTGAAGAAACTGCTCACTTGCTAGTTTTGCTAATGCTTGTTTCAGACTATGAATATACTGCATTAATTACGTGGGTCTTGTGTCTAGATTTTTATGAGTGGGCCGAATTCTGGTGTGTGTTCAATTGCAAGCATACGGATTGTACATAACTTTTCTTGCCACAATTATAACACTGAGCTTGTCGGGAGGGGCAGTCTTTTGTGGCGTGAATAACACCGAGAGCATGACTTAATTCTGTTCACCTGTGTAACTGCCTGTTTAGTGAGCTGCTGACAAGGTATGGAGAGCTGTTTATGTAGCGTGGCGAGCGCAAGCTGCTGCTGCCGAATGTGCCACTCCCAATCAATGGACTCAACCCGACAAATTTCTGGCTGCTCTAATTTATCGGCCGACTGGGCACCTGTATCGTACTGACCTACTCGATGTACTGTTTGCTAAAATAATGGATCGGACTGTTTCAGAATCCGTTCTCTGAATTTGACATCAGTTACACTGTACACGATCGTATCACGCAATATAAGTTCTGAATATAATGCACAACAAGCACATTTGAATTTTCATTTCCTCGTCGTACTCTGTAAATCTGCTACCTACTCATGATAAGTTTGTTCTGACCGGATTTTGCGATTAAAGAATTGATACCTAGCGGCTGCCACATTCACTTGTTGATCATAACAGTTAGTTAGTGAATCTACAACCTGATCATGCGAAAGTTCTGTTGGACGTGGAACACTGCAATTGCCGTAGACAAGAAATAGGGGAGTTTCACAGCACCTGGTGCATTGTTGCAACCACGCGAGCCATTCCTCTTCTTGTTCATGAAACTGGCGAAAAAGTGGTATAGCACTTGGAGCTGGTGTTGCTTGTGCTGCATCAGTAGTCTGGTTCGCAACGAGCTGCTGTACCATGCAAATGAAATGAGTGTATGGCATCATTGACTGGGAGGCTCCATCCGGGGAAGTTTGACCAAGTGCAAGTCTCATTTCATTCGACGCCGCATTGGGCGACTTTAACGCCGGTGATGAGGATGAATTGATAAAGAGGGCAACACAACACACACAGACCCCGAGTGGAGAAAATCTCCAATCCAGCAACGAATTGAACCCATGCCCCAATGCCTGCTTGCATGGGAGGCGAGCACGTTACTAACCAGCTAAGCAGGTAGACTGCTGCACTAGGTTTGGCAGCAAGGATATTTGCTGGCTCTGAAACTGAAACATTTGCTTTAGCTGCATTGCATCCCACGCTGGCAGCTGTGTCGCTTGAGCAGCGGGTGGGGATAGGTGGGGGGAGGCATGTTATAAGAGACAAATGCATGAAACAGACAAGACAAGCAAGAAAAATATAAAAGAATTCCTGCAACGCCCACCTGAAAACACAGAGTAGCAAAAACTCGATAAGAGACTTTAAAGCAAGTAAACACCCCTGCAAAGGAAAGACAAGAGAGAATTAAGGCACCATCAAAAAACAAAAGAAAATTCCGTGGCCGTGAGGCACTGGGTTCTTCTTATAGCTCTCTGCCCATGTAGTATCCTACCCACTCGTGTAATACAAGGTGCCAAGCAAGCTGTTTCTTCGGATCGCTGGACAACAATTCAAGCAAATCGTAGTAATGCTGTTTACTACAGTAAGCTAAATTGGCAGAAATTTGTACAAGAAAACGCACCGTGAAGCAAATATCTGAATGTGCCGGAAATCGGTAAATGTGATATACTTGTACAAACGACCAGATGGCTCCAATTTTAGAAAAGGTGGATTATTTATGCAAGAGAAAGAGCATCACCAATTGAGCAAGTCAAAGACACATTCATCCACGTCTTGCCATTACGCAAGCAGTTATTCGGCTTGGCATTGATAAAATTGTGATGTCCTCCTGAGGGATATTGCGTCAAATGCCGTCCAATTGCGCATTGGATCGTCAGAATCACAAAATGATTGGACAGTCCTGTCCATTATTCTTGAAACTGTTTCAGTTTGGAAGAGATCCGGCGACCTTGTTCGCCAAAGTAGGTTTTGTCAAACACAAAGACAAACAGTACAAATTCTCGTCATGTGCAGGTGGGCATTATGTTGCTGAAATTTGAGTCTAGGTAGCTTGCCAAGTGGGGCAACAAAACGAGACGCAGAATATCATCGACGTGCCGCTGTGTTGTGAGGGTTCCGCAGATGCCGGCCGGAGTAGCCGAGTGGTTCTTGGCGCTACAGTCTGGAACCGCACGATCGCTACTGTCGCTGGTTCGAATCCTGCCTCGGGCATGGAGGTGTGTTATGTCCTTAAGTTAGTTAGGTTTAAGTAGTTGTAAGTTCTAGGGGACTGATGACCACAGATGTTAAGTCCCATAGTGCTCAGAGCCATTTGAACCACTTTTGTTCCACAGATGACAAACAAATATGTCCTGCTTTTACTACAAATCGTCACTCCTGGTTGTAGGGCCTTATAACAGTGACAGTCAGGTTGGTACCCACCCTTGTCCTGGGTGCCTCCAGAAACGTCTTCGACCAAGGTTCTCATTGACTGGAGTAGAATTGTCTTCATCGATGAGTCCCGAGCCCCGATTACCAAATTTTCTGAAACTGTCATCGTTTTTTTTGCCTATACATGTACATGATATCTACCGATTTCCGTCCCATTTGGATAACTCCTTCATGGTCTGTCGTTTATTTGTCTTACTTTGTATAGTCTATTCTATAAATGAATTAATACGTTGATAAAAATAGGATTATTTTACATATCGGTACAGTTCCTTGAGTTATCCTGCTAGAATGATTGAACAAAATGTGAAGCATATTTAATGTAGGAGCATAAGTTGGGTCCAAAAGTTAGAAAAACTTTTAATTTCATCTGAAACGAATGAAAGTCGGTTTGTAAATATCGACCAAACTAACAGTTTGATGTACTCAAGATGTAAAGTAATACCAACGTACTACAAATATCAGGGAACATCTTATCACAGATAAGACGGTTCTTCAGGCTTGTAAGCTCACATTTATTACAATAAATGACATACATGAAATGCTTCATTGAGTCGTTGCGACATGAGACACGGGCTGTACCACGGGGCTACGGACACACTGCTCCGAGCACTCCACTCTCATCATGGTAGTTCGTTAACAAGGACAATAGATGCTGGGTAGGAATTCGCGTCCGTTAACAATGTTTACGTTATGTAATTTAAAGTTGATATTTGCTAACTGATACTGTCTAAAATCGAGGTATATCACTCTCTGTAAGCCTAGTCAGGAATGTCTGTTAGTTTCCGTCAGTCACGAAGTCTTTGCTTAGTCTGCATGACCTGGGTTTGAATCCATATGCAGAACGAGACGGTTCGTCGTGTCATTTGAAGTTCATACATATTCTCAACTAGCTGCTCGTGAATAACTTAAATTTTTAATGTCATTTTGTGTTAAATATGAAGTACGGTATGTTATTTTGAAGAGGAAATCATGAATGCGACGAACTTACGACGTGAATTACCTATCTGACGTAATAACGAGAGTGGTAACATTTCATGTATGTCATTTATTGTAATAAATGTGAGCTTACAAGCCTGAAGAACCGTCTTAGCTGTGATAAGATGTTCCCTGATATTTGTAGTACGTTGGTATTACTTTACATCTTGAGTTATTGCGATACAAAGCAGTGTATTCTTGTGGTGACTTGTTGGAACCATTTTCAATAGTGAAACGACTGTACCGAGGGGCGATTAGAGGACCTGCTAGACAGCTGCGCTATGTTGGTGGCATTCGAATCAGGCGAAATGCAATTCAGGTCGTTCGGATACTTTTGAGCAAGACTGTACTACTTTTGAATATGGGCAGTTTATTTTCAGTTGTAGCTAAATTTAAAGATCACTCTGTTATATGGCTGAGGAGCTAATATCGTTTTAATTAAATACTGTGTTCACTTTAAAACTTTCTGATGATTAACTTTACTTAAAAATAAATTTAAAGTTTTTTGTGTCATATACTTCAATAACTACATAATTCAAAAATTTCAAAGATGGTAATCATGGTGCTACATATTATTTTCAAAGTTTGTATTCGCCTCAACGTATAAACCAATTTGACAAACGATAATTAACTTCAGTTTACTGATAATATTATTTCCCAAACATTTAATTGCTGTTGGAGAGTTGGCGATTGAACTCCTTATAGAATAATTGTTTTTTACAAAGGGATTGTTATTCGGTAAGGTAATACCAGATTTGAGCTTTCGTACTAAATACTGCTGTGTCGTAGATAAAACCAAGTTGTTATAAATACAACTCATATAGACAGTGAAGTGAGATATGTATATGTGTGCAGAAATTAAAAATCAGAATCCTTATCTTCGTCTCGCTTTTGAAAGAAATCAGTAATGATTTTTGATTGCCTTCAGCGGGATTCCCCATGGTCAAAAGTAATTTAAAATATTTGATGTGCGATAAATAACGTGTTTTTAAAGTGCCGAATAAACGCTGATACTCAGCTGAGTGAGCAAAAACAGTAACAGTCTTGGAAACTGTGCGTGTCGCGAACAGTACAATTTTTTGGCCACTTATTCGCAGACGAGCCACGGGACGCTCGAGTACAAAAACGGACGGTTTAATGGCTGCTTTGTACATAACATCCAGCAACCTGTGGTTTCCAAACGTTAAAAGTTTGATTCTAGGTAGTATTTGAACACTGCCACAAATAAAAGCAGTTAATACAAATTAACTATAAAGTTATTTTCGGAATTAATACTCTTGTCCCAATTAAGAAAAATGTATACGTTGGATTCACGCTATCTGTTTCTTAAAAATGTAGCGTGCATTGAGAGTTCGACTGGGTGAAGTACCGCAACGAATGACTAAAAAGGACCAACAGACTTAACAAAGAAAAGTATCGTAAAACTGTTAGTATATTCTGAAACATTCTTTCATACTTTTCAGCGAATAAAATTAAGGGCGCAGTATTTTTTATCCATTTTGCTAATGTCTTTCACTGATATCAGTTACAAAGAGCGTATATATACAAAATCCATACGTAGCACCTGGTCATCAACTATTGGTATACAACGGAGAAGTGCAGTCAGGAATAGAATAGAGGCAAAATGTCATACCAAAGATTGGGATAACATATGGAAGAACATTAGTTACGTAATTTTTTATACGGACATACGGTCGACAGGTTATTACGCTGTTACTGGCATTAAAGCAACAAAAGAGAAGCTAAATACTATAGGCCTTTCTGGCTCACACTTTTGTCTCAGATGTGTATTTATTGACACGACAATCTATAGGTTTACTTACTCGGGGTATAATGGCATATGGATCCGAATAAAGGAGCAGGTGCCATTTCGTAGTAAAGATGAAGGTACATTCATCAGCATGAACGGACAGTTACTTCAGATAAGATGTAATTTCCGAAACAACAACATTACACCTTAATGTGGCTACATGAGCAATTAGTCTACTTCGTCATCGACAAATAATATCAGACAGAATTGAGGACTAAAAATGTATATTACGACTGAGTATTTTAAACAATTAAAAAACCACAAGAAGCACATTGGTAATGTGTTACAAATAGTATTTATTAAGATGGGCGTAGTGTACAAAATCTGTGCTGAACAGTCTCTTACAGTTTAGAGATACGAACAATGTGTAAACACATTGTACACATTGTAGAAAAACCGAACGTTTGCTATAATTTATCTGTGTATCTGAAGACATGTCAACAGCTTCGAGAAAAACTACTTAAGAAAGAAGTAGAATAGCGTTTCCTCTATGAAGACTAATATAATTTTCATTATCTGTACAGGCGCATTTCATTTGGATACATTACTGAAGCTCGGCGACGAGGGAGCATTATGGCGAGGGATATGCGTGGGCTGTAAGAGGTGATGGGAGGCAAACAAAATAAAAAGAAAAAAAAATACTGTTGCTCTAGCACTTGCTCCTAAAAGCGAAAGGTTCAGGATTCAAGTCCCATATCGACACTCACAGTTCTAACCGACCACGAAGACTAGATCAGCGCAAATTCCACTGTAGACGGAAAATTCTGTCTGAAAACTTTTGCAGTTGCTTAACAGGAAAGGAGCAACATGGCAGTGATCCACCACATAACGTTAAGGGGCATACAAGCTATAGATGTACATGTACTACAAATGAAAGCCCGCCTGGTTGGCCGTCGCTGAAGACCTTGCTGTCGTGCGCCCACAAAACCCTTCTACCTAGTTGGCCGTGCGGTCTAACGCACGGCTTTCTGGGCGGGAAGGGGCGCCTGGTCCCCGGCACGAATCTGCCCTGCGGATTTGTGACGAGATCCGGTGAACCGGCTAGTCTGTGGATGGTTTTTAGGCGGTTTTCCATCTGCCTCGGCGAATGCAGGCTGGTTCCCCTTATTCCGCCTCAGTTACACTATGTTGGCGATTGCTGCGCAAACAAGTTCTCCACGTACGCGTACACCTACATTACTCTACCCCGCAAACATAGAGGTTACACTCGTCTGGTGTGAGACGTTTCCTGAGGGCTCCACCGGGGGCCGAACCGCACAATAACCCTGGGTTCGGTGTGGGGCGGCGGAGGGGTGAAGTGGACTGAGGTAGTCGTCGTGGGGTTGTGGACTACTGCGGCTGCGGCGGGGACGGAGCCTCTCCGTCGTTTCTAGGTCCCCGGTTAAAATACAATAGCATACAATACACTACAACTGAAAACTACGAATGTGACGGAAATTAAATTACCAATAATACAATACCAACAGCTGTTGTTTTGGTTTTATTTATTAGGCAACCAGTTTTGACATTACATTATGTCATCTTCAGGCCTGCGTACATCGAGTAACCCTCGTGTTATAAACCAATGTAGCACTGTCAACTGGTCTTAGCAACACTGACAGCTAACAGCTCTTCAAGGAGTGCACATGCCTGTGGACCAGTTGACAGTGCTGCATCGATTTGTAACACGAGGGTTATTCGATATACGCAGGCCTGAAGATGACAATGTAATGTCGAAACTGGTTGGCTAATAAATAAAACCAAAATAACGGCTGTTGGTATTGTATTACTGGAAATCGACCAGCCAAGGTCCCACACTCCAGACATAGGATGGAGCTACATTTATTAAAATTAAATTAGTTTTATGGACTGCTGATACGGTACTTATCAAAGCTCCAAAGGAAAATCGGCAAAAATTTGTCAGTGTCATCAGTGGCAGTGCCTTCATATCTTTCCAGCTAAACTAGTGCTGCTGTTTAGTGATACAGCTTTTCTGCCGGACGTTACTCTTAGGTTCGTCATCTTGCTTCTGCTCTTCGTCGCTTAGGACTAGCTGCACGTCACAAACCAATGTTCCGCAGCCTTGTAGCTGTTTCCGCTGCGGGAGAGGTGCGGATGAGAACAGAACAGCTGTGCATGCTGCCTCCACTACCCAAGGGAAATTATGTTAACTGCTCGGGGCAGTCACACATTCAGACAGCACCTACCACTCGCCCCGTCATGTTTCCTTGGAATCTAATTAAAACACAGTTCGCCCGCTTTCTGTAAGCCAGTTAACCAAATTTATATAGTTAATTACGGAGGCCTCATTCAGTTCTGGGAGGTGCGGGCTGAATCGCCACGGCTTCCGATATTATGGTATTTGATTGTCCAATCACAATAAGTAATTTCATACTGTCTTCCATACTCACCTTCAGGGAGCCACACCCATACAGTGCTGTTCTTAATTCCAAAGAATGACCGAGGTTTCATTTCATAATTCGCTATAGAAACAGTTTTCATACCTTGATATCGTGGCGAATGGTAGTGATGCATTACCAGCTGTCAAATTTTCTGAATTCGGACTCAAGCAATTTCAGTGCACTTGTTCATTAATTCTTGCGAATGTTACATTATTTACGTTCTCTTCAACTAATTTTGGCATTAGCTGTCACGCTAATACTCATCTCTCTTTGTTCATGATATTTAGACATGGGATAGAATAGGAAAACGATACAATTACAAGCATCTCAGAGGGAAGTAGATTATTACACTGCAAAATACTGATAACGCAAAATGCGTTCACTTCAACTCATGAATTATTGTTTACTGTTTGCCAATATAAGATTGCTTAGATACTCTTGAACTGATTTTGGACGCTGACCATCATGGTAATACACATCACATCCAGACTAAGAGTGTAACAGAACTCTGGAAATCTTGTGATCATACACGACAGAAGAAATGGATAATAACCCTTCGCAGTTTCAAAAATTTAGTGGGAGTAGAAACCCAAGGGCTATTGAAGTTGGTGTTTACAATCAACAGGACTAGAAGCAATTCAACAAACACTCGGAAAAACATTATCTAAATAGTATCGCAGGCAGCTAGGACAAATAAGTGAGAGAACTACCCCATAATCAACGTAACACCAAATGAATGACAGTTACTAAGAAGCGCAAAATACAGAAGAAGAAGAAAGAAAACTGAGGAGCCCTTAGTTTATAACCCCAAATAATGACGTCTATAAGGTGAAAGTATCAGAGAGGCAGTCCTAACGTTGCATTCGATAATGGAAGCTTGCCTTTTAAAAAAATGAAGTCACGTTAATAGGATTTATTGACCTAGAAAAAAATTCGAATTGAATAAGGTGTAACGCAGGGATGCAGCCTTTCACCCCTACTGTTCAATTTATACATCTAAGAACCTATGACGGAAGTAAACGGAAGTTTCAGCAGAAAGAAATTTTCAGTGAAAATAAAGCAATGAGAAGATCCGCTGATGACACAGCAGTCTCAGCGCAGAATTTGCACGCTCCGTGCTAACCAAGTGTATTTCGCAGACGAATCACGAGTACCAAATATCACATATATACAGGGTATCCCTCTTAACAGTCGTTAGGCAAAGTCTGTCAGACAGATACGAGAGATATTCAGAATGTAAGGTGCGGTCGGTCGAACATGCAAACCACTGTGAATATAAATAATGTTTTATTTACAACAGTTAACTACAGTTTCCAACTACTTCTCTACATAGTCGCCGCTCCGACTTAGTCGTATATCCGTACTAACTTTCCAATACCGCCATCTAGAAGGCAGCCGCCTGTGCTTTCCGCCTATTTTCTACACTTCTATACAACTCGTTTCTGTGCCAAAATGTTGGCTTCACAGCCAGCGGTTTATCTGAACAGACTTTCAACTCAGGGGGAGCCAGTTACGGGCTGTATCGAGGGTGATCTAACACTTCCCACCGAAAACGCTGCAGGAGCATTTTCACTGCTCCTGCATGGTGCGGCCTAGAATTGTGACGAAGGAAGAAGCGCATGAGAGTTATGTTATGTGGGCTGCATGATATCAGGCGAAATCTCTCACCAGGCCCTCTTACTTGGCGAGAGACATTAGTTTCTATGTATGTCTACGTACTCAATGAGTGCTCTGAATTGAAAAGAACTATGTGGCGCGATCGACGGGCATATTACACATGCTCCCCGACATATCTGTCTAAAGCTTCATTGGATTTTCACTGTGGTTTCCATTTCGCGTCCTATCGGACCTTACTTTCCATACAGTCCTCGTACTGGCAATTTTGTTTCGTTTTTGCAATGTGTAGCTGGACTCACCCCAAACAAATAATACTAATAATATCTTCCATGCGACGCTCATTCTAGAATGAAAGCGATGGTTTGTTTCTTGTTACAAACTAAAGCAGTCACAAAGCTTAATTTTAGGTACCCATCCCATAGAGAGATCTCAAAATAGTATAGTATGAAAATACTTCGTCCAATACATATTAAGAGGGACAATAAAGCATTAAGATTAACCAGTGCTCCAGCAGCGACCGAGCAGCACTGCTGCTTAACGGTAGTAGTCGGCACAAGCTAGGCGGTACAGTGGCTAATCTTACTTCTCCGTCCCTGTTAATGCACTACTGGCCATTAAAATTGCTCCACCAAGAAGAAATGCAGATGATAAGCGGGTAAACCAATGTGCACTCCGTGTGCATACCGGGGGGAGTCATCCCAGATGTGGAAAGGTTCCTTCCGGATGCCATGAGGGGTACAGGGTGCACCCATCTGCAGGTGGTCGCTCATGTCGGCACCAATGATGTGTGTCGCTATGGATCGGAGGAAATCCTCTCTGGCTTCCGGCGGCTATCTGATTTGGTGAAGAATGCCAGTCTCGCTAGCGGGATGAAAGCAGAGCTCACCATCTGCAGCATCGTCGACTGACTGCGGACCTTTGGTACAGAGCCGAGTGGAGGGTCTGAATCAGAGGCTGAGACGGTTCTACGACCGTGTGGGCTGCAGATTCCTCGACTTGCGCCATAGGGTGGTGGGGTTTCGGGTTCCGCTAGATAGGTCAGGAGCCCACTACACGCAGCAAGCGGCTACACGGGTAGCAGGGGTTGTGTGGCGTGGACTGGGCGGGTTTTTAGGTTAGATGGCCTCGGGCAAGTACAGAAAGGGCAGCAGCCTCAAAGGGTGCGGGGGAACGTCAGGATATGCGGGGGCCAAGCAGCAATCGGTATTGTAGTTGTAAACTGTCGAAGCTGCATTGGTAAAGTACCGGAACTTCAAGCGCTGATAGAAAGCACCGAAGCTGAAATCGTTATAGGTACAGAAAGCTGGCTGAAGCCAGTGATAAATTCTGCCGAAATTTTTACAAAGGCACATACGGTGTTTGGAAAGGATAGATTGCATGCAACCGGTGGTGGCGTGTTTGTCGCTGTTAGTAGTAGTTTATCCTGTAGTGAAGTAGAAGTGGATAGTTCCTGTGAATTATTATGGGTGGAGGTTACACTCAACAACCGAGCTGGGTCAATAGTTGGCTTCTTTTACCGACCTCCCGACTCAGCAGCATTAGTGGCAGAACAACTGAGAGAAAATTTGGAATACATTTCACATACATTTTCTCAGCACGTTATAGTCTTAGGTGGAGATTTCAATTTACCAGATATAGACTGACACTCAGATGTTTAGGACGGTTGGTAGGGACAGAGCATCGAGTGACATTATACTGAGTGCACTATCCGAAAATTACCTCGAGCAATTAAACAGAGAACTGACTCGTGGAGATAACATCTTGGACCTACTGATAAACAGATCCGACCTTTTTGACTCTGTAAGTGCAGAACAGGGAATCAGTGATCATAAGGCCGTTGCAGCATCCCTGAATATGGAAGTTAATAGGAATATAAAAAAAGAGAGGAAGGTTTAACTGTTTAGCAAGAGTAATAAAAGGCAGATTTCAGAGTACCTAACAGATCAAAACGAAAATTTCCGTTCCGACACTGACAATGTTGAATGTTTATGGAAAAAGGTCAAGACAATCGTTAAATGCGTTTTAGACAGGTACGTGCCGAGTGAAACTGTGAGGGACGGGAAAAACCCACCGTGGTTCAACAACAATGTTAGGAAACTACTGCGAAAGCAAAGAGAACTTCACTCCAAGTGTAAACGCAGCCAAAACCTCTGAGACAAACAGAAGCTAAACGATGTCAAAGTTAGCGTAAGGAGGGCTATGCGTGAAGCTTTCACAGAATTCGAAAGTAAAATTCTATGTACCGACGTGACAGAAAATCGTAGGAAGTTCTGGCCTTACGTTAAATCAGTGACTCGAAACAGCATATCCAGACACTCCGGGATGATGATGACATTGAAACAGAGAATGACACGCGTAAACCTGAAATACTAAACACCTTTTTCCAAAGCTGTTCACAGAGGAAGACCGCAATGCAGTTCCTTCTCTAAATCCTCGCACAAACGAAAAAATGGCCGACATCGAAATAAGTGGACAACTGGAATCACTCAACAGAGGAAAGTCCACTGGACCTGATGGGATACCAATTCGATTCTACACAGAGTACGCGAAAGAACTTGTCCCCCATTCTAACAGCCGTGTACCGCAAGTCTCTAGAGGAACGGAAGGTTCCAAATGATTGGAAAAGAGCACAGGTAGTCCCAGTCTTCAAGAAGGGTCATCGAGCAGATGCGCAAAACTATAGACCTATATCTCTAACGTCGATCTGTTGTAGAATTTTAGAACATGTTTTTTGCTCGCGTATCATGTCGTTCTTTGAAACCCAGAAACTACTCTGTAGGAATCAACATGGATTCCGAAAACAGCGATCGTGTGAGACCCAACTCGCTTTATTTGTTCATGAGACCCAGAAAATATTAGATACAGGCTCCCAGGTAGATGCTATATTCCTTGACTTCCGGATGGCGTTCGATGCAGTTCCGCACTGTCGCCTGATAAACAAAGTAATAGCCTACGGAATATCAGAGCAGCCGTGTGGCTGGATTGAAGAATTTTTAGCAAACAGAACACAGCATGTTGCTATCAATGGAGAGACGTCTACAGACGTTAAAGTAACCTCTGGCGTGCCACAGGGGAGTGTTATGGGACCATTGCTTTTCACAATATATATAAATGACCTAGTAGATAGTGTCAGAAGTTCCATGCGGCTTTTCGCGGATGATGCTGTAGTATACAGAGAAGTTGCAGCCTTCGAAAATTTTAGCGAAATGCAGGAAGGATAGGCACTTGGTGCAGAGAGTGGCAACTGACCCTTAACATAGACAAATGTAATGTATTGCGAATATATAGAAAGAAGGATCCTTTACTGTATATATGATAGCGGAACAAACACTGGTAACAGTTACTTCTGTAAAATATCTGGGAGTATGCGTGCGGAACGATTTGAAATGGAATGATCATATAAAATTAATTGTTGGTAAGGCGGGTACCAGGTTGAGACTCATTGGGAGAGTCCTTAGAATTTTTTGTTTTTTGTTTTAGTTTTAGGGCGCAAAACTGCTATGGTCATTAGCGCCCAGCCCGTGACTTAGGAAACAGAAAAAAACCGAAATTGAAAACCTGCAGCAATGGGAACTAAGTCATAAAATTGGAGAAACTAAAAGCAGAAGGAAGGCTTAAAAATCCACTACAGAAAGGGGTTGGTTGTCCCCAAAAATAGCTTCAAATGACTGACGTCATTTCACTGGCACTAATAAACTGGAGAACGCGGTCGGCTGAGCGCGTGTCATCTGCTAAAATCGACGATAGATCAGGCGATAGCTGTAGACGGGAGCGTAACGGATTAAAATAGGGGCACTCAATTAAAAAGTGTCTTACCGTCCACAGCTGAAAGCAGTGGGGACAGAGTGGGGGAGGATCGCCGCTTGAAAGATGTCGATGGCTAAAAAGACAGTGCCCTACCGGAGTCTAGTTAAAATTACCTCCTCCCGACGACGCGTTCGGGAGGAAGAGGTCCAAGCACAAGGAAGAGCTTTCACTTCCCGAAATTTATTATGGGGAAGTGTTGACCAATGCGCGTGCCATAAATGAACAACACGACGACATAAAACGCTCCGTAGATCGGCGAAAGCAATCGATGGAATAGCTGGCCGAAGAAGAGAGACTGCAGCCTTGGCTGCAATATCGGCCGCCTCATTTCCACAGATGCCAATGTGTCCCGGGAGCCAGAGGAACGCCACCGAGACGCCCCCCATGTGGAGCAAGCGCAGACAGTCCTGAATCCGGTGGACCAGAGGGTGCACAGGGTAAAGAGCTTGGAGACTGAGGAGAGAGCTGAGAGAATCTGAGCAGATTACGTACTGTATCCGCTGATGGCGGCGGATTTTTTTTTTGTGGTTTTAGGGCGCACAACTTCAATGGTCATTAGCACCTTGACTACTCTAAGAATGCACCGCGAGGCACAAGTTGACAACAACAACTAAAAGGGAAAACACGATAAAAGACAGACTGACAGGCATAGGATTAAAAAACAGCATCGTCAAATGTCCTTAGAGAGGTTTGTCAAATTGATAAAACAAAGAACACGAGCAGCTGCTCGTGGGTCATCCGCTAAAATGGCATCGAAAGTACTTGGCAGGTTAAGATCTAGGCGCAGTGTGTTAAAATCTGGACAGGACATTAAAATGTGTCGAACCGTCAGCAAGTGCCCACATGGGCAGAACGGCGCCGGCGCAGCCGTCAGCAGATGGCGATGGCTGAACCGGCAGTGTCCAATTCTTAACCGGGCCAAAACTACCCACTCCCACCGAGAAGGGCGTGAGGAGGACGTCCAAGCCACGGGAAGAGGTTTTAAGGCCCGAAGCTTGTTGTCTGTAAGTGCAGCCCAATCGGCATGCCACAGCGATAAAATGCGCTGACAAATGACCCTGCTAAAATCGGACGAAGGGACACAACAAGAAGCTGTCCGAGGCTGGAGGACCGCAGCCTTGGCCGCGGCGTCTGCAGCTTCGTTCCCAGGGATACCGACATGGCCAGGAACCCACATAAAGCTAACCGGAGAACCGACGTCCACCAGCTGCTGAAGAGAGCGTTGGATCCGGTGTACGAAAGGGTGAACCGGGTACGGATCACTGAGGCTCTGGAAGGCGCTCAGGGAATCGGAGCAGATGACATAAGCAGAATGTCGGTGGCGGCAGATGTAAAGAACAGCCTGGTAGAGGGCAAAGAGCTCAGCTGTGAAGACCGAACGATGGCCATGGAGCCGGTATATGAAACTTTGTGCCCCGACAATAAAAGAACACCCGACCCCGTCATTGGTCTTAGAGCCATCTGTATAAATGAAAGTCATGTTGATGAACTTCGAACGAAGTTCCAAAAAACGGGAGTGGTAGACCGAACCGGGGGTTACCTCTTTTGGGAGCGAGCTGAGGTCAAGGTGAACGCGGACCTGAGCCTGGAGCCAAGGTGGCGTGTGGCTCTCGCCCACTCGAAAGGTTGCAGGGAGTGAAAAATTAAGGTGTTGAAGGAGGCGACGAAAGCGAACTCCAGGGGGTAGCAGGGCAGAGACATACAACCCGTATTGACGGTCGAGAGAGTCGTCAAAAAAGGAACGATAAGACGGATGGTCGGGCATTGACAGTAGCCGACAGGCATACCGACAAAGCAGTATATCGCGCCGGTAGTTGAATGGCAATTCGCCAGCGTCAGCATGAAGACTCTCTACGGGACTAGTATAAAATGCTCCGATCGCAAGTCGTAAACCCCGATGTTGTATGGAGTTGAGGCGGCGTAAGATGGATGGCCGTGCAGAGGAGTATACGAAGCTCCCATAATCCAGCTTGGAGCGGACGATCGACCGATATAGACGAAGCAGGACGGTTCGATCCGCTCCCCACGACATACCACTGAGAACACGGAGGACATTTAGAGAACGGGTACAACGGGCGGCCAAATATGACACATGTGGAGACCAGCTAAGTTTCCTGTCAAATGTAAGGCCTAAAAATTTGGTTGTCTCCACGATTGGGAGAGCAACGGGACCGAGTCGTAAGGACGGTGGGAGAAACTCTTTGTAGCGCCAGAAGTTAATACAGACCGTCTTCTCGGCAGAAAAACGGAAGCCATTGGCGACACTCCAGGAGTAAAGACGGTCAAGAGAACGCTGAAGACAGCGCTCCAGGACACGTGTACACTGCGCGCTGCAATAGATGGTAAAATCGTCCACGAAAAGGGAGCCTGATACATCAGCTGGGAGGCAATCCATTATTGGATTGATCGCGATGGCGAAGAGAGCGACGCTCAAAACTGAGCCCTGTGGCACCCCATTCTCCTGGCGAAAGGTGTCGGACAGGACAGAACCCACACGTACCCTGAACTGTCGATCCATTAAAAAGGAACGAATAAAAAGAGGGAGGCGACCGCGAAGGCCCCATGTATGCATGGTGCGGAGAATGCCCGCCCTCCAACAGGTGTCGTAAGCCTTCTCCAAATCAAAGAACACAGCCGCGGTCGGCCGCTTCCACAAGAAGTTATTCATAATGAAGGTCGACAAGGTAACCAGATGGTCAACAGCAGAGCGGCGCCTACGAAATCCACATTGTACATTGGTAAGTAGGCGTCGAGACTCGAGCAGCCAAACCAATCGAGAGTTAACCATTCGCTCCATCACTTTACAGACACAGCTGGTAAGCGAGATAGGTCGATAACTGGAAGGCAAGTGCTTGTCCTTCCCCGGCTTAGGAATCGGGACAACAATAGACTCGCGCCAGCATGCGGGAACATGTCCCTCAATCCAGATGCGATTGTATGTACGAAGAAGAAAACCTTTACCCGCAGGAGAAAGGTTCTTCAGCATCTGAATATGAATAGAATCAGGTCCTGGAGCGGA
Organism: Schistocerca cancellata; assembly: GCF_023864275.1. NCBI lineage: Eukaryota > Metazoa > Arthropoda > Insecta > Orthoptera > Acrididae > Schistocerca > Schistocerca cancellata. The sequence goes on from NC_064627.1 coordinate 213,642,603, forward strand.
GGACCGTGATCGGCCAAGTGCGGTTTCGAGTTCCCGCATGGTGAATGGGGCATTATAACTTTCACAATTCGAGGAGCGGAAGTTAGGTGGCCTAGCCTCCTCTGCCTGTTTGCGGGGGAGGAAGGCAGGGTGGTAATGAGCGGAGCTCTAAACCTCTGCGAAAAAGCGGCCGAAGGCATTGGAGACAGCCTCAGGGGCCACAAGGACGTCATTCGCGACCTTCAAGCCAGAAACTGGTGAGTGGACCATAGTGCCAGATAGCCGGCGCAGGCTACCCCAGACAACAGAAGGAGTAAAACTGTTGAAGGTGCTTGTGAAAGCAGCCCAGCTGGCTTTCTTGCTTTCTTTGATAATACGACGACACTGAGCACGTAATCGTTTATAATTGATACAATTCGCCACTGTAGGGTGGCGTTTAAATGTGCGTAAGGCACGTCGACGAGCACGTAAAGCGTCTGTACATGCTGCGGTCCACCAGGGGACCGGTACGCGACTTGGAGAAGAAGTAGGGTGAGGGATGGAATATTCAGCAGCAGCGAGAATGACTTCCGTGAGGTGTGCGACCTGACGATCGCAGCTTGTGAAGGTTTGATCCTGAAAGGTCGCCCTGGAAAAGAAGAGCCCCCAGTCTGCCTTGGAGATGGTCCAACTAGAGGAGCAGGGAGAGGGGGTATGCTGCAGGAGATGGATAACACACGGGAAGTGGTCGCTCGAATATGTATCAGAAAGTGCATACCACTCAAACTGGCGTGCAAGTTGGGGAGTACATATAGAGAGGTCTAAATGGGAATAGGTGTGAGATGTGTCCGAAAGAAAAGTAGGGGCGCCAGTATTGAGGCAGACAAGATTGAGCTAGTTGAAAAGGTCAGCTAACAAGGAGCCCCTCGGGCAGGATGCTGGAGAGCCCCAAATGGGATGGTGGGCATTGAAGTCTCCAGTTAACAAAAATGGTGCAGGTAGCTGAGCAATAAGTTGCATCATGTCTGCCCTGGTAACGGCAGATGACGATGGAGTGTAAACGGTACAAAAGGAAAACGTAAAAGTGGGGAGAGTAATGCGGATGGCAACTGCCTGCAGGCCGGTGTGCAACGTGATGGGATCGTAGTAAATATCATCCCGGACCAGCAACATAACCCCTCCATGAGCTGGGATACCACCACAGGGGGTAGGTCAAAACGCACAGAGGTGTAGTGTGCCAAGGCAATTTGATCGCATGGGCGTAGCTTCGTTTCCTGGAGGGCTACGACGAGCGGATGATGCAAGCGGAGCAGCAACTTCAAGTCCTCTCGGTTGGAGCGAATGCTGCGAATATTCCAGTGAATAAGTGCCATCGTAGGAAAAGGAAGATAAAAGAAGGGGTCACCTTGAAGGCCGCTGAGGGCCTGGCTTAGAGCGAGCACTGCCGCCGCTAGCAGTAGGCGGACAGTCATCGTCCATTGGGTCTATATTTTCATCGGCCATCTCGGGAGGATGGCCGGGAGGGGGAGCTTCCTCCGCCGGTGAACGGCCAGATGTACGGCTACCATCGGTGCGGCCAGGCGAAACGGATGACGGCCTGGGGCGGCAACCGCTGGGTGGCGCAGGAGAAGAAATGCGCCGTGGCGGAGAAGGAGAACTGTGCTTCCTATGAGCCTTTTTGGAAGGACGTTTGGTGGAAGTACCGGTCGAAGGCTGGGAGGTCGAGGTACGTAGGAAGTCTGCACGGGATGGTTCCTTCTTGAAGGCCCGTGCATCTGACTTCGGGGTCTTCGTCTTAGCAGAAGCTTATGAAGGGGCTGGTGTCTGTGGGGTGATGGGAGGAAGACGAGACGTCGACCGCGCGGTCTTAGCACTGGCCGAACGGACGACCGTGGTGCTGAAGGTCAGATCGCATGTCTGGGTTGCTACCTCCCTGGTAGTCCGAGGAGAGGCGAGGACAGTACTGTATGTCCCTGCTGGGAGCAGCGCGGGCTTCCTACTAGCCAATAGCTTGCGAGCAGCCGAGGTGGACACTTTCTCTTTGACCCGAATTTCTTGGATACAGCGTTCTTCCTTATAGACAGGACAGTCGCGGGAGGATGCGGCATGGTCACCCTGACAGTTCACACAACGAGGAGACGGAGGTGGACAGTCACCCTCATGGGCATCCCTGCCACAAGTGACACATTTAGCCGCATTGGAACAAGACTGTCTAGTGTGATTGAAACGCTGACACTGGTAGCAGCGCGTAGGTGTCGGGACATAGGGGCGAACAGAAATAACCTCGTAGCCCGCCTTGATGCGCGATGGCAGCTTAACACTATCGAAGGTCAAGAAAAGTGTCCGGGTCGGTACAAGGTCATTGTTGACCTTTTTCATGACCCTATGGACAGCCGTCACGCCCTGCACAGCGAGGAAAGATTGAATCTCCTCGTCAGTCAATCCGTCGAGGGAGCTAGTATAGACTACACCACGAGACGAATTCAAAGTTCGGTGGGCCTCCACCCGGACAGGGAACGTGTACAGGAGTGTGGCCCGAAGCAGTTTTTGTGCCTGAAAGGCACTCTCAGTTTCTAGTAATAAGGTACCGTTACGCAACCTGGTACAAGATTTGACAGATCCGGCTATGGCATCTACGCTCTTCTGGATAACGAAAGGGTTGACAGAGGAAAAATCCTTTCCGTCCTCAGATCGAGAAACGACGAGGAACTGTGGGGCAGGCGGTAGTACTTTTGTCACTGGTGGCTGGTCAAGTTTCCGTTTAGGGGCAGAAGTCGAGAGAGAAGAAGAAGAGAAATCCATTGCGGAGGAATCCCCCATGATTGCCAGCGTCTCCGATGGCGCGCTCCTTCCTTATTGGGACCCTCTCAGAGGGCACTCCCGTCTTAGGTGAATGTTTACACCTCAGGTTTTGAGCGCACTAAGGCGCGATAGAGGCGGAGAAGGACCACTCGGTCCGCTCCCCAGGAGTTACCATTCAGGACACGGAGGGTGTTAAGGGATCGCAGACAGCGAGCCGAAAGATAGGAAACGTGGGAAGACCAGCACAGTCTTCTGTCAAACATAAGATGCAAGAATTTAGCAACGTCTGAAAACGGAAGGTTAACAGGACCTAGATGTAAGGAGGGCGGAAGAAACTCCTTACGTCGCCAAAAATTAACACAAACGGTCTTACTGGGAGAGAAACGGAAGCCGGTTTCGATGCTCCAAGAGTGGAAGATCGAGACATCCTTGAAGACGTCGTTCAAGAAGGCTGGTCCGTTGAGAGCTGTAGTAGATCGCAAAATCGTCCACAAAGAGGGAGCCCGAGACATCAGGAAGGAGACAATCCATAATTGGATTGATGGCAATGGCAAACAGTACAACACTCAGCACGGAGCCCTGGGGTACCCCGTTTTCTTGGGAGAAAGTACGGGAGAGAGTAGTGTTCACCCGCACCCTAAATGTGCGCTCTGCCATAAATTCGCGAAGAAAAAGGGGTAGCCGACCTCGAAAGCCCCAAGAGAACAGTGTGCGGAGGATGCCTGTCCTCCAACAGGTATCGTATGCTCTCTCCAGATCAAAAAATATTGCTACTGTTTGGCGTTTCCGGAGAAAATTGTTCATGATGTAAGTTGAGAGAGCAACAAGATGGTCAACGGCAGAACGATGCTTTCGGAATCCGCATTGGGCAGGTGTTAAAAGACTGCGGGATTCCAGCCACCACGCTAGACGGTAATTCACCATACGCTCCAAAACCTTACAGACACTACTCGTGAGAGAAATGGGGCGATAGCTAGAGGGGAGATGTTTGTCATTTCCAGGTTTCGGAACGGGAACGACGATAGCTTCCCGCCATCGTCTGGGAAAAGTACTGTCGGTCCAAATTCGATTATAAAGGCGAAGGAGGTAATGCAGACTATGGGTTGATAAATGCAGCAACAGTTGGACGTGGATACCATACGGTCCTTGGGCGGAGGAGCGAGAAGGAGAGAGTGCATGTTGGAGTTCCCACATGGAGAAAACTGTATTATAGCTTTCGCGATTTTGAGAGGAGAAAGCAAGAGGTCGCACTTCCACTGCACGTTTCTTCGGGAGAAACGCTGGCGGGTAATTGGAAGAGCTCGAAATCTCAGCAAAGTGCTGACCCAACGTGTTAGAAATTGCGACGGGGTCCACGAATGTATCATGCGCGACAATGAGGCCAGAGACCGGGGAGAAACTAGGCGCGCCTGAGAACCGTCGAAGCCGACTCCAAACTTCCGAGGAGGGAGTGAAGGTGTTAAATGAGCTAATAAAGAATTTCCAGCTTGCCTTATTGCTATCGCGGATGACGCGACGGCATCGCGCACGGAACTGCTTATAGCGGATACAGTTGGCCAAAGTAGGATGGTGACGGAAAACGCGGAGAGCACGTCGCCGCTCACGTATTGCATCACGGCATGCCTCGTTCCACCAAGGAACTGTGGGGCGCTGGGGCAATTCGGAGGTGCGTGGTATTGAACGTTCCGCAGCTGTAAGAATAAAATCTGTAATATGAGTGACCTCATCGTCGACGCTAGGAAAGTGACGGTCATCGAATGTCGCTAGAGACGAAAAAAGTGTCCCATCAGCTTGGGCAAACTTCCAGCGTCGCGGGCGCATGTATGGCAGTTGAGGCTGCAGTCTAAGGACAGATGGAAAGTGGTCACTCGAGTGTGGATCATCAAGGGCGAACCATTCAAAGCGCCGAGCTAGCGGAACAGTACCGACCGCAAGGTCCAAATGAGATAAATTTGTCGTGGAGGCAGATATAAATGTAGGGACCCCAGTGTTGAGACAAACTAGATCCGCTTGGTGGAAGACGTCTAGCAATAGTGAGCCACGTGGACAAGGACGTGGAGATCCCCAAAGCGGGTGGTGGGCATTGAAGTCCCCAACCAGCAAATAGGGGGGTGGAAGCTGACCAAGGAGATCAGCTCGTGCCATTGGTGTGGACGATGGAATGTATACAGTACAAAGAGAGAACGTGTATCCGGAAAGGGAAAGACGGACGGCGACAGCTTGGAAGGAAGTGTTTAAATGGATTGGGTAACAATGGAGAGTTTCATGGAGAAGAATCATGAGTTCTCCATGTGCTGGAGTGCCTTCAACAGAGGGGAGATCATATCGGACGGACTGAAAATGAGGGAGAACAAAGCGGTCATGGGGACAGAAGATGACCGGCGAGTAGGATCGTAAGAGGATCGACAATTCATCCCTATTGGCTCGAATGCCGCGGATATTCCAGTGGATAATGTACATGGGGTGAACAGGAAATGGAGGAATGGGACCAAAGTTGCTGTCAACTCAAAGACTGCTCGGAGCTAGCGACTGACAGCATGGAATGGCATTCAGCCGAAGGCAGAAGATCCTGATCCATAGGTTGGTCAGGAGCAGCTCCTGCCACCAGCGATCGGCCGGTTGACCGGCCACCAGCAGTGCGCCTCGGCGACACAGAAGACGGCCGAGGGCGATTTCCGCCAGGTGGTGCTGTAGATGGGACACGCCTTGGCGGAGAAGGAGAGGAACTGGGTTTCTTTTGAGCCTTCTTAGAAGTATGATGTTTAGAGGAAGGAGGAACCGATGGTTGTGAAGTTGCGGTACGTAAAAGCTCTTCACGAGTATGCTCTTTTTTGGAAGTCTTGGTGTCTGACTTTTGGGCTCGAGATGTAGCAGAACCCGACGAAGGGTGTGCCATAGAGTGGGCAGGCGATAGTGGTGAGGTTGAACGGGCGATCTTTGCGCTGGCTGATCTGACGACCGTGGCACTAAAGGTGGGGTCGCAAGTCTGCGTGGCCGCCTCCTTTGTTGGGCGAGGAGAAGCAAGGACAGTGCTGTATTTTCCTGTCTGAGGCACGGTGGGCTGTCGACTGGCGGATAATTTTCGAGCAGCAAAGGTCGACACCTTTTCCTTCACTTTTATTTCCTGGATGAGCTTTTCGTCCTTAAAAACGGGGCAATCTCGAGAGGAAGCAGCGTGGTCACCCATACAGTTGATGCAGCGAGGGGATGGAGGTGGACAAGCACCCTCATGGGCATCCTTGCCACACGTAACACATTTGGCCTGATAGGAACAGGACTGGCTGGTGTGATTGAACCGCTGACATCGATAGCAACGCGTAGGGGTTTGGGACGTAAGGGCGAACGGAAATTATCTCATAGCCTGCTTTGATTTTCGATGGGAGTTGAACTTTGTCAAATGTCAAGAAGACAGTGTGGGTTTGAATGATGTTCGTGTCAACCCTTTCCATAACTCTATGAACAGCCGTTACGCCCTGGTCAGACAGGTAGTGCTGAATTTCTTCGTCAGATAATCCATCGAGGGAGCGTGTATAAACGACTCCATGCGAGGAATTTAAGGTACGGTGCGGTTCCACCTGGACAGGAAAGGTGTGGCGCAGAGAAGTACGCAGCAATTTTTGTGCCTGGAGGGCACTGACTGTTTCTAACAACAGGGTGCCATTCCGTAATCTGGAACAAGACTTTACAGGACCTGCAATTGCGTCGACACCTTGCTGAATAATGAAAGGGTTGACCGTGGAAAAGCCGTGACCTTCGTCAGACCGAGAAACAACAAGGAACTGTGGCAACGATGGAAGAACTGTCTGTGGCTGAGACTCAGTGAACTTACGTTTGTGAGCAGACATAGTGGAAGGTGAGGATACCATTGCGGAAGAATCTCCCATGATTACCAGCGTCTCCGATGGCGCGCTCCTCCCTTGTGGGGGCCCTCACTGAGGGCACTCCTGCCTTAGGTGATTGTTCACACCTCAGGTCACACCTCCCGACAAACGGACGGAGGGACCAATCGGCACTTTCGGAAGGTATCAGCTCGGGTAATCACCCCTCTCTGGGCCTGGCTGTTACCAGGGGGTACGTACGTGTCCTACCTGTCTACCCGGGGCGGGGAATTACGCGTTACCCCGTCACCGGCTACGCAGGGAAGTGCGTGGGTCGGCCTTCAGACACGCACAGGGAGGAAAAAAGAAAGGGGAAGGAAAGAAGAGGGGTCTCAAACGCCGCAGCGGAGAAAAGTGCAGAGAGAAGCGGGAAGGAAAAGAGAAGGACAGAGGAAGGACGAAGAATTGCAAGTATAGAAAGCAAGGAATTTGTAACAGTTTAGAGCGTCCGTCTCCGGACGTAGGCACAAACCATACTCCCAGAGGGGGAGAAAGGGAAGGAAAGAGCCAGAGGTGAGGGGGGGGGCGAAGATGTGGGAGGGGGAAGGATGAGGAAAGGGAAGGTATGCAGCCCGGAAAGGAAGGAGGGCCACATTAGCTCAGGGTCCTTAGAAAATGTAGTCCATCAACAAAGGAGGTGGCTACTTGAGTATTGCTCATCAGCGTGGGATCCATACCAGATCGGGTTGACGGAGGAGATAGAGAAGATCCAGAGAAGAGCGGCGCGTTTTGTCACAGGGTTACTTGGTAACTGTGATAGCGTTACGTAGATGTTTAGCAAACTCAAGTGACAGACTCTGCAAGAGAGGCGCTCTGCATCGCGGTGTAGCTTGCTCGCCAGCTTTCGAGAGGGTGCGTTTCTGATTGAGGTATCGAATATATTGCTTCCCCCTACTTATACCTCCCGAGGAAATCACGAATGTAAAATTGAAGAGATTCGAGCGTGCACGGAGGCTTTCAGACAGTCGTCCTTCCCGCGAACCATACGTGACTGGAACAGAAAAGGTAGGTAATGACAGTGGCACGTAAAGTGCCCTCCGCCACATACCGTTGGGTGGCTTGCGGAGTATAAATGTAGATGTAGATGTATTCATTGGACAAATGTATTATATTACAACTGACATGTGTTTACATTTTCACGCAATTTGGGTGCACAGAGCCTGAGAAATCAGTACCCAGAACAACCACCTCTGGCCATAATAACGGCCTTGTTACGCCTGGGCACTGAGTTAAACAGTGCTTGGATGGCGTGTAGAGGTACAGCTGCCCATGCAGCTTCAACACGATACCACTGTTCATCAAGAGTAGTGACTGGCGTATTATGACTAGCCAGTTGCTCAGCCACCATTGACCAGACGATTTCAGTTGGTGACAGATCTGGAGAATGTGCTGGCCAGGGCAGCAGTCTAACAATTTCTGTATCCAGAAACGACCGTACGGGACCTGCAACATGCGGTCGTGCATTATCCTGCTGAAATGTAGGGTTTCGCAGGGATCGAATGAAGGGTAGAGCCACAGGTCGTAACACATCTGAAATGTAACATCCACTGGTCCATTGTTCAAAGTGCTGTCAATGCGAACAAGAGATGACCGAGACGTGTAACCAAGGGCACCCCACACCATCACGCCGGGTGATACGCCAGTATGGCAATGACGAATACACGCTTCCAATGTGCGTTCACCGCGATGTCGCCATACACGGATGCGACCATCATGACGCTGTAAACAGAAGCTGGATTCATTAGAAAAAATGACGATTTGCCATTCGTGCACCCTGGTTCGTCGTTGTGTACCCAATTGCAGGCGCTCCTGTCCGTGATGCAGCGTCAAGAGTGGTTACCCTGGTCTCCGAGCTGATAGTCCATGCTGCTGCACACGTCGTCGAACTGTTCGTGCAGATGGTTGTTGTCTTGCAAACGTCCCCATCTGTTGACTCAGGGATCGAGACGTGGCTGCACGATCCGTTACAGCCATGCGGATAAGATGCCTGTCATCTCGACTACTAGTGATACGAGGCCGTTAAGAACAAGCACGGCGCTCCGTATTCCCCCCCCCCCCCCCGAACCCACCGATTCCATATTCTGCTAACATTCATTGGATCTCGACGAACGCGAGCAGCAATGTCACGATACGATTAATCGCAGTCGCGATAGGCTACAATCCGACCTTTATCAAAGTCGGAAACGTGATGGAACGCATTTCTCCTCCTTACACGAGGCATCACAACAACGTTTCCCCAGGCAACGCCGGTCAACTGTATGTTTGTGTATGAGAAATCGGCTGGAGACTTTTCACATGTCAGCACGTAGGTGTCACGACCGGCGCCAACCTTGTGTGAATGCTCTGAAAAGCTAATGATTTGCATGTCACAGCAGCTTCTTCCTGTCGGTTAAATTTCGCGTCTGTAGCACGTCAAATTCGTGGTGAAGCAATTTTAATGGCCAGTAGTGTACTTATCGATAAAACGAAAAACGCGTTAGACTAATTTGGCACCACTCTATCGAATGTGAACGTAAACTTCTCTAAAGGTATTTTGCTTGCAACGGGAAACAACCCGATGCTTCCTATAGACGCTGAGCATCGTATGATAAAGGGAATGAGTAGTATTTTTTTTTGGGACTGACTCAAGCCACACGTCACAGAAATTAAATTGCAACTACCTGCCGAAACACCAAGGGAAATGCACTTTAAGATATCCAGGAGGCATATGCATTGACATTAGGGAAAGCTTTCTTTTTGCTGTTCACTCCTCTTTGCGGAATAACATTTCAGCAGCTCATTGCCCAATAAGGAAGCCGAGAGGAGAAACTTAATTTCGTTTCGTCCTGGCTATGACCGATCCTCACCCCTTAGCATATTGACAGAGGCTGAGAAAATCTTTCTTCGCATTACCGCACTCGTCTTATAGTGGTGTAAATGTTCGACGCAACATCTCTTCGTAGGTATGTCAAAAAAAATGTTAAAATCTGCTTTCAGTCCGTTTCTAAACGTGTTTACTGAGTAGAGCCTTCCGCTATTCAAAGAGTGCCTAGCTTTGAAGCCCGACATTCCCCCTAAAATGTTTTTCTAGATGAAAAAAAAAACATTCTGTATTTATGAAACTCACTTTGTTAGATTTTTAATTTACTATGGTAGAAACACAAAAAATGAAATGATCGTATGGCATTGTTGGCCGGGAGGCCCCTTGCGGGGAAATTCGGCTGAAATATAATTTATAAACATCAAGCAGTTTAGTAAAAATATGGATTGGTATTTCCGATGTGGAGGCGCAGTGTAGGCCTATGTTGCAAATTGGTGCAAAAATTCAAATCTCTATCTGTATTTGCATGATAGTGTACTTAATGTATCAGGTACATTCGGGTGGATAGAACAAAGGATGTAAAGGAACTTCCTGGCGGATTAAAACTGTGTGCCCGACCGAGACTCGAACTCGGGACCTTTGCATTTCGCGGGCAAGTGCTCTACCATCTGAGCTACCGAAGCACGACTCACGCCCGGTCCTCACAGCTTTACTTCTGCCAGTATTTCGTCTCCTACCTTGGAAACTTTACAGAAGCTCTGCTGCGAACCTTGCAGAACTAGCACTCCTGAAAGAAAGGATACTGCGGAGACATGGCTTAGCCACAGCCTGGAAGGCTGTAAAAGTAGAACGCAAGTTACATAGAGGAGAACTGGAAAGTAGCTCGATGTGCATATTAATGATAATCACACACAGCCTCAAAAGAAACGTACACATGTTATACAGCTAAGGCGGCATAAACAGAAAAAACAAACCACCAATTTAGCATTGAAAAATTAAAGCTGGTATTGATGATCGACTGCAGTCAGTCAGTGAGAACAGTGGAAAGTGTAACCTGATACTAAGTGTAAAAGAGTGAGTGAGATAAATCATGATATCACATAAAAAATTCTTTTTTCCTGCGATAGACTCTACTGATGAACCACTGCCCACCGTGAGATCGAATGCCGCCTGCCGACGTCTGGGATCGTGGGGCGGTAAAGGAAGCAGATAAACGAAACAGGAAGGAATGGGGAATCACGGAAGCGACAATACTGTCTAAAAGCAGGGAAATGTACTGATGTAAGTGACTTTGCAAAAGACAGATGGTTATGACGAAAACAAAGAATCTGGTACGTGTATTGGCACGTCCTACTGTGGTGAGCAACTAAGAAAAGTGATTGAAGTACAGTAAAGAAACAGATGTTAAGCATCTGACGAGGGCCGACCGCGGTGGTCGTGCGGTTCTAGGCGCTCCAGTCCGGAGCCGCGCTGCTGCTACGGTCGCAGGTTCGAATCCTGCCTCGGGCATGGATGTGTATGATGTCCTTAGATTAGTTAGGTTTAATTACACTCCTTGAAATGGAAAAAAGAACACATTGACACCGGTGTGTCAGACCCACCATACTTGCTCCGGACACTGCGAGAGGGCTGTACAAGCAATGATCACACGCACGGCACAGCGGACACACCAGGAACCGCGGTGTTGGCCGTCGAATGGCGCTAGCTGCGCAGCATTTGTGCACCGCCGCCGTCAGTGTCAGCCAGTTTGCCGTGGCATACGGAGCTCCATCGCAGTCTTTAACACTGGTAGCATGCCGCGACAGCGTGGACGTGAACCGTATGTGCAGTTGACGGACTTTGAGCGAGGGCGTATAGTGGGCATGCGGGATGCCGTGTGGACGTACCGCCGAATTGCTCAACACGTGGGGCGTGAGGTCTCCACAGTACATCGATGTTGTCGCCAGTGGTCGGCGGAAGGTGCACGTGCCCGTCGACCTGGGACCGGACCGCAGCGACGCACGGATGCACGCCAAGACCGTAGGATCCTACGCAGTGCCGTAGGGGACCGCACCGCCACTTCCCAGCAAATTAGGGACACTGTTGCTCCTGGGGTATCGGCGAGGACCATTCGCAACCGTCTCCATGAAGCTGGGCTACGGTCCCGCACACCGTTAGGCCGTCTTCCGCTCACGCCCCAACATCGTGCAGCCCGCCTCCAGTGGTGTCGCGACAGGCGTGAATGGAGGGACGAATGGAAACGTGTCGTCTTCAGCGATGAGAGTCGCTTCTGCCTTGGTGCCAATGATGGTCGTATGCGTGTTTGGCGCCGTGCAGGTGAGCGCCACAATCAGGACTGCATACGACCGAGGCACACAGGGCCAACACCCGGCATCATGGTGTGGGGAGCGATCTCCTACACTGGCCGTACACCATTGATGATCGTCGAGGGGACACTGAATAGTGCACGGTACATCCAAACCGTCATCGAACCCATCGTTCTACCATTCCTAGACCGGCAAGGGAACTTGCTGTTCCAACAGGACAATGCACGTCCGCATGTATCCCGTGCCACCCAACGTGCTCTAGAAGGTGTAAGTCAACTACCCTGGCCAGCAAGATCTCCGGATCTGTCCCCCATTGAGCATGTTTGGGACTGGATGAAGCGTCGTCTCACGCGGTCTGCACGTCCAGCACGAACGCTGGTCCAACTGAGGCGCCAGGTGGAAATGACATGGCAAGCCGTTCCACAGGACTACATCCAGCATCTCTACGATCGTCTCCATGGGAGAATAGCAGCCTGCATTGCTGCGAAAGGTGGATATACACTGTACTAGACCGAGCGAGGTGGCGCAGTGGTTAGCACACTGGACTCGCATTCGGGAGGACGACGGTTCAATCCCGTCTCCGGCCATCCTGATTTAGGTTTTCCGTGATTTCCCTAAATCGTTTCAGGCAAATGCCGGGATGGTTCCTTTGAAAGGGCACGGCCGATTTCCTTCCCAATCCTTCCCTAACCCGAGTTTGCGCTCCGTCTCTAATGACCTCGTTGTCGACGGGACGTTAAACACTAACCACCACCACCACCACTGTACTAGTGCCGACATTGTGCATGCTCTGTTGCCTGTGTCTATGTGCCTGTGGTTCTGTCAGAGTGATCATGTGATGTATCTGACCCCAGGAATGTGTCAATAAAGTGTCCCCTTCCTGGGACAATGAATTCACGGTGTTCTTATTTCAATTTCCAGGAGTGTAGTTCTAAGTTCTAGGGGACTGATGACCACAGCAGTTGAGTCCCATAGTGCTCAGAGCCATTTGAACCACCTGACGAGGCCATCCACTGGACTGAGCCTTCCCAAATTCTTGTATAGTCTGGGTGTAAATAGTGTAAGTGGTGCCACATGTGTACATTTTGGTTAATAACGTCAAACAGTTTGATGGTTCTAACTGATGCATACCATAATAATAATAATATACAGTCAGTGAGTATGAAAGATGTGTATTAAGTGAAAGTGTCTTCGTAATGATTTAATCTTCGATGAGAGCTATATTGTGATGTCTTCAAGTGTATCAAAATTCTAGTAACCATATTTATTAAGATTTTGCGGCGTTTCAGTGGGTCTGATTGAAGTTAACCATCGATGGGTGCACGCTTATAATGTTTTTTTTTCTTTCATTTCACATCTGAGGGAGATGGCTGGCTGCTGGAGGCCATAGCTCTTCTCAGCCAGTAGCTGTAGTTCTCTGGTAGCACAATTGGTTTGGGAGGATTTGGGTTTTTACTTAATTTCGATGAGCTTTGTTGCAGGCATTTGCCTTGCTGCAGGTGGAAAAAACTCCCGGCTGATAAAACACCAGCCGGAATCAGTTGCCTGATGATCTAGCTTTTGTTTTTTCTTTTTATTATTGAGTTACTAGAAATTTTGTCTATGTAAAATTTTCGTCTCATACTGTAGACATTGTCTGAAACACGATAGCTTAGTCAGATATTTTGCTATATCATGCTGCTAAGTCATTCCAAGTTCCTTTCGATAGCTTTGGTCTACGGACGAGCCCGTTGTCTTCTTCGTTATGTAGAGGAAACTGGTGAAGTGAGTTTTTTTTCACTATGGGACTTAACTTCTGAGGTCATCAGTCCCCTAGAATTTAGAACTACTTAAACCTAACTAACCTAAGGACATCACACACATCCATGCCCGAGGCAAGATTAGAACCTGCGACCGTTGCGGTCGCGCGGTTCCAGACTGTAGCGCCTAGAACCGCTCGGCGACTCCGGCCGGCGAAGTGAGTTTGATATGGTTTCTAGAATAATGTAAAAATGGGAAGAATACCTGAATTTTGGAAAGTTGAACATTGTAGGATGTTGTGAGTCCGTCGTGAACTAGCCTCTTAAGTCTAATCATGACATTGTTTTTCTACTGTTTCAAGTATTTCTTTTTATATTGAGAGTTCCGTGTAGACAATCATCCTCTGGCCATTGGCTACAGTGATTTTTTGACTGTCTTCTCACCCTCTTCTACAAGGAGTGGAGCTTGCTGTTCAAGATCCCGTCCATCACAGAGCAGCATTTCAGTTCATTCAAGTATCAGACGAGTTGATAATTGAACGATAAGGAACTCCAATTGGGAATGGATGGGAGGGGCTCGTCAGTAACCTTCGTTGGGGACGTTATAATAGACAAAATAAAGGAGCTGTGTATGTGTGAAGTGTGTATATGTTGTGAATGTGTGTATGTATTACTGAACGGAATGAAGTATTCTAGTGTTTAGGTACAGTGTTTGTAGAAAATACTTAAATTTTGACTGAAGTTTTGTGACCGCAAGTGGTAGGAGCAGCAAATCGAATTGTCATTCAGTTAGGGACGTATCGTCTAGAGATATAGGTAGAACGTAATAAATATATTGCAGGTGTGCGGTTTGGAAAGTATGGGCGCTAACCTAATATGTGAACGTAAGTTCAACTAATAGCGTAATTCAAACATAAAACCGTTAGACTTCATGTTTTTCTCGTATCCGTACTAATATTATAAATCCGAAAATAATTTACGTGTTCACAGGAAAACTTACCATCACTCAACAAACCAGCCGATATTAGGGTGCAGCCACTGGTAACAGCTAGTTCATAATACATAGTTTGAGTCAAAAACCAACTGATTATATTTCTTAATGCACCCTGTAAGTATTAACAATAAATGTGATGTACAGAAGCGAACCCTGCTACTTGTTTGAGTAATGAGTCATTCAAGACTCAGAGGCATTTCAGGCAGATACTACGCGAGCAGTTAGTGGGGCTGTGGTGGATCTAAATTGGGTACGTGTCGTTGTGGATTTCCAGGTCCGCCATTTGCCTTACAGCCAAGACACCCCTCTAGGACAACTCGTTCACCACCAAAGATGATGTGTTGGGAGCTGCTTTCAAATTAATTCTGTGACGATTTCTTACATACACAAAACATGAATCATAGTACAGGATGTCACAGAGTCCTGCTATCATTTCGAAATAGTCGTAACTTCAAAAATATTGGAGATAGAGGATCGGAGTTTGTTCTAAAACGTTTGGCAGCTCTCAAAGTTTTTTTCATTTGTCCTTTTCTGCCGATCTGACGTGGATAACATCAAAATGGCCACAGATCAAAAGAATGCGCCATGAGCAATTTGGGTATGCAGAATTAAAATCTGTTGCAAGGGTCTTGCGGGCTTATTGACGCGGTTAATGGAGGACCCAACCGACAAAATCAAGCATGATGAGGCGGTTCGAAAATTTTAAAGAGCCAAGCATCATTACAGACGTTCCTCGAAGTGGACGTCTCTACGTGTCTCAAGCAAGTGTTAACAAAGTGCAATCTGTGTTTAAATGGAGCCCCACTAGTCAACTAGCTGCGCATCAGACTAATTCCAGGGCGAAAGATCAGCTGTGTGTACAAAGTATAAACGATTCGTGTTCTGGAGGCAAACGATTGCCCCGCGCAGTAAGCATTCGCTTGTCACACGCTAGCCACCAAATATGCTGACAAAAATACCTGCAAAAGTGCCTGTTTTCTGGTTGAGCAACGTTCCGTAGTTCTGGACCTGTGAATCACCAATAGACGGTCTATTGGGTCTCTGAAAAACATACACAACACCCCTGAACACGCCCATGATATCCCGAAGCTTATTGTCTGTTGTGGCCAAAAGTACGAAAGGAAATATACTCATTTATCTTCGCAGGAAAACCGCAAAGGGAAATGTTTATCTGGACATGCTACAGTAGTTCCTGCTACCAGAGATTGAGGAGCTGCAGCCATGCGTCATCCCCCAGCACGACGGTGCACACAAGCATTTGAGTTTGAACATGCGGGATGCTCTGAATCATGCATATCCTGGGAGGTGGATGTGTCGTGGCGGTCCTGCCACGTGGGCTCCGAGCTCTTCCAGTGTCGCGTCATTTGATTTATTTCTGTGGGATTACGTCAATGATCGCCTGTACACACGACCGTTCAGTGACGTTCCTACCTTTTGTGCATGAATCAATGAAGCAATCAGAACTGTTGATGCTGCAGTAGAGATAACTTTGATGTTCTACCAGCAATGAGTGGGTAACACACTGACATTCTGGCGTAACAGAAAAAGCTTTGAGAACTGCTGACGCTTACAACACGATGCTCCATGTGTTACAGTTTCCATATTATGACTTTTTGAAATGATATCAGCTGTTTATAAATATCCCGTATGTATGGATGTGAAACTGTATTTGTTTTTGTGTTTACATAGTAAAGTCAGTGACTGGTCCAACATGTGCAGTCTACCGAGGCCAATGAAGAAATTATAATATGCAGAATAAATGATAGTATACTTGCTTGTTCTATCGAAATCAAAAAATGGAATATAATCTCTAAAACTATCACGAAGCTATAGGTTTGAATTCACTCCATTAGAAACAGAGTCTGCTGTGACTCAATTACTAACTAACCTGACAGATAGAAACTGAAATGCATCACACACTATGTTGTTCTGTTCTCACTGGAATCCCTCTCTGAATGGTAAAAATCATTACTTCAATATTGCGGATGAATATTTACGGCCAAATGTTCAGTTTAAATTATGAACACAGTCTGACATATTTCAGGTGTCTCATTTACTGGAATACAATAGCAGTACCTTTTCATAGTTACCATTAAAGATAAAAAATAGGAATAAAATGGGCTTCGAAAATGGTTGTACATCAGTTTTATTATTTATTGACATTAGCGAGTGGAAACAGAAAAGCAGAACAGAGTTTGAAAGATACTTCATGCCTAGTGCTTCTGTACTTTTGTGTGAATGCTAGTGGAGACAAAAAGCATCGCAAGGTACGCAGTCTCAGTTAGAGTTTAGGAACGGAGTTAGTACGAGTCTAGTGTTGCAGGTTGCGTGCGGTACTTTCTAAATCAAGGCACCGTAGCCACGCGGAGTGTTCGTGCGATTTGAAGCGCCATGTTACGGACTGCGCGGCCGCTCCCGTCGGTGGTTAGAGTCCTCCCTCGGCATGGGTGTGTGTGTGTGTGTGTGTGTGTGTGTGTGTGTGTGTGTGTGTGTGTGTGTGTTGTTCTTAGCATAACTCAGCTCAAGTTAGTTTAAGTAGTGTGTAAGTCTAGGGACCGATGACCTCAGCAGTTTGGTCCCTTAGGAATTCACGCACATTTGAACATTTTCAAGGCACTGCTGTTTCATCCGTGGTCCCTTCCCGCTATAATTTCGCGAGTATAACGAGTCTCAGAACTCTGGCGCTGTGATCACTTCGTACTCGTTGCCTTTTTATCTCTTTTATTGAGTCGTGCAGAAGTCTAAGGCTGATTCTGACGTACTCTTAGTACGGACGCAATATTGAGGATATTCATCCCAGTTGTCAATCGAGTGATTATTGTCACATGTTTAGGGACGACATTATCACATTTTCGAAAGCTTACATATTTTTTTATGCCATTAGGCTTCATACCAACTGTTCCTCGAGAACGATGAGTGCACCGTTTTGTTATGTTTAATGTGTTACGGTTTGAGTTCACAATGCATTTGCGCACAGCTTTTATTTATTTATTTTTTTTTTTTTTGTTGCGACGAGGCCTAATGTCAAATTTTTCAGCACTTGAAAATGTGATATTATTGTCCCGAAACATGTTGTGGCAATAACCATAGTAGTGAA
This sequence comes from Schistocerca cancellata, assembly GCF_023864275.1. Taxonomy (NCBI): domain Eukaryota; kingdom Metazoa; phylum Arthropoda; class Insecta; order Orthoptera; family Acrididae; genus Schistocerca; species Schistocerca cancellata. Next base: position 213,660,177 of record NC_064627.1, read on the forward strand.
AACTGGGCTTAATATCTTCAATATTGCTTGAATAACACTTGTATGATGGCTTCATATCGAATATCGTAGTACGGAAAACAGCAAATGACCTTGTAGCCATAAAGTAGAGCTGAAAAGGCGCTACGACCGATTGTTGGAATCAGATGACCTTCAACGACGTTGTGCTTTGTCAGATTGTGGAAGGAGTAAGACGAAATGCAAAGTACATAGCTGCAGATGTGCTCTGTTAGAAGAGGAGTGATGTCTGGAATAAGTTTCATTATATAATACACGGTTCAGACAAAAATCATTCAAATCTCGTTCAATGCAAACAAAATGTCTGCATTCCCGTTTATTTCACCACCACCGTGACAAAACATATATGCTGTGTGAAACGAAAATAGAGCAACGTCACTGACATATCACTGCGACGAAAAAGCGTGCAATTTTTGTATTCTTTTGATAATAGCAACTTGCGTTATTTTAAAGAAATTCTTAATTCTTCATCTTTATAATGTACATATGCAACCCACCACCTTACATGATTAGTGGGTCCTAAAATGTTACGATATTATTGTTAGCAGCTGATTAGAGTAATTACAAGTGAGCTACAGTACAGTTTTACATTGGGCAATTTCAATTTATTAGTACCCTACATAGTTCTAATGGCAACTTATGGCTAAACCTCTACTGCCTGCAGCGTCATAGATGTGGCAGTGATATGTATAAACCTACTGCACGGCCTTGCCCACCGAGCTAACCCCGATGAGCGTGCCCCTGACACTAGATAGGCCAAGCATGACTTAAATCGCTGCAGATTCCCATTTGTATTCCCTATTTCTAAGTCCTACTCACTAATATCCTATCCTACGTGAAGTCCGGTGCATGTCTCAGTTCGGTTTGTTATATCCTATCCTCCTAGTCCTGGACATGGCGGATTCCAACTGTATTGTGAGTCGACCTATCCACGCACAGGCGGTACTGTATCAGGGCACTGGGACACATTTAGTTATTTGCTGCTATTCCCGATTTCCCTCAGATATCCTGTTAGAACTTTCCGTGATACCTCATTGGTTACGTTGTTCACAGTTCGAAATGTCTCCTTATGTCTCAGTAGGAAGTGTGTGTCATTGTTTGGTAGTTGAAGTCGTAACGTGGCTGCTACATCATTGAAAAGGAGGCACTTGTAAACCACATGGTCGGGAGTACCCTCTGTTGTGTCACAGTCACACGCAGGCGTAGTCCTCCTCACAGACCGACATAGATATGTCGGATAGAGCCCATGACCGGTGAGAAAGTGGAACAATCCTCGAGTGGGCTCAAAGTACATCATTCCTAACCTTTCTTTCACGTCTGGCAGAAGTTTAAATGTTCTACAAGTATCATCAGTTGTAATGTCCACACAGAAAATACCCTCTACCACGCACCAATTAATCATTTTCAATCAAACCATCCACATTCATTCACGTTGGAAAAGTTATCTGATCTGATTTTCTCGTAATATATGCGGCGACAGCACGAAGACGCCAAAATATTTTCTAGTGCGTTTATTCTTTGAAATAACAGATGCATATATGCATTCTCCATGGTTGTTAGAGGGGTAACTAGGTCAGCTTCTGGAGTATCTGTTGAGGGATTGACGTGTTTGAGAGATACATATTCTGCTTTTCTTCTCGCTAAAGCGAGCCAATTAACATTTGTGCCGCTAGCGGTTTGTTTGAGGAGAAAGAGACTGTAAAAGGAAAATAATTAAGGTGTGGAATCACCGGAGATCTGGATACGTAATGGAGATGGATTTAATACACAATTTCCTCCATAAATAAGGTTTGTGACTTTTTTGTTCTGGAGTGAATGAACGAATGAGTTTTTTCTGAATCATTTGATGATCACGTTGGCCCTGTAATTAGTGGGGAAGTTTCAGCTGTGTCTAAGAGAGCCTGCAATGACAGTGTGTTAAATCGTCCAAGAAGGCTTCGTACACATCTGGAATTCGCAATCTTTCGTAAAAGGAACAAATTGTCCAAACGATTGATTCTCCCGACTGACTGCAGTGTTTAACAGTAATAATAAATGTGAAGATCTCTTACAGCAAGCCAGCCGCTGATTACCAAGACGAAGGACTCCACCAAAGATCCTATTTGGCTGATTTCACGTAATGAAATATTATATTAAAAACTGTACATAGATAAAGGAGAGAAAGAGAGAGAGCGAATGAAAATAGAGATAATACTAATAATCCTCCATTAGTCTAATTTTTCGCCTGTCTTATCACGGATCAGGCAAGAACTGGGAGGGCCTTACTTTACTGTATAGATTTATGTGTGAAGGTGAAGGGATCTCAAAGGCAACAGATACACGTCTATACAGACAAGACATTACACAGAGATAGCGGCTAGCTGCATTCATCATCTATTCTTAGATAAAGAGATGGCAACTTATTATCCGAACATTTAAAAAGGTTAAACAGTCTCCCACGATTCCTGACACAGCTCCTCACCTTTTCTCCTGATGGCACCTTTGACCCCAACCTGAACAACCAGAATGTCCTCTGTGTTTTCAATGTTCCCTTTCTTGACCCAGAACCATGCTGCCTGCTCTCTAATCTTTATGTCCAGCGTGCAGTGTCCCATTATCACTAGCAGGGCCCCATCTGGAGATGTCCTGTAGGCTCCCACTGACTTTGGTATCATATTCCCCTGCACTCTCCTCATTGTCATGGCGGGAACCACCCTCGTGAGCCTGTGCACCCAGACTCCCGAACCGTAACCCACTATCGACATTAATAAGCTGTTGTGATATAGATTTAACAAATGAGGGAGATGATGAAATCGTTTGTGACCGATGGAGATAAAGTTACAAAGTACTTTTAGGGCTCTTTGTGTTACAGTTTCGATGTGCTTTCCAAAGCTCCACCTTTCATCAGTGATGTCTCCCAAGTAGTGTACGTCGCATCGCCGAAGAACTGGCGAGCCCTCAATTCTCAATGTGGAGTTCCTTATGAGTTGTCCTTTTAACAGAAGATATGTGGGCTTATTCGGTGAAATTGTCATTTTTGTATTCCTGCACCAAATTTGTAATTTTTCCATTGCTCTTTCTATTTCTGGTTCTATATCTACGCAGCTACGGCTGCCAACCAACAGGAGGAGGTCAACTGCATAGGCTATCACCTCAAGCATCTATTCCCTCTGCTGTAGATTATCCAGTATTAGCTCCATATAGATGTCCCTGAACAGGGGGACTAACACGGAAGCCTGGTGGTATCCCTTTGTTATTGTTTTTCCAATTTTCCCTCTAGGGGAAACCTCGCAACAGCTCCTCAGGCAACCGTATAGCGGCCCTGGACACACTTTCTCCAGTAGACAGGAGAAGAGCGAAGGCCACCACAGACTGTCACAGGCGCTACTGATGTCCACCATAATGCCTTCCATGTACTTGTACAGAGCTGAGTCACAGACCCCAGTCGCAAGGGCGATCGCAACAGATGCTGACCGCGCAGGCCTAAAGCTGAACTGCCTGCCACTCATCCCGCTCAGCGCTCGATGATCAGTCAGCCAGCCAACAGTTTCTCTAGTAATTTTCCAAACAAGTCCAAGAAACAGATTGGTCAATATGATTTAGTTTCAACCGGGTCTTTATCGGGTTCTTTCTTGATAATTACAACATTTGCAACTTTCCAGATCTTCGGGAATTTTTACTGTCTAAGACATTCATTGTATAACTGGGTGAGTGGTGTTACCAGCTGAGGGGCTGAAAATTGCACCACCTCCGGCACAATGCTGTCTGGCCTGGGGGCTTTTCCTTTCCTTAGCCGTTTAATGAGGGCAGCCGCCTCCTCTTCAGAAAAGGAGTAAACTGCCCTACCATTAATATATCTGTCAAGATCATCATTTCTTAATTGGCACTGGATTTCAGCGTCCCCATCCGCACTGTCGTCAGGCAGTAGGGACTGGAGGAGGACCTCAGCAGTTTCCTGCCAGGTTTTCATCATCCTGTCCCCATGCCTGACTGTTTATATCACCATTGGAGAGCGGATCTTTTCTCTGACTAAGTTGTAGAGTACTCACCATGGGTCTATAGTTAATTGATTTAGTACATAGCTTTCCCGGCTCCGTACCCTTACTGCACAAAGTTCGTTTTGAAAATTTTCCTTTGCCTCCAGGTACTGCTGCAGCCATCTTTGTCTTTCCCACCAGACCACACTGCGCTGGTAGTGCTGACTCGGCCTTCTGACAGACTGGCGCATATCCTCTAATTCAGCTGACCATGGTGGCGGAGAGACCACCATGGCCTCCCTCCTAGTTGGTAAGACTGCCTTCACTGCTCTTGTTATTGCACTCAGCAGCTCTTTGGCTTTGTCTGCTTTGTTATAGTTAAACTGAACCTCCCACCCCATGGTCGAGTGGCACTCTCTGTCGCCTGAAGTGAAGGTGATGAGATTATGATCACTTACGGTGGCGTTATCTTCGACCATCCAATTTTTTATGATGTTGACGGCGTGGTGTAGTTAACGTTACGTCAATACTTGTGACTTGTCCTCCTCCCGCTATATAGGTGGGAGAGTTACCAGGCTTGTTGGGCACCACAGGCTGCAAGGCCATGATCGATTCTTCTGCTTTTCCCCCGTTTGCGTCTCTTGGGCCACTGTACCATTGAGGGGACTTCGCATTTATATCTGCAGTTACAATTACTTTTCGTTCCCACAACGCCGTGATTGTTCTTGTGAGCTGGCCTAAGTGTAGCTCGATATTGTCTCCATACTGAAAGTACATATTTACGAGAGTTATTACTACTGATGGAGATTGCATTTCCATAACGTTGCAGTGACAGTACTTCGAGAGAGTCGTTACCTCCAACGATTTGTTTGTGATTATTGTTGCTGCTTTCGTGTCATCCCTCCTGCTAACAACTTGCCATGCTGCAGCTGTAAAGGCTATTCTCCCTGCTTGAGAGTATGGCTCCTGCAGGCAGAGCACGTCTAGTCTCTTTTCCTCCACCACCTTACATAGCTCCTGCATCACCAGTCTGTTGTTGTGTTTAGTTGGCCAATGGCTATTTTAGGCATTATGGGAAATATGTGTGTATTCGGTCATCTGGCCAGTTCTCCCCCTAGTCAACATCGAATTTTTCGCCTCATCTGTCAAAAACTTTCTTAAGGAGATCCCGCAGGGCTACAAAGTCGGTGGGGAGATTCTGTCTACAGCCTCCATCACCGAGAAGGTGACCTTTTTACCATACTTATGCCCCACCTGGACCACATGTCGCAGAGCAGTGATAAGGGTAGCTGGCTGCTCCAACCTTGCCAATTAATTGCATGGCGTGTTCTATATTTGTATACACCCTAACAGGGTCAGCAGGCGGCATTCTGACCAGAGTGATGTCCTGTGTAGATGGAAGCACAGGATGCCCTTGCCGCTCCAGGTCTTTTGTTGGCCTAATTCCTCGACTTTGGGAGGAAGGAGCCGCAGTCATCGTGGGAAGCTCCGTTTGTATACCGATGTCAGTCATTTCAATTTCATGTGTGCTCGAGAGCGGCCTCAAAAGTTCTCTAAATTTACTTGCCCTCATAGCGTCCCTCCTCCTTTCGCTCGGGGATTTTCGCTTTGGCATCCTGTTCCCATTACCGTTTTCAGCCACTATCTATTCTTGAAATAAGCCTTTGCTCAAGCACGCTGTACGTAGGGCAATTCAGACCAGTGGCTCCGCATGGTCTTTTGCCTCTTTTCTTAGCTGGGATACATCCCCCTGCTGCCTTGCAATCCTTGCGAAAATGACCTTCTTCACCGCATTTCGAGCACGCCAACACCTTGGTGCAGTGCTACAGAATGTGATTAAGGTCACCACAGTTGTGACAACGAGTTACCACGAGATAATCCCTGATATTCACTGCTTGGAATCCTATATGAAGTTTGCTCATTGTCATGACTTTCTTCCACATTGCTCCAGTGACATGAGCAACGTGATGGACGACATCACGCTCACGAGGACCCGTTCTGAATCTCAACTTAAAACTCTTTCTGAACACATCATCTTTCATCTCTTCAAAATTTTGTCTTTTGATTCCCATACAGTTAGTTCTTCGTCTTTCATTACTGTAGGTACATCACACAGTATAACTAAGGGATTTCTTTCCTTAGGTGGCTCACATTTAACTACCTTGCTTAGCTTTTGATTATTTAGAAGTTTTTCTTTGTCTTCCTCAGCGGCTACGTCTACAATTACTTTATTTTATCTTTAACAGCCTTGACAATAGTTGTAAAAAGTTCTTTGACATTTTTGGTGTCTTGGCCAGGCAGGGGCCTAAGAAAGACCGCCGTGTTTGGCCGCTTGGTTACTTTTGCTGCTGTATCTTTAGTGGTCTGGGGCCTGGATGGCGCTTGCGCGACCACTCCCGCCCAGGTCTTAGACGGTTGCTTTCTCAGACTCTCGTTTTCTTTCTCTAGTTCTTCAACGCATCCTTCGAGCTTATCATTGGCAATTGCCCATGCAGCCAACTCGTTTTTAATAGTTAACAATGCCGCTTGACTGCTTTTCCATTTTTGATATTCTGCCCCAAGAGCAGCATAATCCTTGCATGCCTCTGTCACATTTTCTTCATCCGCCTGTCCAAACTCGTCCTGTGGAGGGGGATCAGACACCATAGATGCCCGTGGAGGTGTACTCACAGCACTCGTTTCTATTTGAGGCACGATTAATTAATGAGTGTTAGAAGGTTGAAGCCCATCTCTTACCCCGAACCGACTTCTGTGACATGGTGGAGTAAGGGTGGGGGGGGGGGGGGGAGGCGATTCAGCTCGCCCACCGATCTCGCCCGTATCGATGGTTTCACCCAGCTCTCCTCGGCAAGCACACCCCGCACTCCAGAGAAGCGGATGCTCTCCTCGTCCTTCGCCGCCTACTGGCCCGAGTTTCCACCTCTCGGCCAGGGCCCACTCCTACTCACGTGGTGGTCCGGTCACCCAGTCGTTCAGCGGTCTGGATCCAGTTAACCTGGTCCAGGCGATGTCACCACCTCCTGGGTTTGGCAGAACACGCCCCAGTTACCCACGGGCGCGGCGAAGCGTTCTTGCCGACTCTCGCCGAGATCCCACGCCGAGATCCACGCCGACAAACGAGGTAGCCGGCATGCAGAGCACCTGGTGTTGTGTGCTCTCCGCAAAGTGGGAGAGGAGCAGCAGTCACCCAGCACAGAGGGGTCGCGCACAGAGTGAGCAACACCCTCCGCAGCCTAACAGTCCCGCTCAAACCCCTTCCCCTCCCCCCCTCCCACCCCGAGGGACAGATCGTCGGTCCATGGGCACAGATCCCCCTGTGTCACGCACCGTTCGCTTTCGCATCGGGTTGGGTCGCAGCTCTCGCTTTTGACGCAAGGCAACATCGGGAGGGCCCGAGAAATGCCGAGCTTGACGTCTGGCACCACGGGGAGGTGGAAAGAGCCACTTGGGAAGGAAAGGCTATGTATGACGTATCATTTCCCGATGTGAGGCCTGTCGCGGGCTCGGCCGACCAGAAGCGATACGCCCTAGTGGGAGACTGTGCCTTACGGCTCGCCGGTGACGGGCTGGCCCACACCAAGGGCATTGTGTGTGTGTGTGTGTGTGTGTGTGTGTGTGTTTTGAGGGTTTCGGGCGCTAAACAGCACGGTCATCAGCGCCCAAACGCATAGAAAAAGGAACACATGCGGTAAAGGGACGAAGACGGACAGTGAACAAGGAGAACAGCTAAAAGACACAGACCTGACGCAGTTCCAAATCCTCACATACAGAGGCAAAACAAGAGGAGAAGAAACCCACTAAAAAGGAAAGGAAACATAAGGAAAAGAGAACAGAAATCTAAGTGAAACAAGTAGGTAATCGTGACTGGCGGACCTCTTACCTAAAACCTGGGTGAGCCAGTCACCCAGCAGCACATTAAAATCCTCTCCCTAAAATCCGAGGCAACAAATTGGACAGGACACAAAACCGTAAGACCTTAACCACAGTCGTTGCGCCGCCTTGCAAAATAGAGGGCAAATCCGGTGGAAAGGAAACCACCGCCCTCTGGTCAGAGAATAAAGGACAGTCAAGTAAAATGTGGCGGACAGTAATCTGGACGCCACAAGCACTGCAGATTGAGGGGTCCTCCCGCCGGAGTAAGAAACCATGCGTTAAGGGACTGTGTCCGATGCGGAGGCGAGTGAGGATAACCTCATCCCGCCTGTATGACTGGTAGGACGTACGCCATGGCCGTGTGGTGGCCTTGACCAAACGCAGCTTATTTTCACCGACTGCCAGCCACTCCTCTTCCCATTGACGCATAACATGAAAGCGCAAAAGGGAGGTAACAGCATGGAGGGGGACGGCACATTCAACAACGTGAGGGAGGGAACATGCATCTTTGGCAGCCACATCCGCCAGTTCGTTTCCCCTAATACCCACGTGCCCCGGCACCCAGCAGAAAGAAACCTCCTTCCCCTACCGTTGCAGGTGGAGTAGGGCATCATCATGGATGTTCTGGACGACCGTATCCGCTGGGTACAAGTGTTGCATGGTCTGAAGGGCACTCAGGGAGTCACAACAGATGAGAAACTTAAGACTGGAAACACATCTCATCCGCTCCAATGCCCGCAACATCGCAAACAATTCGGCATCAAAGATGGTAAACGCCGCAGGAAGCCGTAACTTGACGACTCGATTAGGGAAAACAACAGCACAACCAACAGAGTCCCCCTGTTTAGAGCCATCCGTAATTGTCAAGCGACCGAGGAAATGCGAGCTTGCACCCGCTCGCAACTCATTCGACCTCACGCCAGACAATGCGCTTGCACAATGCAGCTTATATTTCATTTCTGTAACTTTTTGAAAACTGACAAATTTATTTTTGTAATTAATCGCTATTTAGAGATTGCGTTCCGTCCTCACATCTTGTTTTCTGCTACTGTCGCTACAGACTCGGTAACATATAGAAACTGTGTGTATGTCACCATAACTGTCAGGCATTCTTTGAATAAATATTAAAATGAAATTCCAGCAGTCTTCGATATTGTGTGAATCAAGTTAATAGTAAGGTCCCGGCGGAGGTTCGAGTCCTCCCTCGGGCATGAGTGTGTGTGTTTGTACTTAGGATAATTTAGGTTAAGTAGTGTGTAAGCTTAGGGACTGATGACCTTAGTAGTTAAGTCCCATAAGGTTTCACACACATTTTTTTAAAAATAAATAGTAATTTAGTAATTTACAGTCCAATGGCAAAATTTCTTTTAAGAAGGTTGTGTATCTAGCGAGAACGTCATGAGTTCGCTGTTATACTTGCGAACTCGCTTACTCGCTCTCCTTTCAGAGTGTGTCGAGCCCACTTGCGACCCACAACTGACTTAAGTGACAAGTGGGCGCAGGCAGAGACTCGGTATTCGGATCTAAGTTCATACGGAGGCGGCGAGTTTGGAGATGTCACAGGGCTCGCTGACGAGATTAAAGCGAGTACGCAGAGCTCATTGCTGATCTCTAACCTCATTATGATACATTACAAAATAACAAAAAAACTGTGGTCTCCGTCAGATTTTAGCTTAACGTCTGTTAATATGCATGCGTTCAGAATGTTTGGCACTGGTTAATTTCTTTGATACATAATCCTGGGCTAGATATTAATTCCGATCACACTGTCAGCTTCGGCTGAGTGAGGCGAGAATTAACTAAATTGGGAAGAGGAGGTTCACACTAATTGTGTGTAAACTTAAGGAGGCCATCTTGTGCCTCAGCTTGACGTAATACAGTGGAAACCTTAGTAACACTTGCATTCAGCACTAGACAGAAACATCAGCGACAGTGAGTGACTGGTATTACCTGTTCATACACTACAAGCTGGAGGCCTACGATTAGGACAGAAGCAGTCCTCCTTTGACGCGCCGCAAGCTACGGCACTTCCACAAATTACTGGAGTCGCTTCTCCCAGCCGGCAGCTGACGCCTGCGCCGCTCGTTAATGTAATCACACGACGGCGAAACGTCGACCCAGGGCGCTCGGGCTATTTTTCAAAGCATGAGCGCAATTAGAACAAGTGCTTACCGTCTAGGCGAAGAGTGCTAGATTCTTAGCGTGGACGATCGATCAATGGCGTTAATCAGAGAATTTTAAACTTTGTTAAGGACATCAGCAAATGCAATAAGCGCGACAAGAGAGTGGGTACATTATACCTGACGTGCATCCGCTGTCTCGTAAAAACCGATGCTGGCATTAACGAAATGAGGCCACCGTCCATCGCGTGCCTTCATCTCCCGGCGGACGCTAAAATTAAACCTCAATTGTCGGACGTGCCTTCGTGCTCTGCAGCGGTCTACGCAGGCTCAAAACGCTGTAGAAGCTTCTAAACTCAAGTAAACACTCTATTAAGAAATCCAGATCCTAAAACATGATATTAAACTAGATTTAGAAAGCGATGGCACGTAAATTTTTTTGACACTGGTGAATTATTAGTAAATATTGCAAAAAACAAAAAAACAAGTTCGCATCTTCTGCTTTTGATACCCTGTCGCTCTCAGATGCGTGTAATGTTATGTCGTTAATAATTATTTTATATCCGTAAAAGCACTACTGAATAAAATGAACGTTTTGTGCCAAATCCATTTCACCTTTATTATTTTCAAGGCATCACCAGTGAGTCGAAATGTACACAAGCGTGGGCAAAATATGGAAACACCAAAAATACAACACATTGTTGTTGTTGTTGTCTTTAGTCCTAAGACTGGATTGATGCAGCTCTCCATGCTACTCTATCCTGTGCAAGTTTCTTCGTCTCCCAGTCCCTACTGCAGCCTACATCCTTCTGAATCTGCTTAGTGTATTCATCTCTCTGTCACCCTCTACGATTTTTACCCCCCACGCTGCCCTCCAATACTAAATTGGTGATCCCTTGATGTCTCAGAACATGTCCTACCAACCGATCCCTTCTTCTAGTCAAGTCGTGCCACAAACTCTTCTTCCCGATTCTATTCAATACCTCCTCATTAGTTATGTGATCTACCCATCTAATCTTCAGCATTCTTCTGTAGCACCACATTTCGAAAGCTATTCTCTTATTGTCTAAGCTATTTATCGTCCATACTTCACTTCCATACATGGCTACACTCCATACAAATACATTCAGAAACAACTTCCTGACACTTAAATCAATACTCGATGTTAACAGATTTCTCTTCTTCAGAAACGCTTTCCTTGCCATTGCCAGTCTACATTTTATATCTTCGACCATCATCAGTTATTTTGCTCCCCAAATAGCAAAACTCCTTTACTACTAAAGTGTCCCATTTCCTGATCTAATTCCCTCAGCATCACCCGACTTAATTCGACTACATTCCATTATCCTCGTGGTTTTGCTTTTGTTGGTATTCATCTTATACCCTCCTTTCAAGACACCGTCCATTCTGTTCAACTGCTCTTCAAAGTCCTTTGCTGTCTGACAGAATTACAATGTCATCGGGGAACCTCAAAGTTTTTTTTTTCTTCTCCATGGATTTTAATACCTACTCCGAACTTTCCTTTTGTTTCCTTTACTGCTTGCTCAATATACAGATTGAATAGCATCGGGGAGAGGCTACATTCCTGTCTCACTCCCCAACCACTGCTTCCCTTTCATGTCCCCCGACTCTTTTAACTGCCACCTGGTTTCTGTACAAATTGTAAACAGCCTTTCGCTCCCTGTATTTTACCCCTGCCACCTTCAGAATTTGAAAGGGAGTATTCCAGTCAACATTGTCTAAAGCTTTCTCTAATTCTACAAATGCTAGAAACGTAGGTTTGCCTTTCCTTAATCTTTCTTCTAAGATAAGTCGTATGGTCAGTATTGCCTCACGTGTTCCAACATTTCTACGGAATCCAAACTGATCTTCCCCAAGGTAGGCTTTTACCAGTTTTTCCATTCGTCTGTAAAGTATTCGCATTAGTATTTTGCAGCTGTGACTCATTAAAGTGATAGTTCGGTAATTTTCACATCTGCCAACATCTGCTTTCTTTGGAATTGGAATTATTATAATCTTGCCTAATACGGTGCAGCAAATCATCTTCGATTCAAAACAGTGCCCGTCGTCCCGGGACGGATAAAAGCAGGCACTGTATGGGTTTCAAGGGAATCTTTTATCACTCTTCCATAGAAACAGCAGCAACTTCAGTTAACGGAGGTGGATAGCGATCATTTATCCATCTCTGCAAAGTAGACCACAAAGTCTCAATAACATTGAGAAATGGTGACTGTGGTATCCGAGGGAAATGCGACAGGTCATCCATATACTCACAAAACCAGTCTTGGACGACAGGAGCTGTGTGAACAGGGGACCTGTCGCTTGTGAAAACAGCATCACAATTGGAGAACAAATGTGTTACCATAGGATGGATATGACCAGTTAAAATGGCCTGATAAACCTGGCGGTAGTCCGACCTTACACGGTAACCATGGGACCCGTGGAATATCATGGCTGCCCCAGTCACCGATTTCCCTCCACTGTTGGTATCTAAATTAGGCTAGAAGTTGGAAATAGTGTGAAACAAGACTCATCTGATGAAACGACATCCTTCCATTGCTCCGTAGCGTAAGTTTTATGGTTTCGGCACCACATTTACCTGTTACGGGACTTTCCATCAGTTATATGTGATTCTGGCATTCCAGTTTGCCCTGAAATTCCCTGCTTCTGCACCTCCCTTCGCGTTGGTTTTGTGTGTGTGTGTGTGTGTGTGTGTGTGTGTGTGTGTGTGTGTGTGTGTGTTAACCGGATTCGTGAAGGCGACAGTCAGATCTACAGTGCGTTTTCAGCTGTCGTCCTGTCATTTTCCTTCACAATCCTCAACGACCGTCCATCACGATCAATCAACAAACAACTCGTCCCCGTTGTGGCTTATCGGATGATGTTTCTCTGGTTTCCCCTGTCTGTGGTATAAATCATGACGCTGTGCTCAAGCTTGATGGAACCACTGTGATGTCTATGTGGGTGCTTGGTTACGTCGGTCTGTCAGGGAACTAGGCTGCTGACGCTACGGGCAAGGCTGCAGTCCTCGTACGTCAGCCCGCTAGTTCTAGCATTTCTTCGATGACCTCTGCGGCAGTCTTCCAGCAGGTGGTGTCCCTTTGGCACCACCACTGGTCCTCCATCCACGGGAACAAGCTCCGGTTTATTAAGTCTCTCCCAGCGGCTTGGGTGACTTCATCATGGCCCTCTCGCCGTGATGAGATCATCGGACACTGTGTTTTTAGCCATCGCCATTTATGAAGTAGTGTTCCCCCACAACTTTGTACTCACTGCGCTCAACCTTTTCGCGGTCCGTCATTTCCTGACGGAATGCATTTTTTAACCCCTTACGTTCTCGTTTGTGTTTACTGTCTGAGTTATCGGCCGTTTTAGCGAACGACACGCGGGCTGTGAACCGCGTTTTATGTTTTTTTTCCGTCGTAACAATACGGCGAAGGCCATTTAATTTTTAGTTCAGGACTTTAGTTCTGACATGGGCGCGTATGACCCTAGTTGTTTTTGCACCCTAAAACAAAATAAACCAAACACTGTCAGTGTGCCTTGTCGGAACTGACCATTGTCCACATTCCAGCGAAATACCTTCAAACAAAATTTCCTAACGCTTACACTAATATTAGAAGTTGCCAAATTCATCTTTTTAACAAATGCATTTTTTGGTATTGCCGGTCTACATCTCGCATCGTCCATACTTCAGCAGTTATTTTGCAACCCACATAGAAAAACTCGCCTTCCACGCCTATTGTCTAGTTTCCTAATACAACTCTCTCAATATTGACTAATTTAATTCTACTACATTCCATGGCCCTCAATTTACTTGCGTTAATTTTAATCCTATGACCCTTTAACCAACTTTGATTCAATAAGGCACCGTTGCGCACAGATATCGTACGTTAATGTAAGGAGGATAGTTACACAGCAATCAATCGCAATCCAACTGATTTTTTATTAATCTAGGATGCCAACCTGAATTTTTTATTTCTTCTCTCTAAACATAATTCGTTCTCCAAATTTCTCTATGCTTTTCTTCTGAGCCGACTGAGTACACAGACTGAAAACGTCGGGGGTAGGCTACAGCTTACCCCTACCACCTTCAGAATTTGAAAGAGATTATTCCAGTCAACATTGTCAAAAGCTTTCTCCAAGTCTACAAATGCTAGAAACGTAGGTTTGCCTTTCCTTAATCTTTCTTCTAAAATAAGTCTTAAGGTCAGTATTGCCTCACGTGTTCCAGTATCTCTAAGGAATCGAAACTGCTCTTACCCGAGGTCGGCTTCTACTAGTTTTTCCATTCGTCTGCAAAGAATTCGTGTTAGTATTTTGCAGCTGTGGCTTATTAAACTGATTGTTCGGTAATTTTCACATCTGTAAACACCTGCTTTCTTTGCGATTGGAATTATTATATTCTTCTTGAAGTCTGAGGGTATTTCGCCTGTTTCATACATCTTGCTCACCAGATGGTAGAGTTTTGTCAGGACTGGCTCTCCCAAGGCCGTCAGTAGTTCCAATGGAGTGTTGTCTACTCCGGGGGCCTTGTTTCGACTCAGGTCTTTCAGTGCTCTGTCAAACTCTTCACGCAGTATCGTATCTCCCATTTCATCTTCATCTGCATCCTCTTCCATTTCCATAATATTGTCCTCAAGTACATCGCCCTCGTATAGAACCTCTATATACTCCTTCCACCTTTCTGCTTTCCCTTCTTTGCTTAGAACTGGGTTTCCATCTGAGCTCTTGATATTCATACAAGTGGTTCTCTTTTCTCCAAAGGTCTCTCTAATTTTCGTGTAGGTAGTATCTATCTTACCCCTACTGAGATAAGCCTCTACATCCTTACATTTGTCCTCTAGCCATCCCTGCTTAGCCATTTTGCACTCCCTGTCTCATTTTTGAGACGTTTGTATTCCTTTTTGCCTGCTTCATTTACTGCATTTTTATATTTTCTCCTTTCATCAATTAAATTCAATATTTCCTCTGTTACCCAAGGATTTCTACTAGCCCTCGCCTTTTTACCTACTTGATCCTCTGCTGCTTTCACTACTTCATCCCTCAGAGCTACCCATTCTTCTTATACTGTATTTCTTTCCCCCATTCCTGTCAATTGTTCCCTTATGGTCTCCGTGAAACTCTGTACAACCTCTGGTTCTTTCAGTTTATCCAGGTCCCATCTCCTTAAATTCGCACCTTTTTGCAGTTTCTTCAGTTTTAATCTACAGTTCATAGCCAATAGATTGTGGTCAGAATCCACATCTGCCCCTGGAAATGTCTTACAATTTCAAACCTGGTTCCTAAATCTCTGTCTTACCATTATGTAATCTATCTGAAACCTGTCTGTACCTCCAGGCTTCTTCCATGTATACAACCTTCTTTTATGATTCTTGAACCAAGTGTTAGCTATGATTAAGTTGTGCTCTGTGCAAAATTCTATCAGGCGGCTTCCTCTTTCATTTCTTAGCCCCAATCCAATTTCACCTACTACGTTTCCTTCTCTCCCTTTTCCTACTACCGAATTCCAGTCACCCATGATTATTAAATTATCGTCTCCCTTCACTATCTGAATAATTTCTTTTATTTCATCATACATTTCTTCAATTTCTTCGTCATCTGCAGACCTAGTTGGCATATAAACTTGTACTACTGTAGTAGGTGTGGGCTTCGTATCTATCCTGGCCACAATAATGCGTTCACTATGCTGTTTGTAGCATAGCTTACCCGCATTCCTATTTTCCTATTCATTATTAAAGCTACTCCTGCATTACCCCTATTTGACTGTGTTTATAACCCTGTAGTCACCTGACCAGAAGTCTTGTTCCTCCTGCCACCGAACTTCACCAATTCCCACTATAACTTTAACCTATCCATTTCCCTTTTTAAATTTTCTAACCTACCTGCCCGATTAAGGGATCTGACATTCCACGCTCCGATCCGTAGAACGCCAGTTTTCTTTCTCCTGATAACGACATCCTCTGGAGTAGTCCCCGCCCGGAGATCCGAATGGGGGACTATTTTACCTCCGGAATATTTTACCCAAGATGACGCCATCATCATACCCGTTTATCATCTTCATTTCTTCTTGGTGTAGCAATTTTAATGGCCAGTAGTATATGTTACTTGTTCCCAATATTCCTGTGAGAATTGTATGTATTTGAAGATCTGTAGACAACCTTTGCGGGGTTTATCTGCAGTAAGTTCTGAGTGCAAGGTGATGTCTTTGAACACATGGACGAAGAATACAAGTTGAAGCAGATGATCCATCTCTGGCATGATGCTGTCGCTTCTCCGACATTGTCGTCTTAGGACATCTCCAGACCACTAGCTGTAGGACACCTAAAATTCTAACCTCGCTATGCACACATCTTGTGGCATGCGTCACTGGACAGGTAAACACATGCACATGTCTGACGTGTCTCGCTAGGAACAATGCACCCTGAGCTATTCTGGGAACCATTGGAACAGATTTCTGTAGTGCTGGACGCACAGATCTGCCTTATCGCGCTATTAACGGTGCCTAGGTGAACACGTATTTCGACAGGAATTTCTCAGGTGTCAGGTATGAAAGGCATGCCACCACCTTATGCTTGCGGGACCAAAACAGACACCTATGGGTGGCTTAGCAGCTGATGGCCGCATCGTCACTTCACAGCTGGCTGATGGTGCACCCCAACTCTTAGGGACCTGTGCTGAGTTGGAGGAGTCGGCAGCATTGGTGTCAGGTGGCGGGATGTGTTTTTAACTAGCAGACATTTGTTTAAACGTTATCCCAGCGATTTCATCGACCAATAGGATGCTTCAAATTAAAAAAACTACCCCATACATGTGGAGAATACAGATTTAATTAATTTGCATAAATTTTTATATCAGTGTGGTGTTATTGGTACAATAGTTAAGGGGACGGTGTGTGTGAGTGGGTGGCATGGAGCAGAACAGCGGGTTATGTGCAGAACACTACGTTAATTTACATAATGTATATGTAAAATGGAGTACAGTAATTTAAGGGGGTGGGTGACAAAGAAGAGTGCACCAGATATGGCTTTCAAAAGCATGTGAAATTCGAAAACTGTTCGAGAAAATGGTGCGAGGACATAAATAATTACTTAATTTTATGTCAGAGGCGTTACAAAGTTTAAAGCAATGGGGTTGCCACGGAAACCACTTCACACAACAACAGGTAAAGGGTCGAAAAATGGCCGAAAATTTGGTTAAGACACCCACAGCACAATGCCAAACATTAGGTTATGCAATATGTTTGCCCCATGTAATTACTTCTTACGAGACCTACATGTTTCCAAACAAAGAGAATGATGAACAAGAGAAATACAATGCCCAGAAACTGAATTTTTTATAAATCAACACAATACCCTTGAATTTTCTGTTATGAGATCCTTCCTCTCCACCAATTTCCATATATTCCATACACTGCCTTGAATTCCCTAAATTGTTTAAATAAACAATATTCAACACATTGCCTAAACTGTTTAAACAATATTCCATACACTACAATCGAATTCTGCCAAATTCTTTAACTAAATAAACTGTATTCCATACACTGCCGTAAATAATTAAATAATATTCTATACATTGTCTAAATTGTTTAAACAATATTCCATATACAATTTAATTCCCTCTTAATGACCGATCAACTGAGTCTTTTTCCCATCAATTTCTGGGAGGTAAGGTGGAAGAGGAGAGGGTTTACCAGAGGGGGAGTAGTTAATTGATCAATTCAATTATGTAGTCAATCAAACTGATAAAAGTGAGAGGAACTATTCTCATAACTCAGACCTGAAAATGTACCTGTAGCAGCCAGTGGTGAGTTTTCCAGAGGGGGAGGGGAGTGAGATGGGTGGAGGAGCAATAGGTTAAGTGCCTGTCAATCAAAACGAAGGATCCTTTTAGCAGAACAATAGATTAAGTACCTGTCAAATAGGTTAAGTACCTGTCACTCAAAGGAGAAGAACAGATTTCCCCCTGTGTGCATACATGCGCCTGATTTAGGTAATCAGCAGTAACAAAATGCGCCGCAAACGGCTTTGTTCCACTACTGACATTGGACTAATGATGACCAGAAAGATGTTGCCTGTTGATTCTCATTTCAAATTGTATTGAGTGGGTTGACGTGTACGGGTATGGAGACAACCTCACGAATCCATGAACTCTGCAAGTAGCTAAATGGTTCAAATGGCTCTGAGCACTATGGGACTCAACTGCTGAGGTCCTTAGTCCCCTAGAACTTAGAACTAGTTAAACCTAACTAACCTAAGGACATCACAAACATCCATGCCCGAGGCAGGATTCGAACCTGCGACCGTAGAGGTCTTGCGGTTCCCAACTGCAGCGCCTTTAACCGCACGGCCACTTCGGCCGGCAAACTCTGCAAGTCATCAGGGAACTGTTCAAGCTGGTGGAGGCTCTGTAATGCTGTTGCGCTTGTGCAGTTTGAATGATATGGGACCCCTGATACCTCCAGATATGGCTCTGACAGGTGACATGCATGTAACCACCCTGTCTTATATCCTGCATCCATTCAAGTACATTGTCATACCGACGGACTAGGGCAATTCCAGCGAGACAACGTGACACCCAACACGTCCAGGATTGGTACAGAGTCGCTCCAGAGCACTCTTCTGAGTTTTAACACTTCCGATGGCGACTTAACGCCCCAGACGTTAACATTATTGAGCATATCTGGGATGCCTTGTAACGTTATGTTCAGAAGATATCTCCACCCCTCGTACTCTTCCGGATCTATGGACAACTCTTCAGGATTCAAGGTGTCAGTTCCTTCCAACACTGCTTCAGACGTTAGTTGAGACCATTCCTCGTCGTGTTGCGGCAGTTCTGCATGCTCGCGGTGACGCTACACGATATCACGCAGGTAAATGAATTTCTTTGGGTCTTCAGTGTATAAATCACTGTACTGATAGTACTCGGCTTTCCTTGCGTGAGTTCCCTATTTGAAACTCTGTTCCGAAATACGAAAGTTGACGGCAGTGGCTAGACCTTTCATGCCTTCAGATTACCAATAATTAAACGCTTCACCGACTGGAATCCCTTTCGAGACATATCGTGAGCCACCGGAATGATTTGCCGCATAGTTGTTATTTCGCACAGAATATACGATTGGTGGGTCATTACGACCTCACCAATATAGTCAATGCATTTGTCCATGATCAAGTCACGAGCTTCTAGTGCCAACGAAATGCATTTTCTGCGCATATATGAACTCGACACTTAACGATAAGGAAGCCCTCCCTAAAGTAACTTCAAGTAGTGTTGCGGTATACTTGAATTCAGCAGTTATTGTGTTAAATGGTGTGTAGCTGATGGCGAAGTCAGCTGTATACACTACAGGTTGCTCCTGCAAGGTTTAATAGTAATTACAAATCTATACCTTCACCCAAAGGCATTAACATAATTTTTTTATCAGAGGGCTACCTAAAATATATTACCTGCCTTGTCTTTGTTAAGAAATGGATAAAAATTTTATCTACTTCCCTGGCAGTGGTCAGAATCAGTTCACAATGCTGATTGTGGAGGCCACAATGGAGATGACCGAGCATCTCTGAGTTACATTTTGTTTTAAATTTAATGTTCCACAAGACTAATAGCTGTTTTCAGCTGAATATTTAAAGGATTATTAATTTTTGTGGTCAATGTCCAATCCCTTACTACATTTAAATAAGTTTGTGTTTTAGGTCAAAATGCTAAAAATGGCTCTAAGCATTATGAGACTTAACATCTACGGTCATCAGTCCCCTAGAACTTAGAACTACTTAAACCTAACAAACCTAAGAACATCACACACGGCCTTGCCCGAGGCAGGATTCAACCTGCGACCGTAGCAGCAGCGCTGTTTCAACTGAAGCGCCTAGAACCGCTCTGCCAGAACGGATAGAGTTTGTGTTTTGATAATCCTTTCTTTGTTGATAGTGGACTTTAATTCTGACGGCAGGAGTAGCCGTGCGGTTCTAGGCGCTACAGTCCTGAGCCGAGCGACCACTACGGTCGAAGTTTCCAATCCTGCCTCAGGCATGGATGTGTTGAAACGTCCCCTTAGAAAAATTGTGTGAGACTGCGCTTAAACTGACACACAATATTTTTAGCGCAACGCAATCTGACTTTCAAAAATCCCTACAAAAGAATGGCCCTGACTAACATTAATCTATACCTTTCACAAATCACTTACCTCACAAAAATCTTCCTTACTCGAACTACTGCAATACAGCGAGCGCCACTACTGCCAGCTAAATAAAAGATTCAAACTACGGAAGGCACTAACTACTGATCGGCATAGTTAGCAAATGAAAGGTTTTAATAGAGAACAAACAATGTATTTACCTTAATAGTGTTAAAAAAGCATAATATACATAGCAGTCCATAATATCCATTCTGTACTCAAAAATCCGCCATCTCATTTCCCACATCCACCACTGCTGGCGGCTCACCTCCAACTGCGCAACGCTACGCGCTGTTCACATCAAGCTGCCGCTGCCCAACACTACAATGGCAGACAATGCAAACTAGCCACAGACTGCACACAGCACAGCCAGTGATTTTCATATAGAGTGCTACGTAACGTTGCCAATAAGAAAATATAAACAGCCTACTTACATAGTCCCCATGCTCCCCAAAAAAAATTTACAAATTGTTTTGGGCACTGGCCAATAATGATTTGAAAAAAATTTTTCACAATTACAATAACAAAGATATCAAATGCACACATTTATACAATGTTGGCTAAAAGCCAAAATTTTCTCACAGTCCATAAAGACAGTCCAGATTGTTCATCACAGTAAAATTTCAGTGTCTTTTTTTTCAAAGTCTGAGCAGTAAAAGACAATGCACACGGATGTAGTGGATTTCCATGCAGTCTTGAAGAAGTAGTGTTGTCCTGCCATCTGAAAGACAGTGCTGACTCTTGACATGCTGACAGGTAATGGGCCACAACAGAGCAAACCCACAGCAGAGTCATTCGACGTTTTGAAGAAGATTGGTAGGTAGGTCATCTCAGAGCAGACCCACTGTAGTCCTGGTAGAGAGTATGGTATTGGTGGGCCACCAGAGGTGCAGATCCACTACAGTCCTTGTAGAAATTGTGGACAGGCCCACTGTAGTCCTGGTAGAGATGGCCAGCAGCCATCTGTTGTGACTGTGCGGGTGCACAAGCACCATCGAAGAGTGTTGCGGAGAATATAGCAAGTCCATAATCACCACTTGTGCACTCACAAAGTTTTTTTGGAATTGTCCTTAGAACCAGCAATGCTGTTATCCAGTCCCTTGCTGAATTAGTAACACGTGCAAACACTAACAGTCCCAACTTCTCATATATTGTGCATTACTATGACCAACAGAAACATGTGCAGGGAAATGTAACGTACAAGCTACTTGATTTGATGAACTGGGGTCAATTACAATTTTATAACATAATACAATAACAAAGGTACAAAATATATCATTAAAAACATAATACAAATAACATTTGTAGAAATACAGGCTTTACAAAAGAATAGAAATAAACATATACATCAGTGTTACAAGAATTATGACATAAGTAAATACATGAAAGATAACAATTTTTGAAACATCAACTTCCCACATGAGCATTAAAACAAAACAAAATAAATAATGTCTAAGCATATTTACAAAATAAATAACGTATTATTAATGCCAATTATATTTGAGGATAACAGTATTCCTCATCATAGTGAATGTAGCTTAGTATTAGAAGAAAAAAAAATTCTATGAAACTACACAGAGACAGGAAGAAAACAAATACACAAGGGTACGCAAACACATAGTGGGATAACACAAAAAGAAAGGACAGGGTTCGTTTTCAGTGTAACATTTGGTACTGCAGTCCAACCCAAAACTTCATTCCATAGATCGTTCATCTTATTTCAACCTTTGCTTCCACCAAAAAAATCCTATTCAAGCATGCTTTCTGTATTTTTCTCGTATAACTTCTCTGTGCATTTCTTCAAATTCATCGCAACTCATTCTCTTATAGGCTACCCCCTCTTAAGCTAACTTAAATCTACTGAGCTCAGATGCTAAACTAAGGGATGAGGCAATGCAGCAGCACAAAATAATTAACACAAACAGCAATGACAAAAAATTGAAATTGGCAAAGCAATTGCAATATTACAACTAATGTAAGGCACTGTGCAGCAA
Organism: Schistocerca cancellata; assembly: GCF_023864275.1. NCBI lineage: Eukaryota > Metazoa > Arthropoda > Insecta > Orthoptera > Acrididae > Schistocerca > Schistocerca cancellata. Next base: position 213,682,309 of record NC_064627.1, read on the forward strand.
ACATGAAAAATAAATCCGTAGTAAAACTGGCTTAACAGCATAATACAAAGTCAAAGTCAGTAACATTATGCCTGGCAAACAGCAGTAACTTATACCTAAACATGACATAGCTGAAGCAGAAAAAATATTACAGTAAAAACAAAAATGCAGATAAGGGAAATGTATATTCACATCTTAATGTCTATGTAATTAAAGTGGTGCACCACAAATTATTCTACAAAAGAAATTACCAAGTACTTGAAAAGAAAATTCTGTATGCAATTCCTGTGAAGGGAAATGTGTTTTTGTGCTCCTTCAGTTTTTTTTTGAAGTACATTATAAAATGGTTATTTATTGGATCTGTAGGCATAAAATATCTATATTAGTACAGCTATTAAATTTTATTTTAACCAATGCTGCAGTGCAGCTAGATATCAAATGAAATAAGCAACTATGAAAAGCAAAGCATAAAAATATCATTCAATAGTTATGTGACATTTCATAAGTTAGTAGAAATTCTCTCAACTCTCGTAGAAAGACGCTTGTCATAATCAGGTGTGCAGATGTAAGTATCTTTCCAAATAATGAGCGTGTTGTATTTGCGGTGCTTTCTACAAAGGAATGTCAAAAGCGAGGATAATGGCCTCCCTTTTTTTTTCTTTTCTACCTGTGCCTCTGGAAAGGCACGCACTAATGGCTTGTTCTCCAGGCGTCTGACACAGCTGGGTGCCCACGACGCACGTGCAGGTGGTCACTTAACTTTCTTACGTAAATATTTACGACAGCAGTTTCTGCTACAGTGACAGTCTCATAAAAATTTCACAGGTCGAGAATTTGCGTTGCAAATGTATAGAAACAAAATCTTATGAATATAACAGTGTCCAAAAAAATTTTCGCCGGCATTGATACATTCACGCATTTACACACATATCGTAACTCGAAGTACGATTCTCGGTTTCCAACATCTTTATTCACAAACCAGAGTCCCTAACCACTACTCATTATTCCTTACCTTATTACACATATACATATTCGTCGGCACTTCAATATTTCATCATAATAAATACGTAGCAAAATCAAATCCCTCATTTTTCATAAACATACCCCAACAGCATAATACACATTGTCGTCGTAATAATATCATAACATCTCAGTCAATTCTCAAAATCGTCGTAGCTTCCTCCAATAATTAAAAAATTCTCTGCTCATGTCAAAAGTGTCATCTGCCTCAAACGTACTTTAAAAATCGTGACCCCATACCAAATATATCATTCAAAGCTCTCATAATATCACAATGGGTCCGAAAAAATATGAACAGTTCACAAAGTACAGACAAAATACAATTTCATAAGTGTGAAGTAATCCAACTCTGTAATTGCGTAAACATGTGTCACTGATGTGGTAAAAAAAATGTTTATCTCTCAGTTAAATGATCAGATAGCTGTGTAATTTATGTGTTAGAGAAATATGGTACCGATGTGTAAAGTTGTATAAGCAAATACCATATTAGCTAGGGCTCCTTGTGCTTGCCAAACATATGGTACACAAAGTAAGCGTTTACCCCCCTGAGGATTAATGTAATTATACCCTCAGGTGTTACAGATTACAGCAATGGAATGAAATGTATCACGGAAAACTTTCTTTGTAATTCAAAAATCTTTAAAAATAAATGTTTTAAGTACAAAATTAACCACTGAAATGCGTGTCCTGCAGCACTAAATGTGCATCTTGTTGTAAGATAATCTCTGTGGAAGTGTCGTAGTTATTTTCCTCCGAAAGCTAAGTTCTGCAGAAATCAATGTACTTACCTCATGATACACAAAAGTGAAATGCTTTGCGTAGAGATATCTTAGTTATTACGCTTATTGTTGTGATGATGAAAGTACTGTGCTGTAACGTATTGTTGTGCTACGGAAAAGGCTGTCTCCTTGTAGCTATACCACAAAAGTTACTATTAAACATGTTTTACTTTCCAGAAGAATTCAGAAAAACCGTGCAGATATAAAACAGATACTCCGCAAAAGCAACAATGTAAATTGTGTCACACAGTAGTGTCGTGATATAATCGTGTAGCTGTCAAAGAAACCAAATACTAAGTCATCTTTAATCTCACAGAAAGTACTTTAAATCCAAAATGTTTTTTCAAGTAAACCAAAATGTTGCATTAAAACATTGTTGCATGTTAACTGTTTCTTAAGTCTGACAAAGCATACGAGTAATGTAAAGTGAACAGTTATATGGCAAAGACAAAGTTAAAAGGCAGATTATCTTTCAATAAACGGTTTCACATGTGAAATATGGTGTAAACCTTTACTCTTCCTAGTATGTAGTGTTTAAACTTCGACGCAATTATCATGTGGTATACGTCGCATTCTGTAAAGTCCATTGCAATCTAGAAAGAATTTGTGACTCAAGTGTTTCTTCTTATGTGACAATGTATGAGCTTTAATGAGAACTTTCTGACCAATACATAATACTTTGCATTTGCTTTACCGTGTAGTTTTCTCCTTTTGTCTGCTGCAGATTTTATATTTTTAATAGCCAAATCAATTATGTCTTTGTGTCGAAGTTTGCGTGTATTCGGGAAAGGTACAAGCTCTCTGATTCTGTTCGGTGGTTCTACATTCTTCAGTACAAGAGTAGGTGGTAAAGCAGTGTAGTCATGAGGCATTTCATTCAGCACGTTTTGAAATAAGTGTAAATATCTGTCCCAATGCTGATGCTTTCTGTGACAATGAAGTCTGCAAAGCTTATTGATTTCTTTCATAATCCGTTCAGACGGGTTACAATGTGGTGAGTACAATGAAATAAAAACAGGTTTGATTTTATGATTCCGAAGCATGCGTGACCAAACAGCATATCTGAATTGCGGTCCGTTATCTGAAATGACTTTACTAACGTGTCCAACTTCACGTAAGAAATTTTTAACAAAGGCGTTAGATACAGACCGTCCAGTGGCTTTACGTAACGGAGTGAAAGAAACAAATTTTGAAGTAAGTGCAACAGCGACTAGAACGTACGAAAATCCATTCGATGTTCTGACAAGGGGTCCCAAGAGATCAACAGCAGCAAATTCTTTTAATTTAGAAGGAATAATAGGAAACAACAGAGCACGATGTGAGATAGTAGATGGTTTCGCCTTTTGACATAGTTTACAAATAGGCAAGACTCTTCGAATTCGCTTTTCCATATTGTTAAAATAACAAGTCGTTCGAAGAATATGATAACATTTTCGTGGGCCAAAATGTGCGTAGCTGAAATGAATGTACCAAATAAGCTTATTAACAAAATCGTGTGGAATGCAAAGTACCCATAGTTTGTCATCAACAGTGCAGCGTTTGAAGAGTATGTTGTTTCTAACCAGGTAATAATGCCGAATCTGAGTGTGTGTCTTTTCATGCCATTTACTTTTGATGTCTTTCCAAATCGGATCTTTATCTTGTTCATGAGCAATGTCCTTTGAAGATGTGGTGATGAAGTTTTCAAAGGCGACTTTCTGAATGTAAAGAATACTGAAATTTTTCTCAATGTTGCCTTCTGTGTTACTTTTCTCAAGCCCAGCCGGTGCGCGTGACAGCGCGTCCGCAACAATGTTCTCCTTGCCGGGAATGTAGACTATTGTGAAGCGGAATTCTTGCAGAAACAATGCCCAACGTTTTAACCTGTCATGATTTAATTTTGAAGACATAAGAAATGGTAATCCACGATGATCACTTTATTACTTTTACGTGCTTACCAGAAAGAAAGAAACGGAATTTGTTAAATGCCCAAACGATAGCTAAAGTTTCTAATTCAGTAACGGAATAATTTTTTTCAGATTTTGTTAGCACTCGGCTAGCAAAAGCAATGGTTTTCTGAACAGTAGTGTCATTTTCTATGGCTTCTTGAAATAAGTGGGCACCAAGACCGACTTTAGAAGAATCCGTGCTAAGGCAGAAATCTTGTGACAGATCTGGATGAGCTAGTATTGGCGCGTGAAGTAACGCTTCTTTCAAAGAATTGAATTCCAACTGTGCTTGTTCGTCCCAGTTCCAAATAGTATTTTTTCCAGTGAGAGAACAAAGTTTTTGTGTAACTAGAATTTGCATATTCAGAAAACGATGGTAAAAATTTACGAGACCAAGAAAACTGCGGACTTGTCTTTTTGTGGATGGAACTGGAATGGCAACTACTACAGTGGCATTCACCTGAAGATGGCCAGAAGACTCTGCGCCGAAATATTGTGGCAGGAAGTTACTGATATCCGGCAGTTCTCCCGTGTTTTTATGGAACAATCAGTACGCCGGGAAAGCTTTAAACATCACATGGCTCTGATTGCTTCTAACTTTTCAGGATCCGGCTGAATGCCTTCAGAAGAAATAATAAGTCCCAAAAACCTCACCTTTGACCTACCGAATTCAGACTTTTCCAAGTTAACTGTAATTCCAGAATCTGCAAAAATACGTAACAAAATGTTGAGGATGCGGTTGTGTTGTTCCCATGAAGCTTCTGCTATCAGAATATCGCCCACATATAAGGTGATGTGACGTTTTAAGAACTCAGGTAATATGGAATTTAGCCCGCGAATGAATGCTGCCGAAGAAATGTTCAAACCAAAAGGAAGTTTCCGAAACTATTAAACGCCGAAACAAAGGAAAGCTGTGTATTTTCTACAGTCTGGATGAAGTTCGATCTGATAAAAGCTGGATCTGAGATCAATGGAAGACAACACTCTTACACCATTATGATTTTGAAGAAGTTCTTCCATCGTATGCGGTCTGTCTGTTTCAGGAATAATGATAGTATTGATTTGTCTCGAATCTAAGACAAGCCTGATCGATCCATTTTTCTTCTCAACAACATGTAACGGATTGTTGTAAGAGCTTACTGCAGGCTCAATAATGCCCTCGTCAAGCATAGATTGTATTTCTGTTCTAACACTGTCCCTATAATGTGCTGGAATTACGTATGGTCTAACACAAAATTTAGTATGCTCACGAACACGAAATTGGTATTGAAATCCCTTGATTGTTCCTGTTTCGTGAGTAAAAACCGTGGAATGTGCTTGTAAAATCTCAAAAAGGTCCTGCCTATCAGTGTCATTACAATTCTCAATTGTTTGAATTTTATTCTGAATTAACTCATTAATTTCAAATATGCCGTCGATATCATCCCTGTCAGTACTTGCAGAGTGATTGTTAGTGTCTAGTTCCGTAGAAAATTCCGAACTGTTGTCTAACAGAAGGTAAAGTCGATTAATTTCCTCGTCATGGTTTGAGAGCCAATCTTCAAATTTCAAAGCTATTGACTTACCTTCCTTCTCTAAACTTATTTCAGCATTGTAAAAGTTTAAGATTGCTTTGTATTCATTCAAAATGTCTACTCCCAATATGATTTCCGTCAACAATAATGGAACAATAAGAAAGTTCATAGAGAAGCTGTGGCTTTGGCAAAAGAATTCTAAATTGGTTTGTTGGCGTACATCTACACTTTTTCCAAAGATTGCACCTTGTAATTTAATCTTACGTAACAGAAGTGTGGGGCAATCGTTCGATTTGTTGCATTTGCTAAAAGCTGTTTCACTAATTACTGAAATGGGACTGCCAGAGTCAAGTACTGCAGTAAATTTTACGTCATTTACTGTAATGTGAATCACAGGATATGCAATGTTATGTTTTACATCGTGTTCCTGGAGTAAGATGTCCATAATGTCTTCAATTTTTACGTAATTACTAGCTACGGCAGCGGCGTCGTCAGATTCATAAGCACGTTTTGTGGCTGCCAGCGGTGTGAGTCATTGCCTATTGTCTCTTTGTTGGCGCGCTTCGTTTTTGGTATTTGGAGACCTAATTTCTACAAATTCACCGTGACGATTGGGCCCTGCCCTGTTTAAATCCCGCCAGTTCTGATACAGTTCAGGTCTGTTGTTACAATCATATCGTCTGTCATCATGTCGGTAGATTCCATAGTTTCTTTGTTGTCGGTCACGTGGTGGAGAATTTCTCCCTGAATCTTAACTGTGCACTGGACCATTGCGTCTAAAGTTATTCTGTCTCCCTTGATAATAATTATTTTGGTTCCCATATTGTCTGTTTCTCTGATTGTCTCTGTGATAGTCATTACCACGGAGAGGTGATCTTTCCCTGTAATTATTACTACTCTGCCAACGGTTGTCATATGGGTGGTGTCTGTTTCGGTCACGATTTACATTGAAAGAATAACCTTGTCGTATATTATTTCTGTCATCGCCGAATTGTGACGGATGTCATCTGTAATTGTTTTGCTCCTGTTTTCACGTTCCGCAGTTGTCAGTGTCAATTTCCAGTTGTAACACTCCCTGAAAAGCTTCGATGTCGTCTTTGCAACGTCCTGCTAAAATAATATGTCTCAAATGTTCAGGCAGTTTGATTAAGCAATTCTGATGATTTCTCAGGGGCTGTATGGGTTTGACAGGTACTGATTCTTGTGCAACACGTCTTCAAAATATTTCACAAGACTGGAAAATTCAGATTGTTCGAAATGTTTCATTATGATCCTATGCTTTACTCGGTCTTGTGTAGCTTGAGACCAATATGCTGAGAGGAAGGCATGATAAAATTCTCCTTCACTGTGACAATCGTGAATGACCGATCGCATTCTTACAGCTGGTTCATTCTCCAAGTAGCCACACAAATTCTAACCTGTGCTCCAATGACCAGTTGGGAGGAAAACAATGAGAAAATTGATGAGGCCATGCTTGTGGATGAATGTCATTGCCAGAATTCTTAAATGTCTTGAATTTACGTGTAGTAATGAACAGCTTATAGTCGAAATCATCGTGTCGGCGAGTCGCACATCGCTCATTGTTACTTCGTTTCAGCGGTTCCATCTCAAAATCCAATGCGCCTTGTCAATTTCTTTCATAATTTACAAAGTGTCCTGTGTTATTATTTTGTGGTTGCTCCGTATTTCTATGTCCCTCTTCCCGTACTGGAGCGCGAGTGTCCTCTGAAATATGTAATTCTTGTATTACCTGCGTCAACTGATCTTTTACTTCCCGGATTTCTCTTTTGTACTGTGTATTGATTTGAGTGATTTTGTTTGAATTTTCTAATTTGTTCATACTCTTCTGTGTCAGTGAAGGCTATGGGTCTTGTGTCATTCAGATCATCATCTACCTTTGTAGATAAGTTAGTGACCTGATCCGAAAGTTCGGCTACTTTCTCCGATAGTGAACACATTTCCTCAATGTGTTTTTCTGAACCAAGTTTCAGAGTGTCCATTTGTGCTGAAATCTAATCTGCTGTGTCCTTTAAGTTTTCCTGAGTTTTTGCAAGTTGCGTAACCGAATCGGTAGATGCAACTGAGTCAATTTTAGCCCACAAGGTCTCATGATTTTCATGAACAATGGTTTGCAGTTCTTTTATGGCTGCTTCGTGATTCTGTAATGCATTTTCGTGCCGCGAAAAAATAGGTTGAAAATGCTCACAAATTTGTGTTTTTACGTCATTACAGACTTTTTGATATTTCGATTCAATGTTATGTAACACAGTAGTTTGAAGCTTTTGCTGTGTGTCTCTGATTTTGTTCCATTGTGTCTAACTTTTGAAGACTTTGTCCCATTTGTTGCATTAATTGTAATAATGCATTAGTGTCTGGAATCTGTTCCTCTACGCTTTTCGGCAGTGCATTTGCACCAGCAACATTCACATTTTGACAAGCAGCAAATGTATCTTGACTTATTTGAGAAAACGGTGAGGACGCAAAACCTGAATCTACAGTATTTGCAAAATTGTGACCTGTCATTTCAGATTCCTGAGGCGAGCTGTTGCCGAGCGATCGATCGATAATGCTTCCCTGTTTACTACCTGTTTCACTGTCTACACCATTATTTGACGCCCGCTCCATTTCCCTATGCACAGTTACCACATTACTATGTTGAACATTAGTTAATTCATTACATGGTGGCGCTAACACACTACTTTCGTCTTCACTGTCATTTCTCAGTTTACTTTGGAGCCTAGTATTACGTTTCTCACACGCCATTATTGTCACAATATTTCACACAACAACACAGAAAAACACAATTTGAAGAGCAAAAATAGGGGAATACATTAACATAGCACTGAAAATAATATCTAGTTAATTGCAAGCGCATCTGCGAAATACTTGGTGCAAATCTACATGCATGCCACAACTGTTTTACTGTACAACAATGAAAGACTACAAAGGAGATTCTCAATAGAATTACGCACTAGCAATAAACAAAATCTACACTAATTACACAAACTACAAGAAAAAATCAGAAGATTCTTTTGAGGTATCCTCGGCTAAGGGTCGACATATGAAACGTCCCCTTAGAAAAATTATATGTGACTGTGCTTAAACTGCCACACAATATTTTTAGCGCAACGCAATCTGACTTTCAAAAATCCCTACAAAAGAATGGCCCTGACTAACATTAATCTATACCTTTCACAAATCACTTACCTCACAAAAATCTTCATTACTCGAACTACTGCAATACAGCGAGCGCCACTACTGCCAGCTAAATAAAAGATTCAAACTACGGAAGGCACTACCTACTGATAGGCATAGTTAGCAAATGAAAGATTTTAATAGAGAACAAACAATGTATTTACCTTAATAGTGTTAAAAAAGCATAATATACATAGCAGTTCATAATATCCATTCTGTACTCAAAAATCCGCCATCTCATTTCCCACATCCACCACTGCTGGCGGCTCACCTCCAACTGCGCAACGCTACGCGCTGTTCACACCCAGCTGCCGCTGCCCAACACTACAATGGCAGACAACAATGCAAACTAGCCACAGACTGCACACAGCACAGTCCGTGGTTTTCATATAGAGCGCTACGTAACGTTGCCAATAAGAAAATATAAACAGCCATATAAACGGCCTACTTACAGTGTGTGATGTCCTTAGCTTAGTTAGGTTTAATTAGTTCTAAGTTCTAGGCGACTGATGACCTCTGAAGTAAAGTCGCATAGTTCTCAGAGCCATTTGAGCCAAATTATGACATCTGGTGACCATTTCAATTATTGCATTGTGATCATTCAAACGCAAATGTGTAATAAATTGGGCAATCTATTTGTACATTGGCTCAACCAACCCCACAATTTTCCTCTAAAAATTCTGGTAGTTTCATCTGGTGTTTTGCTGTCCTACCGTTTCGAAGTAGGAATTTTACTTACCAGGGGCTCAATCTCATCATACATTCCTTCAGTCGCTTCGTAATATGGGGAGCTAGTTGCACATAAACTTGTATTATGTGCTCGGCGTTGGATTCGCCTCTGTCTTGGCTACTGTAATGATTCCATTATGTTGTGCACAGTACTTATCTGTATTCTTATTTTCTCTGTATTACCGACATTTCATTTTCTTTCATAGCCCTGTGTAGACCTGACCAGCAATGGTGTTATTTCTGTCACCGCATTTGAAAAATTCGTATTTCAACCTAGTCATTTTCCTTTTAAAATTCTCTAACAGATCTATACGTTTAAGACCTGTAACATTCCACAGTTCGAGCGGTAGAACGTCAGTTTTGTTTTTACTCATAACGACATCCTCTTGAGTAATCCCTGAGCAGAGATCCTGAAGGGGCCACTTACTCCGGAATATTTTAGCATAGCAGAATCCATCTTCATTAAGCCATACGTTACAACTGTATGTCCTCGGGTATGTAGTTTGATTCTGCAACATTTTCGTCGTCTTGAAGTAGAGTTTCCCAAGAGAGGAGCCATTCTACTTTTTTATAGGACTGTCGCAAGTAGGAAAGAGATTTTACATTTTTGCAATCTGACAAGAAACCTTCCTATTAATAATGCAGTACTGTAGCAATGTGAGCTATTGTTAAGTGTTTTCGTATTAATCACGCTCAACTCAATAGAACGCTGGTGGTTCTTACCCCCACAGTATTTCTTTCCAGACAGTAACTAATTAGTTACCAAATTTGGTTAAAATCGTTCCAGGGTGTTAGAGTAAGCGTTTTACGCTAGGTTTTGCCTGCGCACGCTAATGTCGATTCATTCCACGTATATTTAACACATTTCGCACGTATTTGTACTTATATTTTACCTGTATCTCTTACATATTTCGCTCTACAGTTTCTTTTCGCGTGTTTCAGTGTGTGTCGTCATGTTTATTGAATTATTTCTCGTACAATGATATAATTTTGTTGGTACATTCAGTGGTATATGGGATAAATGTCTGAAAAATGTGTCGTAATTACAGTAAGTAGTAAAGAAGTAGTAAACCAAAACGTCGTGATTTTTGCGGTAGTTTAACTGCATGAAAAGCGAATATGTAGTAAGTGCTTTTTTTTGCTATCATTACTTTGTGGGGGTTTTCAGAGTGAAAAACTTTCGTAAAGTTTTGATAGTATGTGTAAAGTACTTACAAGTTGCTAAGTACTCTCAATCTCGAATACTGGGTGACTGAAGTATGAGTTAACGCGACCAGCTCTGTACAGTGTTGTCACCCTCGTCTCTTCCATCACAGCAACAATTTCCAGGTCGTAAATGTTACGACTGGCAAGTTTGCTTCAAATGTATCGGTCCCGTGGTTTAGGAGGACATGTAGAACATTTATACCTTCTTATGTACATCCATCCATTTTTATGATATGTATGGATTTGTGGTGCCTGAATGACTACTTTTGTACAATTTCAGAAAGCTTGCCAAATGTCTTTGTTAACAGAACACGTGTGTAGTATATTCTGTGCGACAACAACATAGTCAGTCGTTAAAATTATTACTCTATCTTTTCCTTTACATTAACCAAACCCATTTGGCAAGCTTTTTTCGTTGCTTCTGTAAGAATATTCTTACTAAACGGGCCAGAACGCTATTGCAGAAGCAACCGAAAAAGCGTGCCAAATTTAAAAGTACGCAAAATCCACATTATTGGCGAAATTTTACAGAAACTAGAAATTTAGCGTGAACTTCCACAACGAAACTCCGTCTCGAAATCTCTCAGAAACATCAAAGAGATTCTGGTCGTATGTAAAGTACATCAGTGGCAAGACGCAATCAACATCTTCAATGCGCTATAACAATGGTTATGTCACTGATGACAATGCCACTGAAGCACAGTTACTAATCATCGTTTTCCGAAACTCGTTCACCATGAGGACGAAGTAAATATTCCATAACTCGATTGTAGAACAACTGCCAACGTGAGTAAATTAGAAGTAGATATCCTCGGTATAGCGAACCAGCTAAAATCAATAAAGGCCAGTCCAGACTACATAGCAGTCAGGTTCCTTCCAGAGTATATTGATACAATAGTTTCACATTTAACAATGATATGCAATCGCTCGTTCATCGACAGACCTGTACCTAGAGACTTGAAGGTTGCACAAGTCACATCAATACCAAAGAAATTAAATGGGAGTAATCCGCTGAATTACAGATCCATATCAGTATCGTCGATTTGGAGTAGGGTTTTGGAACATATGAACCATGGACCTTGCCGTTGGTGGGGAGGCTTGCGTGCCTCAGCGATACAGATAGCCGTACCGTAGGTACAACCACAACGGAGGGGTATCTGTTGAGAGGCCAGACAAACGTGTGGTTCCTGAAGAGGGGCAGCAGCCTATTCAGTAGTTGCAAGGGCAACAGTCTGGATGATTGACTGATCTGGCCTTGTAACAATAACCAAAACGGCCTTGCTGTGCTGGTACTGCGAACGGCTGAAAGCAAGGGGAAACTACGGCCGTAATTTTTCCCGAGGGCATGCAGCTTTACTGTATGATTAAATGATGATGGCGTCCTCTTGGGTAAAATATTCCGGAGGTAAAATAGTCCCCCATTCGGATCTCCGGGCGGGGACTACTCAAGAGGATGTCGTTTTCAGGAGAAAGAAAACTGGCGTTCTACGGATCGGAGCGTGGAATGTCAGATCCCTTAATCGGGCAGGTAGGTTAGAAAATTTAAAAAGGGAAATGGATAGGTTAAAGTTAGATATAGTGGGAATTAGTGAAGTTCGGTGGCAGGAGGAACAAGACTTTTGGTCAGGCGAATACAAGGTTATAAATACAAAGTCAAATAGGGGTAATGCAGGAGTAGGTTTAATAATGAATAGGAAAATAGGAATGCGGGTAAGCTACTACAAACAGCATAGTGAACGCATTATTGTGGCCAAGATAGATACGAAGCCCACACCTACTACAGTAGTACAAGTTTATATGCCAACTAGCTCTGCAGATGACGAAGAAATTGAAGAAATGAATGATGAAATAAAAGAAATTATTCAGATAGTGAAGGGAGACGAAAATTTAATAGTCATGGGTGACTGGAATTCGAGTGTAGGAAAAGGGAGAGAAGGAAACGTAGTAGGTGAATATGGATTGGGGCTAAGAAATGAAAGAGGAAGCCGCCTGGTAGAATTTTGCACAGAGCACAACTTAATCATAGCTAACACTTGGTTCAAGAATCATAAAAGGTTGTATACATGGAAGAAGCCTGGAGATACAGACAGGTTTCAGATAGATTATATAATGATAAGACAGATTTAGGAACCAGGTTTTAAATTGTAAGACATTTCCAGGGGCAGATATGGACTGACCACAATCTATTGGTTATGACCTGTAGATTAAAACTGAAGAAACTGCAAAAAAGGTGGGAATTTAAGGAGATGGGACCTGGATAAACTGAAAGAACCAGAGGTTGTACAGAGTTTCATGGAGAGCATAAGGGAACAATTGACAGGAATGGGGGAAAGAAATACAGTAGAAGAAGAATGGGTAGCTTTGAGGGATGAAGTAGTGAAGGCAGCAGAGGATCAAGTAGGTAAAAAGACGAGGGCTAGTAGAAATCCTTGGGTAACAGAAGAAATATTGAATTTAATTGACGAAAGGAGAAAATATAAAAATGCAGTAAATGAAGCAGGCAAAAAGGAATACAAACGTCTCAAAAATGAGATCGACAGGAAGTGCAAAATGGCTAAGCAGGGATGGCTAGAGGACAAATGTAAAGATATAGAGGCTTATCTCACTAGGGGTAAGATAGATACTGCCTACAGGAAAATTAAAGAGACCTTTGGACATAAGAGAACCACTTGTATGAACATCAAGAGCTCAGATGGAAACCCAGTTCTAAGCAAAGAAGGGAAAGCAGAAAGGTGGAAGGAGTATATAGAGGGTCTATACAAGGGCGATGTACTTGAGGACAATATTATGGAAATGGAAGAGGATGCAGATGAAGATGAAATGGGAGATACGATACTGCGTGAAGAGTTTGACAGAGCACTGAAAGACCTGAGTCAAAACAAGGCCCCCGGAGTAGACAACATTCCATTGGAACTACTGACGGCCTTGGGAGAGCCAGTCCTGACAAAACTCTACCATCTGGTGAGCAAGATGTATGAAACAGGCGAAATACCCTCAGACTTGAAGAAGAATATAATAATTCCAATCCCAAAGAAAGCAGGTGTTGACAGATGTGAAAATTACCGAACAATCAGTTTAATAAGCCACAGCTGCAAAGTACTGACACGAATTCTTTACAGACGAATGGAAAAACTAGTAGAAGGCGACCTCGGGGATGATCAGTTTGGATTCCGTAGAAATATTGGAACACGTGAGGCAATACTGACCTTACGACGTATCTTAGAAGAAAGATTAAGGAAAGGCAAACCTACGTTTCTAGCGTTTGTAGACTTGGAGAAAGCTTTTGAAAATGTTGACTGGAATACTCTCTTTCAAATTCTAAAGGTGGCAGGGGTAAAATACAGGGAGCGAAAGGCTATTTACAATTTGTACAGAAACCAGATGGCAGTTATAAGAGTCGAGGGGCATGAAAAGGAAGCAGTGGTTCTGAAGGGAGTGAGACAGGGTTGTAGCCTATCCCCGATGTTATTCAACCTGTATATTGAGCAAGCAGTGAAGGAAACAAAAGAAAAATTTGGAGTAGGAATTAAAATCCATGGAGAAGAAATAAAAACTTTGAGGTTCGCCGATGACATTGTAATTCTGTCAGAGACAGCAAAGGACTTGGAAGAGCAGTTGAACGGAATGGATGGTGTCTTGAAGGGAGGATATAAGATGAACATCAACAAAAGCAAAACGAGGATAATGGAATGTAGTCGAATTAAGTCGGGTGATGTTGAGGGTATTAGATTAGGAAATGAGACACTTAAAGTAGTAAAGGAGTTTTGCTATTTGGGGAGCAAAATAGCTGATGATGGTCGAAGTAGAGAGGATATAAAATGTAGACTGGCAATGGCAAGGAAAGCGTTTCTGAGGAAGAGAAATTTGTTAACATCGAGTATAGATTTAAGTGTCAGGAAGTCATTTCTGAAAGTATTTGTATGGAGTGTAGCCAAGTATGGAAGTGAAACATGGACGGTAAATAGTTTGGACAAGAAGAGAATAGAAGCTTTTGAAATGTGGTGCTACAGAAGAATGCTGAAGATTAGATGGGTAGATCACGTAACTAATGAGGAGGTATTGAATAGGATTGGGGAGAAGAGAAGTTTGTGGCACAACTTGACCAGAAGGAGGGATCGGTTTGTAGGACATGTTCTGAGGCATCAAGGGATCACCAATTTAGTATTGGAGGGCAGCGTGGAGGGTAAAAATCGTAGGGGGAGACCAAGAGATGAATACACTAAGCAGATTCAGAAGTATGTAGGTTGCAGTAGGTACTGGGAGATGAAGCTTGCACAGGACAGTAGCATGGAGAGCTGCATCAAACCAGTCTCAGGACTGAAGACCACAACAACAACAACTGTTTTCGAACATAATGAATTATTTCGAAGAAAACGATTTGTTGAGTAAAAGCACAGATTCAGGAAAAATCATTCTTGTGAAATACAACTAGCTCTATTCTCACGAAGTAATGAGCGATATCGGTTGGTAAATTGATTCCATATTTTTTAGATTTCTAGAACGCTTTCGACAACGTTTCTCACAAGCATCTTCTAGACGAATTGCGTGCCTATGGGGTATTGTCTCAGTTGTGTGACTGGCTTCGTGTGTTCCTATCAGGTAGGTCAAAGTTCTTAGTAACTGAATTAAAGTCATCGAGTAAAACAGAAGTAATATCTGGTGTTTCCCAGTGAAGTGTTATAGGCTGCCTGCTGTCCCTTATCGGCATAACAGACGTATGAGACTATCTGAGCTGCCTTCTGAGACTGTTTGAGGATGATGCTGTCATTTACCGTCTTGTAAAGTCATAAGGTAGTCAGAACGAAGTGCAAAATGAGTTAGACAAGATACCAGTATGGTGAAAAATGTAGATATTGACTCTAAATAGTGAGAAGTGTGAAGTTACGCACATGGACACTAGAAGAAATCCGATAAATATCGGTTACACGATAAATCACACAAATCTCAAGCCTCTAAATTCAACTACATACTTGGGAATTATAATTACGAATAACTTCAATTGGAACGATTGCACAGATAATGTTGTGCGTAAAGCAAACCAAAGACTGCGACTTTTTGGTAGAATGCAACAGAACGACTAAAGAGACTGCCTACACCACACTTGTCTGCCCTCTTCTGGAGTATTGCGTTCGGTGTGGTATCCGCATCAGATGGGACTGATGGAGGACAACGAAGAAGTTCAACGAAGGGCAGCTCGTTTCGTATAATCGCGAAGTAGGGGAGAGAGTGCAACGGACATGGTGCTTGAACTAGGGTGGCAGTAAATAAATTACATGCGTTTTTCGTTGCGGCAGAATCTTCTCGTAAAGTTTCAATCACTTACTTTCCTCTCCGAATGTAAAAATATTCGGTTGGTTCCCACCTACATAATGAGAAATGATGATCAAGATGAAAGAGATATCAGAGCTCGGAAAGAAAGTTTTAAGTGTTCGTTTTTCCCGTGCACTGTTAGAGAGCGGAATCGTAGAGAAATAGCTTTAAAGTCGTTCTATCAACCCTCTGCCACGCACTTCATTGTTAATTGAAGAGTAGTCATGTAAATGTAGAATAATTTCTGTCAGCAGTGGGATTAAAAAGCCCTTTGCTAAATTTGGATCGGATGTTCTCATATCATGTCATCTACTTATGTACTGTCTGACAATTATTTACCTTCTCATAGGGTAAAATACCGTCGGAAGCCGAGGACCAAATACATTAATATAAAAAATCTGCGGAGGTCAGTGGGACTGGCGTCCGGAGGTCTACACTCTCAGTGGATGCCAGTCGATGTTAGTGGACGCGAATAACTCGACGCTAGGTATTATCATCGCTTGAAACTCCCGCCGCTGGGCGCAGTCCTGAGCTGGACTATAGTCTGCCCTGCAGAAAGGTCAACTAGCAATCCTCCGAGGAGTGCCACTTTACTGAGGGAGGGAAAGGGAGGGAAAGGGAGGGAAAGGGAGGGAAAGGGAGGGAAAGGGAGAGAAAGGGAGGGAAAGGGAGGGAAAGGGAGAAACCGTATGTTACCACAATGTTGTATTATGAGCCCCTATGATGTGATGCGTTTAAATTTAGGTCTGTTGAAATTCTGGCCCAGGTGCAGCTTTGTAATGCTTGACATCGTTAAGCAAATGACACTACGTCACACAGTTAAAATGCACTGTATCAGATAATTATCAAAACAGGGAAGGGACGATTTACATTCATAACCAAGAGCAATAGGACCATAGCCTAGGGGCCATAAATTTAAAAAATCGACACTTCTATTATAAATGATAGATAACAACTAATGATCAAGGAATATTCAAGGTATGACCTAATTAAATTCTGATCCGTCTTGATTACAGGAAAACGGGCACAACTACCTACCATACGAACATACTGCCAACAGCAGCCCTCCTCCGACAGGTAACATAAAACACACTTTCAGGAGACTGGTTTTCTCAAACAGAAGCGACGAGGTATAACGCCTCAGTATAATACCTTCCTGTCAGATACCTTAAATAAAACCAAACCCAGTGCCTGAGCCCGCGTTATTAATTAAAACGAAATTCTCTTACAAATAAGCAAATGACAAAATCCTCAATAGAAACCTTAAAGTAATTTAGATGAATCTAACTTAAATTATACAAGGAAGGTAGCAGCAACATTGTATAGACCTATAGGGCAACGACCGTGCAGTAGAAACACGGGCTGCACAATTACAGATATTTTGAACCTTATCTACGTAGTGAAAACCTGTTTACGAGCTGGATATTAAAATGGAAAACAAACGTGTAATAGTGTAGTAAAGTAGCCATTAAAGGAGGAAAACCTTTAAACAAAATCAGTTACGCTAAATTTAACACAATTTCTTCACATTACGCAAATGCAATAGCCACAAGAGGTGCCGCTGAAATGTTTCTGGAACGGGCAAACATTACACTTTTAGTTCTATAAGATTGCAATAGAAGACACTCTTCATGAATAATCGAACCACGAAGCATAGCATAAATGAGTCGCTCAAATTGGTTCTCCACCAGTCATGAAGCTAAGGTGAAATGAAAACAGAGTACTAGCCTCCCCTATGCCACATTCATCTTGAGAATTGCACTGGTACAGAACAGCACGATGACAAAGCAGAGCTAACTCGGCGGGACAGAATGCTTACTTTGGCACATCGCCACGAGCTGAGATACAAACTCTAAGCAGGCAGGCGAACACGCTTTTCACTATGGTGATCACACGGCAACAGGTCAACTCAAGTTCACTAGCATAACAGATAACATATCTCACCCCACTTCACGGCCTCTTGCCCGACATTGAGCAGTCTCCCAGCAGAGTTCCATCAGTCTAACTTGCCCGTCAAAAACACCAACTGCCACGAGACGTCCCGTATATGCTCTCTGCAAGCACTACCACCGCTACCTGATGGTGAGGCGGACTCCACGAGCAAGTAGTAAGCTCTCTGCAATCCATACCGATCATTTCAGTACCTGGGTGGGGCAATAATTGTAGACGCCTAACGTCAGAAGGTATCAAACTTAACGTTCATATATAGTTGAAAATAGCATCAGAGGCCCTCTCAGTACTGTAGGATTAGGACGCAATTACAGCGCTCTCTGGAGCCAACATGGAAGGGCGGTTATGGTAGAGAAACAGAACACTTGGTACGACCGAGAAGAACATTGACCACCAGAAGCCAGAGTATTGTGGAGTGGTCAAACAGGAAGCCTAGGTGGCAGGCACACTTGGGTAGCCGTTGGCAGGTGGACCAGCGGCAATGGGAGCATGCTGTTTGATGGACACAAGTGCGGCATACCAGGTGCAGTTTCTATAAAACAGTCTGTCCTCTTTTGAGCGCAGCTCTCTCAAGACTCCGGCGCATGTTGAGTCTGGCTGTTGCACAGACGGTGTCTGTATTTACAGGAGCAGACGATAGTAGAGAGTGGCATGTGTGTATGCAGTCACTCTGTGTGAGGATGGCAGTGTTATCCGCAGCCGGGCGAAGTGGCCGAGCGGTTAAAGGCGCTAGTCTGGAACCGCACGACCGCTACGGTCGCAGGTTCGAATCTTGCCTCGGGCATGGATGTGTGTGATGTCCTTAGGTTAGTTAGGTTTAAGTAGTTCCAAGTTCTAGGGGACTTTGACCACAGCAGTTGAGTCCCATAGTGCTCAGAGCCATTTGAACCATTTTTTGTTATCCGCAACACTGTAAAATGATTATTTGACTGATCGCACCCGCATTTTGAGTTTAAGGTTGAAGTTGAACCGCCAGTTCAGGTAACGGTACTCATTGAATCAAGTTGTTTGTCTTGTTTATGTATGGGCATCTGGGTAATATACTGTTCGACGTATATCAGGCATCGTGGGGATTCTAATTACTTGGCAGTGTGTTAATTCAGCAGGACCGTGGGGTGCCTTAGCTAAAGCTTAACTTCCTGTGTACTGGATATTTTGAATAGAAAAGTTTTAGAAATTCTTCCAATCAATGTGTGGCATACAGCAAATCAGTGCTTAACAGTATTGGTTTAAAACATCCTTGGTTGCAATTTTAGTTTATCTTTCAAATACGCGTTTCACCTTATTTAGGCATTTGAAGTTATCTTAATTTGGTATTTCTTAGAAGGATCCTTTAGTCAGTGTAGCCAAAGGGCAAAGTCGAATATATCAGGCCAACATCGCCTTCGTTAAACTCAGAAAAAACTTTTCTAGATGGACGCGAGTGACACCAAGATCTGCATAACGCGTTCCTGATCACAGCAGCGTTCATGTTCTACATATGCTGCAATGATTAGCATTATTATTACTGTTGTCTTACGAAGCAAGCCACTGATGAGTTAAAATCATTTGTTAGTTTAGGAAAAGGAAGAAAATGATGTAACTCGAATGCCGCACGGTCGGACTTTGAGACTACAGCCTTAGCCGGTTGTGCTGACACCACTGCTCAAATACTGGCGGTCTCACATGGTATTCAACAGCCTCGTAAAATTTTATGCTTAGATTCTTCGAAAATGCTTGAAAAGAGCATCGCAGCAGAGCATCATCTCTTATTTAGTTGCGTACAATGACAGTACATTCCTTGTTGGTCTTTGGAGTGGTACATTATGTGGCATAATTTATATTCTAGGCGACATTGAAGACTTACTGCACATAAGAAGACGTACTACACTGTTAATATCTGTAGATATCTTCCTAAGCTGGTAAGTCAATCGTGTTTGCTTTGTAGATTACAATAAAGGTATATTTCAGTGGCTTAGCGGAGGAGACTCAGACGATTATATTGATTCTCATCTCTATAAAAAGGTTTTTCAGGTTGTCAATTTGATAAGTGAAGTTAACTTTGGTGTCTACTCCACGATTCATGAGGGATTTTAACATAACGATACTTTGGGAGTGTACCTGAAGACAGGCATGAGGTCCGAAACGGTCCATCTCAAAAAATTTTAAGAATAAATTCTGAGCATCTGACGTCGACTTTTATTCACCATGCACATTTTAGATGCATTCCATCCGTAAACCACGTGCAAACAGCGATAAACGCTATGTTGTGCAATGACCTCTCTGGAAGGAAGTCTAGCCATGGCAGTATCTTGAACTTTTTTAAGATGTGTCAAAATAGGGCATTATTGATTTCAAAAATGGCATTTGTTTGAAACTGAGCACGCGAGAAAAGCAACGACTGTAAGGAAATATGAGCAATAACCATCACGGAGTTCGACAGGAGCAAGCGTGTCATTAGCCATGGCCTGAAGACTATTTGACACAACGCGGTTGTGTTATCAGAGGGTGTCAGAATACTGGACGATTCTCATCAAAAGTGTTGCGGAGTGAGGTATGGACGTACGAGGAACTGGAGACACAGCACAGACCAGCTTTCAACTCCGAAGCGCAAATAGCTGTAATCGAAGCAATAGTCTTCTACAGAGCTGCAATAACACTGAAGCGATATCATACACACGTATACAAAGCCGCGCTATATGCTTGGTTGAAGAAAGTACGCGAAGCAGCGGCTCCAAGTCGACTGCAGTTATCAAGGATTTCCTTTAGCCAAAACTTGTATAGTAACATCTATGGATTAGCGCAGCCCTGGTTACTCTAGTGGATAAGAGTAGCCTACTTTCCAGTGCATTTCGACATTGTGCTAAGTGGCTCATTGTGTAATTCGTGATCAGAGGCACCGAGACTTATTTCATAGGACAGTACACTGTACGGCGAATAAAGGGAAGCATGTGAATGGGGAGAAGGAAAATGAAACGAAACATTACGATGTGAGAAGGTATGTGACATTACTTCGGTGGTTAAAACCTCGAGTGAAGTTTAATGGGGGGTAGGACGTCAAACGGGCCGACTTGGAGCAGGAGAGGCACCACAGGACATTTTATTTTCTA
The DNA here is from genome assembly GCF_023864275.1 of Schistocerca cancellata. NCBI lineage: Eukaryota > Metazoa > Arthropoda > Insecta > Orthoptera > Acrididae > Schistocerca > Schistocerca cancellata. The sequence continues at coordinate 213,703,008 of NC_064627.1, forward strand.
CTGTCTATACTTTTACAAATAAATTCATAAAACTTTGTCAGCATGGCCAGGAAGGATTCAGGATTCACACTCATAGCAGTGGAAGTGCAAAAACATAACAAAATAAATTTTTTTAGATATGAAATTTCTTCATTTTTTCGCTTACTGTTGGCTGAATTTGTTGCCATAGGTACATTTATCTTCACGAGTAAGAGATTCTTTAATGAATTTTGCACAGCATACAAACCATACAGGTGTATGAAACTCTAGAATTTTCCAAATCTATTAGAAACTGCGGTAAAAATTGAGATAATTAACTAAAAAATTAGATTTTTTCTAAACATAAAGTTTAAAACTTAACAGTTCATTCATTTTTTCATAAATTAAATAGATTCTAGATTTTCAGACACCTGTAAGTATGGTTTGTATGCTGTGCAAAATTCATCGAACAGTCTCTCTTACTTATGAAGAAAAGTGTACCTATAGCAACAAATGCAGCCAATAGTAAGTGAAAAAATGAAATTTCACAGGTAAAAAAAATTATTTTGTTATGTTTTTGAACTTCTGCTGCTACGAGTGTGAATCCTGAATCCTTCCTGGTCATGGTGACAAAGTTTTATGAATTTACTTGAAGTATAGACAGTGGAAATTAAAATGTCCTATGGTGCCTCTCCTGTTCTAAGTCGGTCCGTTTGACGTCCTACCCCCTTAAATACTTGACAGTAACAGTCTCCTTATTACGTCGTAGCGTCACCTCTGGCCTGGATAGATATGTCGTAGCAACATCTCTGGCCTAGATGTGTAAACAGATTCAGCTGAGATAGCGTCACAAAGCCATTGTATCCAACCCTGAGGTAAGATGGCCCAAAACTGTTATAACTGGTCCTTGATATCCTGGGTACTGACATAGGGACAGAGTTGACTCATGTGCTCGTCTCTCTCATGTCCAATAGGAGACGACAAATCAAGGGATCTTGCTTGCCATGGGAGTACCTCAGCATCACGCCGACTGTTCAAAGATACACATGTCGTGTGCAGACGAGCATTGTACTGTTGAAATATGCCACCATGATATTGTATGGCCTGAGAGGTAACAGTTGAGACACAGTATGTCTGTGACATACCATCTCTGCCATCAGAGCTCTTACAATTGCAACCAGCCGTGATCTGAAGACACACCTGATGGCTCCCCACGTGCTGACGCCACGAGTAAAGGCCTATGCTTCTCCCAAATACTGCAACAATGGGACTTCTCCCCATGACGCCGCCATACTCGCCGAAGGTGCTCGTCAAGAGTAGTGAAGAATTACGATTCGTCGCTCAACACAGTGCGCCGCCATTCGTGAGCAGTCCACGCTTCCCCGTCACGGCACCAGTCCAAATGCAGCCGCTTGCGTTCTGGTGGTAATGCCAGCCTAGTCGTAGGCAGGTAATTCTCTGTTCCAGCAGGTACTTGTCTGCAGATAGTGCAGGAAGACACAGAATATTTATGGGAGTCCGTTAATTGTTCTCGAATGGTAGATGCAGACATTACGTTCTCAGGACGTGCTTGGTGTACAATACGGCGGTGCTCCCTTTTTGTCAGACGTAGTCGTCGGGAACCTTGACGATGAATACGCCTGTCCTCACGTCCCCATGCAGTCCAACACAAGACCACTCTCATATCGGAATGTCCTACCAATCTAGATATTGCAAGGTTTGATCTGCCGGGCAAAGACAGACCCACAATGAGGATCCTTTCAATCTCTGTCAAGTGCTGATTGCTCTGCCTCACAGAAGTACGCGATTTTTATTCCTTCACTGTGACCACTCAACATATGAAACTGTCCACGCCACCTTATATATTGTACCAGGCTTGGTAACAACGCTAAACCTGAACAACGCTAATGCACTCTTGTGACCATTCTACCAGTTACAGGAAATTACAATGATTTATGTTGATCAGCCAGAACATTATGACCACCTACATAACGGCCAGTATGTCCAATTTTCGCACGGATAACAGCGGCAACGCATCGTTGCATGGAAGCAATGAGGCCTTACTAGGTCGCTGGCGGGAGTTGCCATCACATCTGCGAACCCGACTCATCTAATTCTCGTAAATTCCGGGGAGGGGGCCGATGAGCTCTCACGCCACGTTTTGTCACATCCCAGATGTGTTTAATTGGGTTCAGATCAGGTGAGTTGGAGCGCCATCAAATCAATTTGAATTCGCCACTATGTTCCTCGATCCACTCCATCCTACTCCTGGCCTTGTGATATGGCTCATTATCTTTTTACAAAATGCCGCTGCTGTCCGGAGACTTGATCCTCACGAACGGGTGTAGATGGTCTGTAACCAGTGGACGATACTCTGGCCGTCCAGGCGCCTTGCTTGAGGTCCACTGATATACCCATATATCGAGGGCAGATCACTATATTTATTTAAATATCGATATATCGGACTCCCGATATTTTTAAAAATATCAACAATATTCCTTCTGGAGAGATGAAGAAAATTCACTTGGATCAAGAAACAACGCAATTACACAGTGTAGACTCTCACGATAGATGTTTACGTCCTTGGCGATTCAGTTTTAAGGTATGTATCGTGGTGCAAAATACCTTGGACAGTCAAGGTGCACTTGGGAACATACACTACGTGAAACACTGTTTGCCTGCAGAAAGGCTAGCGCAGGAGGTAGATAATACGAGGGTTATTTGGAATGTGGAGTCCGACCATCGTGAAATGGAAATCACAGTAAAAATCTGATTAAGGCTTACACGTATGTGCTGTACAGTCTCTCTTGTATGCCCGTCGATCGCGTAACTCGTTTTTATCAGTTGTGAGAGCACAGCGAGAATATAAACCCACCTATAAAATAGTGTCTTCCGCCTAATCTGAGAGCCTAGTCAGAGATGTTGCATGATGTCATGCAGCCCACATAACATACTGTCAAGGGTTTTCTTCTTCATGACCATTCTCGGCCGCACTCTGCAGGGGCAATGAAGATGAACCTGCGCCGTTTTCGAAGGAAAGTGATCATCCACAATGCAGTAAGTAATTGGCTCCTCCTTGGTTCCATCACAGATAACAAGAACTGCTGGCTCGGAAAACAGCATTTTTGGCACTGACAACGAGCTGTAGCAGAGAATTGGTGGATATCACTGGTGGCTGTCTTTTATGACTAAGACATTGGAAAGTTGGTACTACGGTACTGCAAACGTCTAAGACGCAGCGGCTAGTATCTAACGATGTATGACGGTGTAAGTCGCAATTAACTGTTGCAAATAAAACATTTATGATTTTCACAGCTGTTTCCTTTCCGCGACCGCGTGGACCTCGTACGTCTCGTTGGGGCAGAAGTCCCCTACACAAGGAAACGTACGCTCCATGTAATGCTAATGGCGCAGTACAGGAGTGAAATCTTTGATGCCACAGGCTACTGGTGCCTGACTTGACATGTCGAAGAACAGCACCAGAGATATGGACATGATGCGCTGGCTCTACACGTTGCTGCACCTGACGTCGCCACAGACCTTCTAGCTGCTCTGTATGAGCTGCATTAACACGTTCTCGAGTATGTGGCAGTAGTCAGCGGTATTGCGCCTTATGCTCAAACTCCCTTTGCACGTCTGTTAATTTTCTGACGGTGGAAAGTCGCCAGGCAGCCAGAATACCTTTCCTTCTTTTAAAGCTGCAGGCGACCAACCGGTTGCTTCTACAAAAAACCAAGAATGCTACAGAACATACATACCAGCAACCTGGTCACAAGGGTAGAGCGTTGTAACGCCACAATCATTGGGAAGGTAAGCTTATTCCCTATTTTAAAAACAGAAAGGACCATCATGAATGTCTTTGGAAACAATCCATACGACTGAACTTTCACAGAAGTACGGGAGCGAAGAATACCTCCCAAGAAGATTTTCGAATGTGTAATTCAACACATAAGTGAGGAAATGATGATGGCTACTAATTGCATTATAGAAATATTGTGCCAGAAGACTAAAGATCCCAGAGGGAAACCATAAAAGACTTCATGTGGCGTAACATGAGACCTAACACCTATAATTGCCAGCATTCATCCCTGTTTCTACTAGAAGCTATAGGAGGCTTATTAGGAGAAAGACAGATACCGCTAAGGAATAGGAGCAAGACGAACTGGGTTATATGGAAACAATCTCTAATTCCAGCTTGGTTTAATGGGAAGGATGTGACATACTTGACTAATGGATGCTGGCATTATCTAACTTCAATCATTCACTTTTAGCGAAACGCTTCTACTCCATATAAAAGTATCCACCAAGGAAAGAAACAGCTGAGAGTCATCTAGAACTTTCCTGCATAGACTATGTTGCAATCGGAAGTACGTAATTATTAATACAGTTGGCTTCATCAAAACGTGCAGTTTGTTCGAGATAATTATCCTGTTCTACCTCAAGTATGATTCATTGGCAATAATTGTCAGAGACTTCTTTCGCCACCACGACTTATCGATTTTTACACATAAGCTACAAGGGATGAACAGTTCATATAGTGCGTGCTGTTACCGCTATTCTGATTTCTGAAATTGAATAGGTTCTGTAAGTGAAAAAAACTTACATATACTTTAGCAGTTGCACCGTTAGAGGATTAAGCAGTGTGCCGCTTATAGAACATTGGATTACCGCGCCTGATGTTCATAGAACCAGTAATTTAATGAAGCAGTCCGTAATGTGCTGCGCTGCACAGTCGGCGGTAGAACTTTGTCCGCCTGCGGTTACGACAAGCACGAGAGTTATAACACTGAATTGTCCGGCCTAATCTCTTACGTGGAACACGCCGGAATAATGGAAATGGGGTCGTGTGGATATCCTGCAACTGGGACGGGCTTTCTGGACTGCTTAATTTCGACATGAACGCTGCTGACAGCGAAACTTCTTATCGGGGACCTGAGTGTGGCTTCGTGTATCGAGGGCATGATTCTCCATTGTTCAAAACGTTTTATAATACGGAAGGCATTTCTAGTGATACCTGTCGCAAAACAAGATAAAGGGGAATCTCGACGTTGAGGTCATTAGAAAGGGATGGTAAGTTAAGAAAGGTTCTGCCTATGTAAGCAATCAACATGGCGTTCGACTAATGTTCTCACTAAAACCAAAACTGAGTTCTCTAAAACCAAAACTTAAATTTACCCAAGGGGTTTTATATTTACACTTCTGATTTCCGTTGAACAACAAACTTCATGCCAAAATTTAAGTGCTGTATAGTATATTAAAGCTATTTAAATACCAAGAAAAACTAAACTCCATTTATGAAACTTTACAACTATCATAACTTAGAGGGAAAAAACTTACTAACATATTTGAATACAATCGCAATTCTCCTGGTTTACATAAGAAACATTTAAATAGAGTAACTTAAAACACAACTTGCTCGGTCGAACAATACTGTGGTGAGTTATTTATGGGAGACGTACATCACCATATTCAGCCTAGCATTCGCCACGCCTACCTCAAAGGGAAAGATCTCTTGGGAAAACCCCTAACACGATGGCACAGACCGAGACAGAAAAATTAAAAAAATGTTCTTTCGTTTTTATTTTTAATGAGCTGAGTGTTGGAAGTGATGTTAACATCTTCCAAGCAGTTATTTCACCACGGGTCCGTCTCATCAGAGTTAAGAACATGCAGCAGTTTTACAGATCTATGAATATTCTCCGTAAATTCAAAGTTAAACTGTTTCATGTAAGTGTCAACTGTCATTAATACACATTCTAGCATATACACTCTCTCTCATGAAATATTCTGTAGGAAAAATATTTTCTTACGCTCAGTCCCGTATTATTACACAAAACCTTTACGAAAATTAGATTCCTAATGTTGCATACCAATTATTCCTCCGTAAGATAGTTAATTACTACCATATTTCACGCTTAAAGCACAGCATATTACGTCAGACACTTAGAATAAACACACTTCCATATCATAACAGATGCCCATGCCATCTGACGCGAAACATGGGAATCGTATTTGCACACCTTAACTGCTTCAGTCATTTGTTCATCGACTTAGGCCATTCATAAGGTCCATACGTCAGCAACGTCTGCATGAGGATGCAGAAAGCAATGGAAACCACTCCATTAAGGAGACCGTGTGTATCCATAGGACTTGTGGCCTGTAATTTATAGAGTTCCGTGACGATCTCTACTTTGGTAAAAGATTATGGACTAGTCCCCCACTCGGAGCTCCTGGAGTTGGTTGCCAAGGGGGAGGTGACCATGGGAGAAAGACTGATTAACCAAAGAAAGGATAACGTTCTACGATTTGGGGCGTGGACTGTTATGATTTTGAATTTGGTAGAGAAGCTAGAAAATCTGAAAAAAGAAATGCTAAAGCTCAGTTTAGATATAATGCGGGTCAGAGAAGTGAAATGGAAAGCAGAAAAGGATTTCTGGTCAGACGGGTATAGGGCTATATTAATAGTAGCAGAAAATGGTATAACACGAGCATGATTCGTTATGAACAGGAAGATGGGACAGAGTGGATTACGACGAGCAGTTCAGTGTTGGAGTTGTTCTTATCATGATTGACAGCAAACCAACATCGACAACGTTAGTTCAGTTATAGATTACAACGTCGCAAGCAGAAGAGGAAGACAGTATATGAGAATACTGAGCGGGTAATTCAGCAAGTAAAGGGAGAGAAAATATAATAGTCATGGGGGATTGGAATGCATTCGTAGGGGAAGGAGTAGAAGAAAGGGTTCCAATAGAGCAAGGGCTTGGTAGTAGAAATGAGAGAGGAGAAAGTTCTGCAATAAATATGAGCTAGTAACAATGAATACTTTGCTTAAGAATCACAGGAGAAGAAGGTACATTTGGAAAAGCCCTAGAGATACGAGAAGATTAAAGTTAGATGGAACAGTGGTCAGGCACAAATTCCAATATGAGATACTGGATTGTAAGGCGTACCCAGAAGGAGATATAGACTCAGATCACAATTTAGTAATAAAAAAGAGGAGGCTGAAGATTAAGAAACTAGTCAGGATGAGTCATTACGCAAAGGAATGGCTTACTGAAACACTAATGAATGAAGTGACTTGAAGAGGAATGGTTATCTCTAAAAAGAACAATCACAGAAGTTGGAAAGAAAAGAATAGGTACAAAGTAGGTAACTGCGAGGAAATCAAGGATATCAGGAGAAATACTCCGGTTGATCAACGAAAGAAAGAAATATTAAAATGTTCAGGGAAATTCAGGAATACAGAACTACAAGCCACTTAGGAATGAAATAAACAGGAAGTGCAGGGAAGTTGAGACGAGACAGCTGCATGAAGAATATGAAGAAATCGAAAATGAAACGCTTATCGAAAACGCTCACTTAGCATATAGCAAAGTCAAAACAACCCTTCGTGAAATTAATGTCAAGGGCGGTAGCATTAAGAGTGGAATGATAATTTGACTGAAATGCAGAGGAGAGAGCGGGTGAATGAAAGAGTACATTTAAGTCCTCTGTGAAGGCGAAAATGTGATGAAGTGATAGGAGAAGAAACAGAAGTCGGTAGAAAAAAATGGTTCAAATGTGTCTGAGCACTATGGAACTTAACATCTGAGGTCATCAGTCCCCGAGAACTTAGAACTACTCAAGCCGAACTGACCTAAGGCTATCACACACAACCCTACCCGAGGCAGGATTCGAACCTCCTACCGTAGCGCTCGCACGGTTCCAGACTGAACCGCCTAGAGACGCTAGGCCACACCAGCCGATGAAGTCGGTAGAGCAGAAATGTTGGATCCGGTATTAGAATCAGAATTTAAAAGAGCTTTGTAAGACTTAAGATAGAATAAGGCAGAAGGAATAGATAACATTCTATCAGAATTTCTATAATTACTGGTGGAAGTGGCAACATAACGACTATTCACGTTGGTGTGTAGAATGTACGATAGTGGTATACAGCAACTGACGTTTGGAGATATATCATCCATATAATTCCAAAGATTGCAAGATCCGACAAGTGTGAGTATTACTGCACGATCAGCTTAACAGTTCATGCACCCAGGTTGCTGACAAGCATAACGTACAGAAGAATGGAAAAGAAAACTGAGGATTTGTTAGATGGCGATCAGTTTGGCTGTAGGAAAGATACAGGCACCAGATCGGCAGCTCTGACGTTGCGATTGATGGAAGCAAGACTGAAGAAAACCCACGATGCGTTCATATGATTTGTCGACCTAGAAAAAGCGCGTTGGAATATAACATGGTGCAAGATCTTCGATATTCTGAGAAAAATATGGGTGAGCTCTAGAGACAGTTGGATGATGTAATGTACAAGAGGGAGGAATGAGAGAGGAAGACCAAGTAGAAGGTTGTCGGAATAAAAATTATGTAAGACAAGAAGCAGCCTTTCGCCCTACTATTCAGTCTATACATCAAAGAAGCAATGACAGAAATGAAAGAAAGTTGCAGGAGTGGGACTGAAATTCATAGCGAAAGGATGTCAAAACTCAGATTCGTTGATGACATTGCTATCCTCAGTGAAGGATAAGAAGAATTACAGGATGTCTCGAATGGAATGAACGGTCTAACGAGTAAAGAATACAGATTGACAGTAAATCGAGGAAAGGCGAAAGTAATGGGAAGTAGGATAAATGAGAATAGCGAGGAAATTATCAGAATTTGGGATCATGAAGTAGATGAATTAAGTAATACTGCTAAGTGCGTAGCAAAATAACCCATGACGGATGGAGTAAGGAGGACATAAAAAGCAGACAAGCGCTAGAAAAAAGGGGATTCCTGAACAAGAGAAAACCACTAGTGTCAAATATATGCCTTAATTTGAGGAAGAAATTTCTGAGAATATACGTTTGGAATACAGCATTGTATAGTAGTGAAAAATGAATTGTGGTGAAACCGGAACAGAAGAGAACCGAAGAGTTTGAGATGTGATGTTGCAGAAGAATTCTGTAAACTAGATGGACCTATAAGGTAAGGAATGAGGAGGTTCTTCACAGAATCGGCTAGGAAAGGAAATTATGGAAATCACTGAGGAGAAGAAAGGACGTGATAATAATATATCTGTTAAGACATCAAGGAATAACTTCCATGGTACTAGTGGGAACTGAAGAGAGTAGAAAGTGTAGAGGAAGGGATAGGTTGAAATACACCCACCAAATAACTGAAGAGGTAGGCTGCAAATGATATTTTGTTTTAGGGCTCAAAAACAGCTGGTGTCATACGCGACAAAGTCAAAACTGTAGAACACGAAGACACAGAGGATTTAAAAACGACTACACGTCAGTCACAACTGACGTAAGAGGAGACAGTTAAAAACAGGGACGTGGAGAAAACATAAAATACGCCATAGAGAAACGGGGGTACAGAACTAAAAGTTAAATGGCCTTCACCCTATTGCTACGACGGATAAAAAGTAAAAGACGGTCGACAGCTCGCTCGTCGTTCGCTAAAACTGTCGATAACTCACACTGCAAACCCAAGCAGGAACGTGAATGGTTAAAAAACTGGCATTCCGTCAGGAAATGGTGGACAGTTAAAACTTGGACGCAATGTGCACAAAGTGGTGAGAGACCGCAACTTAACACAAGCCGACGGCTAAGAAGGCAGTTCCCTAAACGCAACCTACTTAAAATGACCCCCTCTCCCCCGGGGAGAGGCCCGAGAGGAGGTCGTCCAAGCTGCTGGGAGAGGCTTAATACTCTGATGCTTATTTCCATGAAGGGAGGACCAATGGCGATGAAGTGACTCCCCCTCCTGACAGACGGCAAACCAGAGATCATCGGAGGGAATATAAGAACTAGTGGGCTGAGGTACGAGGACTGCAGCCTTGGCAGCAGTGTCAGCAGCCTCGTTTCCTGGCAGACCGACATCACCAGGAGCCCACATAAACATCGCAATGGCTCCACCAAGAGTGAGCAAAGACAGTTTCGCTGGACTCGTTGCACTAAGGGATTGGTGGTGTACAGCACACATAGACTTTGAAGGGCGCTGAGAGAGTCTGCGCAGAGGACACAATCGGAAATTCTGTCGGAAAATGTACTCCAAGGCCTGATACAGGGCGAAGAGATCGGCTGTAAATACTGAGCAGTGTGCCGGAAGCTGATACCGAAAGCCGTTGGCACCAATGGCGAAGGCACTCCCGACATCACGGTCAGACCGAGAGCTATCATTGTACACAAACGTACCATCACGAAGTTCCATGCGGAGGTCGTGAAACAGAAGGCTGGGGTAGCGAATGAAGGCCGAGCTGAACACGGGCCGCAGTACGAAGCGTTCACACCCACCGGGAAATTTGCAGGTAGTTTAAAGTTAAGCCGCCGGAGCAAGTGCCGTTAGCGGACGCCATGAGGCAACAGAGAAAATGAATCACCCCATATCGGCGATCAAAGGAGTCATCGAAGAAGGAGGCGTAGGATGGATGGCCACTCATGGCAGACAAACGGCATGCATACCTGCTGAGGTGAAAGTCACGGCGGTAGGACAGTGGTGCTCAGTAGCTTCGGCATACAGACTCTCCATCGGGCTGGTGTAAAAGGCGCCAGTGGCCAAACGGATGCCACGATTGAGATGAATTTGTTGGCACAGGAAAAGAACTCTTGTCGGGCTGCATCAAACTAGTCAGAGAGTAATAACTCCCAAAAAAGAAAGGAAAACGAAGTGAAGGATAACCTACTTAAAAGTAATCTTGCCGCGAAATAAGACAGCACAACCTTTCCCCACGGAGATTAAGTATGTGACTAATAAACGTCGCGTAGTTAAAGAAACAGTTCTATGTCCATTCCCTGCAGTGCCATAAACACTGTATCTAAACGGAAACAGCAACGTGTGTGATAGGCCAAATTATATCTCTCCGTATCAGAACAAGACACTAAATTTTTGGGCAGTTCCCCTAGCCTGGCATCGTCATGCAATGTCGTTGTCCCAGTACAGAAGCAATACATAGATCTTGAGGCTCTTGTTTCTGATGAGAGGCTGTATGGAATTGTAGTGAACTGGCAAAGGTTTTTATCCCCGTCGTGGTTAATATTTATTGTAAATATACTTCAAACATAAGTTTCCAATAACTGTCTTCCATTGTTAATAACAACAGTCTTTCATTTCCAAAAATTTTTTCAGTTCACTGAATTTTAATATGGATGATATTGGACAAATGTAGTCATGAACCTGGGGCCATAACACTTAATTTTTTGTTTGTAAAACGATTTTATGAGGATGGCAAATATGGAAAAAATATAACATATCAATACCAGAACACACTTAACCTCAAGACAATGACAAAGATGATATGTAGCACACAAGATTTCAACAAAAAGTTCCAAGATGCCTTTGACATATCGCAAACGAATGTTTTCTACATTGTATGAATGTAGGTTACAAGTGCTACCCTGAGATGGAAAGGTTGTCAAAGGAGAGGAATTGGTGACTGACCTTGTTTAAAGGTAAGGGCCTGTCACAGTTGTTTATTTTTTTTTCTTTAAATATCATATTAGTTCACCTTTTCCGTTGTGCGCAGTAGTCCCACGGGGCTAGATGCGACAGCTAAGCAAACATACGAGAATCATACGTAATGTGTGTAAGTTTTATCTCAAAGATTTAAAATTCACTGTCCTGAGTAAGAATAATAACTAAATGATATTTATAGCTAGCATTGGTACTTGCCGTTTATGAATTTAATATATTCATGTGTGGATCACTAACGTCAATCGTTAAGAGTCATGTCTCCACAGACTTAAGAATTTTCCACATTTTTATTAAATAGCAGTCATAATTACGGCTACCTTCTTTTCCTAAACATACCCTTTAACAAACGTTTTTATGTTCATTTATGCACTACTGGCCATTAAAATTTATACACCAAGAAGAAATGCAGATAATAAACGGGTATTCATTGGACAAATATATTATACTAGAACTGGCATGTCATTACATTTTCACGTAATTTGGGTGCATAGATCCTGAGAAATCAGTACCCAGAACCACCACCTCTGGCCGTAATAACGGCCTCGAGACGCTTGGGCATTGAGTCAGAGCTTGGATGGCGTATCCAGCTACAGCTGCCCATGCAGCTTCAACACGATACCACAGTTCATCAAGAGTAGTGACTGGCGTATTGTGACGAGCCAGTTCCTAGTCTACCATTGACCAGACGTTTTCAATTGGTGAGAGATCTGAAGAATGTGGTGGCCAGGGCAGCAGTCTAACATTTTCTGTATCCACAAAGGCCCGTACGGGACCTGCAACATGCTGTCATGCATTATCCTGCTGAAATGTAGGGTTTCGCAGGGACCGCATGAAGGGTAGAGCCACGGGTCGTATCACATCTGAAATGTAACGTCCACTGTCCAAAGTGCCGTCAATGCGAACAAGACGTGCCGAGACGTGTAACCAATGGCACCCCATACCATCACGCCGGGAGATACGCCAGTATCGCAATTACGAATACACGCTTCCAGTCGATGTCTCCAAACACGGAGGCGACCATCATGATGCTAAAAATAGAACCTAGATGCATCCAAAAAAAAATGACGTTTTGACATTCGTGCACCCAGGTTCGTCGTTGAGTACACCATCGCAAGCGCTCCTGTGTGATGCAGCGTCAAGGGTAACCGAAACCGCCGGCCGCGGTGGCCGTGCGGTTCTGGCGCTGCAGTCCGGAACCGCGAGGCTGCTACGGTCGCAGGTTCGAATCCTGTCTCGGGCATGGGTGTGTGTGTGTGATGTCCTTAGGTTAGTTAGGTTTAAGTAGTTCTAAGTTCTAGGGGACTGATGACCTAAGATGTTGAGTCCCATAGTGCTCAGAGCCATTTGAACCATTTGGTAATCGAAACCACGGTCTCCGAGCTGATACTCCATGCTGCTGCAAACGTCGTCTAACTGTTCGTGCAGATGGTTTTTGTCTGACTCAGGGATCGAGTCGTGGCTGCACGATCCGTTCCAGCCATGCGGATAAGATGCCTGTCATCTCAACTGCTAGTGATACGAGGCCGTTAGGATCCAGCACGGAGTTCCGTATTACCCTCCTGGACCCACTGATTCCATATTCTGCTAACAGTCATTCGTACTCTACCAACGAGAGCAGCAATGTCGCGATAATATAAACCGCAATTGCGATAGTCTACAATCCGACCTTTACCGAAGTCGGAAACGTGATGGTACGCATTTCTCCTCCTTACACGAGGCATCACAAAAACGTTTCACCAGCAACGCCGGTCAACTGCTGTTTGTGTATGAGAAATCGGTTGGGAACTTTCCTCATGTCACCACGTTGTAGGTGTCGCCACCGGAGCCAACCTTGTGTAAATGCTGTGAAAAGCTAATCATTTGCATATCACAGCATCTTCTTCCTGCCGGTTAAATTTCGCGTCTGTAGCACGTCATCTTCGTGGTGTAGCAATTTTAATGGCCAGTAGTGTAATTTTCTTGGATAAATGTAACACCTGTTATTTGAATCACAGTACTCGTTAATGCATACGAACATAAATTTAAAATTTATGCACGTACCTATAATTACGAATAAGAAAAAAACACACAAACACTGAAACACTGTCCGAACAGGCCTTGCAGGCCCAATTGGGTCGCCGTGTCATCCTCAGCCCATAGGGGACACCGGATGCGGATATGGAATGGCATGTGGTCAGCACACCACACTCCCGGTCGTTGTCAGTTCTCAGGACTGGTGTCGCTACTTCTCATTCAAGTAGCTGCTCAATTGGCCTCGCCTCGAGATGACTGGGTGTTTGTGTTGTACTCATCATATTATAATCATTCATGCACGTGGCGAGACTGGACTGAGAAAAGGTTGGGAATTCGTACGGGCGCTGATAACCGCGCAGTTGAGCGCACCACAAACCAAGCATCATCATCATCATCATCATCATCATCATCATCATCATCATCATCAGCAGTTGGCCTCACGAGGCCGAGTGCACCCCTCTTGCCAACAGCACTCGCCAGACCGGGACGGTGACCGATCCAACTGTTAGCCAATACCGACGGCGCTTAGCTTCGGTGATCCGACCGCAACCGGTGTTAACAACCGCGGCAAGGCCGTTGGCCCACGAACACGAAATATGCCTCAAAATTTGCATAGGTATATGTGTACTCATTTTTTTCGTTAGCAGCTGCGCGGAGTTGCCGCATGTTTAGAGGCGCCATGTCACGGATTGCACGGTATCTCCCGCCGGAGGTTCGAGTTCTCCCTCGGGCATGGGTGTGTATGTTGGTCTTAACGCAAGTTATTTTAAGTAGTATGTAGGTCTGGGGACCGATGACCTCAGCAGTTTCGTCCCTTAAGAATTCACACGCATCTGAACATTTTTTTCTTTTCGTTACTGGTTCATTCTCATTCTCTCCTAGCCTATTTTTAAGGTATGGAGGATTCTTCAATATATCTGAAGAGGGGGGAGGAAATGGTAAGGTGTTGGACCGATAGTATATTACACAGATTGCTTAAAATAATTTACTACCTAGAAATTCAGACCTCAGTATTAAAATCTAAAAACCTTGTCTTAACTTTCACAGGATAAATAAACATGCTCTGTGTTTCATATTACAATTGATGATGACATTATGCTATACGGCTCAAATGGCTCTCAGCACTATGGGACTTAACATCTGTGGTCATCAGTCCCCTAGAACTTAGAACTACATAAACCTAACTAACCTAAGGACATAACACACGTTCACGCCCGAGGCAGGATTCGAACCTGCGACCGTAGCGGTCGCGCGGTTCCAGACTGAAGCTCCTAGAAACGCTCGGCTAAGCTGTGAGGAATAACAGTTTAAATACCTGATAGTGATACACATTAAACAAAACTGAAACTACAAATTTTACACACTGATTATAGCTCAGGAAAAGAGAAAGTGTCAACTCAAATGTGTTTCAAAGACTTTGAATATCTCATGCTGCAGCATAGTTGCATTGTTATCGAAATTACGGATGCATAGAGGAGTCGTATGCTTACAAAGATTTAAAGTACTTTTATATGTAGGCTAAAAACAGTGACGCTCATTCAATATATTGTAGAATATAGTATACTGTCCAAGGCTGGTACTGCGCAGAACTCAGGCTGAGAATGAACGAATTTTCACAAAGAACTGAAAACAGTAAATGATAAAAGATCGGAAAGTGGGCTGGAAAATGCACGAGTAGTGATAAGTCCGTGTGGTACTTGAAAGAAATGAAGTTTCTGACACATGAGGAAACTCCGGACACGGTACCTCGTTATCCACAATAGTTGAGGAAACTGCAAGATAATTAATGGTGTCTTGACATTAAGCCCAATTATTTATTTTAGTTGTAATAGTCCTCAGCATTGGTAAGTAAGAAACAGGTCAGCTGTCCAGTGAGAACACTTGTCCATTTTTATTGCAAAAGTAATTTTTCAATCAGCATATTACTTTCGTTTGCAACAGTTGCAAGAATCGTTAAAGATAAATAAAAAGGAACTCATCAGCGCAATATATAACAGTCCAGATATTTTATCTGTGAGCCGTCGAAGTTGTGGTTTACGAATATAAACTGCCTCCAAAGAGTCTATGGTTCTTTTAAATGCTCACAGAAAACTTCTCGCACTTGTTTCACCCACTCTGCATAGTTTCTGTCTGTGGTCTGGAAGGCAGGCAACTCAGTCGCGATGCACATCCACATGGTAGGGCGCCGGCATGTTCGCTATGAAGGTAGAGTTCTAATTGACGCATTCCGGATATAACTACTGCGTATTAATAATGCACCGTTCTTGGGTTCGCACTTTTACATAGCTTCGTGACAAAATACTATTATATGAATCTTTAGCAGGTGAATGCCGTTTTAAGTTCCTGTGTAAGGTGACTTGCTAGATCGCCCGACGGCTCACATGCTGGGACTATCGACTGTTAGGCTTCTGATGTATTCGCGTCTTAGCTGCGACAGTATTTCGCTAGTATGTTTCTCTGAATGCTACCTGCGAAGATCAGTCAGGAATCCTGCTGGTGTAAGACGTTACAGACTGGAAGACTGTGTATCACCGGAAGCACTGTTATTCTAGGGAGGCTGTCTACTGGAATATAAATTCGAATTACCTTCTGCACTGGTGTGCAAAACATCAGAACGATAGTCACTTTTACATGCTGTATCACTGCCAAGTAACATAACAGCTCGATGAAACTTGGACCCTACCCAGAAAGAACCGATACAATATAATACAGAAGGTACCTGAAAGAAATACGCAGTGAGACTGCATACTCATCCATAAATATGAATACAGGGACGAATGCCTTAAATTTTACTGAGCAATGTATTTAATGCAGATGTCTCCATAGTAAACTTAACCCTAACAGACCTCAATTTTTTCTGGAAGGAGAAAATTTTCTTTCTGTGGTAGTGCTTTTAAGTGATATTTAAATGATTTTAGATGCAAGATTTACACAAAAATATTTACCCGTTTTCAAAACATCCGTTGTACTCTTGGCTTCATTTTATGGGCTAAAATAACATTATGAAATATTCTCTTCTAAAAAAGTATTCAATAATTATCATGGAAAAACAATAACCATACTGAATTATGCACTACTGGAATACAGTGAAACAACCACATCCGCGTATTCTGTTGGTTACGAGTTGCTGCGCACTGCAACGTTGACTTGCTGATATTTTATGGCAATGCCCAACAGTTGGCATCACTTGCGCATGAGGAAAAGATTAAACATTCACAAATGTGTACCTCAGGTTTCCGTTGGGGAAAAACTCCCTGTATCATGACTGATACAGGGATTAGTGATCATAAGGTCGTTGTAGCTAGGCTCAATACCGTTTCTTCCAAATCCACCAGAAACAAACGCAAAATAATTTTATTTAAAAAAGCGGATAAAGTGTCACTAGAAGCCTTCCTAAGAGACAATTTCCATTCCTTCCGAACTGAGTATGGAAATGTAGACGAGATGTGGCTCAAATTCAAAGATATAGTCGCAACAGCAATTGAGAGATTCATACCTCATCAATTGGTAAGAGATGGAATTGATCCCCCATGGTACACAAAACAAGTCCGAACGCTGTTGCAGAGGCAACGGAAAAAGCATGCGAAGTTCAGAAGAAAGCGAAATCCCGAAGATTGGCTAAAATTTACAAACGCGCGAAATTTGGCAAGGACTTCAATGCGAGATGCCTTTAATAGTTCCACAACGAAACATTGTCTCGAAATTTGGTAGAAAATCCGAAAAAATTCTGGTCGTATGTAAAGTAAACAAGCGGCAAGACGCAGTCAATACCTTCGCTGCGCAGTGCCGATGGTACTGTTACCGACTACTGTGCTGCTAAAGCGGAGTTATTGAACGCAGTTTTCCGAAATTCCTTCACCAGGGAAGACGAATGGAATATTCCAGGATTTGAAACACGAACAGCTGCTAGCATGAGTTTCTTAGTAGATACCTTAGGGGTTGCGAAGCAACTCAAATCGCTTGATACGGGCAAGTCTTCTGGTCCAGATTGTATACCGATTAGGTTCCTTTCAGATTACGCTGATACAATAGCTCCCTACTTAGCAATCATATACAACCGCTCGCTCACCGATAGATCTGTACCTACAGGTTGGAAAATTGCGCAGGTCGCACCAGTGTTTAAGATGGGTATTAGGAGTAATCCATCAAACTACAGACCTATATCATTGACGTCTGTTTGCAGTAGGGTTTTGGAGCATTTACTGTATTCAAACATTATGAATCACCTCGAAGGGAACGATCTATTGATACGTAATCAGCATGGTTTCAGAAAACATCGTTCTTTTGCAACGCAGCTAGCTCTTTATACGCACGAAGTAATGGCCGCTATCGGCAGGGGATCTCAAGTTCATTCCGTATTTCTAGATTTCCGGAAAGCTTTTGACACCGTTCCTCACAATCGACTTCTTATCAAGCTGCGGGCCTATGGGGTATCGTCTCAGTTGTGCGACTGGATTCGTGATTTCCTGTCAGGAAGGTCGCAGTTCGTAGTAATAGACGGCAAATCATCGAGTAAAACTGAAGTGATATCAGGTTTTCCCCAGGGAAGTGTCCTGGGACCTCTGCTGTTCCTGATCTATATAAATGACCTGAGTGACAATCTGAGCAGTTCTCTTAGGTTGTTCGCAGATGATGCTGTAATTTACCGTCTAGTAAGGTCATCCGAAGACCAGTATCAGTTGCAAAGCGATTTAGAAAAGATTGCTGTATGGTGTGGCAGGTGGCACTTGACGCTAGATAACGAAAAGTGTGAGGTGATCCACATGAGTTCCAAAAGAAATCCGTTGGAATTCGATTACTCGATAAGTAGTACAATTCTCAAGGCTGTCAATTCAACTAAGTACCTGGGTGTTAAAATTACGAACAACTTCAGTTGGAAAGACCACAGATAATATTGTGGGGAAGGCGAGCCAGAGGTTGCGTTTCATTGGCAGGACACTTAGAAAATGCAACAAGTCCACTAAAGAGACAGCTTACACTACACTCGTTCGTCCTCTGTTAGAATATTGCTGCGCGGTGTGGGATCCTTATTAGGTGGGACTGACGGAGGACATCGAAAGGGTGCAAAAAAGGGCAGCTCGTTTTGTATTATCACGTAATAGGAGAGAGTTTGTGGCAGATATGATACGCGAGTTGGGATCGTAGTCATTAAAGCAAAGACGTTTTTCGTCGCGGCGAGATCTATTTACGAAATTTCAGTCATAAACTTTCTCTTCCGAATGCGAAAATATTTTGTTGAGCCTACATAGGTAGGAATGATCATCAAACTAAAATAAGAAATCAGAGCTCGAACATAAAGGTTTAGGTGTTGGTTTTTCCCGCGCGCTGTTCGGGAGTGGAATGGTAGAGAGATAGTATGATTGTGGTTCGATGAACCCTCTGCGAAGCACTTAATGTGAACTGCAGAGTAATCATGTAGATGTAGATAAGACTTCTGTATCAGCTAAGACACAGTAAAAGTTGTATGAAATTGCAGTCATAGGACCTGAAAGAGTTAAGCGGGTTTCATGGGCGTTATTCGTAGATGTATATTCCGTCTATGCAGCTAATTTAAGGCAGTTTGTTCATTGCCATACGCGCTTCGCTTCTTTTATTTGCGAAGCATCTTCAGTGGAGATTTCCATCGTTAGCCTGTTTGTGTGGCCCTGGAGATGTGTTCATTAGTTTCCACGGTCCAGTTGGCCGATTTACGGCGTCCTTTCACCCACATTTGATTCATCATATCGCATTCATTAGTTGCACTTTATATAAAATATGAAGAGCAAGTGACGTACGCGATGTATTAAATCAAATGTGGGTGAAAGAACTGAAATCGGCCAACGTGACCGTGCACACTTATGAAAATACCTCCAGGACCACACAACGCTGGAAATCGCCACTGAAGATGCTTCACAAATAAAAGAAGCAAATTTCGCATGGCAATAGACAAACTGCCTTCAATTAGTTGCATAGAGGGACATATCTGTTAGAATTTTAAAGCAGCTAAGGAGCGACGGAAAACAAATGACAATATTACTTTAAATGATGTACGGAAGAGTCGTTCGTATAAGGTGAGAACTCTCCCAATTATTCTAAGAAGCATCTGCGTTTGTAGCGGACACAATGCCGCGAAACAACTTGAAGTGGGCTTTACACTGAATGGAAGCTTTGGCAGGCGAGTTGGCCGTCTTCCTCCTTGCGAACCAATAGCCAAGCGCCCCACCTAACAAACGTATCTTGCTCCATATGTGATCTGCTGTACACCTGTGCTCCGTTTCATAACGCCATCTACCTCAGATTACAGTGCTTATGCTGTGCTACCTGTGTTAACCACCCAGCTGCAACACTGCTCGTGTATCTGTCTTCAATGTTCTTTGTTGTCATCGCTCTTCCGACTGGTCTAACGCGTTCCAACACCAATTCATCTCTTGTGGCAACCTCTTCGCCTAACGTTGAAAGAGGTGCTTTGTAGTGAGAAAAAACACTATTGGAGTTGCAGGACAGTTCACCTTCATTGGGCGGTGTTGCTCAAACAAAAAGGGCAGTGTATTTTTACGGGTAGAATAGTATACCTAAGATGATTGATATACTTCCCTACAACTCTTCTAGTAACAGACTCTCTTTCACAAATTCAAGCGGATTTTGGTGCCACCTAATCAAACACCTTCATTTTCCTTGACCCTTCATTTTCCTTGACTTAGAAAATGATAAACAATCTCCGTAGTACGACTGTCGCACGTAAAAAAGTAATCAGAGGAGAAATTAAGCCCTGTCATGAACCTAATTCATCAAACAATACGCAATGCTAACACAAGATCTGATCGACCGAATGACGTCTTGATTTAAGTTTCATTATTCTTCGTATATGTTATGGAACTCTTAACAAGTACGACGCAAATCCTTCAAATCATTTGCGGGGCCGGGGGGGGGGGGGAGGGGGGGAGGGTGGAGTGATATGATCATTAAAACTAAATCTTCATAGGTAAAAATAAAATGTATTACTCAAAGTATCTTACTTTTGAATACAAATGACGGAAATAACTAGTTACTGAAATTCACTCTACCCTCTAATCTGATCCAACTGGATTGACGCATATCTCAACGGTGGCATGTCTGTCGATAAGGAGTGACGTAGAGTGGTTAAACGGGAGATAGAGAATATATGTTGGAGTTTGACTGTCGCAGAAAGAAAATTACGATAGTTATTTCAAAGAAGTGGCACAAATAAGCATGCAAACTACATCGACAAGAGAATTCATTACAGGGCCGTTAAAAGAACAAAGTGGTCTCCCATCCACATTTTAAGTAACTTTAGAGAAAATTCTTCACACAATACTCCGATCAGCGTAAAGCAAAATTATTTCTGCTATAGCGAACACAGCTATTTATCAGTAGACTGCACTATAGCAACTTAGGAAGTCGGGACGAGCGGTACACGTAGCATGGAAGGTCAAGGCCCCTATGATGTCACTCCTTAAACATAACTACCAAATCAATACATTAACAATTTATTGAAAGGAAATACTTATAAAACAGCTAAGAGACAATCAACACGTGGCCATCTTTAAGACAATACCAAAATATTACAAATAGCTTGCTTCTCAAGCAAAGCAGCAAATTACAGTTACGAAAACTGACTTACAAAGGTGAGCCACAGAGAGTTCAATACTTAAAGGAACAATAAATTAAAATCAGGAAGTGATTTAGAGAAATGTGGCACAGATAATGTATTTAATAGAGCAATAATTTGGAGCATGAAAGTTATTTATGAAACGCACACCATTTCGTTAAGAACCCAAATAACACAAGCCGCACAACCAGTTACAATTTAATACAATTCATTCCCAAGCAAATAAAACCTATATTTTTTTAATATGCATTAAACAAGTTAAATGTTTACCAAACGGGTAGTGACGCCAGGCTGCCCTGGGCAAAAGGTGGATTAACTTAAAATGCTGGAAGCAGCAGACCAGCCGTCCGAAACAACAGCTAAACGCCGGGGCCCAACCGGGAGTCACTTCCCATTAAACGGCACCGAAGCGGGACGTGGCGCAGCTGCCACACACCCCAACTCGCAGAACACAGACCGCAGAAGACACGGCAAACACAAACCAAACATCAATTAATAGAAGTTAAGATATCAATATACAACAAATAAATGAAGAGCCAATTGCTCTTTTTCTAATACTGAGTATGTGCATTCAATAAATGCACGCATATAAAATTCTACGTACAAATGATTGCCTTTACAGAATACGAGTCTTTACTAATAACTGATTAAGTGCTTTCAATAGAAGTGATCCAAATTTTACAGCAATATAAAATGGACGTCGATTTGATGGCAATCAAAATACACTGAAAATCTCATACAGACAATACATAAAATTCTGGATGCTGCCCAAGACAAACAAAACATAAAACACACAGCTTCGAGTTAATCAGCTTCCTAATAGTAATCCAACCAGCGGATTTTTAATAAGAAATAGTAACTGCTGGTCTCCATGCCGTTACACACTCTGCCGGTTCCTCGCATTTCAACAACACGTACATTAGGACAACCAAGCAACAAGTACACTTGCTGCAACGCAAATCGTTCAACGAAACGAAGACACCAAAATTACTTACACCTTCGATAGAGCGTTGTTCGAGATGGTCTCGAGGGATGGGTCTCTCCGAGAAAACAGGCACCAAAGAAGCAATGCGACGAACAGCGCCCTAAGTTGACATCAGGCAGGTCCACCACAAACCCTCGACCGCCTTAGGAGGTAGACCGCCGTCATGCTGCTGGCCGAGCTCGCGTGTTTTCCTCTTTCGCCCACGCAAGCGCGTCCTTGCACCTCGTATCGAGTCCAACACCAACTGCCACTAGCGGCAAACACCCGCGAGATCACAACAGGGGCCAAGATCCTAGTACAGCCGGGTAATCGATAGTGTCGCGCCAAAGAGCTGGCGTGCCAGCAAAGGCGCACCACAGCTCACTTCACACAATACTCGGATCAGTGTAAACCTAAATTATTTCTAATATATGAACACAGACATTTACCAGTAAACTGCACTATAGCAACGAATTCGCCACTCGCCGTGTGGTCTCAGGATCGCGGACATAGCCGCGAGGAGCTGTTTCCTGAAAAATTTCTCGCTTGGAAATATTCACTTAGCGTACAAACCAAAGAACAGGGGGAAAACACTAGAGACAAAACTGATCGAAATAGGTGCGAAAGGCCTCGCTTCGCGCTGGACCCCAGTGGCTCCATGTGTATGAACTCAATAACGGACAAAGCGCTACATAAAGTCCAAAGCAGCTCAAAAATAACTGAATTTTACACGGGGTAAGTGGGAAAGTACCGCTGATTCTTTCAAGTACAGTGATTTCCTAATTCAAACGCATCGCGACTTTGTCTAATGTTGTGTCCATTAACAACACATATGCTTACCGAACAAAGGTTGGAACACAATTCCACGCCACAAAATGAACCTCTGTACCTTGTTCAGAATGGAGACCGAAACTTTTAGGAGAGGTTGGTGCCACACACTCCACTAGTCAACGAGGATGGGCATAAAAGCCGAGGAAGCTACTTGCTGTTTTAGCAGACGACCCAAATGCTGCGCTGCCTGCTCAAGAAGACATCGTAGTGACAACGGAAATACGTCAAAAGCGAAATTCTAAAGTTTCGTACTGCTACTTCACCTCTATAGAGCGTTCAGACCACTCACCCATGCTTTCAGACTAAGCGGTCAAGGGGGGTAAGGAAACTATTACGGCTACATGGAGAGAGATTGGTAAATTTACGGAAAACTATAACAAAATTCATTGCTCCATTCCTCCCTCAAGATTCAGTGTGATTTTAATATAGCAAATTAAGAGCATGAGGATCATTCCATCGCAAGAATCAAGGTGATATATATTATGAAAGAAGTGCGAAACATGCGCACTTATTTTACCGAGTGTTGTATACATTCTGTAAGTAGGCTGTTTATGTTTTATTATTGGCAACGTTACGTAGCGCTCTGTATGAAAATCACTGGCTGTCCTGTGTGCATTCTGTGGCTGGTTTGCATTGTTGTTGGCTATTGTAGTGCTGGACTGTTGGCTGTTAACAGCGCGTAGCGTTGCGCAGTTGGAGGTGAGCCGCCAGCAGTGGTGGATGTGGGGAAGTGAGATGGCGCATTTTTGAGAGCGGATGATCTGGACGTGTGTCCATCATAAACAGTACATTTGTAAGAATGGATGTCATGAACTGCTATATATATTATGACTAGTAAGGTAAATACATTGTTTGTTCTCTATAAAAATCTTTCATTTGCTAACTATGCCTATCAGTAGTTAGTGCCTTCCGTAGTTTGAATCTTTTATTTAGCTGGCAGTAGTGGCGCTCGCTGTATTGCAGTAGTTCGAGTAATGAAGATTTTTGTGAGGTAAGTGATTTGTGAAACGTATAGGTTAATGTTAGTCAGGGCCATTCTTTTGTAGGGATTACTGAAAGTCAGATTGCGTTGCGCCAAAAATATTGTGTGTCAGTTTAAGCACAGTCTTGTACAGTTTTCCTAAGGGGACGTTTCAATTCCTGTCTCCTGTCTTCCACTACTGTTTTTATCCTCGGCAGCCACTTTCAAGTACTGTGCCATGGAAGATACTACCTGGCGACTTGAAACACGTCCGACCACCATCTCACTCACTCGAGTCAGCGTTTTCTACAGACAGATTTCCCCGCTTCCTCATTTCCCACCTCATGAGCCCAAAAAATTTTCAGCAACCGTCTGTGACAGTTTTTCCACTGTCCAACATTAACTTCCTTACAATTCAGTGCTTCGAGAGGCACATTTGTAAGTAATTTCTTCCTCAAATTAAGGCCTGTGTTTAATATTAGTAGCCATTTTTCTCGAAATATTCCCTGATAGAATTTTTCTTATATCCTCTGTGCATCGTTCTTAATGGCTTTTTTTGCTTCAAAGATAGCGGAATCCCTACACTTTGTCGATTACGTGGTTCCAGATTTCATAGCCAATCCCAATTCCGCAATTCTGCTACTCCATGCTACTTTAGTATTTCTTTGGTTTACTCACTGTTCGTTTTTTTTTTTTTTAAGTTGGACAATAACAGTGTCTCCAGCGAATCTTAACTGCTTGGACGTTAAGCGTTAAGGGAAGAAGCCTACATCACTGACTTACGCCCTTTTTTGACCTGACAGCTCCGACCTCATAGTTTTTCAATCCTGTTGTTCAGTCTTAGTACACGTGTGTACTAGATATTAATCGTCTTTCCCGAAGATTATAAGTGTTTTAGTCATTTCAACCATCGTGAACCATTTTATGCTGTCGTCAAATCCTTTTGAGGCGCTTTCCATTTTTTAAAGTCAAATAAATAATAAAGCGAATTATCAGAAGTGCCTTTTTGGTGCCTTAACTTTCCAAATGCCAAAATATCATCTAACAGATCCTCAGTTACTGAGAATGTACGGCTGCAGTACAGCTTTGTATGGTAGTGAAACATGGACTGTGGGGAAACCGGAACAGAAGAGAATCGAAGCATTTGAAATACGGTGCTACAGGCGAATGTTGGAAATTAGATGGACTGATAAGGAACGGAGAGGGTGATAGGACATCTGCTAAGACATGAAGGAATGACTTCCATGGTACTAGAGGGAGCTACAAAGCGTAAAAACTGTAGAGTAAGACAGGGTATTGAATATATTTAGCAAATAATTGAGGGTGTAAGTTGCAAGTGGTTGTCTGAGATGAAGAGGTTAGCACAGTAGAGGAATTCATGGCGGACCGTATCAAACCAGTCAAAGGACTGATGATTATATATATATATGATGTTTCAAAAATGACCGGTATATTTGAAACGGCAATAAAAACTAAACGAGCAGCGATAGAAATACACCGTTTGTTGCAATATGCTTGGGACAACAGTACATTTTCAGGCGGACAAACTTTCAAAATTAAAGTAGTTACAATTTTCAACAACAGATGGCGCTGCAAGTGATGTGAAAGATGTAGAAGACAACGCAGTCTGTAGGTGCGCCATTCTGTACGTCGTCTTTCTGCTGTAAGCGTGTGCTGTTCACAACGTGCAAGTGTGCTGTAGACAACATGGTTTATTCCTTAGAACAGAGGATTTTTCTGGTGTTGGAATTCCACCGCCTAGAACACAGTGTTGTTGCAACAAGACGAAGTTTTCAACGGAGGTTTAATGTAACCAAAGGACCGAAAAGCGATACAATAAAGGATCTGTTTGAAAAATTTCAACGGACTGGGAACTTGACGGATGAACGTGCTGGAAAGGTAGGGCGACCGCGCACGGCAACCACAGAGGGCAACACGCAGCTAGTGCAGCAGGAGATCCAACAGCGGCCTCGGGTTTCCGTTCGCCGTGTTGCAGCTGCGGTCCAAATGACGCAACGTCCACGTATCGTCTCATGCGCCAGAGTTTACACCTCTATCCATACAAAATTCAAACGCGGCAACCCCTCAGCGCCGCTACCATTGCTGCACGAGAGACATTCGCTAACGATATAGTGCACAGGATTGATGACGGCGATATGCATGTGGGCAGCATTTGGTTTACTGACGAAGCTTATTTTTACCTGGACGACTTCGTCAATAAACAGAACTGGCGCATATGGGGAACCGAAAAGCCCCATGTTGCAGTCCCATCGTCCCTGCATCCTCAAAAAGTACTGGTCTGGGCCGCCATTTCTTCCAAAGGAATCTTTGGCCCATTTTTCAGATCCGAAACGATTACTGCATCACGCTATCTGGACATTCTTCGTGAATTTGTGGCGGTACAAACTGCCTTAGACGACACTGCGAACACCTCGTGGTTTATGCAAGATGGTGCCCGGCCACATCGCACGGCCGACGTCTTTAATTTCCTGAATGAATATTTCGATGATCGTGTGATTGCTTTGGGCTATCCGAAACATACAGGAGGCGGCGTGGATTGGCCTCCCTATTCGCCAGATATGAACCCCTGTGACTTCTTTCTGTGGGGACACTTGAAAGACCAGGTGTACCGCCAGAATCCAGAAACAATTGAACAGCTGAAGCAGTACATCTCATCTGCATGTGAAGCCATTCCGCCAGACACGTTGTCAAAGGTTTCGGGTAATTTCATTCAGAGACTACGCCATATTATTGCTACGCATGGTGGATATGTGGAAAATATCGTACTATAGAGGTTCCCAGACTGCAGCGCCATCTGTTGTTGAAAATTGTAACTACTGTAATTTCGAAAGTTTGTCTGCCTGAAAATGTACTGTTGTCCCAAGCATATTGCAACAAACGGTGTATTTCTATCGCTGCTCGTTTAGTTTTTATTTCCGTTTCAAATATACCGGTCATTTTTGAAACACCCTGTATATTAGCAAACCATTTTGCATCTCATTATCTGCCAAGTGACAGTGTGAATGCCACGGTTTTGCATGGATTGAAAATTGTGGGAGTGGAGAGTACTAATATATTTATGGTGTTATGTACGTGTGACCACCACACAAAGATTTTTTGCGTTTAAAAACATACTTCAGAAGATCCACAGTGTTATCTGTAAGGATAGTATGGTTGCAGCAGCCAGCCATAAGCGCTGTGAAATATTATGAAGGAATTGTGTCTAGAGGGTTATGTGTACATTGCGATGGTACACGAAGGCTATCAGACTCTCCACGATGTACCAACAGTCATTTATGTGGACAAAGGTGAAACGCCTAACATTGAAGTAGTCAGCAGTCATTGTCAAATATGTGCTGTGAGACAATGATGGAATGACAGTATTGATGAATATGATTCGAAAATGGAGCATGTAAAGACTACAGTGGTTTAATTCGTGGTTTGGAAGCTAAAGATTGGAAGTCCATATTTATCCGCCCTGTTGACAAGCGTATGGTTCGATATATGAAATAACTTGGACACGGAGATTCTGGTGCTAACAAACCAATGTCTCAAAACCTTGTGCATCCAACTACAGAATTAATAACCTGTAGTATATTTGATACGTATAGAAACGTATGGGTACTAGGATAAGAAAGCTAGAAGCAGATTTGAAAAGCAAAACTCTGGATGATGAGAAAACACTTTGTAGGAAAATTAGACTCACTGCTCACAAAATACATCTCATTTAGTGCTATAATGGCAAGAACATTACAGTCAACACTGAGGACGTAAAAGTTATGCAAGAAGCAGAGCACATTAGCTATTTCCGTTTACTGTCCATTGGCGAGAATCCAGTTATTGTTTTGTGTTCAGAATTGTAGTGCAAATGCGAGACGTCACGTATGACTTGGGAATAATATGAACACAAGCCTTTCAGAAGCTGTTATTACAACAATAAAGCCAACTAGAGACTTGGGAAGTCTAGATCTGTTGAAGAGATGTGTGCATGGCAGAACGCAAAATCACAATAGAAGTCGCTGTGAAAGGTGTCCTACAAACAAGTTTGCATAAACAATACAGAAGGTTCTGTTTTTGATGCAGTATCATTGTTTAGCAAAAGAAACGTTGGGAGAATTAACAGCAGTTCTCAATCTGAGATTTACTCCGACTACATTCAGAGAGAAAATTTTATCAGAAACTGACGATAAACTTGTCGTAGTGGCAGATGCAGAATTACGTCAAAATTTACTTGGAAGATGCTACTGTCAAAATTTAATATAAGTAACATTGAGCCGAGGAAGATCGCACCTATGCAAGTGGAGAGTTCTAGCTAGTTACTGGGTGCAACGTACATTATAAATTTTAGTGCCTTTTCACATGGATATTAAATTTCAATGTTCCTTGGAGCTGTTAGTGTGACAGTGCAAATGTGTAATACTATTATCCAATCTCTCATATAATTTATAAAAATTTTGTCTTTAAAGTTTTTTATAATGCAACTGTAATATTCAAAGACTATATAGCAAGAGATATGTATTGTTACATTGGTTTGATAACGTATGTTTGTAACTTATGCAAGGAAAAGTTTGAAATGTAAAATTTACTAAATAATGTTTTGTCGTGGATTAATAAAATGAAAATGTTCGTGTATGTAATTTTATGTATTTGTGCAAGCTATCATTTGTATAAAATGGTACACGCTTAGGGACAATGTGTGGGGTATGTGATACGTGAACGATCGAGTGTTTTTGTACTATTTGAAAGTTACTGTGGGAAGCGGAAAAGGAGGCCTGGTTTTTTGCAGCGCTACCTGCAGAGCGAGCGGGAGCGAGACGCCACAGTCTCTAGGCAGCAGTGAAAGATGCTACTTTTGGACGGAGCAGATGATGCCTTGCGTGGATATTGTTGCACAGTAGCCTCGGATGACGACTGCTGAATTATTAGGGCTTTGGTATAAGTTGTTGGGCTGTGTTATGGACGTTAAAACAACGCCAAGAAGAATTAAGTAGTCCATACATCAAGAAACTTGTATGCCGTACCATGGGTTGTGTAGTCGCCATTACTAATAGCCACAACCAACGACTACAGGCAACAGGGTGCCAACTGTGTAATTATAATGGCAGAAGTATGAACTATTGATTCATAATTAACATTTTTGAATAATTGATGTGTTAACGCAAAATTTTGTTCACGATGTTATTTTATTCCTAATCATTAATCTACATTAGGTCCTTTCCTGGTGTTTGATCGTTCTGAATAAACCTGTTATAAACACATTTCAAGTGCTCTATTCACTGTCTACCAGCACTTCCAGCACTTTCAATAAATGTATGAAAATAATTGTTGTGGACTAACTTAAGTACAGATAAAAGTATCGTATGATTTACATAGTAGAAGTGCTGAGGTGGAAATTTGCCCAAGTACTAAAGTAGATGTCTTCCAACAAATTTAACGATTTTAATATTTTTACTTTCTTTGTGGCAATAAGTAAAGTGAAAGTTAGTGAATAAGTTTTGCTAAAAATATGAACTTCTCATACATAAATATTGAGGTTTTGCAAGTTTACGTTTTGACTAAGGTAATTATGAAATACTTTCAATTACAAACAAAATTCAGTGAAGTACAAGGAGGTATGAAAAGAAAATTGATTTTGTGGCTCAGTAACAATGAAGTAGGGTTGTATAAAGATATTTGATGACAATACAGAATGACCATAACCTACTTTTGGCTTTTGACAGATCATTTGTTAAGGGAAAAGTATAAACGAAGTGTGTTAATAAACTTAAATTTGTATATTATGCTATTCGAATATTTAAGTATTTATTCCGTTGGTGTTACAAAATACAAACATAAAATTCCCCCCTTGCCAAGTTATTTTTAGCACATAATGACGATTAAAAATTCGTGACATTTCTAGATCAAAACTATATATGTATGTGGGTGTGATAGCTAAAGCATTCCTATATCTATCTCAGAACCACATTCTAAAAGCTACATTTATTTGTGAAATTATGTTAGGGGACAGCAGGAAAGGAGGCCAAATTTACTTCTTCTGCTTGTCTGAAACTTATCCTTTTCTTTGCCTAGACAGGCAAATCCATTAGACATTAATGCATCTGGTACAGAAATGTCTTAGCTTCAGTATTACTCCATTTTTACTGAGATACTTTCTAAGAGCTAGAAAACTCTTAGGAAAAGGAACGTTGCCTAATTTCCATATCCATTAGTGATACATCACGGTCAAGTCCTATAAAAGGGGTAATATCATGCTACAGTTGTGGAAAGGAGGCGAGGCACATTTGTAATGTGTATACTACATGCACAATTCCCCATATGATAGGGTTATACGTGGCTTTTCCCGTGACAGGCCTATTTATTCTGTTGAGGTATAGTGTTATAAGTGCAGAGTTCTAGTGACATTCACGGCCAAAAGTTAAGTGCAATGGATACGTCAAAATTTAATTTTTTTTACATGAACACGAAGTTTCAGCGTTCCCATGAGCTGCAAGAGCTATTGGTTTCGTTATGGAACTAATGTGATCTAAGACAGACAGCAACGTTTACAGTAAAGAATTATTTGTAGAATGACAAATACTGGTTGTACAGTCAATAATGTTTGGGACAAGTAGAACATACAAGCGAAAATGCACATAATATTGAACAAATTAAACAAGAAACAAAATTTGTTAAAACAACAGCTGGATTTCCTTTGATTTCATACGCATCAAGTTTTGGAATTACGTTGTAAGTAGCATTCTCGAAAATGATACATGATGGTAACAAATATTTTCAAAAAATTATTTTATGTAGTTACCTGGAAAAGAAAGGAAACATGGAAAAAATTTGAGAAGAGTTTCTTCTGCAAGGTTTTTCCAGGTGCCAAATTCCATTTCCGGGTGTCTAAAAGGAGCTGAGACAAAGTTATTCAATTACAGCAGTGTAATTTCGCTTGAATTCCCCCTTGAAGGAGTGGTATCACAGGCGGACGGGGTGAAAGACCTAGCGAGATCAATCTGGGGACGCTGGCTGCAATGGCTAGCTCAGGAGCCGAACCCCCAGGGACTCGTTTGGCCCTCCTGTGGGGCGACGCGCGTCTGAAGACGCCGCTGCAGCCAAACGACAGTAACACTCCGCTCGCCCCGCCTCCCCCTACCCCCCCCCTCCCAACCCTGTCGTCTGGTCTCCGCCATCGATCGACCCATGAGAGTGCGTGACGGATCGGCACCACGGCAGCGACGGCGCCTCCCAGCTCCATCTCCAGGCTGCGACAAAGCCAGCCCTAACGGGCCGGTTAGCCTCCGCTGCCTCGGCACCACAAATCCCGCCCCTTCGGATATCGGAGGAACAGGGGGCAGCCCGTCATGAATAATGCAGAAAGCTACGCTCGCCCCATGAGAGGCAGCTATTGTAATGACCGGTGGCTTCCGCGCCCACGGTTTCTACGCGGGCACGCACGCCCTCTAGACGCCTACCATTACAGCTGGGTAAGCGTAGCTACTTACGTTGCCAGCACAGCGGCTTCACCCTGCAGTGGTCGTGCATGGTCTGCAGACTTGGCTTTCGCGTTATAACACAGACACTGTTAAATTCGTTATTCGCAGCAGATATCACTACCCACTACATTTGTGGGATTTCAGGGTCCGCGGGTTGGATGATAGACAAATGCTTGCGATGACGGCTAACTGTTAAGCACTGCTTATATGCACAAGTGGAAGTGAAACATGAACGATGAATTGTTTGGACAAGAAGAGAATAGAAGCTTTCGAAATGTGGTGCTAGAGAAGAATGCTGAAAATCAGATGCGTAGATCACATAACTAATGAGGAAGTATTGAATAGGATTGGGGAGAAGAGAAGTTTGTGGCACAACTTGACTAGAAGAAGGGATCGGTTGGTAGGACATATTCTGAGGCATCAAGGGATCACCCGTTTAGTATTGGAGGGCAGCGTGGAGGGTAAAAATCGTAGAGGGAGACCAAGAGATGAATACACTAAGCAGATTCAGAAGGATGTAGGTTGCAGTAACTACTGGGAGATGAAGAATCTTGCACAGGATAGGGTAGCATGGAGAGCTGCATCAAACCAGTCTCAGGACTGAAGACCACAACAACAACAACAACATATACACAAGTGACTTTCCAACAGTAACCTTATCATAAACAGAGGACACCACCACAGTTAACACTGAGATTGCCTAAATCTTAGCAGTATATGCGTCATTTCGCAATTTCAGTTGTATCGTACCTGTTTACTTATATAGTTAGGATGATTGAAGGAGAAATGTTCTGTTACGTAGACTGGTACGTTGTTATGTGAATTTAAATTGGGGTTTTGCTGCAGAAGATATCACGGATGGATACCTGAACTGACGTACCACTTAATTAGCCGGAAGATCTTCGTGGAAAAGAAAAACGCTTAATGGATGAACCTCATTTCAGAAAACATTAATGACATTTTTATAATTCTTGATTAATTTTGTAGGAGAGTCAGCATGCAAAATGCTCTTAAATATACTAAAAATCATACATGTGTTAGCTAAGCTGGCCTGTAACAGCCTCGTTAGGGAATTTGATAAATAGCGGGTGAGTCGCTGAACATCAGGAACGCCTTTTGCTACCAATTTCAGGATTAAATCTTTAAAAGGGACGCAAATGAACAAACGTATATTTAACAGAAAACTCTTAACGTACCATGGAGTGTTATACCATAGGGAAAACGGTCGACAATGCAAACATGAATAACATGACCATTTGAAATAGGAAGTACCGTCCAAAAGATGGATTAGACACACACATTCAGACTAATCATTATGTCACAGAGAAATAATTCCTTCAATAATTTAATACGGGAGTCAAGATCTGAATTGAGTTAGAGAGAGACTAGCCTGGAAGGGTGGAATACTTTAATACATAATTATTCCAAAAAATTTTTGCACAAGATTGCAGTGAATAGGGAGGTGGCTCCGTGGCTGCCCACTACATAGTAAAATCGATAATATATAACAAAAATTCACGACAAGAAGGAACAGGAAATCAAACAATAGAGCTCTAGAATTTACTTAATCAATGAAACTGACTCAACTGCTAGAACAGAATAGTAAAGCATAATCCCAGGAACAAAACACGTCGTAATGGCTACCAATCACGCACAAAGAAACTCACTCAAATCTGCACAAAACACAGTGGCCTTTTTCTTACTACTACTGAATGATAAAACAATACGCACTGCTCACAATTAGTTGCAAGATGAGTTCAGGAATCTAGTCACCCTCATATGTGCCCCTAGCCTCATGCCCCACAATCGCAAAGCTATAGAGCACAAAGGAAACGTTGCTATAAATTTCAAAGATCGCGAAATTATTCTCAGTTCCTGCACATGCAAGGTAATTCGAGTTATTCTATAATAGCTGATACCTACTAAGAAATGAATTAAGGACTCAGTTAAACTGAAACTTACGCATTCATAAAAGTACAGCACTAAGGACTGAAACTAGATGTCATCTGTTTCACAATTCCCATCGAAGTGTGGCAGCTCACTACTCATCTACAGTCATTTCCGCCGACTGGAAGCAGGCGCACAAACAATATGGCCTTTCTACCTCTGTCACTTTAATAAACGCTACGGATCATCGTTCGCCGGTGTTTCTCTAACCCAGAAGAATTCCTATTTTCCATACACAAAAGCTAGCTAAGCTGTCCCTACATTCATGGAAATTTATCGTAAGTCCAAATACATATAAACATGCCAGCAGACGATAAACAGGCCCCCAAGCAGACAACTAGAGGGATGGAACAAGGAAAACATAGGATGCCAACGTAAATACATGATGATTTGATTTTCTCTATGAAATTAAACTCTTAATATATGTGTAGCTAATATGGAAAATGATTTACATGTGAAATACAATTCACATATGGTAATTCAGTATTTAGATATCACCATGGCTGCATGGCTACCAGATATAGCAACCTGGTGCCCATCTTCTCAGTTGGAACTTATAGGAGCACCGACACTTAAGTGATGCTGTTCAGAATTGTAAAAGTGGGTATCGACCTTGAAAGTCAGTGAAGAGACTGATACAGGGTGGCGCAAAAGTCACTGAACACTGGGCACTGATTTAAACAAAAGATTGAATTTATGTTTCATTACAAATACAAACTCTTTTCCGTCTTCATTAATACATCATTGAAGTCTGTATGGAACACTCTTATTTACTCTATGGCATAATGTGGTACCACTGTCCAAATCATGAAATGATGCGTGCATGTAGTTTTTTAGTTCAGCAATGGGCTGAGATCAATCAAAGTACTTTCCTTGCAGTTTTTCAGTTGCATCAGGTTCCACAGTTAAATCTAATCTTCTTAATGACAATAAACTGCTACCTTGTCTGTCGTTACTTGGATTGAAGTATCTTTTTATTCCATAGTCTTCACTATCGTGCTGTTTCGGCCGTGAAGCTATTTTCTTGTGTGCAGTATAATATGTCAGATGAACATATTGACTAACCCTAATCTGCCATTTCACAGGTAATACTGCGTGCTTTGAAACAGCCACAATGCCAAAACTGTTACCGTGATACGGGGACCTCCAAGCTATCTGGCCTGAATCTAACATGAGTTTATAATATTTGTGAATCTATGTTTTCCTGTTATTGCAGCAAGTTGAAAAAGAGAGTGTGAGGGGGAGAGATAGAGGGTGATGTATATGTGTGCATTATAAACCCTTTCTCTCGAATATTTCTCTCCTTGAAACCTCCTCTGTGTTACCACAGATGACGTGTCACTGATCTCATTTGTACTAAGGCTGCAGTACACACGAGGTGCCTATTTGCTTCTATTGCCCAGAGTGGAATGCATAAGTTCTAATTAATGTTCACCAACCCGCAGTCTTCTAAGGTTGTTGTCACATGCGCAGAAAACAGCACGTAGGTATTGAATCTGTTATCTTGAGGCTGTAATAAACTCTTAGCGAGAAACTGATATGTTAGAAATAATTAAATTTTCCCATTAGTTTGTTTATACGGGTTGCCTCTCGCTTTTTATTAGCAGAACACGAGAAACTGGATAATTACATTCTACTGTAGAGACACAAATAATTTCCATTCTTCAACAAAATAATGAACTTCGTATTTCCTTAATTACTATCTCACTGTCCTAAACTCCATATCCAAATAACCATATATTGATACTGATGTCTTAACCTGGTCCCGACGGCGGCAGTCAATATGTCTGTCCTCCGAGGCTGCCGAACCAGATATATATCTAAAAACCGTAGATTACTAATAAAGTCTTAACTGACACCGACTGCGGCAGACAACATATCTATCCTCCGACACTATCAAACCAGCTATGATTTACAAACTAGACATTGCAAATTAAGTCTTACCTGATACCGATGCAGACAACATGTCTTCCAGTTGAACCACTTCGCCAGCCATCGAAATTAGACGCGATCAGGAGATCTCCTAAGTGCTTCGTCTGCCGTTTCGTTAAGCAGTTGTTTATTATTCGGCTGGTTATTAATACTTGTGAAATAATGTAATGATAGGACACTATTAAGATGTGCTTTAATATGAAATCCAAGTAAATAAGCTGTTTAATTTTAATATTAATAAGAGAAGATTACCATTTTGGAATGCAACTTTCGGACGCAGCAGCCAATCGTGGAGAAGGACCACAATTTATAAGGCCTTTCTCACAATGCCTTTACCGATGAGACCATCTGTCCACAGTACCTCACACCACATTATGTCCTCTTTCCATTGCTGCCTTCTCAATTGCTCTAAGAAGTGCGTGTAGTACCTTATTATGATAGCTACAAAGACACAAATATTACCTAATGACAGTGAAAAACTTGTAAGATACTTGAGATGATGGACTATTATGCTTCTTGTGTAGAGAACCATACATAATTTAAGGTCACCCACGATTCAGTTCAGTGGCGAAGGTGATTAAGCGTCATACAAGTGGTTTTATCGGGTGTAGAAATTTATAATCTCTGATTATATGTTCTTAACTTTCATAATTATGCAGGTTCACCTCATTCCAGTGTACATATAGTTGTACAACTGAAGAAACTGTTGATAGCAGCTCTCAGAAATAGCCGTAATTTCTACTGTTTAAATTCGTTAACCTAAGTAACCACCGATAACGCTTGATCTATACATTCGGGACTGTCATTTACGCATTAATATTTGCTTTAATATCCAACTAGAACTAAAATTGTCTTATTAATCACATCGTCAAAGTAGTTACAGTCAGTCTGTAATATATACTTTTCATATAATTTGAATCCGTGGTAATATCTTGTCATCTGGTAAACCTTACCTATTCTTTAGTTAACTAAACTTATCGTAAATTTTTTAACCAGAGATGTATGTTGAATTTTTGGTCTTTCATTCACATTAATTTTTGATCAGAATATTCAAGCAAACGCTATTCCTCCATTAAAACTAGTGAAAAATGTCTTTTTTCATCCATGAAATGAAATAATCCAGCTGATAAATTTTCACAATTTATTTGCTGTACTTTGTACATGCTCTTGCATATAAAGAAATACGAACACTTAAATGGTTAAGACTAGAGTTTTCAAAATAATTGTCTGCACGATACGAGATTATAAATCAGGCCAATTACAGTTTTATGACCTTACATTATGTTCAATAGTACTTCATTTTTCCTGTTGTTGCATCACAATGATCGCATGAGTTTTGGTGTCACTTCGGCTTTTTCTTGCGGTTGATGCCTGTTAACCAATTATCAGATGAGGTGTGGTACTCAAGCAACACTAAGTTTAACATTTCACCATCCCGATAACTCTGTGGGCATATACAGGTATGTATCAAATAACACATTTTGTAAGACATACTAAACAAGTAATAGTACTAAAATGATAAGGCAACAATGTTAACAACATAGGGTATCGTACATTGCGAAGACTGATAAATGCTTAGTGATACGGATAAGGTAAAATATTTTAACTCAAGTGACAGCGGTCAGTGAGACAGATTATTGTGATTTAGAAAGTTACTTTCCTTAATCGCTCATTCTTACCCTTTGAACAACTTCATATTGGAGAAAAAACTGAAAATATTGACAGAATGTGTTACATAATAAGCGGAAAGCTAAGAAACAAATTAAGGAAGGAAATATTGCTGAGACAACACAACACTGTCGATACCACCATATTAAACTGGGCTGTAGCTTGGATTCTCATTAGCAGTGACAAACACCGAGTGCAAGCACTATAAATTTTATTCATATAAAAGATATCTTAGTATGTTGACAAAATCTGAGAACATATAGAACGGATCAGGAAAGATCATTTGATAAAACTGGTCTGAAAGTACGACCCTAGGGGTTCTGCAGCAAACGCGAACCAAAGAGGAGGTGGACAGGTTAAGTTTGCATTTCAGTTCTTGTCTAAGGGTCAGGTCAGGTGTCAAGGCCCGTTCTGGCACAAATGATGATCTTATCTCAGGTGATAACATTTTTGGTGATAAGATACGCCTGCACATGTCGAGGTCATGTCCATACGTCAAATTGGCGACGAAAAGAGTAACCCGTTTACTGCGAGAGCCCGTTTCTTTCCTCTCCGATTCTGCACAGAACATACTCATTCCTTATAAGTCCACCGAATTTTCAACATTCGCCTGTAAATGCTTCGAATCTTTTCTGTTCCGGTTTTCCGACAGTCCGTGTTTCACTACCATAGAATGCTGTACTCCAGACGTACATGGCCGGATATTTCTTCTTCAAATTAAGGCATATGTTTGGTACTAGTAGACGTCTCTTGAGCAGGAATGCACTTTTTGCCAGAGCTAGTCTGCTTTTGACGTCCTCTGTGCTCCGTCCATTATTGGTTATGTAGCTGCCTAGGTAGATTTCCTGAACTTCATCTACTTCGTGACCATTAATCCTGATACTAAGGTTCTCGTTGTTCTCATTTCTGGTAACTCTCATTACATTCGTCTTTCTTCGATTCATTCTCAATCCATATTCTATACTCATTAGATCATTCATACCATTCAGCATATCATGTAATTCTTCTTCAGTTTCACTCAGGATATCAGTGTCGTCAGCTAATCGTACCATTGATATCCTTTCACCTTGAATTTTAATTCCATTCCTGAACCTTTCTTCTACTTCCATCATTGCTTCTTCGTTGTACAGATTAAACAGTAGGGGCGAAAGACTACGTCCCTGTCTTACACCATTTTTAATCCGAGCGCTTCGTTCTTGGTTGTCCACTCTTGGCTCTTGTAAACATTGTATATCACCCATCTCTCCCTATAGGTTACTTTTATTTTCCTCGACATTTCCAAGATCTTGCACCGTTTTACACTATCGGACGCTTTTTCTAGGTCGGCAAATCCTATAAACGTGTCTTCATTTTCTTTTAGTCATGCTTCCACTATCAACCACAGCGACAGAATTGCCACTCTGGTGCCTTTACCTTTTCTAATCTGATCGTCATCTACCACATCCTCACTTTTCTTTTCCAATCTTCTGTATACTATTCTTGTGCGCAACTTGGATGCTCTTGTCAATTCTTGCAGTCTTCGGAATTTTCTGGATGACATTTTTTTCCGAAATTCAGATGGTATGTCGCCAGACTCGTACTTTCTACACACCAAAGCGAATACTCGTTTTGTTCCCACTTCTCCCAATGATTTTTGAAATTCTTACGGATAGTTATAGCCCTTATAATGATACAAGCCAACTACACGTGTTAATGAAGTTGGGAAACCCATCACCCCACTTTTCTCTCTCTCTCTCTCTAGAGCAGTTACGTGACCCTCGTCTTTTGCGCTCTGTACACTTTCGTTGCCATTATATGACTGTGTTATTTTCTATAATATTACAGATTTTTTCCAAATACCTATGCTTCCATTCTAAGATATATGTAAGCACTTGATTTTAAATATTAAAGAAATAGCACAGCATGGTATTTTAACAAATACAGCTATATTCAGAGTTCAGTAACATACTGCAACAAAGACATATCTTGTCCCTGCAATATTAGTGGGTGATTTCACTATAACACTCTTCCTAGCAGTCTCCGTATTGACGACACAAATATCCACACACAACACGTTGATAAATCAAAATTTGAAGCACTGTCCCCATCACAGGATAGGAATGCTACAGGAAATTCAGTTGATTGAAAAACGCTTGGAGGAGTCCTAAATGTAATCATCCAAGTGGTCATGGACCACTCTGCAGATAACAAGCTCAGTGCACAGACACCCCAGTGGCGGCCACTGCACTGTGCGAGTGTTCAGCTGATTGAGCAAACACTGCCGCCGCCTTGAGTGGACACTGCCTTGCCATAGTGGGAAGCCTGGGGAAGCACTCTGCTGCCCACGCCTGTGTATCTGCAGGCATATACTCGACACGCGCTGGCTGTCAGCAACTACCGTAAGTTTGAGACACCTCCCCTCCCGCTAGCGGCCAGCGCTCCGCTACCGTCTGCATTGAGAATCGTCCCACATATGACAGACAGCAGTCAACAGCCAGCAGAGATAAAGTTCCAACACCTGAAAAGACTTGAAGACACACACGAGCAACCTGGCTTAAAACAATCCGATATACAGAGTAAGTCACTAAATATTGCTACCAAGAATAACTCCGAAAGTATGATAGGGGCTGAAAAGTTTGTAGTACAGAAGTTTCATGGGACAACGGGAACCACAATATGACGTTCGTTTTTTGTTGCTAGGCGGGTCACTTCAGAGATATTAAGGTCCATTCTTTTTTCTTTTTCTTTTTAAAAAGGGATGCTATACTGTGGTACTTGTTTCGTGGTCGAGACAAATCCAGTGATGTGTAAGAGTAAGGTCTTTGAAGGTCAACGAAGGTCACAAAGGTGGCATGAACGTCCATGTGCAGAAAGTTTTCGAAGTGACGACCGTTTGTATTAATGCAATGCTGCAATCTTCTTAACATGGACTGAGTGGTATTCCGTATCACATCGGCACTTATCGAAGCACATGCTCTGACAGTCCTCTCTCATATATCTTCAGGTGTAGTTGGAACATATTTATAAGCCGGGCTGTGTGGCCGAGCGGTTCTAGGCGCTACACTCTGGAACCGCGCGACCACTACGGTCGCAGGTTCGAATCTTGCCTCGGCAAGGATGTGTGTAATGTCCTTAGGTTAGTTAGGTTTAAGTAGTTCTAAGTTCTAGGGGACTGATGACCTCAGATGTTAAGTCCCATAGTGCTCAGAGCCATTTGAACCATCTTTATAAACAATGAGTTTTACGAATCCCCACAAGGAATAATCCAGAGGCATCAAGTCTGACGGACGAGCCGGCCACGACACATCTCCTCCAGGTCCAGTCCTACGATTTGGAAATTGTATGTGCAACTCATTTCTAGCCGCCAACGAAAACTGTGCCGGACCCAATCGTGTTGATACTACATTCTGTTCCTTGTTCCTAAAGGTATTTCCTCCAATAACAGACCTAATGTTTCTTGCAGGAGCCGGCCGGAGTGGCCGAGCGGTTCTAGGCGCTACAGTCTGGAACCGCGCGACCGCTACGGTCGCAGGTTCGAATCCTGCCTCGGGCATGAATGTGTGTGATGTCCTTAGGTTAGTTAGGTTTAATTAGTTCTAAGTTCTAGGCGACTGATGACCTCAGAAGTTAAGTCGCATAGTGCTCAGAGCCAGCCATTTTTGTTGCAGGATTGTGGTGTACTTCCTACCATTAAGACTTCCTTAGATGAAATAGGGGCCTATAATTCTTTCCACCGGAATCCCACACCATACATTCACCGACCACGGTTATTGGTGTGCAACTTGCCGCAGCCAACAGGGATTTTCAGTTGCCCAATAATGCATGTTCGGCAAATTAACATTTCCAGGGTTTGTGAATGTAGCCTCGTCAGTAAATAAAATCAAATAAATGAATGTGTCATCCCTCTGAATCTGAAGTTGTGCCCATCGGCAGAATTCAATGCGACGCATACAATGCGAACCAGTTAATTCTTGGTGGAGGCTGATATGGTAAGGAAAATACTCGTGGCGATGGAGGACACGAACAGCACTACCCTGGCTCATGCCACGTTCCCTTTCGATTTGACGCGAATTAACACAAGGATCTCGAACCACAGTGGCCAGAGTACCATTTTCCGTTTATTCGTTAGTAACTTTCCTTTGCCGGATATGTTTCCGATGCGTTAAAGATCCAGTTGTTCTCAATTCATCATACACATACACTCCTGGAAATGGAAAAAAGAACACATTGACACCGGTGTGTCAGACCCACCATACTTGCTCCGGACACTGCGAGAGGGCTGTACAAGCAATGATCACACGCACGGCACAGCGGACACACCAGGAACCGCGGTGTTGGCCGTCGAATGGCGCTAGCTGCGCAACACTTGTGCACCGCCGCCGGCAGTGTCAGCCAGTTTGCCGTGGCATACGGAGCTCCATCGCAGTCTTTAACACTGGTAGCATGCCGCGACAGCGTGGACGTGAACCGTATGTGCAGTTGACGGACTTTGAGCGAGGGCGTATAGTGGGCATGCGGGAGGCCGAATGGACGTACCGCCGAATTGCTCAACACGTGGGGCGTGAGGTCTCCACAGTACATCGATGTTGTCGCCAGTGGTCGGCGGAAGGTGCACGTGCCCGTCGACCTAGGACCGGACCGCAGCGACGCACGGATGCACGCCAAGACCGTAGGATCCTTCGCAGTGCCGTAGGGGACCGCACCGCCACTTCCCAGCAAATTAGGGACACTGTTGCTCCTGGGGTATCGGCGAGGACCATTCGCA
Source organism: Schistocerca cancellata (assembly GCF_023864275.1). NCBI lineage: Eukaryota > Metazoa > Arthropoda > Insecta > Orthoptera > Acrididae > Schistocerca > Schistocerca cancellata. The sequence goes on from NC_064627.1 coordinate 213,744,567, forward strand.
ACCGTCTCCATGAAGCTGGGCTACGGTCCCGCACACCGTTAGGCCGTCTTCCGCTCACGCCCCAACATCGTGCAGCCCGCCTCCAGTGGTGTCGCGACAGGCGTGAATGGAGGGACGAATGGAGACGTGTCGTCTTCAGCGATGAGAGTCGCTTCTGCCTTGGTGCCAATGATGGTCGTATGCGTGTTTGGCGCCGAGCAGGTGAGCGCCACAATCAGGACTGCATACGACCGAGGCACACAGGGCCAACACCCGGCATCATGGTGTGGGGAGCGATCTCCTACACTAGCCGTACACCACTGGTGATCGTCGAGGGGACACTGAATAGTGCACGGTACATCCAAACCGTCATCGAACCCATCGTCTACCATTCCTAGACCGGCAAGGGAACTTGCTGTTCCAACAGGACAATGCACGTCCGCATGTATCCCATGCTACCCAACGTGCTCTAGAAGGTGTAAGTCAACTACCCTGGCCAGCAAGATCTCCGGATCTGTCCCCCATTGAGCATGTTTGGGACTGGATGAAGCGTCGTCTCACGCGGTCTGCACGTCCAGCACGAACGCTGGTCCAACTGAGGCGCCAGGTGGAAATGGCATGGCAAGCCGTTCCACAGGACTACATCCAGCATCTCTACGATCGTCTCCATGGGAGAATAGCAGCCTGCATTGCTGCGAAAGGTGGATATACACTGTACTAGTGCCGACATTGTGCATGCTCTGTTGCCTGTGTCTATGTGCCTGTGGTTCTGTCAGTGTGATCATGTGATGTATCTGACCCCAGGAATGTGTCAATAAAGTTTCCCCTTCCTGGGACAATGAATTCACGGTGTTCTTATTTCAATTTCCAGGAGTGTATTTAAATTACGACGTGTAGGGTGAGTACGTTGAGGATATCTTTCAGCGTATAGGTCTCTCGCTCTCACTTAATTTAGTTGGCACTCTCCGTAAATGAGAAGCATATCGACTTGTTCTTCGAAGGAATACATCATTCAAATTCGCTTGAATCGACGATACTAGTCTTACCGTTCCTATTACTGTTGTGTAGCGAAACCGTCGAATGGTGTTTACATGTCAATGGCACGTTAGATAGACACGCCGTATTCGGCGAATATTCACTATTTGCACGATATACGACGGACAATTGTCAGAGCATGTGCTTCGATAAGTGGCGAAGTGATAAGTAATACCACTCAATCCGTGATAAGAAGATTGCAGCTCTGCATTGATACTAATGGTCATTACTTCGAACGCCTTCTGTAAATGGACGTTCATGCCACCTTTTGGACCTTCGTTGACCTTCAAAGACGTTACTGTTGCACATCATTGGATTCGTTTCGACAGCCGCTATCAGAAAATAAGTACCAAGCTACAGCAACCTATTTAAAAAAACAAAGTTGACCTTCATATCTCTGACGCGATCCCACCTAGCAACAAAAAACCAACGTCATATTATGGCTCCCGTTGTTTCACAAACTTTTCAACTACTGTCATACTTTCGGAGCTATTGTAGGTGGCAATAGTTAGTGACTCATCCTGTATATTTCGAGGAATTAGACGTTATGAACATATTACTATCGCCAGTAAAGTTTTCCTAAACAGTAAATATTTTCATTATAATTACAACTGTAGTAAAAAGCTCTGTGGTACATTGACGATGACAATCACACAGTGAACTGTTTCATGGTGACAGTATGACAGCAATGATGGAATCAGTAAATAATTCATACATTTTAATACTTTCTGCATTAAACTACTGCTTTAGTATATCATCATGCAGTCGCACTTGCTCCTACATCCCCAATTATTTGTTGGATGTATTGTAATCTGTGTCTCGCCCTACAGTTTTTACCCTCTATAGTTATTCCCTGGTATCTGTGGAGCACCTCTCCATTTATTACCTTATCGGTCCACCTAATTTTTAGCATTCTTCACTAGCACAAGATCTAAAATGCTTTGTTTATCTTCATTTCCGGTTTTCCTTCAATCCATGACTCACTACCATACAATTTTGTAAGATATTCAAATTCAGAACCTGAGCCTGGCCCCTGTAAAACATGTATGTATTAACCATCTACCTTCCTGTATATACACCCTAACGAACCATAACGATGAGAGGAATCATGACTTATGTATGATTTTTGTACTTAACACACGTATTGTTATGTGGGTTAATCCTAATGGCAAATATGACTTAAGTATGTAAATACCGTACTAATGGCAGTAATAGCTTCAGTTTACTTTTGTTGCTATGTCACATTACATGTGTTTTGAGAACAGAATACGATACTGGTTATATGTAGGCTCAAGCCCATAAAACTGGTGCTTGTTTGTCCCTTTTATGATGTTGGCTGTGTCATCACGAATGGTTTCATCATTTACCGTCTTCGTTAAATGGGAAATTTTCATGCAGTTCGTTTTTATTACATTCATAAATGCACGCACCCACACTTCTGTGTAATCAGAATCATTACACCAAATTTGTATGTTGTAACTACCTTAAAAGATAAAGTTCATGGCGCCCAGTCCATGACCGACATGTTCATTGCGTGTAGCCTTTTTTCGCTGCGACACTGGGAGGGGGAAGGTGGCGCGCTCATCGCTGGGAGGAGATCCCGGGTACTTATTTTATAGCAGGCTGAATAGATCTGTATGGTCTTTTGACTCTAGAACTAATTAACAATATTTACTGTAATTCGAATTTTTGCTAAGATAATGTGCCTGATTAATGCTGTAGTGATAGTACCACAGACTACCGGTGTGTTATTTGAACCACGATCAGAGAAGGTGGTCCCTACAAATAATGCTTAACTTGTAATTGAATAAAATCTGAGCGAAATTTAATTCTGTTAAGAAGTAGACTGATTTAATTCGTTCAGTCAAAGGTAATTACACAGTTCTGGAACTGGGAACGTCTTCGTATAACAATTGGATCACCACCAAAATGCAGATGGAGTCCACATTTCCCATGAACAAGAGATTAACTGTTCCTTAAACCATTTGCCACACAGCACCTTGATTTAACGGAAACGTGTCTGGTTTGATTTTGGAGGAAATGTCTTCGTATAGTATTTGGTACTTCAACCAATCGAAATATTTTGGACTTTAATTACAAAATTTTAGTTCGTGAACAACAGTCTACCATGAATTCAATTATCCTCTGTAATGAAATGATTCTATTAAGGAATATACAAAGAACCATTACTAACCACACAATTGTTATTGAAAAAATTTCAAAGTAATTCCTTACACATTTCAACATAATTCGTGATGGGATGAATGCAACCATCCGCGCATCGTTTGAAGAATTAAATGCTGTGTAATGATCGCATGGCATTGATGGCCCTGATTCCTCAGCTGGGGAGGTGCGGCCGCCCATTTGCAAGTCGTTTCAGTTGACGCCAGATTGGGCGACTTGCGAGTCGATGACGATGGAATGATAATGTGGAAACACAACACCCGGTCCGCGAGCGGAGTAAATCTCCGACACCGTCGGGCTGCATGGCAGTCAGACGCGCTTACCACGCAGCTAATGGGACGCGCAAAGTGCTGCGACCACCCAGTTAGTTTTAAACATTACGTTGTTTGGAATTACGGACAGTTCATCAAATTCTACAACCGATGCTCTAGAAAGTAGTTCAGATTCCCATTTATGCAGTGTACTGTTGCATGCAGATCAGTCCTTACAGATCCTGCTATTAACAGAACTTAAATTAGATGCAAATCTACCATTGATTTATCCTGTTAATTGTTATAGTTTATATGCTTACTACGAGTTAACTAGCACACACTTCTTAATGACTGAAGTCGAATGAACTGTTATTTTTTCTATACCCACTGCTACATCGAAACGTAATTCTGAAGTGTATAAGATTTATACTTGACGTGTCATGTGACAACAACCAGGCCATCATGTCATGTATCAGCTAAAGGATAATTTACTGATCAGTAAGGATCGACGATATTTTTTACGTCTGTATAATCGTGATCTGCTCCTACGTAAACGCAGTCATAAGTTAATTTGCCCAGAATCGGCAATAATCTTAGATGGTAGAGTGTACAGCTATGAAAAAGAATTGTTTATGAATAATCCATTGAGACATGATTGCCCCGTTTCAGCCACTTCTCGACTAATGTTCGGAAGGAAAAATTAACTCTTTCAATTCTCTCGATGTGACACATAGATGTGCTACTGCTGATACGCCTAAACAACCTTTCGCACTCACACTAAATGGCTGTGGAACAATTTCAAGTTCCACCACCGCGATTTATCATGGCATCTGTTTGATATGCCTTCTGTATTTCCAACTACTTTTCATGAAGCTGAAGAGCTGTCATTAACAAGAATGTTACCAGTTTAGTATGACAAATCATACTTATTAACATATGCAAACTGTTCCCTGTTCAGTTTTTCCAACAGTAATGATTTTAATAGATATCCAATAAAATATGACTACTAATAATGAGTTAAATGTTTTGAGTATTTTGAATTTTTCAGTAATATTAATCCAAACTTTTCAGTATTGTGTTCTTATTGCCTTGGGTTTGCAGGCTATGCTATGTACCAAGTTGCAATTTTAAAAGTCCGCTCGTCAGTACCAGCCGTTACTGTGTCTTCAATTGAAACGAACGTAGCAGTGCCTTCTGATGCCACAAATGGCGAAACACATTCATGACGCCCAGGTGGTCGTCTTGAACCCCATTTGGTAGCTGTTTCGCGATATTTGGTGATGTTAGGGTCACAAGCTTTAACGCAGTCTTCCCGTGGCAGTACAAGTGTGAACTGGTGCTATCTTGGAGTACTGACGAACTGTGGCTTCAGCTCATGCCGGCCGCAGAGCACCGCCACGAATGCAGGGGTCGAATTGTGACACCGGCTCCCCGCACGATCAGAACTGTTTTCAACTCGTGTGACTTCGACGCGGAATTTGTCTTTTCGGCTTACAATGGCGTTTAGATACATCCGTATTTCTTTGTGATTGGACGTCAGATACAATTACGACGGGTCGGCCCAAAGAGCGCGTTATTACAACTGTTCTTACGGAAATAAAGTGGTGAACATTAATATTTCCGTACCCCATGGACCCAATCCATAAACCTGACAAATATCAGGCTGGCCCTCAGCCGAGGACGCAAAATCCGTAACTGGTTTTTACAGAGAAACAGAAAATGAAGCATCAGTTCAGTGACGGAAATATGGAAAAGGGTGAATCGCTGACTGTGTAAGACTGCAGACCCAAAGATGCTGCTTCTGGTCTGAGATTATTGTAGTGTTGGAGCAGGGGAGCGCTTGGCGCACAGTTGTAGGTAGCTGTCCGTGAGGGAAAGGCGACGCAGTAGAAAGTTTTGTGGTGTGCTATGTGAAGCCAAGAAGTATTAGATTAATGTAGGTATGCCAATATTGTTGAACATGGAAGCAGAAGTCTTCATGCAACCAAGGTAAAGATGTTAAACAAATATGACTTCTGTTTTTGCCAGCGCGTTAATTTAGAATATTTGGCTGATAATTTGTAATTGTTGAGTAACCCCAGAATGTACGTAGACAATTTTGATAAAAAGTCTATTTAGATATTTCACTTTTGTAATGCTTCTAAGATTTCTTAACATGGCTATATTTAATTTGGTGATTTGCATTTATCTTTGATTAGTGAGCTTGGATAATACTTGCTGTTTAAATATCATTGTTTGTGAATCAATTGTAAGTAATGTATCTTCAACTGTCAGATGTTTCTGAAAAGACAAACTCAACTTGCAAATACAATTTTGATAAAAAGAAATAAGTGTTAGTAAATCACCTTAATCAGTACTGCCTCCCGGTCCAGGTCATGTTTTTCAAAGAATTTGGATTTTCTTAAATGTTCTCATGTATCAGCCAAAAGAATTTCATGTGCATTTCCAGTATTATGGCTAGAATTACACATTGCTGAGCCTGTAACTATCATTTTTTTTATATGACACCAGATTATATCGCGTTCCACCGTTGCTGCTTTAGAGGCAAGACAATTTAATTTATTTGTTTATGTTCACAGGGACCAAAGTTATCAGTTCTGAACACGGCCACATGATTCTGTGCATAGGGGGCTGAATGTATTTTACAGTGACTGTGTTTCTTTATTGGTAATGGGAGTTGCAATGTACAATCAATTCGTGTAAAATTTTGCTAACAATAACACAGAGTAAGCACACCACTTGCAGTTACAACACATTACACGATAATTCGAGTTCAGAACTCATCCCAAAGATCAGACATTAATTCAACGTAACCGTAAAGTTTTTCATGTTTCTCTAAAAGAACGTTACACATTTTCTGACTGGACGGCAGCTGCCTGCAAGGCAGTACGAGGAGCGTTCTGTTATCGTGGGACATGTGATCGACATTTCGCCAATCCTTCTATCCGTTTTTGTGAATAGATGCTGAGATGTTGCTGCTGCTTTATTCAACCAGAACAATACCAGCCCACGAGTTGACTAGCTTGTTCTGTGTACGCTACCGAAATTTCGCTGGGAAGCCCTTACAAGGCATCCATACAGTCGTGATTTCTCCCCAGGAGAATTCCACATTTTTGGAGAGCTGTCGGGAGACATTCGTGGACCTCTATTTGCTTCGGACGAAGTGTTGTACGCCTGGACACAGCCGTGGTTCCATAGGTTGCCGCAATCTTTTTTCCGGGATGGCACTGATCGTGTTGTCTAACAGACAGATAAATATATTAACAGTTAAGGCGATTACTTTTGAAATAATAAAGACCTTACCTCTTTCCTACTGTCTAGTATTCATTTGACTGCCCCTTATAATAACTTTTTTTATACAAGTTTCAGGAATCCACACATTGGATCCGGGATGAGTTGGTGGGGGGGGAGAGGGGATGTCTATGAAATTGACCGAAAATTTCACTTTTAATTCATTGCTTATTTATTAATAGAACGGATGGACAATAAATTCTCAAAGTTTCAATAACGAAATCGTATACGAAGCGCCTGAAAAATATTTAAATGTGTGACGATATCTTCCTGCCACGCTCACTTTTGAAACAACACTTCGTACTAGCTCGGTGAACGATTCCGTGAATTACTCTCAAGCAAACATGAACGGGATATATCCGAAAGGCTGCGATATACACTCTTCGGTTTTACAGATCTCTTTGACTGTGTTCCATACCTTACAAACAGTTAGGAGCCAGCTCCTTTGTTTCCGAAACAGCAATGAGCTAAAATCACATTTTCCTCTGCTACAGTTGTCAGAATTGTAAACTTATAATGCTGTTCTTGTATTTTACTGTGAGACCGTAGGCAGGGTGGCGGTATTAGAGAGAATGGGCTTTACGATAGGAAATTTCACTAGAGACATCTTGAGAAAAATAGGTTTACAGCGACACTATTTAGCTGAAATGTCAGCTGAAGATCTGGTGAAAGAAAGAAGAAGGAAAACAGAGAACCAAAGAAACTTTCAAGGGAAAGGAGAAACGGAGGACAAATCTGGATCCTTTTGAACAGCTCACATAAGAACTTCCTATTGAATTTCCTGAAAATTATGTTTTCAAAGTTTATCTACCTTTTTATCAGAATCTATGAAGGCTAGAATTAAGAAATTTTGTACCCTCATTTCTATAAACCCAGTAAATGTGACTCCAGAGTAGATTTTGAAATTACGAGTGTAGGCTGAGATATGGAGTACATTGCTTGGAATTTTTGCATAAATTTTTATATTATCCAGAAAGAATTATAATTTAAAAAGTTATTAGAACCCTCTCAATCGATATGTTCAAAGCACCTCATGACAGATGTTAACGATATGCAAAGAGATTAAACAGACCATATTTTGCAGAAATCTCTGGAATATTACATTCTTTCTTTTTTTTAATAAAATTTTTATGTTCCATAAGAAAGAAATCCAACGAATTTAACAGTAAATATTTTAATTCATGCAAAAGATGGTATATAATTACTTGCCGTATCTTCAAAATTGTTGATCTGGTGCATTTTTTAAATAGTGTGTTTTTCATAACCGTCCCTTCTTAAGGGTATTATAGTAGTTCCCTCCCTAATAGCCATCATTTAGATGCCGTCCGGAGTCAAAGAGCCATTACCTACTAACGCTTTTTACAACAGCAGAAAACATGAAAGCGCAACCAGCTCAGTGATGGCAAACGCGGACGTCACGAGCAACATACAAAAAACGCCACCTGCAAAGGTCAGAGTGTCAACAATGCGCAGCAGGTGTTTTGCGCACTCGGCTGTCCCGGCTCGGCCACGGGGCTAGACGACACTAGAGTACAGTGGAGGCGGCTGCAGCCCAGGGGCGCCTCCGGTAGGACGTTGTTCCCAATTTCCGGCGCATTTGTGCATAAATGAGGAGGAGCGCCCGGCGTGGCTGCCTCTGCGGTCTGCGGTGGGATCTGCGCCTGCGGCGTAATGAAGCGCCAGCGACGCGCCGGCAGGTGGGGACGGCACCGGCCTGGCCACCCCCACCCACCTCCTCATTAGGGCGCGGGCCTCCACCGGCCTAATGGATACCACCGCCCTCCCGAGGGGGGGTGGCGAGCGCCGCAAAACACCAGTAGGTAGGGCACACGCCTCCAGTGTGGCGAGCGGGTACTCAGCTTAACAGGCAATCACTTGGCCTGTACTCGACCGAGAGACAGACGTGAACCGCAGTACACGGACGGGGGCAAGAAGGGAGTAATCTATCAATCACATACACTTGTGGGAAGAGAAGTATGTATGCAGCAAGTCGAAGTCCTCCTGAGACACAGTATGATTTTTTAATGTCGTCACATCCATTGTGTGTTTCTTTTGTGTTCTGTTTAGTATAGGGCTTAACAACAAACAGAACACGGAATACCATAAGTGCAATGTCCGTGTTACGCCATGGAAACAGAGAACGACAGCAGCGCTGCAAGTGGCATGGCAGTGAACTTTGAAGGCGAGAAACATGGCACGGAAATCCGTATTATTGCTTTTAGAAGTGCTCTTACTAGACGACAGTAATTTTCATTTGTACTTCATTGGTGGGCGTGGCAGTCTGGTGGTAAAATGTATTTGTTTATAAAACTCAATGTAGCAATTTCGACTGTACGCTGTTGTCAACAGGTTATTATGTTCCTGACCACAACCATCTTGTGTATCGTAAACTCTTTGAATTACAACGTAAATATGTTGCTCGCATTCTGCTTAATTTTTGCTCTCATCTGTAATACCGGGTTGCGGTAAATGATTACAGTTTTATTTCTGTTTCATGTGAAATAGAAACTCGTTTCGTTACACGGTATTCTGTGGGCTCATGTCTATCTGTTACTGCTTAAGAATCCGTGTGTGAACTACTCCATTTAAATGCACTATTATACTGCTCGTATTTTACGTTCTTTCTGTTTTAGTACACTAGTATTTAATCGTGGCCACCGAAATTTTCATGTATTTCTGCTAAAATACATTGTTTGTAGTAACTGTTCAAATGGCTCTATGCACTATGAGACTTAACATCTGAGGTCATCAGTCTCCTAGACTTAGAGCTACTTAAACCTAACTAACCTAAGGACCTCACACACACTCATGCCCGAGGCAGGATTCGAACCTGCGACCGTAGCAGGCGCACGGTTCCGTACTGAAGCGCCAAGAACCACGCGATCAGAGCGGCCCGCTGTAGTAGCTGTTAATTACGTGTGAAAACATTTACGTAATTAGTGGTGCTTTTTTTAGCATTTGTAAGGAAAAAAATCCTCTAGTCATTACGAAGAATAGCGCCTACTCATCTACATGCATACTCTGCACGACACTGTGAAATAAATGGCACTCAGTGGCATGAGAAAACACCGTCCAAAGCAGAGTAACATTCCCATTCAGTGGTAAAATGTAACGAAGTTGAATAGCAATACTGTCAAAACCTGCCAACATGGAGTTCACCATTCAGAGCTAGAAAGTACGGAAAACGGATGCAAACAAAAATAATATACAATACGAGCACTTTAATCACAATATTTCTAAATCGAGCATTTCACATGAAATAGGTAAGCAATAAAAAAAATGGCTCTGAGCACTATGGGACTTACCTTCTGAGGTCATCAGTCCCGTAGACCTTAGAACTATTTAAACCTAACTAATCTAAGGACATCACACACACCCATCCCCGAGACAACAATCGAACCTGCGCCCTAGCGGTCGCGCGGTTCCAGACCGGAGCGCCTAGAACCGCTCGGCCACCCCGGCCGGCTAAGCAATAACAGATACACATAAGTCCGCAGAACATCATGCAACAAAATCAGCTTCTGTTTTCTATGAAACAAAAATAAACTTGGAATCATTTACCCCACCCAGTATTACGGATAAGAGAAGAACGTAATCAGTGTACGAGTAATATATTTACAAAGAAATTAAGCGAATACAGTACATACGAGAAGTCTTAACAAACACACTGTAATGAAACCAACTTCTATTAACTATGAAACATCAGCCAATAATAAAGTAAGATGACGGATTGATGAACTTACAGCGCTCCCAGTGTCGTGACAGCTAACCAACTTCGTGTTACCGGAAGTCCCTACATGATTTCACCCCGTTGGATTTTGGATGTGAGCACTGGCATCTGATCACGCTCTTTGTCGTGAGTACGGCAGTTGCGGCGTGATGAGGAGCGAGGGAAATGCGCGCGCAAAGCAAGAGAAGCTACAACTGTGAAATATAGGAGGGTCTAATAAGGCCAGTGGCCAGTCGACACCGTTCAACGCCGACAATGTGTTCGCAGTTCAATCCGCAATGGGAGAAATGTTATCACTTTAGACAAAAAGATGGGTTCGCAAAATGTTTAGTACTCCGTATGACGCCGAATACTAGCTAGCTTCAGTTCACAAACCCATTGTACCACATACGAAAACGGAAATTTTCAAGGGCTTGAACATGAAAGAGAGGTTTTAAAACTTGAAGCCCTCTTAGGAGATAGAAGAAGTGGAAGAAAAATTAAGTGCATTTGCCGTTCGGATGAGCTACAAACAGCAACATTTTTAGCAAAGTCGTTGTGCCCTGTGGTCATTTCATACGTGAATACTTGTTAGTTGCAACTGAACACTTTCGTGCACTTCAGGTAGAATAATTTCGCCTGGTGCAGTTATCAAACATGGCAACCGTGCATCCTATATGGGTTATCGCAGTAGATTATCAGGACCAGCTTGCAAAACTTTTGTGAAGAGTTTGTCGCATAATCTTTAGTAGCACATGAATGTGAAGACATCACAGGCACACAGCTGAATGTGACGTTCTTACCAGCATTCAAGAAAGCACAGAAAATATGGATTTCTCATGGAATTTATTAAATACTGTACCCATTTTGTCCTGACCTGCAGCATTAAGTAACTTACCTGTAATGCGAAAAGAACGTACAGTCTAGATTCTCCAAGCGTTACTCCCAGGACCGATTTCCTCGTTTACGCGTCTCCCCGACGTCTCTTCACCGTATTTCCTGTAACGATGGAGAGAGTACGGTACTTGCTATTCACAGGCCTGCGGAGCAAGTTTGCTATGATGCTCTGGTCTATTATAAAGTAGGACCCATGTGGCACACACAGTGCCCGTTTTATCTTCAGCAAATGATTGCCGGAAGATCGGCTGACAAGCAAAGTAGTACTGGCTCAACTTCCTCTTACATTTTATCACTAAACAGTCCGCCTCGAAGTATGTAGTGGAAACACTCGGACGATGTATGGTGCAGAAGTGAAGTTCCTGATAGTAACTATGACCCGTCATATATATATATATATATATATATATATATATATATATATATATGTGTGTGTGTGTGTGTGTGTGTGTGTGTGTGTGTGTGTGTGTTTGTGGGCTCCATTGATCCCTCGACTAGTTTTATGCGGCGCACTACGACTTTTTCCTGTGCCGATCTCTTCATCTTAGCATAGCAGTTACACGCAATGTCTTGGATTGCTTTTTGCATACACCAATAGCCACGCAGCTCTTTTTACTTCAAAGAGTCGAACTCCCATGTATCAGACAGCTTCAATCGTCTGATTACTAAACAAATGAGCTATTGTTGTTGTGGTCTTCAGTCCAAAGGCTGGTTTGATGCAGCTCTCCTTGCTACTCTATCCTGTGCAAGTTACTTCACCGCCGAGTAGCTACTGCAACCCACATCCTTCTGAATCTGCTTGATGTATTCCTCTCTTGGTCTCTCTCTACAATATTTACGCTCCACGCTTCCTTTCAATACTAAATTGGTGATCCCTTTATGCCTCAGAACGTGTCCTATCAACCGATCTCTTCTTACAGTCAAGTTGTGCCACAAAGTCCTCTTCTCCCTATTTATATTTAATAACTACTCATTAGTTGCGTGATATTGCCATCTAATATTCAGCATTCTTCTGTAGTACGACATTACAAAAGCTTCTCTTCTCTTCTTGCCTTAACTGTTTATCGTCCATGTTTCACTTCCATACATGACTACACTACATACAAATACTTTCAGAAAGGACTTCTTGACACTGAAATCTATACTCGATGTTAAAAAATTTCTCTTCTCCAGAAACGTTTTTCTTTCCTTTGCTATTCTACATTTAACATCCTCTCTACTTCGATCATTATTGGCTATTTTTCTGCCCAAATAGTGATTCTCATTACGTGTCTCATATCCGAAATTAATTCTCTCAAGATCACTTGATGTAATTCGACTACATTCCATTATTTTTTTCTGTTCGTCTTATATCCACCTTTCAAGACACTGTCTATTACGTTCAGCTGCTCTTCGAATCCCTTTGCTGTCTCTGACAGAATTACAATGTCATCGGCAAACCTCAAGGTTTTTATTTCTTCTGTGTGGATTTTAATTCCTACTCCATATTTTTTTCCTTTACTGCTTACTCCATATACAGATGTAATAATACCAGGGATAGGCTACAACCCTTTCCAACCACTGCTACCCTTTCGTGCCCTTTTCCTCATAAATGCCATCTGGTTTCAGTACAAATTATAAATAGCGTTTCTCTCCCTAATGTGTTAAATATTCGACGTTAGGCATGTAAACGATTTATGGTTGCAGACACAAACAGCTACTAAGAATGGTTGACTTTTTCAGCAAAACTTGTTTTTCCCCAAAATTACGAGAATATGTTGTGCAGTGAAATAGTTGTGTACGTATCTTCAACGACATATGGAGATAATGTTTGCAAAGCGGCTAACGAACAGAATTGGACACTAAGGAAATGATAAATCAAAACGTTAAGCTTGAAGCTGAAGTTTTACCGCATGGAGAACGAACATTTAATAAGTGATAAGCTGTTTCCCTTTCATTATTTTTGTGCTTGTATGCAAGAAAAACATTAGAAAATATTAAATTTTCAGAATGAGATTTTCACTTTGCAGCGGAGTGTGCGCTGATATGAAACTTCCTGGCAGATTAAAACTGGTAGGAGACGAGATACTGCCAGAAGTAAAGCTGTGAGGACTGGGCGTGAGTCATGCTTGGGTAGCTCAGTTGGTAGAGCACTTGCCCGCGAAAGACAAAGGTCCCGAGATCGAGTCTCGGTCCGGCACACAGTTTTAATCTGCCAGGAAGTTTCATATTAAATTTTGTTGGAAGCCGCTATGTGTTCTCACTGTCAAACTGTGAATGAGTATAGTCTTGGTAATTTGGGAGCCGTGAGCTACCCTGGCTCAAGACTTATACATATTTTCATACTTCAATACTTAACCTAAGATCTTTAACGTAAGATTATACGTTTAATGACCAAATTATGATTGCATTTTAAATTTTAAAATCCAGCAAATAATTAGATGAAACTGAAAATAAATTTTTGTTGTTCCTGTAACCGTTGAACAGGCACCAGCAATTGGATATATGCACTGTTTTAGGCGTTTAGTAATATGGATTCCAATCTCTGTCGTTCTCCACAGTGTTTTCTCTCTATGCACCCCTTTAGTAGCGTATCTTAATACATGTCCCTTCTTGCAGTCTTTTACATACAAACGATTCCTTGTAGAACCTGTTAATTGCTACATTTCGTACACCACCAGTCCTCTTAAGCTTCAGAATTCGTCTTTAGTACCACATTTCATATGCTCTGATTCTCATATTTTTGGGCTTACCACAGTCCATGGTACAATTTCTAACATACTCCCCTGGTTGTTACGACCCGTCATGGATGGAGATATCTGACAGAACTAAAGTGCCTGTGAACCCAGTCCCTTCAATGTTGCAATTTCATGTTCTTACACGTTCCATGACCTGGAGATTTGCTCCTCAATTTGGTCCTGCGGAACTTGATGTGTAAATAAATAAATAAATAAAAGTAAGGAGATCCCAGATGAAATCACGATTAGACATCGGAGTAACAGCCGTCATACATGCCGTAAAATATTTCAGTGAGGAAGCGGTAGCCTCTACTCTAGAACACACAAACAACTGTTACCTGCACTAAATCTTCTTATTACAGAATCACCATTGACATTCAAGTGCATAGGTGGTGACAGAGGAAAATCCTCTATAATTAAGAAGATCCCGACAATGCATTCACAAACTATACAGGATTAATCATGATAAACATAAACACGTAACAACATTCCAAAAGCGTTCCCACGTTAGAAAGAACCCCTAGCGTAACTTACATAACAGTGATCACAAAACAATTTACCCTTCAAAATATTACACTCAGAACACTTCAATATGCCCCATTGTCTATGCTGTTTTAGCTGCCGGCCGGAATGGCCGAGCGGTTCTAGGCGCTACAGCCTGGAACCGCGCGACCGCTATGGCCGCAGGTTCGAATCCTGCCTCAGGCATGGATGGGTGTGATGTCCTTAGGTTAGTTAGGTTTAAGTAGTTCTAAGTTCTAGGGGACTGATGACCTCAGATGTTAAGTCCCATAGCGCTCAGAGCCATTTGAATTTGAACTATTTTAGCTGGATAATAAAGAATATTTACCGATACCTTAATCGACAACTAAGCCCTATGAACACACACGCGATATGTGGCTAGCATGGATACGAGGGGATGAGAACAAACTGCGTAACACGACTCCAATCCCCAATGGAACTTAAGTGCACGCCCAAGCTAGTGACTTCCTTATGAGCGCCTGAGCAAACGCGATATTTACCGCGGTTTGTTGGCGGCTACTGTGATCGGAAATGCCATATGATGACGGTGGCGCGTCGACGGTGTGCGGACCTGTAAACCTCGATACTGTTCTGGCCTTGACTTTATCAGCAGTCGGAAACTGCCCTGAGTTTTCGTGAGTCGAAAAACTGCGTTTTTTCCTAGCTAAACTATTGGCAATGCCCACTTGCTCTGGCTTAGCGTCGTGTACACCTCTGCCGTGTGTAATTGTCCCGCAGAAAAAACTGGGGTCGATATCCATAATCTCTACTACGGAGATGTTACGAGATTTTCGATCCCTGTAAACGCAAGTGTTCAGCAGAAAGCTCTTCTATGCCGACAAAACAGTAAATGTTCTGTCTACACACTGCCGCGGTCTGTCTATCTTTTTTGTCCCCCTCCCTCCTCCCCACTGTGCCTGATGTTTAACTCCTACCACAATGCTGATTGTGATACGGCTTGCTTCGTTTCTTGGCCCAATGAAGCTTGAGAAGCGTATTGGGGTGGAAAGTATTTTCCTTCTGGCCTATAGCATTCATGTTTCGTTCCTATACTCTCAGACTCCGCCCATACACGAAGAGCTGTCCACCTACACCCTCGTGTTCTCCACGCCTTCAGGTAGCTGAGTGGTCAGCGCGACAGAATATCAGTCCTAAAAGCCCAGGTTCGATTCCCGGCTGGCTCGGAGATTTTCTCCGCTCAGGGACTGGGTGTTGTCCTTATCATCATTATTTCATCCCCATCGACGCATCGGTCGCCGAAGTGGCGTCAAATCGAAAGACTTGCACACGGCCAACGGTCTACACGACGGGAGGCCTTAGTCACAAGACATTTTACATTATGTGTTATGCGAGTAATTGTTAAATATAGCGTTGCTTTCCATTGTGGCCTCTTTTTTTTTTTTTGTAAAACAGAAATAGAGCGACAATGTTTTTCGTGCTTTTCAAATACCTCCCGTTCTGATTTTGAAAGCATTCCTTTCCAAGAAGCTTTTCCAGACGTCAGGTGTGGTTTTTCTATGCGTGTTCTGTCCCAACGTCTCTACCCCGCCGTTAACTTTATTTTGTGCGACTCAGCATTTATCGTGAATGTGAATTCCGTGTATTGGTCCTCTAAGAGGGACCACACGGGCCCTTGCTATGATAAGATTGTTCTTTCCATTCTACGCAGGTACGTCAGAAAATTTCGCACAATGGCTTATTGTTAGTTAATAGTGCCTGCCTCCCCGTTGCAAAGCGTCGGCTTTTACTGTCTCTCTTGAAATGCGTTCCATATTGTACTTCTCTCGACGACCAGGAACTCGCTGCGTCCACTTCATTTCAAATTGATTACGATACTACATGACTATTTACATGCAACGTAAGGAATGCTTGTTAGTTTCGAGTACATGTCGGCCCCGAATGAACGATTACTCTTCGTAATACGTAATTTGTATCACTTTACTTGAAGCAGAGCATGGGTGGTATCAAACTCCTCAGATTGATTAGTAGATTACTTTTCTATAATTAAAATAGTGTGTTAATGGGCAAAATTATATCGTCACATTACAACTTCAATACACTGCTGGGCTTTGTAGGTAATTTCTCAAAGATTTCTTCCTCATGTTCACCCACATATTTCACAATAGTAGACTTCCATCAGTGGGGAATCACGTCTTTACCTGTGCTGCTCTGTTTGTACACCGTTCTTGCTTAATCTTTCGTGCATTATTTTTCTTCCTTGATAGCAGAAATCCTTCTGTTTGTTTACTACGTGGTCCTCTTCTTTATATTAAATTTATCGATAACCCTTTTTTATATTAAATTTGTCGCTAAACTTAATAGTTTCTTGCTGCCAAACGTAATGGTTTTCTGGGTATGGTAGCTTCTATGCCTGGCATGGTGTTCATCGAACCACCTTCACAATGAATCTCCGTTATTCCCATCTCGAACAGAGCGCGGAAGAAAAACGAACACCTATATCTTTCCGTGCGAGCTCTGATTTCCTTATATTATTATTATGATCGTTTCTCCCTATGTAGGTAGGCGTCAACAAAATATTTTCGCATTCCTGGGAGGAAGCTGGTGATTGAAATTTCGTGAAGAGATTCAGCCGCAACCTTGTCATATTGTAAAGTAATCGCCGGCCGATATGGCCGAGCGGTTCTAGGCGCTTCTGTCTGCAACCACGCGGCTGCTACGGTCGCAGGTTCGAATCCTTCCTCGGGCATGGATGTGTGTGATGTCCTTAGGTTAGTTAGGTTTATGTAGTTCTACGTCTAGGGGACTGATGACCTCAGATATTAAGTCCCATAGTGCTTAGAGCCATTTGAACCATTTTGTAAAGTAACCAAGACTGAATAAGACCGATCTTTCGGCCAATGTTGCAGTGACTGTCTCCTACACCTAATGGTGTACTTCTTTGTCCAGCGTCGTTGTGACTCGTCTATAGAACATGATGTTACGTTACTATTCTAAAAAATAGTACACAGTATTAGTATATCGCGACTAGAAGGTTTGAAAATTTTTTCCATTAGTTTTCTGTGGTGGGAGGAGTGGTGGTCTGTAATTGTCGGTTGCCCCACCGAGCAAGAATCATCGATTGTTATCGGTGAATGGGGTGTTCTTCGTGTGTTCAGTTTGTCGCCGGAAATGCTCGCGTCTCATGCTGTTCGTGTGGGCGTCAAACTCTCAATGCTGGCTTGATGCTACCACGGTGCAAGCCTCAAGCCAATCTTCGTATTAATACTGCTTGGGGTTTTAGTATTTCAGTGGTCTCATATCTAGTGCTTTAGTTTCTGTCGCTGCTTGGCAACTACGTATATTTTCTCGAAACTATATTTTATTGACACAGCCTCTGTGGTGCTCGGACTGCAAATATGTAGCTCTTCGATGCGAGTTGTTGCTGTCCAGTAGCCTTCACACCTACAGTCCACCTTGAAGACTACCACATCTTTCAGATCGTCTGTCTTTGTCCGCAGTGGAGCCTAACACGTCGTGGATCTTGCCAGTAGTGTAGCAGATAGGCTGGCCATCAACTGGGCGAAGCAGTTTACCAGTTCAGTACCTGATACCCTTCACATATGGAAAGCACGCTGCTGGCTGCAGTTGCTTCATTTCTAAATTAGCTTAGCGCCGCAGCTTCGCTCCTGTGCAACGTATGATCTGCGCACATATTTTGTCAATCAGATCTTTATATTGTTCACAAATTTCACCGTCTTCTGAACGTTTCACGTTTGCTCATAAAAGCAACGTACTTCTAACCAAAAAGCGATTCAAATAGTTGGAGTCGGAAGTCTTTGTTAGTCCTGCCTTTTGAGCTGTTGTGGTGAAATTTTCATAATAACTTTCATCCGCCAACACACATTTCTTTAGAAGCCAAATATTAGTTTTCACACATTTAGCATTAAATATGTTTCACTACAACTAAAGAGTTTCATAAGAATTTTCGTCCCTGCTTCACCCCTCTAGGGGTGGAATTCCCAAAGAAACACTGATAACAGATGTCTTTATTTGCAACTGAGAAACCAAATACAAACTTTCTTAGATTTAGCTTTAAAAATGCTTTCATATCAGAATATTTTCATACAAACTTTCATCCCTAATTTCACCCCCTCACGGGGTTTCGTTTGTAACTGAGAAGTCGTAGATGTAGCTTTACAATGCCTAAATAGTTCATTAGTAATGATTTAATTTCGAAAATGAATGTTCACCCTCTATTTCACCGCCATAGGGATTAAAATTCCCAAACATTCTGGAACGTTTTTCTTTATTTCTGACCGAGAAACCAAATAGCAATTTTCGTAGTTGAACATAAAATTCATCCACTATTACACTCGTTTAGGGGCGGAAGTTTTAAAAATGCCTTTTTAAACGATGCCTACAGTTTAAGATCAACATCCTCTCCAAATTTCAAGTTTCTGTCTTAGCAGTTTGGGCTTGGCAATGATGTATCGATCAGTCAGTCATGACATTTCCTTTTATATATGGAGGTACTACCTGCAAACCCGGTATTGCTAGGGTACATATTCGCGAAAACACATTTGAAATTATGAAACAGTAGTACAAAGAAATATTCATAATGCACAGATGCGTAAGCACAACTGCCTCGCGTGTCTACAACGCGATTTTGTGAACTTCTCTATGGCAACGCCTCAACATAGTTCTATAGACGTCTAATGTATTTGCCAACAGCCGTTTGCGTTTCACAGTTGAGAACTGTGTCGGGGATTTCCTTAAGTTGACTCGTCTGAAGGAGTGTCTTAGTAGTAAGAAATGAATGTATTAGAACTTCGTGCATGGTGCATGGTGCGTATCTCAGTGTTGTAGACGTCATATTTCTTCAGATGCGTGCCGTGCAGTAACATCTTTGAGTACGTACATTCGGTGGTATTGTAAGTACTGGCTACGATATTTGTTGCGATAGAGTTAGTAGCAAAGATCTAATAAATTTAGAAGTAATGCATAATGCAGTTTTTCACGCATCACATTGTTTATGAAGTGATGTCTCCTGAAATATGACAGGTAGTGATTGTTCCTGATAGTAAGGGATATGTCTACCAAATTTGGTTGAATTTTGTGCAGTGATTTAGGAGGAGATATGGAACATGCATGGACACACACACACACACACACACACACACACACACACACATATATATATATATATATATATATATATATATATATATATATATATATATATATATATATATATATATATATATATTCTTATTTATATGTATACACTGTATCAAAGAGCCGAGTCATCTCGCGAGCATAGTTACAAAGCGCTGTTTCCACTGAAAAAGATCATACTGCATAGTAATTGTGTCACTGACTCCATAAGAAACGAAACGGGACAGCGTTTGTATGAGTATGCTGAAATCAAGCTGATGGAAGTACAAAGAAATACTTCTTCTATTCTATTTATTTTTCTCCATCTCCTGTACATAAATAATTTGCTTACTTCTATCTGCATGTTCGAGTTGATCTTTGGAACTTGTGTAGGGACTTTTACGTGGTTTTAACTTACTAATGGGGAGACATTTACGAGGGAGGTTTATGTATAACATTTATAAATATTTCGTACAAAATGGCTGAACTGTGATGACCATTGCTATGAAAACGATGCCGTCTACCAGTGAATGGCAGTGAGGGCTGTTGCTTGGTGATCGAGAAGCTTTTGTTCGATCTTCACAGCTCACTGCAGCAGCGAATTTTCTCCGATCACTCCGAGACCCAACTATCGCGGCTGTGTACCTCTTGTCGCTTTCCGTTCTGTGGTTCGTAAATGTTTTGCTGCCGACCATCTTCTTGGATAAAGTTATTGTTGTCCAGTACGGGCGGATTTAAAGTGGAGTCTAATTGAAAGCCTTGTACTGGGCAACTGATAGACACGAAACTATTTTTATAACTATCTATAAATAGCTTCCTGTTCTATACAATTCATAAATTAAAGTCCCCCACTATGTTTTTGTGTCTATGATCTCAGGAAATACTGTGTGAGTTTTGATACGGTTTTTCACTGATAGGTACAATGACTGAGTGCGGAATGTGCAGTGTGGTATCTCACAGTTCCCATCATTGACACGAGATATCACTCCGAACGCCAGTTAAATATGGAACACTTGATATTTGCGCCCCCTGCGAACGTCTCTGGTCATGCTGCTTTAGGCCTTTCAGTTTTATGAAAGTAATGTTATTCAGTTGACTAAAGGCAATCATAAATCCACACATATGCCCGTACATGAAGTTAACGTTATGCCACACAGGTCGCACGGCTGTATTAGCTGAACGTTACCTGTCGAGCTAACTGTGAAGTGCAGACGTCTGAAGGCAATAACAACTGCAGGCGTCGATTCGCTAATAACATTTAAATGTTTACATCACGTCACTGTGTTCAGTGCTACCGGTACAGTTTGCGACACCACAAGCCTCTACTTTGGCGCAACACAATGTAAAAGTTCGTAGTTTTAGTCCATTCATAACTAGAACTCAGCGATAGTTAAACTCTAATTAATCTCTCTAGATATAGTAACAAATACTTTTTCCTCATTTACCTTTGGATGGTTTGCTAATAACTTCAACCTCTGAATTCCAAATTAATAAATTCACCTCAAGTAAAAATACTGAATTTCATAATATTTTCCTCCTTAAATGATCTTACATCATAGTTCATTAAATGTTGGATTCATGCGCAGACTATTCTCTGTGTATCAGTAATGACAATATTCCCATCATTACGTATTAACACTCGTATCCTGATGAATGAGATGGTGCAGTTCTTGGAACCTTGAGTTTCTACTCAAACTTGAACTCCTGCAAATACCGACAATTTTTTATAGGAATTGTTCCTCAGAGAAGTCTTTAGAGCAATTAGAATAGTCGCTATTGGTGATGCGATGTTAGATTGAAAGAAAATACGGGATATTATCTTTTTCTTTATCTTTTTTTTTTTAAAAAAAGGGCTGTGCCACCCTTCCATATTTTACGACTGGTTCGGAGCTGTGCACTGTATTTAGTAGTGATTGGTGACACGCATGAAGTTGTACCTTGTTTTACTGTGACAGGCACATCAGTTCAGGGATGTCAGTGTGAATTGCATCAGGTTGACTGTCCCATAACATGTATTCTAATAAATTACATATGTTTCCAATATGTGTCACACTCCGCCTGTATCTATAAAAGGAATTGTCCTGACTGAGTCAGTCACTCATCATCGCCCAGCCCAAACCGCTAAGGACAGAAATGAAATTTGGAGAGGGTACTCATCCAATACTGTAGCCGTAATTTAAGATGGAATACTGTAGCCGTAATTTAAGATAGGATTTTTCGAAATTCTACTCCTAAGAGACTGAAATAGGGGGATGAGAGATTAGTTGAAAAATGTGGCTGTTAAGGCAATTTTGAAGATAGACCAACGAGACATGGTGTTTTGTTTCCCGGTCAGAAATAAAGAAATACGTAGTTCAGCAGTTTTAGAAATTTAACCCCTATGAGTGTGAAATAGTATATGATAGCTTTTTAAATAAATAATTGTTAACAAACGACATAAGTGTTTTTAAAGCTACATGTATGAAAACTGATATTTCACTTCAGATTACAAATAAAAAATATGTGTTTTAATTTTTTTTTTTTTGGAAATTCAACCCCTCTGATTGTTGTCAAAATCATATTTAAAGTACCAGGGAAGCAGGTTGCTAGCCTTACTTGCCCCAGGTCCCATTGAGTTTTACCCCTAATGGTTGAGGGACTAACCGGTGGATTTGGTAGTCTTTGCCGTCTGAGCACAAAGGTGACCACGACTCAGAATATGTCCGAGATGCCCAGCCTTATTCCAAAGTAACTGGTATCCCGACTGTCAGGACCACTTACTTGGCCACCACTACGTTGCCCGTGATTCATGAACTAGGACATGACAACAGGAACCCACACCATGAACCATAAACTCCTTTTTTAAACATAAGAACATTCACCGGTATACTTGGGAAGGCAAAGGAACCAGATCCGTCTTTGACTATATAATAACAGATCAGGAATTCAGAAAGGCTGTGAGGGACACACGTGTATTCAGGGGATTGTTTGATGACACTGATCGCTATGTAATCTGCAGTGAAATTGGTATTGTGAGGCCGAAAGTGCAGGTCATGTCCATATGTAGGAGGAAAAGAGTGGAGAAACTTCAGGATAAGGAAACCAGGCAAAGGTACATGACAGTTATCTCAGAATGTAGTCAATTACAGTCATTGGAAAAGGAATGGACAAGGTATAGAGACACAGTACTAGAAGTGGTTAAAGAATGTCTTGGAACGGTAGTGTGTAAAGGTAGGATGAAGCAAAGAGCCTGGAGGAATGACACAGTCAAGGCAGCCTGTAAAAGGAAAAAGAAGGCGTATCTAAAATGGCTACATACTAGAACTCAGGTAGACAGAGAAAGTTATGTTGAAGCAAGAAACAAAGCCGAACAGATAATTGCAGCATCCAAGAAGAAATCTTGGGAAGACTTTGGAAAAAGGTTGGAGACTTTAGGTCAAGCTGCTGGAAAACCATTCTGGAGTGTAATTAGCAGTCTTCGAAAGGGAGGTAAGAAGGAAATGACAAGTATTTGGGACAAGTCAGGAAAACTGCCGGTGAATCTTGTTGATGCCTTGAGCAGATGGAGGGAATATTTTGAAGAGTTGCTCAATGTAGGTGAAAATACGATCAGTAATGTTGCAGATTTCGATGTACAATGGGATAGGAATGATAATGGTCAATATATTGCAGTGCAATAAAGCGGCTGGGGTGGATGAAGTTAAGTCGGAACTCATCAAATACAGTGGAATGTTAGGTCTTAAATGACTACACAGGATAATTGAAATATCGTGGGAGTCGGGACATGTTCCATCAGACCGGACGAAAGCATTAATCACACCAATCTTTAAACATGGAAACAGAAAAGATTGTAACAACTACAGAGGTATCTCTTTAATCAGCGTTGTGGGTGTAATCTTCTCAGGTAGTGTGGAAAGGAAAGTGCGAGTATTAGTTGAGGACAAATTGGATGAAAATCAGTGTGGGTTTAGGCCTCTAAGAGGTTGTCAGGACCAGATCTTTAGCTTACGGCAAATATTGGGGAAGTGTTACGAGTGAAACAGGGAGTTGTATCTATGTTTTATAGATCCAGAAAAGGCATATGACCGGGTTCCTAGGAGGAAGTTATTGTCTGTTCTACGAGATTATGGAATAGGAGGCAAACTTTTGCAAGCAATTAAAGGTCTTCACATAGATAGTCAGGCAGCAGTTGACGGTAAATTGAGTTCATGGTTCAGAGTAGTTTCAGGGGTAAGACAAGGCTGCAACCTGTCTCCACTGTTGTTCATATTATTTATGGATCATATGTTGAAAACAATAGACTGGCTGGGTGAGATTAAGATATGTGAACACAAAATAAGCAGTCTCGCATATGCGGATAACTTAGTTGTGATGGAAAATTCGATTGAAAGTTCGCAAAGCAATATTTCAGAGCTAGATCAGAAATGTAAGGACTATGGTATGAAGATTAGCATCTCCAAAACGAAAGTAATGTCAGTGGGAAAGAAATATAAACGGATTGAGTGCCAAATAGGAGGAACAAAGTTAGAACAGGTGGACGGTTTCAAGTACTTAGTATGCATATTCTCACAGGATGGCAACATAGTGAAAGAATTGGAAGCGAGGTGTAGTGAAGCTAATGCAGTGAGCGCTCAGCTACGATATACTCTCTGCTGCAAGCAGGAAGTCAGTACCAAGACTAAGTTATCTGTGCACCGTTCAATCTTTCGACCAACTGTGTTGCATGGGAGCGAAAGCTGGGTGGATTCGGGTTACCTTATCAATAAGGTCGAGGTTACGGATATGAAAGTAGCTAGGATGATTGCAGGTACTAGTAGATGGGAACAATGGCAGGAGGGTGTCCACAATAAGGAAATCAAAGAAAAACTGGGAATGTATAGATGTAGCTGTCAGGGCGAACAGAGTTAGATGGTGGGGTCATGTTACACGCAAGGTTACCCAAGAGACTCATGGGTTCAGCAGTAGAGGGTTGGAGGAGTCGGGGTAGACCAAGGAAAAGCTACCTGGATTCGGTTAAGAACGACTTTGAAGTAATAGGCTTAACATCAGAAGAGGAACCAATGTTAGTACTGAATAGGAGACCATGGAGGAATTTTATAAGGGGGACTATGCTCCAGACTGACCGCTGAAAGGCATAAACAGTCTTAAATGATGATGATGATGAATGCAACCCCTAAGAAGGTGAAATAGCGGACGAAGTTCTTTTATGTTAATTTCACTACGAAAACATTTTTAAAGATAAATCTATGGAAATTGATATCTTTCTTCTCATTTAGAAATGAAAAACATGTGAATCACTGTCTTTGGAAACTCATCCTCCAAGGGGGTGAGACAGTCGATGAAAAGTTTGAAGAAAATATTTCTTTATCTTGAAAAAATTAAAGCTAAATGTATGCGAAGTGGTACTTCACCTCTCGGTTAGCTTTAAAGATATAGGTGTTCGGGATTGAAAGTTTCTATGGAAATTTCACCACAGGTACGCAGAAGGCATAATTAAAGAAAAACCTTTGACTCCAGCTACCAGACCCGCATTTTGCTCAGAGGTAATTCGAAAAGGACCATGCTTCTATGGTCTTAATGAGAGTGATAAGCTTAGAAAGTATTGCAGTTAGTAAACAATGCTAAAATTTGATTAAATAAAAAGAAAAGAAATCTATGCGTTCCATATAGACTACTCCAACAAAACAGCTGACACTAAGCTACTTTCAAATACAGAACCGCATGTAATTTGATTGTCGTAACAAACGCTCCAACTCATTCTTTTCCATTTTTATAATTACGTCATCCACGATGAATTCAGATGGCTTGTTGCAGCACTGGGTGTACTATTTTTAATATCTGGAGGTAAATAATGCGTTAGCTAATTACATAGAAATGCATTTCGCGTTTTCCAGAACGCAGTTTAAAATAAAAAATTCATTGCATTCGTTCAGTAATATTGTAATATAGTGGCCGCCGAGCGTTAAGTTTTCGTAATTGAATGTACCATACATTAGTTGCTACTATAAGTTCGTGATGTCGATAAGAACTGCAACATGATGCTGTTGCATAATACGTGATGTTTTGCCATATGCACCGCATTCCGTTTCAAATAAAGAAGCAGTATTCCAGTGAGGTGTGATAAACGCTTCTGGTCTTGCCATATTTGATTAATGTTACGTTTTATTATTCAGTGTCATGCAAGCTGCATCTCTATGCCTTGTTAAAATACTGTTTGCATTATTTTAAAAATCTGGTCTTAAACGTTTCTTACACGACTTGTACACAATTGCATTAATATTTCTCTGAATATAATTCAGTTAAAAATATACTGTATTTAGCAAAATTGTAAAGTGTAAGTTATTTTTAAGATTACATGTACTTGATTTAGGCTTCAACGTATGACAAGTATGTCTTTTGTCATTAGTATTTTGATAATGTCTCTAGCGCCAGCTAGTGGGAAAGACATTTACTTTGTAACTTGCTGTACGGCCTGTGCCAGTTTCGGCACTAAAGTTATGAGGGAGTGATTTTAAGATGACAAAATACTGTGTATTGATTTAAGGTATGTAACTCATCGTGACTGCGTCTTGCTAATGAACTTCTTTCCTCTCTGTATTACAATTTTGTATCTCAAACTGATGATGGTAATACCAGAACCCATCATCAGAAATGAAAAATAAAGGTAAAATTTTTAGCGGCCAAGACAAATGAAACTCATGAACAGGAGTAACAATACTGCTTAAGGTCATCCATTTTTCGGATGTAGGCCTAAGGCAGCGTTGTCAATAATCATCGCTTTCATTGAATCAACAATGTGATATGTGTAACACTGCTCTCATCATCTTATTGTCAACAGTTAAGATACGTTTAAGCAGATGTGTTGATTACTGACAACCCAATGTTGATAGCAGTGCTCCTCAATATGTGATGTAGATTTATGTGCAGTACGATTTAAGTGGTTCAAGGCTACGAGCTATTATTGAGTGATGATTTTTATTACATTAATTAGGTGAACACTGTCACTGTGACTCTCTTGCACACATCCGGAGCCACTTTCATCAGCTACAGTCTCCAGTCACCCCTTTCATGTATCTGATGGGCGCATGCCTGGTTACACCTTCAGAAACCATTTCCCATTTCAGATACCTACAATGTGTTAGTTGCTTTCGACAGGAGTTCCTGCATCGTGCTGAAATCCCTGTCCGCTACATATGTATAATGAGAAGCAGAAACGAGCAACTAAATTTCGAACAAGGAAAGAGTATAAGAATTAATTTCAACCAGAAATTTTCAGAGCTTTGTGGTTGAATAAGTGCTAGGCTTTCGTAGCCACCTTTCAAGTCGGTCAACTGTTTTTGCAACATTTGATGAAATTATACTGTTGCTACTGAAAATGTACTCATTGTGTTCTGGCTAAATGCCATAGATGTTCACGGTACTTTCCTGAGTACAGGCAGAACGTACGAACAACATTCTTGCAGTCATAGAATGAAGACTTTCACGCCAAGTGTTGTCATCACTTAACACACCATATGTAAAACTCTCCCCTGACGTTTCGCCTTCGACTGCGGAAGGCATCCTCCGAGGACAAGCGACGAACTGCAACGAGAGCGCGAGTGAGCCATCCAGAGGGCGCCGCTGTCAATCACGTGACGTCGGCTGTGCCATAATCTCTGATATTGCCAACTTTCTCAATTAAAATTAATCGATTGTCACGCTGTTGCTGCAATGTTGACATCCATATCTTGTCCAGCTTAATGCCTTAATCTTTGCAATTAAAATAATTGCAGTGTTTGGCAATCTCAATAGCAAGCAAGAGATAAACGTCATCCTCTGGCTACATCAGGTGTCTATAAAATTCCGTGCAGATTTGGAAAGGTCGATATACGCACAACAAAAAGAAGGGTCAACACCCGTCTGGGTGAACATAAAAGGAACTGCCGCCTCGGACATATTGATAAATCGGCTGTAGCGGATCATGTGTTTCAGGAAGGTGATCGTGAAATAAAGTTTAGAGAGACGAACGTATAGCAAAGACGTCGCATTATTAGGCTCGAATGTACAGAGAGGCTATTGAGATTGCCAAACACTGCAACAATTTTAATAGAAAAGATGAAGGCATTAAGCTGGATAAGATATGGATGTCAACATTGCAGCAACAGCGTGACAATCGAAAATTTCAATTGAGAAAGTTGGCAATATCAGAGATTATAGCACAGCCGACGTCACGTGATTGACAGCGGCGCCCTCTGGATGGCTTATATATACGGCGCTCACTCGCACTCTCGTTGCAGTTCGCCGCTTGTTCTCGGAGGATGGCTTCTGTAGTCGAAGGCGAAACATAAGAGTAGTGTTTTATGTATGGACCACGGCATCTCAGCCCGGAAGTGTTAAGTGATGATAACATACACTCCTGGAAATGGAAAAAAGAACACATTGACACCGGTGTGTCAGACCCACCATACTTGCTCCGGACACTGCGAGAGGGCTGTACAAGCAATGATCACACGCACGGCACAGCGGACACACCAGGAACCGCGGTGTTGGCCGTCGAATGGCGCTAGCTGCGCAGCATTTGTGCACCGCCGCCGTCAGTGTCAGCCAGTTTGCCGTGGCATACGGAGCTCCATCGCAGTCTTTAACAGTGGTAGCATGCCGCGACAGCGTGGATGTGAACCGTATGTGCAGTTGACGGACTTTGAGCGAGGGCGTATAGTGGGCATGCAGGAGGCCAGGTGGACGTACCGCCGAATTGCTCAACACGTGGGGCGTGAGGTCTCCACAGTACATCGATGTTGTCGCCAGTGGTCGGCGGAAGGTGCACGTGCCCGTCGACCTGGGACCGGACCGCAGCGACGCACGGATGCACGCCAAGACCGTAGGATCCTACGCAGTGCCGTAGGGGACCGCACCGCCACTTCCCAGCAAATTAGGGACACTGTTGCTCCTGGGGTATCGGCGAGGACCATTCGCAACCGTCTCCATGAAGCTGGGCTACGGTCCCGCACACCGTTAGGCCGTCTTCCGCTCACGCCCCAACATCGTGCAGCCCGCCTCCAGTGGTGACGCGACAGGCGTGAATGGAGGGACGAATGAAGACGTGTCGTCTTCAGCGATGAGAGTCGCTTCTGCCTTGGTGCCAATGATGGTCGTATGCGTGTTTGGCGCCGTGCAGGTGAGCGCCACAATCAGGACTGCATACGACCGAGGCACACAGGGCCAACACCCGGCATCATGGTGTGGGGAGCGATCTCCCACACTGGCCGTACACCACTGGTGATCGTCGAGGGGACACTGAATAGTGCACAGTACATCCAAACCATCATCGAACCCATCGTTCTACCATTCCTAGACCGGCAAGGGAACTTGCTGTTCCAACAGGACAATGCACGTCCGCATGTATCCCGTGCCACCCAACGTACTCTAGAAGGTGTAAGTCAACTACCCTGGCCAGCAAGATCTCCGGATCTGTCCCCCATTGAGCATGTTTGGGACTGGATGAAGCGTCGACTCACGCGGTCTGCACGTCCAGCACGAACGCTGGTCCAACTGAGGCGCCAGGTGGAAATGGCATGGCAAGCCGTTCCACAGGACTACATCCAGCATCTCTACGATCGTCTCCATGGGAGAATAGAAGCCTGCATTGCTGCGAAAGGTGGATATACACTGTACTAGTGCCGACATTGTGCATGCTCTGTTGCCTGTGTCTATGTGCCTGTGGTTCTGTCAGTGTGATCATGTGATGTATCTGACCCCAGGAATGTGTCAATAAAGTTTCCCCTTCCTGGGAGAATGAATTCACAGTGTTCTTATTTCAATTTCCAGGAGTGTATTTCAATACGAAGTTTCTATCATATAGTTAACAGATGTTATTCGGGACAAAACAGACATCCAGTGCGGTATATAGTTACTAATTTCTATTTTTCTTCTCTATACACAAATGGCTGCTGTTCTTAAAACAATGTAGAGTAAATTCATCGTGGATAAATAGTAAAGCCGATTTTCCTGTAATACAGGCCGGCAGCTTCTTCCGGAGAGGCTCGATTATGCCCCCCGGGCCACAAGATGCATTGTTAATCGACTTTGAGACAGCTTTGATACAAGTCTCCTTTCTCGTCGCTTGGCAGCTATCCTCCCCTTCCAACTGGCACATCACACATAATCATCGGCATTGTCTACACGGGTGGATGTGGGGAGAGAGATGGCGGAAGTTTTGAAATTGAACTGCTATATATATTATGATTATTAAGGTAAATACAGTGTTTGTTCTCTATTAAAATCTTTCATTTGCTAACTATCCCTATCAGTAGTTAGTGCCTTCCGTAGTTTGAATCTTTTATTTAGCTGGCAGTAGTGGCGCTCGCTGTATTGCAGTAGTTCGAGTAATGAAGATTTTTGTGAGGTAAGTTATTTGTGAAAGGTATAGTTTAATGTTACTCAGGGCCATTCTTTTGCAGGGATCTTTGATAGTCAGATTGCGTTGCGCTAAAAATATTGTGTGTCAGGTTAAGCACAGTCGTGTATAAAATGTTCAAAGGGGACGTTTGAGATGCCCGAACAATTATACCACTGCATTCACAAGCTATAAAGCACCTCAAATAATCCTAAACGAGTAACCCGACTGAACACAAAACCCTCACTTCTGGAATTTCCAGGACATCCTGGCACCAAAAGACCAAAAAAGACACTAAAAAGATTAAATCAATCTCCTGCATCAACTATTATTCTCTTATTCATCTAAGTACTATGGCACTCTGTCTTCTTAGTGACACCTGTTTTGCTCTATCTCATTTATATTACCATGGCCACATGAAGAAAAGCTCTGGCACATATGGTAATAATTCAATCACTCTTTAATTCCTTACTGTGAGTACGTGTAAAACCAAATTCTCGCGAATGTGGTGTACGTCAGCGTATAACCCGAAAATATACATTGACAGGGATAAAACGAGGCACTGCGCTGTAAGTACTCAAAACATAACAACCTTTTCGTTTCATGAGAGTTTTCTTACCGGTAACAAAATTTACGCCATTTCCATTAGCGTCATTACAGTGTCTAGATGCACATGGTTCAGATAATGTTCCTGAAACAACTCCATCTGATGATGAACCTTCAGTGGATCAAAAATTATTTAATGATACAGAGACCAAATAGTATAAAAATTTCAAACAAGCGACTGTTTGCATTGTTATACCCAAATAAACCGCCTGTTTAAATGTCGTTATCCATATACTGAAGTAACTGATTTTACTTCGTTACTCTCAATTTCAGTGACTGCCTCGTCTGTGAATGTGTGGACACTAACTACTATGTCACTAATAGCCTGCCGCGCGGTTTCAGGCGCCATGTCACAGATTGCGAAACCCCTCCCGCCGGAGGTTCGAGTCCTCCCTCTGGCATGGGTGTGTGTGTCGTTCTTAAAGTAAGTTACATTAAGTTAAAGTAGTGTGTAGGTCTAGGGACGGGTGACCTCAGAAGTTTGGTCCCTTAGGAATTCACACAAATTTGAACATTTGAACTAACAGCCACTAGCTGCGAACAGAATGTGTCTGGGTTTTGTGGAAATTCTTCTGATAATATTCTGCTATGTTAGTCACTGAAGGCTTCACGCATTGGCCTCTTGACATCCAAACGAGTTTTATTCAGCCACATTATCTATAGCCATGAGCCGAACTGTTGAGGACTGACAACAAAAATGCTCTAATATCAATACGACAATAAAAATATCGGGGGGCCACTTCAAATCATTCTTTGAAAAACTGTGGAAGGGCTTCCTCTGCTCTGGCGGTATAGCGCTTAAAGAATGTTCTGATCTTGGCCAGTTTCTATTAAAATGGGAACCTCTCTAGGAACGAGTCAGAATCTTGATACTAAAATTTTGGAATTATATTTCTACTGGCTGGGTGAGGCTAGGCACAGTCTTTCTGCATAATTATAAGGTGTAAGGCAAATCCAACACCTTCCATGAAAACCCTGACGTGATAAGCAAATCCAGTAGTATGTCACATAGCTCCGAATAAATCGTGACATTAAATTAACCAAAGTAATACGAGTAACGAGTGAGCAAATGGAATACCACAGACTAACACAAGAATGCCTAAATGCATGTCATACCTTCCCACCGTGAGACAGACGCAGTCCCGAGGGGAGAAACGAGAACAGAAGCCGAGAGCTGAACCGTGTTAAGCTGAAGGCCCTACGATAAGGGACGGACACCCACGTCGCCAGCTAACCGACAGGACCACCCCCCAGCCCGTGTTAAAAGCTAGAGCCCTCCAGAAGAACAGTATAGAACTTACGATAACACAAAAAGGGCAACCCCAACCACAAGTTTTAGCGTGAGACTTTTTAGTGTCTCTGTTACGTCAGGACCACCCCCCAGCCCATGTTAAAAGATAGAGCCCTCCAGAAGAACAGTATAGATCTTACGATAACAGTAAAAGGACCACACCAGCTGCAAGTTTTAGCTTGAGAATTTTCGCGTCTCTGTTACGTTGCAAACCTTAAAATCATTGCCCCACCACGAAAAGTATAACGTTTCTCATTGGATAGACAGAATTTTTGTAGGCGGAGCTTAAGGCTAACATTGAGACCCTGGCTGGTCAGATGAAAACACAGGCAGATAGTTTTTTTAAACCAACTTCGGTAAATTGTAGTAAGGAGAAGTTAGGAGAGAGTTGCTTCCGAGACGGCGAGGTGAGCAGAGCTGTGCTGCCCGCGTCCCCGTGACGAACACCGACAAGGTAATGAACGCACGTGATGCCGCATAACAGCGCATAAAGTTTCACTCAGAACTGCAGAAGTCTCATCTGTTACACCCCCTTTTTGCGTAATACTAGTGTCGATCGTCAATTAAGGCTCATGGTGTTCACATTTGCCACTTGAAGTAAAAATCTGAAACGCGATGATTTTTCTGTTATATAATTACTGAGAAGCCACATCAGCCACTGTAATTTACGACAAGTTAGATAAGTAATTAACGATAATTGAGGGTCACTGTAGACCATTTTGATAGTTTTCTCTTTTGTGAAACTTAACTTAAACCTAGATTATAGATGTGATATGGCATAGGTCATCCTTCGATCCATTGTAGAACTTGGAAACCCATTCAGGGAATATTCGTTCACAGTTTTGTTGAACGCAGTTGGTTTTTACCACCCTGTATTAAAACATTTCCTTTTATCAATAGTGCAATTTATAAACAATGTTTTGTAAGTAGAATAAAATTTCCAATGGTAAACTTAACTGCTTTTTCTACGTTATTTTACCAGCTAACTAAAAATAGGAAAGCTTTTAACCCCTTCCACTAAATATAGTTAGTGTTAAGATTCTTTTACAGGGAGTGCAGTGGAGCTGACGCTGAAATCATTAACTATTTGGTTATATCATCGCTAGTCTCACTGAACTCTTCTGAACCCTACATGTCATGTGTGGTCTGGCGTCTCCTTACCAGCAACAGGTCCCAGGTTCAAACTAGTCAATTCCCTAAAAACACGCCAGAGCGTCGTTGCGCGAAAGTGGTAGGGGGAGACGATATAGAACAAACAGACACCATGCAGAATGTTAGAGAATGGCGACCCTGCCAGGATGGTAAAATACCATGATTGAAGGTTGACCACATGCCTAACTAGGTCAGAAAAAAATCCTGTTAAAAAATTTTCGTAATAAAATTTTTTTTTTTGAAAGGCATTAATAGTCGAAAACAGTAGCTGCAGCGATAGATAGTAAGAAAGTATTCAATTAAAAGTGAGACATTCTAGCAGAGACAATAGCATAATTAAGTTATTAATTTTAAATATTGTTAGAATTAAATTTTCTCCTCAATGCAAGCGCACAGGTGGCGGATACATCGTTGACAAGTTGGTTCTGACCCAACAAGTAAGTGAATTGATTATCAAGTCGTGTGTGCAAAAAGTTTATGAAACGCGTGAGATCGTATGAGCGCATGTTGACGCGAAGTAGGGCGCGTGAATTGATATTAAAACAGAAAATAAAGGATTCGGAAAGATTAGCAATGGCAGATCGAGAACTTGACCGAATTGAGGTAGAGACCCAACATGGAGATGGACAGAGAATAGAGGACAGTACAACAGATGATGCAGTATCGCGAGAAATAGGACGGATAACGCACCATAACGAGGATAATGTACGTCAAGGCATAGAAAACGTAAGTCAGCATACGACAGAGGAGCAGAAAAGTAGAGAGACAGTCGATGAGGATTATAACTTGCGTCTTGAATACGTAGAACCCATAGTACAAGTAATCAGAGCTCCCTCACCACAGAGTACAAGGAATGCGAGCAGAAACGTGTCACAGCACAGTTCAATGCAATCGGTTGCGAACCAACACTTGGGCGAAAACACAGAGCGTAGGACGTCGGAAGAAAACGCAATAGGACCCACTAATCTGGCAGAATTATTACAACAAATTACGGAAACCATGAAAAGGCAAAATAAAGACATAGCGAACCAAATTCAAATTCAGAATGCAGAAATCACGAGACAAATGCGTGAGATTAAAGAACAAAACGAAAAAATTCATTTACACCTAAGTCATATTGAAGACGAGGCAAAAGAATCTCGAGAAGTGATAGGAAACTTAATAACAGGCCACAATCATTTGAGAACAGACATGACAAGGTACACGCGGACGTAAAAACATTGCGTAATGACATTCAGGACGAAATCAAAACATTACGTAACAACACCCAGGGAGAAGTCAAGAAACTAGAGAAACAGATAAACGAAATTACTAGACAAGCAGCAGGTACAGCGCGTGAAGTGGTTGAAAACAGTGTTTTACACAAACGTATCACAAAAGCAGCGCTGAAAAGATATGATAACCGCATAGTCAAAATAGAAGCGCAAACGAAGCGACAATTTCAGAAATTACGAACAGAGTTGTTGCAAACCATTGAAGAGCGTAGTGAACAGGATTGAACAAGCACAGAGTCTGCAACCACACCCGTATCTGTAACAGCACCGGAAAAACAAGCAATTAACGAAGATATTACGCATTTGCGATTCCAATCACAGGCGGAAAGTAACATACGTGAAATCAGACAGCCTGCACAGCAACAAACACGTTTCGAAATTCTTGATGAACAAACGTCATCACAAACACATGCGGAACCACAAATGTATGTTTCAAGACCGTTTGGATCGTGAAATGAAGCAGCAAGGTTAGCCAGACAAGATACCGAACCAATATCTGACAATGGAAAGCCAGGTCGCGAAGAGTACAGTGCAATGCATTCAGCTACACGTTCACAACCGATGGAAGAAAATTATTGCGAACCACTCCAACGATACTACGCAAGGGTAGGCTGAAGTTACAGTGGACAATATCCAATGGATCTACCACAACCGGAAAGAACGACGGGAGAAATGATCAGAAACAAAAGTGGCAAAGAATCGCGAATTTCATATGGAACTATGACGAAGTACGACAACGATCATTTCCTCACAGTCAGAAAATTTCAACACTTTCGAGAAGGAAACTCATTACATCCACGAACTTTTATTGATCAATTCCGAGTAGGATTACCAGAACACTGGACGCTAGCACACAAATTAGACTTTATATGTGCACACATGTCAGGAACAGTCGCAGAAACCATGCAGAATGTTGCAGCGACATGCCAATCGTACGAAGATTTCAGAGAGAAGTTTCTCTCACGATATTGGTCCAGCGAAGCACAGAACAGAGTGAAGTACGAATTATTAGAGAACCCATATTTTGAAAATTCAGGAGAGAAGGGTCCCGTGAAATTTTTCGAATTAATGGCAAAGAAAAATCAATGCTTAGATGTACCATACAGTGACGGAGAGTTGATTAAATTATGCGCGATGAAGCTACCATTGAAATACCAGCAATCATTAGTAGGTCGCGGAGACAATGACGTCGAAGCACTTAAAGGTATTCTAAGGGAACTAGAATTCATATTTTCGGAATATGACACAAGAAAAAGACGAAGCGCACGTGAAAACGAAAGCAAAAAGCAGTGGAATCCACAAGACACAGTACGAAGAAACAATAATTACGAACCATGTGATAACTTCGCACCACGAAACGACAATAGATTTCAACAAAGAACCGGTCATGGATTTAGAAGAGAATATGGCAATAACTATAACTCACCCAGGAACGGCAACAACTATTACAGAGGGAATAACGACAAGCGGAACGGGTACTGGAAAACCAAAAACCGACTAATTATCAACAAAGAAACCACTATCATCAAGCTGAACAAGAAAAGAGAATACAGATAGAAGAGGTGGAGGTAAGACCACCAAACCCCGATAAACGTTCGAATTGACAGCTAAGCGCCCATGCCAAAGAGAATGACGCACAGACCAAGAACAACTGCAGCACCTTGAACAGAGAAGTAAAAATCTTATCACGAGGAGAGAAGAAGGAAGAAACAAATCCGCAGGGACCAGAAGAAAACGAAGACAGGAAAATAGCAATATCGTGTTGGGACGAAATTAATTGGGAGAATACTGACGAGGAAGATGAATTACCAGAGGCATGCACAACGAGTGTAGGAGGAAAGGACGAAGTAATGAGTATTGCAGAGCTATTTGAGATGGAAACCAGGGAAAGCGAATTCAATGAGGATAACGCGCAGTCGACAGAAGTTGAAAATAAGTTACGAGTGGGCACACAACCCGACGTATATATTGAAGGAAGTTATGAAGCGATAATTAGAGCATTTAGATGCGATTATGTGGAAGTAGCGACGAAGAAGGAGAAGATAGACGAGGATGAAAAAGTAGAGGATGTTGAAGAAAGCGTAAATGAAGGAAGAAATAGAGAAGAGGAAATAAAAGAAAGAGAAGTAGCAGTCGAAGCTTATCCTACAGAAAATTCGAATTCACAAGGGAAATTCCTAAAAAGACTCATGTACGAGGTGCATTCAAGTTCTAAGGCCTCCGATTTTTTTTCTAATTAACTACTCACCCGAAATCGATGAAACTGGCGTTACTTCTCGACGTAATCGCCCTGCAGACGTAGACATTTTTCACAACGCTGACGCCATGATTCCATGGCAGCGGCGAAGGCTTCTTTAGGAGTCTGTTTTGACCACTGGAAAATCGCTGAGGCAATAGCAGCACCGCTGGTGAATGTGCGGCCACGGAGAGTGTCTTTCATTGTTGGAAAAAGCCAAAAGTCACTAGGAGCCAGGTCAGATGAGTATGCAGCATGAGGAATCACTTCAAAGTTGTTATCACGAAGAAACTGTTGCGTAACGTTAGCTCGATGTGCGGGTGCGTTGTCTTGGTGAAACAGCACACGCGCAGCCCTTCCCGGACGTTTTTGTTGCAGTGCAGGGAGGAATTTGTTCTTCAAAACATTTTAGTAGGATGCACCTGTTACCGTAGTGCCCTTTGGAACGCAATGGGTAAGGATTACGCCCTCGCTGTCCCAGAACATGGACACTATCATTTTTTCACCACTGGCGGTTACCCGAAATTTTTTTGGTGGCTGTGAATCTGTGTGCTTCCATTGAGCTGACTGGCGCTTTGTTTCTGGATTGAAAAATGGCGTCCACGTCTCATCCATTGTCACAACCGACGAAAAGAAAGTCCCATTCATGCTGTTGTTGCGCGTCAACATTGCTTGGCAACATTCGTAGCACCCACCTGGATGACACTTTTCGCATTTTCAGGTCGTCATGCAGGATTGTGTGCACAGAACCCACAGAAATGCCAACTCTGGAGGCGATCTGTTCAACAGTCATTCGGCGATCCCCCAAAACAATTCTCTCCACATTCTCCATCATGTCGTCAGACCGGCTTGTGCGAGCCCGAGGTGGTTTCGGTTTGTTGTCACACGATGTACTGCCTTCATTAAACTGTCGCACCCACGAACGCACTTTAGACACATCCATAACTCCATCACCACATGTCTCCTTCAACAGTCGATGAATTTCGATTGGTTTCACACCACGCAAATTCAGAAAACGAATGCTTGCACGCAGAATGTTAGATAATCACATCTGGCATGATTTGCTACGCTTATAAAATTACTTGATAGGTGGGGAGATTTACCAATAGTATTCAAAAGAGTATCGTACTTAAACATAAAAACAAAAACAAATGTACTTTAGACTGTTTCAGTGGAGACAATTAAAGCATTCTGACTGAACAATAATAGCTCTGAAACGATTGTAACGCATGCGTTCGGCAAAAAACATAAATATAAGGACAAACTAGACAGCCATTGTCCAGATATCTGAATAACAGGAATGGTAACAAGAGAGATTAAACAGTGAGACGAGTGGGAGGGGGAGGCACTGACAGCGGCAGAGGAACATTTTGGCGTTACTTGAGAAGCGGCGTGGTACACCTCATGGATAAATGTTAGTCATCCTTTCATATTCGCATAATTAAAATAGCAGGCATGGTATGCCCACTTTTGATTAGTAAAAAGAAGCGACATAACTGCTCTAAGAATTAGTTGCTTCCCTTATCTTACTGAGATTTCAGACCATGACACCTAAAGCGGACGTCCATGTTTCCCGGTTACATACTATACCCATCGCGGAAGCGCATTTTCTCCCTTCACCAAAAATGTGAGGACTTGTACCTGCAGAGTTCTGCTTACAGAAAAATAAACAGAAAGGTGCAGCTACTTATTGTGACGGACGTAAATGGGTGTGTATCCAGCCTGTTTAGAACGAATCACTATATAAGGTTAGGTTCCCAGGCGCCGGAGAATTTTTTACAGCCAATTTCATCTTGCAGTCGGTTGCTGCAGATGACAGCGGACTTCTTGTCGAAAGACTGATTCGTCGAAACTTACCATCTTGGCGCTAACTGGAAACTAATTCGCATCACTTGTTGAGCCACTAAAATTGGGGTAACGTAGCTAAGCAATATTATCGTTAATTCTCGCCTACCTCGGTAGCGGGTATATAATTAATAATATTTAAATTTAAATACTTAAAATGTAATAACTTCTTAGTATTTTTTTACCTTAGCTCAAATCCTCTGCTTCTCTTCCGCTGATACTTAGAAAGAAAATTTATATTGCCACACCTTGAAGATATAACATTACAAAATGTACAAATATATTATGTTACATGTTGGGTGGACAGAAAAAAAATACCAACCATACTTAAAAAATGCAGTTACTCCGATATTGTGGCGATACTCGTTAAAAGAAAGCCGCTTAAATATTTTACAGTCTCTTAAAGTTCACTCGACACCACCCACATAAGAAGCAGGAGCAAGTTAAGCTTGTTGACTTTGTAAAGTTCCTCTAGCAAAGCAAATCTGCCTCGTCAGAACAAGCTCCCTTGTAGAGCCACTTGAGGGAGACAGCGATTTTTAAACCCGGTTTCAGCGACAGAAAAACGTCAAAAAACCGACTCAGTCAATGTATCTTTGTTCAGAATTTTCTATTTAGGAACTCGACAATCACTTTTGAGTTCTTGTTAGATGGAAAAGGCACCGTCACGTGTGAAGCTTCCACCTGGATTACATCATGGCCAGACAGAGACTTCAAAATCAGTTATTGGACCGCAAGGCGTGGTTGGGAGCAGATATAGACTCTGTTCGCATTTTGATAGTGATGAATAAGCTGATGTTTAAGAGAACCGTCCGGAAGTATCAATGTGGAAAGAGGCAGGGCACTTAAGTACTGAGAACTCTTAAGACTTAACTTCTGCAAGGCTGTAGATGCTGCTCTAATGAATATAGCAGTTCAACTGAAGAGAAATGAACATATCTAAAAAAGGCAATCCCTGAAGCTTAACAGACAGGTATGTGTACAAGGAAGGTAACGCTGAAGAAACCTTGGGTAACAGACCAAGTACTTCAGCAGATCTACGAAAGAAGAAGATACCAAAACGTTCAGGGCAAGACAGCGATACAAGTCATTCAGAAGTTAAATAAAACTCGGAGGAGTCAAGGCAAAATGACGGCGAGAAAAGAAATCGAAAAAGGAAATGATTGTTGGAAGGACTGATACACACACAGAAAAGTCAAAACAACTTCCTTGAAATTGGAAGGACGGCAACCAACATTGAGAGTGGAGCGGGAATTCTACTGTCAAACGCAGAGAAGACAGCGGATAGGCGGAAAGAGTACACCGAACGTCTCTACAAGGGGGATGACTTGTCTGACGACGTGACATAACAACAAACAGTAGTCGAGGTGGACTACACAGGGGATCTAGATTAAGCTGAAGGTCTCATGCATCCAAGTTGCTGACACGAATAATATACACCAAAATGGAAAAGAATATCGATCTGCTCTTAGATGACTATCAGTTTCGGAAAGATGAAGGCACCCAAGAGACAGTTCTAACTCTGTGCTAGATAGCAGAAACAAAAGAAAAATCAAGACACTTTCTTTGGTTCTGTCGCCCCCACAAAAAGCGCTCGACAATGAGAAACGCTACAAGTTAAAAATTCCGAGAAATATGGGGATATACTGAAAGGAAAACCAGGTAATATATATTATGTGCGAAACTGTAAGGGAAGAATGAGACTGGAAGACCATGAATGGAGTGATGGGATGAAAAAAAAGTGTGAGACAGGAAAGCAGTCTTTCGCCCCTACTGTTAAATCGATGCATCCAAATAGCAACGACGGAAGTAAAAGAAGATTCAGAGTGGGACTAAATTCAGGGTTAAGGACACCAATGTTAAGATACGCTGATGACACTGCTATTCTGAGTGAAAGTAAACAAGCACTGCAGGACCTGTTGAACGGAGTGAATAATTACAGAATATGGATTGAGAGTAAACCGAAGGAAGACGAAAGACATGACCAGTAGCAGAAGTGAGACTCTCCATAAGCTTAACACCAAAATCAAGGACAACGAAATAGATGAAGGAATTCTACTACCCTGGAAGCAAAACGACACATGACGGACGAAGCAAGGAGGACATGGCAAGCATACCAGTACAGTCGAAGTGTGCATTTCATGGACAAAAGATGTATACTAGTTTGAAACATGGCCTTAATTTGAAGAATATGTTTCTCAGAATGTACGTTTAGAACACAGGTACTTAGGAGTGAATCATGGACAGTGGAAAATAGGAAAAGAAGAAAATCGAAGCGTTTTAGATGTTGCGCTGCACAAGAATGTTGAAAATTAGTGGACTGATAGGATAAGGAATGTGAAGGTCTTCGCAGAATCAGCGAGGAGAGGAACACACGGAAAACACTGACGAGAAGGAGGAGGGGTTAGACCACCGGAGACGTGTTAAGACATCAGTGAATAATCTCCGTTGTAATCGAGGAAACTGTAGCTGGTAAAAACTATAAAGGTAGGCATAGTTTTGGATACTTCCGACAAATATCACAGGTCAACGACGGAAAAACTTTTTTGCTGAAAATACCTTATTTTTATGTTTTTTTATGGTGGAAAAATCCAAATATGATACTTAAAAAACTGTATCTCCCACCATTTATTCACATTTTACAGTTAAATTTATTAAATTGAGCAATTTTTAAAAGAATTTAAGAGCTTTTATATAAAAAGCATTCCGTCTTCAGGCCACGAGTGGCCTACCGGGACCATCCGGCCGCCGTGTCATCCTCAGCTGAGGATGCGAACAGGAGGGGCGTGGGGTCAGTACACCGCTCTCCCGGTCGTTATGATGGTGTTCTTGACCGAAGCCGCTACTAATCGGTCGAGTAGCTCCTCAACTGGCATCACGAGGCTGAGTGCACCCCGAAAAATGGCAACAGCGCATGGCGCCCAGGATGGTCACCCTTCCAAGTGCCGACCACGCCCGACAGCGTTTCACTTCGGTGAACTCACGGGAACCGGTGTATCCACTGCGGCAAGGCCGTTGCCAAACAGCTTTTATGTACTTAACATAATTGAAAATGGAGTTGTAATGAATGTAGATGACGTTGGTAGTACTGCTGAAAAAGATTTGCTGACAAAAAAAGGTCGATTCTAGTGTTGTGTTAGGAGATGGTGTTTTCTTTACTGTCAGCTTAACCTCACTTTCTCATTTGCTGTACATTTGCTCATTGCAATATCTAATCGTGGTTGTAAAAATTCCGCTGACAGTTTTTGTCATGTTTGTGGTGAATTTGTGATTAAAAAACACCAAAGAAACATTGTAGACTTTGTGAAAAAGATTTCTCTATCATACTTTTGGATCTAAATTTTGTGATCAAGATAAATCTTGGGCACCACATAAGGTATGTCATGTGTGTGTTGAAGTTCTGAGAACATGGTTCCATAAAGGAGATAAAAGCCTTTAGATTTGCTGTTCCTATGATATGGAGGGAGCCAAGAAATCATTCTGATGGTTGCTATTTTTGCCGTGTTGATATCACTGGTCATAATTCGAAAAACAAGAAGGTAATAAGCTACCCTAACCTTCTGTCCGCCATCCGACCAGTAAGGCATGATGTAGATTTGCCAGATCCTAAACCACCAGATGATTTAAATTATATTCCAACAGAAGTATTTTCTGATGTGCAGTCTGATTTAGATGAACCAGACGATGATGAATTCCATTTTAATACAGACAGTGTAGAGCTCAAGTTGTTTACTCTTATCGAGCTTAACGATTTGGTTTGGGATCTGGGCTTAACGAAAGAAAAAACTGAAGTGCTTGGCTCTAGATTAAAAGAAAAGGACTTATTCGCAGTTGGAACCAGCATATGCATGTATAGAAAGAGAGAGCAGCAATTTTCCAATTTTTTTTTCAACAGGAAGGTGATTTAGTCTACCGCTCAGACATTCAACGTCTGATGAATGAGTTTGGTATTGAATACAAAAAGGTAGACTGGAGACTGTTTATTGATACATCAAAACTAGTTTAAAGGCTGTTTTATTATACACTGGTAACATGTATGCATCTATACCTGTTGGACATTCTGTACATATGAAAGAAAGCTAAGAAAACCTAGAAATAGTGCTGAATAAAAGAGGCTATTCTGCTCAGGGATGGATGATATGTGGCGATCTAAAAGTAACATGCGTGCTCCTTGTTCAGCAAGGTGGTTTTACCAAATTTCCATGATTCTTGTATGAATGGGACAATAGGGATAGGGATCAACACTGGTGCAGAAACAACTGGCTTATGAAAGAGTCTTTAAAACCTGTTGAGAAGAACATTCTACACAAAACCTTGTAGATCCAAACCACCTCTACATATCAAGTTAGGCCTAATGAAACAGTTTGTAAGGGCTTTGCCTAAAGATGGACTGTGTTTTAAGTATCTCTGCCAAAAGTTTCCACAACTTTCAGAAGCTAAACTAAAAGAAGATTGATGTTTGATGTTGACTTTGAATCCACAATGACCTTATATGAGAAAGAAGCATGGGTATCATTTAAGCAAGTCGTTAAAAGTTTATAGGACATGAAAAAGACCGAAAATATGTTTCTATTATAGCTACAGTATTAAGTATGTTTAAAACTTTAGGATGTTTAATGAGCCTGAAAGTTCACATTTTGAACAGTCACCTTGATTACTTCCCGGAAAATATGGGAGATGTTAGTGAGGAGCAAGGAGAGCGTTTTCACCACGACATTAAAGTGATGCAAAAACGCTACCAAGGCCGCTGGAACACCAACATTATTTGGGACTACTGTTGGTCGCTTCACCGAGAAGTTCAGCAAGCGACTCAGCGTAGAAAAAGCTACACAAGAAGCTTCAATGAAAAAAGAAAAAGAAAATACAAACCAATTACAGCTGACAAGTGAAACCTCTATTAACACGTATCATTGTTTTAAGTAGCTTACTGTAAATACAAACCACGCTTATGTTGTAAGAAAGCGTTTCATTAATATCCCCATTTACCGTATAGCATAGGATTTTTATACTATATAATAAAAAGCATATTGCTAGAAAACAATGGGTGATACAAAAAAACTAAGGCTAGTTTGGGATTCAGCTCATAAAAATCTATAAAGATCAGTTAACAAAGTAAAAAAAACAAGTTTTTTAAAACAAATTTTCGTTGCCCTGTGTAATTGAGGACGTAGGGCACAAATGGTACTGTGAGAAGTTGTTAGCACAAGAGAGAAATTCTTGGTGGAACATATCAAACCAGCCAGAAGAATGGTGACTCAAACAGAATGGTCAGGAAAATGACATATTTTGTGTTTTTTATTACTAAATTCAGTGAAGTCAATGGTGCTCCGACCGAAGCCATATAAATGTGAGTTCACGTCACTGATCGATATAATTAAGAACGCTGTTGCTGTTGTTAATGTGATATCGGTGTTAGGTCAACAGACTAATTTGTGGCAGGTCTTCGCTCATGTCTGTCCTATGAAACCTATGTAAGCCTCTTCATCTCTTCGTAACTACTGCAGCGTGCATTCTTTGAACCTTCAGTCAACGCTTGGTCCCCTTCTACAATTTTTACGCACCACACTTCCCAGTTTAGCAAGAACGACCATATCTCAATGTTTCAGTATGTGTCCTACTGTGAGGCGCGGGCTGAGATCTTTAGCATATCATTGAGATATGTAGATTCTAATCCCCAGTGACAGCCAAACGGAAAGCTCATCGAGTTCGCACAATGGATAACAGCCTACTTAATGAAATATCACTAGGGGTGGCCAAAGTAAACAGGAAAATATGGGCAACAGCACTTCACATGGACATATTAGTAATCGGATCAATCAAACTATAAAAGTAACCAAATGGTTACTATAACAATCTGTTTTATAGCCCAGAGACATCAATAATGCTTTACGTGCTAAATCAAGTACACAGACCATTAATAAGTGGACAAGAGGCTGCAAATGGCCTTGGTACAGATTAGTGGATGCATTAAATAATGATACAAAGCTGCATTGCGAGTGTAGGCAATGACCACAGGAAACGTCTATGAGTTAAAGCATTGTATGAACGACTCCCAGTATTCTCGCTTAAGTGGATACAGGTACCTGCTTATGAAAATTAGAAACATAAAAACGGAACCCTGATGAAAAATAAGACTCTTTGTGCTAGCTTCAACTTGGTGGATGGAAAAACAGCGCATGCTGACCACTCTAAAGACGGCTGAAAATGTGTGTGCCCCGATCGGGACACAAACCCCGGATCTCCTGCTTACATGGCAGACGCGCTA
The DNA here is from genome assembly GCF_023864275.1 of Schistocerca cancellata. NCBI lineage: Eukaryota > Metazoa > Arthropoda > Insecta > Orthoptera > Acrididae > Schistocerca > Schistocerca cancellata. The sequence continues at coordinate 213,789,269 of NC_064627.1, forward strand.
TTCGACCGAGCCATCGAGGACACAGTATGTCTATCGGACTATCGTCTGTGTCCTCGATGACTCAGACGGATAGAGCGTCTGTCATGTAAATTCTAAAGACGTGGGCATGCAGTAGATGGCTACAGTGGTGTCTGACAACGCTATGTTCAGTATGTCCTCTATGTTCCGCACTATGTCAGAGAGATCTCGCCTAGCAAATTCTCTGGAATGACCTTCAGCAGGCATCTTCTGTGAGACTCTCTGCTACAAAAATTGGCTAATTCTTCCAGTGTCGGAATCTCACCGTCAACTTCAGCAGACCTTGCGAATTTCGACCACTGGTAGTTTAATAAATAATTTTAACAATTAGGAAATTGTTAATCTTTTACGTATTATGTCGTGGTTAACCAGTGAGGTATGTTTCTCCCTTGGCATACGGAAGACTGAAAATCTCTGCCACTGTATAACAAATTTCAAGGTACGGCCAATGCAAATACTTCCACATAGAGTGTGTGGGAGCTCTCGTCCACTACAAAAATAATTACTATGAACTTACCAGAGAACCCACTGCTAAAATTTGAACAAGCATTGCAGCTGTCCTCGTATGGACTTAAAGGCTGTTCCCATATTTTGTAAGCTTGTATTCTCGCCTGTCTTCCAGATTTTTTTCTCTGCCAAAAAGCATTCCTTTGACTTCGTGCTCTATGGTATACTGGTGATTCTCATTCCACGCCCTGCTGGGCCAGGTCGGTAAATCACTCTATTTGTGCTTTACCTGCCCATGACTGGCATTCAGCAGAAAACATCTGCACAGATAGTGCTGTTCCCCTTAGTGAATTGTTCCTTTCCGCCAGGTAGCTAAAAGCCCCAAGTCTGCCATAATGACGAGACCCCCTCGCCATTCCAAGAGGAAAAGAAATCTAAAATTAATGAGAGATGCAATCATTGGGAGTTGTTATTATCAAATGCAGTTTACATACAGCATTAGGCATTTGTCTTGATTTGCTAGTCAGAAGTACACATTTGCTTAATAAACTGGTTACATTACAATTTTTGGAAAACGCTGCCACATAATACTATAGTCCATAACTTTTTTCGTAGACCATAGATTTAATTCTCCCAATAAGATTCAGTAACTGATTAGTTATCTGAACCACCCACCTCATCTTCAACAATCTCCTGTAACACCACATTTCTAAATATTTTATTCTGTTCTTTTCTGAACTGTTTATCGTCCACAACATCAGCTGTACTTGATACATACACCTGCAATAAAACTTCCTAACATTTAAATTAATATTCATTGTTAATAAATTTCTCTTTTTGAGAAACACTTGTCTTACTGTGGTCAGCCTGTTTTTATATCCACTGAACACAACTATCATGAGCTATTTTCTTTTTTCATTTCCTTATTTAATTCCCTCAGTATCGCCCAATTTAATTCGGCTATATTCTGTTGCCCTTGCTTTAATTTTGTTGGTATTCATCTTACAAACTCTTTTCCAGACACTGCCCTTTCAGTTTACCACCTCTTCCAAGCTCTTTGGTCTCTCTGACAGACTTACAATGACATTCATAAACTCTATTGTTTTAATTTCTTCTTCCTGAAATTTAAATTCAAATTTCTTCTTCATTTTCCCGAAAAAGCTTGCTCAACGTAGAAAATCTACAACATCAGCCTAATATCGTTGGTAGCCTACTAACGTGTGCTTTTCCCTTCTCAGTTACTGCTTCAGCTACATTTTCTTCGACTCTTCTAGTCTCAAGTCTTCTAGTTTCAAGAAAGAAATAGATAACTTGTCATTCCCTGTGCCTTTACCTTGCTACTTTCGGAGTTTCCAATAGGTTGTTCCACTAATATTTTGAAAATTATTCTCTAAATCTGCACTTCCTAAACGCAAGTTTGTCTTCCTTCAATGTACATTCTACTGTAAGTAATTGGATCATTATTGCCTCTGGTATTTTTGCATTTCCTCTTCCTCGATGTCGTCTTTTACCAGTTTTCCCATTCTTCTGTTAATAGTTTGTGACAATATTTTTAAACTACTATTTATTGAAATGATGGTTCACTAATCCTTACAACTCTTAGGACCTGTCTACTTTGGAATTGGAATTCCTTTTGACACCTGAGAGTATTGATTTTCTTTGTAATGGCTGGTTTTCCAAGTATTTCAAAAACTGTGCTAGAATATCATATACTAAAGAGAGTTTGTTTCCAATTAGGTCTAAATCCTCTGACGAATTTTTCTCAGAATATCATACTTCCCATCCTGTCTACACCTGGTTCCTCTTCCTATTCTAATATACTGCCTTCGTTTCGCTTCTGTTTATTCCTTACTCCTTCCAGCTTTCCCTTTATTGCCATCTGAGCTCTTAATATTCATAAATGTGATTCCATATCCTCTGGAGATCTTCGTAATTTTCCTGTCGATGGTTTCTATCTTTCCCATAATCCTGCATTCATCTACACCTTTGTATTTGCCTTTCTGCACTTCCTACCGATCTTATTTTTTAGACATCTGTGTTTCCTTTTTCAGCTTCATTTCTTCCATTTATTTGTTTTCCCCTGATCTCACTTACTTTCAGTATCAATTCCAGTAGTTCAAAAGAAGAGCCCCTTTTGCATGCTACACATTAAGTTCTTTTTTCTATTTGCCTTGTGTACCCAGACGCGTTTCGCCTCAGTTACTTAAAGATCAGCGCTTAATTCATTATTTTGAAGCCCAACAGTTCTTCCGGAGTAGCAAATTGGTTGAAAGTTAGCACTTTTCCTTTTGGTCACTGTATTTAACGTATTGGAAATTTATCTCCCATTTTCTGTGTGTATAGTGTTATTTGTTTCTGTAACTGTTGCAAACTTTCTCAGCTTTGGTTTTCAAGTGTTTTTCTTTGACTATATGTGTGCTGATGTATGTTGTGTGTGTTTTCGTTTTATCTTACTGTATTTTATTTTTATTTATTTATTTATTTTCTCACATAAATTTACATTATGTAACTCTGCACTCTTTCGTGGCCGTTGTCACTAAAGTTAAAATCCTCTGGGGTGTTAGGCCGAATCATATTTCCTCTGAAATAATCGACCTTTCGACCCTTTGCTGGGATCTTCTTCAGGATTTTCCAGTGACCTAGCAATACTGGCCACAGGAAGATCCTGAAGGAGATTCCACCAGAGCGGTTGAAATGTCAATTATTTTAAAAGAAATATTATGCGATCTAACAACTCAGAAGATTTTAACTTTACTCATTGCAAACGTGAGTAGTTATAGTAATTTTCAGTTGGTCATTTAGTAGTATCTTTCTTTCGGGCGTTGTTTGGTATGTGTGGTAATTTTCTTGTAAAGTTAGGAAGTGTAATTCATTATTTATTCTGACTATTTTCATGTCTTTCTGTTTTGTAGTAGATTTGTGAATGTTTTCTCTTAAAAGTTGAGTGGCCTGTCACATATTTACATGCTCTGATATATCTTCTTTTCACCATGTGTTAAATTTTCTTCTGGTTTGTGCTACATACCTTCCATCACATGTATTGAATTATAGTTGGTATATTCCGACTTTCTGACAGATGCCTGTATTTTTATTTTTGGAATGTACTTTTGGACGGAATTTTCTGTTTCGAAAGCTATGTTTCCTCCTTGTCTTTTGAAGATGTTTGTTATTTTAAGTTGAGTTTGTGCTAGTAGGTCATTGTGTATCTGAATCTTCTTTCTTGTTTTCATACATTCTTTGTATCGTTGTTGTCCTGTTGCTGTGTGTGCTTGTTTGTATGGCGTTCACTTGTGATGTTTTTGGTTGAATATGTGTCATATTTATTGGCTGTACTTGTTGTTAATTTTTGTTCAACATTGTGACTTGATTACTATTGCATACAATGTTTGTTGCTATTGTGTAATTATGTCAAGTTCTTTCTGGTAGCTTTCTGTACTGACTGGTACTGTGTTGAGTCTACAAAGCATGTATCGCCTCTGTGAGTGTGGGTGATTTGAAGTATGATGTATCATATTCATCTGACAGTTGGCTGTCATCGTTCATGGTTTGTTGTACGATATTTGTTTCTGCTAGTGATGTGTTAGAGTATATATTTTCTACATCGAAAGAGAGCAGGGTAGCTGTGTCTGTGACTTATATAACTTTGTATTAACTGATGTGTTTCTTAAACTACCGTCTTCTTCTATTTTATAGGTTTAAGATAGTAATTTCAACATGTGCCCTGTAAGAATGTAAGTGGAAGCTTTTTTGAAGTTAACGATCGAATGTAAAAGTATATTTGATTTATGGATCTTTGGTTGGCATGGGAAGATGGCTGCAATGGGATTATTCTGTATTAATTTTCCTCTTTCTTTGTCATCTAACGTGTTCAACATATTTTAAAGATATTTTTTACCTTAGCCTGAAACCTGTTTTTTGGATCTAATTTCAATTTTTAATATTATATCATAAAATGAACTATTGTATTTTCTCAACATATTTTTGTTTGATCAGAACAACAACTACATTTCATTTCCAGAATGAGATTTTTACTCTGCAGCGGAGTGTGCGCTGATATGAAACTTCCTGGCAGATTAAAACTGTGTGTCCGACCGAGACTCGAACTCGGGACCTTTGCCTTTCGCGGACAAGTGCTCTACCATCTGAGCTACCGAAGCACGACTCACGCCCGGTACTCACAGCTTTACTTCTGCCAGTATCTCGTCTCCTACCTCCCAAACTTTACAGAAGCTCTCCTGCGAAGCTTGCAGAACTAGCACTCCTGAAAGAAAGGATATTGCGGAGACATGGCTTAGCCACAGCCTGGGGGAGGTTTCCAGAATGAGATTTTCACTCTGCAGCGGAGTGTGCGCTGATATGAAACTTCGTGGCAGATTAAAACTGTGTGCCCGACCGAGACTCGAACTCGGGACCTTTGCCTTTCGCGGGAAAGTGCTCTACCACCTGAGCTACCGAAGCACGACTCACGCCCGGTACTCACAGCTTTACTTCTGCCAGTATCTCGTCTCCTACCTTCCAGCCTTTACAGAAGCTCTCCTGCGAACCTTGCAGAACTAGCACTCCTGAAAGAAAGGATATTGCGGAGAGATGGCTTAGCCACAGCCTGGGGGAGGTTTCCAGAATGAGATTTTCACTCTGCACCGGGTGTGCGCTGATATGAAACTTCCTGGCAGATTAAAACTGTGTGCCCGACCGAGACTCGAACTCGGGGCCTTTGCCTTTCGCGGGCAAGTGCTCCACCATCTGAGCTACCGAAGCACGACTCACGCCCGGTACTTACAGCTTTACTTCTGCCAGTATCTCGCCTCGTCAGCGACACTGATGCTTGGGGAACTGTAATAAAGACAAAAGTCATTGGCATATAGAGAGGAACAGACCGATGAGCCCGCCACAGCCGCAAACCATTAATCGCCACGAAAAAGTGGGGAACACTGAGGATTGAGTCCTGCGGGACACTGTTCTCCTGAATATGAGCAGAGCTAAAATATGTGTCAACTCAAACCTGAAAGGAGCGATTCGAGAGGAAATTCCGTAGAAAGTCGGAAGTGGACCCCGTAAGCCCCATTCGTGCAGCGTAGCAAGGATATGATGGCGCCAGGTGTTATCGTTTGCCTTCTGAGGATCAAAGAAAACAGCAACTAGATGTTCTCGCCGAGTTAAAGCTGTACGATGAGCAGACTCTAGCGAGACTAAATTGTCGATCGCTGAGCGACCCTCACGGAAGCCCCCCTGTTGCTGGGCTAGGAGGCCCCAAGCTCCGAGGATCCACATGAGCCGCCGACTCACCATCCATTCCAGGAGTTTGCACATAACGCTGGTACGGCTGATAGGGCGATAGCAATCAACCACCAGCGGATCTGCACTAGGTTTCAGCACTGGGATGGTAATGTTATCCTGCCAACGAATTGGGAAAATGCCCTCCATCCAGATGTGGTTAAACAGGGCGAGTAATGCACCCTGACAGTTCGCCGAGAGATGGCGAAGAAACTGGCTGTGAATTCGGTCTGGACCCGGAGAGGTATCGGGCCAAGCTGTAAGGGCACTTTGGAACGCCTATTCACTAAACAGGGCGTTCTATCGTTCCCAACGGTGCGTGCGAAACGACAACTGCGTACGCTCAGCCTGCTCTTTAATGGCGTGGAATCTGCGCTGTAGCCTGCTGTCGCGGAAATACGAGCGAAGTACTCTGCCAGATGTTCGGCTATGGCGATTGGGTCAGTACAAAGTGTACCCCGAAGAGAATGGCAAGGGAGAGACGAATGAGGGCGAAAGCCAAAAATGCGCCGAACCCGCGACCATACCTGAGATGGGGAGGTGCAAGAACCTATGGTGGCAACATATCGTTCTTAGCAGTCCTGTTTGCTCCGCCGGATTAACCGCCGAGCCCGGGCCTGCAGTCGTTTAAAGGCAACCAGATTCTCTAAGGAAGGATGACGCTGGTGTTGTTTCAGGGCTCGCTGGCAGTCCCGGATGTTTTCTGCAATCTCTGGTGTCCACAAAGGGACTGACTTATTCCTTAGGGTACTTGAAGAGCAGGGGACAGTTGCCTAAGCAGTAGAAACAATAGCCATAGTGACCTCGTCCACTGCCAAATCAATGTCACCAGCAAGTGGAGCAATGGCCATAGTAGCTGAGGTGTAGGCTGCCCAATCAGCTCCACAAAGAGACCATCATGGCAGCTGGTCAGGGGGTTGGGACTGAAGAAGAGAAACCAGGATAGGAAAGTGGTTGCTACCATAGAGGTCGTCGTGGATCCTCCAACTGAGGTATGGAAGAAGAGCACCAGTGTTAAGGAGACAAATATCCTGCTGTGCCAAGAGAGCCTCAACGTCCCTACCCTGGCCAGAGGTATGAGCCCCAACCCATAAGGTATTAAAGCCCCTCAAAAGGAGGAATGACCAGGGGAGCTGGGCAAACAAAACAGCTAGGTCAGCAAGAGGGACGACCTCATCTGGGGGTAGAGGGCGCAGATGGTAAGCTCCATTCCTGCCTTGATTCTAACAGCCACAGCCTCGAGAGCCATGTGGAGTGGCACTGGGGCACTAGGAATAGTAGCAAGAACATGAACACAGACACCGCTAGAAACCCTGTCGTATTCTACGCTGTTCTTATAGTAACCCCGGTAGCCACAGAGGGAGGGGGTCTGCTGAACAGGAAACCAGGTTTCCTGTAGGGCCATACAAGTGGCAGGGAAGCGGCACAAAAGCTGTTTGAACTCAGCAAGGTGGTGGAAAAAACCACGGCAATTCCATTGAAGGATAATGGCATCTGACTGTGAAGTCATGAAAGAACCTGGGGAGGGGGGGGGGGGGGAATAGGTTACGCCTTAGAAGCGCTCGCCGCCAACGATTGCGAAGTAGCCTGATCAACTTCCATAGGAGCTGCAGGTCGAGCAACATCAAGCTCCTGAGAGGACGCTAGATGCTCCACATCATCTTCAGGTGCAGTGGTAAACTCCTTTTATGTCTCAATGTCCTTCTCCTTTTGCTTTTTCTGCTTTTTGGTAGGGTCCCGTTTGTCCTTCGGTTTATCAGGCTTTTTCGACCCGGTCTCGTGGGCCGAGGAAGACCTGGAAGCCCTATGGCCCACAGGTGGTGGCTTTTTCAGCCACTGGCTGACATCTGGAAGGGCGTAACTGTGGAAGGGAGGACACCAAGCGATCCCTTCCGCGCGAAGGGAGCCGGAGGGTGCAGGCACTTCTTCAGAGCAGAGGTGGGGGCTGAAGTCTCCAAAGAAGAAGGGGTTGTTACTCCCAATGTTGATAATAGGGGAGCAACGGAAGAGGGTGTTCCCCCAAGTACCTAGGGGGCAGGAATAGACAGCTGGGCTGGAGGGCCCACAAGAAGCAGCTGAGCTTGGGGGCTCGTCGCCAGGGATGGCAACATCGAATCTGCTGCAGCTAACGTCGATGAAATGCGCACAGGGTGAAGTCGGTTGTACTTGCGTTTAGACTCTGTGTAAGTGAGCCTGTCCAAGGTCTTATACTCCATAATCTTTCATTCATTTTGATAAATCACTCAGTCTGACGAACAAGGTGAATGTTTCTGTCCGCAGTTGACACAAACAGTCCGCAGTTGACACAAACAGGGAGCGGCGAACACGGGCTGTTGGGGTGGGAAGCATGTCCACAATCCCAACCTCCAGCACTTAAAGCAGCGCATGGGAGGAGGGACGTAAGGCTTAACATCACATCGATATATCATCACCTTGACCTTCTCGGGCAGGGTGTCTCCCTCGAAGGCCAAGATGAAGGCGCCTGTGGCCACCCTACTATCTTTAGATCCCCTGAAGTGGACACCGCGGCATTTCAGATTTGCACGAAGCTCGTCGTCAGACTGCAACAACAGGTCACGATGAAAAATAAATTCCTGAACCATTTTGAGGCTCTTATGAGGCGTAATGGAGACTGCAACATCACCAAGCTTGTCACAAGCAAGCAATGTCCGTGACTGTGGTGGGGATGCTGTCTGTATGAGGACTGCTCCAGACTTCATTTTATACGGGCCCTCAACTTCTCCGAACTCGTCCTCTAAATTTTCCTCAAAAAACTGAGGCTTTGTGGTCAGAAATGAGTCCCCATCTGTTCGGCTGCAAACCGGAAATCGAGGAGAATACGTCTCATCAGGTAATTTAGACCGCCGCTCCTCTCCTGGTACGGACAGGGAAGGGAACGATTGGGGATCATACTGTAAAGCATTGAACTTTCCTTTCTTAGAGACTCGTGCTTGCACACTATTCGTATTTCGTTTTATGGTGGTCCCACGAGCAGCTAGGGAAGAATGTGCACCCAGACAGAGCCCCACTTGCTTGGGTAAGCCTAATACTACCGGGGGGCGGCAGTATCCCCAGAGGTCGCCCGCTAGCAACTGTTTTACCGCAACAGCCATGCGTCTCCTCGGCGCGCAGCACACCTCGAGATTGAGGTTTTTTTTTATAGAGGTTTTTACCATCCTCGCGACCCAGGCAGTTAAGCCAAGATCCCCGGGCTCTGCACCGTACAACGTTCCACTGTCGCACCTTACAGTGGTCGTTGAAGCACGCTCAGAGATTACGGTATTGAAGACTGGTGGCGCTTCCCAGTCCCCAGCTCAGGGTCCCCGGGGTCGCCAAGCCCGTACCCAGCAACTAAATGCTGAGCCCCCTGAGGGGAAACTGTAAGTGAAAACGATAACCTGTATGTGCAAACGAAAAAAATCGTGTAATGTTTCAGGACACCCACTGAAGAGCTCTTATCACTAAGACGAAAAGCATCTTCGTGCAAAGTTAAATAAAAAAAACTTAATGTGCAGCATGCAAAAAGAGTTTTGTTTTCGAAATGCTGGAATTTATATACAGCTGCTGCAAAAATAGCCAACACAAGGAATTTTTTACATTCAACATCTTGTCAACGTTCACAAGAAGTTCTTTTGGACCTTGTCGTTTTGACTATTTGTCCACGTGCTTCCTTCACTACTGCAGCTTTCAAAGCAGCCCAATCGTCTCCTATTTTATCCCTCTCCCCTTTTACAGTCAACTGATTCACAGTTCTCGCTTAGAAACTTTCAGCATCTTATTTTCTTCCAAATGATCCAGATTCCGGCTCCTTAAGTTCCCAACTGTCTGCAGTTTCTTTAGTTTCAATCTGAAGCTCATAACGCAATGAATTCTAGTGCGACTCCACACCAACCCATGGAAATATATTGCAATTTTGTATCTGGCATCGAAATCACTGATTTTCCATTTCGTAATCTATTTGTAACCATCCATTCTCTCCAGGTCCCTTCCACGTATGCATCTTTCTGGTCTAACGAGAAACACATAGAGTTTGGAGAGCAGTATTGTGAATTTCCCTGTTTGTGATTCGTTTATTCAGCGATTATAAAGAGTGGAACGAAATGGCTGTCTATCGTTTCTTACAATTAAGTACAATGTGAAAATAAGCAACGCAAAGATGAAAACAATAAGAAGCCTCTGCCAGATACATGTTAAAGAAGTCTGCAGCCCTTTTATGTTTCGAAGACGTCCTGCTTCCTTTACGGGTCGCTTTGATTAGTATTTATTTATTTTATTTAGCGTATGGCTCATAACATCACAGTAAAAATTACAGAAACAACACGATTAAAAAAATCACATATGTATAAACAGAGCAATAAATAACAGTTTGTATATAAGGACACCGCCAATTGTAACGTTACACTCACAGAGGACCAGTCACAAGCAGACGTCCAGCTTAGATAGTAAATAGTCGATTGCCTCTTGGGTCGCCATTAGGAAATCTTGTGGGTCACCCTCGTATGCCCTTAGTGGGCATTCCTGCACGATGTGTTTGACCGTCTGTCTCTCAGCGCCACAGTCGCAAGCGGCCGAAGGAAGTTTACCCCATCTGTGTAAGGAGTCGGCACATCTCCCACAGTTGGTTCTGATGCGATTAAGAGTTGACCAAACTTTGCGAGGGCAATCAAATCCTTTTGGTTTACTAAAGATGCATGGCATACTGTGGCAGTTTACTACTGTTCTGCTCTCCCATTCCTCTTTCCATCGGTCATTTATTTTGAAGTTGGTTTGGTGCAGAGCCTGTGCGGTCTTTAGTGGAGGATGCCTAGACCGGAGTCGGTTTCCTTGGATGTTGTGAGTATCTTCATGGATTTGTAATTGAGGGTTGGTCATGATTTTTTGAAATTCTCTAACCAGAGCGTGTTCACGGCGCAGGTTAGGAGGGGCTATGTTACTGAGAACGGGCAGCCACACTGTAGGAGTTGGCCTGATTGTGCCTGATATAATACGCATTGTTGCATTAAGTTGGCTATCTACCATGTGTGTGTGTTTGCTGTTGAGCCACACTGGGGCACAGTATTCTGCCACTGGATACACCAAGCCAAGTGCGGATGTTCTTAAGGTAGATGCTGTGGAGCCCCAAGTGGTGCCACAGAGCTTCTGAAATATGTTGTTGCGTGTTTTAAGTTTCGCTGCAGTTTTCGTCAGGTGTTCTTTGAATGTTAGTGTCCTATCTAGGGTAACCCCAAGGTACTTTGGGTGTTTGTTGTGATTTAGTAATTTCCCGTCTAGATAGACTTGTAGTTCTCTGTTGGCCATTTTGTTGTTCAAATGGAAGGCAGATACTTCCGTCTTTGTAGCACTAGGTTGTAGCCTCCATTTTTTAAAGTACTCGCTGAGAATCCCTAGGTCACTCGTAAGGATATCTTCGGCAGTTTCTATATTTCTGTGGGCTGTTGCTAGAGCCCAGTCATCAGCATAACCAAATTTGCGCGATCTGGTTGCAGGCATGTCAGCGATGTAAAGGCTGAAAAGAAGGGGTGCAAGGACAGAGCCTTGTGGGAGTCCATTATTGAGTTTCATCTGTTTACTTCTCTCATTCCCCATTATTACTTGGAAGGTTCTATTTGACAACATATCATCAATGAGGTTGGTTATCTTCTTGCAGGGGACGGCACAGATTAATTTGTACATGAGCCCCTGTTTCCAAACTGTATCATAGGCTGCTGTTAGGTCTACGAATGCTGCAGCTACTTTATTTTTCTTCTGGAACCCCGCCTCTATATATGTTGTCAGTGATAGGACTTGATCTGTACAGCAGCGATATGGACGGAATCCTGCTTGTTCGATAGGGACTTTTTTGAGTATAGTCTGGCCTATTCTGTTGAGGAGCAGTCTTTCTAGTAATTTATATACCATACTGAGAAGGGCAATGGGGCGGTAACTCTCTGGTCTATCGCCTGGTTTACCAGGTTTCAGGACTGCGATGATCTTTGCTCGTTTAAGTGAGGGAGGAATGTTACCCACTTGGAGAATGTCCGTAAAGAACTTAGCCAGCCATTGTTTTGTGTAGGCTCCAACATGTATGAGGAACTCAGGGTGGATACCATCGAAACCCGGAGCTTTGCCTGATTTAACCTTCTTCAGGGCATTGGTAACCTCCTCGATGCGAATATCTGATGAATATTCTGAGTCTATTGCACGGGTCCTTTTTAATGTTTTTAAGTCTTTCTTCACTTTTGTTGTGTGCTTTCTATTTCGTGGGGCTCTAGACGCAGAAATAGTTTGTGTCGATACGAGTAAATATTACAACACAGTAATAGCGCTTATAATTGAAACAACTGCTTCCACTGTTGTACGGATACTATAGAACAGTATGTTTGCCTTCCGATTTCCCCAAACTGTGCGGGGAACTCCAGTTCACCTCAGAATCTAGCATCACATCCAATCACTCTTGTCTAGAGTTTCTAGCATGAAGGTAAGCAAAAAGGAAAACACACACACACACACACACACACACACACACACACACACACACACACACACACACTTATATATATATATATATATATATATATATATATATATATATATATATATATATTGTGTGTGTGTATATATATATATATATATATATATATATATATATATATATATATCACAGACACAAACATACACACAGGCACCATCGCTGATGGTATTTGATCGACGTAAATGTAGACGTTAATGTGTTACCCTTTTATCGCCTCCATATAGATTAGGGTGTTGCGTATTCAGAAACACATATTGTCTTATTCTTGGACTATTTACTGTAAACATTACGTATCAAATAAGTATTACATTTTGCACAGAAAGGAACGTTGAGTGGTCATCAGCTTGGTGTACTTTTCCATGGATTTCGACAGAGCATGGGAAACTTCCGGAATGCCGTTAGATTTCTATGCAGCAGATGCCTTGAACTATAGCTTCAAACAATGGTAACTGACACCTACAGTAGAATTCGAATTTTCAGAGCTAATCTTGTTGCCACTGGGAAGCGTCTATGAATTTTATATTTTCCTTCCCTAATAGTGACCGAACAGGATGAACTATTACTTCTAAAACACGAGTACAATTAATATATTTCGTACCGTATTTATCTCTTCCACGACGCCCATACACGCATTACGGAAAATGTATTAATTATGCTACTACTTACGTACTTCTTTCTACGATTTCATCTTTACAACAAAATACACAGGTTGTGGTGACAATTGCTGGTAGAAAAAGGGACTTTTTGATCGTTGAAATAGCGTGTACGGTTGCATCTAGGTGTGAGTACAGCCGTCCTAAGTCGTAGCCAAAGCTTGCAACTACCCTCATCAGCAAAATGGGAGACATTGATAACTGACCAGTGCCTGCAGCAAATGACAAATTTTCCAAATAAGTTATGACAAACTCCTTTAAGTTGCGGATGATAAGATCTGGTGAGTCTCTAGGCCGCGCCATATTCCTCTTTATACTTCTTTACTGGTCGACGTTTCGCTACTTCTGCTGGAAATTTGTTTAGGATTGCACTGGTGTCCCTTGATGACTGAACACTGTCCAAAGAGAGTCGCATTAACTTAAAAAAATACATTTTTCAGTGCTTTTTCGGAACAAAGCAGTTACTGGCTAGAAATATTCCGGCCGCTCTTACTTTACCTAGTGACGCTACTACTCCGAAAAAGTGCAGGAAAATAGCCTTTTGTAAGTGAAAGCCACAACTACTTTCGATAGTGTGCAGCCATCCAGTGACACTTTTGTATCCCTGAAGAAAATCGCAGCAGACTGGTCGAACGGTTGAGCAGTGAACGAGCCTGAACACGAATATGACGCAGCCTGACGGCTCTGACGTTATGGTCGAAAACACCGGCCAGGAGAACACGAGGCTTATATTTCGAAGTATAGCCTTGAAAACATCTTCATCACCAATCATGTTGTAAAATATTTTACAGTTCGGGTTTACGTTGTCACTACCTCAAACTACACATTACTCCAATAGCATCACCTCCAGAAGTCTTTGCTGCGATGATACGTTTATGAAACATTACGAGGAGTATTATTTCCGTTTTTAGTAATTCACCTTCCTTTCCTTCTTACCTGATGAAATCTGAGATCTGTCAAAAGTAATTTTGTGTTCACTTTGAACGGTTAGGCGAAGACACAGCTAAGTATGCTTAACATAAAAGGGTGGCATTACAGAAAGCAGAGGCGTGAGTGCTAACCTTTTTTCTAGGTCTGTCTAGGGGGGGGGGGGGGGTGAGAGAACGGGGTGGGGGGTTTGGCCTCATCGGCCATAAGGAACTAGTTCTGTGTTTCCGTTATTGGAGCACTTAGCGCAGCTACATGGCGTATCATAAATGATAGCGAAAACTGACATGGTTGTACGTATAAGACAATAATAGAAGCAGAAACGGTCCACTAACATCAACCAGCAAGCTAACAGAGTCAGAGTTAATTATGGATGTGTGGTTACAAGCCATCACTGACTTCAGTAATGAGTATTGTCATAATTATTGTAAATATATCTGAAGTGTAATCCTATAATTTATTGAACTGCATCAAAGGAATGGCCATTTGAGATGAAATGGAAAATGAACATGTTAGAAAGTGACCACAGACATCGAAATGAAAGTAGGTATCTGAATCGAAGTGAAATTCTTCCTCGCATTCACTGATGACACCACTATTACAAGCATATTTTATCATTAATATTCTTTCACTTTGACTTTTAATTCCACTCTGTGCCCACAAACCACCACTGCTGGAGAAAGGTGATGTGGTCGTATACATCTGATGCCACGAGCCTACCAAGGAATTACTGAATCCATGCCCCTCGGATTTGCTACTGTATACTGCCAATGCGCTGTTACTCAAGTGATCCAATCATTTTGACTCATCAGGGCTTGTGCTGATAACTGATAGCTTGACAGTGGTGGCCAAGTGGGCATGGTACGAGTGGAAGTTTCCCTTTGTGGAAGTTGTGCACTTTGCCCCGTCGTAGGACGGAAGCTTGTAATACTAGGCCTACTGGGTGATGCAGATGTTATAACAGCTCAGTGTAAACTAGGTTTGTGTATTTTTTTTATCTTCGTCACCAGTATTGCTCTTTTATGTGTAATACAAGTCTACGTATCTGGGGTGCGTAGTATTTGAGATGAGCACCATACTCTGCAGCGGAGAAGGTGGAAAAGAACTTGTGTCACACTGTCATTGTCAGAGATCAGAATTGTGTAGGCCCATTTCCGATGTGTGACCTTGCACTGTAGATGTGGTCTTCCGACGGCTAGACTTCCCTGATTGTGTGTGTAGCTGCGTCAAGGAGATGCTGAGGTTAATGATGTACCAAAGTGGGGCTACAACAAGTTGATGTGCGGCTACGATTTTTACAGCAAGCAAAAGCGCGATGTGCTGCATTTCAACGAGTATACAGCTCAACAATTTTTGCGTCTGATCCGAATGACTGAGCATCTTTTCCCAGAAAACATTCTTATTGTAATCGCGTACTGACGTGTTTCTTTGCTTTACAGAAATGAATGATAATGAAAGATACGACGCATCTGACAGTTCTTCACCCTGTGAAGAGGAAGCTGGAAATTATTATCTTTTCATGATCATTAAATGTAAGAAAGTTTCGTAAAAAACATTATATACCTTTTCTTGACAATACTGCAGTATCGAAATGAAAGCTGATTATTTAAAATACCTTCCATCTCAGTCTGAATTTATTGTTGCTTCTCGAGTCACCTGCGGCTACGACTCCGGTACTCCTACCAGAAAATACTAGCTATAATAAAGGTAGTAGCATGCGTGCTTTCTTGTAGAGGTTTGTGGAATTTACATTATGGTTCCCATCTCCAGTAACCCATCTTGCCATATCTCGAGGCAAGTTTAATTTTTGACATGTAATACACTACTGGCCATTAAAATTGCTACACCAAGAAGAAATGCAGATGATAAACGGGTATTCATTGGACAAATATATTATACTAGAACTGAAATGTGATTACATTTTCACACAATTTGGGTGCATAGATCCTGAGAAATCAGTACCCAGAACAACCAACTCGGGCCGTAATAACGGCCTTGATACGCCTGGGCATTGAGTCAAACAGAGCTTGGATCGCGTGTACAGATACAGCTGCCCATGCAGCTTCAACATGATACCACAGTTCATCAAGAGTAGTGACTGGCGTATTGTGACGAGCCAGTTGCTCGGCCACCATTGACCAGACGTTTTCAATTGGTGAGAGATCTGGAGAATGTGCTGGCCAGGGCAGCAGTCGAACATTTTCAGTATCCAGAAAGGCCCGTACAGGACCTGCAACATGCGGTCGTGCATTATCCTGATGAAATGTAGGGCTTTGCAGGGATCGAGTGAAGGGTAGAGCTATGGGTCGTAACAGATCTGAAATGTAACGCCCACTGTTCAAAGTGCCGTCAGTGCGAACAAGAGGTAACCGAGACGTGTAACCAATGGCACCCCATACCATCACGCCGGGTGATACGCCAATATGGCACACGCTTCCAATGTGCGTTCACCGCGATGTCGCCAAACACGAATGCGAAATTATGATGCTGTAAACAGAACCTGGATTCATCCGAAAAAATGACGTTTTGCCATTCGTGCACCCAGGTTCGTCGTTGAGTACACCATCGCAGGCGCTCCTGTCTGTGAAGCAGCGTCAAGGGTAACCGCAGCCATGGTCTCCAAGCTGATAGTCCATGCTGATGCAAACGTCGTCGAACTGTTCGTGCAGGTGGTTGTTGTCTTGCAAACGTCCCCATCTGTTGATTCAGGGATCGAGACGTGGCTCCACGATCCGTTACAGCCACGCGAATAAAATGCCTCTCATCTCGATAGATAGTGATACGAGGCCGTTGAGATCCAGCACGGCGTTCCGTATTACCCTCCTGAAGCCGCCGTTTCCAAAGTCTGTTAACAGTCATTGGATCTCGACCAAAGCGAGCAGCAATGTCTCGATACGATAAACCGCAATCGCGATACGGTACAATCCGACCTTTATCAAAGTCGGAAACGTGATGGTACACATTTCTCCTCCTTACACGAGGCATCACAACAACGTTTCACCAGGCAACGCCAGTCAACTGCTGTTTGTGTATGAGAAATCGGTTGGAAACTTTCCTTATGTCAGCACGTTGTAGGTGTCGCCACCGGCGCCCAACTTGTGTGAATGCCCTGAAAAGCTAATAAATTGCATATCACAGCATCTTCTTCCTGTCGGTTAAATTTCGCGTCTGTAGCACGTCATCTTCGTGGTGTAGCGATTTTAATGGCCAGTAGTGTAGTAATGCCATGCTGAGTGGCCGCGTGGTTTGAGATGCCATGTTACGGATGTCGCGGCCCCTCCCGCCGGAGGTTCGAGTCCTCCCTCGGGCATGGGTGTGCGTAATGTTCTTAGTATAAGTTAATTTAAGTAGTATGCAAGTCTAGGGACCGCTGACCTCAGCAGTTTGGTCCCGTAGGAATTCACATTTAAACATTCTTTTGATGTAGTAAAACCCTGAACTTTGACCTGGATGACCAGTATTCATCAGGTAGAAAGACGTCGTCACGAGTGCCGCAGCAAAGTGTAATAGGATCGCCCTTGTTCTTTACGTACTAAAGAATCTGCCGGTTACGCTGAGTAACACTTTGCGACTGTTTGCTGTGCTCTGTAGCTTACTGGCAACTGTCGTCGTTGAACGACTTTCGGAGGATACTGGGTGATACGTACAGAATTTCTCTTTGGTGTGATTGCTCTAAATGGGGGAAAATTTAAGTGTACGTAGATGCAGTGTTCGTGATGTGCCGTTTGAGAAAATCACTTTGATTAAACATCTAGGCGCAAAATTACAAAGCAGCGTCTAACAGAGGGAGCATGTTTATTGCTAGGAAAGTGTAGCTCATGTGTAAAGAAGACCTCATGCAGAACTCTTGTCAACCCAGTTTTGAGTGCTCCTCGAATGTGAATGGTTCAAATGGCTCTGAGCACTATGGGACTCAACTGCTGTGGTTATAAGTCCCCTAGAACTTAGAACTACTTAAACCTAACTAACCTAAGGACAGCACACAACACCCAGCCATCACGAGGCAGAGAAAATCCCTGACCCCGCCGGGAATCGAACCCGGGAACCCGGGCGTGGGAAGCGAGAACGCTACCGCACGACCACGAGATGCGGAAACTCCGTGAATGTATCGGATCCCCTCCAGATAGAATTAAGGGAAGGCATCGAAGGTATTGAAAGGCATACTGCTAAATTTTGTTACCGGTAGGGTCGATCAACAGACGAATATCATGCGAGTGGACCATAAGCGCAAATGAAATCCTTGTAGGGGAGAGTTCTTTTCGCTAAACACTACTGAAAAAATTTAGAGAACCAGCATTAGCAATAGACTGGAGAACGAAGCTAGTGCTTTTTTTTGTTATGGTTTTCGGGCGCAAAACAGCTACGGTCATTACCGCCCGGTCTGTGACTTAGGAAAACGTAAAAACACGAAACTGGAAACCAGCAGCAATGGAAACGAAACTCAAAAAATTGGAGAAACTAAAAACAGACGGAAAGCTTGAAAAACCACTATAGAAGGGGGTTGGTTGTCCACAAAAAGAGCTTCAAATGACTGACGTCATCTCACTGGCACTAATAAACTCGAGAACGCGATCGGCCGAGCGCGTGTCATCTGCTAAAATGGAAGATATATCAGGCGACAGCTGTAGACGGGCGCGTAACGGAGTAAAATAGGGGCACCCAATTAAAAGGTGTCTTACCGTCCACAGCTGAGAGCAGTGGGGGCAGAGTGGAAGAGGATCGCCACTTAAAAGATGTCGACGGATAAAAAGACAGTGTCCTATCCGGAGTCTAGTTAAAATTACCTCCTCCCGACGACGCTTTCGGGAGGAAGAGGTCCAAGCACAAGGAAGAGCTTTCACGTCCCGCAATTTATTATTGGGAAGTGTCGACCAATGTGCGTGCCATAAAAGAACACGACGACATAAAACGCTCCGTAGATCGGCGAAGGGAATCGATTGAATAGCTGGCCGAAGAAGAGAGACTGCAGCCTTGGCTGCTACATTGGCCGCCTCATTTCCACAGATACCAACGTGTCCCGGGAGCCAGAGGAACGCTACCAAGACGCCCCCCAAGTGGAGCAAGCGTAGGCAGTCCTGAATCCGGTGGACGAGAGGGTGGACAGGGTAGAGAGCTTGGAGACTGAGGAGAGAGCTGAGAGAATCTGAACAGATAACGTACTGTATCCGCTGATGGCGACGGATGTATTGGACAGCCTGGAGAACAGCGTAAAGCTCCGCAGTATAAACCGAACACGTAAAGCTCCGCAGTATAAACCGAACACTGGTCGGGAAGTCGAAATCGATTTGGGGTGTCGCCAACAATATAGGCACTCCCTACACCAAACGATGTTTTTGAGCCATCAGTGTAAATAAATGTGGCTTCCTTCATTTGTGCACATTGAGCAGAAAATGTCCGACGATAAACAAGTGAAGGGGTACCATCCTTGGGAAACTGACAAAGGTCACGGAGCAAGCAGGTCCGGGACGGAGCCAAGGCGGTGCTGTACCCCAAGTTGTCAAGAAAGTTTTAGGAAAGCGGAAGGAAAGAGAATGGAGCAGTTGACGGAAGCGGACTCCCGGTGGTAGTAGGGAGGAAGGGCGGCCTGCATACCCTAAATCCAAGGAGGCGTCGAAAAAAATGTCATGGGCCGGATTAGCAGGCATGGAAGACTGATGGCTAGCACAACGACTCAGAAGGACAGCTCGCCGATTGGACAGCGGAGGTTCAGCAGTCTCAGCATAAAGGCTGTCCACAGGGCTGGTGTAAAAAGCTCCAGACACTAAACGTAATTCACGGTGGTGGATAGAGTCGAGACGCCGATGAATAGACGGCCGAGCAGAGGAGTTTCCATAGTCCAATTTCGAGCGCCCTAAGGCGCGTTAGAGGCGGAGAAGGACCACTCGGTCCGCTCCCCAGGAGGTACCATTCAGGACACGGAGGGTGTTGAGGGATCGCAGACAGCGAGCCGAAAGATAGGAAACGTGGGAGGACCAGCACAGTTTTCTGTCAGACATAAGACCTAAGAATTTAGCGACGTCCGGAAACGGAAGGTTGACAGGTCCTAGATGTAAGGAAGGTGGAGGAAACTTCGCACGACGCCAAAAATTAACACAAACGGTCTTACTGGGAGAAAAGCGGAAGCATGTTTCGATGCTCCAAGAGTGAAGGCGATCGAGACAGCCTTGAAGACGTCGTTCAAGAAGGCTGGTCCGTTGAGAGCTGTAGTAGGTCGCAAAATCGTCCACAAAGAGGGAGCCCGAGACATCGGGAAGGAGACAATCCATAACAGGATTTATGACAATGGCAAACAGTACAACACAGCACGGAGCCCTGGGGTACCCCGTTTTTTTGGGAGAAAGTACGGGAGAGAGTAGTGTTCACCCGCACTTTAAATGTGCGCTCTGCCATAAATTCGCGAAGAAAAATGGGCAACCGACCACGAAAGCCCCAAGAGAACAGTGTGCGGAGGATGTCTGTCCTCCAACAGGTATCGTATGCACTCCCAGATCAAAAAATATTGCTACTGTTTGGCGTTTCCGGAGAAAATTGTTCATGATATAAGTGGAGAGAGCAACAAGATGGTCAACTGCAGAACGATGCTTTCGGAAACCGCATTGGACAGATATTAAAAGACTGTGGGATTCCAGCCACGAAGCTAAACGGCAATTCACCATACGCTCCAAAACCTTACATACACTACTCGTGAGAGAAATGGGGCGATAGCTAGAGGTGAGATGTTTGTCATTTCCAGGTTTCGGAACAGGAACGACGATAGCTTCCCGCCATCGTCTGGGAAAAGTACTGTCGGTCCAAATTCGATTATAAAGGCGAAAGAGGTAACGCAGACTATGGGTTGATAAACGCAGCAACATTTGGATGTGGATACCACCCGGTCCTGGGGCAGAGGAGCGAGAAGAAGAGAGTGCATGTTGGAGTTCCCGCATGGAGAAAACACTGTTGTAGCTTTCACGATTTTGAGAGGAGAAAGCAAGAGGTTGCCCTTCCGCTGCACGTTTCTTCGGGAGAAACTCTGGCGGGTAATTTGAAGAGTTCGAAATCTCAGCAAAGTGTTGACCCAATGAGTTAGAAATTGTGACGGGGTCCACTAATGTATCATGTGCGGCAGTGAGCCCAGAGACCGGGGAGAAACTAGGCGCGCCAGATAGCCGTTGAATCCGACTCCAAACTTCTGAGGAGGGAGTGAAGGTGTTAAATGAGCTTGTAAAGAAGTCCCAGCTTGCCTTCTTGCTATCGCGGATGACTCGACGGCAACGCGCACGGAACTGCTTACAGCGGATGCAGTTGGCCAAAGTAGGATGGTGTCTGAAAACGCGAAGAGCACGTCGCCGCTCACGTATTGCGTCACGGCATGCCTCGTTCCACCAAGGAACTGGGGGGCGCCGGGGCAATTCGGAGGTGCGAGGTATTGATCGTTCCGCAGCTGTAAGAATAACGTCTGTAATATGAGTGACCTCACCGTCGACGCTAGGAAAGTGACAGTAATCGAATGTCGCTAGACACGAAAAAAGTGTCCAATCGGCTTGGGCAAACTTCCAGCGTCTCGGGCGCATATATGGCAATTGTGGCTGCAATCTAAGGACACATGTAAAGTGGTCACTCGAGTGTGTATCAGCAAGGGCGAACCATTCGAAGCGCCGAGATAGCGGAACAGTACTGACCGAAAGGTCCAAATGAGAGAAATTTGTCGTGGAGGCAGACAAAAATGTAGGGTCCCCAGTGTTGAGGCAAATAAGATCCGCTTGGTGGAAGACGTCTATCAATAGTGAGCCACGCGGACAACGATGTGGAGATCCCCAAAGCGGTTGGTGGGCATTGAAGTCCCCAACCAACAAATAGGGGGGTGGAAGCTGACCAAGAAGATGAAGGAGATCAGCTCATGCCATTGGTGTGGACGATGGAATGTATACAGTACAAAGAGAGAAGGTGTATCCAGAAAGAGAAAGACGGACAGTGACTGCTTGGAAGGAAGTGTTTAAGGGGATTGGATGATAATGGAGAGTATCATGGATAAGAATCATGAGACCTCCATGTGCTGGAGTGCCTTCAACAGAGGGGAGATCAAATCGGACTGACTGAAAATGGGGGAAAACAAAGCGGTCGTGGGGACAAAGCTTTGTTTCTTGAAGACGGAAGATGACCGGCGAGTAGGATCGTAAGAGGATCGTCAATTCATCCCGATTGGCTCGAATGCCGCGGATATTCCAATGGATAATGGACAGAAAATGGAAGAATGTGACCAAGGTTGCCGTCAGCTCAACGACTGCTCAGAGCTTGCGACCGACAGCGTGGAACGGCACTCAGCCGAAGGCAGAAGATCCTCATCCATAGGTTGTTCAGGAGCAGCTCCTGCCACCAGCGATCGGCCGGTTGATCGGCCGACAGCAGTGCGCCTCGGCGACACAGAAGACGGCTGAGGGCGGTTACCGCCAGGTGGTGCTGTATATGAGACACGCCATGGCGGAGAAGGAGAGGAACTGGGTTTCCTATTAGCCTTCTTGGAAACATGATGTTTAGATGAAGGAGGAACCGATGGTTGTGAAGTTGGGGTACGTAAAAAATCTTCACGAGTAGGCTCTTTTTTGGAAGTCCGGGTGTCTGACTTTAGGGCTCGAGATTTAGCAGAACGCGATGAAGGATGAGCCATAGAGTGAGCAGGCGAAAGTCGGCGGTTGAAAGGGCGATCTTTGCGCTGGCCGATCTGACGACCGTGGCACTAAAGGTGAGATCACAAGTCTGCGTGGCCACCTCCTTTGTTGGCCAAGGAGAGGCAAGGACAGTGCTGTATTTTCCTGTCTGAGGCACAGTGGGCTTTCGACTGGCGAATAATTTTCGGGCAGTAAAGGTTGACACCTTTTCCTTCACTCTGATTTCCTGAATGAGCTTTTCGTCTTTAAAAATGGGGCAATCTCTAGAGGAAGCAGCGTGGTCACCCATACAGTTAATGCAACGAGGGGATGGAGGTGGATAAGCACCCTCATGGGCATCCTTGCCACACGTAACACATTTGGCCGGTTGGAACAGGACTGGCTGGTATGACTGAACCACTGACACTGATAGCAAAGCGTAGGGTTTGGGACATAGGGGCGAACGGAAATTATCTTATAGCCCACTTCTATGTTCGATGGGAGTTGAACTCTGTCAAATGTCAAGAAGACAGTACGGGTTGGAACGATGTTAGTGTCATCGCTTTTCATAACTCTGTGAACAGCCGTTACGCCCTGGTCAGATAGGTAGTGTTGAGTTTCCTCGTCAGACAATCCGTCGAGGGAGCGTGAGGTGCGGTGCGCTTTCCCCCGGACAGGGAAGGCGTGTAGCAGTGAAGTACACAGCAATTTTTGTGCCTGGAGGGCACTGACTGTTTCTAACAACAAGGTGCCATTCCGTAATCTGGAACAAGACTTTACAGAACCTGCAATTGCGTCGACACCTTTCTGAATAATGAAAGGTTTGACCGTGGAGAAGTCGTGACCTTCGTCAGACCGAGAAACAACAAGGAACTGTGGCAACGATGTAAGAACCGTCTGTGGCTGAGACTCAGTGAACTTACGCTTGTGAGCAGACATAGTGGAAGATGAGGAAACCATTGCGGAAGTATCCCCCATGATTACCAGCGTCTCCGATAGCGTGCTCCTCTCTTGTGGGAGCCCTCTCTGAGGGCACTCCCGCCTTAGGTGATTGTTCACACCTCAGGTCACACCCCACGAGAAACAGATGGAGGGACCAATCGGCACTTGCGGAAGGTATCAGCTCAGTTAATCACCCCTCCCTGGGCCCGGCCGTTACCAGGGGGTACGTACGTGTCCTACCTGTCTACCCGGGGCCGGGAATTACGCGTTACCCCGTCACCGACTACGCATGGAAATGCGTGGGTCGGCCTTCAGACATGCACAGGGAGGAAAAAAGAGAAAGGAAAAAACAAAGAAAGGGAAAGGGAAGAAGAGAGGTCTCAAACGCCGCAGTGGAGAAAAGGGTAAAGAGAAGAGGTAAGGAAAAGAGAAGGGCAAAGCAAGGATGAAGACTTGCAAGCAGAGAAAACGAAGAATGTGTTACATTCTCGAGCGTCCGTCTCCGGACGTAGGCACAAAACATACTCGCAGATGGGGAAAAGGGAAGGAAAGAGGCGGAGGTGAGGGGGGAGGGGCGAAGATGGGGGATGGGGAAGGATGCGGAAAAGGAAGGTAAGCAGCCCGGAAAGGAAGGAGGGCCACATTAGCTCGGGGTCCCATGCTCGCTACGCACATATCCACAAAAGAGTTGTGGTCCCCCTGGGGGGGGGGGGGGGGAAGCGAGTGCTGTCAAGGGCTCACAGAAGAATATAGAAAATAGTTTTTCTCTAGCTCCATTTGCAAGTGGAAGAGGAGTGGGGATGACTGGTACCGTAGCTGTACAAGGTACCGTCCGCCGTGCACTGTAACATGGGTTGTGGTTCATCTGTGTAGTTGTAGATGTAGATTGAATGTCATACCATACAAGTGCATAATTAACTCCGTCAGGTGAGATTACTCTCCATCAAAAAGTAATTGACTGGAAAAACTTCAGCTAATCACAATTAAAATAATTTTTAGCCCACCAGGAAATTAAAAAGATTAATGTGGAATAGCAGCTATGTATAAAATACCATATAGTATTGTCACGTGTGTGTTGGAATCACAAAAAGAAGTATTAACTCTCAATTTTCCGAACAGAGAAGAAACTGAAACTTCCTGGCAGATTAAATGTGTGAGCCGGATGGGGACTCAAACACAGGATCTTTGCCTTTCACGCACAAATGCTCTACCGACTGAGGTAGGCCAGCATGACATACGACCCGTCCTCACAGCTTCACTTCAGCCACTACCACATCTAGTACCTGAAGCTGTAAGGACAGGGCATGAGCCGTAGCTCAGCGTATTCGGTCAGGAGACTAGCCATTCTCTAAATAAAAAACTGAGTGTTACCCTCATTGAGAGAATTAGGAGGATATCATGACACATCCGCAAAGAACGATAGACGACGTAACAACGAAGAAAGAGATCGAAAGAAAGAGGACAGGGGGGAAAAAAGATCTGTGGAGCATTTTCCCGTGAAAGCAAAAGTTCTGGGCCGAGTCCTGGTCCGGCGCACATTTTAAGTGTGCCAGAAAGTTTTAAGCACACACTCCACAGCAGAGTGAAGGATTCATTGTGGATAAGAGAAACTGTCGCTTGGGGTAAAACTATAAATCGGCCGTAGTGGATCATGCTTCAAGATTTGGAGAGCGCGAAGCAAACTTCCGTGAGAGTAACGAGAGCAGCCTTATATTATATGGGCGAACAAAAATCGGTATGACAAGCAGGCAAAGTCGCCCTAGACATTAAGACAATGAACCCATTGTAGCACCATGTTGAAGGTACCCGTTTGGTGAAACACTGTATCCTGCCGGTGAAGAATTTCGTAACTGCCTGCTGCACATCGATCCTTCGAGGCCTTTTTTAAGCCATCGAAGGCGTGATAGTCGCACGGGGAGTGGTCAGGACTGTAGGACGGGTGCCCGACTGTTTCTCAGTTGAGCTGGCATGACTTCGGTGTCACACCATTTGCGATAAGAGGGCGTGCGTTATCATGAAGCAGCACGGAACACGAAGCATCGTTTCACAACGGAGGTTTGCGACAGATATGTTGCCCCAAACACATTCTTCATTCTCCGATGTTCGTCTACCAATGTTTGTCCTTCAGCAGCCACGCAAAAGAAAAGCAGCGCGCTGGCCGAGTATTGCAGCATCTGGTGATAACGTCACCGCATTTATGGCACGCCATCGGAAAGACACGAACGCCACACCTAACGCCTGCCTACATTGTTTAAATAGCCGCGTCAGTGTCGAGCTGCTTTGTATATATGTCGCAGCAGCGCACTCAAACGTAAACTTTTTGATCGACTTTTACAGTATATTAGGTGCACTTGATGATATGAAAGACAAAGAAGGAGTATAATAAAATGCAACATGGAACCGTATTTGTACAAATTGAGTAATTCTAATGATGGATTAATTTTAACCGTGACTAATGTCCCTTGATCTTTCGATGCAGTTAACAGTTTTATCTCTAACGGCCTCTCCCATAGATTTGGACGAAAGGTTATTAAGTAGCTTTATACAAGTACCCGTGTCTATCAGCTTAACAGGAATTACCGCAAAGTGTGTTTGCACGCTTTTAAGTTATAGATGGATGTGTCCTACGTTTATACGTTTGCTTCTATCCATCGTTCTTAGAATTGGTATTCTAATCAAGGCCAGGCCGTGGGTAGGGATTGCAGAAAATGGCCACTCACAGAAACTTAATAGAGAATGAGCAGTGTCCGTCACTTCTGCTTTCAAGCAATAATACGTTTCTGTTGTTGTTTGTTGCTGAATAACTAGTGCAGCCTCCATCCTTCTAAATCTGCTTACTGTACTCAACTCTTGGTCTCGCTCTAGGATTTTTACATCCTCCCGCCCCCCCCCCCCCCCAACCACATTAAACTCAGAAGGTTTCCTATCAACCGGTCCCTCCTTTTAGTGAAGTTGTGCCACAAATTTCTTGTACCCCAACTCTGTTCCGTACTTCCTCATACCACATTTTAAAATCTTCTATTCTCTTTTTGTCTAAATTGTTTATCGCCCATGTTTCTCTTCCATTAAAGGCTATGCTCCATACAAATACTTTCAGAAAAGATGTCCTAACACTTAAATCTACGAGGGTCACTCCAAAAGAAATGCATACTATTTTTTAAAAATTCATCTTTTATTCTACATGTTTGAAAGTTTTACAGTGTGTAGATACATCCTTTAGGAACAATATTTTCATTACTCCACATAATTTCCATCCCTCTCAACTGCCTTACACCGTCTTGGAACCAGCGCCTATACACCCGCACGGTAAAATTCTGGACCAACCTGTTGGAACCACTGTTTGGCAGCGTGAACAAGAGAGTCATCATCTTCAATCCTTCTTCCACGAAGAGAGTCTTTCAGTTTCCCAAAGAGATCATAGTCACATGGAGCCAGGTCAGGACTGTAAGGCGGGTGTTTCAGTGTTGTCCATCCGTGTTTTGTGATCACTTCCGCCGGCCGGGGTGGCCGAGCGGTTCTAGGCGCTTCAGTCTGGAACCGCGCGACCGCTACGGTCGCAGGTTCGAATCCTGCCTCGGGCATGGATGTGTGTGATGTCCCTTGGTTAGTTAGCCTTAAGTAGTTCTAGGTTCTAGGGGACTGATAACCTCAGATGTTAAGTCCCATAGTGCTCAGAGCCGTTTGAACCATTTTTTGATCGCTTCCTTGGTTTTTTGACTGACATGTGGCCGTGCATTGTCGTGCAACAACAAAACATCTTGCTTTTCACGATGTGTTCGAATAGTCGAGCTTGAAGTTTCTTCAGTGTCGTCACATATGCATCAGAATTTATGGTGGTTCCACATGGCATGATGTCCCCAAGCAAGAGTCCTTCGGATCGAAAAACACCGTAGCCATAACTTTTCCAACAGAAGGTGTGGTGTTGAATTTTTTTTCTTGGGTGAAATTGCATGATCGACAGAAGCATCTCCATATACATTTTTCTACATCTTGTGGATGTTTCCCACTGTCTCGTTTTCACAGCACAGGAATTTTATGACAGCACGTTGCTTCTGACGAACGTCAAGTGTAGCAGCCATGTTGAAGACATGCTGTGACGGCGCCACTCACGGGAACAGGTTGAACTAAGTTTGCAAACAAGCGGGAAGGATTTATCTACACACTGCAGAGCTTTCACACATGCAGAATGAAAACTGTATTTTTACAAAAATAGTGTGCATTTCTTTTGGAGTGGCCCTCGTATATTCGATGTCAACAAATTTCTCTTCTTCTTCTTTTCTTGCCATTGCCAGTCTACACCAGTTATTTTACTGCTCAAATAATAAAACTCATCTACTTTTTTGCCTCATTTCCTCATCTATTTCACTCAGCATCATCTGATTTAATTCGACTACATTCCAGTATACTTGCTTTGCTTTTGCTAATGTTCATCTTATCTCCTCCTTTCAAGACTCTGTCTATACCATTCAAGTGCTATTCCAAATCCTTTGTTGTCTCTGACACAATTACTACGTCAACAGCAAAACTAAGATTTTTTACATCGATGCACCAAAGGAAATGGTATAGGCATGCGTATTCAAATATAGAGACATGTAAACAAGCAGAATACGGCGTCGCGGTCGGCGACCCCTATATAAAAATGTCTGGTGCAGTTTCTAGATCAGCAGGTTATCAAGATTTAAGTGAGTCTGAACGTTGTATTATAGTCGTCGCATGGGCGATGGGACACAGCATCTCTCAGTTAGCGATGAGAGGGGCGTTTCCCGTATGACCATTTCACCAGTGTATCGTGAATATCAGGAATCCAGTAAAATATCAAATCCCCGACATCGCTGCAGCTGGAAAAGAATCCTGCTAGAACGGGATCAACGACGACTGAAGAGAATCGTTCAACATGACAGAAGTACAATGCTTCCACAAATTGCTGCAGATTTCAGTGCTGGGCCATCAACGAGTGTCAGCTTGGGAACCATCCAATGAAACGTCATCGATATCGGTTTTCGGAGCCGAAGGTGCATTTGTGTATCCTTGATGACTACACGACGCAAAGCTTTACGCCTCGCCTGGGACCGTGAACACCGACATTGGGCTGTTGATTGGAAACATATTGCCTGGTCGGAAGAGTCTCGTCTCAAATTGTAGCGAGCGGATAGACGTGTACTGGTATGGAGACAACATCACGAATCTATGGACCCTATATGTCTGCAGGGGTTGTTCAAGCTGGTGGAGGCTCTGTAATGGTGTGGGGTGTGTGCAGTTGGAGTGATATGGGCCTCCTGACACGTCTAGATACGACTCTGACAGGTGACAGTACGTAAGCATCCTGTCTGATCACCTGCATCCATTCATGCCCATTGTGCATTGCGACGTAGTTGGGCAATTCCAGCAGGACAATGGGACACCCCACATGTCCAGAGTTGCTACAGAGTGGCTTCAGAACACTCTTATGAGTTTAAACACTCCCTCTATCAACCAAACTCCCCAGACATGAATATTGTTGAACATATCTGGGAAGCCTTGCAACGCGCTCTTAGGGATTTATAGACAGCCCTATGGGATTCATAGTAATTTCCTCCCGCATTACTTCAGACATAGTCGAGTACCTGCCACGTCGTGTTGCAGCACTCCTGCGTGCTCGGGGGGGGGGGGGGGGGGTCCTACACGATATTAGGCAGGTGTACCAGTTTTCTTAGCTCTTCGGTGTATATCTTCTACTTGAACGTTAATAGCTACACTAAATTTTTCTTTGTTTTTCTATCATTCTTGCTCAATATCCAGAATAATACGAAGAACCTGTGAAAGCAGTTACTAAGAATGAATGTTTCTTTATCCTGTATCTTTGGGTGTAATACAATACTTATTGGTTTTATGGTTTGACTTGTTTCTTTTCTACGACCATATCAAAACGAAAAATGTTGTTAACATCAGGCAGTTTCCGTGGAAAGAGGAAAAAATCTTTTCTGTCACTAAATGTGATAATAATGGAAGTAACCTGACGATGGAGAGAGTGCCCCGAAATGTTTGTTGAAGAATGGAAACGGTTATGTTTTATTTGTTCAGCTGCCAGTACGAAAACGATTGCCGAGCGCTTTCCTGTTGACAGTTGCATTAGAGAACGTGTGGGTGGATGCTGGCGCGCACGGGGCAGCATCGCCGGAAGAAGAGCACGTCGGCGCTGACACGGGGCTGGCTGGGGGTGGTAGCACCTGTTGCTGACCGCTGCTAATTGTCCCCTCAGCCGAGCCGTCAGCTGCACGCGACACGACACGTCTGCCCGGGGGCGGACAGCAGGGAGCGCTAAGCGGCGCCAGGGGGTATGGGTGCTTACGACGACACACCCTGAGGAATGCTGTCCTGAGTAGCTACGCCGGGACAGAGAACGGATGATGATCACATTGCTGCTGACAAGATTGACTGCTGGGGGCACAAAGTTTTGTCTAAATGCGAATGTGACTTATGAATATCAGTTCGAACTACAAGTTGCTATAACCAGTCACAATTCGTTTCTGTTCCCATTACGCGTTTTGGAGACTTAAACTTCCACAATCAGGTAGATTTATCATAATTAATAAGACATGTATACAGGGTTATTACAAATGATTGAAGCAATTTCAAAGCTCTACAATAACTTTATTATTTGAGATATTTTCAAAATGCTTTGCACACACATACAAGAAATCAAAAAGTTTTTTTAGGCATTCACAAATGTTCGATACGTGCCCCTTTAGTAATTCGGCAGACATCAAGCCGATAATCAAGTTCCTCCCACACTCGGCGCAGCATGTCCCCATCAATGAGTTCGAAAGCATCGTTGATGCGAGCTCGCAGTTCTGGCACGTTTCTTGGTAGAGGAGGTTTGAACACTGAATCTTTCACATAACCCCACAGAAAGAAATCGCATGGGGTTAAGTCGGGAGAGCGTGAAGGCCATGACATGAATTGCTGATCATGATCTCCACCACGACCGATCCATCGGTTTTCCAATCTCCTGTTTAAGTAATGCCGAACATCATGATGGAAGTGCGGTGGAGCACCATCCTGTTGAAAGATGAAGTCGGCGCTGTCGGTCTCCAGTTGTGGCATGAGCCAATTTTCCGCGGGCTGCGCGTGAAACTTGCCCGCACGCGTTCAACCGTTTCTTCGCTCACTTCAGGCCGACCCGTTGATTTCCCCTTACAGAGGCATCCAGAAGCTTTAAACTGCGCATATCATCGCCGAATGGAGTTAGCAGTTGGTGGATCTTTGTTGAACTTCGTCCTGAAGTGTCGTTGCACTGTTATGACTGACTGATGTGAGTGCATTTCAAGCACGACATACGCTTTCTCGGCTCCTGTCGCCATTTTGTCTCACTGCGCTCTCGAGCACTCTGACGGCAGAAACCTGAAGTGTGGCTTCAGCCGAACAAAACTTTATGAGTTTTTCTACGTATCTGTAGTGTGTCGTGACCATATGTCAATGAATGGAGCTACAGTGAATTTATGAAATCGCTTCAATCATTTGTAATAGCCCTGTACTTAGAAGCATCTGTGAGCGCTTTAATTCCCCTAATGGTGTATGGAGTTGTCACCGGCTCAGTTCCCTTTCATGTTTATATCTCACACATCACCACATATACTTTGTGTACTTCGGCTTTGTAGAACGTTAATTTAAATACCGGTTCCTTGATATATGGGGTGTATCAAAAAAGAATCATCCGTTTTCACACGTCTATATTTCTGTAACTAATAAACATCTATAATGAATTTTGTTTTTTGATGAATGGGAAACTCAAAAATATTTTTCATACCTTTTTATGGGTGCTTAATATGCCCCCTCGAGATGCACAGCATATGTCAGTGCGGGAATTATTTTGTTGCCTCACTCCACAGCTGCTGTTATGCGATGTCTCAGTTCATTCATTGTTGTGTGTAACGGAAGGCATATAAACAGAGTCTTTTGTAAGCCCCCCACAAGAGACAATCACTTACAGTCAGGTCTGATGACTTCGGAGGCCAGAAATGTAAGTCTGAATCAATTGGTCCAGTGCAACCGATCCATCGTTCAGTAAGTCGTTGATTTAAAACTTACCGCACTTCCAGATGCCAGTGTGGCGGTGCCCCATCCTGTTGGTAAATGAAGTCGTTCGAATCAGTCTCCAACTGTAGGAAAAGAAAGTCCTCAAGCACAGCGAGATGTATGCGTCCTGTAACAGTGTTCTTGACAAAGAAAAATGGGCCATACACCTGTTCCAGTGAAACTGCACAAAACATTAAACTTTGGCGAGTCCCTGTAGGTTGAAGATCTTCTTTAGATTGTTCCGTATCCTCACATCATGACGGTTCACCTTTTTATTGAAGTGGAATGTTGCTTGTCACTAAACACTAAGCGTGGAAGAAAACTGTCATACTCCATCTTACCAAGAGCAAAGTTACAGAACTCCACATGTCGTTGTTTGTCACCTTCAAAAAGAGCTTGAAGTAGCTGAATTTTGCATGGTCTCACGTGTAAATGTCAACACAATACACGCCAGACGGACATCGGGCGCATGTTGAGTTGTCGACCTGCACAGCGAACGGATTTCTGCGGATACGTTGTGAAACTATGGCGGATGCGTCGACGTTTGTGTCAGACACTCGGGGACGGCCCGGCGGTGTCCCTGTACACAAACAACCTGTTTCTCGGAACTGTTCGTGCCATCGTCTAATGCCCTGTGCTGTAGGAGGATCCACACCATACCTAGTACGAAAGTCACGCTGAACAGTTATTACTGACCCGCACTGCGCAAAACGTAGAACACAAAACGCTTTCTATTGCCCCGACACCATTTTTGACAAACCTGAAGTGGGCGCACACTGCTTCTACTTAGCGGGAACCACGTGAAACTCGAGGGTTTTCTCTTTCCAATAGTACGTTGTTTACGCATATGTCTCAAATAACATAATAGTTATGATTTTCTAAAATTGGATGATTTCTTTTGATACGCTCTGTGTTGTGTGTATATACGCTCCTTAACGAAATATGAGAAGCTCCTAGAAAACACGGTCAGATATCAGTGTAACTTCACACACTAACTTTTTACACGTACATACCGCCATTGGAGATGAAATGATTATAGAGCAGTAATTCCCTGTAATAGTCAGAACAGGCACTGCACAGAATCACTGCTAAGTGATCTCTGCGAAGGACATTGTCATGCTGCGTGACCACGTGACACAGCGTTATCAGCTAGTGACAGAGTTTGAAAGAGGGCCTCATTATGGGTCTCCTTTAGGCTGGCTGGTGGAAGGTAGAATCGCGAAATATTGATTTGTGAGGCATTCGAACGTGAGAGTGGCCTGATGTCGGACTTCATGTGTACATGAGGGCAGGCTTACGCATCGTCAAGTTTCTGTTGGATAACGTGTGATCAGCACAAGGTATCATCATCTCATTATGCACCAGGCACACCGTAATACCTACTATCAGCACCCACCATCTGAGAACAAGTAATCGACTCCCTGCAAAAATCTGAGTTATTCCCCACCACTTGTCAGAGACTAACACCAGCCTGCCTGGGGAAATACTGACCCATGTGTAGGCTGCCGTTGACACTGCAGCACGAGCTGTTGTGCTTGGAGTGGTGTGATGACCTGGAACCATGGACTGTTGATAAATGGCTTCGTATTATGTTCATTGATGATTCATGTGCCAGCTGTACCCTGGATGACTATCGTCAGTGAGTACAGTGGCGACCTTAGGTATGTCTCTGAAAAGTGATTTATTTTCGAAGAATATTCTTAAGAATTTATTTTATTCACTAGCGATTCATCAAGAACATTAACACCTTTAATCACACTATGTAAGCATGGAAGTAGTTGCTAAGGAGTAACTGATTAAATCATAACCAAATTCCTTTTAACAAATGGGAATTTTATTCACTTTAATAGTGCCTAAAAGTATTTTTTTAAAGAAAGAGATTTAAATTTATAATCAGAAAGCACCCTCTAAATATCAAAGTTACAATTTATTCAGAGGCAGAAAGAAACAAGTTTTGACCGTATAAGCTTTCGGGCAGAGAACTTTGCCGCTCCCTTTTGACGCGGAAGTAGTTACGACCGCTCACAACAGCCTCTGAAAGACTACACTGGTGCACATCAGCAACACACCAGATAACTTTAAACTATGAGTTTTAAC
Source organism: Schistocerca cancellata (assembly GCF_023864275.1). NCBI lineage: Eukaryota > Metazoa > Arthropoda > Insecta > Orthoptera > Acrididae > Schistocerca > Schistocerca cancellata. The sequence goes on from NC_064627.1 coordinate 213,822,820, forward strand.
AATTTACACAAGCACACAAACTATGCACTGCCCGTAGGAGGGATGGAGGTACAAAACACTAACAATTAAAATATTAACTTTGCCACCGAAGGTGCAACTTGATTTTAACTTCTAAGAAAAGTCTTACGGTGAAAGGGTGGCGACTTTATATACTAAAATGATCATTTAAATAAAAGCCCATGAAATGCAATATTATATAAAATTCTACAAGGTTGACCAAACAGTAGTTAAGATGCTCTACACTACACAGATACAGCCTCTCAAGATCATAGGCAATAATATCAAAGTTTCCAAAGATCAAAACATATTTCAGGTATTAGGCCGTTACACTCCAAGCAATAAACTCGTTAACACACCAAATCCGACAAACATGACAGAGGCAGCTACTAACGTACGGTAGATTTATAGGGAGATTACCGAACAACCCGAACCGCATGTTGCTCTAACCTGCCCCTACTCCACAAGGGGAAAACGGACCACCAAATTTATAAACAACCACCTTCCCGCGGGTGGGCAAACGGAGAAGAATTGTGGGACGACTCCAAAGCAAAACGGCTGGTGACCTCACCAAGAAAACAAGAAGAATTTAACGAGAGTAAATCAAACAACGTATCACCAACTTCTAATAAACTGCGATTTCTCGAGAAGACCTGGCGCAGCACCCCTAAATCGCTCTCCCGAACCGTCCGCTGCCAGCCGCTTCAACGGACGCAGGAAGGCGCGCCGATCTCTCGTCTCACGACGTCGCAGCTCGCACCGGTCAGACTGATGTCGTGGGTTGACTCCTGTTGCTCTCGTGTCGACCGCGAAGTCACTACCCATCGCTATACGTCGCGGCCCACTGGACTTACGTGGCGACCTCACATGCGCCGACGCTCGAGACGGGCAAGTCATCTTGTGTCTCAGTGCGCGACCGACCAACACATCGATCCAATCGCCAATGACCATTGCCTGAACAAACTCGAGCAGACTCGCGGCCTAACGCGCAGACTCAGACGCAGGAACTAAACCCCGACCAGGCGCCCACTCGCTGAGTTCTCTTACTGGCGGAGTGGAAAGTCTCTCATTTTGCCAGAATTAAAGGTTGATCCGAACGACAGACATACTAGCACTCCGAACGACAGACAGATACTAACTGCGTAACAAATGCGGGCGAGAGACAGACTAGCAAGCTGGGGAGAGAGACTGACCCAGATTCACCGACTGGCAAGCTCATAGCGCCCCTTAAATGCACGAGAACAGGCAACCTTTCCCCTTTCCCACCAGAGGGAGACACCAAAACTGCGATTGCCACAGCGGCGCCACCGCCAGAAACGGAGGGCGACTGCTTCACACTACGCGCTGCGGCGCGCTCTTCAAAACAGCAATTTTTACCACGGCTCAGTCCCATTCTTCCAATGTTTTGGAGAGGCACAGCGGTGTTAGTCTGGATGTCAGGACGTGATGAGCCATGGGGTGTGACCTCATGTCACAGGTAGTAGTGACAGGAAATTGCGATGGCGCAGTGGTATGCGACGGACCTTCTGCGTCCTCATATGTTACCTGTCATGCAGCATAATAGTGGTGCCAGTTTCAATGGGACAACACTCACCCATACATGTCACACGTCACTATGAACCCTCTGCGAGTCCCAAAGGACATGTGTGGGACCACAACTTGTCCCAGTGCAAGTAACAGGATACCAAGAACCAGTTACAACAGTTTTGGGCCAGTTTGCCTCAGGAGAGGACAGGGCTGCTTTACGTCACACTTCCAAACTGAACAAGCACATGCATCCAAGCCAGAGTGAGTGTAACGTTACAAAAAAATGGTTCAAATGGCTCTCAGCACTATGGCACTTAACATCTGAGGTTATCAGTCCCCTAGAACTTAGAACGACTTAAACCTAACTAACCTAAGGACATCACACATATCCATGCCTGAAGCAGGATTCGAACCTACGACCGTAGCGGTCGCGCGGTTCCAGACTGAAGCGCCTAGAACCGCTCGGCCACACCGGCCGGCGTAACGTTACAACGATAATAGGTTTCATACTTTGAAGTTATTTGCAAATTTGACATGATTTCGCAATAATTGAAATAACATCGAAAAAGCTCTTAACCTTCGAAGTTCGTTTCTTCTTTCCCTTCAGGATGTTTCAAATTTTTTGTCAGGCACTGTAGTTTGGCAGCGCTTTGAATAACTGTGAACCAACAAAGCAGAAAACATAGATGACAATCAGGCAGCAGCCGTCCGCCGACAAACTGCAGCAAAAGTGAAGTAACCAATTTTGTGACATTTTACTAGTTCTTAACGAGGAGACATATACACTCCTGGAAATTGAAATAAGAACACCGTGAATTCATTGTCCCAGGAAGGGGAAACTTTATTGACACATTCCTGGGGTCAGATACATCACATGATCACACTGACAGAACCACAGGCACATAGACACAGGCAACAGAGCATGCACAATGTCGGCACTAGTACAGTGTATATCCACCTTTCGCAGCAATGCAGGCTGCTATTCTCCCATGGAGACGATCGTAGAGATGCTGGATGTAGTCCTGTGGAACGGCTTGCCATGCCATTTCCACCTGGCGCCTCAGTTGGACCAGCGTTCGTGCTGGACGTGCAGACCGCGTGAGACGACGCTTCATCCAGTCCCAAACATGCTCAATGGGGGACAGATCCGGAGATCTTGCTGGCCAGGGTAGTTGACTTGCATCTTCTAGAGCACGTTGGGTGGCACGGGATACATGCGGACGTGCATTGTCCTGTTGGAACAGCAAGTTCCCTTGCCGGTATAGGAATGGTAGAACGATGGGTTCGATGACGGTTTGGATGTACCGTGCACTATTCAGTGTCCCCTTGACGATCACCAGTGGTGTACGGCCAGTGTAGGAGATCGCTCCCCACACCATGATGCCGGGTGTTGGCCCTGTGTGCCTCGGTCGTATGCAGTCCTGATTGTGGCGCTCACCTGCACGGCGCCAAACACGCATACGACCATCATTGGCACCAAGGCAGAAGCGACTCTCATCGCTGAAGACGACACGTCTCCATTCGTCCCTCCATTCACGCCTGTCGCGACGCCACTGGAGGCGGGCTGCACGATGTTGGGGCGTGAGCGGAAGAAGGCCTAACGGTGTGCGGGACCGTAGCCCAGCTTCATGGAGACGGTTGCGAATGGGCCTCGCCGATACCCCAGGAGCAACAGTGTCCCTAATTTGCTGGGAAGTGGCGGTGCGGTCCCCTATGGCACTGCGTAGGATCCTACGGTCTTGGCGTGTATCCGTGTGTCGCTGCGGTCCGGTCCCAGGTCGACGGGCACGTGCACCTTCCGCCGACCACTGGCGCCAACATCGATGTACTGTGGAGACCTCACGCCCCACGTGTTGAGCAATTCGGCGGTACGTCCACCCGGCCTCCCGCATGCCCACTATACGCCCTCGCTCAAAGTCCGTCAACTGCACATACGGTTCACGTCCACGCTGTCGCGGCATGCTACCAGTGTTAAAGACTGCGATGGAGCTCCGTATGCCACGGAAAACTGGCTGACACTGACGGTGGCGGTGCACAAATGCTGCGCAGCTAGCGCCATTCGACGGCCAACACCGCGGTTCCTGGTGTGTCCGCTGTGCCGTGCGTTTGATCATTGCTTGTACAGCCCTCTCGCAGTGTCCGGAGCAAGTATGGTGGGTCTGACACACCGGTGTCAATGTGTTCTTTTTTCCATTTCCAGGAGTGTAGTTTCATCTGTGTGTTTTGACAGTTAGTTACAGGGTTTCTGCGTGTTAATTTAACATTTGCTAGACACTGTTTCAGCGTTTTCATTCGTGTCGGAAAGTAAACCGATTTTGTGCCATTTTACGAGTTCGTAACGAGGATCGAATTATTGAGTTTCGCCTATGTGTTTTGGTAGTTTAGATTTTATGTCCCTGCGTGTTGATCTAACTTATTAGGCACAGTTTTGTATTTTCGCCAATGTGTACAGCAGAGTTCCGCAACGCTTGTCGGTAGTCCTCTGTTTGTCTGTGTAGTGTAGATTTCCACGGCCTCTAGTACGGTTAGGGACTGTGATTGCTGTGTGCGCTGCAAGTCGAGTTGGTGACACTTCGATCTCAGCTCCACGCTATATTGGTTTCGATTACACAGCTTGAGGCTGTGATCGGTCGGCTTCTCTGTTGTGGGCTGCGAGTGTGGACTTGACCTCTCATCCGTGCTGGAGTGGGAAGTCGCCTCGAGGCGTGGAGGTTGGTGAAAGATGGGGATGAACATAAGGCTTCCTTGGTTAGTCTGACAAACAGGTTCCAGGCGCTGCCTGTGGCTGACGCTGTCCTTCTGCCAGAAGCAGTCACCTGATCTGTTTAAAAGGAAACTTCTCAGACTGCAAGATGCAGGCAGCCGCAGAGGGTGGATTTACTGATAGTTGGGAATCCAATCGTTAGGCACATTTTGACTGGAGGGGAAGAGAGCCAATATACACTGCGTGTGCGTAAGGGATGGTGTCATTCCAGACGTGGAACAGGTCCTTACAGAACCCATGAGGAGCACAGGTTGCAGGCAACTGCTGGTGGTGGCTCACATCGGTACCAGTGACGTGTGTCGCTTTGGATCGGAAGAGACTCTCTCTGGTCTGAGTGGCTATCATAAGCGGTAAAGGCTGCCAGTCTTACTTTCGAGATGGATGCTGAGCTCATCATTCGCAGCATAGCCGACAGGACTGACTGCAGACCTCTGTTACAGAGCTGAGTGGAAGATCTGAATTAGAGGCTCACACGGTTCTGCGACCATGTAGGCTGCAGATTCCTCGACTTGTGCCATAGCATGTTACCGTTTCGGGTCCGGTAAATAGGTCAGACGTTCCTTACACGCAGGAGGTAGCTACACTGGTAGTGGGGCGTGGCGTGGACTGGGCGGTTTTATTTATTTATTTTTTTAGGTTAGAGGGTGTCGGGAAAGGCTTCAAAGGGTGAAGATTCAACAGAGGAAGAATAACGATCTATAAGCCATTGGCAAAAGAGTTGTAAATTGTTATAGCTGTTAGGGAAAGTACCAGAGCTCCAAGCGCTAATAGAAAGCACTGATGCTCGAATCGTTATAGGCACTGTAGCTGGCTAAACCGAGAGAGAAATTCAGCCAAAATTTTTGCGATCGACGTAACTGTGAAAGAGAAAAGGATAATGTAAATGCAGTTGGTGATGGCATGCTTGTAGCTGTTAGAAGTAGTTTATCCTGTAGGGAAATTGAGGTAGATAGTACCTGTGAGGAAGTAGGGTGGTGGTTATATTTGGATACTTTAACCGGCCTCCCACGCATTCCTGTAATTGGCTCGCCTAGACGGGTAGTGGGTTCACTTCGGCAGTCCAAAAGAACAGATACCACGCATTCATATAACTAATTAGCCTAAATGGGCAATGGATGCACCTTCTTCAGTGCAGATGCACAAGTATATCCAGCCTCCTGCAGGAATCTCAGAATAGCGAGGATGGAGGAAATGGCGCTCGGTGGAAATATAGGTCGACCATCAAGCGTGCCGAGTTAGTCTGCACACTTGTGATAATACTGTGTCTGAGATGGCGCAGTGGTTAGCACATCTGCAGAGTAAGCAGAAGGTAACAGTTTCGAATCCCGAGACTGGTACACTGGTCCCTGCTGATTCTGACAAGGGAACATCCCCATCGCACCCCCCTCAGATTTAGTTATAAGTTGGCACAATGGATAGGCCTTGAAAAACTGAACACAGATCAATCGAGAAAACAGAAAGAAGTTGTGTGGAACTATGAAAAAATAAGCAAAATATACAAACTGGGTCGTCCATGCGTAAGATAGGCAATATTAAGGGCAATATGAGGCGAGGAGCGCCGTGGTCCCGTGGTTAGCGTGAACAACTGCGGAACGAGAGGTCCTTGGTTCAAATCTGCCCTTCAATGAAAATTTTGCTTTCTTTATTTTCGCAAAGTTATGATCTGTCCGTTCGTTCATTGACGTCTCTGTTCACTGTAAGAAGTTTAGTGTCTGTGTTTTGCGACCGCACCGCAAAACCGTGTGATTAGTTGACGAAAGGACGTGCCTCCCAATGGGAACCGAAAACATTTGATCGCAAGGTCATAGGTCAACCGATTCCTCCACAGGAAAACACGTCTGATATTTTGTATACGACACTGGTGACAGCATGTGCGTCACATGACAGGAATATGTTGTCGACCCACCTAACTAGTACACTTGGCGAATGGGTGAAAAGTTTCTTCTACCTTGCCCGATTTAGGTTTTCTTGTGGATGTAATAATCACTCCAAAAAAAGTGATGAAAACATAAGAGTTTTTCACATAAACTGAAAATAAAAAGTTAAAATTTTCGGTCGAGGGAAGATTTGAACCAAGGACCTCTCGTTCCGCAGCTGTTTACGCTAACCACATTTTTTTTTTTAGTTAAAATATTTTATTAGTCATAACATTCCACAGTAGTACATAATTTTCAACTGACATTTAAAAGTAATAAAGCAAATAAAAATTAATTACAAGTTCCTTGGCATTTTAGAAAAAAATCCAAGTCGAAACCAGATAGTGATGTTCGTCACTTGATCGTATTTGTTTTCCAAAGATCAAATTGTCTCTCGTTTCTTCATGTTCTGAAATCGCATCATCGAAAATGGAGTTCACATGACTGTTCTTCTGAGGAAGTTGGCGTATGTATCATAATAATTATTCATGCGTAGTAGCTTGTGATGCTGGTCGGAAATGTACGTCCAAAAATCTCCTTCGCTCCTTTCTTTACTGGACAGCAGGTAAAATACCGCGTGTCCTTTCAACCAGTTGACGGCGTTTTTCTTCCAGGTGAGGTATAACTCCTCTTCCGGGTATAAAAGGCACGCTGGCGTTATCAAATACGGCGGTTTTCTCTGCATAGTTGCTAATTTTTTTCTAATTAACAACCATATGTTATTCGCATTTCCACATACAAATTGATGTTCATCTGTATCAATCAGGTTGCAAGTGGTACACAACGGGGAATCAGCCAGGTGAATGGAATGTAGTCTGGAGTTCGTTGGAAATTTCCTATTCACAAAGTAGTACCACAATGACCGCACTTTTGTTGGTAAATACGGGTGGTGTATGTTCCTCCAGATATCTTGCCAAGAGTGACCGACGTATTTTTGTTCTATGATGTTCTTGGTCTGAAAGTTCATTAATTTTTGGTATATTTTCTTGACTTTGATGACATCTTTCTCGGGTGTTCCCAGTCCAATGTAGCTATATTCTACGAAGAAATGTTTTAGGTGGTAAAGTTCATTTGGGATGTGGTGAACATCTATTGGGGCGTCCTGGCTGGCCGGCGCTATTTCATTTAACAAGAATGCGGTGACACTGTCGACTGACCGCTTCCACAGTTTATATGTTTTACAGACGTACAATGCTTGTGCTTTATTGTACACGTCTGTGAGATTCAATCCTCCGTTCTCAATCGATAGAGTCAATGTTTGGTACTTGACTTTGAAGATGTGGCCGCGGCTGACGAAGTGACCAAAAGCAGCCAAAATCCTGTTCGCCACTTCCATCGGCATTGGCAGGGCTTGCGCCACGTAATTTAATTTAGAGGACAAATAGATGTTGACGAGAGCCACTCTTTGTATCTCATCAAGAGTACGGAGATTATGCTGACGTATACAAGCACGGATGGTGTTGAGGATTCTTCTGTAATTAACTGCGATGGTCTGCCGAATATTCCTTGTATACTCCACCCCGAGACATGTCATGGTGACAATTTCCTTTATTGGCCCATGAATGGGAGCTCCTAATCCGCTTCCAATATTCATTATTCCAGACTTATTTGTATTCAGTTTCGCACCAGATACTTGTTCATATTTGTTTATTATGTCGAGTGCTTTCTCTATCTCGTCGTTGTCTTTGACAATAAATGCAACGTCGTCGGCATATGCCCTGCAGACAATCCTACGGCCGCGTGTAGTGAATCCTTGTAAGTTGTGGCTCAGACGAGAAAGCAATGGCTCGATTGCTATTGCAAAGAGTGACATAGACATCGGGCACCCTTGTCGCACCGAACTTTTCATTACAATGGGCCTACTGGACTGACCGTTTACCATAACTGTCGATGTTGACTTCTGAAGAAGATTTGTAATAATGTTGATAAAACCTTGCGGAAAGTTCATGGCACGCATGGTGTGAAAAAGGTAAGCATGATCTACTCTATCGAACGCTTTCTCGAAGTCCAATGATACGATGACGCATTTTATTTTACAGGCTGCGGCAATGGAAATAATATCTCTGTAGTCGCACAGTGTTTGGTGAATTGATCTGTCTTTTCCTACGCTCGATTGATATGATCCAGTGACTGTGTTCAATACTGATTTTAATCTTTCGTTTATGATGCGGGCAAATATTTTATAGTCCGAATTTAGGAGAGTGATAGGCCTAAAATTTGTTACAGATTTTCCTGCAGGATGTTTCGGGATTAGAACAATGGTTCATTCTAGGAAGTCGCGTGGGACGCCATTGGCGGGATTCATTAATTCATTACAGATACACGCTAATTTGGGAATCAACTGCCTTCTGAACATTTGATAGAACTCCGCCGGGATTCCGTCAGGCCCAGGAGACTTATTTTTCGGGCTTCGTGTTATAGCGTCTGCGACTTCTTCTTCTGTAATTTCAGTTAACAAGTTGTTTCCTTCTACCGGGTCGATCCCGCGTGTGAATCCCGTCATGATGTCATTGTCCACCGGGATATCCATTGTCGTTTTGCCTAATAACTCTGCGAAGTACTTGTGAATTTCGTTCTTGATGTCACTTTGCTGCGTCAGTAACCTGCCGTCAGAAGATCTTAGTTCGGTTATTATTTTCCTGCATTGCCCTTTCCTCTCATTAATCACATGATATATAGATGTTTGCTCTCCTTTTACAGCATCGTGAAGTCCTGCTCTTACTTGATGACCTTCCAGCTGTTTCCGCTTCAGTCCGAGAAGTTTAGCCCGAATCCGTTTTATTTCCACGTAGTTGGCGATTACGGACGCATCAGATTGATATAGGTCACGAAGGACTTGGAAGTAATGTTCTATCGTCCGTTTTTGCCAAACACTTTTCTCGCGGGAGTAATTCATCAGCGATTTTCTTATCGCGGGTTTCACACATTTCATCCACCATGCCAGTGCCGAGGTATATGAAGTGAATTTGTTCTCGCACGCGTTCCATATGTTATTGAATATTTCGTGGTATTCAGGGTCTTTTATATGTTCCACGTTCAACTTCCACAAGCCTCGTCCCCTGAACGTTTCATGCCGTTTTAAGTTCATGGTACATATGTATGCAGCGTGATCCGAAAAGATAGTGGGCCATAGCTCTGTCTGGAGGACGTGCGTTTCCAGGTCGACTGTTACATAGATCCTGTCGATGCGACTAGCGGAATGATTCGTAATATGAGTGAAACCCGGCAATGCACCGTTCTTAAGTTCCCAGGTGTCAATTAAGCGGAGTTCTGTAATTACGGCTCCGAGTTCTGCACAGTTATTATAATGCGGCGTCTGGTCTTTTGGAGACAGCACACAATTATAATCACCTCCAAAAATGATATGCCCGTAGTGGCCACCGAAAAGGGGAACTATATCATCTTTATAAAATTCAGCTCTTCGCCTCCTGTTCCCGGTGCCAGATGGTGCATAAATATTTATAAAACGCGTATTATGAATGGTGAGAGCTAGTCCTCTGGCGTTTACCAGTTTCTCGACATCTTTGATGATAATTCCTTCTTTGGCGAGTATCGCAGTTCCGAGGTCACTGTCGCTCCCTGGATTTACGACTGCATTGTAACCTCTGATGGCATCCAGTCTAATATCTGTTACTTCTTGTAACATAATAACATAAATATCAGCGGCGTAGAGCATGTCTTGCAAGTTCATAAGGTTTAATTCGCTACGGATCTTGTTTAGATTCAAAGTCCCGATTCTATAAGCTTGTAATGAATTCATGATTAATTAAGTAAGTAAACAAGTCGTTATGACCCACTGTCAACAAAGTCTAATAATTCCCATGTAATGGCCGAGACGATGTCTCGTCCCTCATTTGCTTGTCTTTCTGCGCTGAAGTCTTTCCTCCTGGTGGGTGTGACACTTCCTTCATTTCCTCATCTGCGGGAAATTCTTCAATGTCATCTGCCCAATTTTTCGTATCACTGCGTTGAGATAACTCTATCTCTGGCCCACGTTGAGATGGAGTTCTGTTCTTTGTTTCTTTACTTGTGGACCGTTTCGTTTCGCCATCCTGTTGCGTCTGCGTTTTCATTTTTCGAAACTCGTCTTTTCCCGCTGTATGCGGGGTCTGTGGATCTACGTCAAAATTGACGGATGTCATACCACTGATTTTGCGACCAATTTGTTGTGCCTTTTCACGCACTGGTTGTACCTTTTGAGGAGCGTCAGGTGGAGCTATCCTCCGTTTTTTATGCTTTTTGGGAAGAGGTCCGGATTTCTGTCGCTCTTCAGTCTCGGAAGCCGTGCTGGGATCTTGTGCAGCATCCTCATTCTCGTCTCTCTGTACATCTTGCTCAATAGTTCCGTCACTTTTGGACAGACATCCTGCTTCTGTGATGGGCGCCGATTCAGGCGACGGAGCGACAGTCGTTACTTCAGTAGAGCCAGTGGTCACTGACAAGTTTTGGTCGTCGTCTTTTCTGTCGCCACTGCTCTCCAAAGCGAAACTTGATGTCGTAGCAGTGTGGCCACGGGTGGCCGTAGCATATGTCACTGGTAAGGTCGTCATCGTCATGGGAGAGACTGCTTCCCCCGCCGGTACCTGCGTCACTCTCCTTTGTATACATTCTGAACGTACGTGTCCAGTCTGTCCACAGCCGGAGCAAGTACGCGGCTGTCCATCATACATCACAATAGCTCTATAACCGCATACGTAAACATACGAGGGAATATGCTGCTGAAGATCTATTTTTATTTGCCTGACACCATTTAAAACTGGAAACGTTTGAAAGGTGGTCCACTTTTCCGCAACATTACTAATGACTTTCCCATATGCTTTGAGGACGCAATTAATTTGTTCCGTACTTATTTCAAAGGGAAGTTCAAAAATACGGACTGTTCTTATCCCGAAACCTGCATGATCTACTTTGACATCACCGACGTTTCCATCACAGTGATTAAATTTAAAAGATCCTCCACATCCTTCAATAATCCTATCACAGCATTTAGCATTCACCATTTTTACATAAACTGTGCTACTCACAATCGATAAGTGGATCCCAATTATATCAATGGAACTGAGCTTTACTACATCGCGCAAGAACTGTTCTACTTCAAATGCTTTAGGTCGTGCAAAGCGTTCATCGAACGTGAACTTCAAAGTATCTTTGCGAAGCGGTTGCGTCATATTCATGTTCGATTCATTTTCAAATATACAATTGGCGTGTAAGCCGCAAGAGCGTCCACTTACTTGTCAGCACGCGGCCGGCCGCAGCGAGCGCGTAGACAAGGCCCGTCCGCACAGCTCGCCCACCGAAGCACGACTTGGCGCTGCTCAGAGACGCGTTGACACCGCAAAAACACACGGCAACACTAATTTGTAGATGAACAAACACTAAATAATCTATATTTTTCAATATTTCTCGAGAACCACACGAAAACCGATGGTTGTTGACGTTGCTAACCACGGAGCTCCAAAAAAAGTGATGAAAACGTAAGAGTTTTTCACATAAACTGAAAATAAAAAGTTAAAATTTTCGGTCGAGGGAAGATTTGAACCAAGGACCTCTCGTTCCGCAGCTGTTTACGCTAACCACAGGACCACGGAGCTTCTCGCATCACATTGGCCTTAATATTGCCTATCTTACGCATGGACGACCCAGTTTGTATATTTTGCTTATTTTTTCATAGTTCCACACAACTTCTTCCTGTTTTCTCGATCGATCTGTGTTCAGTTTTTCAAGACCTATCCACTGTGCCAACTTATAACTAAATCTGAGGGGGGTGCGATGGGGATGTTCCCTTGTGAGTAATGTCCCGATGGAGCTGACATCAGTAATCCCTTCCCTTTCCTTTCCTTGCTCCCCCTCCCCCCTCCACCTTCAACTAACATATAAAGACCAAAGACTATTTAATAGTAACATAACTCTCTCTCCCTCTCTGACTTACAGAATGATAATATACCTGAGCCGTGGCGTTCGTTACTGGCGCGCCAGTCTCTTGGATGTCCATTATCGATCCTTCGATGTTTCTTATCTTTGCTTGCCTTGTTGTTTTCCGCATTCGCGGGGCGAGTAGCAGTTGACGTTTGCTCGGGCTACCTGCTGAGACGCCACGAGGTACGAGGTGGGAAGCAACCACGTATATGTGGATTTGGTTGTACGTGGTCTGACGGTTCAGGATGGAGGATATGTGTTGGCTGCCTGCCTGTCTGCTGTCCTGATTTTGCTCGCCGTGCCTTGCGACCGCCTAGCTTGGGATGCTACCTGGTGTATCCTACACGAGCCATATCGGTCGTCCAGCAGAATTAAGCAGCCTTGCGTTTCTTTGAAAGAAAAGCAGCAAATGTATAAGACTTTTTGTAACCAATTTTGGTGGCCTCTTAAGTGTAACCTTGGCGTTTACACTGCCTTTGGGGAGAGCTAATTCTTTTAAATTTAAATAGTCGGGGTTCCCTGTCCGTATTAACCTTTTAGGGGTTTTATTTGAATTTTCTCTTTGGGTTCCTTCCTTGTGCTTGGTTAAATGTTTACATGTATAGTGGGAAGTGACTCCTGGTTAAAACTCGGACAAGGTGTTTGATGTCACTGCCGCCTCCCTTCGATCGACCAGGTGTCACTCCTCGTTAATTAAAGCTGGTTTATGTGAACTTAATTTGGAATTGACCATTTGAATTAATATTGTGGAGCGCAGTATACCACTAAGGCAACCTCATTGTATACCACCTTGTGTCCCGGTCTAGTAAAAATGGTTCAAACGGATCTGAGCACTATGGGACTTAACTTCTGAGGTCATCAGTCCCCTAGAACTTAGAACTACTTAAACGTAACCAACCTAAGGACATCACACACATCCATGCTCGAGGCAGGATTCGAATCCGTGACCATAGCGGTCACGCGGTTACAGACTGTAGCGCCTGGAACCGCTCCGCCACCCCGGCTGGCCCCGGTCTAGTACCTTAATTTTCAGTGGCACGAGTTAGCTCCACTACCGGTTTTACTGATGTGCTCCCTTCAAAATCTTGTCTTGTGTAAGTTTGCCCCATGTGTGTCTGGGAACACAGAGATGAGCTTTAGTGTGACATCAGTGCTAGTCAGTTAATGGAATCTTCATTTTGGCTTGGCTTCCACTGAAGAGTTTGAGTGGAGCCTAGTGTATTTGATCTGTTATTCATTTAATTACTGTAAGTTCGTTTATTTAATGGGGAGCAAGACATTTAAAGACTGTTGGTATTAACTCGCCTAGTTGCTGGGTGTTGCTAATTCGTTCCAAATGCCCTACCACTTATTCAATGGCAAGGCTGCTGATTAGTTGGTTACTGTGAGTAGAAATTCCCGCTATTATTTGTTGCCGAAATCGTTAAAGTGTCTGTGCCGTGATTGAATCACTAGCTACATGTTTGAGCTAAATTGATATAACCTTATATTGCCCCCTTAAAATTTGTTGCCAGCAGAAACCCTTAAGAGAACTAAGTTTTGTCACTAATTATATTAACCTTTGCCGGGAGCGATATTTCATGTAGTTAAATTTTGTCTTAAAATGTAATTAACGAGTGATAAAAGAAAAAAGCAGAGGGGCCTGGTCCTTCCTATTGTGTCCGGTTTGTAACACGTATCAATACCCACCTTCGATAGCGTACCCACCATACAATACAAACGGCTTAGGAGAGAATTGGAGCCGCATTCTTACTGTTCTAGAATGAAATCTTCACTCTACAGCGGAGTGTGCGCTGATATGAAACTTCCTGGCAGATTAAAACTGTGTGCCGGACCGAGACTCGAATTCGGGACCTTTGCCTTTCGCGGGCAAGTGCTCTACTAATTGAGCTACCCAAGCACGACTCACGCCTCGTCCTCACAGCTTTAATTCCGCCAGTACCTCGTCTCCTACCATCCAAACTTCACAGAAGCTCTCCTGCGAACCTTGCAGAACTAGCACTCCTGGAAGAAAGGAGAGCACTTGCCCGCGAAAGGCAAAGGTCCCGAGTTCGAGTCTCGGTCCGGCACACAGTTTTAATCTGCCAGGATGTTTCATTCTTACTGTTGTTTGCAGATGATCCTGTCGCTTACCACCGAATAGAGTCATCAGAAGATAAATACAAATTACAAAACAGATTTGCAAAATCTATTTGTATACTGCGGAAATCGGCAACTGATCCCAAATAAAAGTTTGACGTCATCCACAAGAGTGACCGAACGAATCCGTTAAACTTGGTTTACACGAGCAATAAATCAAATAGGAAGCCCGTAAATTCAATTAAATACTTGGGAATTAAAGTTGCAAACAAACTAAAAGAACACATAGAAAATTTTATAGTAGGGAAGGCGTACCAAAGATTGCGTTTTATTGGCAGAACACGGAAAAGATGCAACAGTTGCACTAAAGAGACTGCCCATACTATATTTGTCCGTCCTCTTTTGCAGTACTGCAGCGCGGTGTCGAATCCGTCCACATAGGGTTAACGGAGAACATCGAGACAGTTCAGAGAAGGGCAGCACGTTTTGTATTACCGAGAAATAGGGGAGAGAGTGTCACAGACATTATTAAAACAAAGGCATTTCTCGTTGCGGCGGGACCTTCTCACGAAGTTTCAAACACTAACTTTCTCCTCTGCAAGCGAAAATATTTTGCTTACACCGACTTACATAGAGAGAAACGATCATCATAATAAAATAAGGAAAATCAGGGCTATCACGGAAATATGTAGGTGTTCGTATTTTATGGACGCTGTTCGAAAGTGGAATAACAGAGAATTATTGTGAAGGTGCTTCGAAGAATCCCCTGCCAGGTACTTAAGTGTGATTTGCAGAGTATCCATGTAGATTTAGATGAACATCCCTTCGGAATTTGTGAAATCATTGGGATGAAATCTACAGAATTCATGAGACTAGAGATATGCCATCTGACTTTCGGAACGATATCATAGATACTGTCACGAAGGTATCAAAAGTTGCAAACTGCTAGGGCTCTTGCAACAATAATCTTAACAGTTGATACATCCGAGACGTTGACATCAATACTTATTTCTGACTCAGTTTTCTGACTGGTTTGATGCGGCCCACCACGAATTCCTCTCCTGCGCCAACCTTTTCATCTCAAAGAAGCTCTTGCAACCGTCGTCCTCAATTATTTGCTATTATTTGCTGGATGTATTCCTATCTCTGTCTTCCTCTACAGTTTTTGCTCTCTCCACCTCCCTGTAGTACCTTTCTTCCATATCCAACGTAGTTTCTTGATGTGGAAGTTGAAGGATAGGAGAGAAAGAGTCATTCCTTGCAATACGAGATTTTTTATCCAAAAATTATCTCCCGGTCTTTTCAGTTGCCGAACTCTTTTTCCAGGTCGATAAATCCTATGAATATGCCTTCATTTATTCTGAAGCATTACCTTCAATATCAAGCTTCATGTCTTAAAGGATGTCCCGTCATCCTGTCCCTTCTACTTGTCATTATTTTCCGCATATTCCTTTCCTCTCCATTCTGCACAGAACCTCCTTATTCCTTACTTGATCGGTAGACGTAATTTTAAACATTGGTCTGTATCACCACATCTCAAATGCTTAGACTCTCTTCTGTTCCGGTTTTCCCACAGTCCATGTTCACTACCATACAATGCTGCGCTCCAAACGTACTTTCTTAGAAATTTCTTCCTGAAATGTCCTTGCCCTTCCCAGACATGACCTTTTTGCCAGTGCTAGTCTACTTTTGATGTTCTCCTTGTCCGTCAGTAATGGGTTATTTTGCTGCCTATGTAGTAAAATTTCTTAACTTCAATCCTGATGTTAAATTTCTCGCCTTTGACATTTCTGCTATTTCTCATTACTTTCGTCTTTCTTCTAGTTATTCTCGGTGCATAGTCCGTACTCATTAGACTGTTCATTTCATTCAGTAGATCATGTAATAATTCTTCACATTCACTCACGACACCAATGTCATCAGCGTATCGTGTTGTTGATATCCTTTCACCTTGAATTTTAATTCCACTCTTGAATCTTTCTTTTACTTTCATCATTGTTTCTTCGATGTACAGATTGTACAGGAGGGGCGAAAGACCACATCCCTGTCTTACACGCTTTTTAATTCGAGCACTTCGTTCTTGGTCGTCCACTCTTATTATTCCCTCTTGGCTTTTGAACTATTGCATATTACCCGTCTCTCCCTATAGCTTACTCCTACTTTTCTCAGAATTTAGAACATCATGCGCCACTTTACATTGTCTAACGGTTTTTCCAGGTCGACAGATCCTATGAACGTGTCTTCATTTTTCTTTAATCTTTTTTCCATTATCAAACGCAACGTCAGAATAACCTCTGTAGACGCTTTACCTATGCTAAAGCCAAACTAATCGTCATCTAACACATCCTCAGTTTTCTTTTCCATTTTACAGTATATTATTCTTGTCAGCAACTTGGAGGCATGTTATAATTCCGCAAGTCAGATGGTAAGTCGACAGACTCATACATTCTTCACAACAACCGGAACAGTCGTTTTGTTGCAGCTTTTGTTGCCAGTTCTGATGGAATGTTATCTATCCCTTCTGCATATTTGATGTTAAGTCCTCCAAAGCTATTCTGTATAGCATGAATGCTATATGGACGAATGAAAAAATATGTGGAACCGTTAGACGACAATCTGTTTTGCCTTAGAAAAGGTAAAACCATCAGAGAGGTGCATCTTCCGATGAGCTTGATATTGAAGGTAATGCTTCAGAATAAATGAAGGCATATTCATAGGATTTATCGACCTGGAAAAAGAGTTCGGCAACTGAAAAGACCGAGAGATAATTTTTTGGATAGAAGATCTCGTAGTGCATGGAAGGACTCTTTCTCTCCTGTCCTTCAACTTCCACATCAAGAAGATACATTGGATATGGAAGAAACGTAGTGGAATGGGATGACCTGTACTTCTTCGAGCATACCGGGATTTAGAGCGTTCAACTGATCTTGGTATGCGGCGTCGCAGTCCACCCAAAGTTTTTAGCTTGGGAGGCACTTAAACGGAGTCTTTCACCAATCCCCAAGAAAAAATCTGATACCTTGAGGTAAGGTAATTATGGAGGCAAATGGAGCTGTGAGGGAGGTGTACCCTCTTACGCTGCGTGTGGTGCAATGATGTAATCTCGACAAATATAATGATATACATATCAAACAGAATTGCCCCCCTTGAAAAGGAGTACGAAAAATGGCTTTTGGTGTTCTCTTATAGCCATTTTGATTCAGTTGAGTAATGAACGAACGAACGAGATATCTGCACGAGAGTTTGCTCTACCAGTTGCCACATCAGCCGACATCTTACAGCTGGCGGCAATGCAGACTTTTAGTTCCGGATGCGTAAAATTGAGTCTCTAACTCTTCAGTTGTAAATGAATAGTCGCTCTGGCATAGCGGGTGTTAATTGGATGACAGGATCAGGGGGAATAGATATCAGTTGCCTATTGACAAGACTGTTCATTTGTTAGCATTGACGAATCCGATGTAATTGCCGCCATGACATGGAAAGCAGTGGTTCCTGTTGCCTCCAGAGGGAAAGCCGTGCAAGTACCGGGTGATTGTAAGTGCAGCCATTCGCTATGGTTTAGTGTGGGCTGTGATCATCGGAAGGGCCAAACTTCGTACATATACTGATGCGTGAATGCAGAACCAATTTACACTGGAAAAAAAATAGTTACGATTTTGGCCACCAAATGCAAATCTGGTGCTGTACGCTATGTGATGGTATGACATCCACGTTGCGATAAGTGAACAGAGACCGTCAGAAGAGAGACCGTGTGCTGTTAGTGAAACTGTTTTATGTGAAGGACAGCAATTGCTGTAATTAAGGGACCGCACTGGGAGAGTATCAGTGTCTTAGAAGTCTGAGAGGCCTTAAGTGATTAAATGGTTAAAAAAAGATGATAATTGAAATTCGGAAACACGGGTCACCGTAGTGTGGTGTCCGGAAGGGTGAGACGTTCTGTCACAGTGGAATTATTGACGAGGTTGCTGTTACTGTAACTGACCCTACAGCACGTGACCCAGGTGATGCCAGCGCTCGTGCTGTATCATGAGAATTGTCCATCCCATGACCAACAGTAAGGCAAGTCTTTTGGTCTGTTTTGTACTGGTGCCCGTGGAAGATGGAGAGGGTGCAGCAATTGAAACCCCACGATCCGCAGCAGCGTTGTGAATTTGCTCTTGAGTCTCTGGCTCGGATCGAAGTTGATGAAATGTGGCCAGACAATATTCTGTAGAGTGGCGAAGCACATTTTACACTACCAGGTACAGTGAGTACGCAGAACTGCTGGATTTGCGCTACTATTAAACCGGATGTTGTGCCAATAGAACCACTGCACTAGCCGTATGTAACTGTGTTGTGTGAATTCACAAGCACCTCCATTGCCGGTCCGTCCTTCTTTGAAAAAACCTCATCTCTCTCGTCCACTGAAAAATCGGCTTAATGCAACCTTCCGCGGACGTGTTATCTCCAGAGGTCTCCCAGGTGTATGGCCTGAATGATCGACTGTTCTGAATCCACGTGATTTTTAGCTCTGGAGATATCTAAAAGACCGCATTCATCAGGGAAACGCGCGATCTCTTCGTGATCTGACGGCCAGTATACAGGAATAAGTTGCTCATTTTCCGCCAGAACTACTGCAAGCAAATATTGATCACGTCGTTTTACGGATGCAACATCTCGTTAAAGTCTCTGGTGCTCATATAGAATAAACTGTGCAAGTGGCGGTTAGTAAAAAAATCATTATGCCTTTTTCACTTGCTTGACCTTTTCTGTCCACATTCCATTCCTAATCCAATACATATGGAAATATTTCTATACGTCTTCCTCGCTTTCACAGTGCCATATGTGCACCGGATGACCAAAATTGGGACTAAATTTTTCCAGCCTAAATCGGTTCTCATTTAACACATTGGATTATCTACCAAGTTTCCCTGACATAGGATAATTACAACCGATACTTGACATCTGTGAGTAGCTGAACTTTAATTATAATTACCCTGTAAGTGCGATCCATCACACAGTAGTTGCAATGTTTGAAAACGTAGCGTAAAGCCTAAATCAGATACAATGACCAATTTAATTTACGCTCCGAACGAGGAATTGTAAACCACGGTTGTAAACCACTGTGCCAATCACTTAAAATGGTTCAAATGGCTCTGAGCACTATGCGACTTAACTTCTGAGGTCATCAGTCGCCTAGAACTTAGAACTAAATAAACATAACTAACCTAAGGACATCACACACATCCATGCCCGAGGCAGGATTCGAACCTGCGACCGTAGCGGCCGCTCGGCTCCAGACTGTAGCACCTAGAACCGCACGGCCACTCCGGCCGGTGCCAATCACTTAAAAAAATATGGCGTGACTATTATGTTGTAACACTTAATGTGAATCACAAAATCTACAAAATATATTGTCTGTTTCCGCCACAGAAATTTTAAAACGCAAAAAAGTAAAATTAATACCTCTTTACTGTTAAGTAATTACGTTACTAACACGAATCTTGAAGTTTTCCGATATAATGAGTATTCCATGAGGATTAGTGCTTGCAGCCGGATGAAATTGGTATCTTCACATCAGTGATCGTCAGACTACTTATTTCAAACGTGTAATACTCACCTGAAGATGACTGAATGGCTGTCGGGTGAAATATCATGGCAAGATGGCAACATCATCCGGCTGCAAGCCCGAAACGTCAGGGACTATTAGTAATATTATTTACATTTATTCTATATTTACAATAAACTTATTTGTCGACAAAAATAAAATGTTAGACGTTCATATTTTACTTGATAAAAAACAAATCCACTGACAATTACAGTAACATTTTTAAGGAAAAAATAATATATAAAATCCAGATGTCAGTGTAATCACACAAACTATGCAGAAAAGCATGGAATGCAATTTTACTATACGTAAAGATTGATATTTAAATTGAATCAGTATGTAAATTGATTATTTTTGCATCTATGTCTAGTAACAATTAATAACATATGTACATTAATATTTTGAAAAAACTGCTGCATAATACTTTCAAGAAAGCTGTTACGTCTGTCTTCTATCAATTTTTATCACACATGAGATAAACAAGTTATTAGACAGCTGATATATTTATTCTTCTTTCCATCAGGATTCAATGCCGAAATTAGCATTCTTGCGATTTACTTAAATGTCATCATATTTTTCATTTTATTTTTGGGGACGGTTTGTTACATTCCCTTCACTACTAGCCCATATCTTCTAGTCACCATTTTGAACTTAGCTTAATCCAAAACATTAACTACGAGGCGACTTGAAGAAGTATGTTGCACAATATCGTAGCAGGCCAAGTAACTTTTATTGAATGCTACACTACACTTCAAAGAGACACTATTTTTCAGCACATGTAGTCCAGCAAGTCTCTTTAAATAACAGTCGGAGCGTTCTATCGATCGTTAATTCCTTAACTATAGAAATCCACAGCTTGGTCACAGAGCCATTCGACAACCGTTGTAAGAAATTCCTCATCATTGCAAAATTTCTTCACTCGAAATGTATCTTCAGGAGACCGAAAAGAAGGAAATCACTTGGACTGTATGGCGGATCACAACACGCAATTTGCACGGCCTTGCTCAAATTGTTGTGCAACATTTCGTTACACCTGGACGTGAAATGTCCGTATATCATCAATATTTCACGGTGAACCTGTGTGAAATGCAGACCTTCTACCCACAAAAATTGTACAATCCTGTCTTCTTCAGTTTTTACGCATGTTACCAGTTGTTGCACCATTTCACTCACACACTACGATGGGCTTGTTATCCGTACCACACCAGAACTATCTACAGAACACCCAAAACATGTATTTCTTCCCCGTAAAGCATAACTCTCGTTACGAAATGCGCTTCGCATAAGACGACATTTTTAACTTACTTTCTGCAGTCTCTACGAATATACCAGTGTACTCTGATGAAAAAAAGTCGTAATTCGCAGGTTTCCGTGGTTGACTCCAGTGTTACCAGAGTGCAGGCAGACACGTGTCACGAGGCGCCACATGTACCTTCAAAACGGACCAGACAGCGAGTATGTGGTGTTCGAAACCTAACTGCGATTGGCCGCTGTCAAGGTTCGACTTCCCAACGCGCTGGAACGTCGATCAGAAAGTTATTTCAATAGAAGTATATCAATTTTAGTGCAAATTATAAGACATTTACAGTTTTGGCCGCATCTTCGAACTTTCCGTACACTATTTTTCCTGCCAGCAAAAACCCATACAGTAAGATTCTGTAGGTCCTCTCGATTGCCACTCTGATTTTTCTTACTTTTTTTTGTCAAGCGCACGCCTGACTAAAACACTGGCTTCGTTAAATTATATGGTTCTGTCACAGTTTCCTTCGTATTCTGGGATGACTAATATATTACACTTAACAAGCCATATACTTTGCTCATGTCCTGCAATGTGCTTGTTGATTCGAAGCCCCGTCACGCCAAGATAGTTAGGGTTGCCGGGCATCCGATTAATAAAGACTGTCTCGGTTTAGAATTTAAAATTCCCGGATACATATTTCGGGACGATCAACGTCCTGCTTTATCCTCTTGTTGATTCGTAACAATATTTGCATTGTCAAACTGTACGCGCAGAGGTTCTGATCGTTTCTGTATTCAGGTGATTAGAAGGCGTTTGACGGAAAGGTTCGAAAAAGTGTCGTTTACGTGGGTATCATCTCTTTCAACTGGTTCTGTCCGCGGCTTTACTAAAGTTAGCAAATATTTCTACATTCTAACTCATTCCATCCTAGTTCCGCTCGGGCAATGTCGGTAGAACTGGACAGAAATCGTGCACTGTCTCGCTGCGACCAACAGGTGGCATCTAACAACCTGGCATGGAGTTTAAAATGCCATTGTGTCATGGCCACTTGCATTTATTTTATTTAGCGTATATTATTACAAATAATACATATTTCAAATTGAACGACACTACAGTGGGCAATCTCAAAATCTTGTTATATCCGTAGAAAGGCTGGTAACTGCATACCACTACGCTACACCTTCCCCCTCACTCCCCTCTAAGGTGAACTCTTTAAAAACTTTTTGTACTGTACGCACAATATACACTACTGGCCATTAAAATTGCTACACCAAGAAGAAATGCAGATGATAAAAAAAGGTTCAAATGGCTCTGAGCACTATGGGACTAAACATCTGAGGTCATCAGTCCCCTAGAACTTAACTACTTAAACCTAACTAACGTAAGAACATCACACACATCCATGCCCGAGGCAGGATTCGAACGTGCGACCGTGGTGGTCGCGCGGTTCCAGACTGTAGCACCGAGAACCGCTCCGCCACTCCGGCCGGCGCAGATGATAAACGGGTACTCATTGGACAAATATATTATACTAGAACTGACATGAAATTACATTTTCACGCAATTTCTGTGCATAGATACAGAGAAATCAGTACCCAGAACAACCATCTCTGGCTGTAATTACGGCATTGATACGCCTGGGCATTGTGTCAAACAGAGCTTGGATGGCGTGTACAGGTACAGATGCTCATGCAGCTTCAACACGATACCACAAGTCATCAACAGTAGTGACTGGCGCATTGTGACGAGCTAGTTGCTCGGCCACCATTGACCAGACATTTTCAGTTGGTGAGAGATCTGGAGAATGTGCTGGCCAGGCCAGCAGTCGAACATTTTCTGTATCCAGAAAGGCATGTACAGGACCTGCAACATGCGGTCGTGCATTATCCTGCTGAAATGTAGGGTTTCGCAAGGATCGAATGAAGGGTATAGCCACGGGTCGTAACACATATGAAATGTAACGTCCACTGTTCAAAGTGCCGTCAATGCGAACAAGAGATGACCGAGATGTGTAACCAGTGGAACCCCATACCATCACGCCGGGTGATACGCCAGTACGGCGATAACGAAAACACGCTTCCAATGTACGTTAACCGCGATGTCCATAAACACGGATGCGACCATCATGATGCTGTAAACAGAAGCTGTATTCATCCGAAAAAATGACGTTTTGCCATTCGTGCACCCATGTTCGTTGTTGAGTACATCATCGTAGGCGTTCCTGTCTGTGATGCAGTGTCAAGGGTAACCGCAGCCATGGACTCCGAGCTGATAGTCCATGCTGCTGCAAACGTCGTCGAACTGTACGTTCAGATGGTTGTTGTCTTGCAAACGTCCCCATCTGTTGACTCAGGGATCGAGACGTGGCTTCACGATCAGTTACAGTCATGCGGATAAGATGCCTGTCATCTCGACTGCTAGTGATACGAGGCCGTCGGCATCCAGCACGCCGTTCCGTATTACCCTCCTTATTCTGCTAACAGTCATTGGATCTCGACCAACGCGATCAGCAATGTCATGATACGATAAACCGCAATCGGGATAGGCTACAATCCGACCTTTGTCAAAGTCGGAAACGTGATAGTACGCATTTCTCCTCCTTACCCGAGGCATCACAAAAACGTTTCACCAGGCAACGCCGGTCTGCTGCTGTTTGTGTATGAGAAATCAGTTGGAAACTTTTGTCATGTCAGCACATTGTAGGTGTCACCACCGACGCCAACCTTGTGTGAATGCTCTGAAAAGCTAATCATTTGCATATCACAGCATCTTCTTCCTGTCGGTTAAATTTCGAGTCTGTAGCACGTCATCTTCGTGGTGTAGCAATTTTAATGGCCAGTAGTGTAGTTTCTAAAAATTAGTGAAGAAGTTTACAGCTTTTTAGCCTTGTCCAAAAATCCAAGGAGAAACTGCAAATTTTCCAGCTAATATAACGAGAAATATCCTTTTATTAGAAAAGGTATATGGAAATATGAAGCCTTTCCCAAATACTGCAATACATATTTAAGTATTGGTTATGGAGGAATTACAGATATAAACAACCATGTTGGAAAGCAAAAACATAAGTCCAACGTATCATTCTCAAGTATAAATAAATCCCTCACTAATTATTTTGTTGTTGTTGTTGTGGTCTTCAGTCCTGAGACTGGTTTGATGCAGCTCTCCATGCTACTCTATCCTGTGCAAGCTTCTTCATCTCCCAGTACCTACTGCAACCTACATCCTTCTGAATCTGCTTAGTGTATTGATCTCTTGGTCTCCCTCTACGATTTTTACCCTCCACGCTGCCCTCCAATGCTAAATTTGTGATCCCTCGATGCCTCAGAACATGTCCTACCAACCGATCCCTTCTTCTAGTCAAGTTGTGCCACAAACTTCTCTTCTCCCCAATCCTATTCAATACCTCCTCATTAGTTACGTGATCTACCCACCTTATCTTCAGCATTCTTCTGTAGCACCACATTTCGAAAGCTTCTATTCTCTTCTTGTCCAAACTAGTTATCGTCCATGTCTCACTTCCATACATGGCTACACTCCATACAAATACTTTCAGAAACGACTTCCTGACACCTAAATCTATATTCGATGTTAACAAATTTCTCTTCTTGAGAAACGCTTTCCTTGCCATTGCCAGTCTACATTTTATATCCTCTCTACTTCGACCATCATCGGTTATTTTACTCCCTAAATAGCAAAACTCCTTTACTACTTTAAGTGTCTCATTTCCTAATCTAATTCCCTCAGCATCACCCGACTTAATTTGACTACATTCCATTATCCTCGTTTTGCTTTTGTTGATGTTCATCTTATATCCTCCTTTCAAGACACTGTCCATTCCGTTCAACTGCTCTTCCAAGTCCTTTGCTGTCTCTGATAGAATTACAATGTCATCGGCGAACCTCAAAGTTTTTACTTCTTCTCCATGAATTTTAATACCTACTCCGAATTTTTCTTTTGTTTCCTTTACTGCTTGCTCAATATACAGATTGAATAACATCGGGGAGAGACTACAACCCTGTCTCACTCCCTTCCCAACCACTGCTTCCCTTTCATGCCCCTCAACTCTTATAACTGCCATCTGGTTTCTGTACAAACTGTAAATAGCCTTTCGCTCCCTGTATTTTACCCCTGCCATCTTCAGAATTTGAAAGAGAGTATTCCAGTCAACATTGTCAAAAGCTTTCTCTAAGTCTACAAATGCTAGAAACGTAGGTTTGCCTTTTCTTAATCTTTCTTCCAAGATAAGTCGTAAGGTCAGTATTGCCTCACGTGTTCCAACATTTCTACGGAATCCAAACTGATCTTCCCCGAGGTCGGCTTCTACCAGTTTTTCCATTCGTCTGTAAAGAATTCGCGTTAGTATTTTGCAGCTGTGACTTATTAAACTGATAGTTCGGTAACTTTCACATCTGTCAACACCTGCTTTCTTTGGGATTGGAATTATTATATTCTTCTTAAAGTCTGAGGGTATTTCGCCTGTCTCATACATCGTGCTCACCAGATGGTAGAGTTTTGTTATGACTGGCTCTCCTGAGGCCATCAGTAGTTCTAATGGAATGTTGTCTACTCCCGGGGCCTTGTTTCGACTCAGGTCTTTCAGTGCTCTGTCAAACTCTTCACGCAGTATCTTATCTCCCATTTCATCTTCATCTACATCCTCTTCCATTTCCATAATATTGTCCTCAAGTACCTCGCCCTTGTATAAGCCCTCTATATACTCCTTCCACCTTTCTGCTTTCCCTTCTTTGCTTAGAACTGGGTTGCCATCTGAGCTCTTGATATTCATACAAGTGGTTCTCTTCTCTCCAAAGGTCTCTTTAATTTTCCTGTAGGCAGTATCTATCTTACCTCTAGTGAGACAAGCCTCTACATCCTTACATTTGTCCTCTAGCCATCCCTGCTTAGCCATTTTGCACTTCCTGTCAATTTCATTTTTGAGACGTTTGTATTCCTTTTTGCCTGCTTCATTTACTGCATTTTTATATTTTCTCCTTTCATCAATTAAATTCAATATTTCTTCTGTTACCCAAGGATTTCTGTTAGCCCGTGTCTTTTTACCTACTTGATCGTCTGCTGCCTTCACCACTTCATCCCTCAGAGCTACCCATTCTTCTTCTACTGTATTTCTTTCCCCCATTCCTGTCAATTGTTCCCTAATGCTCTCCCTGAAACCCTCTACAACCTCTGGTTCTTTCAGTTTATCCAGGTCCCATCTCCTTAAATTCCCACCTTTTTGCAGTTTCTTCAGTTTCAATCTGCAGTTCATAACCAATAGATTGTGGTCAGAATCTACATCTGCCCCAGGAAATGTCTTACAATTTAAAACCTGGTTCCTAAATCTCTGTCTTACCATTATATAATCTATCTGAAACCTGTCAGTATCTCCAGGCTTCTTCCATGTATACAGCCTCCTTTCATGATTCTTGAACCAAGTGTTAGCTATGATTAAGTTATGCTCTGTGCAAAATTCTACAATGCGGCTTCCTCTTTCATTCCTTCCCCCCAATCCATATTCACCTACTATGTTTCCTTCTCTCCCTTTTCCTACTGACGAATTCCAGTCACCCATCACTATTAAATTTTCGTCTCCCTTCACTACCTGAATAATTTCTTTTATCTCGTCATACATTTCATCTATTTCTTCATCATCTGCAGAGCTAGTTGGCATATAAACTTGTACTACTGTAGTAGGCATGGGCTTTGTGTCTATCTTGGCCACAATAATGCGTTCACTATGCTGTTTGTAGTAGCTAATCCGCACTCCTATTTTTTTATTCATTATTAAACCTACTCCTGCATTACCCTTATTTGATTTTGTATTTATAACCCTGTAATCACCTGACCAAAAGTCTTGTTCCTCCTGCCACCGAACTTCACTAATTCCCACTATATCTAGCTTTAACCTATCCATCTCCCTTTTTAAATTTTCTAACCTACCTGCCCGATTAAGTGATCTGACATTCCACGCTCCGATCCGTAGAACGCCAGTTTTATTTCTCCTGATAACGACGTCCTCTTGAGTAGTCCCCGCCCGGAGATCCGAATGGGGGACTATTTTACCTCCGGAATATTTTACCCAAGAGGACGCCATCATCATTTAATCATACAGTAGAGCTGCATGTCCTCGGGAAAAATTACGGCTGTAGTTTCCCCTTGCTTTCAGCCGTTCGCAGTACCAGCACAGCAAGGCCGTTTTGGTTAATGTTACAAGGCCAGATCAGTCAATCATCCAGACTGTTGCCCCTGCAACTACTGAAAAGGCTGCTGCCCCTCTTCAGGAACCACATGCTTGTCTGGCCTCTCAACAGATACCCCTCCGTTGTGGTTGCACCTACGGTACGGCCATCTGTATCGCTGAGGCACGCAAGCCTCCCCACCAACGGCAAGGTCCATGGTTCATGGGGGGAATTATTTTGTACAACACGATAATTTAGAAGAAAAGATATTGCAGCAGAATTGTGTTTTGCGTACCATGTGGTCAATAAACATCAAATTTTTGCTTCTACAACCGCCTTAATATGTTAATACCAAAAACATTTAATGATTTAAAAATTGCTGCTCAGTATGCCTCAGCTAGAACAAAAACAACGTCTTTGATCATGCAAGTTCTTGACACGAGATACTAATAATACACTTTTACTTATATTAACATAACTTGAAAACTAAGGGAAATGAAACCCGAAAATCGAAAGGTGACATAGATACTGCTAAAAATGTAGTATACTATTGCAGTGAAATGTTAATTACTCACACCATCATATGTACAAATTATACTGCTTAGCATCAACTAAGAAACATTGACGTCTACATCGATGACATTGTGCAGCTAATGTATTTATTACTATACTGCAATGGCGAAGAATCGCGTTTGTTAGGCAACTTTATATTTTAGGTGCCAAGCTTTGATTAGCGATAAAAATATTTTATGATGATAGTTTGTAATAATCTGTATAAATAAAAACACAATAGGATTCCAATGCAACGTATTGCCAATATTACAGAGCATTCAGTCAAAAACTTAAGGAGATTTGCGAGTAGGAACATTTACATCTCTTTTTAAGTACAAACATAGATGATCGTTATTTCAGAAACTCAGATCTCTGGACGTTCTTCACGGATTACATTGAAATTCTGGTACAACATCGAATTCCAATACTGGCGTGTTTTTATGTATCTACGTGAAATCCATGTGATATATACGTAATATACATATAATAAAGGGGGAAATTTCATGAAAATTTAAATATTAGGTATTCAAATTCGCTACTCTCCGAAAGTTCTCGACCGACTTCTTTGAAATTTTGACACAACGTTCCATTTTTATACGTGCGTGTTTTTATTTACCTACTTTTCAAAATATGTAACATATAAATTTATATAAGTTTAATAAAAAGGAAACGATATAAAATGTACAATATGAAACGTTGTTAGCAAATAGGGAAGTTGTATTAATGGCTTATTGACTTATGATTAGAATATTACTATAGAATATGAATTTTCGATAATAATAAGCTAGGTTAAAGGTCAGGGAGTGGGGGGGGGGCGAGGGGGAAGAGGAGAGGGACTTGGGGTGAGGGGAGGTTGTAGGAGGAAATGGACATAGAAAAAGGGGAAGACGGAGATACGCAGAGGGGCAGGAGGAGATGGAGAGAGACGGGTCGGAGCAGAGTGACAGAGAATGGGTGGAGGAGCTGATGGACAGAGGGGAAGGAAGAGGCGATGGATAAGGAAAGGGGGAGAGGGAAATGGACAAAGAAAGGGGAGAGCATGAGATTAGGACGTATATTCAATTCCCGCACGTATTAGAAACATGTACTTTCTTTTTCATTTAAGCAGACTGTATTACAACAAATCGTGGCCTGGTGTAGCTAGCAGTCAATAAAAGAAGCAAGTTGTCGTCACCGTACTTAATTCCTGAATTGCAGTAAGTGAGTGAAAAGAGTTATCGAGAAATTGCAATTTACAAACAAATAAGACACAGCTGCATTGCTGCTGCAGACGTTAGGGTACAGGGGTAGATGAAAAATATTCATTTCTCCATAATTCATTCCGTTGCAGTGTTATGCTAATTATTTCGTTAGCGGTCAACCTCCTCTAAAAGTGTCTTATACATAGAATGGAAGATCAAGTTCGAAGCTTTCGGATTAAATAGGGTACAACACAGGGCTGCAGTCTCTCGCTCCTACTCTTAAATCTGTGCTTCGAAAGAACACTAGTAGAAACAAAAGAAATGTTCAAGACTGAGATGAAAACTTTGGGTGAAACATAGTCAGTGGTATGATACACTGATGACATTGCTATCCTCAGTGCCAGTGAAGAAGAACTGCACTCCCTGTTGAATGCAATGAACAGTCTACTGACTGCAGAATGTGGACTGAAAGTGAAGGGAAGAAAGATGGGTCTAATGACGGCTGGCAAAAATATCAACATCAAAATTGGGGACCATGACACAATCTGATATTCAGAAGGCGAAGGAACGCATACGGGATGAAGAAATGAAGCCATAGAAAGCCGACTCCCACAGACAAAGAGGGCACTCTTGCCAAAAGCGCTAGTACCAATCATCGGCCTTTATTTAAGATGACAATTTCTGGCAGTGTATTTTCGGAACACTGCGATTTGTGACAGTGAATCATGGTCTGCTGGAAAACCGGAGTAGAGGAGAATGGAAGCTTTTTAGATGGTGCTATAGAAGGATGATGAAAAGTAGATGGTACATGGCGATAGGGCTATAAGATGGAGCAGTGGACGTTAAAAATTGTAGCAGCAGGTCGAGATTGGAATAGGTTAAAAAATAATTGAGCATATGGCCACCCCCCACGCCATGAACCATGGACCTTGCCGTTGTTAGGTAGGCTTGCGTGCCTCAGCGACACAGATAGCCGTACCTTGGTGCAACCACAACGGATTGGTGTCTGTTGAGAGGCCAGATAAAGTGTGGTTCCTTGAGTGGGCAGCAGCCTTTTCAGTAGTTGCAGGCACAACAGTCATGGACGAGTGACTGATCTGCCCTTGTAACATCAACCAAAATGGCCTTGCTATCCTGGTACTGCGAACGGCTGAAAGCTCTATTGTGTGGTTAAATGTTGATAGAATACTTCTGAGTAAAATATTCCTGTGGTAAAACAGTCCCTCATTCCGATCTCCAGGAGGGGGTTGGCCAGGAGTTGTTATCAGGAGAAATAAAACTGACGTTCTATGGATCTGAGCGTGGAACGACAGATGACTTAATCTGGCAGATAGGTTAGAAATTTTATTGTTACTTATAGTGGGAATTAATGAATTTCGTTGGCAGATACAAAATCAAATAGGGGTAATGCAGGAGTAGGTTTAATAATTAATAAAAAAATAGGAACGTGGGTAAGCTACTATGAATAGCATAGTGAACGCATAGGAAGCTGTCTGGTAGAATTATGCGCAGAGCATAACTTAATCATAGGTAACACATGGTTTAAGAATCATAAAAGAAGGTTGACACAAGCTGCGACATGGTCGCGAATTGAATAGTGACCCGAAAATAGAATAAATTTCCTTTACTCCATGTCTATGGTCACAGATTTTTAAGTCCTCATACTACTGGTTTCGGTCAGCAGTGACCATCTTCAGACCTGTTTTATAAACTCCCGAACTGGCCATAAAGGCCCAATGGTACCGACTGGCCGCCTTGTCATCCTCAACCCACAGGCGTCCCTGGATGCGGATATGGAGGGGCACGTGTTCAGCACACCGCTCTTCCGGCCGTATGTCAGTTTCCGAGCTCAGAGCCGCTACTTCTCAATCAAGTTAGCTCCTCAGTTTGCCTCACGCTGAGTGCATCCCGCTTGCCAACAGCGATCGGCAGACCGGATGGTCACCCGCCGGCCGGAGTGGCCGAGCGGTTCTAGGAGCTCCGGTCTGGAACCGCCCGGCCGCTACGGTCGCAGGTTCGAATCCTGCCTCGGGGATGGATGTGTGTGATGTCCTTAGGTTAGCTAGGTTTAAGCAGTTCTAAGTTCTAGGGGACTGATGACCTCAGCTGTTAAGTCCCATAGTGCTCGGAGCCATTTGAACCATTTTTTTTATGGTCACCCATCCAAGTGCTAGCCCAGCCCGACAGCGCTTAACTACGGTGATCTGACTGTAACCTGTGTCACCACTGTGGCATGGCCGTTGCCTGAATTATAAAAACATGTAACAATTATTTACATATGTTTGACGATTCTGGCGCTGATTTTAGCATTTGACGATGCCACCATGACTCCAGAATATTAGGACATGTTTTTATAAAGCAGATATGAAGATAGTCATTGCTGGCCGAAATAGGTAGTCTGAGGACTTTATAATTTCCGACCACCGACATGAAGTAAAGGAAATTTAAAGGAAGTCTTATACGTGGAAGACACCTGGAGGTACCGAGGGCTAGTAGAAATTTTTTATTAACACAAGAGTTATTGAATTTAATCGATAAAAGGAGGCAGCGGAAGGCTTCAGATTCATTATATAATGGTAAGACAGAGATATCGGAACCAGGTTTTAAATTGTAAGACATTTCCAGGGGCAGATGTGGACGCTGACGACAATTTATTGGTTATGAACTGCACACTAAAAGTGAAGAAACTGCATAAAGGCAGGAATTTTAGGAGATGGGTCCTGGAGAAATTGAAAGAACCAGAGGTTGTATAGAGTTTCAGAGGGAGCATTAGAGAACGGTTGACAAAAACTGGGGAAAGATACACCTGGAGGTGTAGAGAAAGAAAGGGTAGCTTTGAGAGAGGAAATAGTGAATGCAGCAGAGGATGTAGGTAAAAAAGGCGAGGGCTAGCAGAAATTCTTAGGTAACACAAGAGATACTGAATTTAATCGATGAAAAGAGAAACTATAAAAATACAATAAATAAAGCAGGCGAAATGGAATACAAACGTCTTGAAAACGAGTCGGCAGGAAGAGCAGAATGATAATCAGGAATGCTGGAGGACAAATGTAAGGATGTAGAAACACACATCACTCGGGGTAAGATAGATGCTGCCTACAGAAAAATGAAAGAGGTCTTTGGAGAAAAGAGAACCACCTATATGAATATCAAAAGCCCAGATGGGAAGTCAGTACTAAGCAACGAAGGGAAAGGAGAAAGCTAGAAGGAGTATATGGAGAGTCTATACAGGTTAAGAAAAGACAAACCTACGTTTACAATAGATGTAGACTTAGAGAAAGCTTTGGAGAATATTGGGCGAAATACTCTCTTTTAAAGTCTAAAGATGGCAGGGGTAAAATACAGGGAACGAACGACTGTTTACATTTTGCACAGAAACCAGGTGGCAGTTATAAGACTCGATGTGAACGAAAGGGAAGCAGTGGTTGAGAATTGTTGTAGCCTATCCCAATGTTATTCCAACTGTTTACTAACAAAAGAAAAAAGCTGGAGTAAGAATTTAAGTACAGGGAAAAGAAATAATAACTCTGACGTTTGCCGATGACATTGTAATTGTGTCAGAGACAGCTAAGGACTTTGAAGAGCAGTTGAACGAAATGGACTTTATCTTGAAAGGAGGATGTAAGATGAACTTCAACAAAAGCAAAATAGGGATAATGGAATGTTGTCGAATTACATCAGGTGATCCTGATGGAATTAGATTAGGAAACAAGGCACTCCAAATAGTAGATGATGAGGTTTGCTATTTGGGAAGCAAAATAACTGATGATGGTCGAAGTAGGGAGAACTTAAAATGTGACGAGCAATCGCAACAAAATTATTTCTAAAAAAGAGAACTTTGTTAAAATTGAGTGTGGATTTAAGCGTCAGGAATTCCTTTCTGAAAGTATTTATATGAAGTGTTGCGCTGTATGGAAGTGAAACATGGACGATAAACAGTTTGGACAAGAAGAGAATACAAACTTTTGAAATGTAGTGTTGCAGAAGGATGCTGAAGATTAGATGGGTAGAGCACGTAACAAATGAGGAGGTACTGAATAGAACTGGGGAGAAGAGAAATTTGTGGCAAAACCTGAGTAGAAGAAGGGAACGGTTGGCAGGACGTGTTCTGAGGCATCAAGGGATCACCAACTTAGTGCTGGAGGGAAGCGTGAGGGCTAAAAATCGTAGAGAGAGAGAGAGAGAGACCAAGGATGAATATATCAACCAGATTCATGAAGATGTAGGTTGCAGTAGTTACTCGAAGGTGAGGAGTCTTGCACAGGATAGAGTGGCAAGGAGAGCTGCATCAAACCAGTCCTTGGACTGAAGACCACAACAACAACAACAACAACATAGGAAGCACGTGCTACTCTGAAATGAAGATCTCTGCACAACAGAGATGTATCGGCTGACATGAAACTAGTCAGAATAACGACTAAAAGCAGAAATAAGGTACATGACATTGCTTACTACGTAGTACTGCTGTAAGCTACTGCTTCTTTATAGAATTAAAATTAAAATATTACATTTGGTGTCACTTGCTTCTAGCCTTTTATTGATTTCTTTCCAGGCGAAAGTTCTCATTTTCTGGAAAGTATCAAAAAGTATTAAAAATTGTATAATCGAAGGTATTTTGTCGGTCACACAAAAGACCGATGCATTTCGGTGCCTTGATGTTTTACGAGGGTAATGTCGCCGAATTTACCTGAAGATGAGATGCCAAAGAACAGATAAATATTTCAGGAATATTTGGCGCTACGATTAGGTCCCATATCGTCTTTCGGCGTTAAAAATGAATCACATGCACAGTAACATATTCTAAACGGACCATTCGTTCTAATTGTAACAGAATAACTCTGGTTTCGCTTTCCAGTTTTTCAAAAATCACTAAACTGTGCAGTTATAATTCCCAAACCGGGTAACACGCATCCGGATATTCGGGAGAAATCTGTAATCAGAGAAAATTCAAAGGGGGTCACTCTCAGGTAGTTACAATGGGTCACTCATAGTGGTGGTGGGATACAAGCGCGCACTTAGCATAGTGCTGAAGTGTGTCTGTTTAAAACACTCTAAAAATGTAGTATACAAAAAATGAAAATTTTTATAGACAATACGTTTGTGTTTCATTATACTGTGCTGCTGTCGGTGATGAGGAAAGATTAAGTCGCCATTATCACACAGAGCACTAGATGTCTGTTACTGATTCCAACACACCTACGCTTCTGCACTGGAAACAAAAAGTATGTAAGCCTCGCACAATAAATCCTGCCAGTGAATGAGGTCGTGTGTAGGAAGCGGCTATCTCCCTAAAGTGCTGTGCTCTGCTCGCCTGCGCCTCTAGCACGCGTGCAGCTCTGCGATGGCTAGAGGAGGATTTTGGTAAATCTGAGTTTAGCGCGGCGCGGCATGATACCAGGGTGCCATTAAAAATATACACAGGCCGGCCGGGCTGCAATGTTAGTCCGGGCACTCCGCGAGATCAAAGCTGCGCGAGCCGACACTTCCCCCCGCCGCCTACCTCCTCCCCACACCACCACGTATATATACACCTGGCGCCGCGTCTACTCACTGCTAGGAGCACGTCGCCTTCGGGTAAGAAGTCTCAGGTGCTGAAAGTAAGCACGGCTTTCCATAATACGATAAAACTTGCGAGGGCCACGTTAAATGTTCTTGACCAGCCACAAGAACTCCACTGACATCGACGAGAACATTTTTTTGTTTTGTTTTTTTTATGTTTGGTTAACTTTTGGCTGTTACTACATGTTGCAGAATGCTTCAAATGAGCTGCCCATTTGATTGTTCCAAAAGTTTTCCGTTATTCTTCACGAAAGAAGACGTAAATATTCCAGAATTCTAAACCAGAACAGCTGTTAGCATGAGTGACATAGAAAGATGTCTTAGGTGTTGCGAAACAACTCAAATCACTTAAGCAAGGCAAGTCTTCTGGTCCATATGGTATACCAGTCAGGTTCCTTTCAGAGTATGCAGACACAATAGCGCCTTTCCTAGCTCACTTGACGAAAGGTCTGTTCCTAAAGACTGAAAAGTAGCACAAAAAAAAGTCGTTCCAATCAGTCTCCAACTGTGGGAAAAGAAAGTTCAAATGGTTCAAATGGCTCTGAGCACTATGGGACTCAACTGCTGAGGTCATTAGTCCCCTAGAACTTAGAACTAGTTAAACCTAACTAACCTAAGGACATCACAAACATCCATGCCCGAGGCAGGATTCGAACCTGCGACCGTAGCGGTCTTGCGGTTCCAGACTGCAGCGCCTTTAACCGCACGGCCACTTCGGCCGGCTGAAAGTAGCACAGGTCACACCAATACTCAAGTAAGGAAATAGGAGTAACCCATTGACTTACAGACCCATAGCACTAACCTCAATTCGCAGTAGGATTTTGGAGCATATACTGTACTCGAACATTATGAATCACCTTGAAGAAAATGATTTATTGATTTATAACGAACACAGATTCCGAAAATATCGTTCAAAATGGTTCAAATGGCTCTGAGCACTATGGGACATAACTGCTGAGGTCGTCAGTCCCCTATACCTTAGAACTACTTAAACCTAACTAACCTAAGGACATTACACACATCCTTGCCCAAGGCAGGATTCGAACCTGCGACCGTAGCGGTCGCGCGGTTCCAGACTGTAGCGCCTAGAACCGCTCGGTCACTTCGGCCGGCGAAAATATCGTTCTTGTACAACACAGCTAGTTCTTTATTCCCATGAAGTAATGAGTGCCGTCGACAGGGGATCTCAGATCGATTCCATATTCCTAAATTTCCAGAAGGCTACTGATACCTTTCCTCACAAGCGACTGTTAATCAAATTGCGTGTGTATGGAGTGTCGTCTCAGTTGTGTGACTGGGTTCGTGACTTCCTCTCAGGGAGGTCACAGTTCGTAGTGATAGACGGTAAGACATCGAGCAGAACAGAAGTGACTTCTGGCGTTCCGCAAGGTAGTGTCATGGGCCCTTTGCTGGTCCTGATTTACATTAATGATCTAGGTGATAATCTGAGCAGGCCCCTTAGAGTGTTTGCAGATGACGCTGTAATTTACCGTCTAGGAAAATCATCAGACGATCAATTCCAATTACAAAATGATCTAGAGAGGATTTCTGTATGTTACGACAAGTGGCAATTGGCACTACACAAAGAAAAGTGCGAGGTCATCCACAGGGATACTAAAGGAAATCCGATAAATGTTGGGTATACGATAAATTGCACAAATCTAAGGACTGCCAATTCGACTAAATACTTAGGAATTACAATTACGATCAACTTAAATTGGGGAGACCACATAGATAATATTGTATAATATTGTGGGGAAGGCGAAACAAAGATTGCGCTTTGTTGGTAGAACCGTTACAAGATGCGACAAAACCCACTAACAGCCTAGATTACACTTGTCCGTCCTCTGATGGAATATTGCTGTGCGGTACGGGATCCTTACCAGGTAGGATTGACGGAGGATGTCGAAAAAATGCAAAGAAGGGCAGCTTGTTTCGTGTTATCGCGCAACAGGGGTGAGAGTCTCATTGATATGATACGCGAGTTGGGGTGGCAGCCACTGAAACAAAGGCGGTTTTCTTTGCGTCGAGATCTATTTACGAAATTTCTATCACCAACTTTCTCGTCCGAATGCGAAAATATTTTGTTGGCATCCACCTACGTAGGGAGAAATGATCGTCATAATAAAATACGAGGAATCAGAGTTCTAACAGAAAGATTTAGGTGTTCCTTTTTCCCACGCCCCATTTGAGAGTGGAATGGTAGAGAAGTAGCATGAAAATGGTTCGATGAACCCTCTGCCAGGAACTTAAGCGTGAATTGCTGAGTAACCATGTAGATGTAGAAGCAGTTTCTTTTTCTCTCTCCAGTTGACCTCATTGGCAATCTGCCCTTTCCACGTTCAGTGATCAGGACCAAGATGCAGCGCACACATGGAAAAAAAATTTAAAAGCGTCATTTAATATGTCTTACGCAATAAGATCTTAAGGGATAAGAAAGATTCACCTAGGGTTAATAAATAACATTGTTAGAAAAGTGCTCCGTAAACATCTAAAGCTTCACCTCAGAGTCAGGAGAAGTCAAAACATACATGAGAAATAATAGCTGAAAGAAGCGAAAACGAATGTAAGGAGAGCAATGAGAGAATGGTTGAGTGATTTTGAAAGCAACTTTGTCAGTCGATCAGAGAAAAGACCCTAAGATGTTTTGGTCTTATGTAAAATCAGTCTTCCGAAATTGTTTCACCACGGAAGATCGTAACACTCTCCCCTTTCAGTCATCGTACGAACGGCGAAATGATAGATATTGAGATAAGTGATTTTGGAGCAGAAAAGCAACTACAATCGCTTAGTAGTAGTAAGGCATCAGGACCGGATGTGATGCCAATAACATTCTGCGAAGATTATGTGATAGAATTTGACAGATGCACACGATTATCGACCTTTATCGTTGACATAAACCTGTTGTAGAATTACGGAACATGTTTTATGCTCAAGAATTGTGATGTTTCTGGAGAACAAAAAATAATCCTTTTAAACGATCCACATGGATTCCGAAAATTCAGCTCGCTCTGTTCCTCCATGACATTCATAGCGCTGTAGACAACGGTGCTCAGGTTGATGCGCTGTTCCTTGACATCAGGAGGGCATTTGACACCGTCCCGCACTGCCGTTTAGTGAAGAAATTACTTTTGCCGAGTGTAGTACCAGGTTTGCGACTGGATTCAAGATTTCTTTGCAGACAGAATTCAACACGCCACTCTTAATGGAACAAAATCGACGGATATAAAAGTAATTTACGGAGTACCACAAGGAAGCGCGATATGACTGAATTGATTACGATGTTTATAAATGATCTAGTAGGAAGCGTCGAATTTGTCGAATTCTTTTAAGACTGTTCGCAGATGATGCGATTGTCTATAAGATAGTACCAACGTCAGAAGACATAACGACTTGCAAAAGGATCTACAGAGAACGTAAATGTATGTAACGTATTGCGCATGTGTAGGAAAAGAAAGGCGCTTCTGTACAACTACACTTTTTATGGGAATCTGCTGGAAACAGTGTCTACCGTGCATTATGTAGGAATAACTCTACAGAGCGACCTAGAGGAATGACGAAACAAAACACCAATTGGTAGGAAAAGTAGATGCGAGACAAATTCTTAGAAAGAATAATAAGGAAATTTAACTCGTCCATTGAGGAAATGGCTTTTAAGGCGCTTGTTCAACTGATTATTGAGTATTGATCTTCGAGATTGGGTATGCCGAAGACTCCCAGCATAAAAAGTCACCTCTCATTCTGCCAACGGCCTCGTCAAATTGGGCCGTGGAGCGGACAGAGGTTCAGGGCATTGTCTTGTCCTAGGGGTGGGAAAATGCACCTAAAGGCGGAAGAATCAGAAATGATCAACGGAATGAGGATGCAGAAGGCAATGGAAACCACTTCATTAAAGAAACGTAACGTGTATCCACAGGAAATGTGAACTGTAATTGAAGAAGTATCATGATGATCTCTCCTTTAGAAAAAGGATCCGGAATAGTCCGCCATTCGGATCTCCTGGAGGGGACTGCCAAGGGGGAGCTTACCATGAGAAAAAGACTGAATAATCAACGGAAGGATAACGTTCTACGAGTCGGGGCGTGAAATGTCAGAAGCTTAAACGTAGTAGGGAAGCTCGAAAGTCTAAAAAGGGAAACGCAAAGGCTCAAT
The DNA here is from genome assembly GCF_023864275.1 of Schistocerca cancellata. NCBI lineage: Eukaryota > Metazoa > Arthropoda > Insecta > Orthoptera > Acrididae > Schistocerca > Schistocerca cancellata. Next base: position 213,861,466 of record NC_064627.1, read on the forward strand.
CTAGATATAGTAGGGGTCAGCGAAGTGAGGTGGAAAGAAGACAAGTATTTCTGGCCAGTTGAGTACAGGGTAATATCAAAAGCAGGAGAAAATGGTTTAACGGGAGTAGGATTCGTTATGAACAGGAAGGTGGGGCAGAGAGTGTGTTACTGTGAACAGTTCATGATGGGGTTGTTCTTATCAGAATCGACAGCAAATCAACACTGACAACGTTAATTCAGCTGTACACGCCAACGTCTAAGCTGAAGATAAAGAGATAGAGAAAGTGTGTGAGGATACTGAAAGGGTAATACGGGCTGTAAAGGGATATGAAGATCTAATAGTCATGGGCGACGGGAATGCAGTTGTAGGGGAAGGAGTAGAGAAAAGGTTACAGGAGAATGTGGGCTTGGGACAAGCAATGAGTGAGGAGAAAGACTAATCGTGTTCTGTAGCACGTTTCAGCTAGTAATAGCGAATACTCCGTTCTAGAATCACAAGAGGAGGAGGTTTTCTTGGAAAAGGCCGGGTAATACGGGAAGATTTCAGTTGGTTACATCATAGTCGGACAGAGATTCAGAAATCAGATAATGGATCGTAAGGCCAGGAGCAGACATAGACTCAGATCAGAATAAAGTAGTGATGAAGAGTAGGCTGAAGTTTCAGACATTAGTCAGGAAGAATCAATAAACAAAGAAGTGGGATACGGAAGTACTAAGGAATGGCGAGATATGGTTGAAGTTCTCTAAGGCTGTAGATACAGCAATAAGGAATAGCTCAGTAGGCAGTACAGTTGAAGAGGAATGGACATCTCTAAGAAATGCCATCACAGAAGTTGGGAAGGAAAACATAGGTACAAAGAAGGTAACTGCGAAGAAACCATGGGTAACAGAAGAAATACTTCAGTTGATTGACGAAAGGAGGAAGTACAAACATGTTCCGGGAAATTCAGGAATACAGAAATACAAGTCGCTGAGCAATGAAATACATAGAAAGTGCAGGGAAACTAAGACGAAATGGCTGCAGGAAAAAAATGTGAAGACATCGAAAAAGATATGATTTTCGGGAGGACAGACTCAGCAGAAAGAAAAGTCAAAACAACCTTCAGAGACATTAAAAGCGAGGGTGGAAACATTAAGAGGCTACGGGAATTCCAGTGTAAAATGCAGAGGAGAGAGCGACTAGGTGTAAAGAATACATTGAAAGCCTCTATGAGGGGGAACATTTTTCTGATGAGATAGAAGAAGAAACAGGAGTCGATTTAGAAGAGATAGGGGATCCAGTATTAGAATTAGAATTGAAAAGAGCTTTCGAGGATTTAAGATTAAATAAGGCAGAAGGGATAGATAACATCAGAGTTTCTAAAATCATTGGGGGGAGTGGCAACAAAACGACTATTCACGTTGGTTTGTAGAATATATGAGTCTGGCGACATACCATCTGACTTTCGGAAAAGCATCATCCACAAATTCCGAAGACGGCAAGAGCTGACAAGTGCGGAAATTATCATATTAACAGCTCATGCATCCATGTTGGTTACAAGAATAAAATACAGAAGAATGGAAAAGGAAACTGATGGTGCGCTAGATGACTATCAGTTTGACTATAGGAAAGGTAAAGGCACAAGAGAGGCAATTATGACGTTGTGGTTAATAATGGAAATGAGACTAAAGAGAAATCAAGACACGTTCATAGTATTTGTCGACCTGGATAAATCATTCGATAGTGTAAAACAATGAAGGATGTTCGCTATTCTGTGAAAAGTAGGGGTAGGCTATTGGGAGAGAGGGGTTATATACAATACGTACAACAGCGAAGAGGGAATAATAAGATTGGACGACCAAGAACGAAGTGCTCGCATTAAAAAGGGTGTAAGGCAAGTATGTAGCATTTCGTCCCTAACGTTCAATCTGTACATCGAGGAAGCAATGATGGAAATAAAAGAAAGGTTCAGGAGTGGAATTAAAATTCAAGGTGAAAGGATATCAATGATAAGATTCGCTGATGACGTTGCTATCGCCGAACGTGGTGACCGTGCGGTTCTAGGCGCTTCAGTCCGGAACTACGTGGCTGCTACTGTCGCAGCTTCGAATCCTGCCTCGGGCATGGATGTGTTTGATGTCCTTAGGTTATTTGAACATTGCTATCCTGATTGAAAGTGAAGAAGAATTACATGATCTGCTGAACGGAATGAACAGACTAATGGCTCTGAGCACTATGGGACTTAACTTCTAAGGTCATCAGTCCCCTAGAACGTAGAACTACTTAAACCTAACTAACCTAAGGACATCACACACATCCACGCCCGAGGCAGGATTCGAGCCTGCGACCGTAGCGGCCGCGCGGTTCCAGACTGTAGGGCCTTTAACCGCTTGGCCACCACGGCCGGCGAACAGTCTAATGAATACAGAATATGGATTGAGAGTATATCGAAGAAACACGAAGGTAATGAGAAGTTGTAGAAATGAGAACAGCGAGAAGCTTGACATCAGGATTGATGGTCACGAATTAGATGAAGTTAAGGAATTCTATCTAGGCAGTAAAATAACGAGTGGCGGATGGAGCAAGGAGGATATCAAAAGCAGAGTAGCAAAGGCAAAAAGGGCATTCCTGCTCTAGAGATGTCTACTAATATCATTTATACGCCACAGCTTGAGGAAGAAATTTCTGAGAATGTACGTTTGGAGTACAGCATTGTATGAAACATAAAACCGGAAAAGAAGTGAATCGAAGCATGTGAGATGTGGTGGTGCTACAGACGAATGTTGAAAATTAGGTGGACTGATAAGGTAAGGAACGATGAGGTTCTGCGCAGAATCGGAAAGGAAGGGGATATGTGGAAAACACTGATAAGCAGAAGGGACAGGATGATAGGACATCTGTTAAGACATGAGGGAATGACTTCCATGGTACTAGAGAGAGCTGAGGAGGGCAAAAATTGCACAGGGAGACAGAGATTGGGATACATACAGCAAATAATTGAGGACGTAGGTTGCAAGAGCTTCTCTGAGATGAAGAGGTTAGCACAGGAGAGGCATTCGTGGCGGGCCGCATCAAGCCAGTCAGAAGACTGATGAAAAAAAAAATACAGAGATGCTTATTAAACTCCTTTGGAAGACGTTACAACAGATATAACAGACGCATTGTGCATCACGGAAATTTTTACTAATTGCGGGAGAGAAGTTTCCGGGAAGAGTCGGACAAGATGTTGCTTCCTCTCACATACATCTCATATAATGAGCACGACGAGAATGTTCGAGAAAATAGAGCAAATACAGAGGATTACCGACAATCATTCTTCCCAGGCGCCATTGTCGGGTGGAACAGGAGTGCATCAATTAGTGGTCTCAGAAGTACACTGCGCCACGTACCATTAGGTGGCTTGTGGAGTGTTATGAAGGTGTAGATGTACATGTAGAAATACACTCTGTTATCCACAATTGTCTGCATCGAGTTCGTTAGATATACGGGTTGGCCAAAATCCTTCAGTGAATTAATTAGTTGCCGGCCGTGGTGGCCAAGCGGTTAAAGGCGCTACAGTCTGGAACTGCGCGACCGCTACGGTCGCAGGTTCGAATCCTGCTTCGGGCATGGATGTGTGTGATGTCCTTAGGTTAGTTAGGTTTAATTAGTTCTAAGTTCTAGGCGACTGATGACCTTAGAAGTTAAGTCGCATAGTGCTCAGAGCCATTTGAACCATTAATTAGTTAAAACTGGTCTTTAAAACATTTTGTACGCCTCAAGATAGGCAACTAGACTTACATGTTACGCAGCCAGAATGGATTATGTAGATAGGGTTGCCCGTATTAATACGTATGAAGTATTTTCTGGGCCAATTTCATTTTTCCCGTCCTCTATTACGTTTAATAACCACAGGCAAATCAGTTACCGCATTATACGTATCTGGTAAGTTGAGAATCCGCTACGACCTTACTACCACAATGTGTGGTGCTTTTCCGTAGTATCATCATTGGCATCTGTTTTACAAATGAGGCTAAAGAGTTACAAGCATCTAACTTTCCTTAACTGATTTGCTGCAACAATTATTGGATGGTTTTATGCGATGCATGTAGTTAGCAGAAATTCGCCAGTCTGTAAGAAGATCTATGTGCGAATCACACAATTTACACCGTCTTTTCTTAGTGACAGATCAGCCCGAGAACTGGAAAAAATTTTGGTCCTACGTAAAATCGCTAAGGAGGCCGAGAGCTTCTATCCAGTCCTCCTTCAACTAGCTGAGGCAACAGATGACAGGAAAAGGAAAGTTTAAGTTTTAAATTTCGTGTATAAGAAATCATCCAGGCAGGAGGATCGTACAAAAATACCGTCGTTTGACTCTCGTATGGAAGACGAAGTAATAGGCATCCCTAGCAAAGAAGAGCAACTAAAAGAGTTGAAAACAAATAAATCGCAAGGTCTGGACAGAATCCCAGTTCCGTTTTACAAAGATTACGGCATTGGCTCCTTACTTCGCTTGCATGTATAGCAAATCTCTCGCTCATCGCAAAGTCTTAAGCGACTGAAACAAAAATAGCGCGATTGACTTCAGTATACAAGAAGGATAAAAGAACGGGCACTCCCAATTACCTAACAATATCCTTAACTTCAGTTTGCTGCAGGATTATTGAACATGTTCTCAGTTCTAGTAAAACTCAGTTTCCCTTTTCTCTCATTATAGCCTGTAACCCATAGATGGAGGGCAAGAGCTAGATTTGACACGATGTCCCATTGCAGACTGTTAACGGAGATAGGAGCGTACGGAATAGGTCCCCAGATATGTGAATGGCTCGAAGACATCTTAAGCAACAGAACCCAGTACGCTGCCCTCAATGGCGACGAGTGTTTATCAAAGTCAAGGCTACCGCCAGGAGTGCCCCAGGGAAGTGTGATGGGACCGCTGTTATTTTCTGTATACATGAATGATCTGGTGGACAGGGCGAGCAGCAGACTTCAGCTCTTTGCTGATGATGCTGTGCTGTATGGGAAGGTGTCGTCGTTGAGTGGCTATAGGAGGATAAAAGATGACAGACTTTCTAATTGGCGTGACGAATGGGGGGTAACTATAAATGTAGAAGAATGTAAATTAATGCAGATGAGTAGGACAAACAATCGTGCAACGTTCGAATACAGTATTAGCGGTATGCTGCTTGACATAGGTACGTCGGTCAAATATCTAGGCATAACGTTGCAAAGCGATATGAAATGGAATGAGCACGTAACAACGGTAATATGGAATGTAATATGGAATGCTAATGGTCGGAATCGGTTTGTTGGGAAAATTTTAGAAATAGTGTAGCTCATCTATAAATGAGACCGCGTATACAACACTAGTGCGACACATTCTTGACTACTGCTTTAGTGTATGGGATGCTCATCGGGTCAGATTAAAGGAAAATATCAAACAAATGCAGAGACGTGCAGCTGGATTCGTTATCGATAGGGTCAGTCGGCACACAATTATTACGGAAATGCTTGAGAACTCAAATGGGAATCCGAAGAGGGAAGACGACGTTCTTTTCCCGAGGTACTACTGAGAAAATTTAGAGAACCGGAATTTGAGGCTGACCTCAGAATGATTCTACAGCCACCAATGTAAATTTCGCGTAACGATGACGAAGGTAAAAAAAGAGAAATTAGGGTCCATACGGAGGCATATAGTGTCATTTGTCTCTCGGCCCATATGCGAGTAGAACAAGAAATGATACGTGTGATAGTGCTACGAAGTTCCCACCAAGCCATACGCCATGCGGTAGCTTGAGAAGTTTATATGTAGACGTACACTATGCGATCAAAAGTATCCAGACAGCACCAAAAACATACGGTTTTCATATTAGGTGCATTGTGCTGCCACCTACTGCCAGGTTCTCCATATCAGCGGCCTCAGTAATCATTAGATGTCGTGAGAGAGCAGAATGGGTCTTTCCGCGGAACTCATGGACTTCGAACGTGGTCAGGTTATTAGGTGTCGCTTGTCTCGTACGTCTGTACGTGAGATTTCCACACTCCTAAACATCCCTAGGTCCACTGTTTCCGATGTGATAGTGAAGTGGAAACTAGAAGGGACACGTACAACACAAAAGCGTACAGGCTGACCTCGTCTGTTGACTGACAGAGACCGCCGACAGTTGAAGAAGGTCGTAATGTGTAATTGGCAGACATCTATCCAGACCATCACTCAGGAATTCCAATCTGCATCAGGATTCACTGCAAGAACTTTGACAGTTTGGAGGGAGGTGAGAAAACTTGGATTTCATGATCGAGCGGCTGCTTATAAGACACATATCACGCTGATAAATGCCAAATGACGCCCCACTTGGTGTAAGGAGCGTAAACTTTGACCGATTGAACGGTGGAGAAACGTCGTGTGGGGTGACGAATCACGGTACACAATGTGGCGATCCAATGGGAAGGTGTGGGTATGGCGAATGCCCGGTGAACATAATCTGCAAGCGTGTGTAGTGCCAACAGTAAAATTCGGAGGCGGTAGTGTTATGGTGTGGTCGTGTTTTTCATGACGGGGTCTTTCACCCCTTGTTGTTTTGCGTGGGAGTATCACAGCACAAGCCAAATTGATGTTTTAAGCATCTTCTTCCTTCCCACTGCTGAACAGCAATTCGAGGATGGCAATTGGATTTTTCAACACGATCGAGCACCTGTTCATAATGCACGGTCTGTGGCGGAGTGGTTACACGACAATAATATTCCTGTAATGAACTAGCCTGCACAGAGTCCTGACCTGAATCTTATAGAACAGCTTTGGGATGTTTTGGAACGCCGACTTCGTGCTAGGTCTCACCGACCGTAATCGATACCTCTCCTCAGTGCACCACTCCGTAATGAATGGGCTGCCGTTCCCCAAGAAACCTTGCAGCACCTGCGAGAGTGGGAGTCTAAGAGTGGGCCAACACTATATCGAATTCCAGCATTACCGATGTAGGGCGCCACGAACTTGTAAGTCATTTTCAGCAGGAAGTAGAAGTGTATGCCAATTGACTCCTCCCTGCGAACTGTAATCTGTAAATGAGTGTGTCTCTTTATTACAGCTCACCTGCTGTTTTTTGTACTATGAAATTATTGTATGAAATACGGGGTCGCGTAGAGGAATTTCTAGCACATGTGACTGGCGATATATATATTGTCTCATGTTGTCCACAAGAGTCCTACAGTGATTTCATATGTCGTGTGATTATTTTGGAGGGGGTGTTTTATATGTGGTTACTGCGTCTTGTTATGTGGTGGATTGTAATAATTAGTGTTAGTCCAGCCCACAAACAGTCTCAACTATAGTTAATTACGAACAATAGCCCAATTAGCGGGGGAAACTGTGTGTCTATGCTGTGCAGTATATTCCTGTTAGTGTACACAAATATTCACAAAAGCTCTCCATACTTCTATATTGGGACACTTTAACGTGGTTATCACTGTTTCTCGTTAGACAAAATACAGACGACAGTCATATTTGGCAGGAACATCATATTGCTTTTGTTTCACACTTTAAACCCAGAGAGACGTATTTAGTTACAAATAATTGGATATTGGTTCCTTCTTTTAGTAAATAATTGCTTTTCTTGTTTGGGTAAAAGAAGAAAAAAACAGCGTTTTGCATAAATGTATCCAATAATTTTAACTGCAAACAACGAAAAAATAGAAGAACTGCAAATTCATAAGATAAATATTTAATTACAAATTATGCATGTTTCAGAGCAAGTGATAGATGAATTAGCTAGATGGAAAGACACGTATCACTTATGGGAAAAAGATAAGTTCAATCAAAAGTTTCCTGAAATTCAGCCCCTTATTTACCGCAAAGTTCATTACTCTCATTTGGAGAAATTAGGGATAAATTGCAACCGCCATGGGACCATAATCAAAGTATTTTACCGAGATACCACTTTCCTTAATTTAAATGTGATAAATGGACTGTAACGTAATGAACTGCTATCAGCGGATATCCGTTCTTTCTCTTGGAGTGACGGCAGCCGTGTGGTTATGATAGTCGGTCTTCGTAGCAGCATACCCACCGGACACGCCTTCGACCGACGTCTTCCTAGATGGTACCCACGAAATGAGCGTACTGAAAAAAAATCGTAGAAACACAAAAAAATCATCACGCTAATACCGGGGAACACAACCTATAACCTTGGTAAAGTCTTATTTCCGCAACGAAGAGACTTCACAGGTCATGGGACACTTATCTGAAGAATAATTATGTGGCAGCGAAAATTTATAGATATTCTACTGTGTTAATTCTCAAACGATTTACAACTGAAGAAAAAATTGTTCCAATTATGACCACCACGTGGAATTTTAGCTCTGTGAATGCCAGGTAGACGTATACAAATGTTTCAGTTTGTAACCGATTACTAAAGTGGCTTGGGCAGAAAAGGTCAAATAAGTGAGAAAGACATAATTTTATTATTAACCCCCACTTACACAATTTGTTCCATATGATGACTGGAGACGTCGATGAGATGCCGTACAGCGCCAGACTTGCACCTGGTAGCCAAAACTGAAACTAATTTTTTTCCCGCAAAGATCGGTACCGCATTAATGCATTAGCATATCTAACACGTTCGCTACCATATGGTAATTACGGCCCACACTGGAGCTCCGTGAGTAGCTGCACTTCAGTTATAGCCACCTGGTAGCAAGGATGAATAAGTGTGGCAACTACCGTAGACTCATATGATTCTTCAAGTTAGCCCGGCATACTTCGTTAAGAGAGAGCGTCCACTGGTGAACAACCGGATGTTACTCTCTGGTGGGCACAATCTCTCAGTAAGCGACCATGTTAGCATCACCAGGTGTGTTGCTGGGGGGCCGGTGCCGAGGTTTTATCTCCCCCCTCCCCTCCTCCCTTCTCCCGATCTGTTTTTTATATCCGCTGTTTGCGCCCATCATCCCCTCTTCCACTGCTCCCGCCGACATACTGCTCCGTCCTAGGTTGGAGCCCAGATATGCGTGCTGGTGAAACCTCTGCTATTTCCCCACCTGTCTCAGTTCATTGTAGGATATCTCCTTGTTCTTCTTTATCAGATTAACTACGGGGTGCCAGGCCTTACTAAGGATATATCCAGTATCACGACTAATCAGTGGTTCCTTTACTCGATACTCGATAGACCCTTATGACACAGTCCCGGAAATTAGACGTGTGACGCAGAGTGTACATGATAAAATACAACTGCAAAAGCTGCATGTGCCTACTGAAAGACAGTACCATGGATTATCCATAAAATATCCCACATAAAACCGTTGTGACATTAACGAAAATGATCTACCTGATGATGGAGGTGTAACTGTTAGAAACGCGTACTTTGAAGAACAATAAATGTCACTGCTTACAGTAATTTGCATTTTAAAATGACGGACTACTCATTGGACATTACACTTTATACCGAGCGAGGTGGCGGAGTGGCTAGCACACTGGACTCGCATTCGGGAGGACGACGGTTCAATCTCGCGTCCGGCCATCCTGATTTAGGTTTTCCATGATTTCCCTAAATCGCTCCAAGCAAATGCCGGGATGGCTCCTCTGAAAGGGGACGGCCGACTTCCTTCCCCGTCCTTCCGTAATCCGATGAGACCGATGACCTCGCTGTTTGGTCTCCTCCCCCAAATCAATCCAAATACACTTTATACCAAATACATGTCACGTATATTTCCCTGTTGATTCAGGGGAAGTTGTTTCAGTAAGTACTACACATTTTCTACGTTGCCCACGCTCGTATCGCAATACACACCACACTCAGGAAATAGTAAGTTAGGTAGTCGACAATAAACATTTATCTTCTGCAAGGCCTGGACGTTCATAAACAGTGCCGGAAGGCAAATGGCAAGCAGTCAACGTCATTCTCTTTGAATCGGATCATAAATCACGATAAAATATGGTGCTTGTCCTGAGTGGAATAATGTGCTTGTCTGAAAGCATAATTCCAAGAACGAGACTACCTGATCTCCATCCTATTTAAAACTTGAGCGGACTTCATTAATTACCGAGTTAGGGACTTAAGCTAACCGCCGCGTTGAAACATTTATATCTGGCACACGTTGATTAATGAGGTTCTCGGTTTATTCATGTCACAAACAGGCCGTTTCCTTTTTTGGTGCAACGGAAAATGCGCTGCACATCTGTTCCTGATACTGATGAGTATAGCACGCAGCTCATGACAGTGATGCACAGACAAGTCTACAGAAGCTTTTCATCCAGAGTGATATCAAATGGAGGAAGCCGGCCGCGGTGGTCTCGCGGTTCTAAGCGCTCAGTCCGGAACCGTGCGACTGCTACGGTCTCAGGTTCGAATGCTGCCTCGGGCATGGATGTGTGTGATGTCCTTAGGTTAGTTAGGTTTAAGTAGTTCTAAGTTCTAGGGGACTGATGACCTCAGAAGTTATGTCCCGTAGTGCTCAGAACCATTTGAACCATTTTTTTTTTAAATGGATGAAGGTGCACTGATACGCCAAGCTTCCCCACATTCTAGGCAGCCGCTTAGCATGGTCACTAATGAGATGGTTAAAGAGCTCGATTGGCAGTGGATGTCACTGGTAATGGTGATACGTTCGCTTGGGACCACGACTGATAAGTCTTCAGCGCCCACTCTAAAATATTTTAGCCGGCCGGTGTGGCCGTGCGGTTCTAGGTGCTTCATTTTAGAACCGTGTGTCCGCTACGGTCGCAGGTTCGAATCCTGCCTCGGCCATGGGTGTGTGTGATGTCCTTAGGTTAGTTAGGTTTAGGTAGTTCTAAGTTCTAGGGGACTGATGACCAGAGATGTTAAGTCCCATAGTGCTCAGAGCCATTTGAACCAAATATTTTATGAGGCAAACATTCTGGGGGAAAAGTGACGCAGCAATAAAAAATTCAACAAGTGTTAAAAGTCTGCAGGGAAGGCACATTGCAGTGTACGCTGTTTCATTCTGAAATAGTCACTTTATTTCGTACCTAGCTTTTAGGCAATTTCGCCACCTTAGCCTATATGAAACTACTAATTTAGACATGAAACCCAGATGTGAAAAGGTATAAATGTACGCCTTATGCAGGTTTTGAGACTGTTCCATCATGCCACATATTAAACTTCCTGGCAGATTAAAACCGTGTGCCAGACCGAGATTAGAACTCGGGACCTTTGCCTTTCGCGGGGATGTGCTCTACCAACTGAGCTACCGAAGAACGACTCACGCCCCGTCCTCACAGCTCAGTTGGTAGAGCACTATAAAAGCTTAGGCTGGAGAGTGCAGATACTACGAAGAATTACGAACAGTAAATACCACATTGGCTGTGTCCTACAGGAACAAAGACTTTAGCTTTTTTTTAGGGGGGGGGGGGGGGGAGGATAGACTTAGTGCGGATGTGTCTCGTCAATCTCACACAGTTGATTCGAGCCAGCGGTTGATAACACTTTCTCTTGCATAAAGGGGGCAGTGGGGAGTGCAAGCCGCTGCTTCAGTCAATTCCCGATGCTATCAGTAACTGTTCTTATCCAGTCTATGGAGCTGACGACACGTAGCTGCAGTATCTTAAAAAAAAAAAAAAAAAAAAAAAAAAAAAAAAAAAAAAAAAAAAAGAGAGAGAGAGAGAGAGAGAGAGAGAGAGAGAGAGAGAGAGAGAGAGAGAAATGAGTATTCCACATCTCGTATTGGTAGAAAGACATATAATGCACAGAAGAGCTTCAGAATACGAATTTTAGCACTGGGATCGTCTTGGAGTTGTGCATTCCATTTTGCTGTCCGTTGCGGAGACCAGAGCTCTTCCCCTACTAACGAGCTTGTAGGGGTAAAACGGCCGGAATGAAGTCTGGACCAGTGACGACATGGAGGAGAAGTTGAAATGTCAGCAAGAGATTCCTGCTTGGTGAACGTTACTAAAATGTAAACTTTCACGGCCGGAAATATCATGTCCATTATAATTATCCGGGCTGTTATGCCGTGGTCGGTTGATGAATGCTGTGGTGATTCCCAACGTTTCGTCTCCGACTGCGGGAGACATCTTCAAGGGGGTCCGTAGCTTGATGGAAGGTCCAACACACACACTGGCTCGCTACTGACTGCCGCTAAATTCCTTGTCCGCGAGCCCCCGCGCCGCGGCGTGACGTCACGTGTTTTGAAAACGTCAGTGCAATTGGCCGCTGTCCGTCGCCGTCGATGGCCGTTGCCATCACCCAGTAGTGGACGAGTGGTACACATCTTCTTTAACACCGGCATCCATATACCGTTTAATTTGACGCCCTCCTCCTTTCGGTTGAAATTATTTGGGTGTTTAGCGATTTCGATCGCCTCCCTGTAGAGCCTTTCGTAATATCCGCTCGTGGCCGTTAGTACTTGCGTCTCCTCGAAACGAATATTGTGGTTCCCTGGCTGGAAAGCATGCTCTGCAACAGCTGATCGTTCCGTTTCTCCTCTTCTACAATTTCCCTTGTGCTCTTCCAAACGTTTAGAAACAGTTCTTTTAGTGGTACCCACATAAACATCACCACAGCTGCATGGGATCCTATACACACCAGATTTTTCCAATGGTTTGCGAGCATCCTTGGCAGGCCTAAGGTATTCCTGTATCTTCCTGGTGGGCTTGTAAATTACGGTAATATTCCGCTTCGTCAAGATCCTCCCTATTCTTTCCGTTACATTTTTAACAAACGGCAGGAAAACCTTAGATTTTGCAGTAGCCTGTACGTCAGTATGATTTCTGCGTGGCTGCCTCAACGCACGTTTTATTTCGGCGGACGAATATCCGTTCTTCGTTAGTGCATTGTGGAGATGTTCCATCTCAGCGTCGAGCAACTCAGGTTCACAAATATTTCTAGCTCTGTCCGCTAACGTCTTGATAACACCCCGCTTCTGTTGTGGGTGGTGGTTCGAATCCCGGTGCAAATAACGGTCCGTGTGCGTGGGTTTGCGGTACACTGAGTGGCCCAAACTACCATTTTCGTTTCTAAACACAAGCACATCGAGGAAATGTAGTTTGCCGTCTGCCTCCTCCTCCATTGTAAACTGAATTCTTGAGTTTATACTGTTCAGATGTTCGTGGAACCGGCTTAGTTCCTCCCTACCATGTCTCCACAACACAAACGTGTCATCCACGTATCGGAACCATGCATTTGGTTTCTTGCTGGCAGTACCTAAGGCCTGTTCTTCGAATTTCTCCATAAAGAAGTTTGCAATTACGGGACTTAGGGGGCTTCCCATAGCCACGCCATCCGTTTGCTCATAAAACTGTTCATTCCACTTGAAGTATGTGGTCGTCAAACAACACTTAAACAGCTCTAAAATATCGGCAGGAAAAATTCGATCCAGCTGTTCCAATACATCATTAAGTGGAACCATGGTAAACAGCGATACCACATCGACATGGTAGGGAGGAACTAAGCCGGTTCCACGAACATCTGAACAGTATAAACTCAAGAATTCAGTTTACAATGGAGGAGGAGGCAGACGGCAAACTACATTTCCTCGATGTGCTTGTGTTTAGAAACGAAAATGGTAGTTTGGGCCACTCAGTGTACCGCAAACCCACGCACACGGACCGTTATTTGCACCGGGATTCGAACCACCACCCACAACAGAAGCGGGGTGTTATCAAGACGTTAGCGGACAGAGCTAGAAATATTTGTGAACCTGAGTTGCTCGACGCTGAGATGGAACATCTCCACAATGCACTAACGAAGAACGGATATTCGTCCGCCGAAATAAAACGTGCGTTGAGGCAGCCACGCAGAAATCATACTGACGTACAGGCTACTGCAAAATCTAAGGTTTTCCTGCCGTTTGTTAAAAATGTAACGGAAAGAATAGGGAGGATCTTGACGAAGCGGAATATTACCGTAATTTACAAGCCCACCAAGAAGATACAGGAATACCTTAGGCCTGCCAAGGATGCTCGCAAACCATTGGAAAAATCTGGAGTGTATAGGATCCCATGCAGCTGTGGTGATGTTTATGTGGGTACCACTAAAAGAACTGTTTCTAAACGTTTGGAAGAGCACAAGGGAAATTGTAGAAGAGGAGAAACGGAACGATCAGCTGTTGCAGAGCATGCTTTCCAGCCAGGGAACCACAATATTCGTTTCGAGGAGACGCAAGTACTAGCGGCCACGAGCGGATATTACGAAAGGCTCTACAGGGAGGCGATCGAAATCGCTAAACACCCAAATAATTTCAACCGAAAGGAGGAGGGCGTCAAATTAAACGGTATATGGATGCCGGTGTTAAAGAAGATGTGTACCACTCGTCCACTACTGGGTGATGGCAACGGCCATCGACGGCGACGGACAGCGGCCAATTGCACTGACGTTTTCAAAACACGTGACGTCACGCCGCGGCGCGGGGGCTCGCGGACAAGGAATTTAGCGGCAGTCAGTAGCGAGCCAGTGTGTGTGTTGGACCTTCCATCAAGCTACGGACCCCCTTGAAGATGTCTCCCGCAGTCGGAGACGAAACGTTGGGAATCACCACAGCATTCATCAACCGACCACGGCATAACAGCCCGGATAATTATAATGGACTTGGTGAACGTTACCGAAAGTTGTGCTTACGTCTGTTAAGGGTCCTTGCAACCAAAGTAAAAGCCTCAGATTGCGCTAGTAGTGTCTGAGTTGTGAAGTTCTATGTAGGGGAAATACGGCCGTCATTTTCCATTCCACTTATAGCTGACTGGCTGAGACTGTGTCACGTGAAATTTTCCACCGTATTTGACCTTGCTATTACGGTCGTGGCATGGGATTTGTCATGTATTTTCGGATATTTCAAGTTAAATAATGCCATAGTGCTGTGCTATCACCTACCATTTCAAGAGCAGAGGTGATCAGCATATTATAGTACTTCTGTTGAAGAGAGTATTTAGTTTCGGCAGTCGCTAATTATTGAGAAGAGAAGGGGGAAAACTGATACAGCTAACCGTCAATAATAGTGATATTTCCATGGAACCATTCTCGGGTCTGGTGGTCGTCCGCTTTCGGACGCTATGAATTACGGGTGTATTCTGTCGAGAAGTTATTTACAGTGGATTGTCGTTCTGCTCAAAGAAAGTGTGTATTGAACTGTAAGTAATATATCTTTCCACAGGAGTGAAACCTTGAAATCAAATTTTGAAAGAAACGCTGGAAAAGCTAGCGCCCTCGCTATTCTGAAACGACTGATTACTAATGTCAAGTTGCTTGATGAGCAACAGATCGGTATCGAAATTAACTCCTTCCATTGTGTATAACCTAAATGTATATATAATCACGTTCGTGAACAAATATTCAGGAGTACTGATACTTGTATAAAATTTAAGCATAATAATGGTTCCGTTTCTAGAGTTAATTACGTACGCAGGTCTCGGATTGCGCACGTTATCAGAGAAGAAGTGTGTTCCCGAAACCTGTTCCATGGCAAGGTAAATGGCAATCAAATTGTCAAAGAAGAATTACAAAAGCACGTATCCTATTATATGACTGTATGCGGTCGTATGGAATATGTTGAGTATGAAAACTTGCCTTTCACATGCTCCATGTGCAATTTAATTGAATAGGTGGTCTAGGGGTAGCGTATTTGATTCACAATCTTCGGTCCCGGTTTCGATCCCCGCCACAGCCTAAATTTTGATAAATAATCAGCATTGGCGACCGAAGACTTCCGGCGTAAGATGTCAGCCTCATTCTGCTAACGGCCTTGTCAAAGAGGGCGGAGGAGCGGGTAGAGGTTCAGGGCACTCTCTTGTCCTAGGGGAGGGAAATTGCTCCTAAAGGCGGAAGAATCAGCAATGATCAACGACATGAGGATGCAGAAGGCAATGGAAACCACTGCATTAAAGACACGTAACGTGTATCCACAGGACATGTGGCCTGTAATTGAAGAAGTGCCGTGATGATCTCTCCATTGGCAAAAGATTCCGCAATAGTCCCCCATTCGGATCTCCGGGAGGGGACCGCCAAGGGGGAGGTTACCATGAGAAAAAGATTGAATAATCTACGAAAGGATAACGTTCTACGAGACGGGGCGTGGAATATCAGAAGCTTGAACGTGGTAGGGAAACTAGAAAATGTGAAAAGGGAAATGCAAAGGTTCAATCTAGATATAGTAGGGGTCAGTGAAGTGAAGTGGAAGGAAGACAAAGATTTCTGGTCAGATGCGTATCGGGTAATATCAACAGCAGAAATGTTATAACAGGTGTAGGATTCGTTATGAATAGGAAGGTAGGGCAGAGGGTGTGTTACTGTGAACAGTTCAGTGACCGGGTTGTTATAATCAGAATCGACAGCAGACCAACACCGACAACGATAGTTCAGGTATACATACCGACGTCGCAAGCTGAAGATGAACAGATAGAGAAAGTGTATGAGGATATTAAAAGGGTAATGCAGTATGTAAAGGGGGGCGAAAATCTAATAGTCATGGGCGACTGGAATGCAGTTGTAGGGGAAGGAGTAGAAGAAAAGGTTACAGGAGAATGTGGGCTTGGGACAAGGAATGAAAGAGGAGAAAGACTAATTGAGTTCTGTAACAAGTTTCAGCTAGTAATAGCAAATACCCTGTTCAAGAATCACAAGAGGAGGAGGTATACGTGGAAAAGGCCGGGAGATACGGGAAGATTTCAATCAGATTACATCATGGTCAGACAGAGATTCCGAAATCAGATACTGGATTGTAAGGCGTACCCAGGAGCAGATATAGACTTAGATCACAATATAGTAGTGACGAAGAGTAGGCTGAAGTTCAAGACATTAGTCAGGAAGAATCAATACGCAAACAAGTGGGATACGGAAGTACTAAGGAATGACGAGATACGTTTGAAGTTCTCTAACGCTATAGATACAGCAATAAGGAATAGCGCAGTAGGCAGTACAGTTGAAGAGGAATGGACATCTCTAAAAAGGGCCATCACAGAATTTGGGAAGGAAAACATAGGTACAAAGAAGGTAGCTGCGAAGAAACCATGGGTAACAGAAGAAATACTTCAGTTGATTGATGAAAGGAGGAAGTACAAACATGTTCCGGGAAAATCAGGAATACACAAATACAAGTCGCTGAGGAATGAAATAAATAGGAAGTGCAGGGAAGCTAAGACGAAATGGCTGCAGGAAAAGTGTGAAGACATCGAAAAAAATATGATTGTCGGAAGGACAGACTCAGCATACAGGAAAGTCAAAACAACCTTTGGTGACATTAAAAACAACGGTGGTAACATTAAGAGTGCAACGGGAATTCCACTGTTAAATGCAGAGGAGAGACCAGAGAGGTGGAAAGAATACATTGAAAGCCTCTATGTGGGTGAAGATTTGTCTGATGTGATAGAAGAAGAAACAGGAGTCGATTTAGAAGAGATAGGGGATCCAGTATTAGAATCGGAATTTAAAAGAGCTTTGGAGGACTTACGGTCAAATAAGGCAGAAGGGATAGACAACATTCCATCAGAATTTCTAAAATCATTGGAGGAAGTGGCAACAAAACGACTATTCACGTTGGTGAGTAGACTATATGAGTCTGGTGATATACCATCTGACTTTTGGAAAAGCATCATCCACACAATTCCGAAGACGGCAAGAGCTTACAAGTGCGAGAATTATCGCACAATCAGCTTAACAGCTCATGCATCGAAGCTGCTTACAAGAATAATATACAGAAGAATGGAAAAGAAAATTGAGAATGCGCTAGGTGACGATCAGTTTGGCTTTAGGAAAAGTAAAGGGAGTAGGTAGGCAATTCTGACGTTACGGCTAATAATGGAAGCAAGGCTAAGGAAAAATCAAGACACTTTCACAGGATTTGTCGACCTGGAAAAAGCGTTCGACAATATAAAATGGTGCAAGCTGTTCGAGATTCTGAAAAAAGTAGGGGTAAGCTATAGGGAGAGACGTGTCATATACAATATGTACAACAACCAAGAGGGAATAATAAGAGTGGACGATCAAGAACGAAGTGCTCGTATTAAGAAGGGTGTAAGACAAGGCTGTAGCCTTTCGCACCTACTCTTCAAACTGTACATCGAGGAAGCAATGATGGAAATAAAAGAAAGGTTCAGGAGTGGAATTAAAATACAAGGTGAAAGGACAGCAATGATACGATTCGCTGATGACATTGCTATCCTGAGGGAAAGTGAAGAAGAATTAAATGATCTGCTGAACGGAATGAACAGTTTAATGAGTACACAGTATGGTTTGAGAGTAAATCGGAGAAAGACGAAGGTAATGAGAAGTAGTAGAAATGAGAACAGCGAGAAACTTAACATCAGGATTGAATGTCCGAAGTCAATGAAGTTAAGGAATTCTGCTACCTAGGCAGTAAAATAACCAGTGACTGACGGATCAAGGAGGACATCAAAAGCAGACTCGCTATGGCAAAAAAGGCATTTCTGGCCAAGAGAAGTCTACTAATATCAAATACCGGCCTTAATTTGAGGAAGAAATTTCTGAGGATGTACGTCTGGAGTACAGCATTGTATGG
This sequence comes from Schistocerca cancellata, assembly GCF_023864275.1. NCBI lineage: Eukaryota > Metazoa > Arthropoda > Insecta > Orthoptera > Acrididae > Schistocerca > Schistocerca cancellata. Next base: position 213,879,859 of record NC_064627.1, read on the forward strand.
TAGTGAAACATGGACTGTGGGAAAACCGGAACAAAAGAGAATCGAAGCATTTGAGATGTGGTGCTATAGACGAATGTTGAAAATTAGGTGGACTGATAAGGTAAGGAATGAGGAGGTTCTACGCAGAATCGGAGAGGAAAGGAATATGTGGAAAACACTGATAAGGAGAAGGACAGGATGATAGGACATCTGCTAAGACATGAGGGAATGACTTCCATGGTACTAGAGGGAGCTGTAGAGGGCAAAAACTGTAGAGGAAGACGGAGATTGGAATACGTCAAGCAAATAATTGAGAACGTAGGTTGCAAGTGCTGCTGTGAGATGTAGAGGTTAGCACAGAAAGGAATTCGTGGCGGGCCGCATCAAACCAGTCAGTAGACTGATGACCAAAAAAAAAAAAAAAAAACAAAAGGTGATGGATAACTGTGACGTACAGGCCCTGTACAACTGCCTATTGGAAACTGTTAACGATGATTAACGACAGTGCAACTGTTCTCTTAGGGTGGGCTGATCCCTCTGTGAGTGCATCGGGGCTTCGAAGTCAGAGAAATGTCAATCAAGAAGTTACAGAAGCTATGCCCAGACATCAGGTGAACACAATGGAAAGCTATAAAACTGACCGCGAAAGTCAGTTAGTTGAAATGGATGATATCGGCATCAGAAATAGGACAGATGGTGAGGAATACTAGAATGCGCCTATGGAAGCGCATGACTGTGTGGAGATGTCAGCAAGGGTTAATGAAACTATCACGTCAGAGCTAGGGTATGGAATGAAGAGCGGCCTAACAAATAATAAAAGAACGATGAACATGCTATCATTGTCTCACACAGGATGAGGAATATCAGAACGCAGCTGCGGAAGTGGAAGAGGACGTGAATATGGCAGGTAGCGTTAAGCACAGTATTGAACAACGAAAGTAGCTGTTCAGAAAACGCAGGAAACAAATGGAAAAATCATTGGAGAGACGGACGCAATAACAATACCTCTTCGACACTGCGACAGTCTTTAAAATTTTCATTGCGAATGTGAAGAACAACAACAATACCTTGTTTAAAACTGATAAGATAAGCAGCGAAGATGCTGAGAAGCGAAACACAAACTGTCTCGAACATCAAAAATCATCTACATTACTAAAACACTATCCAGGAACCTGGAACCTGGAACCTGGTAACAGCTGCAACGTAAAGGCAAGAAAAACTCGATTTTCAGTATTTCGCTGAGATATTGACCGAATGCAAAAATTTAAATTGCTGCCATAATCTACTGATTAGGATGAATAATCTTAGGTTAAAAGTTTGCACAGAAAGACAGGTAATACAGTTAGAAACTTTGATTCTTCTTGAGGCTGACGGCAGGCAAATACAAGGACTATATTCACTCAGTATTTGAGAATGATAGCACTTACCGACTTTTAACAAAGATTATACATAATTTCAAATCTTTGCTTTTTTTCTCATTCACATGCTTAAAGGCGAAGGTTTAACACATTAAATCATTTCTACAGACATTTGAAGCTCTTTTATGCATCGGAGTTCGATTATTCAAAGAATCTGGAGTTTACTGGTAAAAGACAAACGAAGGGCAATGAAATTGCACCATAAAAGGGGAAAAGAAAGCGTTGTATCCCGGGAAGATAGCTCACAGGACCCACCGAATGAAGCCTAAGACCCGCTGTGCAATGAGGTAACAACGATTCGATACAGAGTGATTTAGACGATGTAGAAAACTGTACAACGGAGTGTAGCGCTTTAATCGTCGCATTACGGACAGCTCACGCCACGTTTTGTGGAACACGATCTGGGCCGTGAAGGGGACGTAGAATGATTCCTGGGAGTGGCGTTGAGCCCATTTACTGCGCGAGGCAGTGACTGAAGCAGTATTGACAGCGCAGGTCTGTGGGACAACGAGACGTGTGACTTCCAAGTTTGTCTGTCTGAACGCCTTCCGGACGCTAGGGACGTGCACCCGAAACTGGAGTGGACACGTTATTCCTTTGCCGACCTGATTTGGAAGCGGGTGGTGGGGTGGTCGTCACCCGCGCACTTTGTGGCGACTCCAAGCTTTCCTACTGTTCGTCATCGTGCTTGCTTTTAGTTCGTTGTTTCTGTGCCAAGACCACGCGGCATTCGTATAAAGACTGATATTGCTCCCCCCTGTGAGCTCCGTAATTGTGACAGGTTCTGTTCCTGTGCCCGTTTGTGTCTTGCTGCTGCTGTATCGGACTCGGTTCAGCTTCCTGCTGTTGTTGTTCCCTGTTCTTGGGTCCGGCCAAGAGATTTGAGGAACTCGTCGCTCTTATGAACACACAATATTCTCACATTGTAACTGTCGTAGAGTTGTGATTTGATTGATTATTGTGATTTTGAACTGCTCGTGGTTATGGAATTTTTTTTAATGTTCAGCATGTCATTATTCGTGGCGTTCAAAACACTTTCTTTATCCGGTACGTTGCGCCATAAATCACCAAGGAAGAGTATACTGAGCAGTATATTATCGGTCCTGCTCTAAGTAATTTCAAGACTGTCTGTTCGTACCACATTATCCGAGGCATGGAGTTTTCATACCAAGCAGCTTTAATCATTTTTCTTTCCTTTTAACAAACTCCTTTTAGGTAAACCTGAATTATTTGATTTTAGTCAGACATATTCTAAGAATGTTTATTAATTTCCTATTTTGAACACTCTTTCCCTATCATTTTATACTGTTTTTAGGGGCATTCTTGAGTTTTGTACTTAAAGAGACTGTTTTATAATCAGTAATCGTTCTTAAATTGTTTTATTTAATTGGATAGCTTTGCCTTAATACACTCCTGGAAATTGAAATAAGAACACCGTGAATTCATTGCCCCAGGAAGGGGAAACTTTATTGACACATTCCTGGGGTCAGATACATCACATGATCACACTGACAGAACCACAGGCACATAGACACAGGCAACAGAGCATGCACAATGTCGGCACTAGTACAGTGTATATCCACTTTTCGCAGCAATGCAGGCTGCTATTCTCCCATGGAGACGATCGTAGAGATGCTGGATGTAGTCCTGTGGAACGGCTTGCCATGCCATTTCCACCTGGCGCCTCAGTTGGACCAGCGTTCGTGCTGGACGTGCAGACCGCGTGAGACGACGCTTCATCCAGTCCCAAACATGCTCAATGGGGGACAGATCCGGAGATCTTGCTGGCCAGGGTAGTTGACTTACACCTTCTAGAGCACGTTGGGTGGCACGGGATACATGCGGACGTGCATTGTCCTGTTGGAACAGCAAGTTCCCTTGCCGGTCTAGGAATGGTATAACGATGGGTTCGATGACGGTTTGGATGTACCGTGCACTATTCAGTGTCCCCTCGACGATCACCAGTGGTGTACGGCCAGTGTAGGAGATCGCTCCCCACACCATGATGCCGGGTGTTGGCCCTGTGTGCCTCGGTCGTATGCAGTCCTGATTGTGGCGCTCACCTGCACGGCACCAAACACGCATACGACCATCATTGGCACCAAGGCAGAAGCGACTCTCATCGCTGAAGACGACACGTCTCCATTCGTCCTTCCATTCACGCCTGTCGCGACACCACTGGAGGCGGGCTGCACGATGTTGGGGCGTGAGCGGAAGACGGCCTAACGGTGTGCGGGACCGTAGCCCAGCTTCATGGAGACGGTTGCAAATGGTCCTCGCCGATACCCCAGGAGCAACAGTGTCCCTAATTTGCTGGGAAGTGGCGGTGCGGTCCCCTACGGCACTGCGTAGGATCCTACGGTCTTGGCGTGCATCCGAGCGTCGCTGCGGTCCGGTCCCAGGTCGACGGGCACGTGCACCTTCCGCCGACCACTGGCGACAACATCGATGTACTGTGGAGACCTCACGCCCCACGTGTTGAGCAATTCGGCGGTACGTCCACCCGGCCTCCCGCATGCCCACTATACGCCCTCGCTCAAAGTCCGTCAACTGCACATACGGTTCACGTCCACGCTGTCGCGGCATGCTACCAGTGTTAAAGACTGCGATGGAGCTCCGTATGCCACGGCAAACTGGCTGACACTGACGGCGGCGGTGCACAAATGCTGCGCAGCTAGCGCCATTCGACGGCCAACACCGCGGTTCCTGGTGTGTCCGCTGTGCCGTGCGTGTGATCATTGCTTGTACAGCCCTCTAGCAGTGTCCGGAGCAAGTATGGTGGATCTGACACACCGGTGTCAATGTGTTCTTATTTCCATTTCCAGGAGTGTATGTCAAGCTCCTATTGACTTAACTGGTAAAGTTATTTTCCCGAGGAGTGTTTACAAAAATCTTGATACGAGTGTTGTTCAGTCCTAATTTTTCCCGATCCTTCCACTCTCAGGCAACGCTATGCCACTTGCACGTATCATTATTCTAGCTTGAGTGTGGTTGTTTTTCGAAGTTGAAAGACTGAATTATATACATATTTCAGTTGCACTCGACTGTTATGGAGCCCCGAGTCGTGGTGGCAACGGGCTGCCTTCGCAATGACCAGTTGAGATACGACAATAAAATCCGAGGATTGGCAGAGGATGGAGACGGCGCACAGCTGTAGGTGTGTCTTCACACAGCTTGGGGGCTTCGGTGAACGTGACGGCGAAGTGTATTGGTCTGATGAGCGTAGCCATTGGACAGTGCCTCGCTTCTATGTCAGAGATAGAGTACATCTTAAAAGTTTTTTCGCTATAGTGCCCTGTTGCGCACACAGCTGTACCACATGCAGGCGCCAATCATGCATTGTTCGCGGAGAGTTGAAGACCTGGCATCGGCAGTCACCGTTTGAGTGCTTTAGGGTGGGAAGGTAGACAGGGGCTTAGCGAACGGGAAAATACGGTGATTACCGTAGGAGAACAGTTTAACGATTTTAAAATGCCATGGTAGACCGTTTTTCGGTTGATTTATCATTTGTATCAAGAGTCCTTGGCCGAAATGGTCGGGGTGGTCTTCGCTAGGAAGGCCTGGTTAAGAGAGCAGCGGCGTTTGCATAAAGTTGTCAGAGCTAACAGCTAAGCAACACTGCGTGAAAGAACCGCAGAAATCAATGTGGGACTTAACGACGAACGTGTCCGTTAGGATTGTGCCTCAAATTTAAGCGTTAATGGGCTATGGCAGCAGGTGATCGTCGTGAATGAGTTTGATAACAGCACGACATCACCTGCTGTGCCTCTCCTGGGCTCGTGACCATATCGGTTGGACCCTAGAGGACTGGAGGACCGTGACCTGATCATATGAGTCCATATTTCAGTTGACAATAGCTGATGGTAGGGATCGAGTGTGGCGCATCGGGCGTATTATAGTATTTGAGAGTTGCAGCATCGCGTTTTAGTACCTGAATAGTGTAAAATCGCGTAGTCTCCTTCCGCCGCCGAGCAGTGTGTCAGCAGTGCACAAGTGGCAGCATTACTGCATTTACTAGGCAATCTTGTATTTTAATAACCGTTTAAATTTTGTGTCGATTTGTTTGCGCTCTCTGTAGATTAGTTCAGACGTTCTTTGCACAACAGTTTTTAGCATGGATAGGGACTGCAACTGCTGTGTTCGGATGCAGGCTGAGTTGGCATCCCTTCGCTCCCAGCTTCAGGCAGTGTTGGCTTCGGTCACACAACTTGAGGCTGTTGCCAATGGGCATCACTGTGGGGGTCCGGATGGGGGTTTGTCGGGGACGGCCAGCTCGTCCCACGCATCCCCCGATCGGACTACGACTGTGGTTGCCCGGGATACTGCCCGCATTGAGGCTGATCCCTCACCTGTGGTAGAGTTGGAGGTCGTCTCAAGGTGTGGCAGGGGGCGAAAGACATTCCGGAGGGCTGAGCGGAAGGCCTCTCCAGTTTGTCTGACGAACCGGTTTCAGGCTCTGTCTCAGGCTGATACTGATCTTCGGCCTGACATGGCTGCTTGTCCTGTTCCAGTGGTTGCCCCCAGTCTGCAAGATCCGGGCGGTCGCAGAGGGTGGGCTTACTGGTAGTTGGGAGCTCCAACGTCAGGCGCGTAATGGGGCCCCTTAGGGATATGGCAGCAAGGGAGGGGAAGAAAACCAAAGTGCACTTTGTGTGCATACCGGGGGGAGTCATTCCAGATGTGGAAAGGGTCCTTCCGGATGCCATGAAGGGTACAGGGTGCACCCATCTGCAGGTGGTCGCTCATGTCGGCACCAATGATGTGTGTCGCTATGGATCGGAGGAAATCCTCTCTGGCTTCCAGCGGCTATCTGATTTGGTGAAGACTGCCAGTCTCGCTAGCGGGATGAAAGCAGAGCTCACCATCTGCAGCATCGTCGACAGGACTGACTGCGGACCTTTGGTACAGAGCCGAGTGGAGGGTCTGAATCAGAGGCTGAGACGGTTTTGCGACCGTGTGGGCTGCAGATTCCTCGACTTGGGCCATAGGGTGGTGGGGTTTCGGGTTCCGCTGGATAGGTCAGGAGTCCACTACACGCAACAAGCGGCTACACGGGTAGCAGGGGTTGTGTGGCGTGGGCTGGGCGGTTTTTTAGGTTAGATGGCCTCGGGCAAGTACAGAAAGGGCAACAGCCTCAACGGGTGCGGGGCAAAGTCAGGACATGCGGGGACCAAGCAGCAATCGGTATTGTAATTGTAAACTGTCGAAGCTGCGTTGGTAAAGTACCGGAACTTCAAGCGCTGATAGAAAGCACCCAAGCTGAAATCGTTATAGGTACAGAAAGCTGGCTGAAGCCAGAGATAAATTCTGCCGAAATTTTTACAAACATACAGACGGTGTTTAGAAAGGATAGATTGCATGCAACCGGTGGTGGAGTGTTCGTTACTGTTAGTAGCAGTTTATCCTGTAGTGAAGTAGAAGTGGATAGTTCCTGTGAATTATTATGGGTGGAGGTTACACTCAACAACCGAGCTAGGTTAATAATTGGCTCCTTTTACCGACCCCCCGACTCAGCAGCATTAGTGGCAGAACAGCTGAGAGAAAATTTGGAATACATTTCACATAAATTTTCTCAGCATGTTATAGTCTTAGGTGGAGATTTCAATTTACCAGATATAGACTGGGACACTCAGATGTTTAGGACGGGTGGTAGGGACAGAGCATCGAGTGACATTATACTGAGTGCACTATCCGAAAATTACCTCGAGCAATTAAACAGAGAACCGACTCGTGGAGATAACATCTTGGACCTACTGATAACAAACAGACCCGAACTTTTCGACTCTGTAAGCGCAGAACAGGGAATCAGTGATCATAAGGCCGTTGCAGCATCCCTGAATATGGAAGTTAATAGGAATATAAAAAAAGGGAGGAAGGTTTATCTGTTTAGCAAGAGTAATAGAAGGCAGCTTTCAGGCTACCTAACAGATCAAAACGAAAATTTCTGTTCCGACACTGACAATGTTGAGTGTTTATGGAAAAAGTTCAAGGCAATCGTAAAATGCGTTTTAGACAGGTACGTGCCGAGTAAAACTGTGAGGGACGGGAAAAACCCACCGTGGTACAACAACAAAGTTAGGAAATTACTGCGAAAGCAAAGAGAGCTTCACTCCAAATTTAAACGCAGCCAAAACCTCTCAGACAAACAGAAGCTAAACAATGTCAAAGTTAGCGTAAGGAGGGCTATGCGTGAAGCGTTTAGTGAATTCGAAAGTAAAATACTAGGTACCGACTTGACAGAAAATCCTAGGAAGTTCTGGTCTTACGTTAAATCAGTAAGTGGCTCGAAACAGCATGTCCAGACACTCCGGGATGATGATGGCATTGAAACAGAGGATGACAAGCGTAAAGCTGAAATACTAAACACCTTTTTCCAAAGCTGTTTCACAGAGGAAGACCGCACTGCAGTTCCTTCTCTAAATCCTCGCACAAACGAAAAAATGGCTGACATCGAAATAAGTGTCCAAGGAATAGAAAAGCAACTGGAATCACTCAACAGAGGAAAGTCCACTGGACCTGACGGGATACCAATTCGATTCTACACAGAGTACGCGAAAGAACTTGCCCCCCTTCTAACAGCCGTGTACCGCAAGTCTCTAGAGGAACGGAAGGTTCCAAATGATTGGAAAAGAGCACAGGTAGTCCCAGTCTTCAAGAAGGGTCGTCGAGCAGATGCGCAAAACTATAGACCTATATCTCTGACGTCGATCTGTTGCAGAATTTTAGAACATGTTTTTTGCTCGAGTATCATGTCGTTTTTGGAAACTCAGAATCTACTATGTAGGAATCAACATGGATTCCGGAAACAGCGATCGTGTGAGACCCAACTCGCTCTATTTGTTCATGAGACCCAGAAAATATTAGAAACAGGCTCCCAGGTAGATGCTATTTTTCTTGACTTCCGGAAGGCGTTCGATACAGTTCCGCACTGTCGCCTGATAAACAAAGTAAGAGCCTACGAAATATCAGACCAGCTGTGTGGCTGGATTGAAGAGTTTTTAGCAAACAGAACACAGCATGTTGTTCTCAACGGAGAGACGTCTACAGACGTTAAAGTAACCTCTGGCGTGCCACAGGGGAGTGTTATGGGACCATTGCTTTTCACAATATATATAAATGACCTAGTAGATAATGTCGGAAGTTCCATGCGGCTTTTCGCGGATGATGCTGTAATATACAGAGAAGTTGCAGCATTAGAAAATTGTAGCGAAATGCAGGAAGATCTGCAGCGGATAGGCACTTGGTGCAGGGAGTGGCAAATGACCCTTAACATAGACAAATGTAATGTATTGAGAATACATAGAAAGAAGGATCCTTTATTGTATGATTATATGATAGCGGAACAAACACTTGTAGCAGTTACTTCTGTAAAATATCTGGGAGTATGCGTGCGGAACGATTTGAAGTGGAATGATCATATAAAATTAATTGTTGGTAAGGCGGGTACCAGGTTGAGAATTCATTGGGAGAGTCCTTAGAAAATGTAGTCCATCAACAAAGGAGGTGGCTTACAAAACACTCGTTCGACCTATACTTGAGTATTGCTCATCAGTGTGGGATCCGTACCAGATCGGGTTGACGGAGGAGATAGAGAAGATCCAAAGAAGAGCTGCGCGTTTCGTCACAGGGTTATTTGGTAACCGTGATAGCGTTACGGAGATGTTTAGCAAACTCAAGTGGCAGACTCTGCAAGAGAGGCGCTCTGCATCGCGGTGTAGCTTGCTCGCCAGGTTTCGAGAGGGTGCGTTTCTGGATGAGGTATCGAATATATTGCTTCCCCCTACTTATACCTCCCGAGGAGATCACGAATGTAAAATTAGAGAGATTAGAGCGCGCACAGAGGCTTTCAGACAGTCGTTCTTCCCGCGAACCATACGCGACTGGAACAGGAAAGGGAGGTAATGACAGTGGCACGTAAAGTTCCCTCCGCCACACACCCTTGGGTGGCTTGCGGAGTATAAATGTAGATGTAGATGTAGAAGCCATGCACCGAACTTTTCAACAAGACGCTCTGCAAGCCAGTGGTTGCTCCATAACGGTAGGGCTGTGTTTACATGTAATTGACTGGATCCTCCGGCCCAACTGAACCGATCATTGACCGGTTACGTGGAGACCATTTGCAGCCATTCATGGACTTCATATTCCCAAATAACGGTGAATGTTTATGGATTATCATGCACTATGTCATCAGGCCGCAACTGTTCGCGATTTGGTTGAAGCGAGCGAATGGTTTGGTCACCCACATTGCCTGACACGAATCCCATCGAACATTTATGAGACATAATCGAGACGTCAGTTCGTGCACAAAATCCAGCACCAGCAACGCTTTCACGATTATGGACGGCTATACAGGCATCGCGGCTCAATATTTCTGCAGGAGACTTCCAAGGACTTGTTGAGTCCATGACACGTCGAATTGCTACGCTACTCAGGGCAAAGGAAGATCCGGCACGATATTGTGAGCTACGCCTTGACTTTTGTCACCTCTATACAGGGTGAAAAGTATTTAAACCGACAGACTCTGGGAGGCTGTAGGGGACATCAAAACAAATATTTTTCCCTAATGTCATTTTCTCCTATGAGGAGTATTTAAACCAGTAGAGGAAGATATCTCTGGTGAAAAATTAATTAAACCAACCAACTCCTTTCCATTTTTTTTATGACCAAGAGACAGCACATTATCACAACCCAATTTCAATTACAATAGATTTTCAAAAATGCCTCCATTGACACGTAAACAAAGTTTACACCGTCGGATCATGTTCTGTCTGCCACGGGCAATTGTTCCTGCTGCTGCTACTATTCGGGCAACCAGATCCTCTTCTGATGCAACAGGCGTTGCGTAAACAAGATTGCACGTTTCTCCCCACACAAAAAAGTCCGGAGGTGACATATCTGGGTATTGAGCAGGCCATGGTACAGGACCACCTCTGCCAATCCACGTTTCTGGGAACCGTCGGTCCAGGAATCGACGCACACGACGACTGAAATGTGCCGGCGCCCCGTCATGTTGGAACCACATGCGTTGTCTTGTAGGGAGCGGGACGTCTTCCAGCAATTCTGGCAATGCTCTGTCGAGAAAATTGTAATAGTGCCTGCCATTTAATGGCCTAGGTAGCAGATACGGACCAATTAAACAGTCCCCAACAACACCGACCCACACATTAACGAAGAACCGCACTTGATGAGCGCTAGTAACTGTGGCATATGGGTTATCTTCACTGCAAACATGCAAATTGTGCATGTTGAAGATTCCATCAAGCCCGAACGTTGCTTCATCGGTAAACAACACAGAGGATGGAAATGTAGGATGTATTTCACACTGTTCCAGGTACCACTGCGACAACTGTGCTCTGGGTGGACAATCAACTGGTTTCAGGTTGTACACACGCTGTATGTGAAATGGACGCAACAATTGCTCTCGAAGGACTGTTGTTACATTCATCTGATTCGTCCCCATGTTACGTGCAGTTGTACGAGTGCTGGGTGAAGGATCCCGCTCCACATGCTGCAAGACAGCTTCCTCAAATTGCAGCGTTTTTTTTTTTCCCGTGCGACGGCGTCGCTGTCCAGGTAATCTGCTAAATGACCCGGTCGCACGCAGACGTAGGTACACAGCAGGAAAGGTCGTATGGTGCGGGATACGGCGATTAGGATATTGTTGTTGATAAACCCGCTGTGCAGCTCGTCCGTTGTTGTGTGCTACGTTGTACGCACCAACCATTTCAGTGTACTCACTCCAGGTATATCGCTCCATTAGTAAACAGAGACAATGCACTACTACACTGGCGGACAGCAGTTGCCTACAACTGAAGAGCGTAATACACCCTCTAACAACTGAAGATCGTAATACGGCCTCTAACAACTGAAGAGCGTAGTACGGCTTCCACCGGTTTAAATAATCCTCATAGGAAAAAAATGACATTAGGGAAAAATATTTGTTTTGATGGCTCCTACAACCTCCCAGTTTGTCGGTTTAAATACTTTTCACACTGTATATAAATCATACAATAGGCAGCTTTTATCATTTCAGCTACACATTTCAGACGCACACAAGAACTCGAGTCAACAAGATTTATTCACTTTACAACCAGAATAAGGTTTAACAACAAACAGTGAACATAGATCTATGAAACTAGGACTAAGAGTAAATCTAACATGGCAAAGCATGCCAGTCTGCCAAAGAATAGAATATGAGTGCTCAGTCACTGAGTTCGGCGCTTCCTACACAGGCCCGCAGCGTAGAGCGGAGCTACTAGGATGTGGGGTTATTTGTCATAATCTTTTATAGGCTACAGGCGTCTTCGGTTCTTCCTGCTGCTTGGTTTAGCAGACCTGTATCACTATCTGGTTGACTCGAAATCGCTGGATTTATATCTCTGGTATCTTGTTGTGTTGGTGTGTCTGGAATTAGGAATACGTCGATTTTACCCATTCCCATGACACCGTCATTGCTCATTATTTGTGAAGTATGTTCATCACGTTCTAGTACTTGGAAAGGTCCACAGTATGATGACTGGTGCGGTGAGCGAACCACATCTTTCCTTCAAATCATCTGCGAGCCTGTTTTAAGGTTCTTGTTGATGAACACACTCTGTTTTCCGTAGCGGCACGCTACTGAAGGGCACAACTTAGCTGTCTGGGGCTCGACATGTTGCAGCATATACGGTAGCTCTGGTTCCGTCTGCATGTTTTTCGCTGAAAAAATCTGTGACAGCAGGCACATCATCTCTCCATTGACCATCTCTGCAGTAGATGCCCAAATGTCCACATTAAAGGCTGTACGAAGTCTTAGCAAAACCAGTGGTTTCACGGCTGTCCATTTGTTGTCATGGCACATACGAGGTACGTCTTTCAACGTTCTATGTCACTGCTCTACCACCTTGTTGCTTGCAGGGTGGTACCTGGTCATAAGATGGTGCTGGAACCCACACAATCGAGACAGTTCAAGAAACGCCATCTATGACATTGCCATCCCTGGTGCTTGGTGAGTTGGTGACACAGATCGAACAGCCGAAACAGAAAATCGATGTTTTTATGAAGGCCCTTGCTGTCGTTTCTGCTGATATATCACTGTCTTCATCTCTGCCCACTATGTATATCTGTAACGATGTAAAGATATCCCTATCATGGTGGAAGCGAGCCTGCGAGGTCTAGATGAAAGAAACGACTTGTTGCTTTAGGAAATTCTCCCAGTGGCTTGTGTACATGTATGCCAAATTGCGTTGTTGATTTACTACCCACCCCTCGATTACTGGTGACAGACTTTCTTAATACTGTGCCACAAAAATTTCTCCATCATTGGTTTAAAGATGATTTTTGTGCTGGATGGGCGAGGTTGTGAGCGCTAACTAAAATTGCTCTTCATAGCGTTTCGGGCACGAATGGTCGAGGTGAGTGTCTAGACATATCAAGCCATAAAAGGCCCTTTGTGCCTGCACCCACACTTGTGTGAGATGAAGAGCAGTTGAAACATCTTGCAAATATGTTGCAGCTGTTCTTAGTTGATCGTAATTTATTGCAAAAGAAGTTGCGCCGCCTCTAGAAGAAAAGTCATCCACTAAATTTTTTGCCCCTATTACGTGTCTTACGTGTGTTGTGAATTGCCTAAGAAACTCTAGCTGGTGGAAGTGCTGGAGAGAACAACTTTCCTTGATCCTGTGAAAAGTGAAAGTGATTGGCTTAAGATCCATGTTGACTGTAAATAGGCAAGCTTCAACGTAAGGGCGAAAGCACTGTAGTACTTTATAAATGACCAGCAGCTCTCAATCGTATGTACTCCAACAAATTCATCCGATGTTGCGTCGTCTTCCACTAGGTTCCTCAGATGTAGCCATAATTCAGATGGCGTTCTGTCGCCGATACGCTCGCACTGAAGCACTTACTGCATTCGTTGGTCCAACGATTTACACATACGTCTGACCACAGTGTCCTTAAAGTGGAGATGCTGTTCTTTCGAGGGTATTTTCAAATTACCGTCCAACACCATTTCCACTGCTCGGCATCCGAGCTGGTAACCACCACAGCAATCTTTGTATAATCGCTAATGGTGCTGTTGTGTGCAAACACCAAATCTAGCATTACGAACGACAGTTCAGGCTTCTCTGGCAGGAGCTTCGGTATTTGAGTTTTCGCCTTCCGAGTGGACACTAAGTTAGATTCAAATTGTGTGTCGTATTCAACTGTTGTTGGTATAAAGTCATCTAGTCTCATGCTGCAGTTCGATTTTACAGATCCCTAATCTGCTTCTGCAAATCCTGTTAGGCGTAAAAGCCGTCCTTCGGTATGGCTTCGCCTATCATCGCGACCAGAAGTTGCTATTTCACTCTGTACATCGCTTGAGGTATCTGCTTTCTCTCGTACGAGTAATTCCTGAGTCCCCAAGTGATAGGCCATAAATACACAGAGAACCCACGAACTCGAGTTAACAAAATTTATTCACTTGATTGACAACCAAACAGTAAACAGAATAACATCAAACTGAAATTAAGAGTAAACATAAGAAGGCAAAGCCGCCCGATCAGCCAAAAATAAAGTATGCGTTATCGATTACTATCCAAATTTGCTGCTCCGCACACATACGTGCACTCATATACATCAAAGAGTCAAAGAAACTGCTAAATTCATGAGTATTCAAATACAGAGCTATGTAGACAGGCAGAATGCGGCGCTACGGTAGCCAGTGTAATTGTTAGATCTTTTACTGCTGCTACAAAGGCAGATTATCAAGTTTTGAGTTCGTGCGTGTTTATAGTCGGCGGACTAGCGATGGGAAACAGAATCTCCGAGGTAGCGCTGAAGTGGAAATTTTCCCATACGCCCATTTCATGAGTGTACCGTGAATATGAGGAATCGGGTAAAACATCAAATCTCCGACATCGCTACGGGCGGAAAAAGATTCTGCAAGAACGGGACCAACGACGACTAAAGAGAATCGTTCAGCGTGACAGACGTGCAACCCTTCCGTAAACTGTTGCAGATTTCAATGCTGGGCCATCACCAAGTTTGAGCGCACGAAACATTCAACAAAACATCATGGATATGAACTTTCGGAGCAGAAGGCCCAATTGTGTACCATTGATGACTGCACGACACAAAGCTTTACATCTCGCCCGTGCCCGTCAACACCGACATTGGACTGTTAATGACTGTAAACATGTTGCCTGGTCGGACGAGTTTCATTTCAAATTATGGCGAGCGGATGGACATGTACGGGTGTGAAGACAACCACATGAATACATGGACCCTGCATGTCAGCAGGGGACTGTTCAAGCTGGTGGAGGCTGTATTGGTGTGGGACGTTTGCAGTTGGAGTTATATGGGATCCTTTATACGTCTAGACACGACTATGACAGGTGAGACGAACGTAAGCATCCTGTCTGATCACCTGCGTCCATTCATGTCCATTGTGTATTCCGGCGGACTTGGGCGTTTTGAGCAGGACAATGCGACACCCCAAACGCCCAGAATTGCTACAGAGTGGCTCCAGGGACACTCTTCTGAGTTTAAACACTTCCGCTGGCCACCAAATTCCCCAGGCATGAACATTATTGAGTATTTCTAGGATGAATTGCAACGTACTGTTCAGAAGAGATCTCCACCCCCTCATACTCCTCCGGATTTATGGACAGCCCTGAAGGATTCATGGTGCAGACATTAGTCGAGTCGATGCCACGTCGTGTTGCGGCACTTTTGCGTGGTTGCGAGGCCCTACGCGCTATTAGACAGGCGTACCATTTTCTTTGGCCCTTCAGTGTAGGACTGAGTACGATGATAATCCTCAAATTCTAAGGAAACCTCACTTCAACTAATTTCTAAAATGTGAGCGTTTCACCTTTAACATGCATATAAAGTTCAACTAGCTGCATGAGACATTTTCGGTTAACAACCGAAAAACACAAAAAGTGCTAGATGAAATTTATGCTATTTTATCATTTGTGGCTTCCGCGGTTTAATGAAGTGCGCTAGGTTTCTAACAAAAAGGTGAGACACAAAACTCATCTCGTAAAGAGGACGTTTTCACCATGTTTTTTAAATTCTTTTGTTCATTAGAAGGTGTTATTTGCATTAATGAGAATGAAAAGATTTTTATTAGTGTCATTACTAAAAGATCATAAGTGACTGAAAGGAAAAGTGCATACCGTAATCTGTTTTAGGAAAATACAGCGCAATAGCTCGACGATGAAGGCATTTAAACAATAAGAGATAAACGAAAAAGCGGTAAAAAGTTGTACAGCGTGTGCCTGGAATCCGGAATGTCTTGGGATCGAATCGTGGTCGGACCACGGAATTTTAAGTTCCACTTTAACCCAGGTTTCATCTGTCAATAACATAAATAACCGTCTCGTGACTGGAACTTCGCGTTAAAATGCAGTAAGCACCAGTTTTACTCCTTTCACTATTTTTGTATTTTTGGAGGAAGAGACAATGTTGATGGTGGGGAGCGGGACGGCGGGAAAGAAGAATTGCAGCGAGAACAAAGTTTCGAGAAGGTTTGAAAGTATGCGATAATTTTGTAGCAAGTTGCTAAGTGGTCTCATTCTGAAACACTGAATGAAAAGATAGTCTGCCTGATTTGCATACTGTGAGTTGTGTTGAACTGTTAACATACGAGTATAGCTTTCAATGAGTAGACTATGTAAGTTTTCCATTCTTTTTAATTCGGCTACCAACTACGTGAAATACCGACAACTAAGCCTTTTAATAACACAGAAAACAGAAAATGTGCCAGAGAAAAGGCGGTGACGCAATGTAAGCAGTATTAAATTTACAGTCAAGAGACAGGAACATGAAGCCTGGTGAAAGCATAGTATATGGCTCACGGGTGTGTTCTGATCGTTTATATGAGATACAAAAAAAAAGACCGAGACCAAAATTAAGTTGGTGGGGAGGCAAAACTAAGATACATGCAACGAAAAAAATGGATGCTTTCAATTTAAGTGCTTATTGTATGTAAACTTCTGCAGAAGAGCTTTATGCAACAGTATTATATCAAATGAATGACAATGATAATAGGTTTATAATCATCGTACCCAGCTAAGGACAGTTGGAGTCGATGAAATATTCACCATTAGAAGATGAAAAAACGGTGCCGTGCGTGTTCAGACCTTTAACAGCTATCCAGCTCTGACTGAGGGAAGGACATTTCAGCTGAGAAGCCTGTTGTAGCCTCACTGGTTAAGTATGATATTGTGGCTGTACAGTACCTCAGATAACTATACAATTTTGTAATCAGGGTTATCGTCAATCTTTTTCCCCGCCATTCCTTTCGCAATGTGTAGAATGTCTATGGACCAGACAGTATAAATAATTGCTTGTACATAGCGAAAAGGAGCCGATGATATATAAAGCGTATCGCTGTACGACAGCTACTGAAATTTATTCAGCAATTTTTGCCAGTGGTTTTTCGCACACGTCGTTCACACTCACGCCTGAAAAGCACATTTCCGGTTCGCAGGCGATGAAAGGACGCGTGAAAGCCAGAAATCTTTTTCGCTAAAATTCGTGCTGTACGTTTGAGCTCACACCCACCCGCCACTCTTTTCACAAACAAATGGAACTTTAACAGCTCTCGCTGGTGGCCGGAGCCAGCAATATCGAACTTTTGCACCAACTTACTGCTTTATTTGCGCGCCACATGACAACGAAAGGAACAGAGAGGTTTCAAAGGGCTAGAAATTTAGGGAAGGGTACAGACGCTGTAGAACACACCAATTTCTATCATAAAATTATAAATGTCAGTGTTACCGAAGACGTGCTTTATGCTCCTGACGTAAGAATAACAGAGTTTCTTTTTATTTTCTTGATTTTACTGCTAGTAGCAACGTTAACAGACCATTATAACGTGAAAAATACTTTTATGAGCTGAATACGTCCACCTATGACACTACTCTATTAATGCTAACTTAACAAACGTTTAACATTTTTAAGGTTGAGTTTTAACATTCTTACCACCAAAGCCTCTAAGTAGAGTAGAAGTAGAAAACATGTTAAAAATTAGTAAGACTTAAGTCTGGTATTTGTTCAAGATCAAGATCATGGAGGAACATCAACCCAGTATCGAAGGAAACGAGGATGGTGGAGGTCGTAACCGATATAGAAAAACGCAAGAAACGTTTTAAATTATGTGGTGCCTAAACTTGGATTAGAACTTGTAATGGTACTTGAATTACGTAACCATTACGGTAGCTCACCTGAACCTTTCGATACCAGCAATATTCTACTGTGTTACTGTAAAGTACTTAAGATATTTCTGAGACAACATTCAGATTTGATTTCATTAATACATCGATATGTTTTTGTACTGCAATGATAATATTCTTATGTGTATTCTTTCTTTTGTCACTATGATCTTTGACGTACTTGTGACTCTGATTTTTGGGTGCGTAAGCGATTATTAGTTAGTTAGTTGGAGTCGGACCTTGAAAAAGTCAAGTGTTGGACTTCACGTTGGAAAGACGCATATTGTTGCCAGTTTATAAAATGTGAACTTTAACAGTGAGGAAGATGTTTTCAAGTATGTTTTGTATTGAGAAGTGATGTTTTGTGTGTTACGTGCGTTTTCAACAAAAGCAATAAAAAAGAAGTGTATCTTGAAAGCGGAGTGCTGATTATTGTTTTACATCTCCATTGTGCTAACTTTGAAAGCTTTAATCTTCAAGAATGGTTTGTGAAGCGCATCTACAAAACTTTTGAATATAGCAGAATAAAACCTAGGCCTCTTTGCATCCGAGCTTGGAATCATCACCACTTAGATTTTCGACGATTAAGCCATGATTTTACAACGAGACCAGCGTTGGAAACACGAAAAGATGAGTGCCTAGTTTATTCATTATCACATGAAATGACTTTATTAACTGTGCTCTAATGACACCTGCCACATAATAACTTAGATGTCGCCCGAAAATGCAGTAGTTAGCAGCGTGAGCAACACCACAATCGTTATTAAATTTTTACCTTTGTTGTGGTAGGGTTGTTAGAAACTCCTTTTCCCGACAAAAAAGTGCAAATTTAAGCGATAACTCGCTCGAACTCCTCAAAGTAGTTTTACCTCAATTCCATACTGCAATTGATACACTGACTCTCAGAAAAAAAACCGTTCAACGACTAGAGATATGCCTTCATATTCACTGGCGCCAGTGCTCCTTTCTTGTAGTGTCATCCTTGCCATCGATTTCCCTTTGGCCAGCCGCGAGTCAGTTGTTCATCGCGGGTTCGGCTATTTAAGTCTGAGGCTCGAGGTAGCAGCTCTGACTGCGTCGTCTGTTGGTTGCGGTTGCAGCAGCGTGTGGAGTTTCGCCCTTACTTGGTGCTCTTGCTCACTGCGCGTAGTATTACTGGAGTGCTACGGCCGGAACGAACGATCGAACCGGGCTTCAGCAGGGGCCCCCCGGCCCCTGGTTGGCGGAGTCCTAGTAGGCTTAACCTACTTTGCCTCCAGGTCTTCTTACTTCTTGGTTAATTCTTCTCTTTCATTTGTGTCTTCTTGTGGCCCTTCTCAGGTTGGTTAAACTTCTTGGTGTCTGCTCTGCAGACACTGGGTGGGCCCATGACAGGCCGACTTC
This sequence comes from Schistocerca cancellata, assembly GCF_023864275.1. Lineage (NCBI taxonomy): Eukaryota > Metazoa > Arthropoda > Insecta > Orthoptera > Acrididae > Schistocerca > Schistocerca cancellata. Next base: position 213,898,820 of record NC_064627.1, read on the forward strand.
GCTGCTCCCGGCGCGGACGGCGTTGGGAGCACCTTATTTCGACGGCTGTTGGACAGCCGTCTTCTGTTGCCCCCTTCAGTGGGGACGGAGTTGGCAGCATTGGCTGCCGGCGTCTGCCTTGCGTGTGCCGGCCGCCTCGCCGGTTTTGCGCCTGGGCGCGGGCGGCGGCGGGAGCGGTCGGCAGTGGTCGTGGCCTGCTGCCCGTTTTGGCGAGCTATTGCGGCTTTGAAGACTTCGCAGCCGCGGTAGCTCGCCACGTGTGGCCCGCTGCATTTTGCACACTTGGGCGCGTGCGACCGCGGTAGCCGACACAGTCTGCTGGCATGGTCCCCGGCACACTTCACGCACTTCTCGGGGAAGGAGCATTGGCGAGCCACGTGCCCCATCCCCTGGCAGCGGAAGCATTGTACCAGGCGCTGCGGCCGGAGGCGGCGGAAAGGTTTCGGTTTCCCGCACGAGGCGGGAAGTTTGGTTTTCTCGCCACGCTGGGCATGCTGAGAAGAAGAGCTTGGTGGAGCGTCGCCTGGAATTAACCGTTCGCTGGGCATATGGTGTGTTTGATTTAAACATGTGCCATTGTGAGCGTATATGTATTTGGTAACTTCAGTAACGAGTCTGATATGTCAAGGTTATATCGCACATGTTACGATAACGGGGCGTGGGCTTTCCACCGTAGTTTCTTACCACTTGAGGAAGGACCTGCAGCTGTATGTAAGGAAATCCGGTTAGCTCCTTATTATTGAGTGATGGTATATCTAAAATTGTTGTAGCCTTGTTCATTAAGTACCAAAATTTGCACCTTAGCGAAGGACGATGTTTTCTCATAAAACGACATTACATTCTATGAAAGTATAGCTCTGTTGGGCTCTTACCCGTTTAAAGTAATACTCAGCTGTTGGCATTACCTTTCAAGGAACAATGTTATTTAATCGCGTATTGCAGTGTCTAAATGAATTCTTAAGTGTTGAGTTAATTAATTATTTTTTGGGGGGGGGGAGGGGAGAGTCTTCCTGCTTTTATATTCTGTTTGTTCTTCTGTGTAGTGTGAATGTGCAATTGTAGGTGCGCTGTTGTAGTTGATTTAGGTTTTAGTTGTGCAGAGTGCAGTGTATTTCGTCTGGTACGGTGGGACGTAGCACCGGGCCTTGGCGACTTCGTTTCGTTAAACTGGGCTCCAAGTTCCTGACCTTCTGTCTCGATCTCATCCTTAAGTTGAGTATTGCTGTTCTCTTTGTTCCTGGCTGTATCAGGTCGTTAAGCTTCGTAGCTCGTTCCTCCGCCTCCTTGGCGGATGTACCTTTCGCTTTAAATCTGAATGTAAACCTATTAAACTGGATCATTCTGTAATTAGTGTCCGATCACACAGCTGGAGACTACGCCTTATTAATTCTGTATTCTCTTATCAGCCATTTCTATCATATTTGTAGTTTGGATGCTGATTATGACTTTAATTGTTGCAAAGGAGGGTTTCATGTGCGTGTGTTCTCAGGGAATATTGAAATGCTGAGGCGCTGTTTTTTTATTGTTTGTTAATTAATTAGTGCCTACCTGTACTGGCATCAACTGGATTATTCCTTAGTCAGAAGTTCATGTGCCCGCCGTCTTCAATGCCGAGCGTTTAAGTTTTAGAAGTTGCCTGACTGTTATTGGTGTGCATTATATGATGCATTAATGTCATACCTTGGTACGAATTTATATTGCAAAAAAGAAGTCATTGTACAAGAAAGTCTTGCAGATTCAGAGTTTTTCAAATTGTGATTGTGTTATGTATTCCCACCAACAAAAATTTTCTTAATGTTTTTTATATTTGTTATGCAGATTTTAACAGGGGTTTGAGAAAACTTTTTATTGTGCTCCTGTGAGGATGTGAAATTTGTCTGTTTTTATTGTATTTAAATCGTGCAAGATAGTAAACATTGCCGGCCGAAGTGGCCGTGCAGTTCTGGCGCTGCAGTCTGGAACCGCGATACCGCTACGGTCGCAGGTTCGAATCCTGCCTCGGGCATGGATGTGTGTGATGTCCTTAGGTTACTTAGGTTTAAATAGTTCTAAGTTCTAGGGGACTAATGACCTCAGAAGTTGAGTCCCATAGTGCTCCGAGCCATTTGAACCATATTAAACATTGTTTAATACAAGCTGTGTATGTTTGGCCCTGCTGCTTCTTGTCATATTATTGGACGCAAATAGCACATTTCACTCACAGAACATGTACATTAGTATGTTCTGCAGCAATGATTAGCATTTCAGTCACCACAGTTCAGCATGTGTCCTGTTGCCTAGTAGGCACAAGATCCGCCATGAACCCTGACAACTTGTTCCATCATGATAGTATCGATGCGTATAAGGCGCGAATGGTGTCGTGTGGTATAGCCATCCATTCCGCATTCAGCTGGTTCCAAAGTTCATCTGTGTTGCTTGGCATTGGCTCACAGCGCTGCACTCGTTGTTCCACCATAACCCACACATTTTCGATTGGAAACAAGTCTGGTGGGCCAGAGCAACAGGCTGACATCCCGTGACACCGAGAAGGCAGGTGATCGTGAATTGTCTTGATGAAAAATGGCGTCTATGGCGCTGTGCAGAAAGGGTATGGATACTGGTTGCAGGATGTCATTCTCATAGGTCACACTGATCACAGTACCCTGAACGCGAACCAACTGTGATTTGTGGCTGTACCGAATAGCACCCCATACCGTAAGGCAGGGCTTCACAACATACGTGCTCACGGAGCACGCTGTGAGCAGCAAGGTGCGAGCACGGAGCAGCGCCAGCACGCTACCCCCACTACTGGACCAGAGTGGAGAGTGGGGAGAGTCACGTGGGGCACACAACAGCTGCCGCCAGTCAATGTAAATCCGCGGTCACCTGCAGGGATATCACTCACGAATTATTACTGCGACAAATGAAACAAATAAAGAAGAATGTACACATGCCACATAATTTTATTAGCTTAGTGTATGCCTCTACATTCGCATTAATTTGTGAACTGTTACACAATAAAAGGTGTCACTGAAGTGTGGCATTCTCGGTTATCTTGTACTTTTTGCCCTTTACAATTGCGTCTATGTTCAGAGTAATTGTTCTTGTGCATTGTAGGCGCAGCGTGCAGTTTAAATTTCAATCAGACAATGCGTTTCTCAGGCGCGTCTTGCTACATTTCATTGCAGAGAACAGTTGTTCACAAACATACGTGGAACCGAACATTGATATTATTGCAGCCGCCAGTTTGTGCAAACGAGGAAATCTATCCTGAGGGAAGTGTCTGTAGAATTCCAAAATGTTTTTCTTGTTCTGAAATTTGTCTCTGTATTCTCTGTCACACTGCAGGTCAATAATTTCTAGTTGCAGCTCAGGACGAATCTCTTCAATATTCGCTGAATATGGAGAGGATAACAGATCAAAATCACTGTCTAGTGCTGTCAGATCTTGAAAGCGTTGATCAAATTCTTCCTTAAGGGCAACTAAACTACGTGAATGACGTTCACAGTTTTTGTGAACATCTTGCATGGATGATAATTTAGGAAAATGAGCTACATTTCCTGTTTCCAGCTGACTCACCCAAAGTGTCAATTTCATTTTAAAAGCTCGTATTCGATCTATGAAATGAGTAATAAGCAGATCTTTACCTTGTACTGAAATGTTCAAAGCATTCAGATGGCTAGTTAAATCTGCTAAGAACGCGAGATCACATTTCCATGAAGACTCTTTCAATTCAGGAACACACATGTTATTTATTTCCATGAACATATTTATCTCATGTAATAGGCAAAAAAATCGATTTAATAATTCGCCACGACTAAGCCAGCGGACCTCGCTGTAATAAGGTAGGCTACCATACTGGCTTTCTACATCCTCAAGAAAGCTTTTAAATTGCCTGTGTTGTAGCCCATGCTTCCTTATATAATTGGTTGTACGAACAACAACACTCATCATATTTTTTAGAGTGATACTCTTTGCACATAAGTTTTCCTGGTAGATCACACAATGAACGCTCCTTATTTCATTCGGCACGGTAAGTTTTTGCATTTTCTCCTTCAACAGCGCAACGAAACCTGATTTTTTCCCTGTCATCGCTGGTGCACCGTCTGTAGACACTGAAACTAAAGAATTCCACGACAATCCTATATTTTCAACGCTTTCTTCAACACTACTTAAAATATCACCGCCGGTTGTAGTGTTCTTCATGGCTACTACATCGAGGAGCTCTTCCCTCACCTGAAGATCTCTGTTAACACCTCTAATAAATATGGCAAGCAGTGATAACACTTTCGCCCAGAGCTAGAGAATACGCTATAAAATCTTTACAGATATTTGCAAGCTGGTTCTGGACGTCGTCTGCTATGTCCTGTATGCGATGCATAATGGTCATGTTAGATAATGGCACAATCCGAAACTGTTCAACTTGAGATGGACACAAATGTTCCGCTGCAACTACCAAACATTCTTTTATTAAATCACCATCAGTGAAGGGGCGCAGGGATTTTGCTAAAAGCAAAGCAGTTTTGTAACTCACTCTGAGAGCTGCTTCAGTTGATTTTTCTTCGTCGTCCAGATCTTCTTCGGATAGCTTCCTTTTAAGTTTAATAACTTCCTGTGCACGATCTGGTCCATCACATTTTCCACTTCCGTAGTCTTTCGCGCGGTACGACATATAATGTCGCTGCAGATTAAATTTCCTAAAAGAATTCAGCGTTTTGTGACATACTAAACATTTTGCAACACCATCTTTTTCTGTAAACAGATACAATTCCTCCCAATTGGGGTTGAACTGCGAAAGCATGGTTGGGGTTACACAACGGCGACTTGACATGATTCTTAACCAGCGAAGTGACTGTTAGAGCTAATCGTAGTACTTTAAACGTTACACAGTCGGCGCGAATTCAATAGGCACGCTGCGGCCCTATTCAAACGTGCGCGCGCATTTCCCCTCCCTCCCCTCCCTCCCTACTCCTCCACCTTGCACCTGCTCGCGAGCACGTGCCTGAGCAGACGCGAGTACTCGCGCTCAAAACCGGCCAGTTGTTAAGCCCTGCCGTAAGGCCTTGAGTTGGCACTGTGTGTCTTATGCGAATGCAGTCACTGTGATGCCACTCCCCTTGTCTGCGGTGAACCAAAATGCGTCCATCATTTGCAAACAAACAGAACCAGCATTCGTCCGAAAACACTATCTGATGCCATTCCTGTCTAGTGACGTCATTCGATACATCATTGCCGTGTAGTACGTTCCTGCACATTCATAGAAGGTAGGCAGAGAAGTGTTGCGCAGCCTTTCGTGAACCATTCGGCACACACCCATTGAACCGCCGAAACACTTAGTCCCACAAGATGAGCAATTTCCCGGATGGACGCATCACATTCTCTCATGCCAATAATGCACCCCCTTCCAACCTAACTGATTGACGGTACGGTTCACACATAGGTCTGTGAGGCATCCTGCACATCTGCTCAAGTCACACTGATCCATTGCCTTCAGTTTATAGCGACGAGAGCCTCAGGCACATTTTAGCTGTAGGTGGTATTGCGCCGCGATATTGATGTTGACCTCGAACCCGCGGGCCGACATGGTTAAAATGCTAATCATTTCTGCAGGACGTACTAATGTTCTATGAATATGAACGTCCTATCTCTGGTCATTCAAGGTGTTCTATTTTTTCTGAATGAGTGTAGTTCAGAGTAGATGGAAGGAAATGTATATTATGAACGGCAGATTTTGGTAAGCACGATACAAATACGTCGCCGTGGTTTTCTAGCAGGTTGAGCTCTAAACTCCGGCAGAGCAGGTCCCTGGTTCAATCCCAAGTAGGAGTGAGTGTTTTCCTCATTCCAGTCACTCCAGGACGAGCCCACGTCTACTCAGCCCTCTATCAAATGCGTTCAGGTGGTAAATGGCGGTTAAGGGGGACTGGCTGTCACCTACCTCCTCCTAATGTAGCGGCGAAGAAATGCGGCACTGTATCTGCAGTGAGATCAATTGCCAGCTCATGGGGTCGAGACAGAATTTATCTTCACGAAACAGACATTGTACCTACTTTGCACAAAGACTGTTAATTCGTCATACGAAATGTATTAAATTTTTGTTTCTCCCTACGGTACTCCTTATTTAATAGCCTATAATAACCTTTCGCCCAGCCTGCACTTTATTTTGTTTCCATCAGTAGTTTCACTTACGGTACATTCATTACATGAAAATTCTTCAAGACAAGATAGCCTTTTGTGTGTTCACTCATTCATTTCTTAGGGGTTTATCCCTAACAGTACCAACGTATTTTCCATAATGAGCATTAGCAAGGGGAACGGGGTACCTTTATGTCCATCCCAAAAACAATCGTAAGTTGTTGTAGAATTATATTAACAACACACTTTTTAAGTAATTTTGATGTTTATGTGGGATCCAGAACCTGAAAATATCTTATATCATACTCTAAGCATTATTAGTGCTCTTGCAGTAATGAGGGTGGAGGGGGTTTCTCTATGAGCACCACAAAAAAGCATTTTAAATGCAAATTTCGTTCATTGTTGTTAGCTTTTACTCTCGCTGTACTCTTTGCAGAGATACTGACGTGTAAGCAACGTCCAGAAACTGTAAATATTGAATATGACATTCATCAGGGTAGTGACATCTACTACTGAGACTTATTTAAGTCTTGCATTAAGTTTAACTGAAAAATTTAAAACGTGTGTAATCTGGCAGAAGAATTTATTGTAAACAATAACCTTTTTTTCAAATTCTTGAGACATAAGGTAACTGATTAGATTACAATATTTTCAAAAGATGGGCGCAAATAATCCCTTCCCACTAGCCTTGGTACAGCAAGGATTAAAAGACAGACTTCTTATAAATTTTCAGACACCTTGGCGATAAAACGTTCCCAAAAGAAAAATGTCTATAAGAACATGGTGTCATCACTTTGTTTTACACATCAATGGTTTGGCCATTCTCACAACTGGCATTCATCAGGGCGATATCAGCAGTATAGACAAAAAAGTCGTCGCCACACAAGAAATCACGCTAGCGGCATATAAAATTGTTTCCAACCTTGTCAGAGGCTTCAGTTCGGCGGGGAAAAGAGTTCCCGAGTTTGTTAGAGTACGCCATTATGAACCTTTTTCATCTGAGCTGTGTATAGTGAAGAGAGCCAGTATACACTCCTGGAAATTGAAATAAGAACACCGTGAATTCATTGTCCCAGGAAGGGGAAACTTTATTGACACTTTCCTGGGGTCAGATACATCACATGATCACACTGACAGAACCACAGGCACATAGACACAGGCAACAGAGCATGCACAATGTCGGCACTAGTACAGTGTATATCCACCTTTCGCAGCAATGCAGGCTGCTATTCTCCCATGGAGACGATCGTAGAGATGCTGGATGTAGTCCTGTGGAATGGATTGCCATGCCATTTCCACCTGGCGCCTCAGTTGGACCAGCGTTCGTGCTGGACGTGCAGACCGCGTGAGACGACGCTTCATCCAGTCCCAAACATGCTCAATGGGGGACAGATCCGGAGATCTTGCTGGCCAGGGTAGTTGACTTACACCTTCTAGAGCACGTTGGGTGGCACGGGATACATGCGGACGTGCATTGTCCTGTTGGAACAGCAAGTTCCCTTGCCGGTCTAGGAATGGTAGAACGATGGGTTCGATGACGGTTTGGATGTACCGTGCACTAGTCAGTGTCCCCTCGACGATCACCAGTGGTGTACGGCCAGTGTAGGAGACCGCTCCCCACACCATGATGCCGGGTGTTGGCCCTGTGTGCCTCGGTCGTATGCAGTCCTGATTGTGGCGCTCACCTGCACGGCGCCAAACACGCATACGACCATCATTGGCACCAAGGCAGAAGCGACTCTCATCGCTGAAGACGACACGTCTTCATTCGTCCCTCCATTCACGCCTGTCGCGACACCACTGGAGGCGGGCTGCACGATGTTGGGGCGTGAGCGGAAGACGGCCTAACGGTGTGCGGGACTGTAGCCCAGCTTCATGGAGACGGTTGCGAATGGTCCTCGCCGATACCCCAGGAGCAACAGTGTCCCTAATTTGCTGGGAAGTGGCGGTGCGGTCCCCTACGGCACTGCGTAGGATCCTACGGTCTTGGCGTGCATCCGTGCGTCGCTGCGGTCCGGTCCCAGGTCGACGGGCACGTGCACCTTCCGCCGACCACTGGCGACAACATCGATGTACTGTGGAGACCTCACGCCCCACGTGTTGAGCAATTCGGCGGTACGTCCACCCGGCCTCCCGCATGCCCACTATACGCCCTCGCTCAAAGTCCGTCAACTGCACATACGGTTCACGTCCACGCTGTCGCGGCATGCTACCAGTGTTAAAGACTGCGATGGAGCTCCGTGTGCCACGGCAAACTGGCTGACACTGACGGCGGCGGTGCACAAATGCTGCGCAGCTAGCGCCATTCGACGGCCAACACCGCGGTTCCTGGTGTGTCCGCTGTGCCGTGCGTGTGATCATTGCTCGTACAGCCCTCTCGCAGTGTCCGGAGCAAGTATGGTGGGTCTGACACACCGGTGTCAATGTGTTCTTTTTTCCATTTCCAGGAGTGTATATAAAATCTCCTGGTAGCATTACGACCGCTGCGAGTGTTACGTTTGGTGGTGGAGCTGCCATCTCACAACTTTCAGGCTCACTGTGTAATATTTCTTATTTCCGCTCCTAAGCAAACAGACAATCCCACGCTCCAGGCTCTGCCTGCCCTGAATAAGTTATCTCTTGTACCACTGGCATGCTATATAACATTCTCTTCCTGGATCTGAGCTGATGACATTGTCGTCATATAACATTCTATTCCGACATCTGAGCTGATAACTTTGTCGTCAACAGAAAATGAAAATGAAAGGTACCTCACAGCTCGCAAAATAGTACCATAATGGTCGACAAATCAAGAGCTGGCTAAGAGAGGCTGATACAAAACGAAACAGCAGTTATCTTACACAAGGAAGCAGAAGCATTGTCAAATAACTAAGGGGACACCAAGTCTACCGGCGACATACTCTCAAGGAAGAGACTGGACTTTCTCTAGTCTTTACACTGCTGACCCAACCGCCATGTGTGAACCTATGATGAGCATAGTTTCCTTCATCTTCACTCTGTGGATTGCTGAGGCACACAAACCTGCTCATCCCATTGAGGTAGTAGTCCATGAGGAGGTCATTGGGAGTCAACTAGATATTAATAAGCCTGCCGGCCTGGGTGGCCGAGCGGTTCTAGTCGCTACAGTCTGGAACCGCGCGACCGCTACGGTCGCAGATTCGAATCCTGCCTCGGGCATAGGTGTGTGTGATGTCCTTAGGTTAGTTAGGTTTAAGTAGTTCTAAGTTCTAGGAGACTGATGACTTTGGAAGTTAAGTCCCATAGTGCTCAGAGCCATTTGAACCATTTGAACCATTTATAAGCTTAACTAAAATATTGAAGAAAATAAAACATTCCGGAAACATGTACAGAAAATTCCATGTCAGGCCCCGCTGTACCAGCCAAGGGGAAGCAGGGACATAGGAAGGCGCAGAACGTGGTGACAGTGAAAAGTGAAGACGAGCAACCCCAGTTGTGTAAGTCTTGAACTGCAGAAGGGGAAGAATACGACAATGTGAACTGAAGCCTGGCACTGATAATTAGTTCCTGTAGAATTAGGAGTTTACAGGGACATTAATTACCATGCATCACCCACTTTTTCGAATAGTTTGGTTGATTTAGCGAGCCAGTCGAGATGAGAAAGTGAGTATTTGTCAAACAAGATCCATATGCGTGTAGCCCTGTGAAAAATAGAGAGCCCACATTATGCTAGTCTTGAAGATGCAGAAGTTCGTTCACAATTTGGTGACAGGGGAGTGTTGATATGAATATCATGATTTATTTTAACGATGGCTTGTGTATGTGGGGCCAAGTCGCAACTCGCCGTACTTTACTAAACATTTCCAGTTTGTGTTGTTTTTGCCCATTGACAGCTATATGTGCTGTTGTGAACAACGGTCTCTTCTGAAATAGCTGGCTACAGAGGCTCACTGCCTGCAGTTCCTCTCATTAAATGTACTGCCGAGAGCAATGACCTTCTGTGAGGTGGCTGACTACTAACGTTCACTGCATGTAGTTCCTCTTGCAGTATTTCAGACAGACCTGCACTCTTTGGCAACAGCAATTCCTGTCAGGTTTTAAACGAATGTCATTGAAAAGACATGACGTTTGTGTCCAGTCTGTGTGCGTTGTGTGAGTTAACAAGCACTGCGATCTTATTTAAAGAGTCAGCCTACAGGAATAGTAAAACGAACCCTGTCGTCCAGGACTGCGTGACACAAAAGGCGCAGATTTACCACCACATGGGGAAACTCACAGGCGCCTATTGTCTATTGAGGACTATGCGCTGTAGTGTGCGAGTGAGACAGACAAGAACCTACGTCATAGGGAAACCCAGTATAAGGCTTTTGTGGCCAAGGAGACGTAGCAGTGTTAAATATGGCGGACCTAAGAACAACCACAAAGGGAAACATTTATGAAGACTGTTTAATTCTGTTGTAATGCAGGGAATCAAGCCACAGTAATATTAATCTGTCATCACTCATAAATTTTCATGGTGATCCAAATAAAACTTTGATGATATCTATGATAGTTTAGGATTTACTGTTAAAGTGAAATTAACAAGTTTTGTAACAAAGACCTGAATGCTAAAATCTGAATGCTTTGGTCGATCTTAACGATCGACATTTCATATAGAAGCACATCATTAATATGAGAAATGTTGTAAATGTCAACTCTGTAACTTTATTTATTTAAAGGATATAGTAAATTTAAATTATCAGCATTTTCGGTTAAGCATCAGATCATCATTTCCTCCACATAAAAAACATTGAACGATGACAGCATGACACCTTATTGAATCATTAGATAATAGAATATTTGTTGTAACGTTTAGTGAACAATAGTTACTTTTGTTCTTTATTTATTTATCAGACAGCACATAGATGCTAGGCTACTAGCCATGACATCAAAGTTAAGAAAACAATTGTATTGGTTTTATGTAAAAGAATTTAACGTAATTTATTATGTAATGGATATTATTGTTATATTATTTAGGACGTGAAAGTGGTCAATTTTTGGTTATTTAAATATGTTAAAATGTAAATTAATGTAGAATAAGCTGTAGCAAGTCAGATGGACGGCTTCAGGAAAGGGAACTGCCCTAGGCAGTTGAGTGATGATGTTCGACGTGCAGGAAAACGCGGCCGGGGACGGGCAGAGGGACAGTTCGGTTGGAGATATCAAAGTGGACAGTTGTGGTCTAGACATCAAAGGGTGCAGTGCTGGTGGTGATGTGGAAGTGGATAGCTGGGCTTTAGGAAGTGAATCGACTTAGGAAATTCAGTGTTGAGTGGTATCGCAGGACTTAGTCTCTGAGCAGTGATCAGCCGCACGACTTGTGTGAACTCTAACTTTTCATGTAGATAACTTGTATTTCACGATGAGATTGTGAATGATTGAACTGTGTCAAATGGATTTGCGCTTGAGTGTAGCAGCAACTCTAAATACGACCACTTCTGCTATTAGTTTGCTTTCTGAATAAACATTATGGCAACTGTGTGGCCTACTTCATTGATGGTACATTAATTTAGTTCCTAATATTATTATTACTGTTATAATATGTTATATTAACTTTGTATTTCGCAAACTTGCCATCACCCAGACAATTTAACCAAAGGGTTACAAATGTCTAATTTAGGGCGTGTAATGTGACACATGCGGTTCAATTCCTAGACGAGTTTGAGCCGAAACATTTCAACAAAGAGGAACTGCATGTGAGCATGAACATCTATGGGATGTTTGCTCACAGTTGGTATCTTTTCATGGCCACTGTTTGCATTCCTTGTTACCAGACTGCGAGTGGAGCATTATCACTTGTAGATGCTTTGCACAGTTCACGCTGAATATAGCAGCATTTGGAGCAATGGCATTCACGCTGCGAACCTGTCACTTCCAAATACGATAGCTCCAATCTGTCATTCTCATGTCTCCAAGTCATTACAAAGCGACCAGGGTGTCCCTTTAAGGAGGCGCCTGTAAGTGTATTCGGTAAGCTTACGAGTATTTACTATTGGGTCAGTGCCACCTTCAGAGTTCGTGTAGCGTTATTTCGCCCCATTCGTAGTGACATTCCGTTTTGAATGGTACTGAAGCTTGTAACTCGATTCGATAGCAGTGGTGGCGATGGATATGTCTTATTAACAGTCATGTCTGACACCAGTAGTCAGCCAATGGACTTCTAAACATGTCTCTGGTTGTTAATAACTGAGTGCTTTGTTTGCATTGTGTGCACGATTCCACTTAGCACGCATAATGCAGTTTGAACCCGACCTGGACGGAAATGTGCTATGACTCAACAAGTATCTAGACTTCAGAGGAATAGCTGCCATCAATGTACCTAAAATATTCCAGTGAGGTAGAGGTCCCCTTCCTATCTTAGAACAGTCAACAACTATCCCTTGTAATTGTATTTATTGGAATCACTTTTGCTCATGGTAAGTCATTACAATACACAGGAGCAATCTCACGTATCGCCTCCTCAGAAAAGGGGATCCTGGTATTAAATTTCTCAAGTAACATAAAATATAAAAGAATAATATCACAAAGTTTAGGATAGTTAACGATTTTAACTGAGAGAAAGACACTCTGGTGGAAGACTATCCTAATGTCGAGCAGAACAATGTTACTGGCTCTAACAAATTTTATTCTTTCCCCCCAAATGTTAACCAAACGTGGCCATTGAGCACACGAAGGAAACGCGTTAATTTCTGGAAATACTACAAGGAGTACAGATCTTCCTACTTTGAGCTTCGTATCACTGGAGAAAAACCTGGCTTGTGACACATTTACATTTAATGGAGTGCTGGGTTCTTTACGTTGTGTTGCACAGCGTCATCGGCTTGGCTGCTTCAGTGTGACATCAGATCTGTAAATCTATCAAAATCCTATACTGACATACTATAAACGAGACGTGAAACTGAGGCATCCGGCATGTAAGGTGTCCAAAATTCCGACGGCTTACAGACCGATCGTGTTTGCGAGGTTGTCGCATCAAAAGGTGCAATGAAACAGAGTGGTCCAACGATTGGAACCCACTGTATTTTCTCAGCCATCACCAGGCTCAGAGTGTAGTCCCATACATCACTGTACAAACGTGCCCTTCATGCTCAGTACCAAGCAATAGGAATAACGATCAAAAGTAGCCATCAAAATGGACAGCTGACCCAACTCTTAAATCTTGCTATCCAGTCTAAAATAGAGTTCAACAACATTCTTGATTGTCTTTGGGGAGCAGGATGAAAAAATTATACAACTGAAGTCAACATAATCGTCTTCAGAGATCAGTAAGTGTATTGATATTTAAGGTAATTCTCATTTATTTTTCCATCTCAGTTGCAGATTACATGTTTCGATCACTCTGGAACATCTTAAGGCATAAAACAAATTAAAGCTAAAAATGTACCATCAAATATTTAACAGTAAATAGAACATGCAATGAATGTGCATAAATGTAGAATTTACCTAAATAGTTGCATCTTGTCTGCTCAGAACAACTTGTCAGAGTAGTGTGACTTTCAACTACAGTAAATTTTTTATATAGGCATATCTCGGAGGTAAGGGAGGAGAAGGCACAGGGACGAAAGAAGAAACAATGTGAGACTGGCTAGGGAAGGGAAATCAACCAGGGAGGGTTGGGATGTCATGAGTTTAACAAGGCTCGTGCTAAAATTATAGAATGTGTTATTATGTAAAAATTATTGTTCAATCGCTAACAGTGTAAACAGTGGGTATGTAAAATGTTAATGGTATAAAATAGCGAAATTATAAAATGGAGCTAGAGAGGATTGAGAGCGGCAAAGATGTTAAGGGAGGTGGGGTGGGGGGGGGGGCGGGTTGCTATGGGTTTAACAAGAATGGATCTTTTACTAAAATTGCAAAAACTTTGTAATGTGTTCCCCCAGCAGTTATGACTCGTCCTTACCACTTGGCACGCATGGGGATATCTGACAGAACTAAAGTGCCTGTGAACGCAGGCCCTGCACGGTAATGAGATCCCTCATGAAGTTACAATTAGGCATCAGAATAACAGCCATCATACATGCCCTAAAATATTTCAGTGAGGAGGAGGTAGCCTCTACTCTAGAATACACAAACAACTGTTACCTGTGCCGGCCGGAGTGGCCGAACGGTTAAAGGCGCTACAGTCTGAAACAGCACGACCGCTACGGTCGCAGGTTCGAATCCTGCCTCGGGCATGGATGTGTGTGATGTCCTTATGTTAGTTAGGTTTAAGTAGTTCTAAGTTCTAGGGGACTGATGACCACAGCAGTTGAGTCCCATAGTGCTCAGAGCCATTTGAACCATTTGAACTGTTACCTGTACAAAATCTTTTTATTAGAGAATCACCATAGATATTGAGTTCAAGTGTGTATTTGGTAACATTGGAAAATCCTCCATAATTAGGAAGATACTGACAATGAGTTCAGAAACTAAATAAAATTAAGTGTGATAAACATGAACACATAACAACCTTTCAAAAGCGTTCCCCCAAAATATTACACTCACCACACTTCGATATGCCCTATTGTCAATGCTATTTTAGCACTTATATTTATCGAAACCTTCCTTGATTTTTAAGCCCTATCAAGACTCATGCGATACGTGGCTAGCATGGACATGAGTGACTGGGAAGAAAATACATAACAAAACCCCAAACTCCAATAGAACTGAAGTGAATACACACGTTAGAGACTGCCTTACTGAGCGCCTGAGAAACGCTATATTTACCGTGCTTTGTCGGCGGCTGCTATGGTCGGCAGTGGCGTATGATGACAGGGGCGCGTCGACGCTGTGCGGACCTGTAAACGTCAATACTAATCTGGCCTTGACTGTATCAGCAGTTGGAAACTGCCCTGAGTTTTCGTGAGTCGAAGAGCTGTGTTTTTTCCTAGCTCAACTACTGACAATGTCCACTCGCTCTGGCTTAGAGACGTGTGCACCTCTGCCCCCTGTAATCGTTCCGCACAACGTAATAACTCGGGTCGAAATCCGTAATCTCCACTCCGGAGATGTTACGAGATTTTCGAACCCTGTGAACGCAAGTGTTAACTAAAAAGCTCTTCTAGGCTAATGGAACAGTAAGTGTTCCATCTACACACGGCCCTTGTCTGAAAAGATCTCCCTCTTCTCCTCACGGCCCTAGCCGCTATCTTTTTTGTTCTGCCCACTGTACCCTGTGTTCAGTCCCTACGACAAGTAGTAACGGCCAATGCTGATTGTGGTACGACTTGCATCTTTTCTTGGCCGAATGAAGCTTGAGAAGCGTATTCGGGGGGGTGGAAACTATTTTCCTTCTGGCCTATAGCATTGATGTTTCGCACCTATACTCTGACTCCGCCCATACACGAGCTGTGCACATGCACCCTCGTGTTCTCCACGCATTCATCACGTGTTACGCGACTATTTATCAAAAATACGGTCTTTTCCATGGTGGGCTGTTTTCTGTTTTGAAGGATTTCATTGATATGTGAGGAGGAGACCAAACTGCTAGGTCACTGGTCTCATCGGATTAGAAAAAGATGGGGACGGAAGTCGGCATTAGCCAGAGGCGATTTAAGGAAATTACGGAAAAACTAAATCAGGATGGCCGGACGCGGGATTGAACCATCGTCCTCCCGAATGCGAGTCAAGTGTGCCACCTTGAAAAAAAAAAAAAAGGCAATTTTTTTTCTTGCTTTTCAAAGACCTATAGTTGTGATTCTGAAAGCGTTTCTTTCTGAGAAGCTTTACCAAGCATCAGGTGTGGTCTTTCTGTGTGTGTTCTGTCCCATCGTTTCTGCCCCGATGTTAACGTTATTTTGTGCGACTTAACTTTTTCGTGAATGTGAATTCCGTATATTGGTCGTCTAAGAGAGGCCACGTGGACCCCTGCAATGCTAAGATGTTTCTTTTCGTTCGACGCAGGTGTTAATGGCTTATTGTTAGCTAATCGTGCCTCCCTGCTGCGAAGGATCAGCTTTTATTGGCCCCCTTTAAATGCGTTCCATGTTCTACTTCTCTCGCTGGCTGGGAATTCACTGCGTCCACCTCAGTTCAAAGTGACTGCGTTACTACGTGACTATTAACATGCGAAGTAGCGAATGCTTGTTAGTATCGAGTTCATGTACGCCACATATGAACGATTACTCTTCATACAATGCAGATTAGTATCACTTTACTTGAAGTAGGTCATGTGTGATATCGAACTCCTCCGCTCGATGAGTAGATTACGTTTCTAAGTTTAAAACACTATGCTGAGGGCCAAAATTATACCGCCACCTCACAAAGACAATTATGTAAAAGATCTGAAACTTTCTGGCAGATTAAAACTGTGTGCCCGACGGAGACTCGAACTCAGAATCTTTGCCTTTCGCGGGCAAGTGCTCTACCATCTTTTTTTTTTTTTTAATCTCATTTTGTTCGGTTTCGTTCGTTGCATCTGCTCAGGGCGGATGTCGTAAGACATCCATTTAAGCTCGTTGTTGATCAATTAACTCAGTTTTTTTATTACAGAGGGCAGCTAACCCTCTGCCCGAACACGCTGAGCTACCGTGCCGGCACCATCTGACCTACCGAAGCACGACTCACGCCCGGTACTCACAGCTTTACTTCTGCCTGTATCTCGTCTCCTACCTTCCAAACTTTACAGAAGCTCTCCTGCGAACCTTGCAGAACTAGCCAGAAAGTTTCATATCAGCGCACACTCCGCTGCAGAGTGAAAATCTCATTCTGGAAACATCCTCCAGGCTGTGGCTAAGCCATGTCTCCGCTATATCCTTTCTTTCAGGAGTGCTAGTTCTGCAAGGTTCGCAGGAGAGTTGGAAGGTAGGAGACGAGATACTGGCAGAAGTAAAGCTGTGAGTAGCGGGCGTGGTCGTGCTTCGGTAGCTCAGATGGTACACCAATACTATGTTCCGGTTATGGAAAAGCCAAAATGCTAGTTTTACTGGAATGTTGACCACCGAGCTCGCACCTGTTTCGAGACGCCCACCGACGTCTTTGGCACACATCCCACCTCCGATGTCACACATCGGCCGTTTCTTTTTGGAGTACAGCTACATATGCACCGAGCTCCCCAGGACCAGGAAGACGACCACCCGCGACATCTACCGCCTTCTCCGAAAGTCTCCACCCCGCAACCCCGTCGAAACACGTCACCCCCAGGTTTCATGGCCTACCGTTTGGAAAACGATCCACCAACCGTATCACACCACTGACACCACCTCTATGTGGTACCTTCTCGTCAACGGCAAGTATACTACAAGACAGAAACTGCATCGCATCGCACTGGTGGACTCACCCCTGTGCCTCAAGTGCAATGTCGAAGATACAGATTTACATCGTTTTGAGTGTGGGCCAGCAGCAGCTGTCTGGACCCTCGTACAGAAGATTGTGGCTTTCTACCTCCGAGTACCACCACATCACGTTTCTCCCACAATGATGATATATCCCGACACGACCTACTTTCCATCGGCTAAGTGGCACGCCATCACATGGATCAGTGGCATGGCTGTCAACTACCTCTTCCGGGACGACATTGTCGATCCGGCGGACTTTTGGACACGCCTCCAAGTACATCACCACACCCTTCGCCGGCATCGACACTATCGGGCCACTTTCGCGAACTATTTACAGAGCATTTTCACCAACCCGCCTCAAAGCTGGAATCTGAACGAACCGCGCCAGCTAAGACTGGACGATCCCACGTTCCCCTTCAATGGTCAATGATAGAATGCATTTTGTTCTAATGGCGCGCCAAAGTGGAGCATGGCGCGGAAAGTATTCCTATTTTATTTCACTTCTCTTTTCTCCTCCTCTTCTAAGTTTTTTTTTCTCCTTACACATGTTTATCCTTTTCAAACATAGCTCTCTATCTGCAGCCTATTTGTTTTCTTTCTCTTGTGCTCCCAAAAAAAAAAAAAAAAAAAAATTGCTGCTGATGGTGAGACTGTATACTCATTTATGTTAACAAAAAACATAAAAATACAAAAGAAGGCCGTTGCGGAAATATAGCTACCTTTTATGTTTTACGTTTACAAAGAATATTGTGTTATTTTATGAAGAACGTCGTCTTTTATTTTCATACTCAAGAGGTTTTTATTTGTTTTCTAAAAAAAAAAATTAGTAGAGCACTTAAAACAAATTAAAACAATACAAAAAGAAAAAAACTGCAACAAAAAAGTTAAAAAAAAGGTGGTAAAAAAAACAAAAAAAAGAAAAAAAAGATGGTAGAGCACCTGCCCCAAAAAAAAAAAAAAAGATGGTAGAGCACTTGCCCGAGAAAGGCAAAGGTCCCGAGTTCGAGTCTCGGTCGGGCACACAGTTTTAATCTGTCAGAAAGTTTCGTATCAGCGCACACTCCGCTGCAGAGTGAAAATCTCATTATGTAAAGGACCTTTTGATAAAATAACGGAAAGGATGCTTAAAACCGTAAAAGGGACATGAAAGATTACATTATAGAAGTGGAAATAAAGTAGCAAAAATTGAATTATTACGTTGAGTTGTCTAAAGTGTGAAACTTTGAAAGTATGAAGCTAAGAGGTCTTACCCTGGAAGAGTAAAAATAAAAATTGTACAAAAATTTGTTGAGTAAAATATTAAAGGTATAGGCATGAGACACAATGTGTAAAGAATGGAAGACATAAATATAGTAAAATTACAGAAGAGGAATAATGTAGAGGACTTAGAGATGTCATTGAACATTATGAATTTTAAAAACTCTAAAGTACAAACCCATAAAATAACAAAAAAGTAAAAGTGAAACTAAGTGCAGCAACTAAAGTTGTAGGGAACAAGGTGTGACATTCGTGGTTAATTGCATTTTCTTCTGCTTGGTGGCGTTCAATGGCGCATAGTTTTGCTGAATGTGTGGAAGGCAGTCTGCACGCTGGCCTGCCTCTGTCTGTGGTGTGTGAGCCTATGCGCTACCTCTGTTTCTTATCCCTGAGTGGGGCTGTTGATCACATATGTGCTGCCAGAGGTAGATGATTGGAAGACGCTTTCAAAGTTTCTTAAAAATGCACCATTAATTTAATGTGTTGCCTGGCTCTTCCAGACCATGTGTAAAAATCTCAATTTCTTCCATCATTATCAGGGGGTGTCCTTTAGGTTCATTGTACAGCACTTCCAAATGCGTATCAATAGTTCCAACAGTATGCTTCGATGTTAGAAGTTGCTAACGAGACGCTGTTTTATTACTATGAATTGAAGTGTGCTCTTTGAAGAGTGTTTCAAACATGCTACCTATTTTACTTACATAAACTTTTGGACAGTTTCCACACTTAAGTTTATATACACCTGCTGCTGTGAATTTAGAGGCTTTTCTACTCACACGGTGTCTCAGTCTGAAGCGAATAATGTCATTAGTCTTAAACCCTGTATGGAAATTGGTACTGCGACATTGCCTAACAATAATTTCTCAAATCCGTCCTTCATAACTCATGAGCATGACACAACTTCCCTGTCTTGTTGTTCAGCTGTAAGCGTGTTGCCATTGATTCTACACTATCGTGGTCTTCGTAATTTTCTTT
Source organism: Schistocerca cancellata (assembly GCF_023864275.1). Lineage (NCBI taxonomy): Eukaryota > Metazoa > Arthropoda > Insecta > Orthoptera > Acrididae > Schistocerca > Schistocerca cancellata. The sequence continues at coordinate 213,918,421 of NC_064627.1, forward strand.
AGTAGCTTCGTTACTGTTGAGACTGGATAACTGTTGCTTACTGCAACTTTCTTTATAATAGCGATACCTTTATCCTTCTCATGCTCGCTTTGTGGCAGTTTTAATAACTTATTAATCCGGATCGGAAATATGCCGTTTTGATACTTTCAGGGTGCCAAGACTTAGAATCGGTAATAATGTCTGCACAGGTCGACTTACTGCACAAAATAAAACGCTTTTTCTCTGCCTCTCTCGTAACTGTAATGTTGAGACAGTTGAAAGCTTCTTTATAATCATGCTCAAGTGTAAACCTAATTTTTGGGTGAAGAGCTCTATTCCCTCCGCAATGTCATTAACACAGCTTTCATCTCCTTTAAGTAACAAAATTGCATCAACCACATAGCTGGCTACTGCAGAAATGTTAGTGAAAAATAAAAATTTCAGCCATAATGCCGACTAGCAATTTCCCATTGCTATTCCTTCAGGTTGGCGGTATATCTCATCGTTAAACGTGAAACAGTTGTAGGATAAAGTCAGTTGTAGAAGCTGCGCTACTTCATCTATTTCTTCTAAGGTCATTTTATTGTGTTTTATAAGGTCGTTCTTAATCATCTTTGCCTGCGGACAGGCATGTTAGTATGAAGATTCACAACAGCTGGGGATGCAAACATGGAATCAGATTGTATGATTGTGTTCTGATCTTCATCCGCGAACTCGTAGTACTTTTTTAAAATGTACTGCTTGTGAAATGAGTATAGCGTTTTTTACGTTTGTGCTAGTGTTGCATTTATCTAGGCATTATGATTCTGTCTCTTTTCGGATATAACCCGCATGGATTCGTTCTTTTTATGAAACTTTACTTCTGGAAGCGCATCTGGCGTCTGCCTCCCCCCCTTCCCCCCCCGACCGGCCACCCATCCTTGCCGGCTTAGCCTTTCTCAACTCGTCCTCACTCCGTTTTATAATTTCAGTATTTCCCCTTCCCTCCACTTCCCTCTACCTCCAGAATACACCTATTTAAAAAACTGACCGCAGTTGCATAACGCAGTAATCTGATACCTGGCTCTGAGTAGAAAAAGACGGAACGCTGAAGCAGCTTCTTACGTAAATTCTACACTAATGTACGTTTCTTTTCTACTAACAGTAAAATATTAAATTGTGTATAGTTATTTTTACTTTGTTTTAGATCTGAAGGTAATTTGAAGTGATCGAAACGTGTAATCTGATTAATAATCTGCTATTCGGACGGAGCAATAAGAGAATTAAGCTAGAAATCTTCATAAGACGTGAACTTGGCTCTGACCCCGTCGTAAATACATCCCTCTTATGAAGATCACTCGCAAAGTTTGCCGAAACGTGTATTGTTTCAATGATTGTAGATGTTCCATTGTTGGTTGGGTCGCCTTCACGATATTTGCTTAACTAACTTACGTAATTCAGTTCACTGCAACTCCCAAAGAACTCAGAGCACAGAATAAAAAAATCGATTTATTAAATAAACAAGAGCGCATACAAAAAAACTACCAAAGAACACACCACTTAGAAAACAAAATATGACTTATGAACTAAAATACAGATAATGAAATTTTAATTAACATGGCCCGATAGACTCAACCAACTTACGATGAACGGGCATAAATGAAAATACAATTTATGAGTAAATCACACTATTCAGTATTTCGGCTAATGATACAGAAAGCTCTTGTGATATTCAAGAAAGAACAAATAGTCTCGGTTGTAAAAAGGTTATTTATTTATTTAATTCGTGACGCGTTTCACTCTCACACGAACACCATCAGACATCTTGGGGAAAAACAAATTTATGAGCCAGAAATCAGCTGTAAAGCTGCATTGTCAGTTCAATAAAGCAATTGGGAAACTACGAACCGAGTTGTGCAAAGAGCGTAACCAGCGTCAATTTCATTGAGTGGAAAGACTCGAGAACCACTGACAAGTATACAGAAAACCGCGCAACCACCACAAATGGCATGTCATCCAATAAAATTTGCAGGACACATCGACCGATTAAAAGCACTCGAGGACCACTGGCAAGAGTACAGAACGTCCCGGAGTCGCCGAAAATGGCACGTCATACAATAAAACATACAGGACACATTCACTTACGGAAATGAATAAGAATATTTCAAGGCGAAGAGCGGCAAGCGGAACAAACATAAAATCACTTATATAAGAGTGGAGCTTTCTGTTGAGGCCTAAGAGGCTTGGCTCACAGAGCACGTGAGTAATATAAGGAATAAAACCGTACAAGAGTCACCACGTTACTTGTGTTTACTTATACACACTCTTAACGCAATGCATGGCATGTATGCAACATAGGACAGGTATATAAAGCGTCCCTATGGCACACGTTTACGGCTGCTACTACATGTCTGTGAACCAGGTGACGGACACCGTACTAGGTTTCACCGCCAGAAGGGAAAACAGAGAATGTGTTTATAGAGTAATGATAAATTTAGATCCATTTTATAAGATAAAAACAATGACCACAGCTAAAAAATATCAATGTATGAACTAAAGCCACATGGTCATAGACATTTATTTAAGAAGTATCGCCGGCCGCGGTGGTCTAGTGGTTCTAGGCGCGCAGTCCGGAACCGCGGGACTGCTACGGTCGCAGGTTCGAATCCTGCCTCGGGCATGGATGTGTGTGATGTCCTTAAGTTAGTTAGGTTTAATTAGTTCCAACTTCTAGGCGACTGATGACCTCAGAAGTTAAGTCGCATAGTGCTCAGAGCCATTTGAACCATTTTAAGAAGTATCACCATAGCCTCGAAGTAACCCTGGTTATGAAAGGTGAGTTGCTCGTTCAGCAGGCCTGGGCTCTTTAGACTCTTTTTCGAAAGTTCAAATTCTTCTACGTTGTTCAGCTTCTCGCTGTTTTGTACAACATTCAACATATCAGTGAGGATGTGAATGAGATAATCTCCCTTCTGGAGTTACTTACTTCACATAACAATTTTTCCATTTGATGATAATATTTCCCAGCAAGTCCATGGCCTGGCTATGGAGAGTTGTCTCTTAGGCTTTCTCGCCGATGTATTCGTAAGAAATCTCGAAAACGGGTATTTTTCTCTTGCAACTACTTCCAACTCCAAGACCCTATTTACAGAATGTATGTCGATGAAGTACTGATCGTTTTTAAAGGTTAAGAAGTGGATACTGATGCGGTTTTCACAGTCTTCACCATGAATTGCATATTACTCATAAAGCCATGGATAAGCAGAGTGTGCTAAATTACTTAGACTTATGCCTCCAATTGGTTAATATAAAGGTATGTTTTAATATTGATAGGAAAGCTACCAACAGCTCTTTAGTGATTCACGCTACATCAGCCCATCCAAGAATTAAGCATTTATAGGTCGGCGATTGCTGAAATGTTTGATGTTCCCTTCACCTACTGAAAAACAAATTAGCAGCCCTTTGTATACAAGGTGTTACAAAAAGGTACGGCCAAACTTTCAGGAAACATTCCTCACACACAAATAAAGAAAAGATGTTATGTGGACATGTGTCCGGAAACGCTTAATTTCCATGTTAGAGCTCATTTTAGTTTTGTCAGTATGTACTGTACTTCCTCGATTCACCGCCAGTTGGCCCAATTGAAGGAAGGTAATGTTGACTTCGGTGCTTGTGTTAACATGCGACTCATTGCTGTACAGTACTAGCATCAAGCACATCAGTACGTAGCATCAACACGTTAGTGTTCATCACGAACGTGGTTTTGCAGTCAGTGCAATGTTTACAAATGCGGAGTTGGCAGATGCCCATTTGATGTATGGATTAGCACGGGGCAATAGCCGTGGCGCGGTATGTTTGTACCGAGACAGATTTTCAGAACGAAGGTGTCCCTACAGGAAGACGTTCGAAGCAATTGATCGGCGTCTTAGGGAGCGCGGAACATTCCAGCCTATGACTCGCGGATGGGGAAGACCTAGAACGACGAGGACACCTGCAATGGATGAGGCAATTCTTCGTGTAGTTGACGATAACCCTAATGTCAGCGTCAGAGAAGTTGCTGCTGTACAAGGTAACGTTGGCCACGTCACTGTGTGGAGAGTGCTACGGGAGAACCAGTTTTTCCGTACCATGTACAGCGTGTGCAGGCACTATCAGCAACTGATTGGCCTCCACGGATGATGCACTTCTGCGAATGGTTCATCCAACAATGTGTCAATCCTCATTTCAGTGCAATTGTTCTCTTTACGGATGAGGCTTCATTCCAACGTGATCAAATTGTAAATTTTCACAATCAACATGTGTGGGCTGACGAGAATCCGCACGCAATTGTGCAATCACGTCATCAACACAGATTTTCTGTGAATGTTTGGGCAGGCATTGTTGGTGATGTCTTGATTGGGCCCCATGTTCTTCCACCTACGCTCAATGGAGCACGTTATCATGATTTCATACGGGATACTCTACCTGTGCTACTAGAACATGTGCCTTTACAAGTACGACACAACATGTGGTTCATGCACGATGGAGCTCCTGCACATTTCAGTCGAAGCGTTCGTACGCTTCTCAACAACAGATTCGGTGACCGATAGATTGGTAGAGGTGGACCATTTCCATAGCCTCCACGCTCTCCTGACCTCAACCCTCCTGACTTTCATTTATGGGGGCATTTGAAAGCTCTTGTCTACGGAACCCCGGTACCAAATGTAGAGACTCTTCGTGCTCGTATTGTGGACGGCTGTGATACAATACGCCATTCTCCTGGGCTGCATCAGCGCATCAGGGATTCCATGCGACGGAGGGTGGATGCATGTATCCTCGCTAACGGAGGACGTTTTGAACATTTATTGTAACAAAGTGTTTGAAGTCCCGCTGGTACGTTCTGTTTCTGTGTGTTTCCATTCCATGATAAATGTGATTTGAAGAGAAGTAATAAAATGAGCTCTAACATGGAAAGTAAGCGTTTCCGGACACATGTCCACATAACATATTTTCTTTCTTTGCGTGTGAGGAATGTTTCCTGAAAGTTTGGCCGTACCTTTTTGTAACACCCTGTATAGCACACGAAAGTGGTTTTAGATCGTCTTTGGTCCGTCATTTATACAATGAATACCAGGAACGAGTGGAGCTTAAGGCCACAAGTTCACAACCACAAACAGTTGGCGCTGAAATGCGTTTAACTATCCCCTTCTTGAGCTCCTTTTGTTATGATTTGTCAAAACTGTTTAGGAAAACTATGGTACAAAGGGTATACTGTAGAAATGTGGGAACACAGATCCCGATTCCTCACAATTTGAAACCTAAGTCTTACCCCTTCTCAAAGGAAGGTAGGAGATTAATGTTTACCGTCCCGTCGACAACGAGGTCATTAGAGACGGAGCACAAGCTCGGGTTAGGGAAGGATGGAGAAGGAAATCGGCCGTGCCCTTTGAAAGGAACCAGCTCGGCGTTTGCCTGAAGCGATTTAGGGAAATCACGGACGCGGGTTTGAACCGTCGTCCCCCGAAGTACAGTGTGCTAACCACTGCGCCACCTCGCTCGGTCTTACCCCTTCTCGAGATAAGGAGTTTATAAAATTAAGTGTCTTGATTGTGACGCACACTATATCGCCCAAACGGGAGGTACTTTATAGTCCGTTTCAATAAGCATATTTTAACAACAAAAGGGCAACTTAAAAAAATGTTCCTTCTCACAACAATTGAAAACTTCTCACCATTTCCCACCGTATTCTTGATATTCTGCATGCTGTACAAAGAGGCAAGAAAATGAAGATCCTCGAAGAAATCGAAATTCCGAAAAGAGTCTATTTTAAGCGCCCAGGCCTGCTCAGCAAACAACTGACCTTTCAGGCTATGGTGGTACTTTTTAAATGAATGTCTACGCAGATGTTCCTTTGGTTTATATCTTGATATTGTTTAGTTTTGATTCCTTATTTTTATCTTTTTTTTCCATCAGTCTACTGACTGGTTTGATGCGGCCCGCCACGAATTCCTTTCCTGTGCTAACCTCTTCATCTCAGAGTAGCACTTGCAACCTACGTCCTTAATTATTTGCTTGACGTAATCCAATCTCTGTCTTCCTCCACAGTTTTTGCCCTCTACAGCTCCCTCTAGTACCATGGAAGTCATTCCCTCATGTCTTAGCAGATGTCCTATCATCCTGTCCCTTCTCCTTATCAGTGTTTTCCACATATTCCTTTCCTCTCGGATTCTGCGTAGAACCTCCTCATTCCTTACCTTATCAGTCCACCTAATTTTCAACATTCGTCTATAGCACCACATCTCAAATGCTTCGATTCTCTTCTGTTCCGGTTTTCCCACAGTCCATGTTTCACTACCATACAATGCTGTACTCCAGACGTACATCCTCAGAAATTTCTTCCTCAAGGCCGGTATTTGATATTAGTAGACTTCTCTTGGTCAGAAATGCCTTTTTTGCCATACCGAGTCTGCTTTTGATGTCTTCCTTGCTCCGTCCGTCATTGGTTATTTTACTGCCTAGGTAGCAGAATTCCTTAACTTCATTGACTTCGTGACCATCAATCCTGATGTTAAGTTTCTCGCTGTTCTCATTTCTACTACTTCTCATTACCTTCGTCTTTCTCCGATTTACTCTCAAACCATACTGTGTACTCATTTTTATCTTACATAATGGATCTAAGTTTACCATTACTCTGTCAACACGTTCTCTGTTTTCCTCTCTGGCGGCGATTTACTACTCTATCTACAGGCCTCCTCCCCGGTGTGTAGGAAGGTTACAACCTCGCTTGTGGTCAAAATAGGGGCCAGCAATCAAAGACTGGTATCTGTAGAATTCTGCTTGATGAAGGGATCACTTCAACCATTATCATGATTAAGCATGATGAAGCATTAACTTCTGTCTTAAGGATCATAATATGGATTGTCGTCTGTGCAACGCCTATAAATCGGAAGGAGCACATCTATCACTGGCATTACGGAGCCACAAAATTAGTTTTCCCATACTATTATTTTACTAAGACTCAATTATTAGCACGTTAGCATATACAGGGGAGCCATAGAAATTCTTCTTGTTTTTCTTCAATTCTTGTATTAGGCAAAGTGTATGTTACAGTACCCATATCTTGTATGGTCCTCTTACGTTTCTTCTTCCAATGCATTTATAATTTAGAGGCTTTACAGGAATCTTTCTCGAACCACACGATCTTTTTATCCTATTTTCCTTTAGTTTTTCGTTTAGACAATATATTGATATCTATTCAGTCATATCATTTCTTTCTCGATCTTCCCCTTGTTCATCATTCAACTTTACTTAGAATTCTCATTTCTTGAGCCTCTGTTCTGCTTTCTTGGTGTCTTGTTGTTGCTTCACTTCCATAAGTAAGAGTGCTATTGTTTTGTAAAACTTCAGCTGGGTTTCTTTCGTGCCTTTATTCTGCAAAAATTTTTAGAGGTTCCACGGATGGAAGTAAGTTTATTTAATTTCTGGTCTATGTCATGATTATATTCGTAAGTGATGTCACAAATATTGAAAATATTTTACTTGCTCCAAGACTGCATTATTCAGGATTATTTTAGATCTTACTGGTTATCTGCCCTGAAATGCAATCACTTCCATTTTGCCTACTGACAATGTTAGGTTGTAATCTGAGGCTATCTGCTGCAACTTATGATCTCTCATTTTATCTTATTTATAAGAGTGTTGTGAAAATACAACATCCTTGTTGTACTTCTTTGTTTATGTTCATTGTTTTTGTTGACATATTCCTATCTGTAATATATCTATTGTGTTTAAACTCTAAACAGCATTTATGAGGTGAGACGGATGACATCGTTAATCCATGATGTTCAGTAGCATTGCTATATTCACGTTCTCAAATGCTTTTTCAAAATCCACAAAAGCAAGACGATTTTCCCTGTTTAACTCTCGTCTCTTTTCTGTAACTTCTTGCAATGTAAAAGCATGTTCAATAACTGATAGTCCTTTTCTAAGACCTGATTGTTCTTCAGATACTAGATTTTTTCATGATATTTTCAAGGCTTGCATGCAGGAGTTTGGTGTATAACACTAGTTAACAAATTTAAACTTTTTTTCCCCTGGTTTGTAAATGGGCGGCTTTACCTAATTTTGGGGTGCTGAATACACTGGTAAAATCAGATTTTCTCTGTGACGTCACATTTCCTAGATACACAGCAGAATAAAAAATGGTAACAGCGAAACTGGACACATTTAAGTCAAACATAAGTACACATTCAGAAGGTTTGAAATCAATACTATTTTGTATGTACATATGGGCATGATGCCAATAAAAGGTCCAGATGAGTTTAGAAGACATTTTCACCTTTAATCGTCTTTGGTTTTTGAAAAATGGGACGACGGAGCCCATCATCAAAGGGTTCCAAAGGCCTTGGCAACGGTGTTTCATGGTGAGAATATCTTAGTGAAAGCGTTCACCATGCTTATCGTTTACGGCTCCCTAATTTTCCAGGAAGAAATCAGGATGACAATGTAAAAAGTGAATTTTAAGCGACATTCTACACCCTATGTTCTTATACTTGTCCAACAGATCATTCACAATGGTAACATAGTTTTTGTCTTTCCTGTAACCCAAAAAGACCTTCACGATTGCCTTAACAGACCAAGCAGCTAATTGGATATCTGTGGGTTTGGTATCAAAGGTTGGATCTTTCAGCAATTTTCTTATTTGTGGTGCAACAAATGTACCCTCTTTCAGCTTTGCCTCACTTAATCTGGAAAATTTTTGTTTTAAGTGATTGGAGGCCTCGCCTTCTTTATCCAGAGCTTTTACAAAGTCCTTGATAAGGCACAACTTGATATGCAGGGGAGTCAAAATGATTTTATCGGGCTCAACCACTGGGGTATTGTTCACATTTACGTTTCCAGGAACCTATGACTTCCATATAGGCCATTCCTTGACTGTGTAGTGGTTCTTGGTGTCACGACTGTCCCAAAGGCATAAAAAGCAGTAGTATTTCGTGAATCCATCCTGTTAACCAGTAAGGAGTGCAACAATTTTTAAATCACAACAAATCTGCCATTAATGATCCTTATATATGATTACCTCTAGCAACAAAGCTGCGTAAGTCAAAGGTACCGATGGAATTGCATTGCCATTATGCACCAGTTCTGCCTTCAAGCTGGGTTTACTGGAGTCAATATATAGTCCCTACTCCTGTGGATTATGTTGTACATCTAGCTGCATCATCAGACCAATGATATATCTACATACACACATGGAATTCTGCATGTCGAAATACTGAGCGAAGGACGTGCCTCTTGACCTGGAACAAGAAATTTTTGTCCCTAGAGCTACAAGTTTCCGTTGTTGCAGTCTCGACCCCAAGAGTTCAGCTTGATGTTCGAAAGTTTTAGATCGCGAACCAAACCGTTCAGATCCTTTTGATTAAAGAGCTGAGGCGAAGTGTCATGATATTCAAGGCAGTACTCTTCTATATGTTCAATACTTTCTGATTCAGTTGACATGGTGGTTGCTGCCGTGGTTTTCAAGTTACAGACAGGAACAGGCAACCCCCTCATCATGGCGACAGGCAAATGCACTGAAGATACATTTGGATACATTTTTTATGTATAGTTTTGCTTGAATGTCCCGAAATATTTGTAAGACAGAAGTAACAGTGTGAATAATGGCCATTACGCTCGCGCCACACCATCGGAACAGCGAATGGCATGTCTTGGCGTTTTCCTTTCAACCACTCGGTTAAGGTTTAGGACGGCTTATGCAGGCAGGCAATATGAGGTGCAAAATTTTTATCTTGATCCCCAACAGGAAAATCAAAATACAATTTTTATGCCTTCTTAACCAAATCTGTGATTGTTTTCCTTAGGGCTTTTGGAGTGAATTTCCCAGAGACATAACAAAAGTTGTCGGGGTTGTTTGGACAGCAATGAGATTTACTAGTTGCCATTTTTCTTAGTGTAAATTTTAAACACAAGAAGTTTGTTCTATCTTTTACAGGAAACACTCACTGAGGATCTCTTTCACACCACTGGATTACCACACCAACAATTTACTGATGATTTCTAGATCTTGTAGCTGTCCTCTGCAAATCAAAAACAAACCATTAAACATCAAAACTGAAAAAACAGCAAAAAGCGAAATACTGAATACGAAAATAGAAAACCTTTAAAAACTCAAAAATGGTACGTTCTAGAATATTTTGGAAGTTATATTCGGATCCTACACACCAAAATACATATTAATTGATGTATCACATCCCAGATGCAAAATGGCCGTTGACTAGTGTAATTTATAGCCCGAATCCAGGATGGTCATACATCTCCAGGTACTATATTATTTGTATCGCCATTTTAGAAGATAGATATTACTTTGTCTCTCAGCCAAACTTTTGGTACTTCCTTATTTCTCCAACATTTGTTAAATATGTAATAATAGTCCTCCATATTTCCACAGTTGCATATTAATACCATCTAAACAGTGGCTTTTGTATTTTTGTAGCTTTCAGAGCTTCTGACAGTTCTCTCATATCAATATCGTCCCGTTCAGATAACGTCTGAATGAAACTGCCATCATATCACAATTTTTTTTTATAATTAACTGTTCTTTATCCTCTCCTATATTATTAACAAGTATGTGATCGTTTTCTTGTCTGTTGAGTGATTTTATAACTCTGTGAGGTGTACTCCCTTTGTCTGCCGTGTAAATCATGCTAATAAAGCGTTCCCATGATTCCGTGTGCACTATAGAATTATGTATTTCGCATTATTGCTCTTTTCTTTACGTTCTTTGTACTTTTCATTAGGTATTATTTACGTGCATCTTTAAATCTTCTTGTTTTTCTTTAATTGCTGTTTCAATCACTGTCATACAAATCCTTTCTCCTCTACGTTTTCTGAATATCCTTTTCTTCCCCATACCGTCATTTGCTATGTTCGATACTGCTGTTTCTGCATCCCCCCCAGCCCCCTCCAAGTCTTTTACTGTTTCTGAATTTGCTAATGTTTTTGTCATCTGCTTTTGGTAGAGATGCTGTTGCTATATTCTAAACGGTAAACTTTAAGAATGTGTTCTTTCACTCCTCGACAAACTCTGGTTTCTGTAACGTCTCCCGGAAATTCTTAATTTTTTATTATTTTTTCTATAAAACAGGGTGTTTGAAATAATTACCTGATTTCGAAACTCCATATTACTTGATAAAACATACTACAGACATAGGATGAATTGAAAAATACTCACAACATCTTTAAGTTGTAGCTATGTTATTTCAAATGTTCTCTGTGTCCTGGAGCAGCAGCACGAACAACATCTAGATGATAGCTAAATTCGTAATAAACTTTTACAGAAGTTTTAGCTGCTGTTATTCTGTTCTTCTATGTCACGATTTAAAGGGGAGATGAACACACTTTCCTCCACATATTCCCACAGTAAAAAATCGCATGGGGGTTGTGTCTGGCTACCCTGGAAGCCAAAAATGCAGGGCAGTGTCTCGGATCCCCTATCCAGAGGCACTCAGAAACTGACCTACGTGGCGGGGCTCCGTCCTGTTGGAAAGTTAAGTCATCAGAGTTCTTCTGAAGTTGCTGAAAAGTCAGTTGTGCAGTATTTGAAGACAGTTCATTCCAGTCACTGTGTTTCTGTTTTTTCCTCGAGAAACAAGGGACCATATACTTTTTCACGAGAAATGGCACAAAAAACAATCACTTTAGGTGGGCCTCTTTCGTGCTCAATAATGTTATGAGGGTTCTGGAGTCCCAATATGCTCACGTTATGTCGGTTCATTTTACCGCTAACATGAACTGTTGCTTCATCACTGAAAATTAACGTTGGTAAAAATGTGTAGTCTCCCATGTCGTCTACCAGGGCATCGCTGAAGCCAACCCAGTTCCTTTTAACATCAACTCAAAGAACTTGCACTAATTGTAGCGTGTATGATTTATAGACGAAACGACGCCTTAACACTCTCCACACAGTTGTATGAGACGCTGTGCTTTCTGCTTGTATGGCGAACAGCTTTTCGTTAACTCCGTTCAAACTTTTGCCGATTTTTTCCACAATGTCATCAGAAGCGCGACGTCGACCTGGACTCATACCGTTGCACAAGCATCCTGTCTCTTCTAATTGGCGATATCAACGGTGAATGTTTTTGGCTCCAGGCGCGTCAGTGTCAAAACGCCAACAAAAAACACGCTGGACCGAAGTCACTGTCTCAGTCTTTGCAAACTGCAGCAAACAAAACGCTTTCTGTTGAGCGGACTCTGCCCTACTTCTGACTGAATGCGAACTGAGAAGACGCGTTGACTGACATCTAAGGCGATTTTCTGAAACTCTGGGCCATTTTCTTGACAGCATGTGCAAAAATCAGGCTATTCTTTTTGAAACACCCTGTAGATCTGTTTGATATTGCTGACCAGATAAATTCGTGTACTTCTTTCTTCCTAATGAAAGTATTGGTAATTTTTAAATGACTAGATGGAATTCAAAAGCACAAAACCCACTTCACCAGAAAAGGAGAAGGAACGAAATTATATACGTTGTGGGACATGCAGCTGAATAAAGTGATGCCAACTTTTCCACGCTACAGACTCCATAGCATACGTCTGCGCGATTATACGATCTCAGACAGCCGTCTGATGACGTCACGAACTGACCGTTTCATGAATAGGTGTAAACATTTAGGCTAGTGGAACTTGTTGGAGACTGTGACTGGTTGCTAAGCAGTTACAGCTTCTGATGATGTAACCAACTTTTTGAAGACAAAATATTAGGCGGAGAAATACGCTCATACCATAGCCTGATGCCCATAATGCAAAATCATCAAATATGCGTTGTATAACATCGAAGTGCTTTATTGACTGTATCATTTCTGATTAACACAAAATAGTAACAAATAAAACAACAAATGCAAAAATGCCCTCATTGGGATACGTCACCTAACTTATAATGCCAAGATTGACTGCGTCTGGTAGCCGAAAATGAAAAACAACCCGAGTGCTACAAGTCGTATGAAACTGTTGAACGCAGTCCCATCTGAGTCTCCTCAAGAGTCTCTTTCAGACATCTCTGGCCGCTTTCCAGGCCAGTGCCCTACAAACATTCTTTACTATTTTTCCTTTTTCTTTTTGTTCTCCTCCTTTATCTACGTTTTTCCTCTCCTATCGCTACTCGGTCTTCCCTTCCCTTTTGCCCTTCCACATGTTTGTTGCTTATCACAAAACTGCATTTCCGGGGTTCCTAGGGCACGCCCTCCGGCTGGCATATCCTAGTCACAGCACTGCACGAGGGACAGTATTTGTGCACGCATCAACAGACTGTCGCAGCCAGCTAGCGTGCTATGCCCCGCTTAAAGTCTCCGGCAGCTGGAGCGACAACTGTTCAGAAAACAAAAGTTTGCAGGCAGAGTCTCAGTTTCACACACACCTACTCAGTGTCCCCTTTTCCACCCGCAGTGAAGTTTTTTATTTACTAAATGCATATTTTCGTTCATCCCAGAGCATTAGCAAGTAATCCTTTCAGCTTTTGAATACGAATTTCAGACATCGTATAAATATTCATGCATGAATTTAACGCTGTGCTTAGCACAGGCTTCAACTTAGCTGCTGAGCTCTCGTTTGAAAGCCTTGCTCCGCGTACCGTGCGAGCGACCCACCACGATAAAGGGGGCACCGTTAATCTGTATGCATTACTGCGAGTACCGTCCGATGTCTTAGATAAATTGTCTGTCGGTAAATTCCTAAAACAAAAATTGGCAACAACTAACAGTATATGGTCCATAAACGGAATCCCTTTCCTCGTCAGTGGATTACTCGATCGGTGTTGAGGCAAATCAGGCGACATGTTTAAAGTTTCTCTGCAACTCAACAAAACTCATTAACTAGTAAGTTCGAAATATCATGAGCTGTTTATACTAGGTGTCCCTTCTTAGCGTCATCAAGCGCAGTTTCTCTGATGTATGGGCAGAATGTTAAAGTTTCGCTTTCCAATGTAGCTAAAGTTAGCCCTAAAAAATACTTACGATCTTCCAGCACGCTGAAATAATTATAGGACAGTAACTTCTGTTAATCAGTACAATGAAAAACCAGCAAAAGTTGCAAATTTGCCTTTTTTCTATTTGCTCCATGACCTGTTTCATGTCGGGACCCATTTTGAAATCATCGCAACAAATAGTTAAAATGATATTTTCGAAAATGCAAATGTGAAAAGAATGTACGTATTATGCTGTGCAAATGAGTTATCTGCATGCGCTGTAACACTGTAACTGTTCATTAGCTTGCATAGCATATGTATTTTTGATATGATTTTTGCATTTTCAGAAATACCATTTTCACTGCCTGTTACGATAATTTGAAAATGCGTCCCAATTAGAAATTAATCATGGAGTAAATAAAAGAAGTGAAATTTACTGTGGTGTCACCGCCAGACACCACACTTGCTAGGTGGTAGCCTTTAAATCGGCCGCGGTCCGCTAGTATACGTCGGACACGCGTGTCGCCACTGTCAGTAATTGCAGACCGAGCGCCGCCACACGGCAGGTCTAGAGAGACGTCCTAGCACTCGCCCCAGGTGTACAGCCGACTTTGCTAGCGAAGCTACACTGACAAATACGCTCTCATTTGCCGAGACGATAGTTAGCATAGCCTTCAGCTATGTCATTTGCTACGACCTAGCAAGGCGCCATGACCAGTTATATTGAGATTATGTAATGTATCAACAAGAGCAATGTTCACCAAATGTGGATTAAAGTAAAGTATTACATCAACTACGTACTTTATTTATTAGACTCAACTCCTTTAATTGTTCCAGACCTCACGCCAGTCTGCGTGAGCTTAATGCGTGCATTTCGGCCTCCTCTAGCTACACGGTGTTGGCTCTTCTGCCAACACAATATTTACAACTTTGGGTGGTTTGTTGTTGTACGCTACCAAAAATACAGAGTGTAAATTTTAAGTTGATAAACCAGAATAACTCGAAATATAAACTTCACACGAAAAAAATGTGTAGAATCCAAAGTTGATTATTTTCGAGGGGGACATTTGCTGGTGCTAAAATTAGCCCGCCACGCCCCGGGGTGGGGGAGGCAACTTTAAAATTTCAAATGGGAACCCCCATTTCTTATTGCTGAATCAGAAGATTCTACATAAAAAACTACGTACATTTTGTTTTAAACATTTGTTTTGATTCTTGGTAGTTGGCGCTGTATTTCAAGAAAATCCCTGTTCTCATTTTTGCGTGGAAAATGGTTACGGATAAATAAAAAATACTTATTTACTTCGTAAATGTTGATTCGTTAAAACTAAAACTCTCCCTCTTAGTTAGCTAGTCAGATGATTTGTTTGATTATTAAAAGTTGTGTGGCCTCATGACCACGAAACAAACCAAACTTATCCGAATTTGCGGAAAAAATTAATAATATGGTCAACATTTGTAAAATTGTAATTCCTCTCTCTCAAACCCCACCTTATGAGGTCCGCGAAAACGGATCGAAGACTCCAATTTTATTTACTTATTCATTTCTGTTTTATTCTAACATACATACTTTTTGCCATCACAATTTAAAAGAACTGACGAAAGCAATTTCCTCTGAGAGCGAAATTGGAAGAAATTTAAAGCAAGCGTTTACTACAATTACCATGGCAAAAATATTGTGATTTTTCCCTCGCAATTAAAGGTTTATCTCATTTAATTTTGAAGTGATACCTGCCAAGACTTTTGTAGACTTAGAGAAAGCTTCTGGCAATGTTGACTGGAGTACTCTCTTTCAAATTCTGAAGGTGGCAGGGTAGAAATAAATGGAGCCAAAGGCTGTTTACAATTTGTCCAGAAACCAGATGCCAGTTATAAGAGTCGAGAGACATCAAAGGGGAGCAGTAGTTGGGAAGGGAGTGAGACAGGGTTGTAGCCTCTCCCCGATGTTATTAAATCTGTATATTGAGCAAGCAGTGAAGGAAACAAAAGAAAAATTCGGAGTAGGCATTAAAATCCATGGAGAAGAAATAAAAACGTTGAGGTTCGCCGATGACATTGTAATTCTGTCAGAGACAGCAAAGGACTTGGAATACCAGTTGAACGGAGTGGACAGTGTCGTGAAAGGAGAATTTAAGATGAACATCAACAAAAGCAAAACGAGGATAATGGAACGTAGTCGAATTAAGTCGGGTGATGCTGAGGGAAGTCGTTTCTGAAAGTATTTGTATGGAGTATAGCCATGTGTGGAAGTGAAACATCGACGATAAATAGTTTGGACAAGAATAGAATAGAAGCTTTCGAAATGTGGTGCTAAAGAAGAATGCTGAAGATTAGATGGGTAGATCACATAACTAATGAGGAGGTATTGAATAGGATTGGGGAGAAGTTTGTGGCAGAACTTGACTAGAAGAAGGGATCGGTTGGTAGGACATGTTCTGAGGCATCAAGGGATCACCATTGGAGGGCAGTGTGGAGGGTAAAACTCGTAGAGGGAGACCAAGAGATGAATATAATAAGCAAATTCAGAAGGATGTAGGTTGCAGTAGGTACTGGGAGATGAAGAAGCTTGCACAGGATAGAGTAGCTTGGAGAGCTGCATCAAACCAGCCTCAGGACTGAAGACCACAACTACAACAACCTGCCAAGAAAACTAAATGTAGGAGTAGTGGTACCTCGTCATTTTCTTGACTATATTGCCATAAAGATTATTTCAGAAAATCTCTTATCTCGTTCAGAATATTTTCGAATTATTCCAGAGTTTTCCCCTCTTAAGGCAGCTTCAGGGGACCACACCCTTCCTATCTAACCCATGTTAATTTAGGCAAGTATTTGACCAATTTCTGAAAAAAACAATTTGATGCAGGACCTTAATATTTTTACTGTATGTCACATAATGCTAATAGAGTCAACTTTGCTAAAATTTACTTTATCCATTTTATAGTTATTAAGAAATGCTTATTTAAATGTATTAAGAAAAAATATTAAGTTTTTTCTGCAGAAAATATTTTTTTGTGAACTTCCTAATGGGGAATTATTAATGAATGTAATACCAGAGATGGTTTTTTATGTTATGCAGAATTTCATTCATTTATCTATGATAGTTTGTGATATAATGGGGGATATGTACTGAAAACTTTAGTTTGCGGGAAATTGACTTTAAAGAAAAAACTTTTGAAATTTGTTACTTACAGTTAATTAAAACTGTCCTGCTGCATATAATGGAACTTCTTTGGCCTTTAGCAGGTCTTTCAGCTTTTTTTCACCCTGTCTTACTTTCTTGGACATATTATATGCAGATATGTCTGCATCGGCTATCCTAATTTTATCGCAACGTTGCAGCCCCAGTGATCATATTTTCACCAGGATTAATTCCCAGCTTTTTCAGTACTCAGCACTTTCCAGAATTACCACAAGTGAATGTAATAATAGCATCATGAACACCTAGTTTCATTGTACACATGCCTACAAATACTGTTTCAGGAAGGCGTTTCCAAATTATGCTATTGAAACATTCATTTGGGTTCTGTGCCTGTCCATGCAGACATTTTCTTAAAAGGTCAGGATGAGCCAAGTCTCTGAAAATAGGTTTAATTGCTGTAATAACAGCAGCAGGAAGAGAATGCGAGTGAGAATAGGATTCTCCAGTTGCCTGAGCCCTATTGTATTTGCACCATGAATTTTCTCCCGATGGACACAATCCATGACATGGCTTATCATCAGTCAAGGACTTATGGAAGAATATGGCCTCCAGATTTTCTTTATTTCTCCTAATTGCCTGCCCATAGTACACCTGCATGTTTTCTATTTCAGTTTTAGTTAGCCAACCCTGTCCGGTCAACAATTTTCCATCTTCTAAATTTTTTCCTCTCATATCAACACTTAGTTTTCTTAGCCTTGTTCCCAAACGTTTTTGAACATGGCCTACACATTCTATTTAGCTAATAATGGCATTTCCATATGACTCAGAATTGATAGTGGGTGGTTTGACAGTGGCACATAAACAGACGTGGTAGGAAAATGCTCTTTAAATGCACGAAAAAAATTTTTTTCAGCAAAATCCTTTTTAGAGTACTTCAATAAAACCTTAATCTATCGAAATATGATGAAAACTGAAAATCGATTATTTCGATCTGAACCACGGTGTGGTTCCCTTAAGTCTGCAGAAACCTTTACGTCAGCCTGCTCATAATCTGAAATATTCAAAGAATTTCTGAGTACTCGGCGACGTGTAGAAGTGAGCCGAAAGTAGTTTACTACCCAAGTTACAACTTTCATAACATGGTCAAAGTTCAAGGCCTTTGCACATACTCAGGGGAAAAAAGTCATGAGAAATCTCCTAACATCGTGTCGCACGTCCTTTTACCGGCGTAGTGCAGCAACTCGACTTCACACGAACTCGAAAAGTCATTGGAAGTCCCGTGAAGAAATGTTGAGCCACACTGCCTCTATGAGCGACAATAATTGCGAAAGTATTGCCGAAGCAAGACTTTTTGCACGAATTGAATTCTGAATTATGTCCCATAAATGTTCTATAGGACTCATGTCGGGAAATCTGAATGGCCGAATCATTCGCTCGAGTTGTTCAGAATGCTCTTCAAACCAGTCGCGAGCAACTGTGGCGCAGTGGCATGGTGCATTGCCATTCATAAGAATTCCATCGTTGCTTGGGAGTATCAAGTCCGTGTACCGCTGAAAATGGTCCCCAAGTAGCCAAAACTAACAGTTCCAAGTCAATGGTGGGTTCAGTTTGATTAGAGGACTCAAAACGCAGCCCATGCTGCAATGGAGCCACCACCAGATTGGACAGTGCCTTGTTGACAATCAGAGTCCGCGGCTTCTTGGGGTTTGAGCCACACGCGAATCCTGTCATCATCTCTCACCAGTCTTCAGTTTTCCAGTCGTTTGTTGTCCAGTCAGTATGATCATGGGCCCACGAGAGGCGCTTCAGGCGAAGTCGTACTGTTGGCAAAGGCACGTGTGTTGGTCGTCTGCTGCCGTAACCCATTAATGCCAAATTTCACCGCACTGTCCTAACTGATACGTTTGTCCTACGTCCCACATTGATTTCTGCGATTATTTCACTTCATGTTCCTTGCCTGTTAGTACTGACAACTCGAGGCAAACGCCGCGGCTCTCGGTCGTTAAGCGAAGGCCATCGTCCATTGCCTTTTCCGTTGGGAGAGGCAATGCCTGGAATTTGGTATTCTCGGCACACTCTGGACACTATGGATCTCTGTATATTGAATTCCCTAACGAAATGGTATGTCACATGTGCCTAGCTCGGACTACCATTCCACATTAAAAGGCTGTTAATTCCCCTCATGCTGCCATAATCACGTCTGAAACCTTTTCACACGAATCGCCTGATAGCTTCGCCAATGCACTGCTCTTTCGTACCTTGTGTACACCACAATACCATCAGCCGTATATATGCACATCGGTATACCATGACTTTTGTCACCTGAGTGTTAGCTTCCTGGTAGATAACAGAGTGAGAAGAAAGAAATTTTAGAAATATCTTTAGACAAAGAGAAAGAAACCCATTATTCTTTCCAGTTATTGAAGGAGTGCCCCATCTGTTTAGAGAGTGGTAAGTTGCTACCTTTCGCTAATTTCAGGGTACATATTAAACATGTCTTCTCTCCTACTAAGTTCATGAAGTGGTAGCACTTTAAAAACACCTCCTTAACCCTAAAATCATGAACTACCATTCTAATAAACAAACACATCTCTTCAAGATGGGAAACATAAGTGTTATCATCAAACTGAATCGAAAAATGTTAACACGATTGCACATCTTGACATAACTGAGAGTTAAAATTTTTAGAAATCTGTTCAACGTATCTAGCAAACAATTTAGTGAGTCAAATGAAGTCCTTTAACAGACGATGTAAGTGCAGATTCATCTTTGTGACTATCAAACATAGATTTAGCGGCACTGATCATTGCGTCTTTAATTAATTCCTCTTCAAGGAAATGCTTTTTCTCTTCGCTACACCATAGCAGACTTTTTAAGGGGCCATTTTCATGTTACTGTTTTTCTGGGCTCGCTTAA
This sequence comes from Schistocerca cancellata, assembly GCF_023864275.1. Lineage (NCBI taxonomy): Eukaryota > Metazoa > Arthropoda > Insecta > Orthoptera > Acrididae > Schistocerca > Schistocerca cancellata. The sequence goes on from NC_064627.1 coordinate 213,938,373, forward strand.
CTCACTTTGCTGTAATTTTAAGTCTCTATGTTTTCGTAATTGAAGATTAACAGGGAAGTCACTATCAAAGTTTGAGCGATTTACCGAAAAATAATATTTTGCTTTACTTTACTTGGGATCCGACACACTACTGTTAAGTCCGCAGCTCGTGGTCGTGCGGTAGCGTTCTCGCTTCCCGCGCCCGGGTTCCCGGGTTCGATTCCCGGCGGGGTCAGGGATTTTCTCTGCCTCGTGATGACTGGGTGTTGTGTGGTGTCCTTAGGTTAGTTAGTTTTAAGTAGTTCTAAGTTCTAGGGGACTGATGACCATATACGTTAAGTCCCATAGTGCTCAGAGCCATTTGAACACTACTGTTAAACAGCATCATTGTGGTTTACGTCTGAATTCGACAGAACAATACTACTTCTCCAAGTCTGCCTTAAAACTGTAAATTCTTTGTCGTTTAGCCATGTTGTACTAAGAATAATCGATGACTCACAAGACATCTAAATGAAACTACACTCACAAACTGTCAATTTATACTGGATAGCCTCAGGAAAAAAGCTGTCTGTGGGAAAAACAGTGTTCAAAGAGAGAAAATCTGTTATTTGAGGCAAATCTTTGTTGGGATAAACGTGGCTGTCTCAAATTTTCAACACCTGAACCCTAATATTTACTCAGGGAAAATGAGTACAGTTTTGGGTATATAAACAAAAGTTTCGTACCGAAATTTGTTTTAATATTAGAAATCGTTGTAACAGAGCTTCGTCTATGAAGGGCACTAGGAGAACACACCACAGGTACCATGGCGCCTGGGGCCGCAATGTTGGACAGCATTGATTGCAAACTATCACGTTGTTAACATATTTTTCCACGCAAAAGTCCGGTACAAGTGCAGAACTGATTCGTTCCTAGTTGTAGCTAGAGATCGTGGCTGTTAGCCATGTAAAATGCCGATAACTCAGCTACAGCAAAACCATTCTGGTTCCCAGAGCATCTATGTCACACTTCCGTAAGTACTATGCCGACCAATATGACTATAAGCGTGACAGCAAGTCTCTGTATACTCTCGTTGTTTATTCTCACGGCTGTTTGTTAAGGACTTCCAGCACTACTGTGTGGTGCGGTTCTCCACACTTGATCGTACTTAAGTGTTGTATGTAATCCCTATTACAAATGCATCGCACTTTCCCTTCTTTAGATTTACGTATGTTTAATGAATTTCGCTTCGCACTGTAGTATTATTTCTGAGTATCTGAAAGATATGAGAACCTTGAGAAGTTTAGCAGTACTCTTGTAAGAGTATACTGCCTGATTCTTTCACATTGTTGTGGACATTACCTTGTGTTAAGGTAGGCAACCACGAAGCCTTCGTAATCTAATATTTCATACCAACTTATCAAAACGACCTACTTCTTTTAAAATGCTATAATTGCTACAGTTTTAATTTTTAGGCTTTTAAAAGCACAATGCAACTATAATAACTTTACATCTTCGCTATTTGTTCAAAACATGAGAATTCCGTTTTATAACGTTTTAAAAATATTTTCTGATATTCATAAAACAAGAATTATCTTACAATAAATATGAAACTTGAGTTAATAATGTCCTTGTTGGTTGTATAACTTGCTACATTTAGTCGACTACAGGACCCCAGGCGTTCAGTGGTCCACCTTGTTCCGTTCTTATTTTTAATAAAATTAAAACTTGAAAATAATGATTCATAAAGGTAAGCAGAAGCAAACAACAGCTTCATCCCAAATGTGACATTAACTAACAGAGGGTATTTCTTCTGAGGAATCAGAGGCCAACAGTTTTTCTTGTAACACTTCAAAGATATGAATCATTTTTTAAATATTTCAAGTTCAACAGCTGCCATATCTATGTCAAAAATATTTTCAATGGAAGAAGATATATTCGGTAATTTAAGGTTAGCCCAATGGAAGGGTAGAAACTGGATTATCATTGAAACCTTTTTGAAATCTAAAGCAGGGTCATTGAAATCAACCCTCAAATTGGAGGGCATTTTTGCATGACATTTACTATCAAAAGGTACCTAGCATTTTTGCATGACATTTACTATCAAAAGGTACCTAGCACTCTTCTGTGTGGCCCTTCAGAGTTGGAACGTGTCTTAACGTTCTCACATCTATCAATGCAGTACTCCCATGAACAGAATTCATTGGTGAAAGAATTTACTTCAGATGTCATATCAGCAATATCTTTGTCATTGCCTTCAAATTTCAAATTTAGTTCACTAAGTTTTTCCGTTAGGTCAACTGAGAAAGCAAAATTTGTAAGCCAGAGAAGATTCTCAATATAAACTAACAGTTCTCTTCTGGTTCATGCAAAATAAAGGTTTGACAGTCAGCAGAAGACATTGGTGACATTGAAGTACGTACTCTTTCCTTACTAAGCCGATGCACTACAGTATGGAGAACTAAATCTTCAGTTTGCAGTTCCATTTCGTCTGTCAAATGTTTGAAGTCTTCTTTGAAGAGAATAAGACCTAATAGTGTTGACCACCTTCAAAGTTTGATTCAACTTTAAAATCTTTGCACACAATGATACGTTAAAAACTGTAGAAAACTTTGATCTTTTCACACAGGGCAAGAAAATCACTTTTAGAATCTCTTAAGTCTGGAGCTCAAGCTGAGATAATGTTTACGAGCTTATGGAGAGGTATTTTCTCAAGTAGGGCGAGTGGCTTCAATGCAAAAAATATATTTATCTTGTGTGGCCTTTCAAAGAAATTACTTTCAAAAGTTCTTCGACAGTAAAATTACTAAAAACGTCCTTACAGAAACTGAGGACTGAAAAGGGCCTGTTGCATGATTACACTTACCTAATTGCATTGAAAAACAACATTTATCCAGGTCTGTATTCAATTAAGAAAATAATCATTATTCACGGTTTCAACTCTTTCTGTGACATTTCTTGATGCTAGGTGAAGGGATTCGGCGGCAGACACTCTTTAAGAATTGTTTTTGAAAATCTGAAACAATGCATCAGTAGTTTCTCGAAATGTTTGGTTCACGAGTTCACCATATTCAAAGGGTTTCCACCTTTTCGCCAATACATTTCCCACCATGATTTGTGGCAAGAGTGGCAGCAACGTTTTTGTCTACTGGTTTTGTGAACAGATTTTGCTGAAAATATAATTGATTTTTTAGTTCGTTGATTTTTTTCTTTTCTCAATTCACAGTATGACGGAAGCTCGGAATTCACACTTGGGTGCACAGTTTTGAAACAACTCTTGACGTTTGTTGTTTTCACAAATGTAATGGTAGCCTAACGCAGTAAACAAATGCATGTGTCACTTCTTCGTGTTACGAAAAATTCATGTTCCCATTCGAAATGAAGATGATAAATTTGACGTATTTAGGGTACACAATATGTTATGCGTGACGTCGTTGTACTACGCATTTTTTCCTTTATGCACGATCACGTTTGAAGCTCAGTCTCAAAATTGGCTGATGACTAAACACGAACTTTTAGATAACATTAACTTTGGCATGGAGAATTGTGACATAGTTCTCGCAAAGTGTGTCAGCATGTATACATGCTCAGTACTAACAGCACACACAAAATATTTATAGCATTCTGCCTTCGACCCTTCTACGCAATATTACATCGCAAAAGTTAGCAGTGCACCGTAACGGCATGAAACTCACCAATGAGTGGCGAGCACGTGGCGGCTGATTGAATCAATGCGAGGAAGGAGATTAGGTATGATTAACACAGTTTTACAGGTTCATGATAGATGCTGGCATCAGTTCTACGTGGCTGTTAGCAAACACAACATACTTGTGTAGAACGAGCGCGCATTTTCTGTGCTACGAAAAACAGTCGTCGTTTTCATTGAATAATTTTTGTTTTGCATTCTCAATACTCACGCTATCTATCAGACAAGCACTCATGATCTACCGGTAGATGGTGACAGACGTGTTGCCGACACGTGCTTTCCATTTATTCATATTTCAAGAGCACTGCCGTACATTTCACAAGCTGTAAATACCGTCGAAGTTCCTCCATTGTTGTTCACGATCTCCTTGGGTTGATTTCTTTCCTCTAAACTCCTGTACTGGTAGCGAACAATCTAAAAAAGCTGCCTGACAATATACCATGGTTGGTTCATTTGTACTGAGGACGTCACGTCGCTATTCACTTTCCCTGTGGCGCAACAGATATTTTTTCTGTTTCAGCATTCACCGTTCAATGCAGCATAACGTGTTCTATCAGCAAAACGTTGTTCGTCCCTAAGACAGTTTTGTGTTCATGCTCAGTAGATCATCTATCGGGCTTCTGTCGACAAAGTAATAAATTTGCAAGCGTTCTGAAATCTAGCAAGAGAGATCATACCAGTTCACATACAGCAACTAGTTGCTAGATTTGTGTCAGTAAAGAACACACTTTCTGATAATGCATCCATTATGAACCAAGACAAAAAGGAATTAATTACATTAGCTGCTAGTGGGCATTGCTTTAAATCAACGAAGGAAGTGGAAAATTTATTCTAGACCGGGAGTCGAACGTGGGTCTTCTGCTTACTAGGCGGATGTTCCGCCTACTAAGCTATCCGGACTCAGTGGTCGTCGCGACTGCACAGACCACACTATCACCCCTCCCGCGAGACCGAAATTCTCAGTTTATCCACACACTACTAATGTAGTTATCCTCATACTCGAAGTATTTCGCCGATTCCACTGGTGTGCATCTGCACTGAAGTGATTATTAATCGTCCTCGCCTTAATTACAAATATGGTGCCTGTTCTTTCTGACATGTCCGTTCAGCAGATGACACTCAGTTTACTTTTCGCGTGTAGTATGCAAACGGAACCTACTTTTCTATTTTCGGCGTCAATGGGTTATAGCGAGCAATAACGTGAAGGTAATTTGACACTATTCTACGACTGCATAATAGCATCTAGCTTCAAAAGTTCAATGTTGTTGGAATCAATTATCTGATTTATTTTGATATACACTCCTGGAAATTGAAATAAGAACACCGTGAATTCATTGTCCCAGGAAGGGGAAACTTTATTGACACATTCCTGGGGTCAGATACATCACATGATCACACTGACAGAACCACGGGCACATAGACACAGGCAACAGAGCATGCACAATGTCGGCACTAGTACAGTGTATATCCACCTTTCGCAGCAATGCAGGCTGCTATTCTCCCATGGAGACGATCGTAGAGATGCTGGATGTAGTCCTGTGGAACGGCTTGCCATGCCATTTCCACCTGGCGCCTCAGTTGGACCAGCGTTCGTGCTGGACGTGCAGACCGCGTGAGACGACGCTTCATCTAGTCCCAAACATGCTCAATGGGGGACAGATCCGGAGATCTTGCTGGCCAGGGTAGTTGCTTACACCTTCTAGAGCACGTTGGGTGGCACGGGATACATGCGGACGTGCATTGTCCTGTTGGAACAGTAAGTTCCCTTGCCGGTCTAGGAATGGTAGAACGATGGGTTCGATGACGGTTTGGATGTACCGTGCACTATTCAGTGTCCCTTCGACGATCACCAGTGGTGAACGGCCAGTGTAGGAGATCGCTCCCCACACCATGATGCCGGGTGTTGGCCCTGTGTGCCTCGGTCATATGCAGTCCTGATTGTGGCGCTCACCTGCACGGCGCCAAACACGCATACGACCATCATTGGCACCAAGGCAGAAGCGACTCTCATCGCTGAAGACAACACGTCTCCATTCGTCCCTCCATTCACGCCTGTCGCGACACCACTGGAGGCGGGCTGCACGATGTTGGGGCGTGAGCGGAAGACGGCCTAACGGTGTGCGGGACCGTAGCCCAGCTTCATGGAGACGGTTGCGAATGGTCCTCGCCGATACCCCAGGAGCAACAGTGTCCCTAATTTGCTGGGAAGTGGCGGTGCGGTCCCCTACGGCACTGCGTAGGATCCTACGGTCTTGGCGTGCATCCGTGCGTCGTTGCGCTCCGGTCCCAGGTCGACGGTCACGTGCACCTTCCGCCGACCACTGGCGACAACATCGATGTACTGTGGAGAACTCACGCCCTACGTGTTGAGCAATTCGGCGGTACGTCCACCCGGCCTCCCGCATGCCCACTATACGCCCTCGCTCGAAGTCCGTCAACTGCACATACGGTTCACGTCCACGCTGTCTTGGCATGCTACCAGTGTTAAAGACTGCGATGGAGCTCCGTATGCCACGGCAAACTGGCTGACACTGACGGCGGCGGTGCACAAATGCTGCGCAGCTAGCGCCATTCGACGGCCAACACCGCGGTTCCTGGTGTGTCCGCTGTGCCGTGCGTGTGATCATTGCTTGTACAGCCCTCTCGCAGTGTCCGGAGCAAGTATGGTGGGTCTGACACACCGGTGTCAATGTGTTCTTTTTTCCATTTCCAGGAGTGTACATTTACTAAATAACTATGAGTGTTCATTTTTTTCTCGTATGAAAATATTGTGGCACAACTTGACAAGAAGAAGGGACCGGTTGGTAGGACATGTTCTGAGGCATCAAGGGATCACAAATTTAGCATTGGAGGGCAGTGTGGAGGGTAAAAATCATAGAAGGAGACCAAGAAATGAATACACTAAGCAGATTCAGAAGGACGTAGGTTGCAGTAAGTACTGGGAGTTGAAGAAGCTTGCACAGGATAGAGTAGCATGGAGAGCTGCATCAAACCAGTCTCAGGACTGAAGACCACAACAACAATAACATGAAAATATTAAATTTGCTTCCTCCTTTATCCGTTCATTCATGTAAACATCCCCCCTGAAAAGAAAATGATGCTATTCGCGTATCTTCGGCCATTAATTAGGTCTGTTCGAGTAAAGAAAAGGCTGTTTGTTTAGATGCAGTCCAGTTGTACTTAGTTTGTTTTATCAAGCATCTTCAGTGGCTTAACACAAATTTTCTTTGCTACTATTTATATGTAATAGATATGAGATGAAACGATGGTGAACATGTTGGTAAATTATAGTAGTCTGCGGTTAACGACCACTTTTTGGTGCATAAATTACTGTAGGTTTTCAATATCTTTTCGTTCCAGTTACTAAATCGTGGCGGCCTTTTCCCCTTTCCAGCATTGCATGTTATTGATATTATACGTGCATGTTACGCACACAAATATATAGCGTTTTCAACTGTTTGTTTTTAAAATGAACGTGCGTTTACTCTTTGTGTTTACTGTGTATATTGTTACCAAATATAGCGTGTCGTTTCCCTGTCATCTTTTATTTGTGTTGTGGTTCTGCAGGCAGTTCAGTTTTTCGTTTGATTGTTGTTGTTTTTGTGTGTACATGCTCGTGTGTAGTGCGTGCGTGCGTGTGTGTGTGTGTGTGTGTGTGTGTGTGTGTGTGTGTGTGTGTGTGTGTACGGTGGAGGAATAGGAGAAGAGAAGAACCTGAATCGAGGATATCGCTGATGTTTGTTTTTTGGTGAGCTGTGTTTTACTTTTATAAGTATATAAGGCTGGGAGTCGTATGAAGATCGTATGAGTTACAGTTTCATACGGTTTGCTCAGTTTATGGATTTATTATCTTTTATCCGTAAACATGATCGAATAATTCCTTCTGGTATTAGTTTGATCCTCAGTTAAATTCTTATTTTCGATAAGAACCTGTTGTGTATGGGAATAAACGCGTAACTTTGGCGGTTTTCTATTGTGAAGCTTTAGAGATTCTCCATGGTGCTAAACTATGAATGTTGCCGTTTGACAAACAATACCTTCCCCATATTCTTACGTGGCGGCGGGTAAGTCTTTCACTAAACAAGACAGTCTCATCGTCAAACAATAAATTTGAAAATAAATTGGTATCTTCCAACTCCAAGCCCCGAATGAATTCAGGAAATTCTGCTCGTTGTTGATATCATCACTAAGAGCCTGTAGGATTTTAAATACTAACGTTGCTACACATGTTTCGACCTATGTATTTCCCTCACCATCAACAACCAGTGTCTTGCAACTACCTGCTCCGTCGTCGAATGCCTTGCGCTAAAAGAGGTACAGAACCGTTATTCCGAAGTGTGTTATGCGACTTGATTATTTCGGCAGAAGTGCAGAAGAGTGAATAGTAACCACAATGAGCACCTCCTGTTCTGACAAGACACGGACGGCTATCACGCCACGGAACGCTCCAAATCTATATGAGAATTTTGTACAGATATATGATGATAACACTTTTTTCTCTACTTGTGACTATTACTATATCCTGCAAGAACATGTGACGCTTTTTTTTAAAACACCCCCTCTCTCTCTCTCTCTCTCTCTCTCTCTCTCTCTCTCACACACACACACACACACACACAAACACACACACGAGCGCGCCTGCGCGCGCAGCACACGCACACCCAAAATGAACCGAAATCGGCTCGCACTCTGTCACACAGCAATTCCTTACATGCTAACAATGCAGAAAAATCTATAATAAAATTTCATTCCATCCTTATTTGCTGTAGAAAAAAGATGTCAAAGAAAAGCAATTTGAAAGAAAAAAACACTGTGGTCAATTAAACGATAAATTTCTGCAATCAATACTTTGTAAATATGATGCTCATTAGAGCAGTGACTACAGTAGAGCTCTGCCTTGAAATACTCGATTTCGAGAGGTCGAATCCAGGCTTTTTTCCCCTTTTTCTATTTTAGAGTGAATGATACGATATCTGGCTTCTTAATCATTACGCAGCAGGTCGTATGTAAAATATGTGTAATAAGTTTTAAAAGAAAGCAGTGTTGACAGTGGGTTGTAAAGCATGGGGAAGTGTAGTGCATAGAAATGAGCAGAGTAAACCTTTCAGTACAAAATAAGTTTTGAAAGTGGAATAATAAGAACTATTGTACTCTCGTATCTATTTTAGCACTAAACAATTGGCCGTGTTTTGCATTAAACCTGCAGTAATTGCTGTATAACACCAACGACCTTGCCGCAGTGGTAACAAAGGTTCACGTCAGATGACCTAAGTTAAGCGCTGTTGGGCTTGGCTAGTACTTGGATGGGTGACCTTCCGAGTCTGCCGAGCGCAGTCTGGCAAGCGTGGTGCAACCAGCCCTTGTGAGGAAAAACATTGAGAAGCTAATTTACTGAGCAGAAGTGGCTCCGGTCACGAAAACTGAAAAGGCTGGCAGAGGATATGCTTCCCACATGACCTTCCGTAACTGTATCCAGTGATGCCTGTTGCCAGAGGATGACACGTCGGTCGGTCTGTACAACTGTGTATTTCGAAGCCTGTTTGGACGGAGTCAGTTGCTCTATAACGATTGTGGAGTCAGATGAGATATCACAAGTCAAATTATATAATGAAAGAAATACATCTACACACATAATTAAACTCTCGAACTCTACCCTCTGCACTTACATATATATCTGATTTTGTAAGTTTCAGAGGCATCACTTTTACTGAAAGACACACACACACACATATATATATATATATATTGTGTAAGTGATGCCTTTGAAATTTACAAACTAACAGGTGACAGGAAATTTTGTTGCAGATGGTCAACATAAGAAACGTTACCTTTTCTGCGGAACTATAAACATAGTTTATTATGTAATTTTCCAAAGAGTTACAGCAAATAAACACATTTTTAAACGGAGCAATAGTTGTTTCTGTCGTGCAGTGGAATCACTGAAAGCAGCTGTGTACAAATCAGTTTCAGTCACATTCCTATCACGTTTAGTTTGGGAGCAACAACACTTCCAAGATTCAGCGTCGGATACCACGTCTGCATATAAAGCAATACCCCTTCTAAAGGTGTTTCGGATGAGATGTAACATCGCCCCTGTGACGGGGCGACAAGCTTCCTGGATGTGCTCTCAGAATGCCGACTGTCGCCGTTCGAGGTTGTATACGCGACAGGTCGAACCATACAAACAAAGGGGGTACAATGTGCCGCGGTTACAGAGGTCAGATGAAGATGATGTACACGCACAATGAGTATCTTGACGTGTTGCTGATACTCGGCGAATGCCTACACGATGCCACTGAAGCAGCCACGGCATATGCCGTGAGATATTCTAGGAGACGAGCACCGCCAGCCATTACGTTCGTACGTGCTGAACAACGACTTCTGGAAACAGGCAGCTTGGGAAGGCGCAACAGTAACAGGCGAAGACCTGCAAGAGGCGAGAAGACGGCGGTGTTAGTTTTAACTGCACTACACCACGATCGCCATATCAGCTTACGAGATGTTGCTGCAGTCGCTGGTATCAGTCTTACAACTTTGTGGCGTGTAGTGCAGGGTCACAGGTTTCACCAGTACCGCATGTCACTGATCCTGGAGCTCTATGAGAACGATGTCAATCGGAGACTTACTTTCTATGAAGAGGCCATGCGTAATGTCACTCTGTTACGTTCTTTCATGTAACCACGTTCACAAATTATTGTGCAGTGAACCATCATAACATACACTAATGGGCCGCAGACAATCCCAGTGGGTAAAATCTGACGAACATCGACGTTGGTGGTCTATTAGTGTATGGTGTGGAATCCTTCGAGATGAAATCATCGGTCCACACTACTTCACAGGTACTCCATCAGGTGAGATGTATCAGGCTTTTATAGTCGGCATTTTGGGTGCTCTCCTTGAACATGTGTGTCTAGACATCTTCGTTCATATGTGGACGCAGCGCGATGGTCACCAAGCCCATTCTGCACATGCTATTGTGGAAGAACTGAACAATAGGCTGCCTGGAAGATTGTTAGGGAGTCGTGGTCGTCACGAATGGCCCGCGCGGTCGCCCGATTTGACACCAGTAGATCTCTTTTTGTGAGGATGCTTAAAGAGTCGTTTATGTATCACTAAGGCCACAACCCCAGATGATCTAAAAATGTGCAACGAATGTGCTGTGTGACACCGACGACGTTACACCTCGCCCGCAAATCCTTTAGGAGCTGCATTGCGTTGTACATTCAGTACCATGAACAACGTCTGCGCATCTCATTTAAATTGACATTGCACCGTCAGAACATTCATCACCACACAGTCACGTACAGCGTGTGGTATCCGCCCCTGAAAATTTGAAGGTTTGTAGCTCCCAAACTAAACATGATAGAAAAGTGATTTAAACTGATTTCTACACATCTGAGTCCAGTGTTTATAGCTATGCGGAAATTTAAATGTTTCTTATGTTGACCTATCGCAATAAATTTTCGCATCACCTATTAGTTTCTAAGTTGCGGGGGCAAATACTTTTACTCAAACGCCTTTTATAGAAGATAAAGATCGAGAGTTTAGTTACGTGTCTAGGTGTATTTCTTTCATTTTGTAATTTGACTCTTGATATCTCATATCGCTCCATAATTGTTATACAGCAATCGGAAGGCCCAACGGCTCCGACCAACACCGTGTCGTCCTCAGCCGACAGGCGTCACTGTATGCGGTTATGGAGTAGCATGTGGACAGCACACGGCTCTCCCTGCACACGTTTGAGCACCTCAGTTAAATCGACATTCCGCACCCAGAATATCCATCAGCACACACTCACGTATCATGTACAGCGTGTGGTATCTACCCCTGAAACTTTGAAGGATTGTAGCTCCCAAACAAAACGTGATCCTAATGTGTTTTAATCTGATTTGTACACAGCTGGTTTCAATGATTCCAGTGCACGATAGAAACAACTATTGTTCCATTTAAAAATTGTATCTCTTTGCTGTAAATCTTTGGAAAATAACACAATAAACTGTGTTCGTAGCTCCGCAGAAAGTGTAACGTTTCTTATGATCACCTACCGCAATAAATTTTCCCATCACCTATTGCTTTGTCAGTTACAGTGGCAAACACTCTTACTGAAACACCATATATATCCTCCTGTCTTTATATATGTATGACAGGACAATATGGCATCTGTTACGACATCGGGGATTAACTTTCATGGAACTGAAACGAGCTGCAGGAGGTAAAAACAATGCAAAAGCAGAGATTGGAGTACATCCAAAAAGTAATTGAGGACGTAGGATGCAAGAGCTACTCGGAGACGTAGAGAAGAGGACCGGAGAAATACCTGGACAGGACGCAGCAACCAGACACAGGACTGCTGACTCACAGAAATCTTGTACAGTATTCTAAGTTCAGCTACAAAGTCTATGTTAGCCAAAGGTTCTCAACTTAGCATCATAATTTATTGTCCAGTTTTCTATACTGGAATTTATTGTCATATAATATCAGCAAGCACATGGCGTCTGTTATAATAATCTGACTGTAGTAATGTTTCGAAATAGAAAGACGATGTAGGTGAATAGGTGAAGCTGATGTACTTCCTTCAGTGTAATGTGATTTCAGTGTTAACGTCATTAGAGAGAGAGAGAGAGAGTAAGGTTGGAGGGGGGGGGGGGAGACAGAGACAGCTGGGGAAATGGGTGATTAATTTGCAGGAAATTTGTTCATTGCTGATACGATTCACCGAATTTGCGAAAGCCACATGACGTTACCAGGACTCAAAGTAGTTCCTCTGAAACACAGATCTACTCAACTAATACAATAATAGCTTTTAGCTTAACAACTAGACCTATAGTTTACGTTACACTGTTGTTTCTTCTCTCCACTACTTGCTTAAATAATTTGCCTTCACCTAACTTCATTCGTAACTGTTTGTGGAATTTTAATAAAGCGTTGTCAGAAAGACTATCAACTTTATTAAACTTCCTATTTCCTCAATTTTCGGTCACACTTGCGTTCACATATGAGCGAAATAGTGAAAAGACAGTTTTTTTCTTTTTTGGTGCATAGGATGATTGGGGAAAAGGAAAGCGTGGAAACGTTACGTAGAGGGGGCAGTAGGTCACCTTGTTTGGAAACCCGTCGTAAAGAGACCTGGTTGGTTGTTTGGGGAAGGAGACCAGACAGCGTGGTCATCGGTCTCATCGAATTATGGAAGGATGGGGAAGGAAGTCGGCCGTGCCCTTTCAGAGGAACCATCCCGGCATTTGCCTGGAGTAATTTAGGGAAATCACGGAAAACCTAAATCAGGATGGCCGGACGCGGGATTGAACCGTCGTCCTCAAAGAGACCTGGCCGGAGAGGTAGACTAAGTATCTGCTGCGTGGTCAGTAGTGTTTATTTCCAGGACGTTGTAAAACCCTGTGGTGTGTGTATAACGCCTATAGTACGAGAGACATAGGGTCGGCACAGTCATGTGGAAGTCCGCTTTTGGAGGCCTACAGTATGAGGGTATGGAGATATCGAATGATGTCACTAAATTAATCCTCTTGTTTTGCTCAAGTCAATAACATTCCTTTAAACTCGTAGTATGTCAATAAATGTGGGGATGGTATTTCGCAGGTTGCCAGCACTTGGATAATTAACGACGCGTCAGCAGTTTGTGATTTCGATGCTGATGCTTTGGTGCGCTGACCATGGGAACTCGGAACCTACGACATAGTTTACGTTTATTGGGATATCCTGCCGCATACACCGTATGAGGATGAACTGCATTCTTCCGATACTCTCCATACTCTATGAGCATGTCAGCTTTTTTTGCTCTGATAAATCCAATCGTTCACTCACTGCTTGGACAGTCACACACTAACTGGCTACCAAGTCACAATGCACTGAAAGAACACACAAGCACAGTAAGCAAACATAATAACTAGCACTACGCAGTTCGAATGGCACAGACATGTGTCGATGTGGAAACTTTTCAAAATACGATTTGTCGTTAATGACTCACACTAGAATCCTGCAACAAACTCCACTGACATTCTAATTTACCTTACTTTTAGTTGATTAGTGTCAATACTCATTGTTACATTTTAAAAACTGTATGTTTACACAAAAAATACGCTGTCTAAGAATTATCACAATCTGTTGACTGCCTAGCACTACGAGCTCCTGACAACCAGTTCACTCTGCAAAAACCGCACATCAGTATTACTTTCCATTTTTGTTCCGCAATTTTTGCAGTGGATATTTTAGGCTATTAATGTTCAATTTACCTAACGACGAAGATTCGAAGATGAAAATGAAAGTTACAAGAGCTGATACGAAAGTTCAATCCAAGCTTTTATTCCACAGATTCACAAATAAACGAGTATTAAAAGCAGCTGCAGAAGCTCCGATTCATGGGGGAAAGCCATGCAAACAACATACCAGGCTCTAGACAGCCCATGCAATACGGTGACGTGCCTGTAAATGAGTGAATTTCGCTCATTATTCTCATGTGAGAATGGGGAAAGAACGTTGCTTTTACATTAATTAGGATGAAATAAAAACTGATCTTAGGATCAGCTGTCGGAAAACAGGTGAACAAAAGAACACTTGGGTTACAGTCTCAGTCCACAAATATTAACGATCGAAACTTTAGTAACCGAAAGAAAAATGTTAAGCAGCTACATTACGAGTAATCGAAGGTGAGTCTTTGCTCCTAGGACAAACCAATGAATGATGATGAACATCGTAATGATCCCAGTACTCCTCATTCCATAGTCGGCGCTCCCCTGACACTCCTGGTCGGACAGTTTCAAATAGTCTCCAAACCTAAAGCCAGTCCTTCACAGCTATCGTGAATTTTGAGGCGAGTATTACTTTTTGGTACTGCTAACTTCTAAAGTGCAGTTATTGTAGAAAATATATCGCAGACTAGGTGCACCAGTTTATGAGACACCCGACTAGCATTCCAGGCGTGTATTGAATTATGTGATATGAAATCTACTGGGCAACTAATTTCTATTAATTTAGTAAATAGTGTGTGGAAATTTCGTAATGATTTAAGTTCAGCATCTCTAGATCATGACGCTGCAACTACGTTTTGGGTAAGCAACGTCTGCACTTAGCTGTGCATTAGTGAGTTTCTACTGTTATTTACCTTTCGCGCATGCTCACAGTCTATTGTATGCATGATTAAGTTACGGCTCCGTCTATGAAAATTCTTCCAAAATAGGGAGATGAGCCAAACATTTTTGTGGAATGCCAGTTCAATTAAGCTTAGGGGTCCTATTCATTTTTTAGCTGTTTAGTAGAACTCTGTCTAACCTAACCTTCCCTCCTCCCCCAAAGCTTATAATTTTACAAGTGTTATTAGCGAATATCTAAAACCCCTGAGAAGGCTAATGCCTTAGTCAAAGTCTTCTGTGCGTCCTCGCAACTTTCGCCGAACACATCTGTACTTCAAAAAATTCTTGTATTGATCTATAGTCGAATTAGATAGACCTATGCGCTTAACAAAAAAAAAAAAAACCAAGATACAAACGTTACATAATCTTGGCTAGATCATCTAGTTGCGTAAAATTTCCTTCCCTGTTCCAATGCTTTACGACATCTGTTTAATGGTAGTTACGACATATGTAAGTGGCAGCAGAGCTGCGGGGCCACCTGCATTTGCCATATTAACGGAAAGTGCTGCTCTGCCAGTGTTAAGATGTTCGCAGAACTTTTATATGTGGTGGCATGGTGTCTTCATTGGACCATCATGCCATCAATCCCAGCCAAGTTAGCACAAATATTAGCAACATTCCAGTAACATGGTACTTACGACGGGACTTCAGAAAGTAAGTTAAACATTATCATGGTAGCCCAAGTAACTTTTATTGAGTGCTCCACTACACTTAGAAGAAACACAGTTACATGGTTACATGTCACTATTTTCCAACGCAGGCTGCAAGTCCCTGTAAACAAGGGTCGTTCAATTCCTCGGCGATAGAAACGCACTTCTTTGCCACGGAGCCACTCGAGAACAGCTGTGTGAATGTCCTCATTGTCGGAAAATATCTTTCTCCATCAGTCATTTTTCTCGCTGTATCCTATGGCTGTATCCTATGGCGGACCAAAAGTATCCGGACAAGTGGCTGAAAATGACTTACAGGTTCGTGGCGCCCTCCGTCGGTAATGCTGGAATTCAATATGGTGTTGGCCCACCCTTAGCCTTGACTGCTTCCGCTCAGGTGCTGGAAGATCTCTTGAGGAATGGCAGCCCATTCTTCACGGAGTGCTGATCTGAGGAGTGTTATCGATGGCGGGCGGTGAGGCCTGCCACGAAATAGGCGTTCCAAAATATCCAAAAGGTGTTCTACACGATTGAGGCCAGTCCATTACAGGAAAGTTATTGTCGTGTGACCACTCCGCCACAGGCCGTGCATTATGAACAGGTGCTCGATCGTATTGAAAGATGCAATCGTCATCACCGAATTGCTCTTTAACAGTGGGAAGCAAGAAGGTACTTAAAACATCAATGTAGGCCAGCGCTGTGATTGTGGCATGCGAAACAACAAGGGGTGCAAGCCCCCTCCATGAGAAACACGATCACACCATAACACCCCCGCCTCCGAATTTTACTGTTGGCACTACACACGCTGGCAGATGACGTTCACCGGGCATTCATCATACCCACACACTGCCATCGGATCGCCACATTGTGTACCGTGATTCGTCACTCCATACAGAGTTTTTCGACTGTTCAACCGTCCAACGTTCACGCTCCTTACACCACGCGGGTCGTAGTTTGAGATTTACCGGCGTGATGTGCGGCTTATGAGCAGCCGCTCGACCATGAAATCTAAGTTTTCTCGGCTCCTGCCTAACTGTCATAGTACTTGCAGGGGATCCTGATGCAGTTTGGAATTCCTGTGTGATGGTCTGGGTACTTACAGGGGATCCTCATGCAGTTTGGAATTCCTGTGTGATGTTATATATGTCTGGCTATTGCACATTACGACCCTGTTCAATTGTTGACGGTCTCTGTCAGTCAACAGACGAGGTTAGCCTGTACGCTTTTGTGCTGTACTACGTGTTCCTTTACGTTTCAACTTCACTATCACATCGGAAACAGTGGACGCAGCGATGTTTAGGTGTGTGGAAATCTGGCGTACAAACGTGTGACACAAATGACAACCAATCACGAGGCCACATGCGAAGTCCGTGAGTTCCACATTGGGCCCCATTCTGCTCTCTCGCGGTGTCTAATGATTACTGAGGTCGCTGATATGGAGTACCTGTCAGTAGGTGGCAGCACAATGCACCTAATATGAGAAACGCATGTAACATACTGTCGATGATGAGCGAATGCCAGAAAATACTCCTATAAAATTAACTGCCATCAAAAAGCAGCTCACGTCGAATTCACAATTTATGTTATTGGGGGTGTCCGGATACTTTTGATCACATAATATACGTCTGCACGGCATTGGTCAAATGGTTGGCACGATTTCAGTACGGCTGCACGCGAAATTGCATTTGGTTCGTGTAACTCCAGAATATCACGGTGCATGTGTGTGCAGTTTAGACGTTTCTCCCGCAGAAATCATACTTTCTGTCGTACTTCAACTTTGGAGTGTATTTCCAGTTGCCGCGCTATTTCATTCGCGCACCCTTACCGCAGCAGGACATTGTCTGCAGGACGCCCTGATCATGCATCTTCTCCTGGCGAGGCAGTGCATTGATAACTCACTATACTCGCATTCTGGAGGACTATGGTTCGGTATTCCGTCCGGTCATCCAGATTTAGGTTTTCTGTGATTTCCCTGAATCACCCCAGGCAAATGCAGGGATGGTTCATTTGGAGGGACACGGCTCATTGCCATTCCCATCCCGCCTCTAATGACGGAACTGATGGTAGAACATTAAAATCTAGTTTTCTTTCCTTTCTTCGTGTATTCTCTTATGAAAATGAAAATTCGGCACTTTTGTTGCGTAAAGATCTTAGCGTGAGATATCTTTTGCAACTTGATTCCTTAAGTTCCTACGTACTAAATGCCGTTCATGTTCCAACTTACGCCATCAGTTCGAATGCAGTGCCTAACGCACTGAGCCCTTATTATGGAGGAGATGATATCATATCCCATCCCTTACCTGTTATTACTAAACCGTTTGAAGGATATGCAAGGCTGTTCCCCGAAATAAATTATTCAAAGGCAGAAGAAAAAATAGATACGCAGTGTTGCTTCATACTCGAAGCACCACCACTGATGTAACTATTTAGTTCTCGAAATAAACAGCATAAATTGTGGCGTACACTTCACTTTTGCTTCAGTGCTGTTATAGGGCCTATGGTCAACGAACGAGTGATATACTGTCATTTACGCTGTGTGACACAACTAAATGTTTTTTCTTCGAAACTTCGTAATTTTCTCCCATTGTGACGCATAACTTGGGAATTTGGCTCAAAGGTGCCTACAACCTTTCTAATAATGTAAAAGCCTGGGGTCTCGCAACGTCACCATGGGGCTCGGCGACGCTCCAACAGAACGGCACCAAATTTCACAAAAATTCTGTCCAAAGCGACCGCGCAAGTGTCACACGGTGGTGAGGCCGTTACTCAAATTCCACCCCTTCTCTTTACGCCTTTGCAATGTAGGTAGGAACCGCGACTCCCAGCGCTGAAATCACGCGGTTCTCTTTCACACACACCAAGCGTATGGGACGGTATAAAGGGCATCAGTGAAATCACCCCCTTCACTAAGGGCGTTGATTCCCAAAGATTTCGCAGTCTAAAATGACAGCTAGTAGTGCGATGAGCAGCAGAACGACGTTCTCGATGACCTTCGACACTTCCGACACCCTCGGACGATTCAACCCTACTCTAAGGACATAGCAGATCAGCAACCACTATGAATGTGATAGCACCCATTTCGAGATAAATGCAACCGCAATAGGTGCTCTAGTGTATAGATTGGAAGCACTAGGGACTGTTCTGAACCATTTGGTGAAATCTGAATGTGATCCGAAGCAGCCAAGGGTGCTTTTACCGCCCTACTATTTTGTGCTTGAGCCATGTCGCGAGTCGATAGGACGCGTCACGCTCTAAGTGTATTTATCTTTGGCCAGAGGGTATGCCTGGTGGCCTGATATACTGCATCGCCAGTGGGTTCGCTCTCTTGTTATTCGGCCGAGGGAGAGTAAACTTCGCCGATGAGCAGAGCCAGCGGTGGGGTCGCAATGTCACTCGATGTGGGCTCGAGTGGCCTCATATTATGGGTCCGTGGTTCGTCGCCGAAACCCTTCCTTGTGTACGCGAGGCGTGCTGTCCGTGGCGACTTGGACGTATCACAGTGGGCCGGACGTGCAGAGTAATCCGTGTGACGTTTATCGCCATAACAGCGTTCCTGTGGACAGCGGCTGGCAGACAGGGACTACTATGACTGTGGGGGGGGGGGGGGGGGGGGGAAGCGGCCTTCATACCGATGCCAGGCTGTGTTCTCTAATAGTTTGCCGGATACTTACTACGGGTGAGCACGTTTTGGAACTTTCCCTATAGGTAAATTCCTTGTGTCGCACGTTGCGGCCTTGGGGCAAGAAAGTCTGCTGTGTGACCAGTTCCTTCAACCTTTTCGGTGGCTTTAACCGACGGAGGCGTGTGTTCTGCTCCTCGAGGTAATTTGGCTTACCGGGACCGGACAAACGTGTTTTAACTCGTGAAATTTGTATGCAGTGCTATTAAGCTTCCCTTAAAGTGCATTTCTGGTTTCGTAATGATGGTTTTTAGCAACTGTTCCCCTTTAAATTCTGCGATTCACAAAGTACGACGGTGAGTCAAATGAAAACCTTAAATTTGTAATAACAAATCGAAATTTCACGCCGTTATCCTGTAAGTTGGTAAGCGTGCTACAAACAGCGTGCAGAATGGCCTGTAGGTGGCAGCATAATGCAGACTGGAGACGAAACCTGGGTTCACTTTCACCAACCAGAAACGAAGAGGGCGAGCAAGGAATGGCGCCATTCCTCGTCACCAAAACCAAAGAAGTTTCGAACAGAACCATCAGCAGAGAAGGTTTTGCCGACTCTCTTTTGGGGCGAAAAAGGCGTCATTTTGGAGCATTACATGCCTAGAGGGACCACTGTCACAGATCTAACAAAAAATCATCTGCGGCCTGCAATCAAATCAAAGCGACGTGGATTGCTGTCAGCAGGTGTTCTTTTGCAACATGACAATGCAAGGCCCCACATTGCCTGTACAACAGTTGCAACAACCACAGACCTGCATTTTGAGTGTCTTCCTCATCCACCATACTCACCAGACCTTGCCCGAAGTGATTTCCATATATTTGGACCACTCAAAGAGGCAACGGGAGGAAAGAAGTTCCGTACTGATGAAGAGGTACGCCACGCGGTGCATGAGTGGTTGCGCGGACTACCAAAAGAATTCTTTTCTAAAGGAATTTATGCACTTTGTAGGCGCTGGAAGACTTGCATTGAGCGTGGAGGAGATTATGTTGAAAAGTGATATAGCTTTGTACCACTCCTGCACAATAAATAATATTTAAAAAAATATTTAAGGTTTTACATTTCCGTCACCCTCGTAATTTGTGATGCATTCCCCTACTGTACTTCTTCTGAATGGAGTGTATCATCAGGGTAACTTGTAAAAACTGAGCGAATGAATTCCGCTCCAGGTCTCAAATGTTGTTGATGCGACGAAGCGGGTGTGTGTGCAAGCTGTGTTTTGGCTTTGACTCAATTGTTAAACAGCTTGATCTCCACTTATTTTAAGGTGTTTCTTCAAGTGGTTGCTAGGACTCCTATTCGTTCGTTATTTAATTGTTGGCTCTACAGTCTTAGACTAATTCAGGCTCTGTCCTCTATTTCCAGTGTGTGAATCTGTGTTTATTAAAATGACTTGAGTTTTAAATAAATTCCAAGTATGTTTGAAAATTGCCTGTCGAACTTACTGAGTAAGTTGAATTGAGGGTTCTAATTCTTCCTTTAGCGCTTGTGTGTCATCCAAATTTCGTACAACTTTGCTATTAATTTTTGTGCATATCCATTTTGCCTTCTGAATTTTAATCGGTTTATTTCGCTTCCCGTTTACAACGCACACGGTTTACTAAAAGTCTTTAGCGTTGATTTCATTGAAGGAGAAATTTATCTGTTTTAAAAGAAGGAGTCTTGTGACCATATACGTTGTGTAGCGTGTTAAATTGATCCATTGTTATATCTGTATTCCATGGTGTATCATTCATATGTTTTAGAGTGGGTCTAACGTGTGAAGCGACCAGATTAGCCTGAGGCGTGGAAGCTTAAACTTATTCTCTTCATTTTCAGCTGACAATACTCATTTGCATTGTCAAGGAACTCAGTTATTCTAATAAAGTGTACTTAAAATTTATATGTGTCACAAATAATGTTCCGTTCTTGTTTGCCCGATCCTTCCACCCCCAAGGCAACCAAACAGCAGGCTGCGTCTCAGTGCTTTCCTGAGGCGCGATTACGACAGACTGCGAGATTGACACAAGCGGCGATAAAATGGGCCTCTATAAGACCACTCATTACACCGTTACACTCCCAGTGCGACCCGCACAACTTTGCAGAGCACCTTAACAAAGGGCCTGGATATACAGAACCTGTCACGAAAATCCCAGGGGCCTGCAGACAGTCTACGCTGCTAGTAGGCCATCCAGACTCCAACAGATTTCGAATGAGTTGCCTAACTCTGCCCGCAAGCGTCTAGGACTTCGTCACATCTTGTTTCTAGAATGAGATTTTCACTCTGCAGCGGAGTGTGCGCTGTTATGAATCTTCCTGGCAGATTAAAACGGTGTGCCGGACGACTCTAACTCGGGACCTTTGCCTTTCGCGGGCAAGTGCTCTACCAACTGAGCTACCCAAGCACGACTCACGCACCGTCCTCACAGCCTTACTGCCAGTATCTCGTCTCATACCTTCCAAACTTTACAGAAACTCTCCTGCGAACCTTGCAGAACTAGCACTCCTTTCTGTACATATTTCGTGGAATAGCTTTGAACGGTTCCTAACGCTTACACCCTGTACACCAGACCAAATACTGCGGCCGCGCTTAATTGCAAATGGGTGCGATCCAGTTCGATGACCGAGCGAGGTGGCACAGTGGTTAGCACACTGGACTCGCATTCGGGAGGACGACGGTTCAATCCCGTCTCCAGCCATCCTGATTTAGGTTTTCCGTGATTTCCCTAAATCGTTTCAGGCAAATGCCGGGATGGTTCCTTTGAAAGGGCACGGCCGATTTCCTTCCCAATCCTTTCCTAACCCGAGCTTGCGCTCCGTCTCTAATGACCTCGTTGTCGACGGGACGTTAAACACTAATCACCACCATCCAGTTCGATGGGCTTGTTGGCCCCCAGCATCCTTCGAGGAGGTTTGAAGCGGCCGGAAAGCGTCAGCATTGTCAAAAATTGTCGGGAACATTGTTCTGATGCGCATTACACTGAAAAATGTGGTGTAATCAATGCCCGAAGGAAATGGGGTAGTTTCACTGACGCCCTTTTTGACTCGTCCTACGGCCTTTTCGCATAAATTTAGAGCAGCGGCGTGTCTGAAATGTTTTCCTAAGGTATTCAAAAGAAAACTGTGTGTTTTTCAAAGCTGGGCGTCGCCGTTCTGATGTACATTGCAGTGGCGTCGAAGAAGGGGTGAAATGTGGGTAAGAAGGGGAGTGACGACTTTCCCGTGTGTAACACTTGCACAGTCCCGTTGGGCAGAAATCTGGTGAAAATTGGTCTCAATGTGACATCATTAACGCACATTGCACCTCAAATGAACTTCTGAGCTGTGGACTACGTATTTTAGACATGTGTGGAAAGCTCGATTTTGCTTCAGTTTTGTCGAGAACATCATCTCTAGTGCCTGTGTTTTGCTGGCATCTGTCTTTATTTGTCTTAGTCTCACTTTCACATAACGCTAACGGCAGTACTACATACATATACAGTTTTATATTCTCGGGTGTGTTGTTCACTGTTCTGTTCGTTGGACCATATATGCAACTTTTCAGTCAGAAAAAAGGAACGCTCATTGCTCATTTCACAGCCCAGTTAATTGGAAATAGTTCTCTACGATAATCTGAAAGTCCTGCTTTAGAAACGACTGGAGCCATTAAATAAATTGGTGATGGACTACATTTCTCGCTACAGTTCTTCTGCCATCCATTGATGTAGAATTTCGATTTCATTGATTTTCGGGAATACAAAATTAAACTGGGGCGTTGACTCCTTCGTCCTGTAAATAATGAAATCTGTTGAACGATCGCTAAAAACGGGAAGAGGAAGCTACATATCTACCTCTGCCTATCTCTCACTCTCATCTGTCAGTACCAACAGAAAAGTTTACCTTTAATCAAAACTGAACGCTGTGCCCACTAGGTACCGATTAAACTTGCACGTTTTGAAACGGCAACATGCTAATTACAGGCGAAAGGTCGAAAGTCACAGAGCCCCTAGCTTGGAAAAGGGAAAGACAGGTAGCCGAAAGAACGTTACGTTCACTTGTGAGTGTAACATTTTCAGTTGTAGCGTGCCTTCCACAACATCGCTGTTTTTATCTACAATTGTGAATTTAATGCAAAGTTTAACTGCTATAGTACGTTTCACATTCCAAAGTATGTACTCCAAATCCATCTGTTTGCAAACCTCTGTTTCCGTTCTCAGATGAAAAACACAGCAGGCACATACACTGCAAAATGAGAACATGAGCGCGAACCTCGGAAGGTAATGCGCGGAAGTCGGTAATCAATTAGTGGCTAAGATTTTTCGTGTCGTATTTGCTTCAGACAACTAAGTTTTCAAGGGTTGGATTAAGTACGTATCGTTTCAAAAATTAATGGTACTATTTAGTAAATCATTAAGTGTCCCACTAATCAGAGACTCATTTTTATGAGGGAAGCAGCAATCCCTGTACTGTAGCAAATTGGTGATTAACTGGTCAATGTGCACAGATGGTGGACTCACATGGCTCGTACATTTCGTTCCTGGGTGTGCCAGTGTGCTTTTGAAATCACTGTTTAATGAACTCATCAAGTGATTCACAGCAGGCCTACAAACGCAGTTAATTAACACAAACAGTCATATCCTTAATTGAGACCGGTTACTTGTAATTACTACTGTGTTTGACAACGTGGGTTATATGTAACGCCTGTATGCCAATCAACACGCAGAGTAACAGATTAAATGAGTTCTGTATGAGGGAGGGGCCAAGAGGGGAGGCAGAAGGAAGTGGAAAGGGCAGGGTGAAAGGAAGAAAAGGAGGCAAAGAGTGAGGTGGGGAATGGGGAATGAGAATCGATTACAAAAATTCCTTTCGTTATTGGCTACTGACACCTACAGCTTTGATACGTGAGACCTACGTTTTGTCAAATAAGTCTCCGGTGACAATAACTAATTTTTGCTTTGGCGCCTGTCCGCTTAATTTTGAAAACGCACTTGTCGAATGTCTATAGCGCTGTGAGATGAATATCAGGCTAGTAACACTTTTATTTATTTATTGACGTTTTGTCTTTGCTGAAGATTTACGTAAAATAGAAGTGTAGTTGAATTCCAAACGTGGTTTTGTTGTGTATGTGATCGTGTATGAATAGTTGAATAGATTCCCATTACTTTGGAAGCCTCATTTCTTTCAAACGCGAGCGCTGACATTTGACCACTGACATTTAACTATAATGACTATGTGTGTACAAGTAAGGTGGAAACATAATTTTTCAGGTACCTTTCACTGTAAGTTGAAATGATTATTTTTAATATAAAACTGACGTGAGCAATTTTACAAATCAGTTAGATCAATCCAATAAAATCATTGGTATTTAGAAGAATTTATGAGATTTGGATGAGGAAAAATTATCTGATAAGGAAATAATTTATTCAAGAATCCAATGACAACGAGATTTCACAGCGCTCGGTTAGCGAAGACTCTCTTTGATAATTGTACTCAGAAACTGACGTGTAGCGTGTACTGGAGGTATCTTATGCGGTTACTAAAGGAGCACAATGGCAATTTGCTCCATACCTTACTGATAGGAGGATTATAAAAATCTGATAAAGGTGTTTATCACGTAGAAATTGATAGTCCGGGCATGGAAAAACAAATACTGCTCACATGTATCAATGTTGCGTTATCTGATCCCAAAATTACAGCAGATTAGGAGGTACGAGACCCTGTTGAATATTTTTTTGGTTATGGTTGTCTGGCGTACATCTTTAAGGAAATAAAATTTGTGTTCAGTGAAACAGAGATAAGGGTCATCTGTGAAATATATCGCAACTGATACACGGTAGCTGAGTGTCCGTACTTTGATGGGTACGTTAGAGTGTTCTAGTTTAATCGTGTAAACATCTGACTGCAAAAACATTTTATGATCCAGAAGGTAGCGAATTGTCAATTTTTTTCAACTATTGTTTTGCCAAAGCCTAGTAAAATGGTCATTTTTTCTGTTTTCCGTCTTTCCTTTAGTTGCTTTAAATTCTTCGAGGTATGTACTGACTATGCAACCAATTGAAGGCAGTTTGTTTGTTGCCATATGCGTTTCTTTTCATTTATTTGGCAAGCAACATCAGTGGCCTGTAATACATGTTTCCTCGTTTTAAATACAATATACGTGTTATGTGGTAAGTTACTTACGATTTCCAGTGCTGTTAACTCATGTGTGTGGTCCTGGAGATACACCCGTTAATTTCCATACTCCAGCTGCCCGATTTCTGGCGTTCTTTCACCCACACTTGTCACATCACATATATCACTTGCACTTTCGATTTTGGGATCAACATATGAGTGTCTTCGGTGGGTAGTGTTACCAACTGTTATTGTTTGTTTGTCTTTCTTTTGTTTGTGTTGTGGTTTGACATTTTTTCTTTCATTTGTTACGCGTGTGTATGTGTGTGTGTGTGTGTGTGTGTGTGTTTAATGTGTGTAACTGTGTAATTCTTTCCTCGGAGTCTTTTTTTTTATATTTGTTTCTGTCTGTGTGTGTATTTTGCTGTGTATAAATGATTTTATTTTATTTACTTTATTTCTTTTATGCAAGATGTTGGAAAGATGAAAATAGCCATTCTGCGTTCGCCAAGCACCCGATAAAACATGAACATGAACAATCCAACATGAAATGTGACATCATCAGGGTGAATAACCACAATAAAAAGCTCCTGACATTGCAAGAAACTTTCGCGTACAAAGAGCCATTGCAATGGAAAAGAAGGTACGCAACGACCAAATCCATATACGCAATAACTCTGTGAGCATGCTGGCCACCAAAACAATAACAAACTGAAATGTAACCAGGATACATAATTGATGAATCTCCTTTCCCCTTCTCTCTGTCTCCCCCAATCCCAAACACATAAAAACATATTTATATAAAAACATACACACACACACACACACACACACACACACACACACACACACACACAGTAAATGAAAGAAATAAAAAATTAAGCTACAACACAAACAAAAGAAAGACAAACACACAACAACAGTTGGAAACGCTATACACCGAAAACACACATATGTTGATCACAAAATCGAAAGTGCAAGTGACATAAGCGATGTGACAAGTGTGGGTGAAAGAAGACCAGAGATCGGCCAGCTGGAGTATGGAAACTAACGAATACATCTCCAGGACCACACACATAAGTTAACTGCGCTGGAAATCGTAAGTAACACCGAACGATAAGTCCACATTACGAATTCTGTGCTACAGAAGTTGATTTTAACCTGAGAAACAAGAGAAAGACATGAAAAAATGTAATATAGCAGTAGTTTGTATCTATCAAATAATACCTTTACTGTACATAAAAAAGGGAAACATATTACTGGCTACTTATGATGCTTCCCAAATAAATGAAGCGAAACACGTATAGCAACAAACAAACTGCGTTCAACTGGTTGCGTAGCTGGTACGTACTTCCATGAACCTAGTGAAATGCTGTCATCATCATATTGTGTGTCTCCAGTCTTTCCTTAATCATTAAACTGATTATTAATGTATCTCCAATGTAAAATTTCATTTCTATCACTAACTGACAGGTTCCTTGTTTTTAGCCAGATGCGAGTTGTTTCTTTTGTTTTCAAAGCATCTTCAGTGGCCTACATATATATTTTGTCTATTCCTGTATTTTTACATTAGATGTGTTCTGAAGTAGTACAGAATATGTTACTTCACCAGAATTTTTTCTCCATTTTAGATTGAAAGTACATTATGAAATCGACAGATTGCTACGCACTAAATAGAGCAGATACTGAATCACAAACATGAATAACAGAAAGGCTGCTAAACATGTGAGTTTTCGACCAAAAGGCCTTTTTATAAAGCAGCCAACAGCACACATTCACTCAAGCACAACACACACACATATGGCTACTGTCACTGGACACATAGGCCAAGGCCTCGCACCGTGAAGGAATTATCCGGATGGGACGAAAATCGATAGATGTGATTTACTTCTGCAGACAAACAAGTAATTACAATTTCGGAAAAACTGGACGATTTATTGAAGTGAAAGAGCTTCACAAATTGAGCAGGTGATTAACGCGTTCGACCATATCTGGCCTTATGAAAGCAGTTATTCGGTTGACATTGACTGATGGAGTTGCTGGATGTCCTGCTGGATATCGTGCCAAATTCTGCCCAATTTGAGTCTTTGATCGTTAGAATCCCGAGTTGGTTGCAGGATTCCGCCCATTATGCTCCGAACTTTGTAAGTTGGGTTATGGCTAGCAACATCCAACAGAGAACATCAAACAATTCTGTCAATCAACGACAAGACGAATAATTGCTTGGATAAGGGCCAGAGGTGGACCAACACGTTACTGATATCCTAAATTTGCGAATTTCTTTCTCTTGAATAAATTACCTAATTTTTATGAAATTGTGATCATTTGTTCGTCCATACTTGTACATTACTTGTACAGATTTCCGTCCCTTTCGGGTAATTCCTCCGTGGTGCTTGCGTCTTTTTTTTTATTGGGGAGTGCTTTCCGATATATGCACAATTTCAGGAAAATTTGATCTCCACTAATACTTCAGATTGGCTTATTTATCAGCGAGAAGTACAAAGTTACACCACGAATTCAAAGAATTCTCCAGAATATAACATTGACATCAACATTACATTTTTTTTAAAATTCGTTTCGTTTTGTTATTAGTAATAATATCCGCAAGAGATATGACACTGGCTCCGGCTTCTACCTGAGGCAGACGGCCGTCGACACAGTAAAAATTTGAACCGGTGCCTAGAAATTCCCGTGCCGCGCGAAGAATAACTATCAACTCTCGCCCTGTCTCTGCGCGCTCGTGCAAAACACAGAACAACGCTTTGTAGTCTTAAATAGGCACTACTGTAAAAAAAACCATCAAAGGTGTGATCGCAGCCGGCGGCACTACTGAGTCCCATTGTTTCCTCTGCGAGGCATGTGGAACGCTGCAACAGTGTTGCCTGCCTCCGTAAGAAACTGCGTAAACAATACGCTGGTAATTTGTCATCTGCCACGTCAGAAGTCACAACAATATGACTCTAAACCAGTGATCGTGAAACGTTATTGCTCAAGAAGCAGTACAGAGACGTAGGCCCGCTTCTGCACCTATCTTATTACTGATTGGTAGCGAACGTAAATTAGTAAGTTATGACCCCCGCCATAGACCAGCTATTGTAAGGGCGCGGTAAGTTGGTCGCCTGCTCACAACTGATCGTTAAATGCCGGCACCATTCAGAACACTTCGTATGGAATATTTTCTGTTTAAGGTTGGTTCCACCCTCAGTAACAGCCAAAACTGTACCGTAGTAATTGCCCGAAGAAGTGTTCTTGTGTTGTCTATGTCAGCAGCATAGATTTGAGTGTTGAATAATTATACGAAGTCGAGCTAGAAAGCAATAACTGCACATTTTTATATGAAAAATCTTAGAGCTTCTTAAGTAGAACAAACGTTATAAACAATGTGCATCATTGTTCTTCATGTCTACAAATTTCCAGCCCTCTGCAACTAGAGGTCTTTGAATTGTAGCGTGTAACGTTGCGGTGTGTGATGTAACCACACGGTTCAATCACATTAATGTGACAACCAACTATGTCAACGACAACATGTTGAAACCACTCATGGACGGCAGGTGGCAGCACTAGCAGTGGAGGATACACGGAGTGAACAGTAATAAAACGCACGAACTGCACGCACGGATTCCTTACTGGAAATGGAGGAAAGAAGGTCTTATGAACATGTGTCCGCAAATGGACGGTGTGCGTGCAATGACATTAATCGTCACGGAACACAGTACAGAGCTGCATCTCATCCACGTCACAACACAACTGTCCTTCCGAGCGCCACTGTAGTTAACGCCTGACAACCACCGTGGTGGCAACCGTGAGACACCACCCCCGGCCGCAACCACACCGCCGCACAATGGGCCATCTCGCTTGAAATCCTGCACATAATAGAAAAACCCCATGAACCATGGACCTTGTCGTTGGTAGGGAGGCTTCCGTACCTCAGCGATACAGATAGCCGCACCGTAGGTACAACTACAACGGAGGGATATCTGTTGAGAGGCCAGACAAACGTGTGGTTCCTGAAGAGGGGCAGCAGCCTTTTCAGTAGTTGCAGGGGCAACAGTCTGGATGATTGACTGATTTGGCCTTGTAACGCTAACCAAAACGGCCTTACTGTGCTGGTACTGCGAACGGCTGAAAGCAAGGGGAAACTACGGCCGTAATTTTTCCCGAGGGCATGCAGCTTTACTGTGTAGTCTAATGATAATGGCGTCCTCTTGGGTAAAATATTCCGGAGGTAATATAGTCCCCCATTCGGATCTCCGCGCGGGGACTACTCAGGAGGATGTTGTTATCAGGAGAAAGAAAACTGGCGATCTACGGATTGGAGCGTGGAATGTCAGATCCCTTAATCGGGCAGTAGGTTAGAAAATTTAAAAAGGGAAATGAATAGGTTGAAGTTAGATATAGGGGGAATTACTGAAGTTCGGTGGCAGGAGGAACAAGACTTCTGCTCAGGTGAATACAGGGTTATAAATACAAAATCAAATAAGGGTAATGCAGGAGTAGGTTTATTATGAATAAAAAATAGGAGTGCGGGTAAGCTACTACAAACAGAATAGTGAACGCATTATTGTGGCCACGATAGATACGAAGCCCTCGCCTACTACAGTAGTACAAGTTTATATGCCAACTAGCTCTGCAGATGACGAAGAAATTGATGAAATGTAGGATGAGATAAAAGAAATTATTCAGGTAGTGAAGGGAGACAAAAATTTAATAGTCATAGGTGACTGGAATTCGATAGTAGGAAAATGGAGAGAAGGAAACATAGTAGGTGAATATGGATTGGGGGGAAGAAATGAAAGAGGAAGCCACCTGGTGGAGTTTTGCACAGAGCATAACTTAATCATAGCTAAAACTTGGTTCAAGAATCATAAACGAAGGTTGTATACATGGAAGAAGCACAGATCTATTGGAAGGTGTCAGATAGATTATATAATGGTAAGACAGACATTCAGGAACCAGGTTTTAAATTGTAAGACATTTCCAGTGGCAGATGTGGACTCTGACCACAATCTATTGGATATGAACTGTAGATTAAAACTAAAGAAAATGCAAAAAGGTTGGAATCTGAGGAGATGGGACCTGCAGAACATTAGGGAATGATTGACAAGAATGGGGCAAAGAAATACAGTAGAAGAAGAATGGGTAGCTTTGAGAGATGAAATAGTGAAGGTAGAAGAGGATCAAATAGTAAAAAGGCGACGGTTAATAGAAATTCTTGGGTAACAGAAGAGATATTGAATTTAATTGATGAAAGGAGAAAATGTAAAATGCAGTAAATGAAGCAGGCAAAAAGAAATACAAACGTCAAAAAATTGAATCGACAGGAAGAGCAAAATGGCTAAGCAGGGATGGCTAGAGGACAACCACTTCCATGAATATCAAGAGCTCAGAAGGAACCCCAGTTCTAAGCAAAGAAGGGAAAGCAGAAAGGTGGAAGGAGTATATAGAGGGTCTATACAAGAGCGATGTTCTTGAGGACAATATTATGGAAATGGAAGAGGATGTAGATGAAGATGAAATGGGAGATATGATACTGCGTGAAGAGTTTGACAGAGCACTGAAAGACCTGAGTCGAAACAAGGCCCAGGGAGTAGACAATATTCCATTAGAACTACTGACAGCCTTGGGAGAGCCAGGCCTCACAAAACTCTACCATCTAGTGAACAAGATGTATGAGACAGGCGAAATACTCTCAGACTTCAAGAAGAATATAATAATTCCAATCCCAAAGAAAGCAGGTGTTGACAAATGTGAAAATTACCGAACTATCAGTTTAATAAGTTACGGCTGCAAAATACTAACACGAATTCTCTACAGACGAATGGAAAAAACTGGTAGAAGCCGACATCGGGGAAGATCAGTTTGGATTCCGTAAAAATGTTGGAACACGGGAGGCAATACTTACCCTACGACTTACCTTAGAAAATAGATTAAGGAAAGGCAAACCTACGTTAATAGCACTTGTAGACTTAGAGAAAGGTTTTGACAATGTTGACTGTAATACTCTCTTTCATAAGGTGGCAGCGGTAAAATACAGGGAGCGAAAGGCTATTTATAATTTGTACAGAAATTAGATGGCAGTTATAAGAGTCACGGTGCATAAAAGGGAAGCAGTGGTTGGGAAGGGAGTGAGACGGGGTTGTAGCATATCCCCGATGTTATTCAATCTGTATATTGAGCAAATAGTAAAGGAAAAAAAAAGAAAAATTCGGAGTAGGAACTAAAATCAGTGGAGAAGAAATAAAAACTTTGAGGTTCGCCGATGACATTGTAATTCTGTCAGAGACAGCAAAGGACCTGGAAGAGCAGCTGAACGGAATGGACAGTGTCTTGAAAGGAGGATATAAGATGAGCATCTACAAAAGCAAAACGAGGGTAATTGAATGTAGTCGAATTAAGTTGGGTGATGCTACGGAAAATAGATTAGGAAGTGAGACGCTTAAAGTAGTAAATGAGTTTTGCTATTTGGGGAGCAAAATAACTGATGATGGTCGAAATAGTGAGGATATAAAATGTAGACTGGCAATGGCAAGGAAAGCGTTTCTGAAGAAGAGAAATTTGTTTACTTCGAGTATAGATTTAAGTGTCGGGAAGTCATTTCTGAAAGTATTTGTATGAAGTGTAGCCATGTATGGAAGTGAAACGTAGACGACAAATGGTTTAGTCAAGAAGAGAATAGAAGCTTTCGAAATGTGGTGCTACAGAAGAATGCTGAAGATTAGATGATTGGATCACGTAACTAATGAGGAGGTACTGAATAGGATTGGAGAGAAGAGAAATTTGTGGCACAACTTCAGTAGAAGAAGGGATCGGTTGGTAGGACATATTCTGAGGCATCAAGGGACCACCAATTTAGTATTGGAGGGCAGCGTGGAGGGTAAAAATCGTAGAGGGAGACCAAGAGATGAATACACTAAACAGATTCAGAAGGATATAGGTTGCAGTACGTACTGGGAGATGAAGAAGCTTGCACACAATAGAGTAACATGGAGAGCTGCATCAAACCAGTCTCTGGACTGAAGACCACACACACACACACACACACACACACACACACACACACACACACACACAATAGAAAAACGGATATAAAATATTGAAAAAGCTGTGGTCTTGACTCTTTGGGTAGCCGGTTAGTAATCCTGTATATGAATTACAAAATTGAAAATGTGGGATCCAATTTGATGGGTCACATATTATAAATTTACCGGATTCGAGTAAGACTTTGGTTGTAAAGTGTTGTGACGTTGCGGATAAGGAATTCAAGTAGAAGAAACCATTCAGAAATTGTGATTCTCCATGTATTTTTAAAAAAATCTTTCCTTTTTTGTTATAATTTAAAAGTATGTAAAATGATATCAAAGATATAATTTGTGTCTTAGTAAATAATAGAAAGCTCAGCCTTCACATCTTTTAGGAGGCAGCAAAACAAGTGCTTGCTGTCCTCCTTCCTCTTCTGCATCTGATCAGCCATGTGTAAACATCTCTTTCTTGTACTTCATTGACCTCGTGATTAATAACGATATTTGAGGACATTTTTACTGTACTCATTACGTTACCGATCGAGTTATTCTCTACTATATTTTGTTTAATTAACTTGTCAGTTTCAGAGTATTTTTCAGATGCATTGTGAATATGAAGAGAACTGATGTGGCTTCCCATACGTCCTTAGTGAGGTTTGTTAACTTGTTTAAAATTCTATTTTCATTGTACAGGTGAACCAGCATCTTCAGTGACGAAGTTAAAACACGTATCACGATCATTACCGGAATTAACCATCATCATGTCGATTTCTGTTATTTCAATAAGCGCATTATCAATTAGGACGGATAACTTCATGAGGTTGCGTGTTTACGAACAGCTTCCTGGAACAACCATAAGCGAAATGGTAAAACTTTCATATGCAGCTTATTGAGAAATTATTTTATTTAAATTAGTGTAAGCTGGCGTCTATGATTGGACATTTATTGTAAAATTTGCATTTCATAAATTCATTATTGTTTATCTTTGTTACATGATCGAGCGACTCCATGGAATAACCAACAAAAAGTATGAGGGACATAAGCATACTGAAGTAATAAGTTAAGGCTAAATGAAGTAGCAAGAAAAATTCATAAACAAAAACAGAGGGCAATTGAAGACAGCGAAACGTAAGAGAAATTTACTGATTGCACCTTTCTGCTTGAGGGGGACGAGTGTTAGGCTGTTTTCTTACGCTTACTTATCTATTTGGGTCAGCATTACATTACTTTCCTGTCAGGTACTTACATATTTTCCTTGCAACACGTTACAGTTCACAACAGGGAGTCCAACAACACGCAGTTTAGCTAGCCATAGGAGCCCAATCTTTTTGCTTTCCGCGCGTAGCTGTGCGACCTAATTCAAATGGTTCAAATGGCTCTGAGCACTATGAGACTTGACATCTGAGGACATCAGTCCCCTAGAACTTGGAACTACTTATACCTAAGTAACCTAAGGAGATCACACACATCCATGGCCGAGGCAGGATTCGAACCTGCGACCGTAGCGGTCGCCTGGTTACAGACTGAAGCGCCTAGAACCGCTCGGTCACAAAGGCCTGCGTGACGTAATTATTAACACGTTAAATATCGATGTAGAAAATAGCGAATGACAGCATTAACGGTATCCTCTTCCTGCTTACTAGCATTTGTTCAAAGAAACATTTTGTTGCAAATCATTCAGTTCACAATATTATGGTAAAACTGGTAAAAATGCAAATATGGATAGTGCAAATCAGAACAAATAGTACCGAGTGAAGAAATAACGAAAACGTAACAGACATCAACATGGAAGGTGATAATGCTGCCCCATCAGAGAACGTTACACAACCTGTAAACTTTGCCGTCTCATCCGATATTCACATGGAACCACAACCAAATACGTAACTGTAGGCGAAGACTTGTCGGAATGGCGACGCAATGTGTCGACGCAACAGTCGTCTCTGCAAAGCGAATTAAAGCAAGTAAGAGTCCACTGCACATTCATCACCTACGGCTGCAACGACACCGGAAAATATTAATTATTCACAAACTGTATTCAATTATGCGAATGATAATAATTATGTTACTCAAAGTCCTGATGTGATGTACAACACGGGGACAGTATCAAATCAGTCTACAGTATTATTAGATGAAAGTCTACTTAAACACCGCCAGTTCCAAGTACTCATCCAGGAAAATAAAACATAGTTTTTCTCAAAGCGTTTAAGACTGCTTTATCTAGAACAAAAAGGTAAACACCTGGAAACTATGTTACATTCATAGAGGATCCTCAGTATGGGCAGCAGAGACAGCGTGGTACTGCATTGATTAAGAGCAACATGAAGGTGCATTTTTAAACAAGTTTTGGTATGAAGCATTCCAAGAGAGACTAGGAAAACAAGTTTTCTACCGAGAATTTTTAACCCTCTCAAAGGAATCCTCTGGCGTTATTTCAAGAAATACGTAAACATGACCCATTAGTGGGATGACCCAGTTTCGAAGCGAGACGTTTTGCGCATCTTAAAGGCGAAGTTGCCATAAGGAGGTACGTGAAAAGCAGGTGCAAGTACCAGAGGCAGACATTAAGTACTTCACGTCTGTTATTGATTCGTTAGATGTGATACAGGAAGGCTCGCCAAACAATAAAAGCGGCCAGTCAGCCCACGCGACGCCGCCGCACTCTAATGACCAGGACAACTCGCATCACGAGAATTTTATCAATTACGTGGCGCAGGCGAATCAGCCACCGCAAGCGAATTCGGTACCGCGAAATTACGGTCCGAATTCACCTACCCTAAAAAAAAGCCTGGAAATAGATTTCACCCTGGTTACAATGGCAGTAATAACAGACGAAATAGTTGGCACGGAAACGGTCATGACAGTCGACACCGTAATTACTGTAATCTACGGACAAACGGTGGAAATACAAATGACAACCAACGAAACGGACATTGGGGGTGGTACCCGTGAAATAATTAGTCAACTAATTCAGGGATTTTTTTTCCGTTATTGAGTTTCGTTTCCCCCTAAAGGAGGCGGGCTGGCAGCGGCTTATTACGCCGCTCTTCAGCCTACAGAATTTGTTTTAAAAAGATGAAGATAATAAAAAAATAATAACAGTTGGCGATAAAATCGGTGACTTAAAGGTAAAATGGCAGAAAATTCTGGAGCTTAAAACATAAAACACAGGGTGGATGATGAATTAAAAAACACGGCGCCAGTCTGGGTTCTGTTCGCAAGAGATATAAAAAGCACACCCAGCGACAGCATGATTTCTGTTCGCAACACTGTGGAAAGACGCACAACACTGAACACTCACTTAAACACTGCACTAAAAAGGTGGCACAAATATGACATACCAAACCCGAGAGCAGGTGGGGGGAAACTGGTCAGATGGCGCGAAAAAGGGGGGGGGGAAGGAGAGGAAAAGTGAAGGGGGAGGGTGGAAAGGAGCCAACGGAAGATGAAGATCCATAAGAGGGGTGGGGGGTGCTGAGCAGACGTGCCAGGGAGTGGGGAAGGCAGAGGAGGGGAGTACAAAAGGATGCGGGGGGGGGGGGAGAAAGGAGATAGGGAGAGGGTAGGCGGGGAGAAAACACAGGATGGAAGGGGGGAGGAAGAGGGAGCCGAGGGAAAGGACGGAGGAAAGGAGGGGGTGAGGATCAGAGTTGATAGGAAGGATAAATGGAGGGAGAGAGGGCATCATCCAGGAGGGGGAGTTGATGGAAGCCACCTTGGGAAAGGAGATGTAGGGTGTAGAGATGGAGAGTAGGGGGGACACAACGGTGAAGACGTGGCAGGTGGCGGGGATGGGAGAGGAGTGGAGCAACCAGGGGGTGAGGGGGTTCAAGACGGCGGGGGGTGTAGAGGATGCAGATATGTTCGAGGAATAGGAGCAGATGGGGGAAAGGAATGAGATCATAGAGCATCCGCGTGGGCGATGGGAGGCGTATATGGAAGGCGAGGCAGAGTGCTTGACGCTCAAGGATCTGGAGGGACTTATAGAATTTGGGGGGGGGGGGGGCAGATATCCAGGCAGGACTGGCATAACAGAGGATGGGACGGATTAAGGATTTGTAGGTGTTTAGGATGGTAGAGGGGTGCAACCCCCATGTCTGGCCAGAGAGGAGTTTGAGGAGTCGGAGGCGGTTGTGCGCTTTGGATTGGATGGAGCGGAGATGAGGGATCCAAGTGAGGTGACGGTCAATGGTGAGGGTAAGGTAGGTGAGGGTGGGGGTGAGGCGGACAGGACGGGCGCAGACAATAAGGGAGAAATCCAGGAGCCGGAAGGAGCGAGTGGTACGACCTACGATGATGGCCTGGGTCTTGGAAGGGTTGAGTTTCAGGAACCACTGGTTACACCATGCAGCAAAAAGGTCAAGGTGATTGTGGAGAAGGCGTTGGGACCGGTGGAGGGTAGGAGCGAGGGCGAGGAATGCGGTGCCATCAGCATATTGCAAGAGGTGTACTGGGGGGGGGGGGGGGTTGGGGTATATCTGCCGTGTACAGGAGGTAGAGGAGAGGGGCGAGGACAGAGCCCTGGGGCACACCTGCAGAGGGGTAGAAGGTGTGGGAATTGGCATTATGGATGGTAACATAGGAGGGGTGGTGGGAGAGGAAGGAGGCCACCAGACGGATGTAGTTGATAGGAAAGGCGTAGGTTTGGTGTTTAAACAGGAGGCCGGGATGCCAGACACGGTCGTAGGCCTTTTCGAGGTCAAGGGAGACAAAAATGGCGGAGCGACGGGAGTTAAGCTGGGGGGAGAGGAGAAGAGTGAGGCGGAGGAGTTGGTCATCAGCAGAGAAGGAAGGTCGAAAGCCACATTGGGTCTTTGGGAGGAGGTGGTTTTGGTGGAGGTAGAGATGGATGCGCCAGGAAAGGATGGATTCCAAGAGCTTGCTGAAAACCGATGTGAGACAGATAGGAAGAGGCATCAGATGGAGGCTTGTTGGGTTTGGAGAACATCAGGATACAGGAGGTTTTCCACAGGTCGGGATAGAAGCCAGTGGCAAGGATGACATTGTAGAGGGTGGCAAGGATGGAAAGGAAGGAGGGAGGGCAGTGTTTGAGGTGGCGGTAGGTAACGCAGTCGTGGCCGGGAGCAGTGTTCCGTTTAGTGCGGAGTGTGAGGCTGATGTCCTGTGTAGTGATGGGAGTG
The DNA here is from genome assembly GCF_023864275.1 of Schistocerca cancellata. Taxonomy (NCBI): domain Eukaryota; kingdom Metazoa; phylum Arthropoda; class Insecta; order Orthoptera; family Acrididae; genus Schistocerca; species Schistocerca cancellata. Next base: position 213,975,728 of record NC_064627.1, read on the forward strand.
TTAAGTGCAGATGGTGGGGTGTGGCCCAAGTGCTGGAAGCTAGGAGCAAGGGGAGGAACAGAGGTATTCGTACGGTCCATGACATCAGGGAAGCTAATTCAGGGAATATGCCTACATTTAATAACATCAGTTGGAATCGAAACAACAACGAGAATCACACAGCAGGTCATACAGTACATCGAGACTGGCAAGGACAATACGGCAAGTAAATACACAAAGTCCGAGAACACTTTCAGTTATTTACTGCACAACAACCAAACATTGAACAGGTATCATACGTATGTAATTTTGAAGAGAAACCCTGAAATTTTTTTTCTTGCTTACCGCCACAGCTTAGTTTGGTTATTTGCCGATAGTCAGCGCTAGTCGCAAACATACCAGCCGTGCTACAGAAGGGGACAGCTGTTTCATGAAATGGCCCCCGTGATCACCAGCTCTTACTCCGTGTGACTTGTTTTCTGTGGGGACACATTAAAGATATGGTCTATGTACCGCCTCTACTACATGATGTAGCCGAGCTCCGGAAGAGAACACGGGAAGCGACTGCCACAGTCGACGATGCCATGCTGGGACGGGTATGGCAAGAATTCGATTACCGTATTGACGTCTGCCGGGTCACTCATGGTTCGCATATCAAATGTTTGTAAAAAAAAAAAAATTCCAGAATTTCTCTTCAAAATGCAATACGTATGACATCTGTGCCGCGTGATCTGAGGCGCCTTGTCACGGTCTGTGCGGTCTCCTCCTCCCCCCCCCTTCCCATCGGAGGTTTCAGTCCTCCCTCAGGCATGGGTGTGTGTGTTGTCCTTAGCATAAGTTAGTTTAAGTTAGATTAAGTAGTGAGTAGGCTTAGGGACCGATGACCTCAGCACTTTAGTCCCATAAAACATTACCACAAATTTCCAAATTTTTATGACAGTGGTAAAATGTTCAGTTCTTGTGCAATAAATAATTGAAAGTGTTCCCGGAATTTTTGTACGCCCTGTACAGTTGAAGTGGCAAACGAGCCACAGTTGCTCAAAGTGGCCCTTCAAACTACATACGCTCACATCTCGTCCCCAGACGTTGACTGGGGATTGTATGGGGGGCGACAACAGTGACATCAACATCAACAATACCAACATTAACAACGATAACAAACTGGCGTTTAACAGTAATACAAAACACAGTAAAAGGAAAGTAGTAAACACTCAGAACCAGTTCTGCTGATAAGATACAATGAAGGCATAGGCTTATGCGATGAGTTAAAATCTGAATACAATGGGTGTCGTGAACTGCAAACAAAAGTAATACAGGCCATGATACAAGCAACTGTTGATGGTGTGCCCACACTGTCGCGTTAGATACGGTGGTAGCCATATGCACTGTGTCATATAATCTGTACAAGAAGATGATGAAACTACGCCCCATTTTGAACCTTCCTGTTCGGAAACGTCAGATTATAACTGCTGTTGGCACTAAGTCACAGTTAGGATGCAGATTTTCGTAACAGTGCAATTTGGAAATGGAGTAATGGTACGCTCATTCCTTGCAATTGACCACTTAGTCGTAGACTCTTTGATACAGGTAGATGCTCTGGATGAGAAAGACGCAATTATTGACAATTGAAGCAGTTTCTGAACAGACAAAAGTTAAATCATGGTAAATACTACCAGGATTATAAAATACAACTGTTAAGCAATAATGACTGTCATGTCGGCCGGAGTGGCCGAGCGGTTCTAGGCGCTACAGTCTGGAACCGCGCAACCGCTACGGTCGCAGGTTCGAATCCTGCCTCGGGCATGGATGTGTGTGATGTCCTTCGGCTAGTTAGGTTTAAGTAGTTCTAAGTTCTAGGGGACTGATGATCTCAGAGGTTAAGTCCCATAGTGCTCATAGCAATTTGAACCATTTGAATGACTGTCATGCTGATTGCCCACCAATAGCTAGTGAAGAAGTAGCAGACTTGAAAGTAATCATAAGTGATTAGGTTAAAGAAAGGTTAAAGAATCTACTGCGATTGACAATGAGCCACAAGATAAGTTATACGATCCGTTCCTACACTATATAAGTTTAGACACAGAAACCAAGTATAATCAAAACTTATTCGTAAAACATGGAAGTTCGCCCCCATGAAGTTTTTTGTTACAACCGCTTGACTAAACGAAATGTAATGAAGGATGAACTTAAACATATGCTTACTTGGAAAATAATTGAACCATAAATGTCACCGTACTGCACTCCATTTAGTGCTGTAAATAAACCTAATGGAAGCATGTGGTCATATAAACCCGTGTGCAATAAACAAAAACATTATACCTGTACATATTAGGCCAGAAAGCTTGGAAAAACAGTTGCAGAAATTTCTAGGTGTCAAGTACCTCAGGAACATCAAATCAAAAAGTTTTTTATTGGCAGTTAAAATTAATACCTGAATACAGAAAATACACCGCTTTTGTCTTTGCTGGTAGAAACTACGAATTTTGTGTTTTACCGTTCGGACTGAACTTTAGTTCTCCACCTTGAGAGTGTGTTGGGCCCAGAGCTGCTTCAGACTGTAACGTTGTACGTAGATGACATTTCAATAGATGCACGTAATTGGGAAGGACATTTACACATTTTGGCTAAAACTTTAAAAAAATTCGCACAAGCAAGAGTCACGATCAACTTCCAGAAACCTAAATTCTCTAGAGAAGAAGTTCCTGAGACATAATACACTACTGACCATTAAAATTGCTACAGCAAGAAGAAATGCAGATGATAAACGGGTATTCATTGGACAAATATATTGTACTAGAACTGAAATGTGATTACATTTTCACGTAATTTGGGTGTATAGATCCTGAGAAATCAGTATCCAGAACAACCAGCTCTGACCGTAATAACGGCCTTGATACGCCTGGGCATTGAGTCAAACAGAGCTTGGATGGCGTGTATAGGTACAGCTTCCCATGCAGATTCAACACAGTACCACAGTTTATCAAGAGTAGTGACTGGCGTATTGTGACGAGCCAGCTGCTCGGACACCATTGACAAGACGTTTTCAATTGGTGCGTGATCTGGAGAATATGCTGGCCAGGGCAACAGCCGAACATTTTCTGTATCCAGAAAGGCCCGTACAGGACCTGCAACATGCGGTCGTGCATCATCCTGCTGAAATATAGGGTTTCGCAGGGATCGTATGAAGGGTAGTCACTCGTCGTAACACATATGAAATGTAACGCCCACTGTTCAAAGTGCCATTAATGCGAACAAGAGGTAACCGGGACATGTAACCAATGGCACCCCATAGCAACACGCCGGGTGATACGCCAGTATGGCGACGACAATACACGCTTCCAATGTGTCGTTTTGCCATTCGTGCACCCAGGTTCGTCGTTGAGTACACCATCGCAGGTGCTCGTGTCTGTGATGCAGCGTCAAGGGTAACCACAGCCACGGTCTCCGAGCTGATAGTCCATGCTGCTGCAAACGTCGTCGAACTGTTCGTGTAGATGGTTGTTGTCTTCCGAACGTCCCCATCTATTGACACAGGAATCGAGACGTGCTGCATGATCTGTTACAGCCATGCGGTTAAGATGTCTGTCATCTCGACTTTTAGTGATACGAGGCCGTTGGGATCCAGTACGGCGTTCCGTATTGCCCACCCGAACCCACATATTCCATATTCTGCTAACAGTCATTGGATCTCGACCAACGCGAGCAGCAATGTCGCTATACGCTAAACCACAATCACGATAGGCTACAATACGACCCTTATCAAAGTCGGAAACTTGATGGTACGCATTTCTCCTCCTTACACGAGGCATCACAACAACGTTTCACCACGCAACGCCAGTCAACTGCTGTTTGTGTATGAGAAATCGGTTGGAAACTTATGTCAGCACATTGTAGGTGTCGCCAACCTTGTGTGAATGCTCTGAAAAGCTAACCGTTTGCATATCACAGCATCTTCTTCCTGTCAGTTAAATTTCGCGTCCGTAGCACGTCATCTTCGTGGTGTCGCAACTTTAATGGCCAGTAGAGTACCACTTCGCGAGACATAATTCCAGAGCCATATAAGGTCACTGCATTTAAAAATTTTCGTTTCTCACAAACAAAGAAACAATTGAAAATTTTCTTCAGTTTGTGTTCGTTCTTCCGTCGATTCGTTCCTGGTCAGTCGTTAAATAGTCCACCTCTACTCAATCTGCTTAAGAAAATCGGTTCATAGTTATGGACTCTAGAATGTACGAATGATTTCAGTGTAATTAAACAAGCAATACTTAAGTCAGACACCTTAAGCTGTCCAGATATGGGTAAAGACTTTTGTATAGCCAACGATGCCTCATGCACAGGTTTGAGTTCGTGTCTTGTACCAGACCATAAAAGGACCAGAGAAACAAGAAGTAAGAATAATTAGCTCTGCCAGTAGAACCTTAACTGAAACCTACATAGTCAACGGCATGACCGGAAGCACTTACAATCGTGTGTTCGTTTAAGAAATTTAAGTATTACATACATGGTAAAAACATAGAAGTCTACACTGATCACCTGGCTCTAAGTTTCTCAATGTCATGTAAATTTTTACACCGAGTTCGGCACCTTATGTTTTATTTTTAGAGGAATACTCATGTGATATAATTCTCATGTCAGGTAAACAGAGTGTTTTAGGTGACGGCCAATACCGGTTACCATAAGGGCTAACCAAGAACACTGAAACAATATGATAAATATCCAACTACCGAATCCTGTCTACGCAAGATAGGTATTAGAGGTGGTATTACATTGACATTTACAGGAATACGAAGAAATGACAAGAAAATTATTCCATGCGGCACAAGGCAAGAGTACAATTACAACACAATGATTATACCCCACTAATACAGCATCACACTTTACATAACGATGTATTTTTCTATAGGAGACACCCTAACACAGAATATGGTACGTGTACATATCTTTGGACAGTACTGACACGATCGTTTGTTACACACATGACGTTTGAGGGCATTTTGGGACAAAGATATGTTCTGTTACTTCCTGAACATGTGCTGCAAGGTTCATCGATTTCTGCGAACATGTATAATCTGTCAGAAAACGAAATAAATCATTGTGACTAACAAATATGAATTAGATACTATTTTACCAAGTAAACCAAGAGAAATAATTGCCACTGACTGTTCCGGTCCATACCCGACGGCGATTGTGTATGTGAGGCATTGTGCTGTACTTCATGACCTGTTTTTGAAATTTGTAAAGTTGTACGCATTTAAGTCAGCCACAGCAACAACATCAACGACAACAACAACAAAAAGAACAACAATCATCTAAAATGTTTCTGATCACTACGTACCTATATAGGTATATTATATATACCTATATATTATTAAAAAAATCTTAAGCCTTACTGCCAGACACTGCATCTCACTATACAGGGTATACATGGAGAGAATTTCTACTACAGAATGACAAAAATAACCTTGATGTCACGTTTCAATCCACGAGACGAACCCTGGGAAAGAGTATTTCGTGAATTTAATTACTTCCTGCGGACCTACGTACACAACAGACATACTTACTGTATAAAATATCTAAAACTATTTAAACAAGTAGTAAATCATCTTCTAATATATTACACGCAGTACACTCCTGCAGACTACATGCTGAAGAAGAAAACGAATGGCCTCTTCCGAATTTCCATCGGAAATCGGAAACATACGAAGAAAAAAATTGATCAATTTTAATTACACTCACGTGGGCAGCAAGTTTCCAAAAGCTACAATATGATAAAAATCTACAAAATGTACAGACGTAGGAAAGAGGAAATTATGTTCTGTTAAAACTCACCCAAAATCATCACAGCTTAAGCCGCGAAACAGCCGTAACTCTGACATACGCTATTACTCGCATACTTCATTCAGATTGCTACTTATTGCCAAACTCGAGAAACAACAAAATTCAAGGCCTGTGAATCTCAAGAAATTTCACCGTATACAGAATCAGTGAACAGCAACATCCAAAGGTAAGAAAGGCTACACAAACATGATTCATTTTAATCTTCGAAGTAAACAAACACGCTGAATAATGTGAGTATTAATGTCCGCGCGTGCAAGTAATTCTCTTACAGCACTAACCTACGTTCCTAGCATTTGTAGACTTAGAGAAAGCTTTTGACAATGTTGACTGGAATACTCTCTTTAAAATTCTAAAGGTGGCAGGGGTCAAATACAGGGAGCGAAAGGCTATTTACAATTTGTACAGAAACCAGATGGCAGTTATAAGAGTCGAGGGGCATGGAAGGGAAGCAGTGGTTGGGAAAGGAGTAAGACAGGGTTGTAGCCTCTCCCCGATGTTATTCAATCTGTATATTGAGCAAGCAGTAAAGGAAACAAAAGAAAAATTTGGAGAAGGTATTAAAATTCATGGAGAAGAAGTAAAAACTTTGAGGTTCGCCGATGACATTGTAATTCTGTCAGAGACAGCAAAGGACTTGGAAGAGCAGTTGAACGGAATGGACAGTGTCTTGAAAGGAGGATATAAGATGAACATCAACAAAAGCAAAACGAGGATAATGGAATGTAGTCAAATTAAGTCGGGTGATGCTGAGGGAATTAGATTAGGAAATGAGACACTTAAAGTAGTAAAGGAGTTTTGCTATTTAGGGAGTAAAATAACCGATGATGGTCGAAGTAGAGAGGATATAAAATGTAGACTGGCAATGGCAAGGAAAGCGTTTCTCAAGAAGAGGAATTTGTTAACTTCGAGTATAGATTTAAGTGTCAGGAAGTCGTTTCTGAAAGTATTTGTATGGAGTGTAGCCATGTATGGAAGTGAAACATGGACGATAACTAGTTTGGACAAGAAGAGAATAGAAGCTTTCGAAATGTGGTGCTACAGAAGAATGCTGAAGATAAGGTGGGTAGATCACGTAACTAATGAGGAAGTATTGAATAGGATTGGGGAGAAGAGAAGTTTGTGGCACAACTTGACTAGAAGAAGGGATCTGTTGGTAGGACATGTTCTGAGGCATCAAGGGATCACAAATTTAGCATTGGAGGGCAGTGTGGAGGGTAAAAATCGTAGAGGGAGACCAAGAGATGAATACACTAAGCAGATTCAGAAGGATGTAGGTTGCAGTAGATACTGGGAGATGAAGAAGCTTGCACAGGATAGAGTAGCATGGAGAGCTGCATCAAACCAGTCTCAGGACTGAAGACCACAACAACAACAACACTAATTCGTATCCACAACAACTTATCCACAGTAAATTTTATTTATTTTTTCTATCCATATACATGTGGCACAATCATAACTTATTTCCGTTTTATTTTTTTTATGTCTGTTTGATTGCTTGAATATTTTTTTAACTGTAAAGGTCTAAAGTTTATCTTCCTGAATGCAATATGCAATATGCATTTCGCAGTGATACAGCATATGCTATACGCAACACGTATTATTGCATTGGACACTGATAAACTGAGAAAATAATCTGTTGGGCTAGAGAAGCAAACAAAGTGATAAAACCGTTTAGCGCAACGCACTGCTGTTTCAAAATGGAACTATTGTACCGATTATGAACTGATATCGCACGAGAACAAGAACAAAAACACGTCTGCACACCATGCATGATTCCAGACTACACTGCCCATATCAATAGTACACTCAAACTAACACAATATTAAGCAAGAAAACTGTAGTGTACTGCTGATGCGCGATGATTTCTTAATTCGTTTAGTTGGGCTATTTTAGTATCCTGCTGTTTGTCTCTTTGGTGTAGGATGATGTATATTCAAGCACTAATGGACCCTAAGTAGATTTGTACCTCAGTGATGTTCTCTAACCTATCTGGAAGAACAAAGATCATATAATAGGAAATCCCACTGTAAAGAATCTGAATATTATTTCCAAGTAATTCAAAGTGTAAGAGACGGACCTAAATTTTGTCATTGTAAAATGTAAATCAGATGATCGTAAAAATTAGTTAGCAGTATACTAAAATGACTAGGACCAGAAAATTAAGAAGTTAAAAGCCTGTAACCGATATAGGAGAATAAATAAATGTAATGTGAATAAAGGTATTCAGTGAAAAGAAACAGTGGCTTATTGACAGGGAGAGAATAGTAACTCATTGTGTGTTGGCGGGAAGTAAGTACAGGATTATTATACACTCCTGGAAATGGAAAAAAGAACACATTGACACCGGTGTGTCAGACCCACCATACTTGCTCCGGACACTGCGAGAGGGCTGTACAAGCAATGATCACACGCACGGCACAGCGGACACACCAGGAACCGCGGTGTTGGCCGTCGAATGGCGCTAGCTGCGCAGCATTTGTGCACCGCCGCCGTCAGTGTCAGCCAGTTTGCCGTGGCATACGGAGCTCCATCGCAGTCTTTAACACTGGTAGCATGCCGCGACAGCGTGGACGTGAACCGTATGTGCAGTTGACGGACTTTTGAGCGAGGGCGTATAGTGGGCATGCGGGAGGCCGGGTGGACGTACCGCCGAATTGCTCAACACGTGGGGCGTGAGGTCTCCACAGTACATCGATGTTGTCGCCAGTGGTCGGCGGAAGGTGCACGTGCCCGTCGACCTGGGACCGGACCGTAGCGACGCACGGATGCACGCCAAGACCGTAGGATCCTACGCAGTGCCGTAGGGGACCGCACCGCCACTTCCCAGCAAATTAGGGACACTGTTGCTCCTGGGGTATCGGCGAGGACCATTCGCAACCGTCTCCATGAAGCTGGGCTACGGTCCCGCACACCGTTAGGCCGTCTTCCGCTCACGCCCCAACATCGTGCAGCCCGCCTCCAGTGGTGTCGCGACAGGCGTGAATGGAGGGACGAATGGAGACGTGTCGTCTTCAGCGATGAAAGTCGCTTCTGCCTTGGTGCCAATGATGGTCGTATGCGTGTTTGGCGCCGTGCAGGTGAGCGCCACAATCAGGACTGCATACGACCGAGGCACACAGGGCCAACACCCGGCATCATGGTGTGGGGAGCGATCTCCTACACTGGCCGTACACCACTGGTGATCGTCGAGGAGACACTGAATAGTGCACGGTACATCCAAACCGTCACCGAACCCATCGTTCTACCATTCCTAGACCGGCAAGGGAACTTGCTGTTCCAACAGGACAATGCACGTCCGCATGTATCCCGTGCCACCCAACGTGCTCTAGAAGGTGTAAGTCAACTACCCTGGCCAGCAAGATCTCCGGATCTGTCCCCCATTGAGCATGTTTGGGACTGGATGAAGCGTCGTCTCACGCGGTCTGCACGTCCAGCACGAACGCTGGTCCAACTGAGGCGCCAGGTGGAAATGGCATGGCAAGCCGTTCCACAGGACTACATCCAGCATCTCTACGATCGTCTCCATGGGAGAATAGCAGCCTGCATTGCTGCGAAAGGTGGATATACACTGTACTAGTGCCGACATTGTGCATGCTCTGTTGCCTGTGTCTATGTGCCTGTGGTTCTGTCAGTGTGATCATGTGATGTATCTGACACCAGGAATGTGTCAATAAAGTTTCCCCTTCCTGGGACAATGAATTCACGGTGTTCTTATTTCAATTTCCAGGAGTGTATAAACTTCCTCCAAGCAAGTGACATCTTCACCGAGTGTAATAGGTGTTTACCTGTGGCGGCTCGTGAGTAAATATTCTGGGTGATAGATAAATTTGAGAATATGAAATTAACAGCATCTGCTGTATAACAGTTTCGATTATGAACAAATTTATACAGCTACAGCCACTGGCGGTAATAATAATAACAATAATAATGGTAATACACATTATTTTTTCACAAAAGAAAGAATTCTTTCTGTGGAATTTTGTTGTTTTGCACCTAGTTAAGTACAGCTTAGGGCAAGAACGAAATAATGGGTAACAATTCGCTACTCTCGAGTCCGCGTTTTTGTGCTTTTTTATTTTTCCAGACAAATGTACAAGATCTATAACACCTCAGTTAGTCCACGAATTAACTTTCGGGTTGAGCACAGTAAAAAACCTACTCCAAACACAAACAGCCATTTATGGTAATGATTAAATCAAGTGGTAGTGTTTATCAACATTGTCGCTTGACTAGAATGCAAATTAGGCTCCGAGAATCACAATGACCCAAAGTTAAGGGTCGTCAATCCCACGTTTAAGGAATATCAGAGAAACTGTGACAGCTTTTCGTGAATGTTCATACTCGAATGTACAATGTTGGTCTACTTCATAAATAAATGTGACTCACCATAAGATCAACAGATGTCGGAAGCATGAAGAAATGCTACAACTCACAATTGTCGGTGATGCTTTAGGTCATTAAGTTTCTCTGCCCCCTAAATGGATTACTGTGATAAAATCCAAAACTTAATATACTGTAATGCAGAAACCCACAAAATAGGATTTGCTATCAGTATAACTATAACATATTCTGATGTCCGATCTAATTTTACTACATGGTGAGTGAAGTGGCATATCTGAGGAATGTGCTACCGCCTAACGGGATTTATACCAGGTGAACGGGGATGTCCACTGCAATGTGCTACCACCTGGTGGCATTCACATAAACTAATAGTTGAGTGATAGGAGCAAGCTGTGCACGCCGTGAGCCATGCACATTGTTAATCAAATCCGTATGTATTTGATCCATAAGGCAGTTCCATCACTCCAGTTACGCATGCGCAAAACCTCCTTCAAAGTGCCTAACTGACACTGTGCTCACGGCCCTGATGCCAAGTTTCACGGAGTCTGCAAGGGTGCCAATGTGGCATAGTGCTATAGATTTTGTGCTGTATATTTCAGATTACCGCATCTATGTTACGTCCGTCCATAACACGGATTCCTACACCTTTTTCCCCTCCGCCGGTGTGCCCCAAGGTTCCGTCCTCTCCCCTCTTCTGTACCATTTGTATACGGCGGACATGCCGCTGCCTTCATCCCCCATCCACCTTCTCCAGTACGCCGATGACACCACCTTCCTTGCCCTCGCCCCTACCCTGCAACGCTCCCAACACCTTTTCCAATCCCATCTTGATCGGTTCACCACTTAGTGCAACCAGTGGTTGCTCAAGGTCAATCCTTCCAAAACCCAGGCGATCATTGTAGGCAAAACCATCCATTCCTTCTGCCTCCTCGACTTATATATCACCATCTCTGGCCGTCCTATCGCCCTCACCCCCACCCTTAAGTACCTTGGCGTCACCCTTGACCGTCGCCTCTCCTGGACCCCCCATCCCCGGATGATCCAAGCCAAGGCACGATCCCGACTCTGTCTCTTGAAGCTCCTTTCAGGTCGTACATGGGGTCTGGACCCCTCCACCATCCTCCACACCTATAAATCATCTGCCCTATCCTCTGCTGCCCACCCTGCCTGGATCTCCACCCCTTCTACCTTTTACAAATCCCTTCAAATCCTCGAACGCCAGGCTCTTCCCCTCGCCTATCACATCTGTCTCGACTCCCCCACACAGATCCCATATGACCTTATCCCATTCCCCCACCTCCTCCTTTTCCTCGAACCCCTGTCCGCTGCCGCGCCTGTATTTCCACATCCCACGTGCTCTCTGTCTCTCCACTCTCCTTACCCTCTCCCGACTCTCTCCCGAGGTGGCTTCTGCCAGCTCCCCCTCCCTAATGATGCCCTCCTCCCCTCCATCTACCCCTCCTATCAACTTTGATACTCCCCTCCCACTTCCTGTGTTTTTTCCTCAGGGCACCCTCTCTCTTCTCTCTCTTTTCCCTCCCTCCTCCCTTCCTCCCCCCTCCACCCCCGGGCTTCCCCTACCCCCCATACCATCACTCCTTCCCCCATCTCCTCTGCCACTGGCATCTCAGCTCTCCCTTCTCCCTCCCCCACCATCTTCTTCCCCTCTTTGCAGGTCTCCGGACTCGCACACGTTAAGTGGACATTCGCACACCGGAGATCATCGCCATCAGTTTTTCGTGTGTGTGCCGTCGTGTTTGTGATCCAGTGTTTTTCGCCCCCCCCCCCCCCCCCGCTCCTTCGTTCACGTGTGTCGTCTAAATCATCAGTGTTTGTGCACAGTGCCGACAGTTTTCTTGTTTTTCATCGAGTGTGAACGGTTTCATGTTTTTTAATTATTGTGTCTACTGTTTTTAATAACTTTTATTGTACTGCTTGTGGCTGAAGAGCGGAGTAAAATTTTCCGCTGCCAGCCCACCTAGTGTGAGGTTCAAAATAACAATAAAGAAAAAAATCTATGTTACGTTTCACAGCGCTCAAGGAAAAATAACCAATCAATCCGCAAGTTGTCGAAAGTATGGGTGTTCACGTGCTCTTGTGCTCTTTACACAGCAGCTGGCACTGGTGTTTACTGTCCTCGAAAAACTGAAACCTTTGTAAATCAGCAGGGCACAAAACTGAAGAAATTGATGTATTTACCAGCACATACATTTCAGAGAAGGCATCAACACAGACCATTTAAATGAGAAAGTTCATGTGAATGATTTACTTTATTTCGAGCAGTCAAACGCCAGCCGAGTTGCCGGTGCGGATAGAACAAATTTAGATTCGTCGGTCACCAATGAAGCGGCAGACGTTATTGTACATTTAAATGGTTACACTAACATGCGATTTTAGAAGATAAATTATGATTCAAAAAATGTTGTGTGGCTTACTGGCTTGTAATAATGTTGATAGGACTTCCCAGTAGCGAGAATAAGTTACACCGAAGTCAAGTTTTACTTAACGGGATAAGATAAAAGAGATATTATTATTGTAAATAATGTAAACAACTTTCAACTTTTAGTGATAGTAATAGTAAAGAAAACTGCGTATTATTTACCTGTTTGTATGGACATAAATTTATGCGTTTCAATTTGTTATGTGCACTGAAGCGTTCAACCGCTTCAAGGAGACTGTTGCAGCGTTACAATTGTTTCATGTACTACTGGAACCTGGAACTACTACATGCGAGTGCGTGAAAACCCTGTAAAAAAAATTTAGGACATGACACTGACAAAGCAGACACGGGATCAACAGCGACGCATGCGCAGTGGACGGCTGCCCGCCGTCTGGCTGATGTCACGCGAGGCCTACGAGAAAGACAGGCCGCGGCGCGTACGTCACGAAGGTAGTCCTGCGCTCGCTCGCTCAAATCAGCTGACAAACTACTTTTCTACACCTGTTAACTCGTAACTAGGCGTGTTCGTACAAACGAAATCTGAATCTTCTACTGGAAACCGCTATTATGGAATCTTACTGTTACTAGTCCTATAATGATGGGAAGTCCATGGGCCTACTTATAATTTGTTATAGCTGCACTCGCGTACAATAAAATAAAATCAGGCTAAAATTATTATCAGTTGCATAAGGCACCACTTCCAGCATGTAATGAGTAATGTTAAGCAGGAGAGACTGCATGATAGAAACAAGCCATTATACCATGTATATCGAGTATTGATCTTAAATTAAATTTTGCTGTAGTATTGTTAATCAGTAAGACTTTATAATAACAGATTCCAGTAGAAGATGGAATTCTCGTTTGTACCTACACGACCAGCTACGAATTAACAGGTTTAGAAACGCATTTTGTCTGCTGAGATGAGCGAGAGAGCGAGTTCAGGACTACCTTCGTGATGTATGCGCCGCGGCCTGTCTTTCTCGTGGGCCTCGGATGACACGAGGCTTACGTCACGCCCCGCCAAGCTCTGTACGTATTGCGTCACGCAACAAAATCTGACAAGTGTTAAGTCTTCAATACGAACCACTAGTTGTGTTACGAATCACATGAACCAGCAGGCAAATGCATAAAACTCTATTAGAAAAAGCTTGAATTAAAATAAAACATTGGAACTGCGATCTAAAAGATAAAATCATTACGTTGACTGGTTCGTTATATCGTTATATGGACGTTATCGCAGCCATTTAAGGGGCATTGTGGCATTTCGACGCATCCCTGAAAAAAAAAAACCTTTTCTTTTGTGTTATAATCCAAAACATTTGTAAAATGAATGACGAAGATGTAATTTGTATCTTAATAAATAAAAGAAGGCCCAGACTCCACATGTTTTAGGAGGCAGCAAGAAAAGTGCTTGCTGTCCTTCTTTCTCTTCTGCATATGCTCAGCTATGTGCAAGCATCTCTTTCTTGTATTTCTGTGATCTCGTAATTAATAATGATATTTGAAGACTATGTTTACTGTACTCATTACGTTACCGCCGATCGAGTCATTCTCTCCTAGAGTTTGATCTCTTGACTTCTCAGTTTCAGAATATTTTTCAGATACATTGTAGAGAATACGGGAAGGAGTGATATGGCTTCCGATCCGTCACTAGCGAGATTTGTTAACTTGTTTAAAATTCTATTTTCATTATGCAGCTAAACTTGAATATTAAGTGACAAAGTTGGAAAACGTATCACGATTATTATAGCAATGAACCTTTATCATGTCGGATTTGTTATTTCCAATAACCGCATGTTAAATTACGGTGGAGCACATCAGGAGCTTGTGTCTTTTTGAACAGCTTCCTGGAACAACCACTAGCGAAAAGCAAAACTTTCATATGCAGCTCGATCAGAAAAGGAATATTACTTTATTTTTCTTAGGAAGTTAACGTAAAAAATGTTTTACTCAATATTTTGCATTTTATCAGGGGCGTTGTGGGGTTATCCACTGGGAAATGGTTTGAAAAGAAGATCTTTTACCTCAGATGGTATCTGTTTATCTTCTTCAATTGTCATTTTCATGACTGTCTAGGTGAATGGATCCGAAGACGCCAGCAGCCGGTGGAATACGACATGCATCTCTTTCTCACGGGAGTATTTGCTCGCAAAATCTGCTCTGTAACCCTGTCTATCATTATTCCGAACTTCCTGCGCATCTTTAGGTAGCCGAGCAATCAGCAAGAGAACAGTTTGGATTATGACATATCCGTGATTCAAAACTATGTGGGCTGATTTCAGAATGCAGAATGCAGAATATTGAAGTTCTTACGCAACTTTCGATAAATATACGCTTATTTCAGAATCCTTGATAGATATGTTTCAGTTCTAGAGATCTCTGTACGAAGCTAGAATTTTTCTGCAGTATTTCGAAAAGAAACAATATTATTTGGGGAAATTTTAATTTTGTTAATCCATCATATGCCAGTTTGCGAAAAAAGGTATGATCACACTTCCGAATTGCTCGAGAAGAACTCTACAGAAAAACCTAATGAAATTTTTTGTGCCGATAATAGGTTCTGAAACAATTTCAATAATGAGGGACGCATTTTTATTGTTTGCTCTGCCGCTCGGTAGAAAAATGGCCGTACACTAAAAACGGGCAAATATCCGTACGCAGATACATTTGAACTCGTTAACTGTACTTTTCACGTAGTAGAAGAGCCATTTAATTAAGAGAAGCCAGGAATAAGAAATTTTGTAGCCAACCATGTCGAATACTTTAGTTTTAAGTCGATTACGTCATTACCAAACATACCTTTTGATGTGCTGCACATCTTATTTTATGCTGACAACTAGGCAAGATCGCTGTCATATGTTAAACAGGTCATACAGAAAATATCTTAAAAATGTGTCGTTATCCGATTCACTGTTTACCGTCAACTGTTACGGAGCGTATCATATAGACTTGAGACTGTAATGATACCGCATCATTGCATGCACCAGTGCAATCTACACCAGCTTTCGCGGGACTAAGCTGGAACGCGCACTTTTTTTTTTCTATTCTATTCAGCTTTTGAAGCGGCTTGGGCTACTGTGCATCGCCCGGTAAATGAATTGCACTACAGCACTCCCATCAAAGTTCGCCTGCCAGTTCCGTTTGTCTCTTAGCAAACGCGATCAAAACCCTCGAAACGATTCACCCTGAATTTAAATCCCACTTGAAATTTTCGTCCACCTCAGCGCTCCAATCAGAGGCACCTGTCACTTCCGTTTGTTTCTTAGCAGCTACTTTAAAAACCCTGGCAACAGTTCCAGGAGTTTTACTTTATTAGTAGGCGTTTACACGCTAAGTTCACAATTACTGATTTTCCATACAGTTTTTGCCCACTGTAGCTCTCTCTAATTCAATGAAAGTTGTTCCCTGGTGTCTTATCAGATGTACTATCATCCTGTCCCTTCTACGTTCTTTTCTTCGCTCATTCTGTGGAGCACCTTCCCATTCCTTATCTTATCAGTCCACCTAACTTTTCAGCCGGCCGGTGTGGCCGAGCGGTTCTAGGCGCTACAGTCTGGTACCGCGCGACCGCTACGGTCGCAGGTTCGAATACTGCCTCGGGCATGGATGTGTGTGACATCCTTAGGTTAGTTAGGTTTAAGTAGTTCTACGTTCTAGGGGACTGATGACCTCAGCAGTTAAGTCCCATAGTGCTCAGAGCCATTTTTTTTCCACCTAATTTTCTAAGTACATCCGTAGTACCACATCTCAAACGCTTCGATTCTGTTCTTTTCCCACAGTGCCCGATTCACTACCACCCAATGCTGTGCTCAAAGCGTACGTTCTCGGACATTTCTTATTCAGATCAAGGCCAATGTCTGATAATAACAGACTTCTCTTCGTCAGGACAGCCCTTTTTGCCTGTGCTAACACGCCTTTAAAGATCTTTGCTTCTTCCATCATGTATTATTTAGTTTCTTAGATATCAAAATTCGATAATTTGTCTAGCTTGTGGTCGCTAATTTTGATCTTAGGTTGTACAGCTATTCTCGTTTCTGCTACCCCTCAATGCTTTCGGCTAATTTTGGTTTACTCTCAGTTCATATTCTGTCCTCATTAGACTGTTTATTCAGTTCAACACGTTCTGTAATAATTCTAGATTTTCCATGAGGATAGCATTGTCATCAGCTAATCTTATTACTAACATCCTTTCACCCTGAATTTTAATCCCACTCTTCAGATTTTCTTTTATTTTTTTAATTGCTTCTTTAATGCGTAGACTGAGTAGTAGGAGCTAAAGACTAAATCCCTGTCTTACACCCTTTTTAAAGCGAGCACGTCGTTCTTGGTTTTTCATTCTTAGTGTTCCCCCTTGGGTCTTGTACATACTGTATATCATCCATCTCTCCGTATAGGTTTGCTTTCTTTTAGAATCACAAAAATTATGCACTTTTCAATATTGTCGAACAGTTTTTCCAGATCTATTGAACCTATGAATGTGTCTTGATTTTTCTTAATGGTTGCTTCCACTATCAATCGTAGTGTCAGAACACGCTTCTGAAAGCCAAGTTGGTGATCTAACAAATCTATAATTATGTTACTGGGGATAGTATTGTTTCATTTTGTTAGTATTAGAGATTTACAAGATCCGATACGGCGACAGTGGCATGAAGCCGTATGACAGTAGCTCGGCAGAGCAGACGAGTCGCGCGGCTCAGGTGCCTCTGCTGTAGCACAACTATATAGACACCGTTGAACTATGCTGCATCCAGTTACATTTAAGCAGTGCAACTGGTTTAAATGTAACCTAGTGCAATCCTTCCCAATAGTGTCCCTGTGTCTGCGCGACGGTAGATACTCCTGAGATTCGCCATTCGGGAGAGATACTCGTGGTCTAGCGTCTTTTATAAGTAATCAGGTTGTCCTCGACCCGGGATTCGAGCCCCGCTACTGCTTAAATTTTGGATAAAATCATCAATAATGGTTTCCAAAGAATCCACCATTAGAAGTCACCCTCCTTCAGCAAAAGGTCTTGTCAAAGAGGGCGGAGGAGCGAATAGCAGTTAAGAGCAGTCTATTGCTCTTGAGGTGGGAAGCTGCCATTAAAGGCTGAAGAGTGAGCAAAGATCAACGGCGTGATTATGCGGAGGGTAATTGGAACCATTGTATTAAAGACACACAATGTGTATCCACAGGACATGTATCCTGTAGATGAAAAATTGTCTTGATGATCTCTCCATTGGAAAAAGGTTCCGCGCTGCTCCCCCATCCAGATCTCGGAGAGTGGACTGCCAAGGGCCAGGTGATCATGAGAAAAAGTTTGAATAACCACCGAAAGGATGATATTCTACGAGTCAGGGCATGGAATGTCAGAAGTTTAAACATGGTATGGAAGCTAGAAAAACTTAAAAGGGAAATGCTAAGGCTCAGTCTAGATGTAGTGGGGATCAGTGATCTGGAACAGAAAGAAGACAATGATTTCTGGTCAGGCGAGTACAAGTAAAATCAACAGTAGCAGAACGTGATTAACGGGAGTGGGTTTCGTTGCGAATAGGAAGGTAGGGCATAGAGTGAAAAATAGTGAACAATTCAGTGATAGGACTGTTCTCATCAGTATCGATAACAAACCAACACCGACAACGATACTTCAGGTATACATGACGACGTCTCAAGCTGAAGATGAAGAGCTGGAGAAGGTATATTAGGATACTGAGTGGCTACTTTAGTACGTAAAGGAAAACGAAAATATAATTGTCTTGGGGACTGGAATGCGATTGTAGGGGAAGGAGTAAAAGAATGGGTAACAGGAAAATGTGGGCTTGGTACTGGGAATGATAGAGGGGAAAGACTAGTTCAGTTCTGCAATAAATTTCAATTAGTAATAGCGAATACTTTTTTTTAAATCTTATGGGACTTCACTGCTAAGGTTATCAGTCCCCAAGCTTACACACTACTTAAACCTAAATTATCCTAAGGACAAACACACACACCCATGCCCGAGGGAGGACTCGAACCTCCGCCGGGACCAGCGAATACTCTGTTCAAGAATCACAAGAAGAGGAGGTATGCTTGGAAAGGCCGGATGATAAGGGAAGATTTCAGTTACATTACATCACGGTCACGTCCAGGTACCGAAATCAGATCTGGATTGTAAGACGTACCCAGGAGCAGATATAGATTCAGATCATAATTCAGTAGTGATTGCTGACGTTTAAGAGATTAGTCAGGAAGGATCAATACGCAAACAAGAGGGATATAGAGGTACTAAGGAATGAGGAGATACGCTTGAAGTTCTCTAAGGCAGTAGATACAGCAATGAGCGACAGTTCAGTGTGCAGTACGACTGAAGAGGAATGGACATCTCTAAAAAGAGCAGTCACCGAAGTTGGAAAGAAAAATATAGGTACAAAGAAAATAATTGCGAAGAAACAATGGGTAACATAAGCAATAATTCAGTTGATCGATAAAAGAAGGAAATACATAAATGTTCAAGGATATTCAGCAATACGGAAATAAAAGTCGCTGAGGAATTAAATAAGTAGAAAGTGCAGGGAAGTTAAGACTAAATGGCTGCATGAAAAATCTTTGTCGGAAGGACTGACTCATCACATACGAAAGTCAAAACAACCTTCGGTGAATTTAAAGTAAGGTTGGTAACATAAAGAGAGCGTTTGGAACTCCACTGATAAACGAAGAGGAGAGAGTCGAGAGGTGGAAAGAGTACACAGAAGGCCTCTATGACAGGGAAGATTTTTCTGATCTGATAGAAGAAGAAACAGGAGTCGACTTAAAAGAGATAGAGAAGGCGTTATTAGAATCAGAATTTAACAGGGCTTTGGAGGATTTAAGAAAAGTGCGCGAATTATCGCTCGATCAAATAACACCCCATGCATACAAGTTGCCGAGAAAAATAATATACAGAGGCCTGGAAAGGAAAATTGAGGATCTGTCGATGATGATATGTTTGCCATTAGCAGAGGTAAAGCCACCAGAGAGGCAGTTCTGACCTTGAGATTGACAATGGAAGCAAGGCTAAGGAAAAATCAAAACACGTTCACAGGATTTGTCGACCTGGTAAAAACGTTCGACAATGTCAAATGTTGCAAGATATTCGAAATTCTGAGATAAATAGGGATAAGCTATAGTGAAAGACATGTAATACGCAGTAGCGTTGAATGAACTACAACAAGAGCCCGAACAACTGGGGACTGATGTACTAGGACATATATAAAAACTCTGAAATACTGCATTCATAATAGCTAGTTAGCAGCTAAAATTTAGATGTGCTTTAATAAAGCCTGAAAGGAAAGGAAGACTGATTGCTGTGCTCCATCATTTTTAAAGTGAATCACACTCGTTGCGACCATCCCACATTTCTAATGGAGGATAAGATGATTATATACAGTGTGTGCAAGAGCCAAGAGGGAAAAATAATATTGGACGATCAGGAACGGAGTGCTCCGATTAAAAAGGGTGTAAGACTGGGATGTTGTCTTTCGCCCCTACTGTTCAATCTACACATCGAAGAAGCAAAATAAATAAAAGAAAGGTTCAGGAGTGGAATTAAAATTCAGGGTGAAAGGATATCAATGGTACGATTCGCTGATGACATTGTTATCCTGAGTGGCAGTGAAGAAGAATTACACGATCTGCTGAATGGAATGGTCTAAAGAGTATAGAATATGGATTGAGAGTAAATCGAAGAAAGCAATGAGAAGTAGCAGAAATGTGAACAGCGAGAAACTTAACGTCAGGATTTATGGTCACGAAGCAGACGAAGTTAAGGAATTCTGCTACCTAGGCAGTAAAATAACTAATGATAGACGGAGCAAGAAAGAAATCAAAAGCAGACTAGCACTGGCAAAAAGGGCATTCCTGGCCACGAGAAGCCTACTAGCATCAAACATAGGGCTTGATTTGAGGAAGAAAATTCTGAGAATGGAGCACAGCATTGTATGGATGTGAAACATGGACTGTTGGAAAACCGCAGCAGAAGAGAATCGAAGTATCTGAGATGTGGTGCTTCAGGTGAATGTTGAAAATTAGGCGGACTGATAAGGAATGAGGAGGTTCTACGTAGAATCGGAGAGGAAAGATGTATGTGGAAAATACTGAAAAGGAGAAGGTGCAGGGTGATAGGACATCAGTTAAGACAAGATGGAACGACTTCCATGGTACTAGTAACTAGAGGGAGCTGTAGAAGGTAAAAACTGTAGAGGAAGACAGAGATTCGAATACATCCACCAAATGATAGAGGGCGCAGCTTGCAAGTGACACTCTGAGATGAAGAGGTTGACACAGGAGGGGAACTCGTGACAAATCCGAGAAAATTAGTCAGAAGACTGACGACGCTTTGTACCTGTACGTGTTCGATTCGGTTCAAGTTCGGATTTCTGTCAGGTTGATACAAGCTACCATCATCCCTGAACGCTTCCTCTTCTGTATTTTGTGCGCAAGGCTGAAAAATGTGCACATATGCTTACACAGTTAGCGTTTTCTTAACCGAAATGAGACCACACTTTAACGACGAGAAACACCCCCATACTGTAAGGAAGGAAAGCAGAAAGGTGGAAGGACTGTATAGAGAGTTTACACAAGGGCGATGTTCTTGAGGACAATATTGTAGAAATGGAAGAGAATGTAGATGAAAATGAAATGGGAGATATGATACTGCGTGAAGAGTTTGACAGAGCACTGAAAGACCTAAGTCGAAACAAGGCCCCGGGGACCCGAGAGTAGACAACATTCCATTAGAACTAAGGACAGCCTTGGGAGGGCCAGGCCTCACAAAACCCTACCATCTGGTGAGCAAGATGTATGAGACAGGCGAAATACCCTCACACTTCAAGAAGAATATAATAATTTCAATCCCAAAGAAAGCAGGTGTTGACAGATGTGAAAATTACCGAACTATTAGTTTAATAAGCCACTGCTGCAAAATACTAACACGAATTCTTTGCAGACGAATGGAAAAACTGGTAGAAGCCGACCTCGGGGAAGATCAGTTTGGACTCCGTAGAAATGTTAGAACACGTGAGGCAATACTGACCCTACGACTTACCTTAGAAAATAGATTAAGGAAAGGCAAACCTACGTTGCTAGCATTCGTAGACTTAGAGAAAGCTTTTGACAATGTTGACTGGAGTACTCTCATTCAAATTCTGAAGGTGGCAGAGGTAAAATACAGGGAGCGTAAGGCTATTTACAATTTGTGCAGAAACCAGATGGCAGTTATAAGAGTCGAGGGACATGAAAGGGAAGCAGTGGTTGGGAAGGGAGTGAGACATGGTTGTAGCCTATCCCCGATGTTATTCAATCTGTATATTGAGCAAGCAGTAAAGGAAAAAAAATTCGGAGTAGGAATTAAAATCCATGGAGAAGAAATAAAATCTTTGAGGTTCACCGATGAGATTGTAATTATGTCACAGACAGCAAAGAACCTGGAAGAGCAGTTGAATGGAATGGACATGTTCTTGAAAGGAAGATATACGATGAACATAAAAAAAAAGCAAAACGAGAATAATGCAATGTAGTAAAAAATCTGGTGATGCTACGGGAATTAGATTAGAAAATGAGAGCAAAATAACTGATGATGGTCGAAGTAGAGAGGATATAAAATGTAGACTGGCAATGGCAAGGAAAGCGTTTCTAAAGAAGAGAAATTTGTTAACATCGAGTATAGATTTAACTGTCAGGAAGTCGTTTCTGAAAGTATTTGTATGGAGTGTAGCCATGTATGGAAGTGAAACATGGACGATAAATAGTTTAGACAAGAAGAGAATAGAAGCTTTCGAAATGTGGTGATACAGAAAAATGCTGAAGATTAGATGGCTAGATCATATAACTAATGAGGAGGTATTGAATAGAAAATGGGGAGAAGAGGAGTTTGTGGCACAACTTGACTGGAAGAAGGGATCGGTTGGTAGGGCATATTCTGAGGCATCAAGAGATCCCCAAATTTAGTATTGGAGGGTAGCGTGGAGGGTAAAAATCGCAGAGGGCGACCAAGAGATGAATACACTGAACAGATTCAGAAGGATGGGAGATGAAGAAACTTGCACAGGATAGAGCAGCATGGAGAGCTGCATCAAACCAGTCTCTGGACTGAAGACCACAACAACAACACTGTACTTCTCCTTTCTCTCTACAGATGATGTCAGGTAAATTATCCAGGTATTTGCTAAGCCCTAATCGTTCCATCGGATTGACATCACACCAAATCATTTGTTGTCAGTCATCGACTGTCCTGTGACGTGCTTTTTACTCCACCTCAAGCGCTGCTTGCCGGCCGGAGTGGCCGAGCGATTCTAGGCGCTACAGTCTGGAACCTGTCGACCGCTACGGTCACAGGTCCGAATCCTGCCTCGGGCATTGATGTGTGTGGTGTCCTTAAGTTAGCCAGGTTTAAGCAGTTCTAAGTTCTAGGGGACTGATGACCTTTAAAGTTACGTCCCATAGTGCTCAGAGCCATTTGAACCATTTTATTCAAGCGCTGCTTATTAGGGACTACAGAAGCAGTTGACTTATGAGCGTCTGCTCGAGCATAGGACGCCATTCTTTTGAATTCCCTACACATGTATGCTAGCTGAAGTGCGAGTAGCACTAGGAACTCACGAATGATTCCATCTACTGACCACCATCTGCCGCGATGCTCGATTGTCTCTGTGCGTCAGTATATCCCATCTGCCTGGTCTTGATTTAGCTGTGATTGTTCCATCGCTTTTCCACTTCACAATCACATACCCAACAGTCAACGTGGGCAGCTTTAGAAAGGTTGAAATTGCCCTGACGGATGTGTTACTCAGGTGACATCCAATGAATGGTCCATGTTTGAATTTATTCGGATCTTCTGACCGACCCATTTTGCTCTTACTATTTCTCTGCTGACAATATTCTCTGCCTCCTTTTATGGTAGCGGGTCGGCCACTCGTAACCTTTAGTGGCCATTTCGCATTACATACGGTTGTCCGGATACTTTCGATCAGATAGTGACTGAATGTGGGAACATAAAGTGTACATGTTTTATAAACACATTGTCCTCTTTAGAAACAAAGAGAAATCGTGCAATCAGACAGTCGCTTGTCGTCATCGACGAAGATGATTCTAATGTATTCAGAGACAATGTCCAGTTTCGTAAGAAGACTCTACTTTTTGGTCCCAAAACAGCCAAACTGCAGCACTATTTTACAGGAATGTAAAAGCAGATCGTTCCGTAGATTGCAATACCGTGTCGCGCGCGTAGCTGTTTCTCTCGAAACAATTTTGAATATCGACGTTCGGCTTTGATTGACAGCCAGTGATGCAAGCGACCGCTCCGGGTGTCGCGTTTTATTTCCGGCGCAAAGCGCACCGCCCTGAAGTCAGTTCGTCTCGCACAATACCAACGGGAGACCCGCCATCATCTCTCTGTCCTTGCAGTTTGATTTTTTACAAGCGGTTTACAATGTTACATTTACTTTATTTCACTAACGAGTTGCTACTTGTCACCTCGTTTCCACACTTCGAAAATTTAAATATTCAGGGTGGCGCACGAAATGTGTTACCATTTTGTTTTTGAATATAAACTTTATTGTCAATACAATCTGAAAGGAACATATACTACAATGAAGAGCCGTCCATGGAGATTTATTCTAACTCAGCACATACTCAATATGTCCACCAATTCGTTTCCTAACTTCCTTCAAACGAACACTGAAGTTAGTGGTTACCCTACGGCACATGTCTTCCGTAATTTCATTGCAAGCTATAAGAATAAGTTCTCGGAGCTCCATTAAATCACGTGGACTTTTCGGGAAATTTTTTTTCCTTTCGGTACCCCGAAAGAAAAAAGTCATACGGGTTGAGGTCTGGACTATTGGGGGGCCAATTTTGTCCGTCATTGAAGCGACCTGGAAACGTGAGTGAAATGCATGTCGAAATGCTCGTGTAAAAACTCCAACATAGTGTTTGCAGCATGGACTTGCTCCATCTTGCATGAACCACTGCGTGTTGAAGGGCAAGGCAGTAGCAAGAAGCTGTGGAATGAAGCTATTGCGAAGCATGCTCAAATAACGCTCGCTGTTCATAGTTTCTTCAAAGAAAAAGGGTCCAATAAGTCCGTGACTGGAAACTGCTGCCCACGCTGTAATTCTCGGAGCATAATGTTGTCGTTCATGAAGCACTTGTGGGTTTCCAGCGGCCCAAAAGCGTACATTTTGTTTGTTAGCCACACCGTCTAAATGAAAATGCGCCTCGTCTGAAAACCAAACGTTGTTGAGAGTTTCTTCCCTATCCTCCGCCCACTGAGCAAACAGTAGTCTGTGCTGCTTGTGTTCTTCAGTGAGCTTCTGTGCGCAGGTCATCTTGTATGGGTACATATGGAGGTCACTTTTAAGAATGCGTTGATCGGAGCATCTGGATATTCCCAGTTGCACTGCTGCCTTTCTACACGATTTCCCGGGACTTCTCTGTACAGCAACTCGTACCGCTTCAATATTCTCACCGGCCTGTGTGGCCGAGCGGTTCTAGGCGCTACAGTCTGGAACCGCGCGAACGATACGGGCGCATCTTCGAATCCTGCCTCGGGCATGGATGTGTGTGATGTCCTTAGGTTAGTTAGGTTTAAGTAGCTCTAAGTTCTAGGGGACTGATGACCTCAGCAGTTAAGACCCATAGTGCTCAGAGCCATTTGAACCATTTTTTCAATATTCTCCGGCGAACAAACAGGCTTAGGCCGGGGTCGCTTCGCTTCCAATACTGTTGCTTCCTGTACAAATTTATCGTACAACCTGTGGATGGTCTTCTTGCAAGGGACCCATCGTGTGTTAAACTGTTGTCAAAAACGCCTCTGTCACAACAAGGCTTTTCGTTTCGTGAAAAAGTAACACAATTGCCGATCGTTGCTGTCAGTCTTCCATTGTCAGCCATTGCTGCTTACTAGTCTCCTAGCGGCAGTATCGTGAATTACACGTCATTTCGTAACTCATTTGTTTTTCCAAACTCTGCTCATACTGCTGTAGAGATCCCAGCGGTAGATCTAATGTGCGTCGTAAATTGTGAAAGAAACAATTGGTAACACATTTCATGCGCCACCCTGTAGTTTATCCAGCAGTCGTTCCCTGGTTTCGGATGTAGTGCAAGACCCAACTATTTATAGTCACAATTACACAAATGATTTTGGGTCAGAAACTTAGTACTTTGAGATAAGGTACTGGTGGTTGGAAGTAACCATACAGCCTCTAGGGGCCCCCTTCATGGGAGTATGTAGGTGGCAACCATATGAGCCCTTAGCTGTCTGACATTACTTCCACTTACTTGTGCCAGACTTCTTTTCCTTTCTTTTCTATCGGTCTTTCTTGGTCCACGTTTCTTTTTTCGACCCCACCAGTTTTACGTTTCGAGCCTCGAGGGTGTCTTTCATTCTCCTTTTCTATCTTCAATTGCGATGAGGTTGGGAAGGATGGAAGTCTTTACAGTGCAGAGCGCGTAAAGGACCGTAATGGAAACAGTCAGTGAATCGGTGAGACTCACCATTTTAGTGCGCGTAAATCCTGCATGGAATTTTGATTAAAACACAGGCTGGACCGAGCCCTTAACTTGAGAATGACAATCGGTATAAAGGAAGAAACCTTGACTGAAAGTTACTAGTCTCTGAGGTTCGGGGTTGAGCCTCTGCACCTTCTCCCCACCCGTCAGAAAATTTCATCCTACAAAACATCCAAAAGTAAGCCCTCGGGGAAGCTCGGAAGTAAACGCAAAAGACCTAGCAAACCAAGTAGGTATATGAATTTCGCTACATGGAACTTTCAGGGCGTCACAACTAACAAAAAGGAAGTATTCAAGGAAATCCATCGAACAGTGTACGTGTAATATCATTAACAGAAGCAAAAAGAGACACCTAAAGGAGCAGAAGAACTACGTTTATGCTTACAGTAGAGTGAACAAGGAGTGCTGGGCAAAGAAGATAAATGCTGCGATAAATAAAGTTCTGAAACGCAACATTAAGAAATAGGTCTGTGTGAACGAATGTTAAATGCGTGCGGACATGAAGCTAAATGGACACCATGTAGCGATCGCTGCTGCTTATGTTCCCACCGAAAACGCTGCTAACTTTGAGAAGGATAATGTCTTTAATGATTTGACAATCTTCCTAGACCGCATTAAAAATAGGAAGGAGCCGTATTTTCTAGATTGTAATTGGCGAGGGTTAAAGAGAATGCTAGCAAGATTATACTCAAACTGGGAAAAGTACTGTGAATGATCACTGAGATAGTATGGTAAAAATGTGTGAACAGTACGGTATTAAGAGATGAATTTTTTGTTTGAGCACAAAGAGATCCATAAATACACAGGGATACAACCTGCAATGAAGTTACACTCTATAATTGATTCTGCTATAGGGAAAGCAGGAAAAGGAAGTAATCGAACTAAGGTAGAGCTTTGGAGAGTCTACCCTAGAGCAGAATGTCAATCTGACTATTTCCTACTATAGTATGCACTTTGGTTCCCATTACAAAAAATTAGTAGGTGCCAAATGGAGAGAAACCGGAGTGGCCGCAATATAAGTTACGTTTACTACAGGGACCTTCAATTGCCTTGTTATACGAGCTAAGACTACGTTCTAAACTACATCGGACTGACGATACGGCAGTGGGAGTAGTAGTGTATTAGGAAACCGCGAGAGCAGTTCATGAAGCGGCCTATGATAGCGGCAGAATAGTTGAGAACACGAATGGGAATTAAAAAGTGATTGCGTCAATGGCGAAGAAAGAGGCCTATAAGAGATTGCTTAGGAGCAATAAGGCTAATACTTAAGTAGATATATAGCACTGGGGAAAGAGACAAAGAAAGTAGTATACAGAGCAAAAAGTGCTGTGTGAAAACTTATATGTGAAGAAATTAATAACTGTATAAGGAGTTCAAAGTAAAAAGGAATCTTAGGAGGCGTGTCTTGCCCCACAAGTATCTCAGTGTGCTATCCCTTGCACGCACTCACCTCGCTGTTGAGCTCACGGGTCATGCGTCGGTGGGAGGATGAGTGGCTGGAAGTGACTGACAATAAGCTCCGTGTAGTCAAGCCCACAACGCGTGTGTGGTGTACTTCCTTTCAGCCCCACCGACGGGGCGAGGTTCTCCTCACTCGGCTTAGAATAGGCCACAGCCCTATGATGCATGGCTTCCTGCTCCGGCGAGAGGACCCTCCAATGTGTGGTGCTTGCGCCGTACAGGTCACTGTGCGCCACGTTTTATTGGATTGCGTTTTATTTTCTGACCAGGGGGTCGCGGCTGACTTGCCAGCGGACCTGCCATCTCTTTTAGGTAACACTCGGACGAATGTGGCTAAAGTTTTAAAGTTCTGTGCCCTGTCAAATGTTTTTACAAAGATTTTAGGGAGAGGATTTTAATTTGCTCACTGTGTGACAAGCTCGCCCATATTTTATGTAAGTGGCCAACTAATAACAATTTCCTGTGACATTCTTGTTGCTATGTTTCCCCTTTCCTTAGGTTTTACTTTCTTATGTAGCATTTTCCTTCTTTTCCTACTTTCTTTGAGTGTGTGCTTTAGTTTTCTTAGGTCTGTCCACATTCGTTCCTTTTAATGTGTGTCAGGGCGCTGATGACCTCGATGTTGAGCGCCCATAAGCCCCAACACACCACCATCTTAGGAGGTAACAAAACAGCTAATAACAAATGAGAGAAGCTGATAAGTGTAGTGGGATGGAAAACATATTGTGAGGAATTTTTCGAACAAGACCGATCTGAATTTCAAGATATATGCTCATTTCTAGGCAACGAACTTGACACCAGACTACAACAGCGGAGGTACAGAAAATAGTTCAGAAATTCGAAAATGGAAAAGCCTAAGGCTTGAAGGTCGGGCTAAACTTACTATCTGAGCAACGCGGGAAGCTATTTAATCTCTGTCCTAGTGGAGGGGAAATCACTGTCGACTTTAAAGAAAGGTTCAACGCAAACATATTTAAAAAACAGAATCAAGGAACACTCGCAAATTATCAAGGCATCAAAATTCTGAGTTCTACATCGAGCCTACATTACAATATCCTTAAAACTAGAACTGACACAGAATTTGAGCAATCAGAAGAAGAAATGGCTCCCAGGCAGGCAGGTCTTATAATATCTGCAAAATTAGACTAGTGATGGACAAGAGAAAGGCACATAACTCAGAGACATACATAGTTTTTTTTATAGGTTCTCATAAACCCTATGACAGTATACGACTTTCCACATTAATGAACAAGCCATTAAAAAAGCTGTATTGAGGTAACATTTCTTGTGTAACAGTTAGGAATTTAAGATTAGCAGACGACGGAAACAAGGATGATGCCTACTCCTACTACCTTTAGAACATTTTTGAATGAAGCACCACCAGGCAAGAAAAATTACCACTGGTTGAACTTAACAAATTGTAACAATTTGAACATAGTAAATAGTAATAAGAAGTCGAAGGCAGTTAACCATATCCACCTTTCCCAAGCACTCCACTCGCTGCTCTTCGCCTCGGCGACACTACGAGCAGCAACACGACTCCAAGTCACTGGAGGATCGCAGGATATCAAAATGGTGGAGGTTCCTTTACTTGGATTGAAATGCACTCATCTTAAAGCTTGCTGGATCCGGTTTACGACGAAGTCGTGCACCCTCGTGACCACAGCCGTTCCATCTGGCTGTCCATGCGTGCCGCCAGCACTCCCGGCGTGTTCTCACACTGCGCTGACCTGGCTTCTCCTCAGTCCCCAACCGAACTCGCCACTCACAAGACCCGGCAAAACAACGACGTTGCCCCAAATATAGGGCAACAGCTACTACATGTAGATAACCGCCGCTGCTGCCACTGGCGGACATGCAACGCTTGCGAAACCGAGTGACACCAGTCAACACGAGCAGAAGACAAACAACTGCAACCATGGCCACTGTGGCCACAGTAGTGACCCTTTGACTGGCTTCGAGCAATCAAACTGCTTGTCTTGCAGACATGTTGCCATACCATACAAAATGTCACACTAAATGATACCACTACAACATTGGTCAAACATTGTGCTGTGTGACCCGTCGAATTCATACAGAGCATTCGTGGATAGTCATTGCCAGCAGTTAACACGTCGTTCTACTATCGTTTTAGTGTCATCTATAGGGTGTCCTATAGCAATTTTCGTTTGTTCCACAGCAATTGGCAGTTGTTTCTTAACAAGTGGCAGTTGTCCTTTAGCAGTTATAAAGCAGTATATTAATTCAGCCCTGTGCCGAGTTAGGAGACACACATCCCAGTTCACGTTAGTTAAGGAAGACATCAAAAAAATTCTGGCGTGTTCTTATCATGCGACCTTATTAAGAATGATTGGGGAACATACCTTTATGGCAGCCATGAATACATATCTCGCATGAACAGCTCTAAGACATGATAAAATTAGTATTCGTACAGAAGTATACACTCGTTCTTCCGTCCCTAAAGTATCATTATTTAATGGCTAACACCTTGACGGGATGTAGGACTTCTATTGGATGGCAAGGTACATCGTTTACGTGGCAGACATAGATGTAAAGATTTACAGGCTGTTTGACGAGTATATTAGATCTTAAATTAATATCTGTGTTCGGAAATGAGGATGTACGAATGAAGCACGTCCTGTCACTGACTCTGAATCTCTACAGCTACGAAACTAAAATCGGCTGGACACTTTTAGAGCAGCAGTTTATAACTCACTTGGGAGACCATGTAAAATGCCATCTTATAAACGGATAAAAGGCTGTCCTTTACCCTGAGAGATCATTGACGGTATGTATGGGTACCTGTTAGGCAAAACGTATTTCTTCTCGTCAGAGCTTCGGAGATTCAAATCGGCTTACGAAAGCAGCATTTGTAGTCATAATTTCGAGTCAAAGGATCCTGACAGTCTCATCGAACTTTCATTATTATCCAGCGAATCATTTATATATTGGTGGCGCCCAGCCTCAGCCAATCAGTCACATAACACGATTCTTACAACAGTGCCAATATGAATTGTAGATTGAGGACTCATAACCGGATCTATCGCCATGATAACGTTACCACAGTTGTCCAATATTTCACATATTTAGTGCCTATGGTAAGTCTTGACGGTCACAACTGATCAATAATATATGATATCTGAATTCTGTGAAGGAGGTACAGCAAAAATTCATTATTTACACAAGCTAGCGTTTACATAACCTCTGCGTATAAACATTTGGCTGCGTTGAGAATAAATTTTCACTCTACAGCGAAGTGTTTGCTGACACGAAACTTTCTCACAGATTAATGCTGTGTGCTGTTTAGGGACACGAAAGCAGTACCTTTCGTGGGCAATTGCTCTTCCAATGGATCCATCTGTGCGTGGCTCACGACTCGTCCTCACTGCCTCACTTCCGCTCCTGCAGCTCGGTTGGTAGAGCTCTTACTCAGGAAGACAGAGGGCCCCGGTTTCAATATGAATCTGGCACATAGTTTTACTCAGTCGCGAAATTTCATTTAGGTGTGTTCACAACTATTCCCACTACAAACACAAGATGACAGTTTTACCCAATACTGAGGACAAACACTTCTGCGTAAATGCATTTAAGACGAACGCTATATTTCCTACGAGAGGTCCGAATTTTCTTTGTTCATAAACAGAGATCTGTAATTACTACGTTTTTTTGGACAGTAAAGTTTCTTGCGTTACGCAACGGTGTCACATGACGATAACATCAGCAGAGGCGACGGGATTCAAGACTTCAGCTCTGAGTCCAGTAATCTGCATAGAAGTGTGGCATCAGCCTCATTATACCAGATTATTGACCTGTTAACACCCGGGCAAGTGCTGCTGCCGTCAGCGTTTTGCAGCATCGCTCAGAGGTAGATTTCCAGCACTGAAAACTGACCCATGTTTTTTCTTGACGCCAATCTCTCAATAGTTTGATTTTATTAAATTCTGCCCTGTACTTTTCATGCATCTTAGCCCTACAACACATTCTCCAAAATGGCCCAGGGCAGATGTCCCTGTCGAACAGTTGTACTGGACTCTCTAAACCAGCATTGCAATTACAACAAATCTGTGTGTGTGTGTGTCTATATGTAGTTACGTGACTTTGAAGATAGGTGTCATAACATTACATCATTTACTTAACACCATGCTTGTATACTTTTTGCTTCTAATACAGCAACGGCTCTGCATGGCACAGATTGCACAAGCCCTCGGAGGGTTTCTACAGAGATAGACAGCAACCCTACCTCTGTTATTCTTTGTGCATACGATTCCTTGCAGATATTGGCCCTTTAAATATGGACATGAAATTATAACTTCGTCACAGTCTGGAAAAAATATTCATTCTTGGTACTACTCTCAAATTGTTGCATTTGACCTTCTGAATTGGCGTTTCAATTATAGCTAAATGACGTGTGTGTAGCCTTATGACTTTGGAGGCGAGCATCACTAGAGAGGAGTCAAAACACTATAACCACCTGCTTGGTAGTGTAGTGGTCTACTTCTTATATTCAGATAGCAGCGATTCTGCATGGCATGGATCTGACAAACC
Organism: Schistocerca cancellata; assembly: GCF_023864275.1. Lineage (NCBI taxonomy): Eukaryota > Metazoa > Arthropoda > Insecta > Orthoptera > Acrididae > Schistocerca > Schistocerca cancellata. Next base: position 214,007,835 of record NC_064627.1, read on the forward strand.
TTCGGTATTTTTCTATCATTCTTATAGAACGCATGATAACCCCAGGGAGTTGGACAATGTCAGCCACTGAAATATATTTCTGGGAGAGCCACACAGGCCTCAGAAAAGGAATGAATTAATAGTTGTAATATGGACAGGCGACAGTAGTATCGACAAAATCTAAATTACAACATGCTTTTGAACCAGATGTAGAAAACTTAGTGCTGGCATGGAAATGGATATTGTGTTAGCTGTCACACACACACACACACACACACACACACACACACACACACACACACACACATACACACACATTCAGCCATCAACACACATGTAGGGAACTTCATGCATTACCTGAAACATCTGACTGCAATAGTAAGAAGAAGTTTCAGAGTTTGTATTCGATGGAAGGCATCATGCGTATTCCATTGTGTTTATGGAGCCGTGATAGCGATGTACACAGATGAGGTAGAAACATAGCAAGCGAGTGACATGCTTTCTATGTGTGCGGTCAGTCAGAGCTGTTAAAAAAATTTTGTATGATGTACCCATTGTGGGGGATAATTTTTTGCTATTAGGACCTGCATGGTGTTTCTATGCACTGTGCATTGTAAAGTAAACGTAGTCTACAAGGACTCATACTGTCATCATTTAGTCAACTCAAATAGTCTCCTACCAAGTCAAACAGATTGGAGTGCTTAATCATGTTGCTGGCTCCTTGGCGGTCTCATAGCAAATGCAAGGCATTATATGATGTTACATAATCAAACATCTTCATTTTGTCGATAACTTCTCTAATTTTCCTCGTCATTCCACTTGATCATTGGATTTTTATCATCACAATATTGTAACAAAACTTAAAGTATAAAGGGTGAACCATGCAAGAACCCGCTCGCCGCAGAGTCAGACAAGAGTGCACTGAAACAATTCTGTGCAATATCAAAATTTAAACACAGAAATTGTCCCAGGGCTATTACCTATCTCAACGTAGTATGTTGATGTGTGGTGTCTCACTTTAAGTATCATTTCGGACGTTAAAGAGCACAAGATACCTAGGCTATCATGGCAGTCTGCATGAAGACATATAGCAGTAAATATGCCGTACGTGCAATAAACTTTTCCCTGCACAGTGCTCTTCCAGGGCCACTCACATCAAAACCGAATTTATAATGTATTAGTTTTACAGATGTGAAATAGCACATCTCCATTAGCTGTTGCTATATGACAAGCCTAGTGACAGCTGATGTGAAACAGCATTAGATACAGAAATTGTCAGGGACTTGTCAGAAAAACGATGTTCATGGAGCACCCTTCCATGACAGCTCACACAGCACATTCCATTTATGCTGCTCATTTCTTGCACTGTAACCGTCTGACATCCTGTCACATATGTTACAGGTTGAAAACTTAGTGCACGTATTACTATCTGAGAAATTTCTCGTCATGTGTACTCTATAGCACAGGTCTAAATGTCTTAACAGTAGCACTCCCTGGAGAAGAATATGATTTTTTAACCTTTTGCAAGATTGCTTACATCAGCAAACTATGCATTGTGCATACAATTCTCTTACAATTCCACGATTTTGACCGTATAATAATGGCTCTTCGCTGTTGCGCTGTTTTTTCGAAGGATTTATTAAAATCACGATGTACTCATACAGGTACAAAACGTGGGTTACTGTACTTCCTACCACATAGTTTTGTAACCTGGAATTGTCATTCATATAGCCAATTTCATCTAGTTCTTAATATCACCAAACTACTCTTCAAAACAGTAAACCAATGACGCATATATATGTGCTACAGTTCACCAATGCTTATCATGTGATTGTCAGGTGATAAAAACATATAAATGTTGGCTGATTTCATATGGAACACAGGTGGAGTCACCTCTGGCTGCTACCCCATACCTAATGCTGTTGAAGCCACCTCTGAAAGCTATATAAAATATAAGGGAGCTGGATTCACCTAGGAACCCTAGTATGGACCTACCTCAAACTGCAAGAGTCCCACACGAGAAAGCAACATGCAGAGACATAAAACAGCGCAACTGGGCGAGGCGTTTACAACTGGGTGAAGTCAGTTTCTTGGAAATTGTTTCCATCTGTTACACGTATCCCAGATCTTTGGTGAATATTAATAGTTTTGAAATTTGCAGTTGATCAGTATTTGGTGTTAATAACATCTAATAAAATGAGAATTGGTGTCATTATTGTAGGTGGGTATGAGTGGAACTCTGCCACAAACAGTAAGCTGAAAGCTATGTTTAAGTTGTCTAGGTAACACGGTAATGTACTCAGGCTCCACCATCACAGTCAATGTGTTGTTCTAATAAGGGCTGGCTTAGGCAGCTGGCATTTTGTGTTTAGAGAAGCTTTTCTGGATGGACATTTGGGTGGAAGAAGAATAAAAGCTCCTGCAAAGACTCTGTAGATAATCTACCTGGATGATGGAATCACTGTCAAGTGCTAAGGAAATCAGTCCATGACTGGAAAGGAGGAGAATAAGAATATATATATATATATATAAATTCTTGTAAAAAGTCATTGCATATGTAGTTACATAGTATGAAAAAAACACGAATATGAATGTGAGACGCAAGATACCTAAATTTATTGTGTATTCTAATGGAATGTGATCATATGTTGGTGTACCTGCAGAAAGAATGATGGATTAGACGGCGTTTACTGCACTGGGGAGAAAATGAATTTTTTTTACAAACCATCATTCCACAGGTCTTAAGAAAAAAATACCCAGAAATGGTTACTGTTCCTAGAAACACAGTTATTCCACAGGCCTTAAGGAAAACAAGCAGTGTATCAGACATCCCAAAGTTCATCCTTCATTAAAGAAATTATTTCTTTATGTGTACTTAATGAGGAGAAACTGGAGATGGAATAGATATCTCTATGGTTATTCAGTAGTACATATATCTCGAAGCTCTGAAATTACTTAAATGATCTCGTTCCACTTGGTTACATTTCCTGCAGTGGTCGAAGACGTAAGCAGGCGTTAGCGTTCAATTATTTCGTTGGGGTTGTCGTCATGGAAGACGTATTGTGGAGGTTGATTCCTAATTTTCTTATTCTGAATGTCGTCATCACGTTCAAACCCTAATACCTAGTTACTAATATTTTGTGTGTACAGATTTCAATTTAATACATTTGAACGATTTTGTCATCGTAATCATACTAGTCTTCATTTCCGCCTTCTACATTCATAGATGCGTTGTTTTCTTTGGTTTTAACATTATTGTCTCCTTCATGTCCCTCATATTGGCCTATCCTCTTCTTCCTCTCCTTTCTATATAGCCGTCCGTTTCAGTCAAACTCTTTAGAGACTGCTGTATGGATTTAAATGGTTTTTCCAGCACTTGCTCAGTTTCAAATTAACTTTCTTGCAGCAACTACTTCTTGTACACCTTCTGTTGAAATGTCAACAAAGCCTGACGAAATTTTTTGTATGCAGTCAGTATAGTTGGATAAGGGTTATCACTTTTCATTGTTCGAGAGAACAACTGCAGGGTCAGGGAATTTATGGCATATTTATTAGCAAGCCTCCATACTGAAGAACACACTATTACTTATTCCACCACCCGCTATAGGTCTCTTTTGGTGTTATGTGACTCTCTATGTGTTCTTTTTATAATTTACCATTCTGTCTTCACAATGAACATACAAAATCAGGAGCCATTGTAGTTTGTAACAGAAAGAAAGAAGCTGCTCATAAATCATACTTTTGTATTGAGATATGTGTACAACCCTTAAAGGGAGTGCTCTGTGAGTTATTCTCATTGTTGTATATTTCCAAAGTTGTTGGGTAGTCCTCTATACACAATGTATGTAAATAATGCAACAGTGACAGCATTTAAAGTTGCACATTGCAGCACATACATGTTGATAATGGTTAGTCTTGATACTTCTCTGCATAAAGCTATATAATATTTATGTATATGGGGTTGCACTTTGTTATAGCTTTTTGCAATTTTTACTGAAGTATGGGGCAAATTGCTACAGTTGTTGATAGAACATGGGGTAATCTGTTGCTGTTTATAGTAAGGGAGATCAATTTGTTTTAGTCTGAGAGCAATTTGTTACAGTTTGGGAAAATGTTTTAAAGTTTGGACTACTTTATAACGGCTTTCAGGCATTTTGTTACAATTTTCTGCTGATGGACAACTCCCACTCAATAAAAGAATGTTGACAGGAACATTGGAGGAGCTGCACACAGATGTCATTTGACTTATGATGCAGTCCATCATCCTACATAGATAGTCCTACCAAAACTATATGCACTGCACTTTGTCATCTTGTAGAAAATCCTTCGTTTCAATTATTATGTCACAGTCATAGTGCTAAGTGTACATTTTCGATTTGAGTCCACTGGCAGGCATATGCTAAGGATCAGTGAACAATAGTATATATATATATATATATATATATATATATATATATATATATATATATATATATATATATATATATATATATAAGTGTTTTGATGAGCACCTTGAAAAATAAAAGTTGGGTGAAACTGAGAATTAATTGAAATGGCTAGTGGGATGGCCACAATAAATTGTTGAAATTATGTGACTGGAAGTAAAGTACACTACTGGCCATTAAAATTGCTACACCACGAAGATGACGAGCTACAGACGCGAAATTTAACCGACAGGAAGAAGATGCTGTGATATGCAAATGATTAGATTTTCAGAGCATTCTCACAAGGTTGGCGCCGGTGGCGACACCTACAACGTGCTAACATGAGGAACGTTTCCAACCGATTTCTCATACAAAAATAACAGCTGACCGGCATTGCCTGATGTAACGTTGTTGTAATGCCTCGTGTAAGGAGGAGAAATGCGTACCATCACGTTTCCGACTTTGATAAAGGTCGGATTGTAGCCTATCGCGATTTCGGTTTATCGTATCGCGACACTGCTGCTCGCATTGGTCGAGATCCAATGACTGTGCTGGATCCGCACGGCCTCGTATCACTAGCAGTCGAGATGACAGGCATCTTATCCGCTTGTGCGTAACGGATCGTGCAGCCGCGTCTCGATCCCTGAGTCAACAGATGGGGACGTTTCCAAGACAACAACCACCTGAACGAACAGTTCGACGACGTTTGCAACAGCATGGACTATCAGCTATGAGACCACGGCTGCGGCTATCCTTGACGATGCATCACAGCCAGGAGCGCCTGCGATGGTGTACTCAACGACGAACCTGGGTGCGCGAATGGCAAAACGTCATTTTTTCGGATGAATCCAGGTTCTGTTTACAGCATCATGACGGTCGCATCTGTGTTTGGCGACATCCCGGTGAACGCACATTGTAAGCGTGTATTCGTAATCACTATACTGGCGTATCACCCGGCGTGATGGTATGGGGTGCCATTGGTTACACGTCTCTGCACTTCGAACAGTGGACGTTACGTTTCAGATGTGCTAGGACCCGTGGCTCTACCCTTCATTCGATTCCTGCGAAACCCTACATTTCAGCAGGATAATGCACGACCGTGTGTTGCAGGTCCTGTACGGGCCTTTCTGGATACAGAAAATGTTCGACTGCTGCCCTGGCCAGCACATTCTCTAGATCTCTTACCAACTGAAAACGTCTGGTCAGTGGTGGCCGAGCAACTGGCTAGTCACAATACGCCAGTCACTACTCTTGATGAACTGCGGTATCGTGTTGAAGCTGCATGGGCAGCTATACCTGTACACGCCATCCAAGCTCTGTTTGACTCAATGCCCAGGCGTATCAAGGCCGTTATTACGGCCAGAGGTGGTTGTTCCGGGTATTGATTTCTCAGGATGTATGCGCCCAAATTGCGTGAAAATGTAATCACATGTCAGTTCTAGTATAATATATTTGTCCAATGTGTAGCCGTTTATCATCTGCATTTCCTCTTGGTGTAGCAATTTTAATGGCCAGTAGCTTTACTCTTATTTTGTACCTACATGATTACATTATCATTGTAACTCTTGCTTCAGAAGGACACGTCAACATTCAAGAACCTTGATTCTAATGTGAAACCGCTGAATTGTCAGAAAACACTGTGCTCAGTACCATTGTTTCCAACTAAATATTCTTTCACAGGGTTAAAGAAAGAACTTAATTTTATTCCCCACAGAGCGCTACTGTTACGAGACTGAGGCCTGTGCTACACAGCTGGTAACAAGTGTTTAGCACACCGAGAACAGCATGCAATTCGAATCCAATTAACGCATGTCAAAAAGAGTCGACTTGTGCACTCTGCTAACCTAGTGATTCCTGCTTTACGTTTTCCAATGGTAGCGTATGTGATGATATAACACAAAAAATTAGCTTCATATACCATATGTGCTATGTGATGTGCCTTGGAATGTCGCTATGCTATGAAATTGTACTGAGTATAATGTATTTTTAGGTGCTATCTGTCTCCATGCGCTTCATGTATTACACAAGTTACTAATATTGTCTGCATCAGATGCTGGAAGAGTGCTGTAATGCGAGAAGTGTATTACATATTTTATGTTAATATGTATTTGTCTTCTTGCAGGCTCCTATTCTAGTACAGTCATTTAGTTCTATTTCTTGCTCCAGTTGATTATTAAAGTGAGACACTGCATGTCGACATCCTACATTTAGACAAATAATACTCTTAATATGATTCCTATTTTTATAACATGTAAGTGGTACAGTACGTTCCTACCTAAATCGGTGTCGAGTAGACCCGTAAGTACTTCAAGACCTTGTGACAATATTACAATGGTTAATAATCAGTTATGAAGTGGACAACAAAATCAGGGTGGTGATGGACCAATTCATGATTGTTACCTAACACCAAACCATGCCTTGTGTGTACTATGGGATTATCAAGAAAGCAGTAGTGTGATCATGCACTCCAGTCTGTTTGACTATATGGTAGACTGTTTAAGTTTATTAAATGCTGAAAATATGAATATAAGGAATCATATAGCTTATACTTACTTCACAGTGCCACGATTCTTAATTTTAGTGCACTGACACACTGTGCACACCATACAGATAAAACAATAGCCCACAAGATGGCTGTAACATATACTTCGTGGTCAAAAACACTCTGGAAAGCTTTTAAGGGTGTTGAAGGGCAGGATGTGATGAGAAATAATTATTAGGAAAAAATTCGGCACATAGCACCACTTCAGGATTGATTAGCACTGAAATTAGCCAATCAGGCCATTATGCATGCAAATTCATTTGTGGGGAGCAACAGTAGATGGGTTAAGCGATAGCATCTGAAATATTGGGGCAGGCTTATATGATATTTCATAAGGGATCTACCATCTTCTTTGATAGTTTTATTTGTAAAGATCCATCTTGATCACAAAAGTTGTATAATTCACAATTACTGATTGTGCCTTTGCCATCTTTGGATCTGTTACAAAAAGAAAAACAGTCCTGTGACAACCCAAATTCAAACAACTGTGAATGATAATAATAACATAACTAACAGTATTACATACCAGCCATACACACCATCAAAATATTCTGAAACAAGTAGCAACATAAATACCTCTATACCTAAGTACGTAGTAATTTCTTCTGATGGTCTGGGGGCATCTTGAACATGTACAAATAACTGTTGACACTGAGGGCACTAATGATATGATATATGAGTAATCAGTATAATTTCAATAGTTAAAATCCAGTATCCATAATCATTAATTAGCACTACACATACCAGACTTCGTCATACCCTTTGAAGTAGTGTGTTGGTCATTTATTACCCACTGTAGGAAATCAGCGTTTCTTGGTATTTCTATGGTGTTTTGGGAATTGTTATGTTCACAATACGTTCAGGAAGACTAAGTATAATTTTGGTCTCTAAAATGAGTACACCATCAAAAATAAATTTTCAGTAATAAACCATTTTTTATTTAAAATTTTGCAGAAGAAATTCCTCAATATTTTATCAAATATCGTTTAAACAAGTAATTAAAACAATGTCGCACGATTTTTAGAAGGGTATTGAAACAGGAGTTAAAAATGCTGTTTATATGAGTACTAACAGTATTTTTACTTTTGCAAACAATTAAGGTTAGTACTGAGTATTTGTAAAGGATTCTAAAATGTAGCACGTGACTAAAATTCTCTGTGTGTTTTCTTGCTTATTGAAATCAGGAAACAAAAACACAACAACAAACAATTTCACTCTAGACTTCTAAATATTGGGAAATATTTAGGAACAAAAAAGTGGACAGATTTGTCCAACCAGGAATGGGCTCCTAGTTCAGCCGTTTAGACAAGAGTTTTGGTTTGGCAGCTTTTGCACACATGCTTGTGGCACTTCAATCATACAAGCGACATTTTACTCTTGCTCTGTTCTTTTCAAGAAACCTGAATTTGACAATACTTTCTATTTCCAGATTGGTCAGCGCGAGTATCAGGTGATTGCAAGAGCAGGTAGGCTCTTCTCTGCAGTTTTTAGGGGCCACCAAGCTCATTTGGTACTCTGAGGATAAACTCTTGCATTGAAATTTTCTTAGAGGTAAGTAACTTAAAAACTGTGTGAGCATTGAACACAGCAAGGTCAAAAATGTTGTAAAAAGATATGCACAAACCATAACTGTATGCCAACTCGGTCTAATCACTTGGTCAACTTTAGTGACCCCATCCTGAGTTTCTTCACAAAACTCACAGTGTCCGGATATTTAGTCGTAGTTTTCTCATTGGCTTGACTTCCAGCATGCATATTACGCAGAATATGAACTTTTTTTTTCCTTCTCCCATGGTATACTGTAAGAAGGTTGTCACTCGACTTGTACAAGTGTGTTGCATAGAATTCATTGTCTCGCAGGAGGGACCTCTTTGAGTTATCTCTGAAGAGTGCTAACTGAACCTCTTCGTTCTTGTTTAAGATCAGACCAGTCTAACGGAGTTGAATTTGTCAGTCATGATGTTACGATCACAGTTGAGGGTTGTGCCAACTTCACAATGGCATCGTGTTACAGACCCTTGCTCGGATCCCGAGTATTATGTTTGTCACGATAAGGGAATCCATTCAGGAAGTAGACCTTATCTGAAGCACATAAAAGCCATTATTTTATCCCCTACTTATCAGGTTTACTCGGCATCGTACTGTATGAATGGGCACCTGCTCTTGCAAGAGTACACCTGCTCATCGACCGTCATGTTATCGCTTGGCTTGATGCAGGCAGAGCAATTGTCAGCAAATAGATTTCATGTATCTGAAGAAAGGCAGAATTTATCAGTTTCCTAGGGTTGTCTCCTTGATTGATGACATAGAATCAAACCTAAACGCCTGCATATCACCAGTCTATAATTAGCCGAAAGCCATGGTGATATAAAGCATCGTTTGACCCCTGAATTCGTGTTTCAGTTTTTTTTGTCACAAACTGTCGTAATATACTGCAACACGTCGTGGATAACGTCGAAGTACTCCCAGAATTTATTCAATGTCTGAAAACCGGTGTTATTTATGTCTTACTCCGATAAACTGCGTATGGGTCAGAAATGACCCACGTGGAACTTTAGGTGCACGGGGTAAATTTTTGATACTTCTAGGTGGGCTAGAGGGATGACATTTTTGTAAGTTGTACAACCCCATAAATACGACATACGAAACACTGAGTCGCTACTGAGAAATTTTTTCTTCTACTTGCATGTCAAAACTATGTTTGATATTAGTGGTTGGCAAAGAGCATCAAAGCTGTCATCCAGAATTGAATATCAGGGATTAAATACCTAGAAAATTGATGTGCATATGGCAGCTGTTGTGAAGAATGGGCATATAATACAATAAAACAATCTCCACAGCCATCAGATGCTTTTGAGAGACGAAAGTAAATACGTAATATAGTAAAGTCAATCACTGCCATATATTCAGTCTTGAATGATGTGTTTTGATTGCACCAAGATATAAGTATTGATTTTGTAAAATTATACTTAGAAGGCTAGAGAAAACAGTTAACCACTTTTCTATCATTTTGGTTTTAACAGCATTGTGCTTCGCTGATGAGAAAAGTGTGTCTCTGAAAGTTAACATTACTTGAAATGATATAAAATTTTGAAGTTAAAAATTCGTAATCGACGCTTAGAAATGAGGCAGTAGGATGTTGTGTATCATTCAAAGTTTTGATTCAGTTGTTTGGATGAGAGAAACTGCACAGTGGCAGGGTGTTAACATTACTCAGTTGGTTATATAGCGTCTTGTAACGTATTTTACTGCAGAAAATATTTTTTCCAGGGAATGTTTAGTCAGCCCTCGAATACAGTCGGTCACACAAGCATAACTGTATAGAGAGATGTAAATTTTATTCCATTCATTATTACTTGGGGTCAAGGCTGCTTCTTCGAAATAGACCAAGAGAACTGCCACACTGTGCAATCTGAGGCTGAAATAAACAATGAAATTGGTTACACCACGGGCATTGTGTTCTCCAGAAGCAGAATGGCTGTTCTCAAACAAAGTTTGCACGATTCAGAGACAGACGGTGCACATGACGTCTAGGTCTTAGGTAGTCTGGCAATGTTGGCCACTAGAAGGGTATCCGGCCACAAAGTTGAAATAAAATAAACTTATCAATTCTTTCCTAACGGGAAAACGCAAGGAAACAATAGAGTTAGTTATTCGCCAAGACGGTGAAATTCTTTTAATTTGAAACGCAATCTGTTCTTGAATTTCCTTTAACCCTGTAATAAAAAAGCTAACTAATTATGTAATGAAACAGGAGGCTCCCAGTATACTTCTATAAGAATTTCATATAAAAATTTATCATTAAAAACAATTCATCTTTGAAACTGAAACAAAATTAACCAAAAAACACATTGAAAGTGGAGGAAATATGTTTCTAAGGAAATGAGTGTATGGGCTCTTGATGTAAGCCCAGAATTTGATTGTTTCTAAAATTCACTCAGTATTACACTCAGACTGAAACAGTTAATGGTATTTGCTAAAACAGGAGGTTAAGGCTCCACAATGGCTCTGAACACTACAGTAAAACATTTTCTGACAGCGAGACGTAAACAAATACTAACCAATAAGCATTTGTCAGATTTAAAACTTTCACACAATTTAAATGCTTCATCAGTGAAAATCCACCTACTCTTTGCTGATTGGTCGTAATCAGCTGCCATAATGGCAGATGCTATACGATGACCATATTTTACTAGCACATTGCATTAAACGATAAATAGGTTGACATGCCTGTGAAAGGAGTAACAGTCGCTTCCACTGCAAATACACATATAAATTTTGCAAAAGATGAAACCATAAAATCAAACTGTATCACTGCAGATGCATGTGTAGCATACGCGTAAATTCTACAGGAATGGAAGTAACCTCAATGGAGAAAGTATTCCCGAAAATATAGTATTTTGCTATGAAAAAGTTTTTTATATGAGAAATTAATTCCTGTTTGCCCTTTTTAAATTAGAGCAACTATGATTTAAAGTGCCTGGAATTTGACTTCCGTAAGATAGACAGCAATAATGAGGACTTGTAAATATAACTTACGAAAAAAGTTACATGTTAATTACATCAGTTGTTTTGAAACAAATTTAGAGTAAGAGAGCTTCCTCACAGTCATATTTCCCGAGGACGAAACGCTTAGCTGTGGGAAATGGTGTGTCATCATTCCCCGTTAGCGGCCCATAAACCATACAAGCGTAATCCTCGGTAAGAATTGCTCCTGTAAATATCCTCTTGAAAAATTTTCGCTGTGTGTAAACATGCAGTCCAGTCTCCTCGTTTCTAGCTAATGAGCGACTCTCTAGATCAAACGCGATTCACTAAGAAAAAAAAAAAAAACGAAATGTTTACCAACGACACTGCTTCAGCTAAACATATCTGACCACTGCTCGATTATTGTAGTTTTTATATTTCTTCCTTTGATACTTGCTTATGGCAAAGGAGCAATTTAGTATACTTATATTTCGCAGTCTTCCCTATGTGTCAGAAATAGTCAACTTGGCACCCAGGTCACTCCACTGCCCAAACACCGTAGCATTTTTATTAATGTTTTGTGAGAAAATATTAGTTCATGAAAAGAAAAAATTTTGTACATTAACCTTACAGTCTATGCTCAGTGGCGGATCTAAAAATTTTACGCTCGTAGGGTAACCATATTATCCCCAAAAAACAGGTTTTAAATAATAACTATTACCAGATCACTTGACAATTGCCGTTTTGGGAACGCTGTGAGCTGTTTCCGTACTCTGCTATTCGTTGCTCTGGAGAAGGCGTCAGCGGTCTAGTCATGCTCAAATAAAATGTAATATGGTTCCTGAACTGCACTTGGTGGGCGGCAGCGGATAAAACATACTTCAAACTGCATTGTGTTAACACATTCTTCTGTCCAAAACCAACAGAAACGAACACAAGGAAAATAACTTTTCTTTTATGACCTAAAAGCACAACTTAATCATAGCTAACACTTGGTTCAAGAGTCATAAAAGAAGGTGTATACATGGAAGAAGCCTGGAGATACTGACAGGTTTCAAATAAATTACATAATGGTAAGACACAGATTTAGAAACCAGGTTTTAAATTGTAAGATATTTCGAGGGGTAGATGTGGACTCTGACCACAATCTATTGGTTATGAACTGTAAATTAAAATTGAAGAAATTGCAAAAAGGAGGGAATTTAAGAAGATGGGACCTGGATAAACTGACTAAACCAGAGGTTGTACAGAGCATAAGGGAACAATTGACAGGAATGGGGGAAAGAAATACAGTAGAAGAAGAATGGGTAGATTTGAGAGATGAAGTAGTGAAGGCAGCAGAGGATCAAGTAGGTAATAAGACGAGGAATAGTAGAAATCCTTGGTTACAGAAGAAATATTGAATTTAATTGATGAAAGGAGAAAATATAAAAATGCAGTAAATGAAGCAGGCAAAAAGGAATACAAACGTCTCAAAAATTAGATCAACAGGAAATGGCTAAGCAGGGATGGCTAGAGGACAAATGTAACGATGTAGAGGCTTATCTCACTAGGTGTAAGATACATACTGCCTACAGGAAAATTAAAGAGACTTTTGGAGAAAAGAGAACCACTTGGATTAATATCAAGAGCTCAGATGGAAACACAGTTCTAAGCAAAGAAGGAAAGCAGAAAGGTGGAAGGAGTATATAGAAGGTCTATACAAGGGCGAAGTACTTGAGGACAATATTATGGAAATGGAAGAGGATGTAGATGAAGATGTAATGGGAGTTACGATACTGCTTGAGGAGTTTGACAGAGCACTGAAAGACTTGAGTCGAAACAAGGCCCCGGGAGTAGACAACATTCCATCAGAACTACTGACGGCCTTGGGAGAGCCAGTCCTGACGAAACTCTACCATCTGGTGAGCAAGGTGTATGAGATAGGCGAAATACCTTCACACTTCAAGAAGAATACTTCCAATCCCAAAGAGAGTAGGTGCTGACAGATGTGAAAATTACCGAACAATCAGTTTAATAAGTCGCGGATGCAAAATACTAACGTGAATTCTTTACAGACGAATGGAAAAACTGGTAGAGGCCGACCTCGGGGAAGATCGGTTTGGATTCCGTAGAAATATTGGAACACGTGAGGCAATACTGACCCTACGACTTATCTTAGAAGCTAGATTAAGGAAAGGCAAACCTACGTTTCTAGCACTTGTAGACTTAGTGAAAGCTTTTGACAATGTTGATTGGAATACTCTCTTTCAAATTCTGAAGGTGGCCGGGGTAAAATACAGGGAGCGAAAGTCTATTTACAATTTGTACAGAAACCAGATGGCGGTTATAAGAGTCGAGGGACATGAAAGGGAAGCAGTGGTTGGGAAGGGAGTGAGACAGGGTTGTAGCCTCTCCCCGATGTTATACAATCTGTATATTGAGCAAGCAGTGAAGAAAACAAAAGAAAAATTCGGAGTAGGTATTAAAATCCAAGGAGAAGAAATGAAAACTTTTAGGTTCGCCGATGACATTGTAATTCTGTCAGGGACAGCAAAGGACTTAGAAGAGCAGTTGAACGGAATGGATAGTGTCGTGAATGGAGGATATAAGATGAACATGAACAAAAGGAAAACGAGGATAATGGAATGTAATCGAATTAAGTAGGGTGATGCTGAGGGAATTAGATTAGGAAATGAGACACTTAAAGTAGTAGATGAGTTTTGCCATTTGGGGAGCAAAATAACTGATGATGGTCGAAGTAGAGAGGATATAAATGTAGACTGGCAATGGCATGAAAAGCGTTTCTAAAGAAGAGAAATTTGTTAACATCGAGTATAGATTTAAGTGTCAGGATGTCGTTTTTGAAAGTATTTGTATGGAGTGTAGCCATGTATGGAAGTGAAACATGGACGATATCTAGTTTGGACAAGAAGAGAATAGAAGCTTTCGAAATGTGTTGCTACAGAAGAATGCTGAAGATTAGATGGGTAGATCATATATCTAATGAGGAGGTATTGAATAGGGTTGGGGAGAAGAGGTGTTTGCGGCACAACTTGACTAGAAGAAGGGATCGGTTGGTAGGACATGTTCTGAGACTTCAAGGGATCACCAATTTAGTACTGGAGGGCAGCGTGGAGGGTTAAAATCGTAGAGGGAGACCAAGAGAAGAATACACCAAGCAGATTCAGAAGGATGTAGGTTGCAGTAGGTACTGGGAAATGAAGAAGCTTGCACAGGATATAGTAGCATGGAGAGCTGCACCAAACCAGTCTCAGGACTGAAGACAACAACAACAACAACAACAACAACATGTTTTTTTTACACGAAAACGTTGTAAATGAATATAAAAAAGTTTTTTTAGGATCTAAAAATTGAAATGAACGTGCCATAGATTAGACAAAAATACGTACTTTTACGGAGATGCGTTCAAAACTAAAATTAAACTATCATTTTACGATCCAATAACTTGAATGTGTAGTAGAAAAAAAACGCGTTCGACATTAATACGTGAATCTATAGGAAAGCGTAAGGAATGAAAATGAAATAGAGATTTCGGTGCACGAGCTAATAACTAAATACAGACGAAGAAACACAGAACTTGATTTGCTATTGCATAATTTTACAGACTAGTGAGGAAAAATCAAATTTGTTGTACAATCTAATAGTTAACGTGTAAAGCAATAGGGTCTGTGTAGGTAGATGCTGCATAATAAGTTTATACAATACCTTTAATCCATGGAAGGGTTGAACAGTTTTGTATTGTACCTACTGCTCTCACCACAGCTCTTTCTAACGGTATTAGCAAAGCTTTTACGTATTTATCGACATAACTGAACTACGTTATTTATTAACACTTTTTCATGTGAGCGTACTCTCCGATAACGTATATTTCCGTGATAACTATGCATTTCTGCAGACGCCAAGAATACGCATCAGTTGTAATATACTACAGTATCAGTATTACTTGACTGTGCAGCGCCGAGCGGCCTGGCTCATTCCGGTATTGTTTAGCATTGTCGGACGCCTTCGGTCACGTCTATACGTAAACGAGGTTTACTTCCGCGTTCTCCCATCGGCAATTGTAAAATAAACTGGTAATACATAGTTTGTAAATCCAATGAATGTGCCTTAAGTTGTTATAAAAATCACATTTTAATCTTAAATTTTTAAAGCTAATATGAATAAATAAACAAAGTCACCAGTCAACAAAATTTGCGTCTGGCTTAGACGGCAGAAAACTCGTTGATCGTATCTTTACAGTTCGGACGGTTATCTGTTAGGAGGTCGGCTTCGATGTGAAGAATGAACAAGGCGTTCAATCTCTCCTCAGACAACATAGAACGTAGGCATGCTTTCAGTCTTTTAAGAGACATAAGTGAGCGTTCTGCTAAATAATTTGGAAGTGCCATACGTTGATACATTCTAAGAGCAATGTCAACTTTCGGGAACACGGACTGTATCCTCTCTTTTCGTAAATACTTGCTCATTACAAGTGGTATAACACTAATCTCAGAAGATTTCAAACGTTCTGCGAAAGTACACGTTCACTATGGAAGGAAGGCTCTAAATCTGTGTCATATGACGCTTGGGGTTTTGCTGCACATTCAGCAACATCTTCATATGTACTGTTCTTATGGTTATTGAAAACTGTGAAGGAGTCCAACAGTGTTCTATAGTTTTCCTTCCTCCTCACTAATTCGGCGCACAAGTTTTCAAGTTTTTCCCACCCAGTTAGAAAAAACTTCTTCAGAGTCCGCTTCGACGTCATCAAGAAGCTCGCATTTTCGTGATCTTTTATAGGTGCATTCATAGTCTATATCAGTCACAATCTCCATGGATTTATTTTCATAATAGTCGAACATGCCACGAATAGATGCAACGAATCCTACAAGTGATTCATATAATTAATGCACTATTTTAGTATCAATATTTACACTTTGCAATTTCAGAATTACATTATTAAATCTCTAGAGTATGTCCTTCCAGTCTGTCATCGTGAATACTGTTTCTAATCTGCTGATTTGATTCAATAAAGGTGAATACCTCATTTCGCACAAGTGGTTTTTCAAACGTATTATTGGCAATATGTGTGAGGGCATTAATAACGCCCTCCCAGTTTTCATATTGACGTAAACACGCCCCCTCTCTTCAGCGTGTTTTTTATAAACCTTTTACCGTTTTGCTTCCTGGTTTCAAGAAAGAAGGAAGTTTATCCCAGCGCTGTGTAGAAGCAGAGAAAAACTTATGAAGGTTTTGCACTACACTGAAAAATTAACATGCTTCCCGACAACAGTTTGGAGTGCTAGTGCCGACTAAATTCAAAGAATGTGCTGCACAAGGTGCATAATGCGCTTTTGCATTTCGTTCTTTAATGCATGCCTGCAAACCAGTGTAGGGTCCTGAAATATTGCTTGCATTGTCATATGGCTGGCCCAACAGTCAGTAATATCAATGGAATTTGTAGGCAGGACTTGCGTCCTCTGTTTGGTAGAAACAGAAGGAAACGTTCA
Source organism: Schistocerca cancellata (assembly GCF_023864275.1). Taxonomy (NCBI): domain Eukaryota; kingdom Metazoa; phylum Arthropoda; class Insecta; order Orthoptera; family Acrididae; genus Schistocerca; species Schistocerca cancellata. Next base: position 214,024,739 of record NC_064627.1, read on the forward strand.
ACAGGTTCACCATTCTCGTCCACATATCTTAATATGAAAGATAATTGATCAATATGTGAAACGTACGCAGTGAAATGTACTATTATAGAGAAATATTTTGCCTGTTTTATTTCACTTATGATAATTCTTTTTATTCGTTCAGAAAGAAGCTCTATTATTTCATAACATATTGTTGAAGAAAGGTAACTTGTATGTCCCTGGCCTGGATTTCCATATCGTTCGATGTGCTTTGCGAGAAAAGGATCAAACTCGACTATAAGTTCAAGACACGTCATAAATTGACCGTTATGTAATGAATAGAATCTTTCAACGTGTCCACATAGGGAAATACATGACTTGTTAGCTTCTTCACTACTGCAAACACCCTTTTCAACACACTGCGTCAGTACATTTTTTCTGTCTCAACACGTGACTCGAAATGGTTCTCTATTGCTCCCAGTGACTGTTTTCTTGTTAAAAGTGATAATTCAGAAGTTTTGTGTCCAAGTGAATTCTCATGATGAGATAACATATTAGAAATATTTTTCCAATCTGCAATAACATTAGTAGCAATCGCGGCCTTACCCCCCAAACAATTTACATGGTGCACAAAAAGCAGCAGCGGTGATATAGGAGTATGCAAGAAAATCACGCAAAATTGATTCAAGATTTAAAGTTTACGGTAAAATACATTTTTGTTCAAATATCTGGTTTTATCGCCTATTGATCTCCTTGAATTAGAAAAATCATCAATTTTGATTAATGCCGCGTTGCAAGAGACTGTCGATTGATAATTCACTGACACACCATTCTGCAGGATCATCACTAACGAGATTATTTCTTTTTGTAATATCGGACTCGACACTTACTTTTTCGTGAAACTCGAAATCAGGGACGATATGATTTCTTCATTTTTAACCTTTTACAACAGCTGCAGTGCCAGAAATATCACCCTCACTACTTCAACTCGAAGTCGAACAAGCAATATTTTTTTGCGAAAAGTTTGTCTATTCTGCCAAGAGCATTGGCTTCTCGTTTTCGCCTTTCCTTAGATAATTTTCCAAATGCCGCCCCACTTAATTTTGCACGTTTGATTTTTCCACTGTTTTTCATGATAAGGCACTTACAAAATTGTCAGTTAATAAAAAAGAAAAAAAATTGTAAAAGAAAAGAAAGAATGACTGTATCCAGTTCCAGTCGTACTACACCGCACATGAGCACAAAGCTTTTTACTTTAAACACGGCTCACGAGAACAAAGATTTTACCTTTAAACACGGAGCGATGAACTGACTAACTCAGAATACTCGACGTAGCTGTGCTATGAAAGAACGGCAATGCAGAATAATTTTATTTCGTTGTCGCCTGTTTCTCTCTTGTCAGTGAACAGTAGAAGCACACCTGCCGGCTGGAATTCGTCTCGTAAAGAAAGCGGGACAGTTCCTTCTTTTGCTTCTGTTTTCCGTGTCGACGGAATGTTAGCCGGAACGCAGATATGTTCTGAATATTCTTGACACTGTCTTTGTAATTTAAAAAGCGAATAATTTTTGCAATTTCTTGGAGTGAGGTGTGCTGGATCGACCCTTATCCCAAATACTCTTATAACGTTTTAGCGGTTTCTGTGGGCAGAGAAGACAGACTACAAAGTTTAAGAACTCTTGTTGGCAGTTGATGTGGTGTGTTGTCGTTTGTGTGAACACTGCTGTTACGTCTACACGCAAATGCACTGTTTGTTCCAACATAAAATAAAAATAAGCTGTCCTCGAAGAAAAAATCTTAGTTAAGAAGTTTAATATAAAATTTAGAATGCCACGTACTATTCGATTGCACAGTGTGAACTTTGATATCGTGGAGCACAATAAATTGGACAAACGAAAGTTTGTTTCTTCTTCATTTTTCGCCAAAAAAGTAACCAAGAAAATAAATATATATAATTTTTAAACTGTTATGAAGTGTATTTCACACATTATTAGATATTATGCTTATGTTCTTTTCGTATAAAAATGTTTTTTAAAAAGTAAAACGTTCCCAGTATCAACATATCTTGTTAAACGGGTGGTGTCATTACATCAAAGCTCAGGTATTGAAGACCACAGAGCTTTCACATTAATTAATGGAGGGTTGACTTGACACTTCCTCGTAATTCCTACAAGCTATTTAAATAGAGTCGGGTTTTACATACTGGGCCCAGACATATAACACTATTTAAGAAACTGCTGATTAGTTTACCACAGCTTTTCAGGGATCTCGGTATTTTCACAGGGAAGGTATGGTAGGGTTAAGAAGAAGACGATAAGATTCTCGGATTAATAACGTTTCAATCATTGTAGTGCAGACTGCCGTCCTGAAAGTTTCTTCAAACTATTTTGAACAACTATGAAGATGATACCAGACCGAAACCCAATGTTAAATTTCCATCTAGTCGCCAAGTAAACTATGTATACATCCAAGCACCTCTTGCCAAATTTCGTTCTTAAGGCTTATTTAAACCAGTAAGTTGTTAAACAATATTAAAATTGTTGTCGTTTGTAAGCGCAACTATTTTGAAGTGTAAAAGGTTAAAATGAAATGAGTAAAGAGCAAAAATGGCGCCCCCCTTAAGGTGCCGCCCCTAGTCCCGTGTCCAGTGGTCCTGTATGTAAGTCCGGTACTATACACTGTGCACTGAAAGCATTCAACTTGTAAACCTATCCCTTCTCAGATCCGGTCATGTAGCTGTCACATTATTATGACCTAACAGTATAGTTTATAACAGGAATCACTTTGATCTATACGTCCAATAAGTTTACAGTCAACGCCACACAACGAAAACAATCCACTCAGTAAACACATTGCTCTACTGTCCCTACCTCATAATTCTAAAATTATTCTGTGAGATGATAGTCCACAACAGAACATATATTCATATTTTAACTTCACAGTCCGCGTCATGCATCGAAAGCAGTCTATGTTATATACCGAGCGCATAGTTTGAAGCTGTTGCTATAAACACAGTATCCCCTCTCTCACGCATGACAATAATAATTAATCTCTTAATTCTCCTCAAACCCCTTTGTCACCGTTTAACCCGGCGACATCTGGATACATTTCAAAGCACGTCTCTCCTGCAGATGATTACGTAGATTACAATATTTGAAACTTCTAAGCCGATTTACAATTTTATTCACATAGAAAAATTTTAAACACACAACAGCAGAAAATGAAAAATAACAATTCCATCGACGGCCGTTACAGGACATACAAGGTAGGGAAGATAACTGGGCAGTATTTTCAATAACACGTGCTGTTTTATTAGAGAAAAGTAACAAAAACTGTTATGTAGCTACATATGTGGGACACATTTCAAAAACGTATTACACTCTTCTTATTATTGGCACTGTTTATAAATGTACATAACCTTGAAGCATACGTAGGAAGGTAATTTTGCAACAAGAAAGGTAATTCTCAGTAAAAAATTTCATTCATCCTGCTGCATCATTCCTTGTCTTCAGAAGAGGAATGTTCACAACAGTCGTCACACACGTAGACAGCTTTCTATATGGCCAGTTTTCGGCAGCTGTCATGGAAGGATGTTAAGCAAAAGAACATTCTCTCCAAGAAGCACGTTTTTTCCTTCACATCATATGAGTTAGTATTCAACCAGACACCACAAATCCTATCGCCACCTTTACTGTCTGCTAACCATTGTTGTTTTGATTAACTAGTTGCAGCTTTTGGAGCGCTTTCAACTTTCTGAAATTGAGTGTTGATAGTCTGAAAGTTTGGTAGGTTTCAGTTACATTGAGACATTTCGTCAACAATAATTTCCCCCAATCTTCTGCTACGATGCATTAGGTACCTACAACAGATCTTCCAGTTTTTTTAACCAGCTTCTTCTGTTTAGGTCAATGTGTAAATAGACGTTGCTTTTTTCCCTATTTAGCCGACTACTTGGTTAGGCTTCAATACATAGTTTAGTTTAGACCAATTTCGTCAACGTTCCATATTAGACGCAATTTATTTATTATGTTCAACTTTGTTAAAAGAGCATACAAATTCATAAAATAGTCCCCAATGGCATATTCAATGGGGTTGCAGCTAAATCATATGGAAGTTCCCTGGCCTGTGGCATTGACAGTCCAAAGCTAAACTCTCTGTTTCATAGGATACCATATAATGTTGATGGTATATATATATATATATATATATATATATATATATATATATATATATATATATATACAGGGTGAGTCACCTAACGTTACCGCTGGATATATTTCGTAAACCACATCAAATACTGACGAACCGATTCCACAGACCGAACGTGAGGAGAGGGGCTAGTGTAATTGTTTAATACAAACCATACAAAAATGAAAATGCACGGAAGTATGTTTTTTAACACAAACCTACGTTTTTTTAAATGGAACCACGTTAGTTTTGTTAGCACATCTGAACATACAAACAAATACGTAATCAGTGCCGTTTGTTGCATTGTAAAATCTTAATTACATCCGGAGATACTGTAACCTGAAGTTGACGCTTGAAACCTCCGACGTTCAGTTGCGTGTTGTAACAAACACGGGCCACGGTCGGCGAGCAGCATCTGCAGGGACATGTTTACGATGACGACCGTGTTTACGATTGTGGCTGTAGTGCACTGTTGTGGTTTGGTCTAGCTGTCGCAGTGTCCGCATGTAGCGCTTGCTGCTATTGTTATTCTGCATTCGTCTCCGCACGCAGACCAACTGTAGTCCACCGTGTTACCAGACGTCTGTGATAGTGTAGTGTTGTAGGAACTGTGACCATGGTGTATTCGAACTCTGAAAAGGCGGAGATGATACTCATCTATGGCGAGTGTCGCGAAATGCAGCTGAAGCCTGCAGGGTGTATGCAGAACGGTAACCGGACAGAGAGCATCCAACGTGCCGCACATTGCAAAACACCTACCGCCAACTGTATGCAACAGGTATGGTCGTAGCACGCAAACGGATCCGTAACAGGTCCGTCACAGGAGAAGCGGGTGCAGTTGGTGTCTTAGCTGCTGTTGCCATGAACCCACACTTGAGTACACGGGACATTGCGAGAGCCGGTGGACTGAGTCGAAGTAGTGTCATGCGCATACTGCATCGTCACCGCTTTCACCCGTTTCATGTGTCGCTACATCAGCAATTACATGGTGATGACTGTAATCATCGAGTGCAATTCTGTGAATGGCCATTAACAGAGAATGCGTTGCAGCTCTACCTGTTTTCCGATGAAGCGGGTTTCACAAACCACGGGGCAGTGAATCTACGGAACATGCATTACTGGTCCGTGGACAATCCTCGCTGGCTCAGACAGGTAGAGCGACAGCGACCGTGGACTGTAAATGTATGGTGCGGAATCATTGGCGACCACCTCATTGGTCCTCACTTCATTGCAGGGGCCCAAATAGCTGCAACATACATCGCGTTTCTACAGAATGATCTGCCAACGTTGCTCGAAAATGTCCCACTGGAAACGCGTCGACGTATGTGGTATCAGCATGATGGTGCACCTGCACATTCCGCAATTAACACTAGGCTGACCCTTGACAGGATGTTCGACGGGCGTTTCATAGGACGTGGAGGACGCATAAATTGGCCAGTCCGTTTTCCTGATCTTACACCTCTGGACTTCTTTCTGTGGGGTACGTTAAAGGAGAATGTGTACCGTGATGTGCCTACAATCCCAGAGGATATGAAACACCATATTGTGGCAGCCTGCGGCGACATTACACCAGATGTACTGCGGCGTGTATGACATTCATTACGCCAGAGATTGCAATTGTGTGCAGCAAATGATGGCCACCACATTGAACATCTATTGGTCTGACATGTTGGGACACACTCTATTCCACTCCGTAATTGAAAACGGAAACCACGTGTGTACGTGTAACTCACCCCTCATGGTAATGTACATGTGCGTCAGTGAAAAAGACCGATAAAAAGGTGTTAGCATGTGGACGTAATGCGCTGTTCCAGTCTCTTCTGTACCTAAGGTCCATCACCGTTCCCTTTGGATCCCTACGTAATTCGGTGCTCTCCGATACATACGATCGAACAGCGGAGGAGTGGTACTAAAGCGTCAACTTTAGGTTACAATATCTCCGGATGTAATTAACATTTTACAATGCAACAAACGGCACTGATTACGTATTTGTTTATATGTTCAGATGTGCTAACAAAACTAACGGGGTTCCATTTAAAAAAACGTAGGTTTGTGTTAAAAAACATATTTCCGTGCATTTTTTTATGGTTTGTATTAACCAGTTACATTAGCCCCTCTCCTCACGTTCGGTCTGTGGAATCGATTCGTCAGTATTTGATGTGGTTTACGAAATATATCCAGCGGTAATGTTAGGTGACTCACCCTATATATATATATAATATCAAAATTATATGGTTTCAGCACTGCCTTGAGTGTTCCAACCCATATATAACATCAAAATTATATGGTGTCAGCACTGCCTTGAGTGTTCCAACACTTCTCTGAGCAAAAATGATCTGCCCTGAGACCGGCTACTATCAGCTTTTCCATTTTTCTGTAAATAATTTGTGTCTATTTTCATAAATCGATCGTCTAGCTGCAGCCTAGAGAGCCGAAATTCTATATACTTTTTTTACTTTTGATTTTATTCATTTCTTTAGGCTTTAGTTTCACATAATTTCCTTGATTATCAGTAGCTTTCATTTTAGGAACCATGTTGAACTAAACTGTGTGAAGATTGAAATAAAATTAATTATCAGTAAAGCTTACAATACGCTTTAAGTGGCTGTATATTTAGTAAATTCACCTTATGCTGTAAGGCAAGAACTGTTGATATCCTTGGAAGAGCTAGCCATGACAATACTATTTCACCTGGTATGCAACGTGTAGGAGACAGTGGACATACCCTCAGACTTCAAGACTGTAATAATTCCAATTCTAAAGAAAGCAGGTGCTCACAGAAGTACAGCCGTCCGGAGTGGCCGAGCGGTTCTAGGCGCTACAGTCTGGAACCGCGCGACCGCTACGGTCGCAGGTTGGAATCCTGCCTCGGGAAGGGATGTGTGTGATGTCCTTAGGTTAGTTAGGTTTAAGTAGTTCTAAGTTCTAGGGGACTGATGACCTCAGAAGTTAAGTCCCATAGTGCTCAGAGCTAATTATTTACAGAAGAATGGAAAAACTGGTAGTAGCCAGCCTCAGGACAGATCATTTTTTCCCAGAGAAATGTAGCAACACGCAAGTCAGTGCTGACCCTTCGGCTTATATTAGAAGATACGTTGAAAAGGTAAGCCCATGTTTATAGCACTTATAGATTTAGGGAAAACTTTCGACAGTGTTGATTGGAATATGCTCTTTGAAATTCTGAAGGTAGTAAGGTAAAAATACAGGGATGATATTTACACTTTGTACAGTTATCAGGCTGTACTTAAAGGAATCCAGAGGACTGAAAGGGAATCAGTGGTTGAGAAGCGAGTGACTCACTGTTGTAGCTTATTACTGATGTTATCCAGTCAGTACATTCAGCAAGCTGCGAAGGAAACCAGGAGGAATTTTAGAGAAGGAATTAAAGTTGAGAGAGAAGAAATAAAACTTTTGGGATTTTGTGAAAACATTGTCATTCTCTCAGAGACGGCAAAGGATCTGGAAGTACATTTAGACGGAATGGACAGTGTGTTAAAAGGAGGATATAGGATGAACATTAACAAAAGCAAAGTAAGGGTAATGGGACGCAGTCTAATTAAATCGGGTAAGGTTGAGGGAATTATGTTACAAAATAAGTCATTAAAAATAATTGATGAAATTTGTTATTTGGACTGTAAAATAACTGCTGATGGCCGATGTAGGGAGGATACAAAATGTAGAATGGTAGTATCAAGAAAAACGTCTCTGAAGAAGAGAAATTTGTTAATATCGAATATAAAAATAAGCGTTAGTCTTTCCTGAAGGTAAATTCTGAAGAAATTTGTGGCGTAACATGACTAAAAGGAAGGATCTGTTTTATAGGAGACATTCTGAAACATCAAATAATCACTAATTTAGTATTGGAGGGAAGGTTGGTGGGTAAAAGTTATAGAAGGAGACCAGGAGGTAAATACAGTAACCAGGTACAAATAGATATAGGTTGCAATAGTTATTGGGAGATGAAGAGGCTTTCTCAAGATAGAGTAGCGTGGAGAACAGCATCGAATTTGTCTTGGGACTAAAGATCACAACAGCAACGACAATGGAAGGTAATTCAGCAACACCAAAGGGCAGTAGGATAGGTAATTCGGCAGTAACTTCAAATTCCAGTTTGTTTATATTTATGTCGATGAAATACTTGCCTCCAGTAATATTTGCAATAGACGTCTTGCAAAAACGCGTAGGAGTGACGCAAGAGCAACGTCAACGGTAGTCCAACTGAGTGACCAGGGTTTTTCATAATACCAAACGTTGACTTCTTAAGATCCCTATCTTCACAGATATCACAAAATAAATAAACTGAATTATTTACCCAATATCATAGTTTTCGTAACACTTACTGTCTGCATCTAAAATGTTTACGGCTTGATTTTTGCAGTCTGCAGCTCTAAAACGGGCGTACAGCTACGAAGGAATAGGCCTCTTTTCATCCACCATGAAATGCGCCAAGCAATAATAACTTGTTTCGTCAGTGCATTCAGCCGACGGCGGGAAAGGGCAACTGCAGCGCGGCTCGAGAAAACAATGTCGTGTTATCCGTTTACAAATTCGGAAACACTGTATTGGACGACTTTATCTCAGCTGGCTTACAACAAAATACTGCAAAATTAGTTTTACTGCAAAATTACCATATCTTACCCCTTAGAAGGTATGGTAACGTCCAAAGATCACATTATCACGCCAAAGTGAACAGCGCACATCGGTACCATAGAGATTAGCAGTCTGGCCGGCCGAAATGGCCGTGCGGTTCTAGGCGCAGCAATCTGGAACCGCGAGACCGCTACGGTCGCAGCTTCGAATCCTGCCTCGGGCATGGATGTGTGTGATGTCCTTAGGTTAGTTAGGTTTGAGTAGTTCTAAGTTCTAGGGGACTAATGACCTCAGAAGTTGAGTCCCATAGTGCTCAGAGCCATTTGAACCATTAGCAGTCTGGAACGGTGAATGGAAGAGGCTAAAGAAGACACACATTCTCTCTCAGTGTAGCAGCACAGAGATCGACACAGAGCTAGCCACGGAAGCGCGCTCCCCAACAGCGAATGTCAGTCAGTAAGACTAAAGAGTTTTTCAAGACTCATAGGGGAATGTACTTCAAGAGAAGAGACTATTAATCAGTCAATGTGTTAATAGTCAGTGACGGCTGTGGCGAAGGGTTGTATCAAGTTAATTAAATAGTTTCACCATTCACATAATAAAGAAAACTAATATTTCGTAAGTTGTAATTCCAAAGATCTGTTTGCCACAGCAATCAAACTGAAACGTCCCCTTTGTCTCTGATTTTGTTCCATTTGTTGCATTAATTGCAATAATAATGTATTAGTGTCTGGAATCTGTTTCTCTATGCTTTTTGGCAGTGCATTTTCACCGGCAATATTCACATTTTGACAAGCAGAAAATGTGTCTTGACTCATTTGAGAAAACGGTGAGGACCCAAAACCTGAGTCTACAGTATTTGCAGTATTGTGTTCTGTCATTTCGGATTCCTGAGGCGAGCTGTTGCCGACCGATCGATCGATAATGCTTCCCTGTTCACTACCTGCTTCACTGTCTACACCATTATTTGCCGCCCGGGGGCTATGTAAGTAGGTTATGTTTTCTTATTGGCAACGTTACATAGCGCTCTGTATGAAACTCACTGGCTGTGCTGTGTGCAGTCTGTGGCTAGTTTGCATTGTTGTCTGCCATTGTAGTGTTGGGCAGCTGGATGTGAACAGCGCGTAGCGTTGCGCAGTTGGAGGTGAGCCGCCAGCAGTGGTGGATGTGGGGAGAGAGATGGCGGAGTTTTGAAATTTGTTAGACTGGATGTCATGAACAGCTATATATTTATATTATGACTATTAAGGTAAATACATTGTTTGTTCTCTACAAAAATCTTTCATTTGCTATGCCCATCAGTAGTTAGTGCCTTCCGTAGTTCGAATCTTTTATTTAGCTGGCAGTAGTGGCGCTCGCTGTATTGCAGTAGTTCGAGTAACGAAGATTTTTGGTGAGGTAGGTGATTTGTGAAAGGTATAGGTTAATGTTAGTCAGGGCCATTCTTTTGTAGGGATTATTGAAAGTCAGATTGCGCTGCGCTAAAAATATTGTGTGTCAGTTTAAGCACAGTCATGTATAAATGTTCAAAGGGGACGTTTCAAAACAACCCACAGTTATGGGATGACGATTGCAGTTTCGTGTGGACGTAGCAAAGAGAAACATAAAACCTGCACTATTGCAATTCGCTTTGATGTGAAAAGCAATGGGACGCACAGACGGCTACAGGGAGGATCATTTCCATCATTTTTCGTATCACCCGACTACGACGCCAGACTTTGATTAACAAGTTGCCTAGGATCAGAAAGATCAGAAATGAGGGATTAAGATTATGCGCCGGACGGCAGCGGCGGCCGGCCGGCCGGCTGACAGGCGGAAGATTAAAAAGGAGGATACGGCCGGCGGGCTCGTCCTAGTCTAGTCCTGATGAGGGCGGCGGGCGCGGCCGCAACGACTGCAGGCTGTACATCAGGCCCTGGCGGCTGGACCCCTGCCTCTGCCGGCTCCAGCAGACAGCTTCAGCGACGGGAGCGAGTGGACGTGTCACTAATCATTGGCCTAAGGCATAACGCTCTGTGCTACACAGCGAATTTTGCAACAGCGAGAGGGATTTAACCTTTACTGAATCACGCATACCAATGCGTAGTTAAATTAGGGGCTGTAGTACTGTGAGAGTGCGTCTAAGCAGCAGCTTCGTTGCTTGCAAGTCACCAGCATGGCCCTGTGACGATGGGAGAAGCCCACTGAGCCTTATCGCCTCATTTATCCGGCAATATTGCTGGCCCGCCCCCGCTGTTTACAGAAACGACCAGTGGCCTACATAAACATTTTTTTAAAGTAATCATTCTTCTGACAGGTTTGATGCGGACCTCCACGAATTCCTCTCCGGTGTCATCCTTCTCATCTCAGAGCAGGAATTACAACCTACGTCTTAAATGACTTGTTGGCTGTATTCCATTCTGTGTCTCCCTGTATTGCTTATACCCTCTATAGCTCCATCTAGTACCATGCTCATGTGTTAATAGATGTCCTATCATCTTGTCCCTTCTTCGTATCAGTTTTTCTAGATATTCATTTCTTCGCTAGTTCTGCTGAGAACCTCTTCACTCGGTACCTTAACAGTCCACCTGTTTGTCAATATTCTTCTGCAGCACTACATCTAAAATGATTTTATTCTCTTTTACTGTACAGTGCCGTGCCCTAAAGGAACAGTCTCAGAAATTTTTCTTGAAATTAATGCCTACGTTTGATACTAGCAGACCTCGCTCAGCTAGGAATGCCCTTTTCACCACAGCTAATCTGCTCTTTACGTCCTCTTTGTTCTGTCCATCACGGGATAGTTTGTTGCCAAGGTAGCAGAATTTCTTAACATCGTCTACCTCTTAATTCCCAATTCTTATGTTAAGTTTCTTCTTGTTCTCACTTCTGCTGTTTCTCATAACCTTCGTTTTAATTCGATTTACTCTCAATTCATATTCTGTACTCATTAGGCCGTTCAGTCCATTCAACAGATCCTGTAATTCTTCTTAATTTTCACTAAGGATAGCAATGTCACCAGCGAATCTTAACACTGATGTCCTTTCACTCTGAATTTCAATCCCATTCTCGAGCTTTTTCTTTGTTTCCATCATTGCTTTTTCGATGTATAGCCTGAGCAATAGGAGCGAAACACTACATCCCTGTCTTATAAGCTTCTTAATCCGAGCACTTTGTTCTTCGTCTTCCAAGCTTAGTTCTCCCTCTTGATTCTTTTAAGATATTGTATATTATCCGTCTTCCCTATAGCTTACCCCTTTTTTCTCAGAATTTTGCACCATTTTACATTGTCTAGTGAACTGCTCACAGTAACTCAGTCTCTGCTCTACCTTCCAACTCTCATTGTAAATTATCTGTTGCTGTTATATTATACTACACTCGTCTGACCAGAAATCCAAGTATTCTTTCCATTTCACTTCACTGATCCCCATTATATCCGCATTCAGCCTTAGCATTTCCATTTTCAGCTTTTCTAGCTTACCTGCCACGTTCAAATTTCTGACATACCAAACCTCGACTCGTAGAACTTTGTCTGGCCTAGGCGTCACCAGTTGGAAACTTAGCCACCATGTTTTGCAACTTCATGTCGAGTGACACTAATCGTCTGCTACCATAGAATCATACGTTTCTGTCTGTTATACAGCAACACTTGCTCCTGCCAGTCGCTGTTTCTCTTTATTTATTGCCCACACTATGCGTTGAGGGAAGTAATTCCCTGCAAGAAGTGCATTTTTCAAGTACTGCACCATCTCAAGAGTGATGTTTGCGATGTGCGAGCTGCGGCTTAGTTCTGGCGACTTTACTACAAGGTAAACACCCTCTTTGTGTAATTAGCGATGTATCTTATAGATAATTGCGAACTTTTTTTATAATTTACATACAAGTAATACACCTTTTGACTAGAATGACGTTTTGTGTGTTTCACGCTAGGTAATTTGTCTTACGAGTTCATCAATGAAATATTTTTATATGGGACGTTGGTAATTATTGAGAAAGTAAACGATGGTAAAAGTCAATAAACATTTTAATACGTGAATTGAAAGCTTCATTATAGTTGCATTTGAGCAAACTAACCGACAATTTGGAAAAAGATTTTTGTTCTTTTGTCACATTGGTATTTGTGTGTCCTTCACCAGTTCTAGCAGAAGACAGGATTGAATTTTCTCATTTTGAGAGAACTGAAGGGTGCTCTGTTTGACGTTTAAAAACCATTCAACAGGCAACATTGCCTAAAGTATTTTTTTATTTAAGACAACCGGTTTCAAAAGACTATGCTGTCTTTTTCAGGCCTGTAATAAAGTGAATACCGTATACATGTAATATGTCTCATAATTTAAGAAGTAACATTTAATATAAATGTTCCTGATTGGTATTATAAAAACCGGAAGTGGACCTGTACATTTACATACCCTAAAATCTTTTGTTGTAAGAGGTATTCAATTTACGCGGACCTCACGCACCAGATGTCAAGTAGAAAAAAATAGCTCTTTATAAATGTTTTGTTAGAGCTAGAATATTTAAAAACATGAAGCGCCTTGTACAACATGCTATGCCCATATACATATTGCTCACAGTTGCTTGTTGTATCATACAAACACAGTACACAATAACACAACTGTTTACGTATGCTGGACATACTTTAATCAGTGCGAACCCACTTTAAATGGCGTATGAAGTACAACTGACATGTATTTTTGCAAAGATAACCTTCGTAAAGTGTGTTACAGCAGCTAGATGGTTCTCACATCGGAACTATGTAACACATGATACAGAATATTCTTTTCATATTTAAAATTAATTGCTTTAGTGACTGGCTGTTAGGAATATTGAAGATTACAGTTTCTACTTTACTAACAACTGAAACACACATTTAATTCACAATCCCCTTTACACGTCTTGTTACTGCATGAATAATAGGAAGATTAAGGTATTTACTCTGCAGTAGTTTATTACGTTGTTGGTGTGGCGCTTACCCGCCGTCACAGACGCACAAGCACACGCCGCAGGAGGGACAGAGACCACAGGAAACACACACCCTCGTCAACGAAAAATAAAAATCCACAGCGCCCGTGCCCAGCAGACGCTAACATGCCACAAAGCCTGCACAAGCTCGCTGCAGGCAGCAACATAGCCACTGCATTTTCAAGGTTGAAGCATGTTAGTTACTAAGAGTAAGGGTCTCAGCTCAGCGACAGTTGGCAGTGTATCTTATTTCTACAGTGGGTACCTATCAGAGTGAAACTAAAGGTGTAACATAGAACTACTATAATTATTGTGCAAAAAGTCACAGACATTAAAAACAGAAGAGTACAAGTATTTAAGATAAAAGGTAACAGTACGTCTTTACACTGGGGGAAGTAAGGATAATCATAATTAAATATAATGGATACAAGGAATGGTGCATATTCTAACATACTAATACAGCATATCTGCCAGTAATCCAACTTCTGTCCTTATTTTTTATCATGGTATTTGACAAACAAAGTATAATAATATGATAACAAGGCTACACCTTGTACTGGGAGCTATGTTAATTATTTGTGATATTGAAATGCTAGTGAGATTGGTTTCATTTTAAAATGAGACCAACAGAGGTAGGTTGTCATTATGTGAGGCACAACATGCTCAAGTATAAGCCATGTGGTATTGTAGGACAGGAAGCAGAATGGTTAATGTGAACATAAAATAAATTTGTAAATTAACATAACCCATTACACTTAAAACAATAGGAGGTATTTGTGAAAAAATAAGGCAATGAAAGTATAAAATTGTCCTTGCCAAAGACAGAATTTAAACTCATAACCAATTTCTCTAGATGGGTGCAAGTAACATTCCACTATGGAGGGCTGTGCATACGTAGATGTGACCCTAGGTTTTTTTCTATGCTTTGCCTACATCATCAGACGTGGAGTACATGTTACTGCTGTCAAGTAGGCAGCAACGTGGGTAATTTTTAAGATAAGCCTATACAGTAGTAAAAATTTTTCTAAAGATAAAGTTCTCAGTAAAATGAAAACTTCGAATGTAAAATATTTTTACAATGGGTTACTGTAGGAATAAACGTAAGAGTAACAACATCTGCAAAAGGTAACTCTAGGAATACAGCTAATGTAACAATGTAGAAGTGTCATCATTAAAGAGCAAACAATCTAAGGACATTACAACATGAAAGTTCAATCATTTAAGATAAGAAGTCTCAACAGACTTTACACTGGGTAAAGCGTGGGGTAGTAGTAATAAAATAATATATATAAAATTTATGGTTCACAAATGGGTGGTGCGTAGTTTAACATGATGAAATAGCTTTTCAGAAGTACTTTAGTTTTTAAAATGGCATCGAACAGTCCTAAATGTGTACCAAGATGACAACAAAGGTGGATACATACATTAAAACAGAAATCTAGGTTAAGTAGTTATTGTGTGTGTAATAGTGTAGTGAATAAAACAAAACATGGTGCAGTTGCATAAACCAGTACACTTAAACCAACACATCACTTATGGAAGTATTTGTGACAGTATAACATAACAAATGGGGTGCACAGTACAGAACGGCATAGAAAAAATAAACAATGTTTTCATCATGCTAGACATATGAAGGTTTTTGATATGAAATACATCAGCAGAAGATACCAAAAGAATATGCATGTCATATTCTGTTCCTCAATGTTTTTATATAATCCCAAAAATGGGCTGTATACATTTAACAGAGAAACACTTGTATGACATAATCTATGACAAAAGTACTTGTAACATAGTGTCTTAGATGAATGAAGGTACTGTACTTAAATAAACATAGCCCTATTTTAGAGATCTGTGTGGCTTAGAGGTTTCACCTTTGGCATGCAATAATCTATTACAAAAGTACTTGTGCCATTGTGCCTAATATGATTGAGGGCATTGTCGTCAGGTACACTTAGGCTTTGTTTTAGAGATATGTATAGTAAAGGCAACCAAAGTAATGATCTTCAATACATAAGAAAATAATATATCAGTGTCTGATATACGAAAAGATATAAACAGTCGGTGTTAATGGGAGGTATTGCAGTACTTTATCAAATATGTGGAAGAAGATTTTAGCTATAATTTCCAACTGCCCAATAACAACATCATTTGTGTGCTGGCATAAGGTGTCGCCAGCACACTGGTTGGCTAAGATGTAGCTTGAAGATCAATAGTAGGCGCTGGATGGCCTATCACAAGAGAGGCCAGAGACACACTAACAAGCAACACACTGCCAATGCTCTCTCGACAGGAAGTATTTAGTCCACCACCATTGACCGGAGGACTTCACTGACTCACTCAGGCTACGACAGTGCATAGTGACCAGATTTGTGACTATAGCGAGACTAAAGCTGTAATATCAAGATTACCGATATTGTCTGTTAAAGGGCTGTTACTGAAGAGCTTCTACCACAACACATGGACTCTACTTAAGAATAGCGTCCAGTTCACGTAAATAAAGAACCGTGTTAATCCACATGTGCATTTGTGTTGTAGAAAGAGGATATTGGCTATCCATATCAACATCCTCTTCCTTGCTTCCTTGCGGTACAAGACTCTTCAGTGGCGCCGAGGATAATTCCGTGGCGATTGAAGATAATAACCTTGGCTGAAGATGTTGCTTGCTTCTCTTATGCTTTCGCTTGCAGTGGTGATAGTGTTCAAGTGTTTCTATTTGCTCATTTTTGTTGTGTTCTTGCATGTATTACAGGAGGGGAGCCACAGAACAAATCAAATTTCCCTTTTCAGAGGCATTGCTTGTTTTTTTGCTGTAACACATTTGTGTAAACCATGAATTCCCTGCCACTCCCCCCACCCCCTGACCCAGTGCCTAAGTCACTGACTCATTCTAGTTGCCGGCCGCGGTGGTCTAGCGGTTCTGGCGCTGCAGTCCGGAACCGCGGGACTGCTACGGTCGCAGGTTCGAATCCTGCCTCGGGCATGGGTGTGTGTGATGTCCTTAGGTTAGTTAGGTTTAAGTAATTCTAAGTTCTAGGGGACTTATGACCTAAGATGTTGAGTCCCATAGTGCTCAGAGCCCTTCGAGCCCATTCTAGTTTGGCATCCATTGTCCACTTGCAGACCAGCCTTACTTAGTAATGGGCTACACTCACCGCATTATCCAGCACCGGCAATAGCCCACAAGTATCACTTTGCGCTGCGCAATCTCGTTCTTTTCAGGGTTTATGATAACCGTGGGCGCTGGGAAAGAGGCGTGATCCAGGAACGCATTGGCTTGTTTATGTACTTATTTGCCGGTCCGGATGGTTTGCAGCGCCACCACCAGAAACAAATTCGTGTGTGTCATTTACCCCATGATTCTGCTGCATTTCTACCACCAGATTCACAGCCTCATGGCAGCATGTGGCCTTCGCACCTGTCTGCTGGTGCAACCAGGGCATCCCAGGAGGAGGCGGTGGATGATAAACCCTTGTCCCTGCCGTCACCACTCCCTGACCCATTGGACCTGGACCCACCATCACTGTCACCGCCGCCGTCGCTCTCCTCGTCCCAGGACATGCCTTCAGACCTGGATGTGTGCCCTGGCAGCAGGTTACTGGAGGATGTTCCTGTTGCCTTGCAAGCCAGACGACGGGTAATGGTCGGAAGTATGCTGCCCTTCACAGGCATGGCTCACAGCTTATCTTTGTGTCCAGCATCCTGCTTCCCTCTCCACTGTCATTTGCATCTTCCATACATGACAACTGTGCGGCACTTCTAGGGGGGAGGCATGTGCTGTCATAAGCTGTTGTCAGCTTACCAGTTGGCAAAGATGTAGGACGAAGATCGATAGTAGGTGCTGGACCAAGCACGCCTATCACAACAGAGGCCAGAGACACACAGCAAGCAACAAGCCATAACGCCCTCTTGCAGAAAATATTTAGGCCGCCCCCCCTAACAGGAGGGCCGCCTTGACTCACTCAGGCTATGACAGTGCATACGAACCAGATTTGTGACTGTAGTGGATTAAAGTTGTTGTAGCAAGATTACAGATATTGTCTGCAAGAGGACTATTACTGAAGAGCTTTTAACACAACAGATGGACTCTGTTAAAGTTAAGTTTCCAGGTCAGGTAAATAAAGAACAGCATAAATACATGTGTGAATTTGTATTGGCCACCTGCAACATCCGCTCCCTTGCTTTCTTGCGGTACAAGACGCTACATCTTGCTTGTCTTTTTTTAAGGCTATATATTTAAAATTTTTTAAGAACATATAATTTTTCCCTTCAGGGGAATAGTGTAAAATTTTCGTATTATGCTGTATATTATCTACACTGTGTTTAGATTCTCTTAAGTGATCACTGAAGGTGGTAAAAATGAATGGGCCTTCATTTACCACACTCTAATTTACGAATACTCGTGCAGTTGCTTTACTCTAATGGTCTTATATTTTATGCCTCTTTTTGTTAGAGGTATCGAATGCAAGGCAGATATTTGATTTTCGAAAGTATCTCTCTCAATGCTTTCTTACACTCTTCCTTGACATGCCATGGAGATAAACTTTTTATTTTTTATATTGTTTTGTTTGTGCTCTGGTTTCTTGTTATGCAGCTTATTAACCATTTTATGGCTATATGTTGTATGATTAGTAATTCATTTTTCATATTAGCCGCATCTAAAGGCAGTTTTCAGATTCTGTTTATCATAGAAACAAAACAGGCATTTTTATGTCCAATACGGTGCTAAGAACATTTATTATCATGTCTGTACATGTAGGCTTCCTGTAAATCATAAACGTTTGTTTCCCATTAACTTTTTATGGTGAAATCTAGACAGTTTAAACTATTATTTGTCTCCTTTCCAACAGTAAGTTTAATTTTGTTATGCAGTTCATTAAATGCTAATGTGTAATATTGTATTATTCCCTCATCTCCTGATATAAGAGCTATGATATCATCAACATACCTTTTGTAGTATATTGTTTTCATTTCAAGAGTATTATTTTTAATAAAGAATCTGTTTTCTAAATTATTAATAAACATTTATACCATGGTAGCAGCTAAACAGTTTCCCGTAGCTAGACCATCCTGCTTGTGCTAGATCGTGTTATTGAACTGAAAATGTTATTTGACAGAGATAGATCTAACAGTTCTTTTGATTCAATAATTTCAGTCTGACATAATTTCTAATGTTTTAATAAATTATTTTTAATCACTTCACGGGATTCTTTTACGGGGATATTTGTATATAAGTTCTTAATATCAAATGACACTAAAGTAGATATATTGGGAATATCAATGTGTTATAGAAATGTTGCCAGTTCATAACTGCTCTTTACGCTGTAATTATTTTCAAAACCATCATTTTCTTTTAGTTTTTATTTAAGAATTTATTTGTAGTTTGGAGCATGTTTGCCATCTACAAATGGGTGGATACTTTTTCCTTCCTTATGAGACATTACATGTGCATGCACTATGGGGATTTTAAAATTCATCAGCTTGAAGAACATTTTCTCTTTATCGTCTAAGAAAATTACATTGATTCGATTTTCCTTTCAGATCATTATTAAATTTGTTAGTGGGTTTTTTCTCTGCATTAACAATATTACATTCAATGAAAAATTTCTCTGTTTCAAAAATGCAATCACAATCATTTATTATTACATGCTTTTTTCTGCCTTATCGTTTAGGATTTGTTAATTGTAAAACTAAGTATGCCACTGATTGCTGTGTTCTTTACCACTTGAAATAAATACAGTCGCTTGATACATCTGTACCCACATGGAATCAAATCTGTCTCAACATATATGCAATGCATCATGGTATTGCAGCATGTTTGACACTCATGTACTTTGAAACCATTCTGTATTTGAAACATCCTTGTATATGAAAACTGTGCGCCGGATCCAAGTCGGAAAAAATGCTCTGAACAATTTTTGGTTTGTTGCTAGGTCTGATGAATATCTCTGAAATTTTGTTGGTCTACAGTCTTCTGTCTCCTGGGCAATAACCACATTTTTGTCGTGAACGAACCTATATTACTGTTGTCAGACAATACAGACAATATCAGTTTTGCTGCACACACTGCAAGCAATCCACTCAACTAACAATTTCAACAACCAGAGTGTAAAACCTCCCAGCGAAAAAAAAGAGATGACAGCGGAACCAGCTATGTGCCTGCAGCCAGGCCGCAGCGTAAACGTAACAGGATTTCTGACGAGCAGCGAGATGCGATGTACCGTCAGCGGAGAACGAGGCACAGCACAAGCGCACCCTGCGGTAACGACGCGACAAGACTGTCCATTGAGCGGGCAAATCCTGCCTAGAGAAACCAGCACCCTCAGCAAAGGCATTACAGCACCGATATGTTTTCTTCCTCTCAGGAGCCGTTACAGAACTGTCACCATACTTCTATCCATCCTCTCTCTATTCTTGAGGGGAGGGAGATTTTGAATGAAGTGTGAAACCATGGGAAAAATTGGGTGAAATACCGAATCTTAAATTACGAATCACAGTGAGCGACCTGAAGTAATAAAGGAAAAGCCATATAAACATTACCCAATAAGTCAGTATTGGCAGAAAGGGGACGTTGTTCGACTTTTGGTGGGCAACTGGCGAACGCCGACCGGCTCAGTTGATAATCGTGCAGTTAAGGTGGACGTCAGTCCGCTGAAGTCACTGTGTAGGACCACAGTCTTGGTTGCGACCTGATAGAAGAAGGATGTGCCCCAGTTGTTCCACAGTAATGACTAAGTACGAATTCCATGGAAGTGTGGCACCACGCGTGGCCCTCTCGTATTAGCTGTGAAGACAGTTTTCTATTTATTTATTTACCCGTTTTAATATTTCTAAGATTTTTTTGTCGGTATGTGGTGTCAAATTTATTGGAATTAAATGTCGATAAATATTTACTGTGCTTCATCATAAGAAAATGTTATCATAACTGTTCCATAAGTTGACAATATCTGAATGTGAAAACTGAGTCGTTGCTCTGACATGGTCACGAAGAGCACCATATCTTACTTCTTTCTCTTTTAGATAATAAAGGCTAGTGGTGAGTGTGTTACTCAACATTTAAATTAATTTTATTATACTCCGACTTTACCTTTTGACTTGCAACATGGAGTCAGTTAAGCTGTAATAAGAAGCTGTGGGGAAACTGGGTAATGTTGACGGTGTTAATTTGATAAAGGAGCTCTCACTGTAAAGGGCAATACGCGATTTCTGAAAATCAATTCTTTCTGGTGTGTGAGGGAGAAAAATGAGCATTAAACTCTGCCGCGCGGCGCAGCCACCCCGGCTAAGGCGCTTTATCATGGTCCGTGCGGCTCCCGCCCGTCGGAGGTTCGAGTCCTCCCTCGGGCATGGGTGAGTGTTGTCCATGGCGTAAGTTAGCTTAAGTTACATTAAGTAGTGTGTAGGCTTAGGGACCGATGACCTCAGCAGTTTGGTCCCATAAGACCTTACCACAAATTTCCAAATTATGTTTCCATTAGACTCTTTGACTCTTAATGCTAGAAAATGGTGGATTTTATTTTACTTTTGTCAGCCAATGCGGCTGTTGATGCAAGTACAACATGCATTTCATATCTGATGTAGCAGAGGGCCGTGCTGTAGATACCTAACAAAACTTAAAACGAGAAAAAGAGCAAGAATTGAAGGAAACCACATCACGATATTCATGTAAGAAGACTCTCTTGTTTCATGATTTCGATATAATTAGTTCGTCATTTCCTAGGAAGCAGAGTGTAAGGTGCCTGACTGAATTACTGGTATCTTCGGCAGGTGATAGGAAAGCCTGTTTTTCTACGGTGGCTTATACCAATTATCTGAAACTCCATAAGAAACTGTTTCTCCCTACGTGGCACTATTCCTGCAGCTATACTGAATTTTTTCAGTACAATTCAAAGTTCAATAAGAAGGAAATGAATGAGTAAAGAGGATAGTGACGAAAAATTAAGAGGACAACAGCGGCAGAGGTCACTGAAGAATCCAATGCTGCGCATGCAAACCCTGTGAAAAACAAAACTACACGAAGGGAGCTCCATAAGCAGAAATGGTAGGGGAATTTCAAAAGCATTCATCTGTGATGCGTATTCACGTAATAGGAAAATAGGGACTGTGGAGCAGTGGTAGAATTCCATTTGATCGGATGTATCTTATTTAACACTGTTTCCAATTTCTGGGTGCGTTTACGTCCCAAGAGTGTAACGACGGGTGGGGGGGGGGGGGAGGGGGTTGAATGATGAATTGGGCAGCCACACGTCTCAGTGCTACCAACGGTTATGCCCCACCATTTTGAACGACCGATAGTGATGCTGGGCTCCAGGAAAAGGGAAAGGTTCCTGTTCAGACAGCTCCGCATTTCAAAACTGTTTTTCTGAGAACGAGGACGAATTGTCGCATCTCCCCTGACCACCACAATCACCAAGTTGTAAGTAGGCTGTTTAGGTTTTTTTAATGGTAACGCCACGTAGCGCTCTGTATGAAAATCACTGGCTGTGCTGTGTGCAGTCTGTGGCTAGTTTGCATTGTTGTCTGCCATTGTAGTGTTGGGCAGCGGCAGCTGGATGTGAACAGCGCGTAGCGTTGCGCAGTTGGAGGTGAGTCGCCAGCAGTGGTGGATGTGGGGAGAGAAATGGCGGAGTTTTGAAATTTGTAAAAATGGATGTCATGAGCTGCTGTATATATTATGACTTTTGATGACTATTAAGGTAAATACATTGTTTGTTCTCTATTAAAATCTTTCATTTGCTAACTATGCCTATCAGTAGTTAGTGCCTTCAGTAGTTTGAATCTTTTATTTAGCTGGCAGTAGTGGCGCTCGCTGTATTGCAGTAGCTTGAGTAACGAAGATTTTTGTGAGGTAAGTGATTTGTGAAAGGTACAGGTTAATGTTAGTCAGGGCCATTCCTTTGTAGGGATTTCTGAAAGTCAGATTGCGTTGCGCTGAAAAATATTGTGTGTCAGTTTAAGCACAGTCGTATATAAATTTTCAAAGGGGACGTTTCAAAGTGTCAGTACTATTGAGCTTTTGAGAACTGTTTCGGAGAGATGGAAGCGTGGTCGCTGCCCACCTACGTTGCGGTTACCTGACCTCGCCGCTGTTTTGGAGGAGAATGGTATAACATTCATCCGAAAACCGAATGGACGTGTTTAATTCACGACGGGAAACTATTTTGAATGCCAACGGGTTTCCTGCACTGTATTAAGCACGGTAATCTGCTGCGTTTTTGGTGTTTTCATGGTTTTTGCCTCACCCCTGTATGTACGCTCGCCTAGCAGTAACAATAATTTTCAGGAAAAGCAAACGACTAGATACACGGAGCAAGGAATTAGACTTGCCTAAGGATTTCACACACGGGATTTACGACGAAAGGGAAGCTGGTAATGCCACAGCAGTATTACCTCATGAAAATCCCACCGGTAGGAACTTCGGATAGATGATGAAAGGCTAGCGCAACCTCCCCTGAGCAGCACCAAGTGGGGCCACGTGCGTGTTAAACGAGAATTTTATTCACATCCTTGACCACGAACTGTCTGACAACTATTTGAGGATTACACCATGCAGATGACAATGATAGCCTTTCAGACTACCTAACTGCAGTACTATTAAGCACAGTTCAAGGCACCATCGGCCAATATTTCGTGAGTCTTGGATTGAATTCCGACTATCCTATGTGAGTGACGGATAGTGTTTCAGCAGTTATGAATCAGCATGATGTCCAATGAATTTGGTGCCCCATAGAGGCCTTATTCGCAATTTGGTAAGTGCTTCTAATTTAACTGTTTAAGGAATGTGTACAATAGGCATGAAAATTAAATGTCACTGATAAATGTCGCCGGCCGGAGTGGCCGAGCGTTTCTAGGCGCTACAGTCTGGAACCGCGTGACCGCTACGGTCGCTGGTTCGAATCCTGCCTCGGGCATGGATGTGTGTGATGTCCTTATGTTAGTTAGGTTTAAGTAGTTCTAAGTTCTAGGGGACTGATGACTTCAGATGTTAAGTCCCATAGTGCTCATGCCATTTTTTTTTCAAGGTGTAACCCTCTCGCTTGTTCAAATCTCACTAGAAGTCCTTGAGTGCGAGGCTGCAAAAGACTAATGATGTTCACGGCATTCGACCCCACACATATTGTCTACCATGCTACAACAATAGTGACTGCTTTTGGCAACAAGGGACGGGATTGGAGATATCCAGTAGCGAGACAGCATGAGGCTATGGAGCTTAGTTGAACTTCTTAGTCGAGGAGTACCTCACAACAGTGGAACAATGCTACTGGTGCTGATAGGAAGCAGAGCAATGTAGACGATAAACAAAGCAAACATTGCATTATCTATGCGACAACAGTTACCGAAGTCGACATTTCGTGAGAAAAGAAACCAAGGAATTTCCTTAGTGGGAAAAAAGGGGCTGATGAAATATTTGCTTTTCTGAAAGATGAGTCAGTGGATTTTATGGTATCAGAATCGTGTCGCATCGATTCCTCTTCCAGGCGACTTTCTCTGCTTGGTTTCTCCACCGGTCGTCCGGTGGCGCTGCCGCCACGCCGCAGCCGGTGGGACGAATTTTCGCGGCGTGCGAGTCTCGTTTTGGCAGCGCTGGGAGGAAGTTGGGGCTCTGAGCTGAAGCGGTCGGGACGACAGTTGGCCGATTGTGCGGGAAGTGATCAAAGGTGCCGTTCCGCGAGAAACTGTGGGTTTCCATCGAAATTGTGTTGCCGCTGCCGCCACCTTTTGTGTTGCCACCCGTGGAAGTGACCGCTTGGCTGTCAGGTGGCGATTCACTAGCAACCATTTCCCTTTACTGTGATTTCATCGGCAGCGGCCGTTGGTTGGTTGGTCGGTCGTCTCAGGGGATGATGCGTTTTGGATCTTTTGCCCGATTCTGGGTTCTGAGTGTCCCTGATTAAATCTACATCCACATGCCGCCGCAAGCCACCTTACCGTGTGTGACGGAGGGTACTTTGAGTACCTCTATCGGTTCTCCCTTCTATTCCAGTATCGAATTGTTCGTGGAAAGAAAGATTTTCGGTATGCCTCTGTGTGCGCTCTAATTTCTCTAATTTTATCCTCAATGTCTCTTCGCGAGAGATACGTAGGAGGGGGCAATATACTACTTGACTCCTCGATGGCCGGCCGGTGTGGCCAAGCGGTTCTAGGCGCTACAGTCTGGAACCGCGTTACCGCTACGGTCGCAGGTTCGAATCCTGCCTCGGGCATGGATGTGTGTGATGTCCTTATGTTAGTTAGATTTAAGTAGTTCTAAGTTCTAGGGGACTGATGACCTCAGAAGTTAAATCCCATAGTGCTCAGAGCCATTTGAACCATTTGACTCCTCGGTGAAGGTATGTTCTCGAAAATTCAACAAAAGCCCGTACCGAGCTACTGAGCGTCTCTCCTGCAGTCTTCCACTGAAGTCTATCTATCTTCTCCGTAACGCTTTCGTGATTACTGAATGATCCTACAACGAAGCGCGCTGCTCTCCGTTGGATCTTCTCTATCTCTTTTATTAACCCTATTTGGTACGGATCCCACACCGGTGAGCAGTATTCAAGCAGTGGACGAACAAGTGTACTGTAACTCGTTCTCGTTGCTGCACAGTAATTGGCTTTAGTATTGTTTGAGTTGCTTGTGGTACAGTTTTTGGTGGCTCTGTGAAGGGTCCAACTCGTAGTAGCCGTATTGGGGTAGACAGGGCAGTTATTGCGGTGAATTGTTTAGCTACATTTTTTATTTTGTTTTAGAGCTACAATGGCCATCTAGGGGTTGTCCTTTGGCCCTAGCCGCGCAGGCAGACGGCTGTTACGTAGCGGACACTGTGGACTGTTGATGAATGATCCATATTGGTAAGGTGCAGTATTTGTATATAGTGAAAATTTCGAATGTGCAGTCAATATCTGTGCTTTCAGAGTACTGGATTTGTGGGGGCAACTTGTTGTAATTACCTTGGATTAATCTTGTGTTTAAATGCTACCCTCTTGTTTCAATATTTGTGTATATATACACCGAAGAAGTCCGAAGTTTGAAACCAATCATAAGACATAGACCGGTTATAAAATTACCTTGTGTAAACTACATTTTCTAAAGTTCAGTTGGTCCACATCCTCTGTTACGCCGCTCCCAAAATCAATGTAAGACTCTTGCGAACTTCACTCTAGTAAGCTTTTGAAATATTTTAGCTGGCGCAGGTGGAAACCAACCCACAGCTGTTTTTAAGCAAAAAATTGTATATAGCTAGTGCGCTGAGGGTGTGAGCCAGAAGTGGATGGATCTGCGGCTACACACGACAATGTTATCTGGCTAATGAAATTGAGTTCCTCACTACATTCTTTTTGTATTTTCTACATCTTTTTATAAGTTTATCTTATTTAAGTTTATTATTGACTTCGTTACGCTCCTTCTGCATTAGTGGCTCCAGGTGCGCAATAGGAAAGAAGTGGCGAATATCTGGAGTAGGTCGAACTGTACAAATATTTAGGGATAATAAGAAGCTACATGAAATGCAACAACTCATTATCAGAGAAGACCAGCAGAGGAAGTGATCTGGCTCTGAGCACTATGAGACTTAGCATCTGAGGTCATCAGTCCCCTAGAACCTAGAACTACTTAAACCTGACTAACCTAAGAACATCGCACACAACCATGCCCGAGGCAGGTTTCGACCCGCGACCGTAGCGGTCGCGCGGTTGCAGACTGTAGCGCCTAGAACCGCTCGACTACATCAGCCTGCGAGGAAGTGATTTGTTGAAAGGTCGTTATGTTTCGAATACTTGAACTCTTTACAGGCGTGACAGCAGGTACTGAATAATCCAGAGGAGTGATACTAAGACAATAACAAACCGATATAGCCTATTCGAAAGTGTAACAGAGACGGTTAAGACTCTGAAATGGCATTCCGAGAGGAACAAGGTTAGAATAAAAGGGAGTTGACCTTACCTGTGCCGAGCACAGACGTCAGCTGACGCCTACCCGTCATACGCCATCTTGGTGAGTCTTAGAAGCCTGTTTCTCGATTACAGGGCTGCGTTACATATATCCTCTTAGCGCTAATGCATTCAAATGACACTCCCTTCTGAGTCTGTACTTTGAGCAATACACTTTCGTGGTTGGACACTCATCATGAGAGAGTTCACGGCAAAACACACGAACGTTTTATTTCTGTTTTAAGCGAGATCGAAGAGCAGCATTTCAACACGTACACTTCACTGAGATCAATAGGGTGAAGGCAGGCTTCACTTCTTCTGTGTGAGGGGCGTCATCTTGGGAAGGAAGGCGTCCTTGCTGTAA
Source organism: Schistocerca cancellata (assembly GCF_023864275.1). NCBI lineage: Eukaryota > Metazoa > Arthropoda > Insecta > Orthoptera > Acrididae > Schistocerca > Schistocerca cancellata. The sequence goes on from NC_064627.1 coordinate 214,051,680, forward strand.
AGAAACGCTGCTGAGTTAATTTAGAGAACGTATAATGTGGGATACGATACGTGCCTGGGTTATTCCGGTGAACGATACAAGGTTCCTTCAGACATACAAGCATATGGGAATTTGGCTATGGCCGTGAGTCGTGCTCGGACAGCCAAACGGTAAGGCGACCGCTCGCTGCAAGTGATGAATCCGGTTTCGAATCCCTGTACGGCACAAATATTCGTTGTCATTCCATAATGCAGCTGATCGTTATCCATATTCGCAACTACGAATATGTTTAATGCAACTTGGGAAGACTGACAGCATGTTATATCTCGCAATGGTTCATGAGAAAATAAAGAGAAATTAGGTGTCTTTTAGGGACAATGGAATAGCGGATAAAATCCACGCACTGATCAATGATCTGTTGGCGTATCAGCGCGAAATATTCAGATGACAGTCAGTTTCAAATCAGAAAGAAACCACTGGTGTAGGTGAATGCAGGCCGTCTCAACCAGTTCCCGAGTGAAAATCTTGAAGCGACAGAGATACTCAAGGGGGGGATATAAAGCTGCACGTTCAATGGTACAGACAAGACAGTAACTGACAACGTGTGGTATGGTCCGACGGCTGCAGTTTTGCTTCTTTTCATACAATGCAACGCACCGAGTGTGCCGATGGTATAATGACGGATTGGACACGTAATGTGTGGTGGTGGTAGTAGTCCAGTCTGGGGAATGGGGGGGGGGGGGGTCCTCTGTTGTTATCCGGGTACTTGTCGTTCCATGACTTCGGTTCATTCACTCAGGTTATCGTGAACAGGACCAGAATGTTCATATCAGTATTCTCTGTGTCAGAGTGTTCACATTACTTATACATTTTCGTGATCGATGTATTGTACAGACTCCCGTCTTCGAAAATGACAACAGCCATGTTTGAAGTTTAACATACCTCTCGTCTACTGGTAGTACTACTGATGTAAGTGGACATTTATTTTCGGTGTTCATGCCACTTGTGTAAGATACGAACTATTGTAAATTATAGTGTCGCCACCAGTCCAAGCCCTTGTTTACACATTAAAGAACAGAGCGGACTGGAAAATTTTGTATGAATTCATACTCGGAATAAACGTGTTTAAATTATTTAAATCAAGTTAAGCAAAATCCAATCAAGTAATCACATAATAAAATATGTGGTAAATTAATATAATGTGGACTATACACTCCAGAGGTGAGGGCTACCTCTCAGATTATGTTTCATTACTATCACTGACCCCTTTGGCAGCTTGTAAAGTCAACATTTAAATATCCTGAGAAGACATAAGCATTCGGATCACTATATTTTGCAATTGTGACTATGTGGTAAGCCAGAATATGGCGGGGAATATGGTATTAGTTTTCAGTTAGAACTTTTATTGTTAAATTCACATATAAAGGAAAAGGTGCAGTATCCTAACTCATAGGTGGCTGGTGCCCGAGCATGAAATAACTCATCAGGTCACTCTAAAATAACACATCTTCATATATCGTAATTGATCGCATAGGAGGTGAAAGAAGAGGAAAAGGGTCGTGTAGCTTTATGCGCTCAGACTCGATTAGCACAAGAAAATAAAGTTTGGAGAGAAATAAATCATCACAATAAGGATGCATTTACAGCAAAGAAATTAGTACCGACTGAAAGAAGTTGTCTGATATAAGTACAAGATATGGGAATTCCCGCCCGCTATACATATACGAGGAAAGGTAAGGAACACGTGGATGAATAAATCACTCATCCAACAACATCTCAGTGAACAGATAAAATTATATTAGGCAATAAAAAGCACACGACTACAAAGTTCACATTAAAGCACGAAGAACCGTGAATAGAGCCAACGAGACAGGGAAGGTTGGAGGTCTCACTGAATCACGCAATACGTGATTGATGAACAATGGAGGGTACTAAAATCTTTCAAAACTATGTAAACACAAGCACTCAAATAACCCGTTGGACTCTGATAATTCAATCTAAGTATGATCACGTGTTGAAATACAGAAACTAGGGCAGAGGATTAACTGAACGAGGGAAAGCGGAAATACGTGTAAATAAGCACACTTAGAATATATCTATACTCACTTTAATCTGAGCAAGGAAAAATAAAAGTGGAAATAGGTGTATCTAAGCACACTTAGAAAATATCTGTACTCACTTTAATCTGAGCAAGGAAAAGTCCCATAAATTAAAGCAGAAAGAAACACTCGCAAAATGACACATTTATTCTCACATTCACAGAAGGTAAAGATCGATCTAACTTTGCCTAATTATTACGCGATGGGTAAAATTCCGTACCACAATGTTCCGAAGGAACAGAGCAAATTCAGGATACTGAATAAACCGATACCCCGAACGTTCCCTAGCATTAATGAAACATTATGCTTTAAAGTAAATACATCTTGGAAAGAGAGGTAAGACGTTTCAGTGATGCTGAAAAAATCACACATTCACAAGGACTTTAAAGAAACAAGAACGCACTTGCGAACTACGAATCAAACTCAGCAACAGCAGAGTGTCTCCGCAGCAGCAGCACCCACAATACCACCCAGGTAAAATGGAAAAGACTAGAAAAGGCTACAGGCGTCGTTTCCGCCACGGACATAACAAACCTCACCGACATAACATGCCTCAGTAGGTATGGGGAGGAGAGGCTGGCAAAGCTTATAGGTGACAGTGTAGTGGTTAGTGGTGGGATCACTCATGCAAAAATTCCTGTAGTAGTTGGTCTTAGAGGTGCACCTTTTTTAGATTGATATCAGGTGATAGGTATAACTGCTTAAAGGAAGTCCCTCTAACTAACGGCTCACCTTCAGAGGACGTCATGTTTCCAAGTAGAGAAGGAATTAGCATATTTCATCAAAATATGGGAGGTATTAGAGACAAAATTAGTGAACTGCTTATGGATGTTGCCTCTGAAATTATTGGTATATCGGAGCACCACTTAATTAATTTGACAGTTCAAAGGCTTCCTTTACCAGTATACAGATTAGATAACTGTTTTTCAAGGAGTTCCTTGTGGGACGGGGGAGTGGCCATATGTTGTTGTTGTGGTCTTCAGTCCTGAGACTGGTTTGATGCAACTCTCCATGCTATTCTATCCTGTGCAAGCTTCTTCATCTCCCAATACGTACTGCAGCCTACATCCTTCTGAATCTGCTTAGAGTATTCATCTCTTGGTCTCCCTCTACGATTTTTACCCTCCACGCTGCCCACCAATACTAAATTGGTGATCCCTTGATGCCTCAGAACATGTCCTACCAACCGATCCCTTCTTCTTGTCAAGTTGTGCCACAAACTCCTCTTCTCCCCAATCCTATTCAATACTTCCTCATTAGTTACGTGATCTACCCATGTAATCTTCAGCTTTCTTCCGCAGCACCACATTTCAAAGGCTTCTATTCTCTTCTTGTCCAAACTATTTATCGTCCATGTTTCACTTCCATACACTCCATACACAGCCGGCCGCGGTGGTCTAGCGGTTCTAGGCGCTCAGTCCGGAACCGCGCGAGTGCTACGGTCGCAGGTTCGAATCCTGCCTCGGGCATGGATGTGTGTGATGTCCTTAGGTTAGTTAGGGTTAAGTAGTTCTGAGTTCTAGGGGACTGATGACCACAGATGCTAAGTCCCATAGTGCTCAGAGCCATTTGAGCCATTTACACTCCATACAAATACTTTCAGAAATGACTTCCTGACATTTAAATCTATACTCGATGTTAACAAATTTCTCTTCTTCAGAAACGCTTTTCTTGCCATTGTCAGTCTAAATTTTATATCCTCTCTACTTTGACCATCATCAGTTACTTTGCTACCCAAATAGCAAAACACATTTACTACTTTAAGTGTCTCATTTCCTAATCTAATTCCCTCAGCATCGCCCGACTTAATTCGACTACATTCCATTATCCTCGTTTTGCTTTTGTTGATGTTCATCTTATATCTTCCCTTCAAGACACTATCCATTCCGTCCAACTGCTCTTCCAAGTCCTTTGCTATCTCTGACAGAATTACAATGTCATCGGCGAACCTTACAGTTTTTATTTCTTCTCCATGGATTTTAATGCCTACTCAGAATTTTTCTTTTGTTTCCTTTACTGCTTGCTCAATATACAGATTGAATAACATCGGGGAGACGCTACAACCCTGTCTCACTCCCTTCTCAACCACTGCTTCCCTTTCATGTCCCTCGACTCTTATAACTGCCATCTGGTTTCTGTACAAATTGTAAATAGCCTTTCGCTCCCTGTGTTTTACCCCTGCCACCTTCAGAATTTGAAAGGGATTATTCCAGTCAACATTGTCAAAAGCTTTCTCCAAGTCTACAAAAACTAGAAACGTAGGTTTACCTGTTCTTAATCTAGCTTCTAAGATAAGTCGGAGGGTCAGTATTGCCTCACGTATTCCCATATTTCTACGGAATCCAAACTGATCTTCCCCGAGGTCGGATTCTACTAGTTTTTCCATTCGTCTGTAAAGAATTCGCGTTAGTATTTTGCAGCCGTGACTTATTAAACTGACAGTTCGGTAATTTTCACATCTGTCAACACCTGCTTTCTTTGGGATTGGAATTATTATATTCTTCTTGAAGTCTGAGGGTATTTCGCCTATCTCATACATTTTGCTCACCAGATGGTAGAGTTTTGTCAGGACGGGCTCTCCTAAGGCTGTCAGTAGTTCTAATGGAATGTTGTCTACTCCCGGGGCCTTGTTTCGACTTAGGTCTTTCAGTGCTCTATCAAATTCTTCACGCAGTATCATATCTCCCATTTCATCTTCATCTACATCCTCTTCCATTTCCACAATATTGTCCTCAAGAACATCGCCCTTGTATAGTCCCTCTATATACTCCTTCCACCTTTCTGCTTTCCCTTGTTTGCTTAGAACTGGGTTTCCATCTGAGCCCTTGATATTCATACAAGTGCTTCTCTTTTCTCCAAAGGTCTCTTTAATTTTCCTGTAGGCAGTATCTATCTTACCCCTAGTAAGGTGAGCCTCTACATCCTTACATTTGCCCTCTAGCCATGCCTGCTTAGCCATTTTGCACTTCCTGTCAATCTCATTTTTGAGATGTTTGTATTCGTTTTTGCCTGCTTCATTTACTGCATTTTTATATTTTCTCCTTTCATCAGTTAAATTCAGTATTTCTTCTGTCACTCAAGGATTTCTACTAGCCCTCGTCTTTTTACCTACTTGATCCTCTGCTGCATTCACCACTTCATCCCTCAAAGCTATCCATTCTTCTCCTACTGTATTTCTTTCCCCTATTCTTGTGAATTGTTCCATTATGCTCTTACTGAAACTCTCTGCAACCTCTGGTTCTTTCAGTTTATCCAGGTCCCATCTCCTCAAATTCCCACCATTTTGCAGTTTCTTCAGTTTTAATCTACAGTTAATAATCAATAGACTGTGGTCAGAGTCCACACCTGCCCCTGGAAATGTCTTACAATTTAAAACCTGGTTACTAAATCTCTGTCTTACCATTATATAATCTATCTGATATCTTCTAGTATGTCCAGGGTTCTTCCATGTATACAACCTTCTTTCATGATTCTTGAACCAAGTGTTAGCTATGATTAAGTTATGCTCTGCGCAAAATTCTACCAGGCGACATCCTCTTTCATTTCTTAGCCCCAATCAGTATTCACCAACTATGTTTCCTTCTCTCCCTTTTCCTGCTCTCGAATTGCAATCACTCATGTCTATTAAATTTTCGTCTCCCTTCACTACCTGAATAATTTCTTTTATCTCATCATACATTTCATCAATTTCTTCGTCATCTGCAGAGCTAGTTGGCATATAAACTTGTACTACTGTTGTAGGTGTGGGCTTCGTGTCTATCTTGGCCACAATAATGCGTTCACTATGTTGTTTGTAGTAGCTTACCCGAACTCCTATTTTTTATTCATTATTAAACCTACTCATGCATTACTCCTATTTGATTTTGTATTTATAACCCTGTATTCACCTGACCAAAAGTCTTGTTCCTCTTGCCACCGAACTTCGCTAATTCCCACTATATCTAACTTTAACCTATCCATTTCCCTTCATAAATTTTCTAATCTACCTGCCCGATCAAGGGACCTGACATTCCACGCTCCGATCCGTAGAACGCCAGTTTTCTTTCTCCTGATAACGACGTCCTCCTGAGTAGTCCCCGCCCGGAGATCCGAATGGGGGACTATTTCACCTCCGGAATATTTTACCCAAGAGGAAGCCATCATCATTTATCCATACAGTAAAGCTGCATGCCCTCCTGAAAAATTACGGCCGTAGTTTCCCCTTGCTTTCAGCCGTTCGCAGTACCAGCACAGCAAGACCATTTTGATTAATGTTACAAGGCCAGATCTGTCAACCATCCAGACTGTTACCCCTGCAACTACTGAAAAGGCTGCTGCCCCTCTTCAGGAACCATACGTTTGTCTGGCCTCTCAACAGATACCCCTCCGTTGTGGTTGCACCTACGGTATGGCTATCTGTGTCGCTGAGGCACGCAAGCCTCCCCACCAACGGCAAGATCTATGGTTCATGGGGGGGAGTGGCCATATACGTAAAAATATCAGTATTCCATTTGAGTCCATAGACGTATCACGACACTGCACTGAACAGATATTTGAATGTTGTGCAGGGGCATTTGAATTTAGTGAAACTAAACTTCTAATTGTTGATGTTTATAGATCCCCTAACTCTGACTTCAGAGCATTTCTGCTCAAGCTAGAGAGGGTTCTTGATTCTCTTTGTGGGAAGTACCAGAAATTAGTTATATATGGTGACTTCCATTTAAATTTTGTATATGATGATACAAGAAAAAGAGTGATGGCATATCTCCTAAACTCATATGATCTGATGCAGACTGCGCTTTTTTCAACTAGGGTGCCATGGGAATAGTAGCACAGCTATAGAAAATATTTTTATTCATTCTTCATTACTAGATGGGCATTCTGTTAGTAAAAGGGTGAAGGGCCTTTCAGACCATGATATTAGTGGAACTAACATTAGCATTTATTTATTACTACGAGTACTGTTACAGGTTGGGAGACGTAACTGTTACATAGGCCTTAGGCAACGCTACGTGTCAGTCCGACAAAATAACCAGTTTTCAAGCTTTCACATTCGTTGCCTTCGCCAACTCACAACCAAACTGTTGCCATTGAATCTAACTTGGGCCTCGGACTACGCTACACGTCACTGTGTCATCAAAACAAGTTTTTCTGCTTTCACATTCGTAGACTTTACCAGCTCCCAACTAAAATGTTGCTCTCCAAGCAAGGCTATAGGTAATAACAATTCATCTCTCGTCACAACTTAAATTCACCATTGCATACGCCATCAGACTGTGTCATCAAAACAAGTTTTTCTGCTTTCACATTCGTAGACTTTACCAGCTCCCAACTAAAATGTTGCTCTCCAAGCAAGGCTATAGGTAATAACAATTCATCTCTCGTCACAACTTAAATTCACCATTGCATACGCCATCAGACTGCCGCAAAAGAAAAATATCCGTAATTTAGACAGATCCCATAAGAAATGCTTCAACATAAAAATAAACTGCTTATAACAGAAGCTCTAAAATGCAGCGCAAGAAGAAAATTTATAAAGAGGAGTCCATAAAACGCGAATAACCCATTCCAATCTGTCACGAACACAACATTCCACATTTAAGACAAAAATAACTAGTAATATTTCACCAAACAAATTGTTAGATATATCAATAATAGAAATACTATGCTGCAATAATAAAAAAATGATGAAAAGGCATTCTACACAAAGCGAATAATTCTCGTGCGTCCTTCACCACAAGTGAAATGTTGTATTCACATCCTTATTTACATCATAAACGTAGATATGATCTGATGCAGACTGCGTTTTTTCGAACTAGGTTACAGGGGAATAGTAGCACAGCTATAGAAAATATTTTTATTCATTCTTCATTACTAGATGGGCTATCTGTTAGTAAAAGGGTGAAGGGCCTTTCAGACCATGATGCACAAATTTTAACACTAAAAGGCATTAGTATTCAACCAAATGTCACATATAATTACAAACTATGTAGAAAAGTTAATCCAACAGCAATAGTAGGCTTTTAAACCTTGTCAGGAGCAAGAATGGCAGGATGTTTATAGTGCTGATAACATAGATGATAAATATAATATTTTCCTTAACACATTTCTCATGCTCTTAGAGAGTTGCTTTCCATTACGACTTTCTAAATGGGGTACTAGCAGTAACGGTAGCCTGGGTGGCTGACTAGTGGGATAAGGATATCATGTAGTGCCAAGCGGGAATTATATCACAATGTTAGAAATAGTCACGATAAAGCTACAGTAGTCCATTACAAACAGTATTGTAAGATGCTTAAAAATGTTGTTAGGAAGTCAAAGAGTATGTGGTATGCAAATAGAATATCTAATTCACAGGATGAAATTAAAACCATATGGTCAGCTGTAAAGGACGTGTCTGGTCAGCAGCACAAGGTCGACGATATAAAGTCTGTAGTGTTGGCAGAAGAGCCAACACTGTGTTGCAAGAAAAGGCCGAAATGCACGCGTCAACTCACGCAGGTGGGCGGTAGGTCTGAAACAGGATACGTAATGAATGCTATAAAGAAAAGTAGGTAACTGCTGGAATACTTAACTTTAATCCATCATTTGTACACAGCATTCTTGATGATACAAGTGAGACTCTCTCTAGAAATGGTTAATGGCGCCTTGCTAGGTCGTAGCCATGGACTTAGCTCAAGGCTATTCCAACTATCTCTCGGCATATGAGAGAAAGGCTTCGTCAGTGTAGTCGCTAGCAAAGTCGTCGTACAACTGGGGCGAGTGCTAGTACGTCTCTCTAGACCTGCCGTGTGGTGGCGCTCGGTCTGCAATTACTGACAGTGGCGACACGCGGGTCCGACATGTACTAATGGACCGCGGCCGATTTAAAGCTACCACCTAGCAAGTGTGGTGTCTGGCGGTGACACCACAAAGTCAGTTCGTAATAAAAATATTTCTATTAGTGATAAATTAGATATATGTACAGTATTAAATAATCATTTTCTGAGCATTGCTGGTGAATTAAGTAAAAATTATTTTCTACAGGGAATCATATAACTTTCTTGGCAAATGCCTTTCCGAGATTGATGTCTGAAATACTCCTCTGTGATGCAGACCAGGGGGAGATTGAGTCAATATTTAAATCACTGAAGACTAAGAACTATCATGGATATGATGGAGTGCCTAGCAGAATATTAAAGTGCTGCACGTGTTAGCCCTGTATTTTGCCATATTTGTAATTTTTTCTTTAGGAATGGTCTGTTTCCTGAACGATTACAGTACTGAGTAGTAAAGCCGCTTTATAAAAAGGGAGAAAGGGATAATGTAGATAATTTTAGACCTATTTCTGTGCCATCAGTGTTTCCTAAAGTTATTGAAAACGCTGTGTATGTGAGAATAATTGATCAATTTATATCACACGATTTGAGGTCAAATGTACAGTTCGGCTTTAGAAGTCGTTTAATAACTGAAAATGCTATATTCTCTTTTCTCTGTGAGCTACTGGATGGGCTAAACAGAAGGTTTCTAACGCTACGCATATTTTTTTATTGAACTGAGGCGTTTGTGTTGATCACCAAATATTGCTCCAGACCATTATGGTAGACGGGGAGTAGCTCACAATTGTTTCACGTCTTACTTTAGCAATAGACTGCAAAAAGTCATTATTCACAATGTTGAGAATGGCTGTGATGTGGGGTCTGAGTGGGGTACAGTCAAGAGGGGGGTGCCCCACTGATCAGAGTTTGGGTCACTCCTGTTCCTTATTTATATAGATAATATGCCCTCTAGTATTATGGGTGACTCTAAAACATTTCTGTTTGCTGATGACACTAGATTGGTAGTAAGGGATGCTCTGTGCAACATTGGCTCGGTTTCGAATAGTGTAGTTCATGACCTAAGTTCATGGCTTGTAGAACATAAACTAACACTAAAACACAGTAAGACTCAGTTTTTACAGTGTCTAACATACAATGAAGCAAAACCTGACGTTTAATTTCATAGAACGGGCATATGGTTAGTGACACTGAACAGTTAAAATTTCTAGGTGTTCAGGCAGATGGTAAACTGTCGGGGATAGCCCACATTCAGCATCTTGTTCAAAGACTTTATGCTGCCATTTTTACTATTCGAACAGTATCTGAAGTGAGTGACCGTTCGACACGAAAATTAGTCTACTTTGCTTATTTTCATTCGCTTATGTCGTATGGTATTATATTTTGGGGTAATTCTTCCCATTCTAAAGGGATATTTTTGGCTCAGAAACAGGCGGTTCGTGCAGTGTACTGATGCATCCAATTTCAATAAGGTACCACTCGAATTCAAAAATCTTAGCAGTTACCCACGCGCTTTGAAATCGAAACTGAAGAGTTTCCTCATGGGTCACTCCTATTCTGTAGAGGAGTTCCTTGAAAAATTGAATTGATTCCTGTTGTATTGTTTATTGCGTTTACTTAAACTTATGGATTGACTTTTTTCGGGTTTATAAAGATTTTCTTTTTATCTGTTATTACTTTTATGTTGTAATTTCATGTACTGACGCGTCCCATGACCTTGGAGATTTGCTCCTCAATTTGGTTCTACGGAACTTGACGTGTAAATAAATAAAAAACTGAGAAGACACGCGTGGCGGGATAGACCTCTTTGCCCGGGTAAAGGAAATCTAAATTCGTTACACTCTATCCAAGCAGACAGAAAGCACCTAGTCTGCTACATGCCTTGTAAACCCGAAAAGACACATACACTCTCTCATTCTTTTACACAAAAGGCAAAGTAAAGGAGGATCAATACGATGACATTACATAAATATGGACATGGATTACACAGGATGCACAGGATAAGTAACTGTATTGTATAGCATATATAAAGTCTGATGCAAAACACAGTTTGCTTGCATCTAAAAGTCAGATAATTATGAAATTTATATCAATCCCATCTTGCAATCCTTTACGAGTTTGAGGAAGTACACTGCTGACAAGTGGTGCAGGAAATGAGACGGGAATAAGTTAAAATTGCTCAAATGTATTATGAAACGATTTTATACAGACACTGCTGCACGCACTCGTTCCTATTTTCACAAACTCTCTGACATCCTATCAAACCTTGACTGCCTCGCTGAATCACTCGATCTCAATAGCATTGTAAATGTCTGACACTATTACGAACAGCGGGTAAAACGTAGATATCAACATCCCCTCAGTTTCGTAGCCCTGCGTGATCTAATTACCAATGAGTGCCTACGCTGGACGTGACACATCTGACTCTCTTCGTCGTCGAACTGTGCTCAATATCCGGGAAAGAGGCAGCGATACACGGTATTAGCCTAAGGTCTTCTGAAGGTTTCTTAATTTACAGCTGGTGTACATTTGTGGAAGCAGACGTTGGACGACATGAAATACTTTGGTTGAACGTCGACAGAGGGCTACAACATCAACGGGTACAGCTCTAAAAAGGGCCATTAGTGTCCTTATCTTAAAGCGTATGTTGGTAAAGCCTGTCACGAGCGGTGACGGGAGTATAAGGTGGCGGAAGAATTGATTTGCGCAGCCGATAAGAACGAAGTTTTGGTTTCGGTTGCGAGTAAAAGAGATACTACACTTTTCACAACATCCTTCAACATAGTGCGTATAACTGGAGCGATAAAATAAAAGTTTAACAGAGAAACACGGATACACATAAAACGAAAAGAAAAAAAAAAGATTTAACCCAAGTGTTATTATCATATTCTTGGAGCTGTGATCTGTCTAACAAGATTCTATTTTTGTGGTGCACAGGTTTCGTTTCTTTGGATTTAAGAAATTCCATATATTATAAGCCACTACAGGCACTTCGCAACTAAAAGAAGTAACGGTGTATGACAAAAACAAACGACCTCTTAGTTAGTTACATAGACTGATCACATCTCCAAGAAAATAAAAATATAGGAACAACGAAGGACTTCCAGAAAACATAAAAATTATAACACCAGGGTTCTTCATTGAAACCAGCTCAACATATTAAGGCTTGTACACTGTTGCTGTACTCTTCATGAAATGTATACATAAATCCTGCTTTTGAGAATACCTCCTGTGCCACACGTATTCGGACAAATACCTATCAAAAAGTGTTTTGTACTGTCTGGTGCCGTGAAGACATCTCTTTGTGACCAACCAGGTGCCGCCTCAAGATCCTTAAATCTCACTTTATGGTTAACTGTAAAATGCTTGAACCCTACACCTTTCAAGCATTTTTAGGCTGTAAAACAGTCTGAAATGATAGTTGTTCCCGGAAGCACGTGCTTCTTGATGATACTGAGCAGTACCTTCTTCGTACGTCTGGGAACAACCCCGAAATTGCACTTGTGGGTTCGTCTTGGGATTCCTTCGAAACCTTGCCTTCGTGTTTTTTTTCCCGTATTTCCTTCTCCTGTACATAGCCTCCTAGATTGCGCCAAGTTCCTCACTTATGCTCAAGCACATTTCAATACACACATCTCTGCAGAAGCTTTACCAGTCCACTACTGTGTTCTCAGATAACTATAGCTTATTTGTCATAAGAAACGTTTCTGCACCTTTCGACACAGAGACAAATTAACTGTAGAAATTTTACTATACTTAAATTGCTTCCCTCAAACAGGAATTTTTTCTAACGCTGCAGCTAAACCTGTGACTGTGTTTTTGCAGCTCCACTGCACTCCATCTGTACCTTTCGTTCTAGAAATAAGGCTGATATGCCCACCACACCTACGACACTTTCTACCACTGGCTATAAAACCATGCGATGCGCACCATCTAACTGCATTGCCTCCTTGTTCCATAAGGACAAGATCTCCATAGCGAACACGTTGGGAGGCCATAATTGGTAACACAAAGGTGTGAAATCGAACTTTCCTCTCAAAAGAGGCTGAAGTAATCTGTTTCGGTCATTTCTTACTTACAAGAACATCAAATGCAGCATTATAAACTACGGCTATCTTGTAATGTGATGAGAGACAAACAAACTGAGGTCAGAAAATTAAAAGGTTATATATCTGAAAATAACGTGCTTGAAAAAATTTTTCTTTGGGGTAGGGTGAAGTAACCCACATTATGAAACCCACCCACTTTTGATGTGGTCAGAAGTATCTGTGTAACAGAGAAAAAATAATAGTGGAACTAACATTAGCATTTATTTATTACTAAGAGTACTGTTACAGGTTGGGAGACGTAACTGTTACGTAGGCCTTGGGCAACGCTACGTGTCAGTCCGACAAAATAACCAGTTTTCAAGCTTTCACATTCGTTGCCTTCGCCAACTCACAACCAGAATGTTGCCATAGAACCTAACTTGGGCCTCGGACTACGCTACACGTCACTGTGTCACCAAAACAAGATTTTCTGCTTTCACATTCGTAGGCTTCACCAGCTCACAACCAAACTGTTGCATTCCCAGCAAGGCTATAGGTAGTAATAGAAAAGCCAATACGCTGTAAAAGCAGGAACTATAGACAAGGTCGTCTACACAATGCTCGCAATTCATCTCTCGTCGCAACCTAAATTCACCATTGTATACGCCATCAGACTGCCGCAAAATATCCTTAATTTAAACAGAAACCTTAATAAATGCTTCAACATAAAAAAGCTAACAGGAGCTCTAAAATGCAGCTTAAGAAGAAAATTTAAAATTTATAAAGAGGAGTCCATAAAACGCGAATAATCCAGTCCAATCCGTCACGAACACAACATTCCACATTTAAGAAAGAATCCATAGTAATATTTCACCTAACAAATTGCTAGATATATCAATAATAGAAATAATATGCTGCAATAATAAAAAATGAAGAAAAGGCATTCTACAGAAAGCGAATAATTCTCGTACGCCCTTCACCACAAGTGAAATGTTGTGTTTACATCATAAACGTAGATATCCGACCAAAAATATACATGTTAAAATAAAGGGAGACATTAGTATTTCATCATTTTCCGAGTAACTCTTCATTTGCTTTACAAGCGCTGATCTCCGATTGTTTGCCACCAATGATACAAACAAAGACGTTGCCAATATTTGAGCTGGACTGCGAACAAGTGCAGCAGGTGGACGGCCGATACTATAGTTTAGACTGCCAATGAGCCACAGTTGGACTCAGGATACCAGTACGAATAACTGGTATAGCAATTTAAAATGTATGAAATGCAGTGATCACACAGACTGAACCGTAAGTCTGGCAGGTGGAAGACTTTACAACTGGCAGGAGATTACAGACAGTGTACAAAAGAGCATGCTTAAAAATCAGTTGTCTTTCGCATCGTAGAATATTACTCAAGTGTGATGGGACCAAACAGGAATATCTGGGGAAATAGAAAGTATACGGGGTAGTACGGCACGAATGATCGCGTGTTTGATTTACTTAGAAGAGTGTCAGCGAAACGTGGAAACGCGTGGCGGTAGATGCCAAACTACGCGGTACTATTAAGTGAAGAATCTAGAGAAGTTCTTCATCCTCTATGTGTCACTCCTGTGGGGGTCGAGAAGACGAGCTTAAACTAATTACAGCAGGCACAGAGGCGTTTAAGCAGTCATTCTTCCTGCATTCCACAGTCATTCGAAACGGGAAGAAAGCCTAACATTTGTCACCCTGCAAATTACCCCCTGCCGTGCCCTTCACAATGGACTGCACATCTAAATGTGGATGAACAAGGAGAAGAATACGGGTTCCATCGCTTACAGGGAACTTGTACAGAATACCTGCAGAGAGTGAGTGCCTGGTAAGCAGCGGCAGGGCTCCGCCTCCGTGGCCGCCCCTCGCCGCTCCCGCTGCCGCCCCCGGCTATCAGCAGGCGCCGGGCGCCGCACCTGTCGGCGGCGCAGTGGCTGATCAATAAGCCTCGTTATCTGCAGCCAGCTGGCAATCAGCGGCGCGCGCCGTCTCGCGCCCCCCTTAGCAGCCACAACAGCTCACAACAGCCGGCCAGAGGATGCGACAGGATACGACAAGGCGGTAGAGGATTCCGCAGGTAGGCTGGGCCGAGTGCGTAGGCACCTCCTGTGCAGGCCGCTACTGCGAGCTCTCACTTTAAATATGAGGGGCATCGCATTTTATTTCTCAGCCGATTCCGACTGAAAAAAATGCAGAATTCTTTGTGAGACATTGTGGAATATTCCCGCTTCAGCCCCTATAGTTTCACGAAGTTGCGATAGGTGGCGGCGCTACTGTAGCCTTCAAAATACCGTGTATATTGGAGGTACGTCTCAAGTTTGGAACGCACACAGGTGTTACAGATTTTCCTTTGCCTGAAAACCAGAGCACTGCAGATATTCATAGGCACTTGAATAATATCTACGAAGACCTGATAGTGAACAAAAGCTCGGTGAGTCGTTGGGCGTCTGTCATTATCGTAAGGTCGAGCAAACCAGTCCAGTCTCCCGCGTGCCGGCCTGCCGCCCACATCTGTGACTCTTGCAGTTTTGGAACGTGCGGACACACTCATTGGAGGTGATCGACTGGTCACAATCAAATACCTTGCTGCGCAACTGGACGCCTCTGTTGGTGGTGCCGACACACTTGTCCACCAGTTGGGTTGCTCATAGGTGTATGCTCGATAAAGAGCAACGAAAAATGGTTCAAATGTCTCTGAGCACTATGGGACTTAACTTCTGAGCTTATCAGTCCCCTAGACCTTAGAACTACTTAAACCTAACTAACCTAAGGACATCACACACAACCATGACCGACGCATGATTCGAACCTGCGACTGTAGAAAGAGCAACGAGGGACCACCTGTGCGCAATTGCCTGAGCGTTACGAGGCTGATCATGGCAATGTTTTGCCGAACATCGTCACAGCTGGTGAAACGTGGGTTCATCAGTTCGAACCGGAAACAAAATGGCAATACACGGAGTGGCACCGCACCGTCTCTTGACCGAAGAAAACGTTCAAAGCCGCAGTCTCAGCCAGTAAAGTCATGGCGACGGCCTTCTGGGACTCTTGTGTTATTCTGTTTGATGTCGTCCTTCTTGGCGCAACGATCAACTCTAAAGTGTATTTTACTTTCCTGAAGAAACCGGAGAAACGACTTCAGCGTGTTCCTCGCCACAAATATGTAAAGAAACTTTTTCTTCTCCATGAAAACGCAAGGCCTCACACAAGTCTGCGTATCCGAGCGGAGCTCACAAAACGTGGTTTGGCTTCCTCATCCACCCTACAACCCGGATCTCGCACCTTCCGACTTCCATGTGTTTGGCCCAATGAAGGATGCACTTCGCGAGAAGCAATACTTAGATGAAGTGCAGGTTATTAATGCAGCAAGACGTTGGCTCCGACGTCGATCCGTAGAGTAGTGCCATGAGGGCATAGAGGGCCTGCCCGTCAGTGGGCTTAAGGCCGTCGCATTGAGCGGAGACAATGTTGCAAAATAGGGATTTGTAGCCCAGAGAGTGAGAAATAATAGAGCATATTGGCAACATTAATCAAACCAACGTGCTTTCAGAAAAGAAACGTGGTACACTACCTAACGAAAGCCCCTCGTAGATAAGCATACGCCGTACTGGCAGAACTGTTAATCGTCCTTTGGAGACACCGCGACAGTGCTGTGGAAATGAAGTCTTGTTAGTGGCTCCAGTCCTCTGAGGGAGAGACTCCACAAGACTTTTCTGTACCTAATCCAGCTAAAGGTACTCATTGATGACTGGATCGCCGGCGCTACAGTCTGGAACCGTGCGACCGCTACGGTCGCAGGTTCGAACGGGCATGGATGTGTGTGATGTCCTTAGGTCAGTTAGGTTTAAGTAGTTCTAAGTTCTAGGGGACTGATAACTTCAGAAGTTAAGTCCCATGGTGCTCAGAGTCATTTGAACCATTTTGACGACTGGATCTTAAAGCTACCACAGTCCTGCGGACAACAAGTTAATTACTATGTGCTGCGTTTACACTCAAAATAGATGTGAGGGTGGATGTAGGAGTGGAAAGTTGGCCAGACATGATGGCCAACGATTTCCAGAAAGACAACGACTCTTAGTGGATGGACAGACTATCACGTCTCTGCCGAACTCCATGCAGCTGTTATGTAGTGTACCCGCCCCGACAGCTAGGATCAACAATGTTAAAATGACTTGGTGGCGCTCTTTTTGATCTCTGGATTCTCGTAGTTAGACGCGAACACCAAATCAACACTGTCTGTTTTTGCGCTTGTGATGTATGAAAAGACGGTTGCACTAGAATCTGCTTCTAATTTTCGATGAGGAGTGTGCAATATGATCGGACTTTTTTTGTGGGCCTTCTACACTGTATCAAGGAGGCGTCATATCTCATAGTGCTTTTCGTCAGACTCAAAGTTTACAAGAAGTAAGAAAAATGTGTAAGCTTTCACTTTAACTGATACATAAATTACTAGATATGACTATATTAGAGCAAAAATACTAACAAAAAATATAACTTTTGTTGTATACACATAAACAAAATAAATAAATAAAAAGATAAAATTAAATAAAGTAAACCTCGAGTTCAGAAGGGAATTCTTTGCAGGCACCTTGAACTTAAACTAGCAAAGTAAAAGCATTCTGAGAACTTCTAGAATTATCAAAATTCCAAATCACATGTTGTTACATTAATGGGGGATTTTAATGCACAAATAGAAATGAAAAACTCGTTTCAGAGGTAGTAGAACATTATCCAGACTAAGGCAATAAAAATTTCAGGAAGAAATTAAAGTAACTAAATCAGGGAAATGAGAAGAAATATCGTAAGAAATTAACACGGCAGCGAAAAATGTATTTCGAACAACAAAAATGAAGAAGAAAGTTTGTTGAAATTAAATCTATGAAGGAACAGTTACAGAGAGAACAAAACAGTGGAAGATATGGAAATGGTCTGAGAAGCCTCAACACCTTGATGAATTTGGAACGCAGAGGAAAGAAATAGCAAGAATAATAATGAATGCTAAAAGACCTTTTGAGAAATCACAAGTTCTTGACATACAAAACAACTTTGTACAAAATAACTCCTAGAATTTCTATCAGATTATTAAAGTCATCTAAGAGGCTACGTGGCTCCAAGTTTAAAATGGTTCAAATGGCTCTGAGCACTATGCGACTTAACTTCTGAGGTCATCAGTCGCCTAGAACTTAGAACTAATTAAACCTAACTAACCTAATGGCATCACACACATCCACGCCCGACGTAGGATTCGAACCTGCGACCGTAGCGGTCGCTCGGTTCGAGACTGTAGCGCCCAGAACCGCATGGCCACTCCGGCCGGCAGGCTCCAGGTATTTACTTCACAGACGAAAATGGTAAAGTAGGCCTAAGCAACAGCCACAATTGTGAAATACTAAGAAAGTACTTTGAAAAATTATTGGACTGTGAAGAACTAAGCTATAAGCTAGAATTTCTAGATCTCCATTAAAATACAGAAGCAGATCCACTACCTATAGCTGAAGGAATTAAAAAAGCAATAAGTACCCTGAAAAACAACAAAGACAGTGGAGAAGACCGTATTACAGCTGAACTTATAAAACGGTCTCAACCAAAAATTATAACTAACCTTCAGCTCATGTTTGAAGAAATATGGGAATATGAAATGATACCATAAGATTGGAAAGTGGCTCTCATCCATCCCTTGCACAAGATATGTGATAAGCAAAATGCAAGTAACTACAGAGGTATATCTTTGCTGCTGGTGGGTTATGAAATATTTTCAACAATATTACCAAACAAGGTAGAAGCAACACTTGGTAGCCATTTGGGAGAATATCAGGGCGGATCTTTTCAGAACAGATTTTCAACCTAAAGTCCATAATTCGTCGCGGACTTACAAACTCCCAAGATACTGTTGTTTAATTTATAGATTTTAAAAAGGCATTTGACTCGATTGACAGGGAAATACTAGATAAAGTGATGAGAGAATTTGGTATCAAATCTAAATTAGCAAACCTTATTCGTGAAATGCTCACAGGCACCGAATCAAAAGTAAAGTTTCGGGGTGAAATATCGAAGGCACAATGGAAACAAAAACTAACAGGAATCTATCACCAATCAGACTGGTAACTAAAAACAGATGTATTGACATCCACTGTTTAGCATTTGCATATGATTTTGCCACTCTTTCTGAAAACTTAAAAAATGCTGGAATACAAATCAGTCTCTTAGAAGCAATAGCCTACAAAGGAAGTTTAACAATGTCTCTACAAAAAACAAATTTAATGGGAAATATAAAAAAAAATGTTCGAGAATCCCCATCAATAGGTGTTGGCCAGATAAAGAGGGTAAATAAATTTAAATATTTGGTTGAAGTTATAAAAGAAAATGGCTTAAAAAAATTCGCTTTGGAGGAAAGAGTACATAAAATGGAGAGAGCTTATGGAATAACTAGGAATGTCTACAACAAAAGGTGTCTGTCTGAAAATTTGAAGCTGCAGCACTACAACACAGTAGTAAAACCAAAATGTCGTTATACAAGCGAATGTTCAGTACTGAACTACAAATTAAGCAAACGTGAAGTCTTAGAAAGGAAAATCATTCGAAAAATTCTTGGGTCACCAAAAAATACAGAGGTATGGAAATTAAGAAGCAATGAAAAAGTTTATCACAACATAGAAAACATAAATGAAACACTTAGGTTAGTTAGGTTTAAGTAGTTCTAAGTTCTAGGGGACTGATGACCTCAGGTGTTAAGTCCCATTGTGCTCAGAGCCATTTGAACCATTTTTGAACCATCTTCCAGTGGATATCCCGACGGCGACCTTACTGAAAACCGTGAGAAGTTACTACTGTTATCTTTTCCAGTCACAACTCTCCCACCTGTGGCATCTAGCAGTCAGGCCTACTAGATGTGTGGCCTGCCAAGCGAGTGCTTTTAATATCTGTGCACCGGAAATGTTGATATGACTTATCGTAGGCACTGCTACTGTACGTTGAAAACAAAGCCCTATCGCCCAACTGTTTTGCTATAATTTTTTATGTTTAATTATCTCAAAGCAACGGAATTCAACTCATATGACTAATAAATTATAAATATGGCACTGTCTGTAAACATTTCCGATGGGCTCACTCCACCTTGGCAAGACGACATTCCCATTATTGCATTCATTTTAATCAGAGCTTGGATATTCTAGTAATAGGGACCTTACGGCAAAAAATGTCTGAACAGAATGGTTACCCTCTACTGAATGATAATGACCACCATTTTGTTTCATATCTCCTGTTTTATTTTCTGAGATTCTACCCCCACAATGACACAAAATTTGCTCTAATACATTTAAACATAAAAGAAAACAAGGAATTCTTAGCCCACCGGGCATGACATTACGTACACGTTTCAATATCCTACGGTCTTTAAATGTTTTTCCTTATTACTATATTGCATTTTCTGGGCTGGTAGGGATATCCACTACTTCTCTCTCTCTCTCTCTCTCACACACACACACACACACTCATAAGCACATTCATTAATAACCAAGAGAATTTGCTAGCGATCAGGCTAGCCAAAGAAAATTCTTGATTTTATTTTGTTACCGTACTTCTAAGTCGCCACATTGAAACTACACAGATTAAACATGTAAAATAAAAGAGAACAATCGACTTTAGCCAGTACATACCGAATCTTACCCACAACAGAATTTGAACCCAGATTAACTAGTCACAGACCTTCGGATTAAATTTAACACGTAACCTTCCCACGGACCTATCACGTATTCTGGAGGATTTATGCTCATCTCCCACTTCGATGTAACCCTCATTGTGTTGCTGGGCAGATGGCTAACGCACCTTTTTCTCTCTCAGAGTATTAAAATTTCGAACTTGCTTCACATGAATGTAGTTAATAACGGTAATTTTGGTATTATGATTAATTAATTATCTCACCCACGGATTCTCAACTAAAAGTTTGCACTAGCACTTTCGTTTACCATTGTCTGTTTTGTTCACATTGAGACAAAGTCAGTACTCACCATGTGGAAGTGCACGCGCAATACTTAAATATTTTCAGCTTAAATTTACACACGCACGTATCTCACCTTAAAATTACCACACTGGTTTCATTGTGAACGTTGGTCACTACCAAAGAATCCTAGGTTCCCCATGAGTTTTACCCACTTACCTTTACATGACTCTCCCACCAAAAAGTTTTGTTCTCATCGATGTTCTGAAAATGGAAATCATTATTCATAGCTACTCTTAAATATTTCACGTGCATACCATTCCATATTGTTCAGTTTTACGGGGCACACTAAAAACAGGTGTTTCAACTTCAGGAACCAGCGACAGAGCGTCGGAACATGGCCGTTCACCAGACCATCCCGCGCTTCCTTAGAAGTGTGGGAGGACCCTGTCACCCGTGCTGGTCAACCACACTCCAGGCCCTCTAGTGCTCCGGAATACATCCTTTCTTTGGTTCTGCCAAAGATTACCAGATGACTGTCTTAAAGGCAATTACAGATTCTACATCCACTACCTGTGGTCAGCAGACAATAAACCATTTACTCATTTGTCAAACGTCACAAAACTGGGTATAGTGATCGATTTTTGAAGGAAGTGCTCATATGAATAATTAAATATACAAATTGTCCTTCTTTTCTACATCAGTAGCCGGTTTCAGCGTACTGAATAAAATTTTTACCATAAAACCACTGTTCTGACAAGCCGAACGAAGTATGTTGTTATACAATGGGTATTACTGTACCCAATGAGACAATTCTTTTCTATGCCAGGTAGTAATGTACCTTTTCAACCGTAATGACACAATCACCGAGTGTGAGTATGATTTCCATTGAAAAATGTAATATATCAAATGAAACACTGCAATACGGCAGTTTCAACTTCTAGATTGTTATCAGATACCTTACAATACTTTACACCCGAGGCTTTACTCGAATTTTCTACATTTATTATTTTTCATCCGTCGTTTCGAATTTTGTAACTACGACATCGGATTCTTAATCAGTCACCCAAAGAATCTCAAAAGAACACAATTTTGTAGGATTTCGGATAGATTTTTCTATTATGTTCAGTTTCTGGAGCGAGTTGGCCCCACTGTGCGCCGCGATGAATGACTTTTGCAATTCAAAATGTCCACTCCATGTAGTTCCCGTCCTGATAGTTACTCGGTAATTGGCTGAGGGTCCCTTAATCACTCATAGTTGCAATTTCTGTTTCATTTGGAACCGACTGTTACTGACAATGTGTGAATCAGTTCTCCGGTCCCCGTCGGTTGCGATATTTTTGCGACCACTCTTGTTAAGCTGTGCAACATGGTTGCGACTGGTACACCATTGCTTGTAGAGAGGTTGCACAGTCCGTGGTTATACAGCAACAAATCGTTGCCACTCACTCACGCCTCAACGTGAATTCATCTTACTCAGCTGCTTCCATACAATCAACGGGCATACAGACACGAGTTCAATATCGTGACCTGCATCAGCACTTGGAAGGTCGCATGATCTCCTACTACAATTTCTACTCCATCTAAAGTGTTCCAAAGCGACCACTGTGGCGACATATTTTGTCTAGTTAATTTATCTGTATACACATGTCAAGTCCAACATACAATCCTGGAAATTGAAATAAGAACACCGTGAATTCATTGTCCCAGGAAGGGGAAACTTTATTGACACATTCCTGGGGTCAGATACATCACATGATCACACTGACAGAACCACAGGCACATAGACATAGGCAACAGAGCATGCACAATGTCGGCACTAGTACAGTGTATATCCACCTTTCGCAGCAATGCAGGCTGCTATTCTCCCATGGAGACGATCGTAGGGATGCTGGATGTAGTCCTGTGGAACGGCTTGCCATGCCATTTCCACCTGGCGCCTCAGTTGGACCAGCGTTCGTGCTGGACGTGCAGACCGCGTGAGACGACGCTTCATCCAGTCCCAAACATGCTCAATGGGGGACAGATCCGGAGATCTTGCTGGCCAGGGTAGTTGACTTACACCTTCTAGAGCACGTTGGGTGGCACGGGATACATGCGGACGTGCATTGCCCTGTTGGAACAGCAAGTTCCCTTGCCGGTCTAGGAATGGTAGAACGATGGGTTCGATGACGGTTTGGATTTACCGTGCACTATTCAGTGTCCCCTCGACGATCACCAGTGGTGTACGGCCAGTGTAGGAGATCGCTCCCCACACCATGATGCCGGGTGTTGGCCCTGTGTGCCTCGGTCGTATGCAGTCCTGATTGTGGCGCTCACCTGCACGGCGCCAAACACGCATACGACCATCATTGGCACCAAGGCAGAAGCGACTCTCATCGCTGAAGACGACACGTCTCCATTCGTCCCTCCATTCACGCCTGTCGCGACACCACTGGAGGCGGGCTGCACGATGTTGGGGCGTGAGCGGAAGACGGCCTAACGGTGTGCGGGACCGTAGCCCAGCTTCATGGAGACGGTTGCGAATGGTCCTCGCCGATACCCCAGGAGCAACAGTGTCCCTAATATGCTGGGAAGTGGCGGTGCGGTCCCCTACGGCACTGCGTAGGATCCTACGGTCTTGGCGTGCATCCGTGCGTCGCTGCGGTCCGGTCCCAGGTCGACGGGCACGTGCACCTTCCGCCGACCACTGGCGACAACATCGATGTACTGTGGAGACCTCACGCCCCACGTGTTGAGCAATTCGGCGCTACGTCCACCCGGCCTCCCGCATGCCCACTATACGCCCTCGCTCAAAATCCGTCAACTGCACATACGGTGGACGTCCACGCTGTCGCGGCATGCTACCAGTGTTAAAGACTGCGATGGAGCTCCGTATGCCACGGCAAACTGGCTGACACTGACGGCGGCGGTGCACAAATGCTGCGCAGCTAGCGCCATTCGACGGCCAACATCACGGTTCCTGATGTGTCCGCTGTGCCGTGCGTGTGATCATTGCTTGTACAGCCCTCTCGCAGTATCCGGAGCAAGTATGGTGGGTCTGACACACCGGTGTCAATGTGATCTTTTTTCCATTTCCAGGAGTGTATTAAGGGAAAAATTGTCCTGATGCTACTCACACCTTAGAAATGAATGTGTAACTTTTTGTTGTTGTATGCACTTCATATTAATGGACAAATAGAAATTCTTGGAACCTATCTTCAGATTATGTTTGACACACTGAGCCTCGAAGCTGGAACATTGCCATTATTGGGAAATAATCATACCGACAAAGCTAACAAGGTACGTTTCACCATTTGTCACCATAGCTTCAATTCTACGAGTACTCTGCGAAATACGCCGATGAGCCAAAACATTATGACCACCTGATTAGCAGCTTGTTCGTCTGTCTTTGGGACGAAATACATCGCTGCATCTGCGTATCAGGGATCCAATAGTTTTTTGGTAGGCTTATGGAGGTATGTGTCATTAGATGTCTACGTACAGGTCATGTAATTCGCATAAATAACGGGCCGCTGATACGCGTAAGCGATGATGGTGCCTGATAGCGTATCAGACGGGTCCCATAGGATTCACATCAGGCGAATTTGGTGACCGAGACATCAACGTATCTTCATCATAATGCTCCTCAAACCACCGTAACACGGGTCTGGCTCCGAGACACGGAAAATTATGTTGCTAGAAGATGACGTCGCCGTCGCGGAAGACATCAATTATGAAGGGACGTAGCTGGTTCGCAGCTGTCAGCGCGGCTTCGATTTCTACCACAGGACCCATGCAAGGACAGGAGGATGTCTCTCATTGCGTAATACTGCTTCGTCTCGTCCGTGACGCGTTGCACGTTTCGAACTGCCGTTTACCTCGACGGCGGTGTTTATGGAGAAGGCAGTCGGACGAAGTGTAGCAAAAATGTAATTCGCCCAAAGAGCCGACACGTTTCCGTTTACTGACGATCGAGCCCCGATGTTGCCGTTCCCACTGCAGTCGTGATTGACGATGTCGTTGGATCGACATGGGAACATGTAGGGGTGTCTTTTGCAGTCTGCTGCGGAGCTCCATGTTGAGCAATGAACGACGAACGGTGTGCTGCGAAACGTGCGTGGACCAGCACTGTGCTCTTTCGGCAGAGATGCCACACATCGCCGTCCGTCCTGCTTTACAGAGCAGACAAGCCTCCGAACCCCGCCTTCGTTGTGAACATCCAATCATTTAGCACCTAGCGGTAGTTTCACTGTCCTACTTCTCTCCGTAGATGCTCACGACAGTAGCACGTGAACCTTCGAGCAGCTTCTACGTTTGCGAGATACTTGTTTACAGAATTATCGTAATAATAATTGTCCCTTTATAGCGTCCCCAGTGCCATATTACGAAAAGACTTAAAAACAGTATATATTTTTATCATGTAGCCGTAAAATAATAATTTCTCTGTGTAGGTTTAGATTGCAAAGAAATAATTTATGACAAAATGATCTAAAGAGACGACAAGATACACTCTTTTGTTAATTTTTTAGTCGTCTTCACTTCTTCTTTTGTCTTGAGTGTATATAGACGGACATGTTTCGAGTGCTGACAAATGTAAGCATATTTGTATCAGTTAAGCAGATAATATATTAATTTAATATTATTGTGCACTTTTAATTTGTAAGAGGTGATCCCGATTTCATGTCCGCCTTCCTTGAATTAACCTGCATTCAAGTAATTTACAGCCCAACAATCGCAGCGGCCGATGCAGCCAACGACGCCATTACGTGGCGATATTAACTTATGAAAAATTAGCGGAAGCGGAAAACTCACCCGCTATTAACATAATATTAATTTTTCTCCACAGCCGCCCGACGTTGCAGAAAATACTTAGCTTTTAAGATTCTTATTTTCAGTACCATAGCCGAGACCCAGAGCCAGGACTCCGACTACAATACAATGGTTAACGGAGGTAAGTAAAATACTCTCGCGCGTGTGTGGGCCGCAATTGTAATTAATAACTAAAGATCTTTTGCTTTAAAGTGAATTGACTAGCCGAGGAAATTAATATGAAAAGTTTATTACATTGTTCAGCTTGTATGCTCATGTTTTAAGATGCAGCAAGTCTAACATTCATTAACGTAACAAATAATTTGACATTAATATTGTTAAAAAGGAGAACTTCAGGAAAACATTTAACCGTAAAATCAAAATATAATGGAATATCATTTTTATTAAGGCCCACCACGTAAGTCGGCAACAATCAAAAAATAATAATAATAACCATATTAAATAACGACGGCCGAAGTTACGCGAGACCTTGTCGAAGTCGCTTATCTCAATGGATGTCCCCATTTGTTGGCAGTACCTTCGCTAGGGTGACCCTCTGTCCGTGTCCGCTCCGGCTACAGACTTTTGTTATCGCATCACGTGTCCACAACGCCATCAGGCGGCATCCGACGTCGCGGTAGGCAGTGGTCATTATGTTTTGCCGCATCACTGTACTTTGCTATGCGGGAGGACTGCTGTGAAGTTTCTAAACTAAGGCAATTGAAAACTCTGAAAGAACGAGTATAGGGCCGTCTGCGGGTAGAGTAGTCGGCAACAGCGAAACACACGAATGACAAGGTTGCAGGTTCGAGTAAGAGTACAGCACACAGTTTCAATCCACCTCAAAGTATAAAACCACGGAACACTCTGTTGCAGGGTGAAAGTGTCATTCAGGAGATTAAATTCTTGATACAGTGTAGAATGAAATGTATCTCGCCAGCGATGTAAGAACAAAGGGAAGATATTATCTGATGTACGGATAGAAATGATTAAATCTGTAGGAAAAGTTACACAAAGGGAACTTATGAAAATATTTACAGATATTTTATTATCACTCGTGTTATGCGAACGAAAGTTTGTAAGTTTTCATCACTCACCAATTAGCCAAGGCCTGTGGCAGAGCCTACATACAGGGTTATTACAGATGATTGAAGCGATTTCACAGCTCTACAGTAACTTTATTATTTGAGATATTTTCACAATGCTTTGCACACACATACAAAAACTCAAAACGTGTTTTTAGGCACTGACAAATGTTCTATATGTGCCCCTTCAGTGATTCGGCAGACATCAAGCCGATAATCAAGTTCCTCCCACACTCGGCGCAGCATGTCCCCATCAATGAGCTCAAAAGCACCGTTGATGCGAGCTCGCAGTTCTAGCACGTTTCTTGGTAGAGGAGGTTTAAACACTGAATCTTTCGCATACCCCCACAGAAAGAAATCGCATGGGGTTAAGTCGGGAGAGCGTGGAGGCCATGACATGAATTGCTGATCATGATCTCCACCACGGCCGATCCATCGGTTTTCCAATCACCTCTTTAAGAAATGCCGCACATCATGATGGAAGTGCGGTGGAGCACCATCCTGTTGAAAGATGAAGTCGGCGCTGTCGGTCTCCAGTTGTGGCATGAGCCAATTTTCCAGCATGTCCAGATACACGTGTCCTGTAACGTTTTTTTCGCAGAAGAAAAAGGGGCAGTAAACTTTAAACCGTGAGATTGCACAAAACACGTTAACTTTCGGTGAATTGCGAATTTGCTGCACGAATGCGTGAGGATTCTCTACCACCCAGATTCGCACTTTGTGTCTGTTCATTTCACCATTAAGAAAAAATGTTGCTTCATCACTGAAAACAAATTTCGCACTGAACGCATCCTCTTCCATGAGCTGTTGCAACCGCGCCGAAAATTCAAAGCGTTTGACTTTGTCATCGGGTGTCAGGACTTGTAGGAATTGTAAACGGTAAGGCTTCTGCTTTAGCCTTTTCAGTAAGATTTTCCAAACCGTCTGCTGTGGTACGTTTAGCTCCCTGCTTGCTTTGCTTTATTCGTCGACTTCTGCGGGCTACGCGTGAAACTTGCCCGCACGCGTTCAACCGTTTTTCGCTCACTGCAGGCCGACCCGTTGATTTCCCCTTACAGAGGCATCCAGAAGCTTTAAACTGTGCATACCATCGCCGAATGGAGTTATCAGTTGGTGGATCTTTGTCGAACTTCGTCCTGAAGTGTCGTTGCACTGTTATGACTGACTAATGTGAGTGCATTTCAAGCACGACATACGCTTTCTCGGCCCCTGTCGCTATTTTGTCTCACTGCGCTCTCGAGCGCTCTGGCGGCAGAAACCTGAAGTGCGGCTTCAGCCGAACAAAACTTTATGAGTTTTTCTACGTATCTGTAGTGTGTCGTGACCATATGTCAATGAGTGGAGCTACAGTGAATTTATGAAATCGCTTCAATCATTTGTAATAGCCCTGTGTAATATAATAACGCTTTTGACGGAGTGGTTAGAAATAAACTGTGGGAAGTTATGGGCGAGTAAGACCATCTACTGCGTAATTCTGGAAGGCTGTGAGAAAAATAAATTGCCTCAGACTGCATTTAAACTGCCTTTAGTTTTGATATGACACAATCGATTTCGAAGCTTGTAGCCGTATCTACAAATATACCTGATACGTATGAACGTAGGAACTTCAGAAGGTAAGTTACACATTTAGTCCCACGCTAAGACCATTACACAACAAGTGTTCCAGACGATCTGCACACAGTTTTGCTGCTTTACGGATAACAGCTGCATTTTAGAGCGCGAGTCAAATGACACGGCAGCTGGAAATGTACTCCAAAGTTGAAGTACGCGGTCTGGAATCATATTTGTGGACAAAATATCTAAATTACATTCAGCATCATCGTGATATTTTGTGGTAAATGGACTAAATACAACGTCGCTTCCACCCACACAAAGGCCGCAGTGACGTGGACGATAGTGATTTTCCAGTGATGACGACGTTAAAAAACTGGTATGCTTGGTCTCTGCAACTTATATATACTGTATTTGTTGTAAGTGTCCAATATGACCAGGAAGTGTAGCTGTTTAGCATTTGATGAGGTGTAATATGTAGGTGTGACGACCTGTGAACTGCTAAGATCCAAATCGATTTTTACATAATAAGGTTTTGTAACTGATACGCACGGCATTTGATATAGAAGTGTACAATATATGTCACTAATTTAGCCTGAATGCGAGCCTGACAGTTAAATATTTAATATGTGTCTCAAGGTGTACAGCAAGACGTTTTCTAACAGACGACGACGTTTGCACAATGGTTCTCGAATGGCTCTTTGACGAAGGAGCGGACGTCTCTCATCGAGAAATTGAACGACTTGTAGAACGTTCCAACCGTTGTTTACAGATACTTGTTGATTGAAAATCAAAAAAGCGACGAAACTAATGCATAAACTTGCAAGACTGAGCACTATAAGACACAGACTAAATTTAAAATACATCCACTATGTACAGTCGAGGACAAAACGAGCGAGACCCCTCGCCTTTTCGTTATGCTGATCCGCACGGCTTTAAAGTATGCTACACAGCATAACCGGCAAGGCGACGAAGTGCTACCGACATACTATGCACAGGCGTGAAATTGACAAACTATCTGAACTTTTTTAGGCTGTTTTCAATAATTTGTAAGACTATATTAATGCTGATTAGTGTGTTAAATACAACACGTAAATATAAGACAGAATGAAGGAAGAAACGCTAATTGGTATGAACTGTACCAATAAAAATGAATTTCAACTTATCGAGATAACATAACTGTTTTAGTAAGACAAAGAACGCCGGATCGTTACGAATTAGCAAAATATTATCCGCTTTCGGCCGCGAAACGGTCTGTGTCAACGTTCAGACCAGTCCTACTGGATTACCGTTGCTGACCTACCATGAAAGTGTGCAAATTTAGCAATGCGTGAAGATTCATAACGAAATTCAGTTAAAAATCATTCAGTGCCACACTTAAGTCAATTCCATTATTGACAGAAGCGGAAAAAGTAGGCAGTAACATGTATGAAATTCTACAAGAGTGTCATATTGCCATGCACAGGGCGCCAGTACAGAATAAAGGTAGCGATAAAAAATATTGAGGGCGCGAGAATTTCTTAAAATTGCTTTACTGATATTCTACCTGCCTCCATCGAGATTAGAACCGAAAACAAACCAGACCTTCCTTTCACTACGCTAGCAGACAACCCAGGCAAACAGCCCTCTATTATTACCCCAGACATGAATAAGCCGGCAATTTCGCAATGAAAATGGTAAAATGATCTACAGATTCTGTTCCATAGAGCTTTCTGGGCTCAAAAACATGAATTTTCTTCCTTTATGTCACCGCTTATGTGATAATCATTCGGGATGTTTATCGAAATAACAAAATACTCTTATTAGAGGGTAAATTTGGTGGGATAATTCTGCACCACCTCAGGAAATAAACGGCTACATAGCTGCCAAACATATTCTACACTGTTTCGAATTCTCCACTAGACTCGCCACAGCCAGAAAACGTTCATTAGCCTAAGTGTTTCTTAAGCTACCTAGCAATGGGAATGTTCGCACTTCTAAAACACGGTAGCATTAATACTGGGATGTGAATTACAACGTGTATAGGCAAATGGATTCTATTTGCATTCCTGTAAACGTGATTTGGATCGAAAGCGTAGCTACGATTAATATGCTGATGTATCGACTACAACTAGAACATTTCGAATAAAGAGTAGGGGGTGTTATTTATGCGGCCCTCATCTTCAGTAGCTGTCGTAGCTGTTTTCGTTGTTAGGATTTCGTCACCTAAGCCGGTAAAAACGGAACCCTACTAGTCTCACTTTCTTGACCGTCTATCGGTCTACCCAACCTTTAAAACCCGTTAACCTCCAGAACGGGTAGACATAATAAGCGGAAATGTATCGCACTTCTTGCGGTAACCGGTCCCTTGGTGGTGTAAAAAAGTGAGCTTCTATGTCAACGCAATCTAAAGATACGGCCGTTTATGTAAAGAAAATGTACGCGAAAGGTCAAAAAATGGCTTCAAGAACTATGCGACCAAACTGCTTATGTCATCAGCCCCTAGACCTAGAACTACTTAAACCTAGCTAGCCTAAGGACATCACAGTCCGCATCGACTACTCAGTTTGTATATTTTGCTTTTTTTTTCATAGTTACACACAACTTCTTCCTGTTTTCTCGATTGATCTGTGTTCAGTTTTTCAAGGCCTATCCACTGCGCCAACTTATAGGGAGGTTCCCTTGTTAGCTATGAAACAACTGTAGCGAAATGGAGCATCCTCGTTATCCATGTGATGGATAAGACGACTAATTCGCAACATAAATGTCAGTGTAAGCATCAATTTATGTTGGAACGTGCTTCCTGGACCAAATAACATACGTTTCCTACGTCTTCAATACGAATCATGAAGCAAATGTAATTTAAAGGACATAAAAATATCGAGTGATTTTACTAACATAATTATAAACCACCCACGAACATAAATCGATGTTCACATAGTTGTAAAAAAGTAGTCTACAGTATTGCCATTGTCCATTAGACTAGCAGCAGGAAGAAAACGTACGCTCAGCTGTGATGAGATATCTTGCACTGACGAAGCTCGCGCTTCGAAGACACCACAGCATCGTCTGCCACCATTTCATGGGAAACGAAATATCTCAAGTGTACAGCCTTAGACACAAAAACACCGCCGGCGCAAGCACCGCGCGATCCGCGATATGACGCCGTTGAAAGCACGGCTAACCCGCTCCGGAAAGCTGTTAATATCATCTGATGTTGCTAACAAGTTATTTACTTCTGGTGAATGATTTTCTGCGCAGTTCATTTAAGATAGAATAACTAAAATATATTTGATGTTACGGAAGACGAAGGACGCCTAATTCATTTCCCTCTCTTTACTTATGATGTTACATTCGCAATCTGAGCACACGTATTATCCATAACCACACTGTAGCGCCACACAGATACGTGAATGAAACACATTGGAGTACAGTTTTAGACATAAAAACTGACCGCCGGCCGCCTGCCACAGAGTCCGAGTCTATTCACTTAACGTAGCCAATAAAACTGACCGGCCATCTGCACAATCTGGCAACACTGTAAGATGCGGAAGCGTTAGGAGGAAGTGTTGTCTACTTCCGAGATGTTCTCGGATTGTGTGAGCCCGTGGTCTAGTGCTAGCCGGCACGGTAGCTCAGCGTGTTCGGTCAGAGAGCCGGTTGGCCTCTGTAATAAAAAAACTGAGTGGAAGGATCAACCACCGAACTTGTACAGGATGTCCTGCGACGTCCGCAACGACCAAACACAACGATCAATAATGAACAATAAGAAAAAAAAGAAAAGAAAAAATGGTAATCGTCATGCATTCTAAGCTTATGATCGCCTGTTCGTGTCCAACTATTTTTTTTACCACATTTCGGTCTAAAGTTATGATTCTGATTGAGCATCGAAGATAATTCGCTTAACATTCTACCCACCAGCAACGACAAGTATTCCAGAAACAATTCCGCAGGACAGCTCGTGGCTGCGCCGCGATCATAACAGCTTCCGTTCGAGCGTTTCCTCGCGCTGCAGCGGCTACCGGCCACCGGCCAGACGCCACCCGCCGCCTGAAATCCGGCGCCGCCCATGTGAACGCGGCGCCGCGTTGTCAGTGTATGTATCAACCGTCATTTTCGAATTTGAAGTTCTAGTTATCATCTTGCAGTTAAGCACTGGATTTTGCATACTTGAAAATCATGAACTACAGTTAAGCATTGTAAAATTGAGTCGCAAGTGGAAAAAGGTGTAACATCTGCAACACAACGTTTACTTTTGGTATAACAGAGGGGTGAATGCAGAGGAGGCAGCTAGAAAGATTTGAACTGTGTTTGGAGCGAGTGCTTTTGGTAAAAATACGCCAGAAAAAGATATTCGTGTTTCAACAAAGATCGTTCTGGCATGAATGATTTTCCACATTAAGGAAGTCTCGACTACTGTTAGATGTGATAGATTACTATTTAACCATCATGCGATGTTTGCTTTCAACAGGCAAAGTTAAGAAGTCTGGTGTAGGAGTACTGCATTCTCTAATTCGAAACAACAAAAATCAATGGAGTGACTATTATTGAACGTCATCAGGTCACTCATCGACCATTCCTATGCAGTACTGTTACTGGTGACGTATTTTGTTGCCTTTATTGTCAACTTCCTAAGAAGAAATAAAGGCTGTGCCACACCAAAAGACGTAAACTCGAGGAAAGCGTAACGTGAACATGATATTTTACATCTGATAATTCCAAAAGTGTGTTTTGGGCTACGAATTCTGCCCCCAGGGTGTGTGCAACACAGCTGGCATTTGATGCCACAACTGAGACACCTTTCTTTCGCAGTGTAAGAAAATCGAGCAACAAAACTACATCACCTGTGCTACTGTATGATAACGCACTATGTTGATTTGAGAAAGAAAACAATCCAGGAGATTGATAGAAAAGTCGTCTGTCAGGCACTTGTATTGATAGGGAAGTCCTCTCTCAAGCACTTGTCCCTCTCGTCATATATTTGTAAAATTTTACCTTTCCCGCTCTTGATCGATCAACCGTCAAGGCAATTCATTTCTAGACGGAAATACTCTTAAAACTACTCTGGTTTAAAGACATCGTTAGAACCAGTAGGCTTCTACAGGCGTAGAATTTGTAAACAACTTTAGCATTGTCAGATCGTTTTAGATATCGTGAAAGAAAATTCTGCTGCTGATTAATTTCTCTTTGATAATTACTGTTGCGTTTAGTAAACTAATGGAAAATGCAATTAAAATATTCACTGTACTAATACAAATTAAATTCAGCTTCCTACAGAAACATCACGACGGCAGTCTATCTTAATAAAGCATTATGTGTCTGTGAGACGATTGAACGTATTTTAACACGAATTAGTAGGATATTACCAACTTTTGACTTCGAAAAGATCTGTATTTATTTCATTTACTGTACCATTCGCAAGTATTATGAAAATGTGACATTTCATAGGTAAAATTATGTATTCACAACAACAAAAAATATGTCGGTAGAAAACAAAAGTGGCATTATGAATTTGGCAGTACCGTAAGGTTTTCGCTCTGACACTAAGAGTTACTGAAAGTAGCAAGACGAATTTTGCTCGAGCGTGTCTTACGATTCCCTTATTGAGTTTTTATCAGCCTGCTTGTAGCTGTGCTACAAAAGAATTAAAAATCTGGCTTTCAGCGAGTCGCGAATGGCGAACGAAAGCAGCTTGCACCTGTTAGCTAAGCATGTTACCTGGGAACTGGTTTTTTCCTAAACTGGGAAGACGTCCATTTGTGGTTGAATTGTTGGCAAATGTCAGTCAGACGTGTGCCGTTGGTCTAAGCGTTTCGGTGTGTTGAATTTGTACCAAAGATTTTTCTACAGGTTTTTTCTGCCCAAATAGAGCGTTGAAGTTTCCCATTAGTATTTTCACGTCATCCTGAATTTTGCTCATAGTATTTTCGACTTGGTTCCAGAATTTTTCCCATGCACTTCTAAGCGCTACAGTCTGGAACCGAGCGACCGCTACGGTCGCAGGATCGAATCCTGCCTCGGGTATGGATGAGTGTGATGTCCTGAGGTTGGTTAGGTTTAATTAGTTCTAAGTTCTAGGCGACTGATGACCTCAGAAGTTAAGTCGCATAGTGCTCAGAGCCATTTGAACCATTTTGAACCAGAATTTTTCGACATTTTCAGTGTTTTTCTTATTTTCGATGTTGGTGGGGATACGTGCATTGATGAGTGTATATTTTTTACTGGGGCTCTGAAGGAGCATAGTACCTAAGCTTACACACTACTTAACCTAAATTATCCTAAGGACAAACACACAAACTCATGCCTGAGGGAGGACTCGAACCTCCGCCGGGATCAGCCACGCAGCCCATGACTGCAGCGCCCTAGACCGCTCGGCTAATCCCGCGCGGCTACTTAAAGTATACTCGTCCACAAAACCCATATGGACAATTATCTGATAGTCGGTCAAGCTTTGCTTTGTCGCAGCTCTTTAGATACAAGTCGATTTACTTTCAGGCTCCTCCTTACAATTCTTGCAATGCAAGGTAATTGAAAAATCCCATCCACTCGACGCCAACTGAGGAACTGACTGGTGCATGTGTTGTTCAACACACAGTAGTTGTCAGCCTCACTAGAATCAATGACTGTGTGTCTGTGTATGTGTGTGTGTGTGTGTGTGTGTGTGTGTGTGTTTTCGTGTTCATGCACAATCTGAATCAATACTATTAACATTAGAGAGACAACCAACAATAAATAATTCATCAAATATGACTGTAAAGTATTTTAATGCGATGGGAAGTTACTAACTGAATTTTCACCCAACCCACGTCCTGCATATTACGTTAAGTAAGATGTATTAACTCCATAGTATCGTTAGCAGAGACAGTGCGCTCTTGTTGTCGAGGCTCGCGACAAGCGCAGCGATCAGCAGTGCCCAATGCCGCCGCGATTTGTTTATGTTGGCTGAGCGTGGACACTGCAGCAGACGCTTCGCCATAAACAGAAAGAAATCACCTTGTCTCTGACAGCAGTGAGCGGATATCACTGCCTGCGTGTTCTTATAGTAACCAACGTGAGACTCTACTCACAGGAGCCATGGAGCAATTGCAATGGGTATCATGTCATTAGTCATCAGAATATTAACCAGTGATGAAATGTCCACTCTATATGAATCCCAACAAAATAGGAACCTTCTCACAAAGGAATGTGAGGGGATATCAAAATTTATCCAACATACAAAAATTAACTGCAGGGCTTTCATGTATGCAGTAGTAGCACACAAGGAAATATTATGTCTTGGAAGCGTATATTTCATTTCCTCTTCTCATTTTAACGCCCTTGTTTTAGTATGAAGTGGGAAAATAAACACGAAATTCTCAATTTCCTGAGAAGCATATAAGTCATTTCCTCTTCTCATATCATAACTTTTGTTTTAGTATGAGGTAAAAAAATAAACAGTTTAGGGTTCTGAAACATAATATGACACCGGATTCTTATCGTAGGCGCTATGGGAAACGCAAAAAGCAGGGAGCTGTCCATTGTTTTGTCCAAAAGTCTGTTTCCTTTCATGCATTACTCACGTTAGGAGATTCTTATTTAAGGACTTGTGGGCATCAAGTTCTTCAGCAGAACAAGCCTTATGTTATTGTGCTAATTACGGTATGGAAAAAATGCAACAAAGACGAGTTCCCCTGGAGCACATGTCTGTATTCAGCAATGACCGCCAGCTGCCACAACACTTCACAGAATCCTTGCGGCGGGCAACACAACTGTGCGTGCACTTCAGACTTCATTCAGTAAGACGTCAGGAGATGGATGGAAACGTCAAATTAACGTTTCTTTCAGAGTCGTATTCAACCCAGAATGAGGTGTTATTAAGGTAGTTGAACGTTCTAGCAATTACACTTATATAATTCCAATACGAGTATTCAGATAGCCAAAAGAACCCGTTAGTGCGAAACCATCTGGAACTGCATTAACATCAAACTGCAAGAACTTAAGACAATACGTGGACTCTTCTCTTCGCTAGGTGACCTATTACTGATATTTAGGATTCTCACCTGCCTAGGCGTAATGGAAACGGAACTTCAGAGGCGCTTTCCGCTATTCTTGACAAACATGAGAAACTTGTAATCACTGCGAGTTACAACTGCGTGATGATAATGGTTCGGGTTGTCAGTAGTTGTGGTGGTGTTATGCTGTCAAACTGCTTACAGCAACGTTAACGGTGGCGCACATAATTTAGCGCTGACTACCTACCTAAGTAAAGATAGTGTTGTGGCGTCATCGCTTGTCTTTATTTGGCCTCAGCTTGAGTAATCCGATTTAACGAACATAGTACTACATTCGCGGGCTGCTAATGATACAGTATGACTACAGAGATCATCGTGCGGGTATTACATTAATTCTGCAATGAATTGCTTAAAAAATGTTACCCTCAGCTATGCAGCTGGAATGACTCATTACACAGGTACTCCATGTTGCACTTGGTTAAGTGATCAGTTCGCTGCAATCCTGCTTCTTCTGTTTGTAAATGCTTGTATACGTCAAAAATGGTTCAAATGGTTCTGAGTGCTATGGGACTTAATATCTGAGGTGGTCAGTCCGCTAGAACTTAGAACTACTTAAACCTAACTAACCTAAGGACATCAGACACATCCATGTCGGAGACTGGAGTCGAACCTGAGACCGTAGCTCTCGCGCGGTTCCAGACTGTAGCGCCTAGAACCGCTCGGCCACCCTGGCCGGCATACTTGTATACTGACCATTCGTTATTTGACTAAATATGAACTACAATCTAATTCGCATGTATATGGCATGGGTTAGCTCCGGCACGAAGGTATGACTAAGGATTGGCTTCCGTTGGAGTCCCGTTAATTTGATGGCAAGACTAATGTTCGCAAATCACCTCTACTGCCTCAAAAAACAATTGCATCTTAAATATCGAAGGACCGACGTCCGCACTGTCACAGCGCGTTGAAATACAGCAACGACGGCAGATGAAAATTTGTGACCGACTGAGCTTCGAACCTAGACCTGCTGCTTACTAGACAGACGTTCTGACCACTGCATTATTACTTTTTTTAAAGTTTGAGAAGAATTTCAGCACCAGGTAGGCGGAGGCAAAGAGGGCAGGGGTCGAAAATCCGAGGCCTGGCCACAGTGCCTCCCCGATACCTGTCACTGAGCAGCTGCATTATTCACATGTATTCCATGTTTGCACTCATATATTCCTTTAAATTGTTGAACAAAATTGAAGTAGTAATTAAGGTAAAATAAATTACAGATTGTCGCCTCCAATCGTGTGCGATCCTTGTGGAACATAACTTATAACAGTGAACAGGGTGACGGAAAAATAAATAACAAACATTCATTCAGAAATATATTCACAATTTAAGTTATTATGCACTGGATGCATATGAAGTCTGTAAGGAAGCCATATATTCTTCAACAAATGGAAGAAGTTTCGGAGCCGGAGGGGGTTTGCCAAATTAGAACAGTTGTGATTTAAGAACCGACGTAAAAGAATATTCCAGGAATAACAAAAAGTGAAAGAATAGTATTCTGCTTCTAATCAATAAAACTGTCCATCTCTTTGTAGCCCACATAAAGCAATAGATAAAATTTTTTTAAAACATTCCTTATATTTGTTATTCTTCTTCAGCTTAAAATGTTCTTCTGCAATATAAAACATGCACTCTTCTAAGTTCTAAGTTTTGTTTATTACGACGTACAACACAAACTGTCCCAGAAGCCACGAATAACTGTTATTCTTTGCGGACGGGTAACATTTCCAGTCAGGTTTAAAGCTTCAGTTATCGGTATATGACTTTCTGCGGTTCTGTGGATAGTGCTAATTTCTTCGTAGTTCAGTTCCAAATTCTGATTCTATTTTCACATAAGAAGATGTGCGCTACAGTTTCTAGAAGCCCACATTTGTCGCAGTATGAAGATGGTCTCAATTTGATTTTTCATAATCGTTCCGCTGAGGGTATGGTTTCGTTTACAACGTCGCACCATACGGCACTGACTCTAGTTGGTATAATTTTATTGTTGATATTTTTCCAGACGTTTCTCCAGTTTTTTGTAGGTTAATTCACCGGAATTGGTTTGTGTAGACGATGTCTGGTAATATAATCATAGACGGTTCTAGTGTTGGTTTGTGCTGGTGGAAGTCTTATACAGCTCCAATCGCCATAGTACTTTCGGACGTAATCTAGGCTGGCGTGCTACATTAACAGGAGCGTTCCTATCTCCAGGATCTAGCGAGAGGAACAGAAGTTTCGTGATGCTTGTCTTAGTGGCATGTATTATTTTAAAGGCACGTCTTTAATTCCAAGTCCTCTGTTTTGCCTGTGCAAAGTCGCCGTGTGGAAGGGTACTTTGAAGATATTTTGTTTCCACACATACCAAGAGGCTACAGCTAATATTTTATGTGCAGTGACCTGCAGTATCGGTAAGACAGCTGTGACATGATAAATTTTGCTACGTATGTATGTATTTATAAACTGAACTTTCTGCAGTCACTCTAACGATCGCATATCATGGTCCTTCAACACGGTTCCGATGACATTAAGTTTCCGCTCCCAACTGTTC
Source organism: Schistocerca cancellata (assembly GCF_023864275.1). Lineage (NCBI taxonomy): Eukaryota > Metazoa > Arthropoda > Insecta > Orthoptera > Acrididae > Schistocerca > Schistocerca cancellata. The sequence goes on from NC_064627.1 coordinate 214,090,527, forward strand.
GTGGCCGTTCGCTTGGGGTTCGCCCTTAACCACAATCCGAGATGGAGACTCACTTCAGGTACATCTAACCAGTGCGCACTTATTGCACTATTGTAGGAACCGAGATGCAGTATTTTGGATTTAAAATTTTGTAAATTTGTGGTGAGAACGTATGGGACCAAGTAAGCTTACACACTACTTAATCTAACTTAAACTATGGACAATGCCGGAGGGAGGACTCGAAGCTCCGACGGTGGGCACTGTCGGGACACAGCAACCAACCTCTCTGCAGCACATATCTACACACGCTCCTCATCAGACGCGAATTCCCATCTTTGCCGTATACCACATGTGCGGTACTCCCCCCTCCCTCCCCCACCCCCCTCCTCACCGACCATTATTCCACTCGCTCGCGGCCACACTGTATTCCCGCGAGGGTTCGGACGATGTCGTGCGTCAGGGTTCGGACGATGCCGTGCGTCTAGCACTGAAAACTTTAGATGACCCGTCGAGAGCCAAATAATTATACAGGATGTTTCAGGAGAAATATTAATTATTGTAGGAGATGGTAGTATAGACAAATTGCAGAAACAATGACATATTTTTTTTAAGAGGTGGAGCCCCTCCACGCCCACACCGGCATGATGGCCAACACAAAAGGTCTACTGCCATCTCTGCATAAGGGTTAGTATTCACTAAAGTGAGGTGTCGCAGGATGTGGGTACTGCGATGTTTGCGTACGTCTGGTTAGGATTAACCATTAATACGCGCTCATCTGGAGATAGATTGGTCGAAATCTGACGAAGGGTAGCGGTTTGAAGGGCAGAGGAAAAAAAGTGCCAAGGCAAGAGCCAAGGGAAAAAAACCTCTGCGAAAGTTAGGTCGGGCGGCAAGAGCAGTAGCGGTTATCTTGCTGCCTGCGATAGGTTGTGCAAGGATAGGCTTTGTTAGTAGTGGGTATCATGCATGTCGATACCTTGACGTTGTGCGCTTGTGCTGCTTGGCGGCTGGCGCTGGGTGCTGGTACAGGGTCCTCGTTCAGCGACCTGCAACCTGCAACAGTTATGTTTGTTATCGGTCTTGTGTCCGATAGGTGATATACCGGAGGCACAGTGTGAGGGAGTGTTGGGAGATTGTTCGTGCGTCTGTGGGCGAGCTCGTCGGTGTCCCTGCTGTGGCCTGTTGGTCGGCTCTAATAGCAGCTGGTAGTTGCCAGTCAGTATTGCTGATATGCAGGGGCTTACCGACGTTTGTCGCTGTTTGCGTATGTTAGTTTACCATAGGTGGTTATGCCCTAGCTAGCAGTGTCTTTGGACGCTTGTGTTTCCACCTGTGGTTGTGATCGTAGTTTCCCAGAGTGAGGATGAAAGGATTGTTCCAGTGTCTCGAGTTCCTGTATAGTCGTGTGGCGTGTTTCTTGAATACTTGAGGGTATCAAGGCGGTATTCATGGTGAAGATCCACGGTGCGTGTGTAGCGTGGAGCATTGCTAATGATTCGTAGCACTTTGTTCTGTATGATCTGCAGGCGGCGCAGTCGTGTGGGAGCTGCATATCCCCAGACGGGAGCTGCGTACGTCATCAGAGGTCTAATCAGTGTCGTGTATAAGGACCTCGACACCCTCCTATTCAGTGTGCTTTCCCTGTTGAGCATTGGGTAGAGCTGTTTGAGCCTCGCGTGCGCTCGGTTGGCAACGTATTCGATGTGGGCCCCTCATGTAAGTTTCCGGTCCAGCCAGACACCAAGGTATCTGACTTTCTCTCGGAAACGTATTGGGCGTGTATGTAGTGTTATCGGTCTACAGTGTTGGTGTTTGCGCAGTAGTTTCGGTCTGCGTGTGAACAGAACTGCTTCGCACTTGTCGACGTTTACTTTAATACGCCATCGCTCCAGCCAAGGCTCAGCTGTTCTGAGTGCTGTCTGTATTCGTGAGTTGATGTTCGACGGTTTCCAGTCTTGCGCGAGGATGGCGGTGTCATCCGCGTAGACGGCTAACGTCGTGTTTCGTGGCGCTGGGTAGTCATTAATGTACAGGTTAAACAAGATGGGCCCCAGGATGCCAGGATGGGGTACTCCAGCTTGGATACCGTGTTGTGTTGATTGTTTATCCTGCACGTTAGTGTTGAAACATCTATTCGTGAGATATGAGTGTATGAGACGTACGAGTCCGTCCGGGAAACCAGCTTCGCTTAGTTTGCGTATGAGTACGTTGTGCCAGAGACGATCGAAAGCCTTTTCGATGTCTAGGAACACGGCCCCTGTGGCTTTGTTCATGTTGTAGCCGTGTGTTATATGTTCGACTACGCGGAGGAGTTGTTGTGTTGTCGAGTGGTGATTCCTAAAACCGAATTGCTCCGGTCTTAGGGTGTCGTTGGCGATGCAATGCCTAGTGATACGTTTTAATATTACCTTCTCAACAATCTTGCTGAGCGAGCACAGCAGACTGATGGGTCGGTAATTTTGTGGGAGGGAGTGGTCTTTCCCTGGCTTCCTGAACATCAGGACCTTGGCCGCCTTCCAAAACTCAGGGAAGTGTTGGTGTGTCAGGATGGCATTCGTTAGGTGTGTGAGGTATTCTACGGCTTTATCCGTGAACTCCTGGAGGACACGGTTTTGAATGCCATCAGGCCCAGGGGCTTTTATAGCGTTGGTGTGCTTGATAGCCCATGTGACTTCATTTGTGCTAGCACGTCTGATTTCGTCGCGCGAGGGTCGTGTAACCTCCTGGTCCGTTTCAAGTGTGAATGCTGGGTCTGAAGGAACCAGATTCGGCATGAAGGACGCTGCAAGTGTTGTGGCCATAAGCTCTGCCTTCTCCGTCGCGGAGTAGGCTGGGCCGTCTGGTCCTTGTAACGTGGGAATGTAATGTTTCTCCCTGGTGAAGTGTCTGGCCAGCTGCCACACGCCAGGACGTGTGGTATCCAGCCGAGAGAGTTTCTGTCCCCATTGTTCGTTTCTGAATGTTTGGATTTTATTCCGTATTATGCCCTGGAGTCTGTTGACGTGCAGTTTATAGAACGGGCGCCTGGTACGCTGCCAGTATCTCCTGAGGCGGTTCCTCATTGAGATAAGGCCCAGGATTTCCTGGGGCAGGGCCGTCGAGTGTTGTCTTGGTGTTGTAAATGGAATGGCGTCAGTCATTGCGTCTTGGACGGCAGTTGTGAGAGCCTCCACAGCCTCATCGATTTGCTGTGTGTTGTTAATTTCGTGGGTGTCAGGAATGCGACTATCAAGCGTTTCCTTGAACAGTGTCCAGTTCGCACGCTTGTAGTTAAGCATCCTGCGTGGTTCGATGTCCTGCAGTGTCTCTTCCATGTGCAGTATTACAGGCATGTGGTCTGAGTCCAGATCGTTTTCAACCGTTAGGTTGAGTGTGCATGTGATGCCCTTTATGAGGGCTATGTCTAACACGTCTGGCCTATGTCGGGCCTGTGTAGGCACGAACGTGGGAACGTCCGGCCCAAGTATAATGTAGTTTCGGCCTAGTGCGTGTTCGTACAGTTTCTTGCCGTTGGAGGTTCGTATTCGTGAGTTCCAATCAGGGTGTTTTGCGTTGAGGTCTCCAGCGGCTATTACCCGCGGTGCTATGTTGAGTACTGTGCTGATATCGCGTGTTACTATGTGATTAGGTGGATTGTATAGCGATACCAGTGTGGTGTTGGCTCCGTTGAACTTGACCCTGACGGCCGTAGCCTCTAGTCTTTCAAGTGCTGGGAGCTCGATGTTCGTGTGGTCTATGTCTCTGTGTATAATGATTGCCGTGCCGCCTCCCCTCCTGCCATCCGCTCGGTCGGTACGATAGACGCAATAACCTGGGAGGTTTAGTTGTTTGCGAGGCGTAAGCAGTGTTTCGTTCACAAGAGCGATTCGGATACCCTTTCGCTCCATGAACGCGGCCATCTCGGCTTTTTTGTTTGCGATCCCGTTGGCATTCCAAAACAGGATCTGTGTGATTGTGTTTAAGTCTGCGTTTCGGGGCTGGTGTGGTGTATTATCCATGTATTAGTGTAAAGAGTGGTGTGATAGTGGCTTGGAAGCTAGTCCAGTTGAGCGTACCCGACATGAACTGCATGAAGAGTTGTGAGACACACCCCATAATCTTCGTGACTATTTCGGTGGTCGTGCGTCCGGGGAATAATGTTTCCATTATTCTCTGGAATGTTGTTGTAATGTTGGTCATGTCGGCCTGGGAGTTGTTGGTCGTGTTAGCGGCCGCTTGTTCCAGTGTTGGCGTTTGGTGAGGGCTGGCCTGCGAGTCGTTTGTTCGTGTGGCAGTTGTGGGCGCCTGTGTATTTTCTGTGGTGAGTGGGTGTGTTATGTGGGTTGTTGAGTTGGTGTCCGGGATGTGTTCGTGGGTGTTGGTGTTCTGTTGACTGTGTACTTGTTGTGGTGCGGTCGTGTTCCTCGTGCTGCGGTAGTTTCGCCTTCTCCTCCTCCTCTGGCGCTGTGGTTGTCCCTGTGTGGGTTCGTTTTCTGTAGCCTGTGGTGGGCTGCAGTTCGCGATCTCAGGGGGTAGGGTGGTGTTGTTGCTAGTTTCGTGTGGTGTGCCCGGTGCGGGTGTGGTGTCATTTGTTGTGTTTGTCTGTTGTGTATCTGTTGCTGGGGGTGTTTGCTGAGCGTGTTCTGAGCTCTGGGGCTCCTCTGACCGTCCCGCGCTGCTGGGGTTGCCAGCGACCGCTCCAGCGAAGGATATTCCACTTCTTACTGGGCGCGGGGGCGGTTTTGGAACTGTGATGGCGGTTGGTTTCGCATGTTTCGCGATTTTGCGCCTCAGAGCTGCTTTGTATGCAATGCACCCTCTGTAGTTTGCCGGATGGGCAGCACCACAGTTGGCGCACTTGCGAGGTGCTGTATTGGGGAGTTTGCAGCGTTGGGTTGTGTGACCGCCAGCGCAAATGCGGCAGCGGGGTGCGAGACCGCATCTGATACCCGCGTGCGCATAGCGCTGGCAGTTGTGGCATTGTTGGGGGGTGCGCGGCGTGTTGTACACCTCTACATTAACGACCATGTGAAGAAATAATTTTAACTTCAGCAGGTCGCGGGATTTGGCCGTGTCGGCCAGCTCCGCCATGTAGTTATGTGACGGTCTCGCTGTGCCGAACTCCGACATCCGGTTTACCCGAATGCACTCCCACCCGAGAGCAGAGAGTTCGTTGTGTACCGTGTCGGTCGGGGTACGTGAGTCTATCCCCTTAATCACGTACTGCTGTGTTTTTTCCAAGACTGTCCTGTACGTGAAGTGTTCTACCTTCCTTTCTTTGAGAAAGTCCAGTAGATTCGTGTAGTCTGCCTTGTTCGCCACGTACAGTGCGGCGTGTTCCCCGGTGAGCTTAGAGTAGTATGTTGTGGGGCTGTGCTTATTGTTAAATTCTTTGTTTAGGAGACTTAGGTCTCCATAGTTATGAATGATGACCGGTGGGAAGCCAGTCGCGGTGTTGTTTGTGTTCTGCGTAGCTGCGTGTATGTTTGCGGTGGTTGCAGTCGCAGGGTTGTTTGTGTTGGTCCCTGTGTTGTTATTGTTTGTTCGCGGCGTGGATGGTGTTGGCAGCAGCGCTCGGCCGTTGCCTCGTGAGCTTGTGGGCTCACTTGTTTGCGTAGTTGGCTGCTGTTTGCGCCTTGGGCCGACCTGCTGCCACGGCCCGTCTTGATCTGTGTTTGTTGTTTCCTCTGTCGGCTCTGGATCCGGTTCCGTCGGTGCCTGGGCCGCCAGAGGTGAAATAGGGGGCATGTCCTTCTGTTGTTCAGCAGGTGCCTGTGTGTGTGGTGTGGGTGTTTCTGTTCGTGTGTTTTCGCTGCCCATCAGCTCTGCGATCAGCTCCAGCTGTTCCGCGATCTGCTGGTCCTTCAGGGCAACCTGCTCCTGGAAGGTGGACAGTGGGACGGAAATGATGGCGGGAGTAGCCGGCATTACCGCCTCTTGTGCTGCAGCTTTGCTGCGGGTGAGTGGTGGGGAAGCACAGGAAAGATCGGACATCTTTGCTGTTTTAGGAGTATTTATTTATTTGGATAGGGAAGGGTGGAACACGACAATTTTGCTCTTTTTAAGGAGCGACAATATTTGCTTTTTAGCGAAAGCGCTGTGTACCTTGTTCCTACAGAAGAGGGGTGTCCCTACGACCTATCTGCGCGGAGTGCAATGCGCGGCGCAAGAGAGCGCGGGTTGAAGAGAGCGGCCTACAGTGCGCGGGGTTATCCGACGTGAACGGGCCCCTGACACTGAGATTACCCTACCAAAGAACGGGAGAGTCCCGCTGGGGAGTTTTGCAACCGAAGTTGCAGGAAGTAGAGCCGAGGCTCTTGCCACTTAGCGCCCGAAAGCGTTAAGCAGCTTGCGCGGGTTCGTGCCGCTCAGAAGAGCGTCACTGGCAGCTACGCCAGTTGCAGCTTATTAAGAGACCACTCCAAGGAGCTATCCCGGGCAGCTACGCCAGGTGCAGAGAGCAGCGTTCCGCTCGGGTCGGCTGCTCGACTGCGAGTGCGGGCATATAACAATGACATATAACATGTGTCCAATTTTTATTGAACATACATATAGCTGGGTTGTAATGTATCTAGAGGTAGCCCTAGATGGAAAAATATTATGAACACCTCACATAAATAATTTGTTCCACTGCGAAAGACAATCTTATAAGCACTAGAAGCTGCTGTAGGGTAAAATTGGGTCTAAACCCAGTACTTACTGGATATACACCTCTGTAAAAAGACCATTGGTAATTTATAGGCCTATAATATGAACAAAGTCGAACAGAAGGTGGCTGCTAGGGAGTCTGGCAAAGTGCAGAGACTGATCTGCTTTCACAAACAGATGGAATTAGCAGGACATCCACTCTTGGGATTGATATTACGCTAGACATGCCAGCCTTACACCTGTGGCTTAAAATGGAGACAGCGGCAGGGACATAAAGGCTAAAAATTGGAAATAGCTGGATATAGTTAGAATATACGGAATCCCAAATTAGTATGGCGCTGGCTCGGGAAATGCCGACTAACTATACAATAACTTGTAGCTGTTTCAATAAACCCTGCCATGTAACAGTTGGAGGCAGGGAGCAGTGGAAGAACGAACCACTAAACCGTGCAGGAGACATAATATAGTGGTTTGCTGAGAGGTCGAGAACAGATGAATGTACCGGGTCTGGTGTACTGCCTAGAATCTCTTTAGGGAAGATGGGCACAGTATTACATGACATCTTCTATCAGCAAGTGCACGGAGGAGAATTAGAGTAGACACTACAAAAATCGTAGCATCCACTTTTATTCAGACAGCCAAGCAGCTCTGAAATCTCTATCAGCCCGTACAACTAGATCGAAGGTCGTTGCAGAATGCCATGAAACATTTTCTTTCGGACGTGTCCGAAAGAACAGACATCACACATATATCCATATACAGGGTGTTTCAGGAGGAATAGTAGATATTTTAGCAGGTGGTAGTACAGACGAAATGCATAAAAAAATTCCATATAAATGCGTCCACTTTTTATTGAGGACAGAGATACAGCTGTTAGTACACTCTTTGACATAAAACTCGACCGGCGGCCGGCCGCTTCAGAGGCTAAGTCCGCGCCGATCGCGACATGGGACAAAAAAACTGGCCAACTCGCTAATTCTCTAAGTCCGGTTATCTGCACAATCTGGCAACACTGTAGACTGCGGCACTTCCTGGAGGAAAACTTGTCCCAAGATAGAGAGACTCTAGGCTGATTACGCCTGTGGTCTTGCGGTAGCTTGCGTTGTTTTTGTTCATAATGTCAGTGGATCGAGAGCAGCTGGCATAAAATATTTTTATAGCCTCTTCTGTCTGAATGCTGAAGACGTGAATGTAATGGTAGCGCAGATTCAATCTATTTCGCTTTGTGACACACCGATATCAAAATTTTATCTAGTAACGATTTTGCGGCAGATTTCCTGCAGACTGTCCTCCTCTGGACGCCTTATGCGGCAAAGCTCCGGGATCCATTTGCTGGCTACTGGCAGCGGCCGTGACGACAGCAGCGGCGCTGCACTCCCCCGTTCTTTATCGAAAGCGCCTGCTACCGCTCATCGCTTTTGATGATTTAAAACGCTATATTATTAAATGTTGCTCCACAGAAAATTTCTACAATTTCCATTCACGCTCAAAAGCAACGGAGACAGACGCCCTGATTAGTAGGCGGGTAATCGGCAAGAGCTGAGTATGGCCCGAAATTAATTTTATAGACTAGGACGAAATTAAACCACCTCACTACATTCGTTGAATTTATAAATGCTTCATACCTCGTTTCTTTTCCTTTCAAACTTAATTATTTGTGCAACTTTTGGTCAATGTTTGGATGTTTTCGTCAAGCCAGAGTGAGCGTCTGTGATGTAAAGCGTATTACAGTTCTTGTTTCATTCCTTATGGTAAGTCTATGCGATAAACTGTGTGAATACCTTGCAATGCATGCAATGTAGCAGTGCAGGCACACTGCACATTTGGAGTTCCATGTACGGGTTCATGAAGTATTTATTGTTGATCGGAAGTGATAGTTAAGGTCATCAGATTTCAACCAGAAAAATTTGTCGTTTTGAAGGTTTCAGAGAACGGAAAGGAATTGCTAACGCCGGTGTTAGAAAACGTCTACAGTTAAATGCTATTGCAAAAATTTAGAAGATGGGAACTATATTAATGAACAGGTGCACTTCATAAACAACCTTCCGACATGTTAGACCTATATGACGAACAAAGCTCAAATTTATATCGTTGACAGTCGGTTTGAATCTTTTCAGGACCTATTTTACAGTGAAGCACCTTGGAATTTGCAAAGCAGAAATCCATGATATTAACTTAATTTACTAAGTCGAAATCGGACGAAGATTGATGTTTAAAGGCATTCTTTAGATTTCGTATAAGAAATTTTTACTAGAAGTTTGCAACTCCATTAATTAAAATGAAAAATAAAAGGTTGTAGTCAGCGGCTTCTACCGTGATTCGAACTTATAGTACAAGCACTGCAACGCACAAGGGAACCTCTGAGCTAACAACACACTGGCGGCCAGAGGCGGACTATAGTCACTGCGATGTTGCCTGAGCCTCAAAACGCAACCTTAAACACACAAACAGAGGAGGTGGAGATTACTGTTTTAACATCCCGTCGACCACGATGTCATTAGAGACGGAGCACAAGCTCGGATTAGGGAAGGATGGGGAAGGAAATCGGCCGTGCCCTTCCTAAGGAACCATCCCGGCATTTTCCTGAAGCGATTTAGGGAAATCATTGAAAACCTAAATAAGGATGGCCGGCCGCGGGGTTGCACCGTCGTCCTCCCGAATGCACACACAAACTGGTGTTACTTATGTGAAGAACGCCGTTCTTGGAGTCCAGAAATTAAATATACTTTCTAATTGTCATCTTGCAGTGGATTATATCGTACGAGTCTTCGATGTGGAAAACGAATGTCAAGTGAATTTAGCGAGGTAACGCCGACCTACACCCGGAAGTAAATGCACTATCAGAGTGTTGACAAATACTTGCTACGACGCTGCCATTTCTCGGTTCTCTGACGCGGCAGCTCTTCAGCGAAATGCTTGCCGTGATTCTCCGATACGGTTCTTCAGAGTGGAGACGCGCGCGCACGTTTGGTTTTTATGCGGCGTTTTCCCCTGATGGTTTCTGACGTCGCCTTGTGGGCTATGTATACATATGAGACATTCAATTATCATTAATCCAGAATGATACAAGTTTCAGCTTCCGGCGTGGAAGAAGGCTGTTGACGCCGACATTATATCATTTCAACGTAGGGAAAACAAAACGGATCATTCAATGTTTCTCATTCAACATAAAGCATGTGAGATAAATTTCCGTAACGTTCATAATCATCTAAAAATAAAAACGAAGTAAAAATACACCGGAAGCTTATTCGAATTGAATATAATGTAAGATACCAAACGCTTTGCACCTCGATGTCGAATTTGTCCACTTGCAATCGTTTGCAGCATGCACATAGAATGTCATGATTACCACGAGAATGAAGAAATATGTTGGTAAGGATGGAAGCAAGAAGAGACGCAGTCAACAAATATTCTATTCCTCATGGCATTCATTTCATTTGACACGTAAGAAGAGGTAAAGTGGGAATTTACTTTCGTTAACACGAAAGATATGCCGCACATATTGATAACGAGGAAGTCTGCGTCTTCATACGTTTCCTCCTTGAAATCTGTATGCTCTATTATATACTAAGTAGCCCGATCATTGTTTCAGTAATGTTACCCTCCTGTTTGACCCCGTAACGATGAACAGATTCCAAATGCATGTCTCTGCGTGAAAGTAGCTGTTCGAACCCTTCCTGGGTTGTTTTTTGTGTTTTATTGCTTGGAATTCCTGAAGCAGACCACTGTGCCTTCCCCCCTCGTGGGTTAGGTCTCAAAACTAAACCGCTTTGTATCCAATGGCATAATTTATTCATACAGCATCAGCATAAGACTCTTCCGAGTGAGAGAATGACAATAACAATCGTAACAAGAACAAGCAAATAATGAATGATGTTTTTTCCAACGCAGAACGAGAATGGCTTTAAATATAAAAATCTATATCTATATCCATATCTATTGATCTTTGAGTTGGCACAATGCAAATATATTCTTAGCATTTAGTTACTGAATTTAGTTCTGGATGTTTGCAGAGAAATGGAAAAGTCGGTACTTCTCGCTAGTGTAATATAATGTGAACCAGCAACTACCCTTTCCTTAGAACACGACTCAAGCAGGTCCTCAAGCAGGCACTGCTGCATTCTGTTCCCTGACATTGCTCTGATGACGGTTAATGCAGATAGTTCCGATTATGAAATACAAAACGTATTGTAGGTTAGTTCCTAGGATAGTAACAATGAATTTGCGTTGTAGATGGCACATGAACATGATGACTATCCATATTACTCATCAATATAAAAAGACAATATTTTGGGAATTTAGCGGGATTACTCAAAATGAATTCTGAAATTGGGTGACTGACCGCACAGGTGCTAAACGTCGTCATGAGTATACGATGTCCTAATCGCATTAGGAATATGAAGATCGTCTTCGACAGCTCGCCACTTTCACATTGCTATCTCCACCCTACTCCAGACAGCTCTCGGTGGAGTTGCACTACGTTGCCGATGTTATGGAAGGCCTTCAAACCGACAACAGACCACGTATTGAAAAATACAAGCGAATTCTCTTGCAGCGTAAGCTTATTGTAACTAATCTAAAACTAAGGAACTAAGGAACATTGTCCTATTCAAAAAAAGTAAAATGTTACACACTATTGACGTCAAACGGACATTATCTATGTCCTGTCTTGTGTCCTACTCATCTATAATATCAAGTGTACTATGAAAATGATTATATATAATGGATTATAAGGTAATGCATTGATACCAGATGGTGGGGGCCGGCCGATGTGGCCGTGCGGTTCTAGGCGCTTCAGTCTGGAACCGCGTGACCGCTACGGTCGCAGGTTCGAATCCTGCCTCGGGCATGGATGTGTGTGATGTCCTTAGGTTAGTTAGGTTTAAGTAGTTCTAAGTTCTAGGGGACTGATGACCTTAGAAGTCAAGTCCCATAGTGCTCAGAGCCATTTGAACCATTTGAACTATTTAACACAAAATGACATTAAAAATTTAAGTTATTCACGAGCAGCTAGTTGAGAATATGTATGAACATTAAATGACACGACGAACCGTCTTGTTCTGCTTATGGATTCAAACCCAGCTCATGCAGACTAAGCAAAGATTTCGTGACTGACGGAAACTAACAGTCATTCCTGATTAGGCATACAGAGAGTGATAAACCTCGACTTTAGACAGTATCAGTTAGCAAATATCAACTTTAAATTGCATAACGCAAACACTTTTAACAGACGTGAATTCCTACCCAGCATCTATTGTCCCTGTTAACGAACTACGAGAGATGTTAAATATTGCTTCTTCACAAGTAACTTACTTGAAATGCCGTGAGGTAAAGCTGTGTGTTGGACACGGATTCGAACCCGGAACCTAATCGGATTGCCATCGAAGCACAGTCAAATGTGACATATCGGAATTTCGCGGCAGTAACTAGATGTTTTAACTGAAATGACGAGACGAAACATTAATTTTTTCCTTCCCAGGACTCCAACCCGGCACCTATCGCTGTTATATTCTAGAGAAAACTAACGTTAAATATGGGTTTGTTGCACCAGCAGTGACATGTGAGCATGTTTGAACTGAAATAATATGACGAAGAGTTCAGCGCTCACTGGGAATAGAGCCCCACACATATCGTTGTTGACTACACACAAAGAGACGTCAGCTACCGAATTTTTCTCCACCAGCTGCTCAGAATAGCATCTTGAACTTACAGTCATCTCGCAAATAGTTCTGTGTCTCACTGGGAGTTAAAAACGTCGGATATCGTTAGTGTTGACAGCGAATGAAAATACATTAAAAATCAAAATTATTATCCACCAGCAGATAGGTGTTCTCATGCTAGAGCTTGATAATACATAATTAAATCTTTAGTGCCGGGCCAGGATTCGATCCCATTCACGCATAATATGTGAAGGTGTTGAGGAATCTGCAGTTTTGAACAAACAACAAATTGTAGTCGAGCTGTATTGCCACGAAGGGATCAAATATCGCGTTAAGGGCGGTCTGAGTTGCATTCCCAGTTCAGAACCAATTTTATCGACATACAGAAGCTCAAATAAAAGATGGAATAAGTGTCCTGTGACCATACATAGCGTTTGTGTCGTCACTTGAAATAAATAACTAGTATAAGAAAGGTTACTGGTGATAGAGTTTCTACAAGTCGCCACTCCAGACTATTGTGGTTCAACCTACCGTCTACTTGGTAAAGAAGGAATATCATCTTTAATGTGAATTTTCAGACCACGCAGCCATTATATCTCCTTCACTTGGTGTAGCCAGGAGAGAATGGAATCTGTCTCTCCCTATTTAAACTCATTGACAGAAGTGGGAATCGAACCCAGACCATAGGTATAACAACCTACCATCCGTCCAAAAGACCACGAAATCCTCTTCTCTGCGAGTCATTTTTCTATCGTAACGCAGTTGCGCCACACTGGATGAGAATTCTGACACACAGGCTCCCTGTAGTAATTTGCAGCATGTTCAGTAAATTCATTTACTTGGTTGACCGAATCACCATGAACTAGCTGCCTCGGCTACCCAGTGCATACATTCGACTATTTTGTAATCACAGAAATAAAATCACGTTACTGCCACCTACACACAACTGCCAACATTGTAGGATGCAGAAGTTTAAATAGGAAGTGTTCCTTTCCACTTGAGCTATTCTATTGCGGTATCTGTTACTAGAAAATGTCGTTCAGTCCAAAAGAAAAGCTGTAACTGTTTGTCTCTCAGAAGTCAAGACCTGGCCATATGCATAATCTCACAGTGCTGTGGAATCCAAAAGTTCTGGAGGAATAGTTGCCGAGCTCTGGAGCTGTTGTAGCTACGTGTCAGCTTGTAGCATAGATAAGATGTCGCGAGTTCGAATACATTCAGTGCTACATTTTTTAAAACGCAATTCTGCTCTCTGCTGAAGTTATCAATCTAATGGAACTTTGAACATAATTCCCTTCACTTCTCAACCCAAAGTAGTCGCATGTGGAAAAAGGACTAACTACTGTGACATTTTGTTCTATTCAGGTTTAATAGACAGCAGGCAGCAGATGCATCTCGAAGATCTGCAGGGAGAGCGCATCGTGCCATAATATGTCAGAAAAGTATTTTCTACATTAGCCGTCGTGTGGTAGTGATATTTGATTCTTCTTCAAACTTTGATTGACAGCTTTAACTCAGAACAAATTTTCTACATGCATGTAATCAATAAACTGCATGTGCATTGTCAGACTGTCATAGGTAACATCAGAGAATTCGCATATATCGTTGATGATTAATTTCTCTCTCATATTTACTATTGTTTTAACAACACTAAAGGAAACCTCACGAAAATTGTGCACTGTATTATAAGAAATGAAATAAAACTAACCATGATAACCTTACGACGAAAGTGTCTGTACACAAGCATGCCTCTATAGACACGAATTAATAAAATTCTACTCACTTAGATTTTGATTGGGTCTGTGTTTAATTGGTACGCTGTGTCATACTCAAGAGGTATGCAAATGTGGCATTTCATAAATATAGTTACGTAGTCCTAGAAACCCAAAATTCGCTTGTCAGCAGCGGAAAGAGGCTTTACCTGTTGTGCAGCATTGTAAGTTTTTCAACATTGCACTATGAGCTGAAAGCATTTTCTTGCGATTTCCTTATTGATGTTTGATCTGACTGCTTGTAGCTCTTTCACAGAAGGGATAAAAACGTTTCAGTCAGTGAGACTGGAACTGCGAACCGTAACAGACGCAGTTTCACAGGTCAGCACGTTACCACAGAGCTGGCGAGGAGGTATAGGTCTCAGCTTCCTATTACGACGGCAATAGTAACTAGAACTCGTAAACCGCTATTTAAAGGTCGAGATTAGTTGCGATTTCCACCTGCAACGACTTTCCTGGGCTGAATACCGTAAATTTTCAATCTTTTGTTACCTTTCAAGCTATAATAACTCAGATTATTCAATGGAAATGACAGGTAAAATCAAGTGAACTTTGACGCTTAATTCCGTGCACATCAGGAAGTAACTCGTCGATCACAGAGTTGCCAAACATACGTTGCCTTGTTGCCAAATCTCAGTTACAGTACCAGCAGGAAGAAGACGAACCGATGTGATCCTACAGCGGTCTGGGAAGTGACCATAGCTGGTGTCTCCAAGTCGCGGCTGCTACGGCCTGGAATACGTAATGCGTCTGATTCGCTTTCTGTAACTAGGTTTAGGGACTGGAGCGTAGTTACTAATAATACTCAGAACTGACTGCAAACTGAGCATCATAAATCAGTAACTCTCATTATTGTTTTTATATTTCTTTCGTAAGTGCACTCAAAACTAAGAAAGTCATTCACAGGCGTTTTCGTGCCTCGCCGATAGTCGAGCACAACATACAAATAAAAATAAAAAAGAATGTGTGTGTGTGTGTGTGTGTGTGTGTGTGAGAGAGAGAGAGAGAGAGTGTAAAAAATTGTTGTAAAGAAATTGAATCATGGTATTTAAAGAAATCTTTCATTAAAATGACACGTTCCACATCATTACGAAATGTCGTATTCATGATCTATGGAACAAGAGTTAATCTAATGTAATCTAATCTAATCTAATCACATCATATTGATGATTAGCCATGAAGAGTCATGAATTACCGAAAGTTTTGCCTATACCAGAAACCAAATCTAAACTTGAAAATAAAAGACGACAATTTTTGTAATAAACCGTGACTCCTATCAAGACCCTTTCATCCCTGTTATCTAACCACGAAAGATGTCTGATATACCTCCATTCTGAAGTAACAAAGTGTGCATGCATTTAAAGATGAAGTGCATGATGTGAAGTTCTGTGACGGAGATACGAACCCAACACGTAATCCGATTGTTAACTAAGAAAAATCAAATGTTACGTATCGGTTTTTCTTACGAGCCGCTAGGTGTCTGAATCTAAAATAAGGATACAAACTTTTGTGCCTAAGCGACAATCGAACTGCACACCTACCGTGCATCCACGAATATAGCTTAAGTATCAGTTGCTTACTCATGAACAGTAAGATGTGTGCGTGTTTGACCAGAAATAACGACACCTGTTGCGATTGTTGGCAACACATGAACAGACATTGAAATTGCGCGTTAATTTTCACTAGCAGGTGGGTGTGCACTTGATAAAGCTAGAAATGAAATTATGAATATTTTTGTACTGGATCAGGTTTCAGACCCACATACTTACCTTTGGAGGAGACCTAGAGAAGATTGCAGTCTTGGGAAAAGGAACGAAATGACTGAACTATACTGTTCCGAGAGATTCAGATCCTCGAAAGAGGAGATACGAATTCGAATCACAGTCCAGCACCAAATTTTTAAACGCCTCTAGTTCAATCAAGTACAAGTAAAATAAGAGCCCTGTCCCTTTAAATGGCTATCGGTTCATCAAATAAAATAAAATTTTCTAATGTAAGTAAGCTTACTGGCGACTGTATTTCTTTTTACCATGACTTCCGCTGTGTCATTTCCCAACGTAAACCGGCTCTGCCCAGTTGGTAATGAAGGAACGTGATGTTTAATGCGGATTCTGGATTATAACGTCTTTCTCTTGAGGTTACCAGAGGTAAAATAAATCTGTTTGTGCCTCTTAAAAGTAAATGCCTGAACCCACGCATTGCACCTGTGATAGCTCGTTCCACCAGACCATTGTGGCCACATTACCCAGCCCCAGGAGTGTGCTGTAACGGATGATGTGTTTAGCTTACAAAATTAGTCACGGTGGAAAAAATGCGAGTCTATTAAATGGTCAAGTAGAAGCAAGCTTCTGACGCAGAGATTATGCTATTCTCATGTCAGCAGGATGTAAAGACTCTTCTAGGCATCATAGGCTGGATGTGAAGCCATTTTGATTTTTCACAAATTCAGCAAATTTCTTAGTTCGAGAAAATCCACTGTGAAGTGTGAAGTTGCCGGATAATTCGATTATTACTGTTATTATTAATATCATTTTATTCATACTGCTGCTGTAACACAAGTGCTTGAACATCATTTAGTGCCTTTCGGTCACTATAGAAGTAGTTTCCCAAGTACAGGTTCTTTCCCTGTCTACGGAATCCTTTTCATGTTAATATCAAGCACCAGCAATTACTCGTAGATTACATTAAAACTAAAGTAATTGACGAAGACGTTACTTGGTAAAAAAAAACGCACTGCCTTTTTTCATTTACTTTCGCCTAGAAATGGCTATCGAGTACTGACAAACCAAAAGACAAGAGATCTTACTGCCTTCCGATATACGTTGCTGTTAGTTCTTCCACATGATTTGGTCGACCTGACCTGTTTCAAGTAGTGTATGACAGACAGTGTTTTAGAAAATCTATTGTTTCCCTTTGCAATAAACAGAAGTATTTTCATTCTAAGCTGTCCAAGTACAAAATTTTCGCAATATTAGTGCAAATTTAATATTCGCTTCTATAATGTATAAAAGTATTTCACAGTCGCAAAACTCGCATCCGAAACGTTGACCTTACACTTAGTCGCTGACCATAAATTCTAGCTCAGTGTGACACCAGTTTAAATAACCTAATGTAGCGAAGACTGTTTGCCAGTGCTCTTTCTCACCGGAAAATACGCAATTGACTCATTTGGCTCCATAAGTACACTGTAACAGTAATTTCTGTGTGAAATTTGTCAGTAAGCTTTCGCCTTCCAACCGGCAAAATACGGAAGAGTACGGCCGGTAAACAATTCACAAACCACGATTTAGTGCCGATAAGACGATTTCTTTAAACATTGTCGAAGCTGAGGGAAACTAGTTTATGCTTAAATCGTCTTAAGCAGCAACGTTCACAGATATCTCAAATAGGAAAAAGCTGAATATCCAGGTACGAAGGTTGTAAAACAAACTTCCCACAGTTTGTGTCAGGTTGATCTTTTCGTCTGATAACACTGCTTAAGTATTTTGTCTAGGAGGTATCACAAGTAGTATCCCTGTAGCTGTGGGAATCATTGGTTGAAAACGAGTTTAACACCAATGGGTACAGTGCTGCTATATTTTCAAAATTATTATCAACCTAAGTCTGAGTTCATCCACAAACTGAGGCGTATTTATAATATTGAAGCTAGACTGTGTATCCTTGTCTTTCTTGAGTGGTCATTGGAAGGCGTTTACACACACGTATACAACACTATGAATACTTCGAACGCTATGGTTAACGTTGCTCTCATAAACTACTTTTTTTTAAAAAATTCGTCTGGGTCTTAAGCGTGCAATATGTGTTGTAGATACAGTCTCAGACCAAAAAATTGACCGCCGAGTCGTTCACGTAAGGTGGACAATACAGTCATGCTCCTCTCAGAATTCTATGTCTGGCAATATGCTCGATCTAGCAACATGTAGACTGCGGCAATTCCCAGAGGAAGTCTTGCCTCCAGTCTTAGTACATTACTCTTGACTACGACCGTAGTCTTGAGGTTAAACGCGAGACCAGCTAATATGATATTGTAGATTCGCTTGAATTACACTCATAGCTTCAGCACCGAGAGGAAAGGGGCGATAAAAATGTTGTCGATATGTGCTTTCGGTCGCCAGACGTCATATTAGCTGGTCTCGCGTTTTACCTCAAGATTACGGTCGTGTTCCATCAGCGGTATGAATAAAATGATATTAATAATAACAGTAATAATCGAATTATCCGGCAACTTCACACTTCACAGTGGATTTTCTCGAACTAAGAAATTTGCTGAATTTGTGAAAAATCAAAATGACTTCACATCCAGCCTATGATGCCTAGAAGAGTCTTTACATCCTGCTGACATGAGAATAGCATAATCTCTGCGTCAGAAGCTTGCTTCTACTTGACCATTTAATAGACTCGCATTTTTTCCACCGTGACTAATTTTGTAAGCTAAGCACATCATCCGTTACAGCACACTCCTGGGGCTGGGTAATGTGGCAACAATGGTCTGGTGGAACGAGCTATCACAGGTGCAATGCGTGGGTTCAGGCATTTACTTTTAAGAGGCACAAACAGATTTATTTTACCTCTGGTAACCTCAAGAGAAAGACGTTATAATCCAGAATCCGCATTAAACATCACGTTCCTTCATTACCAACTGGGCAGAGCCGGTTTACGTTGGGAAATAACACAGCGGAAGTCATGGTAAAAAGAAATACAGTCGCCAGTAAGCTTACTTACATTAGAAAATTTTATTTTATTTGATGAACCGATAGCCATTTAAAGGGACAGGGCTCTTATTTTACTTGTACTTGATTGAACTAGAGACGTTTAAAAATTTGGTGCTGGACTGTGATTCGAATTCGTATCTCCTCTTTCGAGGATCTGAATCTCTCGGAACAGTATAGTTCAGTCATTTCGTTCCTTTTCCCAAGACTGCAATCTTCTCTAGGTCTCCTCCAAAGGTAAGTATGTGGGTCTGAAACCTGATCCAGTACAAAAATATTCATAATTTCATTTCTAGCTTTATCAAGTGCACACCCACCTGCTAGTGAAAATTAACGCGCAATTTCAATGTCTGTTCATGTGTTGCCAACAATCGCAACAGGTGTCGTTATTTCTGGTCAAACACGCACACATCTTACTGTTCATGAGTAAGCAACTGATACTTAAGCTATATTCGTGGATGCACGGTAGGTGTGCAGTTCGATTGTCGCTTAGGCACAAAAGTTTGTATCCTTATTTTAGATTCAGACACCTAGCGGCTCGTAAGAAAAACCGATACGTAACATTTGATTTTTCTTAGTTAACAATCGGATTACGTGTTGGGTTCGTATCTCCGTCACAGAACTTCACATCATGCACTTCATCTTTAAATGCATGCACACTTTGTTACTTCAGAATGGAGGTATATCAGACATCTTTCGTGGTTAGATAACAGGGATGAAAGGGTCTTGATAGGAGTCACGGTTTATTACAAAAATTGTCGTCTTTTATTTTCAAGTTTAGATTTGGTTTCTGGTATAGGCAAAACTTTCGGTAATTCATGACTCTTCATGGCTAATCATCAATATGATGTGATTAGATTAGATTAGATTACATTAGATTAACTCTTGTTCCATAGATCATGAATACGACATTTCGTAATGATGTGGAACGTGTCATTTTAATGAAAGATTTCTTTAAATACCATGATTCAATTTCTTTACAACAATTTTTTACACTCTCTCTCTCTCTCTCTCTCTCTCTCCCTCTCTCTCTCTCTCTCTCTCTCTCTCACACACACACACACACATACATTCTTTTTTATTTTTATTTGTATGTTGTGCTCGACTATCGGCGAGGCACGAAAACGCCTGTGAATGACTTTCTTAGTTTTGAGTGCACTTACGAAAGAAATATAAAAACAATAATGAGAGTTACTGATTTATGATGCTCAGTTTGCAGTCAGTTCTGAGTATTATTAGTAACTACGCTCCAGTCCCTAAACCTAGTTACAGAAAGCGAATCAGACGCATTACGTATTCCAGGCCGTAGCAGCCGCGACTTGGAGACACCAGCTATGGTCACTTCCCAGACCGCTGTAGGATCACATCGGTTCGTCTTCTTCCTGCTGGTACTGTAACTGAGATTTGGCAACAAGGCAACGTATGTTTGGCAACTCTGTGATCGACGAGTTACTTCCTGGTGTGCACGGAATTAAGCGTCAAAGTTCACTTGATTTTACCTGTCATTTCCATTGAATAATCTGAGTTATTATAGCTTGAAAGGTAACAAAAGATTGAAAATTTACGGTATTCAGCCCAGGAAAGTCGTTGCAGGTGGAAATCGCAACTAATCTCGACCTTTAAATAGCGGTTTACGAGTTCTAGTTACTATTGCCGTCGTAATAGGAAGCTGAGACCTATACCTCCTCGCCAGCTCTGTGGTAACGTGCTGACCTGTGAAACTGCGTCTGTTACGGTTCGCAGTTCCAGTCTCACTGACTGAAACGTTTTTATCCCTTCTGTGAAAGAGCTACAAGCAGTCAGATCAAACATCAATAAGGAAATCGCAAGAAAATGCTTTCAGCTCATAGTGCAATGTTGAAAAACTTACAATGCTGCACAACAGGTAAAGCCTCTTTCCGCTGCTGACAAGCGAATTTTGGGTTTCTAGGACTACGTAACTATATTTATGAAATGCCACATTTGCATACCTCTTGAGTATGACACAGCGTACCAATTAAACACAGACCCAATCAAAATCTAAGTGAGTAGAATTTTATTAATTCGTGTCGATAGAGGCATGCTTGTGTACAGACACTTTCGTCGTAAGGTTATCATGGTTAGTTTTATTTCATTTCTTATAATACAGTGCACAATTTTCGTAAGGTTTCCTTTAGTGTTGTTAAAACAATAGTAAATATGAGAGAGAAATTAATCATCAACGATATATGCGAATTCTCTGATGTTACCTATGACAGTCTGACAATGCACATGCAGTTTATTGATTACATGCATGTAGAAAATTTGTTCTGAGTTAAAGCTGTCAATCAAAGTTTGAAGAAGAATCAAATATCACTACCACACGACGGCTAATGTAGAAAATACTTTTCTGACATATTATGGCACGATGCGCTCTCCCTGCAGATCTTCGAGATGCATCTGCTGCCTGCTGTCTATTAAACCTGAATAGAACAAAATGTCACAGTAGTTAGTCCTTTTTCCACATGCGACTACTTTGGGTTGAGAAGTGAAGGGAATTATGTTCAAAGTTCCATTAGATTGATAACTTCAGCAGAGAGCAGAATTGCGTTTTAAAAAATGTAGCACTGAATGTATTCGAACTCGCGACATCTTATCTATGCTACAAGCTGACACATAGCTACAACAGCTCCAGAGCTCGGCAACTATTCCTCCAGAACTTTTGGATTCCACAGCACTGTGAGATTATGCATATGGCCAGGTCTTGACTTCTGAGAGACAAACAGTTACAGCTTTTCTTTTGGACTGAACGACGTTTTCTAGTAACAGATAGCGCAATAGAATAGCTCAATTGGAAAGGAACACTTCCTATTTAAACTTCTGCATCCTACAATGTTGGCAGTTGTGTGTAGGTGGCAGTAACGTGATTTTATTTCTGTGATTACAAAATAGTCGAATGTATGCACTGGGTAGCCGAGGCAGCTAGTTCATGGTGATTCGGTCAACCAAGTAAATGAATTTACTGAACATGCTGCAAATTACTACAGGGAGCCTGTGTGTCAGAATTCTCATCCAGTGTGGCGCAACTGCGTTACGATAGAAAAATGACTCGCAGAGAAGAGGATTTCGTGGTCTTTTGGACGGATGGTAGGTTGTTATACCTATGGTCTGGGTTCGATTCCCACTTCTGTCAATGAGTTTAAATAGGGAGAGACAGATTCCATTCTCTCCTGGCTACACCAAGTGAAGGAGATATAATGGCTGCGTGGTCTGAAAATTCACATTAAAGATGATATTCCTTCTTTACCAAGTAGACGGTAGGTTGAACCACAATAAAGTCTGGAGTGGCGACTTGTAGAAACTCTATCACCAGTAACCTTTCTTATACTAGTTATTTATTTCAAGTGACGACACAAACGCTATGTATGGTCACAGGACACTTATTCCATCTTTTATTTGAGCTTCTGTATGTCGATAAAATTGGTTCTGAACTGGGAATGCAACTCAGACCGCCCTTAACGCGATATTTGATCCCTTCGTGGCAATACAGCTCGACTACAAATTGTTGTTTGTTCAAAACTGCAGATTCCTCAACACCTTCACATATTATGCGTGAATGGGATCGAATCCTGGCCCGGCACTAAAGATTTAATTATGTATTATCAAGCTCTAGCATGAGAACACCTGTCTGCTGGTGGATAATAATTTTGATTTTTAATGTATTTTCATTCGCTGTCAACACTAACGATATCCGACGTTTTTAACTCCCAGTGAGACACAGAACTATTTGCGAGATGACTGTAAGTTCAAGATGCTATTCTGAGCAGCTGGTGGAGAAAAATTCGGTAGCTGACGTCTCTTTGTGTGTAGTCAACAACGATATGTGTGGAGCTCTATTCCCAGTGAGCGCTGAACTCTTCGTCATATTATTTCAGTTCAAACATGCTCACATGTCACTGCTGGTGCAACAAACCCATATTCAACGTTAGTTTTCTCTAGAATATAACAGCGATAGGTGCCGGGTTGGAGTCCTGGGAAGGAAAAAATTAATGTTTCGTATCGTCATTTCAGTTAAAACATCTAGTTACTGCCGCGAAATTCCGATATGTCACATTTGACTGTGCTTCGATGGCAATCCGATTAGGTTCCGGGTTCGAATCCGTGTCCAACACACAGCTTTACCTCACGGCATTTCAAGTAAGTTACTTGTGAAGAAGCAATATTTAACATCTCTCGTAGTTCGTTAACAGGGATAATAGATGCTGGGTAGGAATTCACGTCTGTTAAAAGTGTTTGCGTTATGCAATTTAAAGTTGATATTTGCTAACTGATACTGTCTAAAGTCGAGGTTTATCACTCTCTGTATGCCTAATCAGGAATGACTGTTAGTTTCCGTCAGTCACGAAATCTTTGCTTAGTCTGCATGAGCTGGGTTTGAATCCATAAGCAGAACAAGACGGTTCGTCGTGTCATTTAATGTTCATACATATTCTCAACTAGCTGCTCGTGAATAACTTAAATTTTTAATGTCATTTTGTGTTAAATAGTTCAAATGGTTCAAATGGCTCTGAGCACTATGGGACTTAACTTCTAAGGTCATCAGTCCCCTAGAACTTAGAACTACTTAAACCTAACTAACCTAAGGACATCACACACATCCATGCCCGAGGCAGGATTCGAACCTGCGACCGTAGCGGTCACGCGGTTCCAGACTGAAGCGCCTAGAACCGCACGGCCACATCGGCCGGCCCCCACCATCTGGTATCAATGCATTACCTTATAATCCATTATATATAATCATTTTCATAGTACACTTGATATTATAGATGAGTAGGACACAAGACAGGACATAGGTAATGTCCGTTTGACGTCAATAGTGTGTAACATTTTACTTTTTTTGAATAGGACAATGTTCCTCTCCAATAATTTTTAGATTAGTTACAATAAGCTTACGCTGCAAGAGAATTCGCTTGTATTTTTCAATATGTGGTCTGTTGTCGGTTTGAAGGCCTTCCATAACATCGGCAACGTAGTGCAACTCCACCGAGAGCTGTCTGGAGTAGGGTGGAGATAGCAATGTGAAAGTGGCGAGCTGTCGAAGACGATCTTCATATTCCTAATGCGATTAGGACATCGTATACTCTTGACGACGTTTAGCACCTGTGCGGTCAGTCACCCAATTTCAGAATTCATTTTGAGTAATCCCGCTAAATTCCCAAAATATTGTCTTTTTATATTGATGAGTAATATGGATAGTCATCACGTTCATGTGCCATCTACAACGCAAATTCAATGTTACTATCCTAGGAACTAACCTACAATACGTTTTGTATTTCATAATCGGAACTATCTGCATTAACCGTCATCAGAGCAATGTCAGGGAACAGAATGCAGCAGTGCCTGCTTGAGGACCTGCTTGAGTCGTGTTCTAAGGAAAGGGTAGTTGCTGGTTCACATTATATTACACTAGCGAGAAGTACCGACTTTTCCTTTTCTCTGCAAACATCCAGAACTAAATTCAGTAACTAAATGCTAAGAATATATTTGCATTGTGCCAACTCAAAGATCAGTAGATATGGATATAGATATAGACTTTTATATTTAAAGCCATTCTCGTCCTGCGTTGGAATAAACATCATTCATTATTTGCTTGTTCTTGTTACGATTGTTATTGTCATTCTCTCACTCGGAAGAGTCTTATGCTGATGCTGTATGAATATATTATGCCATTGGATACAAAGCGGTTTAGTTTTGAGACCTAACCCACGAGGGGGGAAGGCACAGTGGTCTGCTTCAGGAATTCCAAGCAATAAAACACAAAAAACAACCCAGGAAGGGTTCGAACAGCTACTTTCACGCAGAGACATGCATTTGGAATCTGTTCATCGTTACGGGGTCAAACAAGAGGGTAACATTACTGAAACAATGATCGGGCTACTTAGTATATAATAGAGCATACAGATTTCAAGGAGGAAACGTATGAAGACGCAGACTTCCTCGTTATCAATATGTGCGGCATATCTTTCGTGTTAACGAAAGTAAATTCCCGCTTTACCTCTTCTTACGTGTCAAATGAAATGAATGCCATGAGGAATAGAATATTTGTTGACTGCGTCTCTTCTTGCTTCCATCCTTACCAACATATTTCTTCATTCTCGTGGTAATCATGACATTCTATGTGCATGCTGCAAACGATTGCAAGTGGACAAATTCGACATCGAGGTGCAAAGCGTTTGGTATCTTACATTATATTCAATTCGAATAAGCTTCCGGTGTATTTTTACTTCGTTTGTATTTTTAAATGATTATGAACGTTACGGAAATTTATCTCACATGCTTTATGTTGAATGAGAAACATTGAATGATCCGTTTTGTTTTCCCTACGTTGAAATGATATAATGTCGGCGTCAACAGCCTTCTTCCACGCCGGAAGCTGAAACTTGTATCATTCTGGATTAATGATAATTGAATGTCTCATATGTATACATAGCCCACAAGGCGACGTCAGAAACCATCAGGGGAGAACGCCGCATAAAAACCAAACGTGCGCGCGCGTCTCCACTCTGAAGAACCGTATCGGAGAATCACGGCAAGCATTTCGCTGAAGAGCTGCCTCGTCAGAGAGCCGAGAAATGGCAGCGTCGTAGCAAGTATTTGTCAACACTCTGATAGTGCATTTACTTCCGGGTGTAGGTCGGCGTTACCTCGCTAAATTCACTTGACATTCGTTTTCCACATCGAAGACTCGTACGATATAATCCACTGCAAGATGACACAATTAGAAAGTATATTTAATTTCTGGACTCCAAGAACGGCGTTCTTCACATAAGTAACACCTGTTTGTGTGTGCATTCGGGAGGACGACGGTGCAATTCCGCGGCCGGCCATCCTGATTTAGGTTTTCAATGATTTCCCTAAATCGCTTCAGGAAAATGCCGGGATGGTTCCTTAGGAAGGGCACGGCCGATTTCCTTCCCCATCCTTCTCTAATCCGAGCTTGTGCTCCGTCTCTAATGACATCGTGGTCGACGGGATGTTAAAACAGTAATCTCCACCTCCTCTGTTTGTGTGTTTAAGGTTGCGTTTTGAGGCTCAGGCAACATCGCAGTGACTATAGTCCGCCTCTGGCCGCCAGTGTGTCGTTAGCGCAGAGGTTCCCTTGTGCGTTGCAGTGCTTGTACTATAAGTTCGAATCACGGTAGAAGCCGCTGACTACAACCTTTTATTTTCCATTTTAATTAATGGAGTTGCAAACTGCTAGTAAAAATTTCTTATGCGAAATCTGAAGAATGCCTTTAAACATCAATCTTCGTCCGATTTCGACTTAGTAAATTAAGTTAATATCATGGATTTCTGCTTTGCAAATTCCAAGGTGCTTCACTGTAAAATAGGTCCTGAAAAGATTCAAACCGACTATCAACGATATAAATTTGAGCTTTGTTCGTCATATAGGTCTAACATGTCGGAAGGTTGTTTATGAAGTGCAAAAAAATGGTTCAAATGGCTCTGAGCACTATGGGACTTAAAATCTATGGTCATCAGTCCCCTAGAACTTAGAACTACTTAAACCTAACTAACCTAAGGACAGCACACAACACCCAGCCATCACGAGGCAGAGAAAATCTCTGACCCCGCCGGGAATCGAACCCGGGAACCCGGGCGTGAGAAGCGAGAACGTTACAGCACGACCACGATATGCGGGCATGAAGTGCACCTGTTCATTAATATAGTTCGCATCTTCTAAATTTTTGCAATAGCATTTAACTGTAGACGTTTTCTAACACCGGCGTTAGCAATTCCTTTCCGTTCTCTGAAACCTTCAAAACGACAAATTTTTCTGGTTGAAATCTTATGAGCTTAACTATCACTTCCGATCAACAATAAATACTTCATGAACCCGTACATGGAACTCCAAATGTGCAGTGTGCCTGCACTGCTACAGAGCATGCATTGCAAGGTATTCACACAGTTTATCGCATAGACTTACCATAAGGAATGAAACAGGAGCTGTAAAACACTTTACATCACAGACGCTCACTCTGGCTTGACGAAAACATCCAAACATTGACCAAAAGTTGCACAAATAATTAAGTTTGAAAGGAAAAGAAACGAGGTATGAAGCATTTATAAATTCAGCGAATGTAGTGAGGTGGTTTAATTTCGTCCCGGTCTATAAAATTAATTTCGGGCCATACTCAGCTCTTGCCGATTACCCGCCTACTAATCAGGGCGTCTGTCTCCGTTGCTTTTGAGCGTGAATGGAAATTGTAGAAATTTTCTGTGGAGCAACATTTAATAATATAGCGTTTTAAATCATCAAAAGCGATGAGCGGTAGCAGGCGCTTTCGATAAAGAACGGGGGAGTGCAGCGCCGCTGCTGTCGCCACGGCCGCTGCCAGTAGCCAGCAAATGGATCCCGGAGCTTTGCCGCATAAGGCGTCCAGAGGAGGACAGTCTGCAGGAAATCTGCCGCAAAATCGTTACTAGATAAAATTTTGATATCGGTGTGTCATAAAGCGAAATAGATTGAATCTGCGCTACCATTACATTCACGTCTTCAGCATTCAGACAGAAGAGGCTATAAAAATATTTTATGCCAGCCGCTCTCGATCCACTGACATTATGAACAGAAACAACGCACGCTACCGCTAGACCACAGGCGTAATCAGCCTAGATTCTCTCTATCTTGGGACAAGTTTTCCTCCAGGAAGTGCCGCAGTCTACAGTGTTGCCAGATTGTGCAGATGACCGGACTTAGAGAATTAGCGAGTTGGCCAGGACTCAGCCTCTGAAGCGGCCGGCCGCCGGTCGAGTTTTATGGCAAAGAGTGTACGTAACCCTAACAAACTCAAATCAAAGGCAAATGAGGACGTTCAAAGTTGATTTTCAAAAATTTCCCCACCAACTTCAATGCACATTTGACTTCTCTTGATAACACCACGTCTAGATCTTCTGAGGTCGTCTTTGCGTTCTTTTATGATGGCTGCACTATTAATAATCCGAACGATCAAATCGGCTCTTGGGTTTACTTTTTCTTTGTAGACTTCGCCTTTAACCATCCCCACAGGCAAAAATCCAAAGAGAGAACGTCCAGGGACCTTGAAGGCCAAGAAAAGTGCCCATATCTAATGATCCATCTTCCAGAAAATGTTATGTTTGGATAATGTGTCACCTGACGCCTAGAATTTGCAGGAGCCCCGTCATGCTGGAGGAACATAGGCATTCCTGTAGCCAAATAAACCTCTTCCAATAACGCTGGAAGTCATTTTCAAGGAAATGTAGACAACTGGGTCCTGTAAGGACCAACACACGAAACATAAATGCATTGAACCCAGCTGTATGTACGAAATAAAAATTGGACACATGTAATATGGCATTTTTTCTGCAACTTGTCTATACTACCACCTCCTACAATATTTATTATTCCTCCTGAAACTTCCTGTATAATTATTTGGGTCTCCGCGGCTCATCTAAAGTCTTCTGTTCTAGGAAAAAATTAGCACTATCCACAGAACCGCAGAAAGTCATGTACCGATAACTGAAGCTTTAAACCTGACTGGAAATGTTACCCGTCTGCAAAGAATAACAGTTATTCGTGGCTTCTGGGACAGTTTGTGTTGTACGTCGTAATAAACAAAACTTAGAACTTAGAAGAGTGCATGTTTTATATTGCAGAAGAACATTTTAAGCTGAAGAAGAATAACAAATATAAGGAATGTTTTAAAAAAATTTTATCTATTGCTTTATGTGGGCTACAAAGAGATGGACAGTTTTATTGATTAGAAGCAGAATACTATTCTTTCACTTTTTTTTTATTCCTGGAATATTCTTTTATGTCGGTTCTTAAATCACAACTGTTCTAATTTGGCAAACCCCCTCCGGCTCCGAAACTTCTTCCATTTGTTGAAAAATATATGGCTTCCTTACAGACTTCATATGCATCCAGTGCATAATAACTTAAATTGTGAATATATTTCTGAATGAATGTTTGTTATTTATTTTTCCGTCACCCTGTTCACTGTTATAAGTTATGTTCCACAAGGATCGCACACGATTGGAGGCGACAATCTGTAATTTATTTTACCTTAATTACTACTTCAATTTTGTTCAACAATTTAAAGGAATATATGAGTGCAAACATGGAATACATGTGAATAATGCAGCTGCTCAGTGACAGGTATGGGGGAGGCACTGTGGCCAGGCCTCGGAGTTTCGACCCCTGCCCTCTTTGCCTCCGCCTACCTGGTGCTGAAATTCTTCTCAAACTTTAAAAAAAAGTAATAGTGCAGTGGTCAGAACGTCTGTCTAGTAAGCAGCAGGTCTAGGTTCAAAGCTCAGTCGGTCACAAATTTTCATCTGCCGTCGTTGCTGTATTTCAACACGCTGTGACAGTGCGGACGTCGGTCCTTCGATATTTAAGATGCAATTGTTTTAGTCTTGCCATCAAAATAACGGGACTCCAACGGAAACCAATCCTTAGTCATACCTTCGTGCCGGAGCTAACCCATGCCATATACATGCGAATTAGATTGTAGTTCATATTTAGTCAAATAACGAATGGTCAGTATACAAGTATGCCGGCCAAGGTGGCCGAGCGGATCTAGGCGCTACAGTCTGGAACCGCGCGAGAGCTACGGTCTCAGGTTCGACTCCAGTCTCCGACATGGATGTGTCTGATGTCCTTAGGTTAGTTAGGTTTAAGTAGTTCTAAGTTCTAGCGGACTGACCACCTCAGATGTTAAGTCCCATAGCACTCAGAACCATTTGAACCATTTTTGACGTATACAAGCATTTACAAACAGAAGAAGCAGGATTGCAGCGAACTGATCACATAACCAAGTGCAACATAGAGTACCTGTGTAATGAGTCATTCCAGCTGCATAGCTGAGGGTAACATTTTTTAAGCAATTCATTCCAGCTGCATAGCTGAGGGTAACATTTTTTAAGCAATTCATTGCAGAATTAATGTAATACCCGCACGATGATCTCTGTAGTCATACTGTATCATTAGCAGCCCGCGAATGTAGTACTATGTTCGTTAAATCGGATTACTCAAGCTGAGGCCAAATAAAGACAAGCGACGACGCCACAACACTATCTTTACTTAGGTAGGTAGTCAGCGCTAAATTATGTGCGCCACCGTTAACGTTGCTGTAAGCAGTTTGACAGCATAACACCACCACAACTACTGACAACCTGAACCATTATCATCACGCAGTTGTAACTCGCAGTGATTACAAGTTTCTCATGTTTGTCAAGAATAGCGGAAAGCGCCTCTGAAGTTCCGTTTCCATTACGCCTAGGCAGGTGAGAATCCTAAATATCAGTAATAGGTCACCTAGCGAAGAGAAGAGTCCACGTATTGTCTCAAGTTCTTGCAGTTTGATGTTAATGCAGTTCCAGATGGTTTCGCACTAACGGGTTCTTTTGGCTATCTGAATACTCATATTGGAATTATATAAGTGTAATTGCTAGAACGTTCAACTACCTTAATAACACCTCATTCTGGGTTGAATACGACTCGGAAAGAAACGTTAATTTGACGTTTCCATCCATCTCCTGACGTCTTACTGAATGAAGTCTGAAGTGCACGCACAGTTGTGTTGCCCGCCGCATGGATTCTGTGAAGTGTTGTGGCAGCTGGCGGTCATTGCTGAATACAGACATGTGCTCCAGGGGAACTCGTCTTTGCTGCATTTTTTCCATACCGTAATTAGCACAATAACATAAGGCTTGTTCTGCTGAAGAACTTGATGCCCACAAGTCCTTAAATAAGAATCTCCTAACGTGAGTAATGCATGAAAGGAAACAGACTTTTGGACAAAACAATGGACAGCTCCCTGCTTTTTGCGTTTCCGATAGCGCCTACGATAAGAATCTGGTATCATATTATGTTTCAGAACCCTAAACTGTTTATTTTTTTACCTCATACTAAAACAAAAGTTATGATATGAGAAGAGGAAATGACTTATATGCTTCTCAGGAAATTGAGTTTTTCGTGTTTATTTTCCCACTTCATACTAAAACAAGGGCGTTAAAATGAGAAGAGGAAATGAAATATACGCTTCCAAGACATAATATTTCCTTGTGTGCTACTACTGCATACATGAAAGCCGTGCAGTTAATTTTTGTATGTTGGATAAATTTTGATATCACCTCACATTCCTTTGTGAGAAGGTTCCTATTTTCTTGGGATTCATATAGAGTGGACATTTCATCACTGGTTAATATTCTGATGACTAATGACATGATACCCATTGCAATTGCTCCATGGCTCCTGTGAGTAGAGTCTCACGTTGGTTACTATAAGAACACGCAGGCAGTGATATCCGCTCACTGCTTTCTGTTTATGGCGAAGCGTCTGCTGCAGTGTCCACGCTCAGCCAACATAAACAAATCGCGGCGGCATTGGGCACTGCTGATCGCTGCGCTTGTCGCGAGCCTCGACAACAAGAGCGCACTGTCTCTGCTAACGATACTATGGAGTTAATACATCTTACTTAACGTAATATGCAGGACGTGGGTTGGGTGAAAATTCAGTTAGTAACTTCCCATCGCATTAAAATACTTTACAGTCATATTTGATGAATTATTTATTGTTGGTTGTCTCTCTAATGTTAATAGTATTGATTCAGATTGTGCATGAACACGAAAACACACACACACACACACACACACACACACACACACAGACACACAGACACACAGTCATTGATTCTAGTGAGGCTGACAACTACTGTGTGTTGAACAACACATGCACCAGTCAGTTCCTCAGTTGGCGTCGAGTGGATGAGTTTTTTTCAATTACCTTGCATTGCAAGAATTGTAAGGAGGAGCCTGAAAGTAAATCGACTTGTATCTAAAGAGCTGCGACAAAGCAAATCTTGAACGATTATCAGATAATTGTCCACATGGGTTTTGTGGACGAGTATACTTTAAGTAGCCGCGCGGGATTAGCAGAGCGGTCTAGGGCGCTGCAGTCATGGGCTGCGTGGCTGATCCCGGCGGAGGTTCGAGTCCTCCCTCGGGCATGAGTGTGTGTGTTTGTCCTTAGGATAATTTAGGTTAAGTAGTGTGTAAGCTTATGTACTGATGACCTTAGCAGTTGAGTCCCATAAGACTTCACACACATTTGAACATTTTTTTATACTTTTAGTAACCAACCCACCCACGATCATTACGTAAGATTTCTGGAATTCTTAGGGAATTGATTTCATTAAGTCGTCGACAGTGTAGCGTGATGGTTTACTTCCCAACATATGTTTTCTATATTTGTCCAAAGGTCGCTTGCTTTTGTAGATCCCTGTGGCAATGGCCTTGTTACCTCTGCCCACATATTCTCTATCTGGTTGATGTTTGGTGATCGTGGAACAAACGGAAACAGCTTTATCCTCTCTTGGGCCTGAAACCAATCACGCACAGCTCTGCTATGATGGATGGGGGGGCTCTGCTCCTGTAAATAAACTATTATCTCGTTAGTCTATGTATTTATATTTAAATAACGTATTTGTAAGAAGCACATTGGATTATTATTTTCCACAGTGTTTAAGAATTCAGGCCCTGTCAGAGATAAGTGATCTATATTCAACAGTCCGATTAAGAATGTGATTTGCCCAGTCTATCACATGATGAGAGTCGTAGTCAGATATCCACATTAAGACTGCCTAGCTGAATCCGATTAGAACTATCTGGTATCGAAACGAAATTACAGAAATCGGATAATTTGAACTGTATTGCAACAATGCTGCGCACATAAATTCCTATGATGGAGTAACAGGTAGCAACTGGCTAAAAAAAAGTGAGAAATATGTCTTCTAGCAGCAATGTAACGTAATTATAATCCACATTTATGTGATGGAAATACTGAATCGAACAATACACATCTATTTCAGTGGTGGGAAGATACACCATATCGGATTTGCTGATGACATAATGACAATAATAATAATAATAATAATAATCGCGTGTGGCGGATAGGGGAAACCCTCCCCCATAGGGGTGGTACCGAGGAAATCAAATACTAGGGGTGAACCAAATACTAACACAATCCTGAACGGCTACCAAATCCGTTGAACCCAAAATCGAGACACGTCTGAGTGAAATTCACCGCTACTCTGGTCACCGTCTCTTAGCTCAATGAGCTTGGCTGAAAATATTTGCTTTCAAATGCTTCAACACCCTCTGGTCCTGTCCGGTCCTCGTATCACCCAAGCCAAACCAATGAAACACAAGCAAACATGAACTATGCAAGCAAAGTCAACTTTACCCCAGGTGGTACACAACCCGGCTGTCGACAGGCGGCAGTTGGATTTTCGGATTCTGGGGAGTCCAGGTTAGCACGGCAGAGAATATCGAAGATCTCTGGTAAATTTCCCTACAAGGAAGAAACATACATTTAAAAGTAAACATCGATACAATGATCCAAACACGAAAACTAAATAATCTCACAAAAGAAATCCACCGACAAAAAATTCTCATCCTTGCTCTTCAAGAACCACGACTAACTGACAATGAAACCTTGCATTAGGGAAACCATTGCGTCTTCAAAAGCAAAATACAACAAAAGGTAGCGAAAGGCGTACCAATCTTCGGCATTGCATTTATCGAACACAGATCTATCATCAACTCTGTCAAAGAAATCACACCCATCAACAATGAAAAGGTTCAAATGACTCTGAGCACTATGGGACTTAACACCGGAAGTCATCAGTCCCCTGGAACTTAGAACTAATTAAACCTAACTTAACCTAAGGACATCACACACTTCCATGCCCGAGGCTGGATTCGAACCATCGACCGTAGCAGTCGCGCGGTTCCGAACTGAAGCGCGTAGAACCGCTCGGCCACCGTGGCCGGCCCATCAACAAGCGACTTATGACTATGCTCATTCAGAGCCACAGTAAAAAAAATACACTCATCAATGCACGTGTCCCCACCAACATCGAAAATAAGAAAAACTCCGAAAATGTCGAAAAATTTTGGAACACACTCGAAAATACTATGAGCAAAATTCACCAGGATGACGTGAAAATACTAGTGGGATACTTCAACTCTCTATTTGGGACAGAAGAAACCTGTAGAAAAATCATTGGCACAAATTCAACACACCGTAACACTTAGACCAACGGCACACGTCTGACTGACATTTGCCAACAATTCAACCACAAAAGGACGTCTTCCCAGTTTAGGAAAAAACCAGTTCCCAGGTAACATGCTTAGCTAACAGGTGCAAGCTGCTTTCGTTCGCCATTCGCGACTCGCTGAAAGCCAGATTTTTAATTCTTTTGTAGCACAGCTACAAGCAGGCTGATAAAAACTCAATAAGGGAATCGTAAGACAACGCTCGAGCAAAATTCGTCTTGCTACTTTCAGTAACTCTTAGTGTCAGAGCGAAAACCTTACGGTACTGCCAAATTCATAATGCCACTTTTGTTTTCTGCCGACATATTTTTTGTTGTTGTGAATACATAATTTTATCTATGAAATGTCACATTTTCATAATACTTGCGAATGGTACAGTAAATGAAATAAATACAGATCTTTTCGAAGTCAAAAGTTGGTAATATCCTACTAATTCGTGTTAAAATAGGTTCGATCGTCTCACAGACACATAATGCTTTATTAAGATAGACTGCCGTCGTGATGTTTCTGTAGTAACCTGAATTTAATTTATATTAGTACAGTGAATATTTTAATTGTATTTTCCATTAGTTTACTAAACGCAACAGTAATTATCAAAGAGAAATTAATCAGCAGCAGAATTTTCTTTCACGATATCTAAAACGATCTGACAATGCTAAAGTTGTTTACAAATTCTACGCCTGTAGAAGCCTACTGGTTCTAACGATGTCTTTAAACCAGAGTAGTTTTAAGAGTATTTCCGTCTAGAAATGAATTGCCTTGACGGTTGATCGATCAAGAGCGGGAAAGGTAAAATTTTACAAATATATGACGAGAGGGACAATTGCTTGAGAGAGGACTTCCCTATCAATACAAGTGCCTGACAGACGACTTTTCTATCAATCTCCTGGATTGTTTTGTTTCTCAAATCAACATAGTGCGTTATCATACAGTAGCACAGGTGATGTAGTTTTGTTGCTCGATTTTCTTACACTTCGACCGAAAGGAATGCTCGATGAGTGACCTGATGACGTTCAATAATAGTCACTCCATTGATTTTTGTTGTTTCGAATTAGAGCATGCAGTACTCCTACACCAGGCTTCTGAACTTTGCCTGTTGAATGCAAATGTCGCATGATGGTTAAATGGTAATCTATCACATATATCAGTAGTCGAGACTTCCTTAATGTGGAAAATCATTCATGCCAGAACGATCTTTGTTGAAACACGAATATCTTTTTCTGGCGTATTTTTACCAAAAGCACTCACTCTAAACATAGTTCAAATCTTTCTAGCTGCCTCCTCTGCATTCACCCCTCTGTTATACCAAAAATAAACGTTGTGTTTCAGGTGTTACACCTTTTTCCACTTGCGACTCAATTTTACAATGCTTAACTGTAGTTCATGATTTTCAAGTATGCAAAATCGAATGTTTAACTGCAAGATGATAACTAGAACTTCAAATTCGAAAATGACAGTTGATACATACACTGACAGCGTGGCGCCGCGTTCACCTGGGCGGCGCCGGATTTCAGGCGGCGGGTGGCGTCTGGCCAGTGGCCGGTAGCCGCAGCAGCGCGAGGAAACGCTCGAGCGTAAGCTGTTATGATCGCGGCGCAGCCACGAGCTGTCCTGCGGAGTTGTTTCTGGAATACTTGTCGTTGCTGGTGGGTAGAACGTTAAGCGAATTATCTTCGATGCTCAATCAGAATCATAACTTTAGACCGAAATGTGGTAAAAAAAAAAAATAGTTGGACACGAACAGGCGACCATAAGCTTAGAATGCATGACGATTACCATTTTTTCTTTTCTTTTTTTTTTTTATTGTTCATTATCGATCGTTGTGTTTGGTCGTTGCGGACGTCGCAGGACATCCTGTTCAAGTTCGGTGGTTGATCCTTCCACTCAGTTTTTTTTTATTACAGAGGCCAACCGGCTCTCTGACCGAACACGCTGAGCTACCGTGCCGGCTAGCACTAGACCACGGGCTCACACAATCCGAGAACATCTCGGAAGTAGACAACACTTCCTCCTAACGCTTCCGCATCTTACAGTGTTGCCAGATAGTGCAGATGGCCGGTCAGTTTTATTGGCTACGTTAAGTGAATAGACTCGGACTTAGTCTCTGTGGCAGGCGGCCGGCGGTCAGTTTTTATGTCTAAAACTGTACTCCAAGTGTGGTTATGGATAATACGTGTGCTCAGATTGCGAATGTAACATCATAAGTAAAGAGAGGGAAATGAATTAGGCGTCCTTCGTCTTCCGTAACATCAAATATATTTTAGTTATTCTATCTTAAATGAACTGCGCAGAAAATCATTCACCAGAAGTAAATAACTTGTTAGCAACATCAGATGATATTAACAGCTTTCCGGCGCGGGTTAGCCGTGCTTTCAACGGCGTCATATCGCGGATCGCACGTCTGCTTGCGCCGTCAGTTCGAATCCTTCCCCGGGCGTGGATGTGTGTTAAGTTAGGTTGGTTTAAGTAGTTATAGGTCTAGGGACTGATGACGTAAGCAGTTTGGTCGCATAGTTCTTGGAGCCATTTTTTGACCTTTCACGTAAATTTTTTTTTCATAAACGGCCGTATCTTTAGATTGCGTTGACATAAAAGCTCACTTTTTTACACCACCAAGGGACCGGTTACCACAAGAAGTGCGATACATTTCCGCTTATTATGTCTACCCGTTCTGGAGGTAAACGGGTTTTAAAGTTTGGGTAGACCGATAGACGGTCAAGAAAGTGAGACTTGTAGGGTTCCGTTTTTACCGGTTTAGGTGACGAAATCCTAACAACGAAAACAGCTACGACAGATACTGAAGATGAGGGCTGCATAAATAACACCCCCTACTCTTTATTCGAAATGTTCTAGTTGCAGTCGATACATCAGCATATTAATCGTAGCTACGCTTTCGATCCAAATCACGTTTACAGGAATGCAAATAGAATCCATTTGCCTATACACGTGGTAGTTCACATCCCAGTATTAATGCTACCGCGTTTTAGAAGTGCCAACATTCCCATTGCTAGCTAGCTTAAGAAACACTGAGGCTAATGAACGTTTTGCGGCTGTGGCGAGTCTAGTGGAGAATTCGAAACTGTGTAGAATACGTTTGGCAGCTGTGGAGCCGTTTATTTCCTGGGGTGGTGCAGAAATATCCTACTAAATTTACTCTCTAATAACAGTATTTTGCTATTTCGATAAACATCCCGAATGGTTGTCACATAAGCGGTGACATAAAGGAAGAAAATTCATGTTTTTGAGTCCAGAAAGCTCTATGCAACAGAAACTGCAGATCAATATGCCATTTTCATTGCGAAATTGGTGGCTTATTCATGTCTGGGGTAATAATAGAGGTTTGCATGGGTTGTCTGCTAGCGTAGTGAAAGGAAGGTCTGGTTTGTTTTCGGTTCTAATCTCGATGGAGGCAGGTAGAATATCAGTAAAGCAATTTTAAGAAATTCTCGCGGCCCCAATACGTTTTATCGCTACCTTTATTCTGTACTGGCGCCCTGTGCATGTCAATATGACACTCTTGTAGAATTTCATACATGTTACTGCCTACTTTTTCCGCTTCTGTCAATAATGGAATTGACTTAAGTGTGGCACTGAATGATTTTTAACTGAATTTCGTTATGAATCTTCACGCATTGTTAAATTTGCACACTTTCATGGTAGGTCAGCAACGGTAATCCAGTATGACTGGTCTGAACGTTGACACAGACCGTTTCGCGGCCGAAAGCGGATAATATTTTGCTAATTCGTAACGATCCGGCGTTCTTTGTCTTACTAAAACAATTATGTTATCTCGATAAGTTGAAATTCATTTTTATTGGTACAGTTCATACCAATTAGCGTTTCTTCTTTCAGTTCTGTCTTATATTTACGTGTTGTATTTAACACACTAATCAGCATTAATATAGTCTTACAAATTATTGAAAACAGCCTAAAAAAGTTCAGATAGTTTGTCAATTTCACGCAAGTGCATAGTATGTTGGTAGCACTTCGTCGCCTTGCCTGTTATGCTGTGTAGCAGACTTTAAAGCCGTGCGGATCAGCATAACGTAAAGGCGAGGGGTCTCGCTCGTTTTGTCCACGACTGTACCTTATTTATTATCATTATCTAAGTTAGCAACAAGTTTAAGCAAAATTGTGTATATGCATTTGTACTAATATATATATATATATATATATATATATATATTAATTTATCCGTTTGTAAAATTTTCAACAGAAATGTTCCAGTAATAAAACTGAATTTGTATGATATAACATGTAAAATCACACAATGTACGACCTAGTATATAATAACAGGCAACAGGTCTTAACTTGAGAAATAAGTAAAAATAAATAATTTTTTCGAAATACAGTGCCATGCGTAAGCGTCACTCCGAAGTATAGTACAGCTTTCAGTAGAAGATACTGGACCTACCGTAGTAAAATGTAACTTTTTTTTTCTTTTGGGAGTCCCCTCGATTATCGGATCGGCCTGTTGTATGTTTGTCTTCAGACTAAGCTTCGCACTCGTCACTTCTCCTGCAGTAACGAGCACAACTGTGAAACCAGAGACCAACATAAGCACTCATCAAGTAAGAATCTCAGTGACCAGCCACAAAATACCAAAGAATTTATCGAGACACAAATACTGCTGAGGTTGTAAACCATTTTTTTAAGCAAGCAAAAGAAGTAACATCCTTCATAAATGGAAGAAAACCATAGCTCTCAATTACAAACCAACAGCTTTGCTGCGGTGGGTACGCTGGTTCCCGTGACATCAACGAAGTAAAAAAAAATGGTTCAAATGGCTCTAAGCACTATGGGACTTAACAGCTGAGGTCATCAGTCCCCTAAACTGAGAACTACGTAAACCTAACTAACCTAAGGACATCACACACATCCATGCCCATGGTAGGATTCGAACCTGCGACCGTAGCAGCCCAACGAAGTAAAGCACCGTTGGACTTGCCTGGTACTTAGACGGTCGATCATTCGGGTCTGCTGTGCAGTGTTGACGAGAGGGATACACTCCGCCATTTTGAGGCCAATTGAGATCACAACTGCCGATAGGCCCATGTGTTGACCCCAAGCCCATGCTTATCCGCATCCGATGACGCCTTTTCGCTGATGACATGGTGCTCGGTTGGTACCGTTGGGCCCTTGAGGTCTGTTCGGTCAGTTCGATTAGGTTAGTTTCTCGAATACATAGAGAGTTACCAAATGTGAGCTTAATGTTACAGAGTAATTGCAACATGGCATTCATAAGTCAATCAAGGAATACTTCATATAAAAAACAATCAATATTACGGTTTATGATGTTAGTATTAACGGAGAAGCAGTTGAGAAGAACTCGTCGGGGCAAGGCTGCCATCAAACCGACTGCCGGTTTGGAAACTAGGACTGGTCCTGCTGGCGCCGGTATACACGCTTGCCATGCTGCAACCTTTGAACTGAGTTGCACAGGCAGTTTTAGGTAGGCCTGCAGTTTGACGTGCACACGGAACCAAGGTGCAACTCACCGTTTACCACATTAACAGATAATGTCAGAGATGTGCGTCACATTTAAAACAATTTTAAATGGCACTCGCAGTGAGAAGTCAGCGATGCAGTTTTAATGAAATCTTACAGTCTTTACAATTCTTTAGGGAGCAATTTGTTGTATCGAAAGTGGAAACCAGTAACTAAAAATCCATCCTGAAACAATAAAGTTTCTACGCCTGAGTTTTAGATACGCAAGCGCTCATCGCAAACCAAAGTATAACGGGAGAGGCAGATTGCGTGTAAAAAGTACAGTGGAAGGATTTGAAGCATACTGGATGAAATAAATCACCACCAATCCAAAACCAACAACCCCCGGGAAGTATTTCAGAGGAAGAAACAGAACAAAAGAAAAATTTAATTTAACCCATCATAGATGATTAACGTGTAAGGTAATCACGTCTGTCAATCGTTTCAGTAGTGAAATACTGCACCGGTAACGTTTCTACATGCGTTGCGGATTTATTCACGTTTTGAAGTGGTGCACGATGGAATCCATGATCCGCTTAGTACCGCGCATGGAAAAAAGGAAAACGCAACTAGTGCAGTATTATGCCATATAAATCAAGGGCGAAGAGACTGATTTTGAGGCTCTACAACTGTAAAAGGGCTGTAACGATTTACCGATAAAAATTAATTGCCAGTTGGCATTAATTAGTTGCTACCTAGTTTTCACAGAGTAAGTACTCGAAATAAAATTTGTTTATGGCTGGTCTAAACAACAGCGTTTCGGTCATGCACTATAGCTTTAAACTCTAATGCATGCAAGCATCTATAATGAAGCACATTAACTTAGCTTAGACACATAAATGTATTAAACAAATAGATTAATACATGAACTGGGAAGATTGAAGGAAAAGTAATAAGAACATGATCCCCTTTGATAAAAATTTGGGCAACAACGAAGGAAAATTGTTAATTGTTAATGTATTCAAATCAGACATAAATTTATTCCGAATTGTGCCCTCATACAGATTATTATTAAAACAATACAGCAACGAGAAATGAAAATGATTGACTTTGCACAGCAAGCAGAGAGTTCGCAAGCGCTAATGAATGTAAACTAAAAGAACGGACCTGGGCACAAAATCAGTTTAACTGTATCAAATGCATACTAGTATACATACATTAATGATATTAACCTCAAGAGAGAAATTCAGCCACTGACAGTTGAACTAGGAATCTATGTCCGTTAGAACTTGAGTTACAAAATAATTTCTAAGCCCTGAACTGGTACACATAGAATGTTGCTAATTCCTCAACTGCTGCAGCTAAGAATATTTCTAAGTCCCGAAAATTGCTTAAGCTCAAGACCCTCTCTGGCTGCACAAACTTCACCAAACCCAAAATGTTATAGACCAGGAGACGTACACCAAAGATCACAAACCTTGCTCTGTCCATCCATTTATAAACATGATCATGTGACCAACTATTCTACTAAGTGTAGCAATTTACAATATCACCACCATTATTAGGTTTAGATACGTTACCGTAGTCACACATTTTAAACGTAAATGACATACAGGTCTACTTTTAATTCAACTGCAGTCCAATAATCCAATATACAATTCTATGCGTAGTTAACTAATTAACATTTAAACTCCACAAATGGTACTATAGTAACCTGGTCAAATGAGTGGCCTTCTTCAGCTCACTTGCAGCGTAAACATCATCAAACCCATCATTACCAACCAGTAGATGAATACCGAAGACCACGAACTCTGCTCTGCCTGCCTATTTAAAAACTTGGTCATGTGACCAACTACTCTATTCAGTGTAGCAACTTACAACTTCAGCACCACTAACAGTTTTCTTGTTCGTGTTCCCGGTCGCGCAGTAAAGGGAAACGGTTTCTTGTGAAATATTTTTCTACATCACATGATGGAACTTTAACTGGTCCGAAACCGGTCGTGTGTACACAGCAAAAGATTGTGAATTAAGCAACTGTCCTGGGGTTTCTTCATTTTACAGAGTGGACTTGTACAGTTGCGGTGACCCGTAAGAAGAACTATTTGAACCAGTATTAAGACTACATTACGAAAGTTATGCATTTCAAACATATATGACATGTGGCGCTACAGTCCTATGCTCCTCTTACAAAGATTAAGTTAACAGACTTCTTACTAAATAATGCCAGATAATGAAATAGTGCGATAAATCACTCATGTTGACTCTGAGCATAAGTATCTAGTGGAGAGTCTGATAAAACAGGGTATTCTGATGAAACAGGGTATCGTACTTTTCTCGTTTGATATGTGCTTCCATTTCCCAGTAAGCATAGTAACCTCTCTCCCACTCAACACATTTGGGAGGACGACGGTTCAATCCCGCGTCC
The DNA here is from genome assembly GCF_023864275.1 of Schistocerca cancellata. Lineage (NCBI taxonomy): Eukaryota > Metazoa > Arthropoda > Insecta > Orthoptera > Acrididae > Schistocerca > Schistocerca cancellata. The sequence goes on from NC_064627.1 coordinate 214,132,225, forward strand.
GGCCATCCTGATTTAGGTTTTCCGTGATTTCCCTAAATCGCTCCAGGCAAATGCCGGGATGGTTCCTTTCAATGGGCACGGCCGTCTTCTTCCCTCCGTCCTTCCCTAATCCGATGAGACCGATGACCTCTCTGTCTGGTCTCGTTCCGCAAAACAACCAACCAACCAACCCACTCAACAACCTTCATTCTTAGAGTAGCTGCAGTCCATTGAAAGCAACCGTGAGTTCTCTCGCTGGAAACATATATTTTTAGTGTTGTGTTGTAATATTCGACTGTGAATTGTGCGTTTATATTTTCAAGGCACAATATTGAAGACTGTAAAGTAAGCATGATGTAAGTTAAACGTTGTCTTCATTACAGATCGTTGAGTGTTTCAGAATGTCTCTCCCGCTCAAGGGCTGTTGAAATCAACTTGTTAACATGGCATTGTCGGATAAAACAGGGCGCCACTTAGTTTGATAAAACAGCCGTTTGCGATTTTCAAATTGTTTATTTAGTTTGTTCAATTAGAAAATTTATTATTATTCTTCATAGGATCTAACTTAAATTATGCCATAATTACGGCGCCTTATAAAAGGGAAACTGACATACAGTCATGGAGTCAAGAGAGCATGAAAGAAGCCGTAGCTACAGTTCTGGCACAAACAATGGGCTACTTGAAAGCATCAAAGTCCTTCGGGGTTCCTCAGAGTACTCTGGAAGCACGTGTAAAAAAGGCCTTGAATGAAATGCGTTTAGAGGATGCTACAAAGAAAGGTAGGCCTATTTATTATTTTAGAAGAAATTAATTAAACTGTTGCAGTTATTATTATTATTATTATTATTGTTATTGTCTTAGGGCTAGGCTGCTAAAATGAACAGGAAAATGAAATGGCTGAATGTATCCTATTAATGGAAAGCAGATTGTTTGGATTGACCACCGAGGAGGTGCGGAGTCTTGCTTTCGAACTGGCAGAGAAAAGTAACTTGCTGCATAACTTCAGCAAGACTAAGAACGTCCAACAGTCCCTAATGAGCAATCAAAGGTGCTTTCCTTGAGGGGCGGTTTGGTTTCTGTGGAGGGAGGCATCTTAGTGACTACTGCAGCCTTTATGAGCGCTTCTGAAATTTATATGCCAACAATGTTTGTGTTCCCTAGACAAAGAGCCAGGCCTGAGCTGCTGGATAGTGCTCCGCCAGGACCTACTGCGGAGTATCACCCTAGCGGACGGATGCAGAAGGAAATTTTCCCGAAGTGGTTACAACAATATATTGAATTTTCTAAACCAACTACCGAGAAACCCGTTCTTCTGCTCTTGGATGGTCACTCAAGAGTATTGAACTTGCTGATATGGCTAAAGAAAACGATGTGCATCTCTTATGCTTTCCCCCACACTGCACCCACCGAATGCAGCCCCTGGATGTTGCATTCGTGGCACCACTGAGTAATTATTACTCTCAAGAGGCTCGAAAGAGGCTTCAGTGTCATCCTGGACGAGTGATAACCACCAGTCAAGTTGCAGGGCTGTATGGGACAGCATTCATGAAAGACTGCTGTAAATGCATTCCGTAAAACTGGAATCTTCCCACTGGATGCAGATACTATCCCCGATTAATTGTATCAGCCTGCTGAAACAACAGACAGTGACCCACCATTGAAGAAAGCTGATGTCCAGCCTTCGGAACCTACTTCAGAGTCATTAAACAGAGAAACATCTTTCCCAACCACACCAGGAGCTTCCAGTCGGATAGGCCTAAGTCTCCAGCTTCAGCTTTCCACGTCTCTGCGAAAGACATAAAAGTAGGGCCTATAGCTGAAAGAAAGGAAAAAAAATCTGATAGAAGAAGAGGAAAGACAGGTGTTCTCATAAGTTCACCTTATAAGGAAGAATTAAAGTCTTCTATGAAAAAGGGGAAGACTCCCAACGGGAAACTTCAAATGGGGCCACATTCTAACAGTTCTAGGCCTACTGAAGTCAGAAATGTTGGACAGAAGAAAGCAAAGAAAGTTGGAAAAGTACGGGAGTATAGCACATCGTCAGAAGAAGAAGAAGAAGAAGAAGAAGAAGAAGATAAAGATACAGCTTGCATTTATTGTAATGAACTTTTCTCCAATTCTAAGTCTGAAGAAGGCTGGGTGAAGTGTTGTAAGTGTAGTGAATGGACTCATGAACCGGCATTAATGATGATGATGATGAACCATATAAATGTGATTTTTGTACCTAAAGTGATTCTCAGGGTTTGTAAATGGAGTTTTTTAAAATTTTCATTATAATGTAGTGCCCTGTTTTATCCAACCAGTCTGATAAAAATGGGTAGTTGAGACAAGTGTAAAAAATTCTTTTCTGTGATGCATTTTTTTAAATGTATGTTTTCCATACCCAATTTTAAGCAGACAGATTGGACAATTAGTCATTAAAAACTCAACAGATTGGTACTCATAGTTCATTACATATGCCACTTTTTTATGAAGTACCCTGTTTTAACCGACTCACCCCTATGAGACGAAATCTTTGTTTTGGCATTATTTTTTTTAATTATTCAGTAAATTATTTATAACAGTTTGTGTACTTGTATAACAACAATTTAAAGAAGCTAATTCTATATCTAATGTGGAGGCTCATCCACTTGTGTGTAATGACTGTATATTGCATGTTTGTGTAATTTGTTAGTGATTTTATACACAATTTTTGACATAAATGTTAATAACATTAATTTGAGGTAAGTTCCTAGTGTACCCAACTGCTGAGGTCGTCAGTCCCTAGACTTATACACTACTTAATCTAACTTAAACTAACTTAAGCGAAGAGCAACACACACACCCATGCCCGAGGGGTCATTCGAACCTCCGACGGGGGGAGCCGCGCGAACAGTGGAAAGGCGCCTCGTTGTTAATACTGTCTTTATTCAGAAGCTAATAATTTTTGTGAGTTCGTCTCACTAATACCAGACCAAAGCTGTCTTTAGATTTTTCGTAGCGACAAGGAGAAGTCACCAGCTTGACCTTAAGGAGGGAAAACCCTACTTGCATGATATCTGTCTCTTCAGTCGATCCTGCCCGACAATTTAAGTCATAATTCAGCTAATACGCAGGTAAGACCTTTTGAAAGGACAGCTTTTGAAGTTTCGCGCGTAGCGGATGTTTGTCAGTCGCCCCGCCCAGCTGCAGCCGTCTAATGGCCTAGCGCGGAGAACTACACAATCGAGTGAGAAAGAGGTTTGTGAATTGCTGTTTCGTCATTGTTAACATGCTTGTGTCAAAGAACTCTGTTTCTAATCTGTAGGTGATGCCACAGATCACTTCGCTCTGAACATTTTTATTCTACGACCACAATTACAGTGTAAATGAATGAAACGAATTAATGTGTAAGTAAAGATGAAGCGTAGTACTAGTTAGTTATGGACATCGCTGTTATGCGTTTTTTTCTTCGGGATTTTAAGACTAGCACTGTTAACGTTAAGTACAACTGTAGCAGAGGCGCTATTCTTCGACGTGATTGGCGTGATTAAATTTTAAATTGAAAGTCACAAACTTAATTTCGTAACAAAACCCCAGTCACTTTCGTTTATTCATTTCGATTTTGAGGCCTATTATGTAGCTGGAAAACGTGAATGTGAGAATATTGTAAAATGTTACAGATCATATTTGTGCGTGAGGCCAACAGAACACCGACGTTAAGCGCTATCGGGCTTGGTTAACACTTGAATGGGTGACCGTCCGGACCCGCTGAGTGTTGTTGACAAGTGGGGTGCATTCACCCCTTGTGAGGCCAATTGAGAATCTGCCTGCCTGACAAGTAGGGGCTCCGGTCACGAGAGCTGACAACGGCAGGAAAAGCATTCAGCGAATCCTATCGCCAGAGGATGACGCGGCGGTCGGCCGGTACCGTTGCACCTTCCGAGGCCTTTTCGGACGGAGAGAGAACTATATGGTCGCGACGTTGACATATTACTGTTTTCCACGTAGAATAACTACACTCCTGGAAATTGAAATAAGAACACCGTGAATTCATTGCCCCAGGAAGGGGAAACTTTATTGACACATTCCTGGGGTCAGATACATCACATGATCACACTGACAGAACCACAGGCATATAGACACAGGCAACAGAGCTTGCACAATGTCGGCACTAGTACAGTGTATATCCACCTTTCGCAGCAATGCAGGCTGCTGTTCTCCCATGGAGACGATCGTAGAGATGCTGGATGTAGTCCTGTGGAACGGCTTGCCATGCCATTTCCACCTGGCGCCTCAGTTGGACCAGCGTTCGTGCTGGACGTGCAGACCGCGTGAGACGACGCTTCATCCAGTCCCAAACATGCTCAATGGGGGACAGATCCGGAGATCTTGCTGGCCAGGGTAGTTGACTTACACCTTCTAGAGCACGTTGGGTGGCACAGGATACATGCGGACGTGCATTGTCCTGTTGGAACAGCAAGTTCCCTTGGCGGTCTAGGAATGGTAGAACGATGGGTTGGATGACGGTTTGGATGTTCCGTGCACTATTCAGTGTCCCCTCGACGATCACCAGTGGTGTACGGCCAGTGTAGGAGATCGCTCCCCACACCATGATGCCGGGTGTTGGCCCTGTGTGCCTCGGTCGTATGCAGTCCTGATTGTGGCGCTCACCTGCACGGCGCCAAACACGCATACGACCATCATTGGCACCAAGGCAAAAGCGACTCTCATCGCTGAAGACGACACGTCTCCATTCGTCCCTCCATTCACGCCTGTCGCGACACCACTGGAGGCGGGCTGCACGATGTTGGGGGTGAGCGGAAGACGGCCTAACGGTGTGCGGGACCGTAGCCCAGCTTCATGGAGACGGTTGCGAATGGTCCTCGCCGATACCCCAGGAGCAACAGTGTCCCTAATTTGCTGGGAAGTGGCGGTGCGGTCCCCTACGGCACTGCGTAGGATCCTACGGTCTTGGCGTGCATCCGTGCGTCGCTGCGGTCCGGTCCCAGGTCGACGGGCACGTGCACCTTCCGCCGACCACTGGCGACAACATCGATGTACTGTGGAGACCTCACGCCCCACGTGTTGAGCAATTCGGCGGTACGTCCACCCGGCCTCCCGCATGCCCACTATACGCCCTCGCTCAAAGTCCGTCAACTGCACATACGGTTCACGTCCACGCTGTCGCGGCATGCTACCAGTGTTAAAGACTGCGATGGAGCTCCGTATGCCACGGCAAACTGGCTGACACTGACGGCGGCGGTGCACAAATGCTGCGCAGCTAGCGCCATTCGACGGCCAACACCGCGGTTCCTGGTGTGTCCGCTGTGCCGTGCGTGTGATCATTGCTTGTACATCCCTCTCGCAGTGTCCGGAGCAAGTATGGTGGGTCTGACACATCGGTGTCAATGTGTTCTTTTTTCCATTTCCAGGAGTGTAGTTCACGAACAAGATTTCAGAATACGTTTGGCAGGCGTGGCCTCCTTATCCATCCTCTCCCCTCGCCCTCAGTATCCCTCGAATAGGATGGCTCTGGTTGTCACTCCGCTGTTCAGTACTTCGCTCTCGGGAATTTGGCGACTGTAGACGGTCGGGACGAATGACAGACGCGAAAGTGCTCACGGAAGTTTAAAAGCTCTAGCTACACTTCCCTTAGCTCGTGTCGGCAACTCCTCCCTTTCGCTTTCGGACTGTCCAAGTCGCTCTGCCGCAGCGGCAAATCCGGCGGCTTCGCATCTCATAGCGCCGCCCAGTTCCCGCTCACTTACATGGCTCGGTCAGCTCACAGCATCTTGCCAGTAGCATATCGCTGAAGCAGACACTCTGCTTTGAATGCACAGTATCTGCACAGCGGACTAGTCGCTCATAATATCACACACCTGGAAAACGGAAAAGTGTTGACAAGATTTTGCGTTGACGCTCTTGACGTCAGTGATGCTCATGATTTATAGACTCTTTGTGAAAGAATGCTCCCCAAACTGATACAACTCTGTATTTATTCTCCTTCGCGAGAAGGCAGGAAAGATATAGAAAGCTCTCCATCTGTCAGTCCCCGATTCATAGTGTACAAGAATTTCATTAAAATTATCACCAACGAAATACACTGATAGAAAAAAAATCGAAGCGTCAAAAAATAATTAAAGTAGAGTGATGAAAGTTGGAGAACACATTTGTCCAGGTACCATATTTAACTCATTCAAACTGCAAGATAAACCATTCGAAATGCGAAATCTTTGTACATTAATAACCAGTGTATCCGCCAGAATGTTGAATGCAAGAATCCAAATGTGCATGCATTGTGTCGCAGAGGTTCCTGGTGTGGGATGTAGTTCTATGCCTCTTGTACTTGGCCGGTCAATGCAGCAATGGTTAGTGTGGTTGTGGATGATGCTGGAGTTGTCGGTCGATGATGTTCGCTATGTGCTCCATTGGAGATCTAGTGATGGAGCTCGTCATGGCAACATGCCGGCACCCTGTGCAGCATGTTGGACTAAAACAGCCTTATGCTGTTGGGAAACACCCCCTGAAGTGCTGTTCCTGAATAGCAGCACAACAGATCGGATCACCACACTTGCGCACAAATTTGAAGTCAGGATGAATGGGATAGCCACGACAGTGCTCCAACTGTCATACGAAATCGCACAATAGACCATAACGCTAGTGTAACTCCAGTGTGTCTAGCACACAGTCAGATTGGCTGCAGGCGCTCACCCGACTTCCTTCTAACCAACACATCGCCATCACAGGGACTGAGTCACAACCAGCTTTCATCAGAAAACACAACAGCCCTCCACCCTGCCCTCAAATGAGCCCTCGCCTGACACCACTGAAGTCGAAAGAGGCGGTGGTTTGGAGTTACTGGAATGCACGCTGCCTGGGCTCTGTCTCGGAGTGATTCGTTGTGTCAGTACGGTGTCAAAAATGGTTCTAATGGCTCTGAGCACTATGGGACTTAACTGCTGTGGTCATCAGTCCCCTAGAACTTAGAACTACTTAAACCTAACTAACCTAAGGACATCACACACATCCATGCCCGAAGCAGGAATCGAACCTGCGACCTTAGCGGTCGCGCGGTTCCAGACTGTAGCGCCTAGAACTGCTCGGCCACTCCGGCCGGAGTACGGTGTCAAATGCTGCTAAAATTTCTGCTGCAGATGCAGCTACGCTGTGCCAGAGCCATACAGCGAACACGATGGTCTTCCCTCTGTGTAGCGCCACTTTGTCTGCCGGAGCCCGGTCTCTTTGCGACAGTACATTCTCGTGACTACTGCTGCCAATAGTCACGTACAGTAGCTACGTTTCTGCCAGCTTCCCGTAGCCCTACTACTCGACTTATGCAAAGTCAGTAAGGTCTTCATACTGGCATTATTGCCGCCTTAAAGCATTCTTGACTAACATTAACTCACCACGTCCAACGTGCGCTCTCAAAGGTAACTAATGCTCACGAACGCTCCAGCGTGCATTTAGAGCAAATGTGATTTGCATCCTCATAGTGGCGCTACTGGTGCCACTCATACGTGACTTGCGCGAAATTTGAATAGACATCGTCTTGCAGATGTAGAAGCATGCGTACTAACTCTCGTACATGTCTCACAACTACTTCTTGATGATGCAACTTTTTTCCGTCAGTGTAGATGTAAAATGATATTTTAACATAACAAAGGAAATTGTTAAATTTAAACTTTCACGGCCGTAATTGTAATGCTACTCGGAGCTAGTATGTCATGATCGAATAAAAAAATCCAACGATTCGTTCCATTTGCTGAGAATATACTTAACGAATTATTCTATGAATCTGACTTTGATAGAACCTACAGTTCGACTTGAAGATGTCCGCCCTAGATGGGGACGAAACGTGCCGTTCCTCCATGAAATTCATTCGACCACGACATACCAAGAAGGGATATTTTAGTAAGTGTGAAAGGACTATTTGCAACACGTGAACAACGTTATGGAATGGAGCAATGAGTATCATCTGCCAGTTTCTCTGGATTCGCAGATTTGACTAAATGTAAGGCTCATTTTCAACAATATCTATACTTACAGTTTTTACAAAACAAGGACAAGGTTCAACCTATGTTACTATGCAGGGTGAAGTGTAACCTCCTAACAGATAAATTCTTTCCGTAACCTAGGAAAAAAATGATGCGACTAACCTCCCAATGAAAATGTGACTCATATATAACCGCCATCACTCTCCAAGACTGGCCCAACCGACTGCGAGCTACTATTACTGCTGCTGCCGCCACTGCTCTCTGGTCTGCGATTCTATTGTAGCATACATATCGCAGGCAGCACGTGAGCATTCCATCAAAGTTACATCTGCTCAAGTGCGCTAGCAATAAATTCCTTATTCATGGACCTCTTACAGAAGAAAAAGTACCACACGTGGCAGTCGGCATGTGATTCCTCATTGCAATTAAAGAGAAAAGTACACTTATCAAAAATTTGGCCCGCCAGTAGTTTCAATAGAAATACGATTTAAAAACGAGGCTCTGGTAACACTGTAACTGCGTTCAGCGTGGCTAAGAAGAGGTAGCATGAATTCTGTGCTCCCCCGGAGCTGTCCCATTAGCTGAGTGGGACGAAGAACTGTCATGCGGAGTGGATATTCAGACTCGTCGATATTAGACTCACTTTCTCAGGAACTTTTTCTTTTTTAGTTAATGCATCCAATTGTATCCAATTTCCACACCCACATTTCAGTATCTTGTGTATTTCTTTCTGATACTGTTGCCTTTATTCAAACATTAAGACATACCATGAACTTCTTACAGACACAAGTGACCACTTTATTTCTTCTATGACATAAATAAGGCCAGCAGAAACAATAGCGGATACAGTAACATCGTGTACATCCAGTGAGGTAAAGAAACACAATACCTAGGATTCTTGAGATTGCACATTATTTTCCGCACAATAATTCCATTACGCACAGTTGACGTCCATGTTTATCTTCACAGTGCCAGTATGTACACGAGCGAGGAACTTTCACTCCAGAGAAGATGTTCAAATCGACCGCATCGCATTTTCAAACACTTCGCCACTCGCTGGGTCATACTTTGCTGGACCCTACGCAATACATCTGCATTCACCTTTACTGAAGCAGTATGCTAGTGACCTGTTAGGTTGTATACCTCTAAGGCTGGAGTACTATAGAAGTGCTCCTTTAAGTACCCCAAAAAAGAAAAATATAGTGAATTAAGGTGCGGGAAACGTGGAGGCCAGAACTTTGGACTTGCACGACCAATCCATTTCCGAACCGCTTCATTTATATAGTTACGCACAGTCTTTCCAAAATGTGTTGGTGCACCAGAATGCTGATATAACAGCTGTCGCCACACACCAAGCAGAACGTTGGCTAATGCGTCAGGCAAACGTACGGTACAGGGGCGCATTCAACTTGTCCTGCAGTAGGTAAGGGTTAAAAAGCGCTCCTCCCACGATTCCAGCCCGCAGACTTATGCCAAAGCGTGCCTGAAAGGCACGTTCACGGGTGACATGTGGGTCGTGTTCCGACCAGTAATGGCTGTTGTGGAGATCCAAAATACATTTAGCAATGAAACAAGATTGCTCATATTATTTATAAAACGTTTGTTATCTTACACTAGGTGCAAAAATGAGTAACAAAAATGTACTCCTCGAATGCAGTCTTCCGGTAGTTGGTGCAGAGTTAACGTGTAATTGATGCGGTTCTTCATCGTGCAACACTTCAGCAACCTGTCTTTGGGATATATGGAACTACCTTGCACTATCACTGTTACTTCGCCGAGGTGAGAGGTGAACTATTTAAAGAATAACGTCTTCTCTTTGCGGAGTACGTCTAGTCGTCGGACGACCTCTGTCCATTTCTCTAGTACGAAGATTACCGGTTTCCCGAAGGCGTTGTTCCAGGCAAAGAAAAATGTTCTTCTCGGGATGGCGCCCTTGGGGGACCATGCAGGATACACGCGAGCAGCAGCAGCAGTAGTACCAGCTTGATTATCGCATGCACCGCCCAGTACGAACTTAACAGGACCAGTTATGGTTGTGCACTGCGCAGTTAGTAGACACGTGCATGCAGTTTAATGGATCCCACTGTCATGTGAAAAAATGATGTCCTGCTTATAAACAACGAGAACTGGGGAACGGACGTCTAAAAACTAAAAAAAGAAACCTAGCGAGGATTGGAATCGTCGGTAGCTCCATGAAAGACGTGAGTTCGATGTCCCAGCCCTGTACTCAGCGACCTACGACGACTGATTCAGTAGTGCCGTTTGATACACGTTTCTGAGTACATTCTGATGCGCTGCACCATGTGACAGTGCTGCCCGCTCCTCATTTCCATTCACGGGTTTCGAAAATGCTCCAGATTTGATTTTGGTAGATAAATTTTTCTTGAAGCCTGGCGAGGAATAGCATGTCAACCTTCAAGTGCGACAGTTTTTCTTCATCCTGTATAGCAGAATATACAGAGTGGTCCATTGATAGTGACCGAGCCAAATATCGCACGAAATAAGCATCAAACGAATAAAACTACAAAGAACAAAACTCGTCTACCTTAAAGGGGGAAACCAGATGGCGCTATGGTTGTGATAGATGGCGCTGTAATAGTCACAAACATATAAGTACGTGGTATCACGTAACATTCCGCAAGTGCTGACGGTATTTGCTTCGTGATACATTACATGTGTTAAAATGGACCGTTTACCAATTGCGGAAAAGGTCGATATCATGTTGATGTATGGCTATTGTGATCAAAATGCCCAACGGGCGTGTGCTATACAGGGTGTCCCAGCTATCTTGTCCACCCAAAATATCTCTGGAACAATAACAGCTATTGGAAAACGACTTTCACCGGTATCAATGTAGGGCTGGGCCCCATGAATGTACATATTTGTAAACATTCTAAAACGAAAGCATATGTGTTTTTTAACACAAACTTATGTTTTTTAAAATGGACCTCCTGTATTTTTTCTTCAGCAATCCATAGCATGACAAAGCACATACACAATGGCGTTGATTGCGTTGCAATATTCCCATTACATCCCGAGATATTGAGACGCGAAGTTGACGCTTGAAACACCCGACATGCGCTGCTAGTGCACGTCCTGAGGCTCAGGCGTGAACCCCATGCTGCCCGTAATCGCGATGTGATTGACATGCGTAATCAGACTTCCATACTTATCATGAGGTCCGAAACGAATAATACGGTCTGCTGCCATCCTGCTGCGATTACGGGCAGCATGGGGTTCATGCCTGAGCCTCAGGACGTGCGCTAGCAGCGCATGTCAGGTGTTTCAAGCGTCAACTTCGCGTCTCAATATCTCGGGATGTAATGGGAATATTGCGACGTAATCAACGCCATTGTGTATGTGCTTTGTCATGCTATGGATTTCTGAAGGAAAAATATAGGAGGTCCATTTAAAAAAAAACATAAGTTTGTGTTAAAAAATAAATATGCTTTCGTTTTAGAATGTTTCCAAATATGTACAATCATGGGCCCCAGCCCTACATTGATACCGGTGAAAGTCGTTTTCCAATAGCTGTTATTGTTCCAGAGATATTTTGGTGGACAAGATAGCTGGGACACCCTGTATATGCTGCTCGGTATCCTGGACCACATCATCCAAGTGTCCGGACCGTTCGCCGGGTAGTTACGTTATTTAAGGAAACAGGAAGAGTTCAGCCACATGTGAAACGTCAACCACGACCTGCAACAAATGATGATGCCCAAGTAGCTGCTGTCGCGGCTAATCCGCACATCAGTAGTAGACAAATTGCGCGAGAATCAGGTATCTCAAAAACGTCTGTGTTGAGAATACTACATCAACATCGATTGCACCCGTTCCATATTTCTATACATGGTGACGGCGCTGAACGTCGTGTACAGTTCTGCCACTGGGCACAAGAGAAATTACGGGACGATGATAGATTTTCTGCACGCGTTCCATTTAGCGACGAAGCGTCATTCTCCAACAGCGGTAACGTAAATCGGCATAATATGCACTACTGGGCAACGGAAAATCCACGATGGCTGCGACAAGTGGAACATCAGCGACCTTGGCGGTTTAATGCATGGTGCGGCATTATGGAAGGAGGGGTAATTGGCCCCCATTTTATCGATGGCAATCTAAATGGTGCAATGCATGCTGATTTCCTACGTAATGTTCTACCGATGTTACTACAAGATGTTTCACTGCATGGCAGAATGGCGATGTACTTCCAACATGATGGATGTCTGGCACATAGCTCGCGTGCGGTTGAAGCGGTACTCAATAGCATATTTCATGACAGGTGGATTGGTCGTCGAAGCACCATAGCATGGTTCAAATGGTTCAAATGACTCTGAGCACTATGGGACTAGAACTTAGAACTACTTAAACCTAACTAACCTAAGGACATCACACACACCCATGCCCGAGGCAGGATTCGAACCTGCGATCGTAGCAGTCCCGCGGTTCCAGACTGCAGCGCCTGAACCGCTAGACCACCGCGGTCGGCTACCATAGCATGGTAGGCACGTTCACCGGATCTGACGTCCCCGGATTTCTTTCTGTGGAGAATGTTGAAGGTTATTTGCTATCGTAATCCACCGACAACGCCTGACAACATGCGTCAGCGCATTGTCAAAGCATGTGCGAACATTACGGAAGGTCAACTACTCGCTGTTGAGAGGAATGTCGTTGTACGTATTGCCAAATGCATTGAGGTTGACGGACTTAATTTTGAGCATTTATTGCATTAATGTGGTGTTTACAGGTAATCAGGCTGTAAGAGCATGCGTTCTCAGAAATGATAAGTTCACAAAGGTACATATATCACATTGGAACAACCGAAATAAAATGTTCAAACGTATCTATGTTTTGTATTTTAATTTAAAAAACCTACCTGTTACCAACTGTTAGTCTAAGATTGTGAGCCTATGTTTGTGACTATTACAGCGCCATGTATCACAAAGCGAAAAAAAGTGGTCCAGCTAAAACATTCATATTTCTTTAAGTACTACACGAATATGTAATAAAAATGGGGGTTCCTGTTTTAAAAAACGCAGTTGATATCCGTTTGACCTATGACAGCGCCATCTAGCGGGCCAACCATAGCGCCATCTGGTTTCCCCCTTCAAGCTAGACAAGTTTCGCTCTTTGTAGTTTTTTCTTCTGACGCTTATTTCGTGAGATATTTGGTCCGGTCACGATCAATGGACCACCCTGTATACTCCAGCATAATTGCGTACATTAAATCTGATCAAGATAGAAATTAAGACAGACGTTGAAAATACCGCTTTAGTTGTAAATTACTTCATTTTCACACGACCGGTTTCGGACTGTTAGTAGCCCATCCACAGGTGTCGTAGCTGTGCTGTGGTCGCCGAGAGCCGCGTGTACCACACGCGGTGTGCTGCCTATGAGCGCTGAACCCTGTCTGGCATAATGTTTCAATCTGAAAGGAAATTTCAGGATATCTTTAGTTTTCCCGGTTGGAATGCGTTGTTTGTCTATAGCGCAGATAAACAAATTGAATGAAAAATATTAACAGAGCAGGTCTTAGTATTAGCTGGAGAAACAACTGCACGCTAACTAAATTAATATACGGAAATTACGTTACAAATTTTTAGGATATGTAGAGGGGAGTGAGTTCATAAAATGAAGAGTAGGAACCAATGTGAGGAAAAGTACCGTTACTGTTATACGACTTTTTCAATTCAATCACTTATGCTTGAGAAACTGAACTGGGTGTGACGCAGTACCATTATTAAGTAACAGCTCGAAAGGAAACATAACGAAAAATTCCTTTATCACCTTTGTTTGTACACTCATTTCCAGAAAAAAAAAATAAAATAAAAAAAGGACAGAACACCTTGAACCGACTGGAGGTAGGACGTTCATTTTCTCAGGACGTGTGCGTTAGTTTGTTCTGCAGAATGATTAGCATTTGAACCATAGTGGCCCGCGGATTTCAGGTCAACATCGATATCACTGCGCAACACCATCTACAGGTAATACATTGAAACGTCCTATTTTATACAAGACTGTGCTTAAACTGACACACAATATTTTTAGCGCAACGCAATCTGACTTCCAGAAATCCCTACAAAGGAATGGCCCTGACTAACATTAACCTGTACCTTTCACAAATCACTTACCTCACAAAAATCTTCGTTACTCGAACTACTGCAATACAGCGAGCGCCACTACTGCCAGCTTAGTAGTGTTCAGAAGTCATAATATATATAGCAGTTCATTACATCCAGTCTTACAAATTTCAAAACTCCGCAATTTCTCTCCCCACATCCACCACTGCTGGCGGCTCACCTTCAACTGCGCTACGCTACGCGCTGTTCACGTCCAGCTGCCCAACACTACAATGGCAGACAACAATGCAAACTAGCCACAGACTGCACACAGCACAGCCAGTGATTTTCATACAGAGAGCGCTACGTGGCGGCGACGTTACCAATATAAGAACCTAAACAGCCTACTTACATAGCCCCCATGCTCCCCACAAAAAATTTTACAAATTGTTTTGGGCACTGGGCAATACATATTTGTTAAAATTTTTCATAATCGTAATTACAATAACAAAGAAATCAAATGCACACACTTATTGTTACAATGTTGGTCAAAAGCTAAAATTTTCTCACAGTCCATAAAGATAGTCCTGATCATTCATCATAATAGTAATTACAGTTTTTTTTCACAAGTCAGAGTCCCTAACCACTATTCATTATTCCTTACCTTATTCGTCGACACTTCTTCAATATTTCATCATAACAGATACGTAGCATAATCAAATAACTCATATAGCATCAGCTCATTGATCATAAACATACCTCAACAGCATAATACACATCGTCGTCGTAAAAATAACATCATAACACCTCAGTCAAATCTCAAAAACGTCGTAGCTTTCTGCAATAATGTCAAAACCTAAAAAAACTTCTCTGCTCATGTCAAAAGTGTCATCTACCTCAAACGTACTTTAAAAATCATGATCCCATACCAAATATATCATTCAAAGTTCTCATAATATCACAATGGGTCTGAAAAAATATGAACAGTTCACAAAGTACAGACAAAATACAATTTCGTAAGTGTGAAGTTATTCAATGGTGTAATTACGTAAACATCTGTCACTGCCGTAGTAAAAAAATTTGTCTCTCTCAGTTAAATGATCAGATAGCTGTGTAATTATGTGTTAGAGAAATATGGTACCAATGTGTAAAGTTGTATAAGCAAATACCATATTAGCTAGGGCTCCATGTGCTTGCCAAACACATGGTATACAAAGTAGGCGTGTACCCCCTGAGGATTAATGTAATTATACCCTCAGGTGTTACAGATTACAACAATGGAATGAAATGTATTACGGAAAACCTTTGTATCATTGTAATTCAAATATCTTTAAAAATAAATGATTTAAGTACAAAATTAATCACTCAAATACGTGTCCTGTAGCGCTAAATGTGCGTCTTGCTGTAAGATAATTCTGTGGAAGTGTCGTAGTTATCGTCCTCTGTAAGCAAAGTTCTGCTGAAGTCAATGTACTTACCTCATCATAAACGAAAGTGAAATGCTTTGCGTATAGATATCTTAGTTATTACGCTTATTGCCGTGATGAGGAATGTACTGTGCTGTAACGTATTGTTGTCCTACAGAAAAGGCTGTCTCCTTGTAGCCATAGCACAAAAGTCACCACTAAAACATGTCTCACTTTACAGAAGAATTCAGAAAAAACTGTGCAGATATAAAACAGAAACACTGCAAAAGCAACATTGTAAATTGTCACTCATTGGTAGCGTCGTGATAAAATCGTGTAGCTGTCACATAAACTAACCACTGTCTCATCTGGTATCTCACAGAAAGTACTTTAAATCCAGAATGTATTTTCAAGTAAACCAAAATGTTGCATTAGAATCTCATTAGCAGTACCAGTATATGTTCTAAGTATGTGAGCCTCATAGTCGTTATGTAATCGTGCAACTAACAAGCAAGAATGTACAAACAACAACACTGCGTCGTCCGTTCACTATAACAATGCATTCGTAATTTCTGTTTAAATAAGTTCTCTTGGTTCTTGGCTGGATATTTAACTTCAAACACTGTTGCATGTTAACAGATACTAAGTCTGACAAAGCATACTATCAATGTGAAGTGAAAAGTTATACAGCAAAGACAAAGTTAAAAAGCAGATTATCTTTCAATAAGCGGTTTTACATGTGAAATGTGGTGTAAACCTTTACTCTTCCTAGTACACAGAGTTTCAACTTCAAAGCAATTATCATGTTGTATACGTCGGTAAGGAATGCTAAAATTTGCTCGAGGTTAGCGTCTATGTTATTTTTCTCTGAGCCAGCCGGCGCAAGTGGCTGCCTGCAGTGTGAGTCATTGTCTGTTTCTTTGTTGGCGCGCGTCGATCCTGGGATTAGGAGACCTAACTTCTACCAATTCACCTTGCCGAGAGGGCCCTGCCCTGTTTAAATCCCACCAGTTCTGATGCAATTCAGGTCTGTCATTACGATCACATCGTCTGTCGTCATGTCTGTAGTTCCTGTAGTTTCTTTCTTGTCGGTTAAGTGGTGGAGAATTTCTTCCTAAATCGTAACTGCGTGCTGGACCATTGCATCTAAAGTTATTCTGTCTCCCTTGATAATAATAGTTCTGGTTCCAAATTGTCTGTTTCTATGATTGTCTCTGTCATATTCATTACTATGGAAATGCGATCTTTCTCTGTAACTATTACTCTGCCAGCGGTTGTCATACGTGTCGTGTCTGTTTTGGTCACGATTTGTGTTGTGAGAATAGCCTTGTCGCGTCCAGTTATTATTTCTGTCATCGCGGAATTGTGACGGATGTGACCTGTAATTATTGTTCCCCTGTTTTCGCGTTCCGCGATTGTCAGTGTCAATTTCCAGTTCTTGTAAGAGCCCCTGAAAAGCTTCAATGTCGTCTTCGCAACGTCCTGCTAAAATAATATGTCGTGAATGTTCAGGCAATTTCATTAAGCAATTGCGGATGAGTTCTGAGGGGCTGTATGGGTTTGAAAGATACTGATTCTTGTGCAACATGTCTTCAAAATATTTGACAAGACTGGAAAATTCAGATCGTTCAAAGTGTTTCATCATCATGATGCTATGTTTTACTCGGTCTTGTGTAGCTTGAGACCAATATGCTGAGAGGAAGGCATGATAAAGTTCTCCTTCACTGTGGCAATCGTGAATGACCGATCGCATTCTTACAGCTGGTTCATTCTCCAAGTAGCCACACATAAATTCTAACCTGTGCTCCAATGACCAGTTGGGAGGAAAACAATGAGAAAATTGATGAAGCCATGCTTGTGGATGAAAGTCGTTGTCAGAATTCTTAAATGTTTTGAATTTACGTGTAGTAATGAACAGCTTATAGTCGAAATCATCGTGTCGGCGAGTCGCACATCGCTCATTGTTACTTCGTTTCGGTGGCTCCATCTCAAAATCCAATGCGCCTTGCCAATTTCTTTCATAATTTCCGAAGTGTCCTGTGTTATTATTTTGTGGTTGTTCCGTATTTCTATGTCCCTCTTCCTGTGTTGGAGCGCGAGTGTCCTCTGAAATATGAAATTGTTGTATTACTTGTGCCAACTGATCTTGTACTTCCCGGATTTCTCTTTCGTATTGCATATTAATTTGATTCTGATTTTGTTTAAATTTCTTAATTTGTTCATACTCTTCTGTGTCAGTGATGGCTACAGGTCTTGTGTCATTCAGATCATGATCTACCTTTGCAGATAAGTTAGTGAACTGATCCGAAAGTTCGTCTACTTTCTTCGATAGTGTACTTATTTCCTCAGTGTGTTTTTCTGAACCACGTTTCAGAGTGTCCATTTGTGTTGAAGTCGTATCTACTGTGTCCTTTAAGTTTTCTTGAGTTTTTGCAAGTTGCGTAACCGAGTCGGTAGATGCAACTGAGTCAATTTTAGCTTGCAAGGTGTCGTGATTTTCATGAACAATAGTTTGCAGTTCTTTTATGGCTGCTTCGTGATTCTGTAATGCATTTTCATGACGCGAAAAAATAGGTTGAAAATGCTCACAAATTTGTGTTTTTACGTCATTACAGTCTTTTTGACATTTTGATTCGATGTTATGTAACTCAGTAGTTAAATCTTCACGTGTTCGTTCAAGCGTGGTGTCTAATTTTTTAAGATTTTATTCCACTGTGTCTAACTTTTGAAGATTTTGTTCCATTGTGTCTAACTGTTGCTGTGTTTGTCTCTGGTGTTGTTCCATTGTCTCTAACTTTTGAAGATTTTGTTCCATTGTGTGTAACTTTTGAAGCTTTTGCTGTGTTTGTCTCTGAATTTGTTCCATTGTGTCTAACTTTTGAAGCTTTTGTCCCATTTGTTGCATTAATTGTAATAACAACGCACTGGCGTCTGAAACATGTTCCTCAGTGCTATTCGGCAATGCATTTGAACCGGCAATATTCGCAGTTTGAAAAGCAGAAAATGTGTCTTGACTTATTTGAGAAAAGGGTGAGGACGCAAAACCTGAATCTACAGTATTTGCAAGATTGTGTCTTGTCATTTTGGATTCCTGAGGCAAGCTGTTGCCGACCGATCGATCGATAATGCTTCCCTGTTCACTAATTGTTTCACTGTCTACACCATTGTTTGCAGCCCGCTCCATTTCCATATGTACAATTACCAAATTACTACTTTGAACATTAGTTAATTCATTACTCGGTGGCGCTGACACACTGCTTTCGTCTTCACTGTCATTTCTCAGTTTACTTTGGAGCCTAGTATTACGTTTTTCACACGCCATTATTGTCACAATATTTCACACGATAACACAGAAAAACACAATTTGAAGTGCAAAAATAGGAGAACACATTAACATAGCACTGAAAATAATATCTAGTTAATTGCAAGCGTAGCTGCGAAATACTTGGTGCAAATCTACATGCATGCCACAACTGTTTTACTGTCAACAATGAAAAACTACAACTACAAAGGAAATTCTTTCTATAATTACGCGCTAGCAATAAACAATGGCTACACTAATTCCACAAACTACAAGAAAAAAAATCACAAGATTCCAGTGAGGTATCCTCGGCTAAGGGTCGACATATGAAACGTCCCCTTAGAAAAATTTATACATGACTGAGCTTAAACTAACACACAATATTTTTAGCGCAACGCAATCTGACTTTCAGAAATCCCTACAAAGGAATGGCCCTGACTAACATCAACCTGTACCTTTCACAAATCACTTACCTCACAAAAATCTTCGTTACTCGAACTACGGCAATACAGCGAGCGCCACTACTGCAAGCTTAATAGTGTTCAAAAGTCATAATATATATAGCAGTTCATTACATCCAGTCTTACAAATTTCATAACTCCGCCATTTCTCTCCCCACATCCACCACTGCTGGCGGCTCACCTTCAACTGCGCAACGCTACGCGCTGTTCACGTCCAGCTGCCCAACACTACAATGGCAGACAACAATGCAAACTAGCCACAGACTGCGCACAGCACAGCCAGTGATTTTCATACAGAGAGCACTACGTGGCGGCGGCGTTACCAATATAAGAACCTAAACAGCCTACTTACAACATGCCAGAGGCTCTCGTAGTCGCTATAAACCGAAGGTAATGAGTCACTGTGATTTGAGCAGATGTGCGGGACGGCTTGCAGACGTATGCGCAAACCGTACCGTCATATCAGTGAGTTTGAAAGAGAGCACACTATTGGCATGCGAGAATGCGATGTATCCATCCGGGAGATTGCTGCTCGTGTGGAACGAAATGTTTCGGCAGTGCAACGCGTGTGTGCAGAATGGTTCACGGAAGGTCGTAGAACACTATGAGACGGGTCAGGTCATACCACCCAGACCACCCCGCGAGAATATCGACGCCTCATCCGAATGACGCTGCAGGACACATCTGCGTCCTCCTCGGCTCTGGTGCCAAAGTGGAACAGTGGAACACATCGTACATTATCAGCGGTGACAGACAGTCGCTGTCTATTACGGCAAGGGCTACGTCCGCGTCGTCCACTTCTCCGCCTATCTTTCATGAATGTACAGAAACATGCTAGACAGCAACGGTAAAGAGAGTGCCCTGTACCTCTGTCCGCTACTCCGCCCCCTCTGAAGCGGCCGCTGGCAGAATGAGGGTGGCTTCTTATGCCGGAAGTCTTCGGTCGCCAATGCTGATTATTAAACAGAATTTAGTCTGTGTCGGATTTCGAACCCGGGACGGAGCACATTTTGATTACTAATCAAAGACGCTGTCTCTAGGTCACTGAAGAGTCTTTTTATGTGTTAAGGCATATGAAATTCTATTGTACTAATTCTTTTCTCGGTTTCAAGTGGTAACCCCTCACTTGTTTCCTGTATCTGTGTAATGAATTTTTATTGGATTATTTCTTTATGTCAGCCTAATTTATAATTCTCCTTACATTCCTGAGGGATGAGTTAAATTCGTATTTCTTAACCGTTTGTCATTTGCGCGTATACCACATTCGTCACTATGTAAATGATGACAAGATGGAACTCACGGGAGCATTTCAGTAGCAATATGGACTGAACGTTCTCACTGCGCTGTGAAATTAGCGGCCATTTTCACAATTCGGCGTAATTTTCGAAGCGGTGCCAATTTGGTGCGCTGAATCGGTATTGCGACGGCCACAGAATGTAACAAAGCCAGGCCCGCATAAAAGGGCGGAGGTACTGGCCCGCTCGCATAACAAGTGGCTGACCGCTCGTGACGTCACGGCCTGTTTAATTTCCGGCCATTGATACCAGCGCGAGTAGTTACCTGGCTTTCTGATTGGACGCCGCTCACCTCGGGTTCGTCAGGCACGGTCGATGCGATGCGCCGTAAAAAAGAATCCGATTACAGATATTACGACGTTATCGTAATCAAATTCTCGGGGACGCTAGCAGGTTGGTGTCGGAAATGCAATAATAACTGAGCAGCAACAGCTAATTTCTTCTCTGCGGGGTTGAAAATAAAAAAAAAAGACAGAAGTTGATTCAGGCGAATAACAAGATAAACCTGAAATGCAGGACGTTACCACCCGCCCCTGTTGCAACACAGTGAGATAAATCGCAAAAAAGAAGATTTTCATTTATAAATGTATGTTTTGAAGTTTATTTTATAGTAGTATCGAGTTTTACACCTCAGATGTAACTCCTGTATAATTTGTAGCATATGGGATGTTTTGAATTGCTAACTTTATGGGAGTTCCTGTAACATCACTAACTCTTTAAAATACCAGAGTAAATATTTTTGTAAGAACCTCGATGAAGACAAGGAGTTAGACGCCTTAACTGCATTTTTCATCCATTTCTTCGTCTCTTAGTTAAGTGCTTAAAAGTTAAATTTGAAACATGGAGAAATGGGATGATTATGTGACTTTATTGGCAGTTAGAGATCGCTCATACCAAATTGAATTTCGAATAACGTGAGAGTCGGTGGCGCGTTGTCCACATAGGACATGTACCAGATGGTACGGATCCTACGAACCTTAAGTTTATTTAGAGGAAGATTGTCTGAAATTTTGAAATGGTAATGACAACGTTTTATAGGATATATGAAGATGATGATGTAATCACTGTAAAGCACTGGAAACTATAGACCACTGATATGAAATTCTGTGTATTTTGAAATTTTTAAAACACACATCCCACATAATTTGACAAAATTTTACGCACTACTCCGTCCGAACACTCCTCGGAAGGCTCTACGGTACTGATCGACTGCCGTGCGTCCTCAGTAGATAGGAATCACTGGATGGCCATTGTCCGCTTTCATGACCGGATTTTACGAACTCCAGATTTGAGTAACTTTTTTTTGTTTACATCTTCAGGCGCCATATGATCTCCTTGGGCAATAATATTCTCGCCAGGTGCTCCACAGATTATGTATCTGAGACAATGGGCCTAAGGCATGTCATGAACCAAGAACTTAATTTTATGGGGAAAGGTAAAATTTATATTGATCAAAAGAGTGACAGCTATCCCCTCAACATTTATAAAGCTATATTCCTATAATATGTAGGAGATGGACTTCTTCAAGGCACAACTTCTTTTTAAGATGAGAGCAGTATTTCTACAGCAATTCCGGGCAACATTGCACTTGTACGAGATACTGAAGTATGCAATACCACTGATGTCACAATCCAAGATCGCATGCACTTAATCTTGAGGGTAAAACTCTTAGTGCAGATTACCAGTATATCCCTAGGCATTACATCATCTAGATTCCCACACTCGTCCCAAATTCCTCTTTCATACCCCACTCATCACCTCCTCCTCCCCTCCATCTAATTCTCCATCACCCGGTATAGCAGCCAATAATAAATCAAAGATGGTAGAGAAGTCCAATTGCACTAGTATGAAAATTAAAGAAATAGCACAAACCACATACCTCATCCCTTCCCACTTCATCCTCTTCAGCCAGTCACAATCTAGTATTGAAATGCAATGTAAGTACGACGATAGCACAACATTTTAGTCAGCGTTACAATGAAAGAGCCAATTACAACGTAGCCCCATCTAAGATGGGCTCAAAAGTATCCAAATGGCTTGAATTGTTAATCAAAAATACGTCTTGAAGTTCTTCCTCCTATCCTCCAATGAGACCTTAGTATTTTAGCCACCATTAAAATGAAAGAAACAATTACAATGTAACCTCATCTGGGCTGCGCTCTTATGCGAACGACCTATGCTGCTTACTAAAAAGTACATCACACCCTTTAAGAAAATATATTGGAATTCCATAAAATAACGTGAATGTTATCAACTATGTTTTCATTGCCGACTTCAAAACTATCGTTTCTCGACTGGCTCACCAGCCGAATATGTATATTTCAGTGAATGCTACATATCAGCCGCTATGGAACAGTACAATGAGAATATAAAATACTCTCCATAAATAGTCAAATACCAACATTCGCTTATCCAGTGTAATGAATTAGTAATGCTTGGTTATGGAATACGAGTTTTACCGTAAATAGTATTCTGCCAAACTTAAGAGACGCGAAATAAAATCAACTCTTGCTTTTATGCTCCCATTGCTTTTCTTCCCCAGCACTGGTAAAATTTTCAAAGCATTATTTGTTTACCATAGTATAAGATAGAACGGAGTCTCAAATTAGTTATTTCCGCATCTATGATCTTTGTCAGATGTCACAATATTGTTTCCAAGTCTGAAAAAGCATCAACAACGCAAAAAGTGCAATGCTTACATGAAATTGGTGCCAAAAACAAGACGCGAGAACACTGAAGAAAGTAACTCACGCTACTTTCGTGCCTAAATACAAGTGGACTACTAAACAGACACGTATACTTCATACGGAATGTCAAACATACTCTCCATAAATAGTTGAAAACCAGCATTTCATTGTCCTATTAACAAATTAGTACCACATAGTTGTCAGACAAGAGTTTTACTTCATATACTATTGCAGAAAACTTAAAATACGCGAAATAAGATCAACTGCTGATTTACGCTTGTCAGCACCAACAGGTGGTGACTTTCATTAATCGATCTGAGAACCACAATTTGTTTATAACAAAAACGAACTTCATATTAATTATTTTTTCATCATTGCAAAACATGTGCAATATTTACTTCGAGTATCACAATACTGTTTTCCATATGCACACATATTAGTCAAATTAGTGTTTAAAACATGATTGTCAACTTTAAACCGCTGTTTCCATTCCTAAATAGTTACAAATAACATGATAAAGTAACAGTTGACATCTATAATTACTTTGACCAAAAATTTCATTAGCCTACTCGTGAGAACACTCTTGACCTCTTACCAGCAAATAATCTTGAGCTAACAAGAAGCATCAAAACGGTTACAGTGGTTAGTGAACACAGGTTTCTCGTAGTGAAACTGAATACCGTAAATACAGTAACTCCCAGATCCTCCTAGCAAAAAATTCGCTAGCTGTCTTCTTGAGAGGCACTCTCCACTCTTTTCAAATTATTAATGTAAAAGTAGACCAGATGTGGCTTGAATTCAAAGAAATAGTATCGACAGCAGTAGAGAAATTTACAGCAAATGAATTAACAAACGACGGAGCTGATTCCCCGTGGCACACAAAAAAGATCAGGACACTTGCTGAAACAACGTAAAAAGCATGCCAATTTAAACGAGCACAAAAAAAGACTGTGCTGCTATAGGAGAGTTACTAAACACAGTCTTTAAAAAATTCCTTCACCAAAGAAGACGAAGTAAATATATCAGATTTCGAATCAAGAACAGCTGCCAACACGAGTAACATAGAAGTAGGTATCCTCTGAGTAGTCTTGTGCTCCAATTAGGTTCCTTTCAGAGTATGCTGATGCAACATCTCCATATTTAACAATCGTATACAACCGCTCGCTGCAAAGATCCGTAACCAAAGACTGGGAAGATGCATAGATAACACCAATATTCAAGAAAAACAGTAGGAATAATCCACTAAATTACAAGGAATAATCCACTAAATTACAGGGCCATAACATTAACGTCGATATGCAGCAGGATTTTGCAACATATATTGTGTTAGAACATTAAGAAATACCTCAGAGAGAACATTCTATTGACAAACAGTCAACATAGATTTATAAAACTGCTTTGTTGTGAAACAAAGCTAGCTCTTTACTCACACGAAGTGTTGAGTGCTACCGACAAGGGATTTGAAATTGATTCCGTATTTCTAGATTTCCAGAAGGCTTTTGACCCCGTACCTCACTAGCGGCTTTGTAAGGAAAATGTGTGCTTATGGAATATCGCCTCAGTTATACGATTGGATTCGTGATTTCCTATCAGACAGCTCACAACTCGTAATAATTGACGGAAAGTCATCAGGTAAAACAGAAGTGATTTCTGGCGTTTCACAAGGTAGTGTTATAGGCTCTCTGTTGTTCCCTCTTTATATCAACGATTTAGGAGGCAATCTGAGAAGCCGTCTTAGGCTGTTTGCTGATGACGCTGTTGTTTATCGTCTAGTAAAGACATAAGATGATCAAAACAAACTGAAAAAATATTTACAAAAGATATCTGCATGTAGTGAAAACCGGCAGTTGAGCCTGAATAGTGAAAAGTGTAAGGTCATCCACATGAGTGATACAAGGAATCCGTTAAATTTCGGTTACACGATAAATCAATGAAATGTAAGTCCCATAAATTCAACTAAATACCCAGAAATTACAATTTTGTACAAATTAAATTGGAAAGAATACATAGAAAATGTTGTGGAGAAGGTGAACCAAAGACTGCGTTTAATTGGCAGAACACTTAGAAGAAGCAAGAGAGCTATTAAAGACACTGCCTACACTGTGCTTGCCAATCTTTCTTTTGGGCGATGTTGGATCCTTACCAGACATGTTCAACGGAGTACGTCCGAGAAGTTTAAAGAAGGGTAGCACGTTATATACTGTCGAGAAATAGGGGAGAAAGTGTCACTGACATGATAAAGGATTTGTGGTGAAAACCATTTAAATAAAAGTATTTGTCGTTGCGGGTGGACCTTCTGACGAAATTTCAATTACCAACTGTCTCCTCCAAATGCGAAAATATTTTATTGACGCCGACCTACAGAGGGAGAAACGATCATCACAATAACATAAGAGAAATCAGAGCTCGCGCTGAAAGATATAGATGTTCGTTTTTTCCTGCGCTGTTAGAGAGTGGAATAATAGAGAATTATTGTGAAGGTGGTTCGATGAATCCTCTGCCACGCACTTAATGGTGGTTTGCAGAGTGTCTACGTAGATGTAGATGTAGAAGAATTTTGCCTAAGGGATCGGTACCCTAAAAGTAACCTGAATAAGCTTATAACTGCAGAAAATACGTTAGCTGACACACTACACCAATCAGGCAAGCACACAAACGAATCGAAAGTCTGATTTTCTGAAAGAAAGTATTAAATAGATCTTCTCTTGATATAAGTCACAATACACCTTCAAGCTAAATATTTCGTCACCAAAATTCTTCTCAAGCAGCATTTTAGTAGGAACGAAGATAAGGCATTACGTAATACAGAAGAAAAATATAGTAGATGACGTTCGTTGACAGTTGTTGCTTTCATTACAAATAACTTAAGCTTACTGGAGACTGTGTACGGTAACAAATTGTGACGAAATTTGTATTATTTATCAACCCAAAACTATGGTGTCAAGGATCTCTCAACATTTTCCTATACAACGCAGAAAACTCTCATGTATGCACACATATCACAAGCAAAGACGATGACGCAGCTGAAAAATCTAGTGCGCCTAGAGGAAGTAGTTGTCTCGAAAATAATCTCTTTGATAAAGTATTTATCATTCATCGAGTACAAAAACACAGACACATGCAGCTTGAATGCCTATCGCAATATGCAAGTGTAATTACGTATCTATACTGTACTAGTTCTCAAAATATGTAATGTTTTGTGGAATTTGCAAGCTATATGGACCCCTAATTAAATATTGCTGCATCTAAATTTTCTGTATTACCTATAAACCATAGCTCTGACTAAATATTTGTAACCGTAAACAGTAACACATAACCCATAACATGTAACCCATGACTCATTTTATGATCAGTGGTCAATGATGGTCTTTGGATTGGTCAAAGACGTTCGGTGATCAGCGATGACGATGAATGGTCCATGATAATCACGGGATTGCTTGATGACAGTGAGCAGTCAATGATTATGATCAGTGGCCAATAATAATCACTGGACTGGTCAGTGATGCTCGGTGGTGAACGATTATCATCAGTGTCGATGATGATTACTGAACTGGTAGGTAGCCAGTGATGGTCAATGATCAAAAATGGTCAGTCATCATTTTTTTGTGCAGTCCATTAAGCTTGCTCTGCCTTTCTCGTATATATTCTAACTATCTGAGACAAAAGAGACTGAATACTATTATAGCAACAATCGGGTGAATACCTCTAACCCGCCACATTTTGAAGTGTGTGAAATCTTATATGTTTGGAGAAATTATACTATTTTACTTTCCAGGAATTTTCGTAGAGATCTATAATTCATATGCAAATTACAGTAGGCATACAAGATCTATATGTGTGTGTGTTTGTACTCAAATAACAAATTATAAATATTTTTATGAGACATTTTACTTTGGGATGTCAACATAACTTTGTTGCTTCATATACTTAGAAGGCGTTTAAACTATGTCACTGTCTTTGCTTATGACATATATGCGTACATAACTGTAGTGGGGCTAGATCGTTTTGGGCGCCAGTTTCATTTTGCCAAATTTATCCAAGAATGATGTGGAAAAATCACACTGACATCATGGACCCAAATTCAGACTCTGGTGGAAAATATGGCAAATTAGCTCCACCCTTGCCTCCCCCAACTCCTATAACGTCATCCAATCCCAACACCACACCACACCTGGAAATGGTGGGTGACAGACAGTCTCTGTCCAACTGACCAAGACGAAGGTTACGTTAGTGTTCCATTTATTAATGCGGGAAATGCGTTCTTGGCGTTGCTATCCTGCTGATGGACTGTCTTCCACACTACACTGCTCCCCCCACCCCCATTACGCGCCACTGCCACCCCCACTTTTTTCCGACTGCGAGTGTGTATGTTCACCTCAAAGTTGGAAGATGGACTGCCCTAGCCCACAATACTATCACCAGAGGGTACTGGAAACTTTCCACTACCTCACCCCTCAAACTTTTAGAGTTTCAGCTGCTTTTTAAGAGGAAAAAACTTCAGACTCCTACAAAAACTGTGGTGTCCATCACGTTTTCTCAAACACTGAGTGGGCTTAGTTTATATTCACTGCTGGAGTCAAGGATATTAAGGCTTTTATTTTTTAGTTTCCTCACTTTTTGAAGCACAGTTCTACAATGGGAAACCCAAATTGGTGTCTAAGGAAAGACGAGAAAATCAGAACAATTACATGTCTAAATGTTCATGATATATTCCGAAACCCACATCACATGGCGAAAGAAACACGGACAGCAGATTGGATGTCCAAGAGATTCTCATAGAGTTCGAATCACTTTCTTACAGATGAAAAGAATGGGTGGAATTTCCGATGAATTTTCGATGTCCTGCAACTGCTGGTCTGGAGATGCTCTAAAGTCACAACGGCAGGTGGGTGTCAGCATCCCATCTATCCAAGCCAGAGGAGGACGGTCTGTCAAGACTTGTCTCTGAATGCTCAAACATAGAAAACTTAACGTGACTTTCTGACATCACAAAACATTCTATAGATGCCTTGTTCTGCATCTGTCTTGTTCAAACCAACCTGCAGAGGCTCCTATGTCCCGCACAACCATGTGTTATGTCTATGTGACGTCATGGAACTTCTTGTGAATGGGGCACCCTGGTGGGATCTTACTGAATTTACGGACCAAAATGCTGCTTTTGGTTTGGGGTACTGTCCACCACTTACTACAAAGAGACAAATCATGAGAATTTCACTAGAATATAATTTTTGTGCAGATAAAATAAAAAATTACCGCAGTTGTATTGTAGTAAAAGTTAAACCCTGCTAAAGTGGTCTTCAGATCATGAGAAATGGAAACTATTGTCAAAGGTACCTAGTGAATTAAACTACTCTGATACTGACTAGGAAACCTTGAATTTTTCGGCGTGAAACCGATCTCCGGCCAGGCTATATCACCACAAACGATTGTACCAACATACAAATCGCTGTGTCGCTGTAGTAAACACAGTTTATACCCTGCATAGTACCAAACCATCACGTCCACATTACATCGACTGCCAATCACTCCTACATATACAGCACAGACACACAAATCCCAAAAACAGAAGCACATACACTCAACACAGTCGCAGTGCTAGACATCCCCTGCGAGGTCATTCGGTCACTCAACCACCGCGGCTAACGGTTGTGAGGCAACTTTTGCTGGCCTGATGCGCGATGGGGCCAGCCAATGCAGGTGGAAACCGTTCTCAGAACTGGTGTACAAAGGCTGGACTGGTTCCTGTGGCACAAAGACGTCTGCTAACACGACTGTTTCTAGCTGGAGCAGCTTGCTGCCTTTGTTCCTGCAGCGGGTTGCGACAGATTCCAGACTCTGGGATTCCCAGCATATTTACTTTCTCAGCTCTGTCGATCTGAAATGCTTCGCCAATCATAGATTAATTTACTGATCTTGAAACCGATATCAGCTCAAATATCCGGTTTTACACAGCAAGATACTGCGACACTTTTATGCTGTAGTCATCGAGTAGCGTATTAAAATTTCCAGGATTTCATGTATTTTCATATGGTTTGCCAGAATATCATACATTTACGCCACTAATCTCGATATCAACGACATAGAAGTACGCTATCTCTCGGTGTAAATGCCGCGTCAATTCGGGATAAAATTCCAAGCTTTCGACCACCACCTCCATGGTCGTCGTCAGTGCTAAAACTGACTGTCGTGAACTATTTTTTTTTTCTTTATTGATTTTCAATTCCCCCCGAAGGTGGCGGGCTGGCAGCAGCTTAGTACGCTGCTCTACAGCCTACAGACTTTTTTTTTAAAAAAAAGGAAGAAGAAAGAAACAAGGAAAAACAGGCGACAAAATGGTGACTTAAAGTGTAAAATGGCGTAAAAATGCGGAAAGTTAAAACAGAAAGCAAAAGGGGGTTGGCAATGTTGATAAAATACACAGAAATCAGACAAGTAACATAGTAGACACACAATTAAAAAACAGGGCGACAGTCTGGTTTCTGTTCGCAAGAGATAAAAAATCACACCCAGCGACAGTATGATGGCTGTTCGCTACACTTCCCAAAAGACACAACACGGAACAAACACTGGAAAAACACACACTGTAAAACACTGCACGAAAATGGCGGCACAAATATGGCACTCCCGAGCCAAAGGCAGATGGGATGGGGGGGGGGACCTGGAGGAGGGGTAAAAACAAGGAGGGAGGAGAGGAAAAAACGAAAAGGGGGGGACCAAGGAGGGAGAGGACTAATAAAGGGGGAGAAGGGCAGACGCGAGAGGGAATGAGAGGAGGCAGAGGAGGGAAATGTAAAAGGACTCGGGGCAGAGAAGGGGGCAAAGAGAGGGGAGGTGGGCAAGAAAGAGGATGGAAGGGGGGGGGGAGAGGGAGTCCGGGAAAAGGACAGAGGAAATGACGGGGAGTGATGATCAGAGTTGATAGGAGGGATAAATGGAGGGAGAGAGGGCATCATCCGGGAGGGGGAGTTGATGGAAACCACCTTGGGAAAGGAGATGTAGGGTGTAGAGATGGAGGGTAGGGGGGACACAACGGTGAGGACGTGGCAGGGGGCGGGGATGGGAGAGGAGAGGAGCAACCAGACGGTGAGGGGGTCGTGAACTAGCGAGGCTCCCACTTTTATATGCGAAGGACGGCTTCTGATTGGCTGGAATACGTCATAGCAACAGCGATATGGCGCGTAGTGAAGTGGTGCCCTCTACTTCCATAGATGTAGTTTCTATCCCGCGTTGCTTGCAGCGCCATCCCTTGAATCAGGGAGGGAGCGAAAGCCGGATGGACGACTGGGCCATTCTGTGCACAGGAAGTCTACCCATAAAGACTTATATCTGCATAGTCACAGCTTCCATCATCTGTCTCAGAAGAGAGCTATGCTGAATGCTTTAGTACAAAGAGCCAGGACTATTTCCGACAAGGACCACCTCGGTCCTGAGATTAACCATTTGACGACTGTTTTCAAGAGGAATGGTTATCCTGCCGGTGAAATTAAATCAGTATTGTCCAAGAAAGTAAGACATGATGCCGGCCATATACAAGAAGAGGACCAACACATAGCGCGGCTTCTTTTTTGCGGTGCTACAACAAGCAAGATAGGCAGAGTCCTAAAGAGGCAAGGAATAAAACCAGTTTTCCGACCACCAAGGAAAATTAAGGAAATGTTGAGACCAGTCAAAGATAGTCTCGGCTTTAGAGTGCCGGGAATTTATTCTATTCCTTGCGAATGAGGCAAGAATTACGTGGGCCAGTCTGTAAGAACCGTTGCCGACCGCTGCATCGAGCACCAGCGCCACCTGAAATACAGGTATTTGGAAAAATCAGCCGTGGCGGAACATAGCCTGCTTAACAAGCATAAGATTTTATTTGAAGAAACCCGAGTAATAGCCCACGCATCGAATTACTGGGACTCTGTGATCCGGGAAGCAGTCGAAATTACGCTTAGCGATAATAACTTTAACAGAGACAACGGCTATGCACTTAGCAACACTTGGAAGAGTGCACTGGATAAAGAAAAATCGCAGAGAAATACTTCCCTCACCGTCTATGGCCGTCCTATCGCCCTCACCCCCACCCTTAAGTACCTTGGCGTCACCCTCGACCGTCGCCTCTCCTGGACTCCCCACCTCCGGACAATCCAAGCCAAGGCACGCTCCCAACTCAGTCTCCTCAAGCTCCTCTCTGGCCGTACGTGGGGTCTGGAACCCTCCACCATCCTCCACACCTATAAATCCCTCATCTGTCCTATCCTTTGTTATGCCTGGATCTCCGCCCCCCCCTCCCTATTACAAATCCCTCCAAATTCTTGAACGTCATGCTCTCCGCCTCGCCTATCGCATCCGTCTCCCCTCCCCCACGCGGGTCCTGTACAATCTCATCCCCTTCCCCCACCTCCTCCTTTTCCTTGAAAGGATACGGATCCTGTACACCTCCCATAAATTCGATCCTCCTCACCCGCTCGTCTCCCTGATCCTCTCCCACCCCGGCCCGCTGCCGCGCCTGTATTCCCACATCCCTCCCGGTCTCCATCTCTCCACCCTCCTTACCCTCTCCCAAGGTGGCTTCCGCCAGCTCCCCCTCCCTGATGATGTCCTCCTCCCCTCCATCTATCCCTCCTATCAACTTTGACCCTGCCCCACCCCCCACTTCCGGTGTCTTTTCCTTTAGGCACCCCCCCTCCCTTCTCTTCCCTTCCCTTCTCTTTCCTTTTCCCCCGTCCCCTCCCTCCACCCCTCTTCCCCCGGGCTTCCCCTCCCCCTTCCTCTCTCCCCCCTCTCTCCCCTGCCCGTGGCATCTCTGCTCTCCCCTCTCGCTCTCCCACTCCCCCTCCTCCTCCTCCTCTCTTGGCAGGTCTCCGCACTCGAACATTCGCGCGCCGGAGATCATCGCCATCAGTGTCTCGTGTGTGTGCTTCGTTTTGTGTTTCGCGTTCTTTCGCAGTTACGACTCCACTGTTCGCATGTGCCGTCGCCGTCCTCCGTGTTCTGTGCAGCGTGTCAACAAGTGTTAGTGTTTTTATCGTCCAGCGTGAACGGCTTCATGTTTATTGTTTTTTGTCTCTACTTTTTTTGCCCTCCATTTTCATTGTATTGTCTATGTCGCCTCTTTGTCACATGATTGTACCACTTAAGGCTGAAGAGCGGCGTACTATGCTGCCGACAGCCCGCCTGTATGAGGTGCTAAAATTACAATAAAGAAAAAAAAAACTTCCCGCACTTTACCTCCTGATTCAAGGGATGGCGCTGCAAGCAACGCGGGATAGAAACTACATCTATGGAAGTAGAGGGCACCACTACACTACGCGCCATATCGCTGTTGCTATGACGTATTCCAGCCAATCAGAATCCGTCCTTCGCATATAAAAGTGGGAGCCTCGCTAGTTCACGACAGTCAGTTTTAGCACTGACGACGACCATGGAGGTAGTGGTCGAAAGCTTGGAGTTTTATCCTGAATTGACGCGGCATGTACACCGAGAGATTTTTATTCAAGAAATAAATTGCGGAAGACTTCGTAGCCACCTTCACTTTATAATTCTGAAGATAAAGAATGGAAATTATATCTCTAGAAAGCTTTTTATGTGAAACCACGAAAATAAAGGAAACTAGTAGTTCCACGGGTATTGTTTTAACGAATACCAACGTCAATGATATAACAGATTTCACATCATCCTTGTAGGTTACGAAGTTAACTTAGATTTTAGTTCTGGTAATCATATGTGTTTCTCACGTCTAGAGAACCAGCATATAACGTTTCCTCTGATGTTTCACAGTCTCGATACAAACAACAAATCACAGTTGATTTTCTCTCAACCAAATAACGCCGGAATACGTTTAGAATGGCAGTATACTTCACAGTCGAACAAAAGGCTACTGGATGTCTCGGACCTGCTACACGGAGAGAAAGAAACTTGTGACGGCTTGTCTCACTATAGCACAGACAAAGAAGTGTGGTGTCACTAATCATAACACCTCAAAGTCAAACAAGATGCTTCTGTTTCTGGGCTGCAGAAATCAGTCACAGATGGACAAAAACCTTAAGGACAGGATGCTTCCTGCAAGCCATTAAACTTTTGGAAACACTATTCCCCCATGGAACAATAGGAAATATATAACGCTTCGTCACGAATGATAAACTGCACGTTCAACAGCAATGTGCTTTCAAATATTCTGGATGTCCCGGCATTGTCTGAAAATGGTCCTCAGATAAGTAAAATTGGACTCATAAATGAAAGAAATTAGGCTGGTCAAAGCTAATCTTTGATCCTTCTCACAGCAGATGCCTCTATTCCTCCTTCATATCTGTACCTGCCAAATACTTTTATCACAACAATATGGTCTCCCGTGTGTACTCCCATTTAATATGATACGTTAAACGAGTGTTGTTTCGTGTTGAAGTTTTCCAGAATGATTTCTCTGCATCTCTTCAGCTAGTGTGTTAGACTGGTCGGAGGTACTTTAAACATAAGAACATTCACCGGTATACTTGGGAAGGCAGGGGAACCAGATCTGTCATTGACTATATAATAACAGATCAGGAATTCAGGAAGGCTGTGAGGGACACACGTGTATTCAGGGGATTCTTTGTTGACACTGATCATTATTTAATCTGCAGTGAAATTGTGATTGTGAGGCCGAAAGTGCAGGAGGTCAGGTCCATATGTAGGAGGATAAGAGTGGAGAAACTTCAGGATAAGGAAATCAGGCACAAGTACATAACAGCGATCTCAGAAAGGTACCAGTTAGTTGAATGTAGTCAATTACAGTCATTGGAAAAGGAATGGACAAGGTACAGGGACACAGTACTAGAAGTGGCTAAAGAATGTCTTGGAACAGTAGTGTGTAAAAGTAGGATGAAGCAAACAGCTTGGTGGAATGATACAGTCAAGGCAGCCTGCAAAAGGAAAAAGAAGGCGTATCAAAAATGGCTACATACCAGAACCCAGGTAGACAGAGAAAGTTATGTTGAAGAAAGAAACAAAGCCAAACAGATAATTGCAGCATCCAAGAAGAAATCATGGGAAGACTTTGGAAACAGGTTGGAGACTATGGGTCAAGTTGCTGGAAAACCTTTCTGGAGTGTAATTAGCAGTCTTCGAAAGGGAGGTAAGAAGGAAATGACAAGTATTTTGGACAGGTCAGGAAAACTGATGGTGAATCCTGTGGATGCCTTGGGCAGATGGAGGGAATATTTTGAAGAGTTGCTCAATGTAGGTGAAAATGCGATCAGTAATGTTTCAGATTTCGAGGTAGAATGGGATAGAAATGATGATGGAAATAGGATCACATTTGAGGAAGTGGAAAAAATGGTCAATAGATTGCAGTGCAATAAAGCGGCTGGGGTGGATGAAATTAAGTCTGAACTCATCAAATACAGTGGAATGTCAGGTCTTAAATGGCTACACAGGATAATTGAAATGGCCTGGAAGTCGGGACAGGTTCCATCAGACTGGACAAAAGCAGTAATCATACCAATCTTTAAACATGGAAACAGAAAAGATTGTAACAACTACAGAGGTATCTCTTTAATCAGCGTTGTGGGTAAAATCTTCTCAGGTATTGTTGAAAGGAAAGTGCGAGTATTAGTTGAGGACTAATTGGATGAAAATCAGTGTGGGTTTAGGCCTCTTAGAGGTTGTCAGGACCAGATCTTTAGCTTACGGCAAATAATGGAGAAGTGTTATGAGTGGAACAGGGAATTGTATCTATGCTTTATAGATCTAGAAAAGGCATACGACCGGGTTCCTAGGAGGAAGTTATTGTCTGTTCTACAAGATTATGGAATAGGAGGCAAACTTTTGCAAGCAATTAAAGGTCTTTACATGGATAGTCAGGCAGCAATTAGAGTTGACGGTAAATTGGGTTCATGGTTCAGAGTAGTTTCAGGGGTAAGAAAAGGCTGCAACCTGTCTCCACTGTTGTTCATATTATTTATGGATCATATGTTGAAAACAATAGACTGGCTGGATGAGATTAAGATATGTGAACACAAAATAAGCAGTCTTGCATATGAGGATGACTTAGTTGTGATGGCAGATTCGATTGAAAGTTTGCAAAGTAATATTTCAGAGCTAGATCAGAAATGTAAGGTCTGTGGTATGAAGATTAGCATCTCCAAAACGAAAGTAATGTCAGTGGGAAAGAAATATAAACGGATTGAGTGCCAAATAGGAGGAACAAAGTTAGAACAGGTGGACGGTTTCAAGTACTTAGGATGCATGTTTTCACAGGATGGCAACATAGTGAAAGAACAGGAAGCGAGGTGTAGCAAAGCTAATGCAGTGAGCGCTCAGCTACGATCTACTCTTTTCTGCAAGAAGGAAATCAGTACCAAGACTAAGTTATCTGTGCACCGTTCAATCTTTCGACCAACTTTATTGCATGGGAGCGAAAGCTGGGTGGATTCAGGTTACCTTATCAACAAGGTTGAGGTTACGGATATGATTGCAGGTACTAGTAGATGGGAACAATGGCAGGAGGGTGTCCACAATGAGGAAATCAAAGAAAAACTGGGAATGAACTCTATAGATGTAGCTGTCAGGGCGAACAGGCTTAGATGGTGGGGTCATGTTACACGCATGGGAGAAGCAAGGTTACCCAAGACTCATGGATTCAGCAGTAGAGGGTAGGAGGAGTCGGGGCAGACCGATGAGAAGGTACCTGGATTCGGTTACGAATGATTTTGAAGTAATAGGTTTAACATCAGAAGAGGCACCAATGTTAGCACTGAATAGGGGATCATGGAGGAACTGTATAAGGGGGGCTATGCTCCAGACTGAACGCTGAAAGGCATAATCAGTCTTAAATGATGATGATGATGATGATGATGATGATGATGATGATGATGATAAGTTTCTAATGAGCCTAGCATATGCATTTCCAAGTGTCTGTTTTACGTTGTCATTCTACTTTATGGTAAGAACTATTGCTGGTATAAAAACACTCATATTAGCTCCAATTTGCTGGACTTCCTCATCAGCAGCTTACTGTCAGTAGCGTGTGTGTACTTCATTTACTTGTATGCAACAAAATCTAGACGTATCCAGAAAGGTAGTCTTTCGGATATTTTGAAACAGTAAGAACCTGTCCATTATGTACAATGTTACTCTTGTAGCGCCCACCAACAACAGATTGTGCAGCACCCCCTTTACGATCCTTTCACTAAAATGCCACTCTTAGTTTGCTCTTTTACGCTAGTCTATTAATTTTTCTGAAGGACAATACTCAACAATCCGTCTTACAATAGTTTGGTAACCACTCCGCCCGCGAATGAATTACATCCATGTCACTTGTTAAGAGAATGTATGCTATTGTATACTAAATACTACTGTGTAGTAAAGACTTAAATGTCTTAGCAATATGCTCTGACAAAGGTGACACCCGGTTTTCTTTCCTCCTGTAGACATAGTACTCTGAGAAGGGAAACATCCAGTTATACTTTTTTCTATGTTGGTAACATGGAATACTCGCTACTTATTTATATAATGTTGTTGATGACCACCATAGAGAGTTCTGCTGTTGCGACTCACACCACACTCCATATTGAGGGTAAGGATCGTCAGAAGAATGAGAGAGGTAGCAAACGAGTGCTGCAGTGGATTCCTCCACGTCCAGAGCTATAAGGCATTGTATGTTTCATGGAAAATCTGACGTCAGACAATACTCCTGTCACTATTCTAGGTAGAGTGAGATTTGACGAAGAATAAAAGAACCAAGTATTTAGGGAGTATCTGGAAATAATGTGATAGTTTCACATGATTAATGGTAGTAATCAGCTACACTGCGTATATGTATTTAATTGATCACTTACCTTTCCAGAGTCTCAGAGTCTCGAAATTTATGCTGTATGCGGGATTTGCATGTTTTAAACCCGCATTCGGATAGTATCATTGCCTTCGGTGGACTGTTTGCTTTTCAGGGTTGGCTGTCGGTTATACTTAGACATAACTGATTAGTATTAAGATACATCTTGCAAGTCAGTACGACGAAAATGAGCTCGTCCGAAAGCAACCCAAGGAATTTTATAGAGTGAGAAAGAAGTGGCAGATGGAATATTAAGGTATCTGCAGGAGGAATATGGGGTGCCGTGTACGTTGGACGGTGCGGGCGATGTACATGAGAAGTACAATGATGACAATGCGAGTTTCACAGGTGAAACAGATACCGAAACAGGTAGCTCATAATCCTTGCCGAACAGGGAATCACAGATCCTGTGCACAGTGAAAAGTTGTAAAGGATAATCATTGTTCAAGGAGCGGGTATTAAATATAATTCTGTACATGGAAGACCATCCGCAGTATAGCAAAAGTACAGTTATGAACAGATTTCCAATAATTCCGCAGCATTATGACCATAAATGCATAAGAAAAACTGCGGATACTCAAGAGGAGACAAGCAGCACTTCTTACAGAAACGGGTAATTGTGCGTTTCAAGGATGTACGATACATTTTACAGGATGTGCGTGATAGTAACGTACTATGTTATGGAAATCAAATTTCATGTGACCTAGATTACAGTGATTTCAAAGGTAGGAATGGATGGTTGCATAACTTCAACAGCGCCACGGAGTTGGAAGACCTAAGATAACGAAATACCAAACAAAGCGTCAACTTGACGGTGCACAGCTAAGTGCGGAATCGGCTCGAAAATTTGTAGATGAGATAAACAACCTTTCCCATCGTTCAGTAAGGAATTCGTTTTCAACTCCGACCAATCGGGATTTGAAGACGAAATGCATGTGAAAGGCACCCTGGAGATTAGAGGTAACAAGAGAGTTGTACCAATATCAACTAACATCAGTGCGTTAACACATTCGTATATAATTATGCCGCCACTTAATCTGGATGCCACATTAACTGTAAAGTTATTCATCGCGCTACGAGAAGTTGTTCTGCCACCAAGGATTATTTCTCGTGTGCGTGGTCTGGCAATGGCAGTAGAGAATATTTACGTCACAGCAAGAAAGAGAGGGGATATGGCCCTAAGACAACTGCAACTATGGTGTGAGCACAGCTTTTGGCCAATAGCTGGTCAAAACAAGTAGCTTTCGCCGTACCTGCAAAACATATTATCGCACTATCTGCAGCTACGCCTCAAAGGATGGCAAATTTTACGATAAGCACTACGACAGACTGTTTCGCTTCCAGTCACATGCCATCATTTTCCTTCAGTTCTCAGCACCCCGTTACCCCAATTTCATCCTATATGCATTCATTAAGGGTGGATACGTAGCTGAACGTCCTGCACGGTTTGTAACTCCCAAGGAGTCTGCCTTCATTCTTGATGATAGGAACCATTGTGACCACTTTTCCGTGTCATTTTTTATTCGGTGTTCACAGTGCAGGTTCATGGTTTCTTTTGAACATTCCCTGAATGTCGAAGATGTCCAGTTTGCGAAGTGTAACACATACGTCTCACAGAGTGTTGATCTCTACACCTTCCGGATGCTCATTTTCTGTCGCCTTCCTGATAAACATGGTAACTTATTAGCAGCTAATATTTTTCCTGGCATAATATGTAACCTAACTCTTTCAAAGGTTGAACTTGTGACCTGACACTCACGACGTTCCCTGTCAGGACAGCAATGTCATTAGCGAAACTTGTCATTATTGTTCCCTCCTGGTTCTTGTACATGTTGTATCACTCGTCGTTCCCTGCAAAATACCCCTATTTTCCTCAGCATTTCGAGCATCTTGCACCATTTTACGTTGTCCAATGGTTTCCCGAGATCGGCAAATCCTACGAAGGTTTCTCTATTTTTCTTCGCCCATGCTTGCATTATCAAGCGCAAGATCTGGACTTTTCTGAAAGCCAAATTGATCATCTAACTGATCCTCAGTTTTCTTTTCCATTATTATGTGTATTATTCTTGTAAGCAGGTTGGGCTCATGAGCTATGAAGCTGATCGTGCGATAATTCTCGCACTTGTTGACTTTTGCTACCTTCGGAATTATGTGGGTGATGTTTTTCTGAAAGTCTGATTGTATATCGCCAGGCTCAACATTCTACAAGTAATGTGCATGCTTGTATTGTTGCCACTTGCCTCAATGATTTTAGAAATACCGATGGAATATTATCCACATTTCTGCCTTATTTGATCCTTACAATTGCTATATAAGGTTAATTTAGGTCTTATGTTGAATTAATTTATTAAAATTTAACAATTTTGAGCGTACAGTAACTTTAAAAAATTGCTTGTTGATGTAGTATTGTATTACGTAGTAGTAAAGTGTTGCGAGAAATTTCAATCCAGTCACGCAGGAACTTGATGTAAGGGTTTTAAACATTTGTTCTAGCTAGAACAATATTTCCCACGGAATTCAGTGGCAGATCACAACCAAATATTTGCAAGTATCTTGCAAGCAGCTCGTTTGCGCTCCGATGTTTACTCTAATACTTTTGCTTCTACGAGTACTGCCGTATACTTTTATGCATGTAAGTTTTCGCTGCTACTTATTTTTTTAGCCCGTTTAAAAGTTTTGCAAACGGGCGCCTCAGGCTATTTTATTCCAGAGACGCAATTATGAAGCGATTGCTGAATATCTCTAAAGACAGATATGACTGAAGCCAGAGTACCGGCCGTCATACTTTCTGCTGCATTACGTCTGTTTTGAGTTACCTGAAAGTTAGGGAGACCTGCCACATACTCATTAAGCTATCTAAGCATGTATAATTTAAGCATCCCCAATTCGTCGCAAACGGGGATACAATTAGTAAACCCGGATATTGTCGGCGAGGCGCTGTGATCTTAACCCAATTTATTAAATAAAAGTTTTGCAATGTAAAATGCTTTTTATGCCTAGATCACACTTTTCAGTATGCAATTAAAGCACGGTGACTAGTTTTGGTTGTTTTCTACAGCCATTTTACGACTATTCAAATCATAAATTTGTGATAGAGGAATGTAGCCTACAGTATCTACAAACAGCAGTAAAAAACATCTCTGCATGCACAACTAGCTTATCTGAACTTACCACGGAATACGAAATTGAACTCTGATAATATTCTGCTGTTAGAAGAAGAAAATGGCCTTCGGAAATAAAAGTAGTAATGAATCTGATACATAAGTACGAATTTCAACATCAGTGTTCAGTATAAAAACACATGTTTAATTATAGCCATAATAACGCTTAGATGTAATTAAACAAATAAAGCATACGGAGCAAATGAAATGGCGGACGTAGCCATTAGTATGTTTTCAGAGCATTAATTATTTAAACGAATTAATGTTGTATCTCACGTAGAGTTAAACACGTCTGCAATTAAATGCATAAAACGATAATAACTAAATTGAAATTTCATTTATTAGCATAATTATCAGTGACCGAACAGATCGATCTGCAGTGAACAAAGCTGACACCTCGACGTCTCCCGGTATTTCCATCTCAACCTTCGGCATTAGATTCCTTCCAGACCATCATTAGCGGAGTTCAGTTAATGGTATTTGGGTGATCAACCAATAAAAAATTAGTGTACATCTGTATCAATCTATGTCCTCGGTCATATGTTTTGCACATTACAATCTGTAACGTCCTTTACAACTTTTCCACTACATTGCTATTTCCAGCAACGAATTAGATGATCGTTAATACTTTCGGATAAAAATAAGAAATTATTCGCTTCGTTCGGAACACGATCGGTACCCTTGAGTTTCAATTTCTTTCTGAGAGTTTCAACTTCTTTCTGTAGCATTATTTTTAAAATGTTTGTGATTATATCTTTTATCAGGTTTCTCATTGTCCACGTTCTGCCTATACACGACATTGTCCTCTATATGCAGGATGGTAAGGAACCCTCTGAAATGCTCGTAAGAATCTTGCAGTACAGGTTATGCTGAGAAATGATTGTTAAAAGGTTCGCCGTTTCCGAGTTAATTACGTTGCAAATAGCCAATCGCGCCATTGCGTGCGCAAATTCAAATGGTCCTCCAGATACAATTGAGTCAGTTGTCTTCATAGTGTAAATGAGAGAGCACGAGTCTGCTCAGCCTTTGGCTTGGGTTCGATCTTTATGTCTCTCTTATTTGCTTATAGCAAGCCAAACAAGGAAACGTTTGTCGACACCGTCTCTGGTGGACCACTTCTCGGCAGTGTCCTCATTGGCTAACTTCAGTGTTGATTAACTCGTAAGCCGTCCATCGTGTCGAACTTTAATTTTAACGGTTGTTTCTCGACACAACCTAACCTGAAACTCCCTTACAAGATTTTCACACTGTCTCTGACTACCCTGTATTCACAGTCAGAAACTTGACCCTTAAATGCTCAGTTATCAGTTCTGTAATGCTCAGTTATCAGCAGAGAACTCTTCTGTCAATGTCAACTTTCTACCTCTTCGGCATTCTTTCTCTTTTCCTTCTTTGTATCGGACTTCTTATGTTAAGTAGCATAAGTAGAATGTGATATGTATTAAATTTTTGATTCCGAACTTCTAGACTTCCAGAAGGCTTTCGATACCCTACCTCACAAGCGGCTTGTAATCAAATTGCGTGCTTATGGAATATCGTATCAGTTATGCGACTGGCTTCGTGATTGATTAAGTGCGTGCCGCGCGGAGTGGCCGTGCGGTTAGAGGCGCCATGTCACAGATTGCACGGCCCCTCTCGCCGGAGTTCGAGTCCTCCCTCGGGCATGGGTGTGTGCGTTATTCTTAGGATAAGTTAGTTTAAATAGTGTGACCGTCTAGGGACCTATGACCTCAGCAGTTTGGTCCCTTAAGAATTCATACAAATTTGAACATTTGGTGAAGTTCGTAGTAACTGACTGGAAGTTACTGAGTAAATCAGAAGTGATTTCTGCTGTTCACCAAGGTAGTCTTATAGACGCTCTGTTGTTCCTCATCTATTTACACGATTTTGTATACAATCTAAGCAACCATTTGATGCTTTTTCAGATGGTTCTGTCATTTCTCGTCCAGTAGAGTCATCAGAAAATCATAAACAATAGAAAAACTGTTTAGATGAGATATGTGATGGTACGAAAATTGGCAATTGGCCCTAAAGTATGAAAAGTGTGTGGTCATCCAAACGAACGCTGAAAGGAACCCGTTAACCTTCAGTTACACGTTAAATCAATCAGATCTAAAGGCCGTAAATTCAACTAAATACGCAAAAATTTGCAATTACGAACAACGAACCTGAGACTGCGTTTTATTGGCAGAACGCTTAGAAGATGAAATAGATCTACTAAAGAGACTGCCGAAACTGCGCCTATATGTCCTCTTTTGATGAACTGGTGCACGGTGTGGGAACCATACCAGACCGAATTAGCAGAGTACATCGAGAACTTTCAAAGAAGGGCACACGTTCTGTATTACCGAGAAATAGGGGGCAGAGTGTCACTGACATGATATAGGATGTGGGATGGACATCACTAAAGCAAAGGCGTTTGCCAATTTTCTCCTACAAATGCAAAAATGTTTTACGAACGCCGACCTCTGTAGGGAGAAACGATCTTCATAATAAAATAAGGGAAATCAGATCTCGCTCGGAAAGATATAGGTGTTCGTTTTTTACGCTCTCTCTTCGAGCGTGGAGCAACAGAGAATTATTGTTAACGTGGTTCGATGAACCATCTGCCAGGCACTTAAGTGTGATGTACAGAGTATCCATGTAGATGTAGATGATGCCTGGGGCGACAAGAACCAATATATAAATGCTTCTGCATGCACTTTAGTTACTCTAATGTTGTCCTCATGACCATCACTTGAACAATGTGTGGAGGTTGTAAGTACATTCCTATATCACTTACGCTGGTTGTTGAAGCTCTGTAAGCAAGCTTCCCTTGATAGTTTGCGTCTATCTGTAGGTGTCTGTCAGTTCAGTTTCTTCAGCTTCTCTGTGACACACTCCCGCTACTCTTCCCTGTATCCTTTCGATATCCTGTTTGTCCCTTCAGACATCTGAGAAAGGCAAGGCTATGTCTGCTATAAAAAGACCATGCCCAGTAAATCATTGTAATGGACAAATTAATTTGCCAGTTGAAAACAGCTCCACTTAAGCAGACAATGTAAATGCATATACAACTGTTCTTCGAAACGAGAGCTTCTTAAGCAATGAATAATGGTAGCTTTAAGACCTACAAAGTGCTGAAACTGTAGTCCACACAAAATCAGCCTAAATTTATGGCGAGAAATCTAGAATATGTATGTTTGCTTCATGTTCAGCAAAATTCAACAACCTTCCTATTGTTGATAACTCATTTGCGACACATATTTTTGGCAGCAATAAAAGAAATGTAGGAAGATTACAGGTTCGAAATCTATCATAGTCGCCACATACTGGTGTTACAATTATTTAATTATCTGACCTATCGCCACAGCTTCACATGTGTAACCATTAGACACAAGTACTGCATACACCTCCTCGCCCTCTCTGTGTCTATTTCTTCCTAGCTCCTCACACTGCATTTCCTATTCCTCCTCATCTTCCATATCTGTCCATGGGATCCTCCATTTTCTCTGTGAATCTCCTCCTCTGCCCCTCTCTGTGACCATCTATTACTCCCCTCTCTTTGACGAGGCTCTCTCCCTCCGCTGTCTGTCCATTTGCTAATGCCCACACTCTCTGCTTAACACCTCTTCCTCCTCTCTGATTAATGTCTCTGTCTGTCTCCTGCTCACCCATTCGCTGTCCATCTCGCTTTCCCCCCCCCCCCCCACCCATCCTCTCCACCTACTCAACATTCCTCCATCTTACCCCTCTCTCTGTACACCTCATCTTCCACCACCACTCTGTCTTTCCATCTCTGGATCTCCCTCAATCTGTGTCCACCTGCGTTTCTGAATCTCAGACAACCCCTCCCTATCATAACAGCATCC
Source organism: Schistocerca cancellata (assembly GCF_023864275.1). Classification (NCBI taxonomy): domain Eukaryota; kingdom Metazoa; phylum Arthropoda; class Insecta; order Orthoptera; family Acrididae; genus Schistocerca; species Schistocerca cancellata. Next base: position 214,176,172 of record NC_064627.1, read on the forward strand.
TCAATCGTCTGTCCATCTCGTTTTGCCTCTGACTATTCTATCATCCCCCTCTTCCTGTCCATCTCGTGCCCCCCACTCTCTTTGTATTCCATCTTGTTGTCTCGCTCCCTCTATGTCCATCTCCTACTCTGCTGCCTTTGTCTGTGCATCTGCTCCTCCTCCTTTTCTCTGCCCATTTCATTCCCCACCTCTCACTAACCATCTACTTTGCTCCCTCCTCCCTCTCTCTGTTCAGCTGTGCCCATCCACATGTGTAGCCCCTGCAATGCATGCTAATACTATTTGCACAAAACTGCCAGTTATGCAGGACAGCCTATATGTTTGGGGTCGAAAACCTTTTCACGTGTTTCTTGATACCAATGGGAATTGGAAGCTTCTAACCACCACAGCGCTGGTTTTCAGATACTAACTAGTACGTTTACCAATCGATTGAGTGGTTTAGGAGGAGATTCTGGCAATATACTCACATAAACATGTATCAATTTGTACTTAGGTAATATCATTTACCCCACAGCTATGGTCGTGTATACGTTTGACATACTATGGTGCCTCAACAAAGTTGCAAGCAATCGTCTATTAAAAGTAGTAATAGCCATATTACACAGTGTGGCATGGTCGATTTTACAACCATGACTCATCACCACATTTAATTGACATTTGCATTTGACCACATTAGCCAGTAAGTTAAATAATTTCTGATCTTATAGGTACTGAAAGACATCTACTTGTCAGTGCTTCGTACTTTCAACAAATAGCTCTTCAGGCTACATATTAAAACACTCATTAAAAAAAACTACGTGTAGTTCCTTCACAGAAACGCTTCAAATAGCTGTACTGCAAGAAACACCGAATTTTCATTGCAGTCGACTGGTTACAAAACAATCACATGGTGACCATCTAATTACTCTTTCAATCATGATAGCACTGTAATATACATGCTTTCAACTGTACCCACTTTCAGCGCTACCAGGCTGCAAAACGCTTTTAAACGATCAAATGGTAATTACTTCCACTACACAGGACATCAAATTTGCTTACACTTCATCAAAGACACATGATGAATGAAAGGAATGCGAAACTTAATATCAGTTAAAACTGAGGCTGGATGAGGAAACATATAGTCATTGCAAGGAAACGCCACACGTATCAGATAGAATTCCTGTGACACATATAATTAAACAAGATATGATCAGCAGTATGACTGTAGCGCTATGTATTACTCAACACAAACATGACCAAAAGATACCATTGACAAGAAAAATTCGGCAATAGATAAGACAATTTAGAACCATGACATTCACACAACAGCCTAACCAAAATACCTTATAAGCAATGTGACTCCGTAATGTTTCATAGTGACGGCCCACGATGTTGTTTAAACACTGCTAATCCATAATCTAGGTACATGCCGCACTTATGTAGCAACATACTGCAGTAAAGAGAGACCTGTAACCTCCTCCAGAAGACACACGGGGTGCATCACAATAAACTAAAACAGACAGTCACATTTACGATCACTGGCGTCATGGCTATTTGACCACAAGCAAACACAGCCACAAACCACAGTAATACGTTCCCGCCACTTCCACATCCATCAGCACATGACAAGGATAGTTTTAACTGGCACATACATGGCACTGAGATGATGTCAGGCAGAGAGAACTTGCACTCATTTCCTGCAGTTCTGCAAGATCTGTCCAGATATCATACTCCATATACTTCAGGAATAAATGGCAGACACATAGCCTGCACTCTTTGCTGCTGTCTGCAAATCTTTCACCTGGATGCCATATGATTAGGCTGCTCCTCAAAGCAGCCCAGCTGAGCATGTGTTGTCTCCCTTATCTACAGGCAGACTAAGACTTAGACCTCCACACCAACAGACACGCCTCCATTTTCGTCTCAGCCACAGATAAACTCTCAACATAAGATTTACAGCATGTTGTGTAATACTAATGGCCGAGATGTTACTGGAACTATTCAGTATATATTTTTGCAGTTCACGTGAGTTATTTATGTTATTTAAATATAATTTTTGAGCTTGCTTATAAGTAATGAACGTGACTTTCTACAAAACGTGTGACAGAGAGGCAGGTTTTTCATCGTCTGAAATGATTCATGACTTTTCGTCGTAATCTTCTCCAGTCAAATGTAAGTTGGATGTGGAGGGGGAAGAAAGTCGGGACGTAACGCGGAATCAGTGGCGACGGATGAATATCTATGCGGGAAAGGGATTCGAAACAGTGATCTCCTGTTTACTAGGCAGATGTGTTAAGCACTGCCCCACCCGGACACATAGTTGGTCGCAACTGCACAGACTATCTCTGAAAGCCTCTCAGCCGACCCACGCTTCCTTCTAGTGCCATCTATCCACAGTCGCTGTCCATGTCCTCTACGCTCGCTACATTCGGATTCCCGCCGAAGGTTAGATGTAATTGTGCATCCGCGCTGAAAAAGGTGGATTCGTTACCCACTGACGCGAATCAGTTACGTGAAGGTGTGGTGTCTGTTCTTTCGGACTTACCGTCGAGTTCAGTCTGGAGTGGGGCACAGAGAATCTGAGTCAGGAATATTTAGGAAGAGGTATTCAGCTTCGGCACTCACATTAAGACCGAACTAAACGTCCCGAAAACTTGGTCGGACTCGGCCATTGGAATTACTTTCATTTTTTCCGTATAACGTTGTCCCCCAAACGATAAGAAATATTTTGTATGTATGTCTTTTGTATGCAACTGACGTCGCGCGGGAGCCAGCGTTCCTTTAAAGACGAGCAGCGAATACTCGGCGCCGCAGGATGGGGCAGATTCTTGTTGAATCTACGTAAACTATGTGTCGTACTAAGCCTACACATGAAACACGCTGTAGGTCAAAGAGCCATTGCTCAAAGCTCACGAAATCTGGATGTAAAAAGACGGAAAGGAATTTTCCGTGCTCATACAATTTACCGGTCTGTTACAGAGTTCCCTGGAACTTTCCAGCAACTTTACAGGTGTGTACGTAGATACAGAAGTCGTATATAGGAGGAGAACCTCATGTCTTTCTACGGATATATGAAGAGTAACTACCACGAACTGGGACGCAGTCTGAAACTTAGTCTGATACATAACACAGTCGCCTAACAATGAGCAATAATAGTAGCACCTGTGATACGCCCACTGAGCTTTGACTAAGGCTCCGTGATATGTGGTATGGATACATCGCGAGATGACATTGAAAAGCATTTCATGACGATAGTCAAAATTACCTGCCATTCGGCATGTTTGTCTTATTTCATACAAAGCTTTTTCTTGTTCTCCTGACTCATTGTAAACTCTTCATGAACAAATGTGAAAAACAGTGAGAGGGCCAATGGTGTGGCTGCATGTAGGGCGTAGCCTTCCCTCGACGCGGCAGTAGGGGCAACAGGGTGATGGGCCCGTCGGCTAGTGCATGTTATACAAAAATGTTTCAAATGCTTCTGAGCACTATGGGTCTAACTTCTGAGGTCATCAGTCCCCTAGAACTTAGAACTACTTAAACCTAACGAACCTAAGAACATCACACACATTCATGCCTGAGGCAGGATTCGAAACTGCGACCGCAGCGGCGCGCGGATCCAGACTGTAGCGCCTAGAACCGCTCGGCCACCCTGGCCGGCCATGTTATACAGGTGGAAAAGAATCTGAGTAATTATGTGATAGAGCTACAGATTTTTGTATTAAAGGAGTTGGTTTATGTCTACTTTATATAAGATGTTAAGGAGGGGGCCCGTCCTGGAGAAATTAGGAGGAGCAAAAATCTCGTTTATTGCTCGGGATTGAACTGGGAAATACCAGGGCGACCCGCTAGCACTCTACTCTCCTCACCGCCATACTCTTCTCCTAGTTTTGTGAACCAAAGCAATTATTTCGCTTCACCTTCGCCACAGCAGTTTGGCCCTGTTTATGAATCCACGGATCAAATTCGCCTTCTAGGCAGTTAAAACCCACGGATATTCAGCTTGTGTACTAACTATTGTCGGGGTTCCGCAGGCGAACAACACTCATGAATCGTCGGATCCAACAACAGAGCTGACAACGCCAGTAATCCAGAAGGCACTAACTACATCTGTATCAACGTGATTGCTTTACAATTCACAATCAAGCACCTGACAGACGATTCTACGAATAACCTGCAAATTATTTCTCTGCCGTTACACTCTTGAACCGCGTATGAGGAAAACGATCACTTCAATCTTTCAGTGTGAGCTCTTGTTTCTATTATTTTGCTATTATCATTTATCTCTGTACAGCTGGGGGCCGACAAAATATTTTCGCATTCTGAGGTGAAATTTGGCGATCGAAATTGCATGAGAAGTTTCTGTTCCTAGGAAAAATGTCTTTGTTTTAATGATTGTCATCCCAATTCGCGTATCGTATCTGTCGCACTCCTTCCAAATTTCGCGATAGTACAAAAGGAGCTGCTCTTCAATTGAAATTATTCGATGTCCTCCGTCAATCCTATCTGATGCGGATTCCACACATCACATTAATACTCCAGTAGTGGGCAGACAAGTGTAATGTAAGCATTCTCTTTAGTAGACTTGTCGCCTTTTCTAAGTGTTCTGCCAGTTAATCGCAGTCTTTTGTTCACTTTCCGCACAACATGGTTTATATCATTCTTCCAGTTTAATTATTTGTCATTGTAGCACCTAGGTATTTAGTGGAATACACAGCCTTTATATTTTTGTGATATATCGGTAACCGAAATATAATGTATTGATTTTATTACTCATAAGGACGACTTCACACGTATAATTAACTATACTCAGTTACCACTTTTCACATCCTACAGGTATCGGGTCCACATCATTTTGCAACTGTCCTTGATCATTTGATGACATTACTAAACAGTAAATGAGTGCATCATCTACACACAATATAAGAGGCCACTTCCGATTGTCTTCTGAATCTCTTGTGTAGATCAGGAACAGCAGAAGACCTGTAACACTTCCTTGGGGAACGCAAGAAATTACTTCTGTTTTACTGGATGACTTTCCGTCAGTTACTACAGACTGTGAACTTCCTTGGAAGAAATCACAAATCCAGTCGAAAAATTCAGATGATACTCCGTGGACATACAATTTGGTCAAAAGTCGCTTGTGAGGAACGGTCTCAAAAGCCTTCCGAAGCCGGCCGAAGTGACGCCGGCACGGTAGCTCAGCGTGTTCGGTCAGAGAGCCGGTTGGCCTCTGTAATAAAAAAACTGAGTGTAAGGATCAACCACCGAACTTTAACAGGATGTCTTGCTACGTCCGCAACGACCAAACACAACGATCAATTACGAACAAAATGCAAAAAAAAAAAAAAAAGTGGCCGTGCGGTTTAAGGCACTCCAGTCTGGAACCGCAAGACCGCGACGGTCGCAGGTTCGAATCCTGCCTCGGGCATGGATGTTTGTGATGTCCTTAGGTTAGTTAGGTTTAACTAGTTCTAAGTTCTAGGGGGCTGATGACCTCAGCAGTTGAGTCCCATAGTGCTCAGAGCCATTTGAACCATTTTTAGCCTTCCGGAAATCTAAAAATGTAGAGTTAACCTGATATCCCCTGTCGATAGAATTCATTACTTCGTGAGAATTACGGATAGTTGTGTTTCATAAAAACGATATTTTCTGAATCCGTATTGGCTGTTTGTCAATAAACCGTTTTCTTCGAAATATTTCATAATGTTTCTACACAGTATATATTCCAAAAATCTTCCTACAGGTCGACGTTAGTGACATGAGTCTGTAATTCAGTGGATTGCTCCTGTTTGCTTCTTGGGTATAGTGACCTGTGCAATATTCCAGGTGAGAATCTTTCGAAGAGCTCAGTGCGGTGCTGTGATGTCAACATACTATGAGAGCAAGAAAATTTTGAATGTTGCAGAGAGTTTTGAATAGATTTAGAAAGAATTTAGGTGAAATATACGTAGCACGAATGAACAAATATGATTCTATTTTGCAGACAGTGACAAGCTAAAAATCTTCGTTTATAATGCAAAGAATCAAAATTTTGCTCTGAGCGTTGAAGTTTCGATTGGGTCTTTTGAGAAATCCTTCAGTGTTTTGAAAGATGCGATGTTAAAATGCTGGCAGAAATCTGAGCCGTTTCTTGAAGATAGCGATGGACTCATAGAAACAGCTGTGACCAAAACTTATGACTAAATTCTAACGAATAGTGAACGAGATACTCTAACAGAATTTGATCTGCTCCGATAGCGTTACGCGCAGCGGGCTTAGTTGCAACACACATTAAGTGAGCCACACATGATTCGAATCAGCGCAGCCAATTAACTGCGATGGCTCGTGCACCGGCCCTCCTCAATGCAGCTTTTGAGTGGTATCCCACGATCACTTAGATAAGTGCTGGGCTGTTTCCCTATTTCCGTCCCATAAAATGCTGCACACAAACTGTTAAAGTAGATCACACGCAAAATATTGTTTACACGGGTCACAGGTAGGTTGCACACTCGACGACAGCGAAATGTAGGGCATCTGGTTTGTTACTTAATAAAGCAAATTTGCGAAATCGCGAACATCGTGGACTCCGTACTGGTCGATTCTGGCGCTAAAAAGATGATACTGTAATAGAATTTCACTCTTCATGATATGGATATCGCAAGAAGTTTGTGCCAATGTATGAAGAGAAAAAGCGAGAGGACAGGATGAGGTCATTGCGGAAACGAATATTTAAACTATGGTGTCCTAGAACTGTACAACGTCTGTGGATTTCTGATATAGTGCTAGATTAGGAAGGACGATAAATCAAAATATGGTAACAGAGACTGGAATGATTTCAATAACTTTCTGTGGAGGGCATCCACACGTCAGAGACATTATGAATAACAGTAACAACACTCAACACTCAATAACCATTCAAATTATCATAAAATTACAATTAGAAAGTCAAGAACGATGAGATGTTTCCAAAAGGTTCATAGCTGTATGAAGGTGCTTTATTCTCAGCTAAAGGTTTCACGTCAGTATAGACTCACATTAGGTTTGTAGTAATTATACGTATTTCCACAATGTAGATGGACAATTACGGAGTCCGAGCTTTCGGGAAGTTATCCACGGTGAGACTCTAACGACATTGGTGGGTTGTCATAACAAAATTTAAAACAAACAAAAGATGTTTGTAAAAATGTACAAAGCATTATTGCGTTATGAGCCAGGCCGGATAACACACCGTAGGACACATTACAGGATTCAGTCGAAGAGGCATCATGGTCTTCTGCCTTCCGGTGTATTGCTGTCTTTCACTGCCTGGTTATACCACATCGGTGTGTTAGCAATGCGACGTATGTACGCACATCACACAGGATTTTTTAGTTTTATTTACGTCAGTTTCATGAAGATGGTGTCTGCCGAATCCTGTAATGTGTCCTATGGGCTGTTATCCGGCCTCTATCATTCAGCAGTCATGCTTTGTATATTTTCACAAGCATCTTTTGGTTGTACTCAATTTCATTATGGCAACCTGCCGCTGTGCTTTTAATTTTAACATGGATAACTTCCCGGAAACTAGGACTCCGTAATTATCCATCAATATTTGGAACATATAACCACTATACCCTGAAGTTGCGTCTATACTGACGTGAAACGTGTAGTTGTGAATAAACCACAACTATACATGTATGCGGCGTTTGGAACCACCTCATCATTCTTTACTTTTTAATTCTTGTAACTTCCATGATAATTTGAATGGTTATTGCGTGTTGAGTGTTGTTACTGTCATTCATAACGGAATTATTTCATTAGTCATATTTTTGGACCCAGAAATAATGAAATAAGAAGCTTCGATCGGAAGACGAGGAACCAAGAAATTTAGACGTAGGGTCTACTCCGAACGTATGTTACAGGACTGTTTTGGGTTGACGTTTCTATGTGAAGAAAAATTAAAACGTGTGTAGATAATCTTGAAATAAATAGAAAAGTTTGGTAAACATTTTCACGCTAATGTACATTTGCAGAGCTATCTCTGCTTTTCTGTAGTTGAAAGGCGACTTATGCCTGAAATGTTTCCGTTACGTTATGTCAAGTCACACTAATGTAACCACCTGCCAGAAGCCTGAATAATCACCTCTTACAGTGCAAAGACGTGCAGAAAGTTCTGAAAGGTACCGAAGGGATGCGGAACCAATCCGACTGCAGTGACGCTGCCATCTGTACTAGATTCTTCAGATGGTTCAAATGGCTCTGAGCACTATGGGACTTAACGTCTGAGGTCATCAGTCCCCTAGAATGTAAAACTACTTAAACCTAACTAACCTAAGAACATCATACACATCCATGCCCGAGGCAGGATTCGAACCTGCGATCGTAGCGGTAGCGCGGTTCCAGACTGTAGTGCCTAGAACCGATTGGCCACGCCGGCCGGATAACTAGATCTCTCGGTTGAGAACCCATGGCACGAACAGCCCGATTGAGGTGGTCCTTCAGATTCTCGGCGGAGGTTAAATCTGAGGAATTTGGTGTCCAGGGGAGTACGTAAACCTATCCTGAAGCCCTTCGAACCACGTACGTACACCGTGATCTGTGTGACACGTTGTGCTGTCCTGCTGGTAGATGTCATAGTCCTGAGTAAAGAAAACGAACTGCATGTAGGGCTTGAACTGGTTTTCAAGGAAAGATATGTACTCGTGTCGATTCATTGTCCCTGCCAGAATGACGAGATCACCCAGGGAATGCTATGAAATCACCCGCCATACCATATGCTCCCTCCTCAGGCACGTACCCTACCGACGATTGTTGTAGCGTATTTGATTGCAGTGGGATTTCAGTTGCGGCAATGGCGTGCAAATTCCGCCTCCATCGACGATGGCCAACAGTCAGCATGGGCGCATGAACCAGGAGCCTGTTGCAAAGGCCCGTATGCAGTAACGTCTCACAGATCGGGTTTTCCTATAGCACCATTTTCCCTTGCGCGGTATACTTTAACCACAGCGGCATGCGAACACTTTAAAAAGTTGGTCGTTTCGCAAATGCTTCTACCAGTGCCCTTTTGGACCTCAGATAAATTGCTCCGTTTCCGCATTACGGCATTGAGAGCACTGTTTTTTGCGTCCGCCCGACCCTCCACTGTTACTGCTTCCACTTGTTACCTTTTAATAGTTACGGCACGTTAACGTCGAAGATACGCAGTGGTCGCATTATTGTGACTGGATCGTGTAAGTATTTCACGTAGCTGCTTAGATGCTCGTAAAATACACGATAAGTTTCAGCAGAGAATCAAGCGAAAGAGGACTGTAAATACTTCCTGCAGGCTTCGCTAGAAGCGTTAGTTGGCGAGTCACATCTAGGAAATGTAGCAGACGTTTCCCTTGTACCTGACCACCCAGTACTGTTAATGCTAAACAGGAAATATCCCGCGAGGTTGCATTGTCCAGCATTTGCACATGGCGGCCTGTTAGGCATTGAGCGGTCTCCGCATCTCGTACCTATAAATAAAAAGCCTTTGAAGTTATTTCTCAACAAGGAGAACTGATTAGCCGGTTATAGCGGGAACTAACTTGACACGTTCCAGTTGAAAGTAGCATTTGCTGTTTACCTCGTAGTGCGAGGGGGAAAACTGATTACGAAGGCAACCACGACCACTTATTGTTAACGTAAATTTTCCTAACATTGAGAACGAAAAAGGGATCATTAGTGTGGAGAGAGAAGGCGACGGAATATAAAAACAAATGCTGATAAGTAAGATTTTAGTAGGACCATTACGTGAAAATTACTTAACAACAGACATGATGCCCCAAAGCGAAATGAGTAAAATACAAACAACAAAGATTTCATTGATGATATAGATAAAAGCGTTATTATAGAGAAATTTCTGTGACGTTATGAACAGTACAGGGAAGTACCTTTTTCTTTGCCTCCTCCTCCTCCTTCTGCTCCTCCTCCTCCTCCTCCTTCTTCTTCTTCATCCTCCTGCTTCTATAGTCCTTGCTAGTTCTTAGCCTGCTCTAGGACATCATTCAGTTCGTCCCCCTCCAACGTCTTGTGTCTCCGTCCTCTGACTCCAGTTATTGTTAGATCATCTTGTAAGTCATCCAAGGATAGAAGTCTTGGTCTTCACCTGTTACTTTGTACCACTAGGTTATACAGTAGCGCTACTTTTGTCGGGTTCTCATGTTCCACATGTAAAACATGGCTGACCAATTCAGGCTGTTTATTTTACAGAACTTTATGATTTCAAGATCTTTATATAATCTGTAAAATTCAAAATTATATCGTCTACGCCAAACTCCACCTTCACTAGTCGCTCCATAGATTTTGCGTAAGACTTTTCGTTCCAAACATCCTACTAGCCCTTCACGCTGTTGTGTTAGTGTCCACGTTTCTGAGCTATATGTTAATAATGGACTTATTAAAGTTTTATATATCTGACACTTCGTTTGCCTCTACAGATTTGTGGACTTAAGTTTTAGGGTCAGCCCGTAATAGCGTTTAATAGCTACATGCCTGCGCCGCTTTACTTGCAAAATAATATCATTACGTGATGTTACCAGCGTACCCAGATAGACAAATTCATTAACAGATTCTATATGCGCTGGGGTATTTGTAGCATCGTATTTCGTTCTGTTCGCATTATTCGCATGTATCTGGTTTTATTGATGTTCACTTCCAGTCCTACTTCTATTGCTGCTGCCACCCATGCAGCTAGTTGTGTTCTTACAATAATATCGGCAGAACCTTCGTAGGACAGAATCTGCACCATTCTGTTGTATATAGTGCCTTTTGTGCTGATCTGAGCTGATCTTCTCTAGTGGAGTATTAAAAAACATACATGGGAGTGCATTCCCTTCCCTCAATTCGCTGTTAGTCTCAAAACTTGTCGATGAATTTCCTTTTATCGGTACTTTACGTATTGCTTTCCGCACAGACAAATTTTTGAGGTGTATTAATTGTTGTGATGTGCCTGATTTCATTCATGGCTTCAATAAGCTTATTTATTTTTATTGTGTCACATGCCGCTTTAAAATAAAGAAATATGTGACGTGTATCTATATTTTATTCTTTTGTTTTGTCAGATATTTGACTCAGGGTTTCTATTTGGTCACTATTTGATTCGCCAGATCTAAAGCATGACTGACATCTCCCGATTGCTTTTCATGCAAAAGGTTTTGTACAGCTACATAGCAGGGGGAATATTTTATACCCAGCGTTCAACAATTTAATTCCTCTACGTTCATTCCTAGATGTCCCTCTTTTTATGTATATCACATATTGTTCCCATATTCCAGTCATATGGGACAACTTTGTGCCTCCATGAACTGGAGACAAGGTATGCAGCCATCTAACTAGATGTTCGGCACCGCACTTAATAAGCTCGCCTAGGAGGCTATTATTGCCGATGACTTACTGTTTTTTCTTCAGTTTAAGTATTTTGTTGATACAGGACCAGAAATCATTTTTTCTTTTTTTTATGAAGTGTTTATCAACACATCTGTCACAGTTGTAGTACATATGTTTGGTGACTAGATTCGAATGAACCACTTGGTTCCAAACTAGTCGCAAAACAGATGCGCTGCAACTGTGACAGATTTGTTCGAATGGTTCAAATGGCTCTGAGCACTATGGGACTTAATTTCTGAGGTCATCAGTCCCATAGAACTTAGAACTACTTAAACTTAACTAACCTAAGGACATCATACACATCCATGCCCGAGGCAGGATTCGAACCTGCGACTGTAGCAGTCGCGCAGTTCCAGACTGTAGAGCCTACACCTGCTCGGCCGGCGACAGATTTGCCAATAAATGTTTCATGAAAAGCTTACTGTTTGCTGGTCTCCTTATTGCGAGCCCGATATATTGTGTCCAGGATATCCCATTTTGCTCTTCTTCCACTTGTTGATTTTCAGTTAGTTCCCATGCTTCAGCGTTCTCCGAATACAGTAACTCTGTGAAGTACATTGCCCGACGACGTAACACGCTTTCTTGTGAAGCTGTTAGTTCATTTCCGCTTACATTGTATTCCTTCTGGTTGAAATCCCTTTCTAAGGTTATTGATCTTTCTGTAGATTTTGCTGTTTTCATTTCTGTTACTCATTAAGACAATATCCTGCAAATGTTTTCAAAAAGGTTCTCTTCTTTGCTTTCAGAATCGCTTTTCTGCGCCCTTTTTTTCTCAACAGTCAGCCTCTAGTCTTTTTGTTCTTCTGGCCTGCATCTTCTTGTATGCTTCGTTCTTTGTTCTTGTTGCCTCTCTTCATCATACCATTCATTCTACCTGGACTGTTGTTCCGTACCAATCACTTTCTCTTCAGCAGTCTGTATTTCATTTCTGACTTTATTGCATTGGTCATTTATGTTATGAGTAGACTTCTGGAGGATTTCTGTGAATACATTTTCCAAATTAATAGCTAGGTGTTCGGCCTTACTTGGAGCTGTAAGTTCTGAGATATTATACTTATCTTGTCCTTCTCCTTTAACTTTATGTGCAGCTGAAATTCTGCCTCTTATTTTTTCTATGAAAAAATAATGATCGGAGACCATATTAGCACGTCTGAAACTACGGCAGCTTAGTACATCAGAGCCATACCTGTTATCTATCAATATATGATCAGTGTGGTTCCTAGTATTGTTGTCTTGTGACTCCCACGTCATTTTACGTACACTGTTAGGCTGGAACCATGTGCTAAAAATTATCATGTAAAGTGATGCTGCAAAATTTATCGGACGACGTCCATTATTATTGCTCTCTTTATAGAGGCTCTGTTTACAATAGTATGGGAGCACACATGCTCCTGGCCTACCTTAGCATAGACACCTTCTGTCACCAACTTTATTTCGGTTTTTGGACACCGTCGACAAGACTGCCCCAGTTCTGTATAGAAAATATCCTTCTCTTCAGCTGTCTTTCTTCTGTAGGGGCATCTGCATTTAGGAGACAGCAGTTAGAGAATTTCCATTTTATTCGTGTATAACGTATCCTTCGGCTAATTCCCTTAAATCCTACGACTTGTTGTTCTGCGCTTTGATTGTCTGTAAATCTCTCAGCAAAACTGAGTTCAGAATTACGGCCGCTGTGGGCAATAGTACAGTGCGGTTTCTGGAAGGTACCTTACCACTTGGAAGGCCATGATATCCATCTTGTATCTTTTTTACTAATCCAATCAGGCTTCATTGGGTTCCAGTTCCATAGGTCCAGTTATATTGCCTTGAACTTTCGTAATAAGATTTTCTATCGGGTATGCTTTATCAGCCCATATCCCAGCTCCCTACTCTACGGAGGACCGTTTCTCCCACAAGGTGCCTGAGGTTCACCAACTTGGAGGTGAGAAACGGAATTGAGTAGGAGAAGCTAAGGGATCTTCACCTGCTTATAGTCGTATTTTACGCATTACTGTCCCATTTGAACCCCACAAATAATTAGCAACATTACAAAATCTTCCAAATTTAATAGATTTTGTCGCAAAAAACAGCTTCCTGCCTAGCAAAGGAACTGTCTGATAAATTTGTATATTTAGACTAACCGTGGGTTCACACACTCTTCAATGTGAATATTCGTAAATGTTGGAAAGTGTACTGCCAGACACTAGTAAATTGTTTGGTTGTGTGTTACCGTTTGTTCTAAAACGAATATCGCGACAGCAGCTCTTGCTCCCTGAAAACAACTTGGACTGTCCAAGGAATCACGACTGCGGTTCAAAACATATGTGCTTAATTGGTTAAACATTTTGGCTGAAAAAGGGCCACATACCAGAAATGTCTGAGTATGCTAGATAAATTCTAGATAAAAATAAAACGATACTTATTAACAGCCTATGTAGCCCACTTTGAACTGTTAAATTTCCGTTAGTCATTCTTTTAAAAGTCTTCATGACACCGGCAACTGAAATGCCACTCGTATAATCTGGCATTACTAGGGATTTGACGCGAGAGAACGCAAGGTTCCATAGGCAAATGTTGACTTAATTGGTATCAGCTTTCGTATGAAAAATGCAGTCGAATAATGTTATAGAAAATAATTACATATTTTATGATTACAACAGGATCCACACCTGAATATTAAAACACATTCAAAGATAACTTGTAATTTTTATTTAATTCGGTGATGAGGGCTCCTGGATCTGCAAATTGCGAAGCCGTAGACATTCACCAGTATCGTAATGAGATTGGCTGTTGTGACGGCAATGTTTCGTGAGAATTTTGACTTTTTTCCTTAGAGGACTGTTTCTTGTCATATTCGTTGGTTTCGAGAGAAATTATAACTCCGGTTTTGTATGAGAAACAAAATACTGACGCTACTGTGTCTGAGGAAATTATAATGTTTAGTCGATTAATCAGGCTCTTTTCTATATGGTTAATGTTTTTCCTTTAAATGTGTTTTTTTATCGTTATTCTCATTTTAACATAAGACCCTTTTTTGGGTACTCTGTTAGTTTCCAAAATGATAAACTGTGAAAGTTTTTTGCAACAGTTATTTCTGCATATTCATGTCACATATATTCTTAATTATTTACCGCAGTTGTCCGCATCTCGTGGTCGTGCGGTAGCGTTCTCGCTTCCCACGACCGGGTTCCCGGGTTCGATTCCCGGCGGGGTCAGGGATTTTCTCTGCCTCGTGATGACTGGGTGTTGTGTGCTGTCCTTAGGTTAGTTAGGTTTAAGTAGTTCTAAGTTCTAGGGGATTGCCATAGATGTTAAGTCCCATAGTGCTCAGAGCCAGAGCCATTTACCGCAGTCTCCACACGAAATGTATGCCTATATAGTATTTTCTGGTACTACCTTCGAGTTCTTTACGATTAATTTCGTTCCAGTCTGTACTGGCTATCGCGATCCTGACTACAGCTGCAGTGCTTTTTTTAAAAAAAATGTATTCAGTGCGTGCTTTTAACAACAAGTAGTTCATCTTGTATTGTGATCGTTTCGATTTACTGCTGATACATACATGTATTAGAAACTGCGTATTGCAGTTTCCAATTGAGCTATACAGCTGAAATGTATTTTCCAATACGAGGTACGATTTATCTACGATAAAGGATTTTTGTTAGTAGTGTGTGTGTACTGTTTGTGCATTTCAGCTATAGAACTGTTTTGCGACACTCAATTCGTTTCCTTTTCCTTTCCATGTAGTGTTTGTCTCATTTATATTCCATTGATAGTAATAAGTGTAATTCGAATGCTGGTAAATTTTAGTCAAATGTTCAAATGCGTATGAAATCTTGTGGGACTTAACTGCTAAGGTCATCAGTCCCTAAGCTTACACACTACTTAACCTAAATTATCCTAAGGACAAGCACACACACCCATGCTTGAGGGAGGACTCGAACCTCCGCCGGGATCAGCCGCACAGTGCATGACTGCAGCGCCTCAGACCGCACTGCTAATCCCGCGCCGCTAAATTTTAGTAATCAAAACTGTCTGTGCTGATTGTGTTTCAAAATTTCGCCACCGCTATGACGTTGCATTCTCCATGTTGTTTACGTCGTTTATATGGCGCAGGGTCCTATACTGCAGCCTGGATAGGCTGCGTGTAAACAAGGCCCTGTTGCGCATTGTTTACCGAAGTGACATAGGCACAGGTAACACGAAATGTGATATGGCTGTTAACTATTGCCACCTGTAGAGGAGTTTGTTACTGTAGTAGAAATCCCGTTTGGAAAGAATGGCCAGCGGTGATGTCGAGGCTGACTGCCTGAGAGTAAGAGTACTGGGCACCATGCTTTTACCATCTTTTGGTTACTGTGCCTGAAGTATAAGGCGCGGTGCTACTGCAGATCAGTTTTAACCCTTCTTGTGCCTATCTTATCTTATCTTATGACCAGCCAGAAATACAATAAGGTTTGGTACCCCGCTGTGTGTTCTTTTTCGCTTCATTTACGTAATTTAACGTCGGTATAAGAATAGTTTTATAAGTTGCGTCTGTGGCGATGATTGTCACGTTACATTTTTACATCAATTTTCGTAGACTTAATTTTGTCTGATGAGGAATTTAATAAATTTAACTAAGACCACTTATGTAATTTTTAGGGACAATAAAGAGCAGATAAACGCAATTTTAAGGAAAATAAAGAGCTGTTAACAGGAAAAGTTAAGGAAAGTTTATTTCATGTTTTTGGTACTCCTACTTCGGACAGATGAAGAGAGACTGCATCTGTGGGCGGTTGAAGTTTAGGTAGAAAACAGAAATCGTACAGGCAATTTTATGGAGATCAAAAAATTATGTTTTTTCCTTGAAGTACGGTTTCTGTGCTGTTATATGTCATTAGTAATGTCTAACCAACAACATTTCGTTGTATTTGATATTGTTAAGACTATTGAATGTTGCAGTGTATAATTTATATGGTGACAGTACCAGAACGAGTAACAAATGCACTTTTTTCCGAACAGTTGTCATGCGGTGATAGTGGTTGCACCCCAACACTGGTATTATTCGATTAATGCACAACACACACTTCCTTAAATGCATTCAGTGCTATAATACAGAATGTGCCTTGATTGGTAAGTTCAAAAAATGGTTTAAATTCCTCTGAGCACTATGGGACTTAACTTCTGAGGTCAGAACTACTTAAACCTAACTAACCTAAGGACATCACACACATCCATGCCCGAGGCAGGATTCGAACCTGCGACCGTAGCGGTTGTTAAGTGGTGTTGTGGACAAATAACAATTCGCATAGCTCAGGTTCAGATCTTGGTCATTACAACTTTTTTCAATCACGGGATCCTTGACCTTTAGTAGTGATACGTTAATCTGATTAATTTGGGTCTTGTATGATACATCTGGAGCAATACATCCGATTTAAAGACTGCACACTTTTTATTTACTTACTGATGTTTCTAAATACTATTTTTTGACATGCACTCAGAAAATTATTAGTAATGAAAATACGAGGGCAAGGAATATACACCTGACAATGGATATCTAGCTAGTGTGCGCAATATGGATAATCAGTTACCTGAATTACTACTACTGTCTCAATGTAGGAAGCATAGATGCTTCGCTCTCGAAAATCTGCTCCTGTGACATTGTTTTTCCGAATTTTTGTGATTTAGGTTTTCTAAAAGTCAGTGCAGCGGTGCGTTTTCGGATTTCCCCAATATAAGGGGTAGGTATTAGGTCAACGATGACTCATCGAAAATAATGTTAAGTGATGACGAAAATGAAATTACGTTGTATCAACGAGTGTGTACGAACGTACGTATGTATGTATATGTTTGTGTCAGTATTTGTAAACTGCTGTACAACAAGAAATCCATAAGGTCCACTAAAAAGCAAGTAGCCCCGCGAACTGCTAAGGAAATTGAAATCTAATGTGAGAGGAAGAGGTAAATTTATGTAAAGACCAGAGTATGTTAAGGTCCGACATTACCTTCATACTACTAAAAATACTGTAGTGATGTAAGGTCAGTCAGTATAATCCCCAGAACAATGCACACACTGATAAAAGTAAACAACGGAGATATTAAGATTGACACTATATGGGAAATTGTCAAAAGAGAGACAACACAGCCTTGCAGTGTTCAAGAGTACATAACAATTAAACTAAATGACAGTGCTGTGACTTTTAAGAGTCACTATCTAAACGTAACTGGAAATATAGAATTAAATCGTTAAGTTTGGAGCGCCAAGAATGTATATTAAAAATGTCATTGCACATAACTTTAAGCAGCTAGAAGTAGCACTAACAATCGTCATTAAAATTAATACAACTATAAAGAATTGTAAAACACATAAGCTGATGTCGGGTTAATGGAATTTCAAACAAAATTCTGAAAAATTACCCCAATTTAATAAATAAAGTCGATAGTGACATGTACATTGCATCATTGGCACAGGGTCTTTCCAGGGACAGGTTAAAACGTGCAAGTGCTAAACCACTTCATAAGAAAATTGATAAGATAGACTTAAACAATTATCGGGCAGTTTCCTTGGTGACATTTTTTTCCTAAATATTCGAAAAAAAAGAGCTGTCACACGCTTAAGTGGAAACAATTTTCTTACAGTATCACATTTTCGATTTCAGAAGTGTTGCTCGACTGAGAATGCTATTAATACATTCACTCATCAAATAGTACAAGCCTTACAGAATAACATGTAGCAGCTAGTATTTTTTGTTGAGCTCTCCATCGCGTTTTATTTTGTAAATGATGGCACTCTATTAGAAAACTGAAGTTTTATGGAATTGGTGGCCATACACACAGCTGGTCTGAATCATAATTAGCAAACCAGCATAATTTAGACAATGTCGAAAGTTGTAAAATTTTATTGACTGGAAAAAAAATTACAAAGGGAGTAAAACAGTATTCAACTTAGGTCCACTACTATTCCTTATGTATATGCGATTACCCTTCCACTCAACATTCAAGAAGCGAATTTAGCTAAATCTGTATTTTTTCAAAAAATACTGGTGTTATAATAAATCCCAATCGAGAGAAAACAGAAGAGTTGGTAAATGGTATTTTCCAGAGAATTATTAAGGTGTTCTCTGAACACCGACACTCTTTCAATTTTGAAGGAGAGAAAAAAAAACACGCTACATTTAGCTGTGCACAACAGATAGAGTAATACCAACAATTGATGCAGCACCGGAGCAAGAATCAGTAATTAGGGTAAATTGCTCCAGATTTTTGAATGTACATATTGATAAAAACTTGATCCGGAAGTACATTTTACTAAGATTCCCAAACAATTAAGTTCAGCTACTTTTTATCTGCGTATAGGGGCTATTCTTAGAAACAATGGTATCAGCCTCGGGTCATATTCTGGATATTTCCACTCAATAATGTTTTATAGAATTATTTTCCGGGGTAACTCATTACTTAGAAAGAAAGCACTGATTCCACAAAGGCCAATAGTGAGAATAATATGTGGTGTTCACCCATGGACGACATGTACGTCTCTCTTCAAGGAGCTAGGCATTTTAACCGCACCGTCAGAAAACATATTTCATTAACTAATGAAATTCATTATATAGAATTCATCACCTTTTGAGAAGAATAGTGATGTCCATACCTACAAAAAATGACCTAAATTAGCCATTACTAAAGCTGTCAGTGGCTGACAGGAGCTCAATAGGCAGAAACAGAAATGTTTGATCATTTGTGCCATAACGCAGAATGTATGACAGGTGGCGAAGTAAGTTTTAAATCTAATTTAAAATCATTTCTCCTGGACAACTCCTTCGATTCCGTAGATGAATAAACTGACAGACACTGGAAAAAAAGTGTAATTGCATGAGTAGGACTAAAAATATGGATGTCTTCATTAAAGATAACACTAATCAAGTGTACATATCCTGTAAACTGACTCGTTCCACATCATTTATACAGAAGAACCGTTCAAATGATATATGAAACATATAACTAACTTATTAACTAACCAGCTAACTAATTGACAGGATACTAACATCAGCGATTAATATACCAGCAGTAAAAACAGGAACGGATTCAGAATACATGAAATAAAACGAAAGAAAATGCATCTACTCGAGTTCCGTTATGTCCAGAACGTTAATAAAAACTATAATAAATTGCTACTATTTCACAGTTGCAGACTTCGTTAGACTTACATGCTGCTTCACACATGACTATTAAGTATACTCTATTTCAAAAACGTACCATCACGTTTAGAGTTTAGAGTCTCCAATATCACAACATTCCAAAATACCTAGATGTCTCCCTAGGCAGGTCTTTGACGTACACAACCCATCACCGGAATGTGTCAGCTAAAATCAAAACTCGGAACAATAAACGCCGGAAATTAACAGGAACCACCTGCGGTACAACTGCAACATTCCTCAGATTAACAGTTCTACCTCTTTCATGCTCAGTCGCAGAATACTGCTGTGCCATCTGGCCAAACAGCGCATCACACCACGCAGCTCCATAAAGCAATGAACATCACAGGGTTTATTCTCCCACAAACACGCACTGACAACCAGTACTCAGCAATATTCCACCAGCGTCGATAAGAAGTACACAGACATTATTGAACACTTTGAAAAGAGTAAATAACAAACCGGGATTACCAATTCATTCAGAAATTTCATCATCAGAACTCCAGTGACTGAGGTCCGGGAAACCATTGAGGCACATACCTGCAGGACACTGACTTCAAAATGCTATAAACCCGGAACAATCAATGGCAGGAGCAATCTTCCATGAAGCAGCACCAGTTAATCAAAAGTACTTGGAAGCGACCACAAAGATTTTATCCAGCACTATGGCACATGTACATACTAAATCGCGCAAGAACTAACAGGGGCAGATGATGTAGAGCATTGTTGCACACATGGGAATGGAGGACCTCTCTTCCCTGAACATGACTGCGGTGAACAGCAGCAAAGAGTACATCACATAACGTTTAAATATTTCATCAGAGTATTCAAAGGGACAATGGAAGACCTTCTGGCTAGATTTCCCATGTGGACTTAGAGAAATTCGGGTTTTATACAAATGTATATAGGGTGTCCCAAAAATCACAGACAACGCTTAGTATACAATGCGAAAAAACAAAATGCTCGCCTTTCGAGATGGAACCCACATCTTGAAACGCACAACTTGGGAGCTGGTGAGCTGCAAAGTCTGAGAACGAAAGGTTGTGACGATTGGTTCCAATTAGATTTGGTGACTGAATACGGCAGGTACGCAACACATCAGCCATCTGTCTACTACGGGTGGGCGACCTCAATCTAATAACATTCCTGCACATGTGCTGCATTCCCCCGCACAGCCGTTGTTCACTTCCTACTGCGGACCTTGTGTGGTCTGACAGAACAATAACATTGTTTCCAGCACTGCGGCACGTACCAGTACCCAGCTGCGTAAATGACCGACATGATATCTGCATACGGCAGAGAGAATTGCAATGGGGGAGTTGCTGCAAGATTGTAGGCACAATGTTTTCCAAACAGACGTAACCCGCATCATTCCATGTTAGTGACCATTGAGAGATGGATCAAGTAAGCCCGAAAGTTGCTTGCCTACGGTGTGTCCATTGTACAGGAAAGATGCAGCCCTCTGTGCTTGGCACTTGCCAATACTATCTCGAATCTGCTATTTGTTCTCTAGTACGTGCCGAAACGTGATACGGGTCGTCCAAGCTCAGCTCGTATGCCGCACTTAGAGGAGGATGTGCTGACAATGTTCAAAAATATTTCAAATGACTCTGAGTACAATGGGACTTAACATCTGAGGTCATCAGTCCCCTAGACTTAGAACAACTTAAACCTAAGTAACCTAAGGATATCACATACATCCATGCCCGAGGCAGGATTCGAACCTGCGACCGTAGCACTCGCGCAATTCCGGACTGAAGCGCCTAGAACCGCTCGGCCACCTCGGCCGGCTGCTGACAATGTTCCGAGAGGACCCAGCCACCAGCATTCGCCAGATGCCACAGGCGCTGTTCACGGGTAACACTGCCGTGTGACGCGTTGTCCATGAATACAGCTCCATCCATACCGTCGGCAGAAAATTACAGGAATTACAAGAGGAGGGCTAACCATAAAGAATACAGTCTGTGCAGTGGTATTCACAACAATGCATGCTCCAGCCACAATTTCCGAGCTTGGTGCTATTCACAAATGAATGCATGATTACTAGAGACGGCATGTGAAAACTGCGCAACATGCATGTTTGGGCGGACGAAAATCTGGTTACGCAGGTGATTTAAGATCACCAACACAGAGTCAGTATTAACATCCGGGTCGGGATAATTGGTGACCCTATCACTGGGCCATATCTACGGTGAAACAAACCAAAAGGAGCGATATAACTCATATTTATTAGAGATGTTTTGTCTACCCTATTGGATACAGTGCCTATAAATGTTTGGATGTGGCTGAAGCATGACGGAGTTCCAGCGTACTAGGATGTCGATGTGTAGAATCACCTCAACATCGCGTATCCCAATCGATGGATTAGTAGCGCTGGACCAGTTCCCTGGCTAGCAAGGTCGCTCGATTTTTATCTATTTATTTTGTACATCTAGTTCCGTAGGACCAAACTGAGGAGCAAATCTCCACGGTTATGGAAATTACAACATAAAAGTAATAACAGATAAAATAAAATGTTTATGAACTCAAGAAAAGGACAAGCCGTAAGTCTATGTACATGCATTCAACAATATAACGGAAGAACCAGACTACATTTTCAAGGAACTCATCAACAGAATAGAATGAGTTACCCATGAAGCAACTCTTAATTTTCGATTTGAAAGCGCGCGGATTAATGCTAAGATTTTTTAATTCTTGCGGTAGCTTATTGAAAATGGATGCAGCAGTATACCACACGCCTTTCTGAACAAGAATCAAAAAAGAGCGATCCAAATGCCGATTGGATTTCTGCCTAGATTAATTGAGTGAAAACTGCTAATTCTTGGGAACAAGCTGATACTCTTAACAAGGAATGACAGCAAAGAATATATATATTGAGAGGCCAATATCAAAATACCCAGACTCGGGAAAAGGGGTCAACAAGAGGTTCGCGAATTTACACCATTTATTGCTCGAACCGCCTGTTTCTAAGCCAAAAATATCCTTACAGAATGAGAAAAGTCACCCCCAAAATATAATACCATAGTTATAAGGGAATAAAAATAAGCCAAGTAGACTACTTTTCGCGTCGAGCTATCCCTTACTTCAGATACTATTCGAATAGCAAAAGTGGCAGCATTAAGTCGTTGAACCCCCCCCCCCCCCACCATGAACCATGGACCTTGTCGTTGGTGGGAAGGCTTGCGTGCCTCAACGATACAAATAGCCGTACCGTAGGTGCAACCACAACGGAGGGGTATCTGTTGAGAGGTAGTTGCTGAAGAAGGGCAGCAGCCTTTTCAGTAGTTGCAGGGGCAACAGTCTGGATGATTGACTGATCTGGCCTTGTAACACTAACCAAAATGGCCTTCCTGTGCTGGTACTGCACACGGCTGAAAGCAAGGGGAAACTGCGGCCGTAATTTTTTCCGAGAGCATGCAGCTTTACTGTATGATTAAATGATGATGGCATCCTCTTGGGTAAAATATTGCGGAGGTAAAATAGTCCCCGATTCGGATCTCCTGGCGGGGACTCCTCAAGAGGAAGTCGTTATCAGGAGAAAGAAAACTGGTGTTCTACGGACCGGAGCGTGGAATGTCAGAGCCCTTAATTGGGCAGGTAGGTTAGAAAATTTAAAAAGGGAAATGGATAGGTTAAAGTTAGATATAGTGGGAATTAGTGAAGTTCGGTGGCAGGAGGAACAAGACTTTCGGTCAGGTCAATACAGGGTTATAAATACAAAATCAAATAGGGGTAATGCAGGAGTGGGTTTAATAATGAATAAAAAAATAGGAGTATGGGTAAGCTACTACAAACAGCATAGTGAACGCATTATTGTGGCCATGATAGACACGAAGCCCAAGCCTACTACAGTAGTACAAGTTTATATGCCAACTAGCTCTGCAGATGATGAATAAATTGATGAAATGTATGATGAGATAAAAGAAATTATTCAGGCAGTGAAGGGAGACGAAAATTTAATAGTCACGGGTGACTGGAATTCGAGAGTAGGAAAAAGGAGAGAACGAAACATAGTAGGTGAATATGGATTGGGAGAGAGAAGTGAAAGAGGAAGCCGCCTGGTAGAATTTTGTGCCGAGCATAACTTAATTATAGCTAGCACTTGGTTCAAGAATCATGAAAGAAGGTTGTATACATGGAAGAACCCTGGAGATACTAAAAAGTATCAGATAGATTATATAATGGTAACACAGAGATTTAGGAACCAGGTTTTAAATTGTAAGACATTTCCAGGGGCAGATGTGGACTCTGACCACAATCTATTGCTTATGAACTGTAGATTAAAACTGAATAAACTGTAAGTAGGCTGTTTATGTTTTCTTATTGGCAAAGTTACGTAGCGCTCTATATGAAAATCACTGGCTGTGCTGTGTGCAGTCTGTGGCTAGTTTGCATTGTTGTCTGCCATTGTAGTGTTGGGCAGCGGCAGCTGGATGTGAACAGCGCGTAGCGTTGCGCAGTTGGAGGTGAGCCGCCAGCAGTGGTGGATGTGGGAAATGAGATGGCGGATTTTTGAGTACAGAATGGATATTATGAACTGCTATGTATATTATGCTTTTTCAACACTATTAAGGTAAATACATTGTTTGTTCTCTATTAAAATCTTTCATTTGCTAACTATGCCTATCAGTAGTTAGTGCCTTCCGTAGTTTGAATCTTTTATTTAGCTGGCAGTAGTGGCGCTCGCTGTATTGCAGTAGTTCGAGTAATGGAAATTTTTTGTGAGGTAAGTGATTTGTGAATGTTAGTCAGGGACATTCCTTTGTAGGGATTATTGAAAGATTGCGTTGCGCTAAAAAAAATTGTGTGTCAGTTTAAGCACAGTCGTGTACAATTGTTCTAAGGGGATGTTTTATAAAACTACAAAATGGTGGGAATTTAAGGAGATGGGAACTGGATAAACTGAAAGAACCAGAGATTGCACAGGGTTTCAGGGAGAGCATAAGGGAACAATTGACAGGAATGGGGGAAAGAAATACAGCATAAGAGCTTTGAGGGATGAGATAGTGAAGGCAGCGGAGGATCAAGTAGGTAAAAAGACGAGGGCTGGTAGAAACCCTTGGGTAACAGAAGAAACATTGATTATAATTGATAAAAAGGAGAAAATATAAAAATGCAGTAAATGAAGCAGGCAAAAAGGAATACAAACGTCTCAAAAATGATATCGACAGGAAGTGCAAAATGGCTAAGCAGGGATGGCTAGAGGACAAATGTAAGGATGTAGAGGCTTATCTCACTAGGGCTAAGATAGATACTGCCTACAGGAAAATTAAAGAGACCTTTGGAGAAAGGAGAACCACTTGCATGAATATCAAGAGCTTTGATGGAAATCCAGTTCTAAGCAAAGAAGGGAAAGCAGAAAGGTGGAAGGAGTATATAGAGGGTCTATACAAGGGCGATGTACTTGAGGACAATATTATGGAAATGGAAGAGGATGTAGATGAAGATGAAATGGGAGATATGATACTGCGTGAAGAGTTTGACAGAGCACTGAAAGAACTGAGTCGAAACAAGGCCCCCGGAGTAGACAACATTCCATTAGAACTACTGAAAGCCTTGGGAGAGCCAGTCCTCACAAAACTCTACCATCTGGTGAGCAAAATGCATGAGACAGGCGAAATACCCTCAGACTTCAAGAAGAACATAATAATTCCAATCCCAAAAAGCAGTGGTTGACAGACGTGAAAATTACAGAACTATCAGTTTAATAAGTCACGGCTGCAAAATACTAACGCGAATTCTTTACAGACGAATGGAAAAACGGATAGAAGCCAATCTCGGGGAAGATCAATTTGGATTCCGTATAAATGTTGGAACACGTGAGGGAATACTGACCCTACGACTTACCTTAGAAGAAAGATTAACGAAAGACAAACCTACGTTTCTAGCATTTGTAGACTTAGAGAAAGCTTTTGTCAATGTTGATTGGAATACTCTCTTTCAAATTCTGAAGATGACAGGGGTATAATACAGGGAGCGAAAGGCTATTTACAATTTCTACAGAAAACAGATGGCAGTTATAAGAGTCGAGGGACATGAAAGGGAAGCAGCGGTTGGGAAGGGAGTGAGACAGGGTTGTAGCCTCTCCCCGATGTTATTCAATCTGTATATTGAGCAAGCAGTAACGGAAACAAAAGAAAAGTTCGAAGTAGGTATTAAAATCCATGGAGAAGAAATAAAAACTTTGAGGTTCGCCGATGACATTGTAATTCTGTCAGAGACAGCAAAGGACTTGGAAGAGCAGTTGAACGGAATGGACAGTGCCTTGAAAAGAGGGTATAAGATGAACATCAACAAAAGCAAAACGAGGATAATGGAATGTAGTTGAATTAAGTCGGGTGATGCTGGGGGAATTAGATTAGGAAATGAGACACTTAAAGTAGTAAAGGAGTTTTGCTATTTGGGGAGCAAAATAACTGATGATGGTCAAAGTAGAGAGGAAATAAAATGTAGACTGGCAATGGCAAGGAAAGCGTTTCTGAAGAAGAGAAATTTGTTAACATCGAGTATAGATTTAAATGTCAGGAAGTCATTTCTGAAAGTATTTGTATGGAGTGTAGCCATGTATGGAAGTGAAACGAGGACGATAAATAGTTTAGACAAGAAGAGAATAGAAGGTTTCGAAATGTGGTGCTACAGAAGAATGTTGAAGATTAGATGGGTAGATCACATAACTAATGAGGAGGTATTGAATAGAATTGGGGAGAAGATGAGCTTGTGGCACAACTTGACTAGAAGAAGGGATCGGTTGGGAAGACGTGTCCTGAGACATCGAGGGATCACCAATTTAGTATTGGAGGGCAGCGCGGAGGGTAAAAATCGTAGAGGGAGACCAAGAGAGGAATACACTAAGCAAATTCAGAAGGATGTAGGCTGCAGTGGGTACTGGGAGATGAAGAAGCTTGCACAGGATGGAGTAGCATGGAGAGCTGCACCAAACACGTCTCAGGACTGAAGACCACAACAGCAACAACAAGTCTTTGAACAAGATTCTAAACATGTGCTGTCCTCGACAGTTTACTATTTATCTGAAAACCAAGAAATCTGAATGTTCAGTTTCGGTAACCATATCCCCATTCTGTGAATTCAAAACGTGGGGGTTTGTTCATTGTGTGTTAGAAAAAGTAATAACTGAGTCGTACTGTGATTTAGCTTTATTTTCTACAATCCATGAACTTATGGCATGACCTGCACTATTTGAAACAGTGCCATTGTTGCACAAAACATCCTTTACTACAATGGACGTGTCATCAGCAAACAGATCTGACACCTCTCGAGTATTTTCTGTGTGGTAGTATGTCATGACACACCTGTAACGTAAGCTGAGAATCATTTTGATCGAGTGCACGGGGCGGTTGAAATACTTGAAAGAACCGCACTTTCTGGCTTATATGCATGAGGCTCAGTAACGCCGATTTAGGATCTGCTTTGACGATGGAGATACGCAGCTCTAAGCCCGTGCCTAATGTAAACAGAGCGATGTGCTACTCATGCTGGGTTTATTGACAAAATGACGCAAGCTCATCCATTTCAGACTTCCAGCGCTCAAGCTTTGAATTTTCGGATATGGGTTCCTTCTTTAAAACTGGTCACTGTGCATTCCCTCACAACGTACTAATCGTCATCGGTGTTTTTCGGGACGCCTCGTATATCTGTTGTAAATACACTACTGGGCATTAAAATTGCTACACCACGAAGATGACGTGCTACAGACACGAAATTTAACTGGCAGGAAGAAGATTCTGTGATATGCAAATGATTAGCTTTTCAGAGCATTCACACAAGGTTGGCGCCGGTGGCGACACCTACAACGTGCTGACATGAGGAAAGTTTCCAACCGGTTTCTCATACACAAACAGCAGGTGACCGACATTGCCTGATGAAACGTTGTTGAGATGCCGCGTCTAAGGAGGGGAAATGCGTACCATCACGTTTCCGACTTTGATAAAGGTCTGATTTTAGCCTATCGCGATTGCGGTTTATCGTATCGCGACATTGCTGCTCGCGTTGGTTGTGATACAATGACTGTTAGCAGAATATGGAATCGGTGGGTTCGGGATGGGGGGAGGAGGGGGAGGGGGGTAATACGGAACGTCGTGCTGATCCCAACCTCCTCGTATCACCAGCAGTCGAGATGACAGGCATCTTATCCGCATGGCTGTAACGGATCGTGCAGCCACGTCTCGATCCCTGAGTCAACAGATGGGGACGTTTGCAAGACAACAACCATCGGCACGAACAGTTCGACTACGTTTGCAGCAGCATGGACTATCAACTCTGAGACCATGGCTGCGACTACCCTTGACGCTGGATCACAGACAGGAGCACCTGCGATGGTGTACCCAACGACGAACCTGGGTGCACGAATGGCAAAACGTCATTTGTTCGGATGAATGCAGGTTCTGTTTACAGCATCATGATGGTCGCATCCGTGTTTGGCGACATCGCGGTTCACGCACATTGGAAGCGTGTATTCGTCATCGCCATACTGGCGTATCACCTGGCGTAATGGTATGGGGTGCCACTGGTTACACATCTCGGTCACCTCTTGTTCGCATTGACGGCACTTTGAACAGTGGACGTTACATTTCAGATTTCTTACGACCCGTGGCTCTACCCTTCATTCGATCCCTGCGAAACCCTACATTTCAGCAGGATAATGCACGACCGCATGTTGCAAGTCCTGTGCGGGCCTCTCTGGATACAGAAAATGTTGCCCTGGCCAGCACATTCTCCAGATCTTTCGCCAATTGAAAACGTCTGGTCAATGGTGGCCGAGCAACTGGCTCGTCACAATACGCCAGTCACTACTCTTGATGAACTGTGGTATCGTGTTGACGTTGCATGGGCAGCTGTACCTGTACACGCCATCCAAGCTCTGTTTGACTCAATGCCCAGGCGTATAAAGGCCAGAGGTGGTTATTCTAGGTACTGATTTCTCTGGATCTATGTACCCAAATTGCGTAAAAATGTAATCACATATTAGTTGTAGAATAATATATTTGTCCAATGAATGCCCGTTTATCATCTGCATTTCTTCTTGATGTAGCAGTTTTAATGGCCAGTAGTGTAGTTGTCTATACCGTATTTTAAGCACTATAAGACGCTACGGAAAATAAGACGCACCTCAACTTTTAAGCATTTTCCTCAAAATAACTTTTATCATTTTGTTATTAGATAGCAAAGCTAGACTAAAAAAAATTCTTAGTTTACAAAACCGAACGGCCCTTTAGAATCACTGAAAATCGTCGTCTGAGCTTGCTTCTTCTTATTTCTCTTCGTCGTCATCGTTGTCCTCTTCATATATAATATGGTCTTCACCGACATAGTGTTACTATGCCGCAGTTCTTGAAAGATTTACCAATAATGCCTTATGTTACTCTAGACCATGGTTGTTCTATCCACTGACGCTCTTGTTTGATTGTAGGTGGTTTTAAAGGTCCCTTCGGCGTAAATTCATGTTTGGTTTCATCCGTCATCCATTTGTTACATTCCTTTATCACATACACTTTAAATGATTTATTAATCCTAACATCAAGAGGTTGCAATTGTGAAGTAAGTCCTCCCGGAATAATAGCAAAATCTGTATTTTCCTGTCTCGATTTCTCTTTCACAGAGTTTATCAATTGACTACTAAACTGATATAGCACAAGAAGAGAACTCTTCTCCTAACAAGCATCTTTCTTTCTCTCCCATACCCCGTTAATCCAAAATTTCATAGCACCCCCGTCCATCCATCCCTTTTCATGTACCTGAACAACCACACCTGGCGGTGTTTCAGAAAGTTTAGGCACGTTTTGCGCTTCAAAACGAACATTGAATGAAGTTTAGTACTGTCAGCACAAAATTAAATAACAACAGCGTAGAGCATTTTTTTCATGTCCAACCGTTTGTATAGTTACGGTTTCAGCATCTTTCATGGCAACAGTTCTGTTATTCGGCACATCAAATGTCAGAGGAGTTTCGTCCATATTCGCTATTTGGCTTAGTCTCACTCTTGTTTTATTTTGATGTTGAATAATAAAGCAATGGAACGATAGTATTTTCTCGTCATACTGTTGTGGCATTTTCTGAGACATTTTGGTTTCGGCTCGGATGCTAAATCTATGACGCTTCATAAACCTGTAGCACTAACCAACTCCACCCTTAAAGTCTGTCAAGTTCCACTGTAGCGCCAGCTTACGAGCGTTTGTTTCACTCATTTTTGTATTAATTCCCATGTGATCTTTACGGTGTTCTTGAATCCATTTCAATACGTCATTTTCTAGTTTTGGCCATTTTGCACTCAGTTCCCTATTTGCACTTTAAGTCTTCCTTACTTTTTCCATCTCTTCTCTACTAGCCTGCCAATAACGAATGGCTTTTTTTGTTGCTGGAGGGTGGAAATGCTGCTCTGTTTCTGTGTTATTCAGCATACGCTATTACTTTCAATTTATAGCCTGCACCTTCTATTTATTTCCAGTACGAAGCTACTCAACTGGCCATTAAAATTGCTACACCAAGAAGAAATGCAGATGATAAACGGGTATTCATAGGACAAATACACTCCTGGAAATGGAAAAAAGAACACATTGACACCGGTGTGTCAGACCCACCATACTTGCTCCGGACACTGCGAGAGGGCTGTACAAGCAATGATCACACGCACGGCACAGCGGACACACCAGGAACCGCGGTGTTGGCCGTCCAATGGCGCTAGCTGCGCAGCATTTGTGCACCGCCGCCGTCAGTGTCAGCCAGTTTGCCGTGGCATACGGAGCTCCATCGCAGTCTTTAACACTGGTAGCATGCCGTGACAGCGTGGACGTGAACCATATGTGCAGTTGACGGACTTTGAGCGAGGGCGTATAGTGGGCATGCGGGAGGCCGGGTGGACGTACCGCCGAATTGCCCAACACGTGGGGCGTGAGGTCTCCACAGTACATCGATGTTGTCGCCAGTGGTCGGCGGAAGGTGCACGTGCCCGTCGACCTGGGACCGGACCGCAGCGACGCACGGATGCACGCCAAGACCGTAGTATCCTACGCAGTGCCGTAGGGGACCGCACCGCCACTTCCCAGCAAATTAGGGACACTGTTGCTCCTGGGGTATCGGCGAGGACCATTCGCAACCGTCTCCATGAAGCTGGGCTACGGTCCCGCACACCGTTAGGCCGTCTTCCGCTCACGCCCCAACATCGTGCAGCCCGCCTCCAGTGGTGTCGCGACAGGCGTGAATGGAGGGACGAATGGAGACGTGTCGTCTTCAGCGAAGAGAGTCGCTTCTGCCTTGGTGCCAATGATGGTCGTATGCGTGTTTGGCGCCGTGCAGGTGAGCGCCACAATCAGGACTGCATACGACCGAGGCACACAGGGCCAACACCCGCCATCATGGTGTGGGGAGCGATCTCCTACACTGGCCGTACACCACTGGTGATCGTCGTGGGGACACTGAATAGTGCACGGTACATCCAAACCGTCATCGAACCCATCGTTCTACCATTCCTAGACCGGCAATGGAACTTGCTGTTCCAACAGGACAATGCACGTCCGCATGTATCCCGTGCCACCCAACGTGCTCTAGAAGGTGTAAGTCAACTACCCTGGCCAGCAAGATCTCCGGATCTGTCCCCCATTGAGCATGTTTGGGACTGGATGAAGCGTCGTCTCACGTGGTCTGCACGTCCAGCACGAACGCTGGTTTAACTGAGGCGCCAGGTGGAAATGGCATGGCAAGCCGTTCCACAGGACTACATCCAGCATCTCTACGATCGTCTCCATGGGAGAATAGCAGCCTGCATTGCTGCGAAAGGTGGATATACACTGTACTAGTGCCGACATTGTGCATGCTCTGTTGCCTGTGTCTATGTGCCTGTGGTTCTGTCAGTGTGATCATGTGATGTATCTGACCCCAGGAATGTGTCAATAAAGTTTCCCCTTCCTGGGACAATGAATTCACGGTGTTCTTATTTCAATTTCCAGGAGTGTATATTATACTAGAATTGACATGTGATTACATTTTCACGCAATTTGGGTGCTTAGATCCTGAGAAATTACTACCCAGAACAACCACCTCTGGCCGTAGTAACGGCCTTGATACGCTTGGGCACTGAGTCAAACAGAGCTTGGATAGCGTATACAGGTACAGCTGCCCATGAAGCTTCTACACGATACCACAGTTCATCAAGAGTAGTGACTGGCCTACTGTGACGGGCCAGTTGCTCGGCCACCATTGACCAGACTTTTTCAATTGCTGAGAGATCTGGAGAATGTGCTGGCCAGGTCAGGAGTCTGTTTCGCAGGGATCGAATGAAGGGTAGAGCCACGGGTCGTAACACATCTGAAATGTAACGTCCACTGTTGAAAGTGCCGTCAATGCGAACAAGAGGTGACCAAGACGTGCAAACAATGGCACCCAATACCATCACGCCGGGTGATACGCCAGTACGGCGATGACGAATACACGCTTCCAATGTCCGTTGACCGCGATGTCGCCAGACACGGATGCGACCATCATGATGCTGTAAATGGAACCTGGATTCATCCGAAGAAATGACGTTTTGCCATTCGTGCACCAAGGTTCGTCGTTGAGTACACCATCGCAGGCGCTCCTGTCTGTGATCCAGCGTCAAGGGTAGTCGCAGGCATGGTCTCAGAGCTGATAGTCCATGCTGCTGCAAACGTCGTTGAAATGTTTGTGCAGGTGGTTGTTGTCTTGCAAACGACCCCATTTGTTGACTCAGGGATTGAGACGTGGCTGCTCGATCCGTTACAGCCATGCGGATAAGATGCCTGTCATCTCGACTGCCAGTGATACGACGCCGTGGGGATCCAGCACGGCGTTCCGTATTACCGTCCTGAACCCACCGATTCCATATTCTGCTAACAGTCATTGGATCTCGACCAACGCGAGCAGCAATGTCGCGATACGATAAACCGCAATCGCGATAGGCTACAATCTTACCTTTATCAAAGTCAGAAACGTGATGGTACGCAATTCTCTTCCTTACACGAGGTATCTCAACAACGTTTCACCAGGCAACGCCGGTCAACTGCTGTTTGTGTATGAGAAATCGGTTGGCAACTTCCCTCATGTCAGCACGTTGTAACTTTGTGTGAATGCTCTGAAAATCAAATCATTTGCATTTCGCAGCATATTCTTCCTGGGGGTTAAATTTCGCGTGCGTAGCACGTAATCCTCGTGGTATAGCAATTTTAGTCGCCAGTAGAGTAGCTACTAAAAAAAGGGTGTTATACTGTTACCGATAACACAAATAATTTTCAAGTTAACTGACACTGAGGATTGCAAGGACGCATCATAGGCTAGACAGTGTTCTGCTGTCGTGATGGCGGGGCCAGGGGGGATACTATGTTAACAAGCCTGTTAATCCCCCCCCCCCCCCCCGGCCCCAATTCATGTTCATCGCATCGGTGCACTGTTGCCGCCAGCTGAATCCAATGTTGCCAGACGGAGATAGGTTTACCGTGGCATCGAATATATGGCGGTTTTTAAGATTGTCGGGAATTTAAATCAAACACTGGACATTTTTAAGTTAGATTCGAGTATAAGAGGCATCTGAACTTTGGAGGCAATTTTCGCAGGAAAAAAGTGCGTCTTATAGTCAGTAAAATACGGTAGTTCGTCATCATACGATAAATGACAAGTAAATAAGTATACTGCACTCTACATTCATAGCCATACCCGCCAGGTTATACGAGAGCGCTAATTCGTTATTCGTGGACTCGGGTAGGTGCGCCTGCCCCGGATCGAAGCATCCGGTGGATTAACGACGAGGGCCGGTGTGCTGTCCAGCCTGGATGTGGTTTTTAGGCGGTTTTCCACATCCCACTATGTGAGTACCGGGCTGGACCCCACGTCCCGCCTCAGTTACACGACTCGCAGACATTTGAAAGCATTCGCACTATTTCATGGCTTACACTAGACGCAGGCAGCTGGGGTGCACTTAATTCCATCCCAGGAAGTACAGGGTGGCGACAGGAACGGCATCCGGCCACCCTCTAACATCGTCAAATCCATAGTAACATGGCCGATCCTGAGTTGAAGTGGGACAGACACCAAACGAAAATGATGACTAAATTCATAGCCACACAAGAATTCCATGCAACAAATAACAAGCTGGAAGTGATGTTTTGGTGACTGGTGACGCTTGTCAGGCAACTACAGTGCAGACTGACATTCTACTTAGTCGTAAATGCCATGTGCACGCTGGATAAAGCGTTGTGACCGCCTGAGAATTGGCCTCTTTCTTCCACTCCTTCTCCCTTCTCCTCTCTCTCTGTGCGTAGACCCTGTGCTCGAGAAGCGCGGCGGCGCACCGCTGCTCAGCACAGCGAGCTGCACGCAGTCGGACGGACGGGGTAACGCAGTAGCCGCCCGCTGCCGGCTAGCGGCTCTCTGGTGCCGGCGCTGGCCGACTGCGCAGCATCGATCCCGCTCCCGGGCGGTTGCTAGGCAACGGCGTCGCGCTGGCCCGCCAGCTGCCCCGCCTACCCCACAGCTTCTCCTGGCGGCCAGGCGACCTCGACACGTGTCTGTAAACGACGACAAAAGTTTTCAAAACAAGAGAAGAGCAATTACTCGATCCCTGCACTTGGCTGGTGAGAGCATTCACCTCTCTGAATAGATTGGCTTGTTAGCGGAAAAAAGGGAATTCTGGTACGGTCTCCAGTTTCTCTGTTACCACTGAACAACGTCAGGACACGGATTTAGGGAAGTGGAACGTACTGAAAGTTTACTGGATGTCAATGACGTCAGTAATCCAAACAAGAAGTAAACGTTACTGCAGAGTTTTAATGTGTTCTATCGTGTTATATAGGTCTTAGCAAAAAGATTAACTATCGAAATACTGTCTAAACAAGTAAATTCTCTTTTCAGTTTTTTGGAAAACACCAGTTAATAAAAAAATAAAAAATCCATCACGCAGTATTTTTAACAACTACACTCTAAACTCACTAGTTTTACTTGAAGTAGAAAATTTATAGTGCTTTTCTTATCATTAGCGACGGTATATACCCATTTAAAGAAACTGTATAAAATATATACGCAACATTTAAATTAAACCTATTAAAGCCATTTACTTTTCAAGCATTATGGAAGCCTTTGGCCTGTCTTTTTCTCAAAACTCCAGACGACGTTACTCTTTCTCTCTGACTTTACACGAACAACACTGTGGAACTAAACATAGTAGAATAGTACTCATATTAAAAAAAAAATATTATATTTGTCACTGTTGCCGGTGGCAATGCTTCCGAAATACTCGAAATGCTAAAATGGTGTGTAGAAAATATTTACTTGTTGATGATCAAATTGTATTCCACCAACCATCATCAGATTCCTATCAGACAGACGAGAACGTTGACCGACGGCATTGTTTAGAGACCAGTGACCGATCTCAAAATTACGCAGTTTGCGTAATTACCTTGCCCGGGTACTGACGGAAAAGATAGGTAAAAAGAGAACTCAGGAACGCTAAAATAAAAGTTTGATGAAGTCAAAGCCGATTGAACATTGGGAGCATTCTGCTGTGCCCACCAATCAATTCTTCCGCAATTCTCCTTCGCTGCAATCTGAAAAAGTTCAAAAATGTAACATAATAAATTAAGATTTGCATTAATGGAAGAGTAAAGTATGTTCTTAATGCAAACATTGCTATTGTAATTAAATTACTGTAATTATTTAGCCAAAAGTTACAGATAGGAGAGCGATACTTGCATTTTGTGAAATAGCCATCGAAAACAAACGAGAGAGAGAGAGAGAGAGAGAGAGAGAGAGAGAGAGAGCTCACAGCTCTTGCTTTTATATGATCCAGAAACTTATTACGGCGACTGCCTTCAACTTGCTTTACAGTTTCGGTATATGAACACTTCTCTGGGAACTCTTTACCGGAACAGCAAAAAAATACATTCTTTACATTAAATGGTGACCTCCTCTCCTTACTTTACAGATTTATTTACACAGAGGAAATTTATTCTTACTGTATTTTAGCTTTAATTAAACGTTCAAATGGTTTAAATTGCTCTGAGCACTATAGGACTTAACATCTGATGTCATCAGTCGCCTAGGACGTAGAACTACTTAAACCTAACGGCATCACACACATCCATGCCCGAGGCAGGATTCGAACCTGCGCCCGTAGCTGTCGCGTGGTTCCGGACTGATGCGCTTACAACCGCTCGACCACCGCGGCCGGCTCTTAATTAAACGATTAATTATTCAAAAAGGAACATTTCAATAGTTTATCAAATTACTAACCGTCAGCTGGAGTAGGACATGAGTTTTAGTTGCTTAACAGATTCTACGTATATTAAATAAAACTGTAATACACTTCATCACTTATAACTTCCCGGCTATTAGGCCATGGTCGATATATAAAACTTCCTCCTAATGCATCCTCTCCGAACGCGGGACACATCTCCGGAGATAAAACGGCGAACTGCAACCAGAACTCGATGGAACGCGGACTATATACACTCCTGGAAATTGAAATAAGAACACCGTGAATTCATTGTCCCAGGAAGGGGAAACTTTATTGACACATTCATGGGGTCAGATACATCACATGATCACACTGACAGAACCACAGGCACATAGACACAGGCAACAGAGCATGCACAATGTCGGCACTAGTACAGTGTATATCCACCTTTCGCAGCAATGCAGGCTGCTATTCTCCCATGGAGACGATCGTAGATATGCTGGATGTAGTCCTGTGGAACGGCTTGCCATGCCATTTGCACCTGGCGCCTCAGTTGGACCAGCGTTCGTGCTGGACGTGCAGACCGCGTGAGACGACGCTTCATCCAGTCCCAAACATGCTCAATGGGGGACAGATCCGAAGATCTTGCTGGCCAGGGTAGTTGACTTACACCATCTAGAGCACGTTGGGTGGCACGGGATACATGCGGACGTGCATTGTCCTGTTGGAACAGCAAGTTCCCTTGCAGGTCTAGGAATGGTAGAACGATGGGTTCGATGACGGTTTGGATGTACCGTGCACTATGCAGTGTCCCCTCGACGATCACCAGTGGTGTACGGCCAGTGTAGGAGATCGCTCCCCACACCATGATGCCGGGTGTTGGCCCTGTGTGCCTCGGTCGTATGCAGTCCTGATTGTGGCGCTCACCTGCACGGCGCCAAACACGCATACGACCATCATTGGCACCGAAGCAGAAGCGACTCTCATCGCTGAAGACGACACGTCTCCATTCGTCCCTCCATTCACGCCTGTCGCGACACCACTGGAGGCGGGCTGCACGATGTTGGGGCGTGAGCGGAAGACGGCCTAACGGTGTGCGGGACCGTAGCCCAGCTTCATGGAGACGGTTGCGAATGGTCCTCGCCGATACCCCAGGAGCAACAGTGTCCCTAATTTGCTGGGAAGTGGCGGTGCGGTCCCCTACGGCACTGCGTAGGATCCTACGGTCTTGGCGTGCATCCGTTCGTCGCTGCGGTCCGGTCCCAGGTCGACGGGCACGTGCACCTTCCGCCGACCACTGGCGACAACATCGATGTACTGTGGAGACCTCACGCCCCACGTGTTGAGCAATTCGGCGGTACGTCCACCCGGCCTCCCGCATGCCCACTATACGCCCTCGCTCAAAGTCCGTCAACTGCACATACGGTTCACGTCCATACTGTCGCGGCATGCTACCAGTGTTAAAGACTGCGATGGAGCTCCGTATGCCACGGCAAACTGGCTGACACTGACGGCGGCGGTGCACAAATGCTGCGCAGCTAGCGCCATTGGACGGCCAACACCGCGGTTCCTGGTGTGTCCGCTGTGCCGTGCGTGTGATCATTGCTTGTACAGCCCTCTCGCAGTGTCTGGAGCAAGTATGGTGGGTCTGACACACCGGTGTCAATGTGTTCTTTTTTCCATTTCCAGGAGTGTAGACCATGGCCGTGCAAACGTTGCACGCGGCTCACGAGCGCACAGCGCTGCACGTGTGCTGCTCGCGTGGAGGCGTCGACCGGGGCTGTGGCGACAGCCGGCAGGTTGCGGCAG
The DNA here is from genome assembly GCF_023864275.1 of Schistocerca cancellata. NCBI lineage: Eukaryota > Metazoa > Arthropoda > Insecta > Orthoptera > Acrididae > Schistocerca > Schistocerca cancellata. The sequence continues at coordinate 214,213,675 of NC_064627.1, forward strand.
TGTAGTGCCAGGCTCAGCTGCGGACGTTGATGCGAAGCGAGCACTATGTAGTGAACGTTGTATGTCAAGAAACGGAGAAGTGGAGATTTGATATCTTTTAAAAAGTAATGGGAGAATCATTTTTTCTTTGTGCAAAAACGTGAAAATTCGAAATGTTTAATATGTGGCAGTGTTCTTGCTGGTCAACGGAAGTTTAGTATTGAAGGCCATCGTAATAAAATTCACAAGGACGAGTACTATTTATTGTCGGATTCTGAACGGATGGGGAATTGACTGAGCTTAAGAAGAGTGATCTGACGATACCAGATGAATCTGTCGTAGTTGGCCGGCCGGAGTGGCCGACCGGTTTTAGGCACTACAGTCTAGAACCGCGCGACCGCTATGACCGCAGGTTCGAATCCTGCCTCGGGCATGGATGCGTGTGATGTCCTTAGGTTAGTTAGGTGTAAGTAGTTCTAAGTTCTACGGGATTGATGACCACAGCAGTTAAGTCCCATAGTGCTCAGAGCCATTTGAATTTGTCGTAGTTGCTGTTGTCACGTGAGATCTGCGACTTTCTCTCGTCATGTCTCTCATCTAACTGATTTAACATTTTATGGAGCACTGTTTTCAAGTTTTCAGGACGACAACAATAATAGCCCAGCCGTATGTGCAAGTTATAAGACTGCGCTTAATGTAGCAAGAGCTGGAAAACCATTTGCTGAATTAATAAGTCTCGGTTAAGAGCAAACATCAGTGATGAAAATTTACGTAACTGTTTGTGTTGGTCTGTATGTAGAAATTTTGTTCCAGATATTAAACGTATTGTAAACTCCACCTGTGATAATTAAATAAAACGTATCTTAGGTAGTAGGTACTCTTTCAAACCATGATTTCTTTCAAGTACTCCTACTAACCTTATTCATTCACTCAACAAAGCAAGCTAGGAAACAAAACGCATTACAGAGGAAGGAGCGGACAGAAGGTATGGTGGGGATGGGAGATAAGCGGGTGGCCAGCTTGCCCCTGTGAGCACGCGGAACACCTGTTAACTGCACGCGTGCAAGTGCACCGCACATGTGAAGGATTCCTGCCCGCCCCTGATATAGACTGTGTAGAGGGCACCACAGTCTGTGACATGACATTGGCTGCGAGATTATCGTTGGTAAGGCGAACATTCTTAAGAGGAATTGCCACCTGGGACATACGGATAAATCGACCGTAGCGGAATATCTTTACCAAGAGTGTGATCATGAAATAAAATTTACTGAGACGAATGTCATGTCTAAAACATCGCATTATCATGTGCGTATGTATAGAGAGGCTATTGAGATTTATAAGCACCGTAATAATTTTAACAGTAAATAAAAAGGTAAATTAGATAAAATTTGGAGTCAACATTGCAATGTAATAATGACGATCGATTACTTTCAGTCGAGAATGTTGGCATTACCAGCGATAATCTCGTAGCCGACATCACTGTGGTGCCCTCTACATTGCCTATACCCTCGGTTCTCCCTCGAGTTCCCCTTGCAGTTCGCCATTTTACCTCTGAAGATATCTCCTGCAGTCGGAGAGTAACCGTTAGGGCAAAGTTTTTTACATGGACCACAGCATAATAGTCCGGAAGTGATGTCAGTACCAGCCATGAAAGCTTACATTGTATGATGTAATACACTTTAATTACCCAGAATGAGATTTTCACTCTGCAGCGGAGTGTGCGCTGATATGAAACTTCCTGGCAGATTAAAACTGTGTGCCCAACCGAGACTCGAACTCGGGACCTGTGCCTTTCGCGGGCAAGTGCTCTACCATCTGAGCTACCGAAGCACGACTCACGCCTGGTCCTCACAGCTTTACTTCTGCCAGTATCTCGTCTCCTACCTTCCAAACTTTACAGAAGCTCTCCTGCAAACCTTGCAGAACTAGCACTCCTGAAAGAAAGGATACTGCGGAGACATGGATTAGCAAGTAGAGCACTTGCCCGCGAAAGGCAAAGGTCCCGAGTTCGAGTCTCGGTCGGGCACACAGTTTTAATCTGCCAGGAAGTTTCACTTTAATTATGTTTGTGAACGCAATCACATGGCAAAATCGTCGATTCGTTGGTTATTATATATATGTCGATTCCACAGGTTCACTTACCCTCTGTCTTAGCACGTAGTCAGACATCAGCTGCACATTCCTCTGTTCTCCCTGACGCCTTGCCAATACACGCACGGTGATATCGGCTAGTCGAGCAGCAATCAACGGATACAACTTCCGTCGCTGCCCTGCCCATCCCGCCACCAGCTGCCAAATCCGCCGCTCTCCTTGTTGCGTGTCTCAGTGGCCAGCGATACAGTACTGCTCGGCTCAGTGCGCCCTCTCTTGGTCACCACAGTTACTTTCAGACGGCTCGCTGTTCTGTCCGCAACTTCACCTTCCCACTCAGCTCCCTCTGCTCCCCCTCTATAGCACTCACGTGTCCATTATATAGAACTTTGCTGAAAAATAGCCGAAAACCTAGGGATTGTCCCCGATCTAGCAAATTCGACACTTCAGGACGGCTCACCTTTGTCAGAAACCCTGACATATTACATGCTAATGACATACTGTCTGCAATTCCAACTCCCATACTTTCTATCCCTCTGCCGGCGTGCCCCAAAGCTCCGTCCTTTCCTCTCTCCTCTATCTCCTGTACACTGCTGATATACCCAAACCTCCCCTGCCTGTTTATCTTCTCCAATTTCCTCATGACACCATCTTCCTAGCCCTTTATCCTACCCTTCAACGGTACCAACGTATGCTCCAAACCCACCTTGACCAATTCACCACTTGGTGCAACCAGTGGTTCCTCTGTGTCAACCCCTCCAAGACCCAGGCGATCATCATAGGCCACACCACCCGCTCTTTCCGTCTGCATCATTTCTACCTCACCATTTATGGCCGTCCTATCCACCTCACTCCCACCCTCAAATACCTTGGCCTCACCCTCGACTGCCACCTCACCTAGACTCCCCATCTCCTTACCATCCAACACAAAGCTCACAACAGACTCCGCCTCCTGAAACTCCTGTCTGGCTGGACGTGGGGTCTGCATTCTTCCACCATCCTTCATGCCTACAAATCCTTCATCCGCCCCATCCTTTGTTATGCCAGTGTTGCTTGGGTTTCCACCCGTCGCTGCTCCCACGATCTAGATATCCCTCCAAATCCTGGAATGCCATGCACTCCGCCTCGCCTTCCGTATCCACCTTCCGTTCCCCACGCTCATCCTCTACGACCTCATCCCCTTCCGCCACCTTCTCCTTTTCCTTGAACACATCCACACCTTATATATTGTCTGCCGCCTGATAACCCTCAACCCCTGGTGTCTCCATTCCTCTCCACCCCCAGTCTGTTGCCGGGCCTTTACCATTGTGTCCCACCCTCTCTTGATATCCACACCCCCGCCTCCTTTCCCAATGCAACTTCCAACATCTACCCTTTCTGGATGATGAGCTCCCCCCTGACATCTTCCCTGCCTACCAACTCTAAACCCACCTTCCTCCTGCCTCACAGCTCCCTCTCCTCCCGTTCCCTTCTCCTGAGTGGCTTTCCCCTCCTACTTCACCTCCCTCTCTTGTGCTCCCCTTCAGTGTCTCTGCACTCCCTCCTGCATTGTCTTCCCTCTTCATCTCCTGCCCCACCTGTCTCCTGCCTCCTGATGCACCCGCTGACGCCCTGCTTTTTTCATCCCGCCCCCTCCCTTGCTGTACCTTGCTCTTCCCTCCTTTTCCATCCTCTCAGGCCTCTCCCTCGGCAGTTTTATTCTTCATTATGTGTGCTCCAAGTTGGCTTAAAGTGTGTTGTTCTGGAGTGTTTTTAATACTGTGACCAACTTATAACCTGTGCATGTGACTTCAGTGCCTTTTTTGTGTTCTACAAATCGCCAACTGTGTTTTTTTAATCTTTATGTCGACTTTTTTAATTGTCTTCCCATGAACGTCTCAATGTCAGTGTATTTTTTACTCCATTATCTCCCCTTACTCTGTTTTATGTCCCCTTTTTTATCGCCTTATATGTAACATTTTCTTCTTCTGTTAGCTGTCATGTCACTCGGCTGAAGAGTGGCGGATTGTGTTGCTGACAGCCCTCCCCTGTCCATATGCGGCAGGGGAATGAAATCACAATAAAGAAAAAAAATACTGTCTGTTGCAAGAGCAGCTCTCACGATAAGAAGAATAGTGCTGTAGTCAATAATACCACTTTTATTTCAACTAATGACACCGTTTTCGATTCGATGTACCATCATCAGGCCTTCCTAGCATCAAAACAATTGCAGTACACAGTTAAGATATTCCTTAGGAAACATTTTAGAGAAAAATATTCTGTGCACCTTTCTCAAAGAATTTTTTATCTTTGTATTGTGATTTTTTGGTGGTGGTAGTAGCGGTGGTGTGCAGGGTACTACTCGTATATTGTGAAATCACTAGCGCCGTTATTAAACTAACTGGAGACAAACGTGGTTTACTTTTTTTCCAAAACTGTGTATCTAAAGGCGAAACAGGAAATACAGAGCTCAGCCATACTGCTCAGATCCCTGTCGCACATAAGTAATTTTTGAGAACATGCCTACCTGAAGTACAGCGGTATATTTATTCCTTAAAAATGAATATGAACAGTCACGACCACAATAAAGTTTTTTTATTTGAGGTTACCGGTTTCGGTCTGTTTTGGACCATGCAACATGATGGTAGATGGTGGCTGTGAACGAGGCAGGAGCTACGCCTCCACAAACGTTAACTACCAGCAGTTGCACACTTCGGATGTATAAAATTCAGTGTTATTGTGGTAAGGTTTATACTAGATCAACGAAAAGAACGGCTAATACCCGCCTAACTGAACACATAAGGAACTGTTGTCTGGGACACATCGATAAATCGGCATTAGCGGAACATGTTTTTGAAGACGGTGAACATGAAATAAAATTTAGTGAGACAAGCGTGCTAGCTAAGACACCGCATTATTATGCACGTATCTACAGAGGAACCGGAGGGACTTGTAAACACCACAATAATTTTAACAGAGAAAAAGAAGGCTTAAAATTAGATAAACTATGTGACAATCGATTGCCTTTGATCGAGAGTAATGAAATAGTTTCACAGTCGACAAACCGTTGACAAGTGGTGCCACCCTCTATGCACTCTGTACAAACGGGACCTCCACGGCCCAGCAGCCAGTCGTTGACTCACCTCGGAAGATGTTGCTCACAGTTGGCAACGAAAAGTCAGGAGGAAGAATTTCTAGAATTTTGCATTTCGACCAAGGCCTCTAAGCCCGGAAGTTTTCAGTAATCAGAAATATGGTTCCGTCTACGGAATAACAGACAGAAATGTTTTTCAGGGCAGCTATTTATAGAAGATGGAAAAATGTGCCACGGAAAGCAGTGGAAAAAATATCCACCAGGTCAGTCTGGAGGGGTATTAGAGCAGCTTGAGTCTGTTAGCAGCAACGCTTCATGCTCGGATGCAGAGATGTATATCCTCTTATTCCGTCTGGCGGAGTATTAGGGCAGCTGGCTTATTGAGGCAGCTAGCAGCAACAATTCACGCTTGGATGCAGAGATATGTCGGAGCTGCGATAAAGGACAAGAGCGACGAGACTAGCGTAGCGGCAAAACTCTACACGCCTTTTCCGTAGAAGTGTTTACATTGAAGCTTCGATAGACAAGAGATAGGCTGCTACTCGTCATCACCGGTTGGCCTGATTTGAATGTGACGTATGTTTGAGCTCCCGATAGACTAGCGTTTAGAAAAGAAAGTGGCACTTTTAGTGCAGGTCGGGCGACGCATGAGTCATTTACGTTCACGTAGTTCGCAGTCAGTGCCTGGTGCTGCGGAAATAGTAAAGACCCGTACTACGGCGGTCGTACGTTCGACCACCGAGGGGAAACTAAGTTTTCTTTTTTACCTATTTAAACTGCAAATATACCGAAATAATGTTCAATGTATCGTATTCATTAATGTTTTCATCAGTACTTGGAAAGGTATTGCATGAAAAATTTCATTGCAAACATCTCCAGGAAGGGATTGTATGGCGTTCACGAGAATTTAGTATTTCAAATTACTCTATTATCGTACGGTTGATGATTTACATGCTCTAGGGTGATATTCGTAACAAAAGCAGTGGAAGAAGCTATTTCCTCCTCATCTTGCACTAGTCATAAACGCTGAATTTTTACAGTTACCTACAAGGTTTAGAGTTTCTGTAGAAAAGGAATGTCGGTTTACAGTTATAGAAGATTCTCACTCATCGCAAATTTTGGCAGCAAACCGCGCCAAATATTGGGGAGGATGGCTGAGGTGTTCTCGGGATGTGATTCCTTTTTCTCTCTGGATGAAATAAAAACTGTTTTGAACATTACGATCACATTATTTACACGACCACAAGAATAGACATCACAGGGTTCCACTAGCGAAATGCATTTGGGAGGAAAATACTGCACAGTGGCAACCCGTATTCATCTCGAAAGATCTAGTCGTATACTTATGGAATTGTTTGTTCTCCTCACAAGTTACTTAACAGAGGAAATTTGTTCTCCTGCACGTAAGGCTTAAACACGTCAGTCAAAAATTTTATTACATAAGGCTGTTGTAAGTTCCCTGGACTTTACTTGAACAATGACGACATTGCTGTATTCTGCCACGCAGTCATCCACAATTTTTGGAATCGTTGGTTCGAAAGAGTCGTTGCTCTCTTGTAGGCATACGTAGACCAGTGGCAAGAATTTTCTAGAAACTATAGTACATTGCGCTGTATACGAGTGGTGCACTTTGTTCACATCCTGTCGTTTCACGAAAGCTACGGGGACGTTCAGTCAATAATGCAACACATTATTTTCTGAGAAGTGGTTGGTTTTATTCGGGATTCCTAAACATCACATTATTTCCCAGTTTTTAGCGACAACACCTTACCTTTCAACGTAATCTCCTTTCAATGGGACAGCCCTATGCCACCTTACAGAAAGGACCTATATGCCTGAGTGGTACCAGTCTGCTGGTCGACATCGGAACCAACGTCTTGCTGCGTCAATAGCCTCCCCATCATCCACTCACTGCTTCCCGAGGGTTGTACTCTCCATTGGGCAAAGCAGATGGAAATCGGAAGGTGCGAAATCCAGGCTGAAGGGGGGAGGGGGGTGGCGATGAGGAAGAAGAGTCCAACGAAGTTTTGTGAGGGTCTGAGCACTATGGGACTTAACATCTGAGGTCATCAGTCCCCTAGACTTAGAACTAACCTGAGGACATCACACACATCCATGCCCGAGGCAGGATTCGAAACTGCGACCGTAGCAGCAGCGCGGTTTCGGACTGAAGCGCCTAGAACCGCTCGGCCACAAAGGAATTTTGCGATGTCCTCTCGGATGATCAGACTCGTGAGAGGTTTTGCGTTGTTATTGAGAAGGAGAATTTGTGCAGCAAAGTGTTTGATAGTGATCCGTCGAAAAGCCTCGGATGAGGATGTCCACATATTCCAACACTGCAGAAGTCACAGATGTCTACTGCCGGCTGGCACGCAGTAGATCGGACAAGTGTGCGCGACCTTGTTGCGTTAATGACAGACGCCTCGCTCATCGACTCACCGTGCTTTTGTTCAATGCCAGGTCCTCGTAGACATTCTGAGAGTACCTATGAATATCAGCAATGGTCTGGTTTTCTGCCAAAAGAAATTCAGTGACAGCTCACTGCTTGGAATGCCTCTCCGTTAAAGACCCTATTTTAAAGCTGTGTATAGCGCCGCCACCTGTTGGAACTTCATGAAACTACAGGGGCTGACGCGGGCATATTTTACGACGTTCCACAACAAATTCCGCATTTTATCAACTGAAATTGGCCGAGAAAAAATGAGTTTTATTACCTACTGAATGCCCCTCTCACTTTTGCCCCTCGATGCTTCAGGGTTCTGTTATAATTTGATTGCTACTGCAAATGGAAAACTGGAAACACAAAATGCGAATGTAAACGTCTTATTATACATGACGTTAAACAGAGCATTTCGGTTGACGTCGAAGAATGAGAATTTTCGATCTATCTGTTTGACAGGATGTTTTAATTTCGATCCCTTCTTGTAAAGTTATTTGCAGAGTCCTTGTCGATTCTGTAAGTACACTCAGATTTTGAAAATTTAGTCGCAATCCCAGATTTTCCTGTGGTTTCGTATTCATGCTGTTTATGAAAATACACTCCTGGAAATGGAAAAAAGAACACATTGACACCGGTGTGTCGGACCCACCATACTTGCTCCGGACACTGCGAGAGGGCTGTACAAGCAATGATCACACGCACGGCACAGCGGACACACCAGGAACCGCGGTGTTGGCCGTCCTATGGCGCTAGCTGCGCAGCATTTGTGCACCGCCGCCGTCAGTGTCAGCCAGTTTGCCGTGGCATACGGAGCTCCATCGCAGTCTTTAACACTGGTAGCATGCCGCGACAGCGTGGACGTGAACCGTATGTGCAGTTGACGGACTTTGAGCGAGGGCGTATAGTGGGCATGCGGGAGGCCGGGTGGACGTACCGCCGAATTGCTCAACACGTGGGGCGTGAGGTCTCCACAGTACATCGATGTTGTCGCCAGTGGTCGGCGGAAGGTGCACGTGCCCGTCGACCTGGGACCGGACCGCAGCGACGCACGGATGCACGCCAAGACCGTAGGATCCTACGCAGTGCCGTCGGGGACCGCACCGCCACTTCCCAGCAAATTAGGGACACTGTTGCTCCTGGGGTATCGGCGAGGACCATTCGCAACCGTCTCCATGAAGCTGGACTATGGTCCCGCACACCGTTAGGCCGTCTTCCGCTCACGCCCCAATATCGTGCAGCCCGCCTCCAGTGGTGTCGCGACAGGCGTTAATGGAGGGACGAATGGAGACGTGTCGTCTTCAGCGATGAGAGTCGCTTCTGCCTTGGTGCCAATGATGGTCGTATGCGTGTTTGGCGCCGTGCAGGTGAGCGCCACAATCATGACTGCATACGACCGAGGCACACAGGGCCAACACCCGGCATCATGGTGTGGGGAGCGATCTCCTACACTGGCCGTACACCACTGGTGATCGTCGAGGGGACACTGCATAGTGCACGGTACATCCAAACCGTCATCGAACCCATCGTTCTACCATTCCTAGACCGGCAAGGGAACTTGCTGTTCCAACAGGACAATGCACGTCCGCATGTATCCCGTGCCACCCAACGTGCTCTAGAAAGTGTAAGTCAACTACCCTGGCCAGCAAGATCTCCGGATCTGTCCCCCATTGAGCATGTTTGGGACTGGATTAAGCGTCGTCTCACGCGGTCTGCACGTCCAGTACGAACGCTGGTCCAACTGAGGCGCCAGGTGGAAATGGCATGGCAAGCCGTTCCACAGGACTACATCCAGCATATCTACGATCGTCTCCATGGGAGAATAGCAGCCTGCATTGCTGTGAAAGGTGGATATACACTGTACTAGCGCCGACATTGTGCATGCTCTGTTGCCTGTGTCTATGTGTCTGTGGTGCTGTCAGTGTGATCATGTGATGTATCTGACCCCAGGAATGTGTCAATAAAGTTTCCCCTTCCTGGGACAATGAATTCACGGTGTTCTTATTTCAATTTCGAGGAGTGTATTACTAAATACAATATACTGCGTATTGTTCCGGTTTATAGCCTGTGTAAGTAACGTGTAACAAGCAAATTAAAAAGAAAGTTCGTCCCCCCCCCCTCCAGGAGGGCTCGAAACTGCGACGCCGCATTGTCGTTCTCTGCCCTTTCTGCTGCCTCAACCGATGACTGGGAACTATTCTAACATAAACAATTCTTCTTCGCTACGCCCCGTGGGCGTCCGTAGAAATTTGCCAAGAGGGGGAAAGATTCTAAAAGAGCGAGTTTGATTCGATAAGACTGGAATTAGGGTGTGCCGCAACAACTAAATTTGATGAGAAGCGCACAAAACTTAATGTACCTCAGACGATTGATAGCCATTCAGTATTTTTAAGGTAAATTGCTTTCGCACGTAAACAATAAAAGTGCTTCAAAAGTATATAGAAAGGCCATACTTTTATGTTAATCCGGTTGAACGATCTGAAATTACATCCTCACATTAGAAACCCGCAGTATCCACCTAGATGCGAAATAAAGCTAGAAAAAAGAATTTATAAGAAATTTTTTCACATACTTTGGGCTGAAACTCAGCATTAAAAATATGAGTTAGAGAAACAAGTCAGAATCACTGAAAATAATCGTCTTGGTCGTCATAGAAAATATTCCTCGAAATTGAGAAACAAGGGATAAGCATAAAACATTTATATAACATCTGCAGCATTTCGTTTTCATAGAGAACTTTTATCATTATCAAGTTAGTAGCATTAATATTATTTTCATGCCATCTACGGTTTTTCTTGACGGGATTTGGCACTGATGACTAGTACGTATGTTGCTCTCATGTTTGTGTGCTACAGGGACTCCGAGCATCTGTGAGTCGGATAGATCCCTTTATGCAGCTTGATAAAGGAGCTACGAAGTAGTTCCAGAGAAAAGACTGAGGGCGCCATTTTGGTCTTGCTGTGTAAAGGTTCGCATCAAATTCCGCTTGAGAGAAGTTAGTGATTCTCCAAGCTCGCCCGGACGTGACGTCCAAATGACGTGCAACTTACAACGGAACTCGATAGTGATCGACAAATGAAGACCGTTTGACACATATTATTGGATTTCCTCGTATTTCATTGTTTTCCAATTGTAAGTTGCTTGTTACGGCAGTATGCTGTTCCAAGGCAACGGTGCATTGAAGATTTGTCACTCTTCGTAAGATGTGATACAGTTAAATGCTACACTACTGGCCATTAAAATTGCTACACCTCGAAGCTGACGTACTACAGACGCGAAATTTAACCGACAGGAAGAAGATGTTGCGATATGCAAATGATTAGCTTTTCAGAGCATTCACACAAGGTTGGCGCCGGTGGCGACACCAACTTGCTGACATGAGGAGAGTTTCACACAAACAGCAGTTGAGCGGCGTTGCCTGGTGAAACGATATTGTGATGTCTCTTGTAAGGAGGAGAAATGTGTACCATCACGTTTCCGACTTTGATAAAGGTCGGATTGTAACCTATTGCGATTGCGGTTTATTGTATCGTGCCACTGCTGCTCGCGTTGGTAGAGATCCAATGACTGTTAGCAGAATATGGAATCGGTGGGTTCAGGAGGGTAATACGGAACGATGTGCTGGATCCCAATGACCTCGTATCACTAGCAGTCGAGATGACAGGCATCCTATCCGCATGGCTGTAACGGATCGTGCACCAACGTCTCGATACCTGAGTCAACAGATGGGGACGTTCGCAAGACAACAACCATCTGCACGAACAGTTCGACGACGTTTGCAGCAGCATGGACTATCAGCTCGGAGACCGTGGCTGCGGTTACCCTTGACGCTGCATCACAGACAGGAGCGCCTGCGATGGTGTACTCAACTACGAACCTGGCTGCACGAATGGCAAGACGTCATTTTTCGGATGAATCCAGGTTCTGTTTACTGCATCATGATGGTCGCATCCGTGTTTGGCGACATCGTGGTGAACGCACATTGGAAGCGTGTATTCGTCATCACCAACTGGCGTGATGGTATGGGGTGCCATACGTTACACATCTCGGTCACCTCTTGTTCGCATTGACGGCACTTTGAACAGTGGGCATTACATTTCACATGCGTTACGACCCGTGGCTCTACCGTCCATTCGATCCTTGCGAAACCCTAAATTTCAGGAGGATAATGCACGACCGCATGTTGTAGGGCCTGTACGGGCCTTTCTGGATACAGAAAATGTTCGACTGCTGCACTGGCCAGCACATTCTCCAGATCTCTCACCAATTGTAAACGTCTGGTCAATGGCGGCCGAGCAACTGTCTCGTCACAATACGCCAGTCACTACTCTTGATGAACTGTGGTATCGCGCTGACGCTGAGTGGGCAGCTGTAGCTGTACACGCCATCCAAGCTCTGTTTGACTCAATTCCCAGGAGTATCAAGGCCGTTATTAACGGCCAGAGCTGGTTGTTCTGGGTACTGATTTCTCAGGATGTATGCACTGAAACTGCCTGAAAATGTAATCATATGCCAGTTCTAGTGTAATATATTTGTTACTTTTGAATACATTATGGGAGTGGCCGTAATCAATGTGTTACAAATATATACTATTAAAAACAGTTTTGATCACGATTCATTTATTAAGGTGACTGGTTTCGACCACTGCTGTGGTCATCTTCAGACCATTGAGTAAGAACCTCTTTCTGCTGGAGAATCACCACTCCAGCAGAAAGAGGTTCCTAGTCAATGGTCTTAAGATGACCACAGCAGTGGTCGAAACCGGTCACCTTAATAAATAAATCGTGATCAAGTATGTTTTTAATAGTAAATATAATATATTTGTCCAATGAATACCCTGTTATCATCTGCATCTCTTCTTGGTGTAGCAATTTTAATGGCCAGTAGTGTAGTTAATGAGACATCGATGGTAAAACTGTTCACGAGATTATAAGATGACACTGACGTTGAAAGCTGTATGTGTTCAGCATGGTGTAGTGGTTAAAGACGTGGTGTTAGGAGGTCTGTGTCGGGATATGTTCTAATATGCATTTTTTCATCTTTCGTTTGTGACTAATGCCCTGATTTTTTTGCCGAAGGACTTGAAACTCCAACGTGGAAGGCTATCTCACTGAAAAGGAAAAGAAGATAATATTAAATAAAAACACAAGAATATGTTCCGAACATTTTCGTCCATTGCATTACAAATCACACATTCGAAACGAATTTTTATTTCTACCTACAAGAATGTTCCGGAAATCAGATGCAGTTTCATCCCACAAAATACTGAACTGACATCGAAATAATCGTACCAGTTCTAACTTTGCACCCGTTATCTGTCTTTATTACCTGCACTATTACTGCCGGTTGGAACCAAAGTAAAAAGTGGTCTCAGCCTAATTGTTCAATTTTTATAGCAATCAGTAGAATTCCGGCCGTAATGTGAACTCTCATGTACAGCTGATGCGTGTTATTGATGCATAGACGCTTACAATTGCGCTAAGCCCCCTGAAAATCTAGCTGTAATACGTACATGAATGCATGATTTATTACTAACAGCAGTGATTCTAGGTCGCTGATCGAAATGGCTAAGATCTGTAGGGTCAAAAGCTGAATATCTGATCCGTGACAGTTAAATTGTTTTTAAAAAGAGATACCAGTTTCACGTAACAGTTCCTGCCGGAGATATTAACTATGATATTCCCGCCAGTAAAATTCTTGGGAATTTGTTCACTTCATTTCGTGGCCAACGTATTTTGTAATATCACCAATCCGCTGTCAAGACGGAAAACTAGATTCACCTAGTAGCACAGACTGATAGAGCGAGAAATGTGCCTTTCCCCCTTGATGCTTTCGTTCCAGAGGGTACAGTTCAATATCCTGCATCTGAAAATTATAAATAAGAAGCTGTGAGAGAGTTTGCGAATCTTATTTTAAATGAGTGCTGTATCAAAATATCTGGCACATTATGTTACCATATTGCAGATGACGAAGAATTGCTTCGAGATCGTGATCTTTGTGATTTAACGAGCTCCAGTGATGACGTTGCTCACGATGCCTTCATAAAACTAGGTGTGCTTAACTGAAAAGGAGGCTACAGGTATATCTAATAAAATTTTAATAAAAATATAATTACAGTCCGTGTGGAACAGTACAACTATACATAATTGCCACGGACATTGATAATCGTACATATGTACCAGCGGGGCTGCAATGCAGAATCTCTTGGGTTGCTGACGGAACCAGTTTTCCTTGATGTCCTTCACTTCCTTGTCACAGGTGAACGTCTGACGTTCCAGAGATTGTTTTATGGGGCCGAAGGCGCATGGGGAGATATAGGGGTTGCAAGAAGTATTTTCCAGAACTCCCATCGAAATTTTTATAGGCAGTTCAGGGTCTTCTTGGCCACATATCCCGCCTCATAAATCAGACACCACCGGAATACTGTGCATCGTGCAATACATTGCCCTGCGGACACCTCTTGCATCTCGCGACATATTTGTGAAGAAAAAATGGTTCAAATGGCTCTGAGCACTATGGGACTTAACAGCTATGGTCATCAGTCCCCTATAACTTAGAACTACTTAAACCTAACTAACCTAAGGACATCACTAACACCCAGTCATCACGAGGCAGAGAAAATCCCTGACCCCGCCGGGAATCGAACCCGGGAACCCGGGCGCGGGAAGCGAGAACGCTACCGCACGACCACGAGCTGCGGACATTTGTGAAGAATGCTCCACTTCTACGCCAAGAAATTGGATACCTGTTTTATTGCTGATAGGGAGAAATCCATCATGCAGTGAATTGCGGAAAAAAAACCGCTCCAAAAACGGGAACAGTCGTTAACTCAACTTTGCGACTGGGGATACCATCACACCATCTCTGGGTAAAAACATGTAACGCCGCTACAGTAAAGGCCTCGTTACAATTGGGCACACTTTATATCTAAGGAGGTACAGCCAATTCAGGTAGGAAAACAACGACGCTCATTAGAATCCGCAATAGGAATGTTGTTGATGTAAAAACAACAGCCATAAGAGTCCTGATCAGTGTACTCCTGATAGGACTGCTGGCTTCTCTTATTGGTTTGTTATAATATAATAGTCCGAAATTATTTTTTCTTGTTATTTAATGGAGCAAATATTCCCTTTGCAAGAGATATCCGTAGCAACTCTAACAAATTCAAGATTTCCCGAAATCTGAAAGACAGTAACGGGTTTGTGTTTAAAGACAAGAACTTTAATCCCCAATCGTTTTTTCAAGTAAAAGCTAAATGAAATATGATGGAGCCGTCTGCAGTGAAGCGATAATTTCCCTGGAGTGCGCCAACTTCGAGTTAAATTTTCTGTGTCAATTAGTTTTTGGATTCTATCCGCATTGAGAAAACACAATTGCTTGCTTCTTTTATCCACACATGCGTATTTATTTTGTTTCGTGCTCTCATATCCTGTCGTTTTTGTGGTTTTCTGTGTTTTGCGTTACAGTTATTATTATTATTTTCTAGTTTCCTCAATATCTATTCCGTGAAAAGCTGTGCTTTTTAGAGTTTCACGGTAACTGTTTACAAGACTGAGGGAACAAAGAACTTTGTTGTCATAGTTTTTTAAACAGTGACAGCGAAACTTACAAAAAGAGTAGGTTTTCATAGTGACGATACGTGAAAGCAGAGATCTGCAATTACTGCAGTCAGTTGTCTGTCACATTCTACGCAAATTTCTAGGAACTAAATCACACTCAGGTTAATAAGCTTGGTTCTAACTTTTGCGATGGCTTACAGCGGCAACTTTACAAAAGTTGGTTTTAAGTGATGAAATCGCGTTTTGTGCCCATGGAAAGCCGGATCATAATAACATGTTTATCTGGGACTTAGATCACCCTCACGACACTCTGAAAGGCACACATGGCTCCCATAATATCTTTTCTGTCATATCGTCATCAGAGTTTGTGGAACATTTTTCTTTGTGGCGCAAACAGTGTCTGGTTTCCCGTACCTCGACATGCTACAGCAGTGGCTTATGTCACATTTACAGCGAGACAGACGACTGTGCCCCACTTCACTTTGTTTCAGAAGTTCCTGATTAGCTCAATGCCAGACTGTCTCAGCATGAGATTGGACGTGCTTCACATCATGACTCTCCCCTTCGTTAATGGTTTCCCTGATCACCTGACTTAACTACATGCGAATTCTTCTTACTGGATTATGTCAAAATTCCTACCTCCACTGCAGATTAGTTTTATAAAAGATGCAAGAAAGGATAATTAATGCGGTCGCTGATATCGACCATGACTTTTGGGACACGCGACTATCGTTTTGACATATGCTTAATTGCAAATCATGTTCGTATTGAGCACTGTGAGACTGTGATGGGCGTTAAAAATTGGCAGATAATCCGTCCACTGATATGTGTCCCTTTCCTGTATACCTCGAGTTGCCGTGCGGTCGTCTTCTGAATTCCTGTGGATATGCAGGGTGGTCCATTGATAGTGATAGTGATAGTGATAGTGATAAGCGTCAAACGGAAAAACTACAAAGAACGAAACTTGTCTAGCTTGAAGGGGGAAACCAGATGGCGCTACGGTTGGCCCGCTAGATGGCGCTGCCATAGGTCAAAAGGATATCGACTGCGTTTTTTTAAATAGGAAACCCCATTTTTATTACATATTCGTGTTGTACGTAAAGAAATATCAATGCTTTAGTTGGACTGCTTTTAGCACTTTGTGATAGATGGTGCTGTAATAGTCACAAACGTATAAGTACGTGGTATCACGTAACATTCCGCCAGTGCGGACGGAATTTGCTTCGTGATACATTACCCGTGTTAAAATGGACCGTTTACCAACTGCAGAAAAGGTCGATATGGTGTTGATGTATGGCTATTGTGATCAAAATGCCCAACGGGTGAGTGCCATGTATGCGGCTCGATATCCTGAACAATATCAAAGCGTCCGGCTGTTCGCCGGGTAGTTACGTTATTTAAGGAAACAGGGAGAGTACAGCCACATGTGAAACGTCAACCTCGACCTGCAACAATAATGATGCCCAACTAGGTGTTTTAGCTGCTGTCGCGGCTAATCCGCACATAAGTAGCAGACAAATTGCCCGAGAATCAGGAATCTCAAAAATGTCGGTGTTGAGAATGCTGCATCAAGATTGATTGCACCCGTACCATATTTCTATGGACCAGGAATTGCACACCGACGACTTTGAACGTCGTGTACAGTTCTGCTACTGGGTACAAGAGAAATTATGGGACGAAGACAGATTTTTTGTACGCGTTCTATTTAGCGACGAAGCGTCATTCACCAACAGCGGTAACGTAAACCGGCATAATATGTACTATTGGGCAACGTAAAATCCACAATGGCTGCGACTAGTCTAACATCAGCGACCTTGGGGGGGTTAATGTATGGTGCGGCGTTATGGGAGGAAGGATAATTGGCCCTCATTTTATCGATGGCAATCTAAATGGTGCAATGTATGCTGATTTCTTACGTAATGTTCTACCGATGTTACTGCAAGATGTTTCACTACATGACAGAATGGCGAAGTACTTCTAACCTGATGGATGACCGGCACATAGCTCACGTGCGGTTGAAGCGGTATTGAATAGCATATTTCATGACAGGTGGATTGTTCGTCGAAGCACCATACCATGGCCCGCACGTTCATCGGATCTAACGTCCCCGGATTTCTTTCTGTGGGGAAAGTTGAAGGATATTTACTATCGTGATCCACCGACAACGCCTGACAACATACTTCAGCCCATTGTCAATGAATGTGCGAACATTACGGAAGGCAAACTTTTCGCTAATGAGAGGAATGTCGTTACACATGTTGCCAAATGCATTGTGTTTAACGGAGATAATTTTGAGCATTTATTGCATTAATGTGGTATTTACAGGTAATCACGCTGTAACAGCATGCGTTCTCAGAAATGATAAGTTCACAAAGGTACATGTATCACATTGGATCTACCGAAATAAAATGTTCAATCGTACCTACGTTCTGTATTTTAATTTAAAAAACCTGTCTGTTACCAACTGTTAGTCTAAAATTGTGAGCCATATGTTTGTGACTATTACAGCGCCATCTATCACAAAGCGAAAAAGTGGTCTAACTGAAACATTCATATTTCTTTACTTACTACACGAATATGTAATAAAAAATGGGGGTTCCTATTTTTAAAAAATGCAGTTGATATCCGTTTGACCTATGGTAGCGCCATCTAGCGGGCCAAGCATAGCGCCATATGGTTTCCACCTTCAAGCTAGACAAGTTTCGCTATTTGTAGTTTTTTCGTTAGACGCTTATTTCGTGCGATATTTGGCCCGGTGACGATCAATGGACCACCCTGTATGCAGGGTGTTTCTGTAAGAGCGTACATAAATGTAAAAGGAAATGGAGAATGCTCCACTGAAGAATGTGAAGGAGGAATCTGGGGCCGGGGAAACCATCTTAAGAAGATGTGGAAGTAAACTTGCATACCACTTTGTCTTGCATTACTGGTTTCCAGCTTGCAACTGTGACAATGCATTATTTGGAACGGCTGGGGGTGAGGAGGTAGGCTTAATACAACAGTTCTAAGCATAATTTTATTGTAACTAACCATCCAGTAAAATCCACCGATACTCTTAACACCAAACTTTTAAAAACAACACGAAATAATTGATTTAAAACCGTATATCAAAGAAACTTTACAATGAAACGTTTAAAAGTTGGACCATAGCCAAGAAACTTCACAACCAAAACTGAGTACAACACATGCGCTCATCCTATCAAAGTTACTGCAGTTCCTCATTCGTCTGTCTTTGCTCAATGCAAAGTTACAAAAGAAAACACAACTATCAGAATTTGTCTCTCGAAGGGACACACAAATAAACACCTGAATACAGTACACATGAGTAGCATGACAAGTTTTAGGACTCCCCCTCCCGCGCAGTTCTCTTAGTTAAATACTCGTATATGCCTCAGCTGAGCCACACAGAACACGCCCGATAGTCAGATCCATGAGCGACGACCGTTCCGATCACCACAGGTCACTATAACTCGAAAAAGTTAATGATCGGTACTATCCACGGTGTCACCGATACCGACCAATGGCATATTCTGTCCAGAAACCGTTGTGTAGCAGGTTGACGCAGTCCGGGACTCCGCTCTTCCGTCTCGCTCCCCGGTTGCAACCGTTCTCCCCGTAGCTGGCTCCCGCCGTCCATCATGGCAGCCGGCAGAGGGCGACACCTGAGTGCCGCTGGTCGCGCCACACTGTAGTAGCGGCGCGGGAAGGTTGCGCGCGGCATTCAAAGGCGTCGGACATGTGGCGATGGTACCGTGGGCACACAACTAACATGCGTACAATTTTACATCTACTGTGCTTTTCGTTTACATATGTATACACTCTTTATTTCCTGTACTTTACTTGTCCATAAGATGGCTCTGTTGTACCGTATTTACATTGTCCCGTGACAGAACGTGCTATGAATCAACGACAGACGCATTCATTACTCAGTGCTGTTCAGAGACGTACAGTAGAATAGAATGGAGCAGTACAGGTACAGTTTCGCAGAACTCAGTGATATGCTCCTCGTGTACGGGTAAGTACGACGTAATGCTCTCGCAGCTGAAAGATTTTACAGAGAATGATTTCCTAGCAGCCGTCATCCGTCACGACAAGTGTTCATTTCTCTCGATCGACGAATGCGGGAGACTAGTTCACTGGAAAGAAGAAACGAAGTACCTGGCAACATGAAGTCCATTCGCGCACCTAATTTTGAAGAAGAGGTTCTGGAACTGGACCACACTACAAGTACTCATCGTACTGTACGTGAAATGGCTGCTGGACATACCAGCGTATGGCGAGTACTACTCGAACAACAATTACACCCATATCACCCACAGCGAGTGCGTTCAATACATGCGACTGACTTTGATGAAGGATCGCATTGTGCCAGTAGTTGCTCCAACAATGGATTTATTGACCAGATATCCTGCAAATCGTGATGTTTGCTGAAGAGGCCTCATTTGATCGTGATGGTATTTCGAAAAGCAGGAAAAGCTTTTGTGAGATGAAGAAAACCCTGGCGCTGTAGTGGAGTCATAGTTTTGCTGTGAATATCTGGACTGGCACTGTAGGAGACAATCTCCTGGAGTTATATCTTGAACATGGCCACTTGAATAGCCATCTATACTTGAGGTTTGTGCAAAGAATTCTACCTGAGTTGTTGGAGAACGTACCCTTTGCTGCTCGTGAGAGTATGGAATACAACATGACGGTGCACTGACTCACTTCAGTTGGATGTCCGTAACCATCTCATTGCTGTATTTCCTGGTCGATGGATTTGAACGGGAGATCCATGGCTTGCGAGGTCACATATCCTGAATCTCCTTGATTATTTCCTGTGGAGATATGTCAAGTCACTTATGTATGAGATCGCGGGGGATACAGAGTGGGGTCGAGCTGCGTCTTGCATGAACCATATCTTGACGGAATCAGGATCACTTTAGATAATGGGGATGAAATCATCTTCGAAAACCTTCACCTACCGTTCGGTAGTCACTGTGCCATCAAGGAATATCGCACCGATTATTCGGTGACTGAACATTACGCACCACACAGCCACCCGTTGAAGGTGAAGACAATAAATGGTGTCCAGACACTTATTACAGATAGTGTGCATTAAGATCCTGCACCTGGTCCGTACATCACCGATGCTGCATCTTTATTTTAATTACTTCGTTTACATTTCGAAAAGAGTTTTCAACAGTTTTAATTAACACTATTTCCACAGTCCACTAACTTTTATCAACTTATTCAATTTCACGTAGCTTAATATTTAATTTTCAGTTGTAACATTTCATATTGCTAACTAGTGTGTGTATGACCTTGTGCATGATAATGGAAGCAAGACTGAAGGAAAGTCAAAACGTGGCCTAAGGAAATGTTGACCTAGAAAAGCGTTCGGCGATGTAAAACGTTGCAATATGGTCAAAACTCTAAGGAAAACATTCGTAAGTTATAGATAAAGGCCAACAGTATTCGCTATCTCCAAGAATCAAGACGGAACTATAACATCGGAAGGCCAAGAACAAGTGCTCGGTTTAAAAAGGGAGTAAGACAGAGCTCCAGGCCATTGCCACTACTATAACTGAAGAAGCAAAGATGGAAATAAAGAAAAGGTTTCAGAGTAGGATTAAAACTGTAAGTGAAAAGATATCAATTATAAATCCCTAATGACATTGCAGTCCACAGTGAAAGTGAAGAAGAACAGAATCTATTGAACAGAATGGACAGTCTAATGAACTGAAAGTAAACCGGAAAAAGACAAAAACAAAGAGAAGTAGCACAAGTGAGAACGGCGAAAAACTTCACGTCTGATTTGGTGGTCACGAAACAGACCAAGTTAAGGAATTCTGCTACATTGGGAGCAAAATAACTCTTGACAGGCGAAGCAAGAAGGACATAACCGTACCAACGTTGACGAAGAGGGCACTCCTGCTCAAAAGAAATACTCTGGTATAAAAATTAAGTATTAATTTGAGGAAGAAATTGGTGAGAACGTATGTTTGGGATACAGTACTGTACGGTAGTGAAACATGGGCTGCGGGGAACCAGCAAAGAAGAGAATCAAAGCATCTGAGACGTGATGCTACAGAAGCTATTTGAAAATTAGGTGGTATGATAAGGTAAGGAATGAGGAGGTTGTTCTCAAAATCGTCGAAAAAAGGAACATATGGAAGACGCTGACAAGACGAAGGGACAGGATGATAAGATAGGTGTTAAGATTTCAGGAATTAACCTCCTCTCTACAGCTCCTTCTAGTACCACTATCCTTTCTCTGTAGATGAACTCACTAATTTAAAACAGCTTGTTTCTTTATGTACTCACGACCGTTTTCATTTTTTATAATGTAAAAGTGTACATACTATTAGTTTTATAGATTTCACAACTTAATGCATGACTTTCTATCGTTCTATGTGTTCTAGCACTACAGTCTTAGTCAGACCGCACGTGAAAGCGATAACATAATTATTACGTGTGTAACGTGGAGAAGTTATGGGCGTTCTTACTGGGAACGCTATTACAAGCTGTTATTTCCACACTGCAACATGAATTATGCTGTGCTGCTAGCACATTATATATATTTGCAAGGAGAAACAGCATTGGTCGTATTTTTTTGTTTTATTATCCGCAAAATCGATTTTCCGTCACTTATTGACCATCCTCAGTGCTGTAATATACAATTAAAATTGGTAGGCACTGGTATCAACGAGCTTAGAGCTTGCGGATAATAAAACAAAAAAAATACGACCAATGCTGTTTCTCCTTCCAATTATATCCATTATCTGGTCGTGGTGCACAGAACACTCCATGGAGTCGCACAATCAATATATATATATATATATATATATATATATATATATATATATAATGACATTGAAGGGCGGAAATAATTAATAATAAATGAAACGAAATAAAATAATTGATTCAATCATATGTTGCAACAAATTGTTTATTTCACATTAAAAAAGCAAATTTACGAGGGTAAATAATTTGTTTAAAGGTACTACCTGAGCTCGTAGATTCCCAAATTGTATTTTCTATAAGAAATCACCATGTATGTTACCTGAAACCGTGGTATGCTACGGAGAAATATATTTTTCAGCGAGTTTCAGAAGTCAGTGGCAAAGCGCTTCACATTATAGTTTCATCACAACACAAAATTAATACAACAAACTAATTTGATTAAACATACATATAAGTAGCCATTGGATTAATACTAGTGCGTTATTTATCTGAGATAAAGTCCTCTTTTCATTTCGAGCTTTGGAGATTCAATTAATTTAAAGCCCTGGATTGTGCACAGTAATTGCATGTACAAGCTCCTGCACTGAACTATTCTGGAATTCCATGAATAACTAAGTAAGACCGAACACTGTGCGAAATAAAATTATCGAAAAATCACTCAACTCGTAGCAGACAGGACAGCAGTCGGGAATCAGATGTCGCAACTGAATGACGCAATTTGGGTGGATATCACTAAATACAATATATTTTTCTCTAGTTTCCTCAGTTTGAATCTACAACAACGCCGTTCACAACGGAGCATTATTAATAAGATTTGGCAAATTTTCTCGCTAAATCAACTTGATTTATATGAGTAACAGCAGGTATGGAACCACATGTGGAGGCAGTTCTGTTAATTTACTTGGTTACACATATTAAAGTTGGGTGAATATGAGCCACTGAACTCACAACCTACCGTTAAGAACTAACTAAAGTTGGGAATTGACGGTAAGCTTGTCCTTTCGTTTATCAAATTTTCAAACGAAATAAGAAATCGAAGTGCCACAAACACAGGGGTTGTTGTTTATTTTCTCGTTCCGTAACTATATTGCCAGTCGGCGTCATTGCGCAAGCACTATGCTGGTACAAAGTAGTTTTAAACTCATACTGACGACATGAAATCGACGTTAATGTCTGTATCACTTTCTATTGACTACAGAATTACGATTTTAACGCCTCATCTACAGTAGTCGAAGATACTAAAGCGCAAGATTATTCAGTATAAACGGGTGAGTGATGGTTGACTTCTCTACAGCTTCTCCAAGTCAACACTCGTAACACCGGACAGACAAAAAAATATTTTTGGTAGGCGATAGGTAACACCTAACTTTCTTTGGATACTGAACCCGCATTTGATGTCACTCTTTTTCGTATCACCTAAATGCGTGTTTGCCTAAATGTGACTTCGTTATTCACTGATAAATTAGCTAAATACATGTAACTGGGATGAAAAGTATTTTTAAAATATAAATAAGGGTTGCATCGAAGTAACAAACATGGAAATATCTCTTTGTGAGATAGGCTTTATGTGTCCTTTGGCTTCTGTTGATTTTCTGTTTTCTCCTTACAGCAACTATTGTAGATTTTCCTTTGGTGATTTTGTTATTGTACGCCTCGGCGAAGTGATCAATAACACAGAGGCGTGCAAAACTCAAGAGTGAAGCTAACTTTTGCATCCTGTGTCATGGAACTTGGAACATACATAGGGAGAATGCTACATTATAGTACAGATGACAGCTGTAAGAAAGACGCAGTGAGAGGGACAGAAATAACATATTTACTCAAAAGCAAAAATTAAACTGAAGTCATCTGTGATGGTCATTTGGACATTCCAAAAGTCGGGGCGTAGGGTGTATGATCACAACAGAGAGCAATGGATTGCTCTGTAACGTGTTCCCATAGTGACATGAATGTTGGCAAGGAACCCTTGTGTTAGGGCAATCCAGTCCTTTTCCAGCAGGGTGGCCGTTGGTGCATGTGAACGTGCCAGAATAGTCTCCCCTACGCATCCCAAACGTGCTTGATGCGTTACGTGGGGAGAACGAAGAGGATAGTCCATTGATTGAATATTCCCCTGTTTCAAGAGCTCCTCCACCTTTGCCGTTCGATGCAGTCACACATGGTCATCCACAAAAATTAACTGAGGGCTGAATGCATTCTACAAAAGATAATGACACAAGCACATTGTCACAAAAATTGTGACCTTTGAGTGTACTGTGGTCTGAATGAGCTGGGACAGCTAGTACTTACCTGGTCCATTGTACTTCCTCTATGATCCCACTATCAAACAGTGTGCATCCAAGATGGCGAAACTATAAAATCACTGACAAAAAAGATTGGAAATGGACTCCATTGTGGATTGTCGTATAAGTCCACCCAAGGATTTTAGTTGGTGATGTTGCCGTCGCTTACCGCCTCGTGTTATCAATCATCAGGCATTCGCCCTCTGTGTATGATATGTTCAACAGACAGGAGAAGGAGGTTTAACTGAGACATGTAATTATCTCTTTCTCGTTGCTCATTATTCCATGTGGTGTGTGTTTGGGCGTTTTTCGCTAATGGTTACGATTTCATTTTCCTCCCTCCCTTTCACCCCCTTTCACCCTCCTCCCCTCCGACCCTCCCCCCTCCCCCCGCACCCCGCACCCTGAAACATTGCACTGTTGAACTTAAGTATTAACAAACCCTCTCGTCATTGTCCATTAGTCACTGCATGTAAACATGGATATTTACAAACACTTGTGGTTTCCCTTATTTTCAGCAGCACAACAGACCCCTGAAGCAGGACTGCCTGAGGAGCAGGTCGCACAACAGTCAGAGAATCTATTTCCTGCAACATTCATTGAGCTGCAGCAGCGCACAGGCAGGATATCTTGTACCCGGGAGACTCAGTTGCTGGAGTTTCCGCTACAGCTTGCCAAAATGTAGCATCACACAAATTTACCTGACCAGGACACACACGTGGTACCTCGACAACCGACTGAGTTATAGGACTTAAGTGATTTTAACGCACTGCTGTTCACCACAATGATAAATTCGACTTTGGAAAAAACGACATTACATTTGTGTAGATGGTAAGTGATTTATTTTAAGGTATTAGTTGTTACTTATGACACATTCATGTTTTGTAATAGAATCACTGCCGGCCGGTTTGGCCGAGCGGTTCTAGGCGCTACGGTCGCAGGTTCGAATCCTGCCTCGGGCATGGATGTGTGAGACGTCCTTAGGTTAGTTAGGTTTAAGTAGTTCTAAGTTCTAGGGGACTGATGACCCCAGATGTTAAGTCCCATAGTGCTCAGAGCCATTTGAACCATTTTTTTGACTGATGACCTCAGAAGTTAAGCCCCATAATGCTCGGAGCCATATTTGATAGAATCACAACCAGTTTTACCATTCAAATGCCGTCTTCAGGTGCTACGGGAGACATTAGATGAATAAGTGTTGATGTGTTGGTTGTCAGATGCCACTAATAGCTACCGAAAATTGATTTTAAAAGGCCGAGACCGGTTATGATTGCGTCGTAAAAAGGAGACTCTGTCAAACATAAAAATAAAATAACGTTTTATAAAACTTCCTGGCAGATTAAAACTGTGTGCCAGACCGAGACTCGAGCTCGGGACCTTTGCCTTTCGCGGGCAAGTGCTCTACCGACTGAGCTACCCAAGCACGACTCACGTCGCTCACAGCTTTACTTCTGCCAGTAGTTCTGTTAGGTAACTGGGGCAAATATTACGAAAGAGGAGATAAGCACAATATTTATTTACGAATGGAGGTCGTGGAGAAGTTGGTATGATTACGTTGAGGAAGCAGAAGAAGAAGAAGAGAGTGATTATGATGATGCTCATGATTGGGACATGCGGTACGGCAATAGAAGAATAATTTATAGATTCTGAACTCATTGATTCCATGTTTCTAAGTATCCAGGATGGTTTTGGCACCGTTCCTCATAAGCGTCTACTAATCAAATTACATGCCTATGGAGTGTCTTCTCAGTTGGGCGACTGGAGTTGTGATTTTCTGGCAGAAATATCACAGTTCGTAGTAATCGAGGGAAACTCGTCGAGTCTAACAGAAGAAATATCATGCTTTCACTAATGAAGTGTTATAGGCCACCTGTTGTTCCTAATATATATAAATGATTTAGCTGAAAATCTGAGCAGGCCTCTTACATTGTTTGCAGACGCTGCAGCCCTTTACCATCTACTAAGGTCTTCAGGAGACCAAACGCAATTGCAAAATGATTGTGCAAAGAAACGGCAATTGACTCTGATTAATGAAAAGTGTGAAATAATCCACATAAGTTAAATTACAGTTACACAACAAAAACACAAATGTATAGGCTGGCAGCTAATATTTAAATTACTCACAGGGAACTACGTTGGTCCACAGTAACACAAGAGCACCAGCCCATGAGTCTACAAAGGTTAACCGTTAGACGTCTTCTCATCCAGATGCTGCTAGCTGTGGCACTGCAGCTGGTGCCTCGTCAGATTAGTGCTCTCCAAACGGTGGCGCACCTGGATGGTCAGATTCAGCTGTTGCTGCCACCCTCCACATGGGGACCTGTGGCTCCTGTCCAGGAACGGGCACTGATTCGTCTGTACCCAAGCTTCACCTTGCCTGCACGGGCTCTGGGCAGATGCTTCACACAGTGTCAAGTTCTATGCACAACTGCCTGCTGTTACGGGGTCACTAGCGTGGTCACTCCCCCCTCCGCTGTTCTCGCATGGAGCTGCTAACGGCCTTTGACTGGAGTGGTTGGCGCAGAGTCCCTATACTTCTGGGTCAGCCGCCTCACCATAGTATTGGCTTTTGCACATAGCCTCGTGCTGACTGCACCACTTTTTCCACTGGGAGCGTGCTGCTTGCAACCTATGTGTACATGCACCCATGGTCTAGGACTAGCGTCTTTGATTAGTAATCAAACCTCCTCGGTCCCGGATTCGAATCCCGCATCCCCCTAATTTTTGATTAATAATGAGCATTGGCGGCCGAAAACTTCCTGCATAAAAAGTCACCCTCATTCTGTCAATGGACTTCTCAAGGAGGGTGGAGTAGCGGAGAGAGGTTCAGGCCGCGTGGACTGGCCGCGTGGTTTGAGGCGCCATGACACGGACTGCGCGGTCCCTACCGCCGGAGGTTTGAGTCCTCCCTCGGGCATGTGTGTGTGTGTTGTTCTTAGCATAAGTTAGTTTAATAGAGTGTAAGTCTGTGGACCGGAGACCTGAGCAGTTTGGTCCCTTAGGAAAAAAAAGTGGTTCAGGGCATTATCTTGTACTGGGGGTGGGAAACTGCTGCTAAGACAGAAGAATCAACAGTGATAAATCTCATGAGGACGCAGAAGGCAATGGAAACGACTGCGTTAAAGTCACATGTGGCTTGTAATTGAAAAAAGTGTCATGATGATCTCTTCATTGGCAAAAGATTCCGGAATAGTCCCCATTCGGATCTCTGGGAAGGGAATGACCAGGGGGGAAAAGAACATGAGAAAAAGTCTGAATAACCAAGGAAAAGTTAATTTTCTACGAGTCGGGGTGTGGAATGTCAGAAACATGAAAATCTGAAAAGGGAAATGCAAAGGCTTAATTTAGATATAGTAGGGGTCAGTGCAGTGAAATGGAAAGAAGACAAGGATTTCTGGTAAGATAAATATAGGGTAACATCATCAGCAGCAGAAAATGGTATAACAGGAGTAGGATTCCTTACGAATAGGAAGGTAGGGCAGAGAGTGAACATTTCAGTGATAGGGTTGTTCTTATCAGAATCGACAGCAAACCAACACCTACAACTATACTTCAGGTATACATTCCGGCGTCGCAAGCTGAAGATCAAGAGATAGAATAAGTATGTGAAGATACTGAAATGGTAATACAGTACGTAAAGGGAGATTAAAATCTAATATTCATGGGGGACTAGAATGCAGTTGTAGGAGAAGGAGTAGAAGAAAAGGTTAGAGGAGGGTATAGGCAGGGGACAATGAATGATAGAGGAGAAATACTAATTGCGTTCTGTAACAAATTTCAGCTAGTAATAGCGGATACTCTGTTCAGGAATCACAACAGGAGGAGGTACACTTGGAATAGGCCGGGGGATAAGGGAAGATTTCAGTTAGATTACATCATGGTCAGACAGAGATTCCGAAATGAGATACTGTACTGTAAGGCGTACCCAGGAGCAGATATAGACTCAGATCACAATATAGTTGTGATGAAGAGTAGGCTGAAGTTCAAGGCATTAGTCAGGAAGAATGAATATACAAAAAAGTGCGATAAGGACGTATTAAGGAATTACAAGAAATGCTTTAAGTTCTCTAGGTCTACAGATACAGCAATAAGGAATAGCTCAGTAGGCAGTACAGTTGAAGAAGAATGGACGTCTCTAAAAAGGGCCATCAGAGAATTTGGGAAGAAAAACATAGGTGCAAAGAAGATAACTGCGAAGAAACCATGGAAGCAGAGGAAATACTTCAGTTGATGAATCAAAGGAGGAGTTACAAAAATGTTCCGGGAATATCGGGAATACAGAAATAGAAGTCACTGAGGAAGGAAATAAATGGGTAGTGCAGGGAAGCTAAGAAGAAATGGCTAAATGATAAATGTCAAGAAATCGGAAAAGAAATGACTGTCGTAAGGACTGACTGAGCAGAAATGAAAGTCAAAACAACCTTTGGTGACATTAAAAGTAAGGATGGTAAGATTAAGAGTGCAACGGCAATTCAACTGTTAAATGCAGAGGAGAGAGCGGGTAGGTGGAAAGAATATGAGAGCCTCTACGAGGGGGAAGAGTTCTCTGATTTTGTAGAGGAAGAAGAAGCAGGGGACAATTTTGAAGAGATAGGGGATCCAGTGCTAGAATCAGAATTTAATAGAGCTTCAAATAAATCAGAAGGTATTGATAACATTCCTTCAGAATTTCCAAAACGTAGGCGGTAGCGGCAACAAAACGACTATTCACGTTCGTGTTAACAAAATATTAGTCTGGCGACATACCATCCGACTTTCGCAAAAATATCATCCTCACAATTGCGAAGACTGCTAGAGCTGACAAGTGCGAGAATCACCGCACAATCAGCTTAACATCTCATGCATCCAAATGGTTGACAAGTGTAATATACAGCAGAATGGAAAAGAAAACTGAGTATGTTCTAGGTGACGTTCAGTTTGGCTTTAGGAAAGGTAAAGGTACCTGAGAGGCAATTCTGACGTTGCGGTTGGTAATGGAAGCAAGACTAAAGAAAAATCAAGACACGCTCAAAGTATTTGTCAACTTGGAAAAAGCATTCGACAATGTAAAACGGTGCAATGTGTTTCATATTCTGAGAAAATTTGAGGTAAGCTATAGGAAGAGACGGGTAGTGTACAGTATGTACAAGAGCCAAGAGGGTATAATGAGAGTGGACGAGCAAGAACGAAGTGCTCGGATTAAGAAGAGTGTAAGATAGGGATGTAGTCTTTCGCCCCTACTGTTCAATCTGTACATCGAAAAAGCAATGATGGCAATAAAAGAAACTTTTAGGAGTGGAATTAAAATTCAAGACAAAAGGATATAAGTGATACGCTTCGCTGATGAGGTTGGTGTCCTGAGAGAAGGTTAAGAAGAATTACATGATCTGCTGTATGGACTGAACCGTCTAATGAGTACACAATATGGGCTGATATCAAATCGAAGAAAAACGAAAGTAACGAGAAGTAATAGAAATGAGAAAAAGAGAGATACTAGATATCAGGATTGATGGTTGTGAAGTAAATGAAGTTAAGGCATTCTTCTACCTAGGCAGTAAAATAACCAATGACGGACGCAGCAAGGAGAAGATCGAAAGCGGACTAGCAATGGCAAAACGGGCATTCTTTGCCAAGAGAAGTCTACTTGTATCAAGGATATGCCTTAATTTGAGGAAGAAATTTCTGAGAATATAGAGCTGGAGAACAGCATTGTATGGTAGTGAAACATGGACTGTGGGAAAACTGGAACAGAAGAAAATCGAAGCATTTGAGATGTGGCGCTACAAACGGATGTTGAAAATTACGTAGACTGATAAGGTAAGGAATGAGGCGGTTCTGCGCAGAATCGGAGAAGGAAGGAATATGTGGAAAACATTGACAGGGAGAAGGGACAGGATGATAGGACATCTATTAAGACATGAGGAAATGACTTCCAAGATACTAGAGGGAGCTGCAGAGGACAAAAACTGTAGAGGAAGACAGAGATTGGAATATATCCAGCAAACAATAGCAGACGTAGGTTGCAAGTGCTACTCTGAGATGAAGAGGTTAGCACAGGAGAGGAATTCGTTGTGGGCCGCATCGAACCAGTCATAAGACGGATGACCCAAAAAAAAAAAAAAAAATCAAGAAACAAAACCCACAATTACTCTCGTTTTTTCTGGCAATTTAAACTTTTGATACTTCTTTTATCATTACTCATAGATCTTTATTTCTGTTTGTGGTACTTGTCGCATTTAGTTCTGTCTTCGTCCCCTTTTTAAAAAGATTTCTCTTGTTGCGGAGGTTTTCCAGGATTTCGTCTGAGTGAGTAGAACTGATGTCTATGTTTTACTTTTCCGAGAAGATACTTTCATTCTCTACTGTTGGCAAAATGTTCTTGTCAGCACCGTGCTCTTTAATGGTACTGGATGCTGTTGTTACGGAATTGTCATGCTCTTCAGTAACATCTGTTAAAGATATGCGTTCCTCGTCCAGAATGCTGGTAGTAGTTTCATTGGTGGGGGCTGAAGGAGTAGGAGCCTCGAATAACGTGCGACTCCTCGCTTACCTTCACGACTAACTATTTTTTTTTGGGGGGGGGGGCGGGGTCGAGGGCTGTTGTTAAGAGGGAAGCCAGACTCATCTTTATAATAAATACATTCTGGTTTCTCAAACAAATCATATTCCTTTTACACGTAGGTTGCAAGTTCTACTCATAGATGAAGAGGTCGGCACAAGAATTTGTGGCGGCCCGCATCAAACCAGTCAGAAGACAGATGAACCAAAAGAAAAAAAGAAACGAACGAGCAACTGATGGGAACGAAACGACATATGTACCTCTGCAAGCCACTATACGGAGCGCGGCGGAGGTAACCATGCGATTGCTAGTCATTTCCTTTTATGTTCCACCCGCAAATAGAGGGAGGGAAAGAGACTATTTAAATGCCTCCACATGCGCCCTAAACTTTCACTCTATAGTCAGCCTCGAATACTGGTCCTTTCAATTTTCTCAACAATGCTCCTTGAAAATAAAGTCACCTTCCCTAAAGTGGTTCCCATTTGAGTTCCTCACGCATGTCCATAGTACGTGCATGTCGTTCAAACCTAACAGTAACAAATCTAGCGGCCAGTATGATTTCCATATCATGATTTCAAACCACTGTAATCGATAATGAGATTTTCACTCTGCAGCGGAGTGTGCGCTGATATGAAACTTCCTGGCAGATTAAAACTGTGTGATGGGCCGAGACTCGAACTCAGAACCTTTGCCTTTCGCGGGCAAGTGCTCCACCGTCTGAGCTACCCAAGCACGACTCACGCCCCGGTAGAGCAATTGCGTGAGTCGTGCTTGGGTTGCTCAGATGGTGGAGCACTTGCCCGCGAAGGGGAAAGGTCACGAGTTCGAGTCTCGGCCTGTCACTCAGTTTTAATCTGCCAGGAAGTTTCACTGTAATCGATGTCACACATCAGTTATTTCGATAAATCTACTCATTCTTAAATATAATGGCACACTAAACACTAATTATGACTTTGGTGTATTTATTATTGCCAGATTTTTTGTTAATGCAGCGAAACGAGGTAAACGGCAGCCATGTTTCAAAGTTTCTATATTCACAATTCAGTTTTATTCGGTTTTAATGGAGGTTTGTTAGTCATAATCATGTTTCATATTGTTCGCATACCTAACGATCGGTGGTTTTAGGTGTTTCCTCATTATTTTTCAGTAATTTTTGAACAACTGAGTCTTTTTTTATTCTATTTCCAATTTATGGTTTTATTCAGTTTATTATACATCTTTTTTCTTTTAATCTTTTGAACTTGTAACTCCTTCAGCACCTCCAGATTTAATATCTTAAAGCCCTAATCCAAGAAATAGCAATAGAAATATTACACTTACATGTTCACCTACTTTTCGAGTCAAGTATTCAGAAACCTTAAATGCTAGCACTTTGGGTTATACTTTACTCTGACTGTTATAGATATCGAATGAAACAACACGATTTCTGTTACCAGTCACTGTTTATTTCTTCCGCAAAGCGCCTCAAAAGCTTAAACCTCCATCATCAGATGAATTTACTTGTGGTAATGTGATGTGTGTGTTGTGTTAAGACATGGGGCTAACCTGCGAGACTGTCTCCAGTGGTCACAGGCTCCATTCTCAATAGTATTACACCACATATAAACTGTCACACTTCGTTAACATAAATGGTGTCTAGTTTGGTGTCTCTCCCTGTCCATCTCCACTGCTACTGTCTGTTATGTCCTACTACCTAGCCCTATGTGTACATCTGAATGTCTGTCGATTACATCTCGCTATGACCATTTAGTCCAGCTCCTCCAGCCCTCTCTGACTGTCCACCACCTCCTCCTCCTTTTTTTGTTCATCTCATTCCTTGTCTTCTCTCTTCCCATCTCCTCCTCACTCTCTCTCTCTCTCTGTCAATCCCCTCCTCCCTTTCTCTCTGTTTCCTCCTCTCTCTGACTGTCTTTTCCTCCACAGTCAGTGCCTCAACGTCAGTGGCCGATAACATTGATGCCACTATCCCCAAACAACACACCTGTTGTGCAAGTACGTCTACCTTTCAGAGATAAAAAAAAACACTTTCCCGTCAGATCTCTGGTATTATGGGAGATAGGAGGTTCTAACATGCACAATGTTGATTGTAATCTTGCAAGCCGTATGTAGAAATCAATGAAGTTTTGAGGGAGCTGCTGGTCACACACACATACACATATGTAAACATACGTATTCGTCAAATATGTTGCGCAAATCTCTTTTTTCCACCTCTCTGTGTCCACCTCATCATCCCCCATGTTTTTGTTCACGTCATCCTTTAAGCTCTGCCTGTCCTACTCCTCGTACCTCCTCCCTTTGTCCACTTTCTCCTTTCTCTCTCCATTTCCACTCCTCTATGTATTTCCCCCTCTCAGTCTCTGCCCATTTCCTTATCCCCCCAACGCCCATCTCCTGTTCCCCCTGCCTCTCTGTTATATTCTCCACTACCTCTCTCTGTGTCCATGCTTCCTCCCCCATCTCTCTCTATCTCTCTATCTGTCTTTCCATTTCCTCCTCCCACTCCCTCTTCGTCTGTCTGCTGCTGCTCCAATCTCTTTGATCATCTTATTCTCCCCCTCTCTCCTTCCATCTACTCCTCCTCTCTCTGTCTCTCTCTCTCTCCGTCTTCCTCTTCCTCCATCCCAATCTCTTGATTCATCTCCTCCTGCCTTCTCTCTTTCCACCAACTACCTAGCATCTCTCTCTGTCCACCCTCTGATCCTTCCTCTCTCTGTCAATCCTATCTTGTCCAGTCTCTTTGTGTCTGTCTGTTCATGGCACACCCCTCTCTCTCTCTCTCTCTCTCTGTCTCCTCTATCGACCTCCTTCCTACAGGCATCTCAAAGCAAATGTGTAACCTCTGCAAAAGAGGTCGATAAAGCAAGCTAGTACCACTCCCATAACACACTTCTCATAGAGCAAATCCTACATGTCAAGGGCTTGGTAACACACTTTTTCATATAACATTTAGCCTGCCAGGTAAAGCAAGCTGATAAAAAAGGTTGATACTACGTTAATACACCTCTTTTGTAGGGTAGCCCACTTGTTGGGGACTGGAAAACCATTTCTTGGTAAGGTAGGTTGATACTACTCCCACACTACACACCTGTAGGGCAGCCTATACAACAGCGGCTTAAATATTAGAACTAGAGTGTCATAGGACCTCCTATGTTATAGGTATACTAGATTTTTTTTACCCACGGTTTTGCCGATATATGTGTATACAGTGAGTACAACTCTTGGTCACACCTTACATGCACATGTGGTGTAAGGAAGTGTCAATGCTAATGAGCCACGCCACACAACATGCTACGTCTTCCTTGCTAGAAACGTTGTGAATGTAGCATTTGTACATAAGTATATAGGGGATGGAAACAAGTAGGTATTACACATTGGGTGTGATGTACTGATGGTTATCACATCGTAATCGTAAATGACTTATTGTTGTCTGCCAGGGGGAGGCAACACGTCTGTGTGTGGTGTGTTGCCCACTCTATTGCCGTAAGAGCCTTGGCGTGTAGGCTGCGCTGCAGAGGAGGTCTATGGTGCAGGGTTGTACTATTCCCACACAGTACACCCTTCGTACATGGCAGTCTGTGTAGCAGAGGATTAAAAAACGCCGCATGTCTGTTTATTAGAGCTAGAGTGTTATAAAACTCTCTGTGTTCCTTCTCTTGGGACGAAAAGTTTGTGTGTCAAATTTGGTCCACTTTGGTCCATGGGCATGTGAGGAGTTCCTGCACATAAGTACATATTCTCAGTTCCATACATAGGATAGGGACAGAGACTGGGTAAAATGTTTGTAAGGTTGTTTATCGTTTACATTTATTTTTGATTTATTTTTTTGTTTCCAATCAGTTTTACTCATTTAATCAGTTGATTTACACTCCTGGAAATTGAAATAAGAACACCGTGAATTCATTGTCCCAGGAAGGGGAAACTTTATTGACACATTCCTGGGGTCAGATACATCACATGATCACACTGGCAGAACCACAGGCACATAGACACAGGCAACAGAGCATGCACAATGTCGGCACTAGTACAGTGTATATCCACCTTTTGCAGCAATGCAGGCTGCTATTCTCCCATGGAGACGATCGTAGAGATGCTGGATGTAGTCCTGTGGAACGGCTTGCCATGCCATTTCCACCTGGCACCTCAGTTGGACCAGCGTTCGTGCTGGACGTGCAGACCGCGTGAGACGACGCTTCATCCAGTCCCAAACATGCTCAATGGGGGACAGATCCGGAGATCTTGCTGGCCAGGGTAGTTGACTTACACCTTCTAGAGCACGTTGGGTGGCACGGGATACATGCGGACGTGCATTGTCCTGTTGGAACAGCAAGTTCCCTTGCCGGTCTAGGAATGGTAGAACGATGGGTTCGATGACGGTTTGGATGTACCGTGCACTATTCAGTGTCCCCTCGACGATCACCAGTGGTGTACGGCCAGTGTAGGAGATCGCTCCCCACACCATGATGCCGGGTGTTGGCCCTGTGTGCCTCGGTCGTATGCAGTCCTTATTGTGGCGCTCACCTGCACGGCGCCGAACACGCATACGACCATCATTGGCACCAAGGCAGAAGCGACTCTCATCGCTGAAGACGACACGTCTCCATTCGTCCCTCCATTCACGCCTGTCGCGACACCACTGGAGGCGGGCTGCACGATGTTGGGGCGTGAGCGGAAGACGGCCTAACGGTGTGCGGGACCGTAGCCCAGCTTCATGGAGACGGTTGCGAATGGTCCTCGCCGATACCCCAGGAGCAACAGTGTCCCTAATTTGCTGAGAAGTGGCGGTGCGGTCCCCTACGGCACTGCGTAGGATCCTACGGTCTTGGCGTGCATCCGTGCGTCGCTGCGGTCCGGTCCCAGGTTGACGGGCACGTGCACCTTCCGCCGACCACTGGCGACAACATCGATGTACTGTGGAGACCTCACGCCCCACGTGTTGAGCAATTCGGCGGTACGTCCACCCGGCCTCCCGCATGCCCACTATACGCCCTCGCTCAAAGTCCGTCAACTGCACATACGGTTCACGTCCACGCTGTCGCGGCATGCTACCAGTGTTAAAGACTGCGATGGAGCTCCGTATGCCACGGCAAACTGGCTGACACTGACGGCTGCGGTGCACAAATGCTGCGCAGCTAGCGCCATTCGACGGCCAACACCGCGGTTCCTGGTGTGTCCGCTGTGCCGTGCGTGTGATCATTGCTTGTACAGCCCTCTCGCAGTGTCCGGAGCAAGTATGGTGGGTCTGACACACCGGTGTCAATGTGTTCTTTTTTCCATTTCCAGGAGTGTATATTTATTTTGTAAATGTCTTCTCAGTTAATAATGGATTATTCAATGAAGAGAAGGTTTCAAAGACTTAATTTCTATTCTTCTTTTATTGAGTGAAATGGCGCAGTGATTAGGACTACAATTCAAACCCGCTTTCCGCCATCCACATTTAGATGTTTCGTGATTTTACTAAATCGCTCCAGGTAAATGCCGGGATGGCTCCTTTCAAAGGGCATGGCTAATTTCTTTCCCCATCCTTGACACCATCTGAACTTGTGCTCCATCTCGAATAGCCTCAATGTTGATGGGATATTAAACCAAATCTTCCTTCCTTTCTGTTCTATTCATTGCTTCTAATGTTACTCCACAAAGTTGTAAGCTGTTGCTGTTAATGAAGAACCAAACATTTTAAAAAGTTTAAAAAACTTGATTCAGATTAACTAACCTGAAATTAGTATTGAGGCAAACTACTGTATAAGTCAGTTACTTGAGAATTATGTTATACTGTTGTGAATGTAAATGACACTATTGGATGCATTTTAGGATATAGTAATCAAACTATTGAATCAAATGTAACGTCGCCACATTTCTCTGAAACTGTCGACTGACGTATTTCAGAGGAACAGGTAGTTGTTCGTTGCAGATCTGGATTAGCATTACCAATGACTGTTTTCACTTCACTGCTTGTACTGATTTTCTTATGTAGTTGAAGGAGGTTTCGTAGACCTGAATGCTCCAAGTTGCATGCGTAAGATAAAGGTACTCTTAAGAGAAATTGGTTGTTATAAAACTCTTGTTCTCTGGGAAAGTGCCCTTCGACGTAGATGTTGGCCTTACGTTGTCGCGGCTGCCAGAATGAATCCATCTCGCTCTCTTCAAGAGCAGGATACGCGATCTCAAAGTAATGCATCCAGCTTCTAGCTCTCAATGCGGATTTTTGGCAACCTAATGGTTTTCATTCCTGTATTTGTGTGTACTTTCTACATCTAATTAACATCTTACCCAAGTGGCCGTGTCCGCGAATTATTAATGCAAATGTGTTTTATCCGCCGACCCATCTATGACAAGGTAATACTGGTATACGTTTCCGGTCACAGACCACCATCACTCTAAGTCTGTCATATCCATGTTGATAGACATCCAGTGATAATGGTCTATGAGCAAAACCGGTACATGATACATGGGTTAAATGAAGCAGCTGAAGGTTATAATGCATTTCCTAAAGTACTTAATGCCCATTGATTCTCACCTGATGAAATATAAAACTTCAATGGCGCCGGCAGCGGTGGCCGTGCGGTTCTAGGTGCTGCAGTCCGGAACCGCGGGACTGCTACGGTCGCAGGTCGAATCTTGCCTCGGGCATGAATGTGTGTGATGTACTTAGTTTAGTTAGGTTTAAGTAGTTCTACGTTCTAGGGGACTGATGACCTAAGGTGTTAAGACCCATAGTGCTCAGCACCATTTTAAACTTCAATGGCATGTGCCTTTAGTAATTTGTGTCTTTTCCTAGCAAATAATAAATTGCATGATGTTAGGAAGAACTCCGCTTACAGCTGGTAAAACAGTTGTAAGACGCGACCGGTTTTGCAGCTTTAAGCCGCATCATAAGGCGAACCTACTTAGTAAAATGTAAAGTACAGTATTAGCACATATTTCTGATATCAAAATTAGTGAAGGAATGTCTAAAATATACTAACAACGTCAAAAGATCATAGGGATACCCAACGCTTTAGTCAAAATTTACTATTCATGCAGTATACAATCGCTTCATTATATTTATTCACCACAGCTTTTCCCTTGTGTTTGAGTTTTCTTCCTAGATATGAAAATGTAAAATACGGTGGAATAATGTTATTGGATCTCATACGTCTGCCAATTTTTACGGATATTGCACCCAGAGATGGTATTCTACAAAAAAAAAAAAAAAAAAACAGACTGTTCCTTTGTCTGCTCAGCTGGTCTAAACGTTGTAAAATCTGCCTCTAATCTTCTATAGGAAGGAAGCTTTCTTTTTTTTAATGTTGTTGTTGTTGTGGTCTTCAGTCCTGAGACTGGTTTGATGCAGCTCTCCATGCTACTCTATCCTGTGCAAGCTTCTTCATCTTCCAGTATCTACTGCAACCTACATCCTTCTGAATCTGCTTAGTGTATTCATCTCTTGGTCTCCCTCTACGATTTTTATCCTCCACACTGCCCTCCAATGCTAAATTTGTGATCCCTTGATGCCTCAAAACATGTCCTACCAACCGATCCCTTCTTCTAGTCAAGTTGTGCCACAAACTTCTCTTCTCCCCAATCCTATTCAATACATCCTCATTAGTTACGTGATCTACCCACCTTATCTTCAGCATTCTTCTGTAGCACCACATTTCGAAAGCTTCTATTCTCTTCTTGTCCAAACTAGTTATCGTCCATGTTTCACTTCCGTACATGGCTACACTCCATACAAATACTTTCAGAAATGACTTCCTGACACTTAAATCTATACTCGATGTTAACAAATTTCTCTTCCTCAGAAACGCTTTCTTTGCCATTGCCAGTCTACATTTTATATCCTCTCTACTTCGACCATCATCGGTTATTTTACTCCCTAAATAGCAAAACTCCTTTACTACTTTAAGTGTCTCATTTCCTAATCTAATTCCCTCAGCATCACCCGACTTAATTTGACTACATTCCATTATCCTCGTTTTGCTTTTGTTGATGTTCATCTTATATCCTCCTTTCAAGACACTGTCCATTCCGTTCAACTGCTCTTCCAAGTCCTTTGCTGTCTCTGACAGAATTACAATGTCATCGGCGAACCGCAAAGTTTTTACTTCTTTTCCATGAATTTTAATACCTACTCCGAATTTTTCTTTTGTTTCCTTTACTGCTTGCTCAATATTCAGATTGAATAACATCGGGGAGAGGCTACAACCCTGTCTTACTCCTTTCCCAACCACTGCTTCCCTTTCATGCCCCTCGACTCTTATAATTGCCATCTGGTTTCTGTACAAACTGTAAATAGCCTTTCGCTCCCTGTATTTTACCCCTGACACCTTCAGAATTTGAAAGAGAGTATTCCAGTTAACATTGTCAAAAGCTTTGTCTAAGTCTACAAATGCTAGAAACGTAGGTTTGCCTTTTCTTAATCTTTCTTTTTTTAATATACTTCTATTAATTGCGTTAACATAAGATCGTTGAGTAAAAGTCCATCGTTGCCCAGAGTTCTCGTCGTTTAAATTTTTAGGGAAATATTTTTGCGTGTTTATATGTGTCTTTAGGAATTTTATTGTGTTTCATGAAGTATAGAGGAAGAATTTGGTTATCAAAAGGCAATATTCGTAATTATTTGTATTTCTGAGTGTCCTCTTGTCGTATTGCTTTATGGGAAGATTTAGTGATTAAATATCGTGCACTTTAGGCAGAAATATGTCGCGGTATTCAGCAGTTCGACTGAGCTTAGTGCAGTACAGGGGATAGTTTAGGTGCACTCACTGCAGTCTCGCTGGTCATAGTGCACTTTGTAACCAATCTGTTCAATAATGTTGTGAATCTTGCAAACGCCATGGTCACTCCGCACGTGCTTTGCTATGTATGAGGAGCAGAAACTAGAGACGAACTTGTTCATTTTTGGAACCCAATAATCTATGGATTAGGTTAACGACGTAGGTACGTCTAGTAATGGATGAACTGTTGGCTGTTAACTTGAACGACAACTTGTACCGTGAATAAAAAATAGCGAGGACAACGTTAGAATCTGGATTACTCGCAATGCATTTTTGGCTTGGATTGTGGTGTTACGTGTCGCTGGGAACTTAAGTGTCGTTGGCTATGGACTACTCATGGGCGCTCATCTACTATCGCAGGCTTGTGTTATCATGTTGCATTGTGTGCTGCGGGAAGGAGAGCTGGAAATATTGGTTGGTTGGTTGGTTTGGGGAGTAAAGGGACCAAACTACAGCGTCATCAGTCCATTGGAAATGTTTCATAGAAGTGTACAGAAGTTAGGAGGCGAACGGACTGCTCTGCTAGAGGCGAATGTAAAGAGATATCGTTACCACCGGATAGAGGCACTTCCGTGGGAAATATGTAAATATATCATTGGTGACGGAACAAGGAAATGAAGGATATTTTGACTACA
Organism: Schistocerca cancellata; assembly: GCF_023864275.1. Classification (NCBI taxonomy): domain Eukaryota; kingdom Metazoa; phylum Arthropoda; class Insecta; order Orthoptera; family Acrididae; genus Schistocerca; species Schistocerca cancellata. The sequence continues at coordinate 214,253,751 of NC_064627.1, forward strand.
GTTGAGCACTGTGTGGAGATGGGACATCTCGATCAGGAAATGTGTGGGCGTAGTATCGATGGTGAACCGATCATTAAGCAAACTCTGAACGTAAAATTGAGAAAGGACTACGAGGATGAGCGTAGGAAAGTACAGATTATGAGGGAACAAACCGTTAACATAACAGAAATAGATGACGTCATGACTGCAGTAACCATCAACGGAAAGGCAGAACTGGAAGTCACGAATCGTCAGTTGTCCAATGAATCAATATTGAGAAAACGCATGCGCGTAAAATTATTGGGAAAAATACAAAATAGCGTACAGTATATGGCGAAGATATACCGGAAGGGTGAAGAGTTGTGAGAAAACATCGCGAAGCAACAACAGGAGCAAAGTCTCGTGACTAGCGAAATGTGTCGAGCAATGGAAAAACGGAAGATCATTTTGTAGGGGCAAGGTGCAGCGTTGCAAAAATTTAGTGGGGAACTAGGAGTATAAACCGCAGAACGATTTTCGAAAATTCAAGAAACATTGGAGATATTTGAGGAAGATAATGAGATCCACTTACAAATTGAGAAGAGAAGAGTATGGAGCGATATCGGCAGGCCGAAGAGAGAGTTTTCGTGAAGACAGATGAAGGGTTGCGCCGAATAGATTTAGAATTAGCAACAGCAACGGTATAGCAAGGCAGCGTTGTCGTAAATTGGCAATCACAAGTGAATGACGTGGAAAGTGAGGTTAAAACATTGCTGGAGATATTACACAAAGTGATGCACGATTCGAGGCTATTAAAAGAGATGCAAAAAGCGGAATGAAGTAATAACTAGCCTCTGATGAATTCTTCTCTGTTTATCAGCCGAGTGGTGGCAGCGTCTTGTCGCAAAGTTTCAATGAGTTTCGTACCCATCATTGTCTGGCGAAGACGACGCCACCACTCGGCTGATAACCCGAAAAGAATTCATCGGTGGAATACGCCGAGAAAGACTGCAATCGCATAATAACTAGCCTGATTATGGAGCTTAAGTTTAAAAAAGAGAATAATATCGTGACGAAGTTGGGGAATTGGCACGTGAGAGACGTGAGAAAAATGTTAGTAGTCATTATACAACACAGCCGTGGTGTCGCGTAATCCGATTTCAGAGACGGAAGATGGCATTAAATTAACGTTGTAGCTGAGTTCTGTTTTGCGAAGGCGGAGGAAGTGTTGACGCAATCGTTTGCTCAAACACCTCTAGCCGGCCGCCGTACTGCACCCAGGCAATGTACACACAAGAGGCGGAACGTGGCCAGTGAGCACGTGACTTGGGTCCTGTATAGAGCGCGTGACCGCAGGTAAGGACCTCGTGAGTTCACCTAATATGGTAATGTTCACACACAGGCTTACTATGTACAGTACGTCTGAGAGAATCTTCCAGGGACATGCGAAACGCTATAAAGAGAGGACCCGCCTTAAAACGTGTCCCACAGAGTGTGGTAATCGTCTGTGACACTATCCTAGTGTCGCTCGTCACTAGGCTGTCGAATTAGAATATTTGAGGAACTAGAATGAGAGCTTCTGTAAAGTTTGGAAGGTAGGAGACGAGATACTGGCAGAAGGAAAGCTGTGAGTACCGGGCGTGAGTCGTGCTTCGGTAGCTCAGATGGTAGAGCACTTGCCCGCGAAAGGCAAAGGTCCCGAGTTCGAGTCTCGGTCGGGCACACAGTTTTAATCTGCCTGGAAGTTTCATATCAGCGCACACTCCGCTGCAGAGTGAAAATCTCATTCTGGAAACATCCCCCAGGCTGTGGCTAAGCCATGTCTCCGCTATATCCTTTCTTTCAGGAGTGCTAGTTCTGCAAGGTTCGCAGGAGAGCTTCTGTAAAGTTTGGAAGGTAGGAGACGAGATACTGGCAGAAGTAAAGCTGTGAGTACCGGGCGTGAGTCGTGCTTCGGTAGCTCAGGTGGTAGAGCACTTGCCCGCGAAAGGCAAAGGTCCCGAGTTCGAGTCTCGGTCGGGCACACAGTTTTAATCTGCCAGGAAGTTTCATTTGAGGAACTGTCTGGTGAATAGTATACTGAGAAGATAGACTCGGGATCACGAGATAGCAGGCAGAAGATTACAAGGTTGTCTAGGCGACGTACGGTAATAGCAGGCCTTGAGTTAGAGATCTATTCAACAGTGCCAAGAGAAGACTTCCAGTGAATTTAGTAATTCGGAGTTCCACTAGTCCTGAGTTTTCTAGATGAGTGACGCCGAAATCTGTGTCCCCGAAACCCCATTTAACTTATGGGTACCTTACAGGGTGCAATCCTGCAAGCTTCACACGCTGAATCACTCTTCGATTCCATCGATCAATGTAAGTCCTTGTCAGTCAAAAAATACCTCCATGCTCCCTCTCGGGGCACTACAGAGCGAATAAGCCTAGCACAGCCGAGGAATGATCGAAGTGGTGCCTAGGCAAAATACTGGAATACAGAATATAAATCACTTTTCAAAAAAGCCAGACAAGCTTCAGTTAAGGATTTGGATCAGTAATTTCGGCCACATTCATGATCACATCACCAAGAAATAAACTTCGTATGTGCACACCTATGTGGAAATACTGCGACAACGACGCGAATCACTTGCCCAACGTAAAGTCCTGAGCGACTGGAAAAAAACGCAGGTACCGCCTGTATGTAAGAAGCGTAGAAGGACGGATCCTCAAAATTACAGACCAATATCCTTAACACTGGTTTGTTGCAGGATTCTCGAGCATATTCTCAGTTCGAATATAATGAATTTCCTTGAGACAGAGAAGTTGCTCTCCATGCATCGCTCCTGCGAAACGCAACTCGCCCTTTTTTCACATGATATCTTGCGAACCATGGATGCAGGGTATCAGACGGATGCCATATTCCTTGACTTCCGGAAAGCGTTTGACTCGGTGTCCCACTGCAGACTCCTAACTAAGGTACGAGAATATGGGATTGGTTCCCAAATATGTGAGTGGTTCGAAGACTTCTTAAGTAATAGAACCCAGTACGTTGTCCTCGATGGTGAGTGTTCATCGGGAGTGAGGGAATCTTCTGGAGTGCCCCAGGAAAGTGTGGTAGGTCCGTTGTTGTTTTATATCTACATAAATGATCTTTTGGATAGGGTGGATAGCAATGTGCTACTGTTTACTGATGATGCTGTGGTGTACAGGAAGGTGTCGTCGTTGAGTGACAGTAGGAGGATACAAGATGACTTGGACAGGATTTGTGATTGGTGTGAAGAATGGCAGCTAACTATAAATATAGATAAATGTAAATTAATGCAATGAATAGGAAAAAGAATCCCGTAATGTTGGGATACTCCATTAGCAGTGTAGCGCTTGACACAGTCACGTCGATTAAATATTTGGGCGTAACACTGCAGAGCGATATGAAGTGGGACAAGCATGTAGTGGCAGTTGTGGGGAAGGCGGATTGTCGTCTTCGGTTCATTGGTAGAATTTTGGGAAGATGTGGTTCATCTGTAAAGGAGACCGCTTATAAAACACTAATACGCCCTATTCTTGAGTACTGCTCGATCGTTTGGGATCCCTATCAGGTCGGATTGAGGGAGGACATAGAAGCAATTAAGAGGCAGGCTGCTAGATTTGTTACTGGTAGGTTTGATCATCACGCGAGTGTTACGGAAATGCTTCAGGAGCTCGGGTGGGAGTCTCTAGAGGAAAGGAGGTGTTCTTTTCGTGAATCGCTACTGAGGAAATTTAGAGAAACATGATTTGAGGCTGACTGCGGTATAATTTTACTGCTGCCAACTTATATTTCGCGGAAATACCGCAAAGATAAGATAAGAGAGATTAGGGCTCGTACAGAGGCATATGGGCAGTCATTTTTCCCTCGTTCTGTTTGGGAGTGGAACAGGGAGAGAAGATGCTAGTTGTGGTACGAGGTACCCTCCTCTACGAATCGTATGGTGGATTGCGGAGTATGTATGTAGATGTAGATGTAGAGTCACAGCGCTTGGATGTGAAAATTACAATAAATTTCGATGAGGTTTCGTGGAGGAATATTGCCCGTAAGTACGGCAGGAACGTTCAGATAGGGACCTACTAATGCTGCCAAAGTATTTGCGATGGGAATGCAATAATCTAAGAGAACAGTTCAAAGCCATTGTCAATTGAAACAAAATGTTAGATGATCGGTTTACGTAAAAAAAACACATTACATGGCTTTCTTTCGTAAAATTACCATATGTGGTGAGGAAAGAGATCGTGTTGCGGTAGAGGAAAAATTTCAAGAACTGTTGGGAAAGTTAGGATCGGAGCGTGAAATAGATGAATGTGACCAGCCATACAGGATATTAAGTAGGACAGAGGGCAGTTCGCGTTACACTTTGCGTTAAGGCGTCAAATTTATGTACGTATACTGAATTAGTCTGTAAGATTTGTATTTTACAGGTGTGATCGTCATGTGTGTGTTGATAAACTCTGCAAACTGAATACAAGTTTCGTGTGTCAGGTGTCAGTTCCCGTAACAGATTGTCTGTGCGTTTTACATGATGAATTAGATAGAATTTTGTGCGCTGTGATTTATGACAACTACCAAAAACAGGAATATCAAATGTCGTACTAGCGGAGGGATCAGTAAATAATTATGTAAGTTGCGAGGTCCACTGGGACAGGAGAACAGGTTCATAATGACATGTCGGATGCACGGCAGCGCCGCTAAAACGTGTTAATCGGAGTAAACAGATGCGGGGGCGCTCTGTACTTTGATTACAAGTTGAATTGGATTGTTCGTCCTGGGGAAGCGCAGTTTCCATTTCCAATTAGAAGACACGGGGCGCTAGTACATGCAATTGGTGATCATGAAGTTTGCTTTGACTCGGAGTCGCGTTAAGCTTAGTGGTTAATTTCTTTTTTTCTTTTTCTTTTTTTTTTTTTGTCGAGATGGTGGACAAAAAGGTTCACAAGGTAGTGCATACGTCTTAAATCAGGAAATGTGGGATTGGTAAGTGTGTTGTGTGATTGTAATGATCGCAGGGTACGTGACGATCATTCGATGGAAGTTCTGCCGCGATGGTTAAAAGGCTTTTAAAGCAATTATACCGCGTATGTGCGAAAAAATTGACAATGGTATAAATAGAGGTAATATGGAATCCAATGCAGCTGCGGCAAGGAAGTATTTACTTCACTTTTAGTGTCAGTGAATTCAATGAGAAATACTTACGCTTTGAGATGTAATTAAACGTATATAATGCTCGAGATCAGTGTATGTTTCTGGACTGTCCTACGAAAACAATGATTAATTAAAAGGGAGTGTTTTAAAAAGGAAATAAAGGGAAAAACCCACAAAATGCGAGATGATGACTCACCACATAAATCACGGAGCATAATCGCTTATATTATTGTGACTGTAGTTGATCGTAGGGCGCGCCAAAAACCATAGAACCAGTGTAATAATGAAACTGCATGCTATTCGCCTCTATTTGCATGTATATTGCGGCCGGCCGGTGTGGCCGAGCGGTTCTAGGCGCTTCAGTCTGGAATCAAGCGCCCGCTACGGTCGCAGGTTCGAATCCTGCCTCGGGCATGGATGTGCGTGATGTCCTTTGGTTAGTTAGGTTTAAGTAGTTCTAAGTTCTAGTGAACTGATGACCTCAGATGTTAAGTCCCATAGTGCTCAGAGCCATTTGAACATTTTTGTCTATTGCGAGCATCTCTACTAATGAGTCTCCCTCTTGCTGAACTTCATCCTCAATATTTACGGCAATCGATCCTGCCTTTTTCTAACAAACTATTCTCGGAAATGGTTCCCAAGACACGTTTGTGCACGATGCAAATAATGTCAAATGTAATGTTTTAAGGGCCTCATTTATTAACATATTATCATATTTTTGAGGCCGCAGAACCACAAATTGAATTTCATTTCCAAAAATGTTTAAGATTCGATGTTTTTGCAAGGCAATAGCGGCCAGAATCGTTGTACAAATGTTTCTTAAATTGATAGGCCGTTCTGATGCCAACTGGGAAAAGCAAGTTTTGGTGCCACAATACTTACCCATTTCTCAGTTTTAAAGTTTTTGAGGCCATCGGGACGAAATTAGTATTGCTGTGTCACAGTTTGGAACAAAAGTATCTTTTCTTGTAATGTAAAATTCGCTGTAGGCCACTGTGCCATAATGAACGCCTTTTTTTTTTCTTTTGAGTCATCAGACTTATGACTGGTTTGATTTTGATGCGGTCGGCCACGAATTCCTCTCTTGTCACAACCTTTTCATCTCGGAGTAGGAATTGCAACCTCAATTACTTGTTCGATGTAATCCAACCTCTGCCCTCCTGCACAGTTGTCTATAGCTCCTACAGCTTCCCCTAGAACCACAGAAGTTTATGCCTGGTGACCTAATAGATGTCCTATCATCCTGTCTCTTTTTCTTGCCAGTGTATTCCACATATTCCGTTTCCCGTCGATTGTACGGAGAACGTCCTCATTGATTATCTTATCAGTTCACTAATTTTCAATGGTCTTCTGTAGCGCCATATCTCAGGTCCTTCGATTCTCTTCTATTCCGGTTTTCCCACAGTCCACGCATAATTGTGGTGTGTCATCGTGGAATCTCACCCTGAAATCTAATCCCTCTCTTGAATCTTTCTGTTGTTACCGTCATTGCTTCTTCGATGTACAGAACCTGAATAGTCCTTTTGCTGCTACTTTCCCAATGATTTTAGAAATTCCGATGGAATGTTACCTATCCCTTTTGCCTTATTTTGCCCGAAGTCGTTAAAAGCTCTTTTAAATTCTGTTCTAATACTGGATCTTCCGTCTCTTCCGCATCAACGCCTTTTCTTCTTCTATCACGTCAATAGCCAAGCCCACCCCTCCTAGAGGCCCTCAACGTACTCTTTCCTCCGCATTTCAGAGTGTAATTCAATTGCACCTTTAATGTTACAACTATTGCTTTTAATTTCAGCGAAGGCTGTTTTGACTTTTCTATATGCTGAGTAGGTTATTGCGACAATCATTTGTTTTTCGATTTCCTCACATTCTTTATGCTGCCATTTCTCCTTACCTTCCCTGCGTTTCTTATTTAATTCTTTCCTAAGTGACTTTTACCTGCATAGCTTGAATTTCCCATAGTTAGTTCATCGATCAAGTGAATTATTTCTTCTGTTACCAGTGGTTTCTTCGCAGTTACTTTCCTTATACACACGTTTCTCTTTCCAGCTTCTGCTATTGCTCATTTTAGAGATCCATTCCTCTTCATCTCAACTACATTCTGAGTTAATAATTATCGCGCTACCTATAACCTCAGACAAATTAAAGCTTATGTCTTCATTCCTCAGTGCTTTCGTATCCCACCTCTTTGCAGACTGATTCTTCGTTACTAGTGTCTTAAGCTTCAGCTTCATCATTACGAAATTGTGATCTGAGTATATGTCTGCTAGTGCTACTGCTGCTTAATTTGATCAACACTGAAGCTTAAAGCATGCCATCAGCTTTGCAATATGTTGCTTATAATAAATTTTTATTTTCTTTTTGTTGATCGGGTACTGAGGTAAAATTCTTATCAAACGTAGTTAGCTGTGACACCATTATTTTAAAAAAATAACATCTTTATTTACTAATAACAATTTGCTCGGTACTACCTTTGACTCTTTTCGTAATTATTCATTTACACAAGTCTTCATTGATGAGTAGTTATCGAAAGTATCTGAAAGATTGGTATAGGTTAGTTTAAATTTAACTTGTTTTATGTTTGATACTTTTGTGTTTATAGACTTGTACTCGCATACGAACATACTGTAATGCATATGTCATGAGGATAATTACTACACGTGCTTCGTTTTTAAAATCTGGTCCTGCGTTCTTATTCGTTTAGCTTTCTATTCGGTGCACATTAATAAGTGATTCGTGTGGCCGTGCGGTTCTAGGCGCTTCAGTCTGGAACCGCGTGACCGCTCCGGTCGCAGGTTCGAATCCTGCCTCGGGCATGGATGTATGTGATGTCCTTAGGTTAGTTAGGTTTAAGTAGTTCTAAGTTCTAGGGGACTGATGACCACAGATGTTAAGTCCCATAGTGCGCAGAGCCATTTGAACCGTTTGAACCAATAAGTGATTCTCATTAGACTTATTTCTGTTCATGGTTTCCTGTAGAAATAGGAGCTTACTTGGTATTATACAGTATGGTATGGTTTAAACTAAATGACTGAGTTGAACCTGTAAAGTATGAAGGAAGTTCAAAAATGGCTCTGAGCACTATGGGAATTAACTTCTAAGGTCATCAATCTCCTAGAACTTAGAACTGCTTAAATCTAAATAACCTAAGGACATCACACACATCCGTGCCCAAGACAGGACTCGAACCTGCGACCGTAGCCGTCGCGTGTGAAGTAAGTCATTTATTGTAAACTGAATTGGGATATGTGAGAACATTAACAACAGAATATCTCTGTGGACGATGCAGTCGAATCTGCAAAACAAGAAGTGTGAATGACGTTATTTATTACAAACTGCATTGAGTTTGTGTCAACGTTAATACCAGGCTTTCTCTGTGAATGTGTGTCTGAGTCTCTAACGGCGCTGTCATCAAAGAAGAACATTGTAAAAAACAGCGCGGTGTGAATGTATAACATTGCAGTTGCTGATATTCATTTCTTATAGTATTGGCTGAAATGAATTCCCCATTACGCACGACTGAGATGGTCTACAGATAGGTGTGTTTGAGGAATATTTGTCTCAAGGTTAAATTATCAGTATGGCTTTCCTCTCATCAATCGATGACCACACAAAATAAAAGCTCCCAATATAGTTGAAAATGTCTGAGATGAAATTCTGCTACCGATTAGCGCACTTTATGTTTGTTCATCTGCTTTTCTTATGTCACTGGTGGAGGTTTCGTAGACCGGAAGACTCACGAACTGGAAGCACAAGAGAAGGGTCCGCTTAATACTATTTTGCCACTACAAAGCTATAATACTCTGGACAAGCGCCCATTTGCAGGTATATAATCTGGCACTGGCGTTCCCCTACCACATACTACAGGAGAGGTTGTGGGACACGCATTCCTCTTTCGAAGGAAACATGGATCTCTAGGCAGGTGTGGCTTCTCTGAAGACGTGTGAATGTTCATTACGATTCCTCGGAGTAACGTCCAGTTTCAAATTTCAGAATACCACCAATATATTGGGTTATTTTGCATTTTTCAGTACAGCCCACATTTTCGTTCTGTGCCTACGTAAAGAGTCTTTGATTCATCAATGTCAGAATTATATCATGGGATGGGAGACATCACGGCGGTCTATCTGCCCGCTTCTGGGCGACTGGCTGAAGTACAATGATACAGAAAAGAGTAGGAGACTCTTTAACGCTGTTACGTGTTTTTCATTCGTCTAAACGCGAATTCCCGCCCTCATAGGCAGCGCTTTGCAGTTGTGGCAGTAAGTCCGGGCGAATTTCAACGGCTCTAGTAGAACGGACTTCTTGTCAGGTTGTGTAATCACTTCGTTTTTGTGCCCCGTAAAGCAAAGACTTCAGGTTAGGACAGCAGAGATAACGGATGAAATGAGCCATGCAATAGTTGGGAGGATGTCTGTATTTAAGCACTAAGTACAAGAGGAGGGCTGGTATCACATCTTTCAGCAGCTGCTGCCCACAGCCTGTTTTTTATTTACTGCCCGATTAATAAGGTGACACATCGTTGCAGCCGCCGAAGCAGTTTAGAAATCGATCCGTTCAGTAACCGAATGCACAATCTTATAGTGACGCATCCAGCTGGTTGTTCCCAGTGCACTTTTTTGGCAGTTTTATAGTGTTCACTCCCATCTTTCTGTGTTCTTTCTACATCTAGATAACAACTTATCCAGTCACTGGCAGCGTCCGCGAATTACTATCGTAACAGTTTTTCATCCCCCCCTACCCACCTTCATTTGTTTCTATTCATAGCTGGAAGAGCGCTCCTCCCTTAAATACATCTATGTGAGTGGTGTGATACCCATTTGTTCCAAGCTCAATTGGGCCATCGCTTTTAATACTCATTAAAATAAGACGTTTTCCGTTAGACAACAGTATCCTTGTTTTCAGTTAATTTGCATGATCATTTGGGATGGTTCCTTGTTCTTTCGGACATTACTATATGGTTTTGTGCATCCTAGAGGTATGGTTTGACCACAACAGATAATTCACACAAATTAAGATCCTATTGCTAATTACGTTCTTAAATTATTGTTCTTTACTTGTTTAACGTATGATTTAATTGAACTCTTTTTAATTTTTGACCTAACTATATTTTATTTGTATAACAACATGACATGTTCAAAATTCGATAAAAGCTGTTAATAATATAGATTTCAGTGGCACTAATACTTTTAGAGATTAGATAAAATAATTATCATCTACTTACGTGAATAAAACTAGAAGTTGTCTGTTTCAGTCATTTCTAGTAAATGAAGAGACTGAAAGTAATTTAAGTGTTGCTAACGAAAATACAGTGATATAAATTTTTATGACAGATGGTTACATCATAATGTACCGTACATGTTTATCCAATAACAGATGATGACATCATAATAAAATATATATATTTTTTGATGGATCACAATTTACAGCAGATGAGTGTAGAACAAATGTTAAACGAATTGACAAATTTGTTATAAGCTGTGTTATTTTATAATCTAAGAAGTGAAGAAATAATATTATTTCTAAAAGTCGAAGAGTTAGACAAACTATTTCAGATGTGTCGAGTGTTTTCATATTTGAGTGACAGTTCCTGCAGAAACAAAAAAAAGTCCAAAGACCTGATACCAAATACGGAGCTTGATATTACAGCCCCCTTCGATGGTCGTTGCTCCACAATAGCCGACATTGACCACATTTTCTTTGAATTGTAGCACATTTCTCGGTTATTTTAGCAAAATGAATCATCATCATTATAAATAAGCGCAGCATCAATGTACTTGTAGTTTCAAGAACTATCGAGTGACTACAGAACTTATATTGGTCCAATACAAAAAAAAAAAAAAAATCTGTACTCGCTACAGTACCTGTTTCCCACAAGAGTGAAGGAGCTTAAGCATTCCGCGAATTTATGTGCCCCTCTGCGTACTCATAGTTCTAAAACTGCCTTTCTAAGTTGTGAAAGGTTCACTAAATAAAAGGTGTGTTACATCTTATGTCACTCCGCTGTGTATTTTGGTCTTTTCTGGGCTGTAAACGATCCTGTCGTATTTTAGACCAACTGACAGTTCATGAGTTTGCTTGATATTGGCCACGTAATGCTCGCAGCTCGATTGACAAACCCACCGTCCTGTTTGCATACTGGACTCTGTTCCCACTGTTTGCACCGTATTGTGGACGACGAGCAGTCACGCTTAAACAAATCGTCGCCTCTTGCGAATCGGGTTCACCGGCAGCCGGATGTATGGTGTACCATTTAAGAGGGGGTGCGGGGCTGGGGAGCGGAAATGGGGGCGGGGAGGCGGGGCCACAGACAGTCAACTGCAGTGGTTGTCCTCTGACAGACCAACGTTGCGTTGCTGACAGCGCTAGTCGCTCCGTCCGCTACGGTAAACCGAGAATTGAGAGCTTGAGTGGACAGGAACTTAGCAGAGTTCGTAGCCTTCCGACCGAGACAAGAGCGAATGGAGCTGTAGGTCCAATTAAATGACCTCGCCGAGGGTTTCGTCGCAACCATGGAAGCTAATTTCGGTGTCTGTTGCCAAGATGAGCACTGTTATACTGTAATGCCACATTCGTTAGAGGTGATGCAATTTATTAAACGCTTCATAATTACGACAATTCAGACATAGGAAGCCTTTGATGCCACAACTAACATAGAACCTCCAGTTTGTTAACTAGTGTTTTTAATTTTTATTATTAAATTTATGTCACCCTGGAAGTCAGACGAGAGATACTCTACAGTTAATAATGATACGTAGGTATAGAGCGTTTTTACAACAGTAATGCGGATCGTTATTCAATTTCATTCATTTCATGAAGAGTTAGACAATATTACAAAATTAAAATTAAAACATCCCTGATCGATATAGAACAGTTACTAAAAACTCCAACCGGTTTCGGTCAAACAGCGAACATCTTCACACCATATGCACAATACTGTAGGTACAATACAGACGTAGAGGAAAATTTAATAGCAACAGTTAATGTAGGATACGTAAAATAAGACAAAAATTAGAAGAAATTATACCCACGACGACAAGTGGTAGCGCGGTAATCGAAGAAAGTATCGTGGATGTGCGAACGTCAGCTGCTGGTTAGGGTAAAGGGCTACGGGTTAAGAACTGGATTATTCGCCCATTGCTTATTGCGTTATGTCAGTGACAACCAATCAGGCATATAGTACTTAAAAAGCAATATTACAAATAATGTGCACATAAAATAATTGTACAAATAATAATAAAAACATTACACATCATAGCATAAATATCTGCTACATAAAGCAGTTAGTCAAATTACATTTAAATAGATAGAGGAGAATATACAGAGAAATAGCCAATTGTAATCGGCAGTCAGTACGCTGATTGTCGGCCGCGGTGGCCGAGCGGTTCTAGGCGCTCAGTCTGGAGCCGCGCGACTGCTACGGTCGCAGGTTCGAATCCTGCCTCGGGCATGGATGTGTGTGATGTCCTTAGCTTAGTTAGGTTTAAGTAGTTCTAAGTTCTAGGGGACTGATGACCATAGATGTTAAGTCCCATAGTGCTCTGAGCCATTTGAACCATTTAGTACGCTGATTCCTCTCTGCGGGCATTTGAATAAAACTCCTAGAGCGTAATCATAGGGAAGATAGAAATTTGAGACGCCGCTGATTTCCATGGAGATGGTGTGACACTGTTTCTCGTTACAGAATGTCCCTCCTCCCCCCCCCCCCCCCCCCACGCACCGAATAAGAAAAGGAAAAAGTTTGTTGCTTAGGGTAAGGTTGTACAATTTCGATCATTTGGGATAAACGCTTTTGTAACTATGGACATACTGAGGAGAGAAATAATGTAAAATATGGCCTTTGTTCTTTGATGTTTAATGAGTATGTAACACAAATATTACAAGTGTCGATTTATAAGCAATAAAAGGTTACGGAATTAAGTAAAAGGGCTCGAAAATGTACCACACTAGGTACAAATATAATCACTTCTTGGTACAATTCCTATCACTGGCATCTTCCACATAAAAATCACTTTCTCCTTCGGGCGCCGACGCAGACTTTGTGGTACCAAACATTACATTTCTGGCAGCGAATCCAGTCACAATTTGCCAATAATTTCGCACTATAATATTTCACGCTCATTCTGCCAAACGCCTTGTCAAAGAGGGCAGAGGAGCGGGCAGAGGTTGAGGGCACTCTCTTGGCCTTGGGGTGGGAAACTGCCCCTAAAGGGGGAAGAATGAACAAAGATCAACGGCATGGGGATGCATAAGGCAATGGAACCAATGCATTAAAGACACGTAACATGTATCCACAGGACATGTGGCCTGTCATTGAAGTAGTGTCACGATGATCTCTCCTTTGTTAAAGATTCCGGAATAGTCCCCCATTCGGATCTCCGGGAGGGGACGGCCAAGGGGGAGATTACCATCAGAAAAAAGTTGAATGATCAACGACATAATAACGTTCTACGAGTCGGGGCGTGGAATGTCAGAAACTTGAACGAGGTAGTGAGACTTGAAAATCTGAGAGACGAATTGCAAAGGCTCAATGTAGACATAGTAGGGGTCAGTGAAGTGTAAAGAAGACAAGTATGGCTCAAATGGCTCTGAGCACCATAGGACTTAACTTCTGAGCTCATCAGTCCCCTAGAACTTAGAACTACTTAAACCTAACTAACCTAAGGTCATCACACACATCCATGCCCGAGGCAGGATTCGAACCTGCGACCGTAGCAGTCGCGCGGTTCCGGACTGAGCGCCTAGAACCGCTGTACCACCGCGGCCGGCCAAAATGTTCCAGGAGGCCCAGAAACACAAGTCGCTGAGGAATGAAATTAACAGGAAGTGCAGGGAAGCTAAGACGAAATGGTGGCATGAAAAATGTGAAGAAATCGAAAAAGAAATGATTGTCGTTATACAGCATACAGGAAAGTCAAAATAACCTTCGCTGACATTAAAAGCAAGGATGTAAACATTAACAGTGCAACGGGAATTCAACTGTTAAATGCAGAGGAGAGAGCGGGTAGGTGGAAAGAATACAGTGACAGCTGCTATGAGGGAAAAGATTTGTCTGATGTGATAGAAGAAGAAACAGGAGTTGATTTAGGAGAAATTGGGGACCCAATATTAAAATCAGAATTTAAAAATGCGTTGGAGGAGTTAAGCTCAAATAAGGCAGAAGGGATAGATAACATTCCAATAGGAATTTCTAAAATGGTTGGGGGAAATAGCAACTGCACGTGATCGCAAATGGTTCTGGCAGATACACCCGCCAACGGGCTTTATAAGGCGGTGCACAGGCGGGAAAATGCAGCTCGACGAACCGCTCGGAAGTTTTTTTTTTTGTCATCAGTCTACTGACTGGTTTGATGCGGCCCGCCATGAATTCCATTCCTGTTCTAACCTCTTCATCTCGGAGTAGCACTTGCAACCTACGTCCTCAATTATTTGCTTGACGTATTCCAATCTCTGTCTTCCTCTGCAGTTTTTGCCCTCTACAGCTCCCTCTAGTACCATGGAAGTCATTCCCTCATGTCTTATCAGATGTCCTATCATCCTGTCCCTTCTCCTTATCAGTATTTTCCACATATTCCTTTCCTCTCCGATTCTGCGTAGAACCTCCTCATTCCTTACCTTATCAGTACACCTAATTTTCAACATTCGTCTATAGCACCACATATCAAATGCTTCGATTCTCTTCTGTTCCGGTTTTCCCACAGTCCATGTTTCACTACCATACAAAGCTGTAGTCCAGACGTACATCCTCAGAAATGTCTTCCTCAAATTAAGGCCGGTATTTGATATTAGTAGACTTCTCTTGGCCAGAAATGCCTTTTTGCCATAGCGAGTCTGCTTTTGATGTCCTCCTTGCTCCGTCAGTCATTGGTTATTGTACTGCCTAGGTAGTAGAATTCCTTAACTTTATTGATTTCGTGATCATCAATCTCGATGTTAAGTTTCTCGCTGTTCTCATTTCTACTACTTCTCATTACCTTCGTCTTTCTCCAATTTACTCTCAAACCATACTGTGTACTCATTAGACTGTTCACTCCGTTCAGCAGATAATTTAATTCTTCTTCACTTTCACTCAGGATAGCAATGTCATCAGCGAATCGTATCATTGATATCCTTTCACCTTGTATTTTAATTCCACTCCTGAACTTTTCTTTTATTTCCATCATTGCTTCCTCGATGTACAGATTGAAGAGTAGGGGCGAAAGGCTACAGCCTTGTCTTACACCCTTCTTAATACGAGCACTTCGTTCTTGATCATCCACTCTCATTATTCCCTCTTGGTTGTTGTACATATTGTATATGACCCGTCTCTCCCTATAGCTTACCCCTACTTTTTTCAGAATCTCGAGCAGCTTGCACCATTTTATATTGTCGAACGCTTTTTCCAGGTCGACAAATCCTATGAAAGTGTCTTGATTTTTCTTTAGCCTTGCTTCCATTATTAGCCGTAACGTCAGAATTGCCTCTCTCATCCCTTTAGTTTTCCTAAAGCCAAACTGATCGTCACCTAGCGCATTCTCAATTTTCTTTTCCATTCTTCTGTATATTATTCTTGTAAGCAGCTTCGATGCATGAGCTGTTAAGCTGATTGTGCGATAATTCTCGCACTTGTCAGCTCTTGCCGTCTTCGGAATTGTGTAGATGATGCTTTTCCGAAAGTCAGATGGTATATCACCAGACTCATATATTCTACACACCAACGTGAATAGTCGTTTTGTTGCCACTTCCCCCAATGATTTTAGAAATTCTGATGGAATGTTATCTATCCCTTCTGCCTTATTTGACCGTAAGTCCTCCAAAGCTCTTTTAAATTCCGATTCTAATACTGGATCCCCTATCTCTTCTACATCGACTCCTGTTTCTTCTTCTATCACATCAGACAAATCTTCACCCTCATAGAGGCTTGAAATGTATTCTTTCCACCTATCTGCTCTCTCCTCTGCATTTAACAGTGGTATTACCGTTGCACTCTTAATGTTACCACTGTTGCTTTTAATGTCAGCAAAGGTTGTTTTGACTTTCCTGTATGCTGAGTCTGTCCTTCCGACAATCATATCTTTTTCGATGTCTTCACATTTTTCCTGCAGCCATTTCGTCTTAGCTTCCCCGCACTTCCTATTTATTTCATTCTTCAGCGACTTGTATTTCTGTATTCCTGATTTTCCCGGAACATGATTGTACTTCCTCCTTTCATCAATCAACTGAAGTATTTTTTCTGTTACCCATGGTTTCTTCGCAGCTACCTTCTTTGTACCTGTGTTTTCCTTCCCAACTTCTGTGATGGCCCTTTTTAGAGATGTCCATTCCTCTTCAACTGTACTGCCTACTGCGCTATTCCTTATTGCTGTATCTACAGCGTTAGAGAACTTCAAACGTATCTCGTCATTCCTTAGTACTTCCGTATCCCACTTCTTTGCGTATTGATTCTTCCTGACTAATGTCTTGAACTTCAGCCTACTCTTCATCACTAATATATTGTGATCTGAGTCTATATCTGCTCCTGGGTACGCCTTACAATCCAGTATCTGATTTCGGACTGTCTGTCTGACCATGATGTAATCTAATTGAAATCTTCCCGTATTTCCCGGCCTTTTCCAAGTATACCTCCTCTTCTTGTGATTCTTGAACAGGGTATCCGCTATTACTAGCTGAAACATGTGACAGAACTCAATTAGTCTTTCTCCTCTTTCATTTCTTATCCCAAGCCTATATTCTCCTGTAACCTTTTCTTCTACTCCTTCCCCTACAACTGCATTCCAGTCGCCCATGACTATTAGATTTTCGTCCCCCTTTACATACTGCATTACCCTTTCAATATCCACATACACTTTCTCTATCTGTTCATCTTGAGCTTGCGACGTCGGCATGTATACCTGAACTATCGTTGTCGGTGTTGGTCTGCTGTCGATTCTGATTAGAACAACCCGGTCACTGAACTGTTCACAGTAACACACCCTCTGCCCTACCTTCCTATTCATAACGAATCCTACACCTGTTATACCATTTTCTGCTGCCGTTTGTTACTACCCGATACTCATCTAACCAGAAATCTTTGTCTTCCTTCCACTTCACTTCACTGACCCCTATTATATCTAGATTGTGCCTTTGCATTTCCCTTTTCCGATTTTCTAGTTTCCCTACCACGTTAAAGCTTCTGACATTCCAGGCCCCGACTCGTAGAACGTTATCCTTTCGTAGATTATTCAATCTTTTTCTCATGGTAACCTCCCCCTTGGCAGTCCCCTCCCGGAGATCCGAATGGGGGACTATTCCGGAATATTTTGCCAATGGAGAGATCATCATGACACTTCTTCAATTACGGGCCACATGTCCTGTGGATACAGGTTACGTGTCTTTAATGCAGTGGTTTCCATTGCCTTTTGCATCCTCATGTCGTTGATCATTGCTGATTCTTCCGCCTTTAGGGGCAATTTCCCACCCCTAGGACAAGAGAGTGCCCTGAACCTCTATCCGCTCCTCCGCCCTCTTTGACAAGGCCGTTGGCAGAATGAGGCTGACTTCTTATGCCGGAAGTCTTCGGCCGCCAATGCTGATAATTTATCAAAATTTAGGCAGTGGCGGGGATCTAACCCGGGACCGTAGACGTTTTGATTATGAATGAAAGACGCTACCCTTTTTTTTTTTTTTTAATCTCATTTTGTTCGCTTTTGTTCGTTGCGTCTGCTCGGGGCGGACGTCGTAAGTTTAAGTTCGTGGATGATCGCTTAACTCAGTTTTTTTATTACAGAGGGCACGTAACCCTCTGACCGAACACGCTGAGCTACCGTGCCGGCCCCCTAGACCACGGGTAGTTGCTTGGAAGTATACAGCGCTGTAGCCACTGCCAGACGCCTCTTCTAACTGGCCGATCTCTCCTCTTGACGTTGTAGAACTGTTTGTCTGCGCCCCCCGTGAATAGTTGGGTCTTTTTTATCATTCTTTATTATGTCATTTTGTACTCCGCAGCTGGGATCGAGTCGGTTGTTCTTTTGGATATTGCATTATTGTTTCGTTTGGTGAGTCCAATAAATCTTTTTCGGACTTGTGTTTTCCGTATTTATATTCTCCTAGCGCAGATTATTCAGCAACAAAACGACTATTCACGTCAGTGTGTTGAAAGTATGTGTCTGTGACATACCATCTGTTCCAGAGATTCTACGGGCAGGAGACCGCTCCATTCGCACCACCAACAGAACAGGCTCTGCTAACGGTATACGACGCCTTCGACATCGCTGGCAACGGGCTCTACAGAACGCTGGTGACTAGTTTGAAGGATAGTAACAGGTGAAAACATGTAACTCTTTTGTATCGGTTGGGAATACATAGTTGAAACTATTGAATTTCCAACCCTCGTAGAAATTGTATCATCTTACCTTACTACATTTTCGCTACTGAGACATTCACACTTCAGCATTAAGCATGAAGTTTTAATTTATTATTTCTTTACTACTGACTCTATCCGAAACACATTCTGCAGAATCCACATATAGCATTGAATGTACCTGCAAAATTATATCATTGTACGACACGCAGATCAGGAGACTTGACGTCATAAACATTGAGTTGCGCGAAAAAACAGCTTTTCATAAACGGATCTATTTTACACAAGGGAGTTCAATTCTTTAAAGAATCGTGGGTGGCGGAGCGGAGCTTACTACTTCAGAAGAACCATTTATTGCAAGAAAGGTGAATAACATCTCATCAAAACTTAAAGCATTGACAGATATATTGCGAATGTCAGAAGATTGTTATATGACGGTACTAATCAAATGTATTAATTGTTTTTCAAAAATGTCGAGTACAACACTTATCATTGCGGCACTTCAGGTATCCTATTCCTAGTCAAAGATTCATTCTGGCGGTCTGTCGTGGTGGCCTGCATTTCCTCATTCGATGCGAAGTGACCGCCAAACCAATTCATGACCACGGTACACTCCATAACACGCCTGGTGAGCCGTAGCCTTCCTTGTGAATCATTGCAATGATGTCCGCCCCTGGTAGCTGAGTGGTTTTCCAGCACGGTAGCTCAGCGTTTTCGGTCAGAGGCCTGCGTGTTCTCTGTAATAAAGAACTGAGTCAAGGAATCAACGATAAACTTGAACGGATGTCTTGTGACGTCCGCCTAGAACAAACGGAACGAACTACATCGAACAAAAAAAAAAAAGTGGTATACATAGTGAAAAAAAAGTGGTCAGCATGACGGAATGTAATACGTAACGGCCTGGGTTCGATTCCCAGCTGGGTCGGAGATTTTCTTCACTCAGCTACTGGGTGTTGTGTTGCCCTTATAATCATCATTTTATCCCCATCGACACGCAAGTCTCCGAAGTGGCGTCAACTCGGAAGACTTGCACCAGGCGAACGGTCTACCCGACGGGGCGCCCTAGCCACACGGCATTTCCATTTCCATTGCAATGACTTTGAAATGATGCATCAGACTGTGCGTGGCACTGAAATTTGTCAATCCTCCTTCGGTTTCTTTTTATGAAAGGCAAGTCCCACCAGCAGTCTCAAATACACCACGAGTACTTGTCCTGCACTCTTCTGTTTACAGAAACCGATTTATTTTATTTTTCTTTAATGTTTAGAAAGAGAATATAGTCTTGAAATAATGTTACAGGCACTCCGCCTCGTACAATTAAATTTCCTAACAGTATTTTACAATATGAATCTTAATTGCAATATATCTAGCCTGGCGCAGCTACTGGAAAATCAGCACAAATTGGATGCAATGCGAAGGCTGACTATTTTCTTGCTTCTGTATGCCACCAGTGGATTCCGTGCTTCTGGGTCCATTGTTCCGCCAGGGATGGAGGTTATCGCTGAAACAACCGATTTTACGTTCCACCGACATTTTTCATCTCCAGCTTAACTTGAACATTAAAACCGTTTAAAAAAAAAACAGGTTTCTGAAATAATTGATTTTCGGTTGCTATTCTTGTTACTTACGGTAATAAATGTAGGCATCGAACGAAGATTGAAACATTCTGACTCCCTCAGACATTTGGGTTACACACTTCAAGACAAATAAAATCACATCATCAAACAAAATAGGTAATTAAAGGAAAACTTACTCCGTCCAATGTTTATTGTTTTTCTCTTTAAAGCAATAAGGTGTTCAATATTACAAAATATCACCAGTATTCTCGTACTGATTCTAATTTTTGAAACTCTGCTACAAAATCATGTTTCAGTTGAAGATCATACCACTATTTGTGTATTATAAATGGTCAGAGCGAAAGAGTGAAATGTGAGGTTAGAGAAAGTTGTACGTTTCCAAGGGCCACAAACAGATGAAGCCGTTACAGTTCTCTCACCAAGACAGTAACTTGATAGTTACGATATCTTTTATAGTTTTGGGAGTACTTAGATACGAGTGTGTGTATGTGTGTGTGTGTGTGTGTGTGTGTGTGTGTGTGTGTATGTAATGAATGGGGAGTGTGAGGAGTGTACGTGAAGCACAAACCCTGAATTTGTGCGAAATTAAGAATGTCTGAGTGTGAAATAATGTTTTGGAATTGTGGAACGGATCACATCCACTGAATGGGAGTAAAAATGGAAAAAATAGCGTTCAATTATTTCGGAGAAGCAATATTGTTACGCTGGTCCAGTAGGTATATGATTATTTGTAATTCAGTTGGAATTTAGGTTAAAAAAATTTGGCAAGTAACATAGATTAGTATGAGAATTACGTTGATGAGTTAGATGTTTTTTATTCTTATATAACAACATGTACAGCTGTTACTGGAGATTCCTAGGATCAACAAATCAGACAAGATCGTGTTCCTGTGTTCTGTAGCAGAAAGACCTTTTACGCGGGCTGCATGCGACGGTCATAACTAAATCACTTTTGCGTAAGCCCGGGTTCCCGGGTTCTATTCCCGGCGGGGTCAGGGATTTTCTCTGCCTTGTGATGACTGGGTGTTGTGTGATGTCCTTAGGTTAGTTAGGTTTAAGTAGCTCTAAGTTCTAGGGGACTGATGACCATAGATGTTAAGTCCCATAGTGCTCAGAGCCATTTGAACCATTTGAACTTTTGCGTAAGGTCGTTCACCGACTGCGATGCTTTCTTTTTTTGTCTTTTTAATGTCCCAGAAATGACTTTCGTTGAGAGTATAGACCGAGATTGTAGATTGTCAACAGTGGATATGTTTGTTAATTGGTGTTCTGATAAGCTATTTTGATAAAGGGAAGGAAGCCTTTGTTACTAAACGTCGCAGCTCAGAGAAGTATTAGGCATAAGTCGATAAGAATCCATGTAACGGATATGTTCTATTTTTGCTGAATAAAACAACAAATACAGCATGAATTAAAGTGAAGACAGTCTGTAAAGTGATTATGTAGTGATATGGGTACATGGTGCTGTGAGCTCGACGTAATTACCGTTAGTACGAATGCAGCATGTGAAAATACACCTGAGTTTCAACTAGAATTTTTTTAACTGTGCACCAGAGATGTGCATTAGAGCGCCATTAGAGTGCGGACTTGGAAAGGAAACAGTGATTTGTTTCTTCTGTGAACACAGATTTTTTTTTAACTATTTGTTTGTTCGGGAACCTAATCCCGAAAACTATAATGAAATTTCAGCTATTTTAATGTGTATAGTCTACGGTCTCATGCGATGGAGTTACAGTTTTTCACAGCTTTCCTTAGCCGAGGAACACTTTGTGATGTGTGTAAAGTTTACTGGCTTGAATGAAACCATCTCTTGCAGCAATACACCAGAACTCAACAGCTGTAGTTCCGCAGTGTCTGCAGTGAGAAATCTGCCACTGGCACAGTTAGTGACTGGTTATTAAAAATGAGGAACGTGCAGATATGCGTTGCAGGTGTGGCGTGGCAGAAAGTAGCGATCGAAAAGTAGGTTTAATATACAGGAAAAGTTTCAAAACGTGCGTCATCGTCATTGGGTTAAATTTACCTCCGTGGCTGGAAACTTACAGGCCAAGGTCCATGGAAGTTAACTCTGTGTTATTGGTACTTGTGGGAGATTATGTCCCTTCCCAGGACACAGCAGAGAGAATTGTGGTGGAACAGCGATTACAGCACTTTCAAAAAGTGTTGTAAAGTTTGCATTGGACTCAGATAAGGCCACGTTCCTCCGCGATGTTGTACTCAAGTGGCGAGTTAGCCATGTCTTTAGTGATAAAAATCCATACGCCACAGCCGTCCCACTCTACCAACAACGTTGCTGTAAGAGATAGTGGGCTGCTATTTTATATGACTAACATAGCTTTAGGTGATAGAAAGCGCCTGCTACGAAGCCGAACTTTTATAGAGCTTTTTCCATTCTAGTTTAAAAAATTGGTGTAATTTTATTTTAGGTCCAGGGCTACCATGGTGCACGCAGTTTCAAAGTACAAAACCCTTTTTCATGCATGAATCGATCTAGTATCTGTAACGCAGGGATGTAGTAACGTGTCTTGTGAAGCTTTGACCAAATACCAGAATCACTTGGGAAGCGGCTCCCCACCTGACGATGGATAAGAGACCACCTTTGTGGGCATCAGTGTCAGTCCAAAAACGCTTTACAGCTTTACACCATATGTTATACGTGTGTCAATTTAAATCTTCTCGCGCGGATGGTTTTGTACGTCTCAGTGATTTTCATGAGAACGCATGGCTGAAACATTTCAGAAAGACAATGAAATCTCTTATAATGAAAGAGGTTGACTTTTGGGCTTTTTAATGTTCTGAGTCCCGATATGACAACAAAAAAGTATTGTCCACCATTCTTTTCAGCTAAGACTCGGGATGGAAAAAAATACACTGTTAGCGATTTTAATGTTTGTTTCGTACAATATTTAAATTAATAACATGCACCATTTGTGGGATACGGCTCCGTGAGTGAGTGATCAGCCCAGCTTACTCGCAGGTTCGATTCCCGATACTTCCAGGAAATTTTTGTTTGTTTGGCGTACTGGAAAGTAGTACGGTCAGCCGGGGGAGTCACATTTAGTTACTCGACCAATTAGTAGCGGCTCCCAGGTCAAAAAACCGACAACGACCAGGAGAGCGATATACTGATTATATGCCCCTCCACACCCTATCCGTTGACAGTACTGGCAGAGAATGACACGGCGGTCGGTCGGACCCTATTGGCCCGTCAGGACCAAAACGCGGAACTTTACAGCTGTACTTACCATGAGCAGGACAGAACGTCAAGGGATCAACAATGGTCCGAGTAAACGGGCTTGCAAGAAAATCTTTTAAGCCTAGAGAGAAGTACGTTTTACTAAATACCACATGTATCCGTAAAAAGTTTTATTGTAATCTCTACAAAATTTTGTTAGGGCTAATGAAACAATTTGTTGCAGCTTTTTCCAGAGATGGGCCATGATTCAGCCATAGTCATAGTGAGAAGTTTCGTCATCTGCCAAAAGAAAACTGAAATAAGGCTTGCTTGTTGCGCCTGACATTCGAGAAGCTATGTGCGATTCCTACTTTGAATAAAAAAATGACTGTTAGTGCGTGGGAGGATCGGATATCACTCAAGCAGATTGTCCCTCAATTAGGAATGCGGAATTAAAAAGGACTCGAATTTATTTTTACTGTTGTAAACATACGGGAAAAGTTCAAGCAACTAGACATCTTGGTGACTATGAAGATTCACTTCTTGGACATTTGATCTGCTTTTCGCCTGATGATCTGGGTATTCGTAAAAAGAAGTTGTCAAGAAATATTTTCTCGTTTATGTAAGTAACACTTGAAAGACTACTGTTAAAACAACTCCGTTACCAGAGAGGTTAACGGCATTCTAATAACTAGACGGCTGACTCTAGCTCTCAAAATAATTTTAGTGAAAGGGACTACAGCACTACATAATGTGTAACATACAACGAAGATTTTTTATTACGGAACCTGCAACACATATTATGTCACAGTAGGACATTATGCCAAGAATTATAAACATTATGCTGCTTGATATTTTATTTTTGTATATAAGCTTATTTCGGCCTTATCGTCTTCAAAAGGCTCTGAGCACTATGGGGCTTAACTTCTGAGGTCAACAGTCCCCTAGAACTTAGAACTACTTAAACCTAACTAACCTAAGGACATCACACACATCCATGCCCGAGGCAGGATTCGAACCTGCGACCGTAGCGGTCGCGCAGTTCCAGACTGTAGCGCCTAGAACCACTCGGCCACACCGGCCGGCTTATCGTCTTCATGAGTACATATGCAAACAATTGCATTTCTGTGGTGGTTAAGACATTCCCGACGAATTGGTTCACGGGCGTCGCGCCGGATAATATTGTGGAAGTTGCGCAATATTTCGACGAGACAGCTGCTAAGCACCTGAAGATGACGAGCACCTGTGTCGTCGAAATACTGTGCAGCTTCCACTACATTATCCGACGCGACACCCGTGAACCTATAAAGCAATTAGGAAGTTGTATTCACGTCCTGACGCTTTAACCGGACATACGTCAATTCTGAGCAAACAACTGACGCTCTCTGTAGTTGTATGTAAAATTTTTTAGTAACGTTTTAAACGTGGTTGATGATCAGCATGAATTTTATAATACGTTTTCTCATAATTCTGAAAAACGTAGAAATTCAAGTAACAACAAACTGTCAAACATGAATTGCTATGACTGTCAAAATTATATAAAACGTATTGTAGTATAAGTACAACATCAAACAATCAACCACCTTTAAAACCTTACTGAAAAAGGATTACATTCTGTAATTACGGACAGCACCAATAGTTTACTCAAAGTTGACCCTTTAGAATGTAAGGATGTGGATCCAACATCCAATGTAAAAACGTTTATACATTATAAGAGTATATGACATAAAATATATGTAAATTCGATTGATTTCAGATGCACTGATAAAGGCAGTAAAGCCGAAATAAGCTTATATACAAAAATATAATATGAAACAGCATAATGTCTACTGATTCTCCGCATACCACGAAGAATTCCGTGAAATACGAACTCTGATCCACCCATTTCCCGAATGGATAGAAATTATTTCTTCATATTTGAATCATAAAGAACGTCTGAGGGTGGATGTATCCATGACTTTTGTTGGCTACTCGTTATGTAATAACTCTCCGTCAGGCCGTCGCAAGGTTACCACAGAAAGGTCAGAGTGTGTTGTTTGCGTTAGCACGCTGTCGCGCAGCAAAAATCTCTTTTCACACTACCCTCAGTTGTCATGAATCTCTTTCCGCAGATTACTTTCCATGGATGTTGCCGTATTTTAAGCAGACATTGTCGACGTAGTAATTGCAAAAGTAAAATAAATATCGTGTGTCAGTCTCTCATGGGTTACTCGCAGCTTTATTAATTACTTAATGTTGAACGCAAAATTATATAAAATGTGTAATGAAATGTCCTTCTTTCTCTCTACATCACGTTTGATTTTCATTGGACTTTCTGTGGGCTTTCAGTCTCACGACCGGTTTGATGTAGCACGCCATGAGCTCTTTTCATCTGGTAACCGCGTCATCTCATAGTGGAGACTACACCAAGTCCACTCAGTTTGTGTTTTATATATTCTATGCTCTGTCTTTTCTTAGGAAGTTTCCCATCTACAGCTCCTTCTAGTACCACGGAAATTACAGACTACAGTCCTACGGTCCTACCTCCTCTATTAGTTAGAGTTTTTTTATATATAACTTTCAATACCCATTTTGCGGATTATCTCTGAATTTCACATCTTATTTCCACTAAATTTCCAACATATTTCAATAAAATCACCAACGCTTCTATTCTGTTCTCCTGAGCTCTTTCCACACTCCATTATTCACTTCCATACAATGTGGTACTTCTTAGTGCATTCATACAAATTTCTTTCTCTAGCTAAGCTCATTTTTGATACAGTAAACTTTGATTATCGAACGGTCAACTCTTTGTGCTATTCTAGCTCTTATATCCTCTTCGCTCGTACGTTAGCGGGATTCCCTCACTTGGTCCACTGCATTGTCTCAAGTTTTGCGTTTAGATCGTCTCTAATCTCAGTTATGTTGCTCCTTAATACTATCGCCTTCGTCTAGTTTACTGTCAATCTAATTTCTGTTCTCAATAGCCATTTCAGTTTCATCGTCCTGTGTTTCATTCCAGTTTCCACTGGGAACAACAGTGTCATTCCCTTATCTTGAAGTTTAATGCTATGTCTTGAAATTCTTTTTGTTTCCTTCGTAGTGATATCGATATACAAGTCGAAGAGTAGGGAAAATGATTGTGTCTTTTTTTTTTCTTTTTTTCTTTTTTTACAATAACCAACGTTTCGGAAGTCAAGGAAAGTAATATAAAAGTATCAGCTCTGCTGTCTTGTGAAATGAGGATTCTAAAATAACTGTAGTGAGAGATGGATTATATTTGTTGTACTGAAGTAAATGAACATGTGATTAGCAACATGGGTAATACTGATTTCGGTGCAGTAGGACCTACGTCGTTGGGCGATAATTGTTGTTCTTCAGAGCCTTGAGCCATTTTTACGGGGCAGTGCACGTGCCACTGACTGCTTTTCATGCAGAAAGGAGATAAGGCGGTGGTTTTGTTGTAAATACTGTGCAGAATGCACAGAAAGCTATTGGTGATGTTAGTTGTGTTGTGGATGTTGTAGCCAATAGAGTAATATATATATATATATATATATATATATATATATATATATATATATATATATATATAATATATACACTCCTGGAAATGGAAAAAAAACACGTTGACACCGGTGTGTCAGACCCACCATACTTGCTCCGGACACTGCGAGAGGGCTGTACAAGCAATGATCACACGCACGGCACAGCGGACACACCAGGAACCGCGGTGTTGGCCGTCGAATGGCGCTAGCTGCGCAGCATTTGTGCACCGTCGCCGTCAGTGTCAGCCAGTTTGCCGTGGCATACGGAGCGCCATCGCAGTCTTTAACACTGGTAGCATGCCGCGACAGCGTGGACGTGAACCGTATGTGCAGTTGACGGACTTTGAGCGAGGGCGTATAGTGGGCATGCGGGAGGCCGGGTGGACGTACCGCCGAATTGCTCAACACGTGGGGCGTGAGGTCTCCACAGTACATCGATGTTGTCGCCAGTGGTCGGCGGAAGGTGCACGTGCCCGTCGACCTGGGACCGGACCGCAGCGACGCACGGATGCACGCCAAGACCATAGGATCCTACGCAGTGCCGTAGGGGACCGCACCGCCACTTCCCAGCAAATTAGGGACACTGTTGCTCCTGGGGTATCGGCGAGGACCATTCGCAACCGTCTCCATGAAGCTGGTCTACGGTCCCGCACACCGTTAGGCCGTCTTCCGCTCACGCCCCAACATCGTGCAGCCCGCCTCCAGTGGTGTCGCGACAGGTTTGAATGGAGGGACGAATGGAGACGTGTCGTCTTCAGCGATGAGAGTCGCTTCTGCCTTGGTGCCAATGATGGTCGTATGCGTGTTTGGCGCCGTGCAGGTGAGCGCCACAATCAGGACAGCATACGACCGAGGCACACAGGGCCAACACCCGGCATCATGGTGTGGGGAGCGATCTCCTACACTGGCCGTACACCACTGGTGATCGTCGAGGGGACACTGAATAGTGCACGGTACATCCAAACCGTCATCGAACCCATCGTTCTACCATTCCTAGACCGGCAAGGGAACTTGCTGTTCCAACAGGACAATGCACGTCCGCATGTATCCCATGCCACCCAACGTGCTCTAGAAGGTGTAAGTCAACTACCCTGGCCAGCAAGATCTCCGGATCTGTCCCCCATTGAGCATGTTTGGGACTGGATGAAGCGTCGTCTCACGCAGTCTGCACGTTCAGCACAAACGCTGGTCCAACTGAGGCGCCAGGTGGAAATGGCATGGCAAGCCGTTCCACAGGACTACATCCAGCATCTCTACGATCGTCTCCATGGGAGAATAGCAGCCTGCATTGCTGCGAAAGGTGGATATACACTGTACTAGTGCCGACGTTGTGCATGCTCTGTTGCCTGTGTCTATGTGCCTGTGGTTCTGTCAGTGTGATCATGTGATGTATCTGACCACAGGAATGTGTCAATAAAGTTTCCCCTTCCTGGGACAATGAATTCACGGTGTTCTTATTTCAATTTCCAGGAGTGTATACGATAGAAGCAGAGTCGTCACCATTTTTGATGGCAACGCTTTCTCGAAAGGGGGTTCAAAAGAAAAGAAGAAGGATGAAAACTGCTTATAACACTAATGACCGAACCAACGAAATTGAATCTTTTGAGAAATGTGTCCATCGTGATCTGAGTAAAATAGACGATACTGGCAATCTTACAGGTAATGAGGGTAAGAAAAAACATCGTGTGATTATTCTGAAACGCACAGTCAAACTGGGACAGTCACTGGTTCAGGCAAGAGAGACAGCTACCAGTGTTAATGTCATCGCAAGGGTCTACTACCGTGAAAGTAGATCCAGATGAAATCCACATTCTAAAGCGCCGAATGGCACGACAGAGATGATTGTGAAAAGGAAAGGTATAAAAAACCGAGGCACTGCAAGGCACACTCTATGAGTAATTGCAAAATAAGGGAGGTGACTGGAGCTGCTGACCCGTATGCTGTATGTTGTAGTACTGTAAGTAGTTTTGGTGCAAGCATCGTTTTAATCATGTGTGTCCTGAGAAAACGTAAAGTAAGCTTTTGTTTTGAAAACAAGGATCCGGATGATGTATCTAAACAGCACCAGATAGACAAAGGAAGATGCCGATATAGAAATAACTAAACTGAACCATTTTCTGTGGAATAATTTGCGGAGAAGGAAGAGTTTTGTAATTTTTTTGTAGTGGTTCTTTGCATTAAGTTTTAATGTGGTCGTGTCTACTTGTGGAAGCGAGAGAAGTTTATCAACAGAAGTGCGAATTTGTTGAGTGAGGCTCAGAGTAATGGATAAATGTTAATCGAGAAAGAGAAGCTGATATTGTGAATTATAGTGTGAGTGAAAAATGATTGTTGTGAAAAATGATTGCATTAGTGCGTTAGTAATGGTTTAGGGGAGAAACGTTTATGTAAGTCCACGAGTCCAGTGCACTAAACTTGAGAAACGAATATTTAGAATTAAATGCATACCTCATGAACCATGTGGGTCACATTAGACTTAGTTAAGAAAGAAATCGAAAGCGTTTTATATAACTCTTGAGTTGTATGAATGTCAAATCAGTTTTCAGAGATACGCCAGAGCAAAATCCGATTTTTTGAAGGAGAGGGGAGCGTTGCACGGCGAAATAATGTACTGGTGCAAACGTCTTCCCTGATAATGCAAGATGCCACAGGGCTGGGATGTTGAGCAACGCACATGTACAGAGCACTGCACCATCTGGCACCAGTGCAGAAAAATGGCATCATAGGGGTAGAGGTTACGTCATTTTCGTGACCCTGCTTCACTGAGGAACAACGCACAGATCTTATGTTAGAGTAACTACTCAGCATACAGACGCTGCAGAATACACCATTCAAAGTACCTGAAATGGAAAGTAAGGACATCACAGAGCATTCTGGAAAGCTGAGCAGACGAGAAAAACACGCCGACTGATGTGATTAGTGACTCACGATAACCTAACGAACTCGAGCCAGTCTTGCATAAATATTGCTCCTTTGCAGCATAAGTGTTCTGAAGTTCAGCCTGCCGGCCTGGAGGTGGGATCTATGTCGGCCTGCCGTCTGTGATCTAGCTGTCTACAAGCTTTTATGGAACAGCAAGTCCCACGTTGGGAACTCTCTCGCTGTCAGCCAAAGTACTGCCATCTGTGCTGAGACCATTGGGAAGAACTCGGGCACCATAACCTACAGACCATATGGAGGGCCCAACCGCAATTACTGCTGTCTTCCACTCTGAGGGTGTCCAACTCCTACCTAGGTCGTTCAACTGCTCTGTTGTAATCACAGGAGGCATGCAGTCTCAGCTGCCCACCTTTTCCTGAGGGCAGATCCAGCTGCCGTCGACTGCCTCTCTTTGGTGAAACCTACAACCTGATCATGCGCGCCCTCGTCATCCACTTCCGGAACTTCTAGCTGCTATGGACAGAACAGACGACTCCACGTGCTGTCTGTGCGAGATTAGTGGCCTTGTGACGTCACTGTAGTGTATGCTGCCGCCATTCATACGAGTCATGCCTTGATCAGCATATACCAGACGGAAACTATCTGCCAGCATTCTCGCCCAAGTCAGCTGCTTGGGACGTCGAACATCAGCCATTGTATTTGGTGGACAATAAATTATTGGCGTCTTAATATTGTTTACTAGTGCCCACGCTCGATGTCACTCCTTGCTGTTCCACTCAACCCACAGCAGTATAGGTCACATCCCACGTTATAGTCACTTAGTGCCTATTCTGTGTAACTTCGAGAAATATCAGTCTCTTTTTAATCATGGTCTCCAAGATCCTCTCCATTTCTTTGTTGTTCCAGAGCTTCAAACTGGCCTCATTGTGGACTGCAGACATGATTCTTAGATAGTTACTCTCTCCATGATCTCCAGCTTCTCTATCTTGTAGTTCATAGAGTGATATTCACTAGGGTAGAGGCATTCTGTTTTTACAAAGTCATTTGATATTTCAGGAGGTACACTATTTCTTGTAAAAGTGTTTAGTCAGCTAGTATGCTCCCACCATTTTTGAGAACCAGTAGCCTATCACACTATTATGTAGTCTGTTGTTTCATGTGGCATCGCTGAGCCAGTTAAACGTCTTTATCGGCGTAAACTGGTCTATACGTGCCTCAAAGAATTTCTGTTCATTTCTCAATGGAGGTAAAACGCGTAAGGTGCGTGGTTTTGATGGGACGCATCCTCAGATCCTAACCGATGTGGGAAGGAAACGAAGAACTGGCTAACCAAATTTTACTCTTCCATACTAACATCGAACTATCCGTCAAGTTCCTTTAATGTTGTTAAACTAATTGTAGTTCTGAAACCAAACAAATCATCAGACAGAGTGGAAAGTCTACCGCCCATTGGCCCTTCTCAGTTGCTGCTACAAACTCCTTGAAATAATGGCTCCATGAAACCTAGAAGTCATCGCGTTGCAGCAACTAGGTTTCAGACCAACTAGAATTTGTACACACTAGGTTCTGAACCTAGCCACACACACTGTGACAGCTTTCAGAGACAGAAATGGCTCTGAGCACAATGGGACTTAACATCTATGGTCATCAGTCCCCTAGAACTTAGAACTACGTAAACCTAACTAACCTAAGGACATCACACAACACCCAATCATCACGAGGCAGAGAAAATCCCTGACCCCACCGGGAATCGAACCAGGGAACCCGGGCGTGGGAAGCGAGAACGCTACCGCACGACCACGAGCTGCGGACCAGAGACAGAAAAAGACAGTGGTAGCTTTTATAAACCTAACACCCACCTGTGATACTATATGGAAGGAAGGGCTTCTACACACTCCGAGAGAGGTGGCGCAGTGCACACTGGAGTCGCGTTGGGGAGGACGACCTGAGTCCGACCTTTCTGATTTAGTTCTTCCTTTATTTTCCTAAATCGCTTCAGGCAAATGGTTCCTTTGAAAGGGCACGAACGACTTCCTTCTCCATCCTTTCCTAATCCGATGGGACTGATGACTTCACTGTTCGAGTCCCTCCTTCAGCCAAGGATGCAAGGAAGCTTGTACACCAACTGATACAAGTCAGTCAGTGCCAAACCACACTGAGACTTATCAACAACAGTCTTTCGAATAGACAATTCCGTGTGACACAAGGTAATAACACGAGGAAACAGAAAAACAGGTATCTCAAGGATCAGTGGTAGTGCTCATGTTTTTTAACCTGACCTGCCTGAAACTGAGTCAAAGAGTTTCAGGTATGCTAATGATATGACACTAGTAATTCAAAACAAGCTGTACGAAGATGCTGAAAACATTCTGACTGCAGACCTAATTAAAACGCAAGAGTATTTCACTAGATGGAGGTTAGTATGGAATCCCTCCCAGACTGAAGTCAGCTATTCAAATGGTTCAAATGGCTCTGAGCACTATGGGACTCAACATCTTAGGTCATAAGTCCCCTAGAACTTAGAACTACTTAAACCTAACTAACCTAAGCACACCACACACACCCATGCCCGAGGCGGGATTCGAACCTGCGACCGTAGCAGTCCCGCGGTTCCGGACTGCAGCGCCAGAACCGCTAGACCACCGCGGCCGGCGAAGTCAGCTATTTTCATTTGAGAAACAAAATGGGTGGATACTAGCTGGAGATTTATGCGAGTAACACTGAAATCCGTTTTCAGCAACATCTAAAGTATTTACTAGTTACTCTTACTCTGTCCTTGAAAAGACACAATAATCTCATTCAGGGGCTCTGCAGTACTACGTCCGGAGCATCAGCAGATACACTATGAGCTTCTGTATTCGTCTTACTGTTGTGTATAGCAGAGTACACCAATGTGGTAAACATACAAGCCTGTAAAGAAGGTGGACACCCAGCTCAACGCTTCTATGTGTATTGTAACTGGATGTATAAAGACTATTCCACTCTATTGGCTCCCAACACTTAGCCATATAGCCCTACCTTCCCTGAGGAGAAAGGAAGCTTTGGTGAAGGAATATACAAGAGTAATAACAATTCTCTGCTTGACAACCACAGTTTCGGAGACAAATAGACTTCGCTTTAGAATGCTGCCCTTGAGGGTTCCCAAGACCTGCTAGTTACTAACTTCAGCAGGAATATTAAACTGCATGAGAGCTGAAGAGTATTCCATAGAACAGTGACTATATCAATCCAGTAGAAAAACTAAAGAGCCACACAGCCCTGACTCGAATCGGTAACTAATCGGAACGTCAGATTTTTTTTTTTTTTTTTTTTTTTTGGTCATCAGTCTACTGACTGGTTTGATGCGGCCCGCCACGAATTCCTTTCCTGTGCTAACCTCTTCATCTCAGAGTAGCACTTGCAACCTACGTCCTCAATTATTTGCTTGACGTATTCCAATCTCTGTCTTCCTTTACAGTTTTTGCCCTCTACAGCTCCCTCTAGTACCATGGAAATCATTCCCTCATGTCTTATCAGATGTCCTATCATTCTGTCCCTTCTCCTTACCAGTGTTTTCCACATATTCCTTCCCTCTCCGATTCTGCGTAGAACCTCCTCATTCCTTACCTTATCAGTCCACCTAATTTTCAACATTCGTCTATAGCACCACATCTCAAATGCTTCGATTCTCTTCTGTTCCGGTTTTCCCACAGTCCATGTTTCACTACCATACAATGCTGTACTCCAGACGTACATCCTCAGAAATTTCTTCCTCAAATTAAGGCCGGTATTTGGTATTAGTAGACTTCTCTTGGCCAGAAATGCCTTTTTTGCCATAGTCTGCTTTTGATGTCCTCCTTGCTCCGTCCGTCATTGGTTATTTTACTGCCTAGGTAGCAGAATTCCTTAACTTCATTGACTTCATGACCATCAATCCTGATGTTAAGTTTTTCGCTGTTCTCATTTCTACTACTTCTCATTACCTTCGTCTTTCTCCGATTTACTTTCAAACCATACTGTGTACTCATTAGACTGTTCATTCCGTTCAGCAGATCATTTAATTCTTCTTCACTTTCACTCAGGATAGCAATGTCATCAGCGAATCGTATCATTGATATCCTTTCACCTTGTATTTTAATTCCACTCCTGAACCTTTCTTTTATTTCCATCATTGCTTCCTCGATGTACAGATTGAAGAGTAGGGGAGAAAGGCTACAGCCTTGTCTTACACCCTTCTTAACACGAGCACTTACTTCTTGATCGTCCACTCTTATTATTCCCTCTTGGTTCTTGTACATATTGTATATGACCCGTCTCTCCCTATAGCTTACCCCTACTCTTTTCAGAATCTCTAACACCTTGCACCATTTTAAATTGTCGAACGCTTTTTCCAGGTCGACAAATCCTAGGAAAGTGTCTTGATTTTTCTTTAGCCTTGCTTCCATTATTAGCCGTAACGTCAGAATTGCCTCTCTCGTCCCTTCACTTTTCCTAAAGCCAAACT
Source organism: Schistocerca cancellata (assembly GCF_023864275.1). Lineage (NCBI taxonomy): Eukaryota > Metazoa > Arthropoda > Insecta > Orthoptera > Acrididae > Schistocerca > Schistocerca cancellata. The sequence continues at coordinate 214,287,821 of NC_064627.1, forward strand.
GATCGTCACCTAAAGCATTCTCAGTTTTCTTTTCCATTCTTCTGTATATTATTCTTGCAAGCAGCTTCGATGCATGAGCTGTTAAGCTGATTGTGCGATAATTCTCGCACTTGTCAGCTCTTGCCGTCTTCGGAATTGTGTGGATGATGCTTTTCCGAAAGTCAGATGGTATATCACCAGACTCATATATTCTACACACCAACGTGAATAGTCGTTTTGTTGCCACTTCCCCCAATGATTTTAGACATTCTGATGGAATGTTATCTATCCCTTCTGCCTTATTTGACCGTAAGCCCTCCAAAGCTCTTTTAAATTCCGATTCTAATACTGGATCCCCTATGTCTTCTAAATCGACTCCTGTTTCTTCTTCTATCACATCAGACAAATCTTCACCCTCATAGAGGCTTTCAATGTATTCTTTCCACCTATCTGCTCTCTCCCCTGCATTTAACAGTAGAATTCCCATTGCACTCTTAAAGTTACCACCGTTGCTTTTAATGTCACCAAAGGTTGTTTTGACTTTTCTGTATGCTGAGTCTGTCCTTCCGACAGTCATATCTTTTTCGATGTCTTCATATTTTTCCAGCAGCCATTTCGTCATAGCTTCCCTGCACTTCCTATTTATTTAATTCCTCAGCGTCTTGTATTTCTGTATTCCTGATTTTCCCATAACATGTTTGTACTTCCTCCTTTCATCAATCAACTGAAGTATTTCTTCTGTTACCCATGGTTTCTTCGAAGCTACCTTCTTTGTACCTATGTTTTCCTTCCAACTTCTGTGATGGCCCTTCTTAGAGATGTCCATTCCTCTTCAACTGTACTGCCTACTGCGCTATTCCTTATTGCTGTATCTACAGCGTTAGAGAACTTCAAACGTATCTCGTCATACCTTAGTACTTCCGTATCCCACTTCTTTGCGTATTGATTCTTCCTGACTAATGTCTTGAACTTAAGTCTACTCTCCATGACTACTATATTGGGATCTGAGTCTATATCTGCTCCTGGGTACGCCTTACAATCCCGTATCTGATTTCGGAATCTCTGTCTGACCATGATGTAATCTAATTGAAATCTTCCCGTATCTCCCGACCTTTTCCAAGTATACCTCCTCGTCTTGTGATTCTTGAACAGGGTATTCGCTATTACTAGCTGAAACTTGTTACAGAACTCAATTAGTCTTCCTCCTCTTTCATTCCTTGTCCCAAGCCTATATTCTCCTGTAACCTTTTCTTCTACTCCTTCCCCTACAACTTTATTCCAGTCGCCTATGACTATTAGATTTTCGTCCCCCTTTACATACTGCATTACCCTTTCAATATCCTCATACACTTTCTCTATCTGTTCATCTTCAGCTTGCGATGTCGGCATGTATACCTGAACTATCGTTGTCGGTGTTGGTCTGCTGTCGATTCTGATTAGAACAACCCGGTCACTGAACTGTTCACAGTAACACACCCTCTGCCCTACCTTCCTATTCATAACGAATCCTACACCTGTTATACCATTTTCTGCTGCTGTTGATATTACCCGATACTCATCTGACCAGAAATCCTTGTCTTCCTTCCACTTCACTTCACTTAGGAAGACACAAATTTTGCAATTTATCTGCCGCAATGTTATATTTTGTTTGTTATATTATATTGTATATTTAATCCATTTTATCGTATTTTATTCTATGTCCTCCACTGATATGTTATGCTATATTTTATCTTTGATAATGTAACTTGTGTTAATCATACGCTAAATAGTAATATCGGTTCAAGTTTGTCATTCATCATGAATGTGGACTTCTTTATCGAAACTTAGGAGATCCATTCTGCGGGGGAGGTTCATCTGGATGGTCGATTCCTCTGGGGTGTCCGAGGTCATTGCAAAGTCATCCAGAAAAGCCATTTCCATTTTTCCCTAAGCAGATAGAGACTAATCTGCTACATCAAATTTCCAAATTTTCATAATCTTTCTAGAACACGGAGCACGTTTGACCACTTCTTTTCTGTTCGTGTGAGGAATGTTTCCCCAAAGTTTTGCCATATCTTTTGTTGTACTTTATATAAAGAAAAACTGTGTGGCATTACTCGCTGGGAGACCCCGCAGGACTGCTTTCGTCGTCTACTGGGAACAATGGTCTCTTTACACACTGTGTGTGTTTGTGTGTGTCATCATGTAAGTGTACGAATGCCTGTCAAGTGTATGTGACTCCAATTGATGTGTGTATAGGGCGATGTCATATTTCGGTTGTGTGATGAGGTATCTCTCGAATGTGGATGACTGCAGCTGATGTGAGAATAGTGTGACTTGTGGTCTAGGGTTTAGGGCCAGCGGCTTTGCTTAGTAAGCCACATGTCCTTAGTCCAGATATCGAAACTCACCAACATCCAAATTTTGAATAAAAATCATCAATAGTGGTGGTTGAAGACTTCCGTCCTACTGCCAACGGTCTTTGCAAAGAGGATAGTGAGAGGTTCACGACACCGTCTTGCCCTTATCTTGGTAAAATGCCCGAAAGGCAGAAGAATCATCAACGATCGACGGCAGGACAATGCAAGGCAATGGGAATCACTGCATTAAAGACACATAACGTGTATCCACAGGACATGCGGCCTGCAATTAAAAAAGTGTTTTGATGATCTCCTCATTGGCTAAACAAGCCACATTATTCCTCCATTCGGATCTCGGGGGGAGGGTTGCCTCAAGGGAAGTGACTGTGAGAAAAAAATTGAATAACCAAGGAAAGGTAACGTTCTACGAGGCGGGGCGTGGAATGTCAGAAGTTGAACGTAATGGGAAAGCGAGAAAATCTGAAAAGGGAAATGCTAAGGCTGAGTCTAGGTATAGTGGGAGTCAGTAAAGTGAATGGAGAGAAACAAGAATTTTCGGTTAGACGAGGGTAAGAAAATAACAACAGCAGCAGAAAACTATATAACGGGAGTAGGATTCGTTATGTGTAGGAAGTTAGATCAGAGAGTGCGTTATTGTGAACAGTTCAGTGATAGGGTTGTAACTCACCAGAAGGCAGCAAATAAACACAAATAAAGACAGTTTAGGCATATATGCCCACGTCACAAGCAGAAGATGAAGAGATAGAGAAAGCATCTGAAAATACTGAACGGATAATTCAGTACGTAAAGGAATATGAAAATATGGTAGTCATGGGGGATTGGAATGTGGTTGTAGGGGTAGAATTAGAAGAAAGGTTTACCCTACGTTAGAATGTAGGATTCATAGTAGGAACGAGTGAGAAGTAAGATTAATTGAGTTCTCCAACAAATATCACATGGTAACAGCCCATACTTTGTTAAAGAATCGCAAGAGGAGGAGGTATCCTTGAAAAAGGCAGAAATATACGGGAAGACTTCATTTGTATTACATCATAATCAGGCAAAAATTCCGAAATTATATACTGGACTGTAAGGCTTACCCAGGAGCAGATGTACACTCAGATCACAATTTAGTAGTGATGAAGAGTAGTCTAAAGTCCAAGAGACTACTGAGGAAAAATCAGTAGGCAAATAACAAATAAGTGGGATTCCGAATTACTAAGGAATGAAGAGTTCTCTGAAGCTACAGATACTGCGATGATGAACAGCTCAGGAGGCAGTCAGGTGAAGAGGAGAGGACATCTCTAAAGAACGCAGTCACAGATTTTGAAGAGGAATACGTAGGTACAAGGAAGGTAACTGTGAAGAGCCCATGGGTAATATAAGACATACTTCAGCTGATCAACGAGAGAAGGAAGTACAAATATATTCAGGGAAATTCAATAATACAGAAATACAAGTCACTTAGGAATGAAATAAGCAGGAAGTGCAGGGAAACTAAGGCGTAATAGCTACATGAAAAATGGGAACAAATCGAAAAAGAAATAATTCTCAGATGAAGTGACTCAGCGTAAAGAAAAGACAAAACAACATTCGGTGAAATGAAAGGTAAGGGCGGCAATATTAAGAATGCAATGAAAATTCTACTGTTACGTGTAGAGGCAAGTGCGGATATGTGGAACGAGTATATTGAGGGCCTCTATGAAGAGGAAAACTTATCTGATGATGTGACAGAAGAAGAAATATGAAGAAATAGGGAAGAGACAGGGGAGCCAGTATTAGAATAATAATTCAGAAGTGCTCTGGAAGACTCAAAATCCAGTAAGACGGAAGGGATAGAAAATTTTTTTTTGAATTTCTAAAACCATTGGGAAAAATGACAACAAAACGATTATTCCCAAGCTTGCTAACGCCGACAAGTGTGAGAATCAGCTTAAAAGCTCATGCTGACAAGAATAACATACAGGTGAGTTCATAATGGAGGCAAGACTGCAGAAAATCCAAAACATGGGCATAGGATTTGACGACCTGGAAAAACGTGTTCGACAATGTAAAATGGTGTAAGATGTTCCAAATTCTGACAAAAATAGGTATAAGCTGTAGGGAAAGGCGAGTGGTACACAATGAGTATAAGAACCATGACGGAAGAGTGGAAGATCATGAAAGACTGGTTTAAGACAGGGACGTAGTTTTTCGCCACTGTTGTTCAATCTGTATGTCGAAGAAGCAATGACGGAATTAAAAGGAAGGTTCAAGATTTGGATTAAAATGCGAGGTGAATGGAGATCAACGTTCATATTTGGTGATGTGGTTGCTATCCTGAGTGGAAGTGAAAAAGAATTACAGGATCTGATGAACGGCATGAACAGCCTAAAAGTACTCAATATAGAATGAGAGTGAAGTACCTCAGCTTGGTGCACTTTCGCAACAAGTCAGTTGATTACAATCAAAAATCAATTTATTGATGGAATCAGTTTATGTTCATAAATATAAGTTCTGCGATCCGATAGCAGACCAAAATAAATAACACAAGGAAATCTCTTCGTGGAACTATCTTCTGAGATGTTCTCTTGCAAACAAAACCGACTATCTTCTTAGACACCAACAGTAGGCAGAAACTTAAAGTCCCATCTCACGAGCAGCACTAGGAATTCCAGCATCAGAGTCCATGGCTGGAGCAGCGTGTTGCAATGCACTGTGGCCCCAGGTGGCGGGGTCGACGTCGAGGCCGAGTAGCGGCGGAGACGTAACTACCTGCTGCTCGCTGGTCTAGGGCAGTTACACCCACATGGCGGTTGACTATCAGACAGCTATTGGTCTAGCGATATGGGCTCCCTTTGGCTGATGAAAATGGCGCAGCATATGCAGAAAAAATTTCGTAGATGTGGCGGCCTCCACTGCTCTTGCGCGGGCCCTCTGAACTAGCCGGCTACCTACAGGTCAGGCGAAGCTCGGCTGACTTCGGCCGCTGCGCCTACGGAGCTAGAGCAATAGCCCGCATAGCAGTACTACGATGTGGAATGGTGGCGTTGCAGGACACCCAGGAAACACGCCAGAGGTTATGGTGTTGATGTTTGGTTTGTGGGGCACTCAAAGTGAGGTCATCAGCGCCCGTACAAATTTCCGATATGTACACAGACCAATCTAGCTACTTTCACGAGTGATGATGGAATGATGGGGACAACACAGACACCCAGTCCCCAGGTAGAGAAAATCCCCAACACGACAGGGAATCGAACGCGGGACGCCATGGTCCAGAGGTAGCAAAGCTAACCACTAGACCACGAGCTGGGGACACATACCAGAGAGTAAATCGAAGAAAGGTGAAAGTAATGAGAAGTAGCGGAAATGAGAACAGCGAGAAACTTAACAACATAACTGGTGAACACGAAGGAGATGAAGTTTAGGGATTTTGCCACCTAGGCAGCAAAATGACCCATGACAGATGGAGCAAGGAAGACATAAAAAGCAGTCTGGCACTAGTAAAAAATGGATTCCTGGCCCAGAGAAGTCGACTAATATCAAATAGGCCTTAATTCGGCGAAGAAAGAGAGGAAGGGGCACAGCAGTGTATTGTAGTGCGGCATGGACTGTGGAGAAACCGGAACAGAAGGGAATAGAAGCATTTGAAAGTTAGGTGAACTGATAAGGTACGGAATGAGGAGGTTCTCCGCACAATCGGCGAGAATGGGAATGTATGGAAATAACTGACAAGAAGAAGGGATATGGTAATAGGACATCGGTTAAGGCTTCAGGGTATAACTTCCATGGTGCTAGAGCGAGCTATAGAGTGTAAAAACTGTAGAGGAAAACAGAGATTGAGGTGCATCCAACAAATAGTTGAGGATGTAGGTTGCAGTTGCTACTTTGAGAGGAATTCATGGTGGGCTGCATCCAACCAGTCAGATGACTAATAACAAAACAGAAAAAAAATCATGTTCTGGTTATAGGGTGATTAGACAAGGAAGACGGTAAAAACTGGTGTCATCTCACTCCCTACACTTTTGAATGAGCACAAACGGGGCTGACGGGCTTAATGTTGCCATTTGACAGATGGATTGCTGTCAACAGAGTCACATGCATTCACTTTATTACACGCTGTGGAGAGGTTTATATTTCAGTGAAGTACATTCAGTCTGCTGGATTAAGAAATTTATGTCAATAATGCGTTTCCACTTACACGGCAAATACTCAACACGAAAATTCTTACCACCACCGGGATTTTAACTGCCTTCATCAGAGTCAAGTGTCATTGCACGGGTCAGTGGCTTCGATTCCATGAGCGAGTAAATAACTGAAGTAAAGACGCACCACGTAATATAGCCTGTTTTTTAAGGTTACTGGTCGATGGAGCAAACAAATCATTAGAATAAAATCAGGTGATGGGAGATGGTTGCAAATATAGGCAACTTAGTTCCAAATTAAAAAAAATTTAATGAAAGGAGAGTGATAAAAAACATCTAACTGGTGAATGCTCTCTGGGACTCTTTATCTGGACCAGAGTTCTGGGATATTGGTTTGGAAACAGATAACTACCTCAAGGCTACCGCAGCCACAATACGCAATTGCACCACCATTCCGTAATTTTCAGCCAGACGTGGAAACATGGACGGAGTGGACACGCCACATATGCTGACATCATCATTTCAGCAGAATCGCTGAACATAAAGCCAAAGGACAATACCTAATATTTCAAGTTAATACTTCACACTAGATGCTCGGAAAGCAAACTAAAATTACATGGAGTTTGTGGTGTCACCGCCAGACACCACACTTGCTAGGTGGTAGCTTTAAATCGGCCGCGGTCCATTAGTACATGTCGGACCCGCGTGTCGCCACTGTCAGTAATTGCAGACCGAGCGCCACCACACGGCAGGTCTAGAGAGACGTAGTAGGACTCGTCCCAGTTGTACGACGACTTTGCTAGCGACTACACTGACGAAGCCTTTCTCTCATTTGCCGAGAGATAGTTAGAATAGCCTTCAGCTAAGTCCATGGCCACGACCTAGCAAGGCGCCATTAACCATTTCTAGAGAGAGTCTCACTTGTATCATCAAGAATGCTGTATACAAATGATGGATTAAAGTTAAGTATTCCAGCAGCTACGTACTTTTCTTTATAGCATTCATTACGTATCCTGTTTCAGACCTCACACGAGCCGGCGTGAGTTGACGCGTGCATTTCAGCCTCCTCTCTAAATTAGTGCGTTGTGTTGGCTAATCTGCCGACACAACAAATATTTTGGCGACGAGTCTTAAAAGAGGCTTTCGCGTTCGTATTGCTCTGATTTATTTGTGTCATGGCTTCGCCACATTCTCCAGATGTACTGTCCGAATTTTATCGCTTGCAGAACCAGCAGACGCAGGCGTTTTGGACAGCTCGTCCAGGGTCAACGTGCACTGCAAAACGATGCGGCCGCCGCCGCTTCATCGCTACCGCAGCCACAACACGCAGTTGCACCACCATTCCGTAATTTTCAGCCAGACGTGGAAAAATGGACGGAGTGGTCACGCCAATTTGGATTCCATCTCGCCGCCTACAGAATTCAAGGTAATGAGCGGCAGCCGTTTTTGCTTTCGTGTATAGGTGTGTCCACCTACCGTGTGATAGTGAAATTGTTTCCCCGACGCAACGTAGCAACTCTGTCCTACGAAGAAATTTTGTCAGCATTGGATGCATATTTCAAAGAAACAGTTAATGTAGTTGCAAAAAGATATACGTTCTTTCGTACAAAACGTACGGCCGGTCAAACTAATTGGGAGTGGGTTGCAACATTGCAAGGCCTTACAAGGGATTGTGCTTTTGAGTGTGAATGTGCACTCCCTTATTCAGATACTATGGTGCGTGATGCAATAGCACAGAACGTTTCTGATGTTCGCATATGGGAACAGATTTTGAAACTAGTCAATCCCTCCCTTAAACAAGTGATAGACATATTGGATCGGCAAGACACACTTGACTTTGCTCAGGAATCATTTGAAACTTCGCCAGCTGTGTGTCGCATTAACCGGCTCGCCGGGCGAGCTGCACGGAGCTGTAAACAGCCCTCGCACACGTCCGCGCAGCCACGTGTCCCGTGCAAGCAAGCAAATCCAGTGCTGAAATCATGCCCGCGGTGTGCAACTAGACATTCGCGTGAGAATTGCCCGTCACGCCAAGCTATTTAGTTTTTCTGTAATAAAAAAGGACATGTTCAAAGTGTTTGACAGAAAAAGCTTAGATCGGACACTCACAACCATTCCAGGCCCTTTGCTTCATGCCGGAATCAAACCAAGAATACACAGGCTCGTGAACCTTCGCCTATGGACATTCATGTAGTTAATGCCACTCTGCCCAGTGTTACTCTCTCTCACAGTGACTGTGTTCGTCCCACAAAAAGTGTGCGTCGACGTCGACGGAAATCCCATCCTCGTCGCCAAAATATTTGTTGTGTCAGCAGATTAGCCAACACAACGCTCTAATTTAGAGAGGAGGCCGAAATGCACGCGTCAACTCACGCCGGCTCATGTGAGATCTGAAACAGGATACGTAATGAATGCTATAAAGAAAAGTACATAGCTGCTGGAATACTTAACTTTAATCCATCATTTGTATACAGCATTCTTGATGATACAAGTGAGACTCTCTCTAGAAATGGTTAATGGCGCCTTGCTAGGTCGTGGCCATGGACTTAGCTGAAGGCTACTCTAACTATCTCTCGGCAAATGAGAGAAAGGCTTCGTCAGTGTAGTCGCTAGCAAAGTCGTCGTACAACTGGGACGAGTCCTAGTACGTCTCTCTAGACCTGCCGTGTGGTGGCGCTCGGTCTGCAATTACTGACAGTGGCGACACGCGGGTCCGACATGTACTAATGGACTGCGGCCGATTTAAAGCTACCACCTAGCAAGTGTGGTGTCTGGCGGTGACACCACAGAGTTCACCGTCATTTTTATCTCTTGCACACTAATCATGTCAACAAAACAACACTGAAAGTTGTTTATATTATACTTTATAGTATCAAGTCTGTTGAAACGGAAGTAGAAGACTTAACATGAAGAGCAACTAAATAAGTAGAAAGTATGAGCTGCTGTTCCTCAGTTCTCTGACTAAGTGACGTACACTATGTGATCAAAAGTATCCGGACTCCCCCAAAAACATACATTTTTCATATTAGGTACACTGTGCTGCTAATGCTTAACTACTGCCAGGTACTCCACATCAGCGACCTCAATAGTCATTTAGACATCGTGCGAGAGCAGAATGGAGCGCTCCGCGGAACTCATGGACTTCGAATGTGGTCAGGTAATTGGGTGTCACTTGCGCCATACGTACGCGAGATTTCCACACTCCAAAACATACATAGGTCCACTATTTCCGACGTGATATGAATTGGATACATGAAGGGACACGTACAGCACAAAAGCGTACAGGCCGACGTCGTCTGTTGACTGACAGAGGCCGCCGACAACTGAAGAGGATCATAATGTGTAATAGGCAGACAACCATCACACAGGAATTCCAAACAGCATCAGGATCCACTGCAAGTACTATGACATTTAGGCGGGAGGTAAAAAACTGCGATTTCATGGTCGAGCGGCTGATCATGAGCCGCAAATCACGCCGGTAAATGCCAAACTACACTTCGCTCGGTGTAAGGAGCGTAAACATTGGGCAACTGAACAGTGGAAAAACGTTGTGTGGAGTGACGAATCACGGAACACAATGTGACGATCTGATGGCAGTGTGTGGGTATGGCGAAACCCCGGTGAAAGTCATCTGCCAGCGTGTGAAGTGCCAAGAGTAAAATACGGAGGCGGTGGTGTTATGGTGTGGCCGTGTTGTTCATAAGGGGGGGGGGGCGGGGGGCGAGGGGGGCTTGCACCCGTTGTTGTTCAGCGTGGCACTGTCATAGCATAGGCCTACATTGATGTTTTAAGCACCTTCTTGCTTCCCACTGTTGAACAGCAATTCCGGGATAGCGATTGCATCTTTCAATACGATCGAGCACCTGAGGACGACGGTTCAATCCCGCGTCCGGCCATCCTGATTTAGGTTTTCCGTGATTTCCCTAAATCGCTCCAGGCGAATGCCGGGATGGTTCCTCTGAAAGGGCACGGCCAACTTCCTTCCCCGTCCTTCCCTGTTCCGACGAGACCGATGACCTCGCAGTTTGGTCTCTTCCCATAAACAACCCAACCCAACCCTGTTCATAACGCACAGCCTGTGGCGGAGTGGTTACATGACACTAACATCCGTGTAATGGAGTGATCTGCACAGAGTCTTGTCCTGAATCTAGAGAAAACCTTTGAGATGTTTTGGAACACTGACTTCGAGCCAGGTCTCACCGATCGTCATCAATACCTCTCCTCAATGCAGCACTCTGTGAAGAATGGGCTGCCATTCCCCAAGAAACCTTCCAGCACCGATTGAACGTCTGCCTGCGAGAGTGAATGCTGTCATAAAGGCTAAGGGTGGGCCAACACCTTATTGAATGACAGCATCACCGATGCAGGGCGCCACGAACTAGTAAGCCATTTTCAGCCAGGTGTCCCAAGACTTTTGATGAAATAGTGCACGACTGTGTATTTTAATGCAAGTTTTCTAGGTCCCAGAGATTCCATCGCAACTACAGAATGATTGTGTGATGCTGTGAGTTTATTGTTTTGTTTGGGAAATATTTTATGTAACTGTTCTGATTAGATGCAATAAAAAGCGGAAATGTGTTATGGAGAAGGAATTTGATGTTGATGATGTGCAGTAATTCCACTGAAAGTTGTGTGGCAGTAAGATACTATGGACTGCGCGTCAGCGCAAAAAAGAAGTTTTAATAAACATATCGAGATTTTCTGTGAACGAGCTCTTAGTCCCATGAGCAAAACTGCAACTAATCGATTAAATAAACTTCATGCTTCACGATGCAGTATTTGCTTTCATTATAGGGGTCAAACTCGAACCTAGTCAAACCTAAACAAGCCCTATGCAAGATGCAGTGAAGCACACTATTCAGATATAAAAATGCATACACGACCACGTCTGTGATCGCTCGTTCATAATAAGAGGAATGAAGGAGGGAGCTGCTGGTTACAACGAGGAGATTCAGAAAACATGACTGAAGTAGTAGGACAAACAGCAAACTACAAGGAAGAAACCGCCTCATGCGCAATGAGAGAATGGCAGGAGGAATTGGATTGCAACAGGACGTGGATTCTGTGAGGTATTTTCCAGTGCGAAGGAAAGAATTCAAAAGTAGTACATTCTAGCTTCAAGCGGTGTGGTCGATTTTGTTACAGGACGTGTTCCTCACCCAAATAATCTGAACAAAATAGCAAGACCACTAAATGATAACTTCGTGGTGATCTCCTTTCGTACTCACAGTCTGTCACTGTTCATCTCTGTCCAAAAGACCTCATCTTCGTCAAAACAGAGAAGTGCAGAGATCTCTTACTGCAAGGCAAAAGCTTTCACCTGAGCTGTCCAACTAGAGCTCTAGCTGCGCTTCGTTCAGACGGTTCCATCATGCTGCTTGAAATGCAAATGCACTTTATCCCTCGTTTCGTCTTTCAAGCACATTCGACCAACGACTTTCAGCATATTAGTAAATTTCAGCTAGAAACGATCTTAAATGATTGTTATTCACGTCTTTGATCACAATATCAATTTTTTTACAATGACCGGTCTCAGTCCGCAACGGCGGAGCTGGTGAAGCAACGTGCTTTCCGATTACATTCACATGACTGAGAACTGTGGTAAGTGTGAAGTTAGACAAAAATCATGTGATTTTCGCATCGTCTTCTGCATGTGGACTTGTGCATAATGCTGGGTCTTTTTAATTGTTTTACTTTTCTTCAGAATACTTACTGACTGGTATCCATTTCTGGGTTAACCACAAGTAAATTCATATGACTTCCAGATTCTTTCACTGTATATTTCTAACGTTTTCTAAAGTTATTTTTCTCTCATCATGCAACTATGTTATAATAATCGAACTCGGTCGCACGTTCGAATCCTGCCTCGGGCATGGATGTGTGTGGTGTCCTTAGCTTAGTTACGTTTAAGTAGTTCTAAGTTCTAGGGCACTGATGACTTCAGATGTTAAGTCCCATAGTGCTCAGAGCCATTTGAACCATAATCGAACTATGAAAGCTGCCATCTTTTAGCGACGACAATGAACAGGAGCGTAAAGCAACAGTTGATTTTATTTCGTATTCTGTAGTTTTGTGGGATGGTAGTGACAGTAAAACTCACCTTACGCCACTACTTACTTGTGGTTCGTTAATTATAATACAGAAATATTGCTTCTTTAACTATTTATCGAGTGACATAAATTGTGATTGACAGTCGCAGGCTTTCAAAAATCGTTGGTTGTGGTAGAAGAACTTCACTGTTTCATTTTAATACTGTGCTGATATTGGCCAGAGAGGGGAGGAAGAGGTGGACACGAGGGGGGATGGGGAGTGGCTTGTCACATGATGATGATAATGAACATGTTCGTGATCATGATGATGAAAAGCAAAACCAAACAAAGTGGGAATGAAGTTATACAAGACAGTCTATTGAGTAATAGCCGTGCAGTACGCCACGCTGGTACACGAATAGCTAGCGAATCCCACTGACAACGCCTCGCCACAACAGAAGACCCGTCACCGTGCCGCCGTGTCGGCGTGCCGTATCTGCCATCATCCGGCGGCCTGATTGGCTTCGTCCCCCTGCCACGTACCCGGTCGCCCAATCACAGCGCGGTCCCCACGCCTGTGCCTGTTCGCCTCTACCCTATATTCTGGTGGGCTGCGCCGCGCCGGGGCACACAGACCTCATTTCATTCTAATTGGAGGGGCGCCGGCCGGATGGAAATCTCACTCTCCTTTTTTCTTCTTTCTGCCTTTTTTTTCCCCCGACGTGTATTTCGCATTCGCTCACTGTCACCGACGGTGCAGTATTCCAACCTGACCAAACACCGAGTTCACATTTCCACAGCGCTGTTGCGAAAAGGTGTTACCGAGTTCATTCGTCTCTAAAGAAAATTCAGTTATATTTCTGACATGCGGATGTAACAAATTATCCCACCTTACACAGCACTCGTAATACGGAAGCAGCTCACAAGGAAACCTTCCGGAAGGTCTCCCTTCGGTTTTATTCATATTTACATGTATAAGGTTTGAAGGCCAGTGACCTAATGCAGTACCCCACGATGCGCTTCCAAAAAATCACCTTTGAATATTTTGGAACTGTGTGGAGTGCAAATAATTTAAAAGTTGGCGAAGAGAGCAACAGGTAGGTGAGCAGCCTATACATCGTTTATGTCTTCTAATCGCGAGCCTCGCTGGTACGACTTTATTGCCGGCCGGTGTGGCCAAGCGGTTCTAGGCGCTTCAGTCTGTAACCGCGCAACCGCTACGGGCGCAGGTTCGAATCCTGCCTCGGGCATGGATGTGTGTGATGTCCTAAGATTAGTTAGGTTTAAGTAGTTCTAAGTTCTAGGGGACTGATGGCCTCAGTTTAAGTCCCATAGTGCTCAGAGCCATTTGAACCATTTTTGAACGACTTTATCTATACCCAATTTCTTAAAACCTTTATTAGAATTCTGTATTTATTACCAAACTAGAATGTGAATTAACAAATGAGGAATCACACTTTTTAGTACAAGAAAATATCTTCATATTTTCCGTTTCATTCGCCTAGAGATGTGGATATTCGTAAGAAAACAAAAATTTGGTGACAAGTAAAGAAAAAAAAAATGCCTTTAGCGAGAACCTTACAATTACTTCGCTAAGCTTTCGTTTAGGGGGATTGATGTTTTTGATCCTAAACAACGCTCAGAAATCTACAAAACACATATTTTCGTATGCATTGTATTGCTATCATGTTAACATCTTACAAGTAAGAAGAAAATCGTAGAAGGGCAGTTCACAAAGATTCCTTTGTCAGTTTAACTGCCTCAAATTTGGCATAGGGAGTCACGGAGAAGGCTTTGGAGTTTCATGGCGTGGCTAAGCCCAGATGAACAGTGTGAAGTTCAGCAGAATACATAATTTACAAGATACTGACTGATATGAAAGATCATGATTTCACAGAACAGATGTAAGTTTACAGCTCGGTTTAAAACTTGATTACTAGTGTAAGTAAATCATGAAGTGATTTCGAAAAACGATGCTCTTTCATACACAATTTTTCGACTCGTGCAGCAGTTTTTGGGCTCAGTCTGAACTGAAGCATTATACAGGAAATTTACCGGAGCAGTTAACACTTGCTGTTAGAGGAAAACACTGAACAGGAGGCATAGCAAAATTAAACTTACTTTAAGAGAAAAGCTCAACGAATATGAATGTGTTTTACCAACGTGGCTTATTATCAGTTGCTGTGGTGTGGGGAGATGAGCCCACTCTGTAAAAATAACACTGAAATGAAATACATAGAACATGTATACACTTCTCCAGAACAAAGTCCACAATTCAGCACGTCGTGCGCAGTGTTTCTGCAGCTATAGGTTTCAAATTATTGGACTCTGCTTCCTTTACTGGATGCCTTTGCCAAAGGGTTCTACATCTTTACGGAATATGTACCATGCACTGCGTTAAACATCATGTGACGTACAACGTAAATACATAGGTTGACTTGCCTCACAATGAAATCGGTGATTAAATCTTTCGTAAAATGTATTTGGTTTATAAATGCAAGTCAGATACGACTCTGTAATCTTATGTTTAGTCGCTGTATTACAAGTTATATCAGATTGTCTTTACCGGGTGACGACTTTACTTCATAATAAAACAATCTTTTCACAAGATAGCTTGTAACACTCCAGTTCCATGGAAGTCTCGGAACCTAGTAGTTTGAAGATTCTGCAGTAAGCGATTGACGGGAAATTGAAATGAGGAGATGTGGGTGTTTTCTGGAACTAGCCTCCGATGTAAGTGTTCAAATGGTTCAAATGACTCTGAACACTATGGGAGTTAACTTCTGAGGTCATCAGTCCCCTACAACTTAGAACTACTTAAACCTAACTAACCTAAGGACATCACACACATCCATGCCCGAGGCAGGATTCGAACCTGCGACCGTAGCGGCCACGCGGTTCCAGACTGTAGCGCCTTGAACCGCTCGGCCACCCCGGCCGGCGATGTAAGTGTCTACGGAAACTCATAGGTAAGTTGGGAAGAGGACTTGTGGATGTTCCAGTCGGCTTACTGTATTGGCATAGCTGGGCCTCCAAGTTATCGCACCATGAAAGGTGGACTGGAAAGCACTCTTCCGTCGTTTGATTGTTTTTCCGCCATAAATGCTACAGACGGAGTATTTAAACAAGTCTGTGGCAGTAGTATGGGACAAAGATGGTTACTTTAAAAGGTAACAGAGACAAGGCTTCTGCAGCAGACGAAGAAAAAGTAAATCCTCTTTAAGCGTTTTGACAACACTATGAGATACCCGAAGAAGTACAGATTGAAGAGTAGGGGCGAAAGGCTACAGCCTTGTCTTAAACCCTTCTTAATACGAGCACTTCGTTCTTGATCGGCCACTCTTATTATTCCCTCTTGGTTGTTGTACATATTGTATATGACCCGTCTCTCCCTATAGCTTACCCCTACCTTTTTCAGAATCTCGAACAGCTTGCACTATTTTATATATTCGAACGCTTTTTTCTGGTCGACAAATCCTATGAATGTGTCTTGATTTTTTTTTAGCCTTGCTTCCATTATTAGCCGTAACGTCAGAATTGCCTCTCTCGTCCCTTTACTTTTCCTAAAGCCAAACTTATCGTCACCTAGCGCATTCTCAATTATCTTTTCCATTCTTCTGTATATTATTCTTGTAAACAGCTTCGATGCATGAGCTGTTATGCTGATTGTGCGATAACTCTCGCACTTGTCAGCTCTTGCCGTCTTCGGAATTGTGTGGATGATGCTTTTCCGAAAGTCAGATGGTATATCGCCAGTCTCATATATTCTACACACCAACGTGAATAGTCGTTTTGTTGCCACTTCCCCCAATGTTTTTAGAAATTCTAATGGAATGTTATCTATCCCTTCTGCCTTATTCGACCGTAAATCCTCCAAAGCTCTTTTAAATTCCGATTCTAATACTGGATCCCCTATCTCTTCTAAATCGTCTCCTATTTCTTCTTCTATCACATCAGACAAATCTTCACCCTCATAGAGGCTTTCAATGTATTCTTTCCACCTATCTGCTCTCTCCTCTGCATTTAGCAGTGGAATTCCCGTTGCACTCTTAATGTTACCACCGTTGCTTTTAATGTCACCAAAGGTTGTTTTGACTTTCCTGTATGCTGAGTCTGTCCTTCCGACAATCATATCTTTTTCGATGTCTTCACACTTTTCCTGCAGCCATTTCGTCTTAGCTTCCCTGCACTTCCTATTTATTTCATTCCTCAGCGACTTGTATTTGTGTATTCCTGATTTTCCCGGAACATGTTTGTACTTCCTCCTTTCATCAATCAACTGAAGTATTTCTTCTGTTACCCATGGTTTCTTCGCAGCTACCTTCTTTGTACCTATGTTTTCCTTCCCAACTTCTGTGATGGCCCTTTTTAGAGATGTCCATTCCTCTTCAACTTTAATGCCTACTGCGCTATTCCTTATTGCTGTATCTATAGCGTTAGAGAACTTCAAACATATCTCGTCATTCCTTAGTACTTCCGCATCCCACTTCTTTGCGTATTGATTCTTCCTGACTAATGTCTTGAACTTCAGCCTACTCTTCATCACTACTATATTGTGATCTGAGTCTATATCTGCTCCTGGGTACGCCTTACAATCCAGTATCTGATTTCGGAATCTCTTTCTGACCATGATGTAATCTAATTGAAATCTTCCCGTATCTCCCGGCCTTTTCCAAGTATACCTGCTCCTCTTGTGATTCTTGAACAGGGTATTCGCAATTACTAGCTGAAACTTGTTACAGAACTCAATTAGTCTTTCTCCTCTTTCATTCCTTGTCCCAAGCCCATATTCTCCAGTAACCTTTTCTTCCACTCCTTCCCCTACAACTTTATTCCAGTCGCCCATGACTATCAGATTTTCGTCCCCCTTTACATACTGCATTACCCTTTCAATATCCTCATACACTTTCTCTATCTGTTAAGCTTTATAGCCCTAATAAACCGAAGCAGTTAGCTATATCACCGTGTGTACTGCGTCAATTGTGTCGGAGTGATGGTTCTCGTACACCTCTGTACGATGGATGGACCCTAGCCACAAAATAAAACTCTTTCAAACACTAGGAAGGCAGAGGGCGATCCTCTGACTATTATAAGTTAATACTGTCTTCTCCTCTCTGAGTTCTACAGACAAGAAACGCGAACTCCCAGCCACAAGGACGGAGTTCAGATAATGTCTCTACATAAGTAGAGACAGAAGAAGTGCTCTCGATCACTGAACGCTGCGTACTCAACGACGACTCCCTACCCGGAGGCGAAGTCCTGAAGCATATAAGTGTGCAACTGTACAGTGCCTAACCGTTTTGACTACAAAATCTCCTGAGCGAAAAGAGAGCAAGTCCGTCTGCACCAACAAAAGCTGATAGCGACCGTCAAACCTGGGCGCTCAAAACGAAAGACTGCTGGCTTCCCCTCCCTAGTAACTACAGATGGCCAATCCTATTCTCGAAACCACGGAATACTCTCCCTCTCTACAGATCCTTCCGACCGCCAACCAACCATGTATTAGGCTTTTGTCGTCCAGCGCGGAGAGTTTGCTAGGAAATACCTACATTCATACAATGGTACGCTTCTCAAAGCTAAAATCCTCGGAAATAACCCAGTCTGTGATTTCCGAGGTAACGCTTCCTTGTTCCTGTTTGCTGCGTCCAAGATTTTCAGAGTTTCCGAAGTACTGTCTGGTTACCCTTGCGGCCATACTAACAAACCGGCCGGCCGCCGCTGTATTGTGCTTCCGCTCTCAGGTGCCCAGACCGACCGTCTTGGCATTTCCTGTGCGAAGCAGGAATAACACACCTGTGCAAGATATTCCACCCAGGGCTTGAGTTACGCCTGCCGTTTCATTTCCACTGGCGTTCCAATCTCTACTAGTAAAGGAAATCTTCATTACGCAGTTTTGGTAATAAAGACACTCCGTCATCTTTCATGCAATAATCGTTAACAACTATTTACAAGGTGTACGAGACAAAGTCAGTCTTCTTCAAATATTCATGTATAAGATATACAACCTATCAAATGATACCTAATTGCGGTTGTAAATCACAGCAAAGTATGTAGATGAGTGCTTGTAAGGTGCGAAATTATAGCCACCTTACATTACGAGAAAATGCATGTTGAGGAAATTCGTTCTGCTACTTGATCAATTACAGAAATACAGCATTATATGAAAGGTGATCGATTAACGCATGTCACGTTTATTGACCAAGACGGCTGAAACATGACTATTGCTACTCGGCCCAAAGACGTGAGTGTGCAAACACAGAACGAAAGATACATCTCATTTCCTATGCTAATACTGGTGCATTACCGAAGATACCTAATAGAATATTCCAGCTACGATCAGTATGTTGGTATAGAGAGAAGAGTGGCCCCCAAGGTCACAAAACACCGGTTATTTCTCCAGTTATGTAAAATCTTCTATCTTTATCGTGTGTGAAATCTTAATCTGGATAGTTTTATAAAACTTGTCGGCACTCTGAAAGCCGAATCGTTTCAGTAATAGATTTTCGTTAGCGAGGGGTGTCATCCTTGTGTCAGTTAGCTTCCCTCTTACATCCTTCTAGCTTCGTCCGTCACATGACATTTAGGTTCCTACGTGGCGGAAGCACTTCATTTCATCTACCACTCGGTCTTTAACCTGAAAAAATGTCCTTTTCTAATCGTTTTCAGGTTTCATAAAATTTATCTACATAAAATAAACAAATCAGTTCTGCGTGGCCATAGTCGCTGGAAAATATTCGTGTATTGTCGTCCTCAGGTTCAAGTTGGTGTGGAATCCCGGTTCCACAATTTCATTATCAGGTGGATTAACATGTTTTTACTTAATCCGCCTGATAAACAAGATATATCTGCAGAAATGTGTGGTGGTGGTTAACGTAAAAATGAATGAAACAGTAAGCTGATGTCCGCTTTGTGCATTACATTATTTGTTGCTTTCCTTGACAATCCACTATATTATTGTATTGTCCCAAAAGGATTCTATGTAGTTTTGTATAGGGAAAGTGTACTGTGGTCAGTCCATATTTCGTTTTGTAGCTTGAAACGGCAGACTATATATAATTTTCAGTCACCTACGGTGAGTGATTGTTCACCTCAGACAAGTCCTGGATTTCGAAAGTACCACTAGGTAGCCCAGGCACATGTTGAAAAATATTTAAAGTCGCTTATTCCTGTGATGATTAGTGTGCTGAAATCAAATTTGGTAAAGTTAACTCTGCACATCTCCTCATACTTTGTCAATTAACACTCAATGTTTGTATATGAACTTACACGGAGTTTAATAATACGTATTTCATATTACAATAATGTGAAGTAGAAATTTCAGTGGCAGTGGTCACACTGGTTATTGCAGATGGTAACTAAGATGTCAAGCTCTATGGCTCTTTTTCTTTTTGCGAAAGAAACTTGTGAACCTTCAAATATTACATCAGTTGCACATCTACTGTTAATCTGAATATAATTCAACCATTTGTGCAAGCCTTATCCGAAGATGAAGATCGTTCCGTGTATCACCTGTAGCACAGGGATTGTGCGAAATGGGTTTGGGGCTGGGGGTTGTGCAGGCGTACAGCCAATTACTGAACGTAAAATATCCTGCTTGACAGTTGACAGATAAGAGCGTAAGTGTACTTGACATAAGTGTGATAATTTGCCGCGCAGTTATAGTCCCTGAAGAGAGAACATAAAACAAACATAAAATAACATAGACATTCTTAAGTACGATGATAACGAATCTAAAACAATTTTCACCTAGTAGTAATAATTTCAGGTCAACATAAACAACAACAACAACAACAATACGATAATCCACATTATACGGCTCTTGACTACTAATAGAAAAAAAAATGGTTCAAATGGCTCTGAGCACTATGGGACTTAACATCTATGGTCATCAGTCCCCTAGAACTTAGAACTACTTAAACCTAACTAACCTAAGGACATCACACAACACCCAGTCCTCACGAGGCAGCTACAAATAGAATAATGACAAATAATCACTAATGCAAACAAATATTTAGAAAATATTTACTATCAAAACAGTCTTGATCACAAATTATTTATTCCGGCGACCGGTTTCGACCACAACTCTGGTCATCTTCAGACCAATGAGGAAGAAACCGGTCGCCGGAATAAATAATTTGTGATCAAGACTGTTTTTGATAGTAAATATTAGTAATAACAGTGATCACTGGTTGCTCCCACAATGTATTCAAAAGTAATTAATTCAGAAAATAGTCCTCTGGCTTAGTGGGGCTTTCTTACTTAATCTAGGACTGCTACCACTCCCGTCATCAACTGTTCACCGCAGTAGCTCTTCTGTCAATCCACGTATTTACTACCTATGCAAATTTAGCAATTACAGTTTGTCTGTACACCGACATATACAATAACAGTTTCTCTCAGCGTAATAACAAACTCTTTCAGAAAACAACTCATGGTCACCATGCCCACAAACAAAATAACCGCAACACACCACACTGTATGATGCGGTAAGGATTTTTACCACGTTAGCAACATTACGGAGCTGGAAAGCGGTAGGTACTGGATTCCAGAGGTCTCTGCAAAGGGAATTTGGCACAATATTTTAAAAGACATATTCCTGTTAATTTACAACAGTTTAAGTGAAACAGTAGGAATCAACCATCACTTGAAATTAAAAGAAAAAAGTTATTTTAAAAAAATTGACCGTGAAGGTTACAGCCTGAAGATATCAATTAGAATTATCAAAGCAGCTTTAAAACCAACGAAGGAATAAAGTATCACACTGCCTTAATTACTTAAATACTAGCAACATTGATAGATAGACAGGATACAAAAGCAAAAACAATTCATGATTAGCTGCTCTGTAACAAGCGCACCCAACCAACACACCGAAGAAGCTCGGCTAAGTACCGTTCATGGAGTGTATGCCTTACAAATTACGAACAAAACCCCAATGGGACAGTTGACTACAATATAAAGAAAGTAAAGTAACACTCATGACCTATACTTGTAAACAAGAAAAGAATAAGAAGTAAATGGACACTGAAACACGAAATTATGCCAAAAATAATCACCAGTTAACCTGCGATTGCAGGGACACTTGACTTCATAATCCGAAGGCCCAAATATGGTCAGCTTAGATGACATCCGTTGCTAGTAGACTCGTGCTTTATTTTAGTAGAACTCTGGAAACGATTCAGAATACAAGTGGTTTACTCACAAGAGAAGCCACTTAAAACTGTATTCAACAGGAACTTCTAATATCACCATGCGCGGCCAGGGCAGTACAATGAGAATGGGTCTCCCACAGAACAATACGCACTGCCACAGTATAACAAATGAAGGATAACCAGATTCAACACAAACCTTTTGCGCAGATGAGATGGCCGTAAACCACCAGAGATTATAGTACCGTCAGTTTTAAACCATGCCTAGACGAAATCTTTAATTCAAGCGACGCAACATGTTACCGGACGACACTGTTCGCCCCTATAAAAAGCAGTACCACGTGTCTACTGAAATGCATGTCTCCTTTGCGTCAAGAAAAGAGCTCTAGCGCAAGACATGGCGAGCAACACTCCTCTCTCCTTCCACCGTGCAGTGTCAAATGCTCGCGTTTCCCCTTCGCGCACCTCCTCTTGGGCCGTGACGAAGACCACCGCGCCGTAGTGCGGCAACATGGTATTTTACCGTTCTCAACAGGTATCGATAGCCGCCAGCACATGGTTCACTGTACACACAGTCCTTCCATACGGAATATTGCTGATAATTCACTGCACTCAACACACTGTGCTCTTCATTGTACAATAACTTGCATCATTCAACTGCATTTGCGATTTTACATCGCAAACGAAGTGTGCACCAGTGTTGGTACTACATGGGAGTATGGGAATAGCTATTATGGACGCTATGATAATAATGAAACAGCAACAGGTATTTTTTGCGACCACTCTTTTCAATAACGCATTTCGAAAATGTCATTATCAGATTCAGTTAAGGGAAGAGACGTTATACAATGTACTGAGTTAACTTAAGTGAATAGGAATATGACATACATACTTGAAAATGATTCAAGGTTGAAACTGACTGATTGCACAGATAATTAAAATGAGTACAGCCTGCCATGTGTCCTCGAAGTCTTTCGCGACGGCATACATGAATAAAACGTTCTCGTTTTTCCAGCCACGTCAATTCGACATTACGGCCGTCTTGCTTTCTACGACACGTTGATGACACCTTCCTGATATGGCCTCATGGTGAAGATACACTACAGCAGTTCGTCGATCATATGAATGGTGTCCATCCCATCATTAAATGTACTGTCGAGATGGACAAGCACGGCAAGCTACCATTCTTGGATGTTTTGGTTGAGCGGAAGGCAGGAGGCCAGCTTGGTCATTCAGCGTACCGGAAACCAACACACACTGATCGGTACTCGAACGCCAATAGTTTCCACCACCCTGTACACAAGAAAGCTGTCCTGAACACGTTGGTTCTTAGAGCCAAGATTATCTCTGACGACGACCACCTACAGTTTGTATTTCAGGACTTAAAACGTGTTTTCGGGAAAATGGTTACAGCAAAAGAGACATCCAAAACACTTCCAAGGGCCGCCGACGAAAGACATCTGGTGAATCAGTAGAAGAGGCCAAACAGACTGTATTCGTGCCATGCTGTGGAGCAACTAGCAGTAAGTTAGGACGTCTGCTGCAGAAACACGGGCTAAGACCAGTGTTCCGGCACGGCCCCAAGATACGAGATACGTTGCGCCCTGTTAAAGATGACATTGCTCTTAGAATGTCAGGTGTGTATGGTGTACCCTGTGAATTGGCAGCAGGTATATTGGACAAACAATTCTCACGATTGCGGAGCGTTGTACTGAGCACAAGCGCCATATAAAGCAAAGGGAGCTTGACAAGTCGGCCATAGCGGAGATTGCCTGGAAAATGGACATAAAATATAGTTCGAAAATACAAAAGTGTTGGCTCATGCGTCTACATATTGGGACTCCGTTATAATGGAAGCTGCCGAAATTCGTTTAAACAACAACAATTTCAACAGAGACCAGGGGTACACACTCAGCAGGGCATGGGGACGGGCGTTGGACATCGAAAGAAAGACAGATGCGCCACGCAGGAGGGGAAGTTTCAAACGTAGCGCCTGCCCCTGGCGCTACCTGACGTCACCGGTGTTTCCACAGGCAATAGCTCCGCTAGCTGCCCGGGTCGACTTAAGCCATCACCGACTAAAACGAGGGCCTCGGCTCTTGTTTGTGACGTCACGTCAGCTAGGCACGGCGAACGCCAGGTCTGTTGCAGGCAGAAACGCCTGGGCGTGCTTATCACTATACATCTCTTATTTTTGGACAAAATGTTTGGTATTGTTTTGGATTCTGCAATTTTATTTAGATGAAAGATTTTCTTACTCTCGTAAAGCTACAGATGAAGATCATAGTTCTGTATTGCTGAATCATGTCGAAACAAACGTAGATCAATATGAGAAGATGCTTTGCCCCTTTGCAAGCTTCGGAAATTTTACATTCAAGTAACTATATTTACTTGATCCAGTTTGCTATCGAAACGTAGCCCAACCCCCTTACAATTAACTGCTTTCTTTCATTTATTCATTTATTTTCGTTTGACATCGTCACTGGAAATGTGTAAATGTCCAACTGTTGCCAGTCATTAGATTACAATCGTTTTCAACGATAGGAATTCTAAACACGAAACAAAATAGCTTCATACATCGAAAATACTGCTGAGCTTAAACTTTTTTAAACATGCACATTAGAAAAGATAAGTATTCCCCTCTTGCAACTGAAAGGAGAAACTTTATAAGATAAAAATTTTATTTGATAAAACAAGTATCTCTCTCTTGCCTCTTCTTCTGTCCCCAACCGCCTCCCCCAATGTGTACAATAGCAAGATATTTCATTAACATTCAGTGCTCCTCACCCCATAGTCAACCAAGATACCTAAAGAATAGCACCAATATGTTCACAGTTTCTTGTACGAGGTGCATTCAAGTTCTAAGGCCTCCGATTTTTCTTCTCCGGACTGGAAAGAGATAGAAACATGCGCATTGTTTTAAAATGAGGCAGCGTTCATTGTCAATACGTCCCAGAGATGGCAGCACCGTACGGCAGATGGAATTTTACCGCCAGCGGCGAGAATGAGAACTGTTTTAAATATTTAAAATGGCGACGTTTTCCTTACTTGAACAGCGTGCAATTATTCGTTTTCTGAATTTGCGTGGTGTGAAACCAATTGAAATTCATCGACAGTTGAAGGAGACATGTGGTGATGAAGTTATGGATGTATCGAAATTGCCTTCGTGGGTGCGACAGTTTAATGAAGGCAGAACATCGTGTGACAACAAACCGGAACAACCTTGGGCTCGCACAAGTCGGTCTGACGACATGATCGAGAAAGTGGAGAGAATTGTTTTGGGGGATCGCCGAATGACTGTTGAACAGATCGCCTCCAGAGTTGGCATTTCCGTGGGTTCTGTGCACACAATCCTGCATGACGACCTGAAAATGCGAAAAGTGTCATCCAGGTGGGTGCCACGAATGCTGACGGACGACCACACGGCTGCCCGTGTGGCATGTTGCCAAGCAATAGACTTGGCGTTCGCCGTGTCTAGCTGACGTGACGTCACGAACAAGCGCCGAGGCCTTCCTTTGAGTCGGTGTTGCTTAAGCGCGCGCCACATTGGATTGATCTGATTGGCTGCTGATGACATCATCATGCATATGTAAGCGAGAAACAGTAGCAGCCCGGCAGTGAAACACCAGACTACGAGCTATTGCAGTCGCTCGGCAACGACGTCTTCGTTAGTGGCGACTTCAATGCCAAGCATGCTGCCTGGAACAGCAGAGTTACCAAAACATGAGGTCGTCGACTCCTCCGGGTCGCTAAGCGGCATCACGTCCACACCATCGGCCCATACGATCCCACCATATACCCCATCACTGCAGCCACCCGCATTGCTCTGGCCTCCGATCACCGGCTGGTCAGCTGCTCCATCGATCTCGTTATGGTCGCGGCGCGTGATGACCTGAACATTGATTGGCAGTCCTGCCAGCGGCGGGTCGAAGCAGCCCTACCCACCATTCCTGCTGCCGATCAAATGGGCGCAGATCGCACTCTCACCCGCACCGTCTGGAACAACCCCCAGACCATCTTCGACCACTCCCTCCTCATATCCGTGCTCTCATGACAGAGAAGAATCGGACCATCCGAGAATGGCAGTTTACTCGGAACCCGGCAACCAAGCGCCTAATCAACAGATTGCAGCGCCAAATCAAGGCTGCGGTACAAGACCACCGCAATCAGACATGGGCGGACAAAATCTTCGCCATTGACCTGAGTGATCTGTCTGCTTGGCGGCTCACAAAATCCCTTTAGCGACGAGGGCAACGGATTCCCCCCCACCAGGTTGGTAATGACTTTGTGTCCGAACCTGACGCTAAGGCAAATGCCCTGGCCGACGTCTTCGCGCACAACTTCACCCCAGTCGATGACCCCGTCGACCCCAACCATATCCGCCTGGTGACGGCACTCCTCCCACAACTCCTTGCCGCCCAGGACCCCGAAGATCATATGACTCCAATCAACGAAGAAGGCGTTGAACTGCAACTGCGGTACCTCAATTCCAAGAAAGCTGGCGGCCCCGGCAAGCTGACCAATGCCCTCCTCAAGAAGCTACCCCCAGCTTCTATTCCCATCCTGTCGGCCACCTTCAACAACATTCTCACAACCAGTCAATTTCCCACTGTCTGGAAACATGCTGATGTGGTCGCCATCCCCAAGGCTGGGAAGGATCTTCGTTCCCCTGCCAGCTACCGTCCCATCAGCCTCTTGCCCGCCATATCGAAGGTCTTCGAGACGCTGTACCTTAAACGACTGCTCATCCACATTGCCCGAGAACAAGTCCTCCCTGATGAGCAGTTTGGCTTCAGGCAGGGTCATGCAACCACTCACCAACTCCTGCGCCTTGTAGAACAGGCACTTGACGCCAAAGAACGTAGGGAGTACTTCGGGGCCATACTCCTCGACGTGTCCAGGGCGTTTGATTTGGTCTGGCACAAAGTGCTGTTTTACAACTTATTCTCACTCGGCTTTCCAGTGTCTCATGTACGGCTAATAGCCACGTACCTGGAAGGTAGCACCATCCACGTTAGGATCAGGGCAGGAGTACCGCAGGGCAGCGTACTCGGACCGCTACTCAACTCCCTCTTCACGGCCGACCTGCCCTCTACGCCGAGGGTGCATTTAGCCCTCTACGCGGATGACACTGCGCTGTTCTCTCGTTCTTGGAGTGCGGCAGGTCTTCAGCAGCGGCTCCAGGGGGCAACAGATTCCCTTGCCTAATGGGCTAGGACCTGGCGTCTGGCATTCAATCCCTCCAAAACCCAAGCCCTTATCATCTGCCGGCGCCATATTCCCATTTGGCTCCCGCAGGTGTCCGTCCTTGTTACCCCAGTCCCTTGGACTCGTACTGCGAAGTACTTAGGCGTTACCCTGGACCAACGCCTCACATGGCGCCCCCACATTGACGACGCGCGTCGAATGGCGATAGGGTGGCTATGCCTGCTCTACCCCCTCATCAGTCCCACCTCTTCTCTCCCTACATACCTTGCTGTCAGACTGTACACCTCCCTTGTTCGTTCCATCCTCGAATACGCGGCAGTAGTGTGGGGCAATGCTGCCCCACCAACCTCCGCCGACTCCAAACCGTCCAAAATCAGGCTCTCCGGCGTGCCCTCCACCTCCCTTTCTACTTCCCTACCAAAGAACACATCCTGGCTGGGGTGCCACTCTTTCACTCCCGCATCCTTTCCGCAGCCGCTTCCTTCTATCAGCAAACATGCCACTCTCTCAATCCCCTAATCCTTTCGCTGGGTGCCCGTGTCCACTGTCTGGTCACCACCCACTGGCCTGACCTTCTCTTCCACCCCCATGACTCCCCATTCATTAATCACCTTCATGTCACCTCATCTTTTCTATATCATAGCTTCATCTCATCACCACGTCACGACAAGCATCCGCCCCCCCTCACCACCCCTCACGCCATCCCCGACGCCCCTCAGCCACCCTCCCCCAATGTTGGCCTAATCTTTACAGTTACAGGCCCTTCCCATTTCACCTCTCCGTTTGTCACTCTCTGACTTCTTTCTCTTCATCGCCCCCCCCCCCACTCACTTCATTTCCTCATGAACGTCTGCCACAGCCGTCACCGAGGCTGCCATGAAGATGAGGCCAGGAGAAAGGCCATTCGTTTTCACTCATCTCTTACTGTCCCTCCTCCTTTCCTTTAATCTGTCATTTAACCGTAAAACTACCGGCTACTCAATGGGCCACACGTTTTCCTGCTTCTTCTACTATCCCTCTAACTATTCTTTCATCTTATATATATAAGAGGCGCTAGCACTTCAGCACCAGCCGAGGTTTCTAACCTCCGATAAGTGCGAGCGAGCGAGCCCGGCAGTCAGTGAACTTCTGACGACGATGGTGGAGATGGTCATCGAAAACTCTAGGATTTCATTCGAATTGATGCGTCCGGAAAACCGAGAACGTTTTACTTTGACCATGTTTTCATTCCCAAACTCTAACTCTGTTCGTTACCCTACAGTCGCAGCTGTGACCAGGCCGATATGTTTCGCCTGTTACTCTGACTGAGTCGGCTCAACGCCGAAGTACTGGCACGGTGCTTTGCTGCGACTCGTCAGCCACATATAACACAAGCGTCGATTGTGGCCCATGTTGTTGTCAGCTCACCACCTGCTCCGCTGACGGCATCTACTTCTTCAGCAACCTCGGCCGTCGCACTCAGTACGGTCACGCCCCTCGCCGACCACCAGAGAGGCCACTGTCTTCCCGAACGCTCGGTCACGCTCAACGCTGACCACTGGCGAAACGGCAGGCCTCCCAAGCACTGCCCTGCGGTCACAGCAGCACGCTGTTAGTGGTGCAGGCGGCTGGTCCTCCTCCGTCGCCAGCCGCCCCAGGAGTTCTCGGAGCGGTGCTAGCTGCGACCCAAACGCCGCCGACCCCATCCTCTAGTTAGGCAGTGTGACGGCAGCGCTAACGCAACGGGCTGGGCGGGACAGGAACAATGCCGTGTGGGGAGATACAAATTCAAGGCACACTCTGCTAGAAGTATCTGTAGCTCCTAGCGGTGAAAGCCAGTGAAGGCATGTTTGCTGGACCTGACATTCGAAAAATTATGTTGAATTGTAACTCTGAATCAAAAATATATGAACGAGAAGGTGATTTATGTTTAATTAAGGAGATTACTAGTAGGCAGGAAAAATTATTCAGATTATATTTCTAATGTAGCCAACGCTCTTGTAAAGTTCAAGACTTTAAGTTGATCAAAGAGCAGCGTAATCGCTTTTTGAACATAGATAATCTTTCCATTGTTTGGGGCCACAATCACATAATACTGTTTACATTGAAGTTCCGCTGTTTGTCAGTACAGATTCTTTATTTTATTGTACAGCCATGATTTCGGCCTTTGAGATTCCCGATTCTCGCGCAATTTGTCTGCTACTGATGTGCAGATTAGCCGCGACAGCAGCTAAAACACCTACATAGGCATCATCATTTGTTGCAGGTCGTGGTTGACGTTTCACATGTGGCTGAACACTTCCTGTTTCCTTAAATAACGTGACTATCCGGCGAACGGTCCGGAAACTTGGATGATGTCGTCCAGGATACCGAGCAGCATGCATAGCACACGCCCGTTGGGCATTTTGATCACAATAGCCATACACCAACACGATAGCGACCTTTTCTGCAAATGGTAAACGGTCCATTTTAACACGGGCAATGTATCACGAATCAAATACCGTCCACACTGGCGGAATGTTACGTGATACCATGTACTTATATGTTTGTGACTATTACAGCGCCATCTATCACAAAGCGAAAAAAGTGGTCCAACTAAAACATTCATATTTCTTTACGTACTACACGAATTTGTAATGAAAATGGGTGTACCTATTTTTTAAAAAAACGCAGTTGATATCAGTTCGACCTATGGCAGCGCCATCTAGCGGGCCAACCATAGCGCCATCTGGATTCCCCCTTCAAGCTAGACAAATTTCGTTCTTTGTAGTTTTTTCGTTTGACGCTCATTTTGTGAGATATTTGGCCCGGTGACGATCAATGGACCACCCTGTATAGATTGGGTTGAATTTACTGGTCGTTCCATTTTTTATTAAACCTGATGCATCCAGTTGTTTTAAGTAGCTTAATCTTCGTACGTTATAAGCGTAGAAAAAGTGGATATTCACCTGAAGGTTAAATCTGGTACAATACCAGCAAAATGGCATTTCAGTGTGGTAACTGAAAATGTCCAAAGGCCGAAACCATGACTGTTCAATAAAATAAACAATATGTACTGTTAAATGGTGGAACTTTCATTTAAACAGTATTGTATGACTGTGACGCCGAACTGTGAAAGGATTGTCAGCAGTTTGCCTAGCCGGGCCTTGGGGAAGTTCTTCGTTTGCAACGTACGAAGACGACGCTAATTAAAACGATTGACTGCTCCAGGTTTGCCAAAAAGTGCGCGACAAATAAAATCATACCGAAGTATAAACAGCTGAAGATTATATCTCCTACAAGACCAGAAAAATGGCATTTGCGTGTGGTACTCGAAAATTGCCACAGATTGAAATCATGATTGTACAATAATTTAAACAACGTATACAGTTAATTGGCGGAAATTTTATTTAAACACTTTTTGAATAGTCACTTTGGTATTTTCCCTGGAAACAAACTGGTGGGAAAACGGTATTAGGACTTCTTGAATCTTCGCAAACTACTGTTGCTTTCTTCATTCAGACCCACAGCAAAAAGTTTATCGGACAAAATGTTGTATTACACGTTTTACAGGGAACACAGAACGGAATACAAAGACGAGCGGTCACATGCATCTACATTTACCTCTACATCTACATCCACATACAGGGTGTTTCAAAAATGACTGGTATATTTGAAACGGCAATAAAAACTAAACGAGCAGCGATAGAAATACACCGTTTGTTGCAATATGCTTGGGACAACAGTACATTTTCAGGCGGACAAACTTTCGAAATTACAGTAGTTACAATTTTCAACAACAGATGGCGCTGCAAATGATGTGAAAGATATAGAAGACAACGCAGTCTGTGGGTGCGCCATTCTGTACGTCGTCTTTCTGCTGTAAGCGTGTGCTGTTCACAACGTGCAAGTGTGCTGTAGACAACATGGTTTATTCCTTAGAACAGAGGATTTTTCTGGTGTTGGAATTCCACTGCCTAGAACACAGTGTTGTTGCAACAAGACGAAGTTTTCAACGGAGGTTTAATGTAACCAAAGGACCGAAAAGCGATACAATAAAGGATCTGTTTGAAAATTTTCAACGGACTGGGAACGTGACGGATGAACGTGCTGGAAAGGTAGGGCGACCGCGTACGGCAACCACAGAGGGCAACGCGCAGCTAGTGCAGCAGGTGATCCAACAGCGGCCTCGGGTTTCCGTTCGCCGTGTTGCAGCTGCGGTCCAAATGACGCCAACGTCCACGTATCGTCTCATGCGCCAGAGATTACACCTCTATACATACAAAATTCAAACGCGGCAACCCCTCAGCGCCGCTACCATTGCTGCATGAGAGACATTCGCTAACGATATAGTGCACAGGATTGATGACGGCGATATGCATGTGGGCAGCATTTGGTTTACTGACGAAGCTTATTTTTACCTGGACGGCTTCGTCAATAAACAGAACTGGCGCATACGGGGAACCGAAAAGCCCCATGTTGCAGTCCCATCGTCCCTGCATCCTCAAAAAGTACTGGTCTGGGCCTCCATTTCTTCCAAAGGAATCATTGGCCCATTTTTCAGATCCGAAACGATTACTGCATCACGCTATCTGGACATTCTTCGTGAATTTGTGGCGGTACAAACTGCCTTAGACGACACTGCGAACACCTCGTGGTTTATGCAAGATGGTGCCCGGCCACATCGCACGGCCGACGTCTTTAATTTCCTGAATGAATATTTCGATGATCGTGTGATTGCTTTGGGCTATCCGAAACATACAGGAGGCGGCGTGGATTGGCCTCCCTATTCGCCAGACATGAACCCCTGTGACTTCTTTCTGTGGGGACACTTGAAAGACCAGGTGTACCGCCAGAATCCAGAAACAATTGAACAGCTGAAGCAGTACATCTCATCTGCATGTGAAGCCATTCCGCCAGACACGTCGTCAAAGGTTTCGGGTAATTTCATTCAGAGACTACGCCATATTATTGCTACGCATGGTGGATATGTGGAAAATATCGTACTATAGAGTTTCCCAGACCGCAGCGCCATCTGTTGTTGAAAATTGTAACTACTGTAATTTCGAAAGTTTGTCTGCCTGTAAATGTACTGTTGTCCCAAGCATATTGCAACAAACGGTGTATTTCTATCGCTGCTCGTTTAGCTTTTATTGCCGTTTCAAATATACCGGTCATTTTTGAAACACCCTGTATATACTCCGAAAGCCACCGTATGGATGAATTGTACAACTACTACTCATTTCCTTCCCTGTTCCAGTGGAAAGCAGAACGAGGTGAAAACAGCTTACCACATGCCGCCGCGTGATCTCATTTCTCTCATCTTACCTTCGTGGTCCTTCGGCGAAACGTACGTTGGTGATAGTGGGATCGTTCTGCAGTCAGCTTCAAAGGCCGGTTCTCTAAATTATCTCAACAGTTTTTCGCGTGAAGAACGTCGTTTCCCTCGATAGATTCCCATTTGAGTTCATTAAGCATCTCCATTATACTCTCACCTTGATCGAAACTACCGGTAACAAATCCAGAAGTACGCATTTTGATTGCTTCAATGTCTTCCTTTAATCCGACCTGCTGGGGATCTGAAACGAGCAGTAATCACGAATGGATCGCTTTAATGCTCCATACTCATTGTTCAAATGGATCTGAGCACTGTGCGACTTAACTTCTGAGGTCATCAGTCACCTAGAACTTAGAACTACTTAAACCTAACTAACCTAAGGACATCACACACATCCATGCCCGAGTCAGGATTCGAACCTGCGACGGTAGCGGACGGTCGGTTCCAGACTGCCATACTCACTGTCTTTTGTAGACGAGCTATACTTTCCTATAATTCTCCCAATAAATGTAAGAAGACCATTCTCCTGCCATACTATCGTCCTTACGTACTCGTTCCATTTAAGGGGCTCCGGAAAGGCTCAAAATTATGATAAGTTCAATTTTTACTTTTTTGCGTTTTCTGAATCTGCAGACTATTCCCTTTTAATAGATATATAATTTATTCAATTCCGAAGACTACAACTATTTTTAAATTTTTTTTGAAATGTGTTCTACATGGGCGTGACCCACTGTGGCGCTGTTAAACTGCTGTCAAATGGTGTTATTATTAACGTCCGTGTTCATCAGGTACATTTTAGTGATGTGAGATAAAGTATGTGTTGTGGCTAACCTGTGATGGTTCAATATATATCGCTGGTGTGATTGTTTCATGTTTATTTACTCTGTCGTTATCTCGAAAATATTCGTAATTAATTCTGTTTCTTGACAAAATACAGAACTATTATGGAATGGCTATTAGGCAAAATACACAAACTGTCGACGAAATGAAGAAGGCTGTTTGGGCTCTTTTTTTTCATACTTCTTGAACCGATGAAAATCCCCAACATAGCTTGTGTCCCAAAGAAGAAGACAGTTGGTGTAAATATAACAAAGGATTGCTAACTGGTGAAGTGTACACTCATAAGCATAGTCTGCCTCATGCAATAATGGAGGTGATAAAACCTATTTTCAGAGACTTAGCAGCACCTGAACTGTTGAAAAAGTGTATTCCCGGAAAGACCAAAACCCCAATGAAAGTGTAAATAGTGTTATATGGTCGAGAAACCCCAAGACTGTATTTGTTGGAATAGAAACACTTCACTTTGGTGTGTATGATGCTGTTGCGACTTTCAATGATGGCAACATTGTAAGGTGCAAGGTATTTAGAAATATGGGAGATATTGGAATGAAGATAGGTTCTAACATGGTACGAGCGATGCTTGCTTTAGACAAGGAACGCCTTCGGGCTGCAGACAGGGCTGTAAAGAGTCTAGAAATACAAGCAAGAGTAAACAGGAGGAGGAACAAAAGGAAGCTGGAGGAGGAGTTTGCAGAGGATGAAGATAATCCATCCTATGGACCTGGAATGCACTAAAAAGTTAATCCAATCTTTGTCGCTCGATTCCCGAAACTTTTATTTTCTCACACTAATTACATGTTTTCTAAGGATCTTCCAAACATATTTGTTTCAAACTTTCAGTAAATGTTACACAGTACCTTCTGCATAATTTAACACAGCCTTTTTTAAAAAAAACTGTATATTTTTGAATATATAAATAAAAAATTGCAAAAAAATGTTGTGAATTTTCATTACAATTGAAAAAAAAAATCATCTCTAATAACTGAACTAAAATTTTGTAAAATCCCTGTGTTAAGTTGTAGCCCATATTCCAATAAATAATCTGTAAAAAGTTCAACTTCCTACCTCAAATACTTTGTGAGGAAAGATGCAATTTATATGCGTTATTTTAACATTGCAAGTATAGAGCGTTCCGGAGCCCCTTAACATCGTTTTGCAATGTTATGCCGTGGCGGATCGGGTTTGACCTATCGAACGTACCGCGTATAATATTATCGCTGTATCGCGGAGGAAAGGAGAAATGCCGCCCTCTCGTGGGGGAAGTCGGCGAGGCACCTGGGACAGTCGAGTAGTTGGATTTTGGAGGGCGAGCAGAAACAGTGAGATAGGCAGTAGTGCGCGGAGCGTGAAGCCGTGTCTGCCGACGCCGTGTGTGTGGTGGCAAGAGGAAAGTTTGCCACGTTACCTGATTGTGTTTGGGCGTTCGCGGCGGACTTGGTGGGTAGAGGTGCCGATGCTGTCGGGAACATGCTGCTTCCTTGTTTATGATGGATTTACCGTTTGCTTCTAGTGACTACATTCTCGTCTCTATGGCTCTGTGACTGATGTGATGCCATTCCGAGCACAGTTGGTGCAGCATTTTGTTCTCAGTGTCCATAGTTCTGGCGATTACTGAGTGTGCTTGCCGTTGTGGTGTATTTATTGAGCAGTGTGCTTTGGACGCTTGACCTTGCTATTAGGAGTCCATTGCGTAAGGCCGCGCTTATCCTGTGAGGACTTGTATTCTGCATTTAAAAACTTAGTTGTTATCAGTCACTGAATTGCTCAAATGCATTCATACTTCTCTGCTTAAGTGTTATTGTTTTACGCCCCTCTGAATGGGAAAATGATAAAGGGCCTTACTATTACTGACCTTCTCGTGTGCCACTGACTTGGTTGTGTTTTTCACTCACGTAACTTGTGCGTTTATTGTAACGAACCGATGTGTGTTTCTGATTAATGTTTCCTTGTGACACTGAGTGTTAATCTTGTAACGAACACTGTTTTAGATATTTTAATCAGTGTGTTGCACGACATATCCTATTTGTGCCTCGCAAGTGGAGAGCGGAGGCGATTTATTGGCCATGATGATGTGTTGGTAGATCCATTTCACGAGTCCAGGCCAGTCACCCGGAGATTTAGAAGTTGTATGTTGTGTTAAGTTAATACTCCTTATCTTAAGCGTAGTGTGCTCATGCACACGAAGTTTATGTGGTTTTGCGCAGATTGCTCGGTATGTCTAGATTACTCTGAATTCACTGTGTTAAGTGGTGTCCTCTGAGGTGCTGGAAGTAGTGGATAGACAGCTGTTTTGGACACGTTGTATATGCAAATAATTTATGTCCTTATTACGTTGGTGAGTTGCTTGCCCTTTGTGTCACAGGTGGTGCTAATTTCATTAATTTCGCCACCGGTCTTCGCAGAGGCTGCGAGAGGAACTGTGGCAAGCAGTTACGTAGTCGCGCCCGCCCACCATAGCGGGCGTTACTAGCCCGACGTCTTCCTGTACTTCGTGGCGGGAGCGTGTTGACTGGTTTATTACGGCTTGCAGTATGGGAAACCGTGCCTTTGGTGTACACGTGGAAGACTTATGTTTTGCTTCCAGTACCTCGGAGTGGCTCTATGTGGGTAATGAGAACAGCTTATGTTGTTGGTGGCTCAGGCCGAAAGAGGTTCATTTGCTAAACAGAAGGTGTATTGCATTTCTTTCCCATGATTCTGTAAACATGTTTAGGTGATTTTTTTTAAGTCAGTTGAATTGTTGTTCAGAGGTTACTATGTATGGCCATTAAATTATGCAGACATTTAATAGCAAGTAAGTGTATGGAATTCTGGTTTCAAGTTGTGTTCATTATGAGGGGAAATTGCTTTGAACAGACATTTAATTAATTAGTAAACAACTGACTGCTATTTGTGAGTTGAAGTTTATTATGTTCCTAAACATATTAACGATTATTTTTAGTAGTTCACTTATGCAGTTAGGCGATTTACAAGGCCTATTGTGTTGTTTCCTTTTAAAAGTATTATCAATGTTTTTAATAAAGAAGTGTGTTGTAAAAAAAATAAACAGTGAATGAAGTGCCTCAAATCCCTTTGGTCCACACCTTCCGTCATTCACCCTTGGGTTGTATTAACTAACCGTGAAAGCCCACTTCAATATAATCTACGTGAATGTGTCAAGCAGCATACTACTAGTGCTTTATTCGATAATTATAGAATTGTTTTACCTACTCATACATATTATCTTGTATTTTTCTACATTTAGAGCTAGATGCGATTCACCACACTAGCTACAGATCTTGTGTAAATTGACACCTCCCCGTACATCACAACGTCGTCAGCAGAAAGCCACAGACAGCTGCTCACTGTGTCCTTCAGATCTTTATGGTAATTTACAATGGGGTGCCAAATTATTGTAGTCACTGAATGGACATAACGGTTTTATTATATAACTTTACTCCCTCAGTTTTTTAGGAACTCAAATTTTATGCATGACACATATTGCATTAACAAAGATATTTAGAATACAGAACTTTACTGACAATAACGAAGATGAACAAAGTTTTCAGTGTTTGATATGTCTTCCTTTAGTAGCGATCAAATCTGTAGTTCTCCTTGGCATACTCACAACGGATTTTTTCGATATACGAGGGTTGGAACATAAATTGTGGCACCTGTTACTGTCCTTCAGAGCAGTCACCAGCGTTGTGTAGAACCCGTTGCCAACGATGTGAAAGGCGTAGTATATCGTTAGGAGAGCCCGTTCTGTTGATGGAGCGGCCTACCTCCTGTCCATCCACCCCATCGCCGCCCCACACCAAACCAGGGGTTATTGTGCGGTTCGGTCTCCAGTGGACTACTTCGACAATTAACTGCTAAAGTTTTGATAGTCTAAGTTTCTTTACATTCTACGCGGCCATATCGACCTGTCTAATATGCAGAAACATTTACTTACGTTCATACATCACGAAAACGTTCTCTCACAACTATACTTCAAACTATGGTCGCGATATCGCCATCTTTGTAGACATACTTCCAAGCGGTGAAACTTCTTGATGTGTGAGTGGTGCTTCAGATTATGTGTTTACATACACTTTAAAAAAAGTGCATCATACAGTCTTCGCTGCTGCATGATCACAAGCAGTCAGCACTGGAACGTAAGGGCACGGATTTTTCAACGATTCCACTACCCGACGGAAATTTTATCATTTGGGAAAACTAAAAGTCAAAGTTAATGTAAGCTGTCTCTTAACGTGAACTACCAGTCTGAAGATAAACGTTTGGTTCTAAACAGGTAACGGCGCTATTTAAATAAATAAATAGCATTGTAAAAATGTGGCTCGTTGCTGTTATCTTTTCTGCACGAGTCAACCTATATAATTTAAATTGCCTTTTGTTGCAACTATATGTGTTTCGTTAATGTTCTGTTTTGAATGAAGTCTTTTTGTGACAAACCTGCATGTGGTAGCAAAACACTACAAGACAAAAAAATTGGAAGACTGAACTATTATCTAACAAAATTCAAACAAAAAAAGTTCTTCGTGATATATGTTATTTTTATATCCGACATTAATAAATATAACTTCAATGAAAACGAAACGCAATATGTGAAATTTACACTTTCTATATAATGTTAAATTCCTGTGTTGTTGTCCATTGACGTATGTCAAAACACTGTATTTTGCCCACGATCCTCTGACTGCAACGTAATTTAAAACATGATCGGTTAAATATCGAAAGAAAATGCTCTCGCCGACTGGTGTTTTACCCATATGACCACGAACTACTCTGATTCACATATTTTTAAGAGACCGTGTGTTGGTGATAGGCATGAGGAAAATGTGGAGGGACGCCATACTGCTGCCGACAGCTTGACAACTAGCACAAGAAAAATTTCTTTCAGTTCGCTGCTGACAGCCGGAGGGTTGAATAGAGTTGGGCGAGAGATTGGAACAGTCCACTGGCCACAGGAATACAAGTTAAATGAAGCGGAAGTGCCGAATATCGTCGGAAGACGAATGGCATCGGAGCGGAAAGATGGGAGGTGCGAGGGCGACTGAAAAGACTGTTTCCGTCGGTCTAGACAAGAAGTCCACATTACGACGCATATACGTATGTCCGGAGACTGTTAAGATGCACACGATCGAAGATATACTACTACTACTGACCAATAACGAGCTGCTTTTATCTGGTAAATGCTGTATTCAGGTCGCATAGAATGGACTACTCTATGAACGTCAGTTCATGGATCGTTTTCCTAGATTTCCGAAATGGGTTCGACTCTGAAACATCGTTGACTATTAACCAAGATGCAATTAAATGGAGTATGTACGGAAACATGTGATTCGCTCGATGAATATTTGACCGAGAGATCACTGTATGTTACACTATAAACCAAATGTTCTGCAGGTATACCGTGCTCACTTTCTAGCGGAACATTTAACAGAAAAAAAATCACTTTAAATAGTTGGATCACATGCATCAGTTACCAAAAGCAAAAATCTAAGACCAATCAACAGGAATAAAAGACAGAACAGAGTCTCTTCCGCCGGCCGCGGTGGCCGTGCGGTTCTGGCGCTGCAGTCCGGAACCGCGAGGCTGCTACGGTCGCAGGTTCGAATCCTGCCTCGGGCATGGGTGTGTGTGATGTCCTTAGGTTAGTTCGGTTTAAGTAGTTCTAAGTTCTAGGGGACTTACGACCTAAGATGTTGAGTCCCATAGTGCTCAGAGCCATTTGAACCATTTGAAGAGTCTCTTCCAGGGAAAATAAAGTCTTAAAATTTTAAACACGCTCGACAAACAAATATACTTCACTCATATCAAAGTTAGACCACGTCAATATTCCATACAGGCAACATCATTCGATCAGAAGCACAAATCAAAATAAATCATCTTCCACTATCTTGCTACCTCAAAGAATAGCCAGATAAGAGAATTATCTCTGAATCCAAAACCATTCGCTAAACAAGTCACCTCTGAGAGAGACTTATTGTCACATGGTTCCCATAATCAAATAAAATACTATGTACAGTGGCATTAACACTTATGCATCACTCAGTCTCATTATCAGACTAAGCCTCACACAGAAAATAAAATGAAGTGGGACATATTTGTACAGTAAACACTGACACCAGTCACCTTGTGTGCAAATAAAACATAATTATAACTACTTCCTCTTCGCTTTTTCCTCTCATCATTGGATCCACAAGTCTTACGTGTCTATAGTGTTTCTATTTGAACTGCGTTCGATTGCGAGATCCGATGGTGCTTACTAAAACATGAAAAACTTCTTTGACAGGGCATTTCACTCTGTCTCCAAGGCCAAGTTCGCTAACACGCACTTTTGCGGGGGCGCTGGATCTACTACGTAATCCTCTGCCTCCATTTGTTGTCATTGTGAGGTCGATGATATGACTTCTTGTCGTCTGATAATCAAATCTGTACTTCCAATGAAGCCATAAATCCATCGTAATTGTTTCTGAACACCATTTCCTACTGATCTGCATTTCTCCCATTAGGGCTTTCTCTACAACGGCGCCTTCCTCGTTCTTCGTCGTTACAATGAATCCAATTCCTGTTTTATACGGGTGGCAGTCTTTTTCAGTCTTTCCTTGTCTATGTGCTGTTTCACGACCATTAAATCTACTAAACTTCATCCTCTATTCTACACTCCTGGAAATTGAAATAAGAACACCGTGAATTCATTGTCCCAGGAAGGGGAAATTTTATTGACACATTCCTGGGGTCAGATACATCACATGATCACACTGACAGAACCACAGGCACATAGACACAGGCAACAGAGCATGCACAATGTCGGCACTAGTACAGTGTATATCCACCTTTCGCAGCAATGCAGGCTGCTATTCTCCCATGGAGACGATCGTAGAGATGCTGGATGTAGTCCTGTGGAACGGCTTGCCATGCCATTTCCACCTGGCGCCTCAGTTGGACCAGCGTTCGTGCTGGACGTGCAGACCGCGTGAGACGACGCTTCATCCAGTCCCAAACATGCTCAATGGGGGACAGATCCGGAGATCTTGCTGGCCAGGGTAGTTGACTTACACCTTCTAGAGCACGTTGGGCGGCACGGGATACATGCGGACGTGCATTGTCCTTTGGAACAGCAAGTTCCCTTGCCGGTCTAGGAATGGTAGATCGATGGGTTCGATGACGGTTTGGATGTACCGTGCACTATTCAGTGTCCCCTCGACGATCACCAGTGGTGTACGGCCAGTGTAGGAGATCGCTCCCCACACCATGATGCCGGGTGTTGGCCCTGTGTGCCTCGGTCGTATGCAGTCCTGATTGTGGCGCTCACCTGCACGGCGCCAAACACGCATAAGACCATCATTGGCACCAAGGCAGAAGCGACTCTCATCGCTGAAGACGACACGTCTCCATTCGTCCCTCCATTCACGCCTGTCGCGACACCACTGGAGGCGGGCTGCACGATATTGGGGCGTGAGCGGAAGACGGCCTAACGGTGTGCGGGACCGTAGCCCAGGTTCATGGAGACGGTTGCGAATGGTCCTCGCCGATACCCCAGGAGCAACAGTGTCCCTAATTTGCTGGGAAGTGGCGGTGCGGTCCCCTACGGCACTGCGTAGGATCCTACGATCTTGGCGTGCATCCGTGCGTCGTTGCGGTCCGGTCCCAGGTCGACGGACACGTGCACCTTCCGCCGACCACTGGCGATAACATCGATGTACTGTGGAGACCTCACGCCCCACGTGTTGAGCAATTCGGCGGTACGTCCACCCGGTCTCCCGCATGCCCACTATACGCCCTCGCTCAAAGTCCGTCAAATGCACATACGGTTCACGTCCACGCTGTCGCGGCATGCTACCAGTGTTAAAGACTGCGATGGAGCTCCGTATGCCACGGCAAACTGGCTGACACTGACGGCGGCGGTGCACAAATGCTGCGCAGCTATCGCCATTCGACGGCCAACACCGCGGTTCCTGGTGTGTCCGCTGTGCCGTGCGTGTGATCATTGCTTGTACAGCCCTCTCGCAGTGTCCGGAGCAAGTATGGTGGGTCTGACACACCGGTGTCAATGTGTTCTTTTTTCCATTTAAAGGAGTGTATGTTGAATTTTTATAACAATTTGACACTTCTCTAGCGTCATTCTCCAGCTCTTACAATACATTGCTAATTGCCTCGACGTCGTTTTTGTATCATCCCACCAATATGACATACCGAAAATTTACTGGCAACTATGTAATACATATGATAAGTAGTTCCATCAGGCTGTTGGTATAGTGACTGATTTTCTTGCATCACTTGCTCGATACTCTTGATTGGGTGAGGAAACTTACGTGACTGCAATCTGGGAACATTATTGACTTTACTCGGTCTCTGACAGATACACAGACGAAAAGCTATTTCAAAATGCCTTTAATCAACACATCATCACTCAACTGCGCTCCATGTTACGGCGGATTCCCTCTCTGAACACCCACATACGAATTCCATTCAGTATCCATCCAGCCCTGTTGGAGATAGGGAGAAATGAGATTACTCTAACCAATGCCCATGCGTGGATCCTATTTGCAGAATTCCTAACTTTCTGACAGACATAAAATGTTTATGATACACTACTGGCCATTAAAATTGCTACACCACGATGATGACGTGCTACAGACGCGAAATTTAACCTACAGAAAGAAGATGCTGTGATATGCAAATGATTAGCTTTTCAGAGCATTCACACACGCTTGGCGCCGCTGGCGACACCTACAACGTGCTGACATGAGGAAAGTTCCCAACCGATTTCTCATACACAAACAGCAGTTGACCGGTGTTGCCTGGTGAAACTTTGTTGTGATGCCTCGTGTAAGGAGGAGAAATGCGTACCATCATGTTTTCGACTTTGATCAAGGTCGGATTGTAGCCTATTGCGCTTGCGGTTTATCGTATCACGACACTGTTGCTCGCGTTGGTCGAGATCCGATGACTGTTAGCAGAATATAGAATCGGTGGGTTTAGGAGGGTAATACGGAACGCCGTGTGGAATCCCAACGGCCTCGTATCACTAGCAGTCGAGATGACAGGCATCTTATCCGCATGGCTGTAACGGATCGTGCAGCCACGTCTCGCGACCTGAGTCAACAAATGGGGACGTTTGCAAGACAACAACCATCTGCACGAACAGTTCGACGACGTTTGCAGTAGCATGGACTATCAGCTCGGAGACCATGGCTGCGGTTACCCTTGACGCTGCATCACAGACAGGAGAGCCTGCGATGGTATACTCAACGACGAACCTGGGTGCACGAATGGCAAAACGTCATTTTTTCGGACGAATCTAGGTTCTATTTACAGCATCATTATGATCGCATCCGTGTTTGGCTACATCGCGGTGAATGCACATTGGAAGCGTCTATCCGTCATCGCCATACTGGCGTATCACCCAGCGTGATGTTATGGGGTGCCATTGGTTACACGTCTCGGTCACCTCTTGTTCGCATTTGTGGACATTGCATTTCAGATATGTTACGACCCGTGGCTCAACCCTTCACTCGATCCCTGAGAAACCCTACATTTCAGCAGGATAATGCACGACCGCATGTTGCAGGTCCTGTGCTGGCCTTTCTGGATACAGAAAATGTTCGACTGCTGCCCTGGCCAGCACATTCTCCAGATCTCTACCCAATTGAAAACGTCTGGCCAATGGTGGCCGAGCAAGTATCTCGTCACAATACGCCAGTCACTACTCTTGATGAACTGTGGTATCTTGTTGAGGCTACATGGGCAGCTGTACCTGTACACGCCATCCAAGCTCTGTTTGACTCAATGCCCAGGTGTATCAAGGCCATTATTACGGCCAGAGGTGGTTGTTCTGGGTTCTGATTTCTGAGGATCTATGCACCCAAATAGCGTGAAAATGTAATCACATGTGAGTTGTAGTATAATATATTTGTCCAGTGAATAACCGTTTATCATCTGCATTTCCTCTTGGTGTAGCAATTTTTTTGGCCAGTAGTGTAAAACCTTGCATCTCATGTTGAGACCAGAGTAATCTGACTTCTGGCTTTTGCAAACCAGGCCCAGAACCTTGAATGTTGTGCCTTCACCCACGATAATCTTCATGTTCTGAATCGTCATGGTCTCCTCCATTCCATCCTTCACAATCATATTAACTTCACTATAGTTTGGGTGACCTACGCTCTGTCCTGTCCGTTGAAGAGGTCGACCCACTGGTCAAAGTTTTAATGTTGTTGGTTGATGGCTTACTGTCATTGCTTAAATTTTAGTAATGATCTAATCTTTCTGACTCAAATTGGGATTATTTCAGTGCATTTCCCAGATCTCTTTGCGCTAGCTAGTTCTTTAATATCCTCCACCTACTTACTGAATCCATCTTTCAGATTTAAATTTTTGTCCACTATGGTCAATCTCAACGTGTCTAAGTTGGTTTTTAACCCTTGAATTGAGATG
Source organism: Schistocerca cancellata (assembly GCF_023864275.1). Taxonomy (NCBI): domain Eukaryota; kingdom Metazoa; phylum Arthropoda; class Insecta; order Orthoptera; family Acrididae; genus Schistocerca; species Schistocerca cancellata. The sequence continues at coordinate 214,331,204 of NC_064627.1, forward strand.
GCTGGTTCTGACACCTGCTCCTTGAAGATTACGGTCGTATCTTCCAGCCTCTTAATCTCCGCTTTTCATTCAATCCTTAGCTTTTCTCACAACTGAATGGCACCATTTAGAAATTTCTTATTAATATCATTTTTTACTTCATCAATCTAGGCCGAAAGCCTTTCATCCATTTCCCTACACTCGTTTGCGTAACTTCGCTGCTGACCTTTCTTTTCGATGTAGTCAATTTCCCATCCAGCTGTAGGGAAGCAGCCTACTCACGCTGTAGTAAATTCACATCAGTTTCCATTGTTTGCCAGCCAGTCTGCTGTAACTAGCTCTGACGTCATAAATGTTGCGCAATACCTTAAAAATCAAGCAAATGACCTAAAACTTTTCTAGCATGTCAGGAATAATACTAAATTAATGTGTGTTAAATATCAGTTCGATAACTTCAGCCATTTTCGAAATTTGGACGTTTTTCTAAAAAAATCATTGGCGCAACAGAAAAGAGCTAGAGACTTCAAAATTTATATTTAGATTCATCTTTCATAATGATTTAATAAAAACAGTACTTTGGATTTCACAGATTAAGACTTTAGTGGAAATTCATGATTTTCTGGTTTTCGTCTCAAAACTGAAGGAAGCAAGATAGATTAAGTAGGCTAATAAATAAGGCTAGGATGTTTAGATTTAAATAGGTTGGAGGTCCGCTATGACTATGAAGATGTGAAAAGTTTCTTTTGAATACCTATAAAATTATAGCGATAGGGGATCTCAAAAGGGCCAGTTCAGAGCTCATCTACTGCATGCAGTGTAATTTAATTAATTCTCTCGCCCAAAATATTTAACTTAGCCACGTCAAAATTTTATTATCAATACTTACCTGCGTGCTGAATGCACGTTTAAATTAAGAGCTTCGTCGGCCATCAGCAAAAGAAGCTATAGATTATTATGTAACTTGAAGTGGTGCGTTACTAGCCCAGCGGCTAGTCGGGAGAGCCGATTTGAGCAGGCGTTCCCTTAGCCGTCCGCACCGCGGCTATATATATAAGAACGCTGCGCGAGGAAGGAAGGCCCCAGTTCTCTCCAGACGCTGAATAGCACGTCAGCTGTGTCGGGAGTCGCGTCGCTTCGGTATCACTGCTACAAACAGCCTCGGGTGCCGTATTAAGTTACTAGAGATACGCGGAACCGTGAAATCATTTCAAGTGAAGGGTTAATTCTGGGATGATTTTCATTATCTAGCTTCAGTTTGCGTATTGTCGTATTTTCACGTGCCGTCGCGGGACAGACATTCTACCAATTATTTAGCGTGGCGTTTGATGAAATATTCTCATCAAATCTTGGCGAGCATTCTTTTTAACATTTAATTCGGACATTTATAGTTCCATCAGCGCATTAGACTCTGAACTGCTCTGTTAGTTAGGTTGTAGGGATACTTGTGTTTTTTAATCAGTGAATTTCAGAATATACATAAACTATTTTGGAAAATCGTTTTTGATTAAAAATCCCGGACAATCTCCTAATTCCTCAGAGCTATAAGCTGCAGCTATAATGGTATTCTCAGTTGAAGTGGGCACTAGGAACTCTAATTACAGGCTTCACGTTTTGTTAAATCACTTTCTGGGTGCTAAAAAGTAAATAGAGAGCCAGTGTTGAGAACGGCGAAAGACAGCATTAACAACATTCTAAAAGCCAGAAACTGATTCAACATGCAATCATTTATACAGCAAAATTTAATTTTCACAAGTAAACCGCCGCCCCACTCAGCTCTTCCTGATGACCATGTAATTCAATGTATTTTCCACCTGCCTTCGTCAATTTCCTATTCATCCCTTCGTTCTGTTTCCCTAATCTTTGACTCAAAGCTTCATTCTGTTTTCCCATTCCTTCACTTATACTTTCATACCATTTTCCTAACCTTTGAATTATATCTTTATCCAAACTCATTTCTGAATTCCTAAGGCACTCATCACCGGTTTCTCGTTAGCAGGTCCACTAACACATCCTCCTCGCACATTTCTATATCCGTTGTTGCATTGCTCATGATGGAAGAACCTAATTCCTAAGTGATGTTAATTTCAAATTTTAACGATGTAACTGATGCACAGACTAATTCTGCAGCTATACCTCTGTTAACAGTCCATAATTCCGTAACCGATCATTATTTTCTTGTGCTTCGCCTCTCTCTTCAAAGCTGGCATGGCAATTTTTCCTAAGCTCGTTAGCTATATTTCCTTCATCTCTCACCTCTGCATTGATGTTCTCCTCTACAGAATTTCGTATTACTTTTCTGGAACCGCTCTTTGACCAGTTACGAGAAGTTATGTCTAAATTTTACTTCAAGCACCGCAAAATCGTAGCCTACTACACCAGCTCTAAGCTTCACTAAACTCTCAGCAGGTTTACTAATACCGATGAACCCTCGGTGTCCGCGTTTTGCTTCACAAAAAATAGAAACACAATATTTCCTAACACATTTCTTCTAACCCGTGCAATGTATCCCCATAGCAAAATAATTCCCCAAAATTTCAAGGCAGAACAAGAAAATTTGAAGACAATGCTGTTCTGGGAGCACAGCAAGAGAATAGAATGATCAGATACCTAAAGAGGAAGACATTCATTAAATACATCTACCTTTCTGTTGGGTAAAATCTGTTTATTTTTCAAATGATTCTGGTGAGCAATACATAAATCCATAGCAGGATTCACAGTGTATAATATTTCACTGTTTAGTAATACTATTTATTAATAATAAACGTTTATCGGATGGACAGATTACACGCCATAGCTGGGGGAGTGTTCATTGCAGTTCACAAAAATGTTGTCTCTGTGAGGTTTAAACTAGGCGAGACAGTGAAGTTATCTGGTCGCGTATAACATGTCTAGATGGAACCATGTTAATTGTTGGATGTTTTTACTGGCCACCCGGTCCCGCTGTGACAATTGTAGAGTCATTAAAAGAAATTCTTCGGTCGGTAGCGTGTAGAAACCTGCTGAGTACACGCTGAGACGTCAATGGATTCGTTGCAGGGGGTGAAGACAGAAACTCTTGCTTAGTACTTTTGAATGCATTTTCTGAAAACTATCATGAGGCGATAGTTCAACGTCTCATGCTAAATCACATATTATATGTGGTAAAAAAGAAGGGAGAAAATAATTGAACTGGATGATTATAATTTTATTTCTGCATTGGCAACGATTGTATGAACTTTGTGTAATAAAGAGAAACCATTATGTGTCATGTTTTATACTTGTATAGAATTATGTATCGATTTTTTTAAAGATAATATCTGTGCCGGCGAGTACTAAAACCGCCACAGACAATACTTATTAAATATCTAACAAAGATATAAATATATCAAACCGAGTATAAATAGTAGTGACCGAACATTAATTTCACTGTCGTCTTTTTGGAGTTACGGGAGTAGGAAGAGCCTATGACGCTATGTTGTATGCTTGTGTAGCATTCTTTTGTCAAGATTGAGAGAAGGACGCCATTAGGTATTGATCTGTAAAGGTGTGTAAGAATTTAATCTGTCTAAATGTTTTGAATATAGTTACTTAGTGAAAACTTGCATTATGATTTGTAATAAGCTTGCCTGGTATGTTATCCCATCCTTTGAAGACATTTTCAGCTATTTAAATATTATCCGTGGTGCAGAGCTGCGCTACGAACGAACGAGCCGCTGCCGCGGCGCATTCAGACTGCATTAAATGAAACCAATCATACGGCAAAGAAGCGGACAGGTAGCACTGAACTAAAATTATTTCTTTCAGCTTTCGGGATTGCAGGGTAGAAGAGCAGATTTTATGGTGTGTTTTACAGGTTGGCGCGGGCTGCGGATGATGTTATATTATTAACCGTGCAAAAAGATAATTTACCTTCATGACATAAAAGAAAACTTGCTGTGCGTAGTTCTGGTCTGGCAAACATTATAGCAAAAACATTTTTTCTCTGATAATAGCCTCATGTTCTCGTGTTAGTCGTGGTACTTACTGGAGTTTTAATGTTAAGAAAAATCCACTGCAAAATTTTGATGCTGAACAAACATTGCGTACTGTAACATCAGTATTGATAACGAAATAATTTTCAGTAACCTTTTCAATAACTGTAAAATAAGAAAGATCCGTTGAACTTCATAGCCATTTGCAGTAACGGAACTACGTTCCTTCTATACAAAAACCAGATCCAGAATAATAAGAACAGAATATATTTTGTTTTTTTAAAATTTAATGATCGGAAGAAAGTCACTGCACAACATCCCTAAAAAGTATTTCAGGGTTCTTTTCGTAGCAACTTATTTCATCTCATCCATTTATCAATATATTAGTTGTTATGCTAGCAATAACAAAGAGAGTGAAACTGCCGCCCAAAAGCGTGGGACAGAATGTGCAGTGGCCACGAAAATAATAACTGTTTTATGTGTTTTCTTTCATTGTCTATTTTATACATATAATATATATAAAATGTATGCATGTGTCTCATAATTAATGCCATGTATTAATGAATGTAAAAAAAATTCTTTCATGAAAGAATGCACCACTGCAAGCGAGTCAGATGAAAAGTTCCAGATACTAATGAGAAACTGTAACAGCTACATAATCCGGGGGCAGCCCAACCCCGAAATCAGATAAACTAAAGGTAAGACTACAGTGTAGTTGTCCTGTTCGTTGAAGCTTAACTCAAGTGAAGTGATCTCATATCGCTAGTGGTGTGCATAGTTTGAAGTTAGTATTTAGAACAGGGTAAAACTGAGTGTAGATAGTAATTTTAGTGCCCAGTGTATGTAGATAAATTACCATACCTTGTGTGCAAATGGCAAAACTGATAGATCCTGTGTTCGAGTAGATAATTTATGAATATGGTGAAATTGCATAGTCAACGTCCGAGCAGTATGGATACTGAGAGACAGCTTTTAGTTAGTGCAGGAAATGTAATAACGGATGCATTAAGCAGTACAAGTACTCTCCTTGAGGATGTACCATGTGAATATGCGGGGGCGGGGGCACAGAAAGTGGTGCCACCGCCAACAAGAGTTCAAGGAGATGTAGATAAAGATATTGTACCACCCCCAGAAAAGCAGGAACCAGAGAGTGGTAATCTGCCTGGTGGGTATTCACTCCAGGCAATATTAGAGCGCGTGCTATATTACCACTCAAAATTTGCGCAACAATAAGCTGAAAAGGTTGAAAGCAAGCTGAGCGAGATCGCCAGCTAGCGGAACATGTCCTTGCATAACAAGATGAGTGGGATCGCCAGCAACCTGAGCGTGACCAGCAACTTGAACAATCGTTAGAAATTAAGAAAAGAGAGACTGCCTGTATGAAACAGAATTACGAGTCGATACCTAAGGCCGTGCAGGAGTTGACTGTACAGGTCAACAACATGAAAGTAGCAAACACCAACATAGTAGACGAGATGAGTGTTTTGGCGAACCAATTAGAAAAGCTATAAATAGATTCCACACAACTTGTAAAGCAGACGTTGATCGAACAAGCAACCAAAATTGAAACCGAATTCAACTCTTGGCTAGAAGCGAAGGAGAGCGATATCGACAAACATATTGATTCTAAGGTATAAGCAGCCATGGCAGATAGAGATTCTGAATTGTTCAGTACCGCAGTAAAAAGTCAAGTGCAGAACGACGTGCAAACCATCAAACAATTACCTAGTGAGGATATTCCGCAGTGGCAAGTGAATATCACCAAACGGATATCCGACTTGGAAAAGGGTTTAGCACAGAGCAGCAAACATCTTGAACATGAAACTATGTCGCCAACAACCACTATTTTTGGCAACGCACAAACTTATGCGCGGCACAAGAATGGTGAATCTTTAGTCGATAATGCGAAGAACTGTAGCTTCGGTTCGGAGCACATAACCTATGTACCAGGAGGAAACCAGTATAGTCCGAAAATATTGGTTGAAGTAAGTTTGATCAAAAATAGACAGTTTCAAACGTTTACTACTGAACGGAAGTCAGTACATCCAGTAGTGTTCATAAAAACTTTAAAAATATCTTGTCTAGTGTGCGGAACGAAGCACAGAAAATTCAATACTTAATGTCATACATTCAGGATGATACAGCGTTGTGGGCTACGGAGGTAGTAGACAGCTGCATGACGTATGAACAGTTCGAAAAGGCGTTTTTGTCGAAGTAATTGTCGCCTTGTATGCAAGAGCGGCTAAGAAAAGAAGTGTACAATCCCGAACCGTACTCAGCCCGCCTTGGGAATCTTAGACGGTATTTCGAGAAGCAGATAAACAAGACGCGTTACTGGGATGAGCCTATCTCACCAAGAGACATAATAAGTCTCCTAAAATCATATTTACCCATTCATATCAAAGAGAAACAAAGACACGTACCAGAGAACGACATGGAACATTTCCTGTCTGTTCTAGATTCAATAGACTTAATCCAGGAAGACGCAAAAGCATGGTGTGATCACTCATGGAACAATGGATCAGGGTGTAAAAACGACAGGAATAATAGTGTACCAAACCACAACTATAGAATTGGTGGGGGGCGGTAACAAACGGCAAGAGCACTCGCAAAATGGTAATAATGGTGGAAGTCAGAACGGCTATGGGCAGCAGTCCTATAATAAAAAGCGTCGATTTGATGACCGGTACGATTCCAGACCGCCCGGGACCAACTGTTGGAAAAACGCGCGAAAGTCAGTGGCATAGCAATTACAGCGACAGTAATCGCAATTGGAATCGGAATCAGTGACCAAGCCCAGAACTGCAAGGTAATGACCGGTAAGATAACAACAGACCACCTCTGCAAAACGCGCGTATCAGACGTGGCGGCCTACAAATCAAAATGTACAAATAGTAGAGGTCACGGACAATAGCCGTGCAGGTACCTAGCAAACAAGCCATCCAACAAACTAGAATCGGCCACTATATGCTCTCCGTCGGTGGCCAAGGGGTGGAGTGAGAACAACACGAATGATAATAATATGCCTCGAATACATACGCTGCGATACAACGACGGTATCAATATGGAGCAAGATCTACTGACCTAACGCCATGAATGTAATAAAGATAGCAACGAAAATGTGCAAGCCACAATAGAAGCGGTAATCAATGATGTTGCACTCAATATAATCGTCGACACAGGTTCCTCAGTGAGTGTAATGAGTACAGAATTGTTTAAAGCGCCGGGGAAGGGACGTAGCATACCGACTTTCAAGGTTAATAATTGCAAGGTGTCTGGAGGTATAAGTGCACAGAGCAAATTAATTAAGCACCAAGTGCAGGTGGAGATTTGTGAGGAGGGCGAAACCATAGTGAGATCGTTCCTCATTATTAAAGGGTTAAAGGTGGCCTGCATTCTGGGAGTAGATTTTCTCCGTGAGAGGACTCAGTGATCCACCTCTCCACGGGAAAACTAAGCATAATTAATAAAGGTAGGAGGACTGAGTTGTCTATTATGAAATCGAAGGAGGTACTTGTGCCATGTTGCAACCGAATTAATATCAAATGTAGGAATCCCTGGGTATTACACTTAGATGATTATTCACATGTGACTGATCTTTATTATCCTAGTATGGAAGACAGAAATTTTGAAACAAATGTTGATGCATTTCAAATCAAAGTACAGGAATCTGAAAGTTTAAGCAATGTAAAAAAACAACAGTTAACGCAGCTGCTATCGGAAGATACCATGGTATTTACCGACCGATCAGGAATAATCAAGGGGTACCACTATCACATAGAGGTGATGCCCCACAAAACGTACTGTCGTGCATCTTATCCCATCCCTTGGTCGAGGAGGGAAGTAGTGGCTAAAGATCTTCGGAAGATGTTAGAGTAGGATAGTAAAATTATTTATTCAATGACCTGTCAGATGTAAGTAGTAGCAATGAGAAGATTTCAATTGTGTTGTAGAGTATAAGTATATTAGCTTTAAGAAAGAATTTGTGTGTATTTAAAATTCTAAGAAAGCAAGACATTAAACAGGCAAGCATAGCATGAAAATAGAATCAATAAACTGGGCAATAGCATGCAGATTGAAGCTTTTGTTTACAGACAATTAGTGTCAGCAAAATACTATATGCTCATCAAGCAATGAATAGCTTTTTTGTTGACAAAGTAATGAATAATTTCTTTAATCATTTTTCATTCGTAGTAAGTATGTACAAATAATGATGAGATTTCATATAGTAATGTAATAGGTGTAATTGTGTTAGAAGTAAGGAACCCTGAGAGAGTCTCTACTTGACAAAAATGACTTTGAAGTACAAAATAAATAAATGGAGTAATGTTACTGCCAATAGTGATTTGAGAAAGACACTGGAGCAGAATTCCATCAAAGACAAACCCGTTTCGTGTGACCTACACTTTGTATGTAATGATGCTTCAATTGAAATCCGTGTACTTGGTACACGTCCTTGAATATCAATTACGCGGCAAGCGAATCAAGTCAGTCTACGCGGCAACTACACTGTAGTCCCGTAGGACAGACCATTAAAAAAATAAAAAATAAAAAATAAAATCTAATACTAAATGAAGTATTTATTGAGCAATATGCCCAAGTCCAGCTGTCACGCACATGGTAAAATCTGTTTGGTAGATGGGTGATAACTTGACAAGCTACACCGAAAAACTATGCACCAAAAATCACACACCTTTAAATAATTACAAAAAAGCCATATATGCCTAGTAACAATGCTAAAAGTGAGTAAACACAATTGACTCGATACAGATGAGAGTGATTATGCAAAGAACAGTTGATATGCATTAAAAATAAACTGTGTGCATAAACAATCTAGGAAAGGACCGAATATTCTGTGTAGCAGGGACAGAAAATGACTGTTGGGTCTGCACCAGTATATACGTCGGGATAAGTCAAGTGTTGAGTGACTAAGTGTCATAATGCAGCGCTCAACGAACAATAAATTTACTGTGTATAAGAATGGTAGATAGTGATCCATTATGAATCGATTAAAACAAACATCACTCGACGGAAACATTTAGTGTGTGTGATCCGAAACATTTTCGCGTGTTGAGAGACGCTCTGGCCGCGCATCGACAGTGAGAACAAATGAAAGTGTGTAGTACAATGTGCGTGTGACGAACCCTAAATAGGAGTGTCACAGTGCGATTCAGTTGTGAAGCCACAAGAAACCCGTTATCACGCCAAAACATTCTGTGCAGACCAGCGTAACGACGGCTTACTGAACAATAAACACTGTTAACAAAGCTGCATTTTCTTCCACAACTAATAACCGGAACCCTTAAAGACAGTACATCGTTGTGGAATATTTGTTTCATGCGTTTTGACGGGGAGCCATGCGGAGAAGCAGAGACGGGTGCCGTGCCGCCAGGCAGCTGGTCGCGGGAAGCAACTGCAACACGCCGACATTGCTGAATGGTTCGGCGCAGTTCGCGACTGCGCGGGCGCCACCCCAACACGCCGTCGCTGTTACGGCGGACAGGACGTCGACCCCAGTGGTCGTTGACGCGCTGCAATCCAAACGACTTTACGCAACAATTGCTTCGCGCCTCCCGCTCCGTACGACATTGTCGACATTCAGCTCAACATTACTAACTACACTGTTAATCAACTAACATGAAAATGATTTATTCGACACGAAATTGCGTGACAACCTTTTTTTCTTTAGTTTACTGTGCATAAACTCAAAATATTAATTTGTTAGATGATATATGTTTTCGTCACATTAGTGAAACTGACATGAATACCATACCATGGTAGAACATCTGTAGTGAATAATTGTAGAGACAAGTCATTACATGACTGCAAAATTAATTAATGATTGACTTTCTATGTTAGACGGAACATAAACGTTACCATGGATGTGGAAGAGTGTAGAAGGTACATTTTCAATAAGGGAACTAAAAGTTTAACGTTTTGTCGTAAATAACTTTCGTGTGTGACACTTTATCTACGATCATTTGATAAATGCCAACCTCATTTGATGAACAATCAGACTGCGTTTTACTGCAAACCAGGCGAGATTACCATGGCTCCGGCGCAGTTTTCCCAGGTTTCCTGACCGCACATAGCCCGAATGGAGCAGCCAGAGAACTTATGACACTGGGACTAGGTTTACAGTCACCTCGCAAAGTGTGAGAAAACCATAAGCAGTGTAAATAAAACTATAGTGCAAAAGAGCAAACAAAGTGAACAGCGGATATCCCAAATAAGGTGAGAAAAAAATGACGTAACGGACGTTAGTGGCAGCATATTCCCGAACATTCTTAACGTTAGTCAATTGCTGCCAGGGGGCATTGTAACGTCTCTTGGCAAAACACATATTATATGTGGTAAAAAAAAGGGAGAAAATAATTGAACTGGATGATTATAATTTTATTTCTGCATTAACAACGATTGTGTAATAAAGAGATATCATTATGTGTCATGTTTTATACTTGTATAGAATTATGTATCGATTTTGTTAAAGATAATATCTGTGCCGGCGAGTACTAAAACCGCCACAGACAATACTTATTAAATATCTAACAGAGATATAAATATATCAAACCGAGTATAAATATTAGTGACAGAGCATTAATTTCTCTGTCGTCTTTTTGGAGTTACGGGAGTAGGAAGAGCCTATGAAGATTGAGAGAAGGACGCCATTAGGTATTGATCTGTAAAGGTGTGTAAGAATTTAATCTGTCTAAATGTTTTGAATGGAGTTACTTAGTGAAAACTTGCATTATGATTTGTAATGAGCTCGCTGGGTATTTTATCCCATCCTTTGAAGACATTTTCAGCTATTTAAATATTATTCGTGGTGCAGAGCTGCACTACGAACGAACGAGCCGCTGCCGCGGCGCATTCAGACTGCATTAAATGAAACCAATCATACCGCAAAGAAGCTGACAGGTAGCACTGAACTAAAATTATTTCTTTCAGCTTTCGGGATTGCAGGGCAGAAGAGCAGATTTTATGGCGTGTTTTACAGGTGGACGCGGGCTGCGGATGATGTTATATTATTAACAGTGCAAAAAGGTAATTTACCTTCATGACATAAAAGAAAACTTGCTGTGCGTAGTTCTGGTCTGGCAAACATTACAGTGAAAACATTTTTTCTCTGATAATAGCCTCATGTTCTCGTGTTAGACGAGGTTCTTATTGGTGTTTTAGTGTTAACAAAAATCCACTGCAAACATTGCGTACTGTAACATCAGTACTGATAACGAAATAATTTTCAGTACACTTTTCAATAACTGTAAAGTAAGAAAGCTATGTTGAACTTTATAGCGACTTACAGTAACGAAACAAAGTTCCTTTTATAGAAAGCCAGATCCAGAATAATAAGAACATACATAATATATTTTGTTTTCTTGAAAATTAATGATCCAAAGAAAGTCACAGCACAGCATCCCTAAAAAGTATTTCAGGGCTCTTTTCGTAGCAACATATTTTATCTCATCCATTTATCAATATATTAGTTGTTACGCTAGCAGTAACAAAGAGAGCGGAAGCGTAAAGACAGAAAACCCTTATTTAGTACTTTTGAACACGTTTTCCGAAAACTGTCTTGAGGCGATAGTTCAACGGACACACGCAGTGGAAATATCTTAGCCTTGTAGCTGCAAACAGATCGGACCATATCGACGGTATCAGTATAGAGTTCGTGCCATCATAGAGTCTGTGGTTACGTAACTTAATAATGAGTCAAGAAGGCTACGAGAATATATAACCATCCCCTACACTTCCAGTTAATTAGGACTTAAATGTGAAATGTAGGTGCAGTTATAACGGAATCGCCGATGCTCAGTACTTGCAACAGTCATGACAAGAAAGGAAAACTCGGTTAAAGCAAATGAATACCAAACTGGGTTGGATGTCATTAAAGTGGTTTAGTTAAATTTGAAAAACCTTATATATTTAAATAATGTATAAATGAAAATTAATGGTCGCCAGGTCACTACGTGACCAAAACTACTGTCACTATAGTTGCTTTCTGGTAATACTGAGGAACCTTCATAAGAAAACTTGGGTCTCTTGTAAGGCGAAAACAGCACAAAACTGGTAAATACTGTCCTAGGGTAATGCAAATTGATATGTCACTGTGAACAAATACCTCTCAGCCAAGTAGTAACTTATGGAAATCAGTTAGTAATAATAAAACACAACAAAATTGCATCTGTAATAAATAATTACGTTAGTTATGTTTATTCTTTTCTGAACGTTGTTATTTAGGTCGAGAATTATGGTAATTTGCAAAATCAAAATTTCGATTCTAAAAGTTCGTACTATGATTTCACTGACTTACTGGCTTTATGCAACTTTAACTTTTACAATTATGCAGTAACAGATAGTGCTAGTCACTTTGTGCAATTACTACTTGTATTTGCAATGCGATATGAAGTGGAACGAGCGTAGGAGGATTGTGGTAGGGAAGGCGATGGTCGACCACGGTTTATCGGGATAATATTAGGGTTGTTTGGTTCACCTGTAAAGGAGACCGCGTATAGTACGCTAGTGCGACCTTTTCTTGAGTACTGCTCAAATGTTTGGGATCCACACCAGGTCTGTTTAAAGGAAGACATCAAAAGAATTCAGAGTCGGACTGCTAGAATTGTTACCTGTGGGTTCGAACAACACGCGGTTGTTACAGAGATGCTTGGGAACACAAATGGGAATATCTGGAGGGAACAATGTGGAGAAAATTTAGAGAACCGGCATTTGAAGCTGACGGCAGAACTTCTCTCCTGCCACCAATATATACTCGTATTTCGTGTAAGCAGCGCCAAGATAAGATACGAGACATTAGAGCTCATACAGAGGCATAATAGACAATCGCTTCTCCCTCGCTCTATCCATGAACTGAATAGGAAAGGAAACAGCTTGTAGTGGTTCTGGGTACCAAAATCAAATGGCTCCAAGCAATATGGGACTTAACATCTGAGGTCATCAGCCTCCTAAGGACTACTTAAACCTAACTAACCTAAGGACATCACACACATCCATGCACGAGGCAGGGTTCGAACCTGCGACCGTAGCAGCAGCGCGGTTCCAGACTGAAGCGCCTATAACCGCTCGGTCTCAGTGGCCGGCTACAGGGTACCCTCCGCCACTCACTGTAAGGTGGCTTGAGGGGTATGTAGGTATGTAGTTGCAGATGTGGACTGCTAAAAATGTGGGAAGAGACTGTATCTAAGTGAACTATCCTGACAGGCGTTTGCCGTGTATAATTCTACGACTAAGATGGAGGTGTGAGACGCTGCAATGTAAGCTACGTTCAATGTTGTATTAAAAGTGAGGGGAAGCGGCTGTACATCAAAGGATATGTCGTGTTAGTTTTTTATACACTTGTGTCACTATCTTCGGCATTGGTGGGAGGCAACTTCACCAGGTATTCATATAAGAGTATAGTCACCAGTGGCGATACCTATTCAGCTCAAATCTGTTGGTGACGAGAGGAAACGTAGTAACTGCAGACATGTAAAATTTCACATGTACATGAGCCGGAGGAAAGCGGGAGAGTTAAGAGAATTTTAAATTCATCCCATCCTGTAACTGTGACTCAAGGCTCATATACTCAAATAACACCAGAAAAAGATGCATAGATCATCATATTATGACTAGGAGATGGTTAACCGTGCCTGAGTAGGAAATCAGTGCCACCCATTAGGCATTTGGATGATCCGTTCTTGGAAAATGAATATCGGGATACGAGTATCTATTCTGCAATACATTTGTGAACGAGGAATGAGGAATTCAATGAGATTGCCCAGATATATCTGACATCAGACTCTTGTCACAGAGTAAATGAAGTCTAATCGAACATAAAACGCATCTCGAGAGCGACAGGTACCACCAAGAAGTGCGGTCGTCTCTGAAGTAAGTGTTGTCGCCCATCAGGAGGCGAAGTCCTCCAAGTCTAGTGGCAGTAATCCGAAGGCAGCTCACGTCGGAGTGTTGTGTCTGTGACCATCGATTCTCAGTGCTAGAGTCCTTACACCTGAGAAACTCTAGTTACTTCCTTTCTTAGCTCTACTGCGGCTCTGCATAAGGAAAGCGAAAGCTATGTTCCCTTTGTATTAAATTTCGGGGACTAACGAACAGCACACAGAAAAACTGACATTCTGCCATCCCCTTCTCAAGAAATAGGGTAGATATTTCAACTAAAGATTACTTGAGAGAGAAGAAGATAATGAGCAAAGGAGACATCTCAGCCACTACCTCCTTAGAGTGGGCGAAAATTAAACCAATGAAACACCCAGAGGTTGCTTTCACTATAAGAAACCAGCTGGTAGTTAGTAGGACCTTTTCAATATGCGTACAAATATGTGAGAAATATGTTAAATGTAAGCCAAGCAGCAGGAAAAAGCTTGAAGTGTGTTGATTAAATCTGAAAAATTCATGTTTTTCACGCGGTCAGTTATGTGTTGCTTGCTCACTTGTGGCACAGGTGAAAAATTTATTTGTGTTTGCAGAAGATGGAAGGTCAAAAAGTATTGTTTATCTCAAAAGACTTGAATAAAATGTTTCAAATTGTATTTAATGTGCGACAAATAATTGCCTTCCATTTAATTTGTACACATAACTCTGCTTGGTAAATGCTTGCCTACATAGAAAGTAAAAGAGGCATTACAACACACTTCGGGCAAAGGGAATAGGTGATGCAGAAGAAAATTGCTTTTCTTGAGACAGAATGGTTTCTCAGAAGCATTTATTGTTACCATATGATGGACTTTTCTTTCCGATATAATGATATGAAGGGTAACCAATTTACTTAGGTTGTTGTTGTTGTGGTCTTCAGTCCTGAGACTGGTTTGATGCAGCTCTCCATGCTACTCCTTACTTAGGTATGTCCAAGAATGTGATAATTTTTGGAAAAGAAGACAATTTAGTAACTACACTTTAGTTATATTCATACAGCTGGTGTACTGATTACTCATTGTACCTGCTGCACACAAGTGGATTCATAGAAGTAATGTCAATTAGCTCGTTATGCAGGATAAAATACGAAATGCATCTCCACATAATGATCTCCTCATACATTTTATCTTTCTGCCATCAGGCTTATGACTGGTTTGATGCAGCCCACCACAGTTCCTTTCTTGTGCTAACCTCTTCATTTCAGAGTAGTACTTGCACCCAACTTTCTTAGTTATTTGTTCGATACATTCCAGTCTTTGTTTTCCCTGAAACTTTCACCATCAGTAGCTCCCTCAAGTACAGCGGCAATTGATCCTTGGTGTCTTAACATGTGTCAAATCATCCTGTCTCTGCTACAATTTGTTATTGGTCAGCTGAATCTTGTAGTTGTGATCCCTTACGTCGAGAAAAGAGGTTTAAAAGAATGGGATGGTCTGAGTGATTGAGAGTCTCAGGAACTGGGTCTATTGCGTCAGTCATCAGTGACCTTGCAAGCCAGAGTGTCAGTATTCTGAGCACCAACGACAGAAGTCAAACAACACGTTCTCTCACGCCCTGACAGTTCTCGAGCTTAGGAGGCTAAATAGCGGTATTTTCAATGTATGTACTCATTAAGGACAGAATGGTAACTGGTCACGTGTCAGCTTGCGATGATTCGAAGGTCCGTGTAGCAAACACTTGGCTGGGTCTACACATCCGCCGCTGCTCCCTTTCGGGGTCGATGCCGATGTCGATGTCGATGTGCTTGCCCAGAAGTAGGGGTGGGAGTAGCGCTCATTTGTCAATTACAAGTGGCGGTGGCGTGACGGCCGTATTAGCCGGTGACAGGCGGCAGCACGCGTAATGGCTAACCCCACCCCAATAACACGTGGCACCGGCCGCCGACACATACAGCCCGTGGTGTCCGAAGCGGGATTTACTACCTGCTCACAACAGTTGAGGCACGCATTATGTGGCACGCAGAGACGAGATGCACGGTCGGTGTCTAGATATTATGGCTGCTATTCTGAGTACTATATTTAGTACCCCCTCCATCTCCCAAAAATCTATTTTAACTAGTAGTAGGAGTGGGTGCAGAGGAGCGACAATGTGGGGAACGACGGCATTTTAATGAGAAGAGGTCACTGGGGAACACGATGGAGTTAGACATTCTCTTTTTGCTTTGCTCATGGTGCCTTTATTTCCTAGGAGACCATATGGAACTCACTTTAATTTCAGAAAATTTCTCAAGACAGTATTAGGTTGATGCATAAGTTCGTAGCATTTTTTTTCGCATGCTGGTTTTCCGGTTGCTATGGTTTTTTTTTATCGATTGTCATTCTTTATTTGACTGTTGCTATATGAGTGCAAGCAGTGAGTGGAGCAGTACACGGTACTCTGGAAACCGGACTGCCAAGCGGAGATGGTTCAAATGGCTCTCAGCACTGTGGGACTTAACATCTGAGGTCATCAGTCCCTTAGAACCTAGAACTACTTAAACCTAATTAACCCAAGGGCACCACTCACATCCATGCCCGAGGCAGGATTCGAACCTGCGACCTCAAAGCAGAGAAAAACCGCGAGACCGCTACGGTCGCAGGTTCGAATCCTGCCTCGGGCATGGATGTGTGTGATGTCCTTAGGTTAGTTAGGTTTAACTAGTTCTAAGTTCTAGGGGACTAATGACCTCAGAAGTTGAGTCCCATAGTGCTCAGAGCCATTTGAACCATTTGAACCAATGCAGAGAAATCAGAACATTTCCTACATATTCTTTTGTTTCAGCTCAACAGAGGGGTGAGAACAGCGGACGCAGCTAGAAGCACTCGCAACGTGTGTGGGGGATAACGCCTGTGGACAGAGCAGAGCAGGTAAATGGTTTTCTCGTTTTAAGGAGGATCGTATTGACATGAGAGACTCGACGATCAGGAAGAGGTTCAGGGTTTGATGAAGGTCCTATAAACGCATTAGTCAACGGCCTTGCCGCAGTAGATGCACCGGTTCCCGTGAGATCACCGAAGTTAAGCGATGTCGGGCGTGGTCGGCACTTGGATGGGTGACCATCCAGGCCGCCATGCGTTGTTGCCATTTTTCGGGGTGCACTCAGTCTCGTGTGCCAATTGAGGATCTACTCGATCGAATAATAGCGGCTTCGGTCAAGAATGCCATCATAACGACCGGGAGAGCGGTGTGCTGACCCGATGCCCCTCCTATCCGCATCCTCCTCTGAGGATGACACGGTGGTGGGATGGTCCCGGTAGGCCACTCGTGGCCTGACGACAGAGAGGATATAAACGCATTAATTCACAGTGATCCACGTCACTGTGCTCGAGAGCTGGCAAATGTGATCATTCCACTATCAAATGGTTCAAATGGCTCTGAGCACTATGAGACTCAACATCTATGGTCATCAGTCCCCTAGAACTTAGAACTACGTAAACCTAACTAACCTAAGGACAGGACACAACACCCAGCCATCACGAGGTAGAGAAAATCCCTGACCCAGCCGGGAATCGAACCCGAGAACCCGGGCGTGGGAAGCGAGAACGCTACCGCACGACCACGAGATGCGGGCATTCCACTGTCGTGAGACATTTTTATGCAATGAGGAAGATCAAAAAATCGGGTGTATGTGTACCGCATGCTCTAAGCAAAAATCACATAAATCAGTGGATGGCCATATGTGCATCTCTGCTTGCTCCTAGTTAATTGGCTTGGGGACATCACCAACCATTAGTGTCCTGTAACATTACTGATGACGAGAAATGGTGTCTGTATGCTAAAATAAGGAAAAGAAAAGAATGTCTGAAGCCAAACAAAGCGCCAATTCCCCGTACAAAGACGCAAGCGCATCCACAAATAATAATGTCAAACATTTGCTGGAACAGTGAAGGTGTGGTGTATTACGAATTGCTTCGGCGAGGTGTAACCATCGCTGTTGACATTTATTGTCAATAACTGAGATGTTTTGCACACGCAGTCCAACCATAACGACCGGAAAGACTGCGTGAAGTGATGCTACTCCAAGATAACGCCTGCGTACACTCTGCTAGACTGACAAAAAGCACTATACAGGAGTTGGGTTTGGAAATCATTTCTTAGCCACGTTATTCAAATGATCTTGCACCCTCAGATTTTCACCTTTTCCGCTACCTGCCGCATAGCCTTCAAGGAACTTCCTTTCCGTATGAAAATGCACTCCGAACAAACGTCGACGACTCCTTCGCCTCAGAACCACGTGATCTCTACATTCACGGAATAGAATAGTACCCCAGTTGGGAGACTATTTGGGGTGTAAGGCTAGTTCGCGTCCGTAGTAGAATACTACACGTGCACCCTGGGTAACGCTAAATGAACTAGCACTAAAGGCAACCTTATAATCCAGATAATCTTGAGCTGGATCTCCTGGTAAACACATCATGAGTGATACCGACCAAATGAACGATGAAGAATTGACTAGAGCACTCGGACCGTGCCTCCGAGTCTGCCATCTAAACATTGAAGGCATAAGTAGGAGCAAATGTGAATTTCTCCAGAGAGTTCTCACTCAGAACAAAATCGACGTAGTCGCGATACAAGAGACTCATGCGGAAAACATAGATCAGCTGGCTTCTAGAGGAAAAATCCCTGGATTCGAGATACTGGGAGCCACCTATCACCGCAATTACGGTGTGGCAACCTACACACGAAATAAGATAGAAAATGCTTCCCTGTGTAAGATATCTACAGACAACAACATACATGAAGTTGCTGTCAAAATAGGCGAGACCACTATAGTTAACATCTATAAGCCTCCCGGCTGTCCATGGCCTCCAGAAGTACTCCAAGAATATCCCCACCCTGCTATCTACGTAGGAGACTTTAACAGTCACCATGAGAACTGGAAGTACGCACGAAACGACCAGAACGGTGAATCCCTGATGATCTGGAGTGAGGAGACTAACACCCACCTGATTTTCGACGCTAAGGACCGCGGAACATTTCGATCAGCAGCATGGAGATGAGATTATAACCCTGATTTATGTTTTGTCACTAAAAACAAAAACAACCAACCGCTAGCCGCAACTCGTGAAGTCCTGTCTGATTTCCCACATAGCCAGCATCGCCCTGTTATCTTAGAAGTCGGAATTAACATCCCAATCATAAAATCTTTTCCTCGCCCACGATGGAATTTCCAGAAGGCAGACTGGGCCACCTTTGCAGAAAACCTTGACAAGTGTCTAGGTTGGATACCCCCGACTAGGGACGACTATGACAGATTTGTGGGAGCAGTCATCGCCACGGCTAAGAGGAATGTACCCAGAGGCTACCGGAAAGAGTACATCCCAGGCTGGAATGAGAGATGCGAAGACCTGTACTAGGAATTTACCGAAACCAACGACCAAGAAATCGCGGACGAACTGTAGCACAGCTTAGACGCAGCTCGACGGGAAAAATGGATGGACACCGTGGAGAATCTAGATTTCACTAAATCCAGTAGGCAAGCATGGACCCTACTTCGTAACCTGGGAGGCAGTAAACGTAAAATAAAAGACACCCATCCGATAACCCCTAACAATGTGGCCGCACACATAGTTAGAACCTCAAGAGCACCAAGGGACAGAACACACACCACGACCGTCAAACGTGAATTAAGATCCTTAAAACGAAGGGCATCGCCTACCTCCGAATTTTCCCAGCCTATCACAGCGGAAGAAGTTGCAGCAGCCGTGTCAAAAATCAAAAGTGGCAAGGCTCCCGGCTTCGATGGCATCCACCCGGAATTCCTACTTCACTGTGGAAAATATACTAGAACATGGCTCGCAAACTTCTTAACAGATATTTTAGAATCGGGTAATATCCCACACCAGCTTAAACGAGCAAAGATTATAGCGATACTAAAGCCAGGCAAACTTAACGACATGCCCCAAAACTACCGCCCTATCGCTCTGCTGAACTGTGTCTATAAGCTGCTGGAACGTATCATCTACAACAGAATAAGCGGAAAAATTCTTGAAGTGGTACCGATTGAACAGGCAGGTTTTCGACCCAACCGCAGTTGCACCGACCAGATCCTCTCCCTAGCAACTCACATAGAGGCGAGCTTTCAGAAAAAACTCAAAACATCAGTAACCTTTATTGACCTATCAGCCGCTTATGATACTGTTTGGCGACAAGGCCTGATATTTAAGTTGCTGCGGGTCATACCATGTAACTAGCTGGCCAACCTCATTGATAACAGGTTCACAGATAGAAGTTTCAGAGTCATAATGGGCGACTTAAAATGTGACCAAATGAAGCTCAACAATGGTTTACCACAAGGCTCCGTTCTGGCGCCATTGATGTTTAACCTCTACATATCTGACTTACCCGAAACCACCTCTCAGAAATTCGGATATTCCGACGACTGGGCAATAGCTGTAAGAGGCAGATCAATGGAGGCAACGGAAAACACATTAACTGCGGATCTAACAAAGCTGGGAGATTACTTCCGAAGGTGGAGATTACGGCCAAACGCGACAAAAACGGAGGTGACATGCTTTCACCTCGACAATGCCCAAGCAAAAAGAAAGCTCAACGTTCATTTCGAAAACAGGCTGCTAAACTATAATAATTACCCAAGATATCTAGGCGTCACCTTTGATAGAACCCTAACATTCAAGGAACACCTACGTAATACAGCCGCAAAACTTAAAACTCGAAATAATATCATACAGAAGCTATGTGGGACTACGTGGGGCTCTTCCGCGGCTGTACTGAGATCTTCGACTCTGGGACTTGTCTACACAACAGCAGAATATGCCGCACCGGTATGGCTAAACAGTAAACACACAGGTTTGATCGATGCTCAACTAAACTACACAATGAGGATGATATCAGGAACAATAAAGACAACGCCTTTACACTGGCTACCTATACTGAGCAACATTCTCCCACCGGACCTGCGCAGAGAGAACGCTCTCTTACGCGAGTATGGAAAAGTGCTGAACAACGAGAAACTGCCAATCCATAAGGATGTTCCCGCCCTGGAGATGAACAGATTGCGCTCCAGACACCCCTCTTTAAAAAAGGCAAAAAATACGCATCCTCTCAACCCGGATTATGGCAACCTCTGGAAAACGCGGTGGAGAGAATCTGTGCCCCAAAACCTGCAGAATATGCCATGTATCAATGTCCAACCACCAGGATTCAATTTGCCAAGGAAAACTTGGACGACGTTGAATCGAATTCGGACAAATAACGGCAGATGTGCAGACAGCCTCCACAGGTGGGGTAAAATCACCTCCCCGAGATGTGACTGCGGTGGGGACCGGCAGACGATTCGTCACATCGTGGAAGATTGCCCTCTGAGACGTTTTGCAGGAGACCCCAATGAGTTTCTGACCGCAACTGAAAGTGCAATAGACTATGTCACAAATCTGGATGTTTGTTTGTGAACTTTTGTTTGTTATATACACTATTTTAAATACTTTTATATCTACAACTATATGTTATACACTGTGACTACTCTTTATTTCTGTGTCTTATGATTTTTATGTCTTTTTTATATGATGTGTTACATGCCATAAGCTAAATAAGATGGGAGACTATTGTAAATAGTGAAGGAGAATATGTTATTAATGATTAAAGTCTATGTTACGCGTACCTGTTGTGGTTATTAAACTTACGGAAAACTCTATAAACTTATGCACCGAGCAGTACATGAAAGATTAATTCAGTAGTATGGAGTTGGTTGATATTTTGGTTGCCAGTTAGTTTATACGTGAGCTATCCCGCCCCCGTTCCTCCAGCTCTTTAAAGAACCAGACTCCCATGTCGAAAACAGCTTCAAACGTCTGATTACTTTACATATGATTTAATGTGTTAAATTGTTGGCATTAAGCTTATGAAACCTTTAGGGTTGAAGATGCAAAACACTGTTATGTAGGTTTCACTAATTTCGAATCGTTCATACATAGACTAATGAAAAAGGGAAAACCAAACCTGGTAAAACAAAAAAGTGAGAACCTTCCATATTAGGCTTCATCTTAGCAAAAGTAATCTATAGTAAGCAAAGTTATCAAACTGGAACTTAACGACATAATTTCGTGAAAATGGGTGGCACAGAGAGTTAATAGTAAACAAGTAATGGACTGAAACGAAATGCCTGACGCTAAAGTTTTACTGCATTAACAGTGAAAATGTGGTAAGAGACAAACTGTTTTCCTTTTTTTAATTTGGATGTGAGCGAACAATTTTCGAAAAGGTGTGTAAAGGTGTGTAAAGTTTTTTTGTAAGTTGTAGAATGCTCTTATTCTCAAATACTGGATGAACATAGCATGGATATTTTACGCGCCATTAATTATGCTTCTTCAAGTCATATACACTGATTCCCACTTTGGTGCCTGACTACGTTAAACCAGTAATGCAAGATTTAACCTCCTAAGAAGCAGCGAGTGAAAGAAAAATAAATTTGTAAATTTAGTTACTAATAATGTGAAGTACTGTCAATCAGATTTTTATTGACCCTGAAAACCAATCGTCAGGCAACCTTTAGCTGGATGTGGGCGACCATTTAGTATGTTTAGTAAAATAAATGAGGCCATAATAACTTAGGAAATGGCAATTGCATTAGCATTACAAAGATTTCATACGCATGTTTGTAAGAACTAGTACTTTAACTTAAAAAAGTTACTGTCGAAAATTTTATTTCGACCTCGAGTAGCTCGTGTACAGATTAAAGGAAATTTCCTGAGTACAGATACTGAACGAGGAGCTCTGATGTCTTCTGTAATATCTGAAAGTGAGCTTCTGAACATGTAACATTCACTGACTAAAAGTCTTATCTTGTTACACGCTTATTCTGACACAATAAATGAAGTACAGTAGTACTTACCTCAACTGAAAACAGCATGTCAGGAAAAGTAACGTCTCTTAGGCCACTCTAGTTACTATCATGTTAAACATTCTTCTTTACATTTATCACTCCATTTCTTGTTAGTTCCACCACTTACGACATATTGACCTCTTGCTGTAAAAAATTGTAGATGTGAAGGACGAAATCTTCAATAATGAAATAACTGACATGACTAAAGGGGTTCCTTCTTCAAGAACGGCAGCTATTCATTTTCGTAGGGCCATAGAGTTGGTGGCAACCATTTTGAACACACTTAAGATACACTTCACATGAAGAGGCACATTAAATCACACTAGAATGGAGGGTCCATTAATGTGTCAAAGGAATAAAATTGTCTAGGTAAACAGGGTATGACAAGGGGTGGGGGCTGATATCTCTATTCACCATTGGAGGATACATATTCTTAAATCACTTACACACTCATGCGATTAATAAATAATGTACACCTTCATAAACTACTGGCTACTTCGAATGAGCAAAGCAAATGGCGAATGCATCAGGTGGTGCAGGAAGCTTATGTCAAAGACACGCACTTTTACACAAAGTTTTAAATAATCGTAAAAAATGTTTTATAAGTAATAACTCGGGTAACAGGTAGTCATTCTACACTGATATTAATGTTCTATACACCGCAAGGTAACATATTTAATTAGCTGCGAAACCATGAAAAAATGGGGTGGTGGCGAACAAAGATTACACAATATTCACGAAGAAATAATCATTAAAAGAGGTCGGGACCCTCACATAAACCTTTATTTTTATTAGTGAGCCAAATGAAGTAACAGTCGTGGTCTGTGGTGGACGAAGCCCATATTCAAGACACACTATCGACAACAATATAAATGAAAAAATAATCATTAATTAATAATTCGTAGGGGATGTACGTAGTCATTTCTACATGGATTTTTATGTATTACGGAATGCACTGTATCATGGCATACTAGATGTGAAACGATGAACATATAATGAGTCGAGGCAAACAGAGGTGCCGGCCGGTGTGGCCGTGTGGTTCTAGGCGCTTCAGTCTGGAACCGCGTGACCGCTACAGTTGCAGGTTCGAATCCTGCCTCGGGCATGGATGTTTGTGATGTCCTTAGGTTAGTTAGGTTTAATTAGTTCTATGTTCTATGCGACTGATGACCTCAGAACTTAAGTCGCATAGTGCTCAGAGCCATTTGAACCATTTGAACCAAACAGAGGTCTTCATGCTGGTCACGAAGATACAAGTGACTAAACTGTGATAAACTTCACCGGAATTTGTATGCGAGCTGTCTAAGACAAAACATTAACAACCTATGAAACCTTGATACATAAGGCATGGGATACTTGGAGACGTATCTGTGGTTCAGCCTCGCCCAAAGCGATGGCCGTCAGACTACACTCATGCGTCGAAATTTAATAAGCGAACGAAAATTAGGGGATCTCAACTAAGAGAAATTATAACATTGCAGCGCATCAGCAATCATGAATAATTTAATGATTATAAAGAATCCGCCTCAACTGAAAATTGAAAACGGATGTTGACCTAGGTTTTGGTGCGGATAACCACGCCTTCTTCGGAACACACTAAAACTACAAACTTCCTGAAGAGGCATGATCCAACATTAATACAGAACGCCCAAAAGAGCAAAAGACTCGCATAAAATGTAAAATAAACGGTACATGTGTACCATGTTAATAGCTGTACTTAGCTCAAACGTCATAAGCATGCTTCCTCACCCCAGCCAACATTAGATGGGCAGGTTTACCTGAGAGCCCGGGACCCACCTAACGTTAGGTGGGCAGGTTTACCTGAGAGCCCGGGGCCCACCTAACGTTAGGTGGGCAGGTTTACCTGAGAGCCCGGGATCCACCTAACGTTAGGCGGGCAGGTTTACCTGAGAGCCCGAGGCCCACCTAACGTTAGGTGGGCAGGTTTACCTGAGAGCCCGGGGCCCACCTAACGTTAGGTGGGCAGGTTTACCTGAGAGCCCAGGACCCACCTAACGTTAGGTGGGCAGGTTTACCTGAGAGCCCGGGGCCCACCTCATGTTAGGTGGGCAGGTTTACCTGAGAGCCCGGGGCCCATCTAACGTTAGGTGGGCAGGTTTACCTGAGAGCCCGGGGCCCACCTAACATTGGCTGGGGTGAGGAAGCACGCTAAGTACAGCTATTGACATGGTACACATGTACCGTTTATCTAACATTTTATGCGAGTCTTTTGCTCTTTTGGGCGTTCTGTAATAATGTTGGACCATGCCTCTTTAGGCAGTTTGTAGTTTCAGTGTGGTCCAAAGAATGCATGGTTATCTACGACGAAACCTAGATCAACATCCGGTTTCAATTTGCAATCGAGGTGGATTCTTTATAATCATTAGATCTTAACTACCTTTCCTAACATAGATGACAACCAAAGAAAAGTGATTAGGTGATTCTGCAAGTAAATAATTCATTCTAATACCCGTGAACACTATTTAGACGAAGCAGTTCTACAGTATATCAACTTACCATGCCTGAGCCTCATGGCCTGTCATGGCGGACCCCGAGAAACGTTTCTTCCACATCCAAAAATGTGGTTGGGGGAAAAGTAATGGTTCGACCTAGCCAGCTACTGCACCACACACTTCTAACCTGCCATATATCAGCCAGAGTGCATACACTCCATTCATAATTTATCCATGAAAAATAACAGAAAATAACATTTTTCAAAATCTACTGGTGGCAGACAAGAGGATGTGGAGTTCAGTGCATGGTTTGCGTATTATGCAATGAAGCTTTTGCTGAAGGTAACTGCAACTTCTGTTGACTTTGACATATTGGAGACACATACAAGTCATGTTTTAATTATTTACTGAGAGAATTTTAGATGAAGGATGTTGAAAGAATTATTTTATTATGTTGTGGATCATGTTCAGTAATCAAAATTAGTAGAATTTTTTCGCTCATTCTCCAAAGAAATGTTACACATAGAGAGGATAATGCCTCCCCCCTCTGAAATCCCTTAATTTTGTTTTTCATATTTCCATCCTGGGATAGATATCGTCTATTATTTATTGTTTGTTTTGCATTCCTCCCAACTAGAACAAAAAAACTAAGTGTATCTATTTATTGCTTTATTTACAGTAGTCACATAAATCTGACTCATCTCCTAGTCTTTATTCTTTGGTCGCAATGGAAGTACAGTACCAATGCCTCTGTGGTTTCCCATATAAACACTAAAACTCACAATACACTCGTTTCCATTGAGTCACTTACACAGAAAGGGAGAACAAGGACGAGAAACGATGTGCACCAGTAAATAAAAGAACAAGTCGGTAAATCCATACTCCGGAATAATATAGCGCAAGAAAATCAGTATAATAGATGGGCACATGCCAACGGCCTTGTCGCAGTGGTAACACCCGTTCCCGTCAGATTATCGAAGTCAAGCGTTGTTGTGTTTGGCTAGTACATGGATGGGTGGCCGTCCGGTTCTGCCGACCGCTGTTGTCAGGCGGGGTGCACTCAGCTCTTGTGAGTCCAATTGAGGAATTACCTGAGTGAGAAGTAGCAGCTCCGGTCACGATAACTGGTAACGGCCTGGAGAGCGGTGTGCTGACGACGTGCCCCTCCATATACGCATCCAGTGGCGTCTATCGGCTGAGAATAACATGGCTGTTGGTTGGTACTGGGCCTCATGAGACTCATTCTTACTAATTTTAGTCTTTTATTTAGATGTGCAACATGCATCCAAGAATGTAACCTTAATGAAACGATCCTTGTGGTCTAGTTCCGACTTCCACAAGCCATTGTGATGACAGAAAATGTTCTGTCTTGTAGCTAGTACACATGGACTATGGGGAAGAAGTCAGGCTCAGGCAATGCATTGACGAGAGAATTTGTCGAAGCGTATTGGTATGGGCTAAACCATTAGTAACACTGGAGCATCGTTATTGACAGTGCAGAAGCTGCAACTACACTCCTGGAAATTGAAATAAGAACACCGTGAATTCATTGTCCCAGGAAGGGGAAACTTTATTGACACATTCCTGGGGTCAGATACATCACATGATCACACTGACAGAACCACAGGCACATAGACACAGGCAACAGAGCATGCACAATGTCGGCACTAGTACAGTGTATATCCACCTTTCGCAGCAATGCAGGCTGCTATTCTCCCATGAAGACGATCGTAGAGATGCTGGATGTAGTCCTATGGAACGGCTTGCCATTCCATTTCCACCTGGCGCCTCAGTTGGACCAGCGTTCGTGCTGGACGTGCAGACCGCGTGAGACGACGCTTCATCCAGTCCCAAACATGCTCAATGGGGGACAGATCCGGAGATCTTGCTGGCCAGGGTAGTTGACTTACACCTTCTAGAGCACGTTGGGTGGCACGGGACACATGCGGACGTGCATTGTCCTTTGGAACAGCAAGTTCCCTTGCCGGTCTAGGAATGGTAGAACGATGGGTTCGATGACGGTTTGGATGTACCGTGCCCTATTCAGTGTCCCCTCGACGATCACCAGTGGTGTACGGCCAGTGTAGTAGATCGCTCCCCACACCATGATGCCGGGTGTTGGCCCTGTGTGCCTCGGTCGTATGCAGTCCTGATTGTGGCGCTCACCTGCACGGCGCCAAACACGCATACGACCATCATTGGCACCAAGGCAGAAGCGACTCTCATCGCTGAAGACGACACGTCTCCATTCGTCCCTCCATTCACGCCTGTCGCGACACCACTGGAGGCGGGCTGCACGATGTTGGGGCGTGAGCCGATACCCCAGGAGCAACAGTGTCCCTAATTTGCTGGGAAGTGGCGGTGCGGTCCCCTACGGCACTGCGTAGGATCCTACGGTCTTGGCGTGCATCCGTGCGTCGCTGCGGTCCGGTCCCAGGTCGACGGGCACGTGCACCTTCCGCCGACCACTGGCGACAACATCGATGTACTGTGGAGACCTCACGCCCCACGTGTTGAGCAATTCGGCGGTACGTCCACCCGGCCTCCCGCATGCCCACTATACGCCCTCGCTCAAAGTCCGTCAACTGCACATACGGTTCACGTCCACGCTGTCGCGGCATGCTACCAGTGTTAAAGACTGCGATGGAGCTCCGTATGCCACGGCAAACTGGCTGACACTGACGGCGGCGGTGCACAAATGCTGCGCAGCTAGCGCCATTCGACGGCCAACACCGCGGTTCCTGGTGTGTCCGCTGTGCCGTGCGTGTGATCATTGCTTGTACAGCCCTCTCGCAGTGTCCGGAGCAAGTATGGTGGGTCTGACACACCGGTGTCAATATGTTCTTTTTTCCATTTCCAGCAGTGTACATACAGGGTGAAAAGTATTTAAACCAACAAACTCAGGGACGTTGTAGGGGACATCAAAACAAATATTTTTCCCTAATGTCATTTTGTGCTATGAGGATCATTTAAACCGGTGGAGGCCGTATTACGCTCTTCAGTTGTTAGAGGCCGTATTACGTCTTCAGTTGTAGGCAACTGCTGTCCACCAGTGTAGTAGTGCATTGTCTCTGTTTACTAATGAAGCGATACAACTGATATGGTTGGTGCGTACTACGTAGCGCACCACAACGGACGAGCTGCACAGCGGGATTATCAACAACAATATCCTAATCGCCGTATCCCACATCGTACGAGCTTTGCTGCTGTGTACCAACGTCTGCGTGAGACCGGGTCTTTAGCAGATTACCTGGACAGGGACGCCGTCGCACGGTAAGAACGCTGCAATTTGAGGAAGCTGTCTTGCAGCATGTGGAGCAGGATCCTTCAATCAGCACTCGAGTAATTGCACGTAACATCGAGACGAATCAGACAAATGTAAGAACAGTCTATCGAGAGCAATTGTTACGTCCATTTCACTTACAGCGTGTCCACAACCTGGAATCAGTTGATTATCCACCCAGAGTACAGTTCTCGCAGTGGTACCTGGAACAGTGTGAAATGCTTCCTACATTTCCATCTTCTGTGTTGTTTACCGACGAAGCAACGTTCGGGAATGATGGAGTCTTCAACATGCACAATTTGCATGTTTGGAGTGAGGATAACCCACATGTCACAGTTACCAGCGTTCATCAAGTGCGGTTCTTCGTTAATGTGTGGGTCGGTGTTGTTGGGGACTGTTTAATTGGGCCGTATCTGCTACCTAGGCCATTGCATGGCAGACTTTATTACAATTTTCTCAATTGCTGGAAGGCGTCCCGCTCCCTACAAGACAACGCATGTGGTTCCAACATGACGGGGCGCCGGCACATTTCAGTCGTCGTGTGCGTCGGTTCCTAGACCGACAGTTCCCAGAAAAGTGGATTGGCAGAGGTGGTCCTGTACCATGGCCTTCTCGAGCTCCAAATATGTCCCCTCTGGAATTGTTTGGGGAGAGATGCGCAACCTTGTTTACGTAACTCCTGTTGCATCAGAGGAGGATCTGGTTGCCTTGATAGTAAGCAGCGGCAGGAAGACTTCAGGATACTCCTGGGGGTTTTGCCAGCGTCAGACAGAACATGATCTGACGGTGTAATCTTTGTTTACGTGTCAATTGAGGAATTTTTGAAAATCTACTGTTACTGAAATTGGATTGTGTTAATGTGTTGTCTCTTGGTCATAAGAAAATGGAAAAGTGTTTATTCGTTTAATTAATTTGCCGCCAGAGAAATCTTCCTCTACCGGTTTAAATACTCCTCATAGGAATAAACGACATTAGGGACAAATATTTGTTTTGATGTCCCCTACAACATCCCAGAGTTTGTCGGTTTAAATACTTTTCACCCTGATACGTTGCAATAAAGCACTTAATTGCAGGCAGTTTTGCATTTTATTAGATAAATGTAATGTGCAAATGTTTGTAAAATTCGTTTCTCTTAGTTGAATATCATGTAATAAGTTTTTGTTTCTACGTTCTACGTCGGTCAAAATTTTGTAGCTAAAATTTATAATTCGTAGGCACTGAGTTGATATGTACATGTTGATTCAGTGTAGTCACCAGCACGACTGTTTTGTAACCAAGCAGTTGGAGAGCACCTAGCGACGTTATTCGGACGTGAATGCGATTACGTTCCGAAGGCCGCAGCCACGGGAGCGCGAAGTGGAATTTATTGAGCGCAGTCGACGCGATAAAGGGCAGCGCACCTGAAATAATCGCTGGTGGCAGCGGCGGGCAGCAGAGGAAATGTGGCAGAATAAAACAGTGAACCGAGAGCGTACGCGAGGCCGCGGTTTCGCCGTGTCTGCGTTGGCAGCAGGCGTCAGTGGACCGCTGATGAAGTTACACAACCAGGGATGCTACCATAGGAAAGACCAACTACAGTAGTCACGTTGGCAACGGGAGAGCGGAGAAAATTTTCAGTGAACGTCTGGAGATGTAACACTGGACTGGAAATAAAGTTTACTCCAAATGATACACGAGTCAATTGACAACAATGTAGGAATCTGCGAGTAATAGTACGACGAAAAAAGTACCCACTGCACAAGCAGTCCAGTAGCTGAGGACGCTCATTTCGTCACGATCGTCACGATACGTCGGTGCATATAAACTAGAGAGCCGTAGTTTGCACGACATGTGATGGCAGAAATTTACTGAATTCCTGCCACGCTCTTCTCCAATAACCTCAACAAAGAAAGCGGAACTTTATGGTGTGACATGCCGTCAACGGCGGGATGATGAGAGACGGAGTACAAGCTGCGGCTGAACTGGGATACAGATGAAAGTACGCTGTGCCCTTATCGAAGAAAATATGCAACATTCGTCGTAATAAACTGAGGAAACTAAAAGAAAACTATACAAAGCAATTATTATGTAGCTCCTGGACATGCTGAAAAATAAATTATTTGCTCAATCAACAATAAAACTGTTACTAAAGCCTGTATGACTTGAGAACCACTACTTAAGACCCCTAAAGCGTATACTCATGGCATGTGTCCAGTAATCGAAAAAGTGATATAATGATCTGTCAAATGGCAAAAGTCACCAGATTAGTCTCCCGTTCGGATCACAGGGAGGGGACTCCAACTGGGAGGTAACCATGAGAAAAAGATGGAAGAACTAACGACAGGATAGTAGTCTACAAACCGGAGTGCGGTATGCCAGAAGTTTGGAAGTTAAAAAAAATCAGAAAATTGAAATGCAAAGGCTCATTCTAGATATGTGATGATCAGCGACGTGAATTGAAAAAAAAAATAACGATTCCTGATCAGATAAAAATAGGGCAATATCAACAACGTATGAAAATAGTATAACCGTAGAATTCCTTATGAATAGGAGAATACGGCAGAGAGTGCAGTAATGTGATTAATTCAGTGGTGCGTAGCTTCTCATCAGAATCAATAGTAAAGCAACGCCAACAGCAGTAGTCGAAGTGGACATGCATACTTCTCAAGCAGACGAAGAAGTAGAGAAAATATATAAGAATTTTGAACAGGTAATTCAACATGTAAATTGAGATAATTACGTAATAATCATAGAGATTGGTACGCAGTAGTAGAAGAGGGAATATACGAAAGAAATATAGCAGAATGTGGGCTTAATAGTAGGATAGAAAGAGTAGGAAGACTTGTACAATTTGTAATCTACCCCCTCTTTCCTTGTTGCTGTTATTGTTCACCAATATGCAAAGTCTTTTCTGAAGATTTGACAGGAGTAAGATTACAATAAACTTTTTAGTTTACTTATCTTTTCTTGTAGAGTTGCCTCCAGTTGATCTCGTCTAGGGGATCTGATTATTGAAGCTGAAATTCTCACATTTTAGGTTCTCATGGTTCAATTCATGTAAGTAATTTTCAAAATTGTCGTTACAGATCTTTAGTTTTTACATGAATTTATTTCGTCACATTTTTGTATATCACACAGCCTTTTGAATTTCCAGATTAACAAAGCCAAAATACAAAGATACGTCCGATCACATCAGAGGCATTCTTACTATTACTTCACACTGCGGTAATAACAATATTCCAAAGGGTTTAACATTTTCCTTGAAAAATGAATTTCTATTAAGTTCGATTATTATTTGATAAACGAATCCTGAAGTAAACATAATAAACATTACTAGATTGCGTAATTAATATTAAAAATGTTAAGTGTGCCAAATAATTCGCAATTTTCAATTGTTTCTAAAACAAATAATTTTAAGTAAACACTCAGAGCTAGTACATACCGATTGTAACAACGAAAATAAAGTAATTCCTTTTCATAAATTTTAGCTTGAAATATAACATATTTTGTATAAAATAATATGTTTAGGAAAAATAATGTTAGAGGAGGAATTACCGTTAAAAGATCTGCAATGAATTCGAGCTATTAACTGCGAATACGCTGTTCAGATATCACACATGCGTACAAGGAGAAGCCCTGGAGATGCGAGAAGCTTCCAGTTGTATTACTTCACAGCGAGACAATGATTCCAAAATCAGATAATGGATTCTAACGAGTGTCCACGAGTAGATACAGATTCATAAACAAACTTATCAGTGATGAAGAGTACACTGAAGCTTAGGAGAAACATCCAGAAAAAACTGTGGAAAGATGTGGGATGAGACGGGCTAGGAGTTTTCTAAGCCTTTTAATACTGCAATGATGAATTCCGCAGTTGTCAGTTCAGCTGAAGAGGAATGGACATCTCTCATATATTGGCTGTCACAGACGTTGGACAGACAAACATAGATATACGAAACGTAACTGCGAAGGAAACT
Organism: Schistocerca cancellata; assembly: GCF_023864275.1. Taxonomy (NCBI): domain Eukaryota; kingdom Metazoa; phylum Arthropoda; class Insecta; order Orthoptera; family Acrididae; genus Schistocerca; species Schistocerca cancellata. Next base: position 214,363,573 of record NC_064627.1, read on the forward strand.
TGCGTAGCAGGAAAAGTATTTCTGCTGATCGATGAATGAAGGAATAAAAACAGTTCTTCAGGAAAGGACAGCAATACAACAATATAAGTCATTTAGAAATGAAATAAGAAGGGAATGCAAGGAAGTCAAGGAAAATGTGAACAAATGGCAAAACAATGGTCGTTGGAACTACTGATTCAGAATACAGCAAAATCAATACATCCTTTGCTGAAACTGAAAGTGAAACCAGTAACATTAAGATTGCAATGCGGATTCCATTATTACATGCAAAGGTGTGAGTGGATAGGTGGAAAGAGAACGCGTAAGGCTACACAAGTGGGACATGATAAAAGAAGAAGTGGGAGACGATATCAAAGACGGAAAGGATGCAGTATTAGAGTTAGATTTTAACAGAGGTACAAAAAGATCTATGACATATAAGAGAGAAAGGATAGATAACATTCTTCCACGATTTCTAAAATCACTTCGTTAAGAGGCTATTCGAGTTGGTATGTCCACTCTACGACAGTGGAGACACACCACCAGTGTTCCATCCACACACTTCCGAAGATAGCAGGGGCGCATGCACCCAAGTTGCCGAATAATATGCAGAGGAATGGAAAAGAAAATTTAAGAACTGGGGTGCCGATCAGTTTGGCTTTTCTAAGCTTAAAGGCACCAGAGAGTAAGTTCGGACGCTGCGCTTGATAACACAAGCAAGACTTAAGAAAAATCAAGAGAAATTCGTAAAATTTGTTAGCCTAGAAAAAGTATTCCACAATGTAAATCCTGCAAAATCTTCGAAATTCCGAGAAAGGAGTAAGCTACGGGCAAGGACGGGTAATACACAAGAAACAAGAGGGAACAATAAGAATGGATGAATAAGAACTGTCCCTGTAATGATGAGATTGAACCAAAAGAGCAAATCTTGACTGCCGCCACCAAACCAAGTCAAGAGACTGATGACACAAAGAAAAGCATGTTTACTGCAGTATCGTCGACAACAAAACTAAAATCTTAAATCTGTCGGGGACTTGTCTATAGATAGTTCTTTATTGTTGGAAGGTACGAACACAAGGAGGCTACCTTCGTTACACACAAAAATCACATTATTAACGTTGATGTCTATTTTCATATCTTTCGCGTCATCCTTCATGTTAAACATCGTAAACTGAGAATCCGTTTCACGTAAAGATGTTTCAATTATCGCATGCACACTGGAAGACGTTGCGGTCAAGTATAATGTCACATAAGAGTATATCAGGGGTATATCTAAGACTAGATTACTAAACCCTAGTAAAATTTACGGCTGCAGTAGGATATAAAACAGGACTTTTGCATTTAATTTCGTACGTGATATACTATTCGCGCTCCCTATAAATTAATTTCCTTGGAATAAAATGTGGAGTAGTTACTTAGTAGCGATATAACATTTCCATATCTTTAATGTTCTAGTGTTGAAAGCTGAAAGGAAAGAGTGCTCTGTGAATATGAACCGAGAAGAAAGTTTCAAAACTTAGGGAGATTGTCTAAGGAACTGCAGTCATGGACTGTGCGGCTGGTCCCAGCGGAGGTTCGAGTCCTCCCTCTGGTATGGGTGTGTGTGTTTCTCCTTAGGATAATTTAGGTTAAGTAGTGCGTAAGCTTAGGGACTGATGACCTTAGCAGTTAAGTCCCATAAGATTTCACACACATTTTTGAACTTAGGGAGATGGTGTGAGTGAGCGGAAGTTGAAGGGTGGAGGTTCGTACTTGGGTCGGGAATGTTGTGGGTAGTGGTCGGTGAGATTTGGTCAAGGTGCACTTGCTTTTCGGCAGCTGCACCAGAGCAGGAAATGAACTCAATGTTTCGTGGCACAAGAAATGTGTGGGAGAAAAACGTGTACACTCTTATGACATTAAAAAAGGTGCATGTAGAAAGTTTTTCAAACACAGTCCATTACCATGCCCAATACGGTGTAGCAAAACTGTGGGCGTTCAAAACAGCTTACATTCGTCTCGGAATCGATAAACAGAGTTTCTGTGTCGTTTCCAATGGAATCGTAAACCATTCTTTCTGCAAAATAGTGACAAGTTCAGCTAATGATGATGATGGGTAGCGATCACGTGCCCTTCTTTTCAAACTAAACCACAAAGGCTCAATAATATTGAGATCTGGTAACTAGGGCGGCCAGGAAGATGCGAAAATTTATGCTCGTGGTCACAAAACCAATCCTAAACGATGCGAGCTGTGTGAACGGGTGCGCTGTAGACTTGTAACGCAGTATCGCCATTATGGAACCATCATTGTACCCTGGGATGGACATGGTCAGCCAAAATGGTCACATAATCTTTTGCAGTAATGCGACATTGCAAAGCCAGAATGGGATCCATTGACAAGCACGATATGCGTGCCCAAATCATCACTGAAACCCCACCATGTTTCACTCTTGGGGCATAAACTTTGCGATGTGGAAGAAGACTTATCCGACGATATTACTTTCTTCCACTGCTGTGTTGCAGTATACATAGAGACGACATGAAGGGATTTTAAAATACACCAGGTAGTGGATTCGTGAAACAAACCATACCGTATTCGCAGAGCACTTAAAGCATCATAACTATCATCCTACCAACTTAGAACAAGTTTTGAAAATCATTATGGTAAATAATCACAGCAATGCAACAATACAGCAAAACTATCATAACCAGTAAGGCACTGCAGACGAAAAGCAGGTAATAACGACCAGACGTTCATCAATACATACTCTCCACTAAATCTAACAAAAGTATTAGTAAAATAAATAAAATACTAAAAATAAAATCAATTCACACACACACACACACACACACACACACACACACATATCAGCAAAACACATTCGATAATTGTCAACAATACTCAAAAACTGGCAACAACGTCCAAAATATAAAATGAAGAAAATGAGTGTTTATTTCCTTGTGCGGTGCAAATGATATTTCGTATGGAAATAAACAGAAAAACAGTTACAAATTCAGAACAAAAGCGCGTGTAGAGCACTTGTCGGCAAATGGTATAAGTCCCGGGTTCGAGACTCGGTCCGGCACACTGATTTAGTCAGCCAGGAAGTTTCATATCAGCGCACACTCTGCTGAGATCATTTCATTCTGAAAACATCCCTCAGGTAGTGACTTAGCAATGTCTCCAAAATACCCTCTCTTCCAGAAGTACTAGCACATGTATTATAGACCAGTGAAGATGCCTTTCAAATAATAAAGGCGAATCGCATATGGGTTAGAATAATTCGTTTCATTTATAATTATGGCGATCCATAGTAATAATTATTAACTTAATTTATTAGTTACTTGAAGAGAACACAGTACCCAGCTACTTTTCGTATAGAATCAGGCCTGTTGCCCAAGTTCTCTCGGCAGTAATCTTCCTTCTACCTGTATCAAAATCCCGAGATGGCTGCCATGAAAGGCAACAAAATAGGGCGTAGAATATCGTCGAAGTACCGCTGTGCAGTATTGGTGCTGCGCATGACAGTCAAAGTGGTCGTGCTATGAAAAGAAATAGCATCCCAGATCATGGTCCCAAATTATCGGTCCGCATGGCAGACGACAGTCAGTTGTTATCCCACTGCTGACTAAGGCATCTCCAGATTTGTCTTTGGGCTCGAATCTCATTGAGTGGAGTATAATTGTCTACAATGATAAATCCAGCTTCGAGTTCAGCCCCGATGACCAGGTAAGACCTGTCTAGAGTCACCCCAGACAGCGATGGGATACCAACTGGACTGTCGCCCGTGAGGCCAATTGAGGATAGTGTTGAGGATCAGTGGACAATGTTCAAAACCGTCGTACATAATGCGTTAGATGAGTATGTGCCAACAAGATCGTAAAAGATGGAAAAGAGCCACCGTGGTACAACAACCGAGTTAGAAAACTGCTGCGGAAGCAAAGGCAACTTCACAGCAAACATAAACATAGCCAAAGCCTTGCAGACAAACAAAAATTACGCGAAGCGAAATGTAGTGTGAGGAGGGCTATGCTAGAGGCGTTCAATGAATTCGAAAGTAAAGTTCTATGTACTGACTTGGCAGAAAATCCTAAGAAATTTTGGTCTTATGTCAAAGCGGTAGGTGGATCAAAACAAAATGTCCAGACACTCTGTGACCAAAATGGTACTGAAACAGAGGATGACAGACTAAAGGCCAAAATACTAAATGTCTTTTTCCAAAGTTGTTTCACAGAGAAAGATTGCACTTTAGTTCCCTCTCTACATTGTCGCACAGATGACAAAATGGTAGATATCGAAATAGACGACAGATGGATAGAGAAACAATTAAAATCGCTTAAAAGAGGAAAGGCCTCTGGACCTGATGGGATACCAGTTCAATTTTACACAGAGTACGCGAAGGAACTTGCCCCCCTTCTTGCAGCGGTGTACCGTAGGTCTCTAGAAGAGCGTAGCGTTCCAAAGGATTGAAAAAGGGCACAGGTCATCCCCGTTTTCAAGAAGGGACGTCGAACAGATGTGCAGAACTATAGACCTATATCTCTAACGTCGATCAGTTGTAGAATTTTGGAACACGTATTGTGTTCGAGTACAATGACTTTTCTGGAGACTAGAAATCTACTCTGTAGGAATCAGCATGGGTTTCGAAAAAGACGGTCATGTGAAACCCAGCTCGCGCTGTTCGTCCACGAGACTCAGAGGGCCATAGACGCGGGTTCACAGGTGGATGCCGTGTTTCTTGACTTCCGCAAGGCGTTCGATACGGTTCCCCACAGTCGTTTAATGAATATAGTAAGAGTATATGGACTATCAGACCAATTGTGTGATTGGATTGAGGAGTTCCTAGATGGCAGGACGCAGCATGTCATTCTCAATGGAGAGAAGTCTTCCGAAGTAAGAGTGATTTCAGGTGTGCCGCAGGGGAGTGTCATAGGACCGTTGCTATTCACAATATACATAAAGGACCTGGTGGATGACATCGGAAGTTCACTGAGGCTTTTTGCAGATGATGCTGTGGTGTATCGAGAGGTTGTAACAATGGACAATTGTACTGAAATGCAGGAGGACCTGCAGCGAATTCACGCATGGTGCAGGGAATGGCAATTGAATCTCAATGTAGACAAGTGTAATGTGCTGCGAATACACAGAAAGATAGATCCTTTATCATTTGGCTACAAAATAGCAGGTCAGCAACTGGAAGCAGTTAATACCATAAATGATCTGGGAGTGCGCATTAGGAGTGATTTAAAATGGAATGATCATATAATGTTGATCGTCGGTAAAGCAGATGCCAGACCGAGATTCATTGGAAGAATCCTAAGGAAATGCAATCCGAAAACAAAGGAAGTAGGTTACAGTACGCTTGTTCGCCCACTGCTTGAATACTGCTCAGCAGTGTGGGATCCGTACCAGATAGGGTTGATAGAAGATATAGAGAAGATCCAACGGAGAGCAGCGCGCTTCGTTACAGGATCATTTAGTAATCGCGAAAGCGTTACGGAGATGATAGATAAACTCCAGTGGAAGACTCTGCAGGAGAGACGCTCAGTAGCTCGGTACTGGCTTTTGTCAAAGTTTCGAGAACATCCTTCACCGAAGAGTCAAGCAGTATATTGCTCCCTCCTACGTATATCTCGCGAAGAGACCATGAGGATAAAATCAGAGAGATTCGAGCCCACACAGAGGCATACTGACAATCCTTCTTTCCACGAACAATAAGAGACGGGAATAGAAGGGAGAACCGATGGAGGTACTCAAGGTACCCTCCACCACACACCGTCAGGTGGCTTGCGGAGTATGGATGTAGATGTAGATGTAGAGGAGCTACTTGACCAAGTAGAAGAGGTTCAGCGGTCTGGAAAGTCTGCAAAACTGCTGGCAAAGAGATGTGCTGACCACGTGCCGCTCTATACCGTATCCGCATAATGCCGCAAGGCAGATGATGGCACGCCCTTCACGTCCTACTTAGGAGTTCGTTTTTTCATGTAGAATTTAGACCGCAATTCAGAAACTAACCTTTGTCGTAATTAACGTACCACGTCACAGTCAAGAATCTATTCGGTTCACCTTTTTAAGTGCACGAGAGTTGTCGCATCTATTGTAATGAGGGTATCTTTGGAAACCCGCCGTGGCGCTAGTGGATGGTATGAAACAGCTAACGAGGCAGAAAGCGCGGCTTGCGACTCGGTCATTACGAGATTTGGTCCGCAGTGCAAACTCACTATTGGCAACCCGTGTGTGTCTGCAAATAGCTGGTGGTGCGCAACCGCTGAGTGGATAGTTCCGGGCTGATGACTGCACTCCAGAAAGGTTAAGCGGAGACTGACACGGTGTGGCTCATTACATTAGTGGTTCGTATGCAGACTGCAGCATAATTAGCAGCGGGCACTAATGAAAATACACGATAATACAAGCAAAAACGTTCCAACAAACATGGTTCCGCAAACAAGCAGTTGCAGGATAATTGCGGTTGCGTTGTTGCTCGTTGCCACTGACATCAGTATGAAATAATGTTCTCCTTACTGCAAGTGTTCATTTTAATTTATCCATTTAATCACCATCTAATTGGCTCCGAATTTCACTCACGGCCAACAACTGAGGACTGCGATACTTTCATGATGGATCACCAGCACGCATTGATGTTGGTGTAAGACGACATTCACACGTTAATACGAATTAAGATTGTTGTTTGAGCATGGCTTGTGCCTTGGAGTTAAAATCGCCAGCTCTTTAACTTGTTTTTGTCGGAGATCATCTTCGAATTGACGTGTACATGACTCTCATTAATACAGTTCATGAATTCGAGCAGCAAATTGAACATTGTACGGGTGTGTTGAAACAATTTGTAAACTATTGCAGAGACGTGTGCGATACTGCATTCAGACGAGAAATCGAGATTTAATGAAGATAATTTGTATCGCCTCTCCGGAATACGACGCAAAATTTCAACAAGCACCAAGGAGCAAGGACTTTCATTTCATTTAATGAACGTTGTAAAATTTTTACTTTTCTTCTGTCATACATGCATGCCACTCTTGTATTTATTTTTCATAAGAAATTCCATAAATCCAGGTATGTTGACGCTGATTCAGTTCTTCTAGATATCCGGTGGCGGACACGAAATAACTGGAAATTATTCCTGTGGCCATACAAAGTCTATGTTTCCAGGATATTAGATACTGTAAGTAATAGGTGATACAATCCATTTGTCCTAGCACAAAATGGGGTCTGTTAAGCACAATTTTTAATACGTCGATGCTGTGTAGTATGTGGGTTGCAGTTCTTACTCACGTTCACTGTTCCGTTGTGTCACTTCCTAGAACATCTTTCATCTTTCGTTGACCTTTCCATAATGTTTTCCACCCGCTACTGCCATTCCTAAGTCAGATCGCATTATTAACGTGTCATATTTACTATCTGCCGATATATTTCGGGGAAAAAACAGCGTTCAAAAAATGCTTCAAATGGCTCTGAGCACTATGGGACTTAACATCTGAGGTCATCAGTCCCCTAGAACATAGAACTACTTAAACCTAACTAACCTAAGGACTACACACACATCCATGCCTGAGGCAGGATTCGAACCTGCGACCGTTGCGGTCGTGCCGTTCCAGACCGAAGCGCCTAGAACCTCTCTGCCACTCCAGCGGAAAACAGCGTTCATATTATTGTATGAACAATGGAACGTAGATTTCAAAGGAGCGTCAGTTTACAATATGTAGTATTAGAAAATAAAGTCCAGGTATTGTCTGAACTTAAATATCTCCCTCCTAAAGTGGGCACTCTTTACATTGGAGAGTAATACATCTTTTATGAACTCCTCTCCCTGTACAGTTGTATCACTACAATAAGTAAAAACTACTAACTACTATAATATAGTTGACATATACAACAACTGATGGATACTAGCTCTGCTATTATGGCCGGCTACTGTGGCCGAGCGGTTCTAGGAGCTTCAGTTGGGAACCGCGCTGCTGCTACGGTCGCATGTTCGAATCTTGCCTCGGGCATGGATGTGTGTGATGTCCTTAGGTTAGTTAGGTGTAAGTAGTTCTAAGTCTAGGGGAGTGATGACCTCAGATGTTAAGTACCATAGTGCTCAGAACCATTTGAACCATTCTGCTATTATGTGCCCAGTGTAAACGCCAAATACTTGAATTGGTTACTAATATGATAATTTGGTTCTTGCATAGTGGTGCGTCTGTGAACGCAAGTCAGTTGCTCAATAGCCAAAAATCGATTACTGGCAAAATTCAATCTACTGAAAAAATTATCTGTTTGCTGTTCACCCTCAAAAGACGGATGGGTCCACCCTTCGCCTTTATGATGGCGTCAGATCTGCTGGTGACATTTTCAACGAAGTGTCTGAATGTCTTGTTTTGTCTCCTCAAGAGTATTCCATGGATTCAAGTCGGGACGATTTCAGTAATGTTATTCTCTGCAGACCGTTCGCTCAAGGACGCTCCTTAACAAGACGGCGCACTATCATGCTGAAACGACCAGTGGTCGTCTCCGAACAGTGCGCCCACTGTATGCAATACACAATGTTGTAAATTGTGTTCATATCTTTCGCATTTAGCGTTTTCTAAAGCACAATAATGGGACCATGAAAAACATCCACCTGCTCTGTACTTCACTGGTGGCACCACGCATGGTGCCAGGTAACGTTCTCCAAGCGCTCGTCAAATTCGAACCCTTCCATAGAATTGCCATAACGTGTAGCGTAAAGCATCCTTCTCAACGACTTCTTTCCACTCATCAACTGTCCTGTGGCGTCTCTTTTTACACCACGTCAAGCATCTCTTAGCACCCTGTGCAGAAATGTGACTCTTGTGATCAGCTGCTCGACCATCGTGCTACATTCTTTTTTAACCCCATATGCACATTCACTGCTGTGTCTGCCGCACTGCTGGTAGTTACACTACTGGCCATTAAAATTGCTACACCAAGAAGAAATGCAGATGGTAAAAGGGTATTCATTGGACAAATATATTACACTAAAACTGACATGTGATTACATATTCACCCCAATTTGGGTGCATAGATCCTGAGAAATCAGAATCCAGAACAACCACCTCTGGCCGTAATAACGGCCTTGACACGGCTGGGCATTGAGTCAAACAGAGCTTGGTTGGCGTGTATAGGTACAGCTGCCCATGCACCTTCAATACGATACCACAGTTACATCAAGAGTAGTGTCTGGCGTATTGTGACGACCCAGTTGCTCGGCCACCATTGACCAGACGTTTTCAGTTGGTGAGAGATCTGGAGAATCTGCTGGCAAGGGCAGCAGTCGAACATTTTGTGTATCCAGAAAGGCATGTACAGGACCTGCAACGTGCGGTCGTGCATTATCCTGCTGAAATCTAGGGTTTCGCAGGGATCGAATGAAGGGTAGAGCCACGGGCCGTAACACATCTGAAATGTAACGTGCACTGTTCAAAGTGCCGTCAATGCGAATAAGAGGTGACAGAGACGTGTAAACAATGGCACCCCATACCATCACGCCGGGTGATACGCCAGTATGGAGGTGATCAATACACGCTTCCAATGTGCGTTCACCACAATGTCGCCAAACACGGATGCGACCATAATGATGCTGTGAACGGAACCTGGATTCATCCGAAAAAATGACGTTTTGCCATTCGTGCACCCAGGTTCGTCGTTGAGTACACCATCGTAGGCGCTCCTGTCAGTGATGCAGCGTCAAGGGTAACCGCAGCCATGGTCTCCGAGCTGATAGTCCATGGTGCTGCTAACGTCGCCGAACTGTTCGTGCAGATGTTTGAAGTTTTGCAAACGTCCCCATCTGTTGACTCAGGGATCGAGACATGGCTTCACGATCAGTTACAGCCATGCGGATAAGATTCCTGTCATCTCGACAGCTAGTCTGCTAGTGAGTCGAGGCCATTGGGATGCAGCACGGCATTCCGTATTCCCCTCCTGAATCCACCAATTCCATATTCTGCTAACAGTCATTGGATCTCGACCAACACGAGCAGCAATGTCGCTATACCATAAACCGCAATCGCGCCTAGACTACAATCCGACCTTTATCAAAGTCGGAAACGTGATGGTACACATTTCTCCTCCTTACACAAGGCATCGCAACAACATTTCACCAGGCAATGCCGGTCAACTGCTATTTGTGTATGAGAAATCGGTTGGAAACGTTCCTCACGTCAGCACGTTGTAGGTGTCGCCACCGGCGCCAACCTTGTGTGAATGCTCTGAAAAGCTAATCATTTGCATATCACAGTATCTTCTTCCTGTCGGTTAAATTTCGCGTCTGTAGCACGTCATCTTCGTGGTGTAGTAATTTTAATGGCCAGTAGTGTAATACAAGTAAAGTATTTTGTTGTGTAAACGATTATTATTAAATAGCGTAATGCTGCTACGTGAAGCAAATGATACCTGCCTAAAGTGAAGAATCTGCTATAGTGATTTATTTTAATCTATTTTAGGTATTTACATTCAGAGGAAAATGGTTCAAGCTAATTAAAAATAGAGCTGTTTAGCGGACGTTTCTAGCGAACAAGGAGTGTGAGGCACGTGGTCGACACATGACCCGAATACTTTAACCTCGCCCTGATAGACTGCCCTGCGCAAGCACGGACACTGATGGATGGGAGCAGGCCACTGCTGATGGAGCTGCCGTGGCCGAGGCACGAATTACTCCGATAGCCAGAGATATAAAACGGGGGGTGCACGCGTCGCACAACCGACGACGGCGGACTAAGCCGCGTACAAAAGGTTGTGGAAAATAATTCTTTATAAGGGTTTTCCAAGTCGTACCATCAAATTTATAATACACTCCTGGAAATTGAAATAAGAACACCGTGAATTCATTGTCCCAGGAAGGGGAAACTTTATTGACACATTCCTGGGGTCAGATACATCACATGATCACACTGACAGAACCACAGGCACATAGACGCAGGCAACAGAGCATGCACAATGTCGGCACTAGTACAGTGTATATCCACCTTTCGCAGCAATGCAGGCTGCTATTCTCCCATGGAGACGATCGTAGAGATGCTGGATGTAGTCCTGTGGAACGGCTTGCCATGCCATTTCCACCTGGCGCCTCAGTTGGACCAGCGTTCGTGCTGGACGTGCAGACCGCGTGAGACGACGCTTCATCCAGTCCCAAACATGCTCAATGGGGGACAGATCCGGAGATCTTGCTGGCCAGGGTAGTTGACTTACACCTTCTAGAGCACGTTGGGTGGCACGGGATACATGAGGACGTGCATTGTCCTGTTGGAACAGCAAGTTCCCTTGCCGGTCTAGGAATGGTAGAACGATGGGTTCGATGACGGTTTGGATGTACCGTGCACTATTCAGTGTCCCCTCGACGATCACCAGTGGTGTACGGCCAGTGTAGGAGATCGCTCCCCACACCATGATGCCGGGTGTTGGCCCTGTGTGCCTCGGTCGTATGCAGTCCTGATTGTGGCGCTCACCTGCACGGCGCCAAACACGCATACGACCATCATTGGCACCAAGGCAGAAGCGACTCTCATCGCTGAAGACGACACGTCTCCATTCGTCCCTCCATTCACGCCTGTCGCGACACCACTGGAGGCGGGCTGCACGATGTTGGGGCGTGAGCGGAAGACGGCCTAACGGTGTGCGGGACCGTAGCCCAGCTTCATGGAGACGGTTGCGAATGGTCCTCGCCGATACCCCAGGAGCAACAGTGTCCCTAATTTGCTGGGAAGTGGCGGTGCGGTCCCCTACGGCACTGCATAGGATCCTACGGTCTTGGCGTGCATCCGTGCGTCGCTGCGGTCCGGTCCCAGGTCGACGGGCACGTTCACCTTCCGCCGACCACTGGCGACAACATCGATGTACTGTGGAGACCTCACGCCCCACGTGTTGAGCAATTCGGCGGTACGTCCACCCGGCCTCCCGCATGCCCACTATACGCCCTCGCTCAAAGTCCGTCAACTGCACATACGGTTCACGTCCACGCTGTCGCGGCATGCTACCAGTGTTAAAGACTGCGATGGAGCTCCGTATGCCACGGCAAACTGGCTGACACCGACGGCGGCGGTGCACAAATGCTGCGCAGCTAGCGCCATTCGACGGCCAACACCGCGGTTTCTGGTGTGTCCGCTGTGCCGTGCGTGTGATCATTGCTTGTACAGCCCTCTCGCAGTGTCCGGAGCAAGTATGGTGGGTCTGACACACCGGTGTCAATGTGTTCTTTTTTCCATTTCCAGGAGTGTATTTATAATATTTCCACGGCTATTTTAATTTACAACAAACTATGTGATCAGAAGTATCGGGACCACTCTATTTCAAAATCGAAATAGACCTTAAGATGTCAGTAGAGGTGGCATTCCAGTACAAAAGGAGGCCTGGAATACTTTGTTGTCAGTAGAGAAGCAGAGAAGCAATATCAGCAGAATGGATGGGTCTGGAGGGCTCAGATACTCCGAGCGGGGACTAGTGATTACGCTTATCTTCAGTAACATTCCTATCAGGTACAGTTAACTTCTTCTTAAAACGGTCGAAGTTGACTTTGGTGATGTGACAGTGAAGTGAATACGCAAAGGAACAACCTCAGATAAAGCAAGACCAGGCTCACCACAAGTGCTGACGGACAGAGTCCGCAGAGCACTGCAGGGGGTGCTTGCAAAAAATCTCATGAAATCAGCCGAAGGTATCGGCCATGAGTTCCAACTACAATACTGGCCATTAAAATTGCTACACCACGAAGATGACGTGCTCTAGACGCGAAATTTCACCGACAGGAAGAAGATGCTGTGATATGCAAATGATTAGCTTTCCAGAGAATTCACAGCAGGCTGGCGGCGGTGGCGACACCTACAACGTGCTGACATGAAGAAAGTTACCAACCGATTTCTCAGCATGGACTATCAGCTCGGAGACCATGGCTGCGGCTACCCTTGACGCTGCATCACAGACATGAGCGACTGCAACGGTGTACTCAACGACGAACCTGGGTGCACGAATGGCAAAACGTCATTTTTTCGGATCAATCCAGGTTCTGTTTACAGCATCATTATGGTCGCATCCGTGTTTGGCGACATCGCGGTGAACGCACATTGGAAGCGTGTATTCGTCATCGCCATACTGGCGTATCACCCAGCGTGATGGTATGCGGTGCCTTTGGTTACACGTCTCGGTCACGTCTTGTTCGCATGGACGGCACTTTGAACAGTGGACGCCACATTTCAGATGTGTTACGACCCGTGGCTCTACCCTTCATTCGATCCCTGCGAAACCCTACATTTCAGCACGATAATGCAGGTCCTGTACGGGCCTTTCTGGATACAGAAAATGTCCAACTGCTGCCCTGGCCAGCACATTCTCCAGATCTCTCATCAACTGAAAACGTCTAGTCAATGGTGGTCGAGCAACTGGCTCGTCACAATACGCCAGTCACTACTCTTGATGAACTGTGGTATCGTGTTGAAGCTGCATGGGCAGCTGTACCTGTACACACCATCCATGCTCTGTTTGACTCAATACCCAGGCGTATCAAGGCCGTTATTACTGCCAGAGGTGGTTGTTGGGGTTACTGATTTCTCAGGATCTATGCACCCAAAATGCGTGAAAATATAATCACATGTCAGTTCTGGTATAACATATTTGTCCAATGAATATCCGTTTATCATCTGAATTTCTTCTTGGTGTAGCAATTTTAATGGCCAGTAGTGTAATTTACTGAGATGTATATCGCCAAAACTGACCCTAGTAGCATAAGTAGCAACATGTGTCTAGTCTCATTGTAGGTTTTTAGCTGTATTTTCTGAGAAGCTATTGTAGCAGCCCTCAAGATGCACTGGACAATGCTTCATTATTCTATAAGAAAAGGTTGTTGAATACAAGCAGTATCAATTGTCTCGCTGAGTCATTAGTTTGTGGTTTTATAAAACACCTGTAATAGCTAATTAGTCAATTTTAAAATGAATAGTGTTCAAATAAACTCTTTTTCACCCTGAAGTTAAGGAAGGCGTTAATGTTGATGGAGGGGGGCTTGGTAACAGACAATATCTGACAATTACACTGAGCGGTTATGGTCTCACAAAGCTTGCGAACGACCGGCCTAGAGGCAGCTAAGCACTACGCCATGAGCTGCGGACAGAATAGGTCATTGCTGGCAATGAAAATTGTGCTTTTGTTTATCTTTGAAGACAGTCAAATCACAACATAATATTAGTCAAGGTATTTCATATTTTATCTCAAGTCCTTACGAAGTTTTAAACGTCTAAATTATTTGGAGGGAAGATCAAAATTAACTCTTTTTTTCTTCAGAACTTCTCACCAAAGCGCTAGTTGATAACTCGTTGCTGGTAATGCAAGGTTACAAACACGCAACTAATTTCACTGTTCATAAGCTCGTCTGAAATTCTTTATCAGTTTTTCATTAACTATTACTTTCTACAATTTAGTACGATTCTTGGTCTATTTATCGAAAAAGCAATGACGGAACTAAAACAAAGTTTCCGTGGTCGGCTTAAAATACAGTGTAAAAGGCTATCAATGATGACACTCCTACACTCACTGAAAGTGAGGAAGAACTGCAGAACCTGTTGAACGGAATGAATAGGTAACGAGCACTCACTATGGATTAAGAATAGATGAGGGAAGATGAAAGTAGTGAGGAGTAGCACACATGAGATTAACGATAAAATTAACGTGAAAACTTGGAACAGCGAAGTAGACAAAATGAAGGAATTATGCTACTTTGGAAAAAGGAATACATGGCGGAAGTGCCGGCCGCGGTGGTCTAGCGGTTCTGGCGCTGCAGTCCGGAACCGCGGGACTGCTACGGTCGCAGGTTCGAATCCTGCCTCGGGCATGGATGTGTGTGATGTCCTTAGGTTAGTTAGGTTTAAGTAGTTCTAAGTTATAGGGGACTTATGACCTAAGATGTTAAGTCCCATAGTGCTCAGAGCCATTTGAACCATTTTTTTTGGCGGAAGAAGGAAAGAGGACTTAAACAGCAGGATAGCACAGTCGAAGAGGGACTTCTTGTCCAAAAGGAACGTATTAGTGTCAAACATCTGCGTTCATGTTGAGAGTACACGTTTGTAGCACAGCAGTGTACAGCATTACAGAATGGACTCCGGGAAAACGAGACAACGATAGAATCGAAGCGTTTGTGATCTGGTGCTGTGTAGAAAATATCATGGACTGATAAGATAAAAAAAGAACTGGTTTTCCGCATAATCGGTGAGCAGAGGAACATGTCCAAGACACTGACAAGTAGAAACGACACAGTGACAGGACATATGTTGATAATTTCCGTGGCACATCATGAAGCTATAGAGTTAGAAATTAGTAGGAGGAAACAGAGACGGGAATACATCCAGTACAAAATGAAGATTTCACAAGCTGCGACATTGTTGTGAATAAAACAGTGACCCGTATATAGAATTAATTTCCTTTAATTTACGTCTATGGTCACAAACGTTTTGTTCGTAGATGACCATCTTCAGATCTGCAGCAAAAAATATGCGTATGACTCGTGCATATGCTGTTATTTATATATATTTGACGATGCTGCTGCTGATTTTGCATTAACATTTGACGATGTCACTATGGCTGCACTACATTAGGACTCTGTTTTTATAAAACAGGTAGTATGCTTCTTCATACTTAAAGAGCACAAATGCATATATATGTCAGTAGTACTTTTCATTAGGGTCTACGTATTGTTTTTAAGCTGTGGACAATCTGCGAAGTTTTATTTTTGTTTTTTTATTTTTCCTGCCGAGCTGAAGATGGTGATTATAGACCGAAATCGGTAAGCTGTGAATAAAAAGTTTGTGACAATAGACGTAAATTAAAGGAAATTTATTCAAAATGAAGATGTTGGTTGTTACTGTGAGACGAAGAGGTTGTCACACGAGAGGAAACAGTGCCAGATCTCAACAAACCACCAGTCTGAAGTCTGATGACCCAAAGATTTTGAATTAGAATGTCGCATAGACACAATAGTTGAAGAAATATAAAACATATTTTGGTTAATTGGCAGGATTTTGGGAAACTGTGACCGTTCTACAAGGGAGACAGCTTACAACAAACTGGTGCGTTCCATCTCAGAATATTACCCCACAGTGTGGTACCAGTAACAAATAGGACTATCAGGTGATACTGAACGTACTTAAGGAAAGCAATAATAATCAGTGTTCGTTAGATTAGTGGGATACCGTCACATAAATGCTGAGAAACATGAACTAACAGGTGTTTCAAGACAAAGCTAACTAAAGAGTTTCGAAATTAGTAACGAATCCACAAATATACCCTACATATCGCCCCTATAAGATCTGCAAGACAAGATTAGGAGAATTAAAGCGCTCACGGATGCTTCTAAGTAGTCGTTCTTCCGGCGTTCCGTACGCGACTGGAATGGGAAGAAATCTTAACATACACAATGCGAACCGGCCGGTGTGGCCGAGCGGTTCTAGGCGCTTCAGTCTGTTCCCGCGCGGCTGCTACGGTCGCAGGTTCGAATCCTGCCTCGGGCATGGACGTGTGTGATGTCATTAGGTTGGTTAGGTTTAAGTAATTCTAGGTCTAGGGGACTGATGACCTCAGATGTTAAGTCCCATAGTGCTCAGAGCCATTTGAACCATTTTATACAATGCGAAGTACCCTGCAGCTTTCACTTCACAATGATTTTCAAAATGTATGTGTAGACGAAGATACAGATGTATCACGCCCAGGAAAGAGTTATAACATCGAAAACAAGTGTTCATTTGTTCAGTTATTAAATGCACACCACTCGTTTTCATATTCCTGTCGTTGTCGGGGCACAAAGGAATTTTCTGTAGAAATCACGTCCTGTACTTTATTCCAGTGACATCGTTATATATCATTATAGTCCGTCTAATTAGCTAAATGCAGTGCTGTTATGGCACAGTTTTCAGTACATATCTTACAAGGAGACTGAAAAAAGTTACATTGTCTGTTCAGCTTCAGACGCAGAAAGCTCTTGTCTCTGATACCGGGTACGACGTCCGAACGAAATCCCGTGACACACATATGTACATAGGAAAGTTACCATTGTTACCAAATCAGCAACCATAAAGATCCTTACTTTACTGTACTTTGTCGAAAACCTTTCAGTTAATGCATTTGCTACCAACTAAACAATACGATAACGTTGAACACTGCTGTCTGTTTTTATAGAAGTGGATGGGACCGTCGGTGGAAAAAGGAACACGTACTAGTGTTTAATGTGACAGGTCCGTGTACTCCGTTACGCTGACTATTGCTATCACTTAATTTATGAGGATACAAGTGCAACAGCCACAGTAAACTATTGTTCCCTGTTTCGCGCAGAAGGCTGGGAAATCTGTAGCACTCTTAGTTATCCCATGTGCCACGGAACCACCTGTTTCCGATCGTGGGTCCCAACTAAAATCCACGCCCATAAGTTATATATAACAAACGATATCGTGTAGGGAATTCAGAAACGCCTACAGGACCACATCTTTCCATTTATCAGACAGACGCCTTGTTTGAGATGATCAGGAAGGAGAGGGTTTAGGTACTTCGTTGGCGGAAGCTTTTTATTTTTGCTTTCTTGGCTGTCAATAGCTTCCCCCTGATTGACAGCCAGAGGCATTAAAAGTCAAGCTCTTGATATCCCTTGACACGGCACCTCGCAGGGAAATCTAGAAGGCGAACTTTTAAGTGGTATTGGTGGCTGTGACAGTTTTCATTTTCCCTTGGCACGTAATGACCGCGCGGTCGTGGTACACAATCCAAACAACAAACACTCCATTATACCCATTGGAGGTAATGTCTCCAATGTTTCCTCGACCATCATCTCATCATTTACTGAGTCGACAGCCTTAGTCCCAGAATCGAATACCACATCGTCATTATGATAAGCGTTTGTTCAGAATTCTTCATTCGTCAGATCTATCTTCTTATCTGCTACAGTTTATTAATTTGTAAGCTGCTCTGCCCTTAATGAAAGACAACTAATTGTCATTGTTATTATTGATACTTTTTTCGTCTATCGAACCGCATTATCATATATGCAGATAAAAGTTCCCTTGACGACTTCCTAAGAGAAGGTTACCTTTCCTTCCAAAATATGTAAGTGTAGACCAGGTGTGGCTTAAATTTAAGGAAATAGAATTGACAGACGTTAAGAGATTCATATCAAGTAACTTAATGAAACACGTAACAGATGCCCCATGGCGTACAAACCAGGTCAGGAGACTGTTGCAGAAGCAACGAAAAAATTATGCCCGATTTAAGAGAACGCAAGATCTCAGAGATTGATGATGTTTTACGGAAGCTAAAAATTTAGTGCTGAATTCAGAACGAGATGCTTTTAATAGTTCCCACAATGAATCTCTGACTTGAAATGTGTCATAAAATGCAAAGCGTTTCTGATTCTGTCTAAAGCATGCCAGCAGCAGCACGCAATCAACACCTTCAAAGCGCAGCAGCAGTGGTAATCTCACGGACGACAGCGCCACTAAAGAGAAGTTACTAAATGCGGTTTTTCCGAAATTCCTTCAGCAAATAAGATTCAGTAAGTGTTCCATAATTCAAATCAAGAACTCGTGACAACATGGGTCACATAGAAGTAGATACCCTCAGTGTAGGCCGCGCGTGGTAGCCGCACGGTCTGAGGCGCCTTGTCACGGTCCGCGAGGCTCCCCCCGTCGGAGGTTCGACTCCTTCCTCGGGCATGGGTGTGTGTGTCGTCCTTAGCGTAACTTAGTTTAAGTTAGGTTAAATAGTGTGTCATAAAGATGAGGGAGCAGGCGGCGTGGTAGTAGGTCACCAAGGGGAAGATAGAAAGGGGTACAAGCAGGGGATAAATTTGCTGTTAGAAGAAGGGAGGAAGAGTTATGGCAACAATTATGGGACAATAAGGAAACGGGGAGAAGGGTATTCCAATTGCTACCCAATGTCAAGAAGAGATTAGAGATGAGTTATTTTGAGCCTAGCTTGGGCCTGCTGCACTTTCTCACAGGACATGGGCCATATCCGACGTATCTATGTGGATTTGGTAAACGGGCGGCGCCGGTGTGTGACTGTGGCGCTTAGGACGGTACACCCGAACTCATCACCTATGACTGCCCGTTATATGATGATGTGGAGCATGAATTAAGAATCCAACTACCGAATAGCGACACATATGCATTAATACGACATGCTGACACCTTTAATATCCTCAAAAGTTTGGCAAACGGGATATCACATAAGATCACGAAGGATATTTTTACGAACCAAAATAGTTAACAGCACAAGAACCGACGAACACTGCGGTGCACCTGCCCAGTACCGCCGGGTGCGGATCTGTCCGGTCGCTCTTACGACTGGGATCCGCCGCACTACAGGATCAGGCAGGCAGGTGTAACAAATCCCCAATAACAGACATCTGCACTTCCAATTAGGTAGTAGTTATTAGTAGTAGTAGGTAGAACTTAGAACACTGACACAACTAACATGGGTTCGACTGCAGCGGTTTTAAGTAATTCGGCCAGACCAGTGCCAGGGGCACGCTAACTGGGGTTAGCTCGATGATCAGGCCACAAAAGTAGGTTTGTAGATCATCTGGCTCAACTGTAACGATGCAGAGTAGATTAGCATTAGAGTAGATTAATACACTCCTGGAAATGGAAAAAAGAACACATTGACACCGGTGTGTCAGACCCACCATACTTGCTCCGGACACTGTGAGAGGGCTGTACAAGCAATGATCACACGCACGGCACAGCGGACACACCAGGAACCGCGGTGTTGGCCGTCGAATGGCGCTAGCTGCGCAGCATTTGTGCACCGCCGCCGTCAGTGTCAGCCAGTTTGCCGTGGCATACGGAGCTCCATCGCAGTCTTTAACACTGGTATCATGCCGCGACAGCGTGGACGTGAACCGTATGTGCAGTTGACGGACTTTGAGCGAGGGCGTATAGTGGGCATGCGGGAGGCCGGGTGGACGTACCGCCGAATTGCTCAACACGTGGGGCGTGAGGTCTCCACAGTACATCGATGTTGTCGCCAGTGGTCGGCGGAAGGTGCACGTGCCCGTCGACCTGGGACCGGACCGCAGCGACGCACGGATGCACGCCAAGACCGTAGGATCCTACGCAGTGCCGTAGGGGACCGCACCGCCACTTCCCAGCAAATTAGGGACACTGTTGCTCCTGGGGTATCGGCGAGGACCATTCGCAACCGTCTCCATGAAGCTGGGCTACGGTCCCGCACACCGTTAGGCCGTCTTCCGCTCACGCTCCAACATCGTGCAGCCCGCCTCCAGTGGTGTCGCGACAGGCGTGAATGGAGGGACGAATGGAGACGTGTCGTCTTCAGCGATGAGAGTCGCTTCTGCCTTGGTGCCAATGATGGTCGTATGCGTGTTTGGCGCCGTGCAGGTGAGCGCCACAATCAGGACTGCATACGACCGAGGCACACAGGGCCAACACCCGGCATCATGGTGTGGGGAGCGATCTCCTACACTGGCCGTACACCACTGGTGATCGTCGAGGGGACACTGAATAGTGCACGGTACATCCAAACCGTCATCGAACCCATCGTTCTACCATTCCTAGACCGGCAAGGGAACTTGCTGTTCCAACAGGACAATGCACGTCCGCATGTATCCCGTGCCACCCAACGTGCTCTAGAAGGTGTAAGTCAACTACCCTGGCCAGCAAGATCTCCGGATCTGTCCCCCATTGAGCATGTTTGGGACTGGATGAAGCGTCGTCTCACGCGGTCTGCACGTCCAGCACGAACGCTGGTCCAACTGAGGCGCCAGGTGGAAATGGCATGGCAAGCCGTTCCACAGGACTACATCCAGCATCTCTACGATCGTCTCCATGGGAGAATAGCAGCCTGCATTGCTGCGAAAGGTGGATATACACTGTACTAGTGCCGACATTGTGCATGCTCTGTTGCCTGTGTCTATGTGCCTGTGGTTCTGTCAGTGTGATCATGTGATGTATCTGACCCCAGGAATGTGTCAATAAAGTTTCCCCTTCCTGGGACAATGAATTCACGGTGTTCTTATTTCAATTTCCAGGAGTGTAGATTAGATTAACTTCGTCCATAGCTTTGTGCGAGTCAGTTAAGTGCAAGCTGCTCTTTATTTTTGTATTATAGAAAAGACCCACTAATTAATTAAGGTGGTCGGTTATTCTGTATCAACATACTGAATTGTATTGTATTGTACTGTAGCATCATTATTGTATTGTATTCTGTATCATCATTATTGCATTGTATTAATAAAGATTTAAAAACAAATAGTGTGTAAGCTTAGGGATCGGTAACCTCAGCAGTTTGGTCCCATAAGACCTTACCACAAATTTCAATTCTCTTTCCTCAGTGCAGCGCAGCAACTGAAGTAAATAAAGGCATGTTTCCTGGTCTAGACTGTAAACCAGTTATGTTCCTTTCGAAGTACGCTGATGCAATAGCTCCATATTTAGTAGTCATTTATCAATTCGTACCTAAGGACTGGAAAGATGCACAGATCACACCAGTACAGGAGAAATTCAATGGAAATAATCCACTGATTTACAGACCCATATCACTGACATCGATCTGCAGTAGGATTTTGAAACATACACTATGTTCGAACATTGTGTAACACATCGAAGGAAATGAAAACCTTGTAGACGAGGCAACCACAGCTGTGACTAATCATTTTGGAGATTAAGAAGTCGCTTCATCTCTATTTAATTTATTATCAGATCACAACCGCCTTCGTGAGACTGTAAACCACGTCCTCTGGTGGCATGTAACCAAGTCATAAGAGCTAGGTAGCCCGGAACGTGTAACCCAACATCTGTTATTAGACTAAAAAATAATCTGCTACATGGCGCTGAATTGTCAGTGAACCAAAATCAGTCGGACGTAGGGATCCAAATCCAAAATTGTCGGTGGATCCTCAACTTCAGTCTATGCGCATTCCAGGAACACGGAACGCGACCGCGCTTTATTAGTTCGGTCTGACAACGAATATTAAGTTCCATCTTCCGGACTACCTAGCTCTTATGACGTAGACAGCTGAGAATGTGGTTTTCGGTGCGGCGAAACTGGTTGTAATGTGATGAGAAACAGATTAAATACAGCTGAACCACCTTCTTGATCTCCAAGATGGAAGAAAAGATGTATTAACACTTAGTCAGCACGGTTCAGAAAAAATCTTTCTCTTGAAACACAGCTCGCCCTTTATTCACACGAAGTAATATGGGCCGTCAACTGATTCTCTCAAGTTGATTCCATATTTCTAGGTTTCCAGAAGGCTTTTGATACCGTTCTTCACAAACTTCTTCAAATTGTGTGTCTTTGGAGTATTCTCATAACTCTGCGACTGGATTCGTGATTTCCTCATATAAAGGATACAGCGTAGTTACAGAGGGGAAGTAGTCGAGTGAAACGGTAGCAATATCTGGCATTTTCCAAGCGTTACAGGCTCTCTTCTGTTTCTACTCTGTATAAACTATTTGGTAGACAATTTGAACAACAATCTTAGATTGTTTTCAGATGATGCTGTCGTTCACCGTCAAGTAATGTCTTATCTGTATGTTGCGAATAGTAGCATTTGACCCTAAACAAAAAAAAGTGCGATGTTGTCCACATGAGTATTACAAAATTTCGTTAAATTTCGGTTACACGATAAATAAAACAAATCTAAAAACTCAACTAAATTCGTATGGATTACGATTAGGAGTAAATTAAAGGGAAGCATCACATAGATAATGCTGTGGATAAGGCGAACCAAAGACTGATTTTATTGGCAGAATACTTCTACATCTTCATCTGCATCTACATACATTTTCCGGAAGTCACCACACGGTTCGTGGCGGAGGATACCTTGAGTCACTAGTAGTCATTTCATGTCATGTTACACTCCCAAACAGAGCGACGGAAAAACGACTATCTACATGCCTCCGTAAAAGCCCTAACTTTTCGTACCTTATCTTCGTGGTCCTTACGTGAAGTGTTAGTTGTCTGTAGTAGAATCGTTCTGCAGTCAGCTTCAAATACCGGTTACCCAAATTTGCTCAACAGTGTTTTCCGAAAGAACTTCGCTTTCCCTCTAGGGATTCCTATTTGAGTTTCCAAAGTATCTCCGTAACCCCCGCGTGTTGTTCGAACTTGCATGTAACAAATTTAGCAGTCAGCCTGTGAATTGCTTCGACGTCTTCCTTTAATCTGACCTGGTAAATATCCCAAAGAATAGTACCCAAGAACAGATCGTACTAGCTTCGTGTAGGGAGTGTCCTCTACAGATGAATTACATTTTCCCAAAATTCTCCTAAGTATCCGAAGTCTACCATTGGCCTTCACTACCATAATTCTAACACGCTTGTTCCAGTTCATATCACTTTGCAACATTACTCCTGGATATTTAAACGACGTGACTGTGTCAAGCAGACAGGACTCTACTAACGCTGTATCCAAACATTTCGATTTTGTTCTTCCTACTCATCCGCATCAACTTACATTTTTCTACGCTTAGAGCGTAGCACTACAACTAGAAATTTCGTCTAAGTCATCTTGTATCCTGCTACAGTCACTCAACTTCGACACCTTCCCGTACACCACAGCATCATCAGCGAATAACCGCAGATTGCTGTCCATCATGTCTACCAAATCGTTTACGTATAAAGAAAATAACAGCGGTCCTTCACATTTCCCCCTGGCATTCCCGACGATGGCCTTGTCTCTGATGAACACTCGCCATCGAGGACAACAAACTGGGTTCTATTTTTTAAGAAACCTTCAAGTTACTCACCTTTCTGGGAACCTATTCCATATGCACTTATAGGATACTATAAATCTGTTAGAAAAACTGCCTCCACTACGCTTGTCTATCCTCTGGTGGAGTATTACTGCGTGCTATGGGATCCTTAACATATAGGTTTGCAAAATTCAAAGAAAGGCATCTCGTTTTGTATTACCGCGAAATAGGGGAGAGGGTTTCCTGGATATTGTATCCGTACAGGGGTGGAAATCAATAAAACGAAGGTGTTTGTCGTCACGTCGATGTCTTTTTCCTAAAACATCTGTTGACTCGCATCGACACGGGGAGACATGAGCATCGTAAAAATTCAAGATACATTAGAGTTCGCACGAAAATGTGTAAGTGTTCATTTATCCTAAGTGCCATTCGAGAGTGGAACGATCGAGAAACAGTCTGAAAATGGTTCGATGAACTCTGTGCCAAGTTATTTGATGTGAACTGCAGCTTAGTGATATAGATACAAATACATCGATTGTGGGGGGGGGGGGGGGGGCACTAATTGGCGAAGCGCCAGATCAACGGCGCTGCGCAGTATTTCAAGGATAAAAGTGGACACTTGTCAGTAATGCGGACGTTCAGTAGTAGAAAAACATCATTCTAATTAAAACAGAAACACTTTATTAAATACTTCGCTATCAACGATTTGAAAATTTCAACATTGTTTTTATTCTCGTGAAATCACATTCGAACGCACTTAAATCAGTACTGTAACATCGATTGCGACAGTACTTGGGCGTATATTTTGTTTCAGTATGTCTACAATTTAGAAATACTTTCGTACACCTTTCCATTTACTTTTTCCATTGTTTATTGCGCACTGTCCTTTGAAGGCTTCATGAATAAGAGGCAGCGATTAACGAGAAGTGTGCTGAAAAAAGCATTACTGCCTGTTATGTTTTTCTGACAGCGTTTAAGAGATTTCGGAAATCTGAAGAAAAGCGGTTCGACTAATTGTCTAGAGTAATTGCGCAGCAAGGTCAGTTTCCTTTTTTTTTTTTTTTTTTCTCGTGAAGAGGATTTTTATCCACAGTGTGAAAGTTTTCCGTCCACCATCAGCTATTACTGTGACTAATCACATCTCGTAAGTAAAATTTCAAAGCCAATTCGGGCCAACAGTCTTATCACACTCGGTGTCTGGTTACATGTCCAGTGTCAAGTTACACATCTAGGACACTTCTCATTTCTCTCCCGATTGGGATCGACCAAAAACACGTCAACATCACCCAAGAAACTCCCCCCCTCCTCCCACCTCCACCCCCATTCTGGATCAATGAACCTGAAGCACCATATCATCTTTTAGAACTGGGCCATTTTATTGGTCAGGGTTCACTCTGGAGCTGGGCAGCATTAGAGAGGATCAGGCTGTGTCTATTTGTTCATAACATATTACGTTTAGTCACACTTAGTCACACCACCTGAGTTCTGCTTGTTAACAATAATTTAATATTACACCATTTTCGTCATTCGAGACAGTAGAAGATGTCACACCCAGTCAGATATATAAGTACTCACTATTGTACCAAATCTATCACAATTTTACGTAATTTTGAAAATTTTCATATTTTTCCCATATTTTCTACAATTTTACATATATTCTTCAGTTTTTTTCTTTTGTAACTGGGGTACTTGAGTAGGTCAGGTTCGCGCTGGAGCTGAGCAGTACAGAGAGACGATCAGGATGTGTCTATATATTGATAAACAAATTACGTTTAGTCACCTCACTTGAGACGTATTTGTTAATATAAAGTTGTATGATTTTTGTCATTCAAGGCACCAGCAGAAGCCACATCCATGCGTCCACAGCTCGTGGTCGTGCGGTAGCGTTCTCGCTTCCCGCGCCCGGGTTCCCGGGTTCGATTCCCGGCGGGGTCAGGATTTTCTCTGCCTCGTGATGACTGGGTGTTGTGTGATGTCCTTAGGTTAGTTAGGTTTAAGTAGTTCTAAGTTCTAGGGGACTGATGACCATAGATGTTAAGTCCCATAGTACTCAGAGCCATTTGAACCACGTCCATGCAGATATCAAAATACTCTCATTCTTCCACGTTTTCCACAATTTTACATATTTTCCACCATGTTACACATTTTACCCAGGGAAGTGAATTCTGTCTCAATGTCATGTCATTTTCGAATAAAGTTGCGTTATAACATTGCATTACGACATCATGGCACAGAATCATCACGTCATGTCAGAGCAATGTGTGATGTCCTGATGGCTTGTCAATGACATGATGCTCTCAGCCAACCACAGTCCAGCATGGGCCAAAATTATTTAACATTACTTGCTTGTTAGAAACGAGCATATTGGTACAGATAACGACATCAATTTCTGTAACCACTGCAAACAAAGATACTTTATGTATAAGAAATACCAAACTGATGACAGATAAACTTCCTGCTAAGCCACCGCCACATAACTAGACTGCGTGCCATAGTATCAGAATTCTTGTGATTCTGACAAAAACTACTGTTTGTGTAGCACAATGCTACGAATTACACACCTAGAGATAGAACTGACAAGTATCTGCAACTATTCCAAAGAAAAGTAAGATGCCTGCAGGGTGGCCCAACCCTCTACCTCTGATGTGTGGTGTTCAGCCACGAACACTTAGCTAGCCATGGCAGAGATATTGGCATTATAATAGGTGTAACTCTCTCTGAGTAAGTTGCCAGTGTGAAAGACAGTGCTGCTATATGTCCTGGCTGAGGTACCTCCTGCTAATAATAATAAAGGCAAACTGAGAGAGGACTAGTTACTCTCTCACCTATTTTTCGTATACAGAAAATTGTTAAAGATTTAGTTACAACCTCACACACCTTGAGCGAGATTCCAGAAAGTTAACAGTCGGAGCAGATCTTGATGGAGCCTGGTAGGGTGTTAAAAGCAAGAGGTATTTTTATGGTTCTTAGCTCACAGAAACAGCATGTTGGAAGTTGAAAGCAATTGGCAGCGAGCCCATCCCTCAGGAAATCTTGCCGGACAGGCCCACAGCCATACTGGGCAGACAGGGCAGCCCCTACTCTAGACAGGTCTCCAGCAGAACAATGCCGAGCTACCTGCTCGGCGCCAGAGGAAGGCTGGGCTGGGGGTGATGGGCTGAGGGGACGTCACAATGGAGTTGTAAACTGCACATTGTGTGCAGAGCCATGTGTAGTAAGAATTCACAAGTTTTCGTGTTCACGGATACTGCATATAAGCCTGTAACCCTCTTCCATCAGCCGCCTTGGTTGTATAAAAAACTCCAACGTCTGAGAAACGTTTAGTGATAGAATCTTTATTACACCTCGTAGCTATGACTCACAAGCTACAAGGCCCAGGTGATTTAGATAATCTCTAAGATTGTATCTGTTCGCTTGTTGCTGCGGGAAGCGACGCGACTTTGGAGAAAAACAACTTCTCCCTCCAAGAAAACTTAAAAAAAGCCAGTAATTGGTGGTTTCTTTTTTTTCTTGTTTTTTTTTTTTCCAGAGATGCAGGATTCTTAACTCCTGCACTGGCTCGACAGGAGTTTGTGCTGTCATGTAGGAGAGGAGATTTAGCACTTCTATAGTACTGTGATTGGCTCAAGACAGCGTGAAGGCGGTGTCGTTTATGCACTTTGCGGAAAAACGGAAATTTTTTATCTGGAGAGATGCGAAGCACTCGGGTTCTGGACTTTGGTCTGGAAGCATCTTCTGGCTTAAGCTCTGGCATGTGTGGCTGGTGCTTGAAACCTGTCCTGAGACTGACTTGACTTGCAAGTAATTAGATTGGAGAGCCTGTAGTGAACTTCTTACTGTACCGACAGTGTGACTTCAGATGTCTCGGACGACTCTTTAGCCGAGGGCACAATTATTCGGTTTTGATTTAAGTCTCAACGTTTGGTAACCTTGTGCGCTCTGTTGTATAACTCAGGCTCTGCTAACGGTATACTACGCCTTCCACATCGCTGGCAACGGGTTCTACAGAATGATGGTGACTACTTTGTAGGACAGTAACAGGTGCAAACATGTAACTATTTTGTATCGGTTGTGAATAAATAGTTGCCACTATTTAAGTTCCAGCTGATCGACGTCTTCAAGGACATACATGCACCATGTAATAAAATTTCAGAACGTTTCTTAAGGTCTTCTTAATAGTATGTTCGGCGAGCCTGCTAAGTGTATGGGTTTCCCTGTCTGGCGGCTGTCTTAAGAGGCTCAGAGAGTTATTTGGCGAATGCAGATCCTCATACTATGAGCCAATAAAAGAAATTATGGACCGTTAACTAGACCAATACAACGGTCGGCGGCGTAACAATATGATTTATTATGACTAAACTCAAAATAATAAACAAAACACATGAAACATTTACAATACATCAAATTGGCTCAAATTGGATACTCAAATAAATGCTGTGAAGGTGAAGTTCTCCCTAAACTAGATTGTGACATTTATGACGAAGTGGTATGTGGAGCCAATTCCTTGCAACTCAAATCATAAGTGAAACACACAGCCAACTCAACATTAATTGCTGCTACAGTAGTGAGAACTAAGACAATGAACACCCAAGACAGAACAAAGTTAGAAAAAGACGAACAGGCTCGCTCTGCTGAGTTCTGATTATCACCTAGGAAAATCACTAATCAGCCAGTGCTGTGGACATACATTACCAAGCTGTCTTCTTAACTGCAAGAACATGATCTGGCATACCGGAGGCGATGGCTGGTTGCTTTGACATCCCGTAGCAGTGATAATAATGTCGCGAGTATAGACAAAACAAATTATACTGCCCTGATTGTTCCAGACTAAAAACTTCCTACCAAAACAAATGCGCCTCTGAGGGAGACGAAGAAGGCTCGCCACACAATCACTGATGGTACAGTGATTGATTTTAACAAGCGAAGTCACACATAACTTCGATACAGTCAACTTTAGCCAAAACTGCTCACGACAGACAACATAGGCCGCTTGTACGCAGAACGCTCAATTGCCAACTGTACTCGGAAAGTTACGTTGAAGTCAGAACTTCAGCAACTTCGTCAAACAGTTACAATTAAATAGAAGTATATTAGACAGCAAACGGAAGGCAGGCTGTCCAGAGCAGCGAGAGCTCAGTCTTGTAACCTGCTCTGACCGATAGGTCATTCCCGCCCCCACGACAGTGGCCGTGGTTAAACGTTCCAATCAGCAACTCGAAAACAGGCGGAAAATTCCACTCTATGCCGAAGCACTACCTTTCCACCAATGGAGATTCTGGGTGCATATTTCTGCGCCGATTTTGCTACGTCACAGAGCTATGCCCTGAGCAAGCCAATCACAGTTACGATTTTGCAGAAAACGCAGGAATTTGCCCGCCAATAATGCCTGGGGATACAAGTCTTACCCACGCCTCGCTGGTAGCCTGCCAGAAACAGTTTTCACTAAGTTTCTGCGCAGTAACGGAGTCTCTAGCCCAGCCTCTCCGTCAGGCACCTGCGGGCGTGACGCCACCGCTCTTATGAAAATGTCGGCGTCTGGAAAGCATTCATTCGACTCCCTCACACCTGTCGGGTTAACCCTTTCAAGAACAGCAGAGCCCGCCTGTCACCGGACCACCCGGGTGACGAGAGATGCTGCGTGGGATGTCCATGTGTGAAGGAATAGCAACTTTTCACCGCATGCAATTAGAGAGGAAGATCGAATTACTCAGAGAAATATGAGAGGGGGCTCATGCCACCTCTCAAAATTTATTGTATATTGTATCTGAGAGTTTGTGCAGGATGTGGAAGGTGTTCTCATGCCAGAGCAGGTGGTGCATGTCATGGTTAGGAAGTTGTTGTCTAAGTTCATCTGGCAACATCGATGAAGAGGGAGCACTCATACACCACATGGTCTGGAGTGCCTTGCACGGCACCACAGTCACAAGTTGGTGTAGCCCGCTTCCTGAACCAATGTAGGTATGTCGGGTAGGGTCCATGTCCAGTAAGAAAGTACAGCAGTCCTCTGGTTGGTTTATGGTATGTAAGCTGTAATCGCTCCTCAATATGTGGCAGCAATCATGCGTTCTTCGCCCTGTTTCATCATTGTTCCACCGCTCTTGCCACAATTCTTCCCCCTTTCTTCTTATTCCAGGCTTATCCCCAACGTATACCCCCATTATTTCTACTATCTTTTGCCTCCCTTCCTTCTTCACCCAGTACCAGGCGGCCTGTTCTCTAATTTTTATATTAAGGGGAGCCCCATTATCACTGACAGCACCCCCCCCCCCCCCGGTAGTACCAATGAGACTGTGGCACGCTACTAAGCTAGCGGTCTGCCCAGTATTCCCAGGGCTGGCCGCGTGCTCACAGTGCCGACATCGACGCCCGCGGCGCCGGGTCGACTGTTGCGGCGGTGGTGTCGGCAGCGCCGACAGTGACACGCAGCACCTCGTCATAAATGTTTTCGAAGGCTTATCGACAAATGGCTGATGAACACTGCGGCTGTCTACGGCTGCATTTTACCGTATACCGGTAGAGCTCTCGTGACCCCTTTGAGCTGGGCCTTCGTATGTACAAATATTTTATCTTCTCCTGCACTGTGACTGACAGGGATGTGTGTATACACTCCGGTTCTATTTACAAGTTTTATAGTGATGTTGCACCCTAATATTGCGAGAGCTACATGTCTTTTTATTCTGCCTGAAAGTCATGGCCGGTTTCGTCTACAGGCAGTATTCTTGAAGGATTAGATTTTGTCGCTAATTTTTTCCAGATATTCTCAGTACAATTTAGGTGTAGGGGTGGGGAATGCTGTAGCTGCACCAGTCCGGCCAACTTTTGGAGGTAACTCCAGACCATCGTAACGAACAGCATGGTCACAGAACGAGACTAACGCCTTCCCCTTATTGTTGCTATTCCAGAGAGAAAAGAGTGAGGGGAAGGGGATAAAAAAATGACATTTGACTCCATGGCCTATGTAGAACTTTAATTAAAACCCAAATTCGGTGACATACAAATACTGGTTGGTCCCAACGTTGCTTAAATCCGGTGATCGAGCAGGAGCCGGTGTTACCAAGTTGGCAGGGCCGTTGCCTGGGACGGGTTGTGCCTGCCGCTTAATCTAATAACGAAGCTTATCTGCAAAGGCATCCACAGATTTCCGCTGGTGAACGTCCGGGTGTGAGCAAGATGAGACTGGTTTGCTGTAACAGGATGTCATATTTCGTAGCAGTGCCATATGCGAGAGCCACTGGGTTGTTTAAATAATATAAATGTCTCTTCCCTTTCATGGCGACTTAGTCTGGCGTAGTACTGGGCAGACCTAAGTGATTCGGTGGTGGCTAGGGCAATTCAAGGGGTTCTGTACCCCACTGGCACCTTACTTAGCGTCATCCGGCGAAAGCAGGGGGGGGGGGGGATGTTCCTCATAATCTAGGTGTGGTTCTGATACTTCCGAAGTGTTGGGATCTGTCTACCTTTATTACCGTGGGGGTGGGGGGGGTGGGGGGGGGAAGCGGCGGGGAGGAGGGTTTTGGAACAATGTAAGTGAGTATACTAAGTATGTGCTTTTTCGTAAGCTACTGGGCTTACTTTTCCTCAGTCACTCACTTAATAAATTTAAAAAACTACCGTTTGGTGATTCTGTCACAACTGCAGCTACACAGTGTGCTAGTCAGGTGACATTGCGTAAATTATCTTTTGGAAAAAAAGCAAATTTTAACATAGCAACATGAGAAATGTAGCTTTTACTACAAAATTCTCCACTCCTGGTGCTGATCTGAAAGTTACAAATGGGCAACAAGTCAGGCGAAAATAAGCAGCTACTTTTGTTGCGTTTTCAGCAAAGTTCTTTTTAGATACTAACCAAAGCAGAGGTTACATCAAATCTTTTCGGATGGCCACCATGAGAGTGTGGGCATGGAGGGACCCCACTTAATATTACAGTGCGTTGAGAGTCCGCCCTTAACGAGAGAAAAATTTTGTTGCTCAAAAACGCGCTGTAAGATTAATACGTGGTGTTCAACCACTATTTTGTAGCCATTTGTTTAAGAAGCTGTGTATTCTCACTACTGCTTCACAGTGCATTTATTCCCTCATGAAGTTTATTGTGAATAATCCACTACAGTTCAAAAGGAAAAATGATGTACATAATTACAATACCGGAAGTACCGGTACCACATAAAATTTGTCTTTAGCTCGAAAATGGTGCCCAACACTGGAACAAAACTTTTTCATTACTTACCCAGTGATATAGAGTGTCTGATGGAGAGAAAATAATGCCTGAAAACGAACTGAGAAAGTTTATCGTTGACAACTCCTATTCCGCAGAGGAATTTATGTTATAGTAATGTGTAAACGGTGATGGGTAGGATTTACTAACTTTTTTTTCTTTCTTTCGTAAAAATGCCTTATAAATGTACAGAATATAGGCATCTGTATAAATTAATTTGCGATGTGAATGTAAAATGACTCGTTCCAGGCCATTACGGTTTATCGTCCGAAATGATCGATGGAACATGAAACTGAGAACCTCCACCACTTCCCATCTCTTGACACAGAATAACGAGGCTAGTCGATTCGTAGTTAACTGTTTGAATACGAATTGACTAGCCACGTTATTCTGTGTGCATTCTACCCCCAGCGAAGGGTAAGGAGTCTGCATGGTAGTAGAGCCCTCGATCTCTCCGACCTGTGATGGTAGCCACAAACACTTAGATAGCGATGGCCGAAAAAGTTGCGTTTTAGTAGGTGCAATCATCTCCGACCTGGTTGCTAGCACAAAGTACTCTCTTCTTTGAGTGATGTCATTTTCCAAAATCTATTATCGATATGTCGAGCTGTTTATGAGATATGGTGAATGTGGTAGATATTTCATCCTTCCCTTATCGCTCGCGCTCGCTATCGCAAAGGAGTTTGTCACATAAAACCAGTTTTCTAAACATTGGCGACAGACAGAGACCTCCAGCCAAGACCTAAGGATAAATACAGTATGCAGGGTGTATATTAAGTCCGGGAACACTTTCAATTGTTTATTGCACAAGAACTAAAAATTGTACAGATGGCATACATACTGCATTTTTAAAAGAAACTGAAAGTTTTTTTTTTACATTCCATACGCGAACCATGAATGGCCCGGCAGACGTCCATACGGTACTCGAATTCTTGCCATACCCGTCCCAAAATGGCATCGTCGACTTTGGCAGCTGCTTCTCGTATTGTCTCCCGGAGCTCGGCTACATCACTGGTAAAGGAGTGAGGTCGGGTGATCGGGGAGACAATTTCATGAAACAACTGTCCCCCTCTGTAGCAAGGCTGATCCATCGATGCGGCAGCTCCGTGTTCAGGTACCCACGAACTTCACGATAAAAATGGGGTGGAGCCCCGTCCTGCTGAAATATGAACGGAGATTCCGACTGCATTTCAGCCATCTGCCATTGCTGCAACATGTCCAAATCTCTCGTACGTGCTCCTCATTCACTTCACCCACACTGGGCGGTCCGCTTCTCTTTGCCAGGCACAAACAACCCGTCGTAACGAATCTGTTGTGCCAGTGGTAAATGGCCTTCCTTGTTGGTGGCTTCTTCCCGTACTTGGTTCTAAACATCCGTTGAACAGCTGTAGCACACTTGTTTTCGTCGAAATGCAACGTATAGAAAGCTCGTTCCGCACCTGAACTCGCCATGTTTGCGACTAGCACTGACTATCGGCAAATTACCAAACTACGCCGCGGCGGTATACACAAAAAAAACTTTCAGGATTTCTCTTCCAAATGACATATATATGATATCTATACAATGTTTGGTTCTTGTTCAATAAATAACTGAAAGTGTTCCCGGACTTTATGTGTACCCTGTACTAGCCAAATTTTATATGCAGCAACATATTTTGTAATATACATGAAACACAAAATCATAGGTAACTCTAATTTTTATTGAAAATTTTTCGAATATCGCGCAGTGTATTAGCTGAATACAAATATCATGATAACTATGACCATCAACGGAATGATGGGCACTTCATCATAACACTGACATATGAAACTATAAGAATACGAAAATGAAATTTTTTGTCGATAGTTCTTGAAAAATCGTTTCAGAAACACTGCAGGGCGTGCACCTCAGTCCTGTCAGTGCAACATGTAACCGTCTGGCTGAAAGCTGACAAACAATAGCTGCCTCCCCTTCCGAAAAAATGAACGAACTCGCCCAGCATTTCAGACAAAAACTCATTGCTGTGTGCCAGTATCACCTTTGAACACCATTCTGTTGCAGGAATACTGGATTTCTGCAACTCTTCATGACATAATTCGCGAGTCTTTTTAAATGAATCAATGCGGATGTAAGTTTGAACACACACTGATTTCATTCAGAGAATACGGATACGACATGCATTCAGTAAGTAGTGCAACGCATTTTTTCTCGGCAATTACAGTTGAAAAAATTCGGATTTTGCTGTGGGACATGTGGAGTATTCCCGCTTCAGCCCTGATAACCTCAAGTTCCGATAGGAAGGAGCGCTATATGTAGCCTCCAGAATGGTGTCTGTAATGGAAGTGCGTTCCAAGCAGGGAACTGTCACTGAGTTTCTTTTGACGGAAAACGAGAGCATCACAGATATTCATAGCCGCTTGCAAAATGTCTGCGGAGACCTCACAGTTAACAAAAGCACGACAAGTCGTTGGGCAAGGCGTCTGCCATCATTACAACAAGGTCGCGTAAACCTATGCGATCTCCCACCTGCCGACCAGCCGCACACAGCTACGACTCCTATAATTGGAGATTATGTTAATAAAATGGCGTTTTGTACCCAGTAGAGTGGGAATCAACCTGTTTTCAGAAAAAATGTGTTGCATTACTTATTGGACGTCCCTAGTACTTTTCTAAAATAACTTATATGAAAAGGAAAATATACTCACAATGCTTTCAACGAGTAAGCGACTCAAGAGTTTGTGACAGTTGTCACAATCATCACGTTATCAGAAAATCGAGAAAGCAGAAAACAGTAAAATCACAAGCTGTCGGTAATATCCGAAACACGAGGGTTGTCCAGGAAGTAAGTTCCGATCGGTCGCGAAATGGACACCACAGTGAAAACCCGATGAAGCTTTGCACAGACGTGTTGGGTAGTGTCTCTAGTATGACCGTCGATCCTATCAAGACACTCCTTTCAGTTGTGAGCGAAATGTGAGCCAGTAAAAGTGCCTAGAACAACGATGTCTCCCGCCAAGTAGGAGGGCCCGCTGAGAGTCTTCGCCTTGATGAATGCAGCCCACCTGACACAACTGCCACGCACTTCCATCTTCATGGCAATTCTCAGCCCCAGTCTCCAGGGGTAGTGAAGACGCTCCTGCAGCCTTTGCATTGGGAAATGTTTATTACTCTAATTGGATCGTATTGAGTATCATCTCTGTTGACATGAAACGCTGAATACGAAGACAACACTTGGGTGCAGACTACGTGCTATAGACCAGCGTAGAGAATTATCAGAAGGCACAGGCAGCTGCCTTCTCTGACGATGGTTTTGGAAATTTGGTATAACGCTCCGAAAAATGTCTAAGTTGGAGCGGTGACTATGTACAGAAGTATCTGGAAATTGTAGCTAACTCTTGCGAATAATATGTTTCTGATTTTTCACTGTGGTTTCCATTTGGCGACCGAACTTACTTTCTGGACAACCCTCGTATTAATGTCCGAGATATGGCGCCTCGAGAATGTCGTCGATTTTACTCTGTCATTCGCAGTAATATTTACAGTTATGCACACTGTGTATTCATATTCGTTCTTGTGCCAATTAGATTGTCCTATAAATAAGTTGAAAATGTATCCAGTAAACTGGCTGTGACCAAAGTTTTTGGGAAGTTTTCCCAGATTGAAAAGTTAATTAAAATCGTAAACCATAAATTAAATCAAGGAACGATTGGCGTGCTTCCTTCCAACTGGCTTCCACAATACGTTTGACTGATGGTGGAACATATCGATTCCTTTCGTTCTGTTGGTTTCAGTTGTCGTTCTGCCAAACACCTTTGCTATGCTTACGTTTACCATAAGTCCCTGTAGAGGGCAGTTTACGTTTAAATGAATCAGTGTCATACATAATTATTTCTTCCCTGCTTTCGAACATTTTATAAGGCACTTCTTTTATATAACATTTAAAACCTCTTTTGATGCTCATTCTATGTCCAATCTTCTAATGTTTATATGTTTTTATAAATGCATTCCCTGGGATGTAGGCATGTCTCATTGCCATGGGCTGTTAGTGACGTTATACCGGGGGCTGTGGGCACAGCTTCTGCTATTAAACTATCAGCGACTGACAAGAAACCTTTCGAGCGCGTTGTAGCGAAAGGTTATGATGTTCACGGCATTCCACTCCCCACATATTGTCTACCACGCAGTCACAATATTGGCACCTAACAGCAACAGTGTGCGGTACTGGAGATATTCAATGGTCATCACAGCATGAGGCTAAGAAGCGTAGTTGAACTGCTTATTTGACGAGTAGCTCACAACAGCGCTACAGCGCTATTGTTGTGTTTACAAATTACAGTAATGGCAACGATAAACAAAGTAATAATTGCATTATACTACAACAACAGTTGCCGAAGTTGATATATCGT
The DNA here is from genome assembly GCF_023864275.1 of Schistocerca cancellata. Lineage (NCBI taxonomy): Eukaryota > Metazoa > Arthropoda > Insecta > Orthoptera > Acrididae > Schistocerca > Schistocerca cancellata. Next base: position 214,399,831 of record NC_064627.1, read on the forward strand.
CAGAAAACAAGCCAAGGAGTTTCACTGATTGCGAAAAAAGTGACAGATGAAATACTAGTGTTTCTGCAAGATGAGTCATAGAACGTGTGGTGTCTATACGCTCGACTGTGCAGAAAATTTATATGAGGAGTACAATGATGACGATATTTGCTTAACATGGGAAGGTGTACCAAAATAGGTGTCGAGCCACGTAGTTGATCATCCTTATCGGACAGGGAGACACAAATCTCGTCACCAGTGATATGAAGTAAAAGACAGTCGTTGTCCTAGCTCCGAGTACTAAACATAATTATGGACACCTAAGATCATCGGCAGATATTAAAAAAACTGTTATGAACAGATATCGAATACGTCCACAGCAGTATTACCTTGCAATGCGTACGGAAACCTACGGATATTCAAGGAAGGACAAGGTGTACTTATTACGAAAACTAGTGTTTGCACGTTTCACGTATGCTCGGTACAATTTACAGACTGTGCTTTATAGTGAACTTCTCCGTTACGCACATCAAACTGCGCGCGACATAGATTACAGTAACTTCAAAGGAACACAGTTACAGAATTGGAATAAATAAGATAAAGAAATTTCAAACAAAGCACACAATTATGGCGGCTATTAATCTGGATGGTAAATCGGCTGGAAAGTTATTTATTGTGCTACGAGAAGATGGAAGTCTCTGGCCCTACGATTCTTTCTCGTTTGAGTGATTTTGCAAGGGCATTATGGAATATTAACGACACAGTAAGCTATAGTGGGAAAACGGGCATGAGCACTGCTCTTGACCAATAGCTGTCAGTATAACTTATTTTTCTTGATTCCTGGTCCGCGTATAAAAATCATACTCCTTCAGAGCAAATTATCCCTCCCGAACAGTGTATGATGTTCGAGGTCGTACTGCATACAACTTCTGGACAAATTCAGCCTCTGGATATTTGCATCTGCGTGCCTATAAAATATATTATATCCTCACCTGCAGTTACACCTTAAAGGATAGCCAGATTTATGACAAGCTTCACGACAGGCTGTTCCGCACTCGATTTTATGCCATCACATTCCATCAGTTCTCATCACCTCGTTACGCCAACATGATTCTATGTGTATTCTTTAACAGTGGATATCTAGCTAAATGTCCAGCACGGTTTGTAATTCCCAAGGAGTTCGGTTTCGACCTTAATTGTGCGAACCTTTGTGATCACTGTGGCGTTCCATTTTTCATTCACTGTTCATGCTGAAAATTAATGGTTTGTTTAGAACATTCCTTGACTGTCGACTATGTCCATTTTGTGAAGTGTAATAGATACATCCTATAGAAGGTTGTTCTCAGCACCTTCAGAACACTCATTTTCTGTCGTCCTCCTGACGTGTATGGTGACTCATTACCAGCTAATATTATTCCTGTCGTAACCGTTAACACTACACTTTGAAATAAGTCTTACTAAAGATTCAACTTGCGACCTCGCACTCAAGGATACCCTTGTATTATAGACCAGTATTCTTCACGCCTCCCCAGAGTAGGCTATTCCATGCCATCGTCTCCTACTATCATCGAGGATATATCAATTGTATTTCTATATTATTTTATTGTCATGATTGTATTCGAGTTCTTTGTCCTCAGAGAGAGCGCATTACATTTTTATAGAGTAAAATGGTCTCACGATTATTGTAAAAGAGATCGAAACCGGTCACCTAATGAAATAAATACCCCAATGAACCATAGACCTTGCCGTTGGTGGGGAGGCTTGCGTGCCTCAGCGATACAGATAGCCGTACCGTAGGTGCAACCACAACGGAGTGGTATCTGTTGAGAGGCCAGACAAACGTATGGTTCCTGAAGAGGGGCAGCAGCCTTTTCAGTAGTTGCAAGGGCAACAGTCTGGATGATTGACCGATATGGCCTTGTAACACTAACCAAAACGGCTTTGCTGTGCTGGTACTGCGAACGGCTGAAAGCAAGGGGAAACTTCGGCCGTAATTTTTCCCGAGGGCATGCAGCTTTACTGTATGGATAAATTATGATGGCGTCCTCTTGGGTAAAATATGCCGTAGGTAAAATAGTCCCCCATTCGGATCTCCAGGCGGGGACTACTCAAGAGGACGTCGTTATTAGGAGAAAGAAAACTGGCGTTCTACGGATCGGAGCGTGGAATGTCAGATCCCTCAATCGGGCAGGCAGATTAGAAAATTTAAAAAGGGAAATGGATAGGTTAAAGTTAGATGTAGTGGGAATTAGCGAAGTTCGGTGGCAGGAGGAACAAGACTTTTGGTCAGGTGAATACAAAGTTATAAATACAAAAACAAAGAGGGGTAATGCAGGAGTAGGTTTAATAATGAATAAAAAAATAGGAGTTCGGGTAAGCGACTACAAACAACATAGTGAACGCATTATTGTGGCCACGATAGACACGAAGCCCACGCCTACTACAGTAGTGCAAGTTTATATGCCAACTAGCTCTGCAGATGATGAAGAAATTGAAGAAATGATTGAGGAGATAAAAGAAATTATTCAGGTAGTGAAGGGAGAAGAAAATTTAATAGTCATGGGTGACTGGAATTCGATAGTAGAAAAGGGAGAAAAAGAAACGTAGTAGGTGAATAAAGATTGGGGGGAAGAAATGAAAGAGGAAGCCGCCTTGTAGAATTTTGCACAGAGCATAGCTTAATCATAGCTAACACTTGGTTCAAGACTCATAAAAGAAGGTTGTATACATGGAAGAAGCCTGGAGATACTGACAGCTTTCAGATAGATTGTATAATGCTAAGACAGAGATTTAGGAACCAGGTCTTAAATTGTAGGACATTTCCAGGGACTGATGTGGACTCTGACCACTATCTATTGGTTATGAACTGTAGATTAAAACTGAAGAAATTGCAAAAAGGTGGGAATTTAAGGAGATGGGACCTGGATAAACTGACTAAACCAGAGGTTGTACAGGGTTTCAGGGAGAGAATAAGGGAACAATTGACAGGAATGGGGGAAGGAAATACAGTAGAAGAAGAATGGGTAGCTTTGAGGGATCAAATAGTGAAGGCAGAATAGGATCAAATAGGTAAAAAGACGAGGGCTAGTAGAAACCCTTGTGTAACAGAAGAGATACTGAATTTAATTGATGAAAGGAGAAAATACCAAAATGCAGTAAGCGAAGCAGGCAAAAAGGAATACAAACGTCTCAAAAATGAGATCGACGGGAAGTGCAAAATGGCTAAGCAGAGATGGCTAGAGGACAAATGTAATGATGTAGAGGCTTATCTCACTAGGGACAAGATAGATACTGCCTACAGGAAAATTAAAGAGACCTTTGGAGAAAAGAGAGCCACTTGTATGAATATCAACAGCTCAGATGGAAACCCAGTTCTAAGCAAAGAAGGGAAAGCAGAAAGGTGGAAGGAGTATATAGAGGGACTATACAAGGGCGATGTACTTGAGGGCAATTTTATAGAAAGGGAAGAGAATGTAGAAGAAGATGAAATGGGAGATACGATACTGCGTGAAGAGTTTGACAGAGCACTGAAAGACCTGAATCGAAACAAGTCCCCAGGAGTAGACAACATTCCATTAGAACTACTGACAGCCTTGGGAGAGCCAGTCCTAAAAAAACTCTATCATCTGGTGAGCAAAATGTATGAGACAGGCGAAATACCCTCAGACTTCAAGAAGAATATAATAATTCCAATCCCAAAGAAAGCAGGCGTTGACAGATGTGAAAATTACAGAACTATCAGTTTAATAAGTCACAGCTGCAAAATACTAACGCGAATTATTTACAGACGAATGGAAAAACTGGTAGAAGCCGACCTCGGGGAAGATCAGTTTGGATTCCGTAGAAATATTGGAACACGTGAGGCAATACTGACCCTACGACTTATCTTAGAAGCTAGGTTAAGAAAAGGCAAACCTACGTTTCTAGCATTTGTAGACTTGGAGAAAGCTTTTTGACAATGTTGACTGGAATACTCTCTTTTTAAAATTCTGAAGGTGGCAGGGGTAAAATACAGGGAGCGAATGGCTATTTACAATTTGTACAGAAAGCAGATGGCAGTTATAAGAGTCGATGGATATGAAAGGGAAGCAGTGGTTGTGAAGGAAGTGAGACAGGGTTGTAGCCTCTCCCCGATGTTATTCAATCTGTATATTGAGCAAGCAGTAAAGAAAACGAAAGAAAAATTCGGAGTAGGTATTAAAACCCGTAGAGAAGAAGCAAAAACTTCGAGGTTTGCCGATGACATTGTAATTCTGTTAGAGACAGCAAAGGACTTGGAAGAGCAGTTGAACGGAATGGACAGTGTCTTGAAGGGAGGATATAAGATGAACATCAACAAAAGCAAAACGAGGATAATGGAATGTAGTCAAATTAAGTCGAGTGATGGTGAGGGAATTAGATTAGGAAATGATACACTTAAGGTAGTAAAGGAGTTTTGCTATTTGGGGAGCAAAATAACTGATGATGGTCGAAGTAGAGAGGATATAAAATGTAGACTGGCAATGGGAAGGAAAGCGTTCCTCAGGAAATTTGCTAAGATCGAGTATAGATTTAAGTGTCAGGAAGTCGTTTCTGAAGGGATTCGTATGGAGTGTAGCCATGTATGGAAGTGAAACTTGGCCGATAAACAGTTTGGACAAGAAGAGAATAGAAGCTTTCGAAATGTGGTGGTACAGAAGAATGCTGAAGATTAGATGGGTAGATCACGTAAGTAATGAGGAGGTATTGAATAGGATTGGGGAGAAGAGGAGTTTGTAGCACAACTTGACTAGAAGAAGGGATCGGTTGGTAGGACACGTTCTGAGGCATCAAGGGATCACCAATTTAGTATTGGAGGGGAACTTGGAGGATAAAAATCGTAGAGTGAGACCAAGAGATGAATACACTAAGCAGATTCAGAAGGATGTAGGCTGCAGTAAGACCTGGGAGATGAAGAAGCTTGCACAGGATAGAGTAGCACGGAGACCTGCATCAAACCAATCTCAGGACTAAAGACCACAACAACAACAACACATTTGCTATTCAGGCAACTTTTGTTGAAATAATGTTATTATAGCTTTATCGATCGAAATTTTTTCCATGGACAGTGTTCTAAAAACATTTATCTGAAAATACATTAATATCTCCATAGTTCCTATGGATAAACACGTCTTTTAGTTGGTCGTTGTCCTAGGTTGTAAGTTCATGGATGAAATTTTTGTTTGAAATGCTTTCTAACCTTATAAATAAGGTTTATTGTTTGTTTATTATTGAAAACAATAAAACACGTGTTATACACCTTGACAGTATGAGAAAAACAGCACAGAAATATTTTGAATGCATGCACATTGCAATAACTGAGTCTTGATGGACTGCCAGAAAAATCAAAAAGTATATCAGCAGTGATTCTTGTAGCTTAGGTTGAGACATACAGCGCCAGAAGATGACGCCAGTCGCTTTTGCCGTTTTGATATGTGGCCATACACATTGAAAAACTGGTGATTTCACGCTCACTGATGGTGAATAGGACGCAATAAGCGATGAAGTCACATACCATCTGCCAGCAAAGAGCCGCAAATGAATTATACAGATGATGTGCTGCTCACACTGACACAGGTAAAACAGTGATGAAAGTTTGTAAAAGTTTATGACCAAGAAAAGAAACTCCTGCTTCGACGATAATAACAAAATCACTACTACGCTGTCTCACAGTAATAGTGACATGACAGTAAGATGACTCCAGAGTCAGACAAAGTAACACAATTAGGATCCTCATAGAGAAGTACACTTGTACGAAAAATATTCCAACTGCGATGAAGCTGTCCTGAAGAACACCAGCATAGGAATTTCACCAAGGGAAACAACGGCGAATGCTGAATACAGCGGCAGAGGTCCCTACGATCGACTTTGAGATCGTCCCAAGACGATAGGAACGAACTGACCTCTGCAGCTCCAGCGCCAACCTTTACAGCGGCCGCCGGCAGAATACTCGCTGCACAATTTTCTGGTCACGTGTGTGGTGAACGCGAAAGGTCCCTTGGAAGTGGCGGCCTCTGCTAGCAGTGGTACCTCCGCCTGGTGTCCGTCCGTTACTGTAGCAGGACGAGTCCGCGCCAATGAGGTGTGCAGGGGCCATGTAGGCCGCACGCTTGCACGAAGTACTCGGAGGGTTGCCGATAGCTTTTGCGAAGATCTCCGGTATAGGAAGAGACCATCGAATCACAAGTAGAGCAGTGTTCTACCCAACAGCAAAGTTAGACCCAGACGTAAACACAGACCAGCGCCTAGGATGACTACCAGCCGACAGCAGAAACTGTGGGGGTGAAAATATTTGTAAGAGGGCATGCTGAAAAGTAAGGGCTCCGAATTTTTCTTGTCTACATATTTATTTCTCATTATACTCACTCTGGCGATGATCAGATTTGTCGCAATTAGAAACCAGTTTGTTGAGACCATCACTGTACAACGTCTGACTTTGTTGACGAAGCCACAACCTCACCTCTACTTGCAGCGGTTCATCACTAACAAAGTGAAGGCTTCGAAGCTGTTCTTTAAGTTCTGGAAACAGACGAAAATAGGATGGATCCAAGTCTGGGCTGCGTGAAGGATCATCGATGACTGTGAACCCATTTCATTGGATGATGGCAGAAGTCGAAGTGCTCACAAGTGGTCTGGCATTGTTATGCTGCAGGAGAGGGTTCCCCACGTGTGAACGAACCCTTCGAATTCATCCTTTCAATTTCCTGAGGGCGTGTATGTAACCACATTGCATACCACCATATTGCACATTACAATTCGGAGCCCCGGTTGCACCGTGGGTCAGCGAAGTGGGAAAGTCGACCGAGCAATACGCATGAGATGTAGTACCTCAGCCGAAATTGAAAACAGGATACAAAGTTCGGAGGCATTACTTTTCAGTACGCCCTCCTACTCATTTAAGTTTTTACACTAAAAGCAGGTGCCATACTTGTCTCTATGTACGGTCGTGCTCAAAAGTATCCGAACGACCTGAATTGCATTTCACCTGATTCGTATGCAATCAGCATAACGCAGCTGTCTAGCAGGCCCTCTAATCGTTCCTTGGTACAGTCGTTTGACTATTGAAAATGGTTCCAACAAGTCACCACTAGAAGACACTGCTCTGTATCGCAATAACTCAAGATGTAAAGTAATACCACGATACTACAAATATCAGGGAACACCTTATCACAGATAAGACTGTCCTTAAGGCTTGTAAGCTCACATTTATTACAATAAATGATATACCTCAAACTTTACCACTCTCATTATTACGTCAGATAGGTAATGCACGTAGTAAGTTCGTCGTATTCATGATTTACTCTTGGAAGTAACATACCGTACTTATTATTTAACACGAAATGACATTAAAAATTTAAGTTATTCGCGAGCAGCTAGTTGAGAATATGTATGAACTTCAAATGACACGACGAACCGTCTCGTTCTGCATATGAATTCAAACCCAGGTCATGCAGACTAAGCAAAGATTTCGTGACGGACGGAAACTAACAGTCATTCCTGATTAGGCGTACAGAGTGTGATATACCTCGATTTTAGACAGTATCAGTTAACAAATATCAACTTTAAATTACACAACGCAGACATTTTTAACGGACGCGAATTCCTACCCAGCATCTACTGTCCCTGTTAACGAACTACGAGAGATGTTAAATATTGCTTCTTCACAAGTAACTTACTTGAAATGTCGTGAGGTAAAGCTTTGTGTTGGACAGGGATTCGAACCCATAACCTAATCGGATTGATATCGAAGCACAATCAACTGTGACATATCGGATTTTCTCGGCAGTAGCTAGATGTTTTAACTGAAATGACGAGACGAAACATTAATTTTTTCCTTCCCAGGAGTCCAACCCGGCACCTATCGCTGTAATATTCTAGAGAAAAGGAACATTAAATATGGGTTTGTTGCAACAGCAGCGACATGTGAGCATGTTTGAACTTGGACGAAGAGTTCGGTGCTGACTGGGAATAGAGCCCCACACATATCGTTGTCGACTACACACAAAGAGACGTCAGCTACCGAATTTTTCTCCACCAGCAGCTCGGAATAACATCTTGAACTTACAGTGATCTCGCAAATAGGTCTGTGTCTCACTGGGAGTCAAAAACATCAAATATCGTTAGTGTTGACAACGAATGAAAACACATTAAACAAAATTATTATCCACCAACACATAGGTGTTCTCATGCTAGAGCTTGATAATACATAATGAAATCTTGAGTGCCGGACCAGGATTCGAACTCATTCACGCGCAACATGTGGAGATGTTGAGGAATCTGCAGTTTTGAACAAACAACAAATTGCAGCCGAGCTGTATTGTCACGAAGGGATCAAATTCCGCGTTAATGGCGGTCTGAATTGCATTCCCAGTTCAGAACCAATTTTATCGACATACAGAAGCTCAAATAAAAGATGGAATAAGTGTCCTGTGACCCTACATAACGTTTGTTTCGTCACTAGAAATAAATAACTAGTATAAGAAAGGTTACTGGTGATAGAGTTTCTACATGTCGCCACTCCAGAGGCAGGCCGGTGTGGCCGTGCAGTTCTAGGCGCTCCAGTCTGGATCCGCGTGACCGCTACGGTCGCAGGTTCGAATTCTGCCTCGGGCAGGGATGTGTGTGATGTCCTTAGGTTAGTTAGGTTTAAGTAGTTCTAAGTTCTAGGGGACTGATGACCACAGATGTTAAGTCCCATAGTGCTAAGAGCCATTTCAACCATTTTTTTGCCACTCCAGACTTTATTGTGGTTCAAACTAACGTCTACTTGGTAGAGAAGGAATATCATTTTTAATGTGAATTTCTGACCACAGTGCCATTATATCTTCTTCACTTGGTGTAGCCAGAAGAGGATGGAATCTGTCTCTTCCTATATAAAATCATTGACAGGAGTTGGAATCGAAACCAGACCGTAGGTATATGAACCTATCATCAGTCCAACAGACCACCAAATCCTCTTCTATGTGGCTCATTTTTCTATCGTAACACCGTTGCGACACACTGGATGAGAATTCTTACACACAGGCTCCCTATAGTAATTTGCAGTATGTTCAGTAAATTCATTTACTTGGTTGACCGAATCACCATGAACTAGCTGCCTCGGCTACCCAGTGCATACATTGGACTCTATTTTGTAATCACCGAAATAAAGTCACGTAACTGCCACCTTCACAGAACAGCCAACAGTTTAGGATGCAGAAATTTAAATAGAAGTGTTCTTTTCCACTTGAGCCACTGTATTGCGCTTTCTGTTTGTTGAAAACGTCGTGCAGTGCAAAAGAAAAGCTGCAACTCTTTGTCTCTCAGAAGTCTAGACCCGGCCATATCCATTATCCCACAGTGCAGTGGAATGCAGAAGTTCTGGAGGAATTGTTGAGTTCATGGTAAGTGTCGCGCACCGTAGATAAGATGTCGCGAGTTCGAGTACATTCACGTCTACCTTTTTTAAAACGCAATTCACCTATCCGCTAAAGTTATCAATCTAATGGAACTTTAAACATAATTCCCTTCACTTCTCAACCCAAAATAGTCACATGTCAAAAAAGAGCTAACTTCTGCTACATTTCGTTCTTTTCAGGTTTAATAGACATCCAGGCAGCAGATACATCTCGAAACTTTTGTATTATGTATGAGAAGATCGCATCGTGCCAAAATACGTCAGAAAAGTATGTTCTACATTAGCTGTCGTGTGGTAGTGGCATTTTATTCTTCTTCAAACCTTATTTGACAGCATTAACTCAGAACAAGTTTTCTACATGATGTAATCAATAAACTGCATGTGCATTGTCAGACTGTTATAGATAACATCAGAGAATTCGCATATATCCTTGATGATTAATATCTCTGTCATGTTTACTATTGTTTTAACAACACTAAAGGAAAACTTACGAAAATTGTGCACTGTGTTATAAGAAATGAAATTAAACTACCCACCATAACCTTACGACGAAAGTCTGTTTTAATAAAACTGAGTATCTGTACACAAGCGTGCCTCTATGGACACGAATTAGTAAAAAACTATTCATTTAGATTGGGTCTGTGTTTAATTGGTACACAGAACTGGAAGAGAGAGCACCACTAAATTCTACAAACTGTACGCATTGCATACACACAGAAATTATTGTTACATTGTTCTTATGGAGCCAAATGAGTGAATTGCGTATGTTCCAGTGAGAGAGAGCACTGGCAAACAGTCTTCGCTACATTAGGTTACTTAAACCGGTGGCACTCTGAACTAGAATTTATGGTCAGCGTCTAAGTGTAAGGTCAATGAGTTGGATGTGAGTTTAGCAACTGTGAAATACTTTCTTACATTATAGAAGCGAATATTAAATTTGAACTAATATTGCGAAAATTTTGTACTTGGATAGCTTAGAATGAAAATCTTTCTGTTTGTTGCAAAAGAAAACAATTGATTTTCTAAAGCATTGACTGTCATACACAACTTGAAGCAGGTCATGTCAACCAAATCATATGGAAGGACTGACAGCGATGAATATCTGAAGGCAGAAAGATCTGTTGCCTTTTGGTTTGGCAGTACTCGATATCCATTTCTAGGCGCAAGTAAATGAAGAAGGAGAGCGCGTTTTTGTTATCAAGTAACGGCTTTATCAATTACTTTAGTTTTAATGTACTCTTCGAGTAATTGCTAATGTTTGATATTAACATGAAAGGGATTCCGCAGACAGGGAAAGAACCTGTTCTTGACAAACTACTTCTATAATGACCAAAAGGCATTAAATAATCTTCAAGCATATGTGCGTTCCAGCAGCGGTATGAAGAAAATGATAGTAATAATGATGGTAACAATTCAATTATCCGGTAATTTCACACTTCACAGTGGATTTTCTCGGACTAAGAAATTTGCTGAATTTGTGAAAATTTCAAAATGGCTAGCCTATGATGCCTAGAAGAGTCTTTACATCCTGCTGACATGAGAATCGCATACTCTCCGCGTCAGAAGCTTGCTTCTTCTTAACCATTGAATAGACTCGTATTTTTTACACCGTGACTAATTTTGTAAGCTAAGCACATCATCCGTTACAGTACACTCCTGGGGCTGGGAAATGTTGCCACAATGGTCTGGTGGAACGATCTGTCACAGGTGGAATGTGTGGGTTCAGGCATTTACTTTTAAGAGGCGCAAACCGATTTGCTTTACCACTGGTAACCTCAAGAGAAAGACGTTATAATCCAGAATCTGCATTAAACATCACGTTCCTTCATTACCAACTGGGCAGAGCCGGTTTACGTTGCGAAATGACATAGCGGAAGTCATGGTAAACAGAAATACAGTCGCCAGTAAGCTTACTTACATTAGAACATTTTATTTTATTTGATGAACCGATAGCCATTTAAAGGAACAGGGCTCTTATTTTACTGATACTTGATTGAATTAGAGACGTTGAAAATTTGGTGCTGGACTGTGATTCGAATTCGTATCTCCTCTTTCAAGGATCTGAATCTCTCGGAATAATATAGTTCAATCATTTCGTTCCTTTTCCCAAGGCTGCAATCTTCTCTAGGTCTCCTCCAAAGGTAAGTATGTGAGTCCGAATACTGATCCAATACAAAAATATTCATAATATCATTTCAAGCCCTATCACGTGCTTACCGGCCTTCCAGTGAAAAATAACGTGAATTTTTAATGTCTGTTTATGTGTTGCCAACAATCGCATTAGGTGCCGTTATTTCTGGTCAAACACGCACACATCTTACTGTTGGTGAGTAAGCAGCTGAGACTTAAGCTATATTCGTGGACGCACGGTAGGTGTGCAGTTCGATTGTCGCTTAGGCACGAAAGTCTGTATCCTTATTTTAGATTCAAACACCTAGCAGCTGGTAAGAAAAACCTATACGTAACATTTGATTTTACTTAGTTAACAATCCCATTATGTGTTGGGTTCGTATCTCCGTCACAGAGCTCCACATCATGCACTTCATCTTTAAATGCATGCACACTTTGTTACTTCAGAATGGAGGTATATCAGACATCTTTCGTCGTTAGTTAACAGGGACGAAGGGTCTTGATAGTAGTCCCGGTTTATTACAAAAATTGGCGTCTTTTATTGTCAAGTTTACATTTGGTTACTGGAATTGGAAAAAGTTTCGGTAATTGATGACTCTTCATTGCTATTTCTCAATATGATATGATTAGATTAGATTACATTAGACTAATTCTTGTTCCATAGATCATGAATACATTTCGTAATTATGTGTAACGTGTTATTTTAATGAAAGAGTTATTTACATACCATGGTTTAATTTCTTTGCAACTATTCTTTACTCTCTCTCTCTCTCTCATTCTTTTTTATTTCTCTCTCTGTCCCTCTCTCTCTCTCTCTCTCTCTGTCACACACGCACACACACAAACGCACACACACACACACACACACACACACACACACACACACACACACACACACTATCAGCGAGGCACGAAAATTTCTGTGAATGAGTTCTTAGTTTTGAGTACACTTACGAAAGGAATATAAAAACAACTATGAGAGTTACTGATTTGTGATGCTTAGTTTGCAGCCAGTTCTGAGTATTATTAGTAACTACGCTCCAGTCCCTAAACCTAGTTACAGAGATGCGAAGCAGATGCATTACGTATTCCATGCCGTGGCAGCAGCACCTTTGAGATGGCAGCTATGGTCACTTCCCAGCCCGTTGTAGGAACACATCGGTTTGTCTTCTTCCTGCTGGTACTGTAACTGAGACTTGGCAACAAGGCAAGGTTTGTTTGGAAACTCTGGTCGACGAGCTGCTTCCTGGTGTGCACAGAATTAAGCCTCAAAGTTCACTTGATTTTTCCTGTCATTTCCATTGAATAATCTCAGTTACTATAGCTTGAGGTGTAATAAAAGATTGAAAATTTACGGTTTTCAGGCCAGAAAAGTCGTTGCACGTGGAAATCGCAACTACTCTCGTCCTTTAAGCAGCAGTTTACGAGTTCTAGTAACCATTGGCCTCATTAGACGAAGCTAAGACAGATACATCTTCGCCAGCTCCTTTGTAACGTGCTGACTTGTGAAAAAGCGTCCGTTATGGTTCGCAGTTCCAGTCTCACTAACTGTAACGTTTTTATCCCTTCTGTGGAAGAGCTTCAAGCAGTCAGGTCAAACATCGATAAGGAACTCGCTAGAAAACACTTTCGGCTAATAGTGCAATGGTGAAAAACTTCGAATGCTGCACAACAGGTAACGCCTCTTTCCGCTGCTGGCAAGCAAATTTTGGATTCTAGGAATATGTAACTTTATCTATGAAATGCCACATTTGTATACCCCTTGAGTATGTCACAGCATACCAATTAAACAGAGACCCAATCTAAATGAGTAGCATTTTAATAATTCGTGTCCATAGTGGCACGCTTGTGTACAGATACTCAGTTTTATTAAAACAGACTTTCGTCGTAAGGTTATGGTGGGTAGTTTAATTTCATTTCTTATAACACAGTGCACAATTTTCGTAAGTTTTCCTTTAGTGTTGTTAAAACAATAGTAAACATGACAGAGATATTAATCATCAAGGATATATGCGAATTCTCTGATGTTATCTATAACAGTCTGACAATGCACATGCAGTTTATTGATTACATCATGTAGAAAACTTGTTCTTAGTTAAAGCTGACAAACAAGGTTTGAAGAAGAATAAAATGCCACTACCACACGACAGCTAATATAGAAAATACTTTTCTGACGTATTTTGGCACATTGGGCTCTCCCCATTTATAATAAAAAAGTATCGAGATGCATCTGCTGCCTGGCTGGCAATGTACTTGAACTCGCGACATCTTATCTACAGTGCGTGACACTTACCATGAACTCAACAATTCCTCCAGAACTTCTGCATTCCACTGCACTGTGAGATAATGCAAATGGCCGGGTCTAGAGTTCTGAGAGACAAAGAGTTGCAGCTTTTCTTTTGCACTGCACGACGTTTTCAACAAACAGAAAGCGCAATACAGTGGCTCAAGTGGAAAAGAACACTTCTATTTAAATTTCTGCATCCTAAACTGTTGGCTGTTCTGTGAAGGTGGCAGTTACGTGACTTTATTTCGGTGATTACAAAATAGAGTCCAATGTATGCACTGGGTAGCCGAGGCAGCTAGTTCATGGTGATTCGGTCAACCTAGTAAATGAATTTACTAAACATGCTGCAAATTATTACAGGGAGTCTGTGTGTAAGAATTCTCATCCAGTGTGGCGCGAAAGCGTTACGATAGAAAAATGAGCCACATAGAAGAGGATTTTGTGGTCTGTTGGACTGATGATAGGTTCATATACCTACGGTCTGGTTTCGATTCCAACTCCTGTCAATGATTTTATATAGGAAGAGACAGATTCCTTTCTCTTCTGGCTACACCAAGTGAAGACGATATAATGGCACTGTGGTCTGAAATTCACATTAAAAATGATATTCCTTCTACCAAGTAGACGTTAGTTTGAACCACAATATACTCTGGAGCGGTGACATGTAGAAACTCTATCACCAGTAACCTTTCTTATACTAGTTATTTATTTCTAGTGACGAAACAAACGTTATGTAGGGTCACAGGACACTTATTCCACCTTTTATTTGAGCTTCTGTATGTCGACAAAATTGGTTCTGAACTGGGAATGCAATTCAGACCACCCTTAACGCGGAATTTGATCCCTTCGTGACAATACAGCTCGGCTGCAATTTGTTGTTACTTCAAAACTGCAGATTCCTCAACATCTCCACGTGTTGCGCGTGAATGCGTTCGAATCCTGGTCCGGCACTCAAGATTTCATTATGTATTATCAAGCTCTAGCATGAGAACACCTATGTGTTGGTGGATAATAATTTTGTTTAATGTGTTTTCATTCGTTGTCAACACTAACGATATTTGATGTTTTTGACTCCCAGTGAGACACAGACCTATTTGCGAGATCACTGTAAGTTCAAGATGTTATTCCGAGCTGCTGGTGGAGAAAAATTCGGTAGCTGACGTCTCTTTGTGTGTAGTCAACAACGATATGTGTGGGGCTCTATTCCCAGTCAGCACCGAACTCTTCGTTCAAGTTCAAACATGCTCACATGTCGCTGCTGTTGCAACAAACCCATATTTAATGTTCCTTTTCTCTAGAATATTACAGCGATAGGTGCCGGGTTGGACTCCTGGGAAGGAAAAAATTAATGTTTCGTCTCGTCATTTCAGTTAAAATATCTAGCTACTGCCGAGAAAATCCGATATGTCACAGTTGATTGTGCTTCGATATCAATCCGATTAGGTTATGGGTTCGAATCCCCGTCCAACACAAAGCTTTACCTCACGGCATTTCAAGTAAGTTACTTGTGAAGAAGCAATATTTAACATCTCTCGTAGTTCGTTAACAGGGACAGTAGATGCTGGGAAGGAATTCGCGTCCGTTAAAAATGTCTGCGTTGTGTAATTTAAAGTTGATATTTGTTAACTGATACTGTCTAAAAATTGAGGTATATCACTCTCTGTACGCCTAATCAGGAATGACTGTTAGTTTCCGTCAGTCACGAAATCTTTGCTTAGTCTGCATGACCTGGGTTTGAATCCATATGCAGAACGAGACGGTTCGTCGTGTCATTTGAAGTTCATACATATTCTCAACTAGCTGCTCGTGAATAACTTAAATTTTTAATGTCATTTCGTGTTAAATAATAAGTACGGTATGTTACTTCCAAGAGTAAATCATGAATACGACGAACTTACTACGTGCATTAGCTATCTGACGTAATAATGTGAGCGGTAAAGTTTCACGTATGTCATTTATTGTAATAAATGTGAGCTTACAAGCCTTAAGGACAGTCTTATCTGTGATAAGGTGTTCCCTGATATTTGTAGTATCGTGGTATTACTCTGCATCTTGAGTTATTGCGATACAGAGCAGTGTTTTCTAGTGGTGACTTGTTGGAACTATTTTCAATAGTCAAACGACTGTACCAAGGAGCGATTAGAGGACCTGCTAGACAGCTGCGTTATGCCGGTTGCATGCGAATCAGGCGAAATGCAATTCAGATCGTTCGGATACTTTTGAGCACGACTGTACCTGTAGCCTGTGGTTAGGAATTTCCTCTGGTACCTCTAATTGATTGTCTCTTCCATTCAGACCTGTAACTGAACCTAAGGGTTTGCTTAGAGCAATAGTAACGGGCTCCTTTCATGATTCACTCAATACCATCCTTTGGCATTAAAAGTGTACCCTAATTATAATAGAATTTGAGGATGGTGTGGGCATTTTTCTAGTAATTGGCTGGAGCAACTGTTAACAGGCTGACGATATAATCCTCGTCTTTGTAAGCAAGCAAGGAAAGCAACTCAGTCTCATTTCCTTATCACCAGCGTATCTACCTCCTTAGCCTGACATCCAAGTCAGTTTGTATTCAGAATGAGATTTTCACTCTGCAGCGGAGTGTGTGCTGATATGAAACTTCCTGGCAGATTAAAACTGTCTGCCATACCGAGACTCGAACTCGGGACCTTTGCTCTTTGCGGGCAAGTGCTCTACAACTGAGCTAACGAAGCACATTCACAGAGCTAAAAAACGTCAGCTTGTCTTTCATCACTGTCTCATCCTCGCACGCAGCAGCTCGCATGCGAAACACAAATGTCGTAAAATCCCATGTCTCCTCCAGTTTGATTTTAGGATTCAATGTAAGTACGTTTTGACTCATGCCATGTTACGACAACGTCTGTTGCTGTCAAAGCAGCTGCTTGCGTTGATATGGCGTCAAAGCTGACCCAACAACTGCTCACATTTTTTTCTGCTGACGTGTAACTTCATGCCCAACTCGGTAAACTGGCCCTTCGTCAGAATTACGACATGTCGTACGAATCAAAGTAATTTACATGTAATTTAAATTTATGCTGAGCTCAACTATGTGGATAATTCAGTCCATCGAAGTAGTAAGTTATTCAGGAACTTCCAGAGATTTCTGACTGTTCACATCTTGTTTATAATATTTTTACTGAATCTGCTTGAAAGGAGGTACAAGGATATCAATATATAAAAAAACATAGTCACGTAGAAATTGTTCAAAATAAAAATGTGAGAGAATGTTATCATGGTGTACATCGCATGACTTTGTGTCATCAGAGGATTACGAAACTGAGATTGGATTTTGTATAGAAGATGTAGTTGTTTGAAGCTGTATTCTTCCGGAGACGTTTTCAAGTCTCAAAAATCTATGACGTTTGTATACAGATTGAAGAGACGATTGAGAATTTGTACCAATTATGGAATTCGAACCCAGGTCTCCTGCTCATTAGACCGATACCCTAACCATTACACTACTTTTGCACAGTACGAATTACGCTAAACGCCTCACTCCTCAATCCAAATTCCATTCTTGCCTCACCTCACCTGGTATTCCCCATAAACTCAAACGGCATTGCAGGGGCTCTTCAACTGTGTTGGAACGGCACCTCAGAATCGAAAGAAACTGGGGATCAGCCTGAAAACCAGGCATAGGTGCTTTAATCAAATGAAGCTATCTGGTACCAAATATAGTTTCAAACATCTGCAGACTGAAGTGATGAATGAAGATTTCTACCAAGGCCAAGATTTGAACAGAGATGTCCTACTCACTAGGCTGATGCACTTACCACTAATACGCTAAGGTGCTATTCCAATACAGTTAGAGAACCTCTGTAATGGTCTTCAAGTTTAGGGGGAACACCAAGTGGACTGAAGCGTGAATGGGAATTTGGATAGAGGGAGGCAAACTGGGATAATGTGTACAGTTGTCCTAAGCCACTGTGTCTGGCTGATGTAGTGGTTAGTTAATCTCCCTAGTGAGCGGGAGACCCACTTTCGAGTCCCAGTCCTTCAATTCGTCACGTCAGCCTACATATATACAGTAGCGTTGCTTTCGTTAATTAATAGTTAATTAATAGTTAATAGTTATTAATCATGAGCTCCCGCCTGGGTAGCGAATCGTTTGCAGGCCTCCACCATCCCTCAGACATTCCTGTTGATAGTGAACACTTTATTCCTGCCAATGCACTGGAGGCTTGTACCATTACACTGCAGACACACAAGTTGCGCTAGCTATAGAGAGACCACTGCTATGCGCTAATTTCAGACAGCCGGAGAAGTAGTGGCAGTTATCAGTATTAAGGCATTTTGATCTTACGCTTCGTCAACATCCGGTAGCAGAGTGGTCAGCGCAACACACCGTCAATCCTAAGGGCCCGGGTTCGATTCCCGGCTGGGTCGGAGAATTTCTCCACTGAGGGACTGGGTGTTGTTTTGTCCTAATCATGACCATTTCATCCCCATCGACGTGCAAGTCGCCGAAATGGCGTCAAATCGAAACACTTGCACCAGGCGAGCGGTCTACCCGACGGGAGGCCCTCGTCACACGACATCATTATTATCTTATGCTTCGACTGGAATACATCATTTGCATCGAGAGACATTTTTAGAAAGTGTCAAGATGAAAGAGGAAAGTTGTTATATCAGCTTTGCAGGATTACTGGTTGGTAGATATTTTCGAGAAAGCAAATTACGTCAATGCTAACATAAGACAGTTTTGACTTCCAGTTACTAAAGCCTGTCATAATTTCGAAAAGAGAAACCAAATACTAAAACGTGAACCACAAAAAGAAAAAATAATAACGTAAATCGAAGTAAAAAGATCTATTTGGAAAAGAACTGATAATTTCGAACAATTTTATGTGTTATCAGAACAAATTTCATAGGATTTAGATTACGAAAAACAAAGCAGTTTTCATCCGAAGTAATCGATTTGTAATGGATCCAACGGCAGCGATAGATATTTGATTTATGAACTGAGTGACGAGTTGAACAGAATAATATCACAGCGTCAGACGCTTGCTGTTAACCGTTGGCCAGCGTCATCTTGCTGTTAACCCTTAGCCAGCGTCTCAGTTTAGTGGTTCTCAGAATATTTGCTAGGGTGCTACGCTACCATTTTTCCTGCCTGGGTGGAGGCCTGCCTTGCAGGCCTCCACCATCCCTCAGAAATTCCTGTTGGTACCGAACAATTTATTCCTACCATTGCACGGGAGGATTGTACCATTACACGATGCGATATTCCTCTGTTTTGGCAGCTGAATCCACTGCAGACATAGAAGTTGCACTAGTTGTAGAGAAACGAGTGCTACGCGCTAATTACAAACAGCCGGAGAAGTAGTGGCATCAGTGGCTTATTTCCAGCGCCTCTGACCGACGACGCTGCCGCGTTGGCGCGACGTGATAAATATTCATCGCTCCGGCTCCCAATTTAAGCTGAGAGAGACGGCGGAGACCTTTGTGCGCATCAGACACGGCCGTCTGCGCGTGAGCCACCGTGCAGGAGAGGCAGTCAGTACTGCGTTGTGGTGTGGCGCTGCTCTCTGCCGGCTGTACGGAAAGACGACGACGAGCGCAGGCGGTGGGCAGTGAGTTTGCGAGGGATGTCAGAGCGGCGCAGCAGTCTCGCGACACAAGAAGAAACGCATTTGCTGGATGCTCCAGTCCTACTCTTCACTCTGATGTTTGTACTTTTAGATGTGATGCACTTGTACTGTGTTAATGTCTCGCGCCGGCTTTAATACACTACTGGCCATTAAAATTGCTACACCAAGAAGAAATGCAGGTGATAAACGGGTATTCATTGGACAAATATATTGTACTGGAACTGACATTTGATTAGATTTTCACGCAGTTTGGATGCATAGATCCTGAACAACCACCTCTGGCCGTAATAACGGCCTTGATATGCCTGGACATTGAGTCAAACAGAGCTTGGATGGCGTGTACCGGTACAGCTACCCATACAGCTTCAACACGATACCACAGTTCATTAAAAGTAGTGACTGGCTCATTGTGACGAGCCAGTTGCTCGGCCACCATTGACCAGACGTTTTAAATTAGTGAGAGATCTGGAGAATGTGCTGGCCAGCGCAGCAGTCGAACATTTTCTATATCCAGAAAGGCCCGTACAGGACCTGCAACATGCGGTCGTGCATTATCCTGCTGAAATGTAGGGTTTCGCAGGGATCGAATGAAGGGTAGAGCTACGAGTCGTAACACATCTGAAATGTAACTTCCACTGTTCAAAATGCCGTCAATCCGAACATGAGGTGACCGAGACGTGTAACCAATGGCACCCCATACCATCACGCCGGGTGATATGCCAGTATGGCGATCACGAATACACGCTTCCAATGTGCGTTCACCGCGATGCCGCCAAACACGGATGCGACCATCATGATGCTGTAAACGGAACCATCCGAAAAAATGACGTTTTGCCATTCATGCACCCAGGTTCGTCGTTGAGTACACCATCTCAGGCGCTCCTGTCTATGATGTTGCGTCAAGGGTAACCGCAGCCATGGCCTCCGAGCTTATAGTCCCTCCTGCTGCAAACGTCGTCGAACTGTTCGTGCGGATGGTTCTTGTCTTGAAAACGACCTCATCTGTTGACTCGGGGACCGAGACATGGCTGCACGATTCCTTAAAGCCATGCGGATAAGATGCCTGTCATCTCGTCTGCTAGTGATACGAGGCCGTTGGGATCCAGCACGGCGTTCCGTATTACCCTCCTGAACCCACCGATTCCGTATTCTGCTAACAGTCATTGGATCTCTAACAACGCGAGCAGCAATGTCGCGATACTATAAACCGCAATGGCGAAAGGCTACAATCCGACCTTTATCAAAGTCGTAAACGTGATGGTACGCATTTCTCCTCCTTACACGAGGCATCAGAACAACGTTTCATCAGGTAACGCCGGTCAACTGCTGTTTGTGTGTGAGAAATCGGTTGGAAACTTTACTCATGTCAGCTCGTTGCAGGTGTCGCCACCGGCGCCAACCTTGTGTGAATGCTCTGTATAGCTAATCATTTGCATATCACAGAATCTTCTTCCTGTCGGTTAAATTTTGCTTCTGCAGCACGACATCTTCGAGGTGTAGCAATTTTAATGGCCAGTGCTGTAGAACTCTTGAACATCTACAGTGGATGTTAAGAAAGGAAAAGTCCCAAATTGCTACAGGTAGTATTCGTCAAAACTTGAAGAAACGTCCTGTAATGATATGCCCGCAAATCAATTCCTGGGGGTTGGATGTGGTAAATATGTTCTCACATTCCCATTTGTCCGTTATGTATTCTGAGCGACAAAATTAATGGACCACTTTTTAAAAAACTCGTATTTGTCTCCCATTGCGTTGCATAAATTTGAAATTTGTCTCAAGGATGCCTACAACCTTCCTCTGTAACGATACAAAAGAGTGGCGTCCTGGGACGTCACTTTAAACAGCCATATGTCTACACATGTGGAAGGCCACAGCTCAGAAATTCATGTGAGGTGTAGCCTGGGTTACAGATGTTACATTGACACCAAATTTCACCACTCTTCTGCTCAATGGCACGGAGGGCGTATCACCGCCCCGCCCCCCATTACCGTCAACCTTTCATGATGATGATGATGTTTGGATTGTGGGGCGCTCAACTGCGTGGTTATCAGCGCCCGTACAATTACTCAATCTTTGCTCAGTCCAATTTCGCCACTTTCCTGGATGATGATGAAATGATGAGGACAACACAAACACCCAGTCATCTCGAGGCAGGTGAAAATCCCTGACCCCGCCGGGAATCGAACCCGGGACCCCGTGCTCGGGAAGCGAGAACGCTACCGCGAGATCACGAGCGGCGGACAGTCAACCTTTCATTTGACGCCTCAGCACTGGAGATCAGAACGCGAAACCCAGCGTTGGAATCACACAGTTTTTGTATGGGTGGCCGAGATAAACATTTGAGTCACAACGCCGCTCAGAATCGACAAGAAAAACCCTCACGGATTGGCTTAAAGTGTATCAATGAAATGATCTCTTCCCATGTGACTTTTATTCTCGCACATTTCGCGGTTGATAGGGATACTACGCAGTGCGATGAGTTACAGGAAGTCACTCTTGACAATTTTGGCCACTTCTACCACCTCCTGTGAGTTTCAACCCTATTCTAAGGACATCGCGCGTGTGCAACCCTACTGAACGTGATTTCACCCCTTATGAGTGTAGTGTTACAGGCAATATTTTGCTTTGTCATACAGGCTGCAACTACTAGAGACCTTTCACCACCATTCGACGAAATTTGAGCGTGATACGAAGCAGAAAATTGTTTTCGTGGGGTTTCCTTTTTCGAGCCCTCAGCGTGATGCCGGCAGTGTTCGACATTGACATATGCGTGAATAAAATGGCAAAGTGGCCCTATAAGAACTCCCAGCTCGGCATCATGAGTGCACCCACGCACCTTTGCTGAGTTCGTTAAAAATGTTCATGTCAGAAACGTCGACACCAATGCAGCGTAGCGGTTACTCTAGCGCCTGAGAGTTGCGCAATCCATTCGACATCCTTGTATTTAATTTGTGTGCCTTTAGGCCAACTCTTAAGAGAACAAAACTCTAAATTTCAATTAACACATACAACTTACCTAAGATACACGCTTTCAAACTCAGCACAATTAATTGCGTGATTCGTCAAATGTAAATTATTATCGAACTATGTACAATACATTCACTATTATTAACATAAAACGGTACCAATAAAAAGATCTGATTCTGTACCACTGGATCAAATGTTTAAAGCACCATTAACTAAATTAGCAACTTAGTAGCAAAATTTATTTAAACCCAAAGATTTCAGCTTACAGTTTAACTTCAGTATTGTTTAAAGTGATTGCAACAATTGGATCAGACGTAATACTTTACAGGCGCCAGCAAAAGCTAATTTAGCATCGAAAACGAAATTAATATAATACCAAAAATCTATCTTAAAGGCGTCAATAGCAAGATAATTTAATATTCAAGACATTTGAAAATACCAAAGGCCAAATTAAACAATTTAACAATAACAATAAACACTCTACCATTTCATGGTTTTAGACTTGAAACAGACTTCCAACGCAGCCGGTTAAATTACGATCAAGATTTTATACCGACGAAAAACACCAAGGCCTCACTCTGGAACTTTGACTAGAAGCTGGTAGTTATGTTCGGCACTGCTCGCAACATCTCGTCCCACTACTTTTACCAGACAGAAAAAAATAGTTAAGTTTTAGATCTTTAGAACAGAAAAAACGATCTTACTTATGGATTCTTCAGTCACTTCATCTTAGAACTACATATTTAAGATTGAGTAACAAGTAAGCTGTTTCTGTTCTCCTGATTTTTGTTTATTTACGACTAGTTTTCAGCTTATTGGGCCACCTTCAGAAAGCACCTGACTAGGCTCAGGAAGGGACATTAGTTCTTAAATAAGCAAACATTGTAGCCAAAGAAAAATGGTTCAAATGGCTCTGAGCACTATGGGACTTAACATCTGTGGTCATCAGTCCCCTAGAACTTAGAACTACTTAAACCTAACTAACCTAAGGAGATCACACACATCCATGCCCGAGGCAGGATTCGAACCTGCAACCGTAGGGGTCGCACGGTTCCAGACTGAAGCGCCTAGAACCGCTGAGCCACACCAGCCGGCCATTGTAAGCAAAAATACAATTCACTTGTACATACTGTTGTGCACCAAACTTGTTTCTTAACGTCGTAAATTACTCTTCGGTGCAAAACATTCTGTACAGGTAGATTTAATCTGCAGTTATAATACTTGACTACCCAAGAACTAGTGTCCTTTGGGGACGAAAAGGAGTGAGAAAGTTACCACACATACACTTCTTTATTTATTATTTGTTTCATTAACGGTACAGAGTAACCCACCGCCGTGAAATGTGAAATGGGTCGGATGCTTCTAAATCTAACAGAAACAGTTGTTAATGCTTTTTTAAGTAATATAAAGAATGTAATATATAAAAATTTCTCCAAAGTTACAGATAATTGAATGCTTAAGAACTGTCGAAGTGGTTCTATATAATTTGTTTTTGCCTAATTGAGCAGAATACAATTTACATAATTCAAATCTCAAAGAAAAATGTAATACTGTAAGTGTGATGAAAATAAGTTGCAATACATACAGGGAAGTGATATACTATATTTTCATGTGTAATGCAGAGTAGGTAGCTAGTCTGTTTCTACTTATTTCAGGTGAGAAGGTCTCGATAGAACCTCGAGATATTGTCATTTGAAATGGTTTGTGTTTGTGTGTATTGATATATTACTTGCAGCGTAGCGTGTCAGCACACTACATGATATTCAGTAGTTGTTTGTTTGTCTTATTGCAGGTTGTTGTGGAATTTTCTGTATCATATCGTAGATACATATACAGATCATGTATTAACTGAACATTTGATACGTGGAATACATGAATTTTAGCTTTACATGAATAATGTTCTTATGGATGTTAATTTGTTAGTAGAAATAGAATATAGTTCATTGGTGCTTGAGTGCAGTATTTCTTAAGTACGTTAATAGATTACAGTTTTGGTTTTACACATAATTTATACAGAAAATGCATTTAATATATAAAATTCATTGATTACATCTTACGTAAAGAAGAGGATATATTTCTGTCTACAAATAATAAGAAGAATAACACGGACTGCTTGTGTCCAGTATACTTTAAACAAAATGCAACATGTCGGTGGGGAGGAGGAGCCTCAGAATAAAAGTTCTTCGAGCCCTCTCCTCCCATGCGACGTTACCTTGCTACTAGAGTCTTATTATCTGGTGTCGGTGTTTCTTTGTTTTATGAATACTATTACCTGTTTTGTTGTCCGTGACTGTGTTACGGCATGCAATGTCATATGTTGTTGGTTTGGGCTTCTTACGAGTTGATCCCTTTGGATTTATGTGTACTGATTGTGCTGGTTCCTTCCTCGGTTTCGGAATCTGTGGTCGTACTTGTGTCCACCCATGTAGTTTGTTGTGTTTCTTGTGCTTGTCTACGCCTCCTTCCATATAGGTCTTGGCGCTTGTAATCTTCATGCGGTGAGTACTATACAATATCGGCTACGCTGTTTATTGTATTCCAGTCATCGTGATTACCTTTTATTCTGGCCATGTCACTGTCCTGTACAGATCTCACTTGTGCTAGCGTGTTGTAGACCAGTGTGACATGCTCTGGTGTCCCAGTTTCTCCGAAAGTGCATATTTTATTGCCAGTTAGTCCCATGCAGTTTAAGTGTACCGGCTACGGCCCAAGGCCTATCAGGAAATGGGTGGAAATGTTATAGTTATAATCTTTCGCGTACTTCAGGGAAGACCCTTGTCGGATGCATCCCACTCTCTCTCCCAAGTTTCAATCCGCCATTGTTTCATTTATGTTCTGTTTATAATGTTGGTTCCTGTAATTTATCGAGCCTGTCCCTCTTAAGAAAGTAAAGTGCAGCTCTATAACATTGTTATGTCTATAGGTCAGGGCCCCATCACAACGCAAAGTGCCTTTAGTGATATGGTTTGAAGGCTGCGCTAGTTCTCAGGAGTACAATATGTTGACCTCGTCTTACAATTGTCTTATTAGTCTGTGTGTTGAGTTTGTGAGCCTAAGTACTTGCGGCGAAGCATGTGATGGATTCAAATATCGCAATGTGGTAGGTCCTTACCGTCTTAATAGGTAATTTGTACTGTGAACAATTTTGGAGGCTTTGTCAATTGTCAGTTTGTTACCATCGCTGAAAGTCAGTTTTTCGTCAAGATGCAGTCCTAGATAACGTGTGACATGCTTCCTCTCTATGCTAGCATTGTGTAATTTAAGAGCTGGGTTCTTTTCCAATGTTCTTCTGAACAGTAAATATACAGTTTTGTTGGGCGCTGTTTCTAGTTTATTTTCTTTGCACCAATTGTTCATTTTCTGAAGCAGTTGCGTGCCTTTGTCTCTATTGCTGCGCTCGAGTTGACTGACACAACTACGAGCACGCCATCTGCGAACTCCATCACACCTCTTACCCTGTCTTACTGTCCAGTGGGTTCAGAAAGAGCTCGATTGCGATATCCCAAAATATTGGTCTGCAGATTGATCCCTGTGCACATTCCTTTGTTACACTCTTGACAACCTTGCGTATACCAGTTTTCCACTCCGCTACTCTCCACACATACCGTAGCACCTCAGATATTACATATAATTTAAGGTAAACAGTTTTACATCCTCAGCGTCACTTAACTGTATAACTAACCTCATCCATGAATAATCAGTTATCGCACTGTGCTTTGGCCGAACAGCGCACATTTAAGCGAGTTCCAAAAGCCGTTTATCGCAAATTACCACCCATGCGATGCAATTGTTAGAGGCACTCTCAAACCCCCAAAACAAATACAAGTTCCTATGACATTGCCTTAAAAGTCTGAATAAAAGAAACGTATAAGCTGTGGAGTAGCCGGAATCGCTGGAGAGACAAGTTCACTCACCTTCGGCATAGCTCAGTCATTATACAATACAGTAAACAGCAGCTTCCATTACATAACTGTGATAACTGACACACAGTTTCGCTGTAGGTACTCCTCTATGAGATACTTCCGTGACGGTCTTAAAACCTGGCTCCCCCACATTGAATTTTCCGCAGCGGTAATGTAAATTGCCCGAAGAAGCGCTGATTGTACATGTGGCTATCCGCAACGTAGCTACCTCCAAACAGGAACAATCAACTCTCTCCACTGTCATGGGCAACTCCCACGTATCCCTGGCTGATACCTTATGTAGATTCTTCCCCTTAAACACCATAATGGTTAGTTATACTAACACATTAGAAATGACGTTAAAATATTACGTGATACAATCATTCCAATTCATGTGGGACATTAGTCGGTTCTTGTATGTAGTTAACAGCCTCAACGAAGGTAGCAAGTAAACTAATCCCTTACTTTTTAAGATAATTCTCATTTAGTGTTCAATCTCAGCTGCACCGCTCTAATTAGATTACATGCGTCGATCACACGGTATCGTCTTCAGATCTTAGTGGTGGCGTCAGTAACCCGTTTTGTCAGTTCAGAAGTGCATACCATACGGCACTCTGATATGTGTTCTGAACAGAAAAGACGGACTGCTTACGCAACTACTTAGATCTGAAGACGGTCCTGAGACTGAACAACAAATGAGACTGATCCTAAATATCAATACAATGCCGTCTGAAACGGGACGGATATGTCGACCATGGTAAAAATTCCTAATTGCTACGAGATTGGTAACCCTCTACCATCCAAGCCCTTCTCTTGTCCTTCAGGATTGCGTAGCGTCTCACGACAGCCCATCCAGAAGCTGTGTGCTCTCGGGGCATGCCGAATAACTCCAAACCGATAAACCGTCGCCAGGTTACCAAAACATACTGATACGCACGTACCAGGTACCACGCCTCCTCAAACATTCTACAGTCCATCTTCATATTGAATCACGCACTCTTTCTAACTTTCAAACACAGCTAGCTACATTCGGCTTATGTTACACGCATCACCCCCCCCCCCCCCTCCCCGTTCCTGTAATGTGTCCATGTTGTCGTTGTCGTTGGTTTGTGCATACACCAACGAAAATGGTTAAGGCTTTCGTGGCCACTTGTTGACAAACTGCCTATTGTCTTCCTTCTCGGGTTCTTCGTCCGACGTTCATCTAATGATTTCACCGTCGTTTCGCCAGCGTGAGTGGCTGGCATTGTCAAAGCTTCACCCTCCACTGCCGGTGGTGAACTGGAGCCGAGCTCACGGCCGCAGACCGTCGCAGGTAGCAAGAGGAGAACCGTACCGTAAATGACCGAGGAGAAGCCCTCGGACGTTGGTGCGCCAGGTACATGTAGTCTGCGGCCGCGAGTTGGGCTCCAGTTCACCACCGGCAGTGGAGGGGTGAAGCTTTGACAATGCCAGCCACTCGTGCTGGCGAAACGTCAGTAAAATCATTAGATGAACGTCTGCCGAAGAACCCGAGACAGAAGCCAATAGGCAGTTTGTCATACACCAATGACTTTAAACGTCCCTATAGCCAGAAATCCAACGGATCCTGGTCCTGTGAGGACCACGCCACTGGGCCTGATCAACCAGTCCATTGCCCCTGAAACGTTGCTGTGAGATGCTGTCACAAGATGATGCTGTCACAGGATTTCGCAAAAAACGGGGTGGTGACTGTAGTGTAACGACGTAAGTTCTTTATAAATGATTTTCTTTCGACATATGACCATGTGTAGACTTCGTCACCTACGTCAGTTACAACCCACTTCAAAATTATTTATATTCTTCTTAAATTGTCTCAGAATGGTTCTTGAACGAAACTGTAAAACATCATTTGAGTCGTATGCACAGAATTACGTCACTCGGGCCAATTGGTTTGCGTGAACTTTTTCAATTTTTGACGTCGTTTGTTTCTCCTCAGAAATTATATTGATACACTTTATCTTCATTTAATCGATATTAGAACCACATTAAATAAACTTTGAGATTCAAAGTGGCGATGAACACTGTCAAAATTCAATAATCTCGTCAAATATATTATTAATTCATTCACATAATTCTTCATAAATAAATCCTCAGAACACGTATTTCAACTTTAATAGCATCCACCAGTTTATTATCTTCCTACATACAGACGTGAACCTGGGCCTTGACGAGATAGGACTAACATTTTCAATAAGATTAAACTTCCGATGGTATCATTGTTCTACAAAAAAAATTACATATTTGCATGTATCAATTTTTAGAAGCACGACGCAACAAATCGGTTCCAGGATCTTCTGTTGCTCTTTGGCTGTCGACCCGCGACGTATAGTGGCCAGCAATTTTCTCTCTGGTCGCGGCAGCGAAGATGCTGTCTCCGTTCGTTGCGCCGCCCTCTCCGTACATGAAACATAAAAAAAATACAAAACTTTAGGCAATTCACAACCATTACAAAATATTACAAAAATACATAAACAAAAAATAAATTAAACTTATATTCACCTGCAAACTGGGCTGACACTGGTGGATGGGTGACGCTTCAATTTCGCGTCCCACTACATACCCCACCCACAAGCTCAGTTTGTCATGTTTTAACCGAAAATAAGACCTTTTCTATATACAATATTTAACTGTTAGTACATTTTCCTCACATTTTACGTAATCTAGAGTCCTTGCTCCTGGAAATTGAAATAAGAACACCGTGAATTCATTGTCCCAGGAAGGAGAAACTTTATTGACACATTCCTGGGGTCAGATACATCACATGATCACACTGACAGAACCACAGGCACATAGACACAGGCAACAGAGCATACACAATGTCGGCACTAGTACAGTGTATATCCACCTTTCGCAGCAATGCAGGCTGCTATTCTCCCATGGAGACGATCGTAGAGATGCTGGATGTAGTCCTGTGGAACGGCTTGCCATGCCATTCCCACCTGGCGCCTCAGTTGGACCAGCGTTCGTGCTGGACGTGCAGACCGCGTGAGACGACGCTTCATCCAGTCCCAAACATGCTCAATGGGGGACAGATCCGGAGATCTTGCTGGCCAGGGTAGTTGACTTACACCTTCTAGAGCACGTTGGGTGGCACGGGATACATGCGGACGTGCATTGTCCTGTTGGAACAGCAAGTTCCCTTGCCGGTCTAGGAATGGTAGAACGATGGGTTCGATGACGGTTTGGATGTACCGTGCACTATTCAGTGTCCCCTCGACGATCACCAGTGGTGTACGGCCAGTGTAGGAGATCGCTCCCCACACCATGATGCCGGGTGTTGGCCCTGTGTGCCTCGGTCGTATGCAGTCCTGATTGTGGCGCTCACCTGCACGGCGCCAAACACGCATACGACCATCATTGGCACCAAGGCAGAAGCGACTCTCATCGCTGAAGACGACACGTCTCCATTCGTCCCTCCATTCACGCCCGTCGCGACACCACTGGAGGCGGGCTGCACGATGTTGGGGCGTGAGCGGAAGACGGCCTAACGGTGTGCGGGACCGTAGCCCAGCTTCATGGAGACGGTTGCGAATGGTCCTCGCCGATACCCCAGGAGCAACAGTGTCCCTAATTTGCTGGGAAGTGGCGGTGCGGTCCCCTACGGCACTGCGTAGGATCCTACGGTCTTGGCGTGCATCCGTGCGTCGCTGCGGTCCGGTCCCAGGTCGACGGGCACGTGCACCTTCCGCCGACCACTGGCGACAACATCGATGTACTGTGGAGACCTCACGCCCCACGTGTTGAGCAATTCGGCGGTACGTCCACCCGGCCTCCCGCATGCCCACTATACGCCCTCGCTCAAAGTCCGTCAACTGCACATACGGTTCACGTCCACGCTGTCGCGGCATGCTACCAGTGTTAAAGACTGCGATGGAGCTCCGTATGCCACGGCAAACTGGCTGACACTGACGGCGGCGGTGCACAAATGCTGCGCAGCTAGCGCCATT
This sequence comes from Schistocerca cancellata, assembly GCF_023864275.1. Taxonomy (NCBI): domain Eukaryota; kingdom Metazoa; phylum Arthropoda; class Insecta; order Orthoptera; family Acrididae; genus Schistocerca; species Schistocerca cancellata. Next base: position 214,430,088 of record NC_064627.1, read on the forward strand.
CGACGGCCAACACCGCGGTTCCTGGTGTGTCCGCTGTGCCGTGCGTGTGATCATTGCTTGTACAGCCCTCTCGCAGTGTCCGGAGCAAGTATGGTGGGTCTGACACACCGGTGTCAATGTGTTCTTTTTTCCATTTCCAGGAGTGTATTTGTCATTTACTCTTAACTGTGCTGTTATGGTAATTCATAACCGAAAATATGGAGATTACTCCTTTTCATTTAATAGTTACTAATAAATAATAATTTAGTACGTTCTTTCACGTTGTTACATTAGGACAGAGAGTTCAAATTGTGATAAATTAGTTTCAGTTTTATTCATTTACTAGAGTTATTCTTTACAAAAATGTATATTACTAATAAGTTTCTCACAATAACTAATAGTACTATTTACTTTACGTCATTCTTTTCCCTAATGCCTTATTTATGCCTGAGGTCAAGACGAAATCAAGCAAAACTTTCTTTAGAATCTCGGCACGGCTTTCTTTACCTTCGGACACCTTGTTGGGTAATGGCAATTTATTTAGGAGAAACAAGCGAGAGAGCCCCGTTTGGTGTGTTCTATATTAACACTATTACAAACCTCTATTAAAGGCACTCCGCTATGTTCTCGTGAGCCATATAGCTCTGGACGCCCATGGTCCCTAAAATTATTAACCATCCCCTTTGGTTCCTACTATCCGAGTAAATATAAAAATGTACAAAATTCCTTCTGACCTAATAACAAAATTTCTTCCATATAAATCCCCTTTTAGTTATCTTTCTCTTTTTGAAGTACCGGTAGATTATTGTAGAACACTTGTTTAAACTTTCTGTTATTTCTTTAAAATAACACGTAACTATCACGAAAACTTCACATGAATAAACTATGAACGCTCTTCCGTATGTAACATATACTAAATATTAACTTATTTAGGAATGAAGGGTTTCATTTGATCAACACTATATAATCCTTTAATTACACCTGATGAAGGTTCCATAAGAAGTAACGCTTTGGGATGTACAATCTTATGTACAACAAATGGACCTTCAAAGATAAAGAAGAATTTTCTATATTACTTATTGATCTTCGAACTTTTAGGATGAGATCGTACTAATACACGATCACCTTTTCTCGTTCGGATGGATAATTCGTAGAATAATATCTTTCTTTCCTTTACATAATACGGTAATCCACTAATTAGGACTCGTATTAGGTGACTTTCAATAATTGGTTCTTCAATTAATTTAGCACGGTTTAAATGCCATTCGAAATAATTCCTATAACCTCCCCACCGTTTAGAATATGGAGGAGGGTCTAACAACTCTAAAGTTAAGTGTTGTTGTTTTCCTCTTGACCAATAATATTGTTTAAACTGCTTAACAAAATCATCCCAGTCCCGAAATTCAGTTCTATGCGGTACTGCTCATTCCGCAGCTTCTGCTTCTAAATTTCCTATTACAAATTGAATCCGTTTTTCATTACTCCATTTAGGAGATAATGAAGTTTCAAAAGCTTTTATAAAGATTATAGGGTGAAGTTCGCCTCCTGGTTTGAATACAGGAAATCGACTTGCTACATTTGAATTTGTCGTTATATCGTCCAAACATTCTGCGAGAGACATAGTTGGATTTTGTTTAGATTGCAGAGACGGAGTTGCGTCGGATTGGCTTGCCGTCATTTCTTTATTCGTATTGTTGTCGTCCGAGCTAGCAAACTCGATGCGACTGTTGTCTCTGATTACGTTATTGCTTCTACTACTTAAAATGTTTTCATTATTATCTAATTCCGATAACCGTTTAGTAATTTCCTGTATTCTCATTTCTGTATTGGATACGCGGTTAGCTAATATCGATTCTTCACTGTGTTCACGATGTGAACGCTCTGTACCTTCGTCAATGTTATTATCTTTGGAGGTCTCAAGGTTACTGCATATTTCAGTAATTAAAAATTTCATGTTTTCTATTTCAGTATGTTCTTTTTCTACTTGGTGAGTTAATGTCTCTAATTCTACATTATCTATTGAAGAAATCTCTACAGGTTTGGTAGAGACCTCTTTAATAGATTCTAATAATTCTCTACGAACAGTTTCTGTTTGCATAGAAAATTCGTCTCGTAACTTATCGTTATTTTTCTGTATTTCATTTACAACTAAGATATTGACATTATCTAGTCTCTCGGTTAAGTCAGTAATATCATTTCGCATGCGAGCTTTTTCCTCACGCGATTCCTGGATATGTTCTTCTAACCTTTTACAATTACCAGCAATCTTATTACTAAGTCCTACTAAGTTTTCCTGCATTTCAACTTTAGAAGCCTCTATTTTATCACTTAACTCTCAACTGGTTTCATTAAGATATTCCTGTAACCTGTCTGTAGATTTTGTTAGCTCACCTTTTAATCTAGCAGTAGATTCCTCGTTAAACTGTTTTAATTCCTCTTTTAATCTAGCAGTAGATTCTTCATTAGACTGTTTTAATCTAGCAGTAGATTCTTCGTTAGACTGTTTTAATTCCTGTTTTAGTTCCTCTTTTAATCTAGCAATGGATTCTTCGTTAGATTGTTTTAATTTAGTAATCGCCCTAAAAAGGGATCTCATGCTCCTATCGGACATAAATTGCTCTTCGTCTGACATTTCACTTCCCGACATTATTCTAAGATATTAACTAGATACACACGCAGACTTGTAATCAACAATCCTGTAAAAGCACACTCCCTATGTACAACACTCCACTTCCAACTTGAAACAAACTCACCGGACACTAATATCGTAGTTTATAGTTCTCGGTGATCAGTGTGCTGCTATGGGCTGCAGAAGTAACAGCCGTCGATGTAGCCGCTGAGATGCTGCGACCCCGCTTCCGCAAGCGGCAGGACGCTGAGTCGAACACCGGAGACGACACTGGCTGCAACCACGCCCGGCACCGCCGTAGACAGGCGAAGCCTTCAGCAACACCTCTAATACCAGCCGGAGGAACGCCCCCCAGCTGACGTACTGGGCCTGTTAGTTTAGGGAGAAAAAAGGTTGTCGGGGTTTGCAGCGTTCAGCTGCTGCCCAACAGATGCGCCTTCTCGTGGAATAACTGCGTGACCGTACTGCTTGGCTGCGCTCCGTCAGATGCCCACACCCGCGAAGTCGCCGCTGGCTGGTGAAGGCTCCACGAGAACTCGCGTTGACTTCCGAAAGACTCTTGATGTTTTGTTTCATACCTGTGTGTCTTAGTTGCACACAAGTCCTGTTTTTAAGGTCGCCACGGTGTAGTGTAACGACGTAAGTTCTTTATAAATGATTTTCTTTCGACATGTGACCATGTGTAGACTTCGTCACCTACGTCAGTTACAACCCACTTCAAAATTATTTATATTCTTCTTAAATTGTCTCAGAATGGTTCTTGAACGAAACTGTAAAACATCATTTGAGTCGTATGCACAGAATTACGTCACTCGGGCCAATTGGTTTGCGTGAACTTTTTCAATTTTTGACGTCGTTTGTTTCTCCTCAGAAATTATATTGATACACTTTATCTTGATTTAATCGATATTAGAACCACATTAAATAAACTTTGAGATTCAAAGTCACGATGAACACTGTCAAAATTCAATAATCTCGTCAAATATATTATTAATTCATTCACATAATTCTTCATAAATAAATCCTCAGAACACGTATTTCAACTTTAATAGCATCCACCAGTTTATTATCTTCCTACATACAGACGTGAACCTGGGCCTTGACGAGATAGGACTAACATTTTCAATAAGATTAAACTTCCTATGATATCATTGTTCTACAAAAAAAATTACATATTTTCATTTATCAATTTTTAGAAGCACGACGCAACAAACAAATGGCTGTCGACCCGCGACGTATAGTGGCCAGCAATTTTCTCTCTGGTCGCGGCAGCGAAGATGCTGTCTCCGTTCGTTGCGCCGCCCTCTCCGTACATGAAACATTAAAAAAATACAAAACTTTAGGCAATTCACCACCATTACAAAATATTACAAAAATACATAAACAAAAAATAAATTAAACTTATATTCACCTGCAAACTGGGCTGACACTGGTGGATGGGTGACGCTTCAATTTCGCGTCCCACTACATAACCCGTCGTGCATAAACCACACTCGCTGTATATCTGCAGGGGCAACGTTCTTCAATAGCCCACAAATCGATGACAGACAGCATTGTTAATCTGTTTAGTGAAGTGTATGGCGCTACGAATCTATTACAGACAGTACTTGCCCATTCAGTGATATCGTGGCGCAGGAAACGGAGGGAGTGGAAAGCTGTAGGGCGTCGACTGAGCGTGTACACTTAACCATTCTACAATACATTTATTATTCAAATCTAAAAACCTTTGATGCATGCACAAGGCCAGAAAGTATTCAGCACTCATATACCAAAATACAAAATTTATTATCTAATGACAGTAGGGGGCACGATAAAATCATTCTCCCACGAGGATTTCTTGAATTATACAATAAGGGGAAGCAAACCAAAGTATCACACACAATAATGGAACAGTGAAAGTATGATAAGAAAGACATGCAATTATTTACATCTACATCTACATGCATACTCCGCAAATCACCGTACGGCGAGTAGCGGAGGGTATCCCATACCACTACTAGTCGTTTGATTCCCTGTTCCACTCGCAAATAGAGCGAAGAAAAAACGCCTGTCTATATGCCAAAGTATGTGCCCTAATTTGTTGTATCTTATCTTCGTGGTCCTTATGCGAAATGTATATTGGCGGAAGTAGGCTCGTTCCGCAGTCAAATGCCATTTCTCTAAATTTTCTCAATAGTTTTCTTATAAAAGAACGCCGCCTTCCCCCCGGGTATTTCCATTTGAATTCACTAATCATCTCTGTTACACTTGCGTATTGTTCGAACCTACCGGTAAAAAATCGAACATTCCGCTTCTGTATTGCTGCGATGTCTTCCTTTAATGCGACTTCGTACCTATACCAAACGTGCGAGCAGTACTCAAGAATAGGTCGTCCTATAGCCGGTGTCCTTTACAGATGAACGACAGTTTACTAAAACTCTCTCAATATACAGAAGTCGACTATTCGCCTTCCCTACTACAGTCGTCACATGCTCGTTCCACTTCATATCACTTTGCAATGTACGCCACAATATCCATATATTTAATAGATGTTACTATTTAAAGCAGTAAACTATTAAGGCAGTGTTCGAACATATGGGTTTGTTATTCCTACTCACCTACATTAATTGATATTTTACTGCATTTAGAGCTAGCTGCCGTTCATCACGCCAACTAGAAATATTGTCTAAGTCATCTTTTATCCTCCTACAGTCACTACACTTGCACACCTTCCCGTACTCCACAGCATCATCAGCAAAAAACCGCAGATTGCTATCCACTCTGTTCGCAAAGTCATTCACGTATACAGAAAATAGCAGCGGTCCTATCACACTTCCCTGGCGCACTCCTGATAACCTCATAGTCGAGGATAACACACTGCGTTCTACTACTTAAGAAGTCTTCAAGATACTCACATACCTGCGAACATGTTCCGTATGCTCGTACCTTCGTTAACAGTCTGCAGTGGGGTACCGTGTCAAATACGTTTCGCAAATTCAGAAATACAGAATCTACCTGTTGCCCTCCATCCATAGTTCGCAGTATATCACTGTGAAAAGGGCATGCAGAAATTTAGACTTGCAGTTATTTGCTTTGCTGTGCGAATTTCTGATTCGCCTCATCCAGCCAGCTGCCCTCATAGAAAGTTGCTAGCTGCGTTGCCATCTTGATTCTGCCAGTTCTATCCTTCCTCTGATGACAACAGCCTCCATTTTCCATCTATACGGCGCTTTTATCAACGACCAGTTCCCTGGGCCAGCCATGCCAAGACACAAAGAAGACCTGATGGCACATCATGCATACCCCGCCGCCGTTCGTAAAGTATTGTCCACTGCTGTCCATGTCCCCCATCGTAGGCTCCAAGTTGCTGCTATTTCCTGCCCTAAGCCGCGATTCCCCACATTGTAATATTTAGCCGCTCCTAGCCTCGACTTGACGCTGCTTTTAGCAAATTATAGTATTCAAACATCTTTTGCCACAGTATGGAACGTATGGCAAGCACTACCGCCAACTGCTAGACGGAAAGGCGGTTCAACTGTAGAGTGAATTGCTAGTTCACAGCACAATACTGACTGACGCCTGATGCCAAGTCCATGATTACTTGACGATTTGCATCTACTGCACGTGCATAGTGTGCTAATTTTCTATGCCATCACGCGAGCATCCTGTCTCATCTGTAAATAGAATGCAAGTTGTGAACTGCGTCCCCTCAAAAATCTGTTGTACAAGAGATTGGCAGAGCTGGAATTGGGCATGGTGGCCTCCTGGCCGAAATGCTAGCGCATGTTGCATACGACAAAGATAAACTAACTGCCCTTGCAGAACTGATACCTACAGCAACTCCAATTCCTTGGACACTTATTTCACGATCAACTTCCACATGCCGCAATACGAGCTCCTCCATCTGTGTGCAACGTAAAGAATGAGAGGCTAATAGTGTGGTCGACAGTATAGGCAGTGAACCTAAGAGTTATAAGTTGAAGGCACAATTTACACCGAGATGATCATTGGAAAAAGGGATTCAGAAGCACTAAGTAGGAGGAGGCATGAAGGAAAACATCAGTCTCTCGAAGGACAGGTCCACTGCATACTGAGGCTAGTAACCGAGCGAATGTCCTTCCAGGTTCGCTATAGCTGAAACTCGCCCAATCTGATTGGGGAAAGAAAGCTCATTGGTCGCCTGGAAAGCGCCACACCATCATCGCTGATGCAGACTCAGCGCGGGCAAGATGGCGCGTGAGCCCTCACCTCTGTGCCCCAGCCCTTGTGGAAGGATCGAATATATCGAAGCTGTTATAGTACTTAATAATAATAATACATTTTACACTCCGACAAAGGTGCTGCTTATAAAGACTGGAGGGAGGATTAAAGAAAAAATAAAAGTTTAATATTCACGATATTCACGAAGGCATGAGAATAGCAACTGCAGCAGTATTTATGAGACTGGTGTTACACTGAGCATTGACTGTGGCTTGGTGATGGACAGAGGCAACACAGAGAACAGAGTACCTTCCAGGCTGATGCTAGTCGTTACATGGTGGTGAGCTGAAACTCGCACGAATCGTAGGAGCATAGCGATTGAGAATTTACTGCGCTATTCTCCTACAGAGAGGACTATAGAACATTGTCGCTACGTGGCATGTTAGCTGAAATTACTCCGATTTTTAATTCTTGCTTTGCGAATGAGATAAGGGCATATTAATGCGTTACGAATGGAAATGACAAAACCGTACTTAAGTAATTCACATATTTTATGGTAATTGTGGAAAAATGTCTTAAACTAAATGTAATCGATCATAATGTGACACATTTAGCCACCTAAATAGGTACATATCCCCAAAGTCATATTACGTTCTAAATTAATTACTTCAGGCTAGGCTTAGAAAATAAGTAGGCACCAGACTGATCTCTTTTGCTTATCCATTATCATGTTAAGTAAAGCAAAATCGTCTGTCTTATCTGTACGACATAAATGATAAAAAGTGTGAAAAGTTTGCTACCATAGACACTGTAAAAGCCTTTGACCTAGTAATTCGTACTTACTAGAGTCAAACAAATACATACAAATCATCTCTTCACCAACGAGACGTTTGAGAAACTTCCGTTTGATATCGGTACATATTATGATACCTGGTTTTTTCTCAAATACTTTAGAAGCATTTCCTTTAATCCTGCTTGTTGCAAGGAGTCAATGGTTGCAGGCTCTATAATCTTATACTCCACTTGATTTTCATTTTTCTCTACCAGACTACAGTAGGAAGGTGGCAGTATTCACTTTGCTCAGTCCTTGAAGTTATTAAGTAAAAAACAAAGAAAAAGTTGCCGTCAGTGTTCAGAAAGCATTTGCCTGAGGAGAAGTCGATCACTGCATTCTTCTTCCTTAAGAACTTTATGCCAAAAATGCGTTTTAAAATTAAAATTATGAAAGAGCATATGGTCACTCAGTTCCCTATTACAACTTCCACCTTTATCTGCATTTTGATGTTTCGCGATCTGACACCAACAGCTGCAATAATCTTGCGGTTCTGTACAGGTAATGTTCGTACCCTAGTCATCTCAAGAGCATTACTAAATAAATTGGCTGGCATAACGATGACCATAGCACCCAAGTCTGGAACAGTTTTAGTCGGTATTGCCCCTGTGATAGCATGTACAGTAACTAGAACAGTTAATTCGTGTCTAATGACCATGCAATTATTTTGTCGTAATAGATTTACTGAGTTTCATACTTCGCCCCCAAGCCACCCCGTGGCCAACATTTGCAGGCGCATTTAGTTTATTATATTCCTAGTTGTGTAGTGTCGTTCTTCTGCCACCAGAATTAGACGTATTGCAGGATTTTCTGTTCGCAAATTCGCTTCATCTATACAGTAGCAAGGGATTAATATTTTCACCACTTAGTCTAAAAGCAGAAGGTGGTGTATCATGTACTGTCTGCGTTACAATGGACTGCTCGTGTTGTATACTACTGACTTGTGACATGAGACTATCTTACCACTCCGGTAAATCTTTTCTTAGAGCACTTTTAAATGTGTTAACTCCAGTCCTAACTACTTCTTTCGAAGCACCATTCTGAGACGAGACTTCAGTATCAGACTGTAGCACTAAATGTGGCTTATCTGATTCTAATCTTCCATTATGGTTAATTAACACCACAGAGGACATACTTCTTATTAAATAACATGCCCCTGGCACTTTATTTGGCTTAGATTACGTTTCATTACACTGAGACGATATTTCATCACATCAAATCTAAATTTCATTTAAGATGGAAGACATTTCATTAAATTTAGATACCATTTCATGGTATCGAGTCGAGATTTGCTTAAAACTAGCCTGTAGCTACTAACTTACGATAAAATACGTTAAGTTGGCCTGGTTTGTAGCCGATGGCTGGATTCATTTCTTACTACACGTCTCAGTTTCCATTATGGTTGACTTCCCTGTCTATTTTCTGTAACATAAAAGGTGACTGGATTCACGTGTGGAAAATCACGTACCTAAATTTAATATCAGCACACAAGTAACAATATAGCTGAGCATGAAGGTTCTGGAAAAATGACATTGTTTTTTTGAAAAAAGAAAGTGCTTTAGTGCCATCCCATGATGTCTCAACACAAAGTCAAACATTTTACAGAAACCAAACTTTTACTGTTGTTAAAGCTAACTACCACAAAACTTCTAAAATATTCAAATACCAAATAAAATTGGGCATTGAATAATTATAAATGACGAATATAAACTACCCCACGCATAGACTTAGTAGAATAAAAATTGTTGTCCATACCTTCTGTATTATGTCGTATCAACAAATATTTTCTTAAAAAGAAAAAGTTTGTGCTGGTAAATGCCTTTGGAACCACGGTTATTGACTTTAATTTCCGTTTTTGACCTCTTCATCAATTTTTCCGTTACTCGTTAATTTTTATGGTACATGAAGCAAATTGTGTATTGACAATAAAATTTTGTATATACAACTGTACATCAAATGCTGGTTCAGTCACAGAGTCGCCAGTGTGTCGCTAGGTTGTTCTGGCTGGCGTGGATTTTTTTAAATGTTTTAAAATCAGAAGTAAAATGTTCACGAAAGATGGTCACATCACATAGACGACAGCAAGAGCATAATAAAATAATGAGCTTTAGAATTAATGAGGTGAAGTGTAAGTCTCCTGCTTCGCTTAATATCTTGAATTATTTAAATATCTACTATCTTTTTGAAATTGAATCATCAGGCTCAGAAGTAGTTGTAGTAGAGTGAAAAAGTCTGGGGACACAAAACAGCGTTTTATGTTGGGTTTCACTGCTAAGAATGATTTGCATGATAGGAGCAACAACTATTGAAATTTAACATTATAAACTGCAAGCGCAAGTGATTTAGGTTGTACCTTGGAAACGATCGCTCGTTTATGGCACGCGTTTGTTGCGTCACCAAACCGACCACTTACAACCAATTTAATCACTCTTTAAACACATTAAAGTTTTCATAATTTAATCACAGGGTTACATGGCAGTACATTCAAATGAAACATTATTAAGTTTCAGTTACTTATTACTGAAAACAATTCTGAAGAGGACGCTAGTTACATGAGTCGATGGTCCAATAGCTCAAGCTATTCAAGGTAACGAAGACTACAACTGGTCATTCACATTTTTAAAAACAAAGTCAAAAATTAAAAAGATTTTTTACATAGATGTAAACTCTTTTTTAAGCAGAAAATTTCATCGCTGACTTTAGTGAAATCTAGCGGTTCTCCTTTGGGAGACCCAGCCCTCAGGTCCCTACTCTGGACTCGTCTGCAACAAAATTCAGCATATATGCGCAACTGTGTACAGTTTTTGCGGTTTGCGTCCTACGAATTAGTGAACTTGAGACACATGATTCAGAGGCTGTGGACTTACCCTCTAACTGTAGCCTCCCCACCCGTCACTCAGCTATGTTTAATAACTCTTGCGAAATATTCACTTGCAGCTAACAGGTGACTTCCGTTCTTAATATTCAGCACTTATTTAATGTCTGGTAAGGTCATATAACACAATATACAAGTGCTAGCATCATCTCACGCTAGTCACGCAATCAATGGAAATCCCCATACGTCGTTCAGCACCTCACAAGCAACACTACAGCGTCGAATGTCCACTCTAGTAGTGTCCTATTATATCTTAAATACAAGAAAACATTTCGTACTGCTGCTCACACTGCAAGTTTTATGCGCAGAAGCATTATATTTGACTTTTCACTTACCAACTAAGAATGATATTGAAAAACATCCCCTCTTAACAAATTATAGTGAAAAAATCATCTTTAACAGCTCATAGTTTAGTTGTATTAAATTATTAACCTCGATATTAAAATTCATCTATCGGGTGGTTTTTCTTACTACACTTTCTCCCTACGACAGCAGTTCCCTGTGCTGTCATAGTTAGACACCATTCGTACGCCGACTGTCAAAAACCTGCCAGCGCGAACGTCAACATCTGCGGTCCTCGAGGGGTGGTGCCAGCGAGGCAGCATACACAAATCAGGGGCCGCATCTCTCCCCTCCGGGGAGACGACACGACAATAGCGCCCTCTCCGGCGCCGACGACAGAGCTCGAGGGCCAGTTAGTCAGCGCAGATCGTCTCCTCAGTTCGACAGCTCAGACCCACGGCACATTGGCTGTCGCCGTCATATTTACTTACGTCTGCGAGAACCAGTTCAGCGAGGAAATTAATTTATTGTTTGGTTGACAAAAGACTTTATTCGGAGATTAATAATGTTTCTTATGTTCTCCATGAGTGCTTTTCAAAAAATAAGTAGATTGGTTTTCCAGTTCACTCTCAGGTTTGTCTCATACCTTACAGCCGATGTGCACGTTACACTGCGGCTGCACTGTAGACAACCCGCAACACGTCTTAGCGGCTTGCTCTTCAAGGCAGTGATATAGAGCTCATGCAACTGTAACATTCACAACCTCAGGCATATGCTCCTCATAAGATTCAGCCTTGCCAGCACGACAATTTCCCTTACAACCACGTTCCCCATTTCTTCTCTTACATCCCACCTATGAGGAGGCTACTCCATCGCGAGGGATGACCACTCTGGTCCCTTGGAAATACCGGGTGATCAAAAAGTCAGTATAAATTTGAAAACTTAATAAACCACGGAATAACGTAGATAGAGAGGTAAAAATTGACACACATGCTTGGAATGACATGGGGTTTTATTAGAACCAAAAAAAAAGTTCACAAAATGTCCAACAGATGGCGCTGGACAGCAAAACGTCAGTGACTGCTACGGTGACGCGTGAGAGGTAGGCCGATATGTTACGGAATCGCATCATCCCCAACCTGACTGATAAACACCTGCTGGAACGTACGATGTTTATGCAGGATGGCGCTCCACCCCATATTGCTAGACGCGTGAAAGATCTCTTGCGCGCGTCGTTTGGTGATGATCGTGTGCTCAGCCGCCACTTTCGTCATGCTTGGCCTCCCAGGTCCCCAGACCTCAATCCGTGCGATTATTGGCTTTGGGGTTACCTGAGGTCGCAAGTGTATCGTGATCGACCGACATCTCTAGGGATGCTGAAAGACAACATCCGACGTCAATGCCTCACCATAACTCCGGACATGCTTTACAATGCTGTTCACAACATTATTCCTCGACTACAGCTATTGTTGAGGAATGATGGTGGACATATTGAGCATTTCCTGTAAAGAACATCATCTTTGCTTTGTCTTACTTTGTTATGCTAATTATTGCTATTCTGATCAGATGAAGAGCCATCCGTCGGACTTTTTTGAACCTTTGTATTTTTTTGGTTCTAATAAAACCCCATGTCGTTCCAAGCATGTTTGTCAATTTGTACCTCTCTATCTACATTATTCCGTGATTTATTCAGTTTTCAAATTTATACTGACTTTTTGATCACCCAGTATATGTCTGTCCCATTTCTTCTGCAACATCTGCAACACGACTACCAACATCGACAGCTTCCTGTGCACTCCTCGTAGTATCTACCATAACATCATTGCCTGCTCAGCCTTGCCGAGTAGAAAATTTCCCCCTTTCTTCTCCTACAGTCATCCCACATCTGAGGCGGCGACGCCATCGCAAGTGGTGGCCGGTCACGTCCCTAGGAAATATGTGTCTGTCCCACTTCTTCCACAACTTCTGCCACAGAGCTGTCAACATCAATTCAGCTGTTTTCATTCATATAGTAGTATTTTACCTCAGTACGAACATTTTCTGGAATCGCTCGAAAGCGTCTAGGTAATTTTGAATAACTCTGTACTAAACTTACTACGAAATTACGTCTATTGAAATATACAAATATTTATTGAAGTCAATAAAGAAATGATATTAGAAAATATTCGAACCGCCTTCAGAGTCTTTAGACAGGAATACCTGTACGGCGATGCACGTTACTTAACTGCGTATAATGAATGATTTACAAGGTCGCCATCAGCTAGATGGTGGTTGTGGTGAGACTGCAGCATTTTTTTTTAATGCAAGCACTCGTACTTTCTTTCTGCGTACCATCCACAAACATAATAATAATGTGGAGTGGAGGCAGTGAAGATGGTACAATACGTACAGCACGACGCGCAGTAAACTGGCTTGTAGTGTTGATGCACCTTTTGATGCAGATGTGAAAATGAATGTAAAAATGGGTGATGGAGTGCATGTATCTATACGTGAAAGATATTACCTGATCAGTTTCATTTTGATATCAGTTTTCATTTTGTTTTATCCTTAGTCTTAGTTGGTAAAAATAACAAAAAATATAATTATTCCTTTAAAACGAAAAAAACTGGTTTACACTCTTTTTCGCTGACTCTCGGACGATCAGCTAGCAAGCATATATCAAACGGAGGCAAAGTAATAGTCTGACGCAGACAGGAGAATGAAGGACGCTCGCTGGCTGTGTGTAGGGCTGCTTGCAGGCTGTATGTAAGATTTGTTGTCAAGTAATTAGAGTACTGCGGTAAGTTCCGTGGAGACAGCACGACTGCGGGTGTTATTAGAACTTCCGCTGCCACAATAACGTGGAGGTTCCACTGTCAGCGTTCGAGACCACAGATCAGGTACCGTGGAGATTCTCTTCCTCACATCGAGTATCTCTTCCTATGGCTGACGTTCCTGCTCGAACAATTAACAAACAGAGTTTACCTGGATTAGTCTAAACAAGTTTTTGTTCAAGCTTATTTTAGGATCCTAGAAAAACAGATCACATCACAAAGAATTTTTTTTAAAGAAATAGATACCATGTAGCTATTCGTTTAAGAAAAACACCGTCGTTCGCAAGCGCCTATGAATATGTAACATCCACTACACTCACATTACATTTTGTTAAGAGAACGTTGAATGGAAGAGCACCGGTGTTTAAACATTCTGCCCGCAGCGTCAATGCGTGATTGATACTTCCGTGACAATAGTTAACTCGTCTCTTTTGAAATCGAACAGGACCTGTTGCGTCGTCAGTGGGTTCACATGAGCATCATTAGCATTTTGATGAAGAAACAACTGCACAAATTACATTCGAAATCGGATGGTCCCAGTGCCTGCCCCTGGAGCAAAATGTCATCAGAGCAGAGGTAGCAGCTCAAATCAGTCGTATTGAATATGTTAGTGCCTGCAGATACGCAACCAAATGAACAGATTTACAGAGAGGCTGCTCTCGTTGTGTATGTACGTACATCGCACACACGTATAGACATTTGTCATGTCACAAAATGTGCCACTCTGGGCACCTGCAATGTGAGTTAATAAAACTTGGTGAGATACTCTTCCCACTGATAGAAAACTATTTCCGCTATGTCATATAGTTGCTCTGTTCACTGATACAAGCCTGTTTGTTATGTCTTATAGCTTTCGTGCAATTTCTTGAAACCACAGAGGTGCTTAAGAATAACCCTGTGTTGTGTTGGTCAGGAGGTGAAGAACTACAAAACGGTCACTTGTAATTCTAAGAATTATAAATCTATAATTCTAATCGGTTTTAGAGTTGTGATTTACATCTGACATAGGAAGCAACAAAAATACCACACAATAAAGAAGTTAGAACATTTTTACAGTAATCTCTAAAAACAAGGCTGTCAAAAACCCAGCTATGAGGGCACTTTTCATAATTTATGTCCCAAATGCAGAACGACAGAGAGAATTTAATTTTTCAACAAGATGGTGCTCCACTGTACACCCAGAACGGTGTTCGTGAACTCTTGCACACTGAGCAAACACAATGAATTGGTTGTGCATCAGCTGGCATGACATGCACGTCCTCTGAAACTGATACTGTGTGACTTTTCCTTGTGTTGTTACATCAAATAGTCTGTTTTCACACCTCCACTTCCCCACAACGTCGCTGACTTACTAGGTTGTATAAGGACTACTGTTTACTGACTTCGATGCGGACTCTTTAGGGCGAGCGTGGGCGGAACTGGTATATGGATTGGACGTGTGCCATGTAAATAACGGTTCACGCATTGTACATTTGAAAATCTGACTCAAAAAAGTCCTAGAGTCTCTGTTTCCATACATATCATGATATATCACCTAACCTGAAAACTAAATTTTTTTACATACTCTTGAAAGTGTCCAGATCTTTTCGGATAGCCATGTTAGTCATATATTTCCCCTACCATTACTCCTCGTCGACTTTACCTCTTTGTGCTTTTGTTTGCCATTACGTGTACATTTACAAAACTTCTGCATACGTGCAAAATTATTTTATATACAGCGCTACAGAACTGAAGGATAACTTTTTGGAAACCCAGTGATTCAAACGCATACGTTTGAAAGTTGCCTCAATCGCGCCTACAAACTACTTATATAAAAATGCTACTTATATAAAAATGCAAAAGCACGGCGCCCTGCGACATCAGCCTCGGGCTCGAGTACTCTTCAAACAACATGGTGTCAACACTTGCAAAAAAATGGCCAGAGTTCAGAAATTCATATAACGTGCAAAGTGGATCGATTACGTCTCGTTAACACCAAATTTCACCTCAGTTCTGCCCAGTACCACTGCCAACGTGTCAGACGATAGGAAGGTCGTCTTACATTTCAATGGTTCAAATGGCTCTGAGCACTATGGGACTTAACATCTATGGTCATCAGTCCTCTAGAACTTAGAACTACTTAAACCTAACTAACCTAAGGACAACACACATATCCATGGCCATGGCAGGATTCGAACCTGTGACCGTAGCGGTCACGCGGTTCCAGACTGATGCGCCTAGAACCGCACGGCCACACCGGCCGGCTCTTATATTTCACCCCTTATTTTGATGTCCCTGTGGAGGTCAGAACCGCGACACCCAGCGATAAAGCACTCGTATTCTTATGAGTGGCCTAGGAAAACAATTCAATCTCGCCGGCATTTAGAATCTAAACGAAATGGCATTAGGGGGTGGCATAAGCTGCGTCAATGAAACCACCCCTCTCCACGGGATGTTGATTTCCACATGTATCGCGGTCGACAACAAAGAGGTCGCAGTGCGATCACCAAAAGGACGACGTTCTAGCCTTTCGTCACTCTTGGCACTTCCAGGGTGACTAAACCCTTCTCGATGGATATCCCTGCGCTGAAACCCCACTGAATGTGATGTCAACCGCAGTGCGACCGCCATTTTTACTCTCGTGTACAGGGTAGAACCACTAGGGACTCTTCAAAACCATTCGACGAAATTTGAACGAGACACGAAGCAACAAAGTATCCAAGTATCCTTAAGCTTTTTCAGTGCTCCTTTTTCACGCCCTCCTGTGATATGATCACGCAGTGGTGTGGCACTGAATCATAAGTGAATAAAATGTCAAAGGGTCCCTCTGACAAAACCTTGGTGGCACCCGCACATAGTTATCGAGTGTTTTAAAAAAGTGCCTTCACAGGAAAAACCTGCGAAATAGCCCTAACTGCCTCAAAGATGTGGCATGTGGTTGCCTATCTGCAGATTCTCTGGGCTACGTCACAGGTTTTCTCTGTAAAATTACATTTTAAAAGTCTCAATAAATGTGGTCAGATGCCACTGAGGATTTTGCCGATCCGCGGGTCTTAGAGACAGTCTTTGACGTTTTATTCACGAATGTATCAATGTCGCACTCCTCTGTGGTCACGCCACAGGATGGTGTGATACAGGAGAAATGAAAACAAAACATAAGGATCCTTTGCCGCGAAATGCCTTTGAACGGTGCCTAGTAGATCCAGTTTGCGCACGAGAGCAAAATTTGTGCTCGCACTGAGCGTTGTTGTATCTGAAACGATTTCCTCGATCACCTATAAGAATACCGTGTCATTTCAGCACAATTTGCCGTAGTTCTGATCTCCATCACAGAGGCGTCAATCGAAGAGGTGAAATGTGGGTAAGTGGGGGTGTGACGACTTTCCCGTATTGTGATACTTACACGGTGGCATTGGGCAGAATTTGGGTCAAATTTGGTGCCAATATGACATCATTAACCCGCTTTACACGTCACATGAACTTCTGAGCTCTGGCCATTTTTTTGCAAGTGTCGAAGCGTCGTCGAGCCCAGGGGTGAAGTCGCAGAGTGTTTTTGCGAGGCTGTGGGCTCCTCTGGGCCCAATTTCAACGTTATGCATCCGAAAAAGACGCAATTACAGGGATTCGTAAAAGTAATCCTTTAATTCTGTTGCACGACGTAATTAATAACGCTCATTAATAATAATTGCAAACGTAACCTTCTTACTAGCGGTGGTATGGTTAATGTTATAACTCGACCTGGTAGGAAGATTACCGTCGCTTCTCATGGCCTACAGCTCCTGCAAGCTACCCTTTGTAGTAATGGTTTAACAAACTCGTGTGGTCCACGAAATTACAGACCCCTGCGAGTTATTGCCGGGTATCAATTATTTCTAGCGGGAGGGTGTAACCAACCGGTAACAATTTGAACGCAATGGATAACGCAGTATTTTTCGAACCAATACACAAGGCACCTATGCAGGTCTTAATAGGGAGCATAGAGCCATTATTTACTTTCATGACCCAGCATTCAACTGTGGTACTGACTTTCACCTATTCTTTACTATGAAGGGATGAAATAATCAGTCGAAAATTTAGGTTAATTGATATTTATTCAATACCAATAGCATTTCAGTAACTAGTCGTGTGTTTGTTGGAATAACATCACAACTGGTCTCTCTAGTTAACATGATTCACTTTCGCCACGTAATTACGTAAAGGTTGAGGGGAACGCAGACCCGGCTTCAATGCAATTTTATGCACAGACACAATTATACCTAAACCCATGCTTATTACACCAATTACCTTAGGTCACGCAGAACAATTTCAGCAAAGACACTACAAGCGAACTCGGTCAGGGCGGAAGAGTATTTGTCTGAATATTTCAATTTTCCTTAAAACGTAATCTGAAGGAAGGGTAGCAAGTGGTGCACTTAACTATGACTGCCAATTTTGGTTTAATCTTGCTTTCAGAAAAAACACCACGTTAGTGAGCTAGGGGTAGGGGCGATTACTATCATACGGCGATTAATATCTTAACTTTCCTAAACAGCGTATTTTACGTAACGCACTTCTTTGTAGCCGAATCAAGTAGTTATGGGGACAGAAGAAACATTAACTATCACATCAGTACTATTCCACACACGTGGTTAAGTAGCGGTAGCCAACAGAAATGCAAAAAAATACGGACACACAAGATTATTCCTTCTCTATTTTACACTCACCCACTACCGTGAGGTTATTCACTCGACTACTATACATTTTCAGACCGAAACTGCAGTTTACCAATGTGTTGGTTGCTCCATCCGACCACGTGGCGGGAAAGAAAGTTCACAAATAAAACATATGAAAAATAAATAAAAGTCCCCCAAAATATTACTGTAAAAGAAAGACCACATTAAAATACATTAAATGGGTGAACTTCCGTTAAAAACAGGGCACTAATGCGACCGTGAGCTTAAGGCCCATGGTGCGTGGCCTGACCAAGGCACAAACCCAAAGTTCTTACTGAAATTGGACTAAATTGAAAAAATAAACTCCCTTATGTGGGTTTAGTGGTAATCTCACACCTGATTTCAACATCTGGACTTTATTAACGAGCAGTTTTGAGACCTTCTGCTGCTTTTGTTAACATTACCAAAATCGAGAGCTGTTTCTCTACATCTGTCCAGCGCCGCTGCCCAGGAACAAGTGGACCTGTGGACACCTCGCCTAACCGTTGTTCGTTCAAAAGGTGGTGGAGGGGATGATTCGCCAACCTGACGGAGCCAATACTCGTGCCTTGGCAACTTCTCTGACCTGACTTGCACACTTTCTTTGCAAACTTGTTCGCGTTTAGAGGTTGGTACTATCCTACCACAAAACCACTCTACTCATGCAATGCTACAACCTCTGACCAAAGCTTTCTGCTACTTCACATAATATCTCATAAATACAGCCCAGGTCACACAAGGGAAAGGACGAAGGGAAACGTGGAACACACAAAACAAAATAAATAAATAAACACCGCTTGGTCCATTCTCTAATGCTTGTTACCCACAGATTTATTTCTGCAGAGTAAAAACACTCTCTCCATAATTCTCCTGTACTGGAATTTATTGAGAAAAAATACGGAATAAATATGGAACAGGACAAAAGTTCCGTTTTATAATTAACTTCCAAATGGGCATTTAACTAAAGTCCACCAATACATAAACGATCTACGGTGTGGTATGTAATTGCAGTATCCCAAGATCTGTGTGTAAGTCTGAATATAAATGATTTTATCATTGTGCTACTCACATGTACAGTATCTCATCAAAGGCATCTAGACACCTACTAGTGGCCATTAATATGGGGTTTACCAATGTCTATGGAGAAATGGCAGCCCATTCTTCCTCAACAGCTGAATCCAGAGAAGGCAGTGCTACTGGACGCTTGGGCCTGGAGCGAAATCGACGTCCTAATTCATCTCAAAAAGTGTTCCAGATTAAGGTCAGGACTCTGCGCAGGTTAGCCCTTATCAGGAAGGTTACTGTCCACAAACCACTGTCTCACTTATGGTGCTTTATGTCAGGGTACATTGTCATACCTATACAAAGAATCATTGTCTGCGAACTGCTCCTCTGATGTATACAGTCTGCAGTATTGTAAAATGCGTTCCTACCCTTCTGCACTTAGCCTTTTATTAAGCGCTATGAGGGTAACGCACCCCAAACATGAAAAACACTCCCATTTCGTAAGACTGGCTCGTCTAGACTATACTGTCGGCACTACACATGATGGCAGGGAACTTTCTCCATGCATTCGCCAAACGATAACCCTTCCACTTGAATACCATGAGGTATAACTCCAAATCACTCGTTTCCAACCATCCGCTCTCCAGTGGCGTCGCTGTTTTTAGGACATCAAGCGTCCCTTGGAATTGATTACAGAAATGTATGCCTTGTGAAGTGCTGCTCCGTCACTGAACCCAATTCTTCTTAACTCCCTTTGCACAATCATGTTGATAGCTGCACTTCTGGTAGAACTTCGGACCTCACGAGTCACTCCTTCCTCTGGTTTTATGCGACTTTTACTACCACCCTCCTCAATGCTCGACGGTGCGTCAACACATGATGTCTACCTGATCTTGGTTGAGCCATGAGGGTTCCTTCGCTTTTGCACTTCACGGTCACATCAACAACAGTCGGCTTGGAGATCTTTAGAAACGTTGAAGTGTCCCTGGTGGATTTGTTATTCAGGTGACATCCCGTGACTGCGAAATCCTGGTCTGTGTGCCTCTGTCCAATCTGCATCAGCTGGCCCTATTGAGTGGCAGATCACTCCCTGAAATCCAAATTCTTATTTAAGTTACGTAACGAATCTAATTAAATTTTACTTTTAGTGGGGTGGTCCTAGCATGGACTCCCAGGTATCAGCATTCAAATAATTTATTTTTACGTTCCTTAGTTTCATGGGATTTATTAATTACGAAATTAAAGACTGATCTAGGTAAATCTCAATATCTATTACAAGTTCTTAGCTTGCACAGATTAATAACATCATTACAAATATGTAAATGGAGCACACAACTAGGACATCAAAATGAGATAGAAAACTCAATTACGTCAGTGATTGCATAGTCGACCGATAAGAGAGTACATGCAGCAGTGCCTGTCCGCGCAGTTATGACAAGCCAGCTTACATTTAATAGAATACTGATGAACATTTAACTCGATCCCACCTTAACCAGCCGATGCCGCCAGGTATTCTCACCACGGTGGGATCCCCCTCCCCGGAGTCATGCCGCCTAAGAATCAAGTGATAAACGTTCGTGATCAAGCTCAAATGAAGAAGTACTGAGAACAGCTCAGCATCGTTCTCTGCAACGTGTCTGCCAGAAGTGGAACAGAGAAGTAAAGTGACTCGCCCTCATGTGAAGAAGAAGTGTCTAACACAATACATCTGTAGAAGAAAGGTCCATGTTTGTCATTGTGCCGTTGCCTGATATCGATCCTAGACTCTCTCGAAAAATCAACACCAAGTAATCAGCATAAGTTCTCATGGTACTAGCCATTTTTATAAATTTTAAGTTATTAATTTATCCCACTAGAGGCTGTGTAAAAATCTGCATCCAATCGTTCGTCGTCTTGTTTTCACGTGACGGCCTCATCCATACTTCACATTGGTTCTCCTGGCGAATTAGAAATTCATTCTCTTTACTTATGGTTAACTGAACAAAAAAGATTCATATTTATATACGTAACTCTGAGCATCATTTTCCTTGCAAACAACCATCTTCACGTTCAGGTTGGACTAAGTGCATACCCAAGTCCGAAGATAAGACATAAAATATGAAAGTGACATTGTGATTATAAGGATTAGAGTGTATCAACAAACAAGCAAACATATACACACCCACATCAGGTGAATTAACATTATTATATAATAGAGAATAAAAGATGTGTCAAATCACATGTCAGAATGTACCTCTATAAAAACTGTGACTAAAGGTTATCTTCGTTGTGAATTAAAATTCTACTAGTACAAAGATGTAGTGGTACTTTTATGGCCATAAGTTACTTTTACTTTATTAGCATTAAAATGTTTACATTACATATAAAATCATTGTTAAAGATAAACATCCTCGATTATATGTATCATATGACAAGATACACAAAAAAATTAATGTGAATGCATTGTGATAGGATGCAGCTAGTACGCTTGTGAGAAAATGTCATGTTATAAAAATACATATGCACATCATAAGGAAAATAACCGGAATAATAACGATAACGTTAAAGTGTCCATTGAATATGGATCCACAGAAAATAATTGTATCAAACAAAATAAATACATTGCTAAGCAAAAAAATGCGACAGTTTGCACATGAGGTTTGTGTGTGTGGACCCTGAGACATGGATATCAATGAAAAGGCACAATACACAACGAAATTTATTTCAAGTAGGGTTGAATGTGGTTGCAGGTGTGGTGATAGCGTGTGTGGAGTTAGGTTGGCCCATCAGAATGTACTGCCATCGATCAGGCCGCCTCCTCTCTTGGAAGAGAGGTCCAGGCTAGGTTGTAATCAGAGTGATGAGGTATGGTAGCTTGCAAGCTTGCATAAAGGTGGAGACACGGCACAGACTTCCTCTTCACAACATCTCTGTGGATTTCTTCATTGTTCACGAAGAAGACAAGTGTTAATTTTGGTTCGCCTCTGAATCGTGTAGCAGGCTCCATACCAAAATATATGTCATGGGGTGTGCTACTCCACTATATTGATAACAGCAACATGTGAAAAAGTCGCTCGACGGAGCAAAGAAAAAGCTTATCTGATAATCAGTACGACCATATGTAATATTGCTATCCGATGGAGTTGTTTCATACTGGAGTGCTTTTGACACTGCTTGTACATGTCTGATAAAATATGGGAATTCCCTAGAAGATAATAAAACACTTGGAAATGACTATGGAACAGTGCTGCCGTGTGTGGCAGACTGACCAATGACATTGTCAGAAAAGGAACATTTGTAGTGTTTGATTCTGTGTTGCCTACATCCACCAACATTTGAGAGATACGTTCTCAGTTGTTGTTGCTGTGTTCTAATGTGAATTGGATCGTATGTTGCAGGTGCATCTGTTGACAAAGTTAGCACTGTAGTTGAGGCGCCTGCTAATCGCAGTGCATTTGGCTGCATATGCAGTTGTGACAAATGCCATTTTTCCTGTGGGGTGGCCTGCTTACCTGCTTGCAAGGTCACCACCCAGCTGCCTGGCGTTGGAGTCTCTTGCTCACAACAACAGAAGTAAGGGCGAAAGTGCTCGTGCACCCGGCGTCCTGCCCTCTCCTCCTCTCTGTCTCCTCTTCCTTTACATGAGCTACCACTGCCAACAGCTCGAATGTCTGGAAGGAAGCCCACTGCAGCATGTCTGCCTCCCTCCACCTGCAGATGCCAGCTAGTGTTCAAAGCTCTCGTTCGCATTCTCTGTCAGCGCTCTGCACTGTGCTCAACGTCCCAGAAATACAGTGTTGCCCAAGGTTACTTATCATTACATTAAAAATACAAAAGAAATTATATAATTTTCTCTATGTAATTGTACTCATGCCCATAACTTCCTCTTGACTGCTTGTATGCTATTCAATTATTTATACCATTCATACTAAATAAAAAATTAAAATAAACCTACTAATTTTATTCAAAACTATCTTGTGACTCTTTGTTTAGCTATCTATGACTCCTTATTTGAGTAAAGAAATTCTGTTCATTTAACAAAAACACCCGCTTTCTGTCATAAATTATTGTCGTGCACAGATTTGTTACATTTGTTTGTTCAGTTATTAGAAGTTATTATGTACATATATCACTTTCCCTTTTTATCCATAAATCTGTTAATTTATGTAAATGCCGTACAATAATATATTTGTATCTACTATTTCCAGCACCAACTACTATATATGTAAATGCCTTACAATAATATATTTGTATCTACTATTTCCAACACCAACTACTATAATAAACAAGTGCATAAGACCTTCAGCTATTATCCACTCTGTATGTCTACTTACCGTCAAATGGTCAGCTTTTCATTACTCCCTTCGTAAGTTATTTCTTACACTGCTTCCTGTCATCTCTCTCCTTTCCCAAGGTTTCCTTCGTCATTCTTGACGTTCTTCCGTTTCTTACAGTCTGACAGAGCGCACACGCAGTAAATAGTGGATCTGTGAACACTGACTTAGAACAAAAAATTTACACACATCTTGTCTTTTCAGTATAGATATCCAGGACAACAACGGTTTTAGGTAATTGTCTACAGCTGCTATGTATTTTGAGAAAAGCATATTCGCTCCATCAGCTGTACAATTGTACATTTATTCTCTAATGGTTTCACTACTAACAACCATATTCACGGGTAAGAAGTGTACGTACATTAAATATATATATATTGCCAACATAGATAATGAAGGAAATTAAAAAAAGTTTTGAGAACCATAGTACTTACACACCATACATCAATGTATTATATTTTCTTCATCTACGACACAGGACTGAAATCCGGATTTCTCACTTATTGTGAGCAATCACCTCACCTCAACCATGTCAGCTATCCAAGCACGCTTCCTGTCCAACCCAGATTCCCATATGTCGCACTCTACTTACGAAATGACCGTTGTCCATTCTCATCATTGCTCACAGTGTCAGATGATTCCAGAGGTCAGGTGTCATTATTTGCTTTCAGGGTATATATATATATATATATATATATATATATATATATATATATATATATATATCCAAAAGAATAGATACCATATGTATAAATATATATGTGCCTTGACAGCAAATATTGACACCTTCAGTATAGATGCAATCATTGTTCGAACTCTTGCGGACATCGAGACTGCAGGCAATGAGGACATTGGCCAGGAAACACTATGTACGTTTTGTGCAACAAATGGAAATTTTTGTTGGACAGGAAGTGTGCTGAGACAGCCAAAGTTGTTGAGGCAACTGCTCCAGACAAGAGGGATATCCTGGTTGGAGTATCGTTCCAGCATAGATTTTGACTTGCCACCGTAGGATTTATTTCAGTACCCAGTTACATCTGATGTCAGAATTTCTCTTTTGACATGTTTATAATTTTACACGATAAGTCTAGGTAATGCAAAATATCGGAAAAATGAGTCACCAATACTACTGGTACATCTCCTGAAAACAAAATTCGCAAGTTGCCCCATGGTCTCTAAGCTATATCTGTTCCATCATTGGTTTTATATTAGTGAAGTGGTATACCCCGTATGATTTGCCTGTTTTGAAGCTCTCAAGTCTGACCGCATTCGCTTACACAGTCTGTCTGAAACGCAATGGCCCGTGGCCCATTGTACACCGAAAATAACTTACAAAATAACGCCTTCTGCTTGTGTGACAGTTTCCGAGGTTTAACTAGAAACTTATGTCACATGTGATATTGTCACATTGTGGCCTTCTTATTGGCACACTCCTTTCTTGTAGATGATTCGAAATTTTGTAATGCTAATTTCACTATCTCTTTATGTTTTAACCGGATATGAGCTGGAAAATCTACTAGCTCTCTCACGCAGTGTTGTTGCTGTTGGTTTGTGAGCACACTTATCGGTAAAAACAACTTGGTACTGTGTGGGAGCCCATTCATCATGTTGTCGAAGTCATTTAGGAACACATCCCACAAATCATGTTGTTCCATACAATAAAGCAGCATAAATTCTCAAGATCTCTCATAATTCTTTCAGGTGGTAGGCTGAAATGTATAAAGTACGAACACCTGAAAAGGAGACTGTCGTTATAGCTACGTTGTATGTAATCCCAGTGGGTGAACGTTTTTACTGAGGGATAGTCGGGCGGTATTCCTAGTTGCACAAGCAGAGTTGGCGGCTTCGCAGTGGTTTTGTCATTTCTGGAGAACTGTTTCCACAGTTCGTTGCATGATGGGTTCCTCACAATCAGCTCAAAGGGCTGTTATTCAGTTTCTTCAGGGAGACGGGGGAACATGCTTTACAAATTGATCACAAGGTGAAAGAGATGTACAGAGAACAGTACCTCACAAGATGCACAATATTCCTGTAGTATCAGCATTATGAGGCAGAATGTGTGGCCAAGAAGATCCTACAGCTCCTTCAAAAATTTCGACGTGAGGTCCTGGAACACCATCGTCAAAGCCACGATTTCTCCCTAAGCGACTCGCGTATTTTCAGATTTTCAGTCCTTTAATCTCTGAAAAGTCAGAGCCTCACCTGTGGAAAACCGGGTCAATCAGCAACCAACGAGTTTCTATACTGCAGCCATCCATTAGGTACTTACATGCTGGGATCCACTTGTCAGTATCAGTGGAAATTTAGTGCAGTTGCACTATTCCACATAAACTGTAATTGTAATATTGTTATTAAAATTCCTTTGCATATAATAGTAGTCTCCATCTCATTTGTGTGCTCCTTATACACGGGTTTGATCCTCTGTCTCTTCAACGTCACCTTCAACTGATGTAATTTGAACTGTGGCCCGTTGTCGGTAGTATTTCTGCCTACATGTCCAAATTGCCGTAGTAAATCCTTACATAGGGCGTTCTGTCCAGTCTTCACCAGCGACCTCCACAAGAGTGTCAGAGTTACGAATTCTGATTTAAGCCACATTTTGTCCTAGGAATACGTCCTTGAAAGTCTGTTATTGCGAGTTCTCTTAATTTATTTGGCACGTTATCTTATAGTGGCGCCTGGAAGAACTGAGTGGAAGACTTGACCTTCTTACATTCCTTGCAACTTGCAAGCTGACAATACTTTCTGTCTTTTAATTTCCGTATGGTTCAAGTAGCTGATCGTTTTTAGCTCTAAAAATCATTTCTTGGGACCGAAATGAGCTTAGCTCAGGTGTGTGTACCAAATGATCTTCTCTATGAGCTCTTCCGGTACACACATCACTCACATCGATTCTTCCAAACTTAACCAACAAAACACAATTCCTGTTATTTACAGATAATATCGTCTTTCCACGGTTGACTTTTCTCTCTCAATTTGCTCTTTATAACTAGATATGCAGGAGCATCCATCTGTTCCTCACAATTTCTTTCACTGATGTAGTCACATAATTTTCGAAAACCTCGTTCCGTAGATAAAACAGGCTGAAGCGGTCTTTTTTCTAAATCTCCGTCTACTTCTGCCACAAGACCAAACATTTATCCCACTAAGGGCTACACAAAAACTGACACCCAATCGTTTGTCCTCTTGCTTCCAAGTCAAGGCCTCGTTCCTTCCCTACCAATCCCTGGTCCGCTCGCAAAGAAATTTGGTAAATGATCTGTGACCTACATTTCTTTCTGTCTTCTTTATGGACATCCAAGTTACGGCTTTTACGTCTGGGGTCAAAAATAACTCCCTCATTGCACCTACCTTCTCAGAATTCGCCAGCTTGCAGACAATACCTTCTGCAGAAAGTGCACAGCCGGACGAGGTCCACTGTAAAATGTCCACTATAGCGGCAGGCGAGTGGACGGATTATCTTTTTAGCTTGCGCGCAGAGTCTGTGTACTGTTTTCAACTTTTCGGAATTCTCAGAACGAGCCAGCAGTGTCCGTAATGTTGGCACCAGGTTGATAATGCAAGTGCGCGTACCTCCTAGGCGGCATTCCGCTTTCAAGTCAGCCCCCTATTTCCGTGGGGGATGCACTTCCGGGGTGCACCGTACTCTGTCCCTGCCTGTATTATGAGACTGGCTGTCCACAGACACGGCTCCTAACCGAGAAGCTACCATCATGCAACGATAAGAGACTAATAAAGATCTGCGTCGTAATTCTTCCCAATGAATCGAAAGCAAGGAGATGATCGGCTTACACATGGCTTTAATTGGTATATGAGAAAAATAAAAAGCGTGAGGGTAGGAAAGGCTTGACTTTTTCATGACTTGTTCACGTTAGAAGACACTGAACTATCCTGACCAACCACCCTGTTGTTACCGGTTCTCTACTGGCAACGCAGTATTTCCTGATTCCTTCGTGCTGGCAGGTCCGCCTCGCGTTACATTGTGGCGTTTCTCCTATCCTCCGGTTTTTATATTCTTCACGAGCAGGTGTTTAATTGAACATCTGTCCTGAGGAAACTTGAGTGCTTCGAGATGTAGTCACCAACACTGGAAGAAACCACACAAAAACGGAGCTTTAACTGAAATCCTGTGAGTATTCCGATTCTAGTAATCATTAACATCCCCTAACTTGTCTCTCCGAAGTCTGACCAGACAGAAGAGTAGTAACTGAAAGCCACCATAAACATTAACTAAAATCCAGGAGTACTCTCACGACAATTGAGTAAATAAATTGTCACTTCCTCACAATAATGTTAATAACACAGATAAAACATAGCTGTTCAAGGTTCGCAGGAGAGATTCTGTAAAGTATGGAAGGTAAGAGACGAGGTACTGGTAGAAGTAAAGCTGTGAGGACGGGGCGTGAGTCGTGCTTGGGTAGCTCAGATGGTAGAGCATTTGCCCGTGAAAGGCAAAGGTCCCGAGTGCGAGTCTCGGTCCGGCACACAGTTTTAATCTGCCAGTGAGTTTCATATCAGCGCACACTCCGCTGCAGTGTGAAAATCTCATTCTGATAACTGTTCAAGTTGAACTTCCACGTTGCTTAAGTGATAATATAGTCATTTCAGTAAATGCAATCTAATAATCACCAGTCATAATTCATAACTGTAGTACAACCATTTTCTACAAAATGTGCTAAAAAAATTCAGTTCTCAGCGTAGAAGAAATGCTGCGGGAGACAAAAAAATAGGTAATACATGAGTGGAGCAGATAAACGCAAAATACGGGAGGCGATCGAAATTATTAAGCAGCCTTACAACATCAACAGGGAACATGGCTACAAACTCCCAGCGTCCTGGCTGCCGGCCATCCCAGTCTAACGGGCCGCGAGCGGTCGCGGGGCAGAAGCTACACAGTATACGGACGTATCTGCACAAACAGCTGTAGAGCAAGTATCAGTCCACTTCCTCGCACACCAGGAGGAAAACTTACCGACCAGAAGCCGAACGCTGATTGGCGGACACCTACCAATCGTTGGACATGGACATCCACGAATAGCCTCTTTCCTTCCATCTTCCCTTACGTCATGACTAGCCAATCATATTAGAGAACCAATTAAAAGGTTTACAACAGTGACGCCAAATATCGATAGTCTGTAATAAATAGAAGCACCTATCCCCATGCAAAACCAGTCGTGCCCTGAGGAAAGCCGTTGCAATTTTGCCGAAACGTCGGTTTTAGTTTATTATTGTTGTTAGTTTTTCAGCAATGACGCGGCATAATACCCAGAAGAATTTTAATCACCAGATAAAAGTCGTTGTGCTACTTCGAGATACATAGTATTTTGTAATGTCATTATCCTCGACAATGAGTCAGTGGGTAGCTCTAGTGCCTGCATGACTGTTGCAGTGTTAACATGGAGCGCTACATGTGGGGAGAACTGCGAGACGGTACGGCTGAAGGCAGTAGTCGAAGAGCACAGCCAATGTACAGCGAACGTTTCCCTTCACGCCGATGTCCACATTATCGCTCATACCCTGCAGTCGACGCTCGACTGGGAAATGGCGGCACATTAATGGTAAGTAGGGCTGTTGTGGTGAGACCACGAACTGTTCTTGATGGAATATCCATATATATATATTGGCGGTATTTTTCTCAGGATATACTGATATATCGACATCAAAAGGGTAATATCAAAATGGTTCAAATGATCTGAACACTATGGGACTTAACCTCTGAGGTCATCAGTCCCCTAGAACTTAGAACTACTCAAACCTAACTAACCTAAGGACATCACACACACCCATGCGCGAGGCAGGATTCGAACCTGCGACCGTAGCGGTCGCGCGGTTTCAGACTGTAGCGCCTAGAACCGCTCGGCCACCTCGGCCGGCCGGTAATATCTGGTGCCGATATTTTTGTATTATATTTTTTCACAATTTTCAGTAAATAATGGAAGGCGTTCTTTTGAAATTCTATAGAACATAATTTTACTTGCACTGTGTCAAAGAGTCTGACTATTTTTTGAGCTTTCAACACCTCCAATCTCTATCTTTGACTGTGTTAAGAAACTACATGTGGTACAAAAGAAGAAGTCAGATTTCACTTCGGAGTGTGATGTGAAGAAATAGCGGGCCAGTTTTTAACCAACTGGTGCGCTAGTTCTTCACATCAGCAGTCTTCAAAAACAGTTGCTGAAAATAGTGAACAAAAATCTAAATGGCAAGATTGATCTTTACGGTGGGTGGAGACGTATGAGAGGAAATGCTGAAGTAATAGGCGCTCAGTGCTACCACAGAAACCGTAACGTTTAGTTTTCTGACAATGCTCACGCTACGGCTGTTCGATCTCCGGTGTTGGCAGAAATGAAAAAAAAAAAAGAAACAGGGAAGTCGACATGAAGTGTTCCGGACAAATGCGATATATGACTAAACCGAACGAGGGACAATTCTTGTTCTAATGGCGATAGGCAGGGTGCTAGCTTGTTGATGTACAGAATATCTAATAATATATCAATACTGAGATATACAGCTCTAAAACTGGCAGTATATTTACAATGTCCACCCTATATTTTTATAGGCATGTCCGTCAGTATCTGTTCAGTCGATATATCGCTAAATAATTACTTTCATTCGATGTTTCAAAAGGCGATAATGATTTTTTTCTCACATCGATGTATCGGATTCACGATGTTTTTACATATATCAACAGTCCTAGCGTGTATTCGACCACTGTTGTCTCGGAGCCGGAATTGGTTCCAAGAATTATTGAACGAGCCACACAAATACAGAACACACCACGCGTTTTCCGGCGAATACGGGACTTTCGCTACCTCGATACCGGCTCTGCACTGAGGTTAATGCTGCTACTCATTTCGAATATTTATTTTAATGTAATAATGATCAGAGCAATAAAGCAATGGTTCAAATGGCTCTAAGCACTATGGGACTTAACATCTGAGGTCATCAGTCTCCTAGACTTAGAACTACTTAAACCTAACTAACCTAAGGACATCACACACATCCATACCCGAGGCAGGATTCGAACCTGCGACCGTAGCAGCAGCGCAATTCCAAACTGAAGCGCCTAGAACCGCTCGGCCACGAGCGGCCGGCAATATATCAATTTATTCTCAATTACACACAATAACCTCCTGCATACTCAGTACTCCAACAACATGCGTCTGCGACACATGGTTGCTTCATGAAATTTGTATGTTTTTTCCTCCGTCATCATCCCTGTTAATTTGGGCACAGATTTTCCAACACCTGTATAGCGGCAAAGTATCATACTGTCACGTAAATTATTCACAGACAACATCAGTCGAATCTGACTAGGCGCTTAATAGTTTGCAGTGCAGCAGATTATACCCAACAGAACAGAAACTGACAATACAATTTAATTTTTTTTTAATATGCATCCGGCTCGAAGAGCTATCTTCGACGCCCGTCGCATTGTCTCCCAGCTGCCGATTCTTCGTTGATGGTGGCCCGTCGGCGGTTGCATAACTGTCCTTTGTGCCCTGTGATGCATGTCGTGCTTTCTGTAACATATTTTCCACACGATTAATTAAAGAATTTTCTCCATTTTGAACCAACGGACAAGTCTTGAGCTGGTTTACGAAATAAATTACCGCTATTGTAATAATCGGTCCCTTTCAGTACTTAGTGGTCACTTCTGCATTACGTATTCCTGTCCGTATATTTTGAACAGACTATTATGGGCGAAGTGATATACTTCTTGTTCCATTCTGTTAACATGTGCTCTCTGATTTTGTGAAGATGGTACTCTGCGATGTATGTAACTCCCCCTTTTTTGCAGCTTTTCCCATGGAAGCTTTTTCAGCGTTTTTGTAGCACCATCATGCTGACTAAAAACTTAATTAAAGATTGCTGACCGAGTGCTTCGTAAGCGAACGCATTTGTGTGTCACACAGTCTTCTTTATGGTTATTCCATAAATCTAATTCTCGAATCTGTTATCTACAATATTTTGCGCTAGCTGCTGATCATTTGCAAGCCTCACTTCATTAAGCAATAATTACCTCATCGTGTACTTACGTGTGCACAACTATGGCGTCAGAAAACAGCTACACGAAACTGTAAGATTTTGTGGTAGTGAGGAAACGCTGCATCAACCGAAGACCTATTGCTTTCTCGATCGTCAGAATCTATATTTTACACGGCTAGTGACTGTGCTAATAATTTATTGTATTGTTGGAAATGAAGAGCAACAGCACACAACAACAGGAAAAATGGCAAAGAAACATGTAAGCGTCGAATGCTCAGTTAATCTGCAAGACATTTGCGCTATACGTAGTGACGTATTTTCAGCATCTCAGATGCTAAGACTGTCTCTTTTATCTGTTTCCCCAAAGTCATTGATTCACTTCCATGTAATGCTGTGTCCCAGACGAATATCCTCAAAAAAATTTTTTTTGAATTTAACGACAACGTTAGATATTGCACCAGGACCAGAAAAAACAAAAGACGTTAACAGGTGGTTATTCTTAATACAGCTGCCATTGCAACAATGAACGAGAGAATGATTTTGGGTATGCCATCTGCTCTATTCATCGTTGCCATAACCCACTGGACAGATGCCTGTACCACAGTCAGTTGCAGACGAAGCTTGCGAAGGCTGCTGTCGCCGCGCGGTTCTAGGCACTTCGGTCCGGAACCGCGGGACTGCTACGGTCGCAGGTTCGAACCCTGCATCGGGCATGGATGTGTGGGATGTCCTTAGGTTAGTTAGGTTTAAGTAGTTCTAAGTTCTAGGGGATGATGACCTGAGATGTTAAGTACCACAGTGCTCAGAGCCATTTGAACCATTTTGAACGAAGCTTGTGGCCAGTAACCTCTAAATGCTGTGATTCGCTTTCATTGTTTCTCTGTGTAGCATGTTTAATTTTCCCGACAGAATATCTGAAACTTTATGCGATAGTGGCCTGAAAAATGATAAGGCTATTTTCATCTTTCAAAGGAGGCAGAATGAGAAATCGCAATTGACTCTAAATAATGCAAAGTGTGAATTCATCCACAGGAATACTGAAAGATAACCACTACATACCGATTACACAATAAATCCCACAAATCTAAAGGTCGTGAATTTAGCTAAATGCTTACAGATGACAGTTACGAGTAACATAAACTGGTACGATCACTTGGACAAATTCAGGGATAAAGTTAACGGAAGGCTGCGATTATGTAATAAAACATTTAGAAGATGCAATTGGTCTACTAAAAAGACTACGCTTGTCCGTCCTCTTACAAAGTATTGATGGGCGGAATGGTACCCGTCTCAGATAGGACTGACGGAGGTCGTCGAAAGTCCTAAGAAGAGCAGCTCGTTTTGCATTATCGTGAAATAGGGGAGAGTGTGTCACGGATATGATAAACTAATTACGGTGGCAATCATTAAACCAAAGGTGTGTTTCGTTGCGGTGACGTCCTTTCATGAAATACCACTCACCGCGTTTCTCTTCCTAATGTGAAAATATTTTGTTGGCGGCCACTTACATAGGGATAAATTAACACTGTAGTAAAATAAGAATAATCAGAGCTCACAGAGAGAGATTTAAGTGTTCATTTTTCGCGCACGCTGTTCGAGAATGGAACGGTACAGAAACAACTTGAAGATGCCAGGCACTTAACTGACAACTGCAGAGTAGCCATGTAGATGTACAACTGAGTATTGTATAAATAAATTCAGTACAAAGTCACACAGCTGTATCTGCTACAGCGATATTGTGCGCACAGCTAATGGTGAACCGACATCATGTTCACGTGTGAACGGAATTTAGAAACGAATGTTTTTTGCTACTTATCAAGTTGATGAACTGCGATCAGTCTTCTTTATCCTCGTTTCTTCTTGTTCCCTACATTTTCCTTACCGACAGTTATCGTTCTTGTTACCTTTTTCGTGGCATACAAATTATTTCGTAGTTTTCTTCGTAACTTGATTTATTTCTCAAACTCTGTTGCATCAAATAACCTACTTTTTACATGATACCAGCTCCATACTCTTTTGACAATGTTGGCATAAAAATGTTTTAACTAAACATTTTCTTACAGCACCACATTTTTAAATTCAAAAGCTGTTGGTATTTTTCGATATTTTAATCTTAGTAAATAATTTTTCATTACTTACAATTCTGAAACTGAGTTAACAATGCCTTCTCTTATTTTTATCTAAATTAGTGTTGATCCTGGCTGATATCAGGAGCACAAATTTCTACACATTTTACAAATTTTATATGAAATTATATAATAAATAACAGAATATTCATTGCGTAAATTACACCGAAACTATGAAATCGATTAAAAACACCAAAACTACACATATCTTTTTAAATATTCATAATTTTTGTAATTCCATCTAGAACCCTTCTGTAACAGACTGTAATGAGGCTGACAGAGTTTTCTATTTCTAGACACAGTTTAATGGAATCGGACGCTACGGTAATACATGTATAGTAATTATTAAACTGATATAGACTATTTGGTCAATTACATCACGTCAAACTTTTGTCTTTCTTTATTTTAAGCTCAGTGTCTCGTCTGTAATACGTAAACTGTTCATTCAACTCAACAGGTTCTGTAATTATTGTTCCCCTTTACTGAGAACAGCACCATCATCAGCGAAATATATCATTGACATCCTTCTTCCATTAATTATAAATCAGTTTCTTTTGTTTACTTCATTTGTCCTTCTATGCACACATTGAATGATTGAGGAGAAAAACAGCACTGGAGCCTTACATCCCTTTTAATCCGAGCATTTTTCTCTTGGTCTTCCGTTTTCATTGTTCCCTCTTCGTTCTTATACATTTAGTATATTGCGCATCTATTTCTATATGGCATCGTTAATTTGCTGAGAATTCCAAACATATTGTGCCACTTTACTTCACGTACGCTCTTTCGCGATCGACGATTCCGATGAAAGGGTTCTCATTTCTTACGTTTTTCTTCCATTATCAAGCGTAACCACGTGTTTGATGCCTTTACACTTCCTAAAGCCGAACTGAACGTCATCTAAGAAATCGTCAATTCTTCTTGTATCTTTCTGTATATTATTCTTGTTTACGAATAGGATGCAAGATCTAAATTTCTGAATGGTTTTATGAACTCATGAAATGTATTAGCAGTTGCCAATACGAACAAACATCAGCTGTATAAGGGATTGATGTAAATGAATATTTGTACCAGACCGGGTCTCTGACCCGGAATTCCCTTTGGCCTGAACTGCTTTGGCTATCCGTGCAAGACTCACGGCCATACCCAGCCTCCCATATGTCGTCGTTCCTACATCACAACCTGTACTCGTACACACATCATGCAATTTCCTTACAGGGAAGGACAGTAATTCAACCTCGCTGGCTGGTATCAGCGGATAAGTACGATGTTTCAGTGCCTATGTCGTTCGGAAGTGAATGTCCTTGGGAGATGCATGCATGTCCGAAAGACAGTGCGTCGTTTTTCTTAACAACAACACAAGCACTGCGATATGTATTTTGGAAATTCCCAACTCATGGTGAAGGTGGAATTCTTATTGAACTTATGTTGATTTTACTGTATATTGATGTGGTTCTTCTGACGTCCAATTCCTTTTCGATAGATCCACATACTTCCTGTAGCTATTTGACTTCAGTTTCTTTTCGCTTTCTGATGATTTGATTTCTGAGTGACTTGCATTTCTGCATGCCTTCTTTTCCTAAACCTCCGTGTATTTGACTCTTCCGTTGATAAAATGAAATATTTCTTCTGTTACCGAAAGGTTCTTAGTGATTACATTTCTTACTCGTTATTGTCTGCCTAAGGCGTGTGGTTGTCGTTTTTTGTAGGTGTCCATTCCTCCTCCACTGAACTACCTACAGTGGTTGTCACTGTCGCAGAATCTACAGTGTCCGAGAACTTCAAACACATATCATTACAAGTATTGCTTAATACCACGTTGTATTAACACAATGAGTCTTCCCTTAAATTTTAAACTACTTTTAGTCGTTACTAAAATGTGGTATGAGTCCATAACTAACACTGGGCATGCCTCATTTCGAATCCCTGTCTCACTGTGATGTAGTTGAGCTGGTATCTTTCACTGTCCCCCCCGGTCTTTCCCCTCGTATACCTCCTCCTCTTGCGACTTTGAACAATGTATTTGTTATTATTAATTAAAATTTGTTGCAGATTTCAAAGAGTCTGTCTTTTCTCTCTTGTTCTTAATACTGAGTTAATATCCCCTATTCTAATTTCTTTGTATCCTTTCATAGTTTGCTTGTAGCGTCCAGATGTACTCGTATACTTCACCTACAGTTGTAGGCGTTGGTTTGAATTCAGTTTAGATGAGAATAAGCCTTTCGCTGAACTTTTAACAGTAACTCATTCTTTGTTCTGTCTTACTGTTCATAAGTCTTACTGCCGGTGTATCATTTCATTCTGCTATTCATAACAACGCGAAAGTGCTTTAACAAATATTTTTGAGAAGAATTCTTCAAAGTCCAGCTCAACGAAGCATGTGAAATTAATTCTTCCGTGAACTGACCGTGCGAAACGGTTTCAAGTAATATTGCATTCTTATGATAAAATTGAAAACTCGCTTTGAAAAATCTAGTTTCTTTCGGATTTTACGTGCATAATACACGTTTTCCTGGAAGGTTTTTGAAGAACGCCACTTCTATACATTAAACTTGCACGAATCGGGCAAATTTTGCACTAAGGCAGAGAAATGGATCAAGTCAAAACGCAATTTTTTTGTACCGAATAACCCTTATCCGTTGTCCACATGCGATGGTTTAAAGTCGACCTAAATGTAGCACGTAAATATCATTCTTACGTGAACTGGAGGCATGGAAACTGTTTAAAGTCACTAAAATAAATAAAAAAACATTCTCACTATAAGATTGAAAACTTACTTTGAAAAATGTAGCGCCACTCTGATTCTACATGCAAAAACGTTTTTTGTTAGTTTTCATATACGCGCCACTTATATGTTTCAAACTTGTGCTAATCGGTTCAAATTCTGCTATAAGATAGACAAATACATCTAATTAATGGCCGTCATGTTCTTTCTTGAAAGCTTTATCCGTTGCTACAATATAAGCGACGTAATTCGAAAGACAATAAAAAAACATATACCGGATCAGTCGTCTCCCGAGTCAACAAAAATCCACATCGTTTGCCAAGCTTTGGCGGCCTAACGTAAAAATTATGGTAGAGTAAAAGTTGGGAACCATAACGAAAAGTGTTTCTATCATAGAACAAAGAAGTTGAATGTGTCCTGAGCAGAGTTGGGGATATAAAGGAAAGGGACTACCTTTCAGATTTCAAAGACATTTAAATCACAACATCTCTAGATGTTTGGGCTTTTTATGAGTTAATCCTAGTTCCTCAGTGCAGTAAGCTCTGATGTTGTCAATCCAGAAAAGTCTCCAACCATACAAAACATATATATGTTTTTGTTGTGGTCTTCAGTCCCGAGACTGGTTTATGCAGCTCTCCATGCTACTCTATCCTGTGCAAGCTTCTTCATCTCCCAGTACCTACTGCAACTTACATCCTTCTGAATCTGCTTGGTGTATTCATCTCTTGGTCTCCCTCTACGATTTTTACCCTCCACGCTGCCCTCCAATACTAAATTGGTGATCCCTTGATGCCTCAGAACACGTCCTACCAACCGATCCCTTCTTCTGGTCAAGTTGTGCCACAAACTTCTCTTCTCCCCAATCCTATTCAACACCTCATTAGTTATGTGATCTACCCATCTAATCTTCAGCATTCTTCTGTAGCACCACATTTCGAAAGCTTCTATTCTCTTCTTGTCTAAACTATTTATCGTCCATGTTTCACTTTCATACATGGCTACACTCCATACAAATACATTCAGAAACGACTTCCTGACACTTAAATCTATACTCGATATTAACAAATTTCTCTTCTTCAGAAACGCCTTCCTTCCCATTGCCAGTCTACATTTTATATCCTCCCTACTTCGACCATCATCAGTTATTTTGCTCCCCAAATAGCAAAACTCCTTTACTACTTTAAGCGTCTCATTTCCTAATCTAATACCCTCAGCATCACCCGACTTAATTCGACTACATTCCATTATCCTCGTTTTGCTTTTGTTGATGTTCTTCTTATATCCTCCCTTCAAGACACTGTCCATTCCGTTGAACTGCTCTTCCAAGTCCTTTGCTGTCTCTGACAGAAATACAGTGTCATCGGCGAACCTTAAAGTTTGTATTTCTACTCCGAATTTTTCTTCTGTTTCTTATACTGCGTGCTCAATATACAGATTGAACAACATCGGGGAGACGCTACAACGCTGTCTCACTCCCTTCCCAACCACTGCTTCCCTTTCGTGCCCCTCAACTCTTATAACTGCCATCGGGTTTCTATACAAATTGTAAATAGCCATTCGCTCCCTGTATTTTACCGTGCCAGCTTCAGAATTTGAAAGAGAGTATTCCAGTCAACATTGTCAAAATCTTTCTCTAAGTCTACAAATGCTAGACACGTAGGTTTGCCTTTCCTTAATCTAGCTTCTAAGATAAGCCGTAGGGTCAGTATTGCCTCACGTGTTCCAATATTTCTACGGAATCCAAACTGATCTTCCCCGAGGTCGGCTTCAACTAGTTTTTCCATTCGTCTGTAAAGAATTCGCGTTAGTATTTTGCATCCGTGCCTTATTAAACTGATTGTTCGGTAATTTTCACATCTGTCAGCACCTGCTTTCTTCGGGATTGGAATTATTATATTCTTCTTGAAGTCTGAGGGTATTTCGCCTGTCTCATACATCTTGCTCACCAGATGGTAGAGGTTTGCCAGGACTGGCTCTCCCAAGGCTGTCAGTAGTTCTAATGGAATGTTGTCTACTCCCGGGGCCTTGTTTCGACTCAGGTCTTTCAGTGCTCTGTCAAACTCTTAACGCAGTATCATATCTCCCATTTCATCTTCATCTACATCCTCTTCGATTTCCATAATATTGTCCTCAAGTACATCGCCCTTGTATAGATCCTTTATATACTCCTTCGACCTTTCTACTTTCCCTTCTTTGCTTAGAACTGGGTTTCCATCTGAGCTCTTGATATTCATACAAGTGGTTCTCTTTTCTCCAAAGGTCTCTTTAATATATATATATATATGGCTGAAGAGCATACATGTAACAGCTTAAAAGGTCTTTCTGCGGGGATAAAATTTATGGGAGTATGACATCATATATTGTGTTACCTGATACGGTGCATTTTATTACACGACAAGGGTATTAGCATTAATTGAAAAAAGGCGAAGGCGAATGTGCCAAGACGTTTTGAGTTAAATATCTTTTAATTTTCCATGTAAGTCGAAAATCTAGTTCCATTCCTTTACATCCCTAAATCTGCCCAGGACTTATTCGCCATTTCTTGTGTTATGCTAGGAGCATTTTTCATTCTGGCTGCACTATATCCGTCTGATCAGATATTTTTTCTTCTTTCCCTTTCACTTAATTAAGCCCAATTACGTTTAGATTCCATCTTCAAGTTTTGGATCTTCGACATCACATTAAAAATTTTCACCCTCTGCTTGCTCCGACTAGTAAAATATCACCCTTTCGTTGATTTTTTCAATGTATCTCTCGCATTCACTTCCTACTTGACAAACGCCTCTCGGAAATTCAAATACGGGATTAACCCAGCAGTTTTTGCCAGTGGAGAGGTCATCGCGAAGAGTTTTCAGCTACAGAACACATTTCCTGTGAATACACGTCATATGCTTTTAGAGTAGTGTTTCCCATTACCTTCTGCATCCTCATGTGGTTGATCGTTGTTGATTCTTCCGCCTGTACGGGCAGTTTAATAGTGAAGCCAGCAAAGGATCAAATCGAGAATAAAACAAAGCCAAGTACAAATCCGTGGATAACGCACGGGATATTGAATCTAACTGACAAAAAGACGAACAAATTAACATGCAGCAAATGAAGCAGGCATTGAACAGTTGCCTGGTAGGACAAGTCTCGTTTCAAATTGTAACGAGCGGCTGGACGTGTATGGGTGTGGAGAGTCCATGAATCCTGCATGTCAGCAGGGGACTGTTCAAGCTAGTGGAGGCTCTGCAATGGTGTGGAGGGTGTGTAGTTGGAGTGATATGGCACCCCTGATGCGTCTAGATACCACTCTGACAGGTGATGCGAAATTAAGCAGCCTGTCTGATCACATGCATCCATTCATGTCCATTGTGCATTCCGACGGATTTGGGCAATTCCAGCAAGACAATGCGACACCCCAAACGTCCAGAATTGCTACAGACTAGCTTCAGAAACACTCTTCTGAATGTAAATACTTCCGCTGGCCACCAAATTCCCCAGACGTAAACATTATTGAGTATATCTGGGATGCCTTGCAACGTTCTGTTCAGAAGAGATCTCCACGCTCTCGTTCTCTTAGGGATTTATGGACAGCCCTGTAGGATTCATGGTGTCAATTCCCCCCAGCACTAATTCAGACGTTCGTCGAGTCCATGCCACGTCGTGTTGCGGCAGTTCTGCATGCTCGCGGGGCCCTACACGAATTACGCAGGTGTATCAATTTCTTTGGCTCTTCAGTGAAGAAGGCAATGTAATAGAGAGGGAAGAGGAAAGAGATAAATACGAATCAGTAGACACGATACTGCGAGAAGAATTTGAGAGAACACTAACAAAATTAGGTCCAAGCAAGACACCTGGAGTGACGATATTGTCTCAGACTTATTGAGATCATCGTGGGATCCAGATGTAATGAAATCATTGCACGTGGTCTGCAAGATGTGTGACATAGGCGAAATACCACCAGACTTCAAGAAGAATGTAACAAATCTCATTCGAAAGAAGACAGGTGCTGACGGGCGTAAATATTACCTAACTATCAATGTAATTTCATGGTAGCAAAATACTGACAAGAATTACTTACAGAAGTGAGGAAACACTGGTACAAACCGAGTTCGAGAAAGATCGTTCTGGGTTGAGGAGAAACATAGGAACACGAGAGGCAATATGACATTACGACTTATCTTCGAATATAAGAAGAAGAAAGACAAACCTACGTTTATAGCATCTGTAGATTTAGAGAAAGCTTTTGACAACGTTGACAACGCATTGTAATTTTGAAAGCAGCAGAGATGAAATACTGTGAGCGGAACGTTATCTAAAACTTGGACAGAGACAATACTCCAGTTTTAAGAAGTCGAAAGACATGAAGGGAAACAGCGGTGGAGAAGGGAGTGACACAGAGGTTTAGCTTATCTCCGATGTTATTTAATCTGTACATCGAACAAGCAGTAAAGAAACTAAGGCAACAAACAATAAAAACGTGGAGGTGAGCCGGTGACGTTGTAATTCCATCAGAAGCAATAAAGTATTTGGAACAGTAGTTGAATATAACAAATAGTATCTTGAAAAAAGATTGTGAGATAAACATCAATAAAAGTGAAACAAGCGTAAAGGAATGTAGATGATGCTGAAGGAAATGGATTAGGAAATTAGACTCTAAAAGTAGTATATGAGTTTTCATATTTAGGCAGTAAAATTACTGATGCTGGCCGAAGTCCAGAAGATATAAATGCAGACTGACCACAGCATGAAAACGTTTCTGAAAACGACGAATTTTTTAACATCCAACATAAATATAACCGTTAGGAAGTCTTTACTGAAGGCAGTTTTCTTAAGCGTAACCTTCTATGGAAGTGAAACGTAGACGACAAACTGTTGAGACAAGAAGATAATACAAGGCACTGAAAAGTGGTGCTGCAGAATAATGGTGAAAATTAGATTGATGTGTCGAGTAGCTAATGAAGAGGTAATGAATCAATATCAAGAAAAAATAAATTCCTGGCACACATTCTTTCAAGGAAACGATCGGTTGACAGGAAACATTTTGAAGCATGAAGGAATCGTCAGTTTAGTTATGGCGGGAAGTGTGGCGAGGAAAAGTTTAACAGGGAGACCAAGACCTAATACAGTAACGGATTTAGGTGGAGAGCTGCATCAAACCACTCTTCGACGTGAAGACCACAATAACCACCACTGTACTTCTTTGTACAATAAATTAAGTTTGTGCTGTAAGTAAGGAAACACAAGGGCAGTGCTGCAGGGGTCTGTTTTAAAGTATGACCCATGTCTGCCTAGTCTTTCCATGCGCCATTATAATGCTCATTGAGAGAGTATAATGAGATAACAGAATTTAATTAAAACCAGACACAGATATGAATCAATAATTTCCCCCCTCCTAATGGTTCACAGGGGTGACTAAGTGTATCAAGGCAAAGGTCAGTGTTTGAAGAACGACAGACCGATTGTAGACACGGTGAAGCCTATGACTGGAAATTCTGCAGATAAACTAATTGAATAAAGTAGGGCGATTCTTTTCTTGAAAACTGAATAGCTTCTCAGTGAACAAAGAACAGTCTAAAAAGCTTCATATTCTGTGTTTATCAATTTTATGTTAACACCTATACTTTTTCTTGTTTTGCATCACATTGGGTAGTGTCCATTGTCATATATTTTATCAACAATATCGTTCTATGGAGATAATTTGTTCTCTTATGTGTAGCAGCATCTACACCTGTAACCAACAAGTCATTTCGTTAAAAAGGTTTCATAGATTGTACAGAGCAATCAGTGACATCTGAACCATGTGGAAAACAAGGGCAGTGATTCATGCTGTATTTCCTAAGCAACCTTTCGTTGTTTTAATTTTAATTCTGTGAAAGTGTATCATAAATAAGACACTCGCATTCCGAATGTTTCCCCCTTTCTTGCTCTGTGTTTGGCAGACTGACCGCTGGATACGATAAGAGTTCTGTCAGTTTTCCATTTGAGTGGAGATGTGTATGGGGGGGGGGTCATATGAAAATCGAACATTCGCCACAACGAGACTGTGGAATGTTTATATTCTAAAGTAATCAAAATACGCATTAATGACCCACAAACGTACCCACTATTGGACTTCCACGTCCTATTGCAACCGGCGTCCACGCATGGTTGTCTACAGTTGCCGAATTGTGAAAATCACTCGGTGAAATATCCGTGCTGTACAAATAATGCTGCAGTGTTTTCCTACCAAATGTTGGAGCATAGCGTTCGTCCGATTGCCAAGGTGGAGATAGGGGTTGTCGGGTGACTCCGTCCGACATCATTCCGAAAGCCCGAGAGAAAATGACAAAACCCAACAGCGGAAGTATGCCACATCTCCCAAGACAAAGAAATCCAAAGTTGTGCACACAACACAAGTTCTGGGTAAGGTTATGATGACCTTGCACTTCGACTCCAGGAGCCCACTGCTTGTCGAGTTCCTCGAGCGTGTAGCCACCATCAGTGATCAGCGCTATAGAGAATACGTAAACTACTTCGCGCCATGAAGTCTAAACGTCAAGGAATGCTGTCTGGTGGAATCATCTTGTTGTACCAGCACCCGCCCACACACTTCCGATCGAATGAAGGATTTGGTTGGGAAACATTGCAACACCTCCGTACAGCCGTACTGTCTGATTTTCGCATCTTTGGCGACCTGAAGAGAGACTAGCGAGGACGTCGGTTTCAGTCGGACGAGGAAGTACAAGAGTGGGTGTAGTTGTGGATTCATCAGTGGCTGACAACTTTCTACGAAACAGGAACTGATGGTCTTGTCTCTCAGTGGCGTAAGTGTCTTAAAGTGCGTGTTGATTACTTTTGAATGGAACCATTCCATGCTCCCATTGCGGCGAGTGTTCGGTTTTCATTTGACTGCCCCTTACAGCTGCTTAAGACGAGAAATTGCATTGTGAGTAATATCTACAATTCCAGGTGTGGCGTGTACGTAATTAATCCTACAAGGAAGGAACAGTCTTACTGCAAGATCCTTAGCGTGTCCAAGAAGGAAACTCGTCGCGGTGATGTAAAATAGCATATGCCTGAAACATTCCGGTAATTTCATATTTAATACACTAAATATGCAGCTATTTTCTGGCACTTATGTATAAAGCACTTTCTTATTTGCTCTGCATCTCAGTTGTGTTGTTTGGTGCTGCGTAATTCTATCGTTGTTCCAAGCAATAAAACTTTGCTTAAAATTAGCAATAACTTGCTGTAAATGTAAGTATCACTCCTTCAGAAAACTAGATAAATCATCATAAGAAGTTCCGCTAGTCTCCAATTAGAGAAGAGCCAACGAAGGAGAAGGCAGAGGAAATAACAGGTCTATTGGATTTGATAGCATTAAAACAAATATTCAGCAAACGAAAAACAGAGAAGCACCAGAGTTAGGTGGAGTAACTCAGAGCTCTTAAGATATGGCGGGGCGTTTCTAGAATTCAGAACGTTCCTATCACTATAAGGAACGTTGGCGTACAAGTGAATTACCAGAAGAAATGAGATGCACTGAAGTTATTTCACTATTTCGAAAACGAGACATAAGTAAAACAACTAATTACAGTAGAATCAGTTTTCCGAATACTTCCTAAAACGTCTACGCCAAAATTTAGTTACAGGCTTCGAAACATCTCTGATTCAATTGCATCAGAACAGCAAGCACGCTTCTGTAAAGAAAAATCCTGTGGCAACAATTTTTCCACTGTGCAACAAATTATACAAAAAATACGTGACTTCATTGTCGGGAACACATCTAGCATTTAGCGGTTATGGAAAAGCATTTGACTGAATTCACAGAAAAATTGTTTGGTCAGCAACATACAAAAGAGGTTTCCCGAGACACCTAATAAAAGCATATATATAAGGTTTATATAAAAATATCAAAATAAGAACAGATATTGGCAAAGAGCTCACACAAGAAATAGATAAACAGGGAGTGAGACAAGGCTACACTATGCCACTAACACTCTTCAACATCTAAGTAGACGGCCTAGTGGGAAAACAGATTAAGTGCAGAATATCTCAAAGCAAAAATAATGGGAGAAATACATTTCTAAATACCTTGTATTCTGCAGACGAGCCGCTAATCATAAACGACTGTGAAGACAAAGTACAATCAGCAATACGTAAAGAACAAATGCTTAAATTACACATTGAATAGCAAAATATAAAACAAAGACCTTTTTAATAAGTCCCTTAAGAACGAAGACAATCATCTGTAACGTAATAATTGAACAGGTGTCCCATTTCCAGTATATATAATGTGACGTAACTTCTGATGAATAGAAAGACCTAAATATCAAAATTAACACCTATCAATACAGTAAGAAAAATAAAAGGTAAAACGAGAAGAGAAACCCAAATGAAATTTTGGTGCTGCATGGAGCAGAAATTTGGGCATTAAGATCAGAAGATCTAAGACAATTTGAAACATCAGAAATGAAGTGCCTTAGATCTGTGAAAGGCTGCACAACGAAAAAAATGAATAAATAAGGA
Source organism: Schistocerca cancellata (assembly GCF_023864275.1). Lineage (NCBI taxonomy): Eukaryota > Metazoa > Arthropoda > Insecta > Orthoptera > Acrididae > Schistocerca > Schistocerca cancellata. Next base: position 214,474,995 of record NC_064627.1, read on the forward strand.
AAGAATTGGGTTTACAGCCGTTAAATGAGGAAATAATCCAATGTCGCCTCAAAGAATGCCTCAACAGTTCTAAAGGAAAAAGGAGCACAGAAAAGTCAACGCAGAGATGGCGAGGCTGAAACAGGCAATAATATCTCATCTCTGACTGGCAAAAGAAGACGGCGAAGAAGATGAAACACCAGTAGTGTTCTACACTAGTTAGAAACTTCTTCTTGTAACACCAATATTTACTTAAAAAATTAGATCAAGAATACATCTGTTCCATAAAATCATTAAAATTAAATTTGTTGATATAGTATAATAGGCTGACAAACACGTGTTTCTCTACCCTCTTCCGCAGTCACAGTGCACCGTCATTGCTAAATATAAATCACAGTAGTAACGTTGAATAACAATATCTTTTTTTAAGCTACCTTTTATGCGGCAGTGTCGTGGTGCCATTTTTCAACAGGACTGGCGGAAGTAAAGCTGTGAGGACGGGGCGTGAGTCGTGCTTGGGTAGCTCAGATGGTAGAGCACTTGCCCGCGAAAGGCGAAAGTCCCGAGTTCGAGTCTCGGTTCGTCACACAGTTTTAATCTCCCAGGAAGCTTCATATCAGAGCTCACTCCGCTGCAGAGTGAAAATCACACTCAGGACAGTGGTCGTCTACGCATGGGCCCTGAATCTGAGTATCTGCGTGATGTTGAGGTACTCCTGTGGCTAGCAAGATCCTGACCTGTCCCCGATAGATAGACCTGCTCGGACGTTAACTCCGTCCCAGTGCCAGCATCCGGGATATCAAAAGCCTGTTACAAGATCTGTGGCCTTGCTTGCTTCAGGAGATTATCCAACGGCTTTATGACACTCTTTCCAGTGGAATCGGTGCATGTGTCCAGGACAGAAGGGGTGAAAAATCACACTGTTAAGTGGACTCACACTGCCATGTTCTTTGTAAATCTTCTTCGATTTTCTACCCACTGAAATAACGTCACATACTCTCTAAACCTTTGAAGTTTTGTTTCCTACTCCCTTTCTGGGTGCTTTACTTTTTTGTCATGTGGTATATACCGATTGGTTATAATTAAACTTTCCCTGTTTAACACACTTTAACACGGAAACTAATTACCGTACAAGTACTAAACTTTGTAGCATTAGTGTCCAGAGTATGGGGTGCATAACTGTCATGCGTAACAGCGCCACCGTCCAGTTCCAACTATGACCATCAGGTGTTGTGATCAGTCATCGTGATTCACAGTCTCACACGTCTGACAAGTCGCAATGCTCTTTTTGTCGAGTCGACACGAGCTTGGACAAAAGGAGCAGAGTATTACTGGTGAAGCTCTACTGACAAAACAACAGTAGTGCTGCAGTTGGACTTGGAGAATATCGCCGGTTGAAAGGATTATGGAGGGGTCCTCTTTCTCCGCCCGCTGTGCGGAGGATGATAAAAGAGTTCGAATCAACTTGAGAATTGGGTGTCGCTCTGGAAAGAGGCTGACGACCGGTTGCACCACAGGTAGTTGACGAAATCGCTGTTGGTATGGGAGACAAAGCTGCGCGCAATTCCCGATCGTCAGGCAGTGAGCGTGCTGCGTCACGACAGTTGAACATCCACTGTACGGAACGTCCTTCGAACCATTCTCAAGTGCTATTCGTACAAGATCCAAATTGTACTGCAGCTTGCACCACAGGACGCCAGGACTTCGCTCTCCACTTTCACGGAAGGATTAAAGTTGACGAGGACTGTCCCTGGCCCATCATATGTACAGGCTGTAGTGCGACGAAATTGAAGCGTCACCCATCGACCAGTGTCAGCCCAGTTTGCAGGTGAATATAAGTTTAATTTAGTTTTTGTTTATGTATTTTTGTAATATTTTGTAATGGTTGTGAATTGCCTAATGTTTTGTATTTTTCTTATGTTTCATGTACGGAGAGGGCGGCGCAACGAACGGAGACAGCATCTTCGCTGCCGCGACCAGAGAGAAAATTGCTGGCCACTATACGTCGCGGGTCGACAGCCAAAGAGCAACAGAAGATCCTGGAACCGAGTTGTTGCGTCGTGCTTCTAAAAATTGATAAATGAAAATATGTAATTTTTTTGTACAACAATGGTATCATAGGAAGTTTAATCTTATTGAGAATGTTAGTCCTGTCTTGTCAAGGCTCAGGTTCACGTCTGTATGTAGGAAGATATTAAACTGGTGGATGCTATTAAAGTTGAAATACGTGTTCTGAGGATTTATTTATGAAGAATTATGTGAATCAATTAATAATATATTTGACGAGATTATTGTATTTTGACAGTGTTCATCGCGACTTTGAATCTCAAAGTTTATTCAATGTGTGGTTCTAATATCGATTAAATCAAGATAAAGTGTATCAATATAATTTCTGAGGAGAAACAAACGACATCTAAAATTGAAAAAGTTTACGAAAACCAATTGGCCCGAGTGACGTAATTCTGTGCATACGACTCAAATGATGTTTTAGAGTTTCGTTCAAGAACCATTCTGAGACAATTTAAAAAGAATATAAATAATTTTGAAGTGGGTTGTAACTGACGTAGGTGACGAAGTCTGCACATGGTCATATATCAAAAGAAAACCATTTATAAGAAACTTACGTCGTTACACTACAAGGCGAAGCTCATTTTTCTATGACAGGTGAGGTGAATGCACAGAATTGCCGAGTGTGGGGATCTTCACCTCCAGTCACTGTGCATGTAGATCCTCCGTATGGTGAAAGTGTCTACCACCACGTTCATTGTTAACCCATCCTTATGTGAACACGTTGGCGCTCAAGGACCAAAGTCCTGCAGTGTTACTGGCCAGCATTATTGCGATGTACTTGGCCAGCATGTCATATCCTCCCTACAGGAGAGAGACGCACTAAACTAAACAGTGTTCATGCAAGAAAGGGCCCCACCGCACATCGCTCGTTAATTTCACCTGCTTCTCCGAGACACACTTGGAAGGGATCGAGTTATCAACCGATCGTTTCCAAATGCTTGGCAGGCACGATCACCAGATCTCACTCCTTGCGATTTCTGGTTGTGAGGCTACCTGAAGAACAGGGGAACATTCACACATGTGCTGATGTGGAGGGCAGTATATCAAGAGAGGTAGCCAGCATACCTACGGACATGCTTCTTCTGCTGTGCAGAATGCAATCCTGCGCTTTCAGACGTTTCTGAACACTGATGGGCACCATATTGAGCCCCTTTTTAGCTGCAATGGTACCGGTATGTAAAGGTATGATGTACCTTAACAGCACATTAAAAGTGTTTCAACTGAATTTATTTTGCATTATTTCTCTTCCCCATGTACTTAGCATTAATGCTACCAAGTTTGGTACTCGAACGGTAATTAGTTTCCTTATTGTAATGTGTCAAATAGAGGAAGTTTAATTGTGAAACTTTCTTGGCAGATTAAAACTGTAGGCAGGTAGGAGACGAGGTACTGGCGGAAGTAAAGCTGTGAGGACGGGGCGTGAGTCGTGCTTGGGTAGCTCAGTTGGACGCCGGCACGGTAGCTCAGCGTGTTCGGTCAAAGGGTTAGCAGCCCTCTGTAATAAAAAAACTGAGCTATTCGATCAACAACGAACTTAAACGGATGTCTTACGACGTCCGCCCCGAGCATATTCAACGAACGAAAACGAGCAAAATGAGATTTAAAAAAAAAAAAAAAAAAGTTGTTAGAGCACTTGCCTGCGAAAGGCAAAGGTCCCGAGTTCGAGTCTCGGTCCGGCACACAGTTTTAATCTGCCAAGAAAGTTTTATATCAGCGCACACTCCGCTGCAGAGTGAAAATCTCATTCTGGAAGTTGAATTATAACCACCCGCTACATTCAGGTAAGTTTAGGGAATTTAGGAAGATACCTTTTTGTGCGGCATAGTTCTCTTCCTGTTACGGTCAATTAACCTCAGCTAAAAACAAATCCAGTTGAGAATAATTAGTTGTAGTTCCTCGCAATGGCTGATTTAGTACTATTGTGTAAATCTAAACGGTACTGTACGATACAGACGTACTAGTAGCGATAGTGGCTTGTGCTATGTCGAATTTGTTGCGGTTGTGCTTGTCAAATATACTGTTCAGTTAGTGTGTCAGGTGTAATTAGGCATATGCGTGTCCTTGCGAAATCAAGATGATCCTCTCCCCTTCGAGCTGCAATCGATGAACATGACAGTGTGCAAAGCAAGTGGATGATTCCAGAAACACTGCAATCAATTTCCAAAATGTCAATTAAGTTTTACAGAGGTTTTTGATCTTGTAATGCGGTTCTCCTTTCGCGCTGGATGTAGCCCACGCCTGAGTGGTATAAAATTATTCTGAAGTTAACATCCAGACGTTTTGATGAACATTATTTCACAAATGCCGTGACGCAGGAGTGGTTCTTCACTGCGGGAGGGAAACCATCAGTCGTTTCGGCACGCGTCGGATTATCATTCAAGCGTGGATCCACAGCCATGTCACGACGAATATTATTCGCTCTCAAAAGTCGTTCGTCCAGGGAAGCACTCTCCAAACAAGAGCAAGAGTCAATTCAACACGCAACGCAGCGTCGCCGTGTTCCCGGGTAAATTAATTTCCGCTGGGGTTCTCTCTGTTAATAATATGCCCAGAACAAAAGCCGGTCACAGCTTTATCTCGAGTGTTGAATGGCAGCCTGCATAGCATTCCCAGCATTGATCTATCGCAAACTAATTCCAAAAGCAGAAGGTCTCGAACAAACTGAAGTAACTGTAAACTGAAATATTTCATCAGTGGCAAAAATTATTTTATACGTTAGACACATCATTCTCATAGAAAAAATTGCTTTAGCAAGACTAAAGTACAGAGCTACTATAAATGATTCATTCGCTTTCAGATCTCTATATTTTCCAAAATTCTACATGTACCAATGTGATTGACGGACGAATAGAACTTACTGACATGTTATTTTTCAGTCTACAAACGTTCAATGAATGCCTCTCTGGTCACATAATACACTTCCAAGCGGTAAGCAAGTACGTTCCGTACCTTTTATGACTACATCCTGTCAGTGGTTATCACAGGAGCGTTGATGCGTTCTCTGACCTACTCTAGTGTTCTTCGCATTAGAGGTAGGTGAGCACGGTCGTTAATGAACCCAGAAAGGAAAAAGTGACAAGACGGTAGATCAGTAGATTAGGCGACCTAAGAGGGAGGGGGAGGGGGGAGGCAGGTCCAATGAAACATAGCCACATCGTCTTCATCACCACACCCAGTCCGGCGGTGCAGAAGTTAGTCGTTTAGGTACCGGTGCGACGAACATCGACGCTGTGATAAGGATGCGGCGGGTAGGAGATAAAGAAAATTCTCGGAAGCAGTTGTCAGTTGTGAAAATAACCACAACTGCAAAATATCAAGGTAAGAGGGATGCGGCACAGTCTTCTCAACAAAGACAACCGGCCCATAGAGCTTCGTATGTGGCATTGCACATTGTCGATACCAACGCAAAGTGCTTTATTTGCATGGCGTTTCTTTTTCTGAATGCATGATGCGTTGTCATAACACATAAACGTCTCGCATATTTCAACTTTCAAAACCTTTTCTCCTCCTTTGTCAGCAGTTTGTCAAGGCACTGGACTCGTAATGCCAACTGGTGGGTACAATGCAAACTCAGTGAGTTTGCGGGTCTATACAAGTATGCATCATATTTTTACTTGTAACACTGTACAGGCTGTACCAAAAAGAATCATCCGATTTGGCACATCTATATTTCTGAAGCTAATGAACATATACAATGAATTTAGTTTTTTGATGGACGGGAAACTCAAAAAGATTTTTCATGTCTTTTTCATAGGTGTTCAATATGCCCCCTTGAGATGCATGGCATATGTCAATGTGGTATTCAGATTGTTCCCACACCGCAGCGAGCATGTGTTGAGCTACAACGGCCGTAACTGCTGTTATGCGATGTCTCAGTTCATTCATTGTTGTTGGTAATGGAGCCACAGAAAAAGTCATTTTATAAACCCCCACAAGAAATAATCACATACAGTCAGCTCCTGTGGCCATGGAGGCCAGTAAACAAAGGCTGGTCCAGCGCAACCGATCCATCGTTCACTAACCCTTTGATTTAAAAATTCCCGCACTTCCAAATACCAGTGTGACGGTGCCCCATCAAGTTGGTAAATGAAGTCATTTGAATCAGTCTCCAACTGCGGGAAAAGAAGGTTCTCAAACATACCGAGATACGTGCTTCCTGTAACAGGGTTCTCGGCAAAGAAAAATGGACCCTACACCATTTCCTGTGAAACTGCACAAAACACATTACATTTTGCAGAGTCCCTCTCATGTTGTACAACTTCATGTGATTGTTCCGTACCCCATATTTTCACATTATGACGGTGCACTAAACACTAAGCATGGAAGAAACTTGTCATCCTCCATCTTGAGGAGAATTAACCTACAGAACTCCATACGTTGTTGTTTGTCACCTTCACCATTTGGTATGGTTGTATATGTAAACGTCGATGCAACACACGCCAGGCGGACATCGGGGGCTTGTTGAGACGTCGAGCTGTATGACGAACGGATTTCCGCGGACTCCTTGTGAAACTATGGCGATGAGGTCGACGTCTGTGTCAGACACTCGGGGACGGCCTGGCGATTTGCCTTTACACAAACCACTTTGTTCCCCGAATTGTTCATGCCACAGTCTAATGCTCTGTGTTGTAGGAGGATCCACACCATACTTAGAACGAAAATCACGCTGAACAGTTATTACTGGCCCGCACTGTGCAAAACGTAGAATACGAAACACTTTCTGTTGTCCCGACACCGTTTTTACTACAACTGAAGTGAGCGCACACTGCTGCTACCTAGTGGGAACCGTGTGAAACTCGAGAATTAGCTCTTTCCAACAGTACGTTGTTCGTGCACATATCTCAAATAACATAATAGTTATGAATTTTTTTAATTGGATGATTTTTTCTATATACCCTGACCTTTGTAAAATATAGGCCTCTGAAAAGAAATGAATCATTTACAGTAGATCTGTAGTATTACATCACTACAGTATCAATGGGGCACAACTGGAATCAGTTAACTCGTACATATACCTGGGTGCAACAGTATGTGGGGATGTAAGATGCAATGTAGATGCCAGGGTTGTGACCCTTTACTGTTGTGGGTTGCAATGATGCAGTGTGAAGTTGGTTGATACCTGTTTGCTAGCCAGCGTAGCTCGCAGAATACCAAACAGTTATTGCTTAAAAAATTGGTAGCTGCAATGGCAGAAAGTACCTGCTGATGTGGGCTGACCAGGATATGGCTTGGAGATTCAGTTTCAGAGTCAGTACTAGTGACATCACACGGTAGTCAGCCCCATGCAGCCAGCATATGGTGTCTGCATGTCGTCCACACTGGAGCTTCGGAGGTGGGTGACTGCAGATGGCATAGAGGAAAAGTGGCCACTGGCACCAGAGCCCACTCTCAGGAGTTGGAGGTGAAAATTGAAACTGTTTGGCTCCACAGTGTCAGAAGATCAGCTACACTCTCCCACATGGGAAATGGAAACCTCTGAAGTGGAAGGCAGCAGCATAGCAGTAGCGACCTGCAAACGACCTGCTGTTCGAAAGCGCCTTCTTTCCTATCAAATTCAACATGGATGACGGAGCTGCAGCTAACAACATTTAAGTCCCCAGGGTAGGACTTGCTGCTCTATAAAAGCTTGCAGACAGCAAGAAGAGTAGACAGTAGATTGTCTTACGTCTTTCCTACAGGTTGGACAACTGCAGACTGAGATACTTCGCTAGAACTCAGCATTAGTAAAGCCAAGACTGGTCAGTGTTCGTCATGCTACCATGAGGCAGTAGTGACACCACTTGTCCTGCTATCCCATCTGGTCAGCTTTATCGAACATTCAATAATGTCAAAATCTTACGTGTCAGTTATTTTGGCTGGTCTATTCTGTACCGTCAGTGTACTGAATGGTTACTCTAGTGTCCAACTTAAGCATTCTTGCTCAGTTATGCGTATTCATCAGCGTGATGGAACCTCTTTTCCTACAAACTCGTTTTGCTGCGTTGGCATCAGACGGTTCACTGTACTGGACATTTATGTTCCATAACACTCCTCCTTTCCTCGACTTCATGCATTACTAGGGAAAGTGCCTTAATTTTTAATTGGCTACCAATTATGAAATTGCTTGGCACAGTACTCCCATCCTCTTCTTCAAAAATATCTTTTTTCTCGCTGTGTCTTTGAAAAAACGTTGACATACATACAACTCAATAATCACATAAAATGCTCTTGATATATTTCTCAGTCTACTTAGACCATACGGCTTGTCTTAAACGATAAGCTATGGAAAGGCAAAGTCATAGCATTTGTAGACTTAGCGTTAGCTTTTGACAATGTTCACTGGAATAACTCTTTGAAACTGTGAAGGTAGAGAGGTAAAATACAGGGAGCGTTAAGTTATTTAAGAACTGAACAGAAATCAGACGACAGGTAGAGCAGTCGAGAGACATGAAAATGGAGCAGTAGTTTAGAAGACAGTGAGACAGGATTGTAGTGTAACCCCCAAGGTATTCATACTGTACACTGAGCAAACAGTAAAGAAAACCAAACAAAAAAGTTGTAGAAGGAATTAAAATTCAAGAAGAAGAAATTAAAGCTTTGAAGCTTTCCGATGATATCGTATTACTGTGAGAGACAAGAAAGAACTTGGAAGAGCAGTTGAGCGGAATGGACAGTGACTTGAAAAGAAGGAAGAGGGAAGGAATATAAGGATTTAACATCCCATCGATATCGAGATGATTAAAAACAGAGCACAAGCCCGGAATCTTTTCATGGATAAGGAAGAAAATCAGTCATCACCTTTCAAAGCAACCATCCTGGCATTTACCTGCAGAGATTTAGGGGTATCACGGAAAACTTATCTCTGGACGACCGGACGCTAGTTTGAACCGCTGTTCTCCCGAATGTGAGTCCAATGTGTTGACTAAAGCGCCACCCCGCGTGGTAGTTTGAACAGAGGATATAAGATGAACGTTAATAAAAGTAAAACAAGAATAATGGAAAGTAGTCGAATTAAATCAGGTGATTCTGAGGGAATTATATTAAGAAATGGGACACTTAAAGAGTATATGACTTTTGCTATTTGATGAGCAAAATAACTGATGATGGCCTTAGTAAATGTAAAATGTAGACTGGAAACGGCAAGAAAAGGAATTTCTGAAGACGAGAAATCTGTTAACATCGAGTAGAGATTTAAGTGCTGTGAATGCTTTTCTGAAGGTATCTGTTTTGAATGTAAAAATGTAGGTGTGAAACATGAAGAGTAAACAGGATCGACATTAAGAATGTTTTAGAAATGTAGTGCTACAGAAGAATTCTGAAGAATGTATGGGTAGACTGGGTGACGAATTAGGAGGTACTGAATAGAATTTGGGAATTTTTGGCAAAATTCGTCCAAAAGAACGCATCCGTTAATATGTCTTCAGAAATTTTTTCACCCCGAAAGATCGTAGCATAGTCCCTCCTATCAACCATCGTACGACCATCAAAATGGCAAATACTGAGCTAACCGATCGCGGAACAGAAAAGCAAATACTATCGCTTAGCAATGGAAAGCGTCAGAATTAGATGGAACACCTATAAGATTCACCAACAATAATGCAAAAGAACCTACTCATCTTCTAGCAACGAAAGGTACATAGCCACTAGGAAAAAAGAGCAGGTCATTCCCGTTTTGAAGGAGGGCCGTAGGACAGATGCGAACAATTATAGATCTACGTCTTTGACTTTAATCTGTTGTAGAATTATGAAACATTATCTTATGCTCTAGAATTATGACGTTTTAAGAGAACGAAAATGTCCTCCATAAAAATTAACGTGGATTCGGCAAACAGATATCTTACAAAAATCAGCTCGCTCTGTTCCTCCTTGAGATCCATAGGGCTTTAGACATCTGCACTCAGGATAATGGGGGTGTTGCTTGAGTTCAGGAAGGCATTTGACATCGTCCCGCACTGCAGTTCAGTGAAAAAAATACATGCTTATCGAGTATTGGAACAGATTTGCGACTGGATTCAAGATTTCCTTGCAGATGGAACACAACACGTCGCTCTTAGTGGAACATAATCGACAGATGTAAAGGTAATTTCTGGAGTACCTCACGAAAGTGTAATAGGACCGTTTTTGGTTATGCAAATGAACTAGTAGAGCGTGTCGAGTGCACATTAAGACTGTTCGCAGATGATGCGGCTGTGTGTAAAAAAGTAGCGACGCCAGAAAACAGTATCGATTTCCAGAATGACCTGCAGAGAATAGATGAACGATGCAGGCTGTCGTAGCTGACGGTGAATGTAAACAAATGTAACATATTACGGGTACATAGTAAAAGAAAGTCACTACTGTACAACTATACTATTGAATTGAAACTGCTATGAACAGTATCTACAGTCAAATATCTAGGAGTAACTATGTACAGCGACCACAAGTGGAAATGACTACTTAGAACAAACAGTAGGAAAAGTAGATGTCAGACTGAGATTCGTAGGATGAATCTTAAGGAAATGTACATAAGTCTCGAGTTTGTCCATTAATATGGGATCCTTACCAGGTAGTACTGATAGAAGAGAGAGAGAAGCTCCAACGAAGAGCGCAGTGCTTCTCACGGGCTCTTTTAGTCGGCATGAGATCGTTACCACGATGCTCAACAAACTCCATCAGCAAACGTTACAAGAGAGGAGTTATGCATCACGGAGAGCTTTACTGCTGAAATTCCGAGAGAGCACTTCCTGGTAAGAATTGGATAACATATTATTTCGTCCCACATACATATGGTGCAATGATGAAGACGAGAAAATTCGAGAAATTAGAGCCAATATAGAGGCTTACCGACAATCATTCTTCTCTCACGCCATTCGCGAGTGGAACAGGATAGGGGGCGATCAGTTAGTGTTACGAGAAATACCCTTAGTCATGCAGCATAAGGTGGCTTGCAGAGTGTGATGCAGATATAGATGTAGATACAGAGTACTATGGTTGTACCTTTACTGCCTCATGCTGCTGAATCGTGGACCTCAACGACCAAATATTACAAAGAACTTAAGCGGGAGGTATGGTATTTCTAAGACCTTTGGATGGATTCAAATCAGATCATAAGAGAAGCAGACAGCGAAGCTCCATGTTACAGGAACAGCAGAAAGAATCGTACAGTTTAGAGAGGAATGGCATAACCATCTACTATGCAAAGATACAAAAGGAATAACAAGGAAAAAATATTACAGACCAAACGGTAGAAGAAGAGTACTGCGAGCAATCAGCTTTAAATTGCTTGATTTCGGAACAGTAAAGATGTCTAACCCGAAACTGTACATGATGACGTTGATGATGATGACCAAACCACCCAAGGAATGGGACACGTTCTACAATTCATAAACGAAGCGCTGTCTACACCCAGAGAGCTTGCTTATGCAATACTCGTTGACTACAAACAAGCTGTCGACAGGATAAGCAAGAGTAAAGTATTGGGAAAAATACACCCAGGCTAGGTGCAGAAAGTTAGATCCTCGAGTTCATAGCAAGCGTCCTTCGAGAAAGCACTTTCAACACCCATGATGGATTAACACGATCGCGTGGAATCCAGCGACAAATTGGAGTACTATAGGAAGCCGGTATAAGTCATTATATTCAACGTAATTGCACATGGCGTAATCCAAAGAATCGCATGAAGTTTGAAGGTTCGTGTCTGGTAAACGGCCCATACTTTGTATGATACAGGCACATTTCTCTTAGAGTTACACAGTGTGTGCCACTTATATCATGAAGAAATCTCATTTATAAAAATAGTTCGTTGACCGTATTTGTAATGTTTCGCTTTACTGAGACATCATTTTCCATAGTACTAGTTTGTGTGTCTTTCTGTAACACATCGATTGACAAACAATTAATTTCCATCGACACGTTTGTAAAATTTCGATACATGAAAGAATACATTATCTGAGTGCTAAGAAAAGCCGGCCGCGGTGGTCTAGCGGTTCTGGCGCTGCAGTCCGGAACCACGGGACTGCTACGGTCGCAGGTTCGAATCCTGCCTCGGGCATGGGTGTGTGTGATGTCCTTAGGTTAGTTAGGTTTAAGTAGTTCTAAGTTCTAGGGGACTTATGACCTAAGATGTTGAGTCCCATAGTGCTCAGAGCCATTTGAACCATTTTTTTGCTAAGAAAAGTATTGTTGGGCAAAACAGCGCACAGTAAACAGAACAGCAGAAGCTGGGAGAGTCTGTTGTAGTCGAGATGTGAAGGTGATCAGTTGGCTTAGCTGAGGAGTGCTGAGTCAGAGCTAATGATTCTCTTCTGAGAATGAGAAATTTTCAGAAGTGGATGATAGCTGGGAATTGAATTTTATCGGAGGAAATATTTTTGGCATTTGATTTTTATGCAGAAACGACTCAGCAACCAAAAAGGTATTTGACACATTGCTTTCCATACCTTTAGCGATTGTTGTAGTTTGTTAATTTTCATTGTACAGTGATTTCGGGTGTGAGATAAAAGAGATTTCCAAGGTGTTACCAAGTTCCATCCACTTCCGTTAGTTAACAGGAGATTTTGATTTTGAGACACTGGTCAACAAAATCTTTTTTTTTCTTTGAAAAGAATAAAAATATTAATTAAGACACAAAATAATTAGTCATTGCCAGCAAGAGGGCATTGATTTAAATCAATGGGGAAGTAGAAATTTTGTGTCAGACCGGGATTCGAATCCGGACCTTCTGCTTAATTGGCAGATGTGTGACCACTGCGCCATCTGGACACAGTGGACATCGCAACTGCACGGACTACCCTAGCACGCCTCCCGTCAGATCCAAATTCTCGACATATCCACACACTACTAAAATAGTGTCCTTCGTCCATTATTCTCATTACTCGCAGCATTTCGCCAATTCCTTTAAGAGTTCGGGCTTTTAGTGCATCCGCACTGAGGAGAGCATTCGCCGACAGTACCTGTTTTATATATGTATAGTGTCTGTTCTTTCGGGCATGTACAAACGAACAGACTCCACACATAAAAAAGATTCTAGAAGTATTTGTCATGCTAAAAACAAATGTCATTTCCATTTCCCCATCAGGCAGCAGTTTCGTTTGACATTCATTTGAATTTTTGATAGTTTGTAATAAAATCAGGAACGAGCTACCTAACTGTAAATGGTATACTACTCATTCTGACTTACCTAGAAAGCTGTGGACAGTGATTTTCGTGCAAAATTTGTGTTTGGATCGTCTCTCTCTTGGTCCAGCAGTAGTCAGCCAGAATTTTAGAACTCCACTTGCACTGATATTTCTTTTCCGTGATGTAAACGCTCATCGCGCTCATCCCTGACAGTCCCAAGATTTTCTGAGTAGTCTGTGAGAGCCTAGGAAGTGAATTTTTAGGGATATGTTGCATACCATAGCTTTATAAGAATGAAGAAGGTCAGCCACTATGTCAGAGTAGTACCATGCTTTTTGGTTTCCTATGAAGCATACATTTTGGAAAGGCTGCCAGGCTTCTATTCCCAGCGAACATAACAGTTCTTTAAAATATTCATCAGGCATTAATAGCCGTACTCCTCGTCCTATAAAAAAAATTCTCTCTTTCAGTTTAAGATCACTGATTTCGAGTAATTTATGTTTGAAACACAATAATCCATCAGAAAGTTTATCCATAGCGTTGACAAAGTTTTCGTTGCTCCTAATTTAATATGCAATGAAAGTAAATAAATTTTTTTCAGGATTCACTATAGGGACCGGAGACATTTTTCTGGCCTGGGATAAGAGATTTACGTTTAGACCATGATTTTCCTACGTGATGAGACTACTTATCACTGCTATCCCATTTACACAAACCCCAGCAAAATTTGGTGAACCCAAGTCCTTCAATATTTTCCGTATTAAATTTTAAATATTGTTATATTTTTCTTTCAAATCAGCGGCATGCGCTACAGGTTTTGATGGAAATTCATTGCCAATACGTAGTAGCACAGCCTTCAAACTAATTTTAAAAGGTAAAATTATTTAGAGTAGTGGTGGACGTCATTTTATACCACTAAAACAACAATTGCCGACGTTTCGACCGACTTGCTCCTGTCCTCTTCAGTGCGATTCACTGCAAAGATCGCAGTAAGTCAGTCGAAACGTCGGTCATTGAGTTGTTTTAGTAGTTTAGAATGACACCACCTAATACCCTAAATTATTTTACCCAAAATTATACCGACCGTGGCCGGTGCCGATGCCCAAGAGTTTCCATAACAGAACAGAGATCATTAAAACACAATACCATTTTCTTCATAGAAGCAGTCTTTGAAAACACTATGACAGCGGCGGCAACTACACATTCTTACATTTTGTTGGTGTAGATTACAACCTCTGAATCTGGAAGTTATACCTTGAGCTTGATGTTCAGACAGGTTTAAACCCCGAATCAGGTCATTAAAATCTTGTTGAATGAGACAGTATGATTCAATTGAACAGGTACCTTCATATGTAGGAACATTTTTATTTTCATCTGAAATAATTTCATTTTGAGATAGAGTTGAGAGTTGTAGGTGGTTCTGTCTGCATGCATTGGTACAGGGAACAATTCATCGCAATTTTTGTGACCGATGACCATCGCAGTCTGGTCCCTTTACCCCCACAAACCAACCAACCAACTCTTCATCGTGCAAGACAGGCCTCACCGCAGATGACAAATTCGAATACTTAAACGCACGTTTTCATTTAGATGAGATGCCCTTAATATTTGTTAAACAAAGATAACAATCAATTAGATGATCCATCTGTTCCCTCCAAACCATGAGAATTGTAAGTGCCATAAGATGGGTGCCATTTTTCCACCCAGTCAACAGCCTAACACACGAAACGCGGCATATATTTAGGGTCCAGCTCTTACCCGAATGACCCATGTGACAACCAACGTTAAGTTCATAACATTCTTTCACTAGTCAGATGAAATGTCAGCTTTGAGACTTCGAGGTCAGCTCATCAAAATAAAGCAGAAGTCACGTGCATGATTTACACCGTTTCTTGGCATGATGAACCAACATAACACTAAACCACAGCCCTCACAATACACTCTGCACAGAAAGGAAGGAAATATTATTGCAACAGTAACATTTGTGCTAACATTCTCACAGTCAACTCAATAATGACACGTCAAAATGCCAGATTAAAAGGTCTGCTCATGTACGTGCATGTCAAAACATGAACGGACCTGTACAGTCTTGTCGTTTGGTGCTTCAGCAGCATATTATATATGATTTCCTTAAATACAGAGGGAATAAAATGGCTACATACGAGGTACACATTTCTATGACAGGTCGAAGAGAATTCTAAAATCAAATTTGAAAAAGTAGTTGTCACAAAAGAACTGTGCCTGACGGAAAAATTATATTTACACATCTGAAATCACTGCAACATCATGCACTAAAATCACCTATCAGATTTCTCGTGAAGGCAACATTGTCCACCAGTGTAATTTAAAAGTGGAACTGACAGCACACTTCCACTTCAATGCTGCGTGATTTTTGTGATAGGGTTATAAAGAATGAGTAATTTTATTTAAAGAATTTCAAATGTTAGATCTGAAATTTTGATAAAATTAAATAACTGCTGATTTCATTTTATTTTTCATTTATAATCACGTTCTTCCTTTTCTTAAATGGCATAAATTTTGAATTCATTTTGAATGCAATGAGTACTAAGAGTATTTATATCAAATAAACAGAAAGACAAACGGACAGGATGTTGTCTTTCTTAACAAGCAGTAAATTATACCACGCAGTGGAACGCTGTTCTCTTTGAGGTTATCGTGTCTAAACAGCATTGTCACTGGCAGCTACGCCGATACGGAAAAGAACCGAGCGTTGGTTGCAGGCAAGATATTATCAGGGTCTAATTACAGAACTCATTTGGAAAAAGATTTCCCTGTTATTTGAAGTGAAATAAATTTTACGCGAAACATTCTCAACACGTTATGTATACACACTGTGAGTGAACATTTCCACTAGAAGGTTACTATCATTTAATAATGTCAGTGTTCAAACTTCATTTCATTACAAATTTCCAAATTAAATAATTACCATTTTATTCCATACTTTCTGTTGTGTACTGTATTGTACTCAACGGCAAGGAGATGTCGACTAAAGAGTGGTGCGACAGCTGTCATCGTAGGAAAGCAGGACAGAAGCAGGAATGATTGACAAACAAGTTAACCTATTAAACAGAAGATTTACTTAACCTGTATTTCTCCAAGCTTATGAAGACTCATTACAAACAATGCAGCGAGAAATAGAGTCCACTTTACACAACGGCAACAAGGATGAAGCTGTCTGAACTAAAGCATGAACGATGGTGTCTGGCTTGGAGCCACGACTAGGTGGCTCTGCATCGTGTTACGTAGCGAATTGGCTCCAAGTGCCAGTGTGCCGTATGGCTACTGCCACGGGGCGTTCGTGGCCGGAACAGCTGGACGCCTGCTTCAGCAGGTGTGTGCCATTGGCTCCGTTGGATACCGTATAACGACTATCGGTCGGAGACTTGTAATTCTGTTGCCTACTTTATGATGCCAGTGGGCAGCTATCGATACAAGATACAATATTTTCCGCAAGTACCTATCATTGAATAATTTTCCATTAGATAATTTCAAAATTAGAATGTGGCTTTATGCCAATGATAAGATCATACTTTCCTGAATGACTTTTCACTCTGAAGCTGAGTGTGTATTGATTTGGAACTTCCCGACAGATTAAAACTATGTGCCGAAATGGAACAAGACGCCGAGACGTTTGCACTTCGCTGGCAAGTGCTCCGCCGTTTGAGCTATCCAAGGGCGACTTGCAACTCTTCAGTGAAAGTTCACATAAAGCAGTTACGTGCGTTAGTCACTCTTTTTATTTCATCCCATGACGCGTTTTGAGACTCTCGTCTTCAAGTCAAACAATAATATTTTACCATTTTTCTTGCTGGCCAATTTTCTTGCTGGATGCAGCCAGTTGTTTGTTGTGGTTCCATTGTGATGCAAAAACATATAACGGGTTCTTGTAAAGGCAGTAAGGTTGTAAGATTATAAATATCAAACGATGACAGAAGTACTTACAACCTGCTCCTGTGCATAGAACCCTGGAACAGAAAAGATTGTAAGTAACCATATGCAGAGGACCTTCCAATACATCTCACATCATTAAGTGTGAAGAAAGAATATTGTCACTATCTTAGTATGTAAATGGCGATAATTTTAGTTAACCAAATAACATCTTGCACACATCGTGTTCAATCAATTCATTAAAAATGTCTGTTTCAATAAACATTGTGGAAAGCTTTATCTAAAACTGCAAATACTGTAGATGTACATTTTCCTTTAATGGGTTTATAATTTAAGATATGTCGTAGGCTCTGTGTGGTCTCCCGGGTTCTTGCAGTTGTCAGAAAGTCGATCTTCTCCGAGGTCAGCTTACACACATCTTACATTGATGGTTGGATAATGCACCCGACAACACCACCTAACATTGGCATTCAGATTATTTGTTTATTTTTGAAGTCAGAGGATATTTTTCCTGTCTCGTTTATCTTGAATATCAGGTAAAATAGTTTTCCCACCATCGTTTCCCCCAAAGTCGTTAAAGGGAGTTAAAACTGATTTTTATCTCATTACAAAAATTGATATGAGTGATATATATACCACTTCTAAACTAATCTACACCGGTTGAAAGTCTTTAAATTTTTACGTGTATTACTTCAAGATCTACTAAACTCGGTAATTTTTTATATAGAAGGCTGTGGATTGTTGTGTTATAAAGGTTAAATTACGTGTTTGTATTGGCATCACTGTCAAAAACAGTATCGTATCGTTTCATATTACAATCACGCGTTGTATGTCGAAGTGCTAACGTTTTTCCGAAGAAAAGTGATGCCTAGATTGGTAAATCTCTCAAAAAGTAAATTATGACTCCAAAACGAAGTGTTTTTGAGAAACGTGGGTTTTATGGTAACAGATTATCGAATGAAGGGAAACATTGTGTTCAACATGTGGCGTTTGAAGTTGCAGACAATGAAGTACAGGCAAACTCGTCGGTATCTAGAGAAACACTCATTAGTGCTCCGAAGATTAAAATAAAACGTTGTGATACGCAGTTTTCTCAAAAGGAAAGCCATGTAAATGGTAGTTTAGGTTATATTCTGATAGATTTACCCATCTTAACAAGGGTGTTAGGTGAATGTGTGTGCAATAAAATACGTGGAGGGCCAGTTAGTTTACATGAAGACAGTGAGGTATCAAATGGACTAGCCAGGAAACGTATCATTAATTGCGTCATTTGTAAATATACTCATTCATTTTGGAATTCAGATAAGTGTAAAGATAATTATTTAGAAGTAAACGTTAGGAGGTTTTATGGATTGAGAGCTATTGGCAAAGGACACACTGCAGCAGAAACAATGGGTGCTGTGATTAATATGCCACACCCACCTTGTAAAATCGACAAATATGCAGGATTATTGGAGCTGCTGTGGAATCTGTTGCATGTGAGTCAATGAAGGGTGCTGCAGACGAAGCTGTCGAAATAAATGATGATATGACTGACTGACATACCAGTAGCTTTTGATGGCACTTGGCAGAAGTGCGGCTACAGTTCTAAGAATGCTGTTGCTACAGTGACCAGTGAGGATACTGTAAAGGTAATAGATTTCCAGATTATAACCAAACACTGATATAAGTGTAAATCAGGGAATGAAGAATGGCATATCTGTGGGAGAAATTATGAAGGCAGAAGTGGTGGTGTGGAGGCCTCTGCAGCTATTGAAATTTTTAGTCGATCTGTGAACGAAAGGGGACTGTGTTACACTAAGTTCTTAACTGATGGAGACTCAAAAGCATGTAACAGTGTAGTAGCCGGCCAGTCTTAAGGTGAGAAGATTATCACAAAACTGGAATGTGTTGGTCGTGTCCAGAAGAGGATGGGTCCCAGGTTGAGGAAATTAAAACAATGCTTGAAAGGCAAGCAACTTACTGATGGTAAAACCATCAGAGGCAGGCTGACAGACAAAATGATTGATGAACTACAGCAGTGTTATGGGATGACTATTAGAAACAATACTGAGGAGTTTTTGAAAATGAAGCACGCAGCATGGGCTACCTTCTTCCACAGACTGTGAACTGATGAAAAACCAGTACACCACATTTTCCCTCCTGGACCTAATTCAAGGTGCAATTACCGAAATGCCCAGTACTCAAACAGCTCATAGAGCCATAAACATTCCACCCCAGCATCAGTCATGGATATCATCAAACCTATTTACAGGGACCTGGCAAAACCTGAATTACTGAAAAAGTGTCTGCATGGTCAGACTCAAAATCCCAATGACTCGTTGAATAATCTTATATGGCCTCGCTTACCACAAAATGTTTTTGTTGGAATGAAGACACTAAAGTGGAGGGTCAGTGATGCTATCATTGTTTTTAATGATGGCAGCATTGGTAGGGTAGAAGTGCTACAGCATATGGGAATTAATCCTGGAGCAAAATGCATCAGAGAACTTCAACGGATGGACGAGGTTCGCATTGATAAAGCGGAGTATACAGCACAGTTGGCCACTAAGGAGTCCAGAAAGAAGAAAAGAAGAAAAAAATTGGAAAAATATTAAGAGTATGATATACAGTATGTTGCAGGATGCTTCTGAGTGACTAAAAATAAAAAATCAAGCATATATTAAGTGAGTTACAGTCCGTCTGTTGCATTTTTCCCTGAATCTCAGAAACCACTTCGAGTAGAGTATGCAAATTGTCAGGGAGTAAAAACATACATATCCTGAGTCTACTGAACTAAAAGAAGAACATAATGTTATTTAGGATAACGTAACAATAAATACACAAAATTGTATTTCCGAAAGCAGTGGCTGAAATGCAATTATTGTAGTTCAGTAGACTCAAACCAAACAGTTTAATATCCTGTAAAAGGTTGATGTAAATGGCTGCAGTGGTTCCTGAAATACAAGGAAGCCAAGTCACTAAATTTAACATTGTCGGGACAGGACGTTCAAACTCCCCTTAAAAAAGAGATTAATATTGTGAGATGTAAAATGGATAGTTGACTCGGTGCCGGCACATAGCCTGCTCCTCTTGAATACTCAACAAGCAGGTCGCGAAGCTTAACATCCGCATCAAACGAACAGAACATCATCAAGTGTCTCGTGTTCTCATTCTGCTGAAATGTTTAGAATTAATCCCTGTAGTACATACAAAATCTGGTCCGCTACCACCTATCCTCCCCTTTGTCGAAGTGGTGGCCATGAAAATTTCTTTTGCCACCTGTATTGGATGCAGCAACCTCCGAGCACCACCGGAAAGGCTTCGGAGGCGTATTTTTCGAATTACGTCTTATTAGGTCTTCCAGGACTGTGTCATCTTCTCGCAGTATCATATTTCCCATCTCCATCTACTTTCTCTTCACTTTCCATAACATTAACTTGAAAATTATTTAATTTCTGGGATGCTTCTACATATTCCTTCCATATTTCAACATTTATGTCGTTACTCCATACTGGTTTGCCACACAGCGCTTGGTATTCACAGAGCTGTTTCTTTTCCTATACACAGCAACTATCTCGTGGTCATGTATCCTACAATCTCCGTAAATCAAGATCATTTCAGTTTTTTCTTCTGTGGTTGCAACAGTCATCGTCCACTTGCACGTCTCTTCTCCAAACGATACATATGTGTTGAGGTGGCTGTTCTTCGAGAGGAGAGTATATTTATTTATTTTCTGTCTTTAAAAACGCGCGTAAATGTAATTGTGTGATCCAATATGTAAAATTTGTTAACTGATTTTTACTTCCAAGAATATTACGTGAGAACGAAAATATAACAGTATGGCATTTGTACTTTAAAGAGCATGGACTCAAATACTAAAGTTACTATGGACCCTCACAACACTCGAAGAATACTCCTCTCACCATCATATTCGGGCTGTGGTAGTCGAATCCTCGCTCTCGGAGTAAGCTGAAAAGTAAAATCGTAAAACTAATGCAGCTCTCCGCTACGGCTCATTGCTGTGAAAAAAATGTTTGTTAAATGTTAAAGCGGGCGGTCTCTGCGCTTCCGCTACGATTTCGCTTTTTAGATCGACGCGTAATGGCGTCCATCGAGGCACCGGCTGGTAAAATCGTGAAGCCGTAAACGTCTTAAGAAAAATTAAAACAATGCAAGGAACATCGCGAAGGAACATCGAAATAATACGCATATAAACTTTAACGTACTACATTAACAAGGTTAACAGCATAAAAGCTAACATTACTTTCGTACTATAAGATGTCTGCTTCTTAACACCAGAAACAAGAGGAGAAAAACGAAGAGAAGAAAAATCGAGTAGCGTTCTTCTCCCCTATTAATATCATAGAGGTTATTACATAAATAGTTTACTCCTTGATACTACGATTAAATTTAATATTTACTATGAAACATGGCTATTTTACGCCACCTGTGCGGTCATTGTAGCACATAAGGTTCGTGTACGTTTATCCCGTCGCGAGAGTCACTTCTCGTTCCAAGTTTTTTGTCTTAAGTGTCTTTACGACACAATTGTCACTGGTACGGCATAGTGTGCGGGCAGTAAACGCTGCGCAAATATTGTAATCTTTAGAGCCTTTAGCTGCTCTACCTCTGTCGAATACTTCCCCGTTCCACATGTCGGAGTAATACAACGTTGCGAATGAGGTTTCCAATTAGAATTCATGAAATACTGGTTTGTTCAACCCTCGCAGTGTGAAGGTGGGGTCCCACTTGCCATTGGATATTCAAAGGCCATTGGACAGCGTGTCGTAAATTACGATTGTGTACTCATTTCTATCCCTCCGATTACAGCGCCGTCTGTGGCGAAACGACAAAAATGCTTCAGACAAAACGCATGTAGATTTTGACGTAAAATCGTAATTTGCAATAAAAACTGGGGTTTCCATTGAAGAATTCGAAGTCGTCCCCTGCCACCATGCCTTTTTCCAGTTCATCAAATGCTTGCACACCTCTTAGCTCATCTGCACATGCGACATACGTCTTGTCTTCCCCTACTAACAGTAACTTCGTTACCTGTTACAGCTGACCCCATAACCACCGCACCACCCTCAAAAAATTAGCTTCCAACTGCCGCTCACCCGAAAACGACACTACATTGTCAGTCAACTTTCCAAGGAAGGGCGTTATCAAACAGGCTGTGGCTGGAGCTAATAAAGGAATGGGTTTAGCAGCTTTTTCAGTTCTTCCTCCCAATCTGAAAGCTTATTACGCAAGTGTAAATGATCTACTTTGTACTGCGCCGTTTCATTAATCTGTGCTCGTTAAATTCCTTTCCGACTACTGACACCCTGTGTTGAGACCAATGGTAAAGTTGCATCGACCACATCTCACGCGTCATAACTAATACTCCTATGCGTTACTAAAGAACTGCTAGCTGTATAAAACTACCCCTGAAATCGCTACGCATCACTCTCTTAGGCTCTACGATCTCCTCACTTAAACAGGAAAGAAACCATGAAAACCAATGGTCTGAACGCTCGCTCCACTGTCTGACGAAACTGCATGCTGCGGTTGCGAAGCTATGCTGCGTGTAGGTCGACTCTGATGGTACCAGTTGCCAGACAAGGTCCCCAGTCCTTCTGACAACACTTTACGACGACCCATGATGAGAGGGGCCACTACGGTGAGAGGGGCAACTGTGGTGTAGGTGGGGTGGAATGGCGGACTGTGGACGCCGTAGTGCTGGCCAGGGGTTTCTAGGAGAACTCTGTTGCAAGACACAACACTATTTTATTTCTTATTGAGTTACAGCATCGGAGTGCTGATACGCCCATGGGTGTGTCCAGCGCATGCGCGAGGTCCACAGGTGGTGCCGAAGACGTCGGAAGATCGTGGCAGTGGGTAAGCTTTTGAGGTCCACGTTCTGCTATGATGACACTGTTTAAACTACTGAGCACGTGATGCCTGAGTTAGCACTACATGGCCCTGAGCGAGCGATGCCAGAGACAGGCTTGTCCGCTGAACTTTCGTAGGCGTCTACTGCTGCCGGATTGGAAGCTCGCCCTGGTGTGGAACGATGACAGCTGTACTGCCCTGGCTGCGGACCACTGCCCTCTTAAGCAGAAGTTTGGTGACTACTGTGTAGCCTGCGGACAGTGCATCCGTTGCATATGTGTGTGTGTGTGTGTGTGTGTGTGTGTGTGTTTGGGGCTCACAGGCACTCCACGGCGAGGTCATAAGCTCCCTCATGCATATGAAAAGAAACTAATGTCGATAAAGTTAGGAAAATTGTTATGACACAGTGAGGACACTCATGCGCCCACTGCCACGTCACTCGCCTTCACTCACACAATCACTCTATCACACACGCCATAAGGCAAGGCAGAGAGGGTGAAAGGTGGTATACCTGGGATTGAAACGGAAGTAAAACGACGCATTAGAGTGGATGAGATGGTCACCCTGCCAAACGTTAAAAACATCTCATTAAAATTGTCGGAAACAATGTGGACACAAGCATCACACATTGGAAGGTCCTCTCGCCGGAGGAAGAAGCCGTGCGTCATAGGGCCGTGGTAAGGAGGGCCTCGTGTCGTCGACTTTGCTTGAAGGGGGTACGCCGCGGACGCGTTGTGGGCTTTACAAGACGAAGCTTACTATCTGTCACTTGCACCCACTCATTCCCCATGCAGGGAAGACTTTGAATCTGAACAGGAAAACGACAGCTGGCAGGGGGATGATACACCGAACTAACTGGGCATCTCGAGCCCCCCCCACCCCCCACCCCCACCCCATCACTTCCCTGGGAACGTCTCACACGAGACGAGTGTAGCCCCAATGTTTGCGTGGTAGAGTAATGATGATGTACGCGTCCGTGGAGAAAGTGTTTGCGCAGCAATCGTCGACCTAGTGTGACGCAGAATAAGGGGAACCAGCCCGCATTCGCCGAGGCAAATGGAAACCGCCTTAAAAATCATCCACAGACTGGCCGGCATACCAGACCTCGACTCTAATCCTCCGGGCGGATACGTGCCGGGGAACGGCACGCCTACCCGCCCGGAAAGCAGTGCGTTCGACCGCACGTCTAACCGGGTGGGCATAGTATAGTAACACTAGTATAATAGTGTCTGTGTTGAATTTCAGAACCGCTCGTGCATTCGTCCCTGACTCCAGTGTAAACACAGCTCTGTGCACTGTAGGTGACGTTATTGTTTTTGTTTAATGCTCTGTGTGCTGGAAATTAGAATGTATATTGATTACATCCACAAGTAATATGCGATTTCATTGAAGGGATGCCTTATAGCAGGGTACACATTGTTAGATCGTAATTCAAACTAAACTACTTAGCAACAGATAATAATCATACAAATGAGGGGCATCTGATGACGTCAACATGCTTCCGGGATATGGGTGATGGCAAAGGCGATCGACGGCGACGGACAGCGGCCAATTGCACTGACGTTTTCAAAACACGTGACGTCACGCCGCGGCGCGGGGGCGCGCGGACACGGAATTTAACTGCAGTCAGTAGCGAGCCAGTGTGTGTGTTGGACCTTCCATCGAGCTACGGACCCCCTTGAAGATGTCTCCCGCAGTCGGAGACGAAACGTTGGGAATCACCACAGAATTCATCAACCGACCACGGCATAACAGCCCGGATAATTATAATGGACATATGTAGATGGCGGTTGTACCGTACACAAAATGTGCAAAAGGAAGTGCATTGGCGGATCTGTCATTCGTACTGAAATAATTCAAGTGAAAAGGTTCCTGAGTATGGCTGCACGATGAGAATTAACAGACTTAGAACGCCTATCGGTAGTTGGAGCTACTTTATGTGATGAAAAGTATCCGGACACCCCCCCAAAACACACGTTCTTCATATTAGGTGCATTGTGCTGCCATCTACTACCATGTACTCCATATCAGAGACCACCGTAGTCATTAGACATCGTGAGAGAGTAGAATGGGCCGCTCCACGGAACTGACCGACTTCGAACATCGTCAGGTGATTGGGTGTCACTTGTGTCGTACGTCTGTTCGCGAGATTTCCACACTCCTAAACATCCCTAGGTCCACTGTTCCCGATGTGATATTGAAATGGAAACGTGAAGTGACACAAAGAGCACAAAAGCGTAAAGGCCGACCTCGTCTGTTGACTGACAGAGACCGCCGACGGTTCAAGAGGATCGTAATGTGTTATAGGCAGATATGTATCCAGACGATCACATCAGGATCCGCTGCAAGTACTAAGACAGTTAGATGGGAGGTGAAAGAACTTGGATTTCATGTTCGAGCGGCTGCTCATGTGCCACACATCATACCGGTAAATGCCAAACGACGCCTCGCTTGGTGTAAGAAGCGTAAACTTTGGACGTTTGAATAGTGGAAAAACGTTGTGTGGCGTGACGAATCACTACACAATGTGGCGATCCGATGGCAGGGTGTGGGTATGGCGAATGCCTGGTGAACATCTGCCAGCATGTATAGTGCCAACAGTAAGCCGCGCGGGTTAGCCGTGAGGCGTTAGGCGTCTTGTCACGGTTCGTGAAGCTCCCGCCCGCTGGAGATTCCAGTCCTCCTTCGGACGTGGATGTGTGTGTTGTCCTTAGCGTAAGTTAGTTTAAGTTGGATTAAGTAGTGCGTAAGTCTAGGGGCCAATTACCTCAACAGTTTGGTCCCATAGTCCCTACCACAAATTTCCAGTTTCCAACAGTAAAATTCGGAGGCGGTGGTGTTGTGATGTGGTCGTATTTTTCATGGAGGGGACTTGCACCTCTTGTTGTTCTGCGTGCCACTATCACAGCACAGGCCTACATAGATGTTTTAAGCACCTTCTTGCTTCCCACTGTTGAAGACCAATTCTGGGATGGCGATTGCATTTTTCAACACGATCGAGCACCTGTTCATAATGCACGACCTGTGGCGGAGTCGTTACACGAGAATAACACTATTGTAATGGCCTGACCTGCACAGAGTCCTGACCTGAACCCTATAGAAAACCTTTGGGATGTTTTGGAACGCCGACTTCGTGACGGGCCTCAATGACCCATATCGATACCTCTCCTCAGTGCAGCACTCCGTGAAGAATGGGTTGCCATACCCCCATGAAACCATCCAGAACCTGATTGAACGTATGCCTGCGAGAGTGGAAGCTGTCATGGAGGCTAAGGGTGGGCCAACACCATACTGAATTGCAGCTTTACTGATGGAGGACGCCACGAACTTGTAAGTCATTTTCAGCCAGGTGTCCAGATACTTTTGATCAGATTGTGTAGACACATGGGACATTTTATTTCGGAAATCGTTAGGAAATTCAATATTCCGAAATCCACAGTATTAAGAGTGTGCCAAAAACACCCAATTTCAGGCATTACCTCTCACCACGGACAACGTAGTGGCCGACAGTCTTTTCTTAAGGAATGAAAGCAGTGGTATTTGCCTTAGAGTTGTCATTGGTAACAGACAAGAAACATTCCGTGAAATAACCACAGAAATCAATGTGGGATGTACAACAAACGTATCCGTTAGGACAATGCGGCGAAATTTGGCGTTAATGGGTTATGGCAGCGGACGACACACGGAAGTGCGTTTGCTAACAGCACGGCATCGCCTGCAGTGCCTCTCCTGGCCTTGTGAGGAAAACAGTTGGACCATAGACTACTGGAAAACCATGGCCTGATCGTATGAGCCCAATTTTCAGTTGGTACGAGCCGATATCAGGGCTCAGGTGTGGAGTAGACTCCACGAAACTTGGACTCAAGTTGTCACAAGGCATTGTGCAAGCTGGTGGTGACTCCTTAATGGCGTGGGCTGTGTATACATGGTATGGATAGCGTCCGCTAGTCTAATTCAACCGATAATAGTCTGTAAATGGTTGTATTCGCCTACTTGACGAACATTTTCAGCAATTCCTGGATTTCATGTTCCCACACAACGCAGGAATTTTTATGGATGAGAATGACCCATGTCAGAACACTTTGGACAATTCGAGTGAATGTTTTTGAATGATTTGGCCAATCAAATCGCCTGACATGAATCCCATCGAACATTTATGGGACATAGTTGGGAAGTCGGTTCATGTACAAAATCCTGCACCGGAAACACTTTCGCATTTGAGGCAGTGTGGCTCAGTATTTCTGCAGGGAATTTCCGGCGATGTGTTGAACCCATTGTCACATCGAGCTGTTTTACTACATAGGACAAAAGGAGGTCCTACACGATTCTGGGAGGTATTCCATGAGCTCTGTCACCTTATTATCCATAAATTATCATTTAATACTGCATCAGATACTTTACAAGTATGGTACGGAACTACCTGGTTACAGTGGAGTAGAACGATGTCATATGAATAGAAGTCCCATCACTTTGATGACCATGCACGACTGAGAAACACAACATGGGTCAGACACAAGACTAACTATTAGGCACACTGATAATGCAGGATACAACAATCAGAGAGACTGAAACGTGAAGTTTGGAGAAGTAGAGCATTCTGGATGACGGCATTACCATCAAAGCGAATGGAAACTTGAGAAACAACAAGCCGGAAATCGAAAACATTTTGAATAATCATGTTTTAAATGTTGTAGAGAAAATAGGATCTAAATGTTCATTAGAAGACTCAAGGCAGTTAATGGAAGAGACCTTACCCACACAATTTGATACAACTGAAATTCCACCCACCTCTTCTTCTGAAATTAGGAAGATAATAAACTCTCTCAAGAATAAAAGCTCACATGGAATTGATGGCATTTCCAGCAGGATAATAAAAGCTTGTTCCCAAGAGATAAGTGGGATTCTTAGCCACATATGTAATAGCTCTTTGATAGACTGAAGTATGCCATTGTTAAACCACTGCATAAAAAAGAGGATTCGTCTGGTGTCAAAAACTACCACCCAATCTCTCTTCTGACTGCCTTATCCAAAATTCTTGAAAAAGTAATGTATTGTACAGTACCTTCACTCCTTTGTAAAAATAAAGCTTTAACAAAATGTCAGTTTGGTTTCCATAAAGGTTTTTCAACGGAAAATGCTACATGTATTTTCACTAATGAAATATTAAATGCTCTGAGTGACCGGAAGACACCCATGAGCATTTTTTTTTTTTTTTTTTGATCTCGCAAAGGCTTTTGATTGTGTAAATCATGGAATACTTCTAGATAAGCTCAAGTACTATAGTATGAATGGGACAGCGCTCAAATGGTTTAAATCATACCTAACTGGAAGAGAGCAGAAAGTTGAAATAAACAGTTTACATAATATGCAAAAAAACAGGTGATTTATCAAACTGGGGAAAAATCAAGAATGGGGTGCCGTGATGTTCGGTCTTGGGTCCTCTGCTATTCTTAATATATATTAATGACTTGCCATTATATATTCACGAAGATGCAAAGCTGGTACTTTTTGCCGATGATGCAAGTATAGCTATCACACCCAACAAACAAGAATTAACTGATGAAATTGTAAACGATGTTTTTCAGAAAATCATTAAGTGGTTCTCTGCAAATGGGCTCTCATTAAACTTTGACAAAACACAGTATATACAGTTCCACACAGTAAATGGAATGACACCATTAATAAATATAGACTTCGATCGGAAATCGGTAGCTAAGGAAGAATATTCAAAATTTCTAGGTGTATGCATTGATGAGGGGTTGATCTGGAAAAAAACACACTGTAGATCTGCTGAAACATTTGAGTTCAGCTACTTATGCTATTAGGGTAATTGCAAATTTTGGCGATATACACCTCAGTAAATTAGCTTACCACGCCTATTTTCATTCTCTGCTTTCGTATGGAATCATATTCTGGGGTAACTCATCACTGAGAAAAAGAGTGTTCATTGCACAGAAGCGTGTAATCAGAATAATTGCTGGAGCTCATCCAATATCATACTGCAGACAGTTATTTAAAGTGCTATGGATCTTCACTGTAGCCTCCCGATATATATATTCACTTATGAAATTTGTTATTAACAATCCGAACGAATTCAAAAGTAATAGCAGTGTACATGGCTACAACATTAGGAGAAAGGATGATCTTCACTACTCAAGGTTAAATCTAACTCTGGGTCAGAAGGGGGCAAATTATGCTGCCACAAAAGTCTTTGGTCACTTACCTAATAGCATCAAAAGTCTGACAGATAGCCATATAGCATTTAAAAGGAAATTAAAATAATTTCTGAATGGCAACTCCTTCTACTCATCAGATGAATTTTTGGATATAGTAAGTGGGTAATTTCCCCACCACCCATGCAAGAAAAATATTAAGTGTCATGTAATATTTTGTGTAATGTAATATCTTGTATTTACACTTTTTATTAACCTGACACGTTCCACATCATTACGAAGTGTCGTATTCATGATCTATGGAACAAGTACTAATCTAATTTAATCTAATCTGACCAGTGTGAAGAGCAGGCCGAGCGATGTCACTATTGCCTCACGGTATCATGACAGACGCAGGCTAGTCTCGCACTAATATTGCTTATTTCCAGCGCAAGTTTCTCAGTCTGCAGCCCACCAACCTGAAGGAAGGACCTACGTCAGTCTGCTGTCTACTCCAGATTCAATGGAAGTACAAGTCCCCCACTTTGGTGTCTTCGATGCTGTTAGCCATAGCGCCATCATCCATGCCGAATTCGATGGAAAACAACTTAAGTATCTTCAATTGGGGGAACGTTCGGAGGGCTCTATTACTGCTGATGCCGTCTTGAACTCTGAGGGTCTCTGTTCCCACCCATGGATGTATAGATGCCCTTCTGTTATCGAGGGGCGAGCGCTGCCAGCTGTCCACGTCCTTTTTCCTGGAGGCAGACACTGCTGCTGGTGGCCACCTTTTCTGTGTGCAGTCTTCAGTGTCATCATGTGAGGCCCGGCCGTCCACTTCTGAAGCTGCTAGTCACATTTAGACAGCGTGGATGACGTCACACGTTGGCTGCGCAGAACTGACTGCTTCATGACGTCACTGGAACTGGTGCCACGTCTGCAGGTGCGAACCTCCTCTTGGTCAGCATACACAGATCAGGTGCCTTCTGCTGGCAGACCCGCCAGCGCTAGTCCCTAGGATCGTCAATACTTCAACTGTTGTAGTTTATGAACAACAAATGTTTGGTGTTTTAAAACAGTTTCACATGTGACCAATAATGGGCACTTAACAGGCATCAAATCCACTCCACACTGCACCAATGCAACCCACAATAGTAGAGGTCACACCTCTGGTTTGTACATTTAGTGTCAGAACGGTCTGTTGCCGGTCGCTGGTGGCCGAGTGGTTCTAGGCGCTTCAGTCTGGATCCGCGCGACCGCTACGGTCGCAGGTTCGAATCCTGCCTCGGGCATGGATGTATGTGATGTCCTTAGGTTAGTTAGGTTTAAGTAGTTCTAAGTCTAGGGGACTGATGACCTTAGCTGTTAAGTCCCATAGTGCTTAGAGCCATTTGAACCATTTTTTTTAGGACGATCTGTTACCTCAAAATTTCGGTGACAGAGGAAACACGATGGCCGTCATCCCTGAGAAGATGGTTCAACTGCTATAGCACTGGGGTTTCGTCTGTATGGCATGTGGTGAGCGCAGTTTCTGTCTTTTTGTTGGGCTGTAAGGATCACGGAGAATCTATGGGATTGTTGCCAGGTGTGTAGTTGTATTCGCATGTATAAGATAATGAGTCAATTCAGATGATAATCAAGTATTGTGTATTTCACTTTCTACCATCTGAAAAGGGCACTGTATTTTGTTCCAAGCAAGGGGAACGGCTCATTGGGTTTATGTATGTGGTAGCGATATTCATGAGTAGCCACTCGGGCGTCATTTTAGTTTCTAACAAGTGTGTGCTAGTAGTGTACTGAAGTGTCTGCATCATCATTTTCAGTTTTTTCTTTTATTGGATTTTGTGTAACTGTTAGAGGATCAACGAAGTCTTTGTCTGAAACGCAGGAACCATTTCAGGCTTGACAATATAAGCGGCTGAGTTGAGAGTGAATCATGCAGATATGTTTAAGTAAGTGTGGGCTTTGAATGCAGACCATTCAGCCTTAGACCACGGAAAGAAAACGGAGATGGCTGTTGAAGAGGGCAGGCTTGTGTTTAGTGTACTAGAATGTCCAACTACCGTCGATCTTGTTAGGCCTATCGACTCTGAGATTAGTAACAAAGAATGCCTTTACTGGTAGGATGACTTCATGACTCGTTAGGAGGAGAAGGTGAGAGTTTTCGTTGTGCAAGCTCCTGTGAGTTTATTTGTAACTGTAACGTGCTAAAGGTGTTGAAGCTAAGGAGAGTAATGTGAAAGGGTCAGCCCCAATAGCTTACGAAAAAAACGTAGTCGAAGAAGCCCGTAGTATCATACAGTTTGTACTGCTCTGGAGTCAATAAGTATGTCATTAGTACATGAATGATATTGAGTTAAGTGCAGTAGTATTTACAAATCCCACTGATCTTCGGATCGTCAATAGTCCACTGGGGATGACGAGTTTACTGTGGATACTGCGCAGAATGCACGGAACGCTATTGATGATGTTAGTTGTGCTGCGAATGTTGTTAATGAAGCAGTTTATTTCCGAAGAATGAAGGCTCGCCTCCACTTGGGGTGACATTGCTTGCGAGGCTAATGATGAAGACTACCAAATTGGATCCTTTCAGGAATGTGTGCCTGTGGATCAGGGTAAAATTGACGATTCTTTCAGTATTGTAGGAAATGCGGATGAGAGGAAACGTCGTATAATTGTTCTTGAACGCACAGTTAAACTCGGGCAGACATTGTTTCAGCCGAAAGAGACAGCTCCAACTGTTACATGGCCACAACGGTCTATTATGAAAGCACAACCACTCAGATTACATACAGCAAATAAAGATTCGAAGTACACGTTAAGGGCTGAAGATGCACAAGGACGTTGACTGTGAAAAGGAAAGATGTAAGAAAGCAAGATACTGCAAGTAGCACTCAGTCAGTGAACGGCTGTAAAATGACGTAATTGGGGCTACCGACCAATATGTTCTATGTAGTACCATTGTAAATAATTTTTGTGTCAGCATAGCTATAAGGATGCATGTTTTCTTGAAATCTTAATCAAAATTTGTGGTTCTGTACTGATTTGCTGTGGAGAAAGAGGTTTTGCATTTTAAAATTTTCCCGGCGAATTGAATGTTCAAATACTGGCTTGCAGTCGGTCCTCGTTTAACTCATTGCACGATATTTCGACTGGGCACCGGCACAGCCAACTTCAGTTGAGCCATTGAAGGCTGACGAAGACTTCCTGCGTTCCGCCCTGTATAGCACGCTGCGAGTATTCCGCGCATGCGTCAAAAATCAAGTTGACGGACCACACTTCCCGGTGGCGGCGCCTTCACTGGTGGAACCTCGAAACTCAGCTGTCCTGTGTTCTGTGTTACCACTCGGCGCGGTCGTTGGCGCACTCTGTCGTTTTGTATTAGAGCAAATTGTGTAGATGGTGGGGTTCCGCGCATTGCCCAACTGGTAGGCAGTATCACGGTTCATCAGGTTTCCTGCCAGGCGTATTTCCACGGATTCTTTAGAAATGCAGTTCGAAAAAGATTTTACTGTTCTCAGAATCACAGTTCTACAATATTCCGTTGAATATCCAGTGAAAATACAGTGTTTTGCCAAGAAAAGCCGGGACTGGCGACATACATGAACCCGTCTTAATGCTACCCTGCCTATCAACTCGTCTAAGTACAGGTCAGCATTCCGCCACCTTACCGGATCCAACCCCCCCCCCTCCCCTACTACCCTCTCCTTCATAATGACCACCCGTTTCCTGATAACCTTAGTAAGGCCAATCATTTTGCTTCTTACCTCTCCGATTCTCTTTACCCTCCCTGACGATCCCCAGTTCGATCACTCCCTCTTCCCCGATGTCCATGATTTAACTGATACCTCTGCCCCTTCACTCGCTCCTGGCTTCCAGTACTTGGACATTACACACACTGAACTCAATGCCCCCATCACTACTCTAGATATCATATGTACACTCCGCACGAAACGCAACACCGCTCCTGGTCATGACTGTGATATCTATCGGCACCTCCTTCCTCTCCACTCTGGCCAGACTCTATAACGTGGTCTTGTCCATTGGCTTCTACCCCGACCTGTGGAAAACCTCCCGGATCCTGATGTTCCTCAAACCCGAAAAACAGCCATCTGTCTCCTCCTACCATCCCACCAGCCTTACCTCTGTCTTCAGCAAGGTCCTGGAACACATCCTCACCCGACGCATCCACCGGTATCTCCACCAGCACTGCCTCCTTCCCACTACCCATTGTGGCATTCGGGTGTCCTTCTCTGCCGATGACCTTCTCTGAACAGTTCAACTCCTGTCGCTCCACCATCTTCCTCGACCTTGAATATGCCTACGACTGTGTGTGGCATTCCTGTCTCCTCTTCAAGCTCTAAACCTTTGCCCTTCCTATTACCTACGTCCGTCTGATCGCCTCCTTTCTTTCCCACCGTCCTTCCTATGTCACCATCCATAACACGGATTTCTACACCTTCTACCAGTCCGGCGGTGTGCCCCAAGGTTCCGTCCTCTTCCCTCTTCTATACCTTCTTTACAGGGTGGACATTCTGCCACCTTCAACCCCCTTACACCTTCTGCAGTACGCCGATGACACAGCCTTCCTTGCCCTCGCCCCCCACCCTGCAACGCTCCCAGCACCTTCTCCTATCCCATCTTGACCGGTTCACCACTTGGTGTAACCAGTGGCTGCTCAAGGTCAATCCTTCCACGACCCAGGCGATCACTGTAGGCAAAACCACCCCTTCCTTCCGCCTCCTCGATTTCTATCTCACTATCTACAGCCATCCTATCAACCTCATCCCCACCCTCAAGTACCTTGGCGTCACCCTTGACCGTCGCCTCTCCTGGACGCCCATCTCTGGACGATCGAAGCCAAGGCACACTCCCGACTCCGCCCCCTCAAGCTCCTTTCTGGCCGCACATGGGGTCTGCACCCCTCCACCATCATATAAATCCTTCATCTGCCCTATCTCTGTTATGCCCATCCCGCCTGGATCGCTGCCCTCCTACCTTCTACAAATCCCTTCAAATCCTGGAATACCATGCACACCACCTCGCCTATCGCATCCACCTCCCCTCCCCCACGCGGATCCTCTTTGACTTAGTTCCGTTCCCCACACCTCCTCCTTTTCCTCCAACTGATATGGATCCTTTACACCTCTCGCAAACTTGATCCCCATCACCCGCTTGTCTCTCCCATCCTTTCCCACCCCCCTCTACTGTCGCACCTGTACTCCACCATCCCACCTGCTCTCTGTCTCTCTGCACTCCCTACCCTTGCCCAAGGTGGCTTCCGCCAACTCCCCCTATCCTGATGATTCCCTCATCCCCTCCATCTACCCCTCTTACCAACTTTGATCCTCACTTTCTCCCCCTGTTTTTTCCTCCAGGGCACCCTCTTTCCCTTCTCTCCCTCCTCTCATCCTCCCTCCCTCCCCTCCCTACCTGGGCTTCCGCACACCCCTCTACCCTCTCCCCTCCCCTCCCGTCTCCTCTCCTACTGGCATCAACACCCTATCCCTCTTCCTCCTACCCTCACCTCTTCCCTCTGGCAGGCCCCCAGCTTTTTCGTGTGAACGGTACTTCTTCACGTGCTGGAGATCGTCGCCAGTGCTCGTGTTGTCTTCACGTAAGTGCTTCAGTGTCTCTCTGTTCGTGCTCCTCCGTTCACATGTGTCAACTCTGTCTTCTCCGTTGTGTACAGTGATGAACGTTTTTATCCAAACAGTGCGCCCGTGAACGGCTTCATTTATTTTACTATGTCTGTCTCCCGTTTTTATCCA
Source organism: Schistocerca cancellata (assembly GCF_023864275.1). Lineage (NCBI taxonomy): Eukaryota > Metazoa > Arthropoda > Insecta > Orthoptera > Acrididae > Schistocerca > Schistocerca cancellata. The sequence goes on from NC_064627.1 coordinate 214,509,808, forward strand.
CCATGTTTGTTTGTTTTTCTCTCTTTCTGTCTCCTGTATGTGTTCTCTGTGGCCGAAGAGTGGTATAGATAGGCCGCAGCCGGCTTACCTTTATTGTAAAGGTAACAATAAAGGGAAAAATACACTGTTTGGCAACAGCAGACTTGCTTGGTTGTCTGTCCTATGTAAGCCGTACCACACTGACAAGGTATCAGTGAATGCCGGGCATCCACAATAACAAGTCTTCCTTCAACGATCCCAAAAGATCTGCTGTCTTAGATGGTGGACGGAAAATCATTTAATTTACACATGATTCTTGCTATTTTGGCTGGAGTACTCTGCAATGTCAGCGTACTGAATGGTTACCCTTTGCGTCCAACTTACGCATCCTTCCTCAGCTACGCGTGGTCACCAGTTTGATGGAACCTCTCTTCCTATGAAGTCGTTTTACTGTATTGGCATCAGAGTGTTCATTGTACTGGACATTTGGGTTCCATAACACTTCTCTGTTCCCTAGCTTCTTGCATTGCCAGGGAAAGTGCTGTGTCGTTCGAACAAGACACAGTCAGGGCAAAAACGCCACAGGCACAGACATGCTAGCTGGTGCCAGTGCCAGAGACTGGTACAGTAGTAACAGAGACTTTGAATGTGTAGAAAAAAGAGGAGCACAAACGGGCACAGGTTATTTTGTCGCAACGAGGAGCATCACGCAGAAAGAACTGAACTGATGCATAATTTTCCTTACGTTTTGTAAATTTGTTTACAGACAGGCGCAGACTATACCGAGAAAGCCTATTTAGAAAATTAGTGAAACCAAAACGTGACGAAATAACGTACTACAATCACCGACATATGGTTCCCATAGAGATCGAGGCTAGAAGGTCTGGATAATTAGAACAGACACAGAGGCGTCTCAGCAATCACCTCTGCTGCACTCCACACTTAAAAGGTAAGACAATGAATCTTAGAATTGGTATAATAGTAAGCTATGTGACTGACTGTGGTCTCCTGTAGATTCATAACTGCAGTTCCTCTTCAGCAGAGAACGGTTCTTTTGTTGCGCTTTGTTTGGTTAGATTCATGTCTTTTTATACGTGCTACATCTCCGAAAAAGACATAAAGGCAGTACCTACAGGGTGTTTCAAAAATGACCGGTATATTTGAAACGGCAATAAAAACTAAACGAGCAGCGATAGAAATACACCGTTTGTTGCAATATGCTTGGGACAACAGTACATTTTCAGGCGGACAAACTTTCGAAATCACAGTAGTTACAATTTTCAACAACAGATGGCGCTGCAAGTGATGTGAAAGATATAGAAGACAACGCAGTCTGTGGGTGCGCCATTCTGTACGTCGTCTTTCTGCTGTAAGCGTTTGCTGTTCACAACGTGCAAGTGTGCTGTAGACAACATGGTTTATTCCTTAGAACAGAGGATTTTTCTGGTGTTGAAATTCTACCGCCTAGAACACAGTGTTGTTGCAACAAGACGAAGTTTTCAACGGAGGTTTAATGTAACCAAAGGACCGAAAAGCGATACAACAAAGGATCTGTTTGAAAAATTTCAACGGACTGGGAACGTGACGGATGAACGTGCTGGAAAGGTAGGGCGACCGCTTACGGCAACCACAGAGGGCAACGCGCAGCTAGTGCAGCAGGTGATCCAACAGCGGCCTCGGGTTTCCGTTCGCCGTGTTGCAGCTGCGGTCCAAATGACGCCAACGTCCACGTATCGTCTCATGCGCCAGAGTTTACACCTCTAACCATACAAAATTCAAACGCGGCAACCCCTCAGCGCCGCTACCATTGCTGCACGTGAGACATTCGCTAACGATATAGTGCACAGGATTGATGACGGCGATATGCATGTGGGCAGCATTTGGTTTGCTGACGAAGCTTATTTTTACCTGGACGGCTTCGTCAATAAACAGAACTGGCGCATATGGGGAACCGAAAAGCCCCATGTTGCAGTCCCATCGTCCCTGCATCCTCAAAAAGTACTGGTCTGGGCCGCCATTTCTTCCAAAGGAATCAATGGCCCATTTTTCAGATCCGAAACGATTACTGCATCACACTATCTGGACATTCTTCGTGAATTTGTGGCGGTACAAACTGCCTTAGACGACACTGCGAACACCTCGTGGTTTATGCAAGATGGTGCCCTGCCACATCGCACGGCTGACGTCTTTAATTTCCTAAATGAATATTTCGATGATCGTGTGATTGCTTTGGGCTATCCGAAACATACAGGAGGCGGCGTGGATTGGCCTCCCTATTCGCCAGACATGAACCCCTGTGACTTCTCTCTGTGGGGACACTTGAAAGACCAGGTGTACCGCCAGAATCCAGAAACAATTGAACAGCTGAAAAAGTACATCTCATCTGCATGTGAAGCCATTCCGCCAGACACGTTGTCAAAGGTTTCGGGTAATTTCATTCAGAGACTACGCCATATTATTGCTAAGCATGGTGGATATGTGGAAAATATCGTACTATAGAGTTTCCCAGACCGCAGCGCCATCTGTTGTTGAAAATTGTAACTACTGTGATTTCGAAAGTTTGTCTGCCTGAAAATGTACTGTTGTCCCAAGTATATTGCAACAAACGGTGTATTTCTATCGCTGCTCGTTTAGTTTTTATTGCCGTTTCAAATATACCGGTCATTTTTGAAACACCCTGTATATGAAACAAGAACAGAGATGGTTAGACTGAATCATTGTTCCATAGACCCAAAATTAATTAATTCTCAAGGATGTGAAATAAGTCGAACATGAAAGGTGACTGTAACGAGACATACTGAACATGTGGTAGCCCAAAACATTAAGATCGCGGTCGAGTGTTTCCTTCACTTGATACAGTCAGTCTCTCCGTTTCGTTTTATATAGACTTTGTACGTCAACGTAAGTAACAGACACGTTTCCTCGTGACGTCATTGTCAATAATGAGTTCGGGCACAAAACGAACTGAGCCGTTGCGTAGCATCAGTCTCATTGACAAATCTTCCGAAGAAAGAGTCGATTTTGAAGTGCGCTTTCTAGGAAGTCTGTTTCGCATCCTTCTGGCTGCGAGAACAAGCGAAGAGGTAGGTGATCATCTAGTTCTTCATTGTGTTGCTGTTACAGCCATCGGATCAAAGACAGGTACCGTACAGGGATTCGTCATGTGTAACTTCGCTTATACACTCGCCGAGTACTGGCAGAATGATTTAAGTAGAGTGGAGCAGAATTTCATTTTTCGTTTTCGAAACGCTTGCTACATAACTGTAGTCTCAATTTGTTATATTATCCTTCATGGTGGCATCTGTTTGAATCGAAATTAGGTCTCACTTACACAAACTTAAGACTTTCTTTTGCACATCCCATGATGACGGGAATAATGATTCTCATCATATTTTTACAAGTTATAACTAGAAAATTGTGCAGTCTGTTGACTATTCCTTTAAAAGATAGTTTCAGTATAAAACAAAGACCAGACGTCCAGACGCTTACACATTTAACGTGAAATTTTCAAAAACAAGCTTCACAGAGCAATGGTGGATTAGAATTTCACTCAGAATGCAAAATCGTAACTATGACTTACTTATTACAACGGGCACAAGCGCGCTCTCAAGTTAAAAGCTACTAGTTTTCAGTGTTTAGTGTGTGAATGAAGGCTATAAACCACCTGCTTACAACAAAGTCGATATCGTTCACGCAATTAAATAAAAATAGTTAATTCGTCTCTTCACGCAATTAAATAAAAATAGTTAATTCGTCTCCAAATATGGAAGTACTGATTATTAATTTTCTTGCAGTGTCGTTTAACAAGTTTGGTCCTACAACAATCAGTTACCATAAACATAATCTACTTCATTTTCGGGTGTCCTTTCAATACTTCCAGTACTATCAAGGATCAGAATTTTAGTGAAGAACCTCTGGAAACCTCAGATGGTAAGTAATCTAGGTCGGAAAAATATGCAAATTAGGAAAACGAAGTCGTTGATATTGTTACCAAGTTCTTCTGTCGTCAACTAGCAATAGAGATCAGATTACAAAAATGCCTGTCGTTCGTGTTACACGTTATACCACAATCTATATTGGCTCGACTCGATAAAACTTTGGTATATGTAGCATGTTCACAAACTCTGATCGCCAGAAATCAAAAGTACGTGTGAAATATGGTATGATCAGGATAGGCTATAACAGAAACTTTACTGATGTACGAGGTCTTGTGCAATTGCACAAGTCTTGCTCGCTTAGAAACAAAATTCTGGCTAGAAAATGTTTTGCGTACCTTCATATCGTAATTCTGTAGAAGTTTTTGTACAATGCGGAATGGAGTTTTCGTTCATAGGCACTGTGGTAAGACATATACAGTGCTAGAAAATAATCTATTCTTGTTGTGCGTGTGCGATACAGGTTGTTGAAGTCATCATGAGGAAATGATCATTCTGTAGCAACAAAGCTGTAAGACATAACTGTTTCATTACCATTACCGATATTTAATACTTGTTTCGCTAATAAACTGAGGAAGGAATGGACTATAGCGACGTCAAAGTGATTTCTCACAGAAAGGAAATCCACGCCTCACAGTTTAATTTTGACCTTACAGTAATAAGCAAATGTGAGCAGAAAGGAAATGCTCAAAGAAGTGGAAGGTGTGCCAGGTAGTTGCGTAGCAGCCGTACGTGTTAGGTTTCTGAAGGTTAATTAGGACTACAGACTTTTTTTAAGAAGCGGACCAATTTTCCTATCTAGTAAGTAGAGTCGATAAATAAGGTAGATGCTAGAATTACATAATATCAAGAATCGCATGAAACAAAAAGGTGAAAAAACTGCAAAATACAAAATATCAGATGTGAGTAACATTTAGGTAAATATTTTTAAAGACCAACACTGTGTGGGTGCGGAAAATAACAGTAGGTATTATACAAATGAAACAATTTCGAGCTTTTCTAATGAGATTGTACTCATGGTCTGATCTTGGGCCGAGGAGTGGGAGGAGGGATTGGAATTCAAATTTGTCTGGCTCTGCAGAACGAAATTGAAACCTACAACATAAAAATATGGTTCAAATGGCTCTGAGGACTATGGGACTTAATTTCTGAGGTCACCAGTCCCCTAGAACTTAGAACTACTTAAACCTAACCCATATAAGGTCATCACACACATACATGCCCGAGGCAGGATTCGAACCTGTGACCGTAGCGGTCGGTCGGTTCCAGACTGTAGCGCCTAGAACCGCACGGCCACTCCGGCTGGCCACAAAAAAAAATGTTATATCGATCTGAGATGCGATAGTGCCAATAATGACCACGAAGACTAGCTACCATTTTACTAATGGTTCTACATGAACACTTGATTTGATGAGTCTGACTATAATTTTTAATTTTGGTTACGATTTTTTTACTGAAATGGCCTTACTTTCTGTACATGCGGAAAAGTAAGCAGTTCCAAAGGACGTGTCACTAGTAGAAGTAATGCATTACGTTATGTTAGTTTCCAGCATCACACGTCTATTTCAAGAATAAGAAAACACATTCAGTTATTCTTTTGACCTGCATATCGAGTGACATTTGTTGTTGAATAACACAAGCTATTATCTTTAACTCGGTTTCACTATTAGCAGGTGATTTTTTCCCCTTGACATACTCAGTTCTGCATTCTAAGATATCATTGTTAAAGGACTGCTCTGCACTGCTCATAGTTCAGAAAAGGTGTCTACAATTATTACTACAAATCTCTGAACAGACAGAGAAAGGCCAACTCTCATAATGTTAGAAGTTCTACATAAATTATTTACATATACTAAATGAAATATTGTGGCTCGAATGTTTCAATTAAGTGAAAATGTGATTTTTTGTCATTTTTGTACTAATGAGTTCTTGAAGTCCGTTCACAGTTTTGCTGAATTAACTTAATGTAATGTGATAACAAGACTTTTGGGAATATAGTTAAACTGCAAAAAGATGGTAATTTAAGGAGATGGGACCTGGATAAACTGACTAAACCAGAGGTTGTACAGAGTTTCAGGGAGAGCCTAAGGGAATAATTGACAGGAATGGGGGAAAGAAATACAGTAGAAGAAGAATGGGTAGCTCTGAGGGATAAAGTAGTGAAGGCACCAGAGGATCAAGTATGTAAAAAGACGATGGCTGGTAGAAATCCATAGGTAACAGAAGAAATATTGAATTTAATTGATGAAAGGAGAAAATATAAAAATGCAGCAAATGAAGCAGGAAAAAAGCAATACAAACGCCTGAAAAATGAGATCGGCAGGTAGTGAAAAATGGCTAAGCAGGGATGGCTAGAGGACAAATGTAAGGATGTAGTGGCTTATCTCACTAGGGGTAAGATAGATACTGCCTACAGGAAAATTAAAGAGACCTTTGGAGACAAGAGAAACACTTGTACGGATATCAAGAGCTCAGATGGAAACCCAGTTCTAAGCAAAGAAGGGAAAGCAGAAAGGTGGAAGGAGTACGTACATAGAGTGTGTATAAAAGGGCGATGTACTTGAGGACAATATTATGGAAATCGAAGAGGATGTAGATAAAGATGAAATGGGAGATACGATACTGCGTGAAGAGTTTGACAGAGCACTGAAAGACCTGAGTCGAAACAAGGCACCGGGAGTAGACAACATTCCATTACAACTACTGACGGCCTCGGGAGAGCCTTTCCTGACAAAACTCTACCACCTGGTGAGCAAGATGTATGAGAAAGGCGAAATACCCTGAGACTTCAACAAGAATATAATAATTCCTGTCCCAAAGAAAGCAGGTGTTGGCAGATGTCAAAATTACCGAACAATCAGTTTAATAAGTCACAGCTGCAAAATACTAACGCGAATTCTTTACAGACGAATGGAAAAACTGGTAGAAGCCGATCTCGGGGAAGGTCAGTTTGGATTCCGTAGAAATACTTGGAAGAGCAGTTGAACGGAATGGATAGTGTCTTGAAAGGAGGATATAAGATGAACATCAACAAAAGCAAAACTAGGATGATGGAATGCAGTCGAATTAAGTCGGGTGATGCTTAGGGAATTAGATTAGAAAATGAGACGCTTAAAGTAGTAAAGGAGTTTTGCTATTTGGGGAGCAAAATAACTGATGATGGTCGAAGTAGAGACGATATAAAATGCAGACTGGCAATGGCGAGGAAAGCGTTTCTGAAGAAGAGAAAGTTGTTAACATCGCGTATTGATTTAAGTGTCACGAATTCGCTTCTGAAAGTATTTGTACGGAGTGTAGCCATGAGTGGAAGTGAAACATGGAAGATAAATAGTTTGTACAAGATGAGAATAGATGCTTTCGAAATGAGGTGCTACAGAAGATTGCTGAAGATTAGATGGGTAGTCCACATAACTAATGAGGAGGTATTGAACAGAATTGGGGAGAAGAGGAGTTTGCCTCACAACTTGACAAGAAGAAGGGACCGGTTGGTAGGACATGTTCTGAGGCATCAAGGGACCACCAATTTAGCATTGGAGGGCAGCGTGGAGGGTAAAAATTGTAGAGGGAGACCAGGAGATCAATACACTAAGCAGATTCAGAAGGATGTAAGTTGCAGTAGGTACTGGGAGATGAAGAATCTTGCACAGGATAGAGTAGCATGGAGAGCTGCATCAAACCAGTCAGGACTGTAGACCACAACAACAACAACAGTCACCAGTGAGTTTCCCTCATCTCTTAAAGTATCTTCATCATATCTATAAATGCCATTATTTTTGATAATTATTTCCTTTCACGAGTAGTATTTTGTTCTTAACCATTAAATAGTTGTTTGATATTGTGTGAAGTGTAGTATGAGACTGAATTGTTAGTTTAAGCCAATAATTCTCGTCAATATAACAGTTTTTACATGATTATTTTCACTCCATCAGACACTGTGCTCAAAAGACTTCTTGATTCACGTTTCCAGAAGTTTTCGCGTATGATGTCACGGTTCAGCCCTCCAGCTTCCAGCCAGGGGAAGCCCCGACTGGTCGATGAGCCGCCAACCCCTGTGCCTCTACGCCGCCTCCGGCCACCTCGACCGAGGCCGAATGAGAAGAAGGCGGGTCCACCACTGAAAGCGAAGAGGCCACTGCTGATGTACCTAAGCCTCAGACAATTCACGTAAGTAAAAAAGCTTCCTGCAACATCAAACAATAATTACTGTGGTACGTTGCAAGAACAAACACAGAATTGCAGTAACATGCAGACACAGTTGTTGGAACGAAACTTTCTTTTCTCAGGTTGGTCCTAGACCACGAATTGTGCATTTTGACTAGTCTGATGTTGAAGATGAAGACGAGGAAGTCTCTGGGTCCTATTATCCTCCCGGAGTTGCAGTTCCACCCAGTCGGCTGCAGATCTTTGCCAACAGACCCCGCAGACGGAAAATCATCCTGGAGCCACCGTCTGTGGAAGTGCAGTCTGCGATGGCACAACTTACAGCTGAGATACGAGCAATGGTATGTTACCCATATAGCAGTTACAAGTAAAACATTATCTTAGAAACACAAATGTAGTTCTCTCTATGGTTTTTATAATGTGAAACTCTTTTCTTAAGTGTGAGTGCAGGACCCATTCACCCACTTTCGTTCATTCCACACAACCCATCAAGAAAGAAAACCTACATTTCCATCTAAACACAGACTCTGTAAATCACTGTGAAGTGCGTGTCAGAGTGTAGTTACCATTTCGCTATGTTTCTGGCTCTCTTTCATTTGCATTCGCCCATCGAGCGTGAAAGAATGACTGTCTGAACGCCTTCCTTCATTAGCCTGAATTTGCCATCGCGGACCCTAAGCTATAAATACACAGCGTACTGTAGAATATTTGTAGATTCCTCACTTAAAACTTTTTCGTGAAACTTTGAATGGAGTCTTTTGGTGGATAGTTGGTATCTCTCTTCAGAAGTATGCCATTTCAGTTTTTTCAGAGTTTTCCGGACTGGCACACTTGAGTGAAACGAACCTTTGGCCATTTGGCCTGCCGCTGTTTGTGCACGTTCAACATCAGCCGTAAGCCCTTTTTCGTATGGGGCCCGCACAACTGATGAGTATTCTAGGATGGGTCACATAACAGTTGTCTGATAAATCTAGATTGTAGACTGATAGCGTTTTCCAGGTTCTCCTACAAATGAATCGCAGTATGCCTTTGTGATCATTGCATTTCATATTTCCACAAACTGTTACATTCAGGCATTTCTATTTCTTCTGTGACTTCATTTTTGTTATTCTGATATTATATACATAGAACACCTACGATTCTACAGTAAAAAATTAGCAAATACACAGATTCGAGTCACTTTCTGGAAAGGCATATCATTATGTCCTAGAGCTAAACTTCCTTGTTTCACTATGAATAGCGGGTAATATTCACAGTTAATATGTCTCAATTTAGTTAGATGGATTTTTATGGAGTTTATGAATTTTTTAATCTTTTTCCATGCAATTTTTCTGTAGTTTCCAAAGTCCTAGAACTGTTACAGCATGTTAACAGCATGCAGTATTAGAGACGGTCGATATAAGCAAGGTCGAGCACGCAGCATAATTAAACATAATTATTTTTGTCATTTGCAGGAGAACCCGCCACCTACAACATGGATTGGGCTCTTAGTAGAGAGTCTAGTCTAGTTGCATAGAAACAAGAGAGATTACCGCCGGAACCATGGACTGGCAGAGAGACCATGGTTCGTCAGCCGAATGAAGAGGTGCTTTGCACCTGTTCCTGAGGCAATGAGAAGATTTCTGCATCTAAAGAAGAAGGCGGGAGAGAGAGAGCTGCTGTGGCGTTCGCTGGGTTATTCAGTGGTTTGGTATTTAAGAACTCCAAGTTAACGTCGTGTTGAAATGTTGTCTGTAAGTTGTGTAAGTGTCACTAAATCACAGTTCATACAACAGATTCTATATAACCATTGATTATGGTGGAAACAGTTATCTTCAGCAAAATGATCATTAAAACCACAGAATATCAGCCGCGCACAACACTGACGTATGTTACCTGAAACAATATTCTTCGCAACTCGTGCGTAATTAATTTCGGCTCCATACTGAAACACGTATGTAACATAGCAGCGATGGTGAGGCACGTTAAAATCTTTGACCAGAGAGCCTATTTTCGTGGTTAGTCTGCGCTTGACCGTGCGAGTGTTGCAAGCAGTTCGGCTGTACTCGTCATGTAGAGCAGTTCTGTGGTAGTCGTCGTGCAGTACGCTAGTAGTCGTCATGCAGAGCGGTCGGTCAGTAGTAGCAGCCCAGTGCGGTTGTGTGATGTAGTCTGTCGGCAACACTGGTCAAGATGCTGAATGAGGTATATTGTTAATTAAGGTAATCATCAGATAATGTAAAGTTTATTTATTGTAATTAATTTCCAACAAGTGCCCCAATAATAATTTTGATTTCAAAAGCAATTTTACAAAAAAATTTATTTAATTGAATTAACGATTTCATTCCACTTCCCTTAAAGAAAACTTTCAGTTAAATTTAAAAAAAAAAGGAATATTATTATTTGCAATGCAGTTCCTCCAAGCTGTGCGCAAGAATAAGAGCAGAAATTTGACTAGCAGTTACAATGAGGTAAGAATTTAATTCTGATTTGCACAGGGCCAAAGACCGATATTTCGGTTTAATTGAATTATCATTATCACTGAGATTTTATTAGCACTGAATTGTTTTTCATTATTTTTGTGGGAGCTTACACCAGAGTCAGATTGCGAATTTTTGTTTAATTGTCATTGTCAACACATTTTGTGGGAAGGTTTCTTTTGGCTCCCACTTCTATATAATATAGTCTTGTAAATTTTTGTGGGGAGGTTACAATACATCAGCTAGAAAAGTTTGTTATAAGGATCGTGCTATGAGCACTGTTTTTAAAGAACCAATCTGATTCGAATTATTTTCATTAAAATGAGTTCGGGACCACCGGTGCACATTTATTTTTGCACATTTGTATTACGTTCAGCATTTATGTCTGCAGAGTTGCGTAATTTGAATTTGCCGCTGTGATAATTGTTAAGATGGCGGCAGACAATTGATAGAGACTTTCTATTGTTAGAGCAAATAAGTAAATATTTAAAATGTTTATTAAACGCTATATACTATACTTCCATACTGTGCAGTGCAGTATTTAGACCTCATCAAGCAAACATTTGATTTGTTCCTAAGAAAACACAGACAAAAACGCGATACAAATCGCTATCATCAATGGCTGCGATCGTTGCAGCAGAAAGAAATAATTAACACAGATAATGCTTACTGAGAGAGGAATTAAAGTTATAAATAATTATTCACTCATATTTATAATAATAATGAACTCTATTTTCAAGTAATAATTAACAAATAATTACAATTTCCGAACAGACCTCAGTTTGATATGCGTCCGCAACCTACAAAAGCCAACCAACGAAAGGTAAAAACAAAGGAAGACAATCGCAGATCATAAAAGAAAGTTATCTCCTTCAATGTACTCTCCTCCTCGGTCTCTACACCGCTCCATTTTGTAAGAAGGTGGGATCGCTTTCAATGTTTTCCAGGATGTCAGAACAAATCATTCTTCGGCGTTCCTTCTCTTCAATTGTGAGACACTTTGGAACCATTTTTGAACACACTTTGTTCATGTTGAAACTTTCATGAAGAATGAACTCTATTTTCAAGTAATAATTAACAAATAATTACAATTTCCGAACAGACCTCAGTTTGATATGCGTCCGCAACTTACAAAAGCCAACCAACGAAAGGTAAAAACAAAGGAAGACAATCGCAGACCATAAAAGAAAATTACAACTATCATTGTCTTTGTATGATACACATCGATATGTCCAATTACATCAAGGAATATTATGTAAATAATTAATATTTATAAGTTTTCACTGTTTTTTCATACGTCGAATAGATAATGTTTATAACTGTTAGAGGCATAATTTCCTCTCATCGCTCTGTAGCCAAATATTTATCACGTGGATGTTATACTGCCCACAGACATACGAGGTGCGGCTAGAAAAAAATCGGACTGATGCTGGAAAAAACATTTATTTACAATTATTTACAATTTCATGTTATCTCCTTCAATGTACTCTCCTCCTCGGTCTCTACACCGCTCCATACGAATTTTCCAGTGTTCATAGCAATGCTGCAGATCATTTTCGGTAAGTTCATACATTACTTCCGTCGCTTTTTCTTTTACTGCTTCAACAGTCTCAAATCTAGTTCCTCTCAAAGCTGACTTGACTTTAGGGAAAAGAAAAAAGTCACAGGGGGCCAAATCAGGTGAGTAGGGTGGATGATCTAAGATGGGAATGTTGTGTTTTGCCAAAAACGTCTTCACTGACAACGCACTGTGAGCTGGGGCATTGTCTTGGTGAAGGATCCATGACTTTTTTCTCCACAAATCGTTCCGTTTTCTCCGTACTCGCTCACGTAGGGTAGCCAGGACGCTAATTGTACCGTCTAGTAGAAAAAAAAAACATATTATGTAGTAATGAGAAAATTATATGTATCATATTGTGTTATTGTATAAATTTATGTATTTTTTTATTATTTATTTTAGAGAATATCTGCGTCGGCGAATAATGAAACTGCCACAGACGATAAATATCAAACAAAGATTAGAATAGGTAACTAGTATATAATACTTGATGAACATTAATTTCTCTGTCTTCTTCTTCTTGGAGTTAAGCGAGTAGGATATCCTGTGACGTTGTATTGGACGCTAGCGTAGCATTCTTTTGTCAAGACTGAAAGATGTACGCCATTACGTGCGCATTTTAAAGGTGTGTATTTAAATGTTTGAATAGAGTTATTTAAATGAAAACTTGCATCATTAATTGTTATAGCTTGCTTGCATATTATCCCATCCCGTTGAGACATTTTTCAGTTATTTAAATATTATCTGTGGTTCCGAGCTGCGCGGCGAACGAAGGAGCCGCTGCCGCGGCGTATTCAAACTACCTCAAATAGAATCTAACATACCGCAAGGAAGCGGGAAGGTAACAGTGAAATAATATTATATCTTTTAGCTTACGGACTTGCAGTGCAGAGCAGCAGATTTTATGATGTGTTGCAGGTTGACGCGGGCTGCTGATAATATATAGCTAACAGTACAAAAAAGATAATGTACCTTCAAAATCTAATAGGAATCTTGCTGTGCTCGGTTCTGATCTGGCAAACTTTATAGTGAAAACGTATTTTTTCAATAAGTCTCTCATGTTCTTGTGCTAGTCGTGGTATTGAATGGTGTTTTACCGAGAAACAAAATCCACTGCAAAATCTTGTTGTTGAACAATCATACGAACTGTAACATCAGTATTCATAACAAAGTAATTTTCATTTTTAATAACTATAAAGTAGGGAAGATATGTTGATTTTTAGAATGAGTTACAGTCACGAAAAATGTTCCTTTAATAGAAGGCCAGATACAGAACAATAAGAACTCAATATATTCTGTTTTGTTAAAAAGTAATGATGATAACGAAATTCATAGCACAGCATTACTAAAAGATATTTCGCGGCTCTTTTCATATATGCGTTGTTACGCAAGCAATAGTAATAATAATAGAAAAGAGTGGAACGAACAACGACGCCAAAGAAGGTGGGATCGCTTTCAATGTTTTCCAGGATGTCAGAACAAATCATTCTTCGGCGTTCCTTCTCTTCAATTGTGAGACACTTTGGAACCATTTTTGAACACACTTTGTTCATGTTGAAACTTTCATGAAGAATGAACTCTATTTTCAAGTAATAATTAACAAATAATTACAATTTCCGAACAGACCTCAGTTTGATATGCGTCCGCAACTTACAAAAGCCAACCAACGAAAGGTAAAAACAAAGGAAGACAATCGCAGACCATAAAAGAAAATTACAACTATCATTGTCTTTGTATGATACACATCGATATGTCCAATTACATCAAGGAATATTATGTAAATAATTAATAATTATAAGTTTTCACTGTTTTTTCATACGTCGAATAGATAATGTTTATAACTGTTAGAGGCATAATTTCCTCTCATCGCTCTGTAGCCAAATATTTATCACGTGGATGTTACACTGCCCACAGACATACGAGGTGCGGCTAGAAAAAAATCGGACTGATGCTGGAAAAACATTTATTTACAATTATTTACAATTTCATGTTATCTCCTTCAATGTACTCTCCTCCTCGGTCTCTACACCGCTCCATACGAATTTTCCAGTGTTCATAGTAATGCTGCAGATCATTTTCGGTAAGTTCATACATTACTTCCGTCGCTTTTTCTTTTACTGCTTCAACAGTCTCAAATCTAGTTCCTCTCAAAGCTGACTTGACTTTAGGGAAAAGAAAAAAGTCACAGGGGGCCAAATCAGGTGAGTAGGGTGGATGATCTAAGATGGGAATGTTGTGTTTTGCCAAAAACGTCTTCACTGACAACGCACTGTGAGCTGGGGCATTGTCTTGGTGAAGGATCCATGACTTTTTTCTCCACAAATCGTTCCGTTTTCTCCGTACTCGCTCACGTAGGGTAGCCAGGACGCTAATGTAGTAATGCTGATTCACTGTTTGTCCCTCTGGTACCCAATCAATGTGCACAATCCATTTGATGTCAAAAAAAAAAAAAACAATCATCATTGCCTTGAATTTCGATTTTGACATTCGTGCTTTTTTTTGTCGTGGAGAACCAGGAGTTTTCCAATGCATCCATTGGCGTTTAGTTTCGGGATCGTAAGTAAAAAACCACGATTCATGGCAAGTAATAACATTTTGTAAGAAGGTGGGATCACTTTCAATGTTTTCCAGGATGTCAGAACAAATCATTCTTCGGCGTTCCTTCTGTTCAATTGTGAGACACTTTGGAACCATTTTTGAACACACTTTGTTCATGTTGAAACTTTCATGAAGAATCTGCCTAACACTTTCCTTGTCAACTTCTGTTAACTCAGACACTGCTCTGATTGTTAAACGGCGATCTTGTCGAACAAGTTTACCGATTTTTTCAATGTTTGCATCAGTTTTTGCTGACAATGGTCTGCCAGTGCGAGTGTCATCACTGGTGTCTTCGCGGCCATCTTTAAATCGTTTAAACCACTCAAACACTTGTGTTTGCGATAAACAATCATCGCCGTACACTTGTTGTAACACTACAAACGTTTCACTTGCAGATTTTCCTAGTTTGAAACAAAATTTGATGTTAACACGCTGTTCTTTCTGTACACTCAACATTTTCCGACGCACAGACAAAACGTCAACTACTTAAAACAGACGCCACGGGCAGACTGAGTGCAGGAGGCAGATGAAACTCGAGCAGTAGGCGGAGCGAGAGTCACGTGACAGGCCACGCGACTTTCAGCCTTATTGCATTCGTTTTATTGTTTCACCAGTACTAGTCCGGTTTTTTTCTAGCCACACCTCGTAGACTGCACTCTGCGTGATTACTTTCTTCATTGTGAACACCCTGACCCCAATTACCCGCCGATTATTCTCTTAACACCACATTTGCTTGAAACCGCTATGTAAGAGCACTGTCGCAAGCCAGTCATGTTCGGTTTCAATAAAAGTCCTTAAAAATATACCTAATCCTGATAATTTATTGTAGTGTTGGTTGTAAAAATATTTCCACACATAATAAGTAATATCACAAAGGATAAATGTGGACGACAGAAGAGATCGACGGTGTGAAACGGCCTTTCCTCTTCTCACCTACTTGAAAGGAGGTTAGTCAAAATTGAACTGGCGGTAGCACTAGCTGAATTGTAGCGACTGACGCTGTGGGTAACTTCAGCAAGCTTAGGAATAGGGCAGATGAAAGGATTGTTTCCAGTAATAGTTCACTTACATCATTAATTTTTGGAAATGTTACATTCTACCGGGGCACTGTTTGTCAGTCCCAGTGATTTCCAATAATTAAACTAAACATAAATACACTCCTGGAAATTGAAATAAGAACACCGTGAATTCATTGTCCCAGGAAGGGGAAACTTTATTGACACATTCCTGGGGTCAGATACATCACATGATCACACTGACAGAACCACAGGCACATAGACACAGGCAACAGAGCATGCACAATGTCGGCGCTAGTACAGTGTATATCCACCTTTCGCGGCAATGCAGGCTGCTATTCTCCCATGGAGACGATCGTAGAGATGCTGGATGTAGTCCTGTGGAACGGCTTGCCATGCCATTTCCACCTGGCGCCTCAGTTGGACCAGCGTTCGTGCTGGACGTGCAGACCGCGTGAGACGACGCTTCATCCAGTCCCAAACATGCTCAATGGGGGACAGATCCGGAGATCTTGCTGGCCAGGGTAGTTGACTTACACCTTCTAGAGCACGTTGGGTGGCACGGGATACATGCGGACGTGCATTGTCCTGTTGGAACAGCAAGTTCCCTTGCCGGTCTAGGAATGGTAGTACGATGGGTTCGATGACGGTCTGGATGTACCGTGCACTATTCCCTGTCCCCTCGACGATCACCAGTGGTGTACGGCCAGTGTAGGAGATCGCTCCCCACACCATGATGCCTGGTGTTGGCCCTGTGTGCCTCGGTCGTATGCAGTCCTGATTGTGGCGCTCACCTGCACGGCGCCAAACACGTATACGACCATCATTGGCACCAAGGCAGAAGCGACTCTCATCGCTGAAGACGACACGTCTCCATTCGTCCCTCCATTCACGCCTGTCGCGACACCACTGGAGGCGGGCTGCACGATGTTGGGGCGTGAGCGGAAGACGGCCTAACGGTGTGCGGGACCGTAGCCCAGCTTCATGGAGACGGTTGCGAATGGTCCTCGCCGATACCTCAGGAGCAACAGTGTCCCTAATTTGCTGGTAAGTGGCGGTGCGGTCCCCTACGGCACTGCGTAGGATCCTACGGTCTTGGCGTGCATCCGTGCGTCGCTGCGGTCCGGTCCCAGGTCGACGGGCACGTGCACCTTCCGCCGATCACTGGCGACAACATCGATGTACTGTGGAGACCTCACGCCCCACGTGTTGAGCAATTCGGCGGTACGTCCACCCGGCCTCCCGCATGCCCACTATACGCCCTCGCTCAAAGTCCGTCAACTGCACATACGGTTCACGTCCACGCTGTCGCGGCATGCTACCAGTGTTAAAGACTGCGATGAAGCTCCATATGCCACGGCAAACTGGCTGACACTGACGGCGGCGGTGCACAAATGCTGCGCAGCTAGCGCCATTCGACGGCCAACACCGCGGTTCCTGGTGTGTCCGCTGTGCCGTGCGTGTGATCATTGCTTGTACAGCCCTCTCGCAGTTTCCGGAGCAAGTATGGTGGGTCTGACACATCGGTGTCAATGTGTTCTTTTTTCCATTTCCAGGAGTGTATTTGCGAAGACAGATCTGCAAAATATCATTAGAAAATGAAGCAGCACTTAATCACATAACTAAAATAGGGTACTTTGATGCACAAAGAAAGAATATAAAGTATTAACACATTTTGAGCAGCACGTAACAGTCATATGAAGTAAGAAATATGATGTATTGATATCATAACAGGAAACAGAAATATCTGTAATTACTTCTGTGGAACATGAACACAAAATCTTCTGAATGACATTGAAATTGAAAAAGTGTATCTAAATGAATACTGTTAAACGTCACGTTAGTGCAGACATCACACTATGAAAGGAATAGTGGCTGTATTCACAAAATGTGAAATAATGTGCCATTTCTTAGAGGTGAGCTACTGTTTCAATAAACAGCTCTTTCGAGAGCTGTGCGTTAGTTATAGATTCGAGATTGTAGATACAATAATTCAGACTGATGCTCTAATAGGAAATGTTTGACACTCTATTTAAAAATCAGAAAGGAGATAGTCAGACATTATAAACAGATGTGAAGTCGTCATATGTGGAGAGTTCAATATTTACTTCATCTCTCAAAGAAGATAGTGAGTGCACTGGAAGTAAACGTTGACCAGTTTCGGTTCGTTCCTGCTGAAACATTCCCAGGAACGCAGAAAGACATAGTGGTTGATAATGTGTTTCTAAATTCAATTGAATTTGATGAAATATGTGTAAGCCCCACTAAATGACAACAACAAAGCTTTAGCATCAATCACGTTTATTTTTCAATAATGTTACTCTTAACTAGATCCCACAGAACACCACAGCGAAATCTCATCAACAGTTGGCTACCATTTAGGATCAAAGTATCTTATGCTACACAGACTAAGCTTCAGTCAAAGCACAGGACGAGTTGAAGTTACACTACGAATAGCACTTGAAAACACTTTCCTACATGTCCAAGAATGCAAAAATGATGCACTATACACAAAAGTACAAAATTCGAAGAAGAAAGCAGATGCCATTATGATTATTTTAAGGCACTGAATCAACATACTTGTTAAGGCGGATTGAACTTCATAAAGAGAGCGCGGCCAATAATGATGACAACTTTATGTGAAAGTCCTGTGACAAAATATGGTCCATGAAAGTGGGTCCATTAGATCTACAAACTACGCTAGCAAACAACAGTTATCAGAGACCACAAAAATGTTCACATTACTGAAAATCAGTAACTCTTCTGTTCATTACTGTATTTAAGTTAAAGGACTACAGTTATGTGCTTCCATCGATGTGTCACCCTTGTGTTAGCTTTATAATCAGCCAGTTACATGAATTTCCTGATTATATTATCTACTAGCAACACTCATTTAAAATAGTGGATATATGAAAGTGACCTTTGGTTGCAGCCCTATAACATGCTAATATGTGTTCGCTAAGTCTCCGGGACAGTAATTTACAATAGAATATTGATAGCCTTTCTATCAAAGTTCTTGTAACAACAGCTGAGTTGGTTTTCTCGGCAGAAAAATCAGTATACGTAAACATGAATGCGGTAATGGTAGTAAAAATCAGGACAAATTATCTTGTTGGAATTTTATGTATCTTCAAAAGTCTTTGTTTATATGGATGAAAAACTTCTGTCAGGGAAACGAAAATAGTACGGCATTCCCGGCGTTCTGGTTACAACAGAGAAAAGAGTGTCATTTTCATAGTATACAGAGAGAATAGAACAAAATTTGGAGTGCGCGAGCATTAAATATACTGCTTCACAGGGTACAATGCTTGACGTACATAAATCATCACCAAGTAAACTTGGGGTGTTTCATAAAAAAAAAAAAAACGAAGACATACATACCACTTGTATAACAACACACGATTCAGGTAGATCACGTAAACGTTAAACTTAATCTTTCTGTTTCATTCTGCGCGTTTTATATGGCGCCAAATATGACCCTTTAGAAATCGACACAACAATTATAGTTCTACATGGCTATAGAAATTTAATTTACTTCATTGTAACTATGTAATTAATGAAAATCCAGCAATTGGTTGTAACCCTGCAGAATAACTATTGTGTATCACAGAACACGGAAAAATGTGAGCTAGTCTCGCTCACATCCTGTTACGAAATGGCATTCTGAACAACGGCAAATATTTTTCCACCGTAGTTTGTGCTGCACAGATAGATATAAGAATTATGAAGATTTGGTATCTACGACGAGGTCAAACACTAAGCAGAAGATTCTTAAAAGCAGATGCAATAATTCCTCAAAAGAAAGTCAGGAGGCATATTATAGATAGTTGCATCCAGTCACAATCATAACTTCTTGAGCACTACAATTATTAAAATACAACAAAATATGGACAAATGACAACTACAGCAACACATAATCAGTCAGTTGGAGATATGAGAACTATATTATCTTTTACGAAATCTTTATGTACCAGTGACAGGCGTTATAAAATAAAGTGTCACCTGAACCTAAAAAATATTTGAGATCTACTTGTTGAATGCTCTACACACATATAATAGCATAACTCATTATCTCGCCTGACTGCATACAAAGTTTAGCATGAAATTTATCTCAGTATGATGAGATTCAAGTCTGTACACATCGATTAGAAATGTTTCTTTTCAGACAGTTAATCATGATTTTCAATCAAGTCTGAAACGATACTGTGATAAGCTGCTTCACTGATCACGTTCATTTTTGACAGATGAAGTTACCTAATCTGTTGAGCCGAAGAAAAAATATGACTTGTGATGGAACACTCCCTAAGTATGTGCTTTGTGTATATCACGACTGATTGGTGCAGATCGCATCTAAAGCCGTGGTTCATGGATGTGAACTTAAATTGAGCACATCAGAATGCAGGGAGGAATGCAGCACCCCCATTCGGCAGTCGTCACACAGGTTAGCGAGGTTCCGCCTCTGAAGGCATAAGCCATGAAGTTGGGTAGAAGCGAGGAATCGAAGAGTGGCGAAAGCAAGGCGTATCGAATGTTCGGGAAGGTTGGCATAGGAATACTTCCATAGAAATCTTGTCTGCGTGAATACTGTATAAGCGATACGTAGGAGGCTGAACTATAACTCTGGTTTCTGACAGTAATACTGACACTCTAAACTTTATTAAGTCGTTTTTGAAGGGTATTATATCTCTTAAAAAATAATGTAACTATTTATTTAGATGAAACACTCTCCTAGTAAATTTGTTTGTCCTTTGATTTATCGTGATCTGTTACTGATTTTTAGTGAAGTTAGTTTTTACGTTTAGCTTTCAAAAAAATACAAAAGAGCAAAATAATGAATTTCGTAGGTTGCCAATTACGTATTGTATCTGGTTTCACCGAGCGCCAGGCTCCCTACAAATTACTGTAAATGCAATAGCGTAGTATTATTCAGCTCTGAAATTATTACTATCACAGAAAATAGACAAGTTTTAATAAAATTATTTCACTGGATTCCTTCAATTAATCTCACTGAATATTTTAACATAATTTCTTCCGCTCCGGCTATCAGACATTGTGCTGTGAAAAAATATTTTTAAATGTACCGCGTAATGGCGGCTAATTGTTAACAGTCAGAGATCACTGTTACTCGCTCCGCAGCAGCTGGAAACATGCTAAATAATTTTCATTAAATATTCTTTTCATAAGATAAATGTGGCATAGGTTCTTGAAATAAAACACTTTATACTAATATATTCTTACTAGGACGCAGTTTACACCATTAAATATTTACACTATGGTGGTTTCCGTCAGTGGGCATTTCTACCATCCTTACGCTGCTATTCGAGTCTTTCCATGTTTGTGGTATTGCGTTAGTATTCTGCATACAATTCTTATTGTCACACTGGTACTGGTTACCGTTAGGAGGCGGTGGTGGCATAGAAGTTTGCATCCACTGCACCGGGTAAGTGCGTTTGTTGGCACTACTGCTTCGTTGTGGCCATTGACCTTCATTTCGACGTTTGTTATTGTAATTATTATTACTGTTACTGTAGGCGGGATGTCCTCTATCTTCCCACCTACGTTTTTGATTGTAAGATGGTTGACCGTTTCCGTTCTTCGGATTGATCTTCTTTTCCATTTCCGTGGCTTCCAAAATTGGAATTGTTGTTGCCATTTTTAAACTTGCGTGGTGAACCATTACTGTTCTCCCGGTCTTTATTTATC
Organism: Schistocerca cancellata; assembly: GCF_023864275.1. Taxonomy (NCBI): domain Eukaryota; kingdom Metazoa; phylum Arthropoda; class Insecta; order Orthoptera; family Acrididae; genus Schistocerca; species Schistocerca cancellata. Next base: position 214,531,217 of record NC_064627.1, read on the forward strand.
CTATTTTCTTCCTGGGAGAGATCGATTTCGTCCAGCACAGACAAGTAGTGTTCCAGGTCATTTTCGGGTACATTTATTAATTTGTCTCGTATATAACCGGGCAATCGTAATTTTAAGATTCTGATCACATCACGGGCTGATATAGGGTCATCCCAATATCTAGATTTGTTGATATACTTTTCAAAATATTTACGGAGTGTACCCTGTTTGTGATTGTACATTTGCGAGCTTTATACTTCAGTCCTCAGGCGTTCTTGAATAGCCTTAGACCAGTATCTGTCTAGAAAAGATTTTTCAAATTGTGCCAGGCTATGGCAATTTTCTATGACTTCATTTGCCCATAAGGCAGCGTTGCCTCCTTGTATATGTGCGATTATGAACTGAATTTTTTGGCGTTCATTCCAGGCACTCGGTAATACATTTCGGAATCCTTTTATGAAGATTACCGGATGCACTGTCTTCTTTTCCGCGTTAAATACTTGGAATTGTCTGTGTTTTATTAAGCTTTCATCAATGTTATTGCTTGTGGAAGTGGAAGCTGCCCCCACGGGGTTATGAATAGGAATGCTTCCTGTAAATTGTATATATCTCTTTCCGAATCGCTTTTTAGTTGGTATGAACTGTACGTAATGTTCTCATAATCGTACACGTTCCTAACAGGCGTGCCACAGTTGTTAGCATTCTCATAATCGTACACGTTCCTAACAGGCGTGCCACAGTTGTTAGCATTTGCAAATGAGCACGCTCTAGTTTAGTAATCTTGTGTGTCATTTCTTGCAGTCACAGCGGTACTGGCAGGTTGTATCTCGTATCGCTATTTTCACCTGCGAGTGGTAGCGTGTCTACTGGGGGTTGTTTACATACAGCTACTCCGTTAGTTACTTTTTGCAGAGCAGACTGTATTTTGCCTTCTACACGTTCTGTGATCTGGCTTTCTTTTTCAGTGAGCCAGTCATGGAACTCTTTTTCTACTTTCTGGGCTTGATCATTTAAATGCGTTTCTATGGTTTCTTTTTGTGTCATTTCTAAATTGTCCATTCGGTTCGCAAGCTGTTCTACTTCGTCCCGGATGACTGTGTGTGCCGTCTGAAGCGTTTGCGCATCTTGTGCTATGCTGCTTACAATGTTGGGCAGTTCGTCTTGGACTCTTTTATTTCTGTCATTTCTGAATGTATCTTTTCGAACATTGTACCTATACTTTCTATTAAGACCTTTTCTCTTTCTTCGTTTTGTTCCCTTATCTGCTTGACTAGCTGTTGATTCCTCACTTCCTTCAATCTCTCTCTTTCTTCGTTTTGTTCCCTTATCTGATTGACTAGCTGTTGATTCCTCTCTTCCCTCAATCTCTCTCTTTCTTCGTTTTGTTCCCTTATCTGATTGACTAGCTGTCCGTTCTTTTTCTCTAATTTCCGTAAAAATCCAGCAAATGGATCCGGTATTGGTGAGCATACCGGTGTGGTAGTTGTTCTAATCATTGGAAATTTATCACTGGCCCTGCTAGTAGCACCTATCTTTTTTACTGTTTTCGTCTGCTGGCTACTTCCTGACATATCACCGGAAACTACATTGTTTACATTTTCTCCCCCCCCCCCCCGATCACTATTAATATTTAGTAAGTCAGTGTCACTATCCATATCGCTCAATAATTGCACATTATTTGTAACATTGGACACATTATCTGGTTACAAATCTAACACACGTCCAACTTTTCCCATAATGACGATAACTTTCACTGGGCTAACTACAAAAATTGTTTCAAACTACAAATGCGGACTAAGTTCACAAGTCAAACTGCTTATTGTTTCCAAAAACACAAAATATTAATATCTACACCACTGTACACCATGTACCATCTATGATACTATACTTTGATGATACGGGCCTATGTAGCAAGCTTTTATGCATAGTGGTCCTTACCTTGATTTCTTTTCTTTTCTTTTTGCTATCTCGTCCTCTCAGGGTCTATACAGTTCTTCTCAGCGTTCCTCGTTCATTTTATACATGAAATTGAATTTGGTAGACATTAGAATACATACAATACATGTTAACAATTACATACATACAAACCCTAAAACAAAAATATTTTATCTCTTCGGGTCCCACGTAACAAGGCGCTATTTATTATATCTCTTAAAAAAATGTAACTATTTATTTAGGGGAAATACTCTCCTAGTATATTTGTTTGTCCTTTGATTTATCGTCATGTGTTACCGATTTTTAGTGAAGTTAGTTTTTACGTTTAGCTTTCAAAAAAATACAAAAGAGATATAATAAGCAAAATAATGAATTTCGTAGGTTGCCAATTACGTATTGTATCTGCTTTTACCGAGCGCCAGGCTCCCTACAAATTACTGTAAATGCAATAGCGTAGTATTATTCAGCTCTGAAATTACTACTATCACGGAAAATAGACAAGTTTTAATAAAATTATTTCACTGGATTCCTTCAATTAATCTCACTGAATATTTTAACATAATTTCTTCCGCTCCGGCTATCAGACATTGTGCTGTGAAAAAATATTTTTAAATGTACCGCGTAATGGCGGCTAATTGTTAACAGTCAGAGATCACTGTTACTCGCTCCGCAGCAGCTGGAAACATGCTAAATAATTTTCATTAAATATTCTTTTCATGAGATAAATGTGGCGTAGGTTCTTGAAATAACACACTTTATACTAATATATTCTTACTAGGACGCAGTTTACACCATTAAATATTTGCAATTACGTTACGACAGAAACAAGTGCTAGCGCAGCACAATAGTTTGCGTACCTTATTCCAGCTAACACCAGAACGAACAGAACAAAACAGACTAGACAGAAGAACGAGCATTGCATTGTATTTTATACTCTTACTAAGATAATCACATTATAATCTCATACAATAAAAATATCTTTTCTGCATTTATCGATCTATATTGTATATTTTTACAGTTAGTGTTATTACCTTTCGCAGATTAATCAATGTTTGTAATTCGTTTTGAGTCACATACAGTCATTTTTATTTATGTTTCACCTCGATAATGGTGAATATTGCAAAAGAGACACTACAAGGGGTAGTTCGCATCTCTCTTCAGGCATCTGGCAACTCAGGTTTTTCTGCATTTTGTAACACCCCAAGTATGGAAACAATAATGAACACCCTTTTGTTACAAAAAGAAATAGAAAAATCAGTCATCCTGACAGCGATGACAGCTACTGACAGCAAAATTTACACTCTTGACAGTTTCAGTAACAAGAATGTTATGTAAATTCTAGTGGCTTATCATAAGGAAAGGACTGAATGAAAGAATACCATATGATACGAAACTGAAACTTTAAGGAAAGAATTCAAAAAATTATTATTTGCGAAGATTAAAGCCCAGACCATGAACTGACCAAAGATAACATTTATCCTAGAAGAGAGTTGTAGCCGCATCGAGCTGTAAGTTCGCTGTGACTACAACGTAACTCGGCAATGGAGATATTAACTCTCTTCTCTCTTGTACTCTTGAAACAGTAGTACGCATGTTAATTGCTACTAGATTGTTTTAAAACCGATCTGGAGTTTAAAACTCTTACGGTTGGAAGTATTAGGCAGAAGTCGGACTGAAGTAAAATCATCTTGACCGTTTAGACAGATAACGGGATATGTGATATATGTGACAGAAAAATAACTCGTGTGTTTTCTGATTTGTGATGGGACTTAGCCTTCGTGATACTTAAAACTCACGAACATCAAAGGACACAGAAAGAGAATGATCGCCGACATAAACTCAATTATTAGACTTGAGTAGGCAACAAATAAACGCAATCACGAAGAACTTTCATTTGCGCCGTGTTGTCAGAAGCTATCGTTAAAGTCAGAATTGCTGACGCTAATAGACGCAGTTCCCTGAATGAAAAATCGGTGTGTGTGCTCAGCGTAGGTACAATTAATTACGTAGAACAATAAACTTTAATTCAACTTTAATTCTTCGTGTAGCATAGATCACTTAAAGTGCATTTGTGGAATTAAGTGATTCTTCGGATAACACTAAGGAGAAAGGTGATTTAATGACAATTTAACTGTGAACAGCAATAATTTTACACCGAAATACGACGCATTCTGAACATTGCTCAAGGGTATGTTACCTCTGGAATTACGTCGTGCAGTTGTTGAACACGCGACGTAGCGACGCCTTGACCACGGAATAATAAACAACTCAATATCCTCGCAAAAATCATGATGTGACGTCGGCTTGGGTGATGGATTGATGATTAAAGACATTATATTTTCAACGTTTGAATACCCATTCTCAGACCGGGCATAAGAACTACAGTCAGCTGACAGTAAACTGAACAGTCTGTCGCGAACACGCAAAGGACCTTTGGTTATCAGTTCAGATCAAGGGAGTGGTGCAGTCGCTATATTTATAAGTGGAGAAGATCGATAGACATCGAACATCATTGCTTTAATTACAAGCGAGGACGGCGCACACACTCCGGCGTGCTGCTCCATCGAGATGTTGATATCAGTTTTGAGAGACAGTATCTGAAAAATAACCAAACCGTGCGAGGAGTTTGTTTTTATAATAGTTACAGACTGGCGTTGTCGTGATCGACGGACGCCGTTCCGCGTCATCTCGACTGGGACAACCATCACCATCGAACCGAGGCAAAACTAGACGTCACAATTTCCGCGCTGGCCACCTATGGATCAGACAGACAAGAGTCCCCAACTAGTACCTTTCTTTCTATACATTCAGTATCTGCCGATAGTCCTATGTGGTATGGATCCTATACTCCAAAGCAATATTCTAGGATGGATCGTACGAGTGTTTTGTAAGCAACTGCGTTTGTGGGTGAGTACATTTTCAAACAGTTCTACTAATGAAACCAACTGTAATGCAATAGCGAAATTTTGGGTGTTACCGAATTAAAGGCAGCTCCAATGCAGTCGTGTGTGAGGCAGGCACGCAGGCACAGAGGCGCTCATATGAAATTTCACAAGAGTGTCTCATTGTGCACCCCAAGGTGGCAGTGACAAGACACGCGATAATGTAACAACCAACCGGCCTGCGGAATATTTCCGCACCAGGGAGACACAGGGGTGCTGATTTGAAGCTGCCTGGAAGTAATGTATAGGCACAATAAGTACGCTATTAATCACTAAAAATATCCTGTTCTCTAACACGGTCACGCTCAGTGTGACAGCATACTCCGCGACTTCCGTTCTGCTCTAAGTCTCCGTAACTCTGTGTGCCAGGCAGCAACCGACGCCGTCTGGGCAAGCAATTCCGCTAGAGAGTTCATGGTCTTAAATCAGCACCCATGTGCTTAGAACGACGCAAGGGATGAGCTGATTCGCTACTTACCATCCGGTGACAGTTTCTCATCGTGCGTCAAGCGTGTCAGAGCCTCGCTGTTCCCACATCCCCAGCACACCAAACCAGGTATGGAGCGAATCTTTACGAATCGTCCGCGGGTAAGAGGGCTGTTTGGGATCCGCGTGATATGTGTACTGGAATCTCTTGGTGTGCGGCATGTACAGGCTCAAATCCGGGACTTCAACCGACAGCCATTATGGCTACTGCAGAAACCCAGAAAACTTTAGATTCAGATGTTCCTAATGCGATATTTTACGACATTGCAAATCAGTTCCATAACTGTGTAGCTGTCTTCACGGACGGCTTATTGCGTAACTTACTTTTTTGAAAAGAGAAAAACAAAATGTTCCGTTAATTTGGAATGAAAATGTTGGATTAACGAAAATACCTTATAGGTTCATTAAAACCCACGGCTAAGTTTTCTCAGGGCGCTATGGCCTGAAATATCATGCCTATTCCAATGTGAAAACATCCGTCTTACTCGCGATAAAAAAATTATCTTTCATTCATGTTTTGCGATAAGCAAATTTAATATAATATTCAAACAATTATTTTTCTCTGTGAGGCTTGATGCTCCAGTATAGCTGCCTATGTGCAATGGCAGCGTACACAATTAAAATAATTCCTTTCAATAAAACTGTACCTCTGGCCCAAAATGAAATGGAAATTACTATGAGGCGCCGTTTTACATTTACTGGGATTAAATCCTTTCAGTACTTTCAGAATTAAATGGCTATGAAGAATTTTTTATCAGTTTTAACAGCGACGACGTCGCTTCAACAATGCAATTACAAATGGCCAGGGCAACATTTAATTGTTATGTAATGAATTAAATAAAGGGGACAGGGAAGTTACTTTCTTGCTACCAACAAAAACACATACTGCATTTAATACTGGCATATATATTTAGCAGAAATTCTAAATACACTACATATTGTAGAAATAATTCTTTACAGGCCGTAATCTAAATGCGACATCAGAACCAACCAGGCACAGAAGACAAAGAAGAAGAAGAAGACAAGAGAGGACAATGAAATCTTTTCTTCTATACTACGATACAGAGACAAGAGTAATTACAATTCTCTGAGCACGTATAGTGGTTCCATTGTAGTCACATATAGATAAAGTCATTTACATTACTGTTTTCAAGAAGCAATGCTATAAATGCCCCCTGGAATGCCATTTGCATAACTGCATACAGTTTTGGAAATGGCATTCCACGATAGCATATTTCTCTTTAGTAGGTCTATGTCCAAATAGGGGACGGTAGACGTACTTGGTTTAATCAGGGTGTTAATGAATTTTAAGTTTTTCTGCGTCCAAACATGTGACGTCAGAGTGATCATTGTATTTATAAGTTTAAAATATGCCTGTGTACAAACAGGTGACGACAGGTTTATCTGATCTATTTTTTATTATTATTGAGAGATTGAATTCATCTGTGTGCAAACAGGTGACGACAGACTGATCAGTATGTCGATAAGTTTGAAGTATGCTACGCCCAAACAGGTGACGACAGGTTTATAAGATTTATAGTTGTGATACCATACGTACTTTCTTGCAGTCGCAGTTTTTGTATATAGATGATTTTTATTATGAAGTGGATTGCACTCTTTTATTACCTTTCTTCGGAATAATTTACTTTATGCTCTCCCATTCGGGTAAAGGCCATTGGGAAACCGACTGTACTGTACTGTCATCAAACATTTAAGGACATGGTTGTATACATGTTGAGTGTCAATTCAGCTCATTACTGATTGTTTTGCAAACATGAGAATGTTCATTCATGGTTTACAAAAATCAAAATATTCATTGTTAATCTCCTTCCGCGGTGAGCTGGTGAGGCGGTGAGGGAATAGGCTTCGGAGTGCGCCCCCGACAACGCGTACTGCAGGCTGTGACGTCACCGAGGCGAGCGATCAGCTGAAGCGCCCCTCCGTGCCGGTGTGCTTAGCCACCGATCCACAGCAAAATTTCATGGAATTCAAAAAACAACAGCAGCATCAGTTCATTACAAATCAATAGATGTTTATTCCTGCGGATGTGGGAAAACACATGATTATTCGTTCTGTTTTATTGTGTCGTCCAGCACCTGTTTATGTCGGTTTGCGTATGAATTAATTGTTTATTTATTAAGACATACGACGTCCACTGTATGGCACTGTTTAAGCACAGTTTGTCACACTTTTGTTGAAGTTAACATTTCAGTTTCATATTGCAGTATGGCACTGTTCCAATGCACAGTTTGTCACACGTTAACTTTAGTTTTGCACAGATCTTGTGTCCCAGACTAGGCTCTTTATACAGTCTCACAAACAGGTCTTTCCGGACACGCCTGCTCAGATCAGCTGTTCTGTTCGCTTGCGCGGGCGGATTCCCATTGTTGACATCGTCCAGTCCTTTCATTGATTTCCTGGCGTCCGTTTAAATAACCTGTGTCTCGACTACGTTAAATAACGTCTTTGTCCGAAAAACACTTTTTAGTTCCTCACTGTCTGGAAACTATTCACTACATTTAAACGTTATACACTATAATGAAACGACGTCCTTGGCGTCGTACAGCTCATATTGTTTCATGAACACTGGCCGTCACCATATTTCCCGTGAATGACGTTATTATTTGTCACACTAAAGACAGTTTATTGATACAACGTTCATTCAGACTTATGCACATACAGTCACTGTCCTTTACAGTCTTTTGTGGTACATTAAACTGTTCATGAAAACTTTACTATTTGGTTTACATAACGAAATACACACGCAGTGTATCCAGATGCACAATATAACTTATTACAATGTACATTGGGTAGTGGTAGCAGAAGTACCTCCCTGATACATGTGCTGGGTCAATTAGACCATTTTTTGGACTTTCCGACACTGGTCTGGTTTCTACAATAACTCAGTTTGTCACACCTTAGGGTGTATGCAAATTAATAGGCATATTAACTGAATACAGGACTTCTGAATATGTCCCTGCTTCCGCGTTACTTTTTTAAAATCACTGTTCTTGACAGTTTGGTTCACTGAAAATGTGAACGGACTTAGTGACATCGTATCTTTATACGTTAGGTAGGTAAAACTATCTAGGTTCTACCTATTGATTCTTTTTTTTACTATTCATGGCTTGTACCGTTGGGTATACTAAGCTCATGACTGATTAATGAAATTTTTAGTCTCTTCAAAAATTCTAGATATGCCCTTGCATTTGTCATGACATACCTTTAAGAAATTCTATTATGACAATAAGTGCATAAAACTTTGACTACATACTAAGAAAAAAAACTTTCATTCTGACTACAAACAAAATGAAAATTCATTAATCAAATGAAACACTCTTAAATCTAAAAAAATGGTTCAAATGGCTCTGAGCACTGTGGGACTTAACATCTGAGGTCATCAGTCCCCTAGAACTTAGAACTACTTAAACCTAACTAACCTAAGGACATCACACACATCCATGCCCGGGGCAGGATTCGAACCTGCGACCGTAGCGTCTTAAATCTAAACTTACATCTATTACATATATACTTGTGCACATTAGTCATGATTTTTTTTCAAGTCCTTGTATGGGTATAAACCCACTGGCTTCTGGTTCTCAGGATTAATCAGAAAATAACTACATCCATAAGGTATTTTCTTGATGACATATGGTCCACTATACAACAACTGCCACTTCTTATTCCTTTTACTTATCAGAGTGGCCTTCGGGTGGTTCTTTAGCAGTACCTTCTCTCCTACTATAACATCTTGCACTCTCTTTAGCTGTCTATCATACTTTCGTTTCCCAATTTCTGCACATTTTTGAAGAGAGGTCAAAGCTTTCTCGATCTTCTCTTCTCTTTAGTCTGCTGCCGGCAGTCTAGCCTTGGCAATGACGTTATCCACTCGTCGCTTTCATCTCCATATAACATCAATTCTGCTGGCGTGTATCGCGTGGCAGAATGTGGTAAATGACTAAATATGTTTTCAAAGAGGTTCATATATTCAGTCCATTTTGTAAGCTTATTTGGTGCATATGTCCGCATGAATCTATTGAACTCTTTGAATATGCGTTCCACCGGACTGGCTTTGAGATGGAACCTAGCTATCAGAATGTGTCTTATCCTATGGTTTCCTAGAAAGTTTTTCCACCTGTAACCCGTAAAATATAAAGCATTATCTGAAAGGACAGCTTCCGGTTTGCCAATTGTGGGTATATAATCTTTTTCTGTCCCGTTAACTATGGCTGTGGCTGTGGAACATTTGAGCGGATACATCTTTAGGTACTTAGAAAATACATCGTAAATTGCCAAGATATATTTGCACCCTGTAATGTAAAAATATAAAAACAGTGATACGTAAAAAGTACATGGGAGTCTGCCAATGTAATCGTATTCTTAATGACTCAATAGTAGCGGCTGAAAACACTTCTCTGAAAATGACTCACAAGTGCAATATCTTTTAAGTTAGCCCGACACAGATCAGTAATTAATAAACTAGCGCAGTTCTCAGGGAAGTTACGTAATCGTCGATAGTTAACCGTCCTTTCCTTCTTTACGCAACACCACACATATTATTCCAGGCTCGTGAGAAGTCGTGTGCTTATTGCACCAGAGAATATTTCACAAGTCTTTTCGATGTAAACTACTGTAATACGTAACTTACTTAATATAGTGGTTTCGCCTCGATTCCCCAATATAAGATAACAAGAGTAGCATCTACAAATGGAATCCTATAATGGAACTGGAATCCTGTGACCAGACCTTTTTGCCTGGGATGTTATCTCGTTATATAAAGAAAAGCTGTAATTAAAAACTGGTAAATTATTACCACGGCCGCCGGGCTCGTAGGACCTGCAAGGAAGTTAACTGTCCTAACCGTTAGCTCTAGCTCTAGCTCTCGTAGATGAGCTAAAAGAAAACTGTTAAAGATTTTCTAAGATGGCGCCTAACTATGACAATTCTTTGTTAAGGCCCATATTTACTTCGGACAATCCAGGTATCAGATTACAAATTTATTGACCGCATACACAAATTCTTCTCACAACATAACCATTATACTTTTTCTGGTTTTAAGTACAACTTACATTATTAGCTGGTAAAGCAAGATGAGCTTTACATAAGAACGTCCTCTTAGGTCCGAATCCAAGCAGATAAGATAAGCGAATGACAAAGGAAAGTTCATGCATAGAAACGCAAGAGTCCATGGAATAACATGTCCATTGTAGTTCTATCTCTTCTTCCTTGGCGTACCTTCTCGGTTCTTTATAAAATGTATCGTAATATTTAGTTTACATTTTGTTAAACCCAAGACCGCCCAGGAGAAACAGTACAACCCTCCTTGTGCTGTGGGGAGTGGTCCAGCTACATCCAACGAAACTAGCTGTAATGTGTGCGTCGGTATGGTTGCATGTAATTCATTTCTTGCTGAGCGGTTGCTCGGCTTTGTTTTCTGACATATAGGTCATGTTCTCAAATCTCTCTGAACATTCCTTCCTAAATTCGGGTAACAGCAAAACCGTCCGATCTCCGCAGTGATTTTGTTTATGCCAAAATGCCCTCAAGTTTTATGTGTATACCAGATAAAGTCTTTTAGACAACTCACCGAAATACATACACACCACTTTCTTCCTCCTTCTTAGGTTTATAATATAAAATACCATTTTCCATTCTGAATTGTTTGGCTAATTCCGATTTCGGTTCTGAGTGACCAATTGCGTAATGTCTTTCCGCTTACTGTCAGTCATTTGTAATTCCGACATACGTTTACACATGTCAAGAAAAATACATCTGCACGTCTGATCATTAACCAACTGTACTTTATACTCTGATCCTGTTCAGTAAGTTCTGCATTTTCTGACATGCCCTGTGGCATGAGCAATAATGTTATCCTTTCCGTTAATGTATACAATTTGAAAGAGATACTCTTGCAACGTTAAAGCCCATCTCGCTAAGCGTGGGTCTAACAGTTTATATGTTAACAAGAAACTTAATGATTGGTCGTCACAGAACACTTTTACTTCTTTACCATAAACGTAAAAATGAAATTTCTTGAAAGTCTAAACAACAGCCAAGGCTTCAAGTTATGTTACTATGATCGCTCACATTCTGTTAAGTCACTAATTACTTTATTTTGTTGTTTGGCGTCTGTTTCATCCACTTGGAACAGACAAGCGGCTAGTCTTGTAAAAGAGGCATCAGCAGCAATGCAAAAATCTTTCTCTATGTCGGGATGATGTAGGATACCTGCGTTGATTAACGTTTGTTTGATTCTGTTGAACTCCCTCTCGCTGGCGGAATTCCACTGCCAGACTACATTCTTCTTAAGCAACTGCTCACCTGCAAAGTGCCGAAGAAAAAACAGTTTAAATTCGCATATACGATTACTCTATTAAGCAACAGGGGGCATAACATCCAATCAAGAGCTGCTAATACTCCAGCATTAGTATTTAAACCGAATGGGAGTACGTTAAATTGGTAACTCCAACCAGCGAAAATAAAAAAGACTATATACCTTCTCGACTGTTGTGTCAAGGGGATTTGCCAATATGAAATTATTCGTAAATCAATGGAGGAAAGATATTTTACTCTAAAGAACTTTCGTAACTGTTCCTCCAAATTCCCTGGCCTAGTCCTTATTGGCACAATAATTTTATTAATATCACGAGCATCTAACACCACACTTATTTTCCCTCTATCTTTTGCAGCTGTTAGTAATGGAGTGCTGTAAAGTGACACTGACGGCTCAATTATTCCCCATTCGAGCATCTTACGTATTTCTAATTTTACTGTCTCCTTTTTCGACCATGGAACGGAGTAAGTAGCATTACAAAATATTTTGTGTGGTATGACATCAATATTGTACGTATAACCTCTGATGACCCCCTGGTCTCTATGTGTTCGATCAATAACTTAGATAATTTCAACTGTTGCTCTGGTATCAGATATGAGGATTCCTCTACTTTATCTTTCACTGCTTGGCAAGGCTCTGTGGTACCAAGATTCTCTCCAAAACACTGTTGCATGTGCAGCATCTTTGACAGGTTACATTTTACTTTAACATTGTGACCACATTTGTCTTGTGTAGCTATAGTGAGCAGGAATTCCAGTTGCACTCTTACTTTACTATTCTCTAAACTGCAGATCCCTTGAGAAAGGTCCACATAGGCATTCCTTTCGCTCAGAAACTCCCAACCCAGAGTACAGGCGACTGTCAATCCCTTTACAACTAGAAACGTGCAATTAAATGCTCCATTTCCCATAAATACGTCCACCTGTACCTGGCTGTTAATTACCTGTGCTTGGGCTCCAATGGCACCCGACACTTTGCAATTCTCAACTGGCAACACTGGCACTTTATGCCGTTGGCACAACTTCCTATAGAAATCATAACTAGTCACATTTACAGTGGCTTCTGTATCAATTATGATATTAACAGGTATACTAATAACTTTAGCTTGAACCAGATCAATTCACTGTCTACCTGGTTGCATCTCTTATTCTCAGATAAAAGTTCCTCCTCATTTCCAACACCATCGTTATATCTTAACATATTGACTACATCCTGTTTCTCCTTACTCTGTTGTGAGCTATCCCTCCGTCCCACGGCCAACAACGGAGAGCTAATTGCGGCCGTCCTTAGTTTGTCGAATTAGTTGATGTACGACGATTATCATTCGTCACATCAACGATCCTCATACTTTGATTCTGGTTCTGCCAAGCCAGGTTGCTTGAAGTACCTGCTTGACCATGTTCGTTCCTATTATTATTATTGTTGTTTGCGTATCTTTCGCGGTAATTCTGAATAACCTGTCTCTGATACAATGGCATTGCAAACCTATTCTTTCCCTGGGGCCCTGCGTCTCACATTGGCTGTTAATTGCCACTGCCTGCGCCAAACCTTTCCTCATATCTTCGTTTCCATCTATATTGAGATGAAATGTTTCCCCAAGCCTGCCTATTATTGTTAGCTTTGTCATCGTTCAGATGACTATTAAATGACTGATTTCCATTCATATGTTTACCACTGTGGTTTCGCACATTAGAACAATTACCACAATTATTCCAATTATTTTGACTATTATTATTGTTCTTCTCTTTATATTCGTATCCCTTTCCATTGCTATTTTTCAACTTTAATTCTCCCTAGAATAGGTCTATCGAATCCAAGAGAGACAAAAAAATATCCAAATCATTGTCTGATACATGGATTAGTTTTTCTCTAATATTGGGTGGAAGTCTGGATTTTAATAATCTAATCACATCACGATTTGGGATCGGTTCGTCACAATATCGCGTTTTGTTAATATATTTTTCGAAATATTTCCTTAAGCTTCCTTGTTTGGGACTATATGCCTCTGGACTGTATACTTCCTTTCTTTCTTGAATACAGGGTGACCAGTATTTGTTTAGAAATGCTTTCTCAAACTAGTCACAGGTGTAGCTAGTTTCGGCTGCATCTGTTGCCCATAGAGAGCAGCATCTCCTACTATGTGCGAAACAGTAAACCGTACCTTTTGTTTCTCGGTCCATGCTCTGGGCAGTATATTTCGAAAACTTTTTATGAATACCACAGGTTGAAAGTTTTTCTTATCAGTGGAGAAGGTTTGAAGCTGGCGGTATCTGATTAAACTATCCTCCATCATTATTGAAGATACAGTAGGTACAGCCCCTGCACCATTCAATAATTCACTGCTAGGGCTCCACGTTCCTGCCGGTACCCCACAAAGTGTGTTATAGGTGGCAGCGAACGGTGGGTTATCATGTGAAACATGAGAAATAGGTATATAATTGTCCTCCCTTCTCATGTGGTTTACGTTTTCCTGTTGTGTCTGATTAACCGAACCAGCTAAGTGAACTGCGCGAATATCGCGTGTCACTTCTGTCTGTATTTCCTCTTCTATTTGTTTCTCTTTGTCATCGATCTATTTTTCTGCTTTGTCTACGACTTCTTTTGTGTGTTCCGCTAAGCAATTCTGTATTTTTTCTTCCTTCCCTATTTCTATGTTTTCTACTATTTCTGTTACGTTTTGGATATCTCCCTTCTGCAGATTTTGTACATCTGTAGTTAGTCTGGCTACCAAATATGGTAATTCTTGGTATGCTTGTTTTAAGCTAGCGTTGTCTGCCTTCATGACTTCGAAACTTTTAAGTTGTTCGCATATTCTATTTCCCCTTTCCTTTTCCCTTTCCTCTCTCTCTCTCTCTCTCTTTCTCTCTCCTCCAGCTGTCTCCACATTTATAACTGTACTCTCTCCCTCTCTCTCTTTCTTCCTGTTGTCTCTCTCTTTCTAACTGTATTTTTTCCCTCTCTTTACCTCTATCCTCCTCTTGCTTTTGGAACTGATCTAATTTCATCAAAATAGTAGTGCTCTACCTCTGCGTGCGGATGTGCAGTTTCTGTATCATAATTCGTAATATTGACTTGCATGTGCGAGGTAGATCCCATGGGCATTTCCTCTATTTCGTTAACACCATACTCTCGTGAATCTGTTTCTACATCTACCTCTTTCCTAGTCTTGCTATGTAATCTCATAGATTCTGAACGAGACATTATTTTAGCGCAAATATCTTCACACGGTAATCACCAAAATAATAATAAAGTAATAATAATACAAGCTACAATTTCTAATTCTGCACAAAATCTACAACAAATATAAATTTCCTTGCCTACAGGAATCTGTTTGCCAAAAAGTACCACTCGGAACCAACCATTAATACAACACGGCACGCGAAAGCAAGAGATATTTTCAGAAGCCCTTACCTTCGTTCTTATTGTCGACTTTATTCTTTTTATTCATGTGGTGGGTTCCAGGTCTTCAGTTTTCTCTTTACATCGAAATTTTTTAATCTTCGTACACATAAAACAGATTACATATACAATCATTAATTTTCCTGTTTTAAAATATTTTCTTTATATATACAAAAATTTCTGGAACATCATGCCCCACGATGTGCGTCGGTTATCGTCTAAGTTACTTTTTTGAAAAGAGAGAAAAAATGTTCCATTAATTTGGAATAAAAATGTTGGATTAAAGAAAATCCCTTTTACTTTCATTAAAACCCACGGCTAAATTTTCTCAAGGTGCTATGGCCTGAAATATCATGCGTATTCCAACGTGAAAACATCCGTCTTACTCACGTTAAAAAAATTATCTTCCTTTCATGTTTCGTGATAAGCAAATTTAATATAATATTCAAACAATTATTTTTCTCTCTGAGGCTTGATGCTCCAGTATAGCCGCCTACGTGCAATGGCAGCGAACACAATTAAAATAAGTCTTTTCAATAAAACTGTACCTCTGGTCCAAAATGAAGTGGAATTATTATGAAACGCCGTTTTACATTTACTGGGATTAAATCCTTTCAATGCTTTCAGAATTAGATGGCTATGGAGAAATTTTTATCAATTTTAACAGCAATGGCATTGGTTCAACAATGCAATTACAAATGGCCAGAGCAATATTTAATTATTACGTAATTAATTAAATAAAGGGGACAGGGAAGGTACTTCCTTGCTACTAACAAAAACATATACTGCGTTAAACACTGACATACATGTTTAGCAGAAATTCTAAATACGCTACATATAGTAGAAATAATTCTTTACAGACCGTAATCTAAATGCGACATCAGGAACAACCCAGCACAGAAGACAAAGAAGAAGAAGAAGACAAGAGAAGACAATGAAATCTTTTCTTATATACTCCGATACAGAGATAATAGTAATTACATTCTCTGAGCACGTATAGTGGCTCCGTTGTAGTCACATATCGATACAGTCATTTACATTACTTTTTTCAAGAAGCAATGCTATAGAGTCTAAAAAGGGTGACGCCGTTCGATGCTTTGTTGTTTTCCCAGATCATGTCAAATGGTTCAAATGGCTCAGAGCAATATGGGACTTAACATCTGAGGTCATCAGTCCCATAGAACATAGAAGTACTTAAAGCTAACTAGCCTAAGGACATCACACACATCCATGCCCGAGGCAGGATTCGAACCTGCTACCGTAGCGGTCGCGCGGTTCCAGACTGTAGCGCCTAGAATCGCTCGGCCACCCTGGCCGGCCCAGATCATGTCCTAAGATTTGGTTGCCTCTAGAGCTCACTGTATTTGATGCCTAACTATCCGCGATGTTGAGGGCGCTGTTGCCAGCACACTTGTCTATCGTTTGGAGAACAGACGTGCAAGTGGGCGATGACTGTTGCAACCGCAGAAGAAAAAACTGAAATAATCTTGATTTTCGGAGAATGTAGGAGAAATGTTGAGGCTGCTGTTGCTTTGTATACCGATCGTTTTCCAGAGAAAACTCGTTCTCGTATGCCTTTATGTCTAATGGCAGCGTACAGACCGGAAAAAGGAAACGAAGCAAATGTGTTACAGGAAAAGCTAATGAAATAGCTGTACTAGCGGCAGTGCACCACAACCCACGGATGGGAGACCGACAATTATACCGACAATTATATAGCACTGCCATAGTACTGCATCGTCGTATCAACAGTACCACGTATCACTGCATCAAGAACTTCATGGCGTCAATTTCCATAGCAGAGTAGTGTTTCTTTGGCGAGGCACTATTTTCCGATGAGTCGACGTTCACAAAACATGGTAGCGTTAACCAACATATCATGCATTACTGGAGGACAGACAATTCTCACTGATTGTGCCAAGTTGACCATGAACGTCCCTGGTCAGTTGATGTACGGCTTGGCATGATGGGGAACAAACTAGCGTGTCGGTATTTAATCGTCGGCACATTGATTTGACTGAAATATCGAACGTTTCTGAAAAAAGAAGTACCGGTACTACTACAGGATGTTGCCCTGGACGTTCGAGAACGTGTGATTTCAGCGTGACAATTGCCCAGTGCACTATGCTATTGAAGCACAGGGCGTATTAGGCGCTGTTCACACTCGTCGATGGATCGGTAGAGGTGGCCTTATTAATTGGCCCGTTAGGTCGCCGGTTTTGATGTCACCGGATGTCTTTCTGTGAGTATGTTTGGAAGATAAGATGTACTAGCAAGTGCCAACAGGCCATGAAGACGTGGTCGACAGCATCAGAAACGCCTGTGCTGGCATTACCGCAGATACGCTTCTGTCTTGTGTACGGTCATTTGAAAAGCGCATCACTAAGTGTTATGAAGTTGCCGGTACTACCTTTGAAAACTTACTCTAATTAGAAGAGTAGAGTAGCGTTCGCCTTGTGGCACAGTCAGAGTGGTGCGTCGAGTAGTCCCCTGTTCGATATGTCAAAGGAACACAAAGTCGATGGGGTTTCCAGTTAGATGTTATGAAATACTGGCCTGTCCTACACTCGGATCGTGGAGGTGGGCCTCTCTCGTACGCCCAACTTAAGGAAGTGAGGGCGTACTGGGCGGTGGTCGTTCTGACACGTTCGCGTCCGCCTGTGTCGTACCACAAGAGGTATGCGGGTTTTGGACAACGGGTAAACTGTTGTGCAGTGGGTTTGTGTTGTCAGAGACTGCATTTTCTGTTGTGATTATATGCTATATGGCTTTAATCTTCTGACCAACTGTTTCAATTTTATTTGCATTTGCTTCCCGAAAAGTCGTGACCTGTTCAGAAACTATTTCTGATATTTCATCCAATTTTCGTAGATGGCTGGCGTGTTGGTCAAATATTTGTTTACCTGTGGTAAACCCGCTTGTAATGCCTGTGATGCTTTTGTGGCAGTCCAAACAGCATGTTTTGCTCGTTTTATTGCTACGAGTGACGTTTCATTAGCCACTACAGCATCAGATCTTGCCAAACGGGCGTCTCTCTTGGCATATATAGCCGTTTGTTTGACTTCAGCGACGTCTGCGTGCAGTGAATCTATCTTCGTAGCTACCACGCCATGACTGACCTCATTTTGTTGACATAATTACTCATTAACCTTATTCAATTGAGCTACAAGTTTTTCGTTTGCCGCTTTACGTTCAGATAATTCTGCTTCCCGTTGCTGTTCTCGTTTTTCCTCTAGCTGCTTCATAAATGCAATGAAATCATAACACTGTGTTGCGTTCCCCATTCGGCAAGCATTGCGAGTTGACCCTTGACTGTGGTGCACCGTTAGCGTGATATCTGCTTTGGGAACGTATCTTGTGTGTAATTGTCACTGAATGGATTTACGATTTGCGTCTGGTTCTGATTGTCACACGGACTATCATGTTGTTGAATGTTTTCGCCTAAGCTTGGAGGGTCACGTGGCCGTGAATGACCTAACGAAACACTGTGATCTCATTACTCTGAGTCACGCATCTGTTTGATTGTTCCGAGAGTAGATTCATAGTCGACAGTGGTGATAACTCGTCATCCGTAAATTCTGTATCATTCCTTACGAATGCTTCCACGGTGCCTGTCATATTTGCTTGATTTTTCGGTCTAAGGAGTACAACGCGGCTCCACGTCAGCATTCAGAACTGGTTGGCATTACACGATGTGAGCGGCGGGAAGCATTTGGACTGGTTGAATTTTGTATGAAAAATACGTTAAACAACCTAGCCATGTATTCCCATACCCAATACAATTTAGATATTAACGATGCAAAGCTGATGCAACGCCGCTGTACCAGAGAACGTTTTCGTTGCCGTGGCGCAGAAGCCACGATAGTAGAACAATTATCGCAGACTGTAAAAAAGGTTGAAAAGTAAACACATCAGATCAGGAAATTCGCGCAAGCAGTTAAGGTAACGCGACTCTTCGATCAGCCAGTTATAAGAAACTACCTGTGTACTGAGTGACAGAGATTGAGAACAAAAATCTGTTTTAAAATATGGAAAAATGAACAGATCTGAATATCTTGTTTTTGTATCCGACGATCTCAGAGTAAACACTTAAAAGCAGGGTCGCCAATTATGGAAAGCGACCTCCGAGTTTGCTACCGTGAGGCCTTACGCAAACTATTTGCTGAACTCAGAACTCTATTATAAATAACCCCAATGCGATCCTTGTGCACTTAATGACATCTGACTATACAACACAGACCTCTGTCGAAGAATCGGATTGGGTAAGATCGCTTGCCTCAAGGAAAACAGTGATCAATGTAAATTACTAACATCAAGTTAACACCACCAAAATTTTTGACTAGGTTGTAGGATATAGTTAGTGTGTTAATTTAGATAGTCTGAAATATCTGGAAAGATAATCGGATTTCCATTTAAGGTTTTACATATGCTCACATATCGCTGTAACGAGGTGATGCTCCTTGAATGTGAACAGATTAATAACTTAATAAGGACACGAATCTGCAACTATAAATCCTAGAGATGATGACTGGCACTTCCCCTTCTCTGAATGAGAGAACAAGATTTTAGGTCACGTACTTTCCATCTGTATGTAATGACAGAAATAATGTGAGAATGCGCTGCGATGCTCAATAAGTGAATGGCCACACGTTTAACTCCCATGAACGGCCAGGCTGATCGTGCTACGGCAGGAGCTGTATGTGTTACCTACTCTGCTCTTCCTCTCCACGATAGGGTCACCAGCCAGATGTTCCCATCGTGTTGTTATGCCGATCAGGTGTGATGTGTCTGCAACCACAGCGGCGTGCGTATGTGACACAATCCCGCGAAATTATCCGGAGTTCTGGATAAGCTAGGCAGCTACTCCGCAACCACTCTGTATCGCCCGGTACAGAGTACTGCGTCCTTATCGTACGGACGCTAGAACGCAAGTGTGTCATTTCTATTAAACAATCTAGTGCTGCGTGCAGCTCCGCTGCTGTGGTTGCCCAATCGCAACAAATTTTTCACCAATGAGCGCTAATCCCGCTGGCCAGTGAGTGCGCGAGAAACACTGCTTGCGTCGTCACGTCGACCTGACCAATCTCGGTCGCCAGTGGGAGTCACCGTTCGTCCGAAAAACTTCCCAGACGCTTCCTTGGCGCCAGCGTTTAAACGGACACATTCCACTCCTCTGTCCCACGCTCAGAAAATATGGAGTGGGGGATTCGCATCTGTACTTGGTGGCAATGTCGCCCGCGACGCGGTTTAGAGCCCAGAACTACATGGTCGAAGGGAAACAGCGCCTCCCTACGTTATTCACTTTGGGAAGACATTCCGCTGGGGTGCTGTAAGTTGTAAAATTCTACCTTCGAGCTAGAGTGCTGCTGGCTTACCGCCACCGGCACCCTGAGTACAATCCTGCACGA
This sequence comes from Schistocerca cancellata, assembly GCF_023864275.1. Taxonomy (NCBI): domain Eukaryota; kingdom Metazoa; phylum Arthropoda; class Insecta; order Orthoptera; family Acrididae; genus Schistocerca; species Schistocerca cancellata. Next base: position 214,551,700 of record NC_064627.1, read on the forward strand.
AACTATATCCGCAAAAATTACTTGCACTTAACACAATGCAATACATTCGCATTATTCATCTCTTAGTGTCTCTGTTCGCATAGCACGATTAGTGGCAAATTTGCTCAGATCTATGCTGCTACTTGTCATTACTGCACTAATTAATTATTAAAAAATGCAAAGTAGCGATTGATGTGGGCCTTGCACTCCCAGTGCATAGCTCTTGCGGATTGCCACCTTGCATATTAATAACTGCCATCTCGCCCACTCGGGCGCTCTATGGTAAATGAGTGGGATCACTTCTTGGGATCTATATGTGGGTCTAAGTGACGTACTGAAAAGTCCTCAGAGAGGATAAATTCTCTCAGACTTCCCATCACTATATGTTGATGTGTCCTGTCCTAGCCGGCCGGTGTGGCCGAGCGGTTCTAGGCGCTTCAGTCTGGAACCGCGGGACCGCTACGGTCGCAGGTTCGAATCCTGCCTCGGGCTTGGATGTGTGTGATGTCCTTAGGTTAGTTAGGTTTAGTTAGTTCTAAGTTCTAGGGGATTGATGACCTCAGAAGTTAAGTCCCATAGTGCTCAGAGCCATTTGAACCTTTTTTTTTGTCCTGTCCTAATGTTACACAACGAACTCTTTGCTTAATTGTACAAAGTGCGAGCAATTTTTGCCTGCAACCTCTCACAGTAAGCGCAGTTAGGAGGTTAAATGGTGGCTGAACTAATTCATTTGATGTTGTGGGTTGATGTACTCAGTTTCAAACCGCACACTAAAATTCAACAAAAAATCAAGGGGTTGAAAAGCTTACATCACCCCGCGGAATTTCTCCCAAGACAAACTGGGCATGTTTACGGCAGTGTGCCAGTATATACAGTAAGTTCATCTCCTATGTAGAAGAATTTTGTGTCTTCCCTAATAGGAGTGAGTAAAGAAGACAGAAATTATTCATTAGGCAAGGAAGTACTTTTGCATAATTTTAATTCTGATGTAGCTCATTTCAGATCATAGTTATTTACTTTATGCCGTGAATTTGTAATTCGTGGCACTTCTTTCCTACTGTCCCATCCAGCCAATAGCATAAGCCGGATCCCCTCCGATAGTGCTTGGCTAGGGGCGTGTTCGATGGCGATTGCGGAGCTGCTAGTGTCACTATGAGCTTTGTTCAGGGGGTGCAAGATGGAAGGAAGTCAGCTACCTGCTCCTCTGTCAGCGTGATCTCACTGCCAAGAAGAGAATGCTGTGACCGCAGGACAGTGGTCGAGAGCACTGGAGGTCAGTACAGGGTGGTCTTGGTCGCGGTCGGAGGGGGAGAGGGGTGGAGGAGGTTCCGCGGCAGAGGTTGCTGAAGTGGGCAACACCTGGAAGTGCAACAGTGGAGCAGGAGATGCGGCAACAACATGGATCTCGACTGAATGGAGTAGCACATGCACCTCATGAATCATGTTAAGGTGCCGGGCCAGTACCGAGGCATTGCGGCAGTCTTGTCAAGGAAAGTTGCAGGTCGAAGGTGTCACAAAGGGTACAGTTGCGTCTTCCGGGGTAAAATGTGGATTAAGCAAGTCATTTGGTGGGTTGCCAGCATCAAGAAGTCTTCTCCAGAGGTGGTGCGCCAAGGAGCTTAGATTGGGACGTGATTACATCTACAGCTACATCTACTCACACTCAAGTCCCTGGCAGAGAGTTCATCGAACCAATTTCGTACTAATTCTTGTTCTGTAGGTCTAAGAGAGCGAGGAAAAAAACAAACACCTACATCTTTCCGTGAGAGTTCTGATTTCCGTTCTTTTATTATGATGATCGTTCTTCCTTACGTAGGTTAGCGTCAACAAAATATTTTCGTAATTGTAAGAGAAAGATGGTGGCTCAATATTCGTGAAAAGATACCACTGCAGCGCGAAACGCCTTTTTTTTAAGATTTCCACCCCAAATCTTGTATCATGTCTGTGACACTCACTGCCTCATTTCTCCACAATACAGAACGCGTTGCCCTTTCTTAAGTTTTCTCGATGTACTCTGTTAATTCTGTCTCGTAGGTATCCCATACCACGCAGCAGTACTTTAAAAAAGTACGAACGAGCAAAGTGTAAGCAGTCCCTTCAGTAGATACGATGATTCTTCTAAGTGTTCTGCCAATAAAACTCAGTCTCTGGTTCACCTTCCTCAAACCGTTTTCAGTGTGTTCTTTCCAATGTATGTTGTTCGTAATTGTCTTTCGTAGGCATTTAGTTGAATTTACGGCCTTTAGATTTGATTGATTTATTGTATAACCGACATTTAACAGATTCCTTTTAGCACTCACGTGAATGACTTCACATTTTTCATTATTTGGGATCAATTGCCAATTGTCGCACCTTACAGATATCTTATCTAAATCGTTTTGCAATTGGTTTTTATCTTATGATGACTTTAATAGACGATAATGGTCAACACAGGGCCTGGCCACTCTGTACGCATACAAATAACCCTGAGCAAGAAGTTGGCGATTCCAGAGGAGATGTAGATAGAGCATTCTAGATTATATAAGGAGCATGACAATGTCATTTAGTGACTGAATGTGACATTTTGGTCGGTTGAGTGATGGAAGTTATACTGCAGTGAAAGGCACGAGCTGTGTACTGTGTGTGACGAATTATCAGCAATATTCCACACGAAGAGTCTTTGTGAACAGTATCGGGTGTTGAACTTATTGTTTGCAGGCACGTTGTGAGTGTATATGCCATTGTATAGAGGACGTGTAACTGTTAAATTTTCATGGACAGTATTGTAGTAGGCTGATAGTAGCATTACTCTAATGAGTAGTTGTTGACGAGCATGGTCATATATCTAGATTTTATTAAGTTTTAATGTAACAAAGTCCAACAAATCCGGAGGACTGTTGTCTCATTTATTGCTCATTCTAGTGGTTGTTTGTGATTGTTTGTCATTCCTGTATTTGTCAACAAGTACCATGTATTTTGAATTATTGTTTTCTTTGCTGGTCCAGTTTTAATATTACTGAAGCGTAGTTTAATTTAAATTTTTTATCGTTCTCCTGTAGAAATTTTATACTGTTGTTGTGCTGATTTTGTGCCCTGGCTTTAGAAACTACAATTGGGCTACAAATTGGGTTTAGTTATGTTCCTATTTGTCAGTCCTGAGGAAGGATGTTCTACATTTGATAAAATTAAGCCCAAACACCATTTCACCCAAATTAAGATATCGGTTGTATTAGACAGATATTTTAGTATTCCAGACGTCACGAGAGTAGGGATACCTATACGAGGAGGTAGCTGGTTCTTAGGGTCAAACTGTAAATGGAAAACTAAATAGGGGGGGGGGGGGTTGTTTCGGGGAGGAGACCAGACAGCGAGGTCATCGGTCTCATCGGATTAGGGAAGGACAGGGAACGAAGTCGGCCGTGCCCTTTCAAAGGAACCATCTCGGCATTTGCCTGGGACGATTTGGGGAAATCACGGAAAACCTAAATCAGGATGGCTGGACACGGTATTGAACCGTCGTCCTCCCGAATGCGAGTCCAGTGTGCTAGCCACTGCGCCACCTCGCTCGCTAAACGAAATAAAAGTTCCCAGAATTTTTTTTCTAAGGCCGTATTACTTTCTTACGCATGAATATTTGTATGCTCTGTTTTGCCGCAGAATAACTTCATTATACATGCGTAAATTTTTTATAGTTCTACTCGGAACTGAGAGGCGAGGAAGCTAGTTGGGGGCTGGTGTTCCAAATGAAATGGGGCCAAGGCATCCGCCGATGTTGTGGACGGCAGGGCACCGGGTAGGCACGGCGACACAACCTCTAAGTGAGGGAAGCAAAAACGCAAGCGCTACGTTGCTACATAAGAAAATAGCATGAAGTAACACTTAATAACTTAAGCACCAGAGTGCCACTGCTATAATCAAACGTCGCAGAAACACCTGAACTCGGAAACAGAGAATACTTACTGAATTAACACAGTGCGGCAATGAGAGCACACAGATCAATAACCGAGGTCAAGTGCAATCATATCCCCAGAACCACCACATCATAGACACCGGTTCGGCTCTTTAAATAACGAAGCTTTCGGACTCAAAGACATATTCAGTCATGACACTACTATGTCTGTCTCTAGAACCAGAGAGAAGAGTTTCTGTGAAATCACGACATGCTTATCGATGATGGGCTGCCTGCTACCTGCTTGCTGACTTTAACACCAAGACGCAGTCAACCTGGTACTCATGACAGCCATTGCTGCCCACATTGTGGATGGAAAGAAGTCTGGTGTGCTATCAGCCTTGCTCCACTGAGGGTCAGTTGTGGATGACCAGCGAGCTCTCGTCTCCACAGCAACCAAGCGCGACGCGTTCGCGCTGCCCCCAGCCGCCTCATGAACATCTCCTGCAGTCTTGGTAGATCCAAAGGGACAACCAGGACCTAGTCTTCACGACATTCGACATCTTGAACTGCCAAATAAACTGTCTGCATAGCTCGAGCTCACGACTGGTTGTTTATGAGAGTGTTGATCTGTGAGGCGAATTCTTCGTGGCTCGTGCTTACTTCCAACCGCTGACTGACGCACCAAGACACTTCTTATCTCTGTGAACTGAACCTGTAAAACAAACACACACCAAAAAAAGTTTTGCATCACCCTGGTCCCCAGAACTCCCGAAGATAGTCGTTGACTATGGATATCGTATCACAGACACAGTCTCTTTAACTGTTCAGAAATGTCACTAAACCCGCCCAAAGACGTAAACAACCAAGCATGAACAGCGCCGATTAGACGGAGGGGGTCCGACAGCCGATCACTTCCAGTCATTCCACCAGGAAGGAGGTACACGGCTCGTCTGTAGTTCAAGCATGCCTAGACGGTCAATTCCGGGGTCCACTGCAGTGGATGACCGCTACCTGCGCACTATGGCGCGGAAGAATCCTGATAGCAACGTCACCATGTGGAATAATGCTTTTCGTGCAGCCACAGGACGCCGTGTTACGGCGCAGTAGGCTTCATGATTCGCAACTTCACTCCCTTCGCCCATGGCGAGGTCCATCTTTGCAACCACGACACCATACAGAGCGGTCCACAAGGGCCCAACAACATGCCGAATGGACCGATCAGGATTGGCATCACGTTCTCTTCACCGGTGAGTGTCGCATGTGCCTTCAACCAGACAATCGTTGGTGACATGCTTGGAGGCAACCAGGTCAGGTTGAACGCCCTAGACACACTGTCCAGCAGTGCACCATGACTCTGGGGTGGTATTATGTGGCGCCGACGTACGCCACTGGTGGTCATGGAAGGCGCCGTAACGGCTGTACGATACGTGAATGCCATCCTCCGACCGATAGTGCAACCATATCGGCAGCATATTGGCGAGGCATTCGGCTTCATGGACGACAATTCGCGCCCCCATCGTGCACATCTTGTGAATGACATCCTTCAGGATAACGACATCGCTCGATTAGAGTGGTCAGCATGTTCTCCAGACATGAACCCTACCGAACATGCCCTGCGATAGATTGAAAGGGGCTATCTATGGACGACGTGACCCATCAACCATTCTGAGGGATCTACGCTGAATCGCCATTGAGAAGTGGGACTAACAATGCCTTGATGAGCTTGTGGATAGTATGCCACGACGAATACAGGCATACTTCAATGCCAGAAGGACGTGCTACTGGGTGATAGAGGTACCGGTGTATACAGCAATCTGGACCACCACCTCTGAAGGTCTCGCTGTATGGAGGTACAACATGTGTGGTTTTCATGAGCAATAAAAAGGGCGGAAATGATGTTTATGTTGATCTCTATTCCAATTTTCTGTACAGGTTCCAGAACTCTCGGTACAGAGGTGATGCAAAACTTGTTTTTAATGTATGTATATTATTACGGATACCACTGTGTCACTAACGCCTCCATGCTTAAACTGGACCACTCTCCCACACTCGGAGCCCAGCCTCCTGCGCATATTCCCTAAGTCGCAACATTGGTATCAGGAATTGCTAGTAACATTGGTATCAGAATCGAGTGTCACCTCAGGACTTCGGTGAGAGTGGAACCTCGCCTGCTGCCATTCTTGGGAAGGTGGCTCGTCCACTGTAGGTTGTGCTTCCGCCAACTTGTGGTATGGTAAGCAGTGTACAATTTTTTGTTTTGTTGGGCTGCAAGAATGATAAGTAATCGATGACTTAATTGCCAAGTTTTTACTTGTATTGATATTTATAGGATAAAGGAAGTGAACGAAAATAATGATCAAAGATAGTATTTACCAATTTGTACCGTGTTCGAGGGTTACTGCATTTTGTTGATAGCGTAGCTCACTCATTTCCTTTAAGTATACGTCATATTCATGACGGACCATTCTGTCACAAAGTTACGTTGTAATAAGTGTATGATAGCAATGTATTTAAGTGTCTGCATCTTCGTTTTAGGTTTTTCTCTTTTCTCGTGTTTTCTGTAGTTGTTAGGGGGTCAACCATGTTGCTGTTGATTCCACAGGGCGTAATCCTGGAAGAAACATTGAGAATTTTATCAGCTGCAGTAGCTCGTTTCCAGGAGGCGGTGCAGAGAAACTCACTAGCACTGGGGATGTGCTTCATAAGGTAAAGGCTATGAATGGAGATTGCGCAGCTGTAGACGAGGAAAAAGGATCGAAAAAGACAGGGAGAAGGAAACAGCTTATCGAGAGTCTGCGGAACATGTAGAGGAGATGCAGAGTAGTCGTGGCGACTGATTAATTGGTAACGGACCTCTGAACGTGAGCAACGGGAAGGTTATAGACAGGATGGAAAGGAGGAACCAGAAGAAGGCAGGACGAATCGTGGTTGAAAAAGACTAGTCAATGCGAAAAGATGTCAGGAATCGAAGATTATGGGAGTTACTGTAATTATACTTGATACACAAAGTACTGGATCTGTAGAAGTACGAGAGAGTAACGTAAGTGTATCATCTCCAATACATTGTGAGAATGCAGAATCTGAAATATCTGAAGTGCCGAACGAAGTAACTGTTCGCCCTACGGAAGTAAATGCATGAATGAATAGTAACGTGGGTGATACTGATTTAGATGCAGCTGTATATACGCCACTGGGCGATAATGCTTGTTGCTTTGAGGCCGTGGAGCCTGGGCAAGGTATGCAGGGAAGTACTCATACATATGCCTCTGAATTTTGCGTCGTGCAGAGTGGAACTGCAGATATTGATTTTAAAACAGATGCTACGGTGAATGCTCTTGAAGCTACTGATGAAGTCAGTTGTGTCATGAATGTATATTGGACGGTACCTACCGTGTTACAGGTAATGGCAGTAAGAGAAAACCTCGTGTAATTTTACTTTAACGAACACTCAAATTCGGGGACACATTGTTTCAGCCAAAGGACACAAATGCAAGCGTCACATCGTCGCAAGGGTCATTATCATGAAAATACACTCCTGGAAATTGAAATAAGAACACCGTGAATTCATTGTCCCAGGAAGGGGAAACTTTATTGACACATTCCTGGGGTCAGATACATCACATGATCACACTGACAGAACCACAGGCACATAGACACAGGCAACAGAGCATGCACAATGTCGGCACTAGTACAGTGTATATCCACCTTTCGCAGCAATGCAGACTGCTATTCTCCCTTGGAGACGATCGTAGAGATGCTGGATGTAGTCCTGTGGAACGGCTTGCCATGCCATTTCCACCTGGCGCCTCAGTTGGACCAGCGTTCGTGCTGGACGTGCAGACCGCGTGAGACGACGCTTCATCCAGTCCCAAACATGCTCAATGGCGGACAGATCCGGAGATCTTGCTGGCCAGGGTAGTTGACTTACACCTTCTAGAGCACGTTGGGTGGCACGGGATACATGCGGACGTGCATTGTCCTGTTGGAACAGCAAGTTCCCTTGCCGGTCTAGGAATGGTAGAACGATGGGTTCGATGACGGTTTGGATGTACCGTGCACTATTCAGTGTCCCCTCGACGATAACCAGTGGTGTACGGCCAGTGTAGGAGATCGCTCCCCACACCATAATGCCGGGTGTTGGCCCTGTGTGCCTCGGTCGTATGCAGTCCTGATTGTGGCGCTCACCTGCACGGCGCCAAACACGCATACGACCATCATTGGCACCAAGGCAGAAGCGACTCTCGTCGCTGAAGACGACACGTCTCCATTCGTCCCTCCATTCACGCCTGTCGCGACACCACTGGAGGCGGGCTGCACGATGTTGGGGCGTGAGCGGAAGACGGCCTAACGGTGTGCGGGACCGTAGCCCAGCTTCATGGAGACGGTTGCGAATGGTCCTCGCCGATACCCCAGGAGCAACAGTGTCCTTAATTAACTGGGAAGTGGCGGTGCGGTCCCCTACGGCACTGCGTAGGATCCTACGGTCTTGGCGTGCATCCGTGCGTCGCTGCGGTCCGGTCCCAGGTCGACGGGCACGTGCACCTTCCGCCGACCACTGGCGACAACATCGATGTACTGTGGAGACCTCACGCCCCACGTGTTGAGCAATTCGGCGGTACGTCCACCCGGCCTCCCGCATGCCCACTATACGCCCTCGCTCAAAGTCCGTCAACTGCACATACGGTTCACGTCCACGCTGTTGCGGCATGCTACCAGTGTTAAAGACTGCGATGGAGCTCCGTATGCCACGGCAAACTGGCTGACACTGACGGCGGCGGTGCACAAATGCTGCGCAGCTAGCGCCATTCGACGGCCAACACCGCGGTTCCTGGTGTGTCCGCTGTGCCGCGCGTGTGATCATTGCTTGTACAGCCCTCTCGCAGTGTCCGGAGCAAGTATGGTGGGTCTGACACACCGGTGTCAATGTGTTCTTTTTTCCATTTCCAGGAGTGTAGAACTGCGTGTGATATCACCAAGTTTCACTGTACAGGGAAATCTTCCAAGGAAGCTGGTTTCAGAAAGAAATCACATGAGAAAGCATGGTATTGCAAGGCGTAGTCATTCTGCAAAACAGCTGTAAAATAAGAGAGGTAACTGGGGCTACCGACGTGCACATTGCATGTGAAAGCGCTACAGGCTGAGGCAGTTCACTGCAATCGTCCTAAACCGTACCCATATGAGGCACATCCACAAATCCAGAAATGAAAGAAGAGGAGCAAATCACCCACGCAAGCACTGTTGTTGTATTGCAATTGGAAATAACCATGCGTCTCTGCAGTCTCCCCGATTTCGTCTGGATTTAATTAAAATGTAATTAACTTGCAAAATCAAGCGGTCTCTAATTTGCACATCAAAAACGCAGCTAATTTGCATGATGATGTACTGCGGAATGAAAGCAGACGAAGCACATGGCTTCCGAGCTTTTCACAATAAGAAGCATCAAGAAGTACCAAACGTGTCAGTCATTTTAGATCACACTAAAGTATCGTATTCCACATGAGAAGAAAGCAACTTATAAATGTCATAACAGATCATAGTTGTTGCACATAAGACAGGAAACCGCATGGGACATAGGCCGACCGCCGGTGGCCGACCGGTTCTAGGCGCTTCAGTCTGGAACCGCGCGACCGCCTCGGGCATGGATGTGTGTGATGTCGTTAGGTTAGTTAGGTTTAAGTAGTTCTAAGTTCTAGGGGACTGATGACCTGAGATGTTAAGTCCCATAGGGCTCAGAGTCATTTGAACATTGGGACATAGAGGTATTAACCCTGATATTGCAACATAGATAACTAAGGATTAAGTGACAATCCGACGTCACCTAAATAAATCCTAGAATTCATAGCCTTAGTAACATTTTATTTGCGCAGTTAAACGTTTGTGGATTTATAGTCATCATCAGATCTATAAAAGGAAAGAAAAGTTTTTCAGATTTTGATGATCATGAAACTATCGAAAAAAAACCATGCAGTGGCATGGAGAAGAACCTCAATTGGATAAAAAGTAACTTGCAGAAACAAATTCTGATAAAATCCCAAGCTTTCAATAGCGGAGACAATAATCGAGAAGCTGGTGTTTCGTTCGAATTTAACGCGGCAAGTTAGCGCAGAACATTCCAGCCAATGTCTCTGCCGCGGAAGTCCTCTTACTAAGAGGAAATGGACTAAAAACGTACATTTACGTAATAGGTAACAGCTATAAATGTAGTCGCTGGTGAAGGGGGCGGTGACAGATGTTAAAAAGCATATATTTGATAAGAGTAAGTACATGTCAGAGAGCATAGTCAACTACCTTCTGCAATTACACTGATCAGTCATGACCAAGACCGTGAACTGAACATTTTATTTCGTCTTCAAACAACAAGGTGACCTCATTCCCAGCATCATCCACTTTCAGTGGCTGTGAGACGAATAACCTCTGATCATCAAACTAAAGCATGTAATTAGTAATCCGAAGGACAAAATAATCACAAACGACAGTGGCCATCCGGTTCTTGATTCGACTTGTTTGGTTTCTTCATTTGAAAAGGAGGAAACCTAAAAGCAAACAATACTTATGTTTACATCACATCCATTTTCGTCAATGACAATAATGTGTTTTTCACGTTGCCATAAGGATCACGTGACAAACAGGCACTCAGGGAAGTACCATTAATGAACTGAAATGGAATCTTGAATCTTTTCTTTGTTTAACGTACCGAAATAGGTTGAAATAGTTCAGATTACATCAAACAAAACATGTGCTTCAGAATTCTTGTTGACAATTAATTTCTTTTTTATTTTCTCTGCACGTAAAATTTAAAAAAGTTTAAACGCGTTTTATAACAATTCCAGTTGGTTGGTGAGCCATAAAAATATTTTTAATCCATTTTATTTGCATCTGTGCTTATTACACTGCTGTAGCGTTAAGTTCCAAGAAACTTCCTTGCTGAGAAATACATCACTTGAAAAGTACTCATTTGAAAATTGATCATGCAGTTGATTTAAGAGCTGTAACAAACTCTCAGAGCTTTGACGTCGTTATTTACACGAAATAAAACTGAAGTGTTTACTCATTATTATCAGTATTTCACACCGCACTACAATCGTGAACACCGGCCTGCAGACTATCCACAGCTAACTCAACATCTACATAATTACTCCGCAATTCACAATTAAGTGCCTGGCAAATGGCTCATCGATCCACCTTAAGCTAATTTTCTACCGTTCCACTCTCAAATAGCCCGGGGGAGAAACGAACATTTAAATCTTTCCGTGCGATCTCTAATTTCTTTTATTTTATTATTGTGATCATCTCTTCCCATGTAGGTGAGTGCCAACAAAATATTTCTACATTTTGAGAAGAAAGGTGGTGACTCAAATTTATGAGAGGCTCCTGCGGCGGCGAAAATCGCTTTTGTTTAACGACTGCCACCCCAATTCGTGTATCACATCCGTGGCGCTCTCTCTCCGATTCCGCGGTAACACGAAACGAGCTGCCACGCTTTGGACTTTTTCAATGTCCTCCGTAAATCCTATCTGGTGCGGATCCCACACCGAACAGCAATACTCCAGAAGAGGGCGAACAAGCGTAGTGTAAGCAGCCTCATTACTAGACCTGTTACATTACAGTGTTCTGACAATGAATTGCAGTCTTTGTCTGTGTGATCATTCCAGTTTAAGTCATCCACAATTGTAATCCCTAAATATTATTTAAGATTACAGCCTTAAAGTTTATGCGATTTATCGTGTAACTGAAATTCAGCGGATACTTTTTAGCGCTCATATGGGTGACTCCGCGTTTTTCATTATTTGGTATCAACTGCCACTTTCTGCACCATACAGATATCTTGTCTTTTGCAATCTGTTTGATCATCTGACGACTTTACGAGACGATACATGACAGCGTCGGCTGCAAACAATCTAACAGGACTGCTCAAATTGTCCCCTGAATCATTTATGTAGATCGGGAACAACAGAGGGCCAAAAGACTTCCTTTGAGGACCCCAGATTTTACTTCTGTTTCACTCAATGACTTTCCGTCAGTTATTATGAACAGTGACATTTCGGGCAGTAAATCACGAATCCAGTTACACAATTGAGACGATTCTCCACAGACACGCAATTAAATTAGAAGTCACTCGTGAGGAACGGTGTCAAAAGCCTTCTGGAAATCTAAAAATATGGGATCAGTTTGACGTCACCTGTCGACAGCACTCAGTACTTCGTGAGAATAAAGGGTTACTTGTGCTTCACAAGAACGATAGTTTCTCAGTCCGTGTTGGTTATTTGTAAATAAATCGTTTTCTTTTAGGTGATTCATAACGTTCGAGCACAGTATCTTGTAATATCCACGCCTATATTTTATTCAGAATAATATTCACTACAGGACTGTGTGTGGAATGTGAATGAACATTAATCGTATTCTTGTGACATTTAATAAAAAGGACTCCGTTGTTAATAAAATAATAAATAATTATTGGCAGTGACATAATTTCATATTTTGTAGAAAATTACATCTCAAACAATACCTATTGAAAAATATAATGAATCTTTTGTTACCAATGATTCTTCTAAAAAAAATCCTCCTCCAGGTTAGAACTCTTGTACTGATAGAATGTGATTGGTGTCTCGTAACACAGGGGTCTGTAAAAAGCTGTTTTATGTTGCTAATTTAATATTTGAAAAATAGAGTTGATGTGTTATCAAAATGAATCTTCTTTGTTTTGAGTTTTATTTCGTTATGATTCTCGTCCTGTATAAATGTTAAGTTTTATGATCAGCTACAATGGAGCGCAGCCATCAGCGCTAATGATCTACAGCGTGGTTTATTGGTAAATGCTGAATAATAAACAATTAACATTGAGAAATATCTTTAAAAGTTAATGCATACAGGAAAGGTACAAAAAGATTTAATATATACTATTTGTAAATACTAAAACAGTACCTGAAGGAGATTAGATAAGTAATTCTCTTATGTTAGCCGTCATCTTAGTGAAATATTGCAGCGACAGTTTTACATTGAGTTTTTAAACAGACATAAATGTTGTTGGTGATTACTGCGATAATAACTGTGTACCGGAGGCCCAGAAACCACTCTGACGTAATAAATTTCCCTTAGATTGTGAATAATCTCTGAATATAGTGACCTTATGTAAATGCAAACAGCATCTTACGTGATATCAATTATTAAATACTGATGTATGGAGCCCTGTATTTCATAACAACTTTTATGAAATATTTTGGCAGGAAAATATGCATTAGTGTTGTGTGCGTGTAATATTGTGAAAAAAACTGTTCATTTCACTTAAAGAAAAGTGTTGCCACCTCGAATAATAGTAGCGGTAAATTCGATAGACGATCTGCAGTTAGCAATCAGACTATTACACCACAGCACTGAGAATTGCTAAAAATCATTACTCCTGTATAGTTGAGATTACGTATCATATATTTAGCTTATTTGCTGGTTATACACGATCACTTTTGTAAATGAACTTAGTGCCATTTACACTGCTTGACAGACAACATTGCCACACGTTCCCAGATGGGGATTTCTTTAAAAAAAAAATATCGATTACTAGCCGTGAAAAGCAGTGATTAAACAAAACCTCATGTTACGTTAATAATAAGTAACTGGTTTTGTTGTAGTCTTGCTGAAATAGCACAATACTCTACGACAAGCCACAATATGTTCCAGTTACATATTAGTGAAGGAGATTTCTCTTTCCGTACTGCCTTAGCCAACGTCTGGGTTAAGCTGGAATTGCGAAAACTGCGCCCAGTGAAATTTGCGCCTGTACAACAACCTGTGATATTTGTGCCCAGTGTTTCTTGAAACTGTCTCCACTCCGAGATCCTCGTACAACGGTAACGCTCCCTATTATTTCCGCAGTCAGATGCCGTGCCGCCCTGGCCGGACCGCATCCACTCCGCCCCGCCAATAGTCAACAATGTAAATATCCTGCTGCCGGAAGGTAAGCTCCTCCAATGCTCGACTAACGCTCTACAATACACCCTCTTACATACACATGTTGCACTGGTTCTAGCTGTTTTAACGTTTCAGTCTTTTCTCATTCTTTCTTGATTACTCTGCCCTGATATGAAAAATCATTATGTAGTCTCATCTTTAAAACAATTTTTTTTGTATGTTACGATGTACACTCTGTCCATTTAAATTACCGTATGTTTCACTAAATACAGAAGTTTCTAATGCTCATATCTCTTCCAATATGCAGTAATGACAGTGATATGCAGAATTATATTTGTGAAGTAAATTTTTTTCGTATTTTGAAATCACATATGGAGAATCCATGCATGTGGTGCTAAGAGTGGGAGTCGAAGCTGGCCTTTTAGTAATTATGAGAATGCATCGTATGCACATTATGCGTAGCACACGCTGATCCATGAGTACGGACGACACTTTTATTTTATATTCATTTTAAAGTGTGCTTCGTAAAGAAAAGATACGACTTTTAAACTCCGTCTCTGTAATTTCGTTTTGTTTCCCAATGCATGGGTTTCTGAAGATCCCGTCATAAGTAAAAACTCCTGCCATTGTGTCTGACAGAAAATTAAATAAATTATCATCCGCAGTGCAAAAAATTTACCTTTCCAGTTCTTGTTGGGGCATCTCCAGTCCCCTTCATCGGTGTTCACTATAAAGTAAAACATGGTATAACAACCCTCATCTCTCTTACCCGCCAGACAAATTGTGAAGTTCACACAAGGAGTTAGTGTATCTTTGGCCTTTTTTAGGCGCAAATTGCACTGGAAACAGTTTAGAGGGCACCGTTCGGTGGGTTCTAGTTGTGGTCTTTTTAACTGTGCAGGATTTGTTGTTGGCAGCATGTGGGCCTACCCTCAGCTCTAAATGGGCGTCCTTATCAGGTGGGAATATCTCCTGTTCAACTGTTCTCACAAGTCCTTTGCTGTCAGTGACAAAATTACATTGTTGTCGGCAAACCTCACAGTTTTTATTTCTTCTCCCTGAACTTTAACTCCCTTTCCAAATTTCTCCCTTGGTGTCCTCTACTACTTTATTAATGTTAAGATTCATTGGCGACATGCTACTGTACTGCCTCACTCAGTAATCAACTGCTGCTTCCTTTTCATGGCTTTCAACTTCTGTAACTACAGGCTGGTTTCTGTACAAGTTGTAGGAAAACTTTTTCTCTCTGTATTTAATCCATGCCACTTTCAGAATTTCAATCACTCTATTTCACTCAGTATTCTTAAAAGCTTTCTTTCAATCTACGAATGTTGTTATCTTAGGCTCACTTTGAGAGGCGACTTGCCCCCTCTCATATTTATAACTTACTCTGAGTTATTCGATTTGGGGAAGTATGGTCGAGTATTGTCATTATAAGGCTAGTATTGAGAACACAGAAGATATGAATATTTTCCCTCTAATTGCATGTGGCTAAAAGTTGCTATTCCTTGACACGCGGTCTTCCCAAGCAGCGTCTCTCATCACCCGGGTGGTCCGGTGACAGGCAGGTACTGCTGATCTTGAAAGGGTTATGCCGATGGGTGTGATGGAGACGAGTGGATGCTGTCCAGACGCCGACATTGTCATAAGAGCGGGGCCGACACGCCCACAGGGGCCTGAAGGAGCGGCTGGGTCTAGAGATTCCGTTACTTCACAGAAACTTAGTGAAAACACTTTCAGACAGGCTACCAGCGAGGCGTGGGAATGACTTGTGTTCCCAGGCAGTCTTGGCGAGCAAATTCCCTCGTTTTCCGCAAAATCATAACTGTGATTGGCTTACTCAGGGGATAACTCCGTGACGTAGCAAAATCGGCACAGAAATTGGCACCAAGTATCTGCATTGGTGGAACAGTAGTGCTTCGGCAATAGAGTGTAATTTTCCGCCGGTTTCCAAGTTGCTGATTGGAACGTTTAACGATAGCTACTGTGGTGGGGGCGGTAATGTTCTGTGTTCGGCTTGTACTGGTGCTCTTGAGAGGGTCGGCTCCCACCTTTCGGTCGGAGTAGGTTACAAGACTGAGCTCTCGCTGCTCTGCACAGCCTGCCTTCCGTTGGCTGTCGAATATACTTTCATTTAATTGTAACTGTTTGACGAAGTTGCTGAAGTTTCGACTTCATCTTAACTTTCCGAGTACAGTTGGCAATTGAGCGTTCTGCGTACAAGCAGCCTATGTTGTCCGTCTTGTGCAGTTTTGGCTAAAGTTGACTGTATCGGAGATACTGTGTGACTTCGCTTGTTAAAACCAATCCCTGTACAGTCAGTGATGGTGTGGCGAGCCTTTTTCGACTCCCTCAGAGGCACATTTTCATTGCTAGGAAGTCTTTAGTCTGGAACAACCAGAACAGGAGATTTTGTTTCGGGCTATACTCGCGACATTGTCATCACCACGAGGGACGTCGAAGCAACCAGCCATCGCCTCCGGTATGCCAGATTATGTCCTTGCAGTTAAGAAGACAGCTTGGTAATGTATGTCCGCAGCACCGGCAAATCAGGGAATTTTACTCAGCAGAGCA
Organism: Schistocerca cancellata; assembly: GCF_023864275.1. Lineage (NCBI taxonomy): Eukaryota > Metazoa > Arthropoda > Insecta > Orthoptera > Acrididae > Schistocerca > Schistocerca cancellata. The sequence continues at coordinate 214,568,027 of NC_064627.1, forward strand.
CGCCTGTTCCTGTCTTTTCTAACATGCTTCTGTCTTGGGTGTTCATTGTCTGAGTTCTCACTACTGTAGCAACAATTAATGTTGGGTTGGTTGGGTGTTTCTCTTAAGATTTGAGTTGCAATGAATTGGCTCCTCATACCACTTGGTTATAAATGTCACATTCTAGTTTATGGACAACTTCACCTTCACAGCATTTGTTTGAGTATCCAATTTGACGTATTCTAAATGTGTCATGAGATTTGTTTATTATTTTGAGTTTAGCCATAATGAATCAAATTGTTATTTTGGACAGAACTTTCATTCTGCAACCCTTTCATTTCTCACTACGTTAATGAAACTTTCCTTTATCAAATTAATTTCTATCAAATTAAATTATTGCAGGTGCCAAACTCTTTTCTACTCCACTTGCAGGATCGATTACAGTCAGTTCGCGTTTCTTCTTAATCCATGTGCAACAGAAAAAGTCGGAGTTAGAAAAGGGGGGGGGGGGCGGGGGCTTAGAGCATCATTTCCATATGAAGATTCTAGAAGAATTTAGTATTAAGTACACTGCTAGCCCCGGCACCTCGCAACTTCTCCAGAACCCAAACTGATCATCTCCAACCTCGGCTATTCCATTTTTCTGTAAATGATATGCATCAGTATTTCCCAGCCAAGGCTTGATAATATCTACATGTGTTAGTGTCATGCTGCTGTAGTACTGAAATTATTAGATTCTTTCGGTTGCAGGATTACTTTGCCATTCACATACATGTAGTACTTCAAGTGGAGTATTTTAGCCTAAGGATCTCAATAATTCCAACAATATCTCGAAAAGGGTGAAGATCTTAATTTCATTATATGGCTTAAGAGGACATAGAAGAGCAGTTGAACGGTGTGTACAGTGTCTTAGAAAGAAATGATAAAATGAACATCAATAAATCAAGAAGTCTAATGGATTGTAGTCGAATTAAATCAGACGGTGACGAGAGAAGCAGGCAGAATGTTCGGAAATTCGTGTTAGTGGAGACTGATAGCTGCTGGTAACGCCGAACACCCCTTTGCTGAGAGTCCAGTAGGCGTAACGTGTTTCGGACGGGCAGAAGGATTACGCGTGGAGGCGGGTGGACGTTTGCGGACGCCGACCTGTGCCGGCTGGGTATGAGCCAGGGGCGGGGTGGCGGGAGGTGGCGGACAAAGCGCATTGTTCCCGCCGGCTCGGCGGCCATTGTGTGGGGGAAGCCGCCCCCGCCCCTCCCCGGCGTGGCACCGTGCAGGTAATGGCCACCTGGAAGCCTGCCTGTCTCCGCTAATGGTGCAACAGCTCTCCCTGCTCTCAGACTGAAGGGCGCCTACCGGCGTATGTGTTTATTGCCGAGAGACAGGCTACGGCCTAATCTCCGCGACGCTGTCCGCGTGTATTGTGGGGCGGCCTTTGCTTGGCGTCGTAAGAACTTCTTTAACATGAAGTACTCACTTGCTCCGCTGAGTCGAAGAAGCACATGCACATGTATTTTAGTAAATGTAAATAAATGTTATAAATTTTCTAAAGAAAATGGAAAGTAAAACGAAACCTACTTTCTATTGTTTATGGCAGTTGTAATACATTGGTATTCAATTTGATGTTTTCGTAACGTATCTCTAAGTTGTAAAGTTTTCAGTTATCCTCCTGGTACACATTGTAAGTTCCCCACAATATTTCAGCAAACAGGCTCGGTGCCATATTTAGGTGGTTCTCCATGACTGATGCTCCGCTCACGTCAGTGTTCTATGCACGTTGTCCATCATTACCCCCCCCCCCCCCCCCCCCCGGCTATGTCGGTGATACGATGTGGTGACGCCCAGCTGCGCTAAAGCGACTAGGTTCAGACCTCACTCCATAAGAACACTTTGCTCTTTCCTGTACAGTGAGGCGTCCATCCTCTGGTGATAGCACAAAGACTGGAGACCACAATTCGGAGCCGAGCGTCACCATTCCACATCCCTCCTCCCCCTCACCCGCCCTCCACCCCCTCTCCCACCAACACCACCATCATCACCACCACCCACCATTGAAGTTGCACAGGCAGCAACAGCAGCAGACTGACGCGGGGGTAAAGGCCAATCAATGTACACAGGATCTGAGCACAGTATTAGTCATCAGCCACGATCAGAATACGGAAACAAGCCCACCTGCTGTTTTAGGTCTTAGTAAATATGTATGTATTGTCCCACCAATTGCAAACAGGAAATCAGAATTGTTGATAAATTTTAATATTTATGTGAAATCGTAACATACAAAGCCAAGCGATAAACTAACATGGCAAAACAGAGTAAAGAACCTGAAGAAATCAAGTTACATTACCAAAAGTACCTACGCAAAATAATCTACCCATAGAAGTAAAATTGAAACATTATAAAACAGTTACACGACCAGAAATAACGTATGCAACTGAAAACACTTTCAAAACAAATAAAACATCAGAAATTGACACAATACTAAAAACAAAAAGGGCATGTATAAATAAACAATAACATGTAAACGTGCATTGGAGAATAGCTTCAAATGAAAGTGTAGAAGAAAACAGAACCAGTAATGATACGATCAAGAAGAAATGTATCTTATTCTTTGGACATCTGAAGAGAACACCAAAAGACAGAATTAGTAAGGAAATAACAAAAAAAAATGTGAAATAGTGAGAGCAGCGTTAAATTAAGGAAATTATAAGAGAACTCCAAATTAAGAAGATTATCCAAAAAACAAAAGAGAGGAAATCACAGTATTTCAAGACACTCGAACCAGACTACAAACGAAGTTCGGTAAAAGGACTACAGGAAGAGTTATCTCAGACAGTGAAAGAAAGAAAATATCTTACAGAATGAAGAAGTATCGAGCAGAAAGAAGAGTAAAATACCCTTCAAACAATAATAAATTTTAATATTCCTTTTATAACCACAATACTATTGAACTGTCCGCCCCTGGTAGCTGAGTGGTAGGCGTGACGGAGTTTTCATACCTAACGGCCCGGATTCGATTCCCGGCTGGGTCGGAGATTTTCTCCGCTCAGAGACTGGGTGCTGTGTTGTCGTTATCATCATCATTTCATTCTCATCGACACGCAAATCGCCGAAGTGGCGTCAACTCGATAGACTTGCACCAGGCGAACGGTCTACCCGACAGGAGGCCCTAGCCACACGGCATTTACATTTATTTACTATTGAATTGTCTCATTTAATTATTGTTGAACTGAAACGTATATACATTTAATAACAAATTGTATAAACTCTTGTATAACTGACCATAGTAGTCCAATTAAAGCTACAAAATAAAAAGTAAACAGATGTACGTAACACCAATGATCCAGTGGAAAGTAATGTGAGGTGTTACGTGATTACCTGATTTGTTGGCTACAGTATGTTGGGCTGCTACGCGTTTGGTTCCTTTGACATGATGTCTCACATTGGTTGGTCATATTAAAATGTGGCACAGCTGTTTTCCAATTGTCAGACCATTTTCTTCCCGTCTTCTTGGGTTTTCTGCGAGACAATTGTCCAGTAATGAATTTTTTGTCTAAATATTCTTCTATATGGTATATCAAATTGTTGTTCCTGCTCTCTTCAAGTTTTCTTCAACTGTACCGATCGAATTTCATTGTTTCAATTTTCGCTTTCCTCCGAGTTTCGTAGAATCCTGTTACATGTCTAGTTAATTTGGTTGGTTCCCTTCTTTTAATAAACATACATAATTTTGGCTTGAGTTTGGTATAATTCTCAGTTTATTTGCTTGTTCTTAGTCTTGTGACGTCTCGTTTTCTCCCGGCTCGATGGTGATAGTTGAATGGAGATGACGTGGAACGGCGTCCGTCGATCACGACAACGTCAATCTGTAACTATTATAAAAACAAACTCCTGGCGCGGTTTGGTTATTTTTCAGATACTGTCTCTCAAAACTGATATCAACTTCTAGATGGAGCAGCACACCGGAGTGTGTGCGCCGCCCTTGCTTGTAATTAAAGCAATAGTGTTCTATGTCTATCGACCTTCTCCACTTATAGATATAGTGACTGCACCACTCGATAACGCGATGACTACCTTGATCTGAAATGATAACCAAAAGTGCTTTGGGTGTTCGCGACAGACTTTTCAGTTTACGCGAAATTGCTGACTAGTTCTTATGCCCGGTTTGAGAATGGGTATTCAAACGTTTAAAATATAATGTCTTGAATAATCGATCCAAGCCGATGTCACATCATGATTTTTGCGAGGATATTGAGTTGTTAATTATTATTCCGTCGTCAAGGCGCCGCTACGTCACGTATTCAACAACTACACGACGTAATTCCGGGGAGATAACATACCCTTGAGCAATGTTCAGAATGCGTCGTATTTCGGTGTAAACTTATTGCTGTTTACAATTAAATTGTCACTAAATCACTTTTCACTTTTATGTTATCTGAAGAATAATTAAAGTTCAATAATTAAAGTTGAATTAAAGTTTATTGTTCTACGTAATTATTTGTCCCTACACTGAGCACACACACCGATTTTTCATTCAGGGAATTGCACCTGTTAGCGTCAGGAATTCTGACTTTGACGATAGCTTCTGACAACACGGCGCAGCTGTGAGGTCCTCATGATTGCATTGATCTGTTGCCTACTCAAGTCTAATAATTGAGTTCATGTCGGCGATCAGTCTCTCTCTGTATCTTTTGATGTTCGTGACTATCAAATATCACGAAGGCTAAGTCCCATTACAAATCAGCAAACACACGAGTTATTTTTCTGACACATATATCAACTATCCCGGAAAAGATGATTTTACGTCAGTCCGACATCTGACTAATACTTCCAACCTTAAAACTTTTCAACTTCAGATCGGTTTTAAAACAATCTAGTAGCGCTTAACATGTGTACTACTATTGCAAGAGCACAAGAGAGAAGTGAAGTTAACGTCTCCATTGCCGAGTTACATTGTAGTCATAGCGAACGTACAGCTCGATGCGACTACAACTCTCTCCTAGGATAAATGTTATCTTTGGTCAATTTATGGTCTAGGCTTTAACATTCGTAAATAATAATTTTTTGAATTCTTTCTATAAAGTTTCTGTTTCGTATCATACGGTATTCTTTCTTTCAGTCCTTTGCTTATGATAAGCATTAGTATTTACATAACAGTCTTGTTAATGAAACTGTCAAGAGTGTAAATTTTGTTGTCAGTAGCTGTCATCGCTGTCAGGATGACTGATTTTTCTATTTTTTTTGCAACAAAAGGGTGTTCATTTTGGGTTCTATAATTGGGGTGTTACTTTCTGTACGTTCCTTCTTCAGGAAAAAAAAATACATTTCGTTCACTGTTTTGCATTTTTTTAGTGTCTCTCTTTCTCTTTAAAATGAGTGTTTCAGCTTCAGGAACATATTTTGGCCTGATTACTGTGTTGTGTCTCAGTTTGGCCTATTTTGGAATCCGTTGTTTGTCTTAAATGTCTTTTTTAAACCTTAAAGCTGTGTACAATTTGTATCATGAATTCTGTAACCTGTCTTTTCCAGGAGACTTTACTCAATGGTTTTGCACAAATATTTGTGTGAGACACAACCTCGAGTTTCCCATAGTTAGTTTTTACAATTTTGGGGGTCACGTTGTCGTTACACTTCTAAAGTATTTTCTTGTCATAAATTTTTTGATATCTGAGAGTTAGTTTTAGAGTTAAATTTTGTCCTGGACGAGATCTGTTTGGTCTGAAACGTATTTGTTTCCGTTAGTTTTGTATTCAGGTTGTTGAGCTTGGTATTATTATTTGTGTTATATTACATCTGTTACGTATTTTAATATTACACACTGCACAACAGAATTAAAGCATCATGTTTTCGAAAACCTATTACTCACATCCGTTGGGACGATTAAGTTTGAAATTTCGCATCAAATGAGCATACAACCTTCCTCTGTAATGATTCAAAAGTGTGATGCGTTCGAAGTTAGCCTCTGGCACGACAACGCTTCAAACAGCGAAGTGTTGACACATACGAAAAAAAGTCCACACTTCAGAAGTTCATGTGACTTGTAAGGTGCATTAATGACGTCACGCGGGCACCAAAGTTCACCAAAATTCAGCCCATCGGCACCATGGACATGTCACACGATGGGAAGGTCGCCTTACCCACATTTCACCCGTTCTTTTGCGCCTCTTTGATGGAGGTCAGAACTACTACAGCAAGGGTTGACATTACCCGGTTTTATTATGAGTGACTAAGGAAAACATTCCAGACACATCACTTCCGCTCAGAGTACGCACGACAGGACAGCAGTGGGGAGGGGGGGGGGGGTGGCATAAGGAGCGTCAATGAAATCATCCCCTTACTTGCAGCGTTGATTCCTACACATTTAGGGGTTGAATACGACAGTTCGCAGTGCGATGAGCAACATGAAGACACTCTTCAAAACATTAAATACTGCTGGCACCCTCAGGCGTTTCCCCCTTCTATAAGGACATTGTGAAGCTGTACCCCGATTGGAGAGCAGCACAACTGCTATTTTTGCTCTTGTGTGCGTATTGGAACCAATAGCAGCAAGGGTGCTTTTGCTTTTTCATCCCTCCTATTTCATGATGTGATCATGGGGGTAGGGGTGAATGTGGATGAGGGGGCCGATATTGACACATTGTTTGAATAAATTAGCAAAAGATCCTTCTAAGACTCCCAGTTCGACAAAACCCTCGTCGCCAACCATATACTTTTGTTCAAAAATGTACCTCTACAGACAGAACCCATGACCTGAGTCCCTGTCGCCTGCAGGCAGGCTACCCTGACGTTCTTTCGCCAGTACACTGCTTCTGTTGCGCCTGAGACAAGGCCATCTGGAAGCAGAAGGAACTGCCAGTCTGCAAGCGCTAGGACTTCATCATGGGTTCTGACCGTACAGTTACACTTTTAAAATTCTGAACAAATAAGAATAGGAGTTGAAGCAATGAAATAAAATTTGTGCCATAGCCAGGATATCTTGTAAGTAGGCTGTTTAGGTTTTCTTATTGGTAACGCTACATAGCGCTCTGTATGAAAATCACTGGCTGTGCTGTGTGCAGTCTGTGGATAGTTTGCATTGTTGTTGGCCATTGTAGTGTTGGGCAGTTGGCTGTTAACAGCGCGTAGCGTTGCGCAGTTGGGGGTGAGCCGCCAGCAGTGGTGGATGTGGGGAGGGAAATGGCGGAGTTTTGAAATTTATAAGACTGGATGTCATGAACTGCTGTATATATTATGACTATTAAGGTAAATACATGGTTTGTTTTCTATTAAAATCTTTCATTTGCTAACTATGCCTGTCAGTAGTTAGTGCCTTCCGTAGTTTGAATCTTTTATTTAGCTGGCAGTAGTGGCGATCGCTGTATTGCAGTAGTTCGAGTAACGAAGATTTTTGTGAGGTAAGTGATTTGTGAAAGGTATAGGTTAATGTTAGTCAGGGCCAGTCTTTGTAGCGATTACTGAAAGTCAGATTGCGTTGCGCTAAAAGTATTGTGTGTCACTTTAGTGAATGTTTGAGTACGTTCAGTTTTGCTCAGCTGTTTGAAAAGCAAATAATGTAAGAGTTTTATCAGCACAGTAATTCATAAATTTTTCTAAGGGGACGTTTCATAATTTAAGTAGGTCTCCTGCTTACGAGGCAGATATGATATCCACTACACCATCATAACATTGTGGCTATCATAGTTGCACCCCAGCTTTGTACCTAAAAGGGAAATTCTGGCTATACCTCAGGCGTAGATGATCTACTGATCTGATACGTTTCCAGGAAAATGTAATTCTCAGTAAATGTTGGTGGGTGCTACCAAGGGTTTTGGGGAAATGGGGGTCTTAGAGTGACCATTTGCCATTTTATTCACGCATCATTCCCCCTCCCCACCCCTCCACCCTCCTGATCAGGCTACAGGAGGACACAAAATATGGGCCGTAAACTAGAAATAAGCACAGTTTACAACTTCGGATCACCGTCAGATTTCGTTCGAATGGCTTCGAAAGGTACCTTGCATTTCCAACCTGTACACGAGATCAAAAAATGCGGTTCCGTTTCGCTCCAAATGGGGGCGATCACTTTCGATGGGGATGCAGCCTCATAATGCTCCTAGAGAAGGGTGTCAGTAGTCTCAAAGGTTTTGAAGACCGTATTCCGGTACCTTATCGCACTATGAACTGTCGTTTCCGGCCGCGAAGTGTGATGGAATCAACGCTCCAGGGAAAGATGGTCTCATTCACATCCGTTATGCCATCCCTTGAAGCCTTTTCGTGCCGAGTCTGAGCGGTGGTGTATCCGGAATGTTTTACTCGGAGACTCATAGGGAAATCGAGTGATTTCAGCGCTGACGATCGTGGTTCTGAATTCTATCGCAAAGTCGTCAAAGGAATAAAAGTAGCGGTTAAATGTGAGAAAGAGTTGTTGTGACGACCTTCCCGTCGTATGACACGTACGCGGTGGCACTGGGCAGAATTTTAGTGAAACTTAGTACCATTGTGACATGTTTAAGGCGCCTTACACGTCACATGAACTTCTGAGCTGTAGCCTTTTTTTCGTATGTGCTACACCTTGCTGTTTGAGGCGTCACCGATCCCCAGGCTGACGTCGCAGGGCGCCACGATTTTGTATCTTTACAGAGAAAGGTTGCACTCACTTTTGAGCTAAATTTCAATCTCAAATATGCCAATGAGTAAGGAAGACTGGGTTTCTAAAAAATGACCACTTAATTCTGTTCCCTAATGCATATGTATTAAGCAATCCAGTTTCAAACAGATTTACAAGTGCGGTTATGTAATTGTCCTCTTGAAAAAGACCATTTTTATCACTATGCAGAAGTCGATGTGTAATTTACAGACTCCTTCTTGACCAAACCAGCTGCACTCACTAGTGCAGAACAAACGTACCTCGCAAAGAAAAATGTGAAATCAACCAACGACTTGTTGCTCAATGTACATTCATCACCACTGTTTGAATGTTACAGTTCTTACATTGTCACTCTTCGATATTCGTTTACAAAAACAAGCACTTCAGTAAATTCAGATTCTAAGTGACAGTACGTACTTAGCATCAAAAAAGTCCATGTAGCAAGACTGTTTTTACACTGTTCAAATACGAGTATTATAATTTTCATATTACTCTGTACATGACAACAAGCACTTCAATGCATTTATACAAGTACTTCGACTTAACAATTATGTGTCAAAAGCAGTCCACTTAACATACCTGTCTCTCCAACATTCCACTGTTGTAACTTTCGCACTACTTCATTACTTTGTAATCAATTACAAATAGCACTTCAACACATTTTTACTTTAGATACACAGTCCGTGATTAGCAGTGAAAGCAGTGCATACAGCTGCCTCTACAAACACCTCATTCCCTCTTTTGCTGGCCAACAACAACCACTCTACTAGTGAACTCACATTTTGTCCTCTATGGATATCACTTATGATCACATAAAGGTTACCCTACATTTAGTAATGAATAAGGCCCTAATTAACAAAACGCTATCTGACTTCTCTCAGTTATATTTCTACAGACACCCGTACTTATATAGGCAGTGTAACACCTTGTTTATTATGTGTAATACTTTAGTACTGCTATTGGTTAACTTACCCCCTGTTGAATCTAACTTGATTTCTAACAACATTTAATATTTGAATAATGCGTAACACAGAACCACAGATTTATGCTTCCATGCGTTAAGTTGCTGTAGGTCGTTTAATTGAACTTGCAACACCACAATAATGCAACCCAATAAATAAAATGTCTCGAAGCAGATTCCGTATTTCTGGATTTCCGGAAATCTTTTGACACGGTGCCCCACTGCAGGCTGTTAACGAATGTACGAGCATATGGAATAAGTTCACATATACGTGAGTGGCTCGAAGACTCCTTATATAGTGGAACACAGTATGTTGTCCTCGACAGCGAATGTTCATCAGAGACAAGGGTATCATCAGATATCCCCCAGGGAAGTGCAGTAGACCACTGTTGTTCCCTATATACTAAATGATTTGGCAAACAGGGTGGGCAGCTAATTCCGGTTGTTCGCTGATGATGCCGTGGAGTACGGTAAGGTGTCGAAGTTGACTGTAGGAAGATACAGGACGCCTTAGACAGAATTTCCAGTTGGTGTGATGAATGACAGCTAGACCTAAGTGTGGGAAATGTAAGTTAATGCGAATGAGTATGAAGATAAACTTGTAATGTTCGCACACAGTCCTGTTTGACACAATGACATCGTTTTAATATTTGGACGAAACGTTGCAGAGTGATAATGACATGTAACGAGAATGTGAGAATTGTGGTAGGGAAGGTGAAAGGTCGACTTTGATTTCTTGGGAGAATTTTAGGAAAGAGTGGTTCACCTATAAAAGAGACCGCATATAGGACGTTGGTGTGACCTATTCTTGAGTACTGCTCGAGTGTTTGGGATCCATACCAGGTCGGATTGAAGGAAGACACGAAGGCAATTCAGAGGCGGGCTGCTATATTTGTTACCGGTGGGTGGTTCGAACAACACCTTAATGTTACGGAGATGATTCAGAAATTCAAATGGGAAACCCTGGAGGGAAGGCGACTTTTTTTTTTTTTTTTTCAAGAAACATTATTGAGGGAATTTAGAGAACCGGAATTTGAAGCTGACTACCAACGATACTACTGCCACCAACATACATTGCGCATAAGGACCACGAAGATACGATAGGAGAAATTAGGGCTCATGCGAAAGCATATAGACAGTCGTTTTACCCTGGCTCTATTTGCGAGTGGAACAGGGAAAGAAACGCCTGGTAGTGGTACAGGATTTTTTCGCCACGCGCCGTACGGTGACTTGCGGAGTACCTATGTAGTTGTAGATGTAGATTTAAATGTAGAAACTCTTGAGGTAACATACTGTCTGTGATCTGAATAAACTAATTAAATTTGTGAAAGGTACGATTTTAAATAAATGTATCGGGTTTGTGTTAACTTTATGACAATTATTGTTTTTCATAACTACAAATCTCTTACATGGATCTACTCTCACTGCAGTCTTACAAAGACCATTTCGTTAACGTAAGTTCAAAAATGCGTTTAAAATGTAAAAAGTATTTTGTGAATGAAATACTGGCTTGCTAAACCCTATCACGCCCATCAGAAGCAACACGTAAGTAAATCGGATCTGCCCCACATTATCATAACCGCGACTGCACTCTGCTATTCATTGGATAACATTGCCTAAGCAACCACACTGTTCCAATATAGTTCCGCACGTTGTAAAATAAAGAAGCACATTATCTTCTGTTGCAGAATGGGCGCAGAGACAGGAGATACATATTTTCTTATAATCACTTTGTCCATAAAAACCCATTGCTAACTTCATGAGTCCCCCTAACTTCATGAGTCCCCCTAACTTTATGAGTCCCCCCCGCCCCTCTCTCTCTCTCTCTCTCAGTATATGTTAAGGCAGCCCCGCTCTTTATTGTACCATTACAACCACGAGCAAAATACAACTTCACTCCAGAGCAACCCAAACGGAATAGACTGAAGCACAACGCCTTGTTTTCCTTCAAAACCCGCTGACCGTGTGTAGGGACCAAGCTCTCGCTAGGCACTGGCGCCGGCCGCTGTGACCGAGTGGTTCTAGACGCTTTAGTCCGTATCCGCGCGACTGCTACTGTGTCGCGTACGAATCCTGCCTCGGGCATGGATGTGTTCATGTCCTTAGGTTAGTTAGTTTTAAGTAGTTCTAAATTCTAGGAGACTGATGATTTTAGATGTTAAGTCAAATAGTGCTCAGGCCCATTTGAACCATTTAGACATTGGCTGCAATCACACTCGCCTCAATGACCTCACGCAGATACACTCGTGGGGACGAAGCAGCCTTGAATATGTGGAAGTTATCAGTGTCCCACAGACATAATAGCAAAGACTAGTAAGAAGACATAGCTACGTAAAAATAGAAAATATAGAAGATGCCCGATTATGATGGATACCTTTCAGTCCATTCACACTGCTACCTATCAATTCGATACCTTCTCCCTCTCGCATACTGCTAAAAGAATTGTAACTTTAAACCCTTTTATATTTACAGATACACTTGCACATACGCCACCTTTTAATTTTTTTGTGGAATATACACCCACGCAAAAGATCGCAACACCAAATATAGTTAATGAAAGGAATGAAATTTTGGGAATATGTTTACGTAACACACTCAAGTGATTAACATTACAAGATGACAGGATAATGTAAACGCGAGATAATCCGCTGCAAATGTGAAACGCTAAGACATTGATAACTGACGTAACCACCGGAATGTTGAATGTAAGCATGCAAATTTCCATTCGTCGTGTTGAGCAGGTATCGGATGTCACTTTGTGGGCTGGAGTTCCATGTCTGTTGTAGGTAGGTCAGTACAAGAACGGTTTATACTGTTTGTGGATGGTGCTATAGTTCTCGTCCGATGACGTCCCGTATTTGCTCGAATGAAGACAGATCTGGCGATCCAGCAGACCAAGGGACATGTCGATACTCTGTGCAGCACGCTGTGTTAAAACAGCGGTGTATGGGCCAGTGGGATCCTGGAGTGATGTTCATCAATGGGAGGACAAAAGGTCGAATCACCAGACTTATGTACCAATTTACAGTCAGGGTGCTTGTGGTAACCACGTGAATGCTTCTACTATCATAAGAAATCGCACCGCAGACCATAACTCTATGAGTAGGTCAAGTGTGTCTAGCACACAGACAGGTTGGTTGCAAGCCCCCAACTGGCCTCCTTTTAGCTAACACACGGCCATCACATTCACAGACACAGAACCAGCTTTCAACAGAAAGCCCACCAGGCGTCCAACCTGCCCTCCAATAAGCTCTAGGTTGACATCACTGAAGTGGAAATTGACGGTCTGCGGTCAGTGCAATGAACGCGACAGGCCTTTTCGCTCGCAGCTGTCCTCGTAACAGATCGTTGTGACTGTGGTGCCAACTCCTGCTCAAATTGCTGGTGAAGATGCAGCTACAATACGCCACCCATACGCCAAATGTGATGGTTATCCCTCTCGGTAGAGCCACGTGGCCGTCCCTTCACAATTAGTTGCTCGTACCACTGTCTGATGTACATGGACTTCAATTTGGAAAAAATGGTTCATATGGCTCTAAGCACTACGGGACATAACATCTGAGGTCATCAGTTCCCTAGACTTAGAACTACTTAAACCTAACTAACCTAAGGACATCATACACTGAAGGATTCCCGTCAAACCTCCTTGCCTAGGGACTCCAGATGAAAGTTGATTTCGTCAAGCCCTGAATGAAAACTGCGCAACGGATAACCGGGGAGGGGATCTTGAGAGCGCTACCTAGAGAGCGTGCCCTTTCTGTACGATACTAGGCAAGGGACTGGAGGGCTCACACGCTGATGTGTGGGTCCCTGCATTCTATATCTTCTATTTTAAACGAATTCCTTTAACTTGACTTCTTTGTGATTTTTAAGGTATGTTAAAGATTGATGACAATTGATTCCCTATTTTTTTTAAACGTTATCACTCGACTTTACAGCGATTGCAGCAATTGTTCCAGTTTACAGATATTACAATTTTACAACTTATAGCTCGGGTATATTATATACTAATCTGCACGCACATTTCTACGGGCAAGACGGAATTGCGTTGGCCAAATGTATACCACCAAAGTCTCCCAATATTTTACGTGGGACATCCACTATGTGAAGAGGATAACGGGCAAACTGGGGACCAGATACATTAACACAGGGGGTCATATTTCCGAAATTAAACGAGATCATTCATTTCCTTACACAATCCGAAGGTGGAAATAAAAGAATTAGTACAAATATTCAAATACCTCTCTTACATGCGTGAACATTGAGACAGACGCACTGAGGACACGTCTGCTCAATTACCCGTCTTCTGTAGCACTCCCAGAATATGGCGGGCACCCAGAGGTCTTCCTGGGCCCCGGTGGAGGGGGTGGTCGAACCACTTGGCCGTGACCAACCTCTCCACCCCAAATCTTGTGACACTGGAACGTCTTTGACTTTTACCTGCCTGTGATTTCTCTCTGAACCCCTATCCAGGAGTGAGGTTGACACTACTATTCTACAGAATTACTTCCAAACTAAGATTTGGCCACGCTTTACAGGAAGGTGTGAGGAGGATTAGGAAAGTTCATGTGCAGAGTCACATTCACGTACAAGAAATGCATAATACACGTCACACATAAATACATATTATGAAGCCTGACACATTTCTTTCCAGCCGTCCACGTCGGTTTTGTTGCACCCGCGGCCGGCCGCGTCGTACAGTAAAATTGGCGGCAGAGCCGCCTCTGTCTGTATTTCTCGGTGCGAGCAGGCAGCGAAACCTGCTGCTTATAGAGCGGAAACTACTATACCGTTTCAACACATCCATGCCCGAGGTAGTATTCGAACCTGCGACCGTAGCAGCAGCGCGGTTCTGGACTGAAGCGCCTAGAACCGCTCGGACACTGCCGCCGGCTTCAAATTGGAGTGGAATTCTCTGTGAAATAGAACTAGTGTTACTTTACACTACGGCATCCATGCTTAACTGACTGCATCATCACTTATGCAACCATCGCTTTGTGTATGAAAATCCAGGATTGAAATCTCTGTAATGTGAGTATTTCTTCATTGTGAGCATTTGTATCCAGGACATATCTCTGGAGTCGATCATGGTAGATTTCAGTCTACTGCTGCAGGATTCTTCCGGTTATAGCACCAAGTATGTCATCAACGGCTTCTGTCTACGTTCATGAAACTTCGTTTTGTACATCTCGTATGAACCAGTGGTATTTCCCTTCAGTTGTTTGCCAGGAACCATTTTTTAGCTGCCAAGTGTGTATCGTCCTAGATTATTATTCGATGTGGATTACGATCCTTTACGATGGTAAAGTCTAGGGCTAGAGACTGGACAATCTGCCGATTTTCTGGAGGACGTCCCAAATCTCACGGGAGCTGGGAAAAGAAAGATTTTCCCCAAATCCGAGCGTAATGCGATACAGGGATATGTCTGCATTCTGCAGGGTCGTTGAACGTTTTCTGTTAGTTAGTTTGCAAAATACGGTTACGAGATTTCTTTCGCAGGCAGCTAGAGTTGAACCGTTGAGAGTGCTCATGTGAGAAGCAAGCCAATCAGTCAGCAGTAAACAGCATTGATCGACTAAGAGGTCTAAATATTCGTTATGTCTGGAGAGTTGCTCGCAAATGGGATTGGTTGTGGACCTTGAAGAGAGAAGAGGAAAGGTCTAACGGGACCAGCCGGCAGAGGATTACTGTAACTTCTAAGTTTCGTAAGAAAACAGTTCTTTTCCGCATGAATGTCCTATTCATCTGGACCGCCCTAAGTAAATTCGTACAGATCAAAATGAAGAGTATATCAAGCAAATGCTGTTTACTTAAAAAGGAGACGTTAACCACAATGACTTCCTTTCTTATAACTTTATTTATTACGAAATTATGAACAGCGTTACGTCTTTTTTTAAATAACACCCTACATTTTCTATTTCGTAGTCCAATTCCTCTTCTCAAGACCTGTTCGAAAGTGTACCACAGCGTACCAGGCATGTAAGGACAATATTACCAGAAACTTAAACAAAACTGACGTTGAACCTCCTGTACTGGCAGACGGTTCACAAGCCAAAGTAACATAACTCATCTCCTTGCTGGAGTTGATAGTATACAAATGGAAACACAAGGAAAGTATAAACCAGTCATTTAGTAAACTGTCTTCCGTTGAAGATTTCTGTGAGTACAATGTACACCAACAAAGAGAAAGGATAAATGATTCTCATCTAAGAAGTATCTATGTTATCAGAAGAGTAATTACTTTAATGTTTATTATTTACAATATACACTCCTGGAAATGGAAAAAAAGCACATTGACACCGGTGTGTCAGACCCACCATACTTGCTCCGGCCACTGCGAGAGGGCTGTACAAGCAATGATCACACGCACGGCACAGCGGACACACCAGGAACCGCGGTGTTGGCCGTCGAATGGCGCTAGCTGCGCAGCATTTGTGCACCGCCGCCGTCAGTGTCAGCCAGTTTGCCGTGGCATACGGAGCTCCATCGCAGTCTTTAACACTGGTAGCATGCCGCAACAGCGTGGACGTGAACCGTATGTGCAGTTGACGGACTTTGAACGAGGGCGTATAGTGGGCATGCGGGAGGCCGGGTGGACGTACCGCCGAATTGCTCAACACGTGGGGCGTGAGGTCTCCACAGTACATCGATGTTGTCGCCAGTGGTCGGCGGAAGGTGCACGTGCCCGTCGACCTGGGATCGGACCGCAGCGACGCACGGATGCACGCCAAGACCGTAGGATCCTACGCAGTGCCGTAGGGGACCGCACCGCCACTTCCCAGCAAATTAGGGACACTGTTGCTCCTGGGGTATCGGCGAGGACCATTCGCAACCGTCTCCATGAAGCTGGGCTACGGTCCCGCACACCGTTAGGCCGTCTTCCGCTCACGCCCCAACATCGTGCAGCCCGCCTCCAGTGGTGTCGCGACAGGCGTGAATGGAGGGACGAATGGAGACGTGTCGTCTTCAGCGATGAGAGTCGCTTCTGCCTTGGTGCCAATGATGGTCGTATGCGTGTTTGGCGCCGTGCAGGTGAGCGCCACAATCAGGACTGCATACGACCGAGGCACACAGGGCCAACACCCGGCATCATGGTGTGGGGAGCGATCTCCTACACTGGCCGTACACCACTGGTGATCGTCGAGGGGACACTGAATAGTACACGGTACATCCAAACCATCATCGAACCCATCGTTCTACCATTCCTAGACCGGCAAGGGAACTTGCTGTTCCAACAGGACAATGCACGTCCGCATGTATCCCGTGCCACCCAACGTGCTCTAGAAGGTGTAAGTCAACTACCCTGGCCAGCAAGATCTCCGGATCTGTCCCCCATTGAGCATGTTTGGAACAGGATGAAGCGTCGTCTCACGCGGTCTGCACGTCCAGCACGAACGCTGGTCCAACTGAGGCGCCAGGTGGAAACGGCATGGCAAGCCGTTCCACAGGACTACATCCAGCATCTCTACGATCGTCTCCATGGGAGAATAGCAGCCTGCATTGCTGCGAAAGGTGGATATACACTGTACTAGTGCCGACATTGTGCATGCTCTGTTGCCTGTGTCTATGTGCCTGTGGTTCTTTCAGTGTGATCATGTGATGTATCTGACCCCAGGAATGTGTCAATAAAGTTTCTCCTTCCTGGGACAATGAATTCACGGTGTTCTTATTTCAATTTCCAGGAGTGTAGGTAAATATAGTACAGTACATGATTCAGACTTGTATCATAATTTCTAGTTTTTTTGTGGTTGAAGGTACGCATAATGTCACTAAGGGGAATATGTACCTATATTTCTCTTACCGTTAGACTCTTCACACAAATGAAAAAAGTATGAAGGAAATTGGTGACCTCAACTTGATGTATAAAATCGATAAATATTTTCTCCTTAACATGAATGATTACATTATGTATTCGTAAAGGAAAAGAAAAATGGTAGGTGAATATGGACCGGGGAAAGGAATGAACCAGGAAGCCGCCTGGTAGAGTTTTGCACAGAGCATTGTTTAATCATCACAAAAACATGGTTTAAGAATCATAAAAGAAGGTTGTATACGTGGAACAGACCTGGACACAACATATGGTTTCAGACTGATTATATAATAGTATAAAAGAGATTTAGGAACCAGGTTTCAAACTGTAAAACATTTCCAGAGGCAGATGTGGACTCTGACCACAATTTATTGGTTATGAATTGTAGATTAAAACTTAAAAAATAGAAAAAGGTAGGAAATTAAGGAGATGGAAACTGGATCAGCTGAAAGAACCAGAGGTTGTTGATAGTGTTGGAGGGGGCATTAGACAAGGGAAGGAACACAGTAGAAGATGAATGCGTAGCTATAAGAGATGAAATAGCAGAGGATCATAGTTACAAAGATAAGATGTGGTAGAAATCCTTGGCTAACACAGGAGATGTTGAAATTAACTGATGACAGGAGAAAATATAAAAATGCACCAGATGAAGCAGGTGAAAGGGAATATAAACATCTAAAAAATTAGATTGACAGAGAGTGCAAAACGGCTAAGCAGGAATGGTTAGAGGACAAACGTAAGGTTTTATAAGCATATTTCATTAGGGGAAAGATAGGTACCGTGTAAAGGAAAATTAAAGCAGCCTTTCGGAAAAAGAGGAGAAGCTATATGAATACGTAGGTTGTAACTTAAATAGTGGCAACACTGCTGTGGAGACACTACGCAATGGAATCTACTGTTTTCGCTGATAGCACAAGTTGTTGACATACCTACCTTACCTCCGAGCAAATGGAATAGCCCGTCCCACGTCACCGACGTGCGCGCAGTCGAGGGAAACAGTCACTTGTGAGCGAGCGATCTAACGTAACGGTGTCACTATTTTTTCGAAACAGGAACAACAGAGTTGGATCAAGATTGAATGTGCCAGTGGTCGTACAGCACGACAGTGTCATCAAGGTCTTCAAGAGGTGTGCGGGGAATCGGCATTGTCGTAGAGAACAGTGGCACGCTGGGTAAAAGCATTCAACGAAGGTCGGCAAACTGTGGCAGACATGCATCGGGCAGGTCGTCCTAGCGTCTCTAAAGAAGAAGTGCATGATGTTGCCGCGTTCGTGGACAGTGATCGACGCCGTACGATTCGTGAGCTCGCCCACGAAACCGGATTAGCGCATACGACTGTACTTCGTATCCTGAAGGAACGCCTGGGAATGCGAAAAATTGCATCACGATGAGTTCCGCATGACTTGAGGGAAAGGCAGAAATCGATGCGTTACGACGCTGCTCAGACGCACTTGGAGCGCAGTGTGAGCGAAGGAGAGGCTTTCTTACGCTGCATCGTAACACTGCATGAGACATGGGCCACATCAGAGCCCCAATATGGTGAAAGTTATGGTGATTCTCGTGTACCACTGTGATGGTGTTATCCTAACGCATTACGTTGCTCCACGGCAGACTGTTAGTGCACAGTATTACTTTTCGTTTTTGGACCATCACGTGCGACCAGCTTTGCGAAAGAAGTGGCGACACTTTCTGCGCAACCCATCCATCATTTTGCACGACAATGCGCGGGCGCATACAGCGCAAGCTGTGGCTGCTCCGTTCGGTCGCTGGGACTGGGAAGTACTGTACCATCCACCATACTCCCCGGACTTAAGTCCTTGCGACTTTGATTTGATGCCGAAGATGAAGAAACCACTTCGTGGCATTCGCTTCAGAACTGTTCCACAGATTCGACAGGCAGTAGACCGCTCCATTCGCACCATCAACAGAACAGGCTCTGCTAACGGTATACTAAGCCTTCCACATCGCTGGCAACTGGTTCTACACAACGCTGGTGACCACTTTGAAGGACAGTAACAGGTGCAAACATGTAGCTCTTTTGTATCGGTTGTGCATAAATAGTTGACACTATTTAAGTTCCAACCCTCGTATCAAGAACTCAGACGGAAACCAGTCCTACACAAAGAAGAGAAAGCTGAAAGGTGGAAAGAGTATATAGAGGACCTGTATAAGGGAGATAAATTTGAGGTCAACATTATATAAAGGGCAGTGGAAGCAGATGAAGATGAGGTGGGAGATATGATACTGCGACAAGAATTAGACAGAGCTCTGAAAGATCTAAGGTGAAACAAGGCCCCGGGAGCAGATAACATTCCGCGAGAAATACTAATAGCCGTGGGAGAGCCAGCCATGACAAAACTCTTCCATCTGGTGTTCGATAGGTATGACTCACGCGAAATATCCTTAGACTTCAAGAAGAATGTAAAAATTCCAGTTCCAAAGAAAGCAGTTGCTGACCGTTGTAAAAATTACCGAACTGTCAGTTTAGTACGTCATAGTTGCAAAGCATTAACATGAGTTCTAAGCAGAAGAACAGAAAACTGGTAGAAGCCGACCTCGGAGAAAATCAGTTTCGATTCCAGAGAAACGTAGAAACACGTGATGCAATATTGACCCTATGACATATCTTAGAATATAAGTTAAGGAAAGGCAAAACTACGTTTATAGCACTTTTATAGCATTTGTAGACTTAAGAGAGACCTTCAAACAGTGTTGACTGGAATACTCTCTTTCAAATTCTGAACGTATCAGGGGTAAAATACAGTGAGCGCAAGGCTATATGCAACTTGTACACAAACTATATGGCAGTAATAAGAGTCGACGGACATGAAATGGGAGCAGTGGTTGGGACGGGAGAGACAGGGTTGCAGCCTGCCCCCGATGTTATTCAAGATACGTTAAACAGAATGGACATTGTGAGAAAATTAAACGTCTACAGCCGTCCTTATGATTTTATTTATTTTGTAGCTACCAGTTTCGGCGCTTCAACGGTCCGTCTTCAGACTGTAGGTGATACTGAAGGGGTTGACACGATCCCTGTATATATCGTGATCAGTGTCAGACTATCTGAAAATTTTGGCGTCAGAACTCCAACCATCAACTGCCAACTGACTCAAACTGAGCTGGCAGTTATATTGGCCACCGATGCGGTATGTATAGGGATCGTGTCAACCCTTTCAGCATCAACTACAGTCTGAAATGGCGCATTGAAGCGCCGAAACTGATAGCTACAAAATTAATAAAATCGTAAGGACGGCTGTAGGCGTTTCATTTTCTCACAATATTAAACGGCTGTCCCCCCATATCTCCTGTCAAAAGGATGGACACACAAAAACTGAATGTACATTCTCTTGAAAGGAAGATACAAGATGAACAACAAAAGCAAAACAGGGATAACGGAATATAGTCGTATTAAATCAGGTGATGCTAAAGGAATTAGATTAGGAAACGAGACACTTCGAGGTGTATTATTTGGGCAGCGAAGTAACTGATGACGGACGAAGTGGAGAGGTTATATAACGTAGGCGTGTAATGGCAGGAAAAGCAGTTCTGAAGAAGACAAATTTTTGACATCGAATATAGATTTAAGTGTTAGGAATACTGGAGTGTTTGTCTAGAGTGTAGCTATGTATCGAAATGAAACATGAACGATAAACAGTTAAGACAAAAAGGGAATACAAGCTTTCGAAATGTGGTGGTGCAGAAGAATGTTGAAGATGAGATGGGTACATCACGTAGCTAATGAGGAGGTGCTGAATGGAATTGGGGAGACAAGAAGTTTACGGCACAACTTGACCAAAGGAAGAGATCAGTTGATAGGACATATTCTGAAACATCAAGGGATCATCAATTTAGTATTGAAGAGAAGTGTGTGGGGTTAAAAATCGTAGGGGGAGACCAAGAGATGAATACACTAAGCAAATTGAGAAGGATGTAGGTTGCAATAGTTATTCAGATATGAAGAGGCTTTCACAGGATAGAGCAATACGGAGAGCTGCATCAAACCAATCTTCGGACTGAAGACAACTACAACAACATTCATAAGACATACAAATTTGTTTTATTTATGATGTCATTTCAAAAGTTCAGTATTTTTGTTTTATCGACATTTAGACTGTTGATTAAAAGTTAGTAACACTTAAGACATAACTTGAAAAGGTCAATGAAAGTATTTTCGCGATGCTAGATTATAAATCTGTGTTCCTAAGACAGAAGGATTCAAAGGTTATAAAAATGGAAGCTATGCGTATGAAATTTAGCTCCCTTAGCATGTCAGCTGATTTCAGTTTTCTCTGTGTTTAAAATTTTGGATGATTAGTAGATTCTTAGTAGTATTATCACTTTCAAATTTGTTGTTCACCTTAATCAGGAACTATCTGCTCAGATTTTGAAAAATTAATTGATAAGGAGTAATATTTTAGTTACTAATTGTTTTTTCAGACATATCAAGACTTTATTAATTTGGGTCTTTTGTGGTAGTTTTAAGTTTTGTTTATTTTGGTAGTACTACATAAATTGTTTGTTTTACAGTAGCAGTTTGGTTTCTAAGTTTTCAGTCTAATAATTCACACCTTCACACACTGAGAACTTCTTAAGTCATTTCTTCTAATTTTCTCTTTAGGTTTGTTAAGGAAACGATTTCCTTAGATTTTAATAAATGTACATATTTTGTAGTACTTTTACATTCTGATTGTAAGCAGCTTGTTTACGATTGAATTTTTTAAGATTCTGGTAGATTTGTGTGGAGTAGGGATATTTCACTTTCTAATTTTATGTGCAGGTAACTCAGGATATGATATTTTAAATATTTGATATATATTGTTTTTAATTTCACAAAAACAGTAGCAAAAACGACTAGCGCACAATGAAATTACATAAATAAGGTGACAGCTAATTGCAGTCATTAGTTACAGCATTCATAGAATGAGGAATGATATTTAATCTTTAACAGTAGCACATGGAAACAAGTTTAACGACGTCTTCCATTCGAATGGCATTTTCAGTGTCGCCTTCAACCAGTGGCAGTTTAGCATCCACATTTCTTCATCTATAGCCTAAGGTTCCACTTCATCAATTCCAAGACCCAATTTAATCATTCAGTAAATCCTTGATGTACGCTCCTTAGTCTTCTCCAGACCAAATTACGGAGAAAGAAGAGCAGTCCCAAACAGCAGCATCGCAAAGTCCATCGCTGCCTTGTTATTTTTATTAGTTTCAGCCTTCTAACAGAAATCTTAGGGAGTTAAAGACCTTCCTTTGTAACAGGCACTGGATGTTAGCCTTCACATCCTTTTATCTGCTGTACACTGACTTACTTTCCAACCGGACTTGCGGGGGAGATTAGAGTCGGGAACGCGTCGCAAGAAGTGGTGGAGCACTGTTTCTGCTTAACGCCCCAATCCATCCCCTCTCCATGAGGAATTCACGTGTCCCTAACCTATACCCAAACTGTTGAATACAATTCGTAGCATTTTGCCATATTTCTTATTGTGGTCGGGATACCTAAGCATTTTATCGAATCCAGGTTCCATATACTTTTTATATTCAAGATGTACATCGCTTCCAATATTGTTAAAAATGAAGCATGTATATTTGCCTATTAAATAGATCACTGCATTAGTTTTCGCCTGAGATTAGTAACTTTCTTCTGGTCTGTAGAAAATGTTAGTCGGTACATTTTTGCGGAAGTTCTTGTTATTTGAGCTATTTTCTCCCTGGTCGACCCAGATTATAATCTGATCTCCAGAAGTGTTCCGATGAGGCACAGTGTCAAGAAGGGTGCATTTACTGCAGAGGTAAGTGTCACTTAAACCGATGGCAAAGAGACCTCATTAGTGCTGATGATGTTATCGACTACTTTGTACTACGCCGTTCTCAGGTCAGACGAAAGAACATTGCTATTGATGTGTCAGATTACTATCCACGCAATTCTGGCGTATTTAGTTGCAATGTTATTTTTCTTTCACGTTTCCTCCTTTTTTTTTGCATTTTAAAAGCTTTTTGCTGAAGTGGCTTCATTCAAGATAAAATTTTCTACGTCTTTTACTTTAAAACTTATTTTTTGTGTACTGATCGTCGGCTCTACATTTTCCGTCCCGACAAGATCGTACAGTTTTGTTGCAGTGCATCCTGATTTGTTACACATTATGCTCGATGTTCATTTGACATATAACGACATTGCTTTAGACTTGATGTCGATTAATCCAATTCCCCCATTCCTTGGATCCTACATTGCTGTCTTCACAGGCACTCTAAACAATATTTTCCTTTCCATAAAAAATTTGCTAAGATGTACATGATCGTTTTCGCCTCCAATGTTGTGATTGGAAGAAACTGTGCTATATAATAGGCCTTGGATAAAATATACGTATTCACAAACTCTTTTCTCTGGAACTGGTCTATGCCACAATTAAAGTGTTCAATCAAACCTCCCTTAATTTTCCTTACCTAAAAGAAACTAAACTCCTCCCGAACAGGCCATGAAGGCCCAACGATACTGACCGGCCGCCGTGTCGTCCTCAGCTTATGGGCATCACTGGATGCGGATACGGAGTGGTATGTGGTCAGCACACTGTACTCCCTGCGGTATGTCAGTTTACGAAACCAGATAATCTTCCTTACCAACTCCTGGCAATTTATTGCTATCATTTTTAGAAGGGAAGTTGTCAATGCTATTCCATGAGTCTTGTGTTCGTTAACATGGTTCCTCCACTCAATGCACACGTTCGTAAGCCCCTTTATATTCCGAAATTTATTTTTATTTCATTTACCCTCGTACCTGATACGGAACAATATTTTGCAAGTACCATCTCTAGTTGTAACACATCTGCGTGGTCTCTGATGATTACGCCTACATTGTCCGCATAGGCACCTATCACGGCCTTTGTTCCTTGAACAGTAATACCTGTCAGTCTTTGTTGTAGCTGCCTCAGGATAGGTTCCAGGTATACAACGAAGAGACGCACTGATAAGGAGCTTCCTTGTGGAACGCCCCTGTTTATTTCAACTTTTTTTGTCAGTTGACAATTAACGGAGATGTGTGTAGTAACACCAACTGCCATGTTCTTGATGATTTCAATGGTCTTTGGAAGGACGTCCATAGGCGCATTGTCTCTATCAGGTATTTGTGATTAATTTGATCATCTGCCTTATAGAAGTCTGTGAAAAGCAGTTCACATTTTACGTTACTTGTCTGTATGACATGGCGGTACAAAGCTGCAGTTTTTAAAATCGTTCTTTTAAAAGCACAGGTCTGCTGTTGGCCTGTGATGCCAGCGGTACATGGTATGAAGCGCATATTAATTACCCGAGCTACAGTTTTATAATGCGAACTTAAAAGCGAGATCGACAGTAGGTTAGTTATTTTTTTGCAACCTCTATTGTTCGAGATCAACACGATTTAGAATTACTTGAACTCTGCAGGTACTGACTTTCCCCGTAAGATTTCATTGACAATTTAAGTGAACTTTTCTCCTATCAGGGTCCAAAATTGTTTATAGAATTCAACTGGCAGTCTGTCCGGTCCTGGAGACTTCCTAGCGGGAGACATCCATATGGTTTCCAATACATCTTCCCTGGTGATGACCGCAGAAATGTTCACATCGTCA
Source organism: Schistocerca cancellata (assembly GCF_023864275.1). Taxonomy (NCBI): domain Eukaryota; kingdom Metazoa; phylum Arthropoda; class Insecta; order Orthoptera; family Acrididae; genus Schistocerca; species Schistocerca cancellata. The sequence continues at coordinate 214,593,007 of NC_064627.1, forward strand.
TCTCACTATATTGGTGGAAGTGTGTACCAAAGATCTCATCATATTCTTCTTCGTTTGTTTCCTCCAGTGCATACATGCTTTCATAGTACATGGAGATTTCTTTAGTTATTAGCGTCCCTAATATTGGTTGTGGTACCATCATCGAGTTGAAGTCCATCCACGAAAATTCTTTTTCTTTTCTTAGTGTGACTAACAAGATGGTAGAATGCAGCAGGCTCATCTTCAATGCATGAGTTTGCTTTGGATTTTATCTTAAATTCCTCCAGTTCCTTACGTTTCAAACTTACTAACTTTGCTTTTATTTGCTTGATCTCTTTTAATCTTGTAGGCACTACATCTGTCTGATCGTAGACGTGCTTTAGCACACTATAGTAGAATTCTAGAGTCTGTTTCGTTTCTCTGGTCTTATCTATGCTAAAAGATATTAAAGCTTTTCGAAGCTTCGGTCTCGCTCGTCGGATCCTCCAATTTAGCACACTTGGAAAATAGCTCAGTAAACGAAGACACATTTCCCAGGCTCTAGATACGACATCTTACAAATGTTCTGCTGATAAAAAAAATATTTGTATATTCCACTGGCTTCTTACTCTTCGGGTAGTCTGTGGTGTTAAATTTACGCAGGTTAACAATGCAATGTGGTCGGAAAAACTAAAGCGAACAGTTTCTGCTTCCACCATTTTGTCCTACTACAGGAATTCGCAAGTATATGAGTGAAGTTCACCATTGTTGGGTATTTTATTTCCCACGCATCTTTTAGGTTTAAATCAACAACAAGACCTCTCAAGTCAGTTGAGCAATTGAAGCTGGGAATTTGATCCTTATGAGTCAATACACAATCGAAGCCTCCCCCGAGTATAAGTTGCAGGAGGTTTTCCCTCAGGAAATATATATAGCGCTTTCCCTAAAGAATGTGGCCCTTGCAGCTCTGTAAGTGCTGCAAGAAGGCACAAATAAATTCACTTTATTAACTCCTGCTACATTTATTCCATTACCTCGCCCACATTATGATTTATCAACGTTACGTAAGGGAATACCTTCTGTAACTAAACACTAGTTTCAATGAATTTTTGTAAAAACCACCATAACTGGAAAATTTTAATTGTGGAACTACCACTACCTCCAGGAGAGCAATTTCCGTCCCTGACTCATATATAAATTGTTTGAGAGCAGCTGTCTTTACATTCGACTGTACTGTACTGTTAATGTTTAAAGTGGTAATCGCGTATTACGCTAACATTGGAGAGTGACTTATTTTTTCTAGTCTAACATTTCAGTATTTGCATGGGATCAGATACATACCGCTCTAGCGGTAGCGCCTTTGAGTAATAATCAAAACGACCTGGATTCAAACCCTGCCAACGCTTAAATTTTGAATAAAAATTCATCAACAGTGACGACCCATACTTCCGGCTTAAGAATTCACCCTCATTCCGCCAAAGGTCTTGTCAAAGAGGACAGAGGAGCAGAAAGTAATTCAGGCCAACTCTCTTACCCTTCAGGTGCAAAACTATCCGTAAATGCAGAATAATCACCAATGCTCAACGGTATGAGGATGCAGAAGGCAATGTAACCACTGCATTAAAGACACATAATCTGTATCCACAGGACATGTGGCCTGTAAGTGAAAAAAGACAGTGTCATGATGATCTCTCTACTGGCAAAAGTTTCCGCACTAGCCCTCCACTCGAATCTCCGAGAGAAGACTGCCAAGGGAGAGGTGACCATGGGGAAAAGATCGAATAACCAACGAAAGGATAAGGTTCTACGAGTTTGGGCGTGGAATGTCATGACTTTTGATGCGGCGTGTAAGCAAGAAAACCTGAAAAGGGATATGCAGACGCTCTGTCTAGGTGTAGTGGCGGTTAGTGTAGTGAAACAGCAAGAGGCCAAGAATTTCTGGTCAGATGAGTATAGAGTAACATGCACAGCAGCAGAAAATGGTAAACTGGAGAAGGATTCGTTATGAATAGGAAAGTAGGGCAGAGAGTGAGTTCTTGTGAACACTTCAGTGTAAGGGTTTGTCTTCATTAGAATCGACAGCAAACCAACGCCAGTAATGATAGTTGAGATATTGTCGAAAGCCGAAGATGAATAGATAAAGAAAGTGTATGATGATATTGAACGGGTAATTCATTATGTAAAGGGAGGTGAAAGTATAGTAGTCATCGGGAAGTGGTATCGGGTAGTAGGAGAAGAAGCAGGAGAAAGACTTACGGGACAATACGGGCTTGGTAATAGGAATAAGAGAAGAGAAGGACTACTTGAGTTCTGCAATAAATTTCAACTAGTTTAGCGAATACTCTGTTCGAAATTCGCAAGAGGAGAAGGTATACTTGGAAAAGGACAGAAGATGTGGGAAGATTACAGTTAGATTATATCAAACTCACACACAGGTTCCAAAATAAGATACTGGATGGTAAGGCGTAACAAGATCACAATCCAGTAACTTTGAGCAGTAGTCTGAAGTTTTAGTGATTACTGAGGACGAAACAGCGTGCAAATAAGCGAGATACGGAAGTACTAAGGAATTGAGAGATACACTCGCAGTTTTCTGAGGTTTTAGACACTGAGATAATGAATAGCTCAGTAGGCAGCTCAGTTGAAGAGGAACAGACATCTCTGAAAAGAGCTATCACAGAAGCTGGAAGGAAAAACATAGGTACAAGAAGGTAACTGCGAAGAAAGTATGGATAACCGATGACATACTTAACTGATCCATGAAAGAAGGAATTACAAAAATGTTCAGAGAAATTCAGGAATGTAGGGATACAAGTCACTTGAGAATGAAATAAGTAAGTACAGTAAGGATAAGATGAAATGACTGAATGGAAAATGTGAAGAAACTTAAAAAGACATGATTGTCAGCAAGACTGATTCAGCATATAATAAAGTCAGAACAACCTTCCATAAAACAAAAAGCAAGGCTGGTAATGTTAAGAGTATATTAAAAATTTCGCTGCTGAATGCAGAAGAAGGAGCGGATAGCTGGAAAGAGCACATTGAACGATTCTGTGAGAGGGAAGACTTGTCAGAAGGCCTGAAAGAAGAAGAAACAATAGTCGACAGTGAAGAGGTAGAGGATCCAATATAAGAGGCAGAATTTAAAAGGTCTTTGGAGGACCTAAGATCAAATAAGGCAGAAGGGATAGATAACATTCCATTGAAGTTTCTAAAACCGTTGGGCGGTGTGGCAAAAAAAAACCTACTATTTAAGTCGTTGTATAGAATGTATGAGTCTGGAGACATACCTTCAGACTTTCGGGAAAACATTCCGAAGAATGCAAATGCCGACAAATGCGAGAATTGTCGCACACTCAGCATAACAGATCATGCGTCCAGGTTGGTGACAAGAATAATACAGAGAAGAATAGAGAAGAAAAATATATGTCACCCATTATGCAAGATATTACATAGCCAGTCCTGTATTGGAGCGACCAAATCTTTGTCTAAGCATTGGTTCACAACAGACTGCGATCCCTGTGATGCTGACGACGCAATGAATTGCCCTACATCTAAATCATCGGCCTGTATCCGCACCGAAGTCACAATAAGTCCTAAACACTACCCTAGAGAAACAACAATCGATGAGTACACTCAAACACACACACACACACACACACACACACACACACACACATATATATATATATATATATATATATATATATATATATATCCACAGTTGCCTGCCAATAGATGAGATTTCTAGACTGCATGCACAGCTTGTAAGACACTAACGAAACAGGACAGACCCACTATAAGCACTCAGTACTCATATCTTAGCTGTACAATGTCTTTGACTAGTTCCAACACTGAGACATACGCCATACCATATATATACTCACCAAGCAGCAGCAGCCGAGCGAAATTGGCACAAGTCGATATGTGAGGACACAAAATGCTTTAAACCAATTCAGAGACCAGCCCACTTACTGGGAGCGAGGCGAGGGGTAAAGAAAACTTATTCGGGCCATGACAGTTCGGAAATTTGAGGATAGCATGGTGCTGAATACACACCCCTACGCAAAACACCTTCCTGTGGTGGTGGAGAATCGAATCCAGATCAACTGCTTGAGGAGCAACCAAGCTGGCCGTTACACCACCATCGCATAGTGTTGCACTTAATTTCTATGAAAAGCAATAAAAAATATTAATTACACTTCAGAATTCCTACTTAAGAATGTAACAAAATGACACTATATGAGTTTCCAGTTATGGACTGTGATAAATGCCATAATTAAAATTATTTCTGTAGTCATTAACAAGTTAAAAGTATGGTCCAAACAATCTGCTGCATAAACTCTGGTATATGCAGGTCCACATTTATTTTTTGTATGATGCTCAGAGGTTTACAAAGTTTTAGCACGTTAAAACCTCATTTTAATACTGAAATACATATTAATACACTACATATTACTACAATATCATCGCATTATACAGCAGAAATAATACCTTTGCAATACTTTGAAATTCTGAGTCGATTCCAAAATAATTAAAGGAAATTCATCCCTTGTAAATTACGTTATTGTTAATTACTCTTGTTCATACATTCTCTTTCTCCTTTTACCAAACTGGAGAAATGGCAATCCTTATAATAGTATTTAAATTCTGTCCAAAAGAATTAGAATTGTTTCACTTCTGCCATGTCTTACCTATTTTGTGACACATTAATCATATCTGTTTCAAGTTAGTAGACTTCTCTGCCACCATCTCTTTCTGACAACAGCAACTTTGTGTAGCACACATAGAAGAAAATAACATTACAATGCCTATGTCTTTTTCTGTTACTTAGCTTAACAGTTTTGTGGCAACAGTGCCTCATCCAGGCTTCACAACCCACGGCAAGATGGACAAGCTACCAGCTATTAGAAATTCTGCTACTAGGACTAGAATATTGCTGGAACAGAATGGTGCAAGACCCAGTCTGCAGCAGTGAATCACCTCATATTTTCGGCCACTGATATGTTGCCTTGGTCTTTTACATGAGTGAAGGTGGAGCCCTGTCAATGAAACAGTACAGACCCATTAAAAGTACTCATTACTCAGATCCTAGCTGTACAATATCTTTGACTAATGCCAAACGCTGAGACATACTATATACCAGCTGCTAATTCTATGTGGATCAATTAAATTCGTCCACACCTAGTTGCGCCATCCACTAGTTGTTGACCTGTGAGCCCATGTATGAGCGTCTTACAGAGGAAAGAATGATAATTCTAAATGAGCTTTATCTGATTCCATGACTTCCATGGAGCTGGTAGTAAGCAGCTGAACGCCCTGCACATGCTGTCCTGCAATGACCATCCTGGCATTAAAGGCGTCTGCAGCCCTGATCCCATTATAACACAATCATATAAAGAACGATTTTATCATGATTTATCCACAGTTGCCTGGCAATAGATGAGATTTATAGATTGCATACACAGCTTCTAAGATACTAACAAGAATATCTTGTTTGGAGTAGTATGCGATACACGTCTTGTTTTCACTCTGACAACATTTGAGTTGGTGCCTCAGTATTGCGATTTGACAGTGTGGTTTCGTAAGCACTTCCAACTTGAGACGTGTCGATCATTAGTAGAGTGTAAGCTTATTACTATCCAAGATGGAAACATAGTGTACAAATAGAGGCGAAAAAACAGTTGTGCAGTCCTTCTCTACCGAGCGTGGTGGCTAAGCGGTTCTAGGCGCTTTAGTCCGGAACCACGCGGCTGCTACGGTCGCAGGTTCGAATCTTGCCTCGGGCATGGATGTGTGTGATGTCTTTAGGTTAGTTAGGTTTAAGTACTTCTATGGGACTGACGAAATCATCTGTTAAGTCCCATAGTGCTTAGAGCCATTTGAGTCCTCCTATAGGTTCGTATAGGTTGCGATCAAGAAGCATTCTTAGCAAGTGTGGGGACCCACAGCTGCTCCGCATTCACACACACACTCACACACAGAATGGAGCACTAAAACACACATACACACACACACACACACACACACACACACACACACACACACACACACACACACACACTGGTGCCCACACCAACACTCGATGCTCCCTCATGGAAAATAATGTTTGCTCAACTGATCTGACCATCCTGAATAAGTTGAGTTACGAATATACAACCTTAATTCATCCATGGAGGGCAGTGATTTGTAAATTACTACTGTGTATGATAAACAAAGACAAATTAAAACACTTTCCTGTAATTCACATTTATATTCTTCCATAACGCATTTCGTGGTCTATGTGCACATCACAATGTGGATCAGTGGTTTACAAAAGAATTTCTTTGCCCAGATGTAGCTGGTTGTTTTCCTTACGCTTCATTTTGAAGATGTGTCAGCAAAGAGCACCATGCACTTGTTCCACTGAATATCACAGGATATGTATATATAACGACAACGATTGTGGCTTTTGTTAGAACATTTTCGAAACTGAATCAGTTTGTCACACAGAGTTGTTATTGGTAGATCTGTAACGTCGACTGTAGCCAGACACAAATCATGAACAGATCGAAGTCTGCAGATTGTACCATCCTCTTCAGACTCAGGATCACGAAACGCAGCCTTTAGTAAATATCATCATATATAGCAACAGTGTCCACGATCCCGGTTTAGTGTATTAACCTCTAGCTGCTTATTGTCTCACCAGCTGTTTGCAGTGTTTTATCTATTCTCCTGTCTGTTACCATCACTAAAATCATAACACCACATTATACATATGCATCAAAGTCATTTACTCCCTGTGGGTACACTTAATACACATTACTGACTGTTAATGAAGAAGTCCCTGATGTATCTCCCATCTAGTCACAGTTTGCGGCCTAATCCTAAAGAACGCACCGCTCTCAGCATTGAAAGGTCGACAACACGGACTCAGCCGATATTTTATTGACTGGTTATGACTAAAATCTCTCCATCTTTTACGTATAGAAGTTACCTCTTGTGTAACACGATGTAAAATGCGACTGCAACACAACACTACTTTATGTTAGTCTTTCCTTTTCATACCAATTGTTATAGATGTGTTTACTCCATCGATCTTCATCATATGATTCAGATACTCTCTTTTCTTTTGCTTTTTAGAAATTATTCTAAATTTTACCAACACTATTCAGGGTCACAACCATTTTTGTTCACGTTATGACATTAAGTACTATTAGACCGTCTTCCATGAACCTTCTAGTGTTATCTGGACGTTGCATCACTTAATTTCATACACATTTTAGAAACAACATTTGTTAGAAAACATCTTTCACATCATTTTTCCTTACACGAGTTGTAAGTCACTGAGAAGGTGCGAAGACTCCCTTAGCACTGCTTTCATCTGCTAGAGAAGTCATAATCTTTGGCCACATAGGCAAAGCATATCTGTATGCGCTGCCTCGAGTGGTACCATAACGTCTAATTCTGTACTAGGGCGATTGAGATTTGAGTTATCTTGCCCGTATGGATGGAGAGACGAAGCACACTTCCGTTTCCGCGACCGCTGGGGCTGGCCATATCGTGTAATATGCTGGCTATCTTACGGTTCTGTCTGCTAAAGTTCGAAGACTTTGTCTAATGCTAACATTGATAGTCATTTCTGTGCTGCAACATACAGGAACTTATTATGAGAATATGATTCCTAGTGCACTGTAGCGTAATATTTCATTTCCATAGTTTTTCAGTTTTATATATGTGCTGTCTTTGTGACTCATATTCACTCTGTTCTCACAAGCGACAGTCTTTGTTCCATGTTCAAGGAGCAATATTGCACTTCCATTACATAATCCGTGAATAGAAGTCGTGATTCACATAACACCCAAATTATTTAATTTTATTACAGGGATTATATATTATATGGGCTTCCTTGTTGTTCTGTTTTTGGCGACTTGTGATGTTGTATCCAAGTGATCCCATGGAGGACATGTGTAACTGCATTACACAAATTTTGGTTCGTATTTCTTAAATAATTTTCGAAAGCAATTACGAATTCTCTTCAATTACTTTGCATGAATATTTCATAACTTATCACGTTTCCGTTGTCGGATCCCAGGAGCTCAAACGTCCTTTGCTTAAAGTCGTAGATCACGTGAGCAGACTTGAGCGATTAAGTTCTGCATCAGTATAATAGTTATTTAGACAAGCTACAGTATCATGGTAAGATGATATATTTATTTCTTTGCTTGCACATTACAGCAAGGATAAAGTAGATCTGAGCTGCTTACAACTTCGAGACACGTGGTGATTCTGAATATGTTGAGCAATTCCTCTCGGAATTTAGTACAACTGACCGTATCCTCACTCTACACGAAACAGTTAGTGGAACAAATAAGTATCACGTATTTCTTTGCCTTGCCTTTGCAAATTCTGGAAAATAATTCGATTCGATCAGTAAACCATCTGTATTTGAGGCAGAACAAGGTATAGAACAGGGCTGTATTAAAGTCTTATATTACGTATACAAAACCTGCACAGCGTTTAAGAGTGTTGTGGAAGAGAACAATGATTTTCCTATTTAAAAAGTTGTAAACAAGGGACACTATTTTCATAACTATTTTCAGCAGTCTAAATAAAATCAATGTCTAAACTGAATTGGAAAAGAAATAATATCCAACATCTGGGAAAGAGATTAAATAACTTAAGGTTTGCTGATGATATTGCTCAATTTGCAACTTGTAAAGATGAAAGGAGACCGAAAACCAGAGACATATTGACGCATTAAATTGGTCTGGCACGCTCGTTAAAGATACTGTTCAGTCTCAAAGTCTAAGATGTCAGCTGAGCTGAGGATAACAGTTTTTGACAAATGTATATACTGTCAGTAATAACTTATGCCTATAAAACATAGACATTACATAAGTTCATTGCTGTAAAAGTAATAGCAACCCAAAGAGGAATGGAAGGATCAGGTATGGGCTGTAAAACGGAAGACAGAAAGGTAACGGTTGATACCAGATGTACAACAAATGTCAGTGACAAAATGGGAGGGGTGAATATGAAATGCCAATGGGCTGGTAATGTGGCTCGAAGAAAAGATGGCAGATGTTCAAAGCAAGTTCTAAATTGGAGCCCAATTTACCCAAAAAAGACGAAGGAGAGGACCACCGAAAAGATGGGACAAATATTTTAGGAAGCTGCCAGGCTTAATTGGCACCGGGAAGCTCAAGATTGGCAGAAATGGATTAACCTGCTGGAATCCCATGTTGCACACGTACTCGAATGAACCACATCACCAAGTGATCGAACTGACTGATGATGTTAATGATAATGATTATGAAGGTGATGATGATAATTAGATGTTATGCAGTACAAAGTGGAGTCCAAATCTCCATTGCATGCACTGTCTCCATAAGAGACAATGGAGTATCCTTTCGTGTTGTGTTAACAGATTTAGGTTGGTGGCACTTTGGAAATGTTTCCCACCTCAGAATATCTCATAAATAGAAGTTAAATCGGTTTACTGTTCACTCATGGGTCAAAATTTAGTGTACAAAGAGGAATATTTTGAGGGCATTAACACTAAAGTCATGCCATTTATAAAGTCACATTAAATTTAAAATGGAGTAGAAGGCTTACAGATCGAGTTAAGAGATGAAAATACCACCATTTTGACCCCTAGCTTCCCTCACAAGATTATATTCTCATTAACATGTGTTAATCGCAAAACGAACTTGAAAACATCGATCACATTTCATACTCGTTACCTAGATAAAATCTCAGATTCACATTCCATAGATCTAATCCTATCAACTGATTTTCATCCAGTTACATTCCATGAAATTTTTGTCTTTTTCAAGTTTCTGTCATCCTATCAATCTAGTTCAGTGATGGTCAAGTGCAGTGAACAGCAAGATTATGTACAGAGCAGAACAGATAAGATGTGACTTGTAGGTCACTGGTGACCTATCAAAGAAGTCCAGAAGTTCTTACGCAAGAGACAATCGTCACACATAAAGCAAGGCCTACATAAATGTAAGCGCTAAATAGCAGTCTATCGCAAATAACATAAATATTAAGGTCACTTCTAAGTGCCGCCATAAGACACTACATATCTGCAAAACATTATTAGTTCCGGCCTGAGATGCTGGGGTTGGCGATTGTGTGTGCGTGAGGAGTGATTGATTGTGTGTGTTTGTGTGTGTGTGTGTGTGTGTGTGTGTGTGTGTGTGTGTGTCATTACTGACGAAGGCTGTATCTTTTAATCGTGCTTGTCTGCAACTTTACAGTAAGTAGCAATCTGTCTTTTTCTACACTGTAAACATTATTTATTGTTGACCCAGAAAATGGCTTTTCTTTTTTCTTATTTGAAAAGAATTGCAACAGAATTAGGTGAAACATATTTGATTAAAAATAACAGTAAAAGTTTAGTTGCAAAAGACTAGTAATTGTTCCTTCTATCTACCAGACAGATAGCTTTGAGAAGAAATATTGCGAACGTTATCAATAAAATGTTTCTTTTCCGGTTAACGGCCAGTCCCTACCTCATCGTTGATACTCTGCAAGTCTTCTTGCATTTCTCTACAGTTTACTGGCGTTGCAGCGTCCCTGAAACGTTTCTTTTCTTTATCTTCCGAAGTCAATCGCGTGGTGAAATGTTCACAGCAATCAAGTTGGAAGAGTTTCTCTGTATGTCTTACTTGGAATGCAAGGTCTGCATTTGGCCAGATTTGAAACTGCTTCTACCACGATTCGTACTCTGCACTCAGTTCATGGCCAACATCTCTTAGCTGTTTCCCTGCGTTCATTGACTGTTTAGAGCCGGCATTCATCCGCTTACAGACGCTGCTGCCGTTAATTCATCCTGCACTCCACTACTGTAGCCAAAAATTTTAAAATATTCTACATCATCAGTGATAAATAAGACAATTATTAAAATAGGCGAGTACGTTGGCCTACAACCTTACAAACTCGTTACGTAATTTTCTATGGTTATTGTTTTCTCTTTCTGTTATATAACATATCTAAACTATGCCCACTGAAATTAATAACTACATAAACTCCGAGGAATATGGAAATGTGGAGAAGTGAAAGACGGTGTATTCTGTAAGGAGAAGTAATTTCGTTGCATAGTCTGGTTGGTTGTACGATACAAAAGGAGGCACTAAATCTTACATAACTCTATTATAATTATTTATCGGTGCGGCAACAGTGTACAGAGAGCAAAGACTTTCGGAGGTCTAGTGACTATGTTTAAAAAGAAAAAGTGCTCCAGTTGATTAACCTTTACAGAGCATATGTATTTTGTGCTACACGTGTTCAGAGGAAGAACGCTACGATGTGGAAGATCCTTCGAGTAAGCAGAGTTAGGTAAAGAAATTCAGATTTTCTGAGGGAACGGAACTAATTTTTATTTTCATGAAATATGATCGCGCTTTTGTTTATATATATATATATATATATATATATATATATATATATATATATGTCTGTTCTTTTGGACATGTCCGAAAGAACAGACACCATATCCATATAAATATAGACCGAGTTTTAGCCGCCATTCCAGACCCTCTCCAGGTAGGAGCTCGTCATCTTTGGTCACCAAAAAACACTGACAGTATACAGTGTGTGAACAAAATGAACTATCTTTGTACATCCATATTTAAACTGGATGATGGTGGGACATCAGCTGGTATAATTTTTATTAAAAATGGAGCTCTTCCAGCTGTACTTAAGATTTCATATTTATTTGGCTACTAGTCTCGACATTGCGTCAACGCCATCTTCTGGCCCGTACACTAGAAGTCCGCGGTGAGACCAATGGCGTCTGAGAGAACAGATGCCATCTTCATATAGTTAAGGCTGACCGGCCATTGACCTTCTTCTTCTGTGCTGGATGTTCACTCATTGCCCGAACTCTTATGGGACTCGGTAAGATTGTCTGCCGCTAGTAATGAGTGTAATGGGCAGGGGCACTACGAATGTAGTGTGTGGACATTAAGTTGGGAATGTGGGTCTCACGGGGAGCGTGCAAGCGATAAATCTCTGCAGTCGCACTATCCTCTGTGCCCTCTGGGGATCAGATACAGGCACGGTAGCTCAGCGTGTTCGGTCAGAGGGTTAGCTGCCCTCTGTAATAAAAAAACTGAGTCAATGGGTCAGCGATGAACGTGAAGAAGCGTCATGGGGCGTCCACCCCGAACAACTAGAATGAACAGCAACGAACAAAATGAGATTAAAACAAAAAAAGATGAGTAGAGCGTCTGCCAAGTAAGCAGAAGAACCCGGGTTCGAGTCCCGGTCGGGGCACACATTTTCAACTGCCCCGTTGACAACGCCTGTCGACAGGTTATGGTCTTGATTTAATCATCATTTCATTCTGAGAGAGCTGAATGGTCACCGATGGTATCTGTTGTCCGAAAGAACAGATACCATCTTTATATCCATAAAGGCAAACACTGGTCGCGTATTCGAGACGAACAGGCCTACACTTCCTTCTGTGCAGTTTGCAAGGTATCTTTAATTCATGCGAAGGGTGGGATCGTATCATCTGTAAAGCGGTGTTCGAATCCCCCTCCCTGTTTCTGTTCGACTGACCTAATAAGCCGACCGGTAATTACTTAGTAATCGACATTGCGGCTCTAGTCTTTTTATCTTTTCTTCGAACCTGAGGCCCAAAATATACTGCTCTATAGAATTAAAGGACCGCTTTTTCGGATCCCCGCAATTCCCACCGATTACGACGCTTAAGTTTGCAATTTAGCTCAAAGATGCGTACAGTCTCTAATGGTGCAAAGGCGAAGCACCTCGGGACCTCACCCTCGGGATCGACTACACTTTAAATGGAATGGTGCCGACACATGTGAAAAAAAAGGCCAGAGCTCGGAAGTTCGTGAGATGTGTAAGCAAGGTTAACGAAGTCACATTGGTGCCATATTTCACCAGAATTCTTCGCAATGCCACCGTGGACGTATCACACGATCGGAAGTTTGTCATTCTCCTTCTTAACCACATTTCGCTCCTTCTTTTGATGCATGATTTCAGCGCTGTGCGTCACGATTCTAACCTCCATCGCACAGGCGTCAAAACAAGGCTGGACGACCTTCCGATCGTGTGACACGCCTACAGTTGGGTTGGCACCTTACACGTCACATGAACTTCTGAGTTATGGCCTTTTATTCGCAAGTGTCGGCACTTTCTGTTTCAAGCATCGTTGAGTCCGAGGGTGACATCACAGGACACGACACTTTTACGCCATTAAAGCGGTAGATCGTACGCACCTTTGAGCTAAATTTCAGTCGTAATGTCGTAATGAGTGGATATTACAAGGTTTCGAAAAAATGATCCTGCAATTCTGTTGCGCAGTGTACATTTCCGAAACATGTTTAGCAACAAGTTGAAAACCATTAATAGGTGCTGACACTTTATTAGTCGAGTTGTAATCCACCTGTATACCTCACTACCGAGTCCGTTGCTAAATAGCAAATCCACTAACTTCCTGTCTATCAAACTCTGGAACAAGCTGGGTGAATTCAGTAGGCTGTGGTGTGTTTATGGCAACCGGAAACTCAACACGGCTTGCCTCGACACCTCTAAAGAATCGGTTGCTATTTTCCAGCGCTGGGAAATTGCAATGGTCGGAATCCGCTTCCCCAGCCTGCTTGTTATTCATAACTCGTGCTCTCTGCCTCAGATCAATTCGGGTAGTGACCTCGCCACCCCATTTGTCACAGTACTGGCAGTCCCTCGCAAGAACTTTCTAATATGGTACAGCCAATAAATCGAGAAAATTTCCTCTCCTCTGACATCCTGTGACGTCTGTTTAACTACTTTCCTCAATAGTTAAAATTACCCTCCTGTCATTCTCTCATCTATCCGTGTCGTCTACTGGATTACGCATTAAGAAACTATGTACACATTTTGTAACAGTTTTAAAGGTTAGTACAAACAGAAATAATTGCTTTGACCCAATTATTTTAACAGGAAACATAAAACTTCTATTTTATTCTAAAACTGTAATGCTCTCAAATGAATTAACGTACTTCATTACCAAATTAATGTCGGTGCCTCGTGATGACTGGGTGTTGTGTGATGTCCTTAGGTTAGTTAGGTTTAAGTAGTTCTAAGTTCTAGGGGACTGATGACCATGCTATTTATAACTGAGAGTTTCTACGTTTATATGTCTTTCGACCTCTGACGCGACAGTGAGCTTACTTTCGTAGTGATTAAAGAAGGCCTGGAGAAATCTTCAATTCCCTTATAAACCAAATAGAATAGGCTCAATTCCAGCAGATCGTTCTAAAAATAGCATTCCAAATGCCCCCCACCCAGAAAAGAGCGCAGGAACCAACAGATTGAAGTGGACAGAAGAGAGTAAGCTTGCTCATACCCATAAATTGTTCATCGAATTCAGCGGAAATAGTGGTGTATATTCATAGCTTACGAGAAGCACACGAAAAAGCCTGAGACACAAAAGATTATATTGAATCACGAACGGTTTCCAATGAAATTAATTCAAGTTTTTAGGACTGTTATTTTTCATCGTAAGTAAATGACACCATGACAATGTTTGTAGATAATTAGTCTACTAGTACTGCGTCTGTACTACTAACTTCATATCTTTGCATACAAGTTAGGAAGTACCGAAGCGTGATTTTCCATCTGTGTACTTCGTGTCACTATCAGGGTATTGGGCGTTGCAAAGACCCCACTAAACTACTGCTAGATTTTAAATAAACATTGATTAAGCCGCTGCACAGTGTTGAAATTACGTAACATACTTCATGTTATCAATGCTTCTTAAAAGGGCTATTACCAAAAGTAGCAGGATATTACACACGATGTCGTTTCCCGTTAAAATTCATAGAGTGACAATCAGTGTACCGATTTTCACTATATGAACTGCACCTCACGGAAAGACTTTGTAGATAAAATAAGAGAGATTGGAGCTCGCGTGGAAACTTATGAAACTTTATTCATCCCACGAACCATTCGCGTGTGGAACAGAAAAGGGGGGAGGGAAATGTGGTACATGAAGTACAGTCTGTGACATTTGGGAAGCAGTAACTACACAGGGTGATTCCGTGATCATGTTACAAATTTTCAGAGATGACGCAAGACGAGTAAATGTATCAGTCTGAAGTAAGGGACCCTAGCCCAGAAACGACTGAGAGTTATAAGCGTAAATCTTTCTGATACCTTTGACAGTGAACTACGTGTACCGGTAATCTTGTTGTTAAGACTGTCGGGCAGATAACCTTCAGAGGTGGTTACGGACCACAACAAAAATCTAGTAAACATGGGCTCTAAAATACATGTCTTAGAAGCTATGAGCACTTCTGAATACACATAGTCCCTGAAATGCATACCTCAAGAGCTATAAGCATTTGTTCATCTTCGAAACTACAAGCTCCTTGGTTTCCGTATTTTTGCAGGTGGTAGTATGGACCGAAATAAGAAAAAACTGTGCATTAAATATGGGCCCTAAAACAAATACTTTGATAGCTATGAGCACTTGTTCATCTTCGCTATTGTAAAACAGATCTCTTCTACTGAATAAGTGCTCCTAACTCTAGAGGTATGCATTTGAGAGCTCACGTTTACTACACATTTTTCTCCTTGCTTTGGTCCACACAACCACCTATGAAAGTCGTCTACCCTAAAACCTCAACAACAACAATATCGGTACACGCATTCCATTGTCAGACGTATCAGAACGATTTTTGGTTATAACTTTCGACACAGGCGCTCCCGGGCCAGAGTTCCTTACATCCTCATTCAAAGTTTGTAACTCCATCAAACAATCAGCATGTAAATGCAGATGTGTACACACTACGTGATCAAAACTACCGGGTGATCAAAAAGTAAGCACAAATTTGAAAACGGAATAAATCACGGACAAATGTAGATAGAGAGGTACAAATTGACACACATGCTTGGAATGACATGGGGTTTTATTAGTACCAAAAAAATACAAAAGTTCAAAAAATGTCCGACAGATGGCGCTTCATCTGATCAGAATAGCAATAACTAGCATAACAAAGTAAGACAAAGCACTGTAACGCATGTTAACGTTATGGTGAGGCATTGGCGTCGGATGTTGTCTTTCAGCATCCCTGGAGACGTCGGTCGATCACGATACACTTGCGACTTCAGGTAACCCCAATGTCAATAATCGCATGGACTGAGGTCTGGGGACATGGGAGGCCCAGCATGATGAAAGTGGCGGCTGAGCACATGATCATCACCAAACGACGCGCGCAAGAGATCCTTCACGCGTCTAGCAATATGGGGTGGTTCTAATTGTGGTGTCACCGCCAGACACCACACTTGCTAGGTGGTAGCCTTTAAATCGGCCGCGGTCCGTTAGTATACGTCGCACCCGCGTGTCGCCACTATCAGTGACTGCAGACCGAGCGCCGCCACACTGACGGCAGGTCTAGAGACACTTCCTAGCACTCGCCCCAGTTGTACAGCCGACTTTGCTAGCGATGGCTCACTGACAAATTACGCTCTCATTTGCCGAGACGATAGTTAGCATAGCCTTCAGCTATGTTATTTGCTACGACCTAGCAAGGCGCCATTACCAGTTACTATTGCTGCTGTAAAACATGTACCGTCAAGAGCGATGTTCACCAATTATGGATTAAAGTTAAGTATTCCAGAAGCTACGTATTTTTGCTAGTCTCATTTCTCTGACCTGTTCCAGACCTCACGCCAGCCTGCGTGAGCTTAAACGCGTGCCTTTCGGCTTCCTCCTAGTGGATTGGCTGTCTTGCCAGTCCACAACAGTTGGCGACGAGGCCAATTCGCGTTCGTAACTATACTGCCCTGATTTACTTGTGTAATGGCTTCGCCAAAATCTCCAGATGTACTATCCGAATTTTATCGCTTACAGAATCAGCAGATGCAGGCCTTACTGGATGCCCTTGGACAGCTCGTCCAGGGTCAACGTGCAATGCAAAACGATGCGGCAGCCGCCGCTCCACCGCTCACGCAGCCACAACACGCAGTTGCACCACCTATTTGTCCTTTTGATGCGTCATTGGAAAGCTGGACGGAGTGGTCACGCCAATTTGGATTCCATCTCGCCGCCTACAGAATTCGAGGTAACGAGCGGCAGCCTTTTTTGTTAGCATCCGTCGGCTTCCAAACGTACCGTGTGATAGTCAAATTATTTCCCCGACGCGACGTAGCAACTCTGTCCTACGACGAAATTTCGTCTGCATTAGATGCATATTTCAAAGAATCAGTCAATGTAGTTGCGAAAAGGTATACCTTCTTTCGTACGAAACGTACGGCAGGTCAGACTAATAGGGAATGGGTTGCAACCTTGCAAGGCCTTACTAGGGATTGTGCTTTTGAGTGTCAATGTAGACTCCCTTATTCAGATATTATGGTACGTGATGCAATTGCACAGAACGTTTCTGATGTTCGTATACGGGAACAGATTTTGAAACTAGTCAATCCCTCCCTTCAACAAGTGATGGACATATTGGATCGGCAGGACACACTTGACTTTGCTCAGGAATCATTTGAAACTTCGCCACTCGTGTGTCAGGTTAACCGGCCCGCCAGGCGAGCTGCACGGAACAGTAAACAGTCCTCGCGTCCGGCCGCGCCAAAGCCGCCTGGCTCTCAGCCACTCGTACCGCGCCAGCAAGCAAATGCAGTGAAATCATGCCCGCAGTGTGCTACTAGACATTCGCGTGAGAATTGCCCGTCATGCCAAGCTCTTTGCTTTTTCTGTAATAAAAAAGGACATGTTCAAAGTGTTTGCCAGAAAAAGCTTCGATCGGAAGCTCAAAACCATTCCAGGCCCTTTGCTTCGCGCTGGAATCGGAATCGAACCAAGGATACTCCGGCTCGTGAAACTTCGCCTATGGAAATTCATGTAGTTCATTCCACTCCGCCCAGTGCTACTCTCTCTAACAGTGACTGTGTTCGTCCCACAAATAGTGTGCGTCGACATCGCCGGAAATCCCGTCAAGTCGGAAGTGATTCTGTACCAGTGTCAGTTCACGTTGCACGAGACAGTCGCTCTTGTCAACAGGACAATAAACTTTTTGTAGACTTGGACATTAACGGCAAAGTGATACCGTTCCAGCTCGATACCGGAGCTGCAGTTTCACTGATCAATCACGACACGTACAAACAGCTGGGCACACCTCCGTTGCGTGCCGCAAATGTTAAGTAGTTATTCAGGACAAGCGATTCCTGTGTTAGGACAGAGCAGCCTTCTTGCAACATACAAGGGACAAACAAAACTTGTCATTTTACGTCCTTCGTTCTTCTTCTGCAGTGAACTTGTTTGGCTTCGATTTATTTCAGTTGTTTAACTTGTCTATAGTCAATCAGGTCCTATCAGTGAACCAAACTGTGCCTTCAGACAGTGTTTCTCGTCTATGTGAAGAATTTGCAGACATTTTTGCACCGGGCCTCGGTTGCGCTAAGAACTATAAAGCACATTTGGAACTGAAAGTCAACGCGCAACCAAAATTTTTCAGAGCGCGCAATGTTCCCCACGCATTGTGTGATGATGCCGCAAAAACATTACACGATTTGGAATCACAAGGTGTAATTGAACGTGTGCAGACTTCTCTCTGGGCATCCCCCTAGTAATTTTGCCAAAACCTTCCGGAAAATTGAGACTTTGTGTGGACTTCAAGGCAACAGTGAATCCACAACTAGTGACTGCTACTTTTCATTTATCCCGCCCGGAAGATCTTTTTGACAAACTGTGCCCGGGTAAATATTTTTCGAAGTTGGACCTAGCAGATGCGTACTTGCAAATACCAGTGGACGAAGAATCCCAGCGCGTTTTGGTGGTTAACACGCATCTTGGTTTGTACCGATTCAAACGACTGCCATTCGGGTGTGCATCCGCCCCTGCATTGTTTCAGCACTATCTACAAACTGTTTGTGCGTCGGTCCCTACTGCAGCAAACTATCTGGACGATATTGTGATCTCCGGAAAGACGGAAGAAGAACATTTAGCCAATCTCCGAACATTATTTCAGGTCTTGTGACAAAATGGTCTTCACTTGCGGAAGGACAAATGTGTGTTTTTTGCTCGTGATTTGCCATATCTGGGACATGTACTCAATGCCCAAGGCATACGTCCCAATCCACAGCCCCTCCGTGCCATACACGACTTGCATTCGCCGCAGAATTTGAAGCAGCTACAGAGTGTGCTGGGAAAAGTTAATTATTATCATCGCTATGTGCACCACGCCTCTTCCATTTCAGCTCCGCTTCATCGCTTACGTCGTAAAGGTGTTCCGTTCGTCTGGACGACGGAATGCGAACGCGCCTCTCGCCAGTTGAAATCGGCGTTGCTTTCCAATACTAGTCTTACGCCATTCGATCCCCAGAAACCCCTTTTGTTGATGGTGGATGCCTCGGATTTCGGGATCGGTGCTGTGCTTGCGCACAAAGATGGTTCGCACGATCGCCCTATTGCCTTTGCGTCCAAATTGCTCTCGTCTGCGCAACGAAAATATTCACAGATCGAGAAAGAAGCATTGGCTCTCGTATTTGGTGTTACAAAGTTTCATGATTTCTTGTATGGTCGTCACTTTACCATCATCACAGACCACAAACCTTTGACATCGCTTTTTCATCCGTCCAAGCCTGTACCTCCACGTACAGCGCAGAAATTCATTCGCTGGTCTATTTTCTTCTCGCAGTACCGCTACGATATCTTGTATCGGTCCACTGCTAAGCATGGAAACGCCGATACGTTATCCCGTTTGCCTGTTGCTGAGGACAGAGCATTCGATTCCTCCGAACTTGATTGCATGTTCATTGATTCGGAAACCGATGACGTGGTCGACTCGTTTCCGATTGATTTTCGTCGTGTAGCTACAGCCACAGCTGCCGACCCTGTCCTTGCTACCGTTATGCGTTTTGTTGCTACGCAATGGCCCTTGTCAAAGTCACGGATCGGGGATCCGTTGGTTCGCCGATATTTTGCTCACAAGGAGACTTTTTGCACGACGTGGTGTTTTGCTGTTGAGTTCTGATAATGATCGGTCCGGGTCGTGGTCCCACGTTCGTTAGTCCTCTGTCTTACAGCTTCTCCACCAAGGACATTGGGGTATAGTGAGAACGAAACAACTTTCTCGTCAGCACTGTACTTGGTTCGGAATCGATGCCGCGATTACGAATATGTGCTCTTCTTGCATGGTGTGTGCCGAACAACAATCAGCACCACCGCGGAAATTTTTTTCGTGGCCAAAAGCCGCTTCCCCTTGGCAACGCTTACACATCGATTTTGCTGGTCCATTCTGGAATGCTCGATGGTTGTGGTAGATTCATTCAGTAATTTTCCTTTTGTTGTCCGGATGTCTTCCACGACGTCATCTGCCACCATCCAAGCGTTATCCGCTATCTTTTGCATTGAAGGTCTTCCACAGACTATTGTTTCCGACAATGGCCCACAATTCATGTCCGCAGAATTTGTCATTCTGCAAGGCCAATGGTATTCAACATCTGACGTCCGCGCCGTTTTCGCCACAGTCAAACGGTGCCGCTGAACGTTTGGTCAGGACTTTCAAGTCACAGATGTTGAAGTTGAAAGTCTCATTCTCGGGAGGACGCGTTACTGCTCTTTTTGTCCTCGTATCGCTCTCAGCCCCGAGATGGTCGCTCGCCAGCTGAGTTGCTTCACGGTCGCCCTCATCGCACGTTGATGTCTTTGCTACATCCGCCGCATCAGTTTCCTGTGCATCGGCAGACACCTGCTTTTGCCCCAGGCGATCTTGTCTACTACCGCAACTATCGAGGTTCATAGCGTTGGCTCGAATGGCGCATTCTTCGCTGCCTCGGCCGCGCTATGTATCTGGTTTTGGGGGCCTCTGGTGAGGTGCGTCGGCATCTGTCAGCTGCGCCTCTGTCGTCGCACGGGATCTGCCGCTCCCCGTCTGCTTTCAGCGACGGTGCCGTCCGGTCAGCGCCCTGGGGACCCATCTACTGGCTCGCCTCAGCCCCAGGTGTTACCGACGCTGCCTTCCATTTTGCCCCATGGCGACGAGCCGCCGCCGCCGCCGCCGCCGCCGCCAGTTCTCCCGCCGGCGACGCCCGCAGTGGACGCGTCGCTGCAACCGCCGGGCGCCTCCCTGGGTCACGCGCCGCCGATCGCTTCCCGTGACCAGTTGTCCTCCGCCATGTAACTCTTGCCCGCTCCGTACCATGTCGTCTTCGCCCGTCGGGTGCCCCGACTCGATGGAGGTCGACCCTTCGGCTCCTCCTGTCTCTCTACGGGCGCATACAGCGCATTTTGGCGTGCACCCTGAAGCAGGTTTTCAGGCGTTTCCTAGCTTCCCTCGGACCGAATGGCCGGGTGCGGGTGGCACAGCCTCGCCTGTTGTTAGGCTCCTCACCTCGTCGCATACGTCAACATGGGGTCCTCCCCACGGCGGGCGGAAGCCTTATAACACAACCGTCCGCCGATTTGCGGGGGAGGAATGTGGAGTCACCGCCAGACACCACACTTGCTAGGTGGTAGCCTTTAAATCGGCCGCGGTCCGTTAGTATACGTCGCACCCGCGTGTCGCCACTATCAGTGATTGCAGACCGAGCGCCGCCACACGGACGGCAGGTCTAGACACACTTCCTAGCACTCGCCCCAGTTGTACAGCCGACTTTGCTAGCGATGGCTCACTGACAAATTACGCTCTCATTTGCCGAGACGATAGTTAGCATAGCCTTCAGCTACGTAATTTGCTACGACCTAGCAAGGCGCCATTACCAGTTACTATTGGTGCTGTAAAACATGTACCGTCAAGAGCGATGTTCACCAATTATGGATTAAAGTTAAGTATTCCAGAAGCTACGTATTTTTGCTAGTCTCATTTCTCTGACCTGTTCCAGACCTCACGCCAGCCTGCGTGAGCTTAAACGCGTGCCTTTCGGCTTCCTCCTAGTGGATTGGCTGTCTTGCCAGTCCACAACACTAATAAAAGCCCATGTCATTCCAAGCGTGTGTCAATTTTTACCTCTCTATCTACATTATTCCGTGGTTTATTAAGTTTTCAAAGTTATACTGACTTTTTGATCACCCGGTATGTGGACACTCCTATGTAATACGAAACTGATCGCTAGTTGTCACAAGAGTATATAAAGATGTTGCAGTATTGTGTTCTCAGTAAAGAATGAGTAACAGCAAATGGGTCGGTCACAGAGCTCAATGAGTTCGAATGTGAAATAGACATTGTATGTATGTCTGTATGTATTAAACCGGGGATCTAGAAACGACGGAGAGGCTTGGTCAGGGTGTAGCTCTCAGTAGTTCACAACCCCACAACAGGCCACAGCAGTTCACCCACCCCACCGCCGCCTCACGTAACCCCAAATTTTTGCGTGGTACAATAATTATGGTGTACTCGTACGTGGAAACGGTGTTTGTGCAGCAATCGCCGGAACAGTGTAACTGAGACGGAATATGGGGAACCAGCCCGCATTCGCCTAGGTAGATGGAAAACCACCCTAAAAACCAACCACTGGCTGGTCGGCACACCAGACCTCGATACTAATCCGCAGGGCGGATTCGTGCCGGCGACCGGTACGCCTTCCTGCTCGGGAAGCAGCGCGTTAGGCCGCGCGGCTAACCGGGCGGGCTGGAATCGACGTTGGATGCCACCTCAGTAAAAAATTCATCAGACACATTTCAACCCTTCTAAAGTTTCCAAAATCAACTATTTATGGTGTGATTATGAAGTAGAAACGCAATTCCAATATACAGGACGAATAATAATAATAATAATAATAATAATAATAATAAAACCGACAAAAGCAGGGACGGATTCCTGACTGGTCGTTAGACGTCACTGACGAATGACTGTTCCTCTGACCACGTGCTCTGTGTTCCTTGTCTGTTGCAGGCTGTGTGATTGATGCAGCGCACTGTAAGCCGCAGAATGGTCCGGTTGTTCATGTCGGGAACAAGATGGAAATGGTCGAGAGGCAGCACGGCTGTATCATCACAGACAGCAACCACATCACACAACATTTCGAGCCCTTTTTGGCTTTTTTATGCGATCATGGGTCCTTTCAGACAGACGAACGTGCAGGGAAGACGTGAACTGCGCGTACACCTTCAGTCCTGAACCGCGCTGCTGCTACAGTCGCAGGTTCGAATCCTGCCTCGGGCATGGATGTGCATGATGTCCTTAGGTTAGTTAGGTTTAAGTAGTTCTAAGTCTAGGGGACTGACGACCTCAGATGTTAAGTCTCATAGTGCTCAGAGCCATTTGAACCATTTTTTTGTCCGTACACCATGTTTGGAGGACCGGTTTTTACACGATATTCAGACGAACCCTAGTACAAGCTATCACTCGTCAGCGCTGTCTACCGTAGCAACAACGCATTTTCGGAGACATGTTCACTGGACCTTTTTTTCCTCACTTTCCAGTCACGTATCCGTCCCTACAGTTTGTCGGTTTTATTAATATTCACCTCATATAAAATGTACATACATAGCAATTGCAATTTGAATTTTTTATTGAAATAGAAATCATTGTCACTTTAAAGATAAAGGAAAAAAGATGCAATTTCTTGTGTGAAGGATTGTGTTGCGTGCGTTCCAACTTTAACAGAACTCGTCCTTCCACATTAGATTATAAGGACTGCGTGTTAAAATCACTAAAGCTCTCACACGGATTCAGGACGTAACGCGCATAGTTGAATTATCGTTTCTCGATGACCGCTCGTGCTGCTGCGTCCAGCACTGGGTGGAACCGTGAACGGCCGTCACAGGTGCTGCAAAAGCGTGGAGAATAGCGGTCGAGCGGGTGTTTACGACGCTGTAAATCGAGCGTCCACAGCGGTACAAACGGAAGGAACACGAGAGACAGGCGCGCTGCGCACGGAGGGTAGCGAACGGCAACTGCTGCGCTTCCCTAGTTCCACCGTGTTCACTTCCTACGGTGTCTAGCACTTCTCGTCCTCCACGTAAACTTTTTCACTTTGCAGTGGCATAAGAAGCAGCTCACATCCTTCATAATGAGAAACCTCTCCTCATGTCGCAATATTTCTTTTGCCGGATACCCGTAAATTATCTTTTCTAATTCAGACTTCAACAATTTTAGAACCAGACTAAATAATAACAACGGGTGTACATCTACATCTTCCTGATTACTCTGCTATTCACAATAAAGTGGCTGGCAGAGAGTTCAATGAAAGACCTTCATGCTGTCTCTCTACCGTTCAACTCCCGAACGGCACGCGATAAAAACGAGCACTTAAATTTTTCCGTGCGAGCCCTAATTTCTCTTATTCTATCGCGATGATCATTTCTCCCTATGAAGGTGGGTGCCAACAGAATGTTTTCGCAATCGGAGGAGAAAACTGGTGATTGAAATTTCATGAGAAGATCCCGTCGCAACGAAAAACGCATTTGTTTTAATGATTGCAACTCCAACTCACATATGTCTGTGACACTATCTCCCCTATTTCGCGATAATACAAAACGAGCTGCCCTTCTTTGTACTTTTTCGATGTCATCCGTCAGTCCCACCTGATGCGGACCCCACACCGCACAGCAGTACTCCAGAATAGGGCGGACAAGCGTAGTCTAAGCAGTCTCTTTGGTAGACCTGTTGCACCTTCTAAGTGTTCTGCCAATGAATCGCAGTCTTTGGTTTGCTCTACCCACAATATTATCTAAGTCATCGTTCCAATTTAGGTTATTTGTAATTGTAATCCCTAAGTATTTAGTTCAATTTACAGCCCTCATATTTGTGTGACTTATCGCGTAATCGAAATTTAGCTGATTTCTTTTAGTACTTACGTGAATAACTTCGCGCTTTTCTTTATTCAGGGTCAATTGCCACTTTTCGCACCATAAAGATATCTCATCTAAATCATTTTTCAAGTCGTTCTGATCATCTGATGACTTTACAAGACGGTAAATGACAGCATCATCTGCAAACAATCTAAGACGGCTACTCGAATTGTCTCTTATGTCGTTAATATAGATCAGGAACAATAGAGGGCCTATAACACTTCCTTGGGGAACGCCGGATATTACTTCTGTTTTACTCGATGACTTTCCGTCTATTACTACGAACTGTGACCTTTCTGACAGGAAATCACGAATCCAGTCGCACAACTGAGGCGATACTCCGTAGTCACGCAGTTTTATTAGAAGACGCTCTTGAGGAACGGTGTCGAAAGCCTTCTGGAAATTTAAAAATATCGAACCAATTTCACATCCCCTGTCGATAGCACTTATTACTTCATGAGTATAAAGAGCTAGTTGTGTTTCACAAGAACGATGTTTCGTGAATCCGTGCTGATTATATGTCAATAAATCGTTTTCTTCGAGGTACTTCATAATTTTCGAATACAGTATATGTTCTAACACCCTACTGCAAATCGAAGTTAGTTATATAGGCCCGTAATTCAGTGGATTACTCCTACTTCCCTTTTTGGGTATTGGTGTGACTTGAGCAATTTTCCAGTCTTTAGGTACGTATCTTTCTGTGAGCAAGTGGTTGTATAAAATTGCTAAATATTGGTTTTCAGCATGTGACAAGATAGCTCATAAGTTTTATTGCTTCGTTTTCCAAGTTCTGCAGGTTTGTTGGCATATCGCTCCCAGGCAAGAAAAGTAACACAAGCAAGAAACAGAAATTTTTAGTCTTTGTCACCAAAAAATTCGTTTTACGTGCCTCATCGAGCACGAACAACGTCACATCTCTTTCTCGTATTTGTCTGCTTCAGCGTAGATGAGTCAGTTCTGTTGTAGCCCACTTGATGATGCTCCACGGCAAGAGCGGTGTCAGTTCACCATTGTTACTGGCAGGTGGACATGGGCCATTCACGAGAAGCTGCACATTGTGAATTGTGATACGTTTCATGTATAAGGTAAGTTGAATGGAATTGTTAATATCATTTATCATTACAGCGTCAGAGTTCATACAGTGTTTGTGTTACAGTACAGTGTTATTCACATACGCATGCATTTCTGAAGGAACAGAAACTGTTTTGACGATTACAGCTGTTGTACAATTTACGAGATTTCCTGCATTAGAGAGTACCAGAAATAAATGGAAATTTGTGCTTTAAAGGAAGTTCATACTACATCCCTTTTCTCGGCAAAAGTGTTCCTATATTATATAAGCTCATTTATGATCCCATGTTTTCGTAAATGTTGTTCCTTAACTTGCACCTAATTGATGTTCCTTTTTAAGCGGTATTACCTTTCGTAAATTACAATTTTCCATGTGGTATATTTGTAATACAACAATTTCAACGTCTTTTTCATTTTTTATATTAACTTAAGTACAAATTTTGCCTGATGGAGGTTCGAATGTCGCATTATATTACAGTAGGTAAAAAAAGTATATTATTTCGGACGGAAAAGTGGCAAAAGCATTACATGAAGGGTCATAACAAGAACAAAATAGTTTTCAGGAAATCAAGAAAAGTGACAGGACTCAAATAATTAAGTAACAATTACCTTATAACGACTCATATTTGACGAGGATAGAAGTACATGTCCAGATTACTATTGTGTAGACTATAAGTGAATTTGCTGGCAAAATTACGTTTGAAATTTAATGGACGCTCATACTGCGAGATGCCGGTGCTTGCAGTGTATTATGCACTAAATTCTTCTCGAATCTTCATATGGAAATGATGCTCTAAGCCCCCCCCCCTCTCCCTTCTTTCTAACTCCGACTTTTGCTGTTGCACATGGATTAAAAAGAAACGCGAACTGACTGTAATAGACCCTGCAAGTGGAGTAGAAAAGAGTTTGGCACCTGCAATAATTTAATTTGATAGAAATTAATTAGATAAAGGAAATTTTCATTAACGTAGTGGGAAATGAAAGGGTTGATCGACCGATTAACAGAATGAAACTTCTGTCCAAAATAACAATATAATTTATTATGACTAAACTCAAAATCATAAACAAAACAAATGAAACATTTACAATACATGAAATTGGATACTCAAATAATGCTGTGAAGGTGAAGTTGTCCATAAACTAGATTGTGACATTTATGAGCAAGTGGTATGTGGAGCCAATTCCTTGCAACTCTAATCTTAAGAGAAACACCCAGCCAACCCAACATTAATTGCTGCTACAGTAGTGATAACTCAGACAATGAACACCCAAGACAGAACAAAGTTAGAAAAGACGAGCAGGCGCGCTCTGATGAGATCTGATTATCGCCTACCAAAATTCCCTCATTTGCCGGTGCTGCAGACGTACATTACCAAGCTGTCTTCTTAACTGCAGGGACACGGTCTGGCATACCGGAGGCGATGGCTGGTTGCTTCGACGTCCCATGGTGATAATAATGTCGTGAGTATAGCCCAAAACAAATTCTCCTGGACTGGTTGTTCCAGACTAAAGACTTCCTAGCAATACAAATACGCCTCTGAGGGAGATGAAGAAAGCTCGCTACACAATCGCTGGCGGTACAGTGAGTGGTTTTAACAGGAGAAATCACACAGTAACTCCGGTACAGTCAACTATAGCCAAAACGCTCCAGACAGACAACATAGGCCACTTGTCCGCAGAACGCTCAATTGCCAACTGTACTCGGAAAGTTACGTTGAAGTCGAAACTTCAGCAACTTCGTCAAACAGTTATAATTAAATGAAAGTATATTAGACAGCCAACGGAAGGCAGGGTGTCCAGAGCAGCGAGAGACCAAAAGCCGAGAGCCGACCTTCTCAAGAGCACCCATACAAGCCGAACACTAAACATTCCCACTCCCACAACAGCGGTCGAGGTTAAACATTCCAATCAGCAACTCGAAAACCAGCGGAAAATTCCCCTCTATTGCCGACGCAGTACTATTCCACCAATGGAGATACTTGGCGCCAATTTCTGAGCCGATTTTTCTACGTCACGGAGCTATTCCATGAGCAAGCCAATCACAGATATGACTTTGCAGAAAACGCCGGAATTTGCCCGCCAAGACTGCCTGGGAACACAAGTCATTCCCACGCCTCGCTGGTAGCCCGCCAGAAAGTGTTTTCAATAAGTTTCTGCGAAGTAACGGAATCTCTAGCCCAGCCGCTCTGCAGGCCCCTGTGGGCGTGTCGCCGCTGCTCTTATGACAATGTCGGCGTCTGGAAAGCATCCACTCGACTCTCTCACCCATCGGCTT
Source organism: Schistocerca cancellata (assembly GCF_023864275.1). Classification (NCBI taxonomy): domain Eukaryota; kingdom Metazoa; phylum Arthropoda; class Insecta; order Orthoptera; family Acrididae; genus Schistocerca; species Schistocerca cancellata. The sequence goes on from NC_064627.1 coordinate 214,621,053, forward strand.
AACCCTTTCAAGATCAGCAGAACCCGCCTGTGACCAGACCACCCGGGTGACGAGAGACGCTGTGTGGGAAGTCCACGTGTGAAGGAATAGCGACATTTCACTGCATGAAATTAGAGAGGAAAATCGAATTACTCAGAGTAAGAAATATGAGAGGGGGCTCATGCCACCTCTCAGTACTATTTCAGTATAAGTTTTATAGAATTCTATAAGTTGATTTATCTCAAGGAGTGAGTTTTTGATTGTGTCACTGTTCTTACCAAGTTTAGAAACATTGGACACTACAGGGGAATGGTTAGTTTTTAGCATGGTTCATAGAAATGAAGTCCGAAGCACAAAAATAACTTTTGGACGCTATATGGAAGGAAACCATCATTCCGACCAACTATTCGGCCTTGTCATCTATGGGAACTGCGGGTGGGCCGCCAGGGGGGGGCGTTTATAAGAATCCCACAAAATCACTGGGTACACTGGTCACAGAGTTGGAACTACTGCGATCAGCAGTGTACAAACTCTTGCATAAGGTGTTGCGTCTTTATGGTTACAAGGTGCAGCTATTTCAGACACTAAAGCCAATGTACAAAAGTCATCACGAACTGTCTCCAGTGAGTATGCTACACAAGACAGACGTTGTCGATATTAGCTTTTGCGATGAGTGAACCATTCGTGCATCTGGCAAATCGAACAGTCTTAACCTTTGTGTATGCGAATCAGGTCGTCATCACGTTACACTTGTATTTAAACTGGAAGGTGCCATCCTCAAGGTCTATGTGTGATTCGGACTTAACCGTTCCCCAAGAAAATGTCGTATACCCTCTCCTATTCTTAAATTATATAAACGATTTTGAAGACAGTGTGAGCAGTCCTCTACGATTATTTGTGGAACGTGCTGCAATTTACCGTCTAGTTAAGTCATCAGAAGATCAAAACCAATTGCAATATGATTTAGACAAGGTATCTGTATGATGCGATAACGGGCAATTGATCCTGAATAACGAAACGTGTCAGATCGTCCACATGACAAGGAAAAGGAACCCGTTAAGTTTAGGTTATGCGATAAATCGCACAAATCTAAAAGCTGTCAATTCAACTAAATGCCAAGGGATTACAGCTACGAACAACTTAAATTGGGAAGGTGATTTAATAATTTTGTGGTACGGTGAACCAATGGCTGCATTTTTTTTTTTTTTTTTTTTTTTTTTTTTTTTTTTTTTTTTTTGGCAGAACACCTAGAAGTTGCAACAAATGCTTTACGAAGACTCCCTACACTACGCTTGCTGTCTTTTGCTGGAATATTCCTTGCTAGTATAAGATTCTTACCAGATAGGATTGACAGAGGACATCATAAAAGTTGAAAAAGGGGCAGCTCGTTTTGTACTCTCGCTTAATAAGGGAGAGAGTCTCACTGATATGATCCTGAGATGGGAGTCATTAAAACGAAGGCGTTTTTGTTCAAGGCGAGATCTTTCAAGACAAATTTTAATCATCAACCTTCTCCTCTGAATGTGACAGTATTCTGTTGATGCCCATTACCTAGGTAGAAATACTCATAGTAATACAATAAAATAACTCAGAACTCGTGAAGATAAATGTTAGGCCAGCTGCGCTATCGGTGGCGTTGCTTGTCATTGGGAATAGATTGTTATGGAGCTTATTGGATTAGGACAGCCAGTGGCGCCGTCAGAAGCTGGCTGCCGACTGGCTGCCGTGCCCCGCCACCAGAGTCTTGGCGGGGCATTACGATAAACGGAGCCTGTTACAGTGGGTCGCCAGTCCTGCCACTACCACTCGGTTTGGCCACCACGTCAGTTCACTGTACGCTAGTGACCAGAGAACATGTCAGACAACAACTATACATACATGCTCCATCTAGCTGTTACGAATTCTGCACCACTTGTTAGCGGCAGACACAGTGGTTGCGCCAAAGACTGAGACGGCGTGGAGTTTTACAGTTATTTATTGAACTTTCTTTACAATTTCTTCCTCGTCGTCGCTGACCAGCCCTGCGGATCCCTCCACCTGGCTGCTGCTGTGTAGATTCTCCGACAATGCGCGCCACGCGCATCGCTGATCGCACTCGGGGAGTCTCAGGCCACCGGTGCTCCGCTGAAGCCAGGATGCCCTGTGGCTGAGATGAACCCGTCGTTGCTCGGCCCTCAGTACGGGCACATCCACGGAGCCGCGTCGCCGTGAGGTCAGCTGCCGACGCCTGCTGCACCGGCAGCTGGGAAGCCGTCAGTCGCGATGTCCGCGAGGTCCCGTCATGGACGGACCACGCGCCGTGGGCCGGTTTGCCTTGAAGTCCGGGCGTCAGTCCCCGGCGGCGCCTGTGACCGAGACCGCGCTGCGGCCGGTCCTGCTGGAAGTTCTCGCTGTAGTTAGTCAGCCATGGTGTCGACCGAACTCGGGCCGACACCCAGAGCTGAAGTTGACATCTGGCGGCGAACGGATGACTCCTGAGAGCTGGAACAGACTTCCGGAATCGTCACCTACGAAGATTGAACATTCTGACACGGACCACGTCCGTCCTCAGATCCGAACTGCTTCCTAATGGCTTCTCTCTGTTGCTGCCTGCGCTCCACTATTTATATCTGGCAGGAGGACGTTTTTTACCCTCGGTGGTAGCTTTTTGTTATTACTCCCACAGTATATTAGCGTGCTGGCCTCACTTCCCTTACTCAGCACTCCCCAGGCTTCGCTCGGCGCTCGGTCTGTGTGCGTCCTTGCGTCAGTCTGTTGGTAGACTGCTGCTGTCAGCAAGGCTATCTGTGCGTGCTTACTTCGCAACCCTCGGTCGCCAGCGTGCCTCTGTTTTGCCATTCTCCACTGCGTGAAGCAATGCTTACGACATGTGGCCGCAACATAGCACTTGTAATGAAAATGAGAAGGCGCAGGGAGAGGAAGAGGTATGTACACCCTATACTATCGTTAAAAGAATCTAAAGAGTTGTATTGTACTCTTTTCAATGGACTATGTTTAGATGACAACAAGTTTTTTAATTACCTACAATGTCTAAATCGTCTGTTTTTGAGTTACTGTCGTTAATAAAGACTGATATTACCGGGAAAGAAACGAAAATGAGATAGTGTATCTCGCCAGAACAAAAACTCGTAGCTTTGAGGTAAGTAAACCGATTAATTGTATTGAAAGTTATTAATTTTTTTTGTTTTAGCAAATATTAATTACTTTTGAAGACGGTTCACATTTTAAACATATGAATACTTAAGTTCAATATTTTTAACCTATTATGTCAAAAGGAAATTGATTCAGAGTATGACTAAAAGTATAACTTTAATAAGAACATTTATTTTCAAAAAGAACACTGATAAGAACATTTATTTCCAAAAGTTTTGTACATTGTAGGTGTTGAATATTTGTATATATACACTACATATTGAAGAGCAAGGGTTCACTCATTTGACTATCAGAATCTTCATTTGATGTGACTGAAGTATCTGCGCATGGAGGATATTGTAAGAGCACGTTTGCATTTGGGCATTGTTGAAACTGAGTCTGGAAAAAGTGAACTTAGGGTTGCTGATCCAATACGCCTGACTGAGACATTGTTTTCTGTTGCGTAGAATGTTGTTCGATCGCCTGTTGTGGCATGCACTGTATTTGCGCAGGCTGTGGTTGTATGGAATACTGTAGCATTGATGGTGATGGCAGAGGAGTGAAGGGTCCAGCATAACCCATTTGTTGCCATCCTCGCTGTACAGGTTTTCCGGCAACAGAGAAATCATGTCCGCCCAGAGTTTTAATTTTTTTTCAGCAGCTACTTTATGAACTTCAGGTAACAGAAAGAGAATAAACAGCTTATCCTCATCTGTTTCATCGATAGTGCGAGATTTCTCTTCCGAAGCAATCTTTTTCTTTAGTACGTCAACTAGCTCATCATGGTTAATGGTTCTTTTTTTAGATTTAAGTTGAGAGATCCTACATGTAGGTCCATTATCAAACGAAGTATAAGTTTCATTTTCTTCTTCGTCCAGGTTTGTTGTAGATTTTTTCACCGAGTTTCTAGAAAACGTAGATGTTCAAAATAGGTGTACTGTTTTTTCCTGGTTGCAGCAGAACCACTTTTGACATCGTTTACCCCCAGAAGTTCTCTCGCGTGACATGAACTGAGGGCTTTCCACTTCTTCTGAATGAGTGTCACTGAAAAAAAAAGTGCATTGGAAGGTGAGAGAGAGAATAATCACTACGTGCCCTCATTCTCAAATATTGGATGCATAAATGTGTGTATTTTCGGGTGGTGGCATCTCATTGTTTGTGATGTCATATCTCCTCAACCATGTGTCGTATTTCTCTTTTTTCGGCGTGGAACCTTCGCAGGCGCACGGAGAACAACTCACCAAAATTTAATCGCAATCGGATGAATGGTTTAGGAACGCATAGAAGACAAACATACATACAATGTTAAAGTGATTGAACTGCATTTCTAATTTTGTTTCAGATTCTGGCAATGGGAACTTCGATACAAGGTCTACATTACCAGTAAAGAATAAGTCAACCTACAATCTCAGTTTTTGTAAGACAGGTTTTAGATGCCATCTGGAAAAACGTTAAACGAGACCTCACCACAGATTTTTCGCTTCAGACAGCTGCTGGTTTTTACGAAAACACCTACTTACCACTCTGCATTGGAGCCATTAACGGAAAACATGTACGAGTGATCAAGCCAACTGGAAGTGGTTCATTGTATTATAATTACAAAAATTTTGACTCAGTCGTGCTACTCACTGTGTGATTCCAACTACAAATTCATGTTCGTGGATATGGGTGCATATGGTAGGTCTGCTGATTCCACGATATTTAAGGACAGTGTTTTTAAGAAAAGACTTGATGAGGGCTTCTTAAATATTCCTGATGCTCCATCTCCTTTCCAGGGTTTCGATGAACCGATGCCCTTTGGGACTGTTGGGGATGAAGGTTTCGGTTTGACAACAAAGCTATTTAGACCTTACAAAGGAATATATTTGACCTTTAAAAAAGGTGTATATGACTACCGACTTAGGAGATCATGAAGGAATGTAGAATGTAGGTTTGGAATCTTGGCAAATAAATGACGCATTTTACATCGACCATTGAATGTTGACCTTCGTTTAGGTGAATCCTTAAAACGAAGTTGCTGTGTTTTGTATAACTTTGTCAAAGAACGTGATGGTTTCAAAGCTGAAGATACCTTTTCAGTCGAAGGTTTATATGACCGCCAACAAAAAAACAACACAGCTCAGAGACAGGTTTTGTGATTATTTTGACAGTGAATCAGGAGCTGTACATTGCCAAATGAACAGAATCTAAATGAATGAACTCAAGGCACGATCGCTGAAGCGAAAACATGTCCCTACTATTTATCAGAATTGTAGTTTAGTGGATATAGTCTCCCCAGTTTTTGCTAAAGACAATGGAATTAGCATCTTCAGGAAGTAGGTCTTTGGTACATCGTAAGTTAGAGAATGGTGATTTCACCGGGAATATGGCCATTAGCTTAGCCAGCGTCATTAGCTTGGCCGCACTTGAGCGATTGGTCCCACTTGGTCTGAGTCAATATTGACTTCAGAATAATCCTATTAACATGATCTGCAAGCTGTGTATGCTGTTGAGAAGGATCAGTGTTGTTATGGGATATAGCACTGTTAAAACAGAACTTCTTAAATTCGCGAGACATGAATCCTGGTGCATTGTCGCTAACCAGCAGTTTCGGTGCTCCAAACAGAAAATATGTTACTTGGAAGCTCAACTGTGCTGCCATTTGTTCACCTTACTCGGTATTAGCTACACATCTCAAGAACTGTCAACGACAACCGAAATATATGTTTCCTTGCTTGGTGCTTGGGAGAGGACCTAGGTAATCTGCATAAACCTTGTCCATGGGGTTCTTCACCCTGTCCAAGCTAAGGCCCCCCACCCAGAGACCAGCGTTACGTTTAGTTTTGACACATAGTTCACATTGCCTCACTAAATCCCTTACATCCTCTCACAGATGGGGCCTGTAAGGTGTCATTTACATACTCCCAAATATATGCCACACAAGCTTTGTGGAATATTATTGTGGAAGTATGTATTAGGGGAACCACTTCTTTTGAAAAACAGATCTAATCTTTGTTTTCATAACGCATAAACCCCACCCTAAACAATCAATAGCCAGGTACATCCTAGCCAGCCCTCAATTGACGCTTAAACTCCAGTGAGAATGGACAGAATTCCTGCCTCTGAACTAAATCAGTAAATAGACCAGGTATTTCACCTAACACAGCGTCCACACATCTGGCTGTTCAGCATCGCTGGCTGACTCATTACCCATGTACTTTTGTTAAAAATGCGGTTAACACAGATAGACAGAAGTAGCTATTCTACCGAACTTTCACTGTCTCGCCAACACCCAACTCAATGCTTAGTTGTCCAAGATGAAAATTTTGTGTTAAGGAGAGAACTTAAAAATCCTCTCCAAATCAAATATTATCTCTAATGCTTCTAACGCATGGACGGAATATTTGGCTTCTGTGCTCGACAAGGATTGGGAGGCGTGCCCCACCACTCTACTCTACCCTTGATTTTCCTGCCGCAGTATACCCGCGATACCTGAAATGTAAGTGTTGGTTTAAAAGGTAAACTGTTCATCAAAGTTATGTACAACTAGGACCGAAGCTGTAGCCAATGCAGTTCTAAAAGTATCAACGGATGTTTGTTGCATAGGACACTCCTGTGCAGGAGGTTAAAAAGATACACTTATTGAGCGAAATTAGAAGTAAGCTTCCAAAAGAAATTAACCACGTCAATAAACCTGGCGACACCTAACTTCTCTTTTGGCTGAGGAAACGCACGAATTATCTTGATTTCATTGTGATGAGACTGAACCTGCCTGCTGAGACAATCTGACCTAGGTAGGAAGTTGCCCTACATGGCAAATCGATCTTCATGGGTTTGATCGTGAGGCCCACTTCCCACAGAATGCTGAATACTAAACCTATATGAATTAAAGGTTGCTGGAAAGTTTTGCTATAAATGACCATGTAGTTATAAACAAATTTAAACTTCAGCTCTCCCAACATGGAATCCAATAGTCGAGGCAATAAAATGGTCCCGCTGGTCAGTCCAAATGCTACATGATTATATCTGAATAAATTCCAGTCAGTGCAAAAACCTGTCACTGCCTTCGATTCTTTATCAAGTGGCACCTGATGATAAGCCAGATTTAGATCTAGTGTAGTGAAATATTGCGCACTGGAGGGCCACGTGAAGCAATTCTGCAAATCCAGCAATGGATCTGACTCCAGAAATACTTTCTGATTCATCGCGCAATAACAACTACCAGCCGATGGGCTTCCCCGTTAGGTTTTGATATCAAAAACATAGGTAAGCCATAGGGAGATACAGATGGTCTTATCACCCCATCGGCTAGAAGCTTGCCAGTGATCTTACTCAGTTTTGTCATTCTAGGAGACGCCAATTGATAGGGAGACTGACGCACTGGAATAGAATCAATTGAATCTTGTAGAGGATCTTATCGGTTACTCCTGGTTTATTGGTCAGCACCTCGGGATATGCAATTTGGATCTCTAAATGAGAGACGTCAAAGTAACACTCTTCCGCTCTCACAACACATACCCGCCTACCTTGGCTATGTTTACATAAAGAGTGTCGCACATTAGGCCAAAACTTGAAAGTAACTATCTTTTCAGTAATTCAACACAGGGCCATGCATTCTAAAATATGGCATCGCAATAACAAGCTGTCATACAAACCCTCTGCAACAATAAATTCCAAAGCCAGGATAATTCATGTATCTTAGCTCGAAATACATATTTTCCCTTGACTGGCAACTACTTTCCATTAACACTACGACAGCGCGCCTTACACCATTGCAACATTGGCAGCTTACAAATACGAAAATATGTAGTATATCATCCCCAGCTCATAAGAGAAAAATTCCTACCAAAATCAGTTAACGCACAAACCGGCTCTTGATCTACAGAAGTATGAATGAAAGCCAAATGTGCTCATTGCGGGGCCTTGAATTAGGGCAACTAAAGTGCGCAGGCATCCAGGGTGACCTGACCGTCAGCTTTTCTCCGTCTTCTCATGGGGCACAGAACAATTACGCACCAGATGCCAAACCTGACACCATCGCATGCCCCTGAAGCTTTGACTTTCGACAGAATATTCGGATGCCCCGTTTCGTCTACCCTGAATTAAGGTTATTCAATTGAAATTCATGAAGTTGATCCCAGAATCGCACCTTTCGACACCACACAGTAATCCGCCCGAATCATAAGCACTCTCAGGTTTCTTGGAAAACAAAGTGTACTCGTCTGCCAGGCATATCCCTTCCAAGATATTACTCACAGCTTTACTCTCGGATACTGCGATACACAAGGCGGCCATTAAAATGCAAATACCTTCGATATACAGGGTGGTCCATTGATCGTCACCAGGCCAAATATCTCACGAAAAAAGCGTCAAACGAAAAAACTACAAAAAACGAAACTTGTCTAGCTTGAAGGGGGAAACCAGATGGCGCTATGTTTGGCCTGCTAGATGGCGCTGCCATAGGTCAAACGGATATAAACTACGTTTTTTTAATAGGAACCCTCATTTTTATTACATATTCGTGTAGTACGTAAACAAATATGAATATTTTAGTTGGACCACTTTTTTCGCTTTGAGATAGATGGCGCTGTAATAGTCACAAACACATGGCACACAATTTTAGACGAACAGTTGGTAACAGGTAGGTTTTTTTAAATTAAAATACAGGACGTAGGTACGTTTGAACATTTTATTTCGGTTGTTCCAATGTGATACATGTACCTTTTTGAACTTATCATTTCTGCGAACGCATGCTGTTACAGCGTGATCACCTGTAAATACCACAGTAATGCAATAAATGCTCAAAATGATGTCCGTCAACCTCAATGCCTTTGGCAATAGTGTAACGACATTCCTCTCAACAGCGAGTAGTTCGCCTTCCGAAATGTTCGCACATGCATTGACAATGCGCTAACGCATGTTGTCAGGCGTTGTCGGTGGATCACGATACCAAATATCCTCCAACTTTTCCCACAGAAAGATATCCGGAGACGTCCGATCCGGTGAACGTGCTTCGACGACCAATCCACCTGTAATGAAATATGCTATTCCATACCGCTTCAAACGCACGCGAGCTATGTGGCGGATATCCATCATGTTGGAAGTACATCGCCATTCTGCCATGCAGTGAAACATCTTGTAGTAACATCGGTAGAACATTACGTAGCAAAAACAGCATATATTGCACCATTTAGATTGCCATCGATAAAATGGGGGCCAATTATCATTCCTCCCTTAAGCCGCACCATACATTAACCCGCCAAGGTCGCTGATGTTCCACTTGTCGCAGCCATCGTGGATTTTAGGTTGCCCAATAGTGCATATTATGCCGGTTTACGTTACCGCTGTTGGTGAATGACGCTTCGTCGATAAATAGAACGCGTGCAAAAAATCTGTCATCGTCCCGTAATTTCACTTGTGCCCAGTGGCAGAACTGTACATGGCGTTCAAAGTCGCCGCCATGCAATTCCTGGTGCATAGAAATATAGTATGGGTGCAATCGATGTTGTAGCATTCCCAACACCGTTTTTGAGATTCTCGATTCTCGCGCAATTTGTCTGCTACTGATGTGCGGATTAGCCGCGACAGGAGCTGAAACACCTACTTGGGCATGATCATTTGTTGCAGGTCGTGGTTGACGTTTCACACGTGGCTGAACACTTCCTGTTTCCTTAAATAACGTTACTATCTGGCGAACGGTCTGGATACTTGGATATGTCGTCTAGGATACCGAGCAGCGTACATATCACACGCCCGTTGGGCATTTTGATCACAATAGCCATACATCAAGACGATATCGACCTTTTCAACAACTGGTAAACGGTCCATTTTAACACGGGTAATGTATCACGAAGCATATACCGTCCGCACTGGTGGAATGTTACGTGATACCACGTACTTATACGTTTGTGAATATTACAGCGCCATCTATCAGAAAGCGAAAAAAGTAGTCCAACTTAAACATTCATATTTCTTTATGTACTACACGAATATGTAATAAAAATGGGGGTTCCTATTTAAATAAACGCAGTTGATATCCGTTTGAACTATGGCAGCGCCATCTAGCGGGCCAACCATAGCGCCATCTGGTTTCCCCCTTCAAGCTAGACGAGTTTCGTTCTTTGTAGTTTTTTCACTTGATGCTTATTTCGTGAGATATTTGGCCCCGTCACTATCAATGGAACACCCTGTATACTGAGGGGAGAAAAACACAATACTAAGAAGGAGTTGTTCAACATAAACTAAAGTTTGCAGGCATATTTCTACAGCTGAAACATGATGTCTGCTCAAATTTTGCACCAGTCGCATAAAATTGGCGCTGTTATCGCCACTATGAGGATGCAAATAAGGTTTGTTTTAAATACAAGACTTGAACTGTCATGAGCGTTAGTTATTTTTGAGATTGGACCTGCTGCGTTGATGTTTGTCAAGAATGTCTTTGAGGTGACAAAGGTGCCACTATCAATGCGCCACTGAGTTTGAACGAGATCTTGTAATAGGGCTGCGAGAAGCTTGATGTTGAAAGTTTCCTTATATCATTTATTTTCGTTTGCTTTTTGAATTCGTATTAGCTTGGTTGGTTGGTTGTAACTTTGATGTTGTTTAGCTCTGGGTGACTGTATGCATTTCCAACTGCAAGAGAAACCACATATATCTGCCTGCGATAATGCAACATGAATTTGTCCCTGTTTTATAATCTTTCTGACAAAACGTGCAAACTGATTAAATCCTGAACTTTCCTATAAATCTCTTTAATTAAAATAGTGGTCCCTGTGCGTTAATGATCTGCGTAATAATGCTGCACGTGAAATGGTCCCTGTGAGTTGATGAATTTCGTAGGCAACTGATCCTGAAATGAATATATCTTTCCTCTAAATGTAATTGCTTGGAAACGTGGTGCTTGCTGCTCTCTACGCGCCAGCTGCAGATTGCTAACTGCAGTTGCTGAGAGCTTACAAGGGAACCTCCCCATCGCACCCCCATCAGATTTAGTTATAAGTTGGCACAGTGGATAGGCCTTGAAAAACTGGACACAGATCAATCGAGAAAACAGAAAGAAGTTGTGTGGAACTATGAAAAAAATAAGCAAAATATACAAATTGAGTATTCCATAGGTAAGAGACGCAACATCAAGGACAATACGAGTTTAGGAGCGCCGTGGTTCCGTGGCTAGCGTGAGCAGCTGCGGAATGAGAGGTCCTTGGTTCAAGTCCTCCCTCGAGTAAAAAAGTTTAATTTTTTATTTTCAGTTTATGTGACAAACTCTTATGTTTCCATCACTTTTTTGAGAGTAATTATCACATCCACAAAAAACCTAAATCGGGCAAGGTCGAAGAATATTTTTACCCATTCGCCAAGTGTACAAATTAGGTGGGTCGACAACATACACCTGTCATGTGACGCACATGCCGTCACCAGTGTCGTATAGAATATATGAGACGTGTTTTCCTGTGGAGGAATCGGTTGACCTATGACCTTGCGATCAAATGTTTTCGGTTCCCATTGGAGAGGCACGTCCTTTCGTCTACTAATCGCACGGTTTTGCGGTGCGGTCGCAAAACACAGACACTAAACTTATAACAGTGAACAGAGACGTCAATGAACGAATGGACAGATCATAACTTTGCGAAAATAAGAAATTAAACTTTTAACTCGAGGGCAGACTTCAAAGCATGGACCTCTCGTTCCACAGCTGCTCACGCTAACCACAGGACCACGGGGCTCTTGACCTCACACTATCCTTTATGTTGCCTATCTTGCGCATGGACTACTCAGTTGGTATATTTTGCTTATTTTTTCGTAGTTCCACACAACTTCTTCCTGTTTTCTCGATTGATCTTTGTTCAGTTTTTCAAGGCCTATCCACTGTGCCAACTTATAACTAAATCTGAGGGGCGTGCGATGGGGAGGTTCCCTTGTTAGTACAATGCTCCAGACAAGAAGTAAATTATTGTTTTACACGTCATTGAGTGAGACACTCCTTTAAATTAAAATGACTTCGATCGTGGATGTGGATAATGCTCTTAGGTGAAATATTTCTTTAACCAACTGTTTTTAAACTATCTTACTTACTTACTTACTTACTTATTCACTGGTCATACCGGACTCGAGATTCCATTACCGCAGCAACGTATTTTCGCCATCTGTCCCTATTTTGGGCTATTTCCTTCCATTCACCTTCAATACCTAGGCACCTCAAATCAGCCTTCACATTGTCCTCCCATCTACGCCTCGGTCTCCCCACAGGCCGTTTTCCCTCTAAGTGCCCTACCAGTACTCTGCGCGCTGCCCTGCCCTCATCCATTCGAGCTACGTGGCCCGCCCATCGCAGCCTACGTGATTTAATAATACTGATTGTGTCAGGGCTTGAATAGAGTTCGTGAACCTCTTCGTTATGCAGTTTTCGCCACTCTCCGCTAATGTCATCCCTTTTTGCTCCGAAAATTTTCCTCAAAATTTTGTTTTCAAATACTCGAAACGGCTTTTCATTTTGCACAGTGAGAGACCAAGTCTCACACCCATACAGCATAACTGGTAGAATAATAGTTTTGTATATTCTAATCTTTAAATTCCTAGACAATATCCGTGGTGAAAGTAATCTATTCAGTGAGAAGTAGCACGCATTTCCCGCCCGTAATCTCTTTTTCAGTTCGGATTCAATCTCATTTCTCGAAGTGATGTCCACGCCTAGATACTTAAATGTGTTCACTTTTTCAAACTGCATGTCTCCAACTCTTAACATTTCCTGATCTACTGCTGTTGGCACTCTAGTAGTAACCAGGTATTTAGTTTTGTCTTCACTTATCCTAAGACCTACATCTTCACTAGCCTTAATTAACGCATTCGCATTTGCTGTTACAGATTCTTTTCTTATCGCTAAAGATGTTTAGATCATCTGCATACCCTAACTTCTTAATATTTCCATTTAACTCCACACTCTCTGAATTATCTGCTGCCATTCGTAGAATATATTCTAGGACTAAATCAAAAAGTAGCGGAGACAGGGCATCTCCCTGCTTTAGTCCGTTCTTTATTACAAATTCTTCTGACTCCATTTTCCCCACGCGTACTCTACCTTTTGTGTTTTTCAAACTCGCTTCTATGAGTCTAACATACTTCTTTGGTATTCCAAGTTCCAAAAGAATTCTGTACAATTTTGACTGCAATACTGAATCATATGCCTTTGTAAAATCTATGAAAAGATTATGAACTGGTTTATTGTATTCCCATTTCCTTTCCAAAATTTGACGCAGGGTGAATATTTGCTCTATAGTTGATCTGTTCCTCCGAAATCCGGCTTGTTAATCCCCCACAATTTCATCTGCATATGGTGTAAGCCTGCTTAGCAGAATATTCGAGAAAATTTTGGAACATACTGGTAATAGCGGTATCCCTCTATAATTACTACAATCCATTTTGTCACCTTTCTTAAAAATTGGGATCAGAATCGACTCCTGTCACTCTTCAGGTATCATCTCTGAGTTCCTTACTTTAGTTATCACTTTGTGAACTACTTCCACCAATTTCTGTCCCCCATTTTTAACTAATTCTGCAGTCATGCAATCTGATCCTGGTACTTTATGGTTTTTCAATTTGTTGATTGCACCTCTTACTTCCTTTAACGTTGGCTCAGGTATGTATTTCGTACGCCTGCTCGTTACCTGCTTCCCGGTGTACATTTAATAGATGCTCAAAATACGACCTCGATTTACTTAATATAGCACTGGTGTCTGTCAGTATTCCCCCAGCATCCCCTCGAAGTGCATTTGTCCTAGCCTTGAAGCCCTTCCTATACCCATTTATGTCTAGGTAAATTTCCCTAATGATTTTTGTTTTACTGTTTGTTTCCATTTTTGTAATTTGTTTGTTCAAATAATCCCTCTTCTTTGCCCATAGCCTACGACCAACTTCCATTCTCAAGTTCATGAACTCCTCTCGTTTTCTGTCTCCCATTCTGTCCCAATCCAATCGTGCTTTTCTCCTTTACTCTACCAATTTCTTGCATTCCTCATCAAACCACGGTTTCCTCCTGTTCTTCTTAATTGTACCTATTGTGACTTTCGCTGCCTCTTTGATATTATTCCTCACAGTGATCCACTGTTTATTTACATCCTCGTCTTGATCTTCGTGTGTCCTGAGAGCATCAAACCTATTTAAAATATCTATCATGTACCTTCTTCTAAAGTTTTCACCATTTAGCTTGTCAGTGTCGAACCTAACAAGTTCTGCATTGTGACACCTTCATGTTGCTGTAGATAACCGTTGGTGAACTTCTGGTGGTTGGTGAACTATCTGATTTATTATTACTTGCATTGAATTCAGTAACATTAACAAAGGGCATCATTGATAATAAATTGTTACTCTCACTAATGTTGGACAAATCATTAAAAAACATGAAAAATATATTATAGTGAAAATTACTCAATCTTTAACTACATGGATGCTTCATTCAACAATGAATCCTAGCTACGTGGCTTCAGCAACAATACATAAAAATATTACTTTCACTCCTCTTCATACTCTTTTGATTCTAATTCACTCAACAAATCCTTCTCGTCTGTTTCACAATATTCAAATACAAATCATTTTACTAAAACAAAGATGCGCTTAACTTTAGGTCTAACTTGCCACGAGTCCTCTGCTGGGCTCTGTCTCACTATTACTCTAACGATAGAACTCCCGCGCTCCTCGCTGCCTAGCAGCGATGACAAAACAAACACATCTTCCAGAGACACAGCTATTCTGACCAAACATAGCACGCGAATAATAAGCGATTCAGAATTGTCGATTAGCATTTGCGACAACCGTAGTACGTATAAATTCCAGAAATGCAAATAACAAACTCCCAATAGACCTGTTTTAGTGTCCCTTCTGCATGATATTGCAGAAAGACTTGGCAGAAATGAATGCACTTATTTATTGCTGGCACTGATGGTCGCAAGAATGTACAGTCACAAGAAGACCGGCACCACCGAGAGGGAAGACCATCGAGTTCGCCTTATACAGCTCTGGCGCATCGTACTGCATTTGCAGCAGCAGGCTGATCAGCAGTTGACACCACAATGACACAACGAAAACATAACGGTTTCTTCAAGGACATCTCCGAGCCATAGCGTCCATTCCAGTGACCCCAAACCACCGCCATTTGCGACTTCAGTGGTGTCGACTGAAAGTTCATTGGAGGGCAGAGCGGAGATCTCTTGTGTTTTCTAATGAAAGCTGGTTCTGCTATACCTATAATTGTCACATGGTGATTTCGTATGACAGCAGGAGCATTCTCTTGGTCATCGCACGCACTTGACTGCAGATTTTTGCGTCAATCTTGTGACCCGATCTGTTGTGCTGACATTCATGTTCAGCATGCATGCTAGGGGATGTTTTGCAACAGGATAACGCTCGCCCACACAACATGCTCGATCACCAGATCTGTCTCCAATCGAGCACATATGGGACATTATTGTACGAAACTCCGTTCACAAACAAGTGCAACAAGCATGGAACTCCATCCCACAAACCGACTTCCAACACTTGTACAACACAATAAATGCACGTTTGCATGCTAGCGTTCAACATCCTGGCGGTTCACCTGTTATTAATGTGCCAGCATTTCACATTTGCAATGGCTTATTTCACGCTTACATTAACCTGTGATCTTGTAATGTTAATCACGTAAATATATTACCTAGAAAAAATTTATTCCAGAAGTTTTATTATTCTACATTAGTTATTTTTTTGGTGTTGCGATTTTCTTCTCAGTGTAGGAAGGTAGTTTTTCTTTTACCCCTGCACCCGACAAAAGTACCAGCTAATTAAGTCGCTCCGACACCACTTTGGCAAGTACCCCTCAAGCAACCTTTTACGGAATCGAATTACATGCTCCCCCATCTCAACAGCTTCTGTAACAACATGACTCAGTTAGCTTCGAGATAACGGCGTTTGACTGTTACGAAGTATGTAAAGTTATAAATTGCTGTAGCATTAAAATGCATTTACATATGAAACCGATTCGCGTATCATTGTGAAGAGCTTGCGCAGAACTACTAGGTCTCGAAGTGAGACAATAGAAATATTCGCCGGAGTGGGGTGATATCGGTATCAAACTGAAAATTTCAAAATAATGATGTATGACGCCTCATGACTCGTAAATGTGTCCGGAATTATAAAAAAACGCAAGGCAGAAGGAAGATTGAGTCGAAAGGAATCCAAAAAA
The DNA here is from genome assembly GCF_023864275.1 of Schistocerca cancellata. Classification (NCBI taxonomy): domain Eukaryota; kingdom Metazoa; phylum Arthropoda; class Insecta; order Orthoptera; family Acrididae; genus Schistocerca; species Schistocerca cancellata. Next base: position 214,637,353 of record NC_064627.1, read on the forward strand.
ACGGAAAAAGTACAGTGCCGAGCGGATGTGAGACCTGCGGCAGAGTTGGAGCGGAAATTAAAAAACGATGCAAACCTACTCTGTAGCTGGCCTATCGGGCGTAACAGCGATCAGCGACAGTCTAAGCCTTTGACTCATCTATTCTGTAGCCACTATGCTACTCTGTGTAACCATTGTACTAAAGAGATTCATAATTAAATTACATATTAATACGAAACACTTTATGTGATTTTATTGCGACGTTTCCACGAAAAATCTACGGTGCGGACTCGAATGGGGCGTACAGAAATTTCTTAGTTCGTCTGTCAATTTGCCGCTATGATACTACGCTACAAGAGCAAACACGTTTCTCGTTTGAACGTCCAACATTAAAATTATGTTATGGGCGTCAAGCAACCATTGGTCGGGCCATCAGACACCGGTGACGTGCGGAGTGACGTCAGAGCCGTAACAACGCTGGGTGACGCCGATGTCTGACATTTGCAGCCAGCACGGGATTCCATGACGACAAAGGTAGCAAACATTCCCATAGCACGTTTTGCACCGTGTTACGTTAGCGGAAGCATAAACGGCAGAGGGTATTCGCGTAAAGTAAACAGCGCCCAGTCGCAGCAAAGTTCGTTTGATAATAACGCGAGACTGAGCACAAGCGCGACACTTTTCCGTAACTGCCTTTCCGTAACGCACTGAACGCGACGCAAACGTAAGAGAAATCGAATGACAAGTGATGGCTTGAGTGAGCTCTATGCTTCCTGGAAGGAAATCTCTCGTCTTGGAACCTTAACGGACTCGCAGTATTCTGTTGTCTGTCGTCTGTCATCTGCATCACTTGCGTTCTTCTAATTGGGCGGAAAGTTTCCTTTGATGTGTACGCAGGGCAGACTTGTTTCTTTATTTCAGGTTACGAACCTTTTTTCACTGACTGTAGCGGTGTCTGCAGCAGGAAACTATTAAGTCAGAACCAGTATTGCAATACTTCTATAAAAGCACCCTCATAGCTTTCCTTCATGTAAGTCAAGAATTTTATAGTCTCTCACGTGTTTCGTTTCCTGCAAAAGATGACAGACTTCATGTAGGAGTCTGTAAATGTTTTGGGTGCGTGTACAACTCTATTTCCAAATCTGTTATCGTCATGTTGGAAATGCAGAATGTCCATAAACTATCCTTGTAGCTTTAGTTGTCATTTCACTTCTATGATTTCAGTTGCTAGAAAGTACCTCTTTAGCCATACAGTTTCCCTACTCCACAACAACTTTCTGTTTCTGAACACTCGTTTTAAAATTGCAGCGAGAAACGTTTTTTTCAAAATGCTGTATGTCTCTGACGCTGCTGGCAGTCATAAACAAAAGAGAGTCGACACGAAAGCTACCAATAAGTACTGATTACAACATCGGTGCGAAACTCAATTTAACTTGGGTACACTGTAAAAACACACACACACACACACACACACACACACACACACACACACACACACAGTACACCGCCCCACGCCCCTATCCATCGTATCACGTTGGTCACCCACTGTCACGTTCAACGGTGCCAGCGCAGCGCCAACTTATAGTTACGTTGCGATTTAATGGACGTGTACTATTTTAAATCTCCGATGCCGACTTGTTCCAGTGAGGTAAAAAAATGTATCTTCTGCAACGTTCCGGCCAAAGTTAAGCTCTGCTTGACTTTAGTTCATATATGGTGTGGGCATTAGCGACCATACGCCTGTTCCATGATCCTTTTCATTTCCGTCTCTCGTATGCGCTTTTTTCCCATTTGGAGTTGATGTTCAGCCTACCTGTGTCTTCCCAGGCGCTACGTCGCCACCTAATTCTGCCTTCCGTCTCTTCTCATTACATTTTTTTTTTGTCATCAGTCTACTGACTAGTTTGATGCGGCCCGCCACGAATTCCTTTCCTGTGCTAACCTCTTCATCTCACAGTAGCTCTTGCAACCTACGTCCTCAATTATTTGCTTGACGTATTCCAATCTCTGTATTCCTCTACAGTTTCTGCCCTCTACAGCTCCCTTTAGCACCATGGAAGTCATTCCCTCATGTCTTAGCAGACGTCCTATGATCCTGTCCCTTCTCCTTATCAGTGTTTTCCACATATTCCTTTCCTCTCCGATTCTGCGTAGAACCTCCTCATTCCTTACCTTATCAGTCCACCTAATTTTCAACATTCGTCTATAGCACCACATTTCAAATGCTTAGATTCTCTTCTGTTCCGGTTTTCCCACAGTTCATGTTTCACTACCATACAATGCTGTACTCCAGACGTACATCCTTAGAAATTTCTTCCTCAAATTAAGGCCGGTATTTGATATTAGTAGACTTCTCTTGGCCAGAAATGCCTTTTTTTCCATAGCGAGTCTGCTTTTGATGTCCTCCTTGCTCCGTCCGTCACTGGTTATTTTACTGCCTAGGTAGCAGAATTCCTTAACTTCATTGACTTCGTGACCATCAATCCTGATGTTAAGTTTCTCGCTGTTCTCATTTCTACTACTTCTCATTACCTTCGTCTTTCTACGATTTACTCTCAAATCATACTGTGTACTCATTAGACTGTTCATTCCGTTCAGCAGATCATTTAATTCTTCTTCACTTTCACTCAGGATAGCAATGTCATCAGCGAATCGTATCATTGATATCCTTTCACCTTATATTTTAATTCCACTCCTGAACCTTTCTTTTATTTCCATCATTGCTTCCTCGATGTACAGAGTGAAGAGTCCACTCTTATTATTCCCTCTTGGCTGTTGTACATATACGCCGGCCTCGGTGGTCTAGTGGTTCTAAGCGCGCAGTCTGCCGCCGGCAGTGCTGCGAGGCGGTCACGCGCCAGAGCGCTGCGGGCGAGGCGCGCACGGTGTGTTTGTGTTTACTTCGGCCGCTGTAAGTGCCGTTTTCCTTCTAGACCACCATGGCGCACAACTATCGGAAGAAGACATTACGTTTCAACTTTTGTTCCGACTTCGCCCGACCCAAGGCCCTGGAGGTAGAACGATTTATACGCGATGAAGTTAAAATACCACCAACGGATCTAATTGGTATCCACTTGTCCATAGTTAGCAGTACCGTCTACGTCAAAATGATCAACGATGCGGCGTGCGACAAGGTGCTTCAAGAGGCAAAACGTGGACTGCGCTTCTGCCATTCCGACGGCAACGTCGGACCCGTTACCGTCGATCACGCAGGTCTCGGCACACGGACGATAAGGATCTTCGAACTGCCGTTCGAACTACCTGCAGACGTCGTCATCGAGGCGCTCCGTCCCTATGGCAACGTTCTGGAACATGTTGCCGAACGATGGGTCCAATTTCAGACCTATCCAGTTTTAAACGGAGTTAGACAGGTCCGCATCGAGTTGCAGAAACACGTGCCTTCCTATCTACGTATCGGAGGCTGCCGTGCCATTATAATGTACGACGGCCAACCTCGGACCTGTTCCGGTTGCGGGAAAGAAGGTCACCTACGGTCTGAATGCATTCAACGACGTGTCGCGCAGCTCCCGTTGTCGGAAGCGTCCGTCACACCCACGATGACCGCCCTACCGGTCACTTACGCAGCGGCTCTCGCCACGTCTACAGTTTCGTCCAGTCCGTCGCCCGGTCCTTCCGGTCGGCACGTCCCACCGTCCCAGTCACCAACGGACGGTGCAGACGTCCCACCTGATACCCTTGCTGCCGAACAGGCTCCCGCACCGGACGCTGAGGAGACCAGTACATCTTCACAACACCTGTTTGACAATTTCATTGTACCCACCGACGCCTTCGAACCAGGTCGACGCTCTTCCTTGCCGTCGTCCGACACTGAGGAACACGTGCGCAAACAACGCTCGCCACGTAGGCGCAAACGCCGTCGCCGTTCACCCACGGGCTCTCAGAGCATTGCCACCCGCGACGACGAAGACGACACCCAAGCAGCCGACATTTCCACGCAGAGGTCGGCGGACAACTTTCACGATGAACAAGACGTTTCGCAGGACGGGACCACCACGGAGGTCGCCACGCACAATGTAACGATCGGTGCGCCGGTTGAGACGCCTGTCTCCCCGCCGACAACTCCAGATCTCTCTCACCACGACGCAATTCCCATGGACATTGGACAGACCCACGGCACAGGAGCATGGGCCGACGACATTGAGGAAGGTACGCCCCCTCCTCCGGATGAGTTACCTCCGCCGGACGAGGCTGCCTGTTAACATCAAAAGCGAGGCATTGCCGCTGATGGGACGGGACTTCCGGTCGGTGCCCTCCTCTTACTTCCCTCGGTGATGGTAGATGCGCGTCCACCACCACTGAAACAAACATACCGGTTTGCCACACTGAACATCAACATGATCGGCACTGCACCCAAGCTGCAACTCCTATGTGACATGCTTCGGGCCCCCGACGTCGACGTCGCCCTTCTTCAGGAAGTACGCGTTGCCACACTACCACCAGTCTACGGCTACGACTCATACACGTCCACATGTGATCAATCAGGGCGTGGAGTGGCTTTCTACATACGCGAAGGAATCCCACTCATGGACACGACAATCCTTCCCTGTGGAAGAGGCATGGCTGTTACCATCTTCGACACGCGCGTCATCAATATCTACGCTCCGTCTGGCTCCACGAACCGTCGGCAGCGGTCCACTTTCTTCGGACATGACGTGGCGCCCCTGTTTTCTGGACGCTATGATCGCCTTATCATGGGAGGCGATTTCAACTGTGTCCTCCATCCGCAGGACCAAGTGCCTGGTTATTCGCCATGCCCGGCGCTGCTCACATTAATCGAAGATTTTCATCTAGTGGACGTTTGGGAGAAAATTCATGGCAATACCCCCGGTTTTACCCATTATACAGCACATTCTGCGAGCAGACTGGACCGGTTTTATGTCTCTGCTCACCTCGGCAATGAAGTCGCCCAAGCTGAACGATGGCCCCTTGCATTTTCGGACCATTGCGCCGTCATTTGCTCCCTGGCTCTGCCACCTCAATCGGTGTGGCGCAGCAGAGGTTACTGGAAGCTTAATACCTCCCTCCTTAATGATCCACACTGCCGACAATGTATTGCCACTACATGGGCGTCTTGCGAAAGACGCCTTCCGCAGTACACATCCACGTTCCATTGGTGGCTCAAATGTGCCAAACCTGCGATCAGAAAGGCCTTCATACAATGTGGCAAGGAAGCAGCAGCATGGCATCGAGACACCACAAATTTTCACTACGCCGTCCTCCGTGAGCTCGATGCGCTCCCTCCATCACCTGACACCCATAGGGAACGACAGCGTACTAAAGCTCGTCTCCTCTCTCTTCAACGTGCACGACTGCATGGTGTCGTGGTACGTTCCCGACGACAAGACCTCCTCCACGACGAAACCCCATCCACAATCCATGCCGCATCCGACCATAGTCGTCGACGTCGGCTTTTCGTCCCCAACATCACGACCTCCGATGGTGTTCACCACACAACACAGGCGGCAGTCGTGTCCGCCTTTGCTGAACATTATCGCCAATTTTATGACGATGAACCGATGGCGACGCCCATTCCTGATGATCTCCGTCCTTCCCCTGCTCGGACCCTCACCGTAGCGGAGTCAACGTCCATGATGTCTGCAATCACCGCAGAAGAGGTGGTAGATGCGATCAACAAAGGGGCCAAGAACAAATCACCCGGACCAGATGGTCTCCCGGTGGAGTTTTACCGGGCGTTCACCACGTTAATGCTTCCTCGCTGGACGGAAATGATTCAGGAACTCTTTACTCCGTCCTTCCCAATTCCACCTGAATTCGTCACTGGCATTGTTCTACCTGTGCCTAAACCGAAGGGAGGGTCTCATGTCTCTGCATATCGCCCCCTTACACTACTGAATGCAGACTATAAAATCTATGCACGCCTCTTAGCAGCGCGCATACGCACCGTCTTACCTACGGTCCTTTCACCTGAGCAGACTGCACGTGGTTGTGGGGCCACCTTACAAACAGCCCTAGGGGAATGCCGTGACCTCATTGCACTGGCGTCGATTTGTCGCCTTCGTGCAGCACTGGTATCCGTCGATTTCGCGAGTGCCTTTGATCGCGTTCGACACCCATTCCTCCTCATGGTGGCGACACGTATGGGGTTCCCATTGCCTTTTGTCGATGCCATTCGCCGGTTACTACTTCCCGCGGTCTCGATGGTACAAGTCAATGGGAGGCTTGTAGGACCGATTCCTATACGCCGCTCTGTGCGTCAAGGATGCCCTATGTCTACTCTACTATATGCCATTGCACTTGAGCCCCTCATCACTGGACTTACCTCTAGACTGCAGGGCCTCACTTTGCGTGACCACACCTTTTACTGTAGGGCTTATGCGGACGATCTCCTCTTTCTCACCTGCTCCTCCACGGAACTCAATGACGCCATCCAATGGATCCACCAGTATGGACGTCTTTCTGGTAGCATTCTTAATGTCCGTAAATCGACTATGATGCACATTGGGCGCGGCCTCCCGGCTATGGTGCCGACCCCACTCCCAGTCAGTGCCACCCTTCGTTACTTGGGTATCGAATTTACGAGCTCCACACACCGCACAGTGGCCCTGGCTTACCGGCGGCTTTTGCAGTCGATTCGGCACCATGTCCGCGGTCAAGTGCACCGTAACTTAAACCAACTCCAACGTGTGTCCTATGTCAACATCTATGTCGCCCCTAAACTGGTACACGTCGCCCAGATCCTCCCAATGCCGTTACTCCTTGGCCGCCGCATCCAATCAGCCTTTGGATATTTCGTGTCAGCAGGGGCACTTTTCAAAGTCCGCTACAACACTCTAACACTGCCTCCTGCAAAAGGTGGCCTCGGACTCATCAACGTGCGGGCACGCTCTTCTGCACTCTTTGTCCACACTCTGTTGCGGCACTGGCAGGGGCCGGTCCCGTCCTTAACACGCAGTCTCTTAGATATCCTCCGACCAGCTTCTCTCGATCCACCGATCAATGTGGCACCTATTTCTCCATTATTGTACTACGTCGCCAATTGTTTCATAGAACTCAGCTACGTTCGGGCCGATCTTCCAGTCACCCGTCCTCCCCGTACAAAAGATTATTATCGTTTGTTTATGCTGTCCAACCCTTGCGACCCCATGGTGCTACAGCATCCTGACATTAACTGGCGCACGGTTTGGGGGTGTGTGCATGCACCCTTTTTACCGTCGTCTGTGTCTGCACTCTGGTATGTTTTAGTCTATGGCAAATTCCCGACTAATAGTCGACTTTATCGCATAGGACTGGCCACCTCCCCACTCTGCCCTGACTGTCAGCTCGAAGACACCGACGAGCACCGTCTTACGTGCCCCCTGAAACAAAACGTATGGCTCCTCATCCAACGAATCGTGGGCTTTTACCTCCGTGCCCCGCCAACGACGGTAACCCCGGATTTCCTGTTGTTGCCCCAGACATTTCACTACCCTCTTGCTAAGCACCATACCCTAATCTGGTTTCGAGGACAGGCTTTAGAATATCTCTTTCAGAGTGGTCCGCATACAGTCCTTGACTTCTGGTACAAAGTTGTGACCGCGCATAGCACCCTCACCAGAAAACCATCTTACCGACAAACTTTTGCCGGTTATCTCCGCAGCGTCTTCCTTGACCCCCCTCAAAGTTGGGGTGTACCATGCCTACCTGTCACATGATGCAACACCCTTATCCGCGTTCTCATGCATCGACCAAAAACAAACACCAATTTAAAAAAAAAAAAAAAAAAGAAAAAAAAACAAGGAAGAAGACAGAATATGTTATATTTTGTTGTATTTAATGTTTTTCTTTTTTTAATATTTTTTTGTTTAACTAACAGTCATTTGTATATTTTTAAATGGTACCTTGAAGAACTCTTGCATAGTGAATATATATATACTTTTATTTTGTTCAATACAAATTTTTTAAACAAAAACCAAAAAAAAAAAGGAAAACAGGATATGTTCTATTTTGTTGTATTTCATGTTATTCTAATAATTTGTTTACCTAACACTCATTTGTATATGTTTAACTGGTACCTTGAAGAACTTTTGCTTTGTGTATATATATATGTACTCTCCGTTTGTTCAAAAAAAAAAAAAAAAAAAAAAAAAAGTTGGTAGAAAAAAAAAAAAAAAGCGCGCAGTCCGGAACCGCGGGACTGCTACGGTCGCAGGTTCGAATCCTGCCTCGGGCATTTTTCTTGTCGCAGATATTGACACATTTCGTAATTACATTATGAGTATAGAAATATTACAATCATAAATACATCGAGAATATTATTACAGAAAATATTACAATAATAACGAATGTCCTTTATACAAAATTAAATAATATTTTTTGTTAAATAATTACAGTATATACAAATTGCTTCATAGCGGCGTATATAGTACAGTTAAATTTTAGTTTATTAATAGTGTGTGTGTTGCCAGGGAACGTTACATTGCCCCCTGGCAGCATTTGGCAGAGAGTTTCTATACTTTGACACAATAGTGCCAGTAACGTTCTTTACAATTCTGTATTTTTTTTTTTGGAATGGCTCTTTTAATTAGTCCCAGGGTTATGTACGTTCATGGTTCCCCCATTTGGGCGAAGGCAGACAGGAAACCAGGGCAAAACTGTGCCGGAGCCCAGCCATCCCAGTTGGTTCATGATTAATCTTGTCTCTTTAACACTCATTCTTTTGAATTGATTTAGCATTTTGTCATCAACGGTTACATAATATCACAGTCACATACAGTTCAACGTAAGTTTGTTGTGTGTGATTAACAACTCGTAATTATCATTTTTGCGATATACTGCAAGGTCGCTTGTCCTAGGATATATCACTCAGTTTTTTGAAATCATTTAGCACAACGTCACTTTTCATAATGTTCCCACTACCTACGTGTTACAAATCTTGTTAGTGTTCATTTTCTCTAGTCAATTTACGGGTATACATAATAAATGTTCAATGTTTATCAAAAATCGAGTTCATTGACATGTTATGCAGTTCGTGTAAATATTTTGGAATATGTCAATAATGCTGTAGTTGGTGAGCGGTGCGGAGTGATTGTTGAGCGGCGCTCGGCGCGGCGCGTCGGCTCCGTGTAGGTCACCGCCCCCGGTGTTGACAGCTACGGCGCGGAGAGGCGTGTGGCTGTCTGGTCTGCTACGGGCTGCTGCGGCCGCTGCATGGCTGAAGTAGCCGGATGCGCGTTGTATATCAGCTCGCCCGTGAGACATCTTCTAGCAGTGCTCCAGCAAACATGCAACAAGTTCACAAACAGTGTACTATCCTTATGGGCATTTTTCCTGCTGTGGGGAAGAACGCACACAGTTATTGGCAGTTATTATTCAGTAGGCCTTCACTAGTCTGGTTTTCACAATGTTTCGTTGTCACAGTAACACGTTTTATGGGCACACAATATTTTTTCACCATGTCATGACTTGTCATTAGTCACACGCAAGTTTTCACCTTAGGACAAAATGTATCTCTGTAGTCAATGCGCTTTTCTGGCGTCCCTTGACGTACAAAGAGCTATAGTTTGACACTAACTTGGTCCACCCTCTGTTATCGGCTCACTGTTCGTGTCGTGCTAGTTCCTTGTCCACTTGCACACACGGCGATGATACAGGTTCTTATTGCTTGTTCAAAACAACCTCGTGACGTATTGCTGCAGGTTTAACAGTCACTGTCTGTCTCTGCCACACAATACTGCACTTTTGTTTTAGTTTTTTTCAGTTACAATGTCCGTTGTGCAATTTTTTGTAGCAGCACATTCGTAACTTCTTTGCTCGCTCTTTACCAAGGTGTGTGATAATTGCGTACATGGTACCAAATATTAAAATTTCGTATTAGTTTGCCCAAAAATCATCTATATTTATGTTCGAGTAGAGTTTATTTGTGCATTCCAGCCGGATTCAGGCATATTGTTCAATAACTCCTTTGAAATCATGTCTCACTTTACTTGCAAGGTCCTACGTAACTACAGTGTAGTCTCTGTAGGCTAAAATTGACTTGGACTGTATCAGGCTAGCTCTTTTTTACTGATTGGATCTGCACATGCTTCAATTGAAGCTTCTTTGTGCGTAACTTTGCGCTACTTAAATTTGCAATAAGTTTGCTTCCCATCGTGCTCTTGGGTCACTACTGGGTGCATTTTTCTCTTTGATAACACTGGTTTGAAAATAAAGTTCTCAGGGTCTCATATTATTGATATTATTCTGGGTTAGAATCTGTCAATCTGACAGCTACACACACATACACATACACACACACACACACACACACACACACACACACACATATATATATATATATATATATATATATATATATATATATATATATATATATATATATAATAGAAAAGATTGTATCAAGAAATATTTCAAGTTCGACACACATATAGAATATTATGCAGTACACTAACTAATCACTACTACAATGTTCCTCCTGACTGATCTCTGTCACAATTTAACACTACAAATAATTGCACTAATCAGGTTACCTGCCCAGACATTTAGAGCATGTTTAAGCTAACACTAATTAAAAGAAGACATAACACAAATATTCATAAACAAAAGAGAAAGTCAATCATATTCTTATAACTAAATACTTCTACACTAGTACATTATCTCTACAGATCACACATCATTAATGTTCATTCATTTTCAAAAGAATGGCGTCCCTTTTTTTTTTTTACACATAACACATAGGACTATTAGTCATTTACTGTAGGAATATTTTCACATCCCTACGCGGATACAGTCCCCGTACTCTCCCTGATTGGGGATCTGCCAAGAGATAGCTACTATTTCCTTCTTGGACTAAGGAATGGAGTATGAGGCTCGACAGTAGGTTTTGTAAGGCTTCCCCTCGATATTGTATTGATATCCCTTAACAATTCCTGTTCGTTCTGAAAATACATTTGCATAGTTAGATAATAACTGTACCAATTCCTGCTGTTGCATTGAGTTCAAATTTTCGGACTGTGATACTTTGTTCACAAGAGCGTTCACATTTGCTGTTAATAGATCACTTTGTACGTCTGGATAATAGAGATTTTGTCCTAGAGAATGATTGTCTAAATGTGGTATCCACTGATTCCTACATTTTATGTTAATAGCATTACAATTAGGCACAGGTACCTCATCAGATCTGAGCATGGACAATTCTATCCTCCTAACCGCGTTCATCAAACTTAATTTTCCCCGAGAAAGGTCGATTACTGCGTTCCTTTCTCTCAAAAAATCTACCCCCAAAATGCAGGCTACCTTTAAACCCTTTACTACCAGGAATGAGCACGCTTTGGCTTCTCCCCCTATATACATCTCTACCCGCACTTGGAGTTTAATTATTTGTCGCTGTGCACTGATGGCTCCAGTGACTTTGCAATTGTTCACAGGAAAACTCAGCATACGCTTTTCTTTCCCCAGTACTCTGAATAAGTCCATACTCATGACACTGACAGTAGCACCTGTATCTACGATTGCTTGCACATCAATATTGTTAATTTTGATCTCTATTATCGCTTGTACTTCGTCTTTGTGCTCCTTTATGCACGTGGGTGGTTCAGTTATTAATTCATGTCCCGTCTGTACCCCGTCATTATACCTGAGGATATAGATTCCCGATGTTTTGTTCTGTGTCGGGCTGCTCTCACTCCAAACCTCAGCCGACGATGGAGAGCGTATCTCGGCTGAATCTAGTTTGTCGGATTATTACAGGTGGATGGGTGTGGCTGCTCTGTGTCGCTGACCTCCACTATGTGTAAGTTGTGTTGCGTCGGCCTCCACGGTTGCGCAATTGGAGCATTTTGTGGTGGCGGTCGGTTATTGTCATATCTTTCCCTGTTTTGCCGGTCCGGACTGGGCCTCTGGATCTGTGGCCAAGTTCGGTTTGCATCGTTATAGGTATTAGTGTTCCACGGCCCCCTGGCATTTTTCCATCTACTATTGCTTCGTGGGCCTGTTTCACATCGGTCATCGGACCTCCTTTTCCGGTCATTATTCACCGGCGGACTATTGTCGTTCCGGTCTCTACCTCTATTCCCGTTTTGTACATAATCTTGTCTCCTATTGTTACCTCCGCCGTTTCCATTATTTGGTGGAGGCGTGTTATTTCGACCATTTCTGTAACCGTTTCCGTTACTTCTAGCCTGTTCAGAGGCTACCTTAACATCCTCCTGAATCAGGTCAATTGAGTCCAGAACAGACAAGAAATGTTCTATGTCGTTCTCCGGTACGTGTATAAGTTTTTCCTTTACGTGTATCGGCAAGTGTGATCTCAAAAGTCTGATCAAATCCCGGGGTGAAATCTGCTCGTCCCAGTAACGGGTCTTATTAATTTACTTCTCAAAATATTTTCGCAAATTGCCTAATCGTGGAGAATACGGCTCTGGATTATATAACTCTTTCCGTAATCTCTCCTGAATACATGTTGACCAATATTTGCCCAAGAATGCCTTTTCAAATTGCTCATATGTGTCGCAACTGTCAGCCCATAATGCAGCATCTCCTTGTATGTAAGACATAACGAACTGTATTTTGTGTATGACTCTAAACGCTACGCAAAATATTTCTAAATCCCTTGATAAATACTACAGGGTGAACAGATTTCTTCTCCGTTGTAAAGATCTGAAACTGTCGGTTTATAATCAGGCTTTCTTCAATCACTATTTTGGAATGACATTTGTTTGTTTCGCTAACATTGGTTGCCTGTTCGGTCTCTCAGTCGCAATTTTTCACTGCTGTACTTCATATGCCTATCATTGTTGGACCTGGCTGGCGTGACACACGCCTGTGCGTCGCCGTGCAGCAAGCTGTTTTCCAGCTCCGCAAGACGACGGTTGACATTCCACTGCCACAGCGGAATGTCAGTGTGCACCGCCTTTTTTAGGTCCTGCACTTCCGCATTGGAGTCCACGTCTTTGGCCTCAATCGCGGCGTGCACCTTCTCGTCTATTTCTTTTATAAATTGGTTTTCAATTTTGTGCACTTGTTCGGACGTTTTCTGCTCAATTACTTGACTTGTGTCAATTTCTAATTGTTCCATCCTGTTAGCCAGTACACTGATTTCATCTGCGATACTGGCGTTAGCCACCTGAATATTATCTACTCTTTCGCTCAGTTCTTGCACCGCTTTGGGTATGGTTTCATAGTTTTGTCTCAAACTAACAATCTCACTTTGCATAGCTTCCAAAGATTGCATTAACTGCAAGTCTCTCTCATGCTGGCGTCGATTACGCTCTGCTTGTTCAGCATGACGTTCTCTTTCGCGTTCTGCTTGCATACGTGCAAATTCAGCTACCAATCTCTGGTCACGCTCTGCTTGTTCATGCACAAACGTAGCTTGGAAATTGAGCATGCGCTCGAACATAACTCTTAATGATTGCACTTCTGACACCTCACCACTCTCTGGTCCGTGTCTAGTGCTTGTGGGTGGTACAGTATTTCTACTTTCAACTGAATCACTGGCTGGCAGTGGCAACACTTCTTGCCCTTCTGCTCCCAGATTCTCACACTGTACTTCCTGAACTACGCCACTAACATTACTTTGTGCCCCACTTTCTAACTCGGTATCACTGCTTGCTAACAGTTGTTCATTACCCATGTTTACATCTTTCTGACTACGCAATCTAACCATAGTCAACAAAAGAAACAAAATCTGAACTAAATATCCTAACACTCAGGTTTCACTGACATAATTACACAAGAAATGGTCATTTGTTGAAACACACTTATTATATACTATGATGACTAACTACTCAAATGTCCTGTTATTTTTTTTAAAAAAAAAGAACATTAACAACAATCACACCACTAATGATCCGAGAAAACTGCACTGAGGCTACTTTACTACCCACAGGACAACTACACTGTAGCTTTACCTTTTGGTGATCTATCTTGGGTGCAGCTGCCCCCTGGTATTGTGGAAGTTAATTAAGTTTTTGATATAATGAGCTCTCTTCTTCAGCTTGCCTCTGAGTATATAGTGTTCTCATGCAAAAAATCATATACAGGTATTACCACGCAATATTGGTTAGGCAATACATACAATACAAGAAAAAATTATTAATTGATCTCCAACAAAGTTCGACTACAATAATTCCCTAGTTATCTCATCGGTATTTTGTGGCCACTGCATATTCGGGCCCCGCGTTGGGCGCCAATTTCATGAAATTAAATGAAAAAAAATTACCTGTATTGAAATTGTTTTTTGTTATTTGCTCTTTTGTTTTAGTTCGAACTTCGTTGTAGAACCCCTTATTTACGTGTGGTAATAAAAATTCATTTACACAGAATTAAGTACATTTAAAATTACGTGAACTTAGTCAACCCTCTCATGCTGATAAATTCATATTAACTGATTAAGAATATTTAGTTGAGAATTATATCTTTTACAGAATTCGGCCTTGGCACACATTTTCTAAATGCAGTGGCTTTTTTTTTAATATTTACTGAATTCTTTCCCGGCGATAGCTATGGAACACAAGACTGTCTCTATTAGCAGAAAATGGTTAAATATTGCCAAGCCGACGTTTAATTATCATTGATAAAACACACTTCACTATACATTTAAGTTATTTGAAAGAACCAACAAATTGTTAAATTTCAACGTTAACTATTCGCCTATGAATGCACAAATGTGAAACTAGTAATAAATTCCATGAGTCTCAGGATCGCTGTAACAGAAAAACATTTTCTTAAATCACTGCTAATTTTTATCTGCTCCCAATTTACGGGTTTGGTTAATTTTTCTTAGCGGAACAATTTTTTAAATGTGCCGCCGCTGCAAATCGTTCGGTCGCGGCACAGCCCAGCAACACCAGCGATAATTGCTAAAAATGCTGAAAATTCTTTAAAGAAATATTATAGATGACATGAGCAAGCTAATTCACATTAGTAATACACGCTTTTGATAAATTATAATGTATTTAGACCACAACAATAATTCAGCATGCATTAGTTTGTAATTTGTCCTCTAATGGCGGCTAAATCTAGATACAGACAAATGAAGTCTACCCATTCATAAAATGCTACGTCACAGGTTCCTCTCTCTCTCAGCTCTCGAGGAAGACGACTAAGAATGCACACTATGTATTCCTATTTATACCACACCCAACCGTTAATGTCTCTTTGCAATCTGCGGCTGTATTTTACATTTTTCTTGTCGCAGATATTAACACATTTCGTAATTACATTATGAGTATAGAAGTATTACAATCATAAATACATCGAGAATATTATTACAGAAAATATTACAATAATAACGAATGTCCTTTATACAAAATTAAATAATATTTTTTGTTAAATAATTACAGTATATACAAATTGCTTCATAGCGGCGTATATAGTACAATTAAATTTTAGTTTATTAATAGTGTGTGTGTTGCCAGGGAACGTTACATTGCCCCCTGGCAGCATTTGGCAAAGAGTTTCTATACTTTGACACAATGGTGCCAGTAACGTTCTTTACAATTCTGTATTTTTTTTTTTTTTTTTTTTTGGAATGGCTCTTTTAGTTAGTCCCAGGGTTATATATGTTCCTGGCTCCCCCACTTGGGCGAAGGCATACAGGAAACCTGGGCAAAACTGTGCCGGAGCCCAGCCATCCCAGATGGTTCATGATTAATCTTAACTCTTTAACAGTCATTCTTTTGAA
The DNA here is from genome assembly GCF_023864275.1 of Schistocerca cancellata. NCBI lineage: Eukaryota > Metazoa > Arthropoda > Insecta > Orthoptera > Acrididae > Schistocerca > Schistocerca cancellata. Next base: position 214,652,975 of record NC_064627.1, read on the forward strand.
TTGATTTAGCCGTTTGTCATCAAAGGTTACATAATATCACAGACACATACAGTTCAACGAAAGTTTGTTGTGTGTGATTAACGACTCGTAATTATTATTTTTGCGATATACTGCAAGGTCGCTTGTCCTAGGATATATCACTCAGTTTTTTGAAATCATTTAGCACAACGTCACTTTTCATAATGTTCCCACTACCCACGTGTTACAAATCTTGTTAGTGTTAATTTTCTCTTGTCAATTTACGGGTATACATAATAAATGTTCAATGTTTATCAAAATCGAGTTCATTGACATGTTATGCTGTTTGTGTAAATATTTTGGAATATGTCAATAATGCTGTAGTTGGTGAGCGGTGCGGAGTGATTGTTGAGCGGCGCTCGGCGCGGCGCGTCGGCTCCGTGTAGGTCACCGCCCCCGGTGTTGACAGCTACGGCGCGGAGAGGCGTGTGGCTGTCTGGTCTGCTACGGGCTGCTGCGGCCGCTGCATGGCTGAAGTAGCCGGATGCGCGTTGTATATCAGCTCGCCCATGAGACATCTTCTAGCAGTGCTCCAGCAAACATGCAACAAGTTCACAAACAGTGTACTATCCTTATGGGCATTTTTCCTGCTGTGGGGAAGAACGCACACAGTTATTGGCAGTTATTATTCAGTAGGCCTTCACTAGTCTGGTTTTCACAATGTTTCGTTGTCACAGTAACACGTTTTATGGGCACACAATATTTTTTCACCATGTCATGACTTGTCATTAGTCACACGCAAGTTTTCACCTTACGACAAAGTGTATCTCTGTAGTCAATGCGCTTTTCTGGCGTTCCTTGACACACAAAGAGGTATAGTTTGACACTAACTTGGTCCACCCTCTGTTATCGGCTCACTGTTCGTGTCGTGCTAGTTCCTTGTCCCCTTGCACACACGGCAATGATACAGTTTCTTATTGCTTGTTCAAAACAACCTCGTGACGTATTGCTGCAGGTTTAACAGTCACTGTCTGTCTCTGCCACACAATACTGCACTTTTGTTTTAGTTTTTTTCAGTTACAATGTCCGTTGTGCAATTTTTTGTAACAGCACATTCGTAACTTCTTTGTTCGCTCTTTACCAAGGTGTGTGATAATTGCGTACATGGTAACAAATATTAAAATTTCGTATTAGTTTGCCCAAAAATCATCTATATTTATGTTCGAGTAGATTTTATTTGTGCATTCCAGCCGGATTCAGGCATATTGTTCAATAACTCTTTTGAAATCATGTCTCACTTTACTTGCAAGGTCCTACGTAACTACAGTGTAGTCTCTGTAGGCTAAAATTGACTTGGACTGTATCAGGCTAGCTCTTTTTTACTGATTGGATCTGCACATGCTTCAATTGAAGCTTCTTTGTGCGTAACTTTGCGCTACTTAAATTTGCAATACGTTTGCCTCCCATGGTGCCCTTGGGTCACTACTGGGTGCATTATTCTCTTTGATAACACTGGTTTGAAAATAAAGTTCTCAGGGTCTCATATTATTGATATTATTCTGGGTTAGAATCTGTCAATCGGACAGCTACACACACACACACACACATATATATATATATATATATATATATATATATATATATATATATATATATATATATATATATATATAATAGAAAAGATTGTATCAAGAAATATTTCAAGTTCGACACACATATAGAATATTATGCAGTACACTAACTAATCACTACTACAATGTTCCTCCTGACTGATCTCTGTCACAATTTAACACTACAAATAATTGCACTAATCAGGTTATCTGTCCAGACATTTAGAGCATGTTTAAGCTAGCACTAATTAAAAGAAGACATAACACAAATATTCATAAACAAAAGAGAAAGTCAATCATATTCTTATAACTGACTACTTCTACACTAGTACATTATTTCAACAGATCACACATCATTAATGATCATTCATTTTCAAAAGAATGGCGTCCCTTTTTTTTTACACATAACACATAGGACTATTAGTCATTCACTGTAGGAATATTTTCTCATCCTTACGCGGATACAGTCCCCGTACTCTCCATGATTGGGGATCTGCTAAGAGATAGCTACTATTTCCTTCTTGGACTAAGGAATGGAGTATGAGGCTCGACCGTAGGTTTTGTGAGGCTTCACCTCGATATTGTATTGATATCCCTTAACAATTCCTGTTCGTTCTGAAAATACATTTGCATAGTTAGATAATAACTGTACCAAATCCTGCTGTTGCATTGAGTTCAAATTTTCGGACTGTGATACTTTGTTCACAAGAGCGTTCACATTTGCTTTTAATTGATCACTTTGTACGTCTGGATAATAGAGATTTTGTCCTAGAGAATGATTGCCTAAATGTAGTATCCACTGATTCCTACATTTTATGTTAATAGCATTACAATTAGGCACAGGTACCTCTTCAGATCTGAGCATGGACAATTCTATCCTCCTACCCGCGTTCATCAAATTTAATTTTCCCCGAGAAAGGTCGATTACTGCGTCCTTTCTCTCAAAAAATCTACCCCCAAAATGCAGGCTACCTTTAAACCCTTTGCTACCAGAAATGAGCACGCTATGGCTTCTCCCCCTATATACATCTCTACCCGCATTTGGAGTTTAATTATTTGTCGCTGTGCACTGATGGCTCCAGTGACTTTGCAATTGTTCACAGGAAAACTCAGCATACGCTTTTCTTTCCCCAGTACTCTGAATAAGTCCATACTCATGACACTGACAGTAGCACCTGTATCTACGATTGCTTGCACATCAATATTGTTAATTTTGATCTCTATTATCGCTTGTACTTCGTCTTTGTGCTCCTTTATGCACGTGGGTGGTTCAGTCATTGATTCATGTCCCATCTGTACCCCATCATTATACCTGAGGATATAGATTCCCGATGTTTTGTTATATGTCGGGCTTCTCTCACTCCAAACCTCAGCCGACGATGAAGAGCGTATCTCGGCTGAATCTAGTTTGTTGGATTATTACAGGTGGATGGGTGTGGCTGCTCTGTGTCGCTGACCTCCACTATGTGTAAGTTGTGTTGCGTCGGCCTCCACGGTTGCGCAATTGGAGCATTTTGTGGTGGCGGTCGGTTATTGTCATATCTTTCCCTGTTTTGCCGGTGCGGACTGGGCCTCTGGTTCTGTGGCCAAGTTCGGTTTGCATCGTTATAGGTATTAGTGTTCCACGGCCCCCTGGCATTTTTCCAACTACTATTGCTTCGTGGGCCTGTTTCACATCGGTCATCGGACCTCCTTTTCCGGTCATTATTCACCGGCGGACTATTGCCGTTCCGGTCTCTACCTCTTTTCCCGTTTTGTACATAATCTTGTCTCCTATTGTTACCTCCGCCGTTTCCATTATTTGGTGGAGGCGTATTATTTCGACCATTTCTGTAACCGTTTCCGTTACTTCTAGCCTGTTCAGAGGCTACCTTAACATCCTCCTGAATCAGATCAATTGAGTCCAGAACAGACAAGAAATGTTCCATGTCGTTCTCCGGTACGTGTATAAGTTTATCCTTTACGTGTATCGGCAAGTGTGATTTCAAAAGTCTGATCAAATCCTGGGATGAAATCTGCTCGTCCCAGTAACGGGTCTTATTAATTTACTTCTCAAAATATTTTCGCAAATTGCCTAATCGTGGAGAATACGGCTCTGGATTATATAACTCTTTCCGTAATCTCTCCTGAATACATGTTGACCAATATTTGCCCAAGAATGCCTTTTCAAATTGCTCATATGTGTCGCAACTGTCAGCTGCTTCGGTTGCCCATAATGCAGCATCTCCTTGTATGTAAGACGTAACGAACTGTAATATCTGTGTATGACTGTAAACGCTAGGCAAAATGTTTCAAAATCCCTTGATAAATACTACAGGGTGAACAGATTTCTTCTCCGTTGTAAAGATATGAAACTGTCGGTTTATAATCGGGCTTTCTTCAATCACTATTTTGGAATGACATTTGTTTGTTTCGCTAACATTGGTTGCCTGTTCTGTTTCGCAGTCGCAATTTTTCACTGCTGTACTTATATGCCTATCATTGTTGGACCTGGCTAGCGTGACGCACGCCGTGCAATAAGCTGTTTTCCAGCTCCGCAAGACGACGGTTGACATTCCACTGCCACAGCGGAATGTCAGTGTGCACCGCCTTTTTTAGGTCCTGCACTTCCGCATTGGAGTCCACGTCTTTGGCCTCAATCGCGGCGTGCACCTTCTCGTCTATTTTTTTATACATTGGTTTTCAATTTTGTGCACTTGTTCGGACGTTTTCTGCTCAATTACTTGACTTGTGTCAATTTCTAATTGTTCCATCCTGTTAGCCAGTACACTGATTTCATCTGCGATACTGGCGTTAGCCACCTGAATATTATCTACTCTTTCGCTCAGTTCTTGCACCGCTTTGGGTATGGTTTCATAGTTTTGTCTCAAACTAACAATCTCACTTTGAATAGCTTCCAAAGATTGCATTAACTGCCAGTCTCTCTCATGTCCTTTATACAAAATTAAATAATATTTTTTGTTAAATAATTACATTATATACAAATTGCTTCATAGCGGCGTATATAGTACAATTAAATTTTAGTTTATTAATAGTGTGCGTGTTGCCAGGGAACCTTACAAACTAAAAAGTGTTTTATCAGATGCTGCTTGGCTCCATCCATTGTGTTGTTTTTACCAAAATGACTCCTTAAGTATCAGAAGCAGCCATCCATCGACATAGTTGCCCCACTTAGGGTTTTCTTGGCTCAAATGGCTCTGAGCACTATAGGACTTAACATCTGTCTTAGAACAGCTTAAAGCTAACTAACCCAAGGACATCACTCACATCCATGCCCGAGGCACTATTCGAACCTGCGACCGTAGCAGTCTTCCGGACTGAAGCGCCGAGAACCGCTCGGCCACCGCGGCCGGCAGATTTTCTTGCTCTATGAGATTTTGTCTTCCCTTCATTCACACGTAATCCCGTTTTCTAAACTATTACATCCTTTTGATGAATTACCTTTCAGAACTCCTTATTAACGCTATATCAAAGCGATAGGCAAGTTTATTAATGTTCACCGCTTATAGTTGGATCCCTTGTGGATTAACTTTAGTAAATTCTCTATCTATCTATGATGATATTATAGATGAAATAGCGCCCCCTTGTCTCAGGCAAGTGTATACACAAAAATTCTATGTCTCTCCTGCAGTTGTCTTTATACTTTGCATTTCCATAGCTTTAAATTTTACTAGACATTAATAACTGGTTTTCAACATGTGACAAGATAGTGTTTTGTTTCCGGATTTATACACGCCGACGTGTCCAGCCCTAGAGGCACGGACAACGCCCAGTCGGAATTTAACACCTCTCCATGTACACTCCAGGAACTCAGCGGTAATATGTTCAGATGTATTGCGAATGTGTGTGTCTTCAAGTCCCATAGGTTTGCAAACCTGGCTCGGTACGCCTGATCCTTTACAGAAGCGAATAAGAAGTCTAGTGGTGTGAGATGAAGTCGACCTGTGCGTAAAACCGTTCATCCAGAAACTGACGGATATTTACGGACCAGTGAAGTGGTACTCCATCGTTTTGGAGTATGGCGTCATTTGTAGGTGTTTCAATAGTAGCACAGCAAACAGTTGTTACAAAAAAAAAGACAAATCCTGGTAAACATCATTGTTGACGGGAGATTCGCTGAAGAAAGAACCAATGATTCTATTGTATTAACTCCACATCACACACTGAACCTGAATTATCATTTCACATGTAACATAGCTGCACACTGATCCCAGTATATAAATGAATAAATGAAAGATCAAAACATCGTAGAAGTAAATATTTTTTTTAAAATAGTCATTATTTGCGCCAATGGTGGCAAACATACCAACTGCAAACCGTTTGCGCTCAGGACTGCAACGTTGATCACGGCATTCCCAACTCTCTGACCAGAGAACGCACCGGTTTTGTTTGACTCCTTGCAAAAGCCTACCGTACCTCGTTCACATATATCGAAAGCACTGTCTGTTTCCCTAAATGAGATACGGCAAGCAAAAACATCCTGGTACGGACGGACTCACCGGCGCCTGTGGACTGTGTTTGTGTGTATCATAAGCCTATAATTCTGTAGCGTACCAGATAATGAGGTACAGTGAAAACTAGTTACTGACCGATGAAGGTTTTAGCAGCTTTTAGGTGGTCATATATATATATATATATATATATATGTCAAGAAGAATAATCAGAACTTATCCTCTATAATGAGGAAGGGACCATTTTTAAGGTCTGGAAATGACGTATATTTTTATACATACACATATTAATTCTAATATACTTTACAGAAAAGAGAAAGGAGGTAGAACTACATTTTTAAATGTACAGGTACTTAAGAAAACCACACAGCACTTCAGGGCACAGTCAGCGAATAGATACCTTCGCATAACGCTCAGTCATTCCAAGGAGAAAAAAAGAGTGATCAAAACATTGGTGGACCGTGCTACAAGAATTATGAACCTTGTTGCTTGGAGAATGAGCTCGATCATTTAAGAACTGGCGTAAGATGAACTGACTTCTCTGACAAAAAGATAAGTATGGCACTACATCATACAAGACCAGTAGTTTCTAGTGAAAAAAGAACCATCTCAAGACAGTGTTTTCCACCCGTTGGTAAAAATAAGCACATATATCATGACCAGAGCACTCAGAAGACAATATTGACACAGTGTTGAAACCAACAAGAAACATACGCGAGTATTTGAACACTTCAGGGGGTACAGACCGCCGCTCGTCCAGAAGGACTGTATAAAATCCCTTGCACATGAGATCAAGTGTATGTAAGAGTCAGAAAAATAAGCATTAACACCTACATTAAGGAATAAAACAGGAATTTTCCGGGAAACACGGATATATTAGCAGTAGCAGATTATGCACTAGCACCAAGGAACCAGCAAATTCAGTTCTCCGATGCTAAGCTTCTGCTAACATTCAATCAATACTGTGTCATGATGTACAGAGAGCCCACAGAAATTCTAAAACCAAAGGAAACAAATTAAACGGAAGAAGAGTCTTATTAGACAAGTTGGGGGCCTTAGTGCTAAATAAAGCAAACAGCGTCAACTCTTCTCCACTAAAAATTCCATAACAGACGTCGGTGACACTCCGCGATCTTAGGCAACGGTCTGATGACACCAAGAATCACTGCTTAGTGGATATGTACCTAAACGGTTCAGTTTTCTGGGCTTGTTTGAGACTGTAACTGCTTTCTGAGTCGTTATAGATTCTGATGACGTCGCCAGCTTTAGAGGACGGAACGGCAGGCAGAGAAATATGGCTCGGACCACAGTCTAACGCACACAAAACAAAAATCGCCATATGCTCGTTTCTTGCTGAAAAGTGATTGTTAAAGACGCTGTTTTCAACAGGTTTTTCAGCATGTAAACATGGCATGGAGAAAGGGGAAGGAGAAGGAAAGAGAAAGGCTGGGTGGGAAATTGTGACGGATACTCGCGCAGGGCGTTGTAATGCAATGGCGAAAGTTGAAAACTTATGCAGCGCGGACTCGGATTTACCGTTAATCTTCGGCGGTTGCCTCAACCGCCTTTTTCTTAACAAAGAACCTTTTTGGAAAACAAAAGGTGGGAAAAAAATAGAATCAGCTCGACACTTAGCTTATACCTTCCTTTCCTTTTTATAAATGAAACGACCTGTTGTTGAATAGTACCAGATCTTATTGAAGGTGGGAAAAATAATAGTAATAATAAATCTATCTAGACGAGGCGTTCCACAAAACACAAGGATCCGATCGGCAAGTACATATCGCATAATAAACCAACACTGTTCTTCCGTAACATACAGAAACAAATAGGAAGTACAATGAAGAATTTGATCTGCAATCTCCTAACTGCTGTTGCACATGGTTCTGTCGTCTCATATGTTATGTTATTCACTGATTCTTATTTCCAGTTCATTCTTCCGTAGCAGTGAAAATTTAACTTCTTCTACCCTGGACGTTCTAGATACGAAGGGTTGTTGAAAAGTTGAAGTTGAAAAAACACCAGTCGGTATTTCCCATTCCGCACGAGCTATGTCGTTCCTGTAAGAACGTCCAAAATTACAGCACGTTCTACGGGCCACCTCTCAACAAACAGAGCACCGTACGGCCTCGAAGAGATGTTACTACTTTCGTTTTGGTACGTGGATAGCACGTCCCGTCTGGGAATAATACAGTCCCTGTTCCAATGTCTTGTTGTCCCATTCGAAGAAAGAAAGCGATCACTTGGGTCATCAACGCCACACTTTCGCCTTGGGGTTGCATATAAGGCGGCGTTCTCGTCGTTTAGAGTTTGGCACTGAGGGCATAATGGTGAATCCATCATACACTGAAGAGCCAAAGAAACTGGTACACGTGGTACACAAGTCTAAAATAGTGACAGAGCCCCCGCGAGCACGCAGAAGTGCCGCATCACAACGTGGCATGGACTCCACTAACATCAGAATTAGTGCTGGATGGAAATGACACCATGAATCCTGAAGGGCTGTCCAAGAATCCGTAACGGTACGAGGGGTGGAGATATTTTCTGAACAGCACGTTGCAAGGCATCCCACATATGCTCAGTAATGTTCATGTCCGTGGAGTTTGTTGGCCAGCGGAAGTGTTTAAACTTAGAAGACTATTCCTGGAGCCATTCTGTAGAAATTCTGGACGGGTGGAGTGTCGCGTTGTCCTACTGGAATTGCCGAAGTCCGTCGAGATGCACAATGGACATGAATGGATGCTGGTGATCAGACGGCATTCTTACATACGTGTCATCTGTGATACTCGTATCTAGATGTGTCACAGTCCCCATACCACTCCAACTGCATACTCCACTGCATTACAGAGCCTCCACCACCTTGAACAGTCCCCCGCTGACATGCGGGTTCTATGGATTCATGAGGTTGTCTCCATACCCGTACACGCCCATCCGCTCGATACAATTTGAAACGAGATTCGTCCAACTACGCATTTCCAGTCATCAACAATCCAATGTCTATGTTGACGGTCCCAGGTGAGGTGTAAAGCTTTGTGTCGTTCAGTCATCAAGGATACACGAGTGGGTCTTCGGCTCCGAAGGCCTATATCGATAATGTTTCCTTGAAAGGTTCGCACACTGACACTTTTTGATAGCCCATCACTGAAATCTGAACTAATTTGCGGAATGGTCGCTCTTGTGTCACGTTGAACGATTCTCTTTAGTCTCTCTTGGTCCCGTCCTTGTAGGATCTTTTTCCGGCCGCAGCGATATCGGAGATTCCATGTTTTACCGCATTCCTCTTATTCACGGTACACACGTAAAATGGTCGTAAGGGAAAATCCCTACTTCATTGCTACTTCTGAGATGCTGTGTCCCATAGCTCGTGCGCCGACTATAGTACCACGTTCAAACTCACTTAAATCTTGATAACCTACCATTGTAGCAGCAGTAACCGATCTAACAACTGCGTCAGACACTTGTTGTCTTCTATAGGCGTTGGCGACCACAGCGCCGTATTCTGCGTGTTTAGATATCTCTGTATTTGAATACGCATGCCTACGCCAGTTTCCTTCGCGCTTCAGTGTATGAATCAGATGGAATCTGTATGAGGTCACATATTTACCATTAACTGTCAGATATCGCATTGCACCTGTCTCCGTGTCTAAGGACACATGGTGTATCGATCGCCATACTACAAGGCAATTCAAAAGTGGATGCCTCGTCTCAGTAGGTTTTGCTAGGTCACCCGGTCCTCATTATCCGAATGATGCGCGCGCGTGTGTGTGTGTGTGTGTGTGTGTGTGTGTGTGTGTGTGTGTGTGTGTGTGTGTGTTGGGGCTTATGGGCGCCATGACACACATTAAGGGGAACGAATGTGGACACACCTAATAAAACTGAAACACACAAACAAAGAAAGCAGGAACAGAAGGAAAATGCGACATAAGATAGTAGAACGTAAGGAAAGGGAAAACATAGCAACAAGAATGCCACCGTAAATTGTCATTGGCTGGCCACTTACATAAAATATGGGCGAGCTTGTCGCACAGTGAGCAAATTAAGATCCTCTCCCTAAAATCTTTGTAAAAACATTTGACATGGCACAGAACCTTAAAACTTTAACCACATTCGTCCGAGTGTTGCCTAAAAGAGATGGCAGGTCCGCTGGCAAGTCAGCCGCGGCCCTCTGGTCAGAAAATAAAACGCAATCCAATAAAACGTGGCGGACAGTGACCTGGACGCCACAAGCACCACACATTGGAGGGTCCTCCCGCCGGAGCAGGAAGCCATGCGTCATAGAGCTGTGGCCTATCCGAAGCCGAGTGAGGAGGACCTCGTCCCGTCGACGGGGCTGAAAGGAAGTACACCACACACGCGTTGTGGGCTTGACTATACGGAGCTTATTTTCAGTCACTTCCAGCCACTCATCCTCTCACCGACGCATGACTCGTGAGCTCAACAGCGAGGTGAGTGCGTGCAGGGGTATAGCACACTGAGATACTTGTGGATCGAGACACGCCTCCTTGGCTGCGAGATCTGCCCTTTCATTCCCAGCAATGCCGACATGCCCAGGAACCCGGCAGAAAGCCACCACCTTCCCCAATCGTTGTAGGTAGAGGAGGGCATCCTGGATGGTCTGGACTATTTTATCTGCCGGATACAAACGTTGCAAAGAGTGAAGAGCACTTAGTGAATCGGAACAGACAAGAAATTTAGGACAGGTATAATGTCTCATCTGCTCCAGTGCCCGCAAGATCGCAGACAATTCTGCATCAAAGACAGTAAAAGTCTGAGGCAGTCGGACCTTGAGGACACGATCCGGAAAAACAACAGAGCAACCAATGGAATCCCCTTGTTTCGACCCACCCGGAAAAACAGCTACATAGTCGTGGTGCTCATATAAAATGGCAGAAAATGCTGCAATAAAAACGGTGGCAGGAGTGCAATGCGTGCCGTCACGTGTCAACCGCTTCACCTCCAGACACAGTTCCTGACAACGTCCCTCAGCCATTAAACACTCTACTCGCAAAGTTCAGGTGATATCTGTGCATTCGCACAGGTACATGTATGCCACGCCACGCCAAGTTCTCGATACGTAGACTAATTTTTCCAAATTGGAGAGACAAGTTTTTTCGCTGTCGGTATCATCAAACTGCGCAGGACAGGTGGAGTGAACCAGTAGTGAGGCGGGAGATGGGAGGCGGGAGGTGGGTGTTGTGTGACGCAGCTGACGTCCCTTCCGCGGCCACTGCTCCCGCCCCGGCTGTGGACACAGGCCCGCCGCGCCATCGACCACGGCGCGGAGCTTCCGGCGGGCTGCCCGCCCGTCTAGCGGGGCCAATTACATCCGCCGGATTACTCCGCAACGCCGGATGGCGTCACCCCTCCGACAACAAGTGTCTGGTTTCTCAGCACGCTGCCTGCGCCACTTACCTCACGCACCTGCCGAAGGCCGCAGGCTGATCCGGTGTCGGCTGTTTGCGGCCTTGTACCTATGCAACCTACCGAGGCACTAACACGAAAGTGATAAACACGTAACTAAAACAGTAAAGCAGCTCGGACTAACGCTCTGTCGAAAGCTAATATGAAACCCCAGGTTGCTCACCATCAAGTACACAATTAAGTACAACTTCTAACCGACCAAACATGGCTACTAAATCCCTCAAGTATAATACTTACCTAAGAAAACCTCATCCATCCCGTCCTCACCTATTGTAATGACACACAGGTTTTGCGAGCTGTTAACCGTCCTTGCCAGGGACAGCTACACAGAGGTTCGTAAAGACTGTGAACATTTTAGTAAAAAGGTTTTCGTGTTGTTAATGTAGTCTATACCACTAGCCTACAAACGATGCTTTTCCCCTGTTTCATAAGCTTGATGACAACAGTAGTCTTGGTCGATCACCTATGGTCGATGGCCACGTGGACACATAAGATTTATGTATGCAGACTAATTCGTCGTGTGAAAATTCTACGCTGTCCAGGCACAGTAGTTTTGCACAACTGCAGAGGCCACCATCCATCCAAATTCGCATTGATGCATCAGCCCACATGTTACTCCCCCTAATTTCCAACAACATTGCTGAGCTTCTCCATAGTATTGGAACAGCACCTCAGCATCTAACAAAACAGGAGATCCTGAAACCCCCAAGTAAAGGTGCTTTAATCGTTTGAAACTATATGGTGTCAGAAAGCCTTTCAAGTCTCAAACAAGCACATGCAGCCTGAAGTGATGAACGAAAATATTTCCAACGCCAATGCTGCTCGAAATTAGGGCGAATAGCAAGCGGACAGAGGTGTCAATGGGAATTTGGACTGATGAGGGAGGTGTGCTACGGTAGCACGTGCAGTTGTGCATAGCCGCCTCCAAGGCTGATGTAGTGGTTAGCACATCTGCCTAGTAAACAGAAGACTCGCGTTCGAACCTCAGCGTTGGAATACATTTACATTTGTCGCTTCACTCTGAATATATACGTCGTAGATGTTTGAGACCTGAAAAGGTCTCTGGAATCACATATTTTCATACAAATAAGATTTCTGGGAGCGTCAAATTCTCGCTGCACCGATTTTTTAGAAATAAAGGAATGAAGTCAATAATTGTTAATGTGCTTTGGGTAAATCAGTCAGGATGATTCTATGTTACGAAGTGGATTAAATCTACGCTGTGCTCATACGCTATATGGAATGGCAATGAAGTTATATAACTGTCTTTTATATAACAAGACGCAAATAAAATGTGAAGTGTTTTAAAATTTACCAGAGGATTCTGAGTATTTCAGGGATTGTGAATTGAATACCTATCTGAATTTTCTGAAACAGTATAATTAACTTCAAGCTTGGGAATCTGAATGAAAAGTCCCATGTCATAGTAAGCAGTTGGCAACAAACGTTCTCTCAAGTTTAATTTCACACAAGACGGCAACGTAGGCCCTCTTTGTTTTCAGAAAAGTAATGACTGATTTTGTGTGAACAAGCTTGGACTAATAAGAAGTGCCAAATCTTTAAATACTTTGGTGAATTAAGCTTGCCGCGCGGGTTAACCGCGCAGTCTAGGGCGTCTTGTCGGAGGTTCGAATTCTCCATCGAGCATCGGTGTGTGTTGTCCTTAGCGTGAGTTAGTTTCAGTTAGATTAAGTAGTGCGTAAGCTTAGGAATCGATGACCTCAGCGGGGACTGATGACCTCAGAAGTTAAGTCCCATAGTGCTCAGAGCCATTTGATGACCTCAGCAGTTTGGTCCCATAAGACCTTACCATAAATTTACAAAAAATTAGGGTTGACTTGTGGACTTATTTGAATACCTTGAGGTGAATAATTAAATTTTGGAATAAATTTTATATATTCCATGTGAGGTCCAACACTGCGACTCAGAGATGCAACCTTATTGAGTTACTAATCAACTGTAGGATCTCTGGTGAATTCTCATTACGTGAATTCTCTAGCAAGCCGAGTTAAAATATTGCATATAGATCTCAGGATCCTACCTACAAATCAAAAGAGGGAGTAAGTTAATTCTTCGATAGCTTCTGCAGATAATTTGAGATTAACTCAAGACAGGTAAAGGTATTAAGTTTTGTCAAAGATGCGGTATATTAAAGTGTGGAAGTTAAAAGTTATAGTGAACGCTGGTAGTCATGGTAACAAGGATAAACAATACTATCACGACAACGAACTGAACTGAAACTGGCCGCTACGGTCGCAGGTTAGAATCCTGCCTCGGGCATGGATGTGTGTGATGTCCTTAGGTTAGTTAGGTTTAAGTAGTTCTAAGTTCTAGAGGACTGATGACCTTAGAAGTAAGTCCCATAGTGCTCAGAGCCATTTGAACTGAAACTGAAGACTGATTTTTCTTTCTGATCCCCACATTCTGTCGACTGCCCACAATTTAAATGCGAACCACCAAGAACCTGTTTACATTGAAGAATATCTTCGAACGCAAGTGGATTACGATCTACGCAGGTGTACCGAACACACATTATGAGAGATAGGCACTCTACATGAATCCGTACTGCTGATCTCACAATACAGTTATCCTAAGAAGGAAGGTCGTGCCACTCCATTATACATATAGGTCCTGTATCTCCCCCACACGTTTCTTCTCAAATTACTTCTACCCAAGTAAGACAGTGCGGTAGTCTATCCTCGATGTTGCCAATCTATAAGGTGAGCAAGCAGTAAAGGAAATGAAACAGATATTTCCAAAGTGAAAGTTTTCTGAAAAGAAATAAAAACTTTGAGATTACCCAATAATGTTGCAATTCTTTTGCAAGGAAGATAAGTTGAAGGAATTGGGTAGGGTATGGGAATGCTGGTTTTCTCAGCCATTTTCAAATTGTAGGTTGCTGCTAACCATGTAGATGCTTGGTGGGTGTAAAGGAGAGGTTCTGTCTGTCGTCGTTCCCTACCAGTAGATAAAAACGATCCCAACTTCTAATTTCCTGTTTCCCAGGCCATGGAGATAACAGACTACATTGCCTACAGCAGGAAATTTTTTACCGCGATAAGTGATTGGATTAATGACGGGAACAGGGGAGGTGGGGAGCTACAGGTCAGTAACAAACAAAAAACTGTATTTAAATCGGTTATATTGCTGATAAAAACACGCGACGCAGTGTTGTCATAAACAATGGAATCTACCAGCCCAAAAATGTGGGCTGTATGGCGAGCCCATGGACTTCTGTAGTAAAATCCAAATATACGTAAAACAGAGATAGAATCAAACGAGAAACAATGATAACTAGTCCACCTCCTAGAGAGAGCGATAATCGCAGAAACAGAGGTGAATCTTGGGAACTGAGAATCGCGAACAAAAGGATTTAGCCATAAAGAGTCACTCATTACGAGCACAAAGCTTACTGCTCTAACACTGGTGGAACTATAAGGCTGGCTGCTTGCGGTGCAAACCTCGGACGAAGTGACCATGAGCATTCTAGTTCTTGACTAAGACAGACTGAATCTGCACAGGGTTGCTTCCAATATGACAGAAGCCAACAAATATTTCGCAAAAGACGGCAGCTACCGCATGACTGCTAGTCACGAAGTGAAGCCGACCAACAGGTGCAACGGAATGGAGCCAAGAGAGCGTCTCTCAGTAGTTTTGTAACCTCGGACGCAGCGCAATAGTGTGCCTCCACCGATAGAAAAAGGTATCTCCGAGCAGCAAGGACAACAGTTCCTAATGCTTTCAGTCCAGAGAGGCGCTCAAGATCACGGCGTTCCGAAACAACTCAAATCGCTTGATACGGCCAATTCTTCAGGTCCAGATTGTATACCGATTAGGTTCCTTTCAGATTACGCTGATACAATAGCTCCCTACTTAGCAATCATATACAACCGCTCGCTCACCGATAGATGTGTATCTACAGACTGGAAAATTGCGCAGGTCGCACCAGTGTTTAAGAAGGGTAGTAGGAGTAATCTATCGAACTACAGACCTATATCATTGACGTCGGTTTGCAGTAGGGTTTTGGAGCATATATTGTATTCAAACATTATGAATCACCTCGAAGGGAACGATCTATTGATACGTAATCAGCATGGTTTCAGAAAACATCGTTCTTGTGCAACGCAGCTAGAGCTCTTTATTCGCACGAAGTAATGGCCGCTATCGACAGGGGATCTCAAGTTGATTCCGTATTTCTAGATTTCCGGAAAGCTGTTGATACCGTTCCTCACAAGCGACTTCTAATCAAGCTGCGGGCCTATGGGGTATCGTCTCAGTTGTGCGACTGGATTCGTGATTTCCTTTCAGGAAGGTCGCAGTTCGTAGTAATAGACGGCAAATCATCGAGTAAAACTGAAGTGGTATCAGGTGTTCCCCAGGGAAGCGTCCTGGGACCTCTGCTGTTCCTGATCTATATAAATGACCTGGGTGACAATCTGAGAAGTTCTCTTAGGTTGTTCGCAGATGATGCTGTAATTTACCGTCTAGTAAGGTCATCCGAAGACCAGTATCAGTTGCAAAGCGATTTAGAAAAGATTGCTGTATGGTGTGGCAGGTGACAGTTGACGCTAAATAACGAAATAATGAGAAGATCAGTTTCATTGCCTTTCTAATTAATTCATTTTTCTAGGCCCATTCCTACTGTCCTGAATTCGTGATGACTTAAGTAATATGAATCTATGATTGAAAACCTATAATTTTATTCAACTGTTTTCTTTTGAAGGAGACTGAACTGGAGAGGTGCTGACACTTCTCCACGTGCTCCATATGCCGCAGAGAAGTCTTCTAGTGACAACCGCCCCGTCATTATGGGAGGACTGTCTGTCCATAAGGAACCCCTCATATTCACAACAAATTTTACACAATGATAAATACACACAAACTAATAAAATTATTCCTGCAGATTTTCGAACTCGTGGAGTCATCCTAACGTGTTTTTATTTTCACTACAGATGTACTCGTGTATTCACTAGGTAAGCGAGAAAGGATTTACCAGTTGTCCTCCCTACTCACTCACGTAAGGGACGCTCCCGGGCCATGCCCTGGTACGAGTGCCACAACGCTATACATATTACCTCTGGCTCCACAGCACACTGAACGCGAGGAGGGGAAGAGCGGGGAACTGTGAATGCGACGCACGTAAGGATATAGAGTACTTTTCCGGTTCAATATGATATAAAAGTCAACATCTATTTCTTTCAGGCACTGTTTATAATGTATATGTGTTACAGATTTTTTGTTGATATCAGGTAATCCAGTACACTTTCTAAACAAATTAGAAGTATTTTCAATATTCTTGAAATCTGCTCAGGGTTATTAAACAAAATTACAAAGAAATTCATGCAATTTTTTTTCAAAATGCTTACTCAACTTGAGGTAACATTTAGTCCAAAGTTATACATATGAAGGAGACCAAATTTTTACCAGACATGGATGACATGATGGCAGAGCTACTAGACCTATTTAATTCCACCTATTATGTATATTCCAAGGATAAAAATATCACATCTTACATTTTAATTTTTATAATTTTTTCCAAATAGAAATGTTATTTTCTTCTATAATTTAGTTGATTCTGCAATAAATCTTAGGTCTATTACATAAGTATCGACTATTGTAAGTTACAGAAAAAAATTAGAGAAATGGTTCATAAACTTTAGGAAACATTTGTACCTGACTCCTGAAAAATACATCTTGCGAGAAATTGCGAATGAAGATACAAGTTTAATTAAACTGTGCCTCAGAACTTTCCTGAAGCCTAGTCTTCATCCTGCAGCATTTCTTCTTCTTAAAGCTTCCTCTTGTCATTCCTTTTAGCACTTCTTGCTTCTTTGGTAACTTGAAGAGCGAATCTTTCAGCTTCATGCACCTGTTGTCTCTCACACGCAAGCAATTGATCTTCCATATTAGAGCCACATTTTATGCCTGAATTTCTTAGGACTTCCAACCTTCCTATCACTCCATCATTGAAACATATCCCTGCATCTAGTGCACCAACTTTTAATGTATTTAGTCCTACGAAAAAAACCTTGGGTAATCTTTCCCAGCCGGCCGGAGTGGCCGAGCGGTTATAGGCGCTACAGTCTGGAACTGCGTGACCGCTACGGTCGCAGCCTCGAATCCTGCCTCGGGCATGGATGTATGTGATGTCCTTAGTTAGGTTTAAGTAGTTCTAAGTTCTAGGGGACTGATGACCTCAGAAGTTAAGTCCCATAGTGCTCAGAGCCATTTTTTTTAATCTTTCCCATACGCAATGGTTGAAACTTTCATTTCTATTCTGATTGCCCCCATGAAGACATTTACTAAGCAAAATAGGACCACTCAGGTCTCTAAAAATTGGTTCTATTTCATTTGTAACATGCTCAGGAAGAGAATGCTTATGAAGATATATTTGACCATTTTCTTTTGCTTCGGGGCGTTTTGGCATACATGACCATGATTTTAAAATTTGTTGTGTATAGGTCTTTTTCATTTGAAGCCCTATAATATATATATATATATATATATATATATATATATATATATATATATATATCATTGTAATCATGAAAGACTATAGAATTTAAAGAAGTCATAAAAATTCGATTTTCCACCATTTATAGGTACCCTGCATCCTTAAATGGCAGTGCAGTCGGTGCATACGACTTGGTTTTGTATTTCATATTTCGCAGTAACGTAGTTCACAAACAAAACAAAGTTTCAGTATTATGTAATTTTTTTGCACGTAGAAGACGTAATATGATTTTTAACTGGTGCAAACTGTTGGCAAGCGAACAGACGCAGACAATTTCACAAATTTTTGCACTCATGTTCCAGCATAATTATGACTTATTTAGTCTCATAATCAAAAAAAGGACTCCCACACAATTATGTCGATCGAAATTTTCTAGCAAATTTGCAACCTCATTATGGAGACCTGAGGAGAGCAACGTAGACGTCTTGGACAGTTTTAACGTAAAATGATTTGTCATTAAAACGGGAATCACCTTGCAAATCATTTACCTCTGCACATGCATGGGGGCGCATACAACTGAAACGACTAACGGTATCGAAGTCAGCTCAAAAGCAAAAATTGTTCAAATGGCTCTGAGCTCTATGGGACTTAACATCAGAGGTCATCAGTCCCCTAGACCTTAGAACTACCTAAACCTAACTAACCTAAGGACATCACACACATCCATGCCCGCGACAGGATTCGAACCTGCGACCGTAGCGGTCGCGCGGTTCCAGACTGAAGCGCCTAGAACCGCTCGTCCACAACGGCCGGCGCTCAAAAACAGATCTAGGATTGGCAGTGACCTCAAAACGTTTGGTACCCGTTCATGTAATTCTTTCAAAGTCGCAATAAATTCTTCACACCACGCGTTTTCTGCGCGACAGTAAGCTTAGGGAACTGTGATGTGTTTGTCACAATATGTTCCTTCTATACCGTGATTTTCTTTTTAAATGTATCCCCATCCCTGTTTCTCAGCTTGCAGTGTCTTCCTGTGGGCAGTGTGTACTCAAGTCCACTTAAAATGCGAGGGCTGCAATCCATTCCGCATATTCTAATTTTCGTTTCTGAACTCCTTTTTGCTTCACAAATTCGAGAACAGCAGTTTTAAATCCAAAAATGGTTCCAGGCACGTCCCTTGGCTTAAACAACGTACCTTTCGTTGATATATAAAATCTCGATACCCTTCGTTCCGTTTCTAGGCGCTCAGTCCGGAACCGCGCGACTGCTACGGTCGCAGGTTCGAATCCTGCCTCGGGCATGGATGTGTGTGATGTCGTTAGGTTAGTTAGGTTTAAGTAGTTCTAAGTTCTAGGGGACTGATGACCGCAGATGTTAAGTCCCATAGTTCTCAGAGCCATATAGCCCTTCGTTCAGTTCAATCGAAAATTAAACTTCCTGGCAGATTAAAACTGTGTTCCCGACCGAGACTCGAACTCGGGACCTTTGCCTTACGCGGGCAAGTGCTCCGCCATCTGAGCTACCGAAGCACGACTCACGGCCGGTACTCACAGCTTTACTTCTGTCAGTATCTCGTCTACTACCTTCCAAACAGGGCGTGAGTCGTGCTTCGGTATCTCAGATGATAGAGCACTTGCCCGCGAAAGGCAAAGGTCCCGAGTTCGAGTCTCGGTCGGGAACACAGTTTTAATCTGCCAGGAAGTTTCATATCAGCGCACACTCCGTTGCAGAGTGAGAATCTCACTCTGGCAATCGAAAATTGTTGTAACTGACAGGGGAACACTGCGTGCGAGTTCAGAAATTCTACTACTCATACCACCAATTTCTTCACATGCTGCATGCCTACAACTTCAGCACAATGTGCTTCTTCGTGTACAGGACAATGAGCCCCGTCTGTGGATCAGTGTAATTTTCTACTTTCTCATAATCCTCTAAATCTTTAAATTTCTTCGGCGTGCTATTGTAAAATAATGTCATAATAAATATGTAGTTCCTGCCGCTTATGCATCTGCATAATGTATATTGAGGATTCTCATCCCTCTCTTCCGTCATTCCCATTCATTTTTAAAGGCTTCTGATGATAGATCACTAGACTGCCTTTTTTTATGCAAACAGCCACTGGACTTGTGAACATCCTTCACACCACAGACACATGTCGAAGAGTAAACAGCACCAACACCACGATGCTGCCGAACTGAAATAGTTGCGCCGACCAAAAATTTTCCACACAGCGACATTAAATGAAATGTGAAACTGTACCGAGTACTTCCGGTAAGAACCGAACAAAGCCGAGGCAGGCTGAACCTTGGCCCGCAGTCCACGCCCACTTGAGGATTGGTTCGCCCTGGCCGTCCCTGACCTGAACACACTCACTTTTCAGTTTACTCGTATCTTTTAAAAATTGCTGCTGTAGAGGGCAGCCTATTGAGATCTCCCAGAGGACGTGGGAGGGGCACTGTTGGTCTGGAGGACTAGCTTGTGAATGGAGCGGGTTGGGCCGACTACCTCAGTAGACTGGTTAATGCATTTGGAGGGAGAACACCGACTGTCTGGCTGTCAGCTGGCTCCCTCTGTGCCATATTCATTACCATAGTTCACTGCAACACAACACATGTGTCTCAGTTGCCAGCCCCTAGGCCCTGAGAAGTGTTCATTCCACACCCAGCTGTTGACGCTCTGATCATAGCACTCAGCTGCTTCAGTCAGTGTCGTTTGACTTAATTTTTTGAGCACTGTTGTCATTAGATGCTGCTGACGCTCGAGCTGTGGTGGCTTAGTTGCAAGCACACTTCACCTCTGGCACAGGCTTTTAGCTTCCATATATTTCATAAATTATACACAATACTACACAAGAAATCTGCATCTACTTATACATGATCACTTTCCATTTCGCAACTGGCGTGGAATTCTAGCGTTAGTGGTGTGTTGGGTGCAGTACATCCCGCCTATTTTTTTTACATATTTTAAATATTTTAACAATGAAATTAGTAGTTTAAACAACGTAAGTTACTACTATCGATTAATATTATTGACTTTTCTTAATATACAGTGACAATAACAAAGTGAAATATTATTTATTAATTTTGTCATGCCAGTTACAAATATTCAGTCGAACGCTTCTAATTTCTCATCTGGTGTTACATATTCACTGACTGAGAAAAGATTTTTTTTTTTTTACAGTTACTCACAAACTGGTCAAGAACTTCTCTATTGGATACAATTTTCCTGCTTACTTGCTGGTTATTCGAATACCTTGGTCATCAAAACGAGGGCAGCGAAAGAGAAATCTCAGTCTTGGGAGGGACATAGCAGCCCAAAAAATCTTTGGCCAATGCCATTAGATGGCCAGAGATTTTCCAAATCCATTCTACTTTCTTTTTAAATGCCTGATAAATGCAGGAGCCGATCGCCATTATTTTGTGCCTCGTTATAGATTTTTGTACGTTATCCTATGAATACTTCTCTGCCTGACTCTCTAAGCGTTTATTTGCAAACAAATCAATTTGTTCAGTAATACCAGAAAATGTAAAGAGATTGAAACACTCTAATGATATAGCACATTGTTTGGCGCCCCCAGCGACACCTGGAAGATGAGTATTCTTACATTAGATCGTGGAAACTTGTATTTCCATTTAGTCTTTCCATCTTTTCCCAGCCAAAAACTCAGTTTCATTGTTTTCATGTCCTTCCTGCCCTGGCTATCTGTCTCAATCACAATGTTATTGATTAAATGACCAAATATCACATATTATGCGAAAGACACTAAAAATGCAATCAAATAGCTACACTGACTTTTTATTCTTATGGGGTGAGAGTGGTGTATTGAAGTTTCACAAACCCCCAGCATGCTAAAATTTGTTTCAACAGCATCTCACGAAGTCCTACGTCTCAAAGAAAGTTACAAAAACACACTTGCGTCATTCTTGTCACATCTCGTAGCAGCTATCAGGAACCACAAAGCAGTGTGACATGCAGTCTGGTAATTAACTACAGAAATTCGTGGATGTACCAAACCACTGCACACCACCTGCCGTTCTAGGTGCCTAACAGAGGATTTATGGAACAACCTTCACGCAATTTCCCCACTGGCCGGCCGGAGTGGCCGTGCGGTTCTAGGCGCTACAGTCTGGAACCGAGCGACCGCTACGGTCGCAGGTTCGAATCCTGCCTCGGGCATGGAAGTGTGTGATGTCCTTAGGTTAGTTAGGTTTAATTAGTTCTAAGTTCTAGGCGAATGATGACCTCAGAAGTTAAGTCGCATAGTGCTCTGAGCCATTTCCCCACTGTTCCCCTCTCGAACAGCGCGCTTGGTAAAAGAACACTTAAATCTTTCCGTGTGAGCTCTAATTTCTTTTATTTTATTATAATCATCATTTCTTCCTATTTACGTAGGCGCCAAAAAATATTTTCACAATCTGAGCACAATTTTGGTGACTGAAATTTCATGAGAAGATGCTGCCGCAACGAAAAACGCCTTTGTTTTAATGACTGACACCCCAATTCGCGTTTCATATTCGTTGCGCTCTCTCCCCTATTTTGAGATAATACAAAACCAGCTGCCCTTCTTTGGACTTCTGTATGTCCTGCGTTGAGTGTCACTTCTTGGACTGATCCCTTCCAGCGGGAGCTATCAAACAAAATGCTTTTCCTTTGGAGCAAAAATGAGTGCCTCCCTTTCCTTATAATTCATCCCTTTCCGTATTTCTGAGGGTCGCTGGATGAACTGGGAGTGAAAATAGACGCCATGCACTTAGCTCTTAAGTTACTACAGAGTTTCCAGTGAGTATTTTCTACATCTTAATTACTGCTGTGCATATCATTTCTTCCCCCATGGTCCGATCAGACCATGCAACTTAATATGGTGCCCTCTGGTTATTCCGTCATCATCTTCAATTTCTTTCCTTACTACCTTTTAATTGATGTGGTCTGATTCACCACCACGCTCTTGTTTATGATGAGACCTCAACACTTTTCATATTGGGAGTCGCACTGACCACCTCTGTCCTTTTGCTTGACTGTACCTGGTGTGCACCATGCAGTAAACAAACTCATTCTTACTAAATCGTTCGCCTCAGTGAATGTCAGATATGCGTGTCAAGTTATGCGTTCACCGTCTACTGGTTAAGTGAGTCAATTTGAGCTAACTTAGTCGATGGGAGGACTTCATTATCACAGAACTATCCTATGATCTTACCTTTTCGAAAGTGTGTGTACAGGGGCGTTTCTTTAGTGCACCAAATACACCCAGTCACACATGACAGTCACATTCAACTTGCTTCTTGTGACAAAAGGAACAAACATCACGCTTTTTCTACTCTCGCCATTTGCCTTGCCTACTCGGGACATGGCCACACTTTCTCCCTGCATCGTGTCACTCCCAGCTAAAAGGCGTACAACTTTGCTTCCGCCGTTTTTTCCCCAACATTTGAGGCTCTAATGAAACAAATTGGTTACACATACACCATTCAAAGTATTTTCCATCGCTGGCCGCTACTTTCTTCTATCTTTCGGGCAGTGTATGAATCCCGCGTTGAAAAAATTGTTCATCTTTTGAAACGATCCACCAATTGGTCCAATTTGTGACTTCTTCTTGGATCGGAAGTGTTGGTCAGCCAGGCCATGCGCCATTGATCTAAACAGTTGATAGTCAGAGGGAGCAATGTCAGGGGAATACGGCGGGTGGGGTAGGACTTCCCATTTTAACGTTTCCAAGTACGTTTTGACCTCTTTTGCAACATGGGGTAGAGCGTTGTCGTGCTTCAAAATCACTTTATCGTGCCTCTCGCTGTATTGCGGCCGTTTGCTTTTAACGCTCTGCTCAAACGCATTAATTGCGTGCGATAACGAGCACCTGTGATTCACTTGTTTTTAGCACCTAGTAGTACACGACGCCGAGCTGAACCCACCAAATGCAGAGCATGATCTTGGAGCCGCGAATATTCGGTTTTGCCATCGACGTGGAAGCATGGCCGGGATATCATTATGATTTTTTTTTGTTTCGGTTTATCGTAATGAACCCATTTTTCGTCCCCGGTCACAATGCGATGCAGAAATCCCTTCCGTTTTTGCCTCTGAAGCAACTGTTCACAAACAAACAACCGTCGTTCAACTTTTCTTGGTTTCAGCTGACACGGGACCCAGGTTCCTTCTTTCTGAATCATGCCCATAGCCTTGAGACGTTTTGAAATGGCTTGCTGTGTCACTCTCACTAATCGTGCCAATTCTTCTTGAGTCTGACGTGAGTCTTCACTCAGCAGTGTCTCCAATTCTGCAACTTGGAACATAATAAAGGAAAGGTTGCGATCCTAATTCACCTTCAGCATGCTGGAAGTCCGGAAACACTCATTAGTTGCTGAGGGCTAATATGGCATGGGTCGTACCAGTATAATGTCAACAGGTTGAATTTTGGGAGATATTCCACTAAACAGTTCCCTGTGGAATCGCTGCAGACCTCTCTGTTAAACTAAATTATTCCAGCTGGTTTGCTTTCTCTGCCATGGGGACTGTGATGTGGGGGGAAACTATTTTCACAGTTGTCGATGGAGCCGCAGATCGAAGTAACGCTCCGCACATGAGAGCAACTGTGACGCCGTCGCTTCAGACATGCCACCCTGGTTCTGGACTGGTGCACCGAAAGCGGCTTGCTCAACAGGAGATCTTGCCTGGCAGTCTACTGACAGCGACAAGACTACACAGAGTTGACGCATTCTCCAGTCAGGTACAACATTTAAAATTTTGCTACTTAATTGACACGAAAATTTTTGTTCTAATTTTACATACTGTGCAGCGATCTTGTCAGCTACCCCTGCTTTGAACTGTTCGAACTGTCCCTCCGTTGAGTCAGCCCCAGATTCTATAACGCACTACAACTCAATGTGACCACCCATTCCATCAGCCACTCTAAAGAGGCCTCCTGTTCATCAATCTGACTTTCAGTAGTGACAATTTTCTTGTCCACTCTACGCTGTTTAGTGTCAATGTTATTCAAGTCTCAGCAATGTCTCCAATTCTGCAACTTGCAAACCATTCTCTCTTCCACCACTATGCCGGTCTACGACGTTAAAATCACTGTTCTTGAAGCGTTGAAACCACTCACGACACGTTCTTTCGCTAACAGCGCCTTACCATACGTACTCGAGAGCATTCGATGAGACTCAGCCGCTGTTTTCTTCATATTGAAACAAAACAGTAACACCTCCCGCAAATGACGAGAATTAGGCTCGTAAACTGACACTTTCAATCAAGAATAATTTCATGATGCAGACACATATCGACTAATGTTTGAATGAGGTTATGTTGACCGAGGTGCAGGATAACTGTCTGACGTATGCGATCTGTTTCTTTCGACCGCTACTTACTGTTGTCACCACCTATCGGCAAACGGCGGAAGCAAAGTTGTTCACCTTGTACATCGGCAGCTCATCTTTGGCAAGGGTATTCACGCTCTCTTCCCTCTTGGTTCACATCGTGGTACTACCAGCGATATGACAGCCTGGTACTAACTTATATTCTAAACAAAAGAAAACACAGAATCCAAACCGTTTTCAAACCATACGATAAATACATGACGGCCAAAACCCCAATATCAAAAAATAATTAATGTACAGTAAGATATTTTGGTAATACATTTGTCTAGGTAACATATTTAAATGATTAATACTGCGAGACCACAGTTTAATGTAAGCACGAGATAAGCCGCTGAAAATGTGAAATGCTGGTACATTAGTAACCAGTATAGCCACCAGAACGTTGAATGCAAGCAGGCAAACGTGCATGCATTGTGTTGTACAGGTGCCGAACTTGAGTTTATGGGGTAGAGTTCCATGCCTGTTCCACTTGGTCGGTTAATACAGGGACGAATAATGTTGTTTGTGGATGATGCTCGAGTTGTTGATCAGTGAAGTCCCATATGAGACTGATTTGGTGATTGAGTAGGCCAAGACAACATGTCGACACTCTGTAGAGCGTTTTGGGTTACTACAGAGGTATGTGGGGCGAGCGTTATCCTATTGGAAAACGACCCATTGGAATACTGTTCATGAATGGCAGCACAACCGGTTGAATCTATAGACCGACGTACAAATTTGCAGTCACGATTCATGGGATAACCACGAGAGTGCTCCTGCTGTTATCCGAAGTCGCACCCCTGAGTGTGTCTAGCATGCACACAGGTTGGTTGCAGAGCCTCAACTGGCCTCCTCCTAACCAACACACGGCACACTGGCACCGAGGTGGAACCAACTTTTATCAGAAAACACAACAGACCTCCAACCTGCTCCGCAATGATATCTCTCTTGATTCTACTAAAGCCGCAAATGAAGGCGGTTTGGGATCGGTGGAATGCACGCTACAGGCCGTCTGGCTCGCAGCTGTACTTGAAGTAATAGATTTGTAACGGTTTGTTGTGTCACTGTGATGCCCACTGCTGCTCAGATTGCTGCAGCAGGTGCAGTGCGATGCGGTGGAGCCATACGCTGAACACGATGGTCTTCCTGCCGGTAGCGCCATGTGGCCATCTGGAGCCCAGTCTTCTTATGTCCGCCCATTCTCGTGACCACCGCTGTCAGCAGTCATGTACAGTGGCTACATTCTTGCTAAGTCTTTCTGGAATATTGCAGAACGAACGTCCAGCTTCTCGTAGCCCTATTACACTACCTCGTTCATACTTTGATGTGCTGGTAATGGCGTCTTTGTCGCCTAAAGGCATTATTGACTAACATCAAGTCATCACGACCACTCTGAAAGGAAAGTGAACCGTGGATGGCTCGAGTCGTGTTTGTCTTGCGTCAAAACCTTAGTTGCAGTCCTGTGGTTTTATTTCTCCTGAGGTTATCGCGATTATGTTGCTGTCCTCTCCATGAGCTGTACTGCTGTACTATCTTTGGTGTAGCGGACATATTTTCCAGCTGACCGGTGTATGACCAGTCGGTCGGTTGGCGTGGAGCAGCAAGGAAGTCTCCGTCGCGCGTGTTCTGGCAGGGCCTGCTGGCGGTGTGCACGCGCTGTTGGAGTGTGAGGTGCTGCTTGCGAGGGCTGCGATGTTCGTCGCCCACCGATCTTGGACATGAAAATTGAGTCCTCACTTAACCTACTATCGGGCCTCAACATTTCTTCGTTTGATCCTGGTTGTCACTTTTGAGACATTCCCACGACCAACAACGTGTTTGTGTTCAAGTCGGCTAAGATTCCAGCCGTCTTCCCATGGAGTTAATTTATTCCCTGTAATTGAAGTTCACCAGCGGTATCTTCTGCCTTATGGCCGTTGACATTCCGGTTACTTGCCCTGGTCGCTGACGTAATTTTCGGCAGTATATTTTCCCCGTCGTGTTGTTGTTGTCCAGCGCCTCGTGTAGTCCGACAGCTGAGGTGTTGTTGGTCGTTGTGGGCGCCAATATTCTGTGTGCCGTTGTATTGAGATCTAGTGGTCATTTTGCTGGTTGCGTGGAGCGGAACTGATTTTGTTGATTGGTCGGTCAGCTGTCTGTCGGTTGGGTTGCCTTCAGATTAAGAAGTCGTTGGACAGACTGCCTGTCTCAACTAAATGGGCGTTAGTGTTACAGTCTCAGGCCGACCCTTAACTTCTGAGGGCCGTTCCTTGTGTGTTACATAGTATTTTCCCTGTTTGGGTTTTAGCTATTTGGTTGATGTTTGGCTTTCAGCCGAGTATCAATATCTCTTAAATTAATGTTCTTGTCTTGCCCTTATGGCATAAGATTGTTATTCGTTTATATGGGTCCTTCGGCCGAATTTTACATGAGATGTTTTAAGACAAGGCCTTCTGCCTTTTAAATTGAAATCTTTTTCTAGGCCTTAAGCTGTTAAACATATTTTGTTGGTACGTGGCCTTCAGCTGAGTATTAGTATCTCTTATATTTATCCTCTTGTCTTGCCCTTAAGGCATGAGATTGTTATTCTTTATAGGGGCCTTCAGCCGAATTTTGTATGAAATGTTTTAAGATATGATCTTCTGCCTTTTAAAATTGAAACTCTTTTTCTAGGGCTTAAGCCGTTAAATTATTTGCTGATGTGCGGCATTCAGCCGAGTTTTAATGTCTATTAAATTGATGTTCTTGTCTTGTCCTTAATGCATAAGATTGTTATGCTTTTGTATGGGGCCTTCAGCCGAATTTTGCATGAAATGTTTTAAGATAAGGCCTTCTGCCTTTTGATTGTAACTCTTCTTATTCCTTAATATGCGGCCTCCATCCAAGTTCCATTAAAATTCAGTTGCTAAAGTATTCAGCCTGTTTAGATTGACGATTTAGAAAATATTTGTGGGTGAAACCTCCAGAAGAACCATGTATTTCAATTTCTTGATTAGGCCTTGTGTCTTGAATTTTGAGTGTGGCCTTCAAACGATCTAAACTTAATCTAGGGAGGTCGATTAAAGTTCTGAGTGTTTTGCATCCTTGTTGTAATACCGTGTGTTGATAAAGTTTGTATGTTGAGTGCAACTGACAGGAACTCAGTTTGGTCCCTTTCCACAACCTAATCCGTTCTGTCCTGCTAGCCCAGGCATTACAGAAAGTAACGCTCACGACGGCTACTGCGTGGATTTAAAGTAAACCTGATTCGCATCCTCACACTGGCGCTACCTGCGCCAGTCTTATGCGACTGGTGCGAAATATGAACAGATATCATCTTTCAGACGTAAAAACTCGCCTACCAACTTTAGTTTATCTCCTACAATTTGTTCTTGGTGGTAGAGATTTTTTTTTCTGTCAGTATACGTTAACGATTCCAACACTTGGCATCATAGAATTACGCCAGTTCTGTTGGCCTTACAATCTTCTCCAGAATAACTCGTAATCAGTTCTCCTGTTAATATAATTATTGGTATTGTCAATAATTATATTAACAGGAGAATTGAACTGAATCGTGGAGGCTCCCGTGGGGGTGCGCACGTGATCGTACTGGCGCCACTTGCGTGCGCGTTCCATCGACTCTGGCCCTCGCTATATCATCTTTGCTGGGTTATGTGTTCCCTCAGGTGCTGTGTGGTGGTGAGCGGTATGTCGGAGCTGGACGTATGTGCTTGAGTACTTGGCGTCCTGGCGATTGCACGAGATTAACACCGTTGGTCGTTGGGCTGTGGGGACCCGCGTTTCCCTGCAGCTTTCATCGTTGATATCGGCGAGTTTACCCGACAAGTAGCGTCTCTCGTCGTGTGCAACCTGGTTACGACGTACATCAGTCCATCATCGTGTGCCAAATACGCCGAGATGTACAGGGCTATTACAAATGACTGAAGCGATTTCATAAATTCAATGTAGCTCCATTCATTGACATGTGGTCACGACACACTACAGATACGTAGAAAAACTCATAAAGTTTTGTTCGGCTGAAGCCGCACTTCAGGTTTCTGCCGTCAGAGCGCTCGAGAGCGCAGTGAGACAAAATGGCGACAGGAACCGAGAAAGTGTATGTCGTGCTTGAAAGGCACTCATATCAGTCAGTCATAACAGTGCAACGACACTTCAGGACGAAGTTCAACAAAGATCCACCAACTGCTAACTCCATTCGGCGATGGTATGCGCAGTTTAAAGCTTCTGGATGCCTCTGTAAGGGGAAATCAACGGGTCGGCCTGCAGTGAGCGAAGAAACGGTTGAACGCGTGCGGGCAAGTTTCACGCGTAGCCCGCGGAAAATTGGCTCATGCCACAACTGCAGACCGACAGCGCCGACTTCATCTTTCAACAGGATGGTGCCCCACTGCACTTCGATCATGATGTTCGGCATTTCTTAAACAGGAGATTGGAAAACCGATGGATCGGTCGTGGTGGAGATCATGATCAGCAATTCATGTCATGGTCTCCACGCTCTCCCGACTTAACCCCATGCGATTTCTTTCTGTGGGGTTATGTGAAAGATTCAGTGTTTAAACCTCCTCTACCAAGAAACTTGCCAGAACTGCGAGCTCGCATAACGATGCTTTCGAACTCATTGATGGGGACATGCTGCGCCGAGTGTGAGAGGAACTTGATTATCGGCTTGATGTCTGCCGAATCACTAAAGGGGCACATATCGAACATTTGTGAATGCCTAAAAAAACTTTTTGAGTTTTTGTATGTGTGTGCAAAGCATTGTGAAAATATCTCAAATAATAAAGTTATTGTAGAGCTGTGAAATCGCTTCAATCATTTGTAATAACCCTGTATTGAACAAATTGTTAGCAGCCACGAACAGCAGGCAGTATTATTCGGTAACTACCTGGAGTCGCGAAGCTATTGGCCTTCTCGGCATTTGTTTGAAATTATCTATGAAGAGTGTTTAGTAAGTACTGTACTTAAGGACTGTTAGTTCTGCCCACCGTGAGCTGGCAAGCAATCCAGATTTTTGTGCCTTTCGGTGACCCGTCTGGGGCTGTGTGTCTGAAGCTAGAAGTTACTTTATCTGCCAAGCTAGAACATTTCAATGTTAATCTTGTACTTGAAATCATGGTTTGTTATTACTGCGTATTTGATACTACTGATTGTAATTTCTGGTTGTTATAGACCTCAAGGCCCTTCCTGGGGGCGAGCTACTGGATTTGGCCTTTAGCTAAATTTGTGCATCCTCAGCCTAAAGGCACGCACATGTTGGGCATGTGTGTGAGTGCTTGTATTTGCACACTCTTATTCTGTGTTGAGGAGCCCTTCGGGTTATGGATGTACAGTTGGTGCGTATCCCAACTATAGTGTATATTAGCCCCTAAGAGGCCTTCAGTAAAGGTATACCTTCATTTAAAATCTTGTTTCAATTACTGTGTATTTATTCTTTCAAATTACCTTGTTCATTGCTATTGCTGGTAAGGTTAACTTTGCAATGCTATGAACGGCCCACTCCCATAATGAAGTTTAATAATTGAAATTTCCCGGCGGAGGTTCGAGTCCTCCCTCGGGCGTGGGTGTGTATGTTTGTCCTTAGGATAATTTACGTTAAGTAGTGTGTAAGCTTAGGGACTGATGACCTTAGCAGTTAAGTCACGTAAGATTTCACAAAAAATTTTGAATTTTAACTGTCCGTTTAAGTGTCACGGTGTATGTTAATTTTTATTACACTTGCTTGGCTGTTTGTTGTTTGGTATATGTTGACAGCCTTGTATCGGCAGCGGTTGACGCGTTGCTGTTCTGCTGGTCGAGGGCAGCGACACGTTTTCCTTCTGCTTCGGTGGCTTTCCCGTTCCGGCCGTAGGTTGAATAGTTTGTTGTTATTCTTTTGATATCGTGCCACGGCGAGGGTGCCGCCGGATTAGGAAGTAACTGACTCAGTATTTCTGCCTGCCATTGTAAGGCCCTTGTGGGCATGTGATGAAAGTCTTAGCACTGAGTTTCTTGATTTCATTAAAAAATTAAGGGTGTAATTAATAATCATTTTAATTGTGTTGTAGGCGTAAGTCATCGAAGCATTACTGTTGTTTCCATTTTATGTGTGGGTAACCTAAGAGCTGCTAGGCTGTATCTTGCCTATATGAAAAATAACCTGCAGAGATCTATGAATTTTAATGACTTTTATTTAATGTTTGTTGAACGTATATTCAAGTTCTGTTGTGGGATTAGCCCACGGTTGTGCTCTACTTGTGGGGACAGAGAGCCACTACAGGCTTATTTAATCATCATCATCATTTAAGACTGATTATGCCTTTCAACGTTCAGTCTGGAGCATAGCCCCCCTTATACAGTTTCTCCATGATCCCCTATTCAGTGCTAACATTGGTGCCTCTTCTGATGTTAAACCTATTACTTCAAAATCATTCTTAACCGAATCCAGGTACCTTCTCCTCGGTCTGCCCCGACTCCTCCTACCCTCTACTGCTGAATCCATGAGTCTCTTGGGTAACCTTGCTTCTCCCATGCGTGTAACATGACCCCACCATCTAAGCTGTTCGCCCTGACTGCTCCATCTATAGAGTTCATTCCCAGTTTTTCTTTGATTTCCTCATTGTGAACACCCTCCTGCCATTGTTCCCATCTACTAGTACCTGCAATTATCCTAGCTACTTTCATATCCGTAACCTCAACCTTGTTGATAAGGTAACCTGAATCCACCCAGCTTTCGCTCCCATACAACAAAGTTGGTCGAAAGATTGAACGGTGCACAGATAACTTAGTCTTGGTACTGACTTCCTTCTTGCAGAAGAGAGTAGATCGTAGCTGAGCGCTCACTGCATTAGCTTTGCTACACCTCGCTTCGAGTTCTTTCACTATGTTGCCATCCTGTGAGAATATGCATCCTAAGTACTTGAAACCGTCCACCTGTTCTAACTTTGTTCCTCCTATTTAGCACTCAATCCGTTTATATTTCTTTCCCACTGACATTACTTTCGTTTTGGAGATGCTAATCTTCATACCATAGTCCTTACATTTCTGATCTAGCTCTGAAATATTACTTTGCAAACTTTCAATCGAATCTGCCATCACAACTAAGTCATCAGCATATGCAAGACTGCTTATTTTGTGTTCACATATCTTAATCTCACCCAGCCAGTCTATTGTTTTCAACATATAATCCATAAATAATATGAACAACAGTGGAGACAGGTTGCAGCCTTGTCTTACCCCTGAAACTACTCTGAACCATGAACTCAATTTACCGTCAACTCTAACTGCTGCCTGACTATCCATGTAAAGACCTTTAATTGCTTGCAAAAGTTTGCCTCCTATTCCATAATCTTGTAGAACAGACAATAACTTCCTCCTAGGAACCTGGTCATATGCCTTTTCTAGATCTATAAAGCATAGATACAAATCCCTGTTCCACTCATAACACTTCTCCATTATTTGCCGTAAGCTAAAGATCTGGTCCTGACAACCTCTAAGAGGCCTAAACCCACACTGATTTTCATCCAATTGGTCCTCAACTAATACTCGCACTTTCCTTTCAACAAAACCTGAGAAGATTTTACCCACAACGCTGATTAAAGAGATATCTCTGTAGTTGATACAATCTTTTCTGTTTCCATGTTTAAAGATTGGTGTGATTACTGCTTTTGTCCAGTCTGATGGAACCTGTCCCAACTCCCAGGCCATTTCAATTATCCTGTGTAGCCATTTAAGACCTGACATTCCACTGTATTTGATGAGTTCCGACTTAATTTCATCCACCCCAGCCGCTTTATTGAACTGCAATCTATTGACCATTTTTCCCACCTCCTCAAATGTGATCCTATTTCCATCATCATTCCTATCCCATTCTACCTCGAAATCTGAAACATTACTGATCGCATTTTCACCTACATTGAGCAACTCTTCAAAATATTTCCTCCATCTGCCCAAGGCATCCACAGGATTCACCAGCAGTTTTCCTGACCTGTCCAAAATACTTGTCATTTCCTTCTTACCTCCCTTTCGAAGACTGCTAATTACACTCCAGAATGGTTTTCCAGCAGCTTGACCCATAGTCTCCAACCTGTTTCCAAAGTCTTCCCACGATTTCTTCTTGGATGCTGCAATTATCTGTTTGCCTTTGTTTCTTTCTTCAACATAACTTTCTCTGTCTACCTGGGTTCTGGTATGTAGCCATTTTAGATACGCCTTCTTTTTCCTTTTACAGGCTGCCTTGACTGTATCATTCCATCAAGCTGTTTGCTTCATCCTACTTTTACACACTACTGTTCCAAGACATTCTTTAGCCACTTCTAGTACTGTGTCCCTGTACCTTGTCCATTCCTTTTCCAATGACTGTAATTGACTACATTCAACTAACTGGTACCTTTCTGAGATCGCTGTTATGTACTTGTGCCTGATTTCCTTATCCTGAAGTTTCTCCACTCTTATCCTCCTACATATGGACCTGACCTCCTGCACTTTCGGCCTCACAATCCCAATTTCACTGCAGATTAAATAATGATCAGTGTGATCAAAGAATCCCCTGAATACGCGTGTGTCCCTCACAGCCTTCCTGAATTCCTGATCTGTTATTATATAGTCAATGACAGATCTGGTTCCCCTGCCTTCCCAAGTATACCGGTGAATGGTTTTATGTTTAAAAAAGGAGTTTGTGATTACTAAGCCCATACTGGCACAGAAATCCAAGAGTTGTTTCCCGTTCCTGTTGGCCTCCTATCCTCTCCAAATTTACCCATAACCTTTTCATACCCTTCTGTTCGATTTCCAATCCTGGCGTTAAAATCACCCATGATCTGAACACTGTCCTTGTCCTTTACTCTAACAACTACATCACTGAGTGCCTCATAAAAACTATCCATCTTATCTTGATCTGTCCCTTCACAATGCGAATATACTGACACAATCCTAATTTTCTTGCTAGACACTGTCAAATCTATCCACATCAGTCGTTCGTTTACATACCTTATTGCAACTACGCTGGGTTCCATTTCTTTCCTGATGTAAAGCCCTACACCCCATTGTGCTATTCCTTCTTTGACTCCTGACAGGTAGACATTGTATTCTCCCACTTCCTCTTCTTTCTCACCCCTTACCCTAATGTCACTAACAGCTAAAACGTCCAGCCCCATCTTACTTGCAGCCTCTGCCAGCTCTACCTTCTTCCCAGAGTATCCCCCATTGATATTAAAAGCTCCCCATCTCATTACCATTTGTTTGCCAAGTCGTATCTTAGGAGTCCCTGGTTTGTCAGTTAGAGGTGGGACTCCGTCACCTCCAAAGGTCCGAGGCATTTTGCTCTGATTGTTGCCAGCATCATATTTAAAGTACCAGGGAAGCAGGTTGCTAGCCTTACTTGCCCCGAGTCCCATTGGGTTTTACCCCTAACGGCTGAGGGACTAACCGGTGGATTTGGTAGTCTTTGCCGTGTGAGCACAAAGGTGACCACGACTCAGAATATGTCCGAGATGCCCAGCCTTATTCCAAAGTAACTGGTATCCCGACTGTCGGGACCACTTACTTGGCCACTCATACGTTGCCCGTGGTTCATGAACTAGGACATGACTACAGGAACCCACACCATGAACCATTAATTATTTAACTTTTTATAGTCCGGCCATCATTGTGTTGCACAGTTGACATTTTTTGAGTACTATTTCTAATTTTATGTGTAATGCAAATGTCCTTATACATTGTGAATATAATTTAAAAATCTTAACTATTTATATGTATTTCGCAATAATCGTGGTAAATGTCCGTTGGGTCATAACTGAATTGTTATTAAATAAAAATATTTGCTTGGGAATGATAAATTATGCATCAAGTTGGGCCACCCTCCCCGATCCTCGTTCTTGGTCTCCTGTTCTTAACTTACGAACTGCTTAGTGTTTCCATTATTCTGTATGCCCATCTCAACGACAGTGTCAGAACTACAGATATATAGGAGTCGTCACCTAGCACCTTCTCCACACGGTAAGGGCTATCGCACAAAAGAGAGAATTTGGATATTTTCTTTTGAGCAAGTTTGACCGACGATGGCACCAGTACGGGATCAGGTTTCCTTCCTAATCGCAGGTTTCTTTGAGGTGTGGTCGCGCCAGTCTTTGAGAGCTTTTCTCAAAGCTTCCTTTCTCCTTAAAGTAACTGTTAATTTGATTTGTAGGTCACTTGTAGGGAAAAGGGTAATCTCACCTCTTACCTTACTGACGCGATTATGGTCTTGTCTAAGATTAGCTCATCCAGAAAATAACCAACAATCCCATGGTTCAGATTGTTGATGATTCGAAATGAGTAATGTACTCTACTCATTTAGAATGTTTCATGAAGCAATGTTTTCTTGCCAGCTTGCCTACTTACAGGAAACAGCTTTGAGCTGGATTAGCTGCTGCGTGATAGATGCTCATCTGGAGATAGTCATTCCACACTGTTGCATTTCAGAGAGGTGAACTCTGGACCATTCGCTTTCCTTCCGTAAATAAGTCATATGTGGTTATTAGTTCTCCTAAGTGACTTTGGTAATAGAAGCTGTCACCACTGATGGCACACTCTGCTGCATATTCTGTGAAGGTGTGCGCTGCCAGTGGTTCGACTTACGCTGTCTTTCACGGGCGTTTACGAATTGCACCGAGATAATATGCCTTTCGTTCTGGTTATTTGGCCGATAATTAATGTTCTGGTTGTGTCCTGACTGCTTATTCGTCCGTCCACACCTTTCTGCACGCTGGCGATGGGAGGGGCTTGTGACTAGTTAGTAGTCCAACCTCGAACTTCATCACTGTGGTTACGGCCACACTGCTCCTCTTGGAAATCTTCCAAGGTAGGAAGCAGAGGCAGTGGTTGTTCTACGGTAATAATGGGGACCGTCAGCAGCTACCTCTGTGCCCATTGAGACGTCCTCTTGTATCATAGTTTTCATTCCCTTAGTGTCTATTGGTGGTACCAGATGGTGAACTGACGATAATTGGCATGAGACAGTTCTGTGAGTGTACTGCCTCTCGAACTGTACGCCAGACCCATCAGTAAAGACTATTGTTCTGTCTGCTGATGGGCTTAGTCCCAGTGCTGGGTGAGAAACTCTCCATTCAGCAGTGCAAAGTCTGAACAGTCTCTCCCAGTAATCTGCCACCGGAGGCTTGCATCGGATGCCAGGTGTTGGCCTAACACGTTCATTGGTTGAAATAAATGGCTGGAATTCGGGCGTGTGATGCATTAAGAAGTATCTTTTATTTATTGATGATTACTAATTTCGGACATTGTGTCCATTCTCAGCTAAAATACAGTCACGTACGCACATTTGTGACAGCCATAGCAGACAGTCCAAACTGCAGTCCACATAGTTTAACAAAAATGGTTCAAATGTCTCTGAGCACTATGGGACTTAACATCTGTGGTCATCAGTCCCCTAGAACTTAGAACTACTTAAACCTAACTAACCTAAGGACATCACACACATCCATGCCCGAGGCAGGATTCGAACCTGCGACCGTAGCAGTCGCGCGGTTCCGGAATGCGCGCCTAGAACCGCTAGACCATCGCGGCCGGCATAGTTTAACATACAAGCTATTCCAAACTCGCATACCCGACAGTATTTCCATTATTTACGAAGTCAGATGGTTTGAGAATGGACAAAATGTCGGAAACTAGTCACCGACAATAAATAAAGGATAATTCTTAATGCAGCTTGTGACGAAATTCCAACCATTCATTTTAATAAAGGAAAAGTTGCGGTCCTAATTCATCTTCAGCATGCTGTATGTCCGGAAACACTCATTAGTTGCTGAGGGCTGATATGGAATGCGTGAAGGTGGTTCGATGAACCCTCTACCAGGCATTTAAATGTCATTTTCAGAGTATCCATGTAGATGTATATGTAGATGTACCAGTCGCTGAAATTTTTTTATAAAGTCAACCCGGTTGAATTTTGTGAGATATTCTACTAAACAGTTCCCTGCAGAATTGCTGCAGACCTCTCTGTTAAGGTAAATGATTCCAGCTGGTTTGCTTTCTTTGCCGTGGGGACTGTAACGTGGGAGAAAACCATGTTCACAGTTGGTGGTGGAGTCGCAGATCAAACCAGCGCTCCGCACATGAGAGCAAGTGTGAACGCCGTCCCTTCAGACATGCCACCCTGGTTCTGGACTGGTGCACTGAAAGTGGCTTGTTCAGCAGTAGAACTTGCTTGCCACTCTACTGACAGCGACATAACTACACCGAGAAGATGCATTCACCAGTCAGATGCAACATTTAAAATTTTGCTACTTAATTGACATGAAAAATTTTGTTCTAATCGTACATACTGTGCAGCGATCTTGTCAGCTACCCCTGCTTTGAGCTCTTCGAACTTTCCCTCTGTTGAGTGAACCCCAGTTTCTATAACGCACAACAACTCAATGTGACCACCCATTCGCTCAGCCACTGTAGAGTAGCCTCCTGTTCATCAGTCTGACTTTCAGTAGTGACAATTTTCTTGTCCAATCTACGCTGTTTAGTGACAATGTTATTCAATTCTCTCTATTCTCTGAAAGTTCCTAGCCACAAACCTCACCTTGTTTCTTGAAATCTAAAGCCTAGGCGTCAAACCAGTTGAAGACATCGTTATGATGCTTTTGAAGAGCCATAGAAAACGAGTCTCTAAGTTCCTCCAATTTTCTACCTATTCTGGACTTAATGTAGCATTTTGTGCTTGTAATTGTGAGCTCTGTGCCTATAATTTTTTTTGATAATGCAGCCACAGAACCGGCAGTCTGAGCTGCCAAATTTTCTGATGAGCTAGCCCCGTGAACTTGTACACTACTGGCCATTAAAATTTCTACACCAAGAAGAAATGCAGATGGAAAACGGATATTCATTGGACATATATATTATACTAGAACTGACATGTGATTACATTTTCTCGCAATTTAGGTGTATAGATCCTGAGAAATCAGAACCCAGAACAACCACCTCTGGCCGTAATAACGGCCTTTATACGCCTGGGCGTTGAGTAAAACAGAGCTTGGATGTCGTGTACAGGTACAGCTGCCCATGCAGCTTCAACACGATACCACAGTTCATCAACAGTAGTGACTGGCGTATTGTGACGAGCCAGTTGCTCGGCCACCATTGACCAGACGTTATCAATTGGTGAGAGATCTGGAGAATGTGCTGGCCAGGGCAGGAGTCGAACATTTTCTGTATCCAGAAAGGCACGTATAGGACCTGCAACAAGCGGTCGTGCACTATCCTGCTGAAATGTAGGGTTTCGCAGGGATCGAAGCAAGGGTAGAGCCACGGGTCGCAACACATCTGAAATGTAACTTCCACTGTTCAAAGTCCCGTCAATGCGAACAAGAGATGACCGAGACGTGTAACCAATGGCACCCCATACCATCACGCCGGCTGATACGCCAGTATGGCGATGACGAATACACGCTTCCAATGTGCGTTCACCGCGATGTCGCCAAACACGGATGCGACCATCATGATGCTGTAAACAGAACCTGGATTCATCTGAAAAAATGACGTTTTGCCATTCGTGCACCCAGGTTCGTCGTTGAGTACACCATCGCAGGCGCTCCTGTCTGCAGCGTCAAGGATAACCGCAGCCACGGTCTCCGAGCTGACAGTCCATGCTGCTGCAAACGTCGTCGAACTGTCCGTGCAGGTGGTTGTTGTCTTGCAAACGTCCTCATCTGTTGACTCATGAATCGAGACGTGGCTGCACGATCCGTTACCGCCATGCGGATAAGATGCCTGGTATCTCGATTGCTAGTGATACGAGGCCGTTGGGATCCAGCACGACGTTCCGTATTACCCTCCTGAACCCACCGATTCCATATTCTGCTAACAGTCGTTGGATCTTGACCAACGCGAGCAGCAATGTCGCGATACGAAAAACCGGAATCACGATAGGCTACAATCCGACCTTTATCAAAGTCGGAATCGTGATGGTGCGCATTTCTCCTCCTTACACGTTGCATCACAACAACGTTTCACCAGGCCACGTCGGTCAACTGCTGTTTGTGTATGAGAAATCGGTTGGTAACTTTCCTCATGTCAGCAAGTTGTAGGTGTCGCCACCGGCGCCAACCTTGTGTGCATGCTCTGAAAAGCTAATCATTCGCATATCACAGCATCTTCTTCCTGTCGGTTAAATTTCGCGTCTGTAGCACGTCATCTTCGTGGTGTAGCAATTTTAATGGCCAGTAGTGTATTACCGCCATCAAATGCCAAAACATAGCTTTCATATCACTAGCAAAAACGTATGGTTGCGTGACGGTATTCGACTTTTCTTGATCTTCATCTGGAACTGGGAGTGTGGACGGCCTTGTCTTCAGCGTGCTGCAACTCCTCGCTGTCAGTTGCGGTGTTCGCTGCTGACAGCTCGGTGGCGTCAACGGTCTCGGTTCCAGCGAGCGCCTCGTAGCCAGTTGGAGTGCAGCCATTGGTCGCTGACATGGCGCCCGCGTCTCGGACTGGGCTGTTTGCCTCTCCCTGTTAGCGGTGCTCGTCTCCTTATACGGACTGATTTCCCTGTAAGCAGAGGCTGGGATTGTGCGCTGTGCAGTGTGCCTGGGTGCCTGGCCGGTCCCCCTTATTGTCCTTCAAGCCACCTGACTGGCTTCACAAAGTTTTGAACATGGCTGCGTGGTCAGCGACAGTTTACAAAGTAAAATTAAAGCAATAACAGCCCTCGGTAGCAAAAAAGAAGAAAGAAGTAGAAAGAAAGACCAAGGGCTGTTATTGCTTTAATTTTATTTGGATTCACGAACAGTCCCTCAAGGCTGCAGGCAACGATCGAAGATCGACTCTCTCTCTCTACTCTGGTGAAAGAATACTAGGAAAACGATCGCTACCTGGAATACTGAAGGTGGCAGTTAGAAACAAGTTGTACTTCTGTAACCGCTAAAGGCTAGGCGAACTATGGCTGAAGATGAACTAGGACAGATCTTTCCGCAATCCTCGTGAATGACTCAGTATCAGGGTTGTATCAGTGACCGGCAACTAATTAATTCTCTAACAGTTCCGTCAAGGTCGCCAAGTCTGTAGATTGATCCCAAGCCTGTAGATGCTTGGCGGAGTGTAAATGAAAGTTTCTTTCAGTCATTAATTTCCCTACCAGTAGATGAAACGATCTCACTTGCTAGAGTTCTGTTCACCCTACACTGTGAAGATATGTCTACATTACCAACAGCAGGAAATTCTTTTGCCAAGGTAAATAACTTGATCAATAATCGAAAAATGCGGGAACTACATGTCATTGGCAAAGAGAGAACTATGAAATTGGTTTTATTCTTAACGTAAACAAACAAATGTGAGGCATATTTGTTTCATATAGTGGGATTTAGCCAGGCCGCAATTCTCAGCAGTATGGCTTACTGGCCAATCTAAAAGTGCATATAACCTATATGGAATCAAGTAAAAAACAGCGATAACTCGTCCAGTCTCTACAGAGACTGGTAATCAGAAAAATCTTGGTGATTGGGAATCACGAACAAAAGCAGTTAGCCATGAGGAGCCATGTAATAGAAACACACACACGGGGCAGCATGAAAAAGCTTACTGCACTAACATTGGTGGAACCATAACGCTGGTTGATTGCACTGCAAATCACGTATTTGCATCTAAATCTTTGACGAAGTTGCTACTGCAAAACGACTCGACTAAAGCACATTTAATCCACACTTGGTTGCTTCCAAGATGATGGAAGCCAACAAATGTGTAGCGAAGTTGCGCCAACCACCACACTGTTGCTGGTCACGAAGTGATGCTAAGAACTGCATCAAAAAATACATACATCTGGAAGCTGAGTTGCGATTATCGACAGGCTTCAGGCTGCTGTGGTAGGCTACGGTGTCGTTAGAGCACATGGGACGAATGCTTTGGTACTTCGGGAGCCTATATCATCGCCTAGGATCCCTGGTGTCACAGAGCCTTCCGATCAGCTCGCCCTGGCCGGAGACACTTACCTGACGGTGAAAGGCGAACAGTGGTAGGGTCGCAAATTTCGGTAGAAGAGCAACTTGGGCACTGGTCTCGGGGCTGTCCCCTTACACCCTAAAAACAGGTTTGAGGTATTGCCCACTGCTTGTCTCTTGGGATTGGGGTCGATGTTCCTGAAAGGTCCAAACAAGTCCAGAGGGTAGGACTGCTTGTCGCTGGAAGCTCTAACGTTGATGGGTGATGGCCCTTTAGCTAAAATAGCGGACAGGCCGAGAAGGAACACTAGAGTCCACCCTTCTGATCTGATAAGGGATTTCGCCCGAATTGTACGCGAGGTTCTGATGGCAGCGAATGAGCATACTTCGTGCGCCCAGTGTTTTCCCAGCGGCTTCTTTCACTGGCGTACGCAAAGACCATTACTGGAATCTTCAATGATTCAGGGGAACACTGTTTATAATGCCTAATCACTAAGTATTCCCTGGAGGGTTCGTATTAATCTTATGAAGCGCGAGCCCGACATTTCAGCTGTAGTTGGCCGCGAGACCTTTTGCTGTTGTGTTCCGGCTGTGTTTGAGGAATATCCACTGTTGCTATAGCGGAACTGATCACCTTTGCGGCTTGCCTTCTGCAGGTTAAGTTTCACCTTTCCCTTCTTAAGGCTGTGATGTACTTGCTATAATAGTCTGCCTAAAGGCCTGTACTTGAAGGATGTTGTAATTAAATTTTGAGGTAGTTTCTTTGCCTGTTCAAATATTATCTTATATACTTGGTGTGATGAGGAAAATTTTAATGTTATTTCCGTTCTGATGGCCATCTACTTAATTTCTATTTTTAATTATAACTCACTATTCTTTGCTTGAGCTTTATTCGTCATTGTATCCGTTTATGGATATAAGAAAATTTGTCAGATTTTCCATGTTTGTGTGTTTATTGTAAATAACCGGTTCGTAATTTAATAACTGTTATTGTTTAAGAACAGTGTGTGACCGTTATCTTTTACTTACTTGTATTCAATGATCTGTGGGTGAAGCCCGATCAACAGGTATTTACATGCAATGAGCGAAAATAATAGTGCATTGAGAAGGGCTAGCTCACTAGCCGAAATCTGGATCTACATATTAAAATTTAAAAAATGACAACTGATTGCTGCAATCTACACTCCTGGAAATTGAAATAAGAACACCGTGAATTCATTGTCCCAGGAAGGGGAAACTTTATTGACACATTCCTGGGGTCAGATACATCACATGATCACACTGACAGAACCACAGGCACATAGACACAGGCAACAGAGCATGTACAATGTCGGCACTAGTACAGTGTATATCCACCTTTCGCAGAAATGCAGGCTGCTATTCTCCCATGGAGACGATCGTAGAGATGCTGGATGTAGTCCTGTGGAACGGCTTGCCATGCCATTTCCACCTGGCGCCTCAGTTGGACCAGCGTTCGTGCTGGACGTGCAGACCGCGTGAGACGACGCTTCATCCAGTCCCAAACATGCTCAATGGGGGACAGATCCGGAGATCTTGCTGGCCAGGGTAGTTGACTTACACCTTCTAGAGCACGTTGGGTGGCACGGGATACATGCGGACGTGCATTGTCCTGTTGGAACAGCAAGTTCCCTTGCCGGTCTAGGAATGGTAGAACGATGGGTTCGATGACGGTTTGGATGTACCGTGCACTATTCAGTGTCCCCTCGACGATCACCAATGGTGTACGGCCAGTGTAGGAGATCGCTCCCCACACCATGATGCCGGGTGTTGGCCCTGTGTGCCTCGGTCGTATGCAGTCCTGATTGTGGCGCTCACCTGCACGGCGCCAAACACGCATACGACCATCATTGGCACCAAGGCAGAAGCGACTCTCATCGCTGAAGACGACACGTCTTCATTCGTCCCTCCATTCACGCCTGTCGCGACACCACTGGAGGCGGGCTGCACGATGTTGGGGCGTGAGCGGAAGACGGCCTAACGGTGTGCGGGACCGTAGCCCAGCTTCATGGAGACGGTTGCGAATGGTCCTCGCCGATACCCCAGGAGCAACAGTGTCCCTAATTTGCTGGGAAGTGCCGGTGCGGTCCCCTACGGCACTGCGTAGGATCCTACGGTCTTGGCGTGCATCCGTGCGTCGCTGCGGTCCGGTCCCAGGTCGACGGGCACGTGCACCTTCCGCCGACCACTGGCGACAACATCGATTTACTGTGGAGACCTCACGCCCCACGTGTTGAGCAATTCGGCGGTACGTCCACCCGGCCTCCCGCATGCCCACTATACGCCCTCGCTTAAAGTCCGTCAACTGCACATACGGTTCACGTCCACGCTGTCGCGGCATGCTACCAGTGTTAAAGACTGCGATGGAGC
Organism: Schistocerca cancellata; assembly: GCF_023864275.1. Classification (NCBI taxonomy): domain Eukaryota; kingdom Metazoa; phylum Arthropoda; class Insecta; order Orthoptera; family Acrididae; genus Schistocerca; species Schistocerca cancellata. The sequence goes on from NC_064627.1 coordinate 214,696,478, forward strand.
TCCGTATGCCACGGCAAACTGACTGACACTGACGGCGGCGGTGCACAAATGCTGCGCAGCTAGCGCCATTCGACGGCCAACACCGCGGTTCCTGGTGTGTCCGCTGTGCCGTGCGTGTGATCATTGCTTGTACAGCCCTCTCGCAGTGTCCGGAGCAAGTATGGTGGGTCTGACACACCGGTGTCAATGTGTTCTTTTTTCCATTTCCAGGAGTGTATAATTTACAAGTCAATATAACAGTCGCTGAGTGCAACCGCTTTCCGAATGGAAGGTAACCTGATTATTATTTAAGAGCTATTTTATTATGATTTATTTTTTATTTGTTGCTTGTACTGATTCCTAGGGGTAGCAAGAATTAAAAGTTTTGTCATGTCAGTCTGTGGGTAAAATTCAAAAAGGCTTATTTTCATTTAACAACCTCTTATGTTCAGAGATACTTGCTGATTATTATATTTTACTTGGTGCTCTCATGTTTACTGTAAATAAATGTGATCATACGAAGGACAAATGATGAAAGAATTGTGGACCTATCCTTCCATGTGATTCTTTCCCTATCCCAGTCTACACACTGGTTTCACCCAGACGCAAATCGTTGCTAAGGCCGACACGAATGATACTGGAATACGTTTGATGTGCACATATTGGTTTTTTAGAGGACACTAATCCTACTACAGTTTCATTAAGATACCTTCTGATTTCAGGCAGAGAAAAATACTACTCCCTTTCACGAAAGAGAGTAGTGTTTGTTATGGCAGATCAGATACAGAAAGTATTAACAAAGTGTTACTTAACTGCTGGAGCATCTGTGGAATGGTCCCATAACCTGTTTGGCAGATAAACGTTAACAAAGCCCACCTATGGTTGTACATAGGAACATTTTTCAGACTTCAGCCCTGAACAGAAGTTTAATATAGTTTCTTATTCTGTTTTGATATGACAGCATTAACTTTATGTTTGTTGCAGTCTTTTTCTGAAATTACTTCTGATAATTAAGGCGTTTCTGAATCTGAAAACCTGTTCCGAGATACAACATTGCCATGTACGTAATAACAAATATTCTATTCAAATTTAAAAGTGTTGGAATACAAAAAGTCCTATCACTACTAATATTTAGTAGCCTATGTGTCACATTATTATTCTACTACACACCAATAATCAGTAAGTGAGATCAAACTAGGAATAAGAATTTTCAGAAATCAGTTATGAGTTAAAAACCTTTTGAAATAGAAGCTACTGGAGGCTAATATAAATTTCCTTTATCAAGACAGGGAAAATTGTTAAGACGTTAAAGAAACTCAGTTCATTTCCAAATACCATTTGTCCCCTTCTAGAAGACCTGTTTCAAGGTAGAAGATCTGCGCAACTGACGAAATATGGCTTAACCGTCCGTATTTTACGTAACTAGTTTTAAAAATACAGAGAATTTTATTTCAATGTATTATGCAATAAGTAAATATTTAGGACTCGTTATATTTACAAGCGCTGCATAAAACACAAGCTTGTGCCTCACAGCAGGAGAACCGGTAAAACATTGCCTGAAACTACTCATACCGGTCTTTCATGTGATTCTGAAATTGGCCACTGCACTGAAACACCGGTAAGAATACATCATGTTTCTTGGTATATTCTCCTCCATGTACAAAACTCTTCCATACTATGGACACAAAGCTGTCTAAAACCGGCTGCAAATTCCAATGACTTTCTAAGTTGAACATGGCTGATAGTGTATTTATAGACCTAAAAATGCGATATTATGTAAAGAGGTTGGCACAGATTACGAATGCGAAATAATATGAATGAGATCAATGTTAAAGGTGGATCAGATATCGTCGTCGGATGTATTTGTGGGCTTCCTATGAGTGCAGTAGCAGAGGAACATTTGAGGGGAAACTTGGAGAAGATTTCGCGTAAATTTCCCGGTGATTTTATAGTATTGGGTGGAGATCTCAACTTAACAGCTACATAAGGGGACTCGAGAGATTGAGGCGGGTAGTAGAGATAGGAAGTCATGGAAAATTGTTCTGAACGACTTATCCAAAAATTACCTTCAGCAACTTCGGCAAATCTGCGTGATGTTGCTTTCTAGGCAGAATAATTGTTTCGCTTCTACCTCTACCGTGTCATTCCCTATTTTGCTAGTGGGTGTTTTCCACATACTTCTTCCGTTGTCAATTATGGATGGATTCTCTTCATTTCTTATCATCGCAATTATTTTGCAGATAGGTTTTCTAACACCACGTCACTTCAGATCCTTTCTGTCCCGGTTTTTCTCCACAGGTAATGATTCACATCCATACACTGCTGTACACCAGACGTACATTCTCAGAAATTTACCTCTCAAGTTGGCTCCTACATTTGACAGTAGCAGAATTCGTTTAACAAAGCATGATTTTGCTAGTCTGATTGTTATATCTGTTTTGATTCGCTCGGCGCGCAATATTTTTTTTTCAAAAAAGCAAAGTTACGTCTTTTCGTCTCGCAAATGGTTCTCACTTTACATGTTAAGTTTCTAGCTAGCAACGTTTCAGTTGCTTCTTGATTCTTTCGTCTTTCTTTGGTTTACTCTCAGTCTGTATTCTGTGATCAGAGAACTGTTAAATTCATGCAGCAGGTATTGCGATTCTTCTTCGATTTCACAGACTATAGCTGTGTCATCAGCGAATCGCATAAATGGCATCGTTTTGTCTGGAACTTAATTTCACTTGTCAGGCTTTCTTTATTTTCTTCACTGCTTCATCGATATTAGCACATCATGTTCGTACCCTCATTTCGGTGTCTACGTACTGGAGGATATTTAACAGGTTCATAATTTCTGCATGAAAGACAAACAGTGACTACAGAATCTACCGGAAGGCGGGCACGAAACTAATTAGCCGAGTTGACGCTTCGTCCAGGTTAGTTATGCAAGCATGTCAGTGTGCTAGGCAAACACCTTGGAGCCAGGAGCTCGCAGCAAACGGAGCCGCGGTTCAGTTCCCCGAGGTCCCACCGTCCGATCGATGTGACGTCAGTCTGCCCGCACACAGCAGGAGAGCCCCTGTCGCTAAGTCGTATGCAGCCCGCATTGCACACGTAGTGACGGAGTCCGCTGTACGAGTTAAATGTTGTGCGCCATTCGAATGTCTTTGAGCACCATTTGTAATAACGGCACCTAGTAAGCACTAACAGCAATATTGCTACTAATACCGCGATTCAGAAAAAACACCTCTAAAAAATAAAACTGCTGTCATGAAACTTGCTGATGGTGTTAGTCATAATTCACATTTTGGCCCCCTTCCGTGCGACACGTTTCTCCGAACAGTGGATGGCTTGTCCGTGACCACGATTGTAGATGTCTTCGTTTTAGCTGTTCGGAAAACGTTCAACCTCGAAAATCGTCTCGTCGTCATTCTGGAACTGCGTACCACGAAGTGGTTTTTCATCTGAGGAAAATGGAACACGTCACTGAATGCCGTGTCTGGACCATACACTGAGGAGAGGGGGGAGGTAGGGGACCAAAATCTGAAAGCTGAAAAAAGCAGCATAAGTGACTGTATCCTAACTGGAATGAGTTGGGCCTCAAGGATTTGTAGAACCCAGCGGCGGCCTTTGTCATTTTGAAAATTTTGCACAACATGTAAACAAATGATCCATTATTGACTTTCAGTTTATCACTATCACCTCGATTTTTGATTTTATCCGTACTGGATGAGAGGTCGTGGTTGTGAATGTCAATGTTAAAAAATGTATTGGCTCAACCACTTGTTTATAGTGTAAAACACTAAGATTGACGCGTTTCGGAAGTCAAGCTTCCATCATCAGAATAATAAAAAGAATCTGTTAAAACTCTCTAAAATGGAACATGCACCAGGCACAATAAAATTGATAATAAAATTAAAACATCGTGGGTACTTCCCTTGTGAAGACACGGCTGCAACAAGGGAAGTAGCTACGATGTTTTAATTTTATTATCAATTTTATTGTGCCTGGTGCATGTTCCATTTTAGCGAGTTTTAACAGATTCTTTTACTTTTTATTATTCTGATGATGGAAGCTTGACTTCCGAAACGCGTCAATCTTAGTGTTTTACACTATAAACAAGTGGTTGAGCCGATATATTTTTTAACATTAACATTCACTTCGATTTTGATACGCCGGCCTTCAAGCACCATCCCTCTTGCGATTTGCAGGTCTTCACAAATATATGGTCTTACTTACAAAGTATTACCGGAATCGGATCAATTTCTTGTTGAAACACAACGATGCATCTTCGTATCTGAAAAATCTTCAAAGCAGGTTCTAGCTCTCGCGGAAATCCGATGCACACACTGTTTTTCTGCTGACTGAAGTGAAGTTCCGTTTCCGTGTGCTCCTCCATAGTGGCGTGACGTCACCTGTTTTAAGACCTCGAGCGCAGTTGGCCGTTGTTGATTACTATCGTCCGCTATTGCCATCACTCCATGCTGGAAGACCGGTACACTTTCTTCCTTCTGACTAACATTAATGGTGAGTTTAGTAGTCTCTATGATCTTTCTGTGTAGCCTTTCATAGTACCCGCTTGTGGCTGCAAGCACCTAAATCTTACCGAACGGAAGCCGGTGATCTCCCTGACTGAAAAGCGTTTACCCCAACACCTGATCTCTGTTTCTTCCCTCTACAGCTGCCCTTATGTTCTTCTAGACGTTTCTCAACCGTTCTTTAGTTGTGTGCATGTACGCCTCTCCACAAGTACACGCTATCCTGGAAATTCCAACTTTTTGCTAGCGTACTTGGCCTACTTCAGGCGTTATTTCATCTTGGGGGTGGGTTTGTAGGTTACTGTGACATTCCGCTCTGTCGGCATATTTCCTATGCTGTCAGTAACAAGAGTTATGGAGAAGTGACGTGGGTACTATTAAAATTCCTATGTTGTAGATATTTACCATGATAGCAACTGCATGGACCAATAGAGTAGTGTTTTAATGTACAAAGTGCTTTTATTTCCAGAGATTTCCACAAAGGAAATTAGGACAACCATAAATTGAAATTAAATTAAAAAAGCGGCTGGTCCCGACGGAGGTTCGAGTCCTCCCTCTGGCATGGGTGTGTGTGTTCGTCCTTAGGATAATTTAGGTTAAGTAGTGTTTAAGCTTAAGGACTGATGACCCATAAGATTTCACACACATTTTTTTTAATTAAAAAAATATTTCACAACACTTGAGCAGGAAAATAACGGCTTGAACTAAGTGACTCCAATTGTCGTAGCAGTTTTAAAATCAACAAAAGAATAAAGTAACTCTCTCCAATCACAGATTTAAATACTTCATTACTAGCAAGATTGAAAGACAAGTTTTAAAACAAATAACAATCCATAAGCAGCTCATCTGTAGCTAAAGAACCCAATCAACATACCAAATAAGCTCGGCTCTGTACTGACGGCGTGTTTGTTGTGTGCCTTGCAAGATAGGATTACCATTAGCATCCTTAGGCCACTCTACAGCACCAAGGAAAGTTAAACACTTGAATACCTAAGAGATATAACCATTTGCCGGACACTGAACCGTACGATTGAGCCGTGACTTGCTGCGATCCTCTTGGCAGGATAGTTTCTCTGTCGAAGTTACACGCTTTGGGGCGTACTGGTTGGCTAGCGTCCTCTATTTAGGATGGCCACGGCTCGCGAGGAGAGAATCGGTCGAGGGCAGCCTCGGTCGGGGGCAGTGACAGAGGGAGGACAGCGCACGGAGCATCGCAAGTAGTCAGTCGGCACTTGGTGTACTGCGAGGACGCACCGTGTTGACATTCCGGCGCCTGGGTCTGGGGGCGAGTGGAACTGGAGTGCGTAAGCAGTCACTGGTCAACATAGGCTCTGTTTAACAGTCGTGTCCCTCTCGAATCCTGACGAGAGCGAGGGAGTTTACCCTGGCGTGCGTGTTAACAGCGAGCTCCTGGACTAACTTTAAGTGGTGAGCCATTTTGTAGTGGAACTTTTGGATGTCACCGTTCCGTGTAGCCACTTTGATTTTCGCTAGTCAATCCGTAAATCACTTTAAATGACTTGGACGTGGGACCGGGATATTTGGTATTGCAAGTCCATGTAACTGCGCTGTGCCCTGGTTCTACCGCATTACAAGTGTGGCCGATATTCGGCGATTCTTTTTTTTTTTAATTATTATTTTTATTATGTTAAGTGGGCAATTTTATGAATCAAAGTTAATTCTCTGTATAAAACTTCAGCCATCAATTTAAATTGGAATTGCCAACTTCTTTTTTGTTGGAACTATAATAGCAACGATTTTGCGCCGTCAAACGGTGGTTTAGTATTTAAGCTTGTGTGCGGATTGTCTGGTCATTATCACCTTGAACCAGGTGTGGTTTATAAATTTATCAAGTGAAATTTCACGTCATCGAAGACTGTTTAATGAACTATGGCTTTAATAGTAACTGCGTTGGTCACATCTAATAGCTCTTCCTCCATTTGGCACTACCCAGTGCTTGGCTGCTGATTTTAGTATTTTAGTGAACTGTGCATTAATACTGTGTTTGTGTGAAAAGGCCCTCCTGCCTATTGTTGTCATTAGATCTCTCAAGCACGGAATTCAGGCGCGGCCGATGCAAACTCCAAACTTAGAGAATGTGTTGATTGCTGTGTAGACCTTTCATGCTATCATATCATATTGCCGAACGTTTTTCATAAAAGTTAATTCACGTATTTATGAGATCTTGCTGTTTGAGTATTTTTTTTAAACCTAATAGCTTTCACAAATTGTTATTTTTCATATTCACAAGGCCTAATAATTGACTAAGAAGCTCAGATCTGTAGTTATGTTAATGTTATGTTTATGTAAAGTAATTTTTTATTAATTTAAAGTTGGGGCCAAAAATGGTTCAAACGGCTCTGAGCACTATGGGACTTAACTACTTTGGTCATCAGTCCTCTAGAACTTAGGCCAGGTTCCCGGATTCGATTCTCGGCGGGGTCAGGAACTTTCTCTGCCTCGTGATGACTGGGTGTTGTGTGATGTCCTTAGGTTAGTTAGGTTTAAGTAGTTCGAAGTTCTAGGGGACTGATGACCATAGATGTTAAGTCCCATTGTGCTCAGAGCCATTTGAACCAGCCCATTACCAGCGATAAATGGCAAATTCATGAAAACATAAACTTTGAACTTAGAACTACTTAAACCTAACTAACCTAAGAACATTACACACATCCATGCCCCAGGCAGGATTCGAACCTGCGACCGTAGCGGTCACGCGGTTCCAGACTGTAGCGCCTAGAAATGCTCGGTCACCCCGGCCGGCGTTGGGGCCTAAAGGCTGTTTTCCTTTAAATTATCTTTTTAGTTATTCTCGTTGCTTTTCTTCAATTGAATAATCGGTGTAGATCACCGCAATATGCAAATACTAATTAACCATTGTGTTGTTTCCAGTGCTCTGTTTTAATTAACGTGGTGAAAATAAATTTTTATGTCCTCAAATGTGGTTAGCATTCCTCTCCAGCGGCTCATGTGCCCTGCTTACCAACTCTATACCTTACCAAAGATGCGAGCTAGCTTTTTAAGCTGTTTGGCAGTACACTGGACTTAATAATCCGGTGGCACAAATATCATCAATTTATGTAATATCACTGCCAATTTGCCTAGTACATTACGTTAACAGACTTCTTAACCAGAATACAAATAGGTTTCACCAGAAGAAAAGCCACTTAAAAGCATGTTCAACAGAAACTTTTAGAATCACCAAACCGAGACCATGAACAGTACAATAAAAAAAGGTCTCCCACAGATCAAAACTCCTTGTCTCAGATTAACAAATGAAGACTCATCAGACTCAGGCCGGCACGGTGGCAGAGGGGCTCTAGGCGCTTCAGTCCGGAACCGCGCGACTGCTACGGTCGCAGGTTCGAATCCTGCCTCGGGCATGGATGTGTGTGATGTCCTTAGGTTGGTTAGATTTAAGTAGTTCTAAGTTCTAGGGGACTGATGACCACAGATGTTAAGTCCCATAGTGCTTAGAGCCATTTGAACCATTTTGTTAAGTCCCATAGTGCTCAGAGCCATTTGAATCATTTTGAACCAGATTCAGCACAATGCTGTTGCGCAGTTAAGGCGACCGTAAATAATCAATGGGTATACCTTCACAACATGCAACCAAGCGTAAAACTAGCCCGGCAGAAATCTTCAATGCAAGGCATGCAACACGCTACCGGACGACACTGCTCGATAACGACGTTCATCACGGTGCACCACTCCAGGTAAACAATCAGTGTGACCCATACACTGCAATGCGAGACGCTCTGCACTCTCCCACACCAGGTGACGTAGAAAGGGTTAAACAGACAGATCAGCTATTGCAGGCCATGCTTTGCTGCTACAGGATCCGATGTGACAACATTCACAAGTGGGCACTATGAAAGGCTGTTCAGACACAGCGTACATATTATTAAACACCAAGAAAACTTTAATCATAAGGACGAGGGTGTGAAACTAAATAGTATCTGGATTCTGGTGCAGAAGAAGGTGTGACAGCAAAGTGGATGACAGCAACAGACAACAGCCATTTGCGCTCGAGTTTTCAAAACACGTGACGTCACGCCTCTGTGCAGGAGCACATGGGAAATGAATTTCTTCAGCCGGTAGCGAACCAAGGTGTGCATCGGGCCTTCATAGAGCTACTACCTCCTAGAAGATGACCTCACGGACGGGACAAAACATTGGCTTTCAACAAGAAATTCGTCTTATCGCGGCATAATAGCTAGGAATATTTTAATAAGTGTGACGGAACCAGCCGATCAAGTTTACTTTTGTACAGATAGATTATATGCCCGTACTTTCTTTGTCAATGAGACCTGCTTCACTACACTTATGTCAAACACGTCCCTGTGGCATTTGTAAGCTTTTATCGGCTCAAAAATGGCTCTGAGCACTATGGGACTTAACTGCTGAGGTCATCAGTCCCCTAAACTTAGAACTACTTAAACCTAACTAACCTAAGGACATCCCACACATCCATGCTCGAGGCAGGATTCGAACCTGCGACCGTAGCGGTCGCGCGGTTCCAGACTGTAGTGCCTAGAACCGCTCGGCCACTCCGGCCGGCGCTTTTATTGTCCTCGTATACATAAAACTGAAGTGGCCAAGTAGTGATATGACCGCTTCGCGGGCACCAACGTAACAGGGTGGCCACTTCTGACAGTATAATGGCGTGTGCGAAAGGATTTGAGGATGGGATGTTCCAATATTGCACCGATCGGGGAAACAAGGATGCTTACTCTAGAACAACATTTGTTAACCAAAGCTTCCATTAATCGATGCCATGGCAGCCGGACAGCGAGTGAGCACGCGAAATGCTGTGGCGGCATAACATTGGCTGGCGGCAGTGTCGGCCTCAAGTAAGGTAACAGTCACAGTACAAGGAGCTTACGACTGGACTACTGTGCTCTGCTCGCGGCCCAAGGCTGCTGGAAGGGGAGCGCAGACACCACAAATCGAACCCAGGATGATCGATGAGGCTTTAGCTGCTAGACTTCACTTTCGACCAACGCCTGGCTCCGATCGAAACCAAGGCACCGATGGAATCTCATACTACCGGCTGCGCTGGGGGCCTATGTAAGTGCTTCGTCCTGGTTTGCTATGACAGCAGGTAAGCTTCTGTGACGTGGTCGGCTATGGAAACGCTGCTTTGAGCTACATCATAGAGCAATACAGCCCACTGTAAGATGTACGTCGTCTTCGTACCTCTTACGTTGATTCTAAGAACAAACTATGTTTTAGCCTGTTTTTAATTCTGCGCTTTTCCAGATCAGCAAATTCCAAGTCTGGGTCGGCTCCGTATAGTGTATAAGAACGTAAATTTAGCTGAGTGTTGGTTCAGATTTCTGCTCTGCCTTGGCGAAGGAGGACAGGGAGGTTCCGTTGGCTTTCGTGTCACAATAGCGCGATGAACATACAAAAAAAAAAAAAAAAAAAAAACTGTAGGCCATTGCGGCCCATGTGACTCAGTCGGCGTGCACCGATGTCCAAACGAACATTTCCGGTAAATGTTTTATTGGCCCGTCCGATTCGTCGAGGGAGAAGCTTCTAGATGCTTCTGGTACCTTTCTTCCAGCTGAATGCCGCCAACTATGGTGTATGCCTACGCGATCTTCTCGGAACCCGATTAGGTTGTACCACCACGCAGAAAAAGGTGACAGAAGATTGGTCGGTGAGGACTGCCAGAAAACGTGGGCTAGGCATAGAACTTTGGGGCATAGAACTATACCTTATTCTAGCATGTGGTGCAATTTCATTGCCGTATCTACTGGGCCTTTGCAATGTGGGGAGTTTTAAAGGGACACTGTGTTTGTGGTGGCCTGTCTTCATTAATTTTGGTTCCTACATAATAGGGTAGATGTCAAGATTCTTTCCAGTTATCCTTTATTTTTTATGAGGTGACTTTTGAAAGAGCCCTTGAGTGCTTAATTCTGCTGCTCGGATCTGAGATATCTCTCTGAAAGATACATTTTCATAATCTCGACGTTGGATACTAAATCCATGGAATTTCGATTCACTGACACCATTCGATTAAAACTCTGTATCGACAGCGTGATATTAGAACGACTAACGAATTTAAAATATATTGACTGTATTAATTTCATTCATAAGTATGGCTGAGACACTGAAAATAAGGTTGTGATTTCCTCCACAATGTATGTCACAATCCTTAGGTGGTTGGCAAACACTGCGTGAATGAAACACAATTCTTTAAACATGTTTTATAGTAATTACAAGGACTATCGTAAACTGAAGACGTTTAAATTTATTTATTTCTAAAAATATAAATATTATGTCATAAAGTTTCTCGATTGCAGATGACTGAGACTGACTTCTTGCCACCATATTTCGGTGACAGACATTTCAAAACTTAACACATCAGTTTAAACTCAAGGTGGCTGCCTCATGGCATCTGGTACCGGAACCGGTAGCCACCAGAAAAAATAAAAATGTTACTAAAACCGTTTGTTCTTCGCTGGTACAAGCGACACGTTATCAGGAATATGTAATTTGTTGCCTCGTCATGAACTGTTCAATAAGCAATGCCTGTTACATAATGTAGTACCTAAATGCCCATGCAGGTAATGTAACAACGTATGTATGTATGTACATAAGAGTACGTTCCGTACATCCTTCTACAACACAGGACCGATTTCAACCAAAATTGATAGACATATCACTCAATGTCTGGAAATTATCTCTGTGGGTGGTAAGAACTAACTACGTATCAGAGGCGTGGGGATGAGTGAAAAAGCATTGTAGCCGAAGATGCACGAATACCCATACTTTAGTCACCCAGTACTTGAGAACAAGAGCACTTACAGACATGCAACAAACTTTGTACATAATTTCAAACATTTACGAAATCTTTTTTGGCTGACGACCGCTACAAACTGATAAAACGAAAGAAGTTTATTGCATACTACAACTTCGCTGTTCATGGAATAAAACTGCTAGAAGAAGCATGGCGCTTTAGGTTATGACTTCTGTACTACTACCTGTATTCGTGACACATTTCGAAGACGTACTCACATACGCCACGGAATGCACCAGAAAAATTATATCACTGTACGAAACATAGTTTGAGAGATATGAAGTCATGAACACTAAGATGCGTGTAAAGCTGCCGTATCGTGCAAGACATCTATTATTTCGTTGCTATTAACTCTATTCGCAACACTTGTCGCATACAATATCCGCATCTGCCGCTGAATGTATCTACAACAACATATCATTGTATGACACACAGTTCTGGACATAGGACATCAAGTACTGAAATATATTCAAGGGTAAGAGCCACCAGCCTCCTAATGCGATCAGCGTGATGACTTGGAAAAAATGGGGAAAAGGAATAGAGAGGGGAGAGAGGAGGAGATAGAGAAAGGGGAAGGAGGAGATGGACAAAGAGATGGGGAGGAGCAGATTGACAGAGAGAGAGAGGAAGAAGAGGAGATGGACAGAGAGAGGGACAGGAGGACAAGAATAGAGAGTGGACGGTGGAGGAGGTGGACAGAAAGAGGAAGTGGGGTGGAGGACAAACATGGACAGAGAGAGAGGAGAGGAGGAAATGGACTAATAAAAGATTGGAATAAATACATACTTGGGCAATGCTGGATACTCCAATAGTCTTATAAAACACGTGAAAAGAATAACATCAGTAGCTTTATATATGAGACGCATGGTCAATGACTTGTGGATCTAGAGTGAAATTAGGAATGCCTATATAGCTAGAGACAAGATTAACGAATCGATGTAATTCCTGCATTTAGAGCTTATCTTTCATTTGGCTCCACTCCAATATACAATCGCCATAAATATGGAGAAACACTCTGATCAAGGGCTTCAAAACTCTGTTAGATGAAGACAGCGAAAGAAACTTTAGATTTTAATAGCTTAAAGTAATTATGAAGAAAGTGGACAAAATGAAGCTTGGAATTATTATACAGAATTGAAGAACTTCATCCAAACAGAGTTTAACAACGAGGAGGCGATACTGCAAAGAAATTCAGAGCACAAAGCAGTTACAAGGCTCATTAAAAAGGACTTTTGCACCATGATAGCTGAAGTAAGGTCAGCCACAGAGACCGCTAATTTAGGTAAAGTAGAACAATACAGAGCAGGGGACCATAAAACACTTGTACACACAAATATCCAAATGTCACGATGAAGACAATCAAAAGCAGAAATGGCCAAAGAAATTAATATTCTTTTTATCTTCCAACTATCCTGGAAAAACAGCTCAATTTTTCTACATATCTTCTTTTCCATTTAGCAAGCTTTTATATTATCTGGCTTACTGCAGTTTGATAGTAGACATTAATAGAGTGGTCGTAATTCAAAAGAGTATTTCTTCCTCCGATTCAGTTTTCTTGCGCAGGGGTTAAACGCAACCGTATATTTTTGAACGATGTGCACATTCATCGTGCAAATAAAAAGACAAGTAGCTCAAATGTTTTTTATTCCAGTCTTTGAACAGAATATGAATTCTTTAGATGATGGTCCGTGATGACCATCCACAGATTATATTTATATGTTCTGACGATGCCATTATGGCCTTATCACTTTAGGACATGGTATAAAAAAGATCTGAGGATGGTCATTACGGACTGAAACAGGTCATCGTCTAAAGAATTCATATTTTGATCAAAGGCTGGAATAAAAAAAATTTGGCAGTATTGGATCACTGTTTGTATACGCGACCATGTCGCAGTTGGTGAGACAAGTAGCTCGTTTCATAATTTCGTGATTCAATTCTTTATTGTTCTCCAAAACATTAAAGAAACCTAGAGCCTCATGTCTTGTTACCTCTTTGCTGTTACGGCCTCTGGTTGTTTAAGGTACACATGTTTGTAATTTTACATAATAGCTGTTATTAGTCTACAGCCCCTTGCATCTGCTACGAAACACGTGCGCCCCTCTTAAGTGTCCATCTCAGATAGGAGCCGTGTTGTTCACCACGCGGAACTCGAATGTGACAAGGCAACTTCGCGACGAGTTTTAATCCTGCAGTCGATAATCTCATGTTATACGGAGATGTACCGCCTCCAGGCGACTCGTTAAGGCATTTCGTGGTTAATTTATTTTCTCACACTGTTATGCCAATGAGAAATGACGTGCACCAGCCGCTCGTATGGAACGCGTTGAGCCCTCTAGCGGTACAAGAGTGCATTTTCCGCTGGGCGGCTCGAGAACAGGACGGTGCTATTTGTACGACGCGCCGCAGTAGAAGCGCACCTTAGCACGGAATCCTGCGTCATTCTGACTTGCAGTGCTGGTGACGAGAGCGACAAAGGGAAAGAACAGCACCGCGTGTAGCGCGAGATGCTACGCCATCGCCTCACCCCCTGAACTCTGACGCCAGAGCCCAAGGGCTCAAGCCCTCGACACGGACTTTCCATTACACGGCCGAAAATAAAACGCAGGCAGCTTTGAAACGAGGTGCTCAGCGCCGCTGGTCGGAAAATAGACTCGGGTAGTGCGTGTGTATGTGTGAGTGCGTGAGAGAGAGAGAGAGAGAGAGAGAGAGAGAGAGAGAGAGAGAGAGAGAGAGAGAGAGAGGGAGAGAGGGGGAGGGAGGGGGGAGAGACAGATAGACAAAGACAGAGAGAAACAATAGGAGAATGTGACAATATTAATGACTGTCTACGAGATCAACTATATTACATAATAAAACGACAGCGTTTACATCATAAACAAGTAAAGTAATTAAGCATAGAGGACATCGTTTTTTTGTGCGCTCTACGAAATATACACGGTGTAATTAAATTCCCCTTACAGACACTGAAGACTTGTAGTGGCGACAAAGTTTACCATAGGAACTCATGTGCGGGAACGTCCCGTTTTTCCGCTACACTGAAAATACGAGAGAGTTCAATAAGTAATGCAACATATTTTTTTCTGAAAGCAGGTTGTTTATTCAGGATTGCAGGACACCGTAGTATCCCCCACACTTTCTGGTACAAAACACTCTTTTTCAACAAAGGCTCCGTTCAGTGCGACGGCCTTACGTCATATTACTTGGAGGATCTGTGTGCCTGCATGATACCATTCTACTGGTCGACGCAGGAGCCAACGTCTTGCTGCATCAATAACCTCCGCATCACTCACGTACTGCTTCCCGTGAAATGCATCTCTCATCAGTCCAAACAGATGGAATGAGTGAGATCCGGGCTGTAGCAAACGTGAGGAAGAAAGTCCAATGAAGTTTTGTGAGCTCCTCACCGGTGCACAGACTTGTGCGAGTCCTTGACTTGTCGTGGAGAAGGAGAAGTTCGTTTCCATTTTTGTGGCGACGAACACGCTGAAGTTCTTTCTTCTACACTACTGGCCATTAAAACTGCTACACCAAGAAGAAATGCAGATGATAAACCGGTATTCATTGGACAAATATATTATACTAGAACTGACATGTGATCACATTTTCTCGCAATTTGGGTGTATAGATCCTGAGAAATCAGTACCGCAAGTTTCTAGAGGAACAGAAGGTTCCAAATGATTGGAAAAGAGCACAGGTAGTCCCAGTCTTCAAGAAGGGTCGCCGAGCAGATGCGCAAAACTATAGACCTATCTCTCTGACGTCGATCTGTTGTAGAATTTTAGAACATGTCTTTTGCTCGAGTATCATGTCGTTTTTGGAAACTCAGAATCTACTATGTAGGAATCAACATGGATTCCGGAAACAGCGATCGTGTGATACCCAACTCGCTTTATTTGTTCATGAGACCCAGAAAATATTAGATACAGGCTCCCAGGTAGATGCCATTTTCCTTGACTTCCGGAAGGCGTTCGATACAGTTCCGCACTGTCGCGTGATAAACAAAGTAAGAGCCTACGGAATATCAGACCAGCTGTGTGGCTGGATTGAAGAGTTTTTAGCAAACAGAACACAGCATGTTGTTCTCAATGGAGAGACATCTACAGACGTTAAAGTAACCTCTGGCGTGCCACAGGGGAGTGTTATGGGACCATTGCTTTTCACAATATATATAAATGACCTAGTAGATAGTGTCGGAAGTTCCATGCGGCTTTTCGCGGATGATGCTGTAGTATACAGAGAAGTTGCAGCATTAGAAAATTGTAGCGAAATGCAGGAAGATCTGCAGCGGATAGGCACTTGGTGCAGGGAGTGGCAACTGACCCTTAACATAGACAAATGTAATGTATTGCGAATACATAGAAAGAAGGATCCTTTATTGTATGATTATATGATAGCGGAACAAACACTGGTAGCAGTTACTTCTGTAAAATATCTGGGAGTATGCGTGCGGAACGATTTGAAGTGGAATGATCATATAAAATTAATTGTTGGTAAGGCGGGTACCAGGTTGAGATTCATTGGGAGAGTCCTTAGAAAATGTAGTCCATCAACAAAGGAGGTGGCTTACAAAACACTCGTTCGACCTATACTTGAGTATTGCTCATCAGTGTGGGATCCGTACCAGATCGGGTTGACGGAGGAGATAGAGAAGATCCAAAGAAGAGCGGCGCGTTTCGTCACAGGGTTATTTGGTAACCGTGATAGCGTTACGGAGATGTTTAACAAACTCAAGTGGCAGACCCTGCAAGAGAGGCGCTCTGCATCGCGGTGTAGCTTGCTCGCCAGGTTTCGAGAGGGTGCGTTTCTGGATGAGGTATCGAATATATTGCTTCCCCCTACTTATACCTCCCGAGGAGATCACGAATGTAAAATTAGAGAGATTATAGCGCGCACAGAGGCTTTCAGACAGTCGTTCTTCCCGCGAACCATACGCGACTGGAACAGGAAAGGGAGATAATGACAGTGGCACGTAAAGTGCCCTCCGCCACACACCGTTGGGTGGCTTGCGGAGTATAAATGTAGATGTAAATGTAGATGTAGATGTAGATGTACCCAGAACAACCACCTCTGGCCGTAATAACTGGGCGTTGAGTAAAACAGAGCTTCGATGTCGTGTACAGGTACAGCTGCCCATGCAGCTTCAACACGATACCTCAGTTCATCAACAGTAGTGCCTGGCGTATTGTGACGTGCCACTTGCTCGGCCACCATTCACCAGACGTTTTCAATTGGTGAGAGATCTGGAGAATGTGTTGGCCAGGGCAGCAGTCGAACATTTTCTGTATCCACAAAGGGCCGTACAGGACCTGCAACATGCGGTCTGCATCATCCTGCTGAAATGTAGGGTTTCGCAGGGATCGAATGAAGGGTACAGCCACGGATCGTAACACATCTGAAATGTGTTCAAAGCGCCGTCAGTGCGAACAAGAGGTGACCGAGACGTGTAACCAATGGCATCCCATACCATCACGCCGGGTGATACGCCAGTATGGCGATGACGAATACACGCTTCCAATCTGCGTCCACCGCGATGTCGCCAAACACGGATGCGATCATCATGATGCTGTAAACAGAACCTGGATTCATCCTTAAAAATGACGTTTTGCCATTCGTGCACCCAGGTTCGTCGTTGAGTACACCATCGCAGGCGCTCCTGTCTGTGATGCAGCGTCAAGGGTAACCGCAACCATGGTCTCCGAGCTGATAGTCCATGCTGCTGCAAACGTCGTCGAACTGTTCGTGCAGATGGTTGTTGTCTAGCAAACGTCCCCATCTGTTGACTTAGGGATCGAGACGTGGCTGCACGATCCGTTACCGCCATGCGGATAAGATGCCTATCATCTCGACTGCTAGTGATACGAGGCCGTTGGGATCCAGCACGGCGTTCCGTATTCCCCTCCTGAACCCACCGATTCGATATTATGCTAACAGACATTGGATCTCGTCCAACGCGAGCAGCAATGTCGCGATACGATAACCGCCATCGCGATAGACTACAATCTGACCTTTATCAAAGTCGAAAACGTGATGGTACGCATTTCTCCTCCTTACACGAGGGATCGCAACAACGTTTCATCAGGCAACGCCGGTCAACTGCTGTTTGTATATGAGAAATCGGTTGCAAACTTTCTTCATGTCAGCACGTTGTAGGTGTCGCCAATGCTCTGAAAAGCTAATCATTTGCATATCATAGCAGCTTCTTCCTGTCGGTTAAATTTCACGTCTGTAGCAAGTCATCTTCGTGGTGTAGCAATTTTAATGGTCAGTAGTGTATTTCCTTAGGGTAGCACAGCGCACTTCACAGTTGATCGTTGCAGTATGAGCGAGGTCGTTAAACATATTAATCCCTTCAGAATCTCAACAGAGACGTTCAGTTGAACAGCGAGGGGCCTGTGATCCATCGATCAGCTCGACTGAGAGTGTCCGCACGTTCCAACATTGAAAGAGTCACAGCTGTGTGAGGCCGGCCGGCACGTGGGAGATCGAACAGGTTCGCGAGACCTTGTTGCTATGATGACAGAGGCCTCGCCCGACGGCTCGCCGTGCTTTTTTTTCGGTCCCAGGTCTCCCTAAATATTCTGCAAGAGCCTATGAATATCTGTGATGCTATGGTTTTTCGCCAAAAGAAACTGACAGCTCTTTGGTTGGAACGCATCTCCTAAGACTTTAAGGCTACGTATAGGGTCGCCACCTATCGAAACTTGGTGACATTGTAGAGACTGAAGCGGGAATATTTCACAATGTCCTACAACAAATTACGCATTTTTTTCAGCCGAATCTAGCCTTGGAAACAGTATGTTGCATTACTTATTGAATACCCGTCGAATCACTACACATATTACTCTCTTACTCCTGCTGCTTGTCTCCGTTCATATATAAGAAGGAGCGATGTGACGACCACCGACGTCAACACAGATTCGGCACTTCCGTCCCATGTTCCGGTACAAACGCTCACCAATCGCTGGTCTTCCAACATCCGGTGCAGCCATAACACGCGCCTGTACGTCTTTCTCGGATGCCACAGAGATCTCTAAATCAAGATCCTTTGCGAAATCTGTATGCAGACTTCTTCGTTATAAACATTATTTCCTCTGTCTCTTACATTAAAACGTCAAGGCTTGTTTACTAGTCAGTAACTATTAATTGTGATTAGTTGCAATTAACCTTATATCTGTTCTCTAAAAGCCACGTACTTAGTATGCGGTGGGTGTTGGATATCTACCATAGGCCGAGTACATGCACTGCACTGACGAATTCGCCCTGCGGGTTTGCCTATCCGTCGCCTGCAGGCGTCTCCCCTCCTGAGAATTACAAATATAACGCGAACACAATTTTATTTCACCTAGAAATGTACATCCATACTCCGCAAGCCACCTGATGGTGTGTGGCGGAGGGTACTTTGAGTACTTCGATCGGTTCTCCCTTCCATTTCAGTCTCGTATTGTTCGTGGAAAGAAAGATTGTCGGTATGCCTCTGTGTGGGCTCTAATCTCTCTTATTTTATCCTCATGGTCTCTTCGCGAGATATGCGTAGGAGGGAGCAATATACTGTTTGACTCCTCGGTGAAGGTATGTTCTCGAAACTTAAACAAAAGCCCGTACCGAGCTGCTGAGCGTCTCTCCTGCAGAGTCTTCCACTGGAGTTTAACTATCATCTCCGTAACGCTTTCGCGATTACTAAATAATCCTGTAACGAAGCGCGCTGCTCTCCGTTAGACCTTCTCTATCTCTTCTATCAACCCTATCTCGTACGGATCCCACACTGGTGAGAAATATTCAATCAGTGGGCGAACAAGTATACTGTAACCTACTTCGTTTGTTTTCGGATGCATTTCCTTAGGATTCTTCCAATGAATCTCAGTCTTGCATCTGCTTCACCGACGATCAACTTTATATGATCATTCCATTTTAAAAACTCTCCTAATGCCTATTTCAGTTGCTGACCTGCTATACTGTAGCTAAATGATAAAGGATCTTCCTTTCTATGTATTCGCAGCACATTACACTTGTCTACATTGAGATTCAGTTGCCATTCCCTGCACCATGCGTCAATTCGTTGCAGACCCTCCTGCATTTCAGTGCAATTTTCCATTGTTACAACCTCTCGATATACCACAGCATCATCCGCAAAAAGCCTCAGTGAACTTCCGATGTTATCCACAAGGTCATTTATGTATATGGTGAATAGCAACGGTCCTACGACACTCCCCCGCGGTACACCTGAAATCACTCTTACTTCGGAAGACTTATCTCCATTGAGAATGACATGTTCATTAAACGACTGTGGGGAACTGTATCGAACGCCTTGCGGAAGTCAAGAAACACGGCATCTACCTGGGAACCCGTGTCTATGGCCCTCTGAGTCTCGTGGACGAATATCGCGAGCTGGGTTTCACACGGTCGTCTTTTTAGAAACCCATGCTGATTCCTACATAGTAGATTTCTAGTCTCCAGAAAAGTCATTATACTCGAACATAATACGTGTTCCAAAATTCTACAACTAACAATTAGGGCGCTTCGGTTGGCGTATCGTGAGGTTTTATCGTGTCTTCACGACTCTGTGAATCAGTTGATAGCATGTGTAGAGCTCTCTTGAAACCATCCACAATGCGATGCATTTTCATTAGTCACTAATGTACTTTAATGTCACTGTGAATCCACGCTACGCTCGGCCGAGTGCAGTAGTATCGCGGTAGGGTAGTACAGCTCGGGCGTCACGTATTACGCATACAAGACTGTTTATAAACAGTCCGCTGATACACGGTGTGTTACAGATGCCACTCGAGACACCAGCCACGCTTCCGAGCAGTGCGCGAATCAGGAAACCGGCGGCGCTGATATCGAGGAAACTAGTACCTTCCGCACATCACGTGGTCAAAGACTTACTTTAGCCTGCAGGATACTTAAGACCGAGGGCGGCCTACAGCGGGCAGTCGGTTGCTCACTTAGCTCGAGGCTAGTAGCCGGCTGCACTCGTAGCTCATCAGTCCGAACTCGCAGAGACCAGCCAGAAATCTCCACTCTGCTCCGCAGGGCCTCTGTACAGCTCTAAGTTATTTTAAAAGGCGAGCTCCTCCCGCCGCCTTTCAGCCACCCCGGACGAGGCTTCCCGCGGATCAGGTATCACGCTTTGTTTCTGTTGTTGTCAAGCGATCACGAACTATCTTTCAGTCGTTCTTGGAACTAACTTAGTTGTGAACTTCTGTTGTGAATAATGTGTACGTACTTCAACTTGGAAATCATCATTCACTACGGCGTGCATCAGCAAAAAAAAAAAAACTAAAGTGAGTCCAGTCTCAGCCTACGACACTCTATATTGCATGTAGCAGTAAAACTGTCTTCCGGCGGACATGAGTCCCTATGCTAAACTTAATCGTCTTGGTTCCCATTACAAGTCCTCACAGTCTGCATAGAGAATTTAGTTACAGCCTGTATAACGATGATTACCTGGTACCCACAGGATCACCTGGTATCATAGAGGGACATGAAGATGGTGTAATATAGCATCAAAATCGATAGCAAATAGGTAATAAGACCTATAACTGTGACTGATGGACTCATATCTGCCACAAAAAGACAACAGGGCTGAGACAAAATATACTGCTACAACTCCATACTGTGCTTGCTGCTCATGATATACATAGTGTTAACACGTGGCGAGGCTCTCCGCAGAACTGGTGAGGAGTGGAACATATGCATAATATGAATAAGAAGAAGGGTTTGGGTATTGGACATATTTTAAGACAATTGGGAATATCTTGCATAGTAATTGAGAGAGCTGTAGAGGGTAAAAACTGTATAGAAAGACAGAGATTGGAATATATCCAACAAATAGATGAAGACGTTTGTTGGAAGTCCTACTCTGAAATGAACAGGCCGGCTTGGGAGAGGAATTGGCTGCGGGCAGCATCAAATTACATAGAGGGCTTATAACCGAACCCGTCTTCCATTTAACCATGATCCTGATCTGAAGGACCTCCAAATACGTTCTCCTAAAAAAACACGAATTATTTCTTTGCTGAAAATTTAAATTTAAGCATGAAATTATTTTGGCTGCTCCCGCCATTACCCTTACAGTTGCAGCGCCCATCATTTCCATATAGATAAAGCATGGAACATTTTACATCCCTTGCCTCAAACTTTTAAGAGACGATTTTTCCTTCCATATAAAACAGCACCACCAAATATAGTGTCGTAGACACACGTTTAGCACACACTTTTTCTGCACCTCAGAATATACGAACGGTCAGATGCACACGTCCACACCCATCATAGACCAATCTGGAAATGTCCTTTCTTTTCCGTTTCCTTGCTGGATATGCGATGCCAAAGTGACCGCAATTAGAGTCAAGCACGAGACATTCAAAGAATTCTGTTTTGGTATCATGTTAAATAAGTAAATGGATTGCAACCATCTGTCCAGACACTGTGTCCACAATGGCAGTGAAACGGAGGACGACCCAGAAAAGACCGAGATTCTAAACGTCTCTTTCCAAAACTGTTTCATAGAGAAAGGTCGCACTGTAGTTCCATCTTTAAATCGTCGCACGAACGACAAAATAGCGGATATCGAAATAAGTGACCATGGGAAAGACAAGCAATGCAAATCACTCAACAGAGAGAACGCCACTGTACCTGATGGGATAATACGATTCTATACAGAATATGCGAAAGAACTTGCCCCCCTTCTAGCAGCAATTTACAGTAACTGGTTGGAGAAGCGAATCGTTTCTGATGATTGGAAAAAAAGCACAGGTCATTCCCGTTTTTCAGAAGTGTCGTCAAACAGACGCACAAAACTATACCTCGGACGTCGGTCAGCTGTAAATTTTTGAAACATGGTTTTATGACATTTCTGGAGACGAAAAACCTGCTCTCTAGGGAACAGCACGGGTTCTGAAAACAACGATCGTTTGAAAACCGTCTCGCGGTGTCGTCGACAAGTCCCAGAAAGCAGTAGGTACAGGCAACAGGCATCCAGGTAGATGCTGTGTTCCTTGACTTCCGAAAGGCATTCGATACAGTTCCACACCGCCACGCGATGAACAGAATATCAGCCCAAATATGTGACTGGATTGAAAACTTCCTAGCAAATACAGCACAGCATATCATTTTGAACGGAGAGGTGTCTTCAGACGTAAAAGTAACTTCGAGCCTGCGCAGGGGAGTGTTACAGGACTATTATTTTTAACAATGTATATAAATGACCTACCAGGTAACGTCGGAAGTTCCATGAGGTTTTTCGCCGATGATGCTGTTATATACAGAGAATTCGTGACGTAGAAAACTGTAGTGAAATGCAGGAAGACCTGCGCAGGGCCGATGCTCGGTATAAGGAGTGACAATTGATAGGAGATACAAATATAAAAAACTTGCGTACTTTGATTGCTTTCATTCTATAATGTCATATGCGATTATATTGTAGGGGAAACTCGTCAAACCGAGAGAAATACAAGAGCTTGTAATGCAAAAGCGTGTAATAAGAATCATTAGTGGTGTAAATTTAAGAACATCATGTAGAAACCTGTTCATGAACTGAATATTCTAACCATTGTTTCTCAGTATATTTATTCTTCTGTTGCAAGTAATACGTCTTTACTACCACCCAATAGCTCAACATATACGATCAGTGCTAGAAATAAGAACAATATACATAATGACCTAAAATCACTTATCTTGGTCCAAAAAGAAGTCCAGTATTCAGGAACATACATTTCTAATAAATTGCCAGCAACAAGTAAAAACAATAAATGTAACTCCATCCCATGTTCGGAGTGCGAGACTTCGACTGGTCGATTTCCAATAATAAATTACCAAATTTCGACATTACATTGTCATCTTCAGCCCTGCGTATATCGAGTAACGCTTATGTTAGGAACCAATGCACCACTGTCAATTCGTATCATGAAGATTTTATTTTCCACGGGAATGTGCCCCCTGTGGTTCTTCAGACTGTTCGTTATTGCCATCTGAAATTTATTGCAGAACTAAATTACTCCTTTACTCCTTCTCCTCTTTACTTCCTACTGCCAAGCCCATATTCTGCTGTCAGGTTCCTTGTTGTCTGCAGAGGAACGACTTCTAGCATCCTTGGAAGATGGTCTAATAGTAGGCAGCGATACTTGTGCGCGTTCAGTATTCCGCCTATGAAAAACAGGACTATGAGCTTTTGGGTCACTATACTACGCCACAAGTTTACACTCCAAGTACGCTGACGATTCACCTGACGAAGTCAACGGGAATGTCAACAGACCAATAGTATATGTTTCGGTGGTTTACCTATGCATCATTAGTAAATGAAGCTTCAAGATACGTGATCAATTTGGAGTATCCTGTCTTAATGCACATGTACAGGAGTTAATACGATTCTAACAATCGCTTTTGATGAAGAGAGATGTGATGAGGATGGAACTTATGTCGATGGAGAATTCGTAGGACATTTGCCTCACTCATGCCACTTTCTCGTGCGATTGCAAGGGAGCTAACGTGCGGATCAAGGGCAAGAACAGCAATAACGTTAACTTGCCACTCTTCTGTCATCACTTGTTTCCTCCTGTAACGTTGTCTAGTTTTTACGCTACCAGTGTCACATAACTGATTGAAGGGTTTAATAAATAACTGAAATGATTGACGTCTATTGCGTTAGCTTACCGCATACACCGTACAAGAACGAACTGCATTCTTCCTACACTCTCCATATACCACGAGCCTGTCAGCTTTTTCTGCATTGGTAAATGCCATCTTCCACTCACGACCTACTGGTTGGACTATCACGCACTAACTGATTAGCAAGTCAAAGTACACTCAAGAAACACGCAAACACTTTGTAAGCAAGTATAACAACATTGTACCTAGCAACTACACAAGTTGAATGACACAAACAATCGTTGGTGTGGAAACTTTGTACAATACAGTATCTCGTAAGGGATTCGCATTAGATTCCTGCAACAACCAAACTGACATGCTAATTTACCCTACTTTTAGTTTGTTGTTGTCAACAGGCATTGTTCCGTTTAAAAAGATGTATGTTCGGACAAAAAATACACTTTCTAATTATTATTACAATTTGTATATGCGCTAACAATACGAGCCCCTGACTATCAGTCCATTCTGTGAAAACTATACATCAATAGCATTATCCATTTCCTCAACATTTGCGGTGCATGTTTTAGGTGATTCACCGTGTATACACTCACTGGTAATTATTATCATTATCCATAACAAACATAGGCATCATGTGATTACCACAAACTGCCCCTGAAAGGTGGAAGAATCAACAATCATCAGTGGTATGAAGATGCAAAAGCCAATGGAAACCAACGCATTGAAGGCACATAATGTGTATCCACAGGACTTGTAGCCTGTAACTGAAAAAAATGTCATGATGATCGGTCTATTGATAGAAGATTCCAGACTAGCCCCATTACGGATCTCCGGCAGTTGACTGCGAAGGGGGAGGTGACCATGAGAAAAGGATTGAATACGCAGCAAAAGGATAACATTCTACGTCTCGGGGCGTGAAATGTCACCAGTTTTAACGTGTTAGGGAAGCTAGAAAATTTGAGAAGGGAAGTGGTAGAGCCCTTTTTAGATACAGTAGACATCAATGAAGCAAAATGGAAAGATGAAAAGGATTCCTGGTGAGATGAGTAGAGGGTAATATCAACAGCAGCATAAAATGGCGTAACGGTAGTAGGATTCGTTATAAATAGGAAGATAGGGTAGAGAGTGAGTTACAGTGAACAGTTGAGTGACATGGTTGTTCTGATGGGAATCGACAGAATACTAACATCGGGTACAGCAGTTTAGCTATATTTGCCGATGTCGTAAGGAGAAGATGACGAGATACAGGAAGTACATGAGAATAGTGTACGGATAATTTAGTACGTGAAGGGAGATTGAAACCTCGTAGTAATGGGGGATTGAAATGCGGTGCTAAAGGAAGGAGTGGAAGAAAGGGTTACAGGGGATTATGAGCTTGGTAATAAGAATGGGTGAGGAGAAAGGCTAATTGAGTTCTCCAATATATTTCAGCCAGTAATAGCGAATACTCTGGTCAAGAATCACAAGAAGAGGAGGTATACTTGGAAAAAGCCGGCTGATACGGGAAGACTTCAGCTAGATTACAATATGGTCAGGCTGAGATTCCGAAATCAGATACTGGGAATAGACAGAGACGCAGTTTAGTAGTGGTGAAGAGTAGGCTGAAGTTTAAGAGACTAGTCAGGAAGAATCAATTAGGTTTAGAAGTAGAATACGGAAATCCTAAGGAATGAAGAAAAACGTTCAAATGTGTGTCAATCCCTAAGGGACCAAACTGCTAAGGTCATCGCTCCCTAGACTTACACACTACTTAAACTAACGTATGCTAAGAACCACACACACACACACACACACACACACACACACACACACACACACACACATGCTCGAGGGAGGACTCGAACCTCTGGCGCGAGGTCCCGTGTAATCCGTGACATGGCCCCTCAAAACGCTCGGCCGCTCCGCGAGGCGGGAATGAAGAGATATAGTTTATCTGAGGATATAGCTACTGCGATAATGAATATGAATTTCAGGTGAAGAGGAATGGGCATCTCTGAAAACGGTCATCAGAGATGTTGGAAAGAAAAACAGAGGTACAAGGAAGGTAACAGTAAAGAAACCATAAGTAATACAGCAAATATTTCAGCTCTTCGATGAAAGAAGAAAGTACAAAAATGTTCAAGGAAATTCAGGAATACAAAAATACAGATCACTTAGGAATGAAATAAATAAGAAGTGCAGAGACGATAAGGAGAAATGGCTGCAAGAAGAAGTCTAGAATTTGAAAAAGAAATGATTGTCGGTAGGACTGATTCAATATGCAGAAAAGTTAAAACAACATTCGATTAAATTAAAAGCAAGGGTAGTAATAGTGCAATAGGGATTCCACTGTTAAATGAAGAGAAGCGAGGTTGAAAGAGTACACTGCAGGCCTCCATGAGGGGGAGAACTTGACTGGTAACGTGACAGAAGATGAAACAGAAGTCGACAGTTAAGCGATGGGGGATACAGTATTAGAAACATAATTTAAAAGAGTTTTGAAAGACTTAGGATCAAACGCGTCAGAAGTGATAGACAACATTCCATCAAATTTTGTAGCATCATTGGGGGAAGTGGCAACAAAATGGCTATTTACGTTGGTGTGTATAATGTATAAAACTGTCGATGAACCATCAGGCTTTCGGTAAAACACATCCGTACAATTCCGAAGATTACAAGATTCAAAAAGTGCGACAATTATTGCACGGTCAGCTTAACAGCTGATGTCTCGAAGTTGCTGACAAGCATAATATACAGAAGAATGGAAAAGAAAGATGAAAACGTTTTATATGACAATCAGTTTGGCGTTTGGAAAGGTACAGGCCCAGAGAGGCAGTTCTGGCCTTGCGGTTGATAATGGAAGCAAACCTGAAGAAAAATCAAGACACGTTCATAGGATCTGTTGACCTACAAAAAGCGTTCGATAATGTAAAACGGTGTAAGATCTTCGACACTCTGAGAAAAATAAGGAAAAACGGGTAATACACATTAGGTACAAGATCCAAAAAGCAACAACAAGACCAACAGCGAAGAATTCGGATTAAAAAGGGTGTGAGGCAGAGATGCAATCTTTCGCCCTACTCTTCAATCTGTACATCGAAGAAGCAATTGCGGGAATAAAAGAGAAGTTCAGTAGTGGAATTAAAATTTGGCGTGAAAGGATATCAACGATAAGAGTCACTAAAGACATAGCTATCCTCTGTGGAAGTGAAGAAGGATTAGAGGATCAGTAACTGTTGAATGTAATCCAGTCAAATGAGTACAGAATATGGACTGAGAGTAAATCGAAGAGATACGAAAATAATGAGAAATAGCAGAAGTGAGAACAGAATTGACGATTCTGCTACCTAGGAAACGAAATAACCCATGATAGCACGTTTTCAAATAGTGACCATCACATCTTTCAAGCGACACCCAGTGTCCACGGAAAGCGTTGGTTTCTTTCCCATTACAAACAAAATGATTTGAAAGAGTAATTTTAGATGCCCCTTCGATAGAGCAGTCCCAGATTAATCTAGTAGGATATTTGTTTTATCGATATGTATTGACAGGGACAGTAAAACACGAGTAATAAGGAGTACTCCAGCAGCGACTCAGTAGCGCTGCATGCTAAGCGGTAACAGTCAGTGAGGGCCAGGGCAGTCCTGTCGCTGCTGGAGTACTGGTAATTTATAGAGTTTTGCTGTCCCTATTAATAGATAAATAGATAACAAATAAATTTAAAAATCGTTTGTTTGTAACGGGGAAGAAACCACCGGCTTTCGTTGAAACTGGGCGCCTGCGAAAGACGTATCTAGCACAACATGTTTGGTCTGACTCCATCTGCACAGTGTAAAACTAAATTGCAAATATCTTCCAAAACACAAGAGAAAATATACGGTGACATGTGGCTATAAAATTACAGAAGTCATACTTTCACAGAGTAAGTATGCATGTGCCAAGATGGACGACCAATAGATGTGAATCGTTAAGCCTTCTCAGTAGATAGGCATCTCTGCTTTTTTTTAGACAGATCAGTGTGGCGCTGGCCTTCATTTGTTTTACTTTATTTTGTCGGTAAAAATGATAAGCCTTATAACAGAAGTTTCATATGAAACTTGGGAAAACTGCTACTTAAACCTATTTGAATTTTATGGTGAAGACTGTTTATCACGTACGCAAGTATCTGAAAGGTTCAAGAGTTTCCAAGATGGCCGAGAAGACTTTGAAGAAGACTCGCATCCGAGACGCCCTCCAACACCAAAAACGGATGGATATCTCGAAAAAGTAGGTTATCTGATTCGATCTGACCTTAAGTGTAGTATCCGATCAATTGCTGAAACTGTAGGAATTGACAGGGAATACGTAATGCAAATTTTCCATAACCAATTTAAGATGAGAAAAGTGTGTGCGAAACTGCTGGCGAAAATTCTCAAGGTCGAACAAAAAGAAGCTCGTGAAAATATTTGTACTAGCGCTTTGAATACCACAGAAAATTGTCCTAATTTCTTTGAAAAAGTGATAACTTGTGACGAATCTTGGTTTTTCATTTGTGACCCAGAAATTAAATGGCAATCCATGCACTGGAAGGTTCCAGCTTCATCGGGAGCGGAAAAAGCTCGAATGAGTCAAAGCGATAATGATTACTTTTTTGCGATATTCATGTTTTTGTGTATCTTTACTGCGTTCGTGAATATCAGTCTGCTAATCAGCATTACTGCCTTGAGATTCTTCCTCAACTGCATGAGAAAATAAAAAAAAATTGACTCGAATTGTGGGAGAACAAGTCATAGGTCCTGTACCACGACAACGCGCCGATTCATATCGCATCCCAGTGTTTGACAACCCACCTTATTCGCCTGACCTAGCGCCATGTGACTTTTATTTATTCCCAAATGTAAAATCTGCATTAAAAGGAACAATATTTCAACCCGTTGATTCAGTGAACCTGTTGCGGCGTAACATCAAGCGCCAGCACGACGGTCAATAACGGAACAGCAGAGAGGGATGTGAGACTAAGTCAGCCAATAGTAAGCTCTAAGACGACACCGAGACAGATGCGGCATCTAGATCAAGAGAATGTATACACCACTCTGCTTGGCCGCACCCGAGTTGAAGTCTAGCCTATCTACGAACGCTACAGCAGTGACTTAGGACTGTATTACTGGACTTGTATTGGAATTGCATATACCGAAGAGATTGCTCATGTTTCATGCCGCCTTTTGCTTGCGACATCTCATTACACATTTCACAAAAGGTTTGTCAATTATCTTACTGTAATAAAATCTCATTAATACGATTTGTTTGAATTATTGTCTAGCGATCCAAGAAAGCAGGTTTCCTAGGCATCCTATATTAGACCAGTGGCAGAACACAATAGAAACTAAAGGCGGCAACCGTTATCAAGGAGCTAACAGAGCAAAATTCCACTACTGTTTCCATCAATGAAAAATTCGCATGGAGCGTTGTGGGGGTAGAGTAGGGGAGTATATTGATGGTGGCAATGATAAACATGTAGGGAATGTTTTTGAAACAAGGTGTTTTACAGCAGATGTGTAAATAAGTTGGTCAGAAACTGATGAAGAGCTTGAAAGAGAGGTCAGGGTGGGTTGTGCTGAGAAATAACTGTTATTAAAATATTCGATACGTCGCGCTGTTTTCGGGTTAATTAGCATTGTAGTTAGCCAATTAGGTTGTTGCGCGAAAATTCAATTGTCTCGCCAGATACGATTATTGAGAGTTGTTCTCATAGTGTAGATGATAGCGAATGAGAGACACTGCTTAGTCTTTGGCTCGGATTCGATCGTCACGTCCAGTTTTTGTATCGCTCTCTTGTTCGGTTTTAGGAAACTAAACGAACAACATGTTTGTCGACGCCGTCTCTGGCGGTTCAATTTGCCTTCGCAACTGCCTGAGTGGTTAACTTCAATGCTAATTACATCGGAATAGTTCAAATGGCTCTGAGCACTATGGGACTTAACATCTGAGGTCATCAATTCCCTAGAACTTAGAACTACTTAAATCTAACTAACATAAGGAAATCACACACATCCATGCCCGAGGCAGGATTCGCACCTGCGAGCGTAGCGGTAGCGCGATTCCAGACTGAATCGCCTGGAACTGCTCGGCCCCACCGGCTGGCTACCTCGGAATGTATCGAATTTTTTCTCAAAATTATTTCTCAGCACAGCTTACCCTATGACACCCTTACAAGATTTTTCATGCTGTTTCTGGCGCTGCCCGTGTGTATAATGGGGAAGGCGCGCGATCTAGCCGAGTTTGACTGAGTGCAGCTTTCGATGGCCCGGTGGCTCGGCATGAGCATTTAGGGAACTGCATGACTTCTCAGGATCAAAATGTTCAAATGTGTGTGAATTCCTAAGCAACCAAAGTGCATAAGGTCATCCGTCCAGCCGGCCGCGGTGGTCTAGCGGTTCTGGCGCTGCAGTCCGGAACCGCGGGACTGCAACGGTCGCAGGTTCGAATCCTGCCTCGGGCATGGGTGTGTGTGATGTCCTTAGGTTAGTTAGGTTTAAGTAGTTCTAAGTTCTAGGGGACTTACGACCTAAGATGTTGAGTCCCATAGTGCTCAGAGCCATTTGAACCATCATCCGTCCCCTAGACGTACACACTACTTAAACTAAGTTAAACTAACTCATGCTAAGAATCGTAAACACCCATGCCCGAGGGAGGACTCGAACCTCTGCCGGGAGTGGCCACGCAGCCCGTGGCAGGACGCCTTAAACCCCGCGGCCACTCTGCGCGGCACTTCTCAGGTGTTCGAGGAGTGTTGTAGTGTGTGTCTTCAACACGTGACGAAACCACGTCCATACGTCATGGCGCTGGGCAGCCACCCCTCATTACCGATGTTGGACGTCGTAGGCTGAGCAGACATAAAACAGGACAGGTGGCGAACAGTGGCGGAACTAACCTCAGGCGTTAACACTGGACAGAGTATAAATGTGCCTGAACACACAGTGCTCCGAAAACTCCTAACGGTGACCCTCCGCAGACGACGATCCGCGCATGTTCCAATGTTAACACTGCGATATCGGCAACTACGACTGAAATGGGCACGTGACCATCGTCACTGGACGTTGGTGCAGTGGCAGAGCTTGCCTGGTCTGATGAATCTCGGTACCTTCTTCATTATGTTGATGTGAGGGCGCGAATCCGTCGTCTTCCAGGGGATGAGCTCCTTGACACCTCTATCGTGGGACGGAGACAATCTGGTGGCGGCTCCATTATGCTCTGGGGCACATTCGCCTGGGCATTCATGGGTCCAGTGGGGCTCGTGCAAGGAACCATGACGTCCATGGAGTATTGTACACTGGTTGCAGACCACGTACACCTCTTCATGACAATCATGTTTCCCGACTACAGAGGAATTTTTCAACAAGATATGACGCGCCATGTCATAAGCCCAGGAGTGTGATGGAGTGGCTAGAGGATCACAGTGATAAGTTCCACTTGATATGCTGTCCTCCCAACTTGCTAGTTCTGAACCCGATCAAACACATCTGGGATGTGATTGAATGTGGCATCGGAGCTCATCATCCTCTATCCCGGGATTTACGGGAAATACTTGACATGTGTGTGCAGATGTGGTGCAACTCTCTCCAGCGGCCGGCCGGTGTGGCCGAGCGGTTCTAGGCGCTTCAGTCTGGAACCGCACGACCCCTACGGTCGCAGGTTCGAATCCTGCCTTGGGCATGGATGTGTGTGATGTCCTTAAGTTATTTAGGTTTAAGTAGCTCTAAGTTCTAGGGGACTGATGTCCTCAGACGTTAAGTCCCATAGTTTGAACCATTTTTTCCCTCCAGCGACCTACCGAAGCCAAGACGCGTCGCCACTGTTTTCCGTGCCAAAGGTGGTCATACTGTCCTAGCTGATCAGGATGCTCTAGAAAACGGTTCAAATGGCTCCAAGCACTATGGGACTTAACATCTGAGGTCATCAGTCCCCTAGAACTTAGAACTACTTAAACCTAAGGCCATTACACACATCCATGCCCGAGGCAGGATTCGAACCTGCGACGGTAGCAGCAGCGCGGTTCCGGACTGAAGCGCCTAGAATCCCTCTGACACAGCCGCCGGCTCAGGTTGCTCTAAAATTCCATTCCCCTTACTTGTAGAGGGGACGGAGTAGATGATATTTCGCACTGGAACCCATGTCCGGAAACGGGTAACCATAACGGTAACTCGACCACCTCTACAAGTAGTTTATTAGACGTGGCCTCATATGTCACTTGTTTTACCATTCCATTAATTATGAACCAAAGAAGCAAAACGGAAACTTAGTCGGTTTTCAGAAACACTGCTGTTGACAGATAAACAGTTTTTATCCTTTTCGAAGGAGGGTTAGCATTCTGATCCACTACAAGGAAGGTTCGATGTGACGACCACCAAGTACGATGCACACCTTGCACCTACGAAAGATGTATATAACGATCTTGATAAAGGCGACGAGTAGCTCTTCCATTACCGTGAACTTCGCCATACACAAGGACCACATCGCCGTATTCTGCAAACGTGTACTCAACAATGTTGTTCTAACACACACAGACACGTGAATGAGACTCGAACGAGGTCAGAGAGACAGGATCGATGTAAAATGACGTCAGGCTATCCACCGCAAGCTCCCGCCACCATAATTACGCTTGTTCAAAGCTACCTAACAAACATGATTTCAAACGGCTGTAGCGCGTAAACGGTACGACCCGGACTAACATTACAATTCTAAGCAGTAGCTACTCAGTCCCTATTACGCGTCCTAGAAGCTCGTAAGGGGGAATATAGAACACCCTGTATACAGTGGGTTACAAAAAGGTACGGCCAAACATTCAGGAAACATTCCTCACACACAAAGAAAGAATATATATTATGTGGACATGTGTCCGGAAACGCTTACGTTTCATGTTAGAGCTCATTTTATTACTTCTCTTCAAATCACATTAATCATGGAATGGAAACACACAGCAACAGAACGTACCAGCGTGACTTCAAACACTTTTGTTACAGGAAATGTTCAAAACGTCCTCCGTAAGCGAGGATACATGCATCCACCCTCCGTCGTATGGAATCCCTGATGCGCTGATGCAGCCCTGGAGAATGGCGTATTATATCACAGCCGTCCACAATACGAGCACGAAGAGTCTCTACATTTGGTACCGGGGTTGCGTAGACAAGAGCTTTCAAATGCTCCCATAAATGATAGTCAAGAGGTTTGAGGTCAGGAGAGCGTGGAGGCCTTGGAATTTGTCCGCCTCTACCAATCCATCGGTCACCGAATCTGTTGTTGAGAAGCGTACGAACACTTCGACTGATATGTGCAGGAGCTCCATCGTGCATGAACCATATGTTGGTCGTACTTGTAAAGGCAAATGTTCTAGCAGCACAGGTAGAGTATCCCGTATGAAATCATGATACCGTGCTCCATTGAGCGTAGGTGGAAGAACATGGGGCCCAATCAAGACATCACCAACAATGCCTGCCCAAACGTTCACGGAAAATCTGTGTTGATGACGTGATTGCACAATTTCGCGCGGATTCTCGTCAGCCCACACATGTAAATTGTGAAAATTTACAATTTGATCACGTTGGAATGAAGCCTCATCCGTAAAGAGAACATTTGCACTGAAATGAGGATTGGCACATTGTTGGATGAACTATTCGCAGAAGTGTACGCGTGGAGGCCAATCAGCTGCTGATAGTGCCTGCACACGCTGTACATGGTACGGAAACAACTGGTTCTCCCGTAGCACTCTCCATACAGTGACGTGGTCAACGTTCCCTTGTTCAGCAGCAACTTATATGAAGCTGACATTAGGGTTATCGTCAACTGCACGAAGAATTACCACGTCCATTGCAGGTGTCCTCGTCGTTCTAGGTCTTCCCCAGTCGCGAGTCATAGGCTGGAATGTTCCGTGCTCCCTAACACGCCGATCAATTGCTTCGAACGTCTTCCTGTCGGGACACCTTCGTTCTGGAAATCTGTCTCGATACAAACGTACCGCGGCGCGGCTATTGCCCCGTGCTAATGCATACATCAAATGGGCATCTGCCAACTCCGCATTTGTAAACATTGCACTGACTGCAAAACCACGTTCGTGAGGAACACTAACCTGTTGATGCTAGGTACTGATGTGCTTGATGGTAGTACTGTAGAGCAATGAGTCGCATGTCAACACAAGCACCGAAGTCAACATTACTTTCCTTCAATTGGGCCAACTGGCGGTGAATCGAGAAAGTACAGTACAGCTGCTAGAACATGTGCCTTTACAAGTACGACCAACATATGGTTCATGCACGATGGAGCTCCTGCACATTTCAGTCGAAGTGTTCGTACGCTTCTCAACAACAGATTCGGTGACCGATGGATTGGTAGAGGCGGACAAATTCCATGGCCTCCACGCTCTCCTGACCTCAACCCTCTTGACTATCATTTATGGGGGCATTTGAAAGCTCTTGTCTACGCAACCCCGGTACCAAATGTAGAGACTCTTCGTGCTCGTATTGGGACGGCTGTGATATAATACACCATTCTCCAAGGCTGCATCAGCGCATCAGGGATTCCATACGACGGAGGGTGGATGCATGTATCCTCGCTTACGGAGGACGTTTTGAACATTTCCTGTAACAAAGTGTTTGAAGTCACGCTGGTACGTTCTGTGGCTGTGTGTTTCCATTCCATGATTAATGTGATTTGAAGAGAAGTAATAAAATGAGCTCCAACATGGAAATTAAGCGTTTCCGGACACATGTCCACATAACATCTTTTCTTTATTTGTGTGTGAGGAATGTTTCCTGAAAGTTTGGCCGTACCTTTTTGT
The DNA here is from genome assembly GCF_023864275.1 of Schistocerca cancellata. NCBI lineage: Eukaryota > Metazoa > Arthropoda > Insecta > Orthoptera > Acrididae > Schistocerca > Schistocerca cancellata. The sequence goes on from NC_064627.1 coordinate 214,731,177, forward strand.
AACACCCTGTATATACAGGATGAGTCATGTAAGACGTATCACCCCCTTTATTTCGTGAAGGGTTACACATATCGGTTTTCGAGGAATGTTAGAGCGTCTAAGGGCACGTGTGGTTTTGTTTGGTTAATGCTTTTAGCACTGGTACCAACTGAGATATTGAAGAAAGTAGTTTTTTTTTTCTAAATTCAACAGTATACTTTTTATAACTGCACTCGACAGCTCTTGAGAAGACAGTTACAGTGATATATCGTTTGTTAATGTTGACGTTGAATCCTGTCGTAGGAATATTCGAGAAATGTCCTAGAATGTGAGAGTACGTTGGCCGGAAACGATATTTACAGCGCAGGCGTCTCGGACCATGCTGCGTAGTTGTATATCGTAAGGTAGGCCTCCTTTACGAGAGTAGAACTTTATTTCCCCTTGAACCAACTGACGACTTAGATATCGATCCACCACCGAATGTTGTATGTGGAAATATGACATAGGCTAGACTCTAGGACGTAGAAAAACTATATCACTTTCGTGTATCCTATGAGATTTATGTGAGCTGAAACAGAAAAATCAACAGTTCATTTTCCAAAGACGACTTATACGCTGCAAAAAGCTACTGCTGTATTAAATATCTAAATCTTAGAAGGAAGATTTGAGCAGTATATTACAGTAAGTGGCTGTATGCTTCTTAGAGGTAAAAATGCATGCTGTCGGTCAACTTTTACCTACACTGCTCTAAATTATATCATACGGGATACATTTGTTGAACTGAACATTTTATTAAAAACATTTTGGTGGCCACCTGTACACCGCAAAATAAATATTCTTTTTAACGAAACGTCTTTCCATGCCCTTCGTGACGCTGTTACTACCTATGTGCAATACAGGCTGTCAACGTATTTGACAGTGGAGTTCAATTTCGTGGACATTTAAATGAAACAGACAGTTTACTAACAATGATTTGGTAACCACCCAAATCATATAATATAAATTTTGTTTTCCAAAAAAAACCTTTATTCTTTATTTAAGCATGTGTTCAAAGTGTTACTCATGGACTGAAAGGCAATTTTGCAACTGTCGTCCGTTCTAAAGAAAGATGAACAGATGTAATTACAGTGAATAATGTGGTAGAGCATGCACTGGCAAATCGACGACACATATCATCTGGCATAGTTGGTGCTTCGTCATAGATTGCACCTTTGAGTGCTTCCAAAAGAAAGAAATCAGAGGAGTCAGATCGAAGGAATTTGGAAGACCATTTGACAACAGAATCTCGTCCTATATAACGTCCAGAAACTTCTCATTCTGCATTTTCATTGTACGCGTGGCGAGTGAGCTGGACAACCGTCGTGTTGTAGCCACATACGCTGTCGAATAGCCAGTGATACCTCCTCTAGAAGAACTGGCAGAATGTTCGTGAGAAAGTGTGCTTGCGAATGTCATTTAAAACGTCTGAGATGAAGAAAGGTCCCATAAGGTAATTTCCCATGATCGCGCAGCAGGTTCTACGGCCGTTGATGTTGCACCTGACAAAGTTAGCGTGGGTTTTCGGCTGCCCAGTAGTGCATGTTATACAAATTTACATAAGCGTAGTTAGTAAACGCCGCTTCACCGGCAAAGAGCACACGTTGGAGAAGCGTATCGTCGTCTGCCAGTTGCTGAAGGGCAGGACGACCAAAATCTAAACGACGTTCGAAATCATGGTGTTGAGTGCCTGATGTAGTGACAGTTGACAGGTGACACTAGTCTGGCTATTTCCACATTCCTTGGCAATCTGTCTCGTACGACTGTGCGGATTCATTAGCGTTGTAGCCAGAGTAGCTTCCTCGTGTCTCTGTCAATTGCAGTCTTCTTCCTTATCCTCGTTTTGACGTTCAAGCAGCCTGTCCGCACTAGCGTCTTAATAATTCGTGCAAGTGCCTTGCGCGTCTTTTTTTTTTTTTTTAAATCTCATTTTGTTCTCTTTCGTTCGTTGTATCTGCTCGGGGCGGACGTTGTAAGACACCCGTTTTGGTTCGTTGTTGATCGGTGAACTCAGTTTTTTTTATTACAGAGGGCAGCTAACCCTCTGACCGAACACGCTGAGCTACCGTGCCGGCGTGCGTCGGACACTGGCGATCCGGATAGATAGCACTGTGCTATTTTTATGGCATTTTTTTTTACATTCACCATATAAAAGCAGTGTATCCAACGTCTCCTCATTGGCGTCCATGTCCGAACGCAACAAACGTTGAATCAGAAAGGAGCGGCTTGCAGTGCAAACAAGTAAACAGGTAAATGCGTTGACATTTTGATACAGCGTAGCACGAGAGCTCTGCTTGGGGTTGCACCGCAAACGCTGATTCCTGCCACTCTGTTCTCAAATATAGGACATTTCTCGAATTTTGTACAACAGTTTTCAACGTCAATATTAACAAACGCTTTATCACTGTAATTGTCTTCTCAAGACCTACCGAACTCTGTTATCAAAAGCATATGGTTCCATCAAAAAAAAAAAAAATACATGGTTCAATATCTCCGTTTATATCAGCGCTAGAAACATTAACCAAATAAACATTCGTGCCCCTCGGCGCCGAAACATTTGCCGAAAACCGCGTTTCGATATGTGAAACCGTTCAGGGAATAAAAGGGTTGTTACGTCTTAAATGACTCTCTCTCTCTCTCTCTCACACACACACACACACACACACACACACACACACACATATATATATATATATATATATATATATATATATATATATATATATATCACTGGTATTGTGTGCCTGGATATGCTTGAAAACTTTTTTATTCCATAGATCGATGAAGATGACCGGGATGGGACGGTTTACTAACAGGAAGACGGTGCACCATCTCATTTCCTCACGGATGTTCAATATTTACTCGATAATCGCTTCACAGGTAGATGGATTGGCCGTGAAAGGCCAGTCGCATGGCCTTCGCGCTCGCCAGATTTTACACCACTGGATCTCTTTCTCTGGAGTTTCATTAAAGACCGTGTGTATGTTCCTCCCCCGCCAAACAGTTTAGCCTACGTGAAAAATCAAACATGCGCTGTCGTTGCACAAGTTACGCCCGATTTGCTACAACGATTATGGGAAGAAATTGATTGCCTATGGAGAACCATTAAGACACTTGACACTTTTATGTGAAACTTGAGGCTGTATGACCTCGACGGGCAAAAACGCTAATACTAATACTGATTTTAATTCCTTGCATTCTCATTCTCCTTGTTGCGGCAGTCAAGGAACATGCGACCATCAGGATTAGCGTGTGGAGGTTTGGGTCGGTCCAGGGAGCGTGGAGGGATGGCCGAAGTTGTTAAGGCGACAGCTCGCGATAACCGGGAAATACGGGTTCGAGGCCTGGTCCGTATTAGACTTTCATGTATCACAAGTAGGTAGTATATCTATAATTAACGTACCTGACATCAAAAAATTCGCAATTATCGTATAAATTTCGTACGTTTCGTTATAAGTGACATGTAGTGTGAAAATGGAGGAACACAGTAATCAGAGAAGAGGCTGTAATTAAATGTGAAAAGTTACTAAATGATAGAAGAATGCTCATATAGCGTAACGGGCAGCACTCTCGCTTGCAAAATTCCGCCCCAGGGAATAGGCTACACAAACAGTTAAGAAACGATAACACACGGAACACAATTCAGGCAGATACTGTACACCACTTCCCTTCCTTACGTTATCTTGACGACCGTGAGGTTAGAAAGGGCATCTGTGGACAAAGTTAATAATAAAACAAACTGACTAATCTTAGAAAAGCTGACAGCGTACTAGACGGGACAAAGAAAGAAAGAACTGAAAGACAGAAGATGCACATTAATAATAAATGAAGCAGTTTAATCTCTCTGCTAGTCTTGTGTAAATATAAGTGGTGGAAATAAAAGAAAAGGGAAAGTAATGAAATCTGTGAATTCAAAATGTTCGTTTGGAACAGTCTCTTAACGACCTAATAATTTTCAAAGGTAATTGGTTAAAGGATCATACCCAATATAACATCAAAAACGTCTGTAAAAGACCATAGTATTTGCAAATGAAGCTGTAGCAGTTCAGTGACATCGCGATAGTAGCAGCCTGTGAATATGGAAGAACTTGCGTGTCTCTCCATAAGGACCATCCCAGCATTCGCCAGAAAGGAGACCACGGAAAATAAACATGGGGGTGCCCCAGTGGGGATTTGAACGAGAGACCTCCCATATGTGAGTCAAGTACGAAGAAAATCGGAATGTGAAAGGTAAGTAGGAGAAAAAAGCACAGAGGAGGCAAATAAATTAGGTACTAGTACATTCCTTTTCATCGAATGTAGGGCAGCATAGATTTCGCCAACATAAGGAAGACTTCATCCGTGGTGGCACCGGGGATAGTAATCTTATTGGATGATCATTACAAAATCAATAAAGGAACACAGTGATCCCATGTGACATACGGGCATCGACATTTAGACAACAACAGCTCCAACAGAAAAAGAGTGTGTTCCTGCAGCGTAATAAAACTCGTGTAAGGTACAAATATAAACATTATCATTCTCGTTCAATAATAATGATCAATCGGCTTGAAATCCAGTTAGTACCACAGCTTGATGAAAGTCATACCCGACTGCGAGCGCACCAAAATTAAACGAAGGCAAGTTGTTGTCAGGGAAAGCAATATGTACGAGCTCATAACGAGTTACGCAGCGATGTTATAGTTCGGAAAACGGCAAATAAGCCGAGGTAACTTTCACTGCAAGCGAAATTAATTTTCTGCCGAAATAAGCTGGCCACTCGCTCGTTTCAGCCCTGGTATCGAAATGAAAGACATGAAACTGACAAACGAAATCCTGGAGGTTTAATCAAAATATCAGTGCCATGGTAAAGTCTAAAGTACAATACCATTTATTGGCCGTTGCAGAACCACGGCTGGCAGAGACATAAACGTTCAAGAAAACTGCAGAATCTGGTAAGACAGTCTGAAGATCGCGAAACTCTCTGCGTAAAGGTGATGTGATATGATGTAGTTATCTTTGTAGGCTGCTAAACGGCGATGTCATAAGCGCCCTGTGCGTTAATGGTCACCAGAGCGCATTTCTTATTTCGTGGCCTTGTTATATGGACTAAGCATGTATTATTCAGAGTAGAAAGCAGTGTCGGAAAGGTGCAAGAAGAAAAGTGGAAATATTGTGGTGTGAAATGCGTATTTAGCTACATGTTGCGTGTTTTTATGTAGTGCTCAGTTTGTTAAGGGACACTTTGGGAACCCATTTATGTGATTATGCATTTAATACGTTATAGACTGAGATGCTAACGTTCATTGATTACATTTATTAATTACAAACAGTGCACTGTACTACAGAATTAGTGACCAGTGAAATACGCTATCTCATCAAACGTATCAGGACACCTCTATGAAATGCGGAATTTACCGCGACATGTCACGAGTGGCGAACCCGCCAGTATAAAAGGAGACGGTGTATTGTGTTGTCAGTTCTTCACAAACAGACCTAGACATAAAAATAAACCGAAGTTCAAACACACATTTCCGCCCCGAACGATCATACAAAACATTCTAACAACACACCCAGACACCATGAACGACCATGAATTCTCGGCACAGATGACACTAATAGCACAGGAAACACCAACACCACCGCACCTACTGGCACTGGATCCGGACCCCGATCCTATGTGAACTCCCTCACACCTGAACAACCTAAATATTGCGCAGTCATAGGCCAGAAATAACAGCAAGCTGGTCACTTATTTATTCATAAACATAGTATTTCCACCATACATGTTTCACCTTGTCAACCATCGAAGTACTTATAACCCTACTAAATGTGTACCAACTATGTCATAATTTCATCTAAATTCCAAATTTCTCTCTGTTCAGTTTATTCTAGTGCTTAGTTCTTATTGTCAATCCTATCACACTATTGTAGTATTCCATAAAGTTCAAGTACACAGCAGCAAACTGTACCCATGTCCAAATATCAAAATCTCCGATTGTGGAAACAATATACACAGGTACAGCTAGAATTGTAAATATGTGAAAATGTATAACAAGAACTGTATATTAGAAGTAATTAGATGTAAGACATAGCTGTAAGAACATTGTCAATAAAGGAAAAAAGCAATCAAAAATGTTAAGCTAAGGCCAAATAGAGCGAGACGCTCTCGAGTGGCCCGTCCACTACCCCTCAGGTGCGGGAATGAAATGTATTAAAAAAATTTTAAAAAAATTTAAAAAATAAAAATAGTGTTGTCAGTAGAGAATCAGTGACAGCAGAATGGGTGAGTCAGGAGGGCTCAGCGACTTTGAGCGTGGACTACTCGTTGGATGTCACCTGAGTAACAAACCCATCAGGGACACTTCAACCTTCCTAAAGCTGCCCAAGTCACTGTTGATGAATGTGAAGTGGAAACGCGAAGACCAGAGAGACCTCACGTATTGTTGGACTGGCAGACGTCATGTATTGACGGACTGGGAGTAAAAATTCACAAGAAATCAGTGGAGAGAAACATTCGTGAGTTACAAAGGGCTACTAGCACTCTAGCTGGCCCACTGACAGTGCGCAGGGAGCTGAAAAGCATGGGGTACGATCGTCGAGCAACTCCTACTAAGCCACTCATTTCTGTAGTCAGAGGTGCTGCGCCTGGTAAAAGTTTGATGCACGAATTGTAAATATTTTTTTATTTTATTTTCCTGCTATGGCGAGGCAAGAGGCCAGCTAGACCAATGAGCTAACCAAGTAAGCCACTGGACGGTACTGTTGACATTATGACAAAACAAGCAGGCCAGGTAGGGTTTGCGACACTGGTAATGACCGAGGTTCGTAGAACCGCTAACGCCGCGTCACAAGGTGTGAAGGGTGGAGTAGCATTTTGTAATTCGGACTCTTGTATACAACAGGGAACTCACACGTGGGCAAATTTAATCGAGCCTAGCAACCCGTACTCGGTGCAGAGCGAGCTAGGAAAAGTTAACAGCATGAATAATACGACAAACCAGCTAGCCCCCCTCCCCCCAATAAGGATGTAAATAATCGAGCTTGCAGCTCAAGGCATTTCATTATGCCGCCGCTCTGTCTGCTTTTTGTACTGGAGAGAATGCCGGGCTTTTGAGTTTCAGAGAAACCATGGCTAGTCCTTGGTCATGAAGCTCTGCTGGCTGCCTGCCCACTGATTAACTCGTCATGTTCTGGTACGAAGCTCGCCGTACCTGTGGCGGGGCGGTTTCACCAGCCGCCGCCCTCTGAGTGACTTCAACCGACAGACTGCAAGATGTCCGATCCGATTGGGTGAGTCACGTTGTCGCGGCCTCCTATCCGCCTATATATCAAGGGCCATCGTCCCTTGTAGACACTGGGAGATGACTGGGGCATCGCTGCTCAACATCAAATAACTAGTACCGAATATCGCTCCCAACCGCGCGACAAGGAGACCACGAGTACACGTGGGCGTGCATACTTGGCACAGCTCTGGAGGACTCGTTCTTCGCTGATCGTTCTTCGCTACTGGCAAAACACACACGAGACCGCCATAGCTGCCGGCCACGACACATGACAACAGAAGACACAGGTGCCATCGGAGCGTCTGCGCGTTCTGCAATCAACTGCGCATGCGTGCGGTTCTGAGACCAGCTGGGATACTTTATAAGGCCGCTCGAATAAACACCTTTCCATACTAGCACTGATTAACTCCAGGCCCCGGCGTTAATTTGTCCTCGCCATTTCTCTCACCCATCGTGACGTGTGGTGGCGCAGTGTAGGCCGGGTCGTTGTAATGGTAAGCGATGTTTGAAGTGAGTAAAATACGACACCACTGGACAGTGTATTACTGGAAAAGTGATTTAGAATGATGAATCACACCTTACATTGTGGCAATTCGATGGAAAAGCTTGGGTTTGGCGAATGCCTGCAGAAAATTTCCCTGCCATCACGTGTGTTGCCAAGATGGTAGTACGGAGGAGGTGGTGTTACGGTACGGTTGTGTTTTTCGTTGTTCGGATGTAGTCCAGTTATTGCTCTTAAGAAAATTCTGAACGTCGAAGAATATCTACACATTTTATAGCATTTTATGCTGCCTATAGTAGAGGGGCACTTCGGAGACCTTGTTTATGTCTGTGAGCATGAGGAAAGAAGTATTACACAAAATCAGCTCATAATGTTCGCCAACTAAATAAACACAAAGAAAAGGTGACAGTAAGAATAAAGACGTTAAATGTGTAAGGTGTCAGGCAAATCCAACACCTTCCATGAAAACCCTGACATGATAAGCAAATCCAGTAGTATGTCACATAGCTCCGAATAACTCGTGACATTAAATTGACCAAAGTAATACGAGTAACGAGTGAGCAAATGGAATACCACAGACTAACACAAGAATGCCTAAATGCATGTCATACCTTCCCACCGTGAGACAGACGCAGTTCCGAGGGGAGAAACGAGAACAGAAGCCGAGACCAGAACCATGTTAAGCTAGAAGGCCCTACGATGAAGGACGGACACCCACGTGCCAGCTAACCACCAGGACCACCCCCCAGCCCATGTTAAAAGCTAGAGCCCTCCGGAAGAACAGTATAGATCTTACAATAACACTAAAAGGAACACACCAGCTGCAAGTTTTAGCGTGAGACTTTTTCGCGTCTCTGTTACGTTGAAAACTTTAAAAACATTGTCCCACCACGAAAAGTATAACGTTTCTCATTGGATAGACAGAATTTTTGTAGGCGGAGCTTAAGGTTAACATTGAGACCCTGACTGATCAGATGAAAACACAGCCAGATAGTTTTTTTTTAAACCAACTTCGGTAAATTGTAGTAAGGAGAAGTTAGGAGAGGAGATGCTTCCGAGACGGCGAGCTGTATGGAGCTGCGCCGGGCGCCGCCCCCTGACGAACACCGACAAGGTTATGAATGCACGCAATGCCGCATTTTTGAGCGCATAAGGCTTCACTCAGAACTGCAGAAGTCTCATCTGTTACACCCCCGTTTTGCGTAATACTAGTGTCGATCGTCAATTAAAGCTCATGGTATTCACATTTGCTACATAAGTTACAGTCTGAAACGCGATGATTTTTCTGTTATATAATTATTGAGAAGCCACATCAGCCACTGTAATTTACGACAAGTTAGATAAGTTATTAAAGATAATTGAGGGTCACTGTAGACCATTTTGATAGTTTTCTCTTTTGTGAAACTTAATTTAAACCTAGATTATAGATGTGATATGGCATAGGTCATCCTCCAATCCATTGTAGAACTTGGAAACCCATTCAGGGAATATTCGTTCACATTTTTGTTGAACGCAGTTGGTTTTTATCATTTTGTATTACAACATTTCCTTTTATCAATAGTGCAATTTATAAACAATGTTTTGTGAGTAGAATAAAATTTCCAATGGTAAACTTAATTGCTTTCTCGACGTTATTTTACCAGTTAACTAAAAAATAGGAAATCCTTGATCCCCTTCCACTAAATTTAGTTAGTATTAAGATTCTTTTACAGGGAGTGCAGTGGAGCTGACGCTGAAATCATTAAGTATTTGGTTATATCATCGCTAGTCTCACTGAACTCTTCTGAACTCTACATGACATGGGTGGTCTGGCGTCTCCTTACCAGCAACAGGTCCCAGTTTCAAACTAGTCAATTGCCTAAAAACGCGCTCAGAGCGTCGTTGCGGGAAAGTGGTTGGTAGACACGACTTAGAACAAACAGAAACCACGCAGAACGTTAGAGAATGGCGACCCTGCCTCGATGGTAAAATACCATGACTGAAGGTCGACCACATGCCTAACTTGGTCATAAAAACATCCTGCTCAAAATTTTTCTTAAAAAAGATTCTCAAATTTATACATAGTCGAAAACAGTAGCTGCAGCGATAGATAGTAAGAAAGTATTCAATACAACGTGAGACATTCTAGCAGAGACAATAGTATAATTAAGTTATTAATTTTAATATTGTTAGAATTAAGTTTTCTCTCCAATGCAAGGACACAGGTGGCGGATACATCGTTGACAAGTTGTTTCTGACCCAACAAGTAAGTGAATGGATTGTCAAGTCGTGTGTGCAAAAAGTTTATGAAACGCATGAGATCGAATGAGCGCATGTTGACGCGAAGTAGGGCGCGTGAATTGCTTTTAAAACAGAAAATAAGGGATTCGGAAAGATTAACAATGGCAGATCGAGACCTTGACCGAATTGAGGTAGAGACCCAACATGAATATGGACAGAAAATAGAGGACAGTACAACAGACGATGCAGTATCGCGAGAAATAGGACAGATAACGCACCATAACGAGGATAATGTACGCCAAGGCACAGAAAACGTAAGTCAGCATACGACAGAGGAGCAGGAAAGTAGAGAGACAGTCGATGAGGATTCTAACTTGCGTCTTGAATACGTAGAACCCATAGTACAAGTAATCAGAGCTCCCTCACCACAGAGTACAAGGAATTCGAGGAGAAACGTGTCACCGCACAGTTCAATGCAATCGGTTGCAAACCAACACTTGGGCGAAAACACAGAGCGTAGGACGTCGAAAGAAAACGCAGTAGGATCCACCAATCTGGCAGAATTATTACAGTTAATGACGGAAACCATGACAAGACAAAATAAAGAAATTGCGAACCAAATTAAAATTCAGAATGCAGAAACGACGAGACAAATTGCAGAAACCACGAGACAAATGCGTGAGATTAAAGCACAAAACAAAAAAAATTCAGTTACACCTAAGTCATATTGAAGACGAGGCAAAAGAATCTCGAGAAGTGATAGGAAACTTAGTAACAGGTCACAATCAATTGAGAACAGACATTGACAAAGTACACGCGGACGTACAAACATTGCGTAATGACACTCAGGACGAGATCAAAACATTACGTAACAACACCCAGGGACAAGTCAAGAAACTAGAGAAACAGATAAACATAATTACTAGACAAGCAGCAGGTACAGCGCGTAAAATTGTTGAAAACAGTGTGTTACACAAACGTATCACAAAAGCAGCGCTGAAAAGATAGGATAACCGCATAGTCAAAATAGAAGCGCAAACGAAGCGACAATTTCAGAAATTGTGAACAGAGTTGTTGCAAACCATTGAAGTGCGTAGTGAACAGGATCGAACAATCACTGAGTCTGCAACCACATCCGTATCTGTAACAGCACCGGAAAAATAAGCAATTAACGAAGATATCATGCATTTTCGATTCCAATCACAGCGGAAAATAAAATACGTGAAATCAGACAGCCTGCACCGCAACAAACACGTTTAGAAATTCTTTATAAACAAACGGCACCACAAACACCTGCAGAACCACAAATATATGTGTCAAGACAGTTTGTATTGTGCAATGAAGCGGCAAGGTTAGCCAGACAAGATACCGAACCAATACCTGACAATGGAAAGCCAGGTCGCGAAGAGTACAGTGCAATGCATTCAGCTACTAGACATATGTTAGATGATAATAAGTAAAACTTTTTGTAAGAACCTACATAAAAACTCCAGCAAAGACCAGATGCAACGACCCACAAGTTGCAACGCGAGAAGTATCAAGAAAGAAAAGGATGTAATTAGCAAGACACGATTCCTACAAGGCAGAAGCGTCGAGAGAAGGGAAATGACAGTGAGACCAACAGAGGGTAGCTGAAGTGGGCAGTAAATCTGCTGAACCACAGGGTGGTGGAACCCTGCAGGGACAGAAGGCGGAACCACAGAGTGGCGGAACACGAAAGGGACTGGTGCAGGCACTGACAAGCAAACACTGGACTTTCACCGCTCATAAACCCCGGGACGCCCCGACACAGCGGAGCGAGCAAAAATCGGCCCAACAAGAAGACGGCTTGGGAAGCCACCAGTGGCAAAAAATATGTGTAAAAGTCACACTACCGCTATTAAACAGCACACTGATGCACGAAACTGAAGAGAACGTCCACAAAGTAGAAATGACATGCCCAAACCATTTATCAAACTGTTACTCAGAGGAGAACTTCAAAGTGACTAGTTATCAATAAATATTTCCATATCCTGCCCAGAGAAGAACCAAGAATCAAGTAAGAAGCAGAGAAAAAGCAGAAAGAACTGAAGTTGAAGATTCGCAAGATTGAGACCAAGAAAGACAATGGGTGAAGGATAGACAACATACCTTCCAAAATCCCTGTCCTACTGTAAACTAGTCATCTGCAAAGTATTACAACGAAAAACGACCGCTTTCAGCGACACACAACAATGACTTTCATGCATACAAAGCCAGTAAACCACGAGATTCTGCACTCACAGCTTCATTCCATTATGGGACCTGCACAACAGCAACACACACTTGCAAAGCCAACACGTAACGACGAACGAAGCTGTACATCAAATACTTGCCCACATCCATCTCGCTCAAGTCCATCACCTTCGTGCAAAAACATTCGCCGACCTCATGCTTAAACATTCCTAGGATTGTGTGAATGTGTGAAAACAAATTATGTGATATAGGAATTGTGCAAAAAGGAATGTGTGAAAAACTAATCAAGTTAAGCACACCAGACAGCTAATAAACTACAAAATAACAGTCATTGACTATGGACTTAGGTAAAAAATAGACTATCGATAAAAATAAGTCATTAGTTCTGAAATAGACAGTATATAAAGAACAAAAGTAAGGCATAATAAACATTAAAACTATATGCCACTTATTTTCTCCTCATAAAAATAAAAGAATAACTATATTTTACTTATATTCTCCTTATAAAAACAAAGAATAAAAAATTATCTTGTTGGATGTTTTCCCTTTTTTTTAACATTTGAACCATTTGTTAGGATAATATCTCAATACTTGTGTATGTATATTTCTTTGTCAAAGCAATTCTTGGAAATAATTTTTATTTGTTAGTGTAACAATGTTGAAATGGGTGTCTAGAAACAAAAACATTTTACTTGTACATGATATTTATAAAATGTGTTAGGAATAGATTTTACTTAATTACTACATTTACAAAAAAAAATATTTCTAAGAAAATCGATGTGAAAGACTCCTCACTTTCGATAACAAACTTCTTAAAAAACTTCACACTTAAATAAAGAAAGAAAATAATTAAAAAGACATAATAATAATAATTATAGCATAAAAATATTCTTCTCTTGTCAATATAAACATATTTTTGAGAATAATGTGGAAGAATATAAAAATATAAATTAGTGATACAAACTAGCATAGAACCAGAATAACGTGGCTGAACAGTAGGCAACAAAATTTAGATAAAGGAATAATTTTTGATGGACTTAGACAACGATTCAATCATTGCCTAACTTCAGTGCAAAAATTAAGTTCGAATGGTGGTGATATGTAAGGTGTCAGGCAAATCCAACACCTTCCATGAAAACTCTGACATGATAAGCAAATCCAGTAGTATGTCACATAGCTCCGAATAAATCGTGACGTTAAATTAACCAAAGTAATACGAGTAACGAGTGAGCAAATGGAATACCACAGACTAACACAAGAATGCCTAAATGCATGTCATACCTTCCCACCGTGAGACAGACGCAGTTCCGAGGGGAGAAACGAGAACAGAAGCCGAGACCAGAACCATGTTAAGCTAGAAGGCCCTACGATAAGGGACGGACACCCACGTGCCAGCTAACCACCAGGACCACCCCCCAGCCCATGTTAAAAGCTAGAGCCCTCCAGAAGAACACTATAGTTCTTACGATAACACTAAAAGGACCACACCAGCTGCAAGTTTTAGCGTGAGACTTTTTCGCGTCTCTGTTACATTGCAAACTTTAAAAACATTGTCCCACCACGAAAAGTATAACTTTTTCATTGGATAGACAGAATTTTTGTAGGCGGAGCTTAAGGTTAACATTGAGACCCTGATTGATCAGATGAAAACACAGCCAGATAGTTTTTTTTAAAACCAACTTCGGTAAATTGTAGTAAGGAGAAGTTAGGAGAGGAGATGCTTCTGAGACGGCGAGCTGTATGGAGCTGCGCCGGCCGCTCCCCCTGACGAACACCGACAAGGTAATGAACGCACGCGATGCCGCATTTTTGAGCGCATAAGGCTTCACTCAGAACTGTAGAAGTCTCATCTGTTACACCCCCGTTTTGCGTAACAGTAGTGTCAATCGTCAATTAAAGCTCATGGTATTCACATTTGCTACGTAAGTTACAATCTGAAACGCGATGATTTTTCTGTTATATAATTATTGAGAAGCCACATCAGCCACTGTAATTTACAAGTTAGATAAGTTATTAAAGATAATTGAGCGTCACTGTAGACCATTTTGATAGTTTTCTCTTTTGTGAAACTTAATTTAAACCTAGATTATAGATGTGATATGGCATAGGTCATCCTTCGATCCATTGAAGAAGTTGGAAACCCATTCAGGGAATATTCGTTCACATTTTTGTTGAACGCAGTTGGTTTTTATCATCCTGTATTAAAACATTTCCTTTTATCAATAGTGTAATTTATAAACAATGTTTTGTGAGTTGAATAAAATTTCCAATGGTAAACTTAACTGCTTTTTCGACGTTATTTTACCAGTTAACTAAAAAATAGGAAATCCTTGATCCCCTTCCACTAAATTTAGTTAGTATTAAGATTCTTTTACAGGGAGTGAAGTGGAGCTGACGCTGAAATCATTAAATATTTGATTATATCATCGCTAGTCTCACTGAACTCTTCTGAACTCTACATGTCATGTGTGGTCTGGCGTCTCCTTACCAGCAACAGGTCCCAGGTTTCAACTAGTCAATTCCCTAAAAAACGCGCTCAGAGCGTCGTTGCGCGAAAGTGGTAGGTAGACACGACTTAGAACAAACAGAAACCACGCAGAATGTTAGAAATGGGAGTTATAAATAGCGATAGAGGGCAGACAGATATCCTATTGCAGCCTACCTTTCGGTGTGTCATGGTTTAATTCCTCGTGTCTATTCGTCATTAGCCGGCCGAAGTGGCCGAGCGGTTAAAGGCGCTACAGTCTGGAACCGCACGACCGCTAAGGTCGCAGGTTCGAATCCTGCCTCGGGCATGGATGTGTGTGATGTCCTTAGGTTAGTTAGGTTTAAGTAGTTCTGAGTTCTAGGGGACTTATGACCACAGCAGTTGAGTCCCATAGTGCTCAGAGCCATTTGAACCATTTTTTATTCGTCATTGTCACTGTACAGGCTGCAAATTAAAATTCATCTACCTGAGAACGGTGTCTGCTCAATGTCCCTTCACTCAGCAACATAGATACTTATAAGATTATGTAAAAACAGTGTTGATAAAAAACACCATCTAATATCTACATTTACTGAGGCCGCACAACTCTAGTTATGAAAGAAGGTTCTGTAGAAATACTGTCATCCAGTTTTATCTAGCAGTAATAATGTCCGAAATTTCCACACAATAATGTTTATTTTGTCCTTGATAGCCAAAGAAAAGGTACTATTCAGTCCACATTGAAACTATTGGTTCTTTCCTTCCAGTTCACGATTCATAAACACATATCACATGCACAGCAGCCAGAAATCTGTCGAAACCTGACCCAAATTAAACACCGTTTTCAACGTCATTAATTTCACCACTGAAATGAGTAATTACATTTGGTCCTTCTTGTGTATTTCTAAAACAGAAATTGCTCGCCGAAAACGCTCAGTAGTTGAATACTGAAACATGCCACGCGGATTCTATGCTGGCCTATTTTTCACACGCGAATATCTGTCCAACAGATTTAGTCAAAACCTCTGAAATTTCACCAAGCAATCCTGAACAACAACTACTATCGACTTACCTCACCAATAACTCACACACTAAGTAATCCTTCATCTTACAAATTATTTTTACTGGTACTAGTAACATGACCGTCCACGTTCAAAGCTAGCAAGCGACTTCCTTCTTCCAGCCTCACTTGCAGTATAACTATCAAGTAACAAGCGGCAACTGTCTCAATTCTAAGTCTGCCCACACTTACGGCCAATCAGAATACTCGCTCATGATAATACTCGCGCCAAAACTGGCCTGCACCAGACTTATTCACAGTCGCATTTGCGTCAATCTGACATACATATATTACTTTTTAATAAACGAAAACGAAGTGACGATAATTCTGGAAATATTCTTTAGATACAGACTTTACTCCAGCTGACTTTCTGGCTCCTCTGTTACAATAGCAATCACACCTAGACATACATCATCAACAAAGTGAGTAAATCCCCTAGGTTCATTTTCCCACGACAGGCTTGTGTAACCTTTGCACGTTACTCAAGATGGTATACAATGCAATATTGAAATTTGACGAATGTCACACATACACACTCTCATTTACTCATAGGCTAACATAACACATAATAAAATAAATATTGATTTTAATAGTTCTTTCCGAAGTTATTCTAGATTTCATACTACGAAAATTTTAAGTATTTGAAATTTTTAATGTCAATTTCAATTAAATAATTCTATACCCTAATACATTGTTGTTGTTGTGGTCTTCAGTCCAGAGACTGGTTTGATGCAGCTCTCCATGCTACTCTATCCTGTGCAAGCTTCTTCATCTCCCAGTACCTACTGCAGCCTACATCCTTCTGAATCTGCTTAGTGTATTCATCTCTTGGTCTCCCTCTACGATTTTTACCCTCCACGCTGCCCTCCAACACTAAATTGGTGTTCCCTCGATGTCTCAGAACATGTCCTACCAACCGATCCCTTCTTCTAGTCAAGTTGTGCCACAAGCTCCTCTTCTCCCCAATTCTATTCAGTACCTCCTCATTAGTTATGTGATCTATCCATCTAATCTTCAGCATTCTTCTGTAGCACCACATTTCGAAAGCTTCTATTCTCTTCTTGTCTAAACTATTTATCGTCTACGTTTCACTTCCATACATGGCTACACTCCATACAAATATTTTCAGAAACGACTTCCTGACATTTAAATCTATACTCGATGTTATCAAATTTCTCTTCTTCAGAAACGCTTTCCTTGCCATTGACAGTCTACATTTTATATCCTCTTTACTTCGACCGTCATCAGTTATTTTGCTCCCCAAATAGCAAAACCCCTTTACCACTTTAAGTGTCTCATTTCCTAATCTGATTCCCTCAGCATCACCAGACTTAATTCGCCTACATTCCATTATCCTCGTTTTGCTTTTGTTGATGTTCATCTTATACCCTCCTTTCAAGATACTGTCCATTCCGCTCAACTGCTCTTCCAAGTCCTTTGCTGTCTCTGACAGAATTACAATGTCATCGGCGAACCTCAAAGTTTTTATTTCTTCTCCATGGATTTTAATACCGACTCTGAACTTTTCATTTGTTTCCTTTATTGCTTGTTCAATATACAGATTGAATAACATCGGGGATAGGCTACAACCCTGTCTCACTCCCTTCCCAACCACTGCTTCCCTTTCATACCCCTCGACTCTTATAACTGCCATATGGTTTCTGTACAAATTGTAAATAGCCTTTCGCTCCCTGTATTTTACCCCTGCCATCTTCGGAATGTGAAAGAGAGTACTCCAGTCAACATTGTCAAAAGCTTTTTCAAAGTCTACAAATGCTAGAAACGTAGGTTTGTCTTTCCTTAATCTTTCTTCTAAGATAAGTCGTAGGGTCAGTATTGCCTCACGTGTTCCAACATTTGTACGGAATCCAAACTGATCTTCCCCGAGGTCGGCTTCTATCAGTTTTTCCATTCGTCTGTAAGGAATTCGCGTAAGTATTTTGCAGCTGTGACATATTAAACTGATAGTTCGGTAATTTTCACATCTGTCAACACCTGCTTTCTTTGGGATTGGAATTATTATATTCTGAGGGTATTTCGCCTGTCTCATACATCTTGCTCACCAGATGGTAGAGTTTTGTCAGGACTGGTTCTCCCAAGGCTGTCAGCAGTTCTAATGGAATGTTGTCCACTCCGGGGGCCTTGTTTCGACTCAGATCTTTCAGTGCTCTGTCAAACTCTTCACGCAGTATCATATCTCCCATTTCATCTTCATCTACATCCTCTTCCATTCCCATAATATTGTCCTCAAGTACATCGCCCTTGTATAGACACTCTATATACTCCCACCTTTCTGCTTTCCGCCGGCCGAAGTGGCCGTGTGGTTCTAGGCGCTGCTGTCTGCAACCGCGGGACCGCTAGAGTCGCAGGTTCGAATACTGCCTCGGGCATGGATGTGTGTGATGTCCTTAGGTTAGTTAGGTTTAATTAGTTCTAAGTTCTAGACGACTGATGACCTCAGAAGTTCAGTCGCATAGTGCTCAGAGCCATTTGAACCATTTTTTTCTGCTTTCCCTACTTTGCTTAGAACTGGGTTTCCATCAAAGCTCTTGATATTCATGCAATTGGTCCTCCTTTCTCCAAAGGTCTCTTTAATTTTCCTGTAGGCAGTATCTATCTTACCCCTAGTGAGATAAGCCTCTACATCCTTACATTTGTCCTCTAGCCATCCCTGCTTAGCCATTTTGCACTTCCTGTCGATCTCATTTTTGAGACGTTCGTATTCCTTTTTGCCTGCTTCATTTACTGAATTTTTATATTTTCTCCTTTCATCAATTAAATTCAATATTTCTTTTGTTACCCAAGGATTTCTACTAGCCCTCGTCTTTTTACGTATTTGATCCTCTGTTGCCTTCACTATTTCATCCCTCTAAGCTACCCATTCTACTTCTAATGTATTTCTTCCCCCATTCCTGTCAATTGTTCCTTTATGCTCTCCCTGAAACTCTGTACAACCTCTGGTTTAGTCAGTTTATCCAGGTCCCACCTCCTTACATTCCCACCTTTTTGCAGTTTCTTCAGTTTTAATCTGCAGGTCATAACCAATAGAGTGTGGTCAGAGTCCACATCTGCCCTTGGAAATGTCTTACAATTTAAAACCTGGTTCCTAAATCTCTGTCTTACCATTATATAATCTATCTGATACCTTTTAGTATCTCCAGGGTTCTTCCATGTATACAACCTTCTTTCATGATTCTTAAACCAAGTGTTAGCTATGATTAAGTTATGTTCTGCGCAAAATTCTACCAGGCGGCTTCCTCTTTCATTTCTTAGCCCCAATCCATTTTCACCAACTATGTTTCCTTCTCTCATTTTTCCTACTCTTGAATTCCGGTCACCCATGACTATTAAATTTTCGTCTCCCTTCACTACCTGAATAATTTCTTTTATCTCATCATACATTTCATCAATTTCTTCGTCAGCTGCAGAGCTAGTTGGCATATAAACTTGTACTACTCTAGTAGGCGTGGGCTTCGTGTCTATCTTGGCCACAATAATGCGTTCACTATGCTGTTTGTAGTAGCTTACCCGCACTCCTATTTTTTATTCATTATTAAACCTACTCCTGCATTACCCCTATTTGATTTTGTATTTATAACCCTGTATTAACCTGACCAAAAGTCTTGTTCCTCCTGCCACCGAACTTCACTAATTCGCACTATATCTAACTTTAACCTATCCATTTCTCTTTTTAAATTTTCTAACCTACCTGCCTGATTAAGGGATCTGACATTCCGCGCTCCGATCCGTAGAACGCCAGTTTTCTTTCTCCTGATAACAACGTCCTCTTGAGTAGTCACCGCTCGGAGATCCGAATGGGGGACTATTTTACCTCCGGAATATTTTACCCAAGAGGACGCCATCATCATTTAATCATACAGTAAAGTTGCATGCCCTCGGGAAAAATTACGGCTGTAGTTTCCCCTTGCTTTCAGCCGTTCGCAGTACCAGAACAGCAAGGCCATTTTGGTTAGTGTTACAAGGCCAGATCAGTCAATCACCCAGACTGCTGCCCCTGCAACTACTGAAAAGGCTGCTGCCCCTCTTCAGGAACCATACGTTTGTCTGGCCTCTCAACACATACCCCTCCGTTGTGGATGCACCTACGGTACGGCTATCTGTATCGTTGAGGCACGCAAGCCTCCCCACCAACGGCAAGGTCCATGGTTCATGGGGGGAGGTACCCTAATACATAACACAAAAT
The DNA here is from genome assembly GCF_023864275.1 of Schistocerca cancellata. NCBI lineage: Eukaryota > Metazoa > Arthropoda > Insecta > Orthoptera > Acrididae > Schistocerca > Schistocerca cancellata. Next base: position 214,751,124 of record NC_064627.1, read on the forward strand.
AAATATTGATTTTAATAGTTCTTTCCGAAGTTATTCTAGATTTCATACTAAGAAAATTGTAAGGTATTTGAAATTTTTAAATTAAATTTCAATTAAATAATTCTATACCCTAATACTTCAGGTGAGTATTTCAATTGACAACCAAAAACAAGTCATAAATGTTCCCAGGTGAATTTCCTTTCTTAAGTGTAGTTTTTCTAACTTTAAAGTAAATTTATCTGTCCACGAATATAAGCCCGCTAGAAAGCTCAGATTTACAAACAACCTTTCTATTAATAACAAAGTGCAGTATACAGATTTTGAAAGCGATTAAACAAAAACTACTATCCTTTATTTAGAATCTTATAGGTGGCGAATGTACGCGTTCAGTAAGAGAGATTGAATAGCTTTGCCACGGCAGGCAGTGACAGATGCACGTGCGTCTCCCGTTTAGGCCGCTAGATGTCAGCCCCCCAAGTTACATACAGCAAGCTATCTTAAAACAAACATTCGCTCTGAACAACTTGCGACGCAACAACCTGTGCCAATGAGCTGGCCGCTAGCTGGCCTGTCTCGTCTCGACACCGGCGGGCCATCCTGGCAGCACTTCCAGCCTGCCTGACCCCCACCCCCTGTACCACGTGATCTACTGCCAGGCGCAGGCGCAAGCCGAAACGCTCATCCCGTGTACTACATCTGCACATTAATCTTTGCAATTTCATACAAGAAATTTAACGAAATGCAATGGAAAATACGTGCATTATCTCGTCAAGGTAATTGTCTCATGAAGCAAGAAACTCTTGTTTATTGTAAGCTCTCTGCGCAGTTTTAGCCTCAAAAACTATTTGCTCATCCTGTACTTAGGTGAAAGAAGATTAGGCAGTTACTACACCAAACAATTTTGGTGAAAACCTTACCGAATAATAATGTATAAGTGTGATGCCATTCCACTGCTGAGCACTTATTGATCTGCTCTTGTCGTAAAGGAAAAGTGCCGCACGACAGAAATTACGTTCTGCTAGACACTACATCTACATCTGCATGATTACTCTGCAGTTTACGCTTGTTTGGCAGACGGTTCATAGAATCATTTTCACACTAATTTCCAACCGTACCACTCATGTATAGCACATCGGAAGATTGAACATCAGAATCTTTCCGTGGTAGCTCTGATTTCTCTTATTTCATTAATGTGCTCATTCTTCCATATGTAGAAGGGAGGCAGCAAAATATTTTGGTGTTCGGATGCGAAAGAAGGTGAATGAAGTTTCGTGAAAATATCTCGCCAGAACAAAAAACGACGTTGTTTTCATTCGCTTGTCATGTCCGTTCGCTCTCTCCCCTACTTAGTGACAATAAAAAAGGGGTTGGCCTTTGAACTTTTTCGATGTCCTCCGTCAGTTCTATCTAAGTATATTACATTACGAAACAGTAGTCCAGAAAATTGCGGATAAGCATAATTTCTGGAAACAATCCCTAGGCTGTGGCTAAGCCATGTCTCCGCAATATCCTTTCTTTCAGGAGTGCTAGTTCTGCAAGGTTCGCAGGAGAGCTTCTGTAAAGTTTGGAAGGTAGGAGACGAGGTACTGGCAGAAGTAAAGCTGTGAGTAGCGGGCGTGAGTCGTGCTTCGGTAGCTCAGATGGTAGAGCACTTGCCCGCGAAAGGCAAAGGTCCCGAGTTCGAGTCTCGGTCGGGCACACAGTTTTAATCTGCCAGGAAGTTTCAAGCATAATGTAGGTAGTCTCTTCAGTACATATGTTGCATCTTCTAAGTCACCTCTTCAGTAAAACTCAGTTCGCTTTCCCCACGACTTTTCCTATGGGATGGTTCCAGTTAACTGTTTTTCATTGTAATCCGAAGGTATTTAGTTGAATCTACAGCCGCCCAATTTGTGTTATTTATGGTATAACCGAAATATAACTCACATTTTTATTACTCGTGTGCAGGGCCTCACACTTTTTATTTTTAAGGTCCATGGCCGCTTTTCGCACCACGCAGATTTATTGTCTTAATAATTTTGCTAATTTGTTTTTATCTTATGATGACGTTAACAGACGGTTAATGACAGCGTCATATACAAACAATCGATACCGGCTCTTCACATTGTGTCCTAAATCATTTATATAAAGTAAGAGCAGCAGAGGCCCTATAACACTTGCTTGCGGAGCCACAGATGTCACTTCGGTTTCACTATATGACGAAATTTGACCGTTCTGCAGGAAATCATCAGTCCAGTCGCACATCTGACACGACGCTTCATATGCACGCAGTTTAATTAGAAACTGATTGCATGGACGGTATCAAAAGCCTTCTGCAAATCTGGAAATATGGAATCAAGTTGTTATCACCTGTCGATAATCCTCGTTACTTCAACTACTTTCACACGAACGATACCTTCTGAATGTCTACTTGTAATGTCTCAGCAGAATGTTTTCTCCGAAAAATTTCGTAATGTTCGAACACGCTACAAATCGATAATGATAATCGATAATTCAGCGGACCACCTTCATTTGATTTCTTGTTTATTGGTGTCACCTGTGCAACTTTCCAGTCTTTAGACGCAGATCTTGCATCTAGTGAGCGACTACGTTTTATTGTTAAAAATTGGACTATTTCTTCAGCTTATTCCGAAAGGAACTCAAATCTCGAAAGAAGACTTCACAGTACAAAGTGACTTAAGTTGCTATCCTGCACCGATGATATCTACTCATGTTGGGAACTGCTGTTGATTCGAATTCTGGAATAGACGTTCTGCCTTATTTGGTGAATGAATTTAGGAAACCATGTTTAGTAGCTATGTTTTATTGGTCCTGCCGTCGGCATTACCATTGCCATTAGGCGGTGTAGATGTTGACTGTGTCTTTCTACTGGTAATCTCTACATACGGTCAGAGTCGCTTTCGATTTTCTTCCAGGTTTCGAGACAGTGTCTCATTGTCAAAGCTATTGAAATTATTTCACATTGATGTCTGTGCTAAGTCTCTAGCATCTTAAAGCCGTTGCCAGTCATGGAGATTTTGCATTCTTTCCTATGGCACGCTTTTTTGGTTGCTTTTGCAACAGTTCACTGACCTATTTTGTGTACCACCGGGGATCTGTTTCCGTTTTTTTCAACTACCGTCAATACTATGTCATTGAATTTCAGCCCCATTTGTTCGACGCTTACGTGGTAACGAAGGAACGGTGACTGTCTCTTAGGGAGACGTAAAGAGAATTTTTATCTTCTTTTTAAATAGATATTCTTTGCCTTTATTTTTGGTGGGTGTGGATGTTGCGGTATTTAATCTCGTTACAAGAACGCTGTAGTCGCTACTTTCTGTCATCAAGCTCTGTATCTGCTCAGGATTGTTTGTCACTAAGAGATCTAGTATGTTATCGTAACCACTTGTACTTCGTATGGATTCACTTAATTTCTAAAAATTATCTGGTGACAGCTAAAATACTGCATGCCGGCCTACAAAGGTTTCGAGGGCTCTGAGCACTATGGGACTTAACATCTATGGTCATCAGTCCCCTAGAACTTAGAACTACTTAAACCTAACTAACCTAAGGACAGCACACAACACCCAGCCATCACGAGGCAGAGAAAATCCCTGACCCCGCCGGGAATCGAACCCGGGATACAAAGGTTTCGAAAGTAATGCCGCCGTAATTTCTACCAAGAAAGCAATACACTAGGGTCTCCGCTGTCTGGCGTTCCTGTCGTTAAGATTTGTTCATTTTGTCTTCATAACACATTCTGGCATTCTCAGGTGTGGCAGCCTTAGAAGCTCACTCTTTCTTTAAAAAAAAAAACTAGCAACTAGGCCTGTATTTAGAAGAAATAACTATCAAATGACCTTACAAGAATAGAAATGCCAGAGCTTCAGATTTTTTTCTAATCTGACAAGAAAAGTCTCTTCGTCCTGATGTATTTCGACAGTGTACTTTTTCTCGTCCATCATCTCAAATTTCACGCTGAGGAGCTCCCATCTATTTTATTTGTGGTAAAAATCATGCTCCCGCGTTTATACATTATCGCATTGCCACTTTTGCGACTACAGAAGCTCTCGCTAGATTTCATCCACGTCAAACCAACCAAAATTATATAATATCAATTTATTGAAAAAGCTCTATGAACGTCGCCTCCCCTCGTTCAGTGGTAGTACATACACAACTGGTTTGATAGTTGTTCTTTATTTTACCAACCATATTTTTTATTTAACATGGATAAAAACTCTGAGATGGTGCTGTTTTCCCCGTGGCTCGGAGCACACCGTTTCCTTCAACTTCCTGAACCGATTATGGGAGAATTATTATACCATCCTGGACCTCATGGGTCAGAACTGTTCGTGTCGTTTTTACCACGTAAAATCGCACCGTCTTTCACAGCTCGCAAAACACGTTACCGTCAGTTGTTATTTTATTTTCCAATCTGGTAATTGGAATATGCTTAACAGCTCCGTTCCCCAGACAATCACGTATTGCGCTAACTGCCAGTGCTTCATTTACAAGGAAATGATCCAATCTGACATGTCGGAACGTAGCTGAAATTTTTCACTTGGGAAAAGTACACCAACAGAAATATACTGTCAAAATTTTAGCTCTAAGGTGCACCCCAAATTTTTTTGATGTTAGAGTTACTTAGGAAGAACCGCTTACAGCAGTGGTTTTACAGCCCTTCCTGCCTAGCGCAGAATCCACGAATAAACAGACGCAGCCGTCACAAGAAAACCTGATCCCGCATAATAGTGAAGTGTAAAGTGCACATACACGAATTTGAAGCACTTGAAACATACTCTGAGTGTCTTAAATCACTAATTTTTTGGAAACGTGCAGTTCATATCGACGGAAAAACTGTTGCAGAGATGTAATTGTTACACAAGTATCATCAGAAAATAGATAGCGCTACCTCAATTTGTCACACATTTCTCCAAATCAATTTGCTTGCCTCAGTCGGCACCAAATATCTGATGGAGACGACACCTTGATCACGGTCTGGAGATGAATGCCCAGGATCTAAGTTCACACTCCTCCACCCCCTACTTTCTAAAAGATGTACATGGAGAGGCTGGCTCCAAGCTGTTGCTAATGTGACGCACGAGAATATCGCTTATTTCATGAAAACACAAGAGAATGAAGCAGAAACTTCCCATTTTTGCCGTAAAAACACTCATAAATGAACACGAGGTTGGTACTAGCCTGGAGCAGTGTTTCCTAGATTGGAGTGGCCCTTTGCGCCAAGTGTGGTGGTGAGGTTCAATTCAAATGAATAACCAAAATTTTGGAGCGAAGGCAAGAATCATTCTCATACTGTCCAGGCAGTGCCGCAGTATCTCGGCCTTTCATGTTCATTTAGAAAAGACAAAACTGGCAAACTCTATTATTCTTTGCAGATGGCTGTGGCAACACAGCGGCCCTGCCCAGTCAGGTGAAGTTCGCACAGGACTTCCGTGAAATATACATTTTTTTCAGGGTTCTTGATAGGTATGCCATAGTTCTGGAGTTCGCTGTACAAAATTTGAATACTTCTGCAGAATTTTTAGGAGAAAACAATAATGCTTGGAAAAATTTTAATCATGTACAAAAAATTAATTGCCAGATTTGCGAAAAAATTCACAATCACAATTCTCAATCGATCCCTAAGAGTTCTACAGAAAATCCTAATGACGATTTTTGCGCGGATAATAGTTAATGAGATAACTGCAATTTTGAGGGAACCATTTCCAGAGTCATATGTATGTGTCACCCGACTTTGAGAAGTATAAATTTTTTCACAGTTCTTGATACGTAAGCTATATTCTGTTTAATAGTGCTGTATAACTTTGCGAAAAAAATTATGATCACAATTTTGAATAGCTGAATAACTGTGAATTGGAAACCAGTTTTCGACAACTATATATATTTTTTTTTTCAGAGTTCTCTGCACAAATTTTAAACAGTTTTCTAGAATTTCGCGAAAAAAATTATGTTAATGTTTCTCAATAGCTGGCTGTGAAGTTGGTTCCCGACTTTTGAAGAACATATTTTTTTCAGAGTTCTGGTAGATATGCTATAATTCTAGAGTTCTCTGTACTAAATTTTAACAGCTCTGCTGAATTTCGCGGAGAAAACGCGTACTCGGGAAAATTTTGATCTTGGAAGAAAAATTATTTGTCGATTTGCGAAAATAAAATTGTGATAACAGTTCTGAAGAGCTCCCCAACAGAAAACCTTAAAGACTTTTTTTTGTGCAGGTGAGTGTGTATGAGAACTGCAGTAATGAGGGACCGATTTTCACTACAGGACATGTACGAAATCGCATTAGAGTTCTGATGGCAGTTCCAATCACAGTTCTGGATGTCACCCCAATAATTCAATCGAAAAACCTAAAGTAATTTCTTGTGAAGATATTTATAGTTGCAATTATATGGAACCCAGTATACTAACATATAGCTTTTCGCTAGAAAGCTGAGTGTCGGTGCCCTAGTTGTATCGTTATGTATCCGACTGCAGACAACCTCAGCAATCAAATGATAATCGCCGTTTTTGGTCTACTTATTGCGTTGTATTAAAAACAACATTAATTTTTATTCGATACTCTTTGAACGACTAAATACCGACTTTGAAGATAACTGTCTCTATAATTCGCTTTTATGAACTTTCTTAAGCTTTCGATACATACTGCGGTTTTCCAACAGATAGGAAGACATACTCTATTTTTTTCAGAGAGGAGTTCAGATGCGTTGTGTAATTCAAGCACTTTTTGTACCTTCATACGTTCGTTCATCACTGGGTTGGAAAACTGGGGTAGTATCTTGTTCGATCAGAGGAGGTAAAAGAATGAGTGACTTGCACAGCTAAATAAACTAATTTACGTCTGTTCAAAAGAAACACCCATCAGTAGTCGGAAATCATCCCTTCGATAAGAAGGTGAGTACTGTCGTGGACTCCGCTCACGATGCTACAGCTGCCGGGCAGTGTCGTTTGGTGAAGATAATTCTGGGCTAGATTTCTGGATGCGAAGAGTGTGTGTGTGTGTGTGTGTGTGTGTGTGTGTGTGTGTGTGTGTGTGTGTGTATGAGAGAGAGAGAGAGAGAGAGAGAGAGAGAGAGAGAGAGAGAGAGAGAGAGAGAGACAGAGACAGAGAGAGCTAGATACTATGTGATCGGTGTGCCAACGTTCTTAGCTGTAGGAAATGTTCACAGAGTAATGAGCGCCAGAAATTAACTATGATAGAGTTTTTCGAGGTCTTCACTTCGTAGTTTGTAGGTCCTTACTGTTGTTTATCACACATCCATCAGAAACAGACTTTTGTATTGTCTGTTGAAGCACTCTTTCACGCAATAGACGGCATGACTTTGATAGAGTCTAAAGATAACAAAATCAGACTAATAAGGAAGAAATGAAGATTTTACTTGGGTCTGACGTCGGAAAGAATCTGTGACATATAAAAAAGAAGCCAGTAAAAAACAAATTATATTTGCTAAAGTAAGTTGCGAAGAGTTGGCGATGACATAGGCAGCAATGTATCTTTTTCAGCATTAGTGAAATAAGATAAACTTCTTTCTGATGGGGAAGATATTGTTATACTTGGTCTCCAAATATTCAGACGTTGTCTTGTTAATAAGGGTATCCAAATGAAAGTGGAAAACCTACTATGTGAAGGCAGCCAGTTACGAGGCGAAACCAGAAACTCTCTCAGGATGCATCTCAGCAACTGCACTTTCTTTTTTGGAGCTTTGAATGGATCAATGAAAAAAGGATGTTGCCCAGTTTACCATTTTTATAACTCTAAACGATGTTAATTTTAAAATCTTAGAAGATCTGGCCAGTCTGAGACATTGCTTTCTAAAACAAGATGATCAGATATATCTGAAATAGTAAACTTATGCCTACAAAAATTTAAAAGTAGATTACATTTAAGTCATCAATGTGTGCACTCACGGAGAGCCGTTAATTATAGGTAGAATCAACGGCGCTACAATGTTGCCGAAATTTTTTAAAAATCATATTGTACTAAAATATTACTGCATTATACACCAACAGTCACCGTCTGGAGAAAACTTAAAACTCTAGATATACAGCATGTTATGCCACAGGTTCTGAAATGTGGGAATAAACTCAGAGTTACAGTATTAACTACACGAAAATTCTGAGGCTGTTGTGAATTGTACGGCGCACTTGTGCTACATCGTGAGGCGCAGTATTCTGAATATATGTTTGGAACTTGAAAAATGTTGTTTCTGATTTTTTAGAGCAAGGATATACACAAACGAAAGAAAGCTTTATGACATTACAATTAGTAATTTTATTTATTACTTTTAACAGAAATTAGTTGCTATCTCAAAGATTAAATTTAAAACTAGAAGGCAAAAGCATTAGCCCATTTAAAATTACATTAAAACTAATAATCTGTCACTTATAAAATTAGGATTTCAGTTAATTTCTATACCTGAAAGAACAGAGTGAATGTGCTGCTGATAACAGCAATGAGACCAAATATACTGAAAAATGTAAATATTACAATGGTCATCAGAAAATCGTTTTCATAAGGTTTAAACCCATTTTCAGTTAGTGACCAAAACATAATGCAGATTCCCAGTGACACAAAAACGAAACTGGTTGCTTTAAAAACAATTTCATTATTAAAAATGAAATCTGATAGAGCTTTTTCATATTGAAATGATCCAGCCATGACTAATTTCTGGCATTCACTACATAGTGAACAAGAACAAGAAGATCTAAGAACATTTGCGCATAGTTGTGTAAGCCTATGGCTCTTTGAGACGACATGTTGATAATAGCTTTTCTTTCATGCCATTTATTAACTTAAAACAACGTCATGGATAAAAGAATGAAATTAATGGCATGTGAGGCTTCTGTGTTGTAACATATGTTGTTTATATACATTAATTAAATCATTTAAAAATGTTAATTAAGTCTTCAAGCACTCGTATGTTGGGGCTCTTTCTAGTGAACAGAGAATTTCAGACAGTTCCCAGCTCTCAGAGTTCCGCCTCTCTCTCTCTCTCTCTCTCTCTCTCTCTCTCTCTCTCTCTTTTCCTCACTCCCTCACTCTTCACATCCAGAAACCTGGATCAGAGTTATCTGTACCAAATGACATTATCTGGCAGCTGTAACACCATGACAGGGGTCCCGACCAGACGATGAACGTATTAAAGTACAAAGAATCGAACTTCCACATATAGAACAGCTTCAAACGTTTGGTTCAAATGGCTCTGAGCACTATGGGACTTAACATCTATGGTCATCAGTCCCCTAGAACTTAGAACTACTTAAACCTAACTAACCTAAGGACAGCACACAACACCCAGCCATCACGAGGCAGAGAAAATCCCTGACCCCGTTCAAACGTTTGATGACTTTACAAATGAGTTAATGTGTAAAATACTTGGCGTTAAGCGTGTAAAACGTTTCTGGTTGAAAACTAAAGCACAATAGTTTTTATGTCAGTTTTATTATTTTCGAATTAGTCATCCACAGATTAATGACAAAGAAAAACCAAAGCTTACTAGTAATGAGTTAATAATGCAAAACCTGATGCTTGATGCTGAAGTCGTGCTAAATAAACACCAAATCTTCAAAATTTAGACCTTCACGGCCGGAAATGTCATGTCCATTATAATTATCCGGGCTGTTATGCCATGGTCGGTTGATGAATTCTGTGTCAATTCCCAACGTTTCGTCCCCGTCTGCGGGAGACATCTTCAAGTGGGTCTGTAGCTCGGTGGAAGGTCCAACACACCCACTGGCTCGCTACTGACTGCCGCTAAATTCCGTGTCAGCGCGCTCCCGCGCCGCGGCGTGACCTACTCGTTAGCCAAGTTTTTGTCTACGCTGTTAAAACCATATGTGGGCCGTTCGGGCACTTATATAAAGAATTCGACACATTTCATCAACAGATTGAATGGCATAGTGGTCCAGCCAGAGGACATATTGGTCAGCTTCGATGTGGTATCACTGTTTACCATGGTTCCACTTAATGCTGTATTGGAACAGCTGGATAGAATTTTTCCTGCCGATATTTCTGAACTGTTTAAGTGTTGTTTGACGACCACATACTTCAAGTGGAATGAACAGTTTTATGAGCAAACGGATGGCGTGGCTATGGGAAGCCCCCTAAATCCCGTAATTGCAAACTTCTTTATGGAGAAATTCGAAGAACAGGCCTTAGGTACTGCCAGCAAAAAACCAAATGTATTGTTCCGATACGTGGATGACACGTTTGTGCTGTGGAGACATGGCAGGGAGAAACTAAGCTGGTTCCACCAACATCTGAATACTATAAACTCGAGAATTCATTTTACAATGGAGGAGGAGGTAGACGGCACATTACATTTCCTCGGTGTACTTGTTTTTAGAAACGAAAATGGTGGTATGGGCCACTCCGTATACCGCAAACCCACGTACACGGACCGTTATTTGCATCGGGATTCGAACCACCACCCACAACAGAAGCGGGGTGTTCTCAAGACGTTAGCGGACAGAGGTAGAAATATTTGTGAACCTGAGTTGCTCGACGCTCAGATGGAACATCTCCACAATGCACTAATGAACAACGAATATTCGTCCGACGAAATAAAACGTGCGTTGAGATAGCCACGCCGAAATCATAGTGACGTACAGGCTACTGCAAAATCTAAGGTTTTCCTGCCGTTTGTTAAAAATGTAACGGAAAGAATAGGGAGGATCTTGACGAAGCGGAATATTACCGTAATTTACAAGCCCACTAGGAAGATACAGGAATACCTTAAGCCTATCAAGGACGCTCGCAAACCATTGGAAAAAGCTGGAGTGTATAGGATCCCATGCAGCTGTGGAGATGTTGATGTGGGTACCACTACAAGAACTGCTTCAAAACGTTTGGAAGAGCACAAGGGCAATTGTAGAAGAGAAGAAACGGAACGATCAGCTGTTGCGGAGCATGCTTTCCAGCCAGGGAACCACCGTATTCGTTTCGAGGAGACGCAAGTACTAGCGGCCAGAAGCGGATATTACGAAAGGCTCTACATGGAGGCAATCGAAATAGCTAAACACCCTAATAATTTCAATCGAAAGGAGGAGGGCGTGAAATTAAACAGCATATGGATGCCGGTGTTAAAGAAGATGTGTACCACCCGTCCACTACTGGGTGATGGCAACGGCGATCGACGGCAGCAGACAGCGGCCAATTGCACTGACGTTTTCAAAACACGTGACGTCACGCCGCGGCACGGGAGCGCGCGGACACGGAATTTAGCGGCAGTCAGTAGCGAACCAGTGGGTGTGTTGGACCTTCCATCGAGCTACAGACCCCTTGAAGATGTCTCCCGCAGACGGGGACGAAACTTTGGGAATTGACACAGAATTCATCAACCGACCACGGCATAACAGCCCGGATAATTATAATGGACCTAAATATTCAGTTAGCGATAAACTGTTTCTCTGTCATTTCATGGGTCTGCAAGCGCAAAAAACAGAAAAAGTTTGAAATTATGTTTAATGTTTGTAGACGTAATTAAGTTCTATCATTATCAAACTCTGGATAAATATAGTCTCTGGGTAATTTCCGCCATAATAAAAAAGCCGATTTTTCAGGCATCTCAATGTTCATGACATTACATCTCCTGAACTACTGTCATACAGTGAATACAGATTTTGCCAGTATGTTCAGTGAAAAAGTATAGTCATACGGCATATTTGGCTGGGTGGGCCTCAAGACGAATGTCCAGCAGCCTATTTTGCAAGTTCTTTCAACTGGACGCCAATGAATAATTCCAGTGTCTGACCAGTCCTGGATCCCACGACATTAGATTTACAGGCTCGCATTTCACCATTAGACCGTCTATCGAGGTAGTACGTTCAGGGGTACAAGTGGATTATGCCTGCAAAATACATTGTGAATAGATATAGTTGTAAGAAAACAATAAGTTAGAACATCAAGCCAGGTTTACTGCATGAACAGCGAAAATGTAATAAGAGATAAACTTTTCCTTTTGTTGGGTACGTCAGTGAAGAAAGTCTTGAAATGGTTTGAAATTATATGCAAAGTTTGTTGACACTTGCTAAGTGCTCTCATTCTCAAGTAATGTATGAACTGAATTTGCACAGTTTTGTTTGCCATGAGTTACTCTGCCTAAAGATATACACAGTTCGTAACTTCAGTACTTGGCTTATTGTGTTAAACCTTCGACGTAGAGTTATATGCCTCAATGATAGATTATCACAGCATTTTCAATTTTTAGATTTGGTCAGCAGTTGTATGAAATACTGAAAATCAAACTTTTGTTGTTCTTGGGAGCCATTAGATAGGCAACTTGCAGTTTAGTAATATTGTGGAGCAGCTACCAGGTTAAGAGTAAGTTTTGTGAGGTGTGGTGAATCATTGCAGCGGTTTCTGGCGACCAGTGAAAGTGGCATATCGACATTTGGCTTAAGACAACAAGTGCAACCCGTCCAGCAGACTAACGAGATGGGCGTTAAGGCCCAGTGAGTTTCACTAAAAAGTCGTTCACAAGCCAATAAAGAAACATGAGCATGCAGGCGCATTAATCAGGAAGGTAGTGGCTGTCCAAGTCAGGGCCCTGTCAAATGGCAAGAGTCATAGAATGCTGACAGTTACTGCAAAAAGTACAGGACACCACCAGAGTTCAGCATGTGTGATGGTCAGGTATGTAAAGTAAGTAGGTTACGTACGGCCTTGAGTGGTGGTAGCGGCTAAGTTGAAGGAATAAATTCTAAAGAAAGCACATGAACTTGTGCTATCTGGTCATGAAGGATCTAGAACAGCACACTGAATGCCAGCAGAGAAATACTGTGGGAGAGGGAGAAAGGGAAATATGATCCAGTATGTGAATAATTGTTTGCAGTACGCAGACTTCAGCCGTAAGCGATTACTGCTAGAGGGACTGCCAGAAGCTTCAAAACCATTTGTGATGAATGGGGTAGATGCATTACGACCGTTTAACTGGAGCCCAGTGAGAAATCGTTTTCTGCTGATGATGACTGATCATTTCTCTCGGTATGTAGAGATGACCCCTATGCTGAAACATCAAGCGGTTACAGTCACACATGTGACGGTCAGTAGGTGAGTACTGAAGTTTAGAGTACTAGGAACGATGATCAGTGATCAAGGGACGAGTTTCATGCCAGACTTGATGAAGGAATGACGTCATTTGTGAAGAAATTAAGAATTAGTCCACTTCACTCTCAGTCAAATGGAGGGACGGGACAAGTGCATCAAGCGATTGGGAGGCTGCTGAGTTACTATGTGAACTCTCAACAGAAAGACTGAGAAACGTATCTATGTTTTGTAAAAATCTGTGAGATATTCTAAGTTCCTTATCGGGTAACAGAAACCACATCACCAGTCGACGTTAGACTGCATTTACCTATGAGATCGATAACAGTGTATGTTGTGCATCTATGACCATCCATAAATGCTCCTGAGTCGGTCTTAGGAATGGTAAGAGTGGAAGGAGAGGACAAGACAGAATTCAGGAATTGGAGAGTATACAGGAAAATGTAAATGAACCTGTACAGAAAGTGCCATATTCATTGAGATCACGGATTAGCAGACTGAAAGTAGCAGATGTATTTTCATTATGATTATCGATGGTTATTTAAGATACTTTGTGCAGGATACTGGGAGTAGTATGTTAAGGGTGAACTATGAATTTTGTATTGAAATAAGTTTTTATTGTGTTTTACTTTTGTGAAAGATATTAACCTCTGACAGCAGACTTCTTAGAGGGGAGATAGGATGGTGGTAGTCCCTTCCTCAGATTGCTGTACACCGATAACGATGATGTAAAGGACTCTAGTTGTGGCAGTGATGTAGCCTTTCATCTGGGGTGGAGTGGTGTTGCTGCAAAACTAACATCTGGAGGGAGACAATCATGCAGTGGGACAGAGGAAAAACTTCATCAGTGCCAGAGAGTTAAAGTTACAATATGTCCAGTTGATGTGATTCACGTGGACACGAACATATGCGTAGTGCAGTTATTCATGAGCAGATCAGGAGTTCAACAATGTCTGAGGGATATCGTAAAACCTAGACTGTATTTCTAGCAAGCAAACCTGCACCAACTTATTCCATATGTGACAGTGTGGTAGTAGTTGCAGGTTGCTATGAGCAAGGAAGGCTCGCGGGGATGAGATGGTTGGAACTGAAACATAGTGGGCTGTCGATTAACAGTACAGGATACGACATAATAGGGCCAACTTTCCATCTCCCAGCCATGATAACCGAGGTTACTCACTTGAACATAGCACAGCTGCAGTTACTCTGGTTGGACGAGCCACTGGAGATGCTCCCTAAGCAGAATCTAACCTGCCAACTGAGCTGCTTAACTACAAGATGATAATCAGTCCCGTTATTTACTTCGTAGCAGTCGTGTTTTATGCCTTAAAATAGTTTTCATCTGGATACTTTTGGGGTAATTAGTTATAATTTCAGATCTAATAACTGGATATTTAGCAATATGGTCATTAATCTACTTCAGGCTAGTGGGTGACTGTTAGCTGTTCAATTTTTACATTATTCCGTAGATGATCATATGCTTTGACCTCCATTTGGCACATGGAGGCTCCACTAGCACACCAGATACTGTTACCCTTGGTGAGGGGAATTTATTAATATAATACCTACCTGCTAGACACTTGCTGGGAATTTATTCTTGTTAATTTCCTCCTTTCTGTGTATCACTGGAATGTTGTATGTGATCTCATTTTTGACGCCCGCTACTTAGCGAAAATTTTCTGGTTATGCACGCTGGGTCAACCCATTCTATTTTTTCCAACTGAACATGTTTCATCAGTTCAGTTATATTTTCTTGCTACCTTGGATGATTCTTTGCCTATCAATGTGTACAGGCTGCACCTGATGTGCAAGAAAAATCTAATCATTCTGACCCATATGTGGAAACCAGATCTGATCCAGTCCCTGCACCAATTAAGAGTCGCACAAAAAGGGGCGAATCTCTGTGGAGCAGTTAATGCAGCTTGTTGAACAATACCAGGAAGGACAACGAGTAACCATAACCTTGACTGTCGTGATACCAGGCACCAACTCCAATTCTGCTTGGCATGGTCTTCATCTATTTGAGGCTGATCCGTCCAATGGACCAATCGACTGGTAATATAAATCACAGTCGATTGGATTCTAGAGAGTGAAAGTGAATATGGTGTTGTAAAAATACTGTATGTGATAGAATTCAAGAGGTAATAAAGCCGTGGAGTAAGCAGTGAATGTTTGCAAAATGTCAAATGCATATGTTTTGACAGCCTGCGAAAAGTGTAGAAGCACTAAGTTTTGGCGACACATGAAACCTATAGAAGCATCAAGTGATAAAAAAATCAAGAGGAACTAATGGACTGGTCGTGGGATAAATGTAACAATAAGGAAACATTTAGCACGTAATGGTTTAAGTCAAATTCAGCAAATCAGAAGGTGACGTACGCTGTAGCCAGCGGGATGTACGCTAGCCACTAGATGACCAACTACTGGTCCACACCTGGGGGAAGAGGGGCGTCATTGCCTTCCCACGATACCGAAAACCCATTGTACAAATTGGAAATAAAGCATTGATTTTGACAGCCACTTCTTCCGGCACCTCATCAGCCTGCCATCCAGTCTCACCCCTTAGCCACTCAGCCTCCGGACAAAGTAGACACCCCGCGGTCGGTTTCATACACAGGATGGGCGAAAAGTCCCCTTACCACTGTAATCCCTGTTTAGTATCAAATGTTATTATGCACATTCGTAGCTATGTCACTTCTTATCAGTTCTTGCAATCGGTTGTTGTAATTCATATTTACTTGTTATCGCAATCGCAGGCGCAGTCTAGTTTTAGTTTGCATCTATGGCATCTATGGCATGTGAGTGGCCATAGCTACACTCCTGAGCAGCGCTTGGTGACGAGTGAGTGGATGGTTCAAATGGCTCTGAGCACTATGGGACTTAACTTCTAAGGTCATCAGTCCCCTAGAACTTAGAACTACTTAAACCTAACTAACCTAACTGATGGGTCATCAGTCCCCTAGAACTTAGAACTACTTAAACCTAACTAACCTAAGGAATGCGCTCAGCCCGGTCTGTATCTGACGAGCATCGGTCGAAATGGTCCAGGCTTAAGAAGATATTTTTTCATGTGATCTCACATTGTTGTCCTCGGTATAATGAGTTCCGAAGTACGTTTAAATGTCGTTTTCATAGGAGGTTGTTCCATCGAAGCAGAGACTCCAGCACAAGTTACTTCTCGTGTCTCCTTCCTTCTACTCCACGGTCTGTTTTTAACACTGCCCAAAACAAAAGCACGTGTTTCCCAATCGGGAAGTGTTACTTTTCACAATTGAGCCTTGTAATATCTTTCATGGAATGCTCCCATAATCGGTCTTATTGTCTCCCCTGTATGTTGTCGTTCGTGCATCCACTCACTAGTCGGCCGTGGTGGCCAAGCGGTTAAAGGCGCTACAGTCTGGAACCGCGAGACCGCTACGGTCGCAGGTTCGAATCCTGCCTCGGGCATGGATGTGTGTGATGTCCTATATTTATCCAGAGTTTGATAATGATAGAACTTAATTACGTCTACAAACATTAAACATAATTTCAAACCTTTTCAAGTTTTTCGCGCTTGCAGACCCATGAAATGACAGAAACAGTTTATCGCTAACTGAATATTTATGTCCATTATAATTATCCGGGCAGTTATGCCGTGGTCGGTTGATGAATTCTGTGTCAATTCCCAAAGTTTCATCCCCTTCTGCGGGAGACATCTTCAAGTGGGTCTGTAGCTCGATGAAAGGTCCAACACACCCACTGGTTCGCTACTGACTGCCGCTAAATTCCGTGTCCGCGCGCTCCCGTGCCGCGGCGTGACGTCACGTGTTTTGAAAACGTCAGTGCAATTGGCCGCTGTCTGCTGCCGTCGATCGCCGTTGCCATCACCCAGTAGTGGACGGGTGGTACACATCTTCTTTAACACCGGCATCCATATGCCATTTAATTTCACGCCCTCCTCCTTTCGATTGAAGGACATCACACACATCCATGCCCGAGGCAGGATTCGAACCTGCGACCGTAGCGGTCATGCGGTTCCAGACTGTAGCGCCTAGAACCGCACGGCCACTCCGGCCGGCGATACATTGGACAAAATGGCTCTGAGCACTATAGGACGTAACTGCTGCCGGCCGGGGTGGCCAAGCGGTTCTAGGCGCTACAGTCTGGAACCGCGCGACCGCTACGGTCGCAGTTTCGAATCCTGCCTCGGGCATGGATGTGTGTGATGTCCTTAGGTTACTTAGCTTTAAGTAGTTCTAAGTTCTAGGGGACTGCATTTCTCAGAGCCATTTGAACCCTTTGAACTTAACTGCTGGGTCATCAGTCCCCTAGAACTTAGAACTACTTAAACCTAACTAACCTAAGGACGTCACACACATCCATGCTCGAGGCAGGATTCAAACCTGCGAACGTAGCGGTCGCGCGATTCCATACTGTAGCTCCTAGAACCGCTCAGCCACTTCGGCATGCGGTATATTGGACATTTAATAGGTAAAATCAATTAGCATTAGATACTAGGAGTAAGGGGACTTCTCGGCCACCCTTTAAATAAGGTTACAGCAGATGATCTTTTGAACGAAGCTAGTCTCACCAATAAAAAATATAACTTGCAGCAGGGTTTTTAGTGATTAATAATGAGGCTGTTGACACAAATATCCGTAGAATGAATTTAACTTTTGAAATCGAAGAAGATCCAGTACGAAACATAAGCACGGAAATAAAACAGAACAGGTGCGAAACTGGTACGCTTCAGGACATACAGCATGTGGTGTATGTTCTTTCAGACATGTACGAAAAGGAAAAAAAAGACACAGTTTCGAGCTCACAGCCTTTATAAATTAGTCAAGACACAAAAGAATTAATGACACTAGCTGCCAGTAGGCATTGATTTAAATCAATGGGTAAAGATGAAAATTTGTACCGGACCGGGATTCGAACTCAGATCTCCTGCGTACCAGACAGATGCGCCTTCCACTGCGCCATCCGGACACAGTTGTCTTTGCAAGGACTACCCTAGCACGCCTCCCGCCAGACACAAATTCTCAACTTATCAGCACACTGCTAACTGTTGTAACGTACTTTTGATACAATCACAGATGGAGATTTTACTCGTCGCCACCCTCAACTAATTACAGCGCACTGAGGGATACGCTATGACTGGAGAACAAGGAGAACACTGAAACACTGATCATATTTAGTTACCAGAGCACACACGTTTACTGACGAATATTCAATTTCGTGCACCTCGGCTCATGCAGCAGATCCTGAGGTTCTAGAAGCGAAAGCTGGATAGTAAACAGTTCTCGTCCCACTACAGTCTTCACTGAAGACGGCCTGGTGTGGACACTCTAGAAACAGACAACGTGGCGCGAAGTGCACAAGTAGAAGGCGGTCTCCTCGGTTGTCGAGCTGACTTTGAACTCCCTACTCTGCTGCGGCGCCGGCCTACGTCACTTTTCTAGCAGCACCACCACTGCGTCTTCTTGGTGCAGCAATCGCTGGGCTATATGCCGTCTCTGCAGTGGGTTGTCGACCTATCCGTAGAGAGCCTGTGTAGGGGGAGAGTGGTCAACCGGACGATACGGCGGCCATTTTTCTGCCGAACTGTGGGTGGAACTTTTGAACGGCCAGTAGTGGAGTAGTGGAGTACACCCTCACCGAATCAAAAGCACAAGACAATATGGCGAAATCATTCGTTAAATGCCTTTCTTTACAGCTATAATATACTCATAGTAGCCTACTACGTACAGCACAGGACAATTTGATATAGTGGCTGTAAAAATTATTCGTTACTTGCATTTATCTCCCTTAAAGTTCGTTAACTAGACATATTGTAAAGAAAGTAACGTAAATAAAAAAATATAGTGTATGGCATTTGTTTTGTATCGGACGTGCATAACGCTGAAGATTTAACGTACCTGTATTACGTCAGATGAATGAAAGTCGTAAGCAGTTGTTTACTTGTGACATGCAAAAAGTGTGATAACAAACGAAAAAGATTACAAAAATCAGGTAATGTTAAATGTAGGCTACTGTAATAACGACCAAATATAACAAGAAAACTATCGTAACCCTTATACCCCACAGTAAGTAGGCCTATTAAAAACTGTCTTCAAGAGTACCTACAATTATTTACTACGAATAATGTTTCAGCAACCACGACAACTGCGTCAGCAGTCAGGCAGTAATACTGAAACCAAATTAATGCCTAGTGTACTGATTCGGAACGAAATAAAGTTTGACGCTATAAAGTAGAATGAGAATGCACAACAATTACAGGAACGTTCCGTTTCCAGCAAGAACTGTTATATATTGACTTCAGAAAAGCTTGTGATGCTACCAGTATGCACGAACTGTTAAAGAAATCACAAAAGGCTTCATTATTTCAACTCGTATTTAAGATCTCAAACGCTAATTACGTACTAAAGACGATATACAACTAAATCGAACATGCATGCACAACGTATAACAAGTCTCTCAATAATTCAAATACCTTTTAATAGTTTCCAAAAGTCATCTGAACTTCAATTCAACTCAAAAGCACGGCGAACATAGGAAGCGCGAGAGACGTTTGGCAGAAAAATGGCGCCAAAGCTAATCAACCAATCACGAGCAACTTCACCTATGGCCACTCTCTCTGTATACCGGCTCTCTACCTATCCGACACCTGTGGTGCCGCCTGGTGCTGTGCTTACGACACCACATCAAATTAGTGTCCCTTGCCCATTATCCTCATTGCTTGCGGCATGAGCCATGCACGGCTCGTGTTCATGCCATTTATTGTTTATCATCTTCTATTACGGTACTGCCGCCTCGTTTTCTTATTCCATTTACTAGCGTCACTAACTTCCTGCCTTACTTGCCCCTGACTGGCAGCAGCAGCGCATATCGATAGTGCACTATCATACCATCTCTGGAGCGACCGATAGTACACTCCTGGAAATTGAAATAAGAACACCGTGAATTCATTGTCCCAGGAAGGGGAAACTTTATTGACACATTCCTGGGGTCAGATACATCACATGATCACACTGACAGAACCACAGGCACATAGACACAGGCAACAGAGCATGCACAATGTCGGCACTAGTACAGTGTATATCCACCTTTCGCAGCAATGCAGGCTGCTATTCTCCCATGGAGACGATCGTAGAGATGCTGGATGTAGTCCTGTGGAACGGCTTGCCATGCCATTTCCACCTGGCGCCTCAGTTGGACCAGCGTTCGTGTTGGACGTGCAGACCGCGTGAGACGACGCTTCATCCAGTCCCAAACATGCTCAATGGGGGACAGATCCGGAGATCTTGCTGGCCAGGGTAGTTGACTTACACCTTCTAGAGCACGTTGGGTGACACGGGATACATGCGGACGTGCATTGTCCTGTTGGAACAGCAAGTTCTCTTGCCGGTCTAGGAATGGTAGAACGATGGGTTCGATGACGGTTTGGATGTACCGTGCACTATTCAGTGTCCCCTCGACGATCACCAGTGGTGTACGGCCAGTGTAGGAGATCGCTCCCCACACCATGATGCCGGGTGTTGGCCCTGTGTGCCTCGGTCGTATGCAGTCCTGATTGTGGCGCTCACCTGCACGGCGCCAAACACGCATACGACCATCATTGGCACCAAGGCAGAAGCGACTCTCATCGCTGAAGACGACACGTCTCCATTCGTCCCTCCATTCACGCCTGTCGCGACACCACTGGAGGCGGGCTGCACGATGTTGGGGCGTGAGCGGAAGACGGCCTAACGGTGTGCGGGACCGTAGCCCAGCTTCATGGAGACGGTTGCGAATGGTCCTCGCCGATACCCCAGGAGCAACAGTGTCCCTAATTTGCTGGGAAGTGGCGGTGCGGTCCCCTACGGCACTGCGTAGGATCCTACGGTCTTGGCGTGCATCCGTGCGTCGCTGCGGTCCGGTCCCAGGTCGACGGGCACGTGCACCTTCCGCCGACCACTGGCGACAACATCGATGTACTGTGGAGACCTCACGCCCCACGTGTTGAGCAATTCGGCGGTACGTCCACCCGGCCTCCCGCATGCCCACTATACGCCCTCGCTCAAAGTCCGTCAACTGCACATACGGTTCACGTCCACGCTGTCGCGGCATGCTACCAGTGTTAAAGACTGCGATGGAGCTCCGTACGCCACGGCAAACTGGCTGACACTGACGGCGGCGGTGCACAAATGCTGCGCAGCTAGCGCCATTCGACGGCCAACACCGCGGTTCCTGGTCTGTCCGCTGTGCCGTGCGTGTGATCATTGCTTGTACAGCCCTCTCGCAGTGTCCGGAGCAAGTATGGTGGGTCTGACACACCGGTGTCAATGTGTTCTTTTTTCCATTTCCAGGAGTGTATTTCCGGGTCGTCGTGTGTCTGGATGGCAGTTGGGAGCTCTGTTGGACCAGGAGTGCAGTCGGGCATGGAGTAGCAGTCGGGACGGACAGTGGTTGGGCCGGGGCCATGGAGGTAGAACGATGGGAGATGGCGCTACAGACTTACGCTGTACATTGTTTTGAAGCCAATGGGCGGCGCCTGCCGCCATCTTGGATCCCTCAAAACATTAGCAGACGAGTGTTTACAATTGCTTCTTGTTCGTTACTTCTGTCGTGTGCACGCGATATTTGTTTCATATAGTAAATGTTACACTGTTTTAGTGAACAACACAGCATGAAGAACGAAACGTTTTTCTGGTCTTAAATGCGTATTCGATACAGCAATAAGACACGAAAATATGACGCTTCTGGCCTCAGTACTGTAATTCGTTTTTGTTTATACAATTCGAATAACCGAGAAGTATGTGCTATTAAAAGCGTGCTTTCGTAATCCATTTCTATTCACTTTCATTGTGTTTGTGTCGATAATTGATAAAGCCAGAACTCCAAAAGCAGGGACTGATAGTTTAGAGGCACCGATTTGTATTCAGAAAAGCTTAGGGAGTGATGACCTTAGCAGTTAAGTCCCATGAGATTCCACACACATTTGGACTTTTTTTCCATGCCACGCCGAATCGCTGTAGTATTGCTATTCAAATGGTTGATATGGCTCTGAGCAGTATGGGACTTAACTTCTGAGATCATCAGTCCCCTAGAACTTAGAACTACATAAACCTAACTACCCTACGGGCATCATACACATCCATGCCCGAGACAGTATTCCAACCTGCGACCTAGCGGTCGCGCGGTTCCAGACTGTAGCGCCTGGAACCGCTCGGCCACCACGGCCGGACCGATTTGTATTCGTTGCATTTTCAAGTCAAATGCAAATTTTAAATGTCCAAGTTTGCAAAAAACTTAAACTTGTTTCCTTTGGTGTCCTATAGATGTATGCAGGAATGATATAAACAAGCCAGCTCTCATGTCAACAAAGTGAAAGATTCGTTAAATTACGAAGGAAAAGAACTAAATTTAAGATTGTCAGGCCCATTGTAGTTTACATATCTGCTTTGTTTTTAAATTTTACCTACCAAGTGACATCCAGTGTGGCAAATAACAGCAATTTACAGGGTAACACGACAACACAGTGATTAATGTAATGATCTAAATAGCCTGGACTTAGATAGGAAACTTTGCTTTAACAAATATGTAACCCTTTAAGTACTTATAATTTAACCACTATAAAAGGTGTTCCACACATTTTATTGAAGATTTAATTAAATACATGTAGTTACATTACTTTTATCATACATTATTGCATTTTAAAACATTAGTCCCCATTTCAAGGTATTTCTTGCCAGGACTTTTCAGTTACTTGAGAATAACCAAACAATGAAAACCAAGTGTATTGCTCACCTCTAGAAAGTCTTCTCGTTGTATTGACAGGAAATCTAAAGTCAAATCACAGAAATAAAACCATACTGTAAAACTTAACAGTGCAACAGAATTTCAAGTACATATAAGAAACAGCGCTTAAATAAGTCCACTTATGATGAAATGTGATTTGTTTAAACTTTAGACTACAATCAGAACGATTAGTACACCCGTAAGCGGCGCAAGCCGGTATTTTTTATCAAAACACTTCACGACTACACAGAATCAAACCACCAGAAGCGAATGTTTTGGGGTAGCTAACATGGCGGATCTTCAAAAAAAAATGGTTCAAATGGCTCTGAGCACTATGGGACTAAACAGCTGAGCTCATCAGTCCCCTAGAACTTAGAACTACTTAAACCTAACTAACCTAAGGACATCACACACATCCATGCCCGAGGCAGGATTCGAACCTACGACCGTAGCGATCGCGCGATTCCAGACTGCAGCGCCTAGAACCGCTCGGCCACAGCGGATCTTCACTTGGGTCGGCTTCAAGTTTGTGACGTCATGACAACTCTTATTTTTGCCTCCATGGTCGGGACGCAGCGCCAGTGAGAGGCGGACAGCCACTACTTGCCTACCGCTGGCGACACACGTGCACTGTCTGACTGAAGAAGACTGGAGCGGGAACGACCGTTGGTTGGTCGTTCGGTCGGTCATCTCATCGGCCGACCTGTATTTGATCTTTTGACCGTTCGTGGGTGTTGGGGAGTCGGTCGGTTGGTGCAGAGCAGCGAGGAGGTAACCGTCGCTCGGAGTTGGGCCCGAGCCGCTGGCGGCGTGCACACGCGGTTGGAGTTGTGAGGCGCTTCTTGCGAGGGTTACGAAGTTCGTCGCCCACCGATCTTGGACTCTAAAGTTGAGTTCTGACTTAGCCTACTATCAAGTCTCAACCGCTATCACTTCTCTTCGTTTGATCCTGGTTGTTGCTTTCTGCGAGATTGCCACGAGCAGCAACGTGTGCGCATTGAAGTCAGCTAGAATTGCAGCCGTTTTCTTGGGTGGGGTTTACCTTAATTTAATTCCCTCCTTCATTAGTGAAGTGCACCAGTGGTATCTTCTGCCTTGTGGCCGTTAACGTTCCGGTTACCTGCCATGGGCGTTGACGTAGTTTTTCGCAGTGTATTTGCCTCGTCGTGTTGTTGCTGTCCAGCACGGCGTGTAGTTCGACAGCTGAGGCGGAGCAGAACTGATTTTGTTGGTTGGTTTATCGGCTGGCCTTCGGTTGGGTTGCCTTCCGAGTAAGAGGTTGTCGGTCTGGCTGCCTGTCTCACCTAAACGTGCGTTAGTGTTACTTCCCGGGCCGACCCTTGGAACCTTTTCAGCGTCGCTCCTTGTGTTTTACATAGTGATTTCCTTTTAGTCTTAAGTACTCTGTGTGGCCTTCAGCCGAGTTTTTGCTTATTAAAATTGTAAGCTTTTTTTCTCTTTAGGCCTTAAGGCCTGAAATTGTTTTCTCCAGGGTGTGTGGCCTTCACCCCAGTTTTAAACTCTCTTAAACTGAAAATTCAAAATCTTGCTCTTGCCCTTAAGTCATAACATTGTTATTTTTTGGGGGATGTGGCCTTCAGCCGAGTTAGCGTGATATGTTTTAAGCTAAGTCCCTCAGCCTTTTCTAATTGAAAGCTATTCTTCCTAGGCCTTAAACCATAAAATTGTTTTGACATGGTGTGTGGTTTTCAGCCGAGTTTCTCTTAAATTAAAATTTCAAAATTTTTGTCTTGCCCTTAGGTCATAAGATTGGTATTCTTTAGTACGCGGCCTTCAGCCGAGTTTAATCTCTCTTAAATTCAAAATTCAAAATTTTGTCTTGCCCTTAAGTCATAAGATTGTTATTCTTTAGTATGTGGCCTTCAGCCAAGTTTTAATCTCTCTTAAACTAAAAATTTAAAATCTTGGTCTTGCCTTTAGTCATAACAATGTTATTCTTCAGTATGAGCTCTTCAGCCGAGTTTGCATGAAATGTTTTAAGCTAAGGCTCTCAGCCTGTTAAATTGGAAGCCCTTCTTGCTAGGCTTTAAGCCGTTAAATTGTCTGGTTGATAGGCGGCCTTCAGCCGGGTTTCAGCCTATTTAGAAATAACATTGAAAATCTTTGTTTTGGCCTTAAGCCGTAACACCGTTCTTGCTTAATGTGTGGCCTTCAGCCTATTTTTTATTGAAGTACAAAAATTTTTGAAAGAAGTAAACTTCCAGGAGAACTCCTGTACCTCAATACCTTGCTTAGGCCCTGGGCCCTAGATTTTCGTATGTGGCTTTCAGCCGATTTAAATCAAATCAAAGGAGATCTTTCGTTACACCCTCGAGAGTTTTCAATTCTTGCTTATGTTATGTTTTTTAACTAATAAAATTTATATGTTGAGTGTAACTGACAGCAACTTATTTTGGCCCCTTTCCACGAATATAGCCTCACTCTCTCTGTCCTGCTATTCCAGGGATTTCACGGCATTTCGTCGATTCCCGTAAGAATTCGAGCGCAGTGTGGATAAGTCAAGAATTTGTGTCTGATATGAAGCGTGCTTTAGAACTACTGACAGCCTTGGGAGAGCCAGTCCTGACAAAACTCTACCGTCTGGTGAGCAAGATGTATGAGACAGGCGAAATACCCTCGGACTTCAAGAAGGATATAATAATTCCAGTCCCAAAGAAAACAGATGTTGACGAATGTGAAAATTATCGAACTATCAGTTTGATAAGTCACGGCTGCAAAATACTAACGCGAATTCTATGCACATGAATGGAAAAACTAGTAGAGACCGATCTCGGGGAAGATCAATTTGCATTCCGTAGACATATTGGAAAACGTGAGGCAATACTGACCCTACGACTTATCTTAGAAGCTAGATTAAGGAACGGCAAATCTACGTTTCTACCATTTGCAGACTTAGAGAAAGCTTTTGATAATGTTGACTGGAATACTCTCTTTCAAATTCTGAAGGTGGCAGGGGTAAAATATAGGGAGCGAAAGGCTATTTACAATTTGTACAGAAACCAGATGGCAGTTATAAGAGTCGAGGGGCATGAAAGGGAAGCAGTGGTTGGGAAAGGAGTAAGACAGGGTTGTAGCCTCTCCCCGATGTTATTCAATTTGTATATTGAGCAAGCAGTAAAGGAAACAAAAGAAAAATTCGGAGTAGGTATTAATATTCATGGAGAAGAAGTAAAAACGTTGAGGTTCGCCGATGACATTGTAATTCTGTCAGAGACAGCAAAGGACTTGGAAGAGGAGTTGAATGGAATGGACAGTGTCTTGAAAGGATGATATAAGATGAACATCAACAAAAGCAAAACGAGGATAATGGAATGTAGTCAAATTAAGTCGGGTGATGCTGAGGGAATTAGATTAGGAAATGAGACACTTAAAGTAGTAAAGGAGTTTTGCTATTTAGGGAGTAAAATAACCGATGATGGTCGAAGTAGAGAGGATATAAAATGTAGACTGGCAATGGCAAGGAAAGCGTTTCTCAATAAGAGGAATTTGTTAACATCGAGTATAGATTTAAGTGTCAGGAAGCCGTTTCTGAAAGTGTTTGCATGGAGTGTAGCCATGTATGGAAGTGAAACATGGACGATAAATAGTTTGGACAAGAAGAGAATAGAAGCTTTCGAAATGTGGTGCTACAGAAGATTGCTGAAGATTAGATGGATAAATCACATAACTAATGAGGAGGTACTGAATAGAATTGGGGAGAAGAGAAGTTTGTGGCACAACTTGACTAGAAGAAGGGATCGATTGGTAGAACATGTTCTGAGGCATCAATGGATCACGAATTTAGTATTGGAGGGCAGTGTGGAGGGTAAAAATCGTAGAAGGAGACCCAGAGATGAATACACTAAGCAGATTCAGAAGGATGTAGGTTGCAGTAGTTCCTGCGAGATGAAGAAGCTTGCACAGGATAGAGTAGCATGGAGAGCTGCATCAAACCAGTCTCAAGACAGAAGACCACAACAACAACAACAACAACCATGAAGCGTGCTAGGATATTCCGCGCAGCTGCGATCACCACTGTGTCCAGATGTCGCAGTGGTAAGCGCATGTGCCTAGTAAGCAGGAGACCCGGGTTCGAATACCGGTCTGGCACCAATTTTCAACTTTCCCAATCGATACAAATCAATGTCCACTGGCATCGAGTCTCATTAAGTCCTTTGTGTCTTGACGCTATAGGATGTTTGCATTAATACAACTGAGTGAATTTATAGTGTTACGGGGCAGCTGTATAAATTAACGCGTACCTAAAATGCAGAACATCCCCTCTGAGTAATGCGGCAGGTGGAGACCCGCCGGTCTGCAATGGAGCGGCTTTTGTTTCGCCCCGCGGACCCGCGTCCGCTGCCCGCGACGAGTATTGTCGGGCACAAAGGTTCGACCTGGCCGTCTCTTTCATAAAACGGTCTCCCCGGCACGGCGGCTCGGGAAGGAGGGACGCAGCGCTGCGTCACAGGACTCGAGCGATAACTTAATTTCCTGTGCAGCCCCGCCGGCTGCCGCTAATATCGCGGACGGCTCACAAAGGCGCGCTCCCGGCAATCGCGGGTGCCTCCACTTCCGGCATCGTTTCTGCTACTGGCGCAGCGCGAATTAAGTCCCGCAGCCTCACATTCCATTCAATTCCGCGGGCAATAACTCTGGATGCCGACGCATTTGTACCGGGCAAGACTGTAATCGCTTCTCTGACCAGGAAGATGAAGTCGCTTTTGAAAATACGTTATGTCCTTTTCATTACGTTCGGCATAAATATCGGAACATGAGATTTGAACAGCTTTGGGTTCCACAAACGCGAGGATGATCAGATGCGTTGGCACTGAAACATGGCATTTTAAGAGACCAGAGTTTTCATTTCTCCTCCCAGGGTATTTTCCGGCTATGATAACAGAAAATGAAACGTCCCCTTTGAAAATTTATACAGGACTGTGCTTAAACTGACACACAATATTTTTTAGCGCAACGCAATCTGACTTTCAGAAATCCCTACAAAGGAATGGCCCTGACTAACATTAACCTGTACCTTTCACAAATCACTTACCTCACCAAAAATCTTCGTTACTCGAACTACTGCAATACAGCGAGCGCCACTACTGCCAGCTAAATAAAAGATTCAAACTATTGAAGGCACTAACTACTGATAGGCATAGTTAGCAAATGAAAGATTTTAATAGAGAATAAACAATGTATTTACCTTAATAATCATAATATATATGCCATCCAGCCTTACAAATTTCAAATCTCCGCCATTTCTCTCCCCACATCCACCACTGCTGGCGGCTCACCTCCTACTGCGCAACGCTACGCGCTGTTCACATCCAGCTGCCCAACACTAAAATGGCAGACAACAATGCAAACTAGCCACAGACTGCACACAGCACAGCCAGTGATTTTCATACAGAGAGCGTACGTGGCGGCGGCGTTACCAATATAAGAACCTAAACAGCCTACTTACAAAAAGTGTAACGCCCCAAGGACAGAAAACCCCAATTAACAAACTTTGTGGAAACTTAAAGTAGGGAAGTGTGTCATCTTGACAGCGACGGTGTAAGACATGTATATTTCTATTGTCTATTGTCAAATCGCAATTTATGAAAGACGTTTATATTTTATTAATAGGATTAAGTAGGAATAATTAATATTTGTCATGTTGGAAATAATTGTGGTAGCAGGGCATGTCTGCACCAAAATATTGTTGACAAGAGAGACCGCAAATTGATATAATTTTAAAAAGGGCGGGAGGTGTGCCCGCCAGCCACTAGCTATGATTTACAAGAGATTATAAACGGATGTACAGAGACATCAGCTACCTATTATAATAAGAGGAACTAATATTATTGAATTAATTTTTTGAGAAACTCAAGACTACTGAAGGTATGTTTGCGCATTGCTAGTTGTAAGATTATTGTAAAAAGTAAGTCCCATTTGAACGTTTGTAAAATCATTTCATTCAGAATATAATTAACTTTTGCCAGCAATATTGCATTTCTAATTATAATCCATCCCAAAAACCATCAACGTAAACCTTTGCAAAATTTTATTGTTGTCAAGAAAAAGTTTAACTATGAATTACGTAACTTCAGTCAAATTAATTAAAGAATAACGTCAGCCTTGGTAATAAATACAGTCACATATTATGACAGCCCACCAGCAGTTAATAGAGTATAGTAAACCAGAGTAAGTATATTCATGTCGCAGTTCGATGTAGCTGTCAGATGGCGATCCAGTAACAGTAAAAAAGGTAAGGAACAGTTTTGGGTTGTTGCAGGTAACGACTGAGCGCCATGACGACGACACATTCTCTGTTTCGTCGAAATAATCAGAAAATCACTTTTCATAAGCAGCAATTAAATTTGTATGCGAAGATTGAGAAAGAGAATAAATTTCAAAGGAAAGATTTAATTTGTTATTATTAAGCAAGAGATAGAAATCCTAAGAAAAGGTTATATAGTTTGTTGTAAAAGGGAAGGTTATCAATAACACAAGAGGTGTAGAGGAGACGGGAAGGTTTCAACGAGACAAAACTTATTCCAACGAGTGAACACTTAAAAAACATCCATGGATTGTAACATAGCGCATAAAAACATGCTTCCTAAGTATAAAAATGTATACATTAATAGTGGGCATTAAAGAAGAATCTCAACCAAGGCCTCGTGCTACAATCATATATTAAGACGTGGGGTACATAGCTTATACCATATTTGCGTGGTAAGAGGTATTAAGTGGTTTATAGGCTGAATCACCAAATACTTGAAGTGCAAATCTTTTGAAAATGTAAAGTGCGATCGACGTGCGGTTTTCACAGAATGGATTGGTGGTGTGGGGCCCATATTGTTAGCCAACCGACAGACTGTAATAATACTTAGAAAGTGTACTTTTGTACAAACGTAAAGTTTTTGATGTAACAACGCCCGTTGACATTAACATACTAGAAGTAGGGTAACTTAGAACGTCAGTGACGTTTGTTGCAGGACTCTAGTGCGAGTCACTTAAGAGATATCGTATTCTGAACAGTTCCTACAATGACACTTGTACAATACCTGATGTAGCACACACTAATGAGCAACGTAAGTGTATACACTATTAACGTGGGAAGGTTACATAGGTTATTGTAAAAGGGAAGGTTATCATTAACAAAAGAGGTATAGAGGAGACGGGAAGGTTTCGACGGTAACTATTGACGATGAAATCTACACTGGTAATATTTTGATTAACGCCTATATCATTCAAATACTGAGAATAGCATACAAAAAGGGGAGATAAAAGGAAAGGATTATCATAGATTCTTTATCAAACATCTATAGAATAAATTCAAAATCTTGTGAACGAAGGTTAAATCCAAGAAAGTAAGCCGAGCGGGATTAGCCGAGAGGTCTGGGGCACTGCAGTCCTGGACTGTGCGGCTGGTCCCTGCGGAGGTTCGAGTCCTCCCTCGGGCATGGGTGTGTGTGTTTGTCCTTAGGATAATTTAGGTTAAGTAGTGTGTAAGCTTAGGGACTGATGACCTTAGCAGTTAAGTCCCATAAGATTTCACACACATTTGAACACAAGAAAGTAATTCAGTTAAAGATAACATTTACCATGGGAGAGAGTTGTAGCCGCGTCGAAAAGGAAATTCAATGCTACTACAATGCAACTCGGATACTGAAATGTTCAGTTAGTTAGTTGCTCTTGAGTCGCTCTAGAGTACTTTTGCGACAGTTGTCTGGACACAAACGCCATTACATTGTTTCAGTTTTGGAAGTTTGATAATTCGTGAGGTAGAGACTTAAGTATTGTTCAGTCATTCGACCGATGAAAGTTAATCTTTACCGTTCTCAACGCGACGGTATAGTAAGACGAGTGTTATACTTCAATTGAGTGATACTGATTTATCGGACTTAGCCTTCGTACTGATGAACACTTGTGAGCAATGGATCAACGACAGAAAAACAATTCGTAGTCTTGAGTAGGACACAACAAAACAAAGGAACGAAGATAGACAAGTACGCCGATTAGTCAAAAGTTGTCGTCACCGTTACGATTACTGAACTGAACAGAAGTTAATCCTGAATGATATATCGGTGTGCGTGTGTTGTAGGGACAAACAATTAATTACAGAAAGAACAATAAAATCTGAGTCAAAAGAGAAATCTTACTTGTCGCCTAACTCATTAAACGGACAATAAAATGTGTATTAATGCAAGTTGATTGACTCTTTAAACAATTTAAGTGACTAAGTGAGTACATGAATAATGGACAGTGATAGTTTAAACCAGTATTGCGGCTTATTAAAAAAAAATTACTCCAACTTAAGTTATCTCTGGAGTTACGTCGGACCGTTGTTAATAACTGGACGTAGCAAAGGCACAGCAACGGAATAGCAGACAGCAAAATTTCATCCTCGCTTTGTATGATGTGAGAAACGACCGTAACGATGAAAACAAGAATCAAGATTTTATTTCATCACGGAACTAACCGGTCATAAAAATAAACATAAAACGATGGCAGTTTACCGGTTCGCACAAGCTGAAAAGACTGTTCCGGACAGATAACAGAATATTTCTAAACTACACGAGGGGTTGTGTTCTTGCGAGATTTAACGTGCTGTTCCACGTCATACCGACGGGGACGAACATCTTTACGAGTCGCGTCTCCTCCCGGCGAGAGAAGGAGTGAAGGGACGTCACAGAAGGGAAAATACAGGATGAGCATAAAGATTTTCCGTCAGTACAAAAATTTATTTTTAAGGAACTATGTTAGATGCAGCCTTGTGGTTTGTACAAAAGGCAGCTTAACTCATAAACTTTTTTATGGATACGGCTCCAAATGTGATGCGTCTGTTCGCCGTAGAATGTCTAGAGTCTAGGCGATACTCAGTCGTTCTCCGTGGCTTTGCCAACATCACTTCCTCCACCATCTCTAAGCATCTCGTATTCATGATGCAAGAGTCTGCACATCATAAATTGGTAAACTAACGCGTAACCCATAACGTGACCTCGCAAAAAAAAACCTTGGGGATTGTGTTTAGTCAACGTGGTTGCCATGTTGTGGGACTGTATCTCCTGCTCCCTCGGTCCTGAAAGGTTTCATTCAAGAACTGGCGAACAAGTATCATTAAGTTCTTGGTAAAAAATCCGCCACAGTTGTAAAATACTTTTATTCGCCGAAGTCTTACACGCCGGAAGTCGCTATACACCAGGTGGGTTACAATAGATTTTTGTTGATAACGAATTTGATGGTGAAATACTATTAATGAAGATGGATTTGATAGTAACTTAATTTAGTTAATTTAACTGATATTGGCTCTCAGGAGTGTACACAAAAGGTAACATATTTGAAGAAAACAAGATACGAGAAAAATCAAACTTAGAAATAAGGTTACCGAAATGAGGACCTAAGATAACAACAGTAAATGTTAAAAATTTGGAATAGTAAAATAAAGCAATTATACGAGGAATAGGTAAAATTAATCAAGGTAGAAGACTACCACTACGGTTTCGGAGTCTTAGCCCCACCATTATGTTTACATGACATCTCAAGTAAAATAACAGTTGTAGCCCACCCCGTCAAACAATTAAGAAATTAAAAAAATTAAAGATTAATATTTATAAACGAAAAAATCGGATAAAATGATGAAACAATATCCTACCTCGCATCTACATCTACATGCACATGCTTACTCTACAATTCACACTTGGGTGCCTGGCAGAGGGTTCATCGAACCATTTTCATACTACTTCTCTACCATTCCACTCTCGAATTGCACGTGGGAAAAAGGAACACCTAAATCTTTCCGTTAGAGCTCTGATTTCTCTTATTTTATTATTATGATCATTTCTCCCTGCGTATGTGGGTGTCAACAAAATATTTTTGCATTCGGAAGAGAAAGTTGGTGATTGAAATATCGTAAATAGATCTCGCCACAAAGAAAACCGCCTTTGTTTCAGTGACTGCCACCCCAACTCGCGTATCACATCAGTGCGCGAGAACACGAACCGAGCTGCCCTTCTTTGCACTTTTTCGATATCCTCCGTCAATACTACCTGGTAAGGATCCCACATCGCGAAGCAGTATTCCAGCAGAGGACGGGCAAGTGTAATGTAGGTTGTCTCTTTAGTGGGTTTGTCGCATCTTCTAAGTGTTCTGCCAACAAAGCACAGTCTTTGTTTCGCCTTCCCCACAATATTATCGATGTGGTCTTGCCAATTTAAGTTGCTCGTAATTGTAATTCCTAGGTATTTAGTCGAATTGACAGTTCTTAGATTTGTGCGATTTCTCGTATACCCAAAATTTATCGGATTTCTTTTAGTACCCATGTGGATGGCCTCGCACTTTTCTTTGTTTAGTGCCAATTGCCACTTTTCTCACCATACAGAAATTCTCTGTAGATCATTTTGTAACTGGAATTGTTCGTCTGATGATTTTACTAGACGGTAAATTACATCGTCATCTGCAAAACAATCTAAGGGGGCTGCTGAGATTATCACCTAGATCATTTATATAAATCAGGAACATCAGAGAGCCTATGACACTACCTTACGGAACGCCAGATACCATTTCTGTTCTACTCGATGATTTAGCGTCTATCACAGGAAATCACGAATCCAGTCACACAACTGAGACGATACTCCATATGCAAGCAATTTGATTAACAGTCGCTTGTGAGGAACGGTATCAAATATATTCTGGAAATATAGGAATATGGAATCGATCTGAGATCCCTTGTCGACAGCACTCATTACTTTGTGGGAATAAAGAGCTAACTGTGTTGCACAAGAACGATGTTTTCTGAATTCGTGTTGGTTATGTATCAATAAGTCATTTTCGTCAAGGTGATTCATAATGTTCCAGTATAGTATATGCTCGAAAATACTACTGCAAATTAAGGTCAGTGAATCGGGTCTGTAAGTCAATGGGTTACTCCTCTTTCCTTTCTTGAATATTGGTGTGACCTGTGCTACTTTCCAGTCTTTAGGAAGAGACATTTCGTTAAGTGAGCGGTTGTATATGATTGCTAAGAAAGCCGCAATTGTGCATGCTCTGAAAGGAACCTGATTAGTATACAATCTTGACCGGAAGACTTGCCTTTCTTAAGTGATTTGAGTTGTTTCGTAACACCTAAGATATCTACTTTTATGTCACTCATGCTAACAGCTGTTCTGGTTTCGAATTCTGGAATATTTACTTCGTCTTCTTTCGTGAAGGAATTACGGTAAACTGTATTTAGTAACTCCGCTTTAGTGGCACCATCGTTGGTAGTAGTAGGATGTCATGTTCAAGCCCAAACAACAAGTAGTCATACATCTACCGCAGGTGAACTGTCAAATAACATCCCAGATAGCGACTGCAAAGAACTTCAACTTGCAATCGCTGCCTCTTATCCCAAAATTGCCACTGGAAATCCATGTAGTGTATAAGAACAAATCCACCATAGGACATTAGGTGGAAGTCACACGCTAGGAAGTAAACTAAGTAATGACCCTGCTCAGCAGAATGCTTAAATAAGCTTTCAACCTGATATGGCGAACCGTGTTTTGAGACAAGAAGTAGATCTTTACCTGCTAATTGCAGGGGCTTAAACATGACATAGTACTACTGCTAGGTAGGCTGGGGTTTTATCATTTCATCCGATTTCTTAGCTTCTAAATGTTAATATTTTGTTTTTTCTAAATTTCTTAATTGTTGAATGGAGCAGGTTCCAACTGTTGTTTTACTTCAGATTTCAAACATACTTGATGGTGACGCTAAGACACCGAAACCGTAGTGGTGAACAGCGCCTTCCGTCGTCTAAGACTTCGGTCAGTAAAAGAATTTCACAACTGTGGCGGATTGGTTTACCGTGAACATGTTACAGAACAATCGTGGATGTCCCACAAATAAAAATTTATAGTAAATAACATCATCCTGTAGGAATACTAACCACGCTTAAAATTCCTGTAGCTGAGGCGCAACATTAAGTTATAACATATCAAAGTAAACTGTTGCCGTAACGACAGGCTTACTGAAAAAGCACAATCCGATAACTGTGGTGTCCATTAAGTTGTACTACACATTCTCCTTAAGGCTCGACATAAAAGGTTTCTGCGTATGGTACCACGTCATAATGTATAAAACTACTGCTGCTGCTGCTGGAGAAAAACCAACGTTTCGCCCGCAGTTGCAGCGCCCTTCTTCTGGGTCTAAAGGTGACTGCGGGAGCCTACGCAATTACACTTTAAGGCTGTCCCTTATCTGCTTGGTTCTTCGACCCCCAGATCCAAATATATGCCTCTGTAATTTCAGAGATGTAAAATGTCGCCTCACTGAAAAAAAGAAAAACTTTATTAAGGCAGTCATTGTCTGCATCGTTTCGTTCTCGCATGTTCCTCGCAAATTCTGCAAGACTGGGCTTATCGACTAGCTGCAAAGCTTGCAGTATTTTCATTTTGCATGCATGTAAATTACCCCGCTTGTGTAAAACCTTGTTCACAGTGCTCTGCGGTACACCTGCTCCTCTGGAATCACGACACGTCGATTTCGGCGGACTGTCATCTCGTGGTCGTGCGGTAGCGTTCTCGCTTCCCACGCCCGGGTTCCCGGGTTCGATTCCCGGCGGGGTCAGGGATTTTCTCTGCCTCGTGATGGCAGGGTGTGTGTGCTGTCCTTAGTTTAGTTAGGTTTAAGTAGTTCTAAGTTCTAGGGGACTTACGACCACAGCAGTTGAGTCCCATAGTGCTCAGAGCCATTTGAACCATTTTTGAATTTCGGCGGACTGCTCTGAAATGCTGTACGCGTGCTGTCAACAGTGCCGTCATTGACTCCAGCACTAACGTTTCTTGCCTTGTAACCAAAACTACCAGTCCCGTTAAACTTCTGATACCATCGTTTGACGCTGCTCACGTCTAGCAAATCTCTATCATAGCTTTTTCGGAATTGTTGCTGAACTGTAATAAGCGACCGCATTTCATGAAACCATCAAATGCATTGCACATTTTCCTGCATGGACGCCACTGTGTCGGCTGCTCTCCTGATTTCTGTATCGAAAGACAGAGAAAAGAAATCAGACGGTGTCAAGAGCACATGCCGTAGAAACTTCAAGAGTTAAGCTGCCATTTGCAGAAAGCCGCATGCATATGCGGAAGGGCATCCATAAAACCATTATACTCACTCTGTATACTACGTCCTTTTCACCATTAAATTCGGCGTGAATGGGTAACATTGGAACCGCAAAACTGTTGAAGTTCCATAAATAGGAGGAGTAGCTGATACATCTGAGTTTTTCCGCGGTCGTGATAAAAAAAACTGTTAAGAATGGCAGCGAAAGTAATACTGATTCAGAAACGACAGAGTCAAAAAGAGAGAAAATTTCAAACTTACCGATAATCTGCTGGTGACGTTAATCATCCAAGGAGGAACCTTTTTCGTATTGGCCGAAAAATGTCAAACAACAGATAGAATTTTTACCATGGAGGCCCCGATGAACATTGATAGGTGCTTCGTACACTAGAGTTGCTATACGGTTCCGAAAGAAGGACCCAAGTATGATCAAGTCAGGTGAACCTTTCTCTCCATCCCAAACGGAAGGTCTGACGCGGGTGTTCACGATTGTGATTTGCAAAGAGAAATAATGCTCCATGTTGGAATTACTTGCGTGCGTGAAGATTAAAGTTCTATATCTTTTGACAACATGGGGACTACGTCTCTCAGATTTGCGTAATTCCGTGTGAGGCAGCCGTTACACAGAAGGCAAAAAATTTTTCCACTCTCAGGAGACATCGCGCCAGTACCGTGTAACACCGCCTGAAGCTTTGATAATGGGCTGTATGTTACTAGGACGAGATTCCAAATGTTTCGTCAACAATTCGGTAGCGAGTTCAAGCCAATCATTGCGGTTTATTGTATTGCGACATTGCTGCTCGCGTTGGTCGAGATCCAATGACTGTTAGCAGAATATGGAATCGGGGGATCAGGAGGGTAATACGGAACGCCGTGTTGTGTCCCAATGGCCTCATATCACTAGCAGTCGATATGAAAGACATCTTATCTGCATGGCTGTAACGGATCGTGCAGCCACGTCTCGATCCCTGAGTCAACAGATGGGGACGTTTTCAAGACGACAACCATCAGCACGAACAGTTCGACGACGTTTGCAGCAGCACGGAGTATCAGCTCGGAGACCATGGCTGCGGTTACCCTTGACGCTCCATCACAGACAGGAGCGCCTGCGATGGTGTACTCAGCGACGAACCTGGGTGCACGAATGGCAAAACGTCATTTTTACGGATGAATCCAGATTCTGTTTACAGCATCAAGATGGTCGCATCCGTGTTTGGTGACATCGCGGTGAACGCACATTGGAAGCGTGTATTCGTCATCGCCATACTGGTGTATCACCCGGCGTGATTGTATGGGGAGCCATTGGTTACACGCCTCGGTCACCTCTTGTTCGCATTGACGGCACTTTGAACAGTGGACGTTACATTTCAGATGTGTTACGACTCGTGGCTCTACCCTTCACTCGATCCCTGCGAAACCCTACATTTCAGCAGGATAATGCACGACCGCATGTTGCAGGTCCTGTACCGGCCTTTCTGGATACAGAAAATGTTCGACTGCTGGCCTGGCCAGCACATTCTCCAGATCTCTCACCAACTGAAAACGTCTGGTCAATGGTGGCCGAGCAACAGGCTCGTCACAATACGCCAGTCACTACTCTTGATGAACTGTGGTATCGTGCGGAAGCTGCATGGGCAGCTGTACCTGTACACGCCATCTAAGCTCTGTTTGAGTCAATGCCCAGGCGTATCAAGGCCTTTATTACGGCCAAAGGTGGTTGTTCTGGGTACTGATTTCTCAGGATCTATGCACCCAAACTGCGTGAAAATGTAATCACATGGCAGTTCTAGTTCAATAAATTTGTCCAATGAATGCCCGTTTATCATCTGCATTTCTTCTTGGTGTAGCAATTTTAATGGCCACAGAGCTTCCAGATCTACAAATGAAACAAAACAAGTGACATTTTACATGTCATGACATGTGTGCCGTCACAAGACATCACTCAGCTGTGGCAGTTTGAAAAGTCGCTCGAACAAGGTTTCGGGTTCGGTAGTGTGACTCCATGAGGGAGCTGTCAGGGACAGCGCATCGACTTCAGCGCTATCACGAGACGACTAGAGAGGCCAGTTGGACACGTAAGGCATAACTGGTACGACGACAATAGAGTAATATGAGAGGGAATCCTAGAGTACCACCGGGCAGCCGACGGGAAGAATCTGACCGGACGCCTGGGCAGTCGTAGTCAAGTCGGCGGCCGGTAAGAAGACCACGCTGTTCGAACTGTGGAAGTACGGCACGCCTGGTGCTCTTTGTTGCAGAACAGTCTGTTCACAGGGGTTCCTGGATAGTATGATTTGGGGCAGCTCCTTGAACTGTGTGAATATGTTCTCACACAGCGCTTCCATCATTTCTGGTGCTAGCTGTGTTGTAACGAGTTGGTAGTTATTTTGTAAGATACGTATGGAATCTTGTGTGGCCTTCCGTCTTCTGATAGTAAACCAAAAGAGAAAAAAAAACAGAAATAGGAACAGAAAAGTCGCTACGCCTCCTACGCACTATAAGGAAATCAATTCTGAACTATCTGACTGCAAGTTTTAAGAGAATATTCTCTAACGTCTCCTAACAACTGTTCTGCAATGCTCTTGTGTGCAACAGACTACTTATCTCGTCTTGCCGCTGTAACTGCGTGATCAGTAACATGTTAGAATATTTCAAAAGCAATTCTGTGATTCATGCAGAGTGCAGTGCACAGATTAATGGCAAAAATAACTGCCATATTTTCATAAATAGAAATTGAATGACCAGGAGGAGTTCGGTCAACTAGCCTTAAACGATGTACAAAAAACCTCTATAGCCTATTAGATTTGCAATAAATTATTTAAACACTGACAAACTTCACACAGACTTTCAATTATTCCAAAATTGTCTATGCTCAATGAACACGTTTTCGTGCGCAACAAAGATACGAACATTACTCTCAATGTATGCATACACAAAACTGACAAAATACCTCCAGTGCGCAACCAATCAACAACTACGTGAAGCAAAAAAAATGCCAATTACCAACATCCTCAATTAATACCAAAGCCTCCTCCGGCGCTGTTTGCACCATCACGGCAGGTTGCGACCTCTCATGTCGCGCTGCCCCTCTACACCTCACGCTGCGTCCGACCACACACGACTCCCCTCGACAACTGTTCGCTCGCTACTACTCGCGATAAAAAAAAATATCTCAGATTATGTGTATGCACGCTGCAAAATGATAGACGTGCAGCTTTCAGTGTTAGCTCTCTCCCTTATACGCCAAGTAGCGTGCTTGTGGGGAAGAGCATTGTTATTCGTGTGTATACAGGTTCTTAGTATGTGCAAGGCTGGCTTTTAATATTGTGTGGTTGTCAAGCGTTTCTGTAATAGATTACCTCTTACATAATATGTACACTACTGGCCATTAAAATTGCTACACAACGAAGATAACGTGCTACAGACGCAGAATTTAACCGACAGGAAGAAGATGCTGTGATATGCAAATGATTAGCTTTTCAGAGCATCAACACGAGGTTGGCGCCGGTGGCGACATCGACAACGTGCTGACATGAGGAAAGTTTCCAACCGATTTCTCATACACAAACAGCAGTTGACCGGCGGTGCCTGATAAAATGTTGTTGTGATGCGTCGTGTAAGGAGGAGAAATGCGTACCATCACGTTTCCGACTTTGATAAAGGCCAGATTGTACCCTATCGCGATTGCGGTTTATCGTATCGCGACATTACTGCTCGCCTTGGTCGACAGCCAATGACTCTTAGCAGAATATGGAATCGGTGGGTTCAGGAGGGTAATACGGATCACCGTGCTGGATCCCAATGGCTTCGTATCACTAGTAGTCGAGATGACAGGCATCTTATCCGCATGGCTGTAACGGATCGTGCAGCCACGTCTCGATCCCTGAGTCAACAGATGGGGACGTTTGGAAGACAACAACCATCTGCACGAACAGTTCGACGACGTTTGCAGCAGAATGCACCATCAGCTCGGAGACCATGGCTGCGGTTACCCTTGACGCTGCATCACAGACAGGAGCGCCAGCGATGGTGTACTCAACGACGAACCTGGGTGCATGAATGGCAAAACGTCATTTTTTCGGATGAATTCAGGTTCTGCTTACAGTATCATGATGGTCACATCCGTGTTTGGCGACATCGCAGTGAACGCACATTGGAAGCGTGTATTCATCATCGCCATACTGGTGTATCACCCGACGTGTTTGTATGGGGTGCCACTGGTTACACGTCTCGGTCACCTCTTGTTCGCATTGACGACGCTTTGAACAGTGGACGTTACATTTCAGATGTGTTACGACCAGTGGCTCTACCCTTCATTCGATCTTTGCGAAACTCTACATTGCACGACCGCATGTTGCAGGTCCTGTACGGTCCTTTCTAGGTAGTCAAAATGTTCGACTGCTACTCTGGCCAGCACATTCTCCATATCTCTCGCCAATTGAAAACGTCTGCTCAATGGTGGCCGAGCAACATGCTCGTCACAATACGCCAGTCACTACTCCTGATGAACTGTGGTATCGTGTTGAAGCTGCATGGGCAGCTGTACCTGTACTCGTCATCCAAGCTCTGTTTGACTCAATGGCCAGGCGTATCTAGGCCGTTATTACGGCCAAAGGTGGTTGTTCTGGGTACTGATTTCTCAGGATCTATGCACCCAAATTGCTTGAAAATGTAATCACATGTCAGTTCTAGTATAATATATTTGTCCAATAAATACCCGTTTATCATCCACATTTCTTCTTGGTGTAGCAATTTTAATGTCTAGTAGTGTACTTCAGTCAGTTAAGCAGTAGCACTCAGTGAATCATCAGGTTATAGTACTGCATCTTTTGCCAAGTGATGCAAGTATCTCTACGTAAAGCAAACCCTTGGCATATTTCGGTATCTTCTATCTAGTGTTGTATTTACCTCCCTGGTTCCTTGCATTTTCTTGTTAATATTGCTGCCCATAGCGCCGCTTTTGAGTACGAGATCTACAGCTATGTTAGGAAGTTATGTGACACGTTCTTTCACCCTGTTGTAATTTTGAACTGTAACGAAATTCTTTCTACATTCCTGACTTCTTGGTTGCACTGTGTTATTTGCAGAGACTGAGGACAAGGTTACTCAGAGAAAACTTTCATATACAGAATGAGGCAGCTAAGACAGGCAGCCCCAAATATATCCAGCATGAATAAATACATTGAGATACGATTTTCGTTAAATTGTAGTGACAAATGTGGCGAATTGCAAGACATTCACAATTAATTTTCATCGTTTGTAATCGAAAGACTGCAACAGTTGACCAGTGCGAGAATTATCGTACAATGTGCGAAAATTATCGTACAATCAGCTTAACAGCTCACGCAACCGAGAATGTAAAAGAAACTTCTGGATGTGTTAGATGTCGACCAGTTTGACTTAAGGAAAAGTAAAGCATTTCTAACATTGCGCTTGATAATGGAGGCAATACTAAACAAAAAACAAGACTTCATTGGATCTGTCGACATGGAAAAAGCGCTCGACAATGAGCAATGGTGCAAGATATTCGAAATAATGAGAAAAACAGGGGTAAGCTATAGGGAGAGACGGGTAATATACAATATGTACAAGAGACAAGAGGGAGTAATAAGAATCGACGACCACGTACGATAAAAAGGGGATAAGACAGGAATGTAATATTTTGCCCCTATTGTTCAATCTGGACATCGAAGAAGCAATGATGGAAGTAAAAGAAGGGTTGCGGAGTGGGATTTAAACTCAGGGTGAAATGGTATCAATGACACGATTCACTGATGACATTGCTATCCTGAGTCAAAGTGGAAAAGAATTACAAGATCTACTGAATGGAGTGAACAGTCTAATGAGTACAGAATACAGAGTGTGAGTAAATCGAAGAAAGACGAAAGTAATGAGAATAGCGAGAAACTTAACATCAGGATTGAGGGTCATGAATTAGATGAAGTTAAGGAATTCTACTACGTAGGCAGCAAAATAACCAATGATGGACGGAGCAAGAACCACATCAAAAGTAGACTATCACTGGCAAAAAGGGCATTCCGGGCCAAGAGAAGTCTTCTAGTATCAAACATATGCCTTAATTTGAGGAAGAAATTTCAGAGAACATCCGTTTGGTGCACAGCATTGTATTGTATGGACTGTGGTAAAATCGAAATGGAAGAGAATCGAAGCGTTTGAGATGTGGTGCTAGATACGAATGTTGAAAATTAAGTGGATTGATTAGGCAAGGAATGGGAAGAATTGGAGAGGAAAGGAATATGTGGAAAACACTGAAGGGACAGGATGATAGGACGTGTGTTAAGACATCAGGAAATCACTTCCATGGTACTAGAGGGAGC
Organism: Schistocerca cancellata; assembly: GCF_023864275.1. NCBI lineage: Eukaryota > Metazoa > Arthropoda > Insecta > Orthoptera > Acrididae > Schistocerca > Schistocerca cancellata. The sequence continues at coordinate 214,793,331 of NC_064627.1, forward strand.
TGTAGAGGGCAAAAACTTCAGAGGAAGACAGATATTGGAATACATCCAGAGTTTAATTGAGAACGTGGGCTGCAATTGCTACCCTGAGATGAAGAGGTTGGTTCAGGAGAGCAATTCGTGGCGAGCTGGATCAAACCATTCAGAACACTCAAAAAAAAGTCGCCCAACTATGACACCCACTTTGTTTTTGTCTAATGAAATTATGTACTTTGCTCTGTGGTATTTGAAAGAAGTTTCTAAGAAAACTTCAAAAACATAGCATGTAGGTAGCGTGAAGCCAACAGCTCCGCTAATCACTGTCCCACCGTCAGAAGAAGAGGTTCCACGAACATCAATAGCATTTTCCGTCAATGTGTGGCAGAACACGGTAATAATACACTCCTGGAAATTGAAATAAGAACACCGTGAATTCATTGTCCCAGGAAGGGGAAACTTCATTGACACATTCCTGGGGTCAGATACATCACATGATCACACTGACAGAACCACAGGCACATAGACACAGGCAACAGAGCATGCACAATGTCGGCACTAGTACAGTGTATATCCACCTTTCGCAGCAATGCAGGCTGCTATTCTCCCATGGAGACGATCGTAGAGATGCTGGATGTAGTCCTGTGGAACGGCTTGCCATGCCATTTCCACCTGGCGCCTCAGTTGGACCTGCGTTCGTGCTGGTCGTGCAGACCGCGTGAGACGACGCTTCATCCAGTCCCAAACATGCTCAATGGGGGACAGATCCGGAGATCTTGCTGGCCAGGGTAGTTGACTTACACCTTCTAGAGCACGTTGGGTGGCACGGGATACATGCGGACGTGCATTGTCCTGTTGGAACAGCAAGTTCCCTTGCCGGTCTAGGAATGGTAGAACGATGGGTTCGATGACGGTTTGGATGTACCGTGCACTATTCAGTGTCCCCTCGACGATCACCAGTGGTGTACGGCCAGTGTAGGAGATCGCTCCCCACACCATGATGCCGGGTGTTGGCCCTGTGTGCCTCGGTCGTATGCAGTCCTGATTGTGGCGCTCACCTGCACGGCGCCAAACACGCATACGACCATCATTGGCACCAAGGCAGAAGCGACTCTCGTCGCTGAAGACGACACGTCTCCATTCGTCCCTCCATTCACGCCTGTCGCGACACCACTGGAGGCGGGCTGCACGATGTTGGGGCGTGAGCGGAAGACGGCCTAACGGTGTGCGGGACCGTAGCCCAGCTTCATGGAGACGGTTGCGAATGGTCCTCGCCGATACCCCAGGAGCAACAGTGTCCCTAATTTGCTGGGAAGTGGCGGTGCGGTCCCCTACGGCACTGCGTAGGATCCTACGGTCTTGGCGTGCATCCGTGCGTCGCTGCGGTCCGGTCCCAGGTCGACGGGCACGTGCACCTTCCGCCGACCACTGGCGACAACATCGATGTACTGTGGAGACCTCACGCCCCACATGTTGAGCAATTCGGCGGTACGTCCACCCGGCCTCCCGCATGCCCACTATACGCCCTCGCTCAAAGTCCGTCAACTGCACATACGGTTCACGTCCACGCTGTCGCGGCATGCTACCAGTGTTAAAGACTGCGATGGAGCTCCGTATGCCATGGAAAACTAGCTGACACTGACGGCGGCGGTGCACAAATGCTACGCAGCTAGCGCCATTCGACGGCCAACACCGCGGTTCCTGGTGTGTCCGCTGTGCCGTGCGTGTGATCATTGCTTGTACAGCCCTCTCGCAGTGTCCGGAGCAAGTATGGTGGGTCTGACACACCGGTGTCAATGTGTTCTTTTTTCCATTTCCAGGAGTGTATTAAATAGGAAAACAACTCCTTGCATTCGACAAAATTATATTTAATTCATCTCGAACAGGTTTCGGCTTTTTAGGTTATCCCCATGTGACAACTGAATGTCAAAACCCGAGATAAAAATAATATGCTACTTACGCAGACATTATTAGCACAGAGCCGGCCGGTGTGGCCGAGCGGTTCTAGACGCTTCAGTCTGGAACCGCGCGACCGCTACGGTCGCAGGTTTGAATCCTGCCTCAGGCATGGATGTGTATGATGTTCTTACGTTAGTTAGGTTTAAGTAGTTCTAAGTTCTAGGGGACTGATGACCTTGGATGTTAAGTCCCATATTCCTCAGAGCCATTTGAACCATTTTATTAGCACAGAAGATACAAAAAACGACGTACAGTGTTTACATAGGAAAAACATTATATTTTTTGTCATTTAGAAATAATTACATTAACTAAAAAACAAGGATAAACTTAACAGCTAACGTAAAATAAGATGAATTTATCATTTGAAGTATTTTCTCATGCTTGCAATTAGCTGACAATCACAAGAATGGAAAAGGAAATTGAAGATCTGTTGCATCACCATCAGTTTGGCTTTAGGGAAGACAAAGGCACCAGAGTGGCGGTTCTGACGTAGCGCTGGAACCAAGAACGAAGAAAAATCAAGGCACGCTCATAGGATTTGTCGAGCTGGAGAAAGCGTTCGACAGCGTCAAATGGTGTAGGATGTTCGAAATCGTGAGAAAAATAAGGGAAAGCTATAGGGAAATACAGGTAATATACAGTATGTAAAAATACCAAGAGGGAACAATAAGCGTGGAAGACCAAGGACGAAGTGCTTGGATTAAAAAGGGAGTAAGACAGAGATGTAGTCTTTCACCTACGCTGTTCAATCCACACGTTGAAGAACCAATGATGGAAGTAAAAGAAAGGTTGAAGAGTGGGATTAAAATTGTTTAAAAGGATATCAGTGTTAAGATTGGCTGATGATATTGCTATTCTCAGTGAAAGTGAAGAAGATTTACAGGACCTGTTGAATAGAATGAACAGTCTAATGAGTACAAAATATGAATTAAGAGTGTATCAAAGATAGACCAGAGTAATGAGGAGTAGCAGAAATGAGAATAGCGAGAAACTTCAAATCAAAATTGCTGATCTGGAAGTAGAAGTTAAGGGATTCTGCTACACAGGCAGCAATAAAACCCAAGACGGGCGCTGTCAAAAAGGAATACGCGTTTATAGCAAAGCATTATATTGCAGTGAAACATGGACTGGGAAAACGGAACAGAAAAGAGTCGAAGACTTCGAGATGTGATGGTATAGAAGAATATTGAAGCTCAGGTGGACTTATAAGGTAAGGAATGAGGAATCGAAGAGGAAACGAATATTAGGAAAACACTGGCAAGAAAAATGAGTAGGATGGTAGGACATCTGTTAAGCCATCAGCGAATAATTTCCACAGTATTAGAGGGAGCTGTAGAAGGTAAAAACTGTAGAGGAAGACAGAGGCTAATAACTGAAGACTTAGGTAGCACGTTGCGCTCTGAAATGAAGAGGAAACCAAGCAGAAGAAATGAAAAAAAAGCTCACGCTTTCCCGTTAGTGTTATAACGCCACCCCCCCCCCCCCCCTCCCTCCCGGCCCAAGGCGCGCTCCACAAGGTTGCAATCACTGTACTACACCACCAAGGCCACCAACTGCGCAGTGCATAACACAGGGCTATGGTAAATCATTCATTTGTTTTCAGAGTTCTGTATATTTCAGTGTATTACATGTACAAATATAACTGATGCATGAATAGAACCGTAAACTCACCGATTTTGCAATGTGGCCACCTTTTGGCCTTCACGAAATAGGGACAAAAGAGGATATGAGTTTTTCTGTGCTGAAATACGCTAGATATTTATCTGTTACATAACTGCAGCACAAATTCGGAAGGAATTATAGTAATCAACGCCTATGTAAACAGAGCACTGTGCGTTGGTATCGACAATTTAGAAAGACCGGTTCGGTTGTCTTTAAAAAAGAAAAGCACCGGTTGACCAAGTGTGACAGATGCAGCCGTGGAGAGCGTGAGGGAAAGTTTCTTACACGGTCCAAAAACAGAAAAAGAACGGTCCAAGCAAGCCACTAACTTGGAATACCGCAGCTATCTGGAAGAACTTGCGATTGCAGGTAGTTTTCAAACCTTACCGTCTGCAGCTCGTGCCACAATTGAAACCAGAAGATTATGGCCGGCGACTTCAGTTCTGCACCACAATGCAGGAAGCACTTGAGGATGAAACTCTTCGCCGCCAAGCTGATATTCAGAGACGAAGTAGCCTTCCATTTATCTGGAAGGCTAATCGCCACAGTGTAAGGGTGAGTTGAAAATCCTCAACAAATTGAGTCACGTGAATGAGATTCGCTGAAGGTTAATGTTTTCTGTGCAGTGTCACAGAGGAAGCTGTATGGGTCGTGTTTCTTTTTTTAGCATGTTGTGTTGCAGCTGACCACTGATTCCAAGAATTTCGTCTCCCAATAACACGGGGCACCCCCTCGCTGAAGCGTCGATGTTCGTCGCAACGTAAAGGACGAACTACAGCATCGTTGGTTTGGGTGTAGTGGTGAAGATGGTGTGGCTGTGTTCCCTTGGCTCCCCTGGTCAGTGCAGGAGGAATGAAATCTGGAACTGGTCCAGAAAAGAGTCAGCAATAACGAGGTTAAGTTAACAGATGGGGTGGAAGAAAGAAACCAAAGACTTAGTGTTATGCAAAGGTACGGCGAAAATGCAGGCCATGTCATAGCTTGTATTTCAATTGTGGAATGATGGCAGGTGTTTGAGATGTGACTTGTCTGGGAGAACATTAAGGACCTTGTTTACCTACAGCAACTGCCAAGAACACTGGAACATCTCAGAGAATGCATAAATGCTGCTACGATCACCACTGACAAGATGTTGCTACGTAAGTTATGGACCGACCTTGACTACCAGGTGGCCGCATGTGGTATGGCTAGAGAGACACTCATAGAACATTTGTAGAGTGCAAAATGCAGACTTGGTGAGTTTACGGTTCTATTCATGCACGCCAATTTATACATGTAATACTTTGGAAAATATAGAGCTTTGAAAACAAGTGAATCATTTATAAAAGCCCTGTATTAGTACTGTCGTTACGACTATTATTATCATTATTATTATCAAGTATATGCTATTTAAGTAACGCCAGTGTTGTTACTATTGTCTTGAGTAATTTCCTCATGTAGTTTCTCCGATTATTAGTAATGGCATATTAATAGAAATGTTTGAGAGCAGTGTAATAGGAACGAAATCTGGAAGTGGTCTAGAAAAGAGTTAGCAATAACAAGGTATAGTCAACAGCTGGGATGGAAAAAAGAAACCAAAATAGATATGTATAAGATCGCGTTGATAAACTTATAGAAATTTTGGTTAACTATTAGACAGACGAAAGACAACTGATACGCACTGCGATGGAAGATACGGCAATGATAACAGGTAAAACTTCAAATTCCAGTTGAAAGCCAGTTACTGAGTAGTTTGTTTCTGAGTCGTATTCATGAGCAAGAGAAGGAAATGTAGAAAGACTTAGTGTTTTTCAAAGGTACGGCGAAGATGCAGACCATATCAAAGCTTGTATTTCAACTGCATTTGAGATAAGAAGAGGGTCTTGAGAACACCGGTGAGTAGAGACTGATAAGTAAAGCAGGTAACGTGACAGAACGACACACAGCGGAAGGGCGGGCGCAGCGGCCACGCTACTGTTTGGCGATTCTTTTAGCTAAATTTGAGTACATCTAGCAGCTGCAAGTTCACGGGATGTAGAGTCAGTCTATCCTTATACCTGCCTGATTTTTTTCAATGTCACTGGATAAAATAAAAATGCCTAAAAAATCTTCTGCACTTACAATAAATCTGTGGAACTGTCTTGCCTATCTGTTTGCCTGTTTGCACAGGCTTCTCCAAAACTACTTGATGAATTTTCATGGAGCTTTCACAGGTAACTTGAGCATATCTTGGGGCATCGTACGGGCTTTAGTTCTTCAAAATCGGATCACGGAAAAAAAGATATCTTGATTTAAAGTTTTACTAAAGTCTGCTAGTCTTTGCCTGTTTAAACACGTCAATCTCCAAAAATTCTAGACGAATTTTCATGGGATTTTTCGCAGGTAACTTGAGTATAGATTGGGCCACTGTGTGGTCTTTATTTCATCAAAATCTTATCACGGAAGAAGACATCGAACTTAAAGTTTTATCTAAAACCGAAGTATCTCTATGTTCGTCTGTCTGAACACGATAATCTCTTTCAAGGGGTTATCAGAGGTAGCTTGAGCATAGCCTGAGGCGATATAAGGCTCTTTCTCCATTAAAATGAGATTACGAAAGATCATAACTGAAAGTCGCATCCATACTAATATTATAAATGTGAAAGTAAACTTTTTTGTTATCTTTTCACGCTGAATCGATTTCGATGAAATCTTCTATAGAGATAGCTTGAAGCCTGCGGAAGAAAGTAGGCTAGTTTAGAAAGTGTGTTGTACAAGATACTTACTGCAAAAACAGACTTAATGTCTGAAGGGATACCGCAATCACTGGTAATACAATGTTACTTACAATCCGTCTTGATTGCAAAAATCTTTATTCACATGACCGGTTTCGGTTCCTATATCACCATCTTCAGATCTGCAATTTCGGTTACAGGAGTCCACATACAGCAACCTTCACATGCTGCCTCACATTGGTTCTAGAGGAACCGAAACCGGTCATGTGAATAAACAGTATGTAATGAAGACGGATTATAAGTAACAAGATACTTATTGATTTCAGGGATATTATGCGAATTAGAGAAAATTATGTACTCTTGTAAAAAGCTATCTCCTCTTTGACTTTTAATCTTTGTCATATTTGTCAAAACGCTTTTCTTGGTTGATACGTGCTTTTAGGGTATGATAAAATAATGAATTCAGTGCCATACGATCTTGCTACGATACATAACGATTACTGCTGAGTAGTGCTCTTCCTAAGGACATCCCTTATGACCAAACCAGTTGCATGTTTACCTTTAGTTACTCGTACTTTAGGTTCAAAATGGTTCAAATGGCTCTGAGCACTATGGGACTTAACATCTATGGTCATCAGTCCCCTAGAACTTAGAACTACTTAAACCTAACTACCCTAAGGACAGCACACAACACCCAGCCATCACGAGGCAGAGAAAATCCCTGACCCCGCCGGGAATCGAACCCGGGAACCCGGGCGTGGGAAGCGAGAACGCTACCGCACGACCACGAGATGCGGGCATCGTACTTTAGGTACTTGGGCTTTGCACTGCTCTGTTTAAAAATAATAGCTCGATGTAATAATAGTGTCGGGCCACGTAAGTCTGCTTTCAAGCCCCCACAGCTAATTCTCTGCAAATAATAACCTGTTGCTGTGCGACTGCAGACAAATAGTCTATGCATTGGCTAGAATTTGAAGTTAATAAAATACACGGAAATATGAAATAGAAGTTAAGTGAGTAATTTAATAAAAACGATTCTGTTATAACGTCTGTAAGTAATGTAGACGACAGAGAATTAGGTTGAGTAATGTTTATTCAAAAAAGGATATCTCAGATAAACGCGAAATTGTCCTACGATATTCACTTAAAATACAGACAGAAAATACCCTTATCAAATGCACTTAAGTTACGTTGAGAGCAAAATCCCCAAACTGAATAGTCATCAGAGACACGCGAAAACTAAGTTCATTTCGTAACCACAATACACGAAATATTCACCAGTTCAACACAGTTCATAATTTAACATAACAATTTACTTATTGACACATACTATAGACAGAAGAATAACACATACTTGTCTACCGTCGGTTCCTTAACACAAGCGCAATAAATTAGTCTTACTCTGGAGCACAGTTTCCAAATATAAAGTGCCCCAAAATAGCATAATAAGTAGAATATACTACTTGCATGTTAGAACAATTGAGTATGTTACTTTGTGGTGGTTTACGAGACAGCATGTACCTCCCGGGATATGACATAATCTCAGCTCAAATTTTCTAAAGGTAACACAAATTATAAAATAATGACTTATTAATTAAATGCCAAATAAATACACAAATTTAAATAAACTCTTGAGTCAGCTCTTTCTTTTCAAAAGCTTTTAGCGCTTTTGCTCTCATTTGATAGCAGCTTTTGCTTTAACCACTACATTGTAGCACTTCACTTTCACAGACAGAGCACATGGTTGTTTCTCTGACATCGAAGTTTTCATGGGTCGCAGTCCAGCCGCTCTGATGAAATTCATGAGGCCTTTGGCCACATACTACACCGCAACACTCGTCAGCTTGCTGTCAACGTCAATGCTGAATGATGATAGCTGTCGAAATACGACTGTTGTTTAGTTACCAGTATTCATATGTCTTCCCGAATCACCATTGATCAGGTATTGAACGCCCTCCCCAGTGGAATGTATACATTCACAAACAGGATAGGCTGCAAAAACTGATTTATAGTATAGGCAAAACACTTGATTCAGCTCGACATTTCGAACACTCTGTCCACTTTCCCACTGGAAAACATGTCTTTTACGCTATGAAATTTGTTCGACACCACAAATCAACTAACACTTTATAATTTTTCTATAATTTTACCGCATCTACGTAATTAAAAACTTGGAAACAAATGCTGCCGTGAGCAGTAATCACGCATTTGGTTTTCATTATAAGTCAGGGCATAACTGGATCATAAATTCAGCAAATTTTCACTTTTATTCGCACTAAAATACGATTCACTCCCGATTTTATCCCCATGACTTTACATGCATAAATCCATTCAAAACTCTTGCAAAACAACATACGTTATATAATTAACCTACGTAATATACTTCCAAAAACGTAGCTTATATTCTGCATATAACCACATTTTCTACCCTCACGAACAATTAAAATGTTAATGAGGTAGGATGACCTCCACGCTCCAAATTTAGTGCGAAACAACAACTACAAATAAACCACATTTAATACATGGGAAACCCATCCAAAATGCTACAAGTAACACATTTACGTAACCCCTTGAAATTACTCCCAAATCTTGTGTAGGATGCATTTTATCTTCTCTTTCATAAGTAATTAAACTATGTTCTGCTGACATCCACAAACAAGGAATCGTGTGACAAAATATCGACACTATCTTTGCACTAAGTTGTGTCTCCACACATTTTACACACGTCTTGAATTCACCTGTGCATCCCTTACACAGAACAGAAATAACCACCCAAATTCTTAAAACTATACATGAAAATACACTTGTATATATGCACTTATATTAATGCACATGCCAAGTTCTTCTTTTACAAAGTGCAACTCTGCCACCGTTGCCTCTTATAACATGTATCCCTGAATCTCACTTTTTACGTTTTTTGAATTGCCCAAACACGAGCCATCTTTCCTCGTTCCCCAGCGGACTCCTACGTTCACATACAAAATTTATGACCACCGCTGGAACACCATTTTTTGTTTCAAGAGACGCACAATTTCTTTTTCCATCAGCCTCGATCATTTCAGTTACAGGCTGCACATTTTTAATTTCATCCATCTCTAAAAATTTCTCCTTCAAAAGATAATTTTCAGTATCCCTTCCATTCTCCTCCATAACTATTGTAGATATAACAACAGAGGATCAGCCTTCAGTTACATTATCACCATCAAACAATTCAATAAACACTTTGTCTCTCCTCGCTTCAAGACCTCTTACTACTTTATATTTCTCCTCTGCCCATCAGTGAGGTAGTAACGACTAGAAAATTTTCCCGTACCATTCCAACCATTTCCTCCTTGCAGTAGCATTCAGTACTGACATCACCTCCTAAGCAAATACTTTCTCATTATCTACTTCTATATTGTCTCTATTCAACTCTAAATCATGTGTGGATTTTAAATCACCTTCAGAATCCTTGGTCTTATCATCCTCGTAAGTATCAAATATACTGTTCACTTCCTCTGAAGTAACGATAACAGTAGCTGCAACATCCTCACAATGAGTCACACAACTTAAAACTTCGTCTCTCTTATACAATTCCTCCCTTATTTCTGCCGGATCACGACAAACTTTACCACGTTTAACTCCATTAGCATCTGCCGGTAATCCGTGAGATTCATTACTTACAACAGTCATAACATCAGTCAATGCATTATAGAAATCACCACCAATATCTCCGTCAGCCTCTGCCTATAAACCATATAAATTGTCGCAGTGGGTGTACTGTGAGCTCTAATGTTGAGCGATGCAGTCAACATTAGAACTCACAGTACACCTGAATTCCACCAAACTCTGATCAACCGCTTTGTTCTTCACATTTTCTCCGTTATCAGACGCCTTGGCCACCTTACACCTTAACACGTCGTCTAACATACATTCAGTCAGATGATGGTTCAGATGGCTCTGAGAACTATGGGACTTAACATCTGTGGTCATCAGTCCCCTAGAACTTAGAACTACTTAAACCTAACTAACCTAAGGACGTCACACACATCCATGCCCGAGGCAGGATTCGAACCTGCGACCGTAGCAGTCGTGCGGTTCCGGACTGAACGCCTAGAACCGCACGGCCACCGCGGCCGGCGCATTCAGTCATCCTTCAACGTCCACTCAAAATCCATCTTTTCATCAGGAGCCATCGGGTTACTTTCGTCAACAGACATAAATGCACGAACTCCTTCCTCCGGGAACTCCAAATCTGTACCTTCAACCTTCGCAACATTAGCGCCTAAAACATCAACCTTACTTCCCTTTAACAATGAATCACGCACATCCGTCGATATATGTATCAACATTCATCACCAACTGACTACGTCGACTTCGCAAACACTTTCACATACTTTCGTCGATACAACATCTACATTACCTTCACCTACATTACACTGTTGCTTCCGACTATTGCCTCATCAGAATTCGTCATGTATTCCACCTATAAAATTTAGATCCATCGGAGTCTCTCTTCTGATCATAGAATCTTTCAACGAACAAACATTCATTGCATCATTTACTTCCCTTCCACCAAATAAATTCTCCAGCCCCATATCGTCATTATCGAATCTCTCAACACATTTTACAATACTTCTTGCGCCATCTTTTTGGGTGCGTGCTTAAATTTATTCCCCATTTAATTTTTATCTCTTATAACTTCCATTTCCTACATTTTTGGCTTATTTGCCGAATTTTCGTCACCCACCCGGAGATGCAGCATCTCTAGTTTCCCGACCTCTGGTGTTGCACTTCATGCGGCTCCTGCCTCTAATATCTTCGTTCCCGGTAATGATTTCCGTTACGTAAGTTCCAGTTTCCAATTCCCTTTGAAAATTACTATTACGTTGATAATTACTTCTATTATGATTATTATAATTATTGTCGAGCTTACTGCTGATCCCGTACTTATATCCATTTGCCTCTCCTCTGTTCCCGTTATGGGACAAGATCCCATCGTAAATATTCCGGTAAGCGTCTCTTGTTAGTCAACAGTCCCTGCGGACGATTTATACGCGTAAACTTAGCGAGCTCACGCTTAAAAAACTCCTGTACCAACCCACTTCCGTGTTTGAAACCTGGTCCATTCAGGAATTCATTCTGAAATTGCGTCTTCTTCGCTTCACTCCAGAATTTGTTCAGGAAACAATTTTCAAACTATTCGTAGGTAGCAAATGAAGCACTCAATAAATCTGCCCATAATTGTGCATTGCCCAAGAGGTGTCTTTTAGCGAACTTAATTTTTGCCTCTTCCGACATTCCTCCCACAAAACCATCTCTACACGCAGAAATAAAATCAACCAGGTGGAATTTCTCATCATCTCCAAAACACTTCGTCATTCCTGAATTACCCCATGGAACACCCGTAAAACTAGTAGCCTGATTTGCTGCTAAAGAATTTAATTCTGCTCTTAGTTAATTCAGTTTCAAAATGGTCTCTATTAGTAAGTAACTTCTTTTCACATTTTACTACTTACTGTACCTGAAAAATTGTTAACAGATTTATTGGTCACGTCCTCACGCGCATTCTGCCTCTGCACACAAATTTTCTCTTCACCGCCCAGTTCGTTCCGTATCTTTCCCAACTTTTTTTTTTACTGTGTCGACTCAGATGTTAACCAGAGAAAACTCATCAGAAATGTTTTTCTACATGTGTCATACCTTTTAATTTTGAATCAATCATTCTTTCTATGTCAGACCGAATTTTCTTCACCTCAGCTTTTACACTTTCTTCAGCACATGTCTCTACTGTATCTACCTCTGTTTTCATTGAACCTATCTCTGTACTCAGTATCCCTCTTTTCAGAGTTCAAATTTGTAAAAATTTTCCTTAACCACGCCACTGAATTAACCAAAATTACAACGCCTATCTCTGATTTGCACTATCTGGTCCACTAATATCATCCCTATCAACTCTACCACGTTCAGATTTTGGGGTAACTGGCCCACTCACATCATCTGAACCACACATACTGGGCTGGGTGACTGCTTAATCACTGGAAGCTCTGTCACTGACAGTAACTCTGCGGGTTCACACAAACTAACATTATCGGCGTAAGTACTCAATTTGTCGGTCATGCTGGCTGCTTCTGCTGTTGTCCGAAGTGTCGATGCTGATGAAGAAGTTGCCGCTGGTGGCCCACGTTGCAGTGGCCGCCACTACCGATATGCCGCCATCGAAGTCTCCGCTGTTGCTGGCCGCTGCAGACTCCAACTCAGCATGCCTCTGAGTAGCCTTCTTCCTTCTTGAAGTTCCGCGATGAACTTCCCCACACCTAGCTTTTTCTACCGATTTTCAAACACGCAATGCTCCAAAATCATGAACTCAGAGCCCCAACGCGCACTTACTATCATGCAATAGATTTGGGACCTCAAAAACAGAATATTGTAAAAATGGTTCAAATGGCTCTGAGCACTATGGGACTTAACATCTATGGTCATCAGTCCCCTAGAACTTAGAACTACTTAAACCTAACTAACCTAAGGACGGCACACAACACCCAGTCATCACGAGGCAGAGAAAATCCCTTACCCCGCCGGGAATCGAACCCGCGAACCCGGGCGTGGGAAGAATTGTAACGTGTCACAATTACAACTGCTTTTCCACGGCGATTATACTCATATCCCGGACGAGAAAAACTCAATCTCGACGGTACCTAACGGTTACTGCTAGTGTAGTTGCTCTTTCTAACAGCATCCCATACGAACAAACCAGCTGCATGTTTGCCCGCAATTATTCGTACTTAGGGTTGTTGAGGTACGCAGGACTTTGTTGAAAAAGATTAGCTCGCTGCAGCCATAGGATCGAGCCGCACTTGTCTGCTAACATGCCCCGCAGCTAATTTGCTGCAAATAATAACCTGAGAGTGTTACGTGAATGGTAGCAAAATCCTCAAATTAAATAGTCATCAAAGATACGCGAGAACTATGTCCATTTCGTAATCACAATACACAAAATATTCACCAGCTCAAAACAGTTCAGAGTTTAACATGATGTTTCACAAATTGACACATGCGGTACGAAGAACAGTAACTCATACTCTGCCTATCCTCAGTTCCTTAACACAAGCGGAACAAGATAGAGTCCAACTCTGGAGCACATTCAGACCTGTCGAAATGTAGAACCCCCTCAAAAGCTAGAGTATTACACTGGCCGCTCACCACCCAGGATCAATCACATACACTATGTGATCAAAACTATCCAGAAACCTGGCTCAAAATGACTTACAAGTGTGTGGCACCCTCCATTGGTAATGCTGGAATTCAATAAGGTCTTGCCACTCTCGCAGGCATACGTTCAATCAGGTGCTGGAAGGTTTCTTGGGGAATGGCATCCCATTCTTCACGGAGTGCTGCACTGAGAATAGGTATTGATGTCGGTCGTTGGAGCCTGGCACGGAGTTCCAAAACATCCCAAAGGTGTTCTATAGGATTCAGGTCAGGACTCAGCGCAGGCCAGTCCATTACTGGTATGTTATTGTCGTGTAACCACTCCGCCACAGGCCGTGCATTAAGAACAGATGCTCGATCCTGCTGAAAGATCCAATCGCCGTCCCCGAATCGCTCTTCAACAGTGGGAAGCAAGAGGTGCTTAAAACATCAATGTAGGCTTGTGCTGTGATAGTGCCACGGAAAACACCAAGGGGTGCAAGCCCTGCTCTATGAAAAACATGACCACACCATAACACCATCGAATGGTTCAAATGGCTCTAAGCACTATGGGACTTAACGTCTGAGGTCATCATTCCCCTAAACTTAGGACTAGGTAAACCTAACTAACCTAAGGACAGCACACACATCCATACCCGAGGCAAGATTCGAACCTGCGACTGTAGCAGACGCGTGGCTCCGGACTGAAGCGCCTAGAGCCGCTCGGTCACTGCGGCCGGTTTATAACACAATCACCTCAGAATTTTACTGATGGTACTACACACGCTGGCAGATGACGTTCACCGGGCATTCGCCATACGCATAGCCTGCCGTCGTATCGCCACATTGTGTACCGTGATTCGTCACTCCGCACAACGTTTACGCTCCTTACACCAAGCGAGGCGTCGTTTGGCAGTTACCGATGTAATGTGTGGCTTATGAGCAGCCGCTCGCCCATGAAATCCAAGTTTTCTCACCTCCCGCCTAACTGCCATAGTACTTGGAGTGGATCCTGATGCAGTTTGGAATTCCTGTGTGATGGTCTGGATATATGTTTACCTATTACACATTACCACCCACTTCAACTGTCGGCGGTGTCTGTCAGTCAACAGACGAGGTCGGTCTGTACGCTTTTGTGCTGTAAAGGTTCCATCAGGTCTCCCCTATCACAACAGAAACAGCGGTCCTAGGGATGTTTAGAAGTGTGGAAATCTCGCGTACAGACTTATGACACAAGTGACACCCAGTCACCTGACCAAGTCCGTGAGTTCCCGGGAGCGCCCCATTCTGCTCCCTCACGATGGCTAATGACTACAGAGGTCGCTGAAATGGAATACCTGGCAGTAGGTGGCAGTACAATGCACCTAATATGAAAAACGAATGTTTTTTTTGGGGGAGGGCGGGTGTCACATAGTATATATAATTGAATCACGTACGTTACCATAGGTAGATCTGCCTTCTTCCAGCACTCGACATAAAGTGTCTACAATCGCTCCCTTGAGTTCTTCACTCGAAAGGCCCGAGTCCCCACTTGACTCCCAGGGTGTTCGTCTATTGTGTACTTCTCCATTGGCTGAAGCACGCCCCCCCGGACCCCCAACCCCACCCCCAAGCCCGCCCCCCACCCCCGCCCCCAAAATGCTTCGTTCTTAAGCTCTAAAGACATGATTTAACTCAACCTCTTGCCCACACTAAGCTAGTATGTTAAAATAATATTTAAAAATAAGTCACAATTCTTGCGCAAGTGCGTTCACGTTAAATGACTACGGATTCCCTCTCAATATTATTTAAACAATAGTTTATGCCTTCCTGACAGAAGCGTCTTTTAGTTCTCTTTTCAGTTGTGGTACCTACCAACACATGTGACTGACCACTTTCAAATTAGCACAGTTTTTAATAGCACTTGCAGTGAACACTTAAATAAACGTACTGGGAAAATAGTAAACTGTTCACTAAATAAATACACAATTGTGACAAAATATGCGATATTCATGATGCATTCATTTTCTGTGTAACTGTGGCAAATTTGACGTTCTAACAAACATTTGTATAATGAAAAACATATACAAGACGTCGTAAATCACTAAATATAATAGATATATACATGTAGCTTCTCTGGGATGATGGCTACAGTGCAGTGCTATCATCTGAGATAACGTTTGTTGAAATCGCATGAAGCGATTAAGAGTTGTTGATTCAGAGGGTTATTGTGAAAATGTTTATTCGCTGTGAGATATTAACTTCTGTAGTTTTAAATATATTGAGATATTGTAGTTTCACTGCATGCACCTTATATTTGGGAGATTGCAAATCTATTCAGGTATGTGTTACTATTTAATGTTAGCTATTGTCGAATCTCAAAGAGCTGTAACTTGGCCACTTTAAGAGTGTCTGACACTCTGACATTTCCTGTAGCATATTCTGCAGAAAGACAACGCAATCACCAGTTGTTCAAATTCCCAGCCTTAAGATCTACCCGTTTCCGACGATGCGCTCATTGTCTCTGCGCCTGAGCTCGCATGAGGCAGCTGCGTGAGGTCCTAGCCCTGCCAACTTGCACACAGTCAAGCAAGCGAATTCGGCAGACCTCAGTATCAGCCCTAGGTACACGAATAAGTCGCTCACATACTCGTAACATTACGATCTTCATTGTGTTTAATCCATACTTCCACACTATTTGTTGCATAATTCACATGTTGAATAACGTATTACTTCAGTAGCATGATGCATAGATGTGCGCTCCTGGCCACGCCCCTCTGTGTGCTCTGCTCAGCAGTGATGCTGAGCATGCCGACGCACCATGAGTTGGGACAGCTTGACAGGTGGTAGAGTGGTGAACACATCATGAGCTGTGCTTACCCGAATGGACTGATACGCGAGGGCAGCTGATGTTATTACACGTACAGTAGTTTACTTACCATCACTCATCAGGACAAAACTATATGTGAGCACAGCCACAGATAACAGCTAGTCAATAATGTGAAGAAAACCCCAAGTGGCCATTATGCCTGGCTGAGTAGGCATAATGGCAACACAGATGACAAGGGCTAACAACTTGAGAAATCCAGTTTTAAATTTGAAAAATCCTATTGAGAGAGAAAAAGAACTTAATTACAAAACAAATTACACAGTATAAGTGTTTTTTATTCTTCCCAGAAAAAATCGTTATTGCTACCGAGAAAAAAGTAAAGCGATTCAATAATTTTTAGGTACAATTTTATCACAAAGAATCATTTTAGTCCTCACCAACAGTCGTACACTATTCGTGGACTCACATTGCATGTCCTAGGCACTTAACCAAAACCTTACTGTTGGAAACCTTTCCACTCCTTCCCAACCATTGTAGTCTCCAAATTAAAATTCTGCTTAAGATTACTCTTCTCCGGCAATTCAAATGGCGCCCACCGCAACCTGAAAACTTTCATGCCGGAAAATCCTGTCTCCAACAGCAAGAGACTGTCGTAAATTTCCTTTTCTTGTTTTAAGATAAAAATGACTGAAATACCCCAGCTACCTTCTCATTGTCAGTATTCAACATCTGTTCACGTAAATAACGGTAAAAACGGAAGGAAAAACTTAATTAATGGCGAGTATAATTGCTACTGACTGGTCATTGTGTCCACCTACACGACTCCACAAAAGTTGTTTTTCATAGTTGGCGACGGCCTCCGATGGAGCAGTCATCGATATGGGAATTTGCCACACTAAATAACAATTCTTTCAACATAGTTTTATTAGAAAAACCTAAATTTCTAAATATTATATTAAATAGGGACTTACCATAAGCCAGTATGCACCACACACCTATTGTAGCACAACTCTGTACCAGCGCCCCAAGCGTATAAGTCTGGAACTGCAGATTTTTCGCTAGCCCTGTTACTCAATACAGTACATGCAAGTCTGCAGCTGCGCCCCAAAGGTACATATTTGAAAATGCAGGGTTGTTTATGTCATTGATTGTAAAGGTAGATACTTATGTAAACATGCTAATTGCTCATACTGAAACTTCTTGTAAGTCTAGGTGCATATTTATTAAGCAGTTATTGTTATCTTGTGCAGCTAGAATGAAAATAAGTTGTGACTGTACACAATTACAGATTAAAGGGTTCTTTTTATGTCATGCTGACACAAGCAAATGATTATCTATGTTCACGTTTCACAGCATTTTAGACACGTAAAACGCAATTATCTATGCAGTATTTTCCTTGACACTGACCACCTCAGTTTTTAGAAGGACAGAACGACAACGTAATGCATGAGTAGGAATGGAGTTCGACCCTGATTGAGAAGAAGAGGTGAAGGCAGGGACATATAATGTCTGTTGTGAAGGAGTTGAAGCCCGAAGACCAACAGGAATTTAAGAACTTGGTCAGAATGGATGTGCCTTGTTTTGAAAAGCTGCTGTCGATCGTACATGATGGAATTCGAGTAAGTGACACAGTAATGACGGAAGTTATTTACAATAGTGCGATCGCGAATAGCCAAAAGTGCTTCTACAGTCCTCGCTGGCCGCGGCCGGCACAACTGCTCTTAGTCTTGTGGCAATTCTCCAACACTGCCCTTCCTAGCATTTTGAAGTAATACAAAAGACGCAGTCAAACCAAAATGTACGGCACTTTCACCAGTGAAGGTGATACGTTCACGTATGGAAAGCATAATCATATGCACATGTATGTAAAACATTTAAATTTAGCATAGACCTACCTTATTATGGCACAGCGTATCTAGAAGAACATACAGATATTTTTCTTTGCAGTATACCTCAATAAGCACGCTACTTTCTTTGTTTGATTCCAGTCTTACAAAAAGAAACTATGATTAGATATACAGCTTTTCTCAACGGCAAACAAAAAAACAGAATTTTCGTTTGTTTTATTACTATATTTATGAAGAATTACTCACTGAAATATATGTAGAATATCTCGCTCGGTAGCCAAAAGAGTCCTCAAGAGCTCACGTATTTCTCGCCTGCTGAACGTAACTGAAAACCATAATAGGCAGGTAGCCCATGTGAAATGCTGCGTTCTGCGCATGTGCATATACACCTACTGCGCAGTCACGGATCCCCGGCAGAATAGAACGGTTTCTATTTCTCCCCGGCATATAAGCCGTCTGCTAAGCTCCCAGTTTAAGCCCGCTTTATGCGAGCGACTCTCTGGTCAAAACTGACTACGCAACGTGCGTGCGCCTTTCGTGCCTTAGTGTAATTCAGCAATGAATCACAACGCGAGTGTGTCTACGATGTCAATGAACTATAGATTGTGCCGAACGTGGAGTTCTATAATTCCGAGTATGCTGCACACTGCACATGCACAAATACAAAAGGACTACGGCGACGTCTACTAACATCGTAAATATAGCCTATTCTAGTGTTCACTCCTATCTATAAGAGAATTTTCTGCTTTCATGTCTTCTTAACCTTTATTATGTTGTCTGCTTTGTTTTCGTGGCACACTGAAAAGTTACACAAGGTCCTGGTATTTTTTTATGCTAGAGTTCTCCTACAAGAGAGACGAAATACCTAAAAACAAAAACTATTTATGTTTCACAGAGAAAGAAACCTACACAAGAAAGTAAACAGATAAACGTGTTTCAATGAAAATTATTTCAGTAGTGAAAAAGTCAGAATTATTAAACGAGAAAAATTATTTTCGTTGTTCTTTGGTACTTAGCAGGGAAACAAGACACAGCGTGTAAAGCAAACAGGTTCTATTTACTGCGTTCTAAATATTCTCTGGTGTGTTTGCAAGTGTGTATTTTCTCTAGC
Organism: Schistocerca cancellata; assembly: GCF_023864275.1. Classification (NCBI taxonomy): domain Eukaryota; kingdom Metazoa; phylum Arthropoda; class Insecta; order Orthoptera; family Acrididae; genus Schistocerca; species Schistocerca cancellata. The sequence continues at coordinate 214,812,555 of NC_064627.1, forward strand.
AAATGAAGATACATGTTCTGAAATGTTTGCAAGAAACTTTTCCTATTCTTTCAGTTCTCAGAAGTGAGAATAATTTTCCACAAGACCTTCGCCAAGAATTTCCACTATGATTTCTGATTTTGTCATTAATGAACTCTATTGTCATTGTCTGTTTCTACATTTTGTTACTATATTTCGATTTTGCCGTAAAAAGGATAGTCTCTCATAACCTCACTTTCAGCATTCAGATGCCAAACAGCACAGCAGACAGATCTCACAACACCGGCAATTTTGGTGTTGGCGTGTAAACGAAAATGACCACTCAAAACAGGCGACACGCAGTACGGGAATAAAACACTAGGGACGCTGCAGTAGACGCACTTGTCTCGAGTTGTCAGTTGAGCCAAGAAAGTCGATCATGTAAAGGGGTGTTTACCCGTTCTGCCGGTAGGTGGCTGAAGTCTACACTTGACTTGTACTCGTAAGATGTGTTGTGTAATAGCGGCTTTAGATCAGAGGGTCTCAAAACCAAAACATAACGTGACGGCGAGACAGTAGTACATACTGGCCCCTTCAAATAACTAAGGAATAACTGTGGTGATTCCGAGTGACCCATTTATGCCGTTTCCGTACGTCTGCAGCACGATACGGACTCACAAATTGAAATGGTCGTTATATCTGCCCTTCCGCCGCGTATCTCGTGCAAGCATGCATGGCTATCTCTAGACGTCTAGACTGCCTCATCCAAGAATTGCGCCCGCCGTCGCGCCCGCGCCCCGTGGGCGCAAGGCAGTGTAGTTCAGCGCCCCGTCCGCGACCGTGTGTCGCTAGTGTCGGCGTAGGAGCGAGAGCGAGAGAGAGCGAGAGAGAGAGAGAGAGAGAGAGATAGCTGCGGAGCGAGTGAGACCGCACAGCACTGCTCTGGACTGTCCCGCGGTCATATCCAACGTAAACAAAATAACAGAGGAAGCGCAGCTCTGTAAAAGAGGTCGATGAGCGGTAAAAGAAGCAAACCATTTACTGTCTAGGCAACAATATGCAAAACAAGAATCGAAGGACAACTTAGTAGTTTTCTGACCCACAGGTTGATTCTACTAGTACTGCACAAGCACACTCGTCATATGTACAGTAGGCGTCTTCTGAAATATATATCAGTTTCTTAAATGAACTATAGTCATAAATATTCTAGTTCAGAAATAATTTTATGTAAGGGATATAGAGTCTCATTCTTACTGTTAGTAGTTACAAATAAATATTTTTTGTTGTACTTCGTGCTACAGCTTTTTGTATCCCTTTTCAGAGTTTAGAAATCGGATGCTTAGTTTGCTGTTTTGTACGTAATAATTTGAAGACCAAGTTTGAAAACTAATTAAAAATAGAATTAAGGTTATAAAGCTCTTTAATTCTTACAGTCATTTTTGTTAAAGAAGACAGTTAACATTTTACACGTTTTTCTTTTTCGAGGAAACGATTTTGTCTGGGCTTGGTACAATATTCCGTGAGACTGCTAACCTCAAAGAATTAGTCAAATTTTTATCGCCAAGTAATGAACGGTTCGTAGTTTTAGCAAGCTTTAAAAGAGAGAAAAAGCGGTCTCAAATATACGTGGAGCCAAACGTTGAGAGAACTTTAGACACGCGCTTGTGCAAAAGAAGATATTTCTCTCGTGGAAGACAGCTGTAAAAGTCATCCAAACTTTTACACATAAGAAAGCGGTCCTTCAGGCGGATATCGCACTGCAGGTCAATCAGCTCTAGTTGAAGCACTTGTGAGACGTCCTCTGCCCGAAGGGAAAACGGGCGAACAAATATATCTAAGGCCGATTGAAGCTCACTTATCTCCAAAAATCTGTTTTCAAACTGTTCTTGTAATTCGCATATGATTTGAACATAATCTGAAAAATCTACATCTTCGTCAACGCTGTCTAGTGCAGGAGAGTGTCCACAATTCTTCTCCCGCAACTGTTTTTCCCACGATATAAGTTTTTTTTTTTTTTTTTTTTTTTTGTTAATGCTTGAATCGACTGCACTAAATCAACAACAGAGTGATTCTCGCCTTGGAATGAAATGTTCAAAGTATTTAAATGACCACTAAGGCCACTCAAAAAAGCCAAATTCGCCACTCATTTAGGATCACAAAGTAGTTCTTCTGGACGTCCTTTCATTTCCAAAAAGGTATATATTTCGCCCCCCAAAGAGAAACACCAATGAAGCACCTTTCCTCTGCTTAGCCATCTTACTTCGGCGTGGTAGGGGATGTCCGGGTATTCCGCTTCGATATCAGCCACAAATTCTTTAAATTGGCGATGTGTGAGTCCATGCGATCGCAGATGATTAACCGTTTGAAGAACTGTGCCCATAACATTTTTTATGTTGACAATCTTCGCACAAAGTGTCTGGTGGTGTATCAGACAATGGATTGCTGATTATTAGGAACAGCAAACTTCAGCCATTTTTGACCTGACGAAACTCAGAAATCCAGTGCGTATCCCTCGTAGCGCAAGGGTTCCATCAGTTGTTACACTGGGCAGGCGTTCCCATTTTAAACCCATTGACTCTAACACGTTTTCTACGGCTAGAAAAATATCCAAACCCGTGGTTGTGTCTTTTAATGGTATAAGGTCGAGAAATTCTTTTGTGACACGCACATTGTCGTCGACACCTCGAATGAATATGACGGGCTGAGATGTGTCCGCAACGTCCGCGGACTCGTCAAGGGCGATAGAAAATAAAATGAAGTTTCCCACTCTCTCCATTAATTGCTGCTCCATGTCTGAGGCCATATATTTAACTCGGCGAGTAACAGTTTGAGGTGAAAGAGCTATTTTTTCAAATGTTTCCGTGAGCTCTGCTGGACAAATACAAGCCGCCGAGTCGACCAGGGAATCCTTGATGAGATTCACAGCCGCAAAGGGTTTCCCTGCTTTCGCAATTCTCAGCGAGCATTTCTATCTCGCGCGCAAACTTTGCCCACCTGTTTCCTGCTCCTACCACGGCAAAAAAGAACATACAATTAATTTTGTACAATCCTGGTTTTTAAAACACTTTTGTCATTTTAACAATTAAGTGTTTCATTCATTGAAACTCAAATAAAAACTAATAAAAAAAGGTTGGTTTTAGGTGCGTTTTCCCCCAGTCCCTCTGAAAAGCGATCTTAGACGCTGGCGAGAACAGCGAAATGTGGTCGCAAAGTAAATTTTTATCTATTGGAATATTTAAGTTTTAATTAATTGAAAACATAGATCAAACTACAACATAGGTTTCCCATCCATAAAAACACAAAGCCGGCCGGTGTGGCCGTGCGGTTCTAAGCGCGTCAGTCTGGAACCGCGTGACCGCTACGGTCGCAGGTTCGAATCCTGCCTCGGGCATGGATGTGTGTGATGTCCTTAGGTTAGTTAGGTTTAAGTAGTTCTAAGTTCTAGGGGACTGATGACCTCAGTAGTTAAGTCCCATAGTGCTCAGAGCCATTTGAACCATTTGAAAAACACAAATATACAAAAACAAAGAATGACTCTTAATGACTGCTGCCCGAGAGAGCGTTTGTGAAGGGTTTTCAGAAAGTGGCAAAAAATAACGCACCTGAAACTTCTTCTTATGTCTGTGCGACGCGATTCAGTGCAACCCAAATATAAAAATTAACCGAAAAGAAATGTTCCTTGTTGCTGACAATCTGATATTCGATAACTGGCACATTGCTAAGTGACATATCAGATTATAAAATATAGTTTTATTTGTCATCTTTATAAATAATAAAGAGTCATACGTTAGTTCACAGTGATGGTGCTTGAAATTTTATTTCAGTTTTTCAAGCTTTCACTGGCGTTCCTCTTGCGACAAATTTTCGAGCTGATATTTGTGACAGGTATTAAAGTGCCGTTCAATCGAGTACTTTTTTTAAGTACATGGGGTTCCGATGACGTATTACACATTTGGCATGATTTTCGACAGCAGTACACAGGAAATTAATTTCCCACTCAGTTTTAAATAGTGCGGACGCGCCGCTCCTCTTTCTTTTTGTCTGCTGCTGTTGACCATCCATCTCGATCCACTGTAGCCTTACGTCCGCACGGCCAGCTAAACGAAACGGCTCGGCCACTTCGACAACATACGAATTCGCCCGGGGCGCTGGCCGCGGGCGATCGCGTGCGCTGGCCGCCCCAGGGGCGCAGTTTGGACGAGCCTGGTCTAGAGCTTAGTATTTGGGAAGTGTTGAACTACATTTCAGTAGTAAAGATCTGAGACTGGTTTATTCATCATCTACCATACTTGCTTAGTCAGCGGTGCAGTAGTATCTTTCCTTACACTGAACGAAGAGGGGAAGGTTTGTCATAAAGTGTAGTGTGTAGCTGAAGTCCCAGACTCCACCTATAAAGTCGGCGCATTGCTTACATGCTGCCATGGTGTGCCCTTTGGTGGGGCATTGTGGGTGACTTATTATAATTTTCTGTAGTTTATTTTGCGTGAATTTTCTGTGGCAGTTTGCATACAGTACATTACTTATATTGCATGCTGGGCATAAAGGCAAAGAGCTTAAACCTAGCTGGCGCGCATTCTTTTCTGTCATCATCGTTGTCATTATACCTTTGAAAGTACCGGTGTATGGCCTGCATAGTTGGTTGCAGAGATATAATAATCACATCGTAAGAATCACTACATTTACGTCCTCCTTAAGAAGAACATGCTCATATGGTGCCACGAGCTAGGAAAAGTTTGAGTGAAAAGATAATACCGCATCGATTTTACATGGTTTACTCAGAGTTCTGATTTAGCTCAAAATCTTGGATAACAAAAACATTACTTCTCTTCTACTTTTAACAATCGACGCACTTGTAATCGTATGTCAAAATTCAAAGAATATGACATCACAGAAATATCTTACTTTTATTTTGTCGTAGCTAACCGGTGAAGGAAACCAATGCAGTATATTCGACTAGAAAAAAGGGCTCAAGTCTCTTCATGACAATGTGAAGGCCCACACCGCCGTTTCTTGTTGTTCAGTCTCTACAGCCAGAAAACACTGACAAGTTGTATGTCGTAGGCAACGTCTGACGATTTGTCGAGGTGCCGTGGTGTTATATAAGTTGGTGGTAGAATTCCCAGCTTTTGGATGACAAACAGGTGTTGTGTCACTCGCGAATAATCAGCTTTTCAGTCTTTCTTTTTCATTATGCAACTAATTTCTGTGTACCTTCGAATTAAAAAAATCAGTTAATTGAATACTGTGAAAAATTTAATTAGATTCAAACTCCTCTACGCGGATAGTCTAACTGCTGGACTTATTTTAGCAACTACGAATAACTTGAAAAATTAAATATCCGCTTCTTTTGATTCCCATTTTTCAATTAAACTTCGTGGATCTCTGATCGTAATATTAACTCTTCCCAGCTACTCATTTGATACAAAGAAAATGAATGACGTAATATTATTCTTATTATTCGCATTATTCAAAAGTTTTCACTGTGGACAGATCCGTTAATACAAGAGCTGGCCAAACGGCACGGGAGCACTATTGAGGTTGAACAAATTTCTTGCGTAATGGGCTGCGCAGTGTATCAATATTTGGTTTGCAAACAGTCTGCGTAACGAACGAACAGCAATTCACATCTGTAAACAGCGTCACAGCAAGCGTCGAGCAACGAAGCCTTTTTATTAATAAATGCAGTATGTTCACTACACGGGAATGATCTTGCCTCTAGGACACTGAATGTATACAAACAGTTGCCTGCAGAGAAACGCTCGCTCGTAACGTAAATATATTTGAGCAGAGTAAAGTTTCGAGCCATGGTGTTCTGTAGCGACTGTACATCTATATACACGATCAGGTTACATTAATGTGACCACCTGTCAAAGGCCTGGCCTGAATAACCACCGTCTTCAGTAAGATAGTCAGTGAGGCTTCGGAAGGTATCTACAGGAATGTCGAGCCATGCCAACTCCTGTTATGTGGCCAGCTGCGCTATGTTTCATAGCTGAGGATCCAAGGCGCGAACAATCCAGTCGAGGCAGGCCCACAGATTCTAGACTGGACTTAAAATCCGGGGTGAGGTTGGTGGAGGTGGGGGCGGGGGTTTGGTGGCCAGGCGAGTATAGCAAACTCAAGCTGGTGCTCTTCAAACCGCGCACGTAGACTGCGAGCTGTATGGCACGTTGCATTGTCCTGCTGGTAGATGCCATCGTTGCGAGGGAAAACAAATTGAATTAGAGGTGGGGATAGATGCTTATTTGCTTTGATTCAGTGTTCCTTCCATAATGACAAGCTCAAGCAGGAAATGCCGTGAAATCATTCTCCAGACTACGACGATCCATCCTCCAGCCTGTTCCCTTTTAACAAATGTTGCAGGGCCGTACATGCCAAAGATGATTTTTCTGAAAACGCCACTGAAACCTGGTAATTGAGGAAGGCAGGATTGGGCTGCGATTGTGGACGGGGCCCGAATCAATTACTATTGGTTTGCTTTGCAATTTCACTCATTTATTTTAATAAATAATTTTTCAAAACAAACCACTGAGGTTGCAGTCAGACTTTTAATGGCAATTATTAAAAAATTTAGAAAACATACATAAAATACAGACAGCAAATAATTTTTAAAAAACAACCCAATGTGTCCCAATCAGAATTTTGAGGCAAGTAACCACAATCACGGCTGAAGGCCTTTAACACCCAAAATGGAAATTATTTAAAATTTAACAAATACATAAAATACAGACAGCCAATAATTTTGAAGACAGGCCAATGTGGTGACAATCAGACATTTAAGGCAAGTAACCACAATCACAGCTGAAGGCCTTTAACACCAAAATGGCAATTTAATAAATTTTTAACAAATGTACTGGCAAATAGCGAATGGCATAGCAAAAGTTAACTAAAAAAACAAACGACAGATCACCAAATTGGTGAGACAAATGATGGTAACTTAATAAGACAATAATAAATAAAAGACAAGAGCCAGTGACAGACGGTGTTCCAGGAATCGACCTCTGAGTAGGTCACACCAAAAACTCCTTCACGAGCGAAGAGAAAGGCAGCCAAGAGTTGCATTCAGATCACAATATGGTAACTCGGACTAGTGGCAGTCTAACGAGCGACTAATGATAATCTTGGTGAGGCTACCTGGCATCCAACAAAACAAATTCAAGACGTAAAATTACGCCAAAGCTGGAAGCAGCGGTCTGGGTTCCGCCCACAGAATACTGTGCTTAGAGCGCCCGGAAGAAGAAGGAACTACTACCACTGAGGTAGAACAACGCCACCCAACCGACAGTCAAGAAGCTGTCAAACTTACACGCCTCACTGGACAGTGGCGGCAACGCGAGAAAACGTACACTGCCATTACATACACTAACCCCCCAGGGCAGGTAAATGGGGCGTTAGCGGCCACAAGATAGAAAAATATCGCTGGCTGAACTTAACAGAGTAAGAAGCTGAAAATACTAAACAGTAATTAGAAGCTCAGGAAGGCTAATCAGATCCGCCTTCCCCATGTATTCCACTAGCTGCTTTTCGTCTCGGCGACACTAAGAGCAGCAACATGAACCCAAGTCACTGGAGAATAGTGAGATTTAACAATGGTGGAGGTTTCTCTACGCGAATTGCAATGCTCTCAACTTAGACATGCAGGATCTGGTTTCGACGAGGTTGTGCACTCTCGTGACCACTGCCCTTCGATCCGGCAATCCATACACGCCGCCAGCGGTCCCGGCGTGTTGTCGCTCTGTACGGACCTAGCTGATCCTGCGTCCCCAACCGAACTGCCATACTCACACCACATGGAGGAAGAACGACGTCGCCCCAAAGATAGGGCAGCAGTTGCTACATATCGTTAAGCGCCGCTGCTGCCACTAGCGGACAGGCAACGCTTACGAAACCGAGTGGCGCCAGTGAACATACGAAGAAGACAAACGACACAACCATGGCAGAAACCTACACACGGCACCAACGAGAGCCGCAGCACGGCTCAGCCACCTTCCACCAAAGGATGTCGCAGTATTGGCGTGAAAATTCCAACCTTCTTAGGCGGGGACGGAAGACAGTATGGGTGCATGAACCAGACACCTGCTGAAGAGACCCATACGCAGCAATGTTTGCTGAACGGTCGTGGAGGATGCAGCGTCCGTCCCGTCCGCCTGCTACATCGGCATCCCGTGTGACAGACCAGAGATGCGGGTTGCCTTCATCACGGCGAGTGAAACCAAAGCAGGTGTTTACGGTACGACCGAAGCCGCTGCCGGAGACGAAAATACAGCCTCATGTCTAGGTCAATGGCTGCCAGAGCCCGCTACCCGAGCACGGCGGATCAACAGCAGCACCCAAGGTTGCGATCAGCAAGCGGACTATGTTCCCACTCAAGTGATCGAAATTGGTCCCAGAAGATACAACCGCCAACGGGCCTTGTAAGCCGAACCGCGTGACCGCTACGGTCGCAGGTTCGAATCCTGCCTCGGGCATGGATGTGTGTGATATCCTTAGGTTAGTTAGTTTTCAGTAGTTCTAAGTTCTGGGGGACTGATGACCACAGATGTTAAGTCCCATAGTGCTCAGAGCCATTTGAACCTTATAAGCCGGCGCGCGGCCGTCCAGAAGGCTTGACTTGCAGGGATCTGGCATCCCGGCCGCAACGTCAACGCGCCTCGTCTACTGGTAGTCCCGGATCATCAGGAGAGGTAGCTTTGGACTGTGGCACGTGTCGTGTCACGGTGGTCTGGCTTCCCTGGACAGCTTTGTGGTAACGCTGTACCGACAACTCTCCAGTAGTTTTGTTTCGGTCTTTTCTTCGGTGGTCTTCCTCGAGCGAGAAACTTGTGAGGAAAATATTTTATTTTGTTAGTCTTCTGTTGCAAGATCCGAATTGGGATGCGTACTTTGTTTCTTACCTTACATGTGTTTTTGTTTCGACTTTGTCGCCATCAGCAGAGTTCTTGTTTTTTGGTTTTTCCCAATAAAACAGAATAAACAATATCATTCCTCGTTTTGGCTCTGTTACCTCAGACACAGCAGAGGAGACACTGTTGATAGTCCCTTGGATCATCTCTGCAGTCTGTCTTTCAACATTTGCACGTTAATTCGCCCGTACGCATCCCTAGTGCCGTCGTTCACCCCTATCATCTAAGGCCCGTGGTGTACCACATTTGCCTCGGCGTCGGTTTTGGATAGCGCCATTTTTCCATGCACGGTATACTTTAACCACGGCGGCACGCGAACGGTTTACAGACTTTAGCATTTCCGGAATAAATAATGGATAAATTTAACAGATCAATAATATATGAACTCACAAGCAACACTTGCCAGTCAGCGTACATAGGACAAACATGCAAAAACTTCAAAATAAGATATTCAGAACATCTCAGAGCTTTAGAAAGCAACAGCTCCCATAGCACATTTGCTGATCACCTTGTAGCCAACAATCACCACCCAACCACAATAGAAACAGACTTAAGAATATTAAAACCGAGCCACAGTCTATACAGAAAACTGACCATTGAGGAAAACTTCCATATACAGAAGGCAATAGCAGAAGGAAAACAGGTCTTAAACGAATACACTACACTCTGCAAGGGCACACTATTTAACACACTCAAGGAACTTTACAAATAAAAACAGCACAAACAGACAAAGTCTATACACAAACACACACACACGAAAAATAGATACACTAAAATCTGCAAAGACGCACCATTTACACACAAAAGGAATACCATATAAAAGACAACACACGAAGCTAAGAAGTGCATAGAAAACACACACACACATACACACACACACACACACACACACACACACACACACACACACACACACACACACGAAAATAAGATGCAAACAAAACTCAAATTTGGCGCCGAACTCTCTGGTGAACAAATGAACAGTGACTGGGCTGGGACACGTAACAAACCACAAACACACTGTGTTCTGGTGAAGTGAAAAGTGTTTTACTACGTCATTTGTGGAAAATACTTGTTATAGTTAGGTGTGCATCACAACACCTCAGCATGATGCGGAGAATGGAAGTGCTTGCCGCACGAAAACCTAAGTAAAAACGAATATAGGTGCGAAAACACCTCGACAAAGTAAATTACATTCTAGAAGATAGGTTAACTCCCAGCAAAAAACTTTCTCATCAACACCGTTTGGTTGCAGATGACAAGCTGCCTGCAGTAAATTAACACGCAAGTGATCCAGAAAATTCATGCACACCAAATGCAAAGGTATTTACAAAAAAAAACGATCTGTTGTTTGAACTAAAAATGCACATAATTTTATAATCATTTAACAAAATGTTCACCTTGCAGAACAAATAAAAACGAAAACATACTGATGATGGCACAGTGGTGCCGGAACATGTTTGGGTACTGAGGAAAACGGTGTTTTGCGTAACTGGCGGACCTCACATCCAAGAATTTAACTGCAAACACGGCCAATACAAGAAGCTGCAAATGAAAATTATGAATACTTCCAACTTTGGCGCCAAAGCCAAGGATCATAACATTTTGCACGTCAAATAAATCGCTACGTTTCCGCATTACGACCACGTGTCCACCGTTAGCTGCGTTCCCCCCGATACGCTTCATATGCCCTCCACTGCTAGTGCTGCCACCTGCCATCTGCGCGAGTTATTGCACCTTGACGTCGAACAATGGAGATGATCACATTACTATGACTGACCCGTATATTTACGTGGCAAGTTGCACATGTCGTCCCACCGCTGCGCAGCAAGACTGGCGCATTGTAAGAAGAGAGAACATATTTCGATTTCCCGCAGGCACTATCTGTTGCGTTAGAATATCAGGTGCATCACACTGTGCAAGCGAAATGGAGCAGTAACTGGATACGTGTTTCAACTTCTAAGTAGGCGGGACAGTACGATTCTTGTAGACAAAACGTCTAATATACACACAGATTCACTGCAAAATTGTGACGCCATATCAGCTAAATGCAATTTCGCGCACATTCGTAGTGAGATGGTGTCAGTAATTTGATTGAGGCCGAACGTACATGGTAAACGCTGATCGGGCAGTCCAGAACTTGCGCCACGCGATTTCCATCCTTTCGGCAAGCTGATAGAGCATCTGAGGGAAAGAGATTTTTCCACGATACGGACACTAGCATAACGGTTCTCGAATGGCTCCGCGATGAAGGAGCAGAGCTCTGTCATCGAAGAACCGAACGATTGGTGGAAGGTTCAGGTCGTTGTTTACATAGCCTTGGCGACTTTTTTCAAAAACAGTGTAATATGTATGTGTCCCTTGGAAGAGTAGTGCAGTGTTCACTAAAAGTCACTTGGCCTGTCATAATAATATGTAATTTACTTTTTGAAGGTCTCTCGTCTCATAGTCTTATCCAGTGTCATGAGGTGTTCAAGGAAGTTATTCAGTATTGGGGATAAATTACTTTTCTGCCGCAATGTTCACTTTTACACTGCGATTTATGGTGGTCCGCTGGACATTACAAAAAGCGGAAATGGTCCTTAACAGAGAGCGACGTGCTCCCTTGCTGGTTATAAGGTTGATAAGTAGTTCTTGTAGTGGGGCGTTTCACTCCTGCACCAGAGGGGTTAACAACTGCTGGTGTATGTGGACGTGTCGCAGTACATCTCCACATTGCGACCTGCACGTACTATGTGCGATGGGGGAACGGGCAGATCATCCTCTCGTTCCAGCCTAGCTATTTGGTGCAGACGCACACTGTAACCCATAAAAATGAAGTCAAGGCCGAATGCCTCCCAACTCCGTTGTAAAGTGAATTTTCTTATGGTGTGAGTTTAAATGTTGTAGTAATATATTTGTCCAGTGATATTTTTTGGGTTATCTGAACATGAGGGAAGCTGTAGTTTAAGGAAGAAAGATTCAAACCTCGCTGAAAAATGAAAACCATTCATTTGACGTAGAATGTGATGTTATAAAAAATGGTTCAAATGGCTCTGAGCACTATGGGACTTAACATCTATGGTCATCAGTCCCCTAGAACTTAGAACTACTTAAACCTAACTAACCTAAGGACATCACACAACACCCAATGTGATGTTATACATTCCGTTAAGAAAAGCAGGAAGATGACCTTACGGGAAATACTGGGAATCAACAAACACATGTCACAGAATGCCAGCTTAGTATTAAATGATAGCATTCAGTTTCTTTTTTCACCTTTTTTTATCTGCAGCAAAAAATGAAGCAGCCAAAAGCTTACCGTTTACTGCTTGAGAACTTGCGTTGGAAAGAAAAATGTTCTATTAAAACAAAAGTAAATGTTTTCGAATAAATTCAAGCACCAGTAGCACTTTTCTTTTTATTTTGAATAGGGAATTCTCCTTGTCCAACTGACTCCAGGGCTGATGCCAAAGGTAACTAGGTGAAACCTGCCTAACGGTCTCAGTGATGGATGAGGAATTTAAACTCCCAACAGCAGAGAGAGCGGAAGCACTTAGTGGAGTAAAGCACGAAAAAGAGTCATTTCGGACTAACAGTTCGATCTTATCTTGAAGTTTCATTTCTTGTCTTCTACAACGTACAATTTCAATAGAACGGGAAGTACGCATTCTTTTTTATTAATTTTCGTTGTCAGTTGAGTGATTACGTATCAAACGAAAACAAACTCTGGATCGGTACAGAAAAAGCCGTTAAACACCAAACAGTCATTGAATCACTGTAAGACGTTAGCAGACGTATTGCTTGAATTCCTAATTTTCAAGGATCGTAAAGGAATGAATATTTAATTTTCGATTACGTAAGGGCAAGAACTTTAGTTCAAATGTTCAAATGTGTGTGAATTTCTAAGGGACCAAACTGCTTAGGTCATCGGTCCCTAGACTTATTCACTACTTAAACTAAACTAAAGTAACTTATGCTAAGAACAAAACACACACCCACGCCCGATGGAGGACTCTAACCTCTGGCGGGAGGGACCGTGCTGTGCGTGACATGACGCCTCAAACCGCGCGGCCACTTCGCGTGGTAACTTAAGTTCCCTTGTACAAATGTATGTAGTGTGGTACGTCGTGTTTCTCCCTCTCTGTTCACTTATTGATCCGTCCCGCCACGTGGTTTACAATGCCATAATAGGACGCAAAGGAATTAAAACGACGTTCTAACAGCGGCAACTTGCCATCTTGCACCACGAAATATATCGCAGTCACAGAGATATCGCTGCTTTCCTAAAATACTCAGACGTACGCTTGGTGGTATTGTAAGACGATTTGAGGAGGAGGATCACATGGAACTCGTCACTCAAAAACGTCGGCCAAGAAAGCTAAATTGGATAGAAAAGCGATTAATTACGAGACCAATCAAGCTTTATCTCCAACTAAGTGCAAACAAAATTACAATCCACATGCTTTAAGAATGTGCTATGCAATTAAGTGAACCAACTATCCGGAGGGTTTTCAGAGAAAGGATAAGTGGCGAGGCAAAAGCCATACTCTTCATGAATGGCAAATGGCTAAGGTCCGCAATGCCTTAATAATAGGTAAGAGCGGTGGAATGATTTTTTTTCTGATAAAAGAAATTAACGCCTTTAGAAACACGGAAGAAGTGTAGGCAAGTGACGCTCTGCAATTTATTACAAAGCATAGGGGGCGCAGGGTGGGTGGTGTTTTTGCATGGAGACGTATTTCATCTGGTCTGGGAGAGATTACTTTCATTGACAGCAGGTTAACCTAGGAGCGATATCTCAGCACCATGAAGGAAAAGTTGTGCAGAACTGTAGAATACTTAGGAATAATTTTTCACATCTTTATGACACGAAGTACACACCATCCCTCGTAAAAGAAGAACTTTGTTTTTAACTGTGCTGAAGTTATTCCGACACCACCTCCGCCGTTAGACATTAACCTCAAAGAGTATCTATGGGAGTAGCTCGACAGAAGAGCTACGCAAACTACAATATACTCACAGCAATATCTGGAATAAAAGCTCACGTTAGAACTTTTTGGGTTTGAGTATGTTACAAAAATCGTTGGTAACATGCAAGTGCACTTGAAAGTAGTTATAGAGAAGAAAGAACAACGCACAAAGTACTGAATACGAATGTTATTCCCGTGCTCAAGGACAAATGTGCTGTGACTGTGTTAAAGACGTTACTGTGTTCAGTGGTAAAACATAATTTTAGAACTTATTACATTGTTACGTTACTTAAGATATTACGTGCCATTGTTTACATTTATTAGGAGAATGAATTCCTCATTTATTGCAGTTTCGTTTCTTTGCCAAATCTATATGTCTGAACAAAACACATACCACTAGAAATATGGAAAAACAGAATATTAATGACAGCCGTAGTATATGTGATTCGTAAAAGCGATGAACAGTGGACAAACTATAAAACTTGTAACACCTTTTAGTATAATATTCTAGAAGAATGAAATGAGCAAATAGAATCTGTTTCTGGAGGCTTGAAAGCAATTTTTCCACTTGCATGCCCAAAGCAATGTGTAACATAATACTTGGTGCTCGACGATAAAATAATTCAATAGACTTACATGACACACGAATTCAAACACCAACTTCTGCCGCTGCGAACTTAGTCAACGTCCTGTAGCCAGGGGACAGTGAAGTAATCCCGCATGAAAACTTGGTTAAAATATTCCTACCGAATCAGAAAACGAGACGAAACACAGTTGATTGCGTAAACATACAACAAAAATATACGTAACATTCCTTGAGACTGAAGAAATAATAAATGGATTTTTGTAGTTGCATTAATTTGTTGAACAACGTCACAAAATATGTTCTTTCTGACAACTACTTACCTAGATAATTGAAGTTCGCAAGATGTTTGAAGATAAATATCTGGAAAATTAATATGAGACATTTCCACTTTTAAGTCAACGCTGTATTTCGGCCACGTTAAAATGGTAATACCAACAAGGAAAAAGTGCTTTACGATCACCATCAAATTCCATTTTCTCGACTTTGTCATTATTTCACCTACATAAATTTGCTTATAAGATGCAATGTTCAAAGGTTAAATTGAGTTTCTTTTTCTGCTTTCAAAAAAATATACGAACAAATACCCATAAAATATGCTAGTTATGAAAAATGACACATCACATCATGTTACATGCCGTCTCACTTTTCATCACTCACATCCGTCCTCCTTCTTCCGTCTCGAAAATCCAACCTCTCTCTCGACCTGTCGACAGATACTGGCGAATTGCTTTCGTTCGTCGTTCAGTGCTAATTCCAGTGACAAAAACGGGTGTCATCCGAGGGCGACATGCGAACGTCGTATTCCGTTCCAAACAGCATGCATCTTCAAAGCGCACGCGAACGACAAGGGTACATGAGCACAACTCACGACACAGAGGAGGCGACTATCCTGTGGGATCTGAAACTAGAACTACACTGAGATGACAAAAATAATGGGATAGCGATATGCACAAGTACAGATGGCGGTAGTGTTCCGAACACACTGTATAAATGGGCAGTGTATTGGTGGAGTTGGTTTTTGTACTCACGTGATCCATGTCAAAAGGTTTCCGAAGTGATTATGGCCGCACGACGAGGATTAAAAGACTTTGACTGCAGACTGGTAGTTGGAGCTAGACGCGTGAGACATTCCATTTCAGAAATTGTTAGGGAACTCAGTGTTCCAAGATATACAGCGTCAAGAGTGTGCCGAGAACACCAAATGTCAGATATTACCTCTCCCCACGGAGAACGCAGTCGCTGACGCTTTCACTTAACGACTGAGAGCAACGGCGTTTGAGTAGAGTTGTCAGTGCTAACAGACAAGCAACACTGCGTGAAATAACCACAGATATCAATGTGGGACGTACGGCAGTGCGGTGAAATTTGGCGTTAACAGGTTACGGTAGCAAACGACCGACACGAGTGCCTTTGCCAAGAGCACGGTATCGCCTGCAGCACTTCTCCTGGGCTTGTGACCATATCGGTTGGATACGACTGGAAAACCGTGGTCTGATCAGATGAGCCCCGATTTCAGTCGGTAAGAGGGTTCGAATGTGGCACAAACCCCGCGAAACCATGAACCCAAGTTGTCAACAAGGCACTGTGGAAGCTGTTGGTGGCTCTATAATGGTGTGGGCTGTATTTACGAGGAGTGGACTGGGTCAAGGTGAGCCAATCATTGACTGAAAATGTTATGTTCGGATACCTGGAGATCATTTGCAGCCATTCATCTTCCCAAACAGCGACGGAATTTTTATGGATGACGATGCGCCACGTCACCGGGCCACAATCGTTTGCGATTTGACTGAAGAGCATTCTGGACAGTTCGAGAGAATGATTTGGCCACCCAGATCACCCGACATGAATCCCATCGAACATTTATGGGACGTAATCTGGAAGTCAGTTCATCCACAAACTCCTCCGCGTGCAACACTATCGCAGTTATGAATGGATATAGAGGCAGCGTGGCTCTATATTTCTGCAGTGAGCTTCCAACGATTTGTTGAGTCTATGCCATGTCGAGCTCCTCCACTACGACAAGCAAAAGGAGGTCCGACACGACATTTGGACGTATTCCGTGACATTTGTCGCCACATTATACATGGATTAAATATTCATTACGGTGACCAGCAGAAACAAAAGCCATAAGGGCACTATGTCTACTTCCACTAAAATGATAACTAAAAGCTGAAAGTGAATTTTTTTCTGTTTTCTTCGATGGGATTGAATATACGATGATGTACGTATTACTATCTTTACGACGTTGCTCATCGAGCCATATACGTTATCTCGCATTTCTAGCTGTTTCTCTCTCTCAATTAATGATAAAAATTCAGAAATTCAGGGTCGCCATCAGCCCAAGCCCTTCCTAACCATTTAGAAAAAAACGGAGCTGGAAAACTATTAGTTTAATTACTTTAATAATTTAATTACAAGTACGCAAATTTCTTAAAGCAGCCAGATAAATAACACTCTATGTCGTGCATGAAGCAACTTGATTAATTCAGGATTGGAAATCGGAGTAAGGGGGTAAGATCGACACCAAATAATTTATCTTTCACGTAAATTACTTATTGTAACTAAATATTTGGTTGCAAATCATAACTACATATAACTGGTGCATGACTCGAAATATTTAAGTAAGAATTACGTGAGAATGAAACAGAGCACAATTTAACTACACTAAGAAGAAACACAGAAGACGGGGGTGGGAGATAATTATACTATCATCTCCTTTGCATTAATACCATAAAAATATCTCAGTGAGATTTGCACTGCGATTCTACGCATGCACTATTCTGGGCAGAGGTTTAACCAATACACAAGGCTGTGCCATAATTATGTAACATACTAACTGCGTCTGCTGCTTGCAAAAGGCCGAACTAGAGCACGTGGTGCATTCTGACTCAAACTGTTGTGCTGCTTTGTAGAAAGCGCACGAAAGAACAGATATTCTTGCAGAAATTGTAGCTCATTAAACAAGCAAACTGTTAAAATAAACCCTATTGCGGAGCCGTGGTGGACCAGAAGGGTCATTGATTACCAAACACGTGGCACAAAATCGACACACAAAGACAAAAGCAATTTCCACAAAATATAAGATTAAAAATCATTTAAAAAAATAACTCGCCTCACACGCTTCAGTTAAGCTATAGTTCTTAATTATTTCACCGTTTAAACATAACGAAGTCCTAACTGAACCTGATTCCTGTCACCTGAAACCCCCCGTAAGAGCTACGATCCGTACTCACCAAGCGTTCACCGAAGAGTGCCGCTTCCTCTCTCGACATTACCTAGCTCCCCGTTCAGCGGAAGCTACCAGAGGGGTAGCCCTCCGTCACCAACCTCACACACAAAAACAGCCTTCGACACAGCCCTCGACTAAGATGGGTAAACCTCTCTGTTCAGGTATCGGAAACCTAAGTTGGTCATCCTGTGCCCTCCTTCGAACGAGAAGCAACATCGTCTGCTCCCAGCAGACTTCACAGAGACGTTTCAATGAATAAAGTGAAATTGTAGCTGCAGTTTCCCTTTGATTGTGAAATTACTAGGCGCAAAGTAGAGTATCGTTTCTAGAAGGTATCTTTCATTCTGCAGCGGAGAGTGTGCTGTTTCGAAACTTCCTGGCAGATTTAAAAAGTGTGTCAGACTGGGATTCGAACCCAGAACTTGCCTTTCAAGAGTAATGCTCTTACCGATAAGATATCCAGGTACTATTCACGAGCCGGCCGGGGTGGCCGAGCGGTTCTAGGCGTTACAGTCTGGAACCGTGCGACCGCTACGGTCGCAGGTCCGAATCCTGCCTCGGGCGTGGATGTGTGTGACGTCCTTAGGTTACTTAGGTTTAAGTAGTTCTAAGTTCTAGGGGACTGATGACCTCTGAAGTTAAGTCCCATAGTGCTCAGAGCCATTTGAACCATTACTATTCACGGCCAACCATCCCAGCCTTACTTCCTATCTTCCAAATTTCACAGAAGCTCTCCTGCATACACTGGGAAGAAAGGGAAGAGCATTCCGCAAAAGGTGAGTTTCCAGGTTCTCGTTCTACTCCTGGTCCGGCACACATCTGTACTTGCATCACTACTCAGCTAGCCCCCAGACGGAGTGTGGCAGGGGATACCGCTCGTACGACTAACTGACTAACTAACACCCCCCCCCCCCGCCATTTCGCTGTCGATAAATCTCTGTACTAGCTCTAATCCCTCCAATTTTCTGGTCGTGATCATTTCCCGAGATAACCCCGCCAACATGCATCCAAAAGTTGGGAAGGAAGCTCTGCCTGTCAATCCAGGACAAAGTCGGGAGTGAGAGAGGAGTAACAGCTCTTTAAAAAAATTGGTCCAGCTGGCCTCGCTGGTAGCACCTTGTGAGGGCACCTACCAAGGATTTTGGAGGGAGAAGACGTCTAAGTCCCAATGGTGGATAAAGTGGAGGAACTGTTTTCATCCAGCAGCGTCTGCACTTCAGTGAGGCGGCTGCGAAAGGCGTGTTTTCTCCGAAGGAGCGGCCTGTCCGTGACACTTACCAGCAAGTATAAAGTCTTTCCAGCGTCAATATGAGCGAAGCAACGGCTGGAGCCTATATCAATTCGAAAATTGGTTATGAATGCTAGGGCATACCCTACAAATGCGTTTCCATGACCCTGGAAAAGTGAGGAATGGAAATGGGGTACTCGCCACTGGACGATGCGGGCCAAAGAAGTTAGTCTGTCTACGGATTGCTACTGTAACATTGCAACCATGTCTGGAGGAGGCCGGGAATTGACTGAAAGCCAAAAAGCCGACACATAGACATTGCACGTATCCAAGAACAGAATACATTAAGTTTGGTATTTAAACCGATGGAACCATCAAAGTAGGTGGAAAACACCTGAAGAAAGTGGAGCAATTCAAATATCTTGGCTCACTCATAAGCAGTGCTGGTCAAAGTCCACCAGATGTCCGTGCCCGTGTTGTCACACTGTGGATGAAATGGAACCATGTGACTGGCGTCCTGTGTGATCGCCGTATGCCTTACGACTTAAGTCAGGGGTTTATAGGACTGTAGTACGCCCAGTCGTACCTTATGGGTCGGAATGTTGGCCAGCTATAACGAAGCATGAGCAGGCTCTCCACGTGATGGAAATGCGTATGCTCCGATGGTCCCTTGAGCTTAGCCAGTTTGACCCTGAAGCAAACGTAAACCTTCGAAGGCGACTTGGAGCCACACCCATCTGAGACAAGCTTCTGAAAAGCAGGTTGAGCCGTGGTAAAAATTTGCTGTTTTGAAGAGCGCGCCGCAGCGCATAGTGTGAAGCAGTCGCCCTCCGTTTCTGGCGGTGGCGCCGCTGTGGCAGTCACAGCTTTGGTGTCTCCCTCTAGTGGAAAAAGGGAAAGGTTGCCTGTTCACGTGCATTTAAGGGGCGTTATAAGCTCGCCAGGGGGGCAGTTTGTCCCCCCTTCCGGATGACGAACTTCGCTGTGACATCTACCCTTCCTTCCAACTATAACCTGGCCTTGTTCCCCCCCCCCCCTCCCCAGGGCTCCCTTTTTTCCTCTTCCCTCCTTCTCCCAGAGCGGATTTTCCTCCTTCCCCCCCCCCTCCCCCTGAGACCCTGCACCCCATACTTCCCTCTTTCCTTCCCACGTCCCTCCCTACCTGGCCCTCTTCAGCGCGCCCCCCGCTCGTCTCCCCCATCTCTTCCCCTCCCTCCCTTCTTCCAGTTTCCCTCCTCTCCTTGCGCCTGGCAGATCCTCTGTCTTGATCATCGTCAGTGTGCCACATCAGTGTTGTGTTTAGTGCTGTTTCTCCTGTGCGTCAAGAGGTGTGATTTTAATTGTGTACTGCCTTGAGGTTCGCCATCAGTGTTTGTTATGTGCTACACCATCCGTCGATACCTTTCATGCTCCAGTCACACTGTGCCTTGTGTTCTTTTAATTGTCGCAGTGTGTGGCTTTTTGTGTGTGCTACTTTTAAACAGTTTTAACAGTTTTTTATCTCCATTTTACGGTCACCCCGTTTTTTGTCTATTGCCTTCCATGATGGTCCCCCTTTTTTATCTCTATGTTCACCATATTCTCTGTTCTTTTTAAATGTCTTCTATTGTTTGTTCTATGTCTTTCGGCTGAAGAGCAGCGCATATGCTTCTGCCAACCCGCCCCGATGGGGAATTGAAATACAATAAAGAAAATAAAAAGCAGTTTGTCAGTCTGGGCGAGTCTGGTCAGTTGGACAGCCAAGCTAGTCTTGGTCTCTCTCTCTCTCGTCCCCATTGGAGAGGCGGTTAGTGTCTGTCTGTCGTCCCGAGTGCTAGTATGTGTTAGGCCGCCAGTCTGGTCGAGTTTGCTCAGGCAACGGGCAGTGGCGGTTGGATCGATCGGTTGGTCGATCGCGCACTGGGATGCAAGATGACTCGTCCGCCTGGAGCGTCGTCGCATGTGAGGTCGCCACTTGAGTCCAGTGGCCGCGCCGTATAGCGGCCGACACGAAAGCAACAGGGGTCAACCCACGACATCGGTCTGGCCGGGGCGAAGTGCGATGCCGTGAGACGGGAGATCGGCGCGCCTTCCCGCGTCCGTTGAAGTGGCTGGCAGCGGACGGTTTGGGAGAGCGTTTTGGGAGTGTTGCGCCAGGTCTTCGCCAGAAATCGCAGTTTATTAGAAGTTAAGTGACTGGAGATATGCTGTTCATTTTCTTGTTAAATTCTACTTGTTTTCTTGATCAGTCTCTCGTCCCCAGCTTGCTCATCTGTCTCTCGTCCGCATTTGATAGGCAGTTAGTGTCTGTCTGTCGGTCTGCTGGGTCTGCTGTACGTTAATAGCTGCCTCTGTTATGTTTGTCGTCGGATTCGGTGTTAACTTTTTTCTTTTTTTTTTTTTTTTTTTTTTCCTTCAGGTGTAAAGGCCGAATGTTTTCATCTTGCCTATTGTGTGAGTTTAAAGTAATCTGGTGTGTTGCAGATTTTCGCCAGTATAGTCTTTCAGAGGTTGCTGTGAGCGGTCGTGACTACGGCCGTGTTGAAAGGGAGCAGCAAGGTTCTCAGCCGGAAAGCTCATACCATCAAAAAAAAAAAAAATAAATAAAAATAAAAATGTTATTTCTACCTCTGAATAAATTGTAACTTGATATTTACAGGGTGCTTTCTGATTATAATTTTAAATCTGTTTTTTAAGAAAAAGGGCTTTTAGGAATAAAATTTACATTTATTAAAAAAAATTAATTCGTTTCATCAGTTACCAATTGGCAACTACTTCCACGCTCACATATGTGATTAAAAATGTTAATGTTCTTCATGAATCGCTAGTAAATAAATTAAATTCTTAAGAAAAGGTTTTGAAGGTAAATTTACGGTTCACAGGTTAAGATGGTACGGACCCGTCATGCGCAGTAAAGAAGACTCTGTGGCAAGAACAGCTATGGCCGACAGTCCCGTGGCGGACCCAAGGCACGAAGGATTGGCCGTATCAAGAAGGATGTGGTACTCATCAATGCCAGCTATAAAGATATCCTTCAGATCCAAATGGAGGCAGATGTGTCAACAGGCGGACCCTGCTAAGGTAGTATAAACGCTAAGAAGAAGAGGAAGGTGATTTTGCGAGATGTATGTGGGAGGAAGTAATATGTTGTCCAACTCTACATGGAATGTGTTCTCTATAAACTTCAATAATAAACTCCTCCGTGATGCTCAGTGCCTCTCTTTAGCATCTGCCCCTGGAATTTGTTGAGCACCTCTGTAGCGATCTCGCGCCGACTACACGATCCCGTGGCGAAACGCTCCGCTCTTCATAGCATCTTCTCTCTCTCTCTCTCTCTCTCTCTCTCTCTCTCTCTCTCTCTTCCTCACTCCTGCATATCACTCCCACCTGGTAAGGATCCCAGATTGATGAACAATACTCAAAATAAGTCGAACAAGCGCCTGCCGTCTGCTTTCCCTAAAATTTGTTTTAAGTGGTCGTTCCACGTAATACCGCCCTGGATTGCTAGTCTTAGATATTTTACTGGATGCAATTCGTCATCAACAGTGTAGTTATACAGTAGTGGATTTATTTTCCTATGTATGCGCAATATGTTACATTTAATTACGTTCAGGGTCACCTGTCAGACACTGCACCATTCATCAATCTCCTGTAGGTCATTCGGCAAATCGATACTTTGCTACATTCTCATCGACAACCGTATCATCTGCGAACAGTCTTACAGAGCTTTAGACGCTTTCTACTACATCATTTATATATTCTGTAACAAGTAACAGTCCTATCATGCTCCTTTCAGGTACTCCAGAGATTACTTTTACATCTGTCGATTTTGTTTCGTTAAGAGCGACACCCTGAGTTCTGTCTCCAAGGAAGTACTGAATCTGTGGCAAATCTGGTCCGATACTTCGTAAACTCGTATTGTTTTTCACTAGACAGCAGTGCGGAACGATGTCAAAAGTCTTACTATAGTCAAGGAAAACGGCATCAACCTGAATGCCGCTGTCTACAGCGCAGCGGATCTCATGGAGCAATATAGCGAGCACAGTTTTGCAAGCTCTTTCTTTGCAGAATACATGTTGGTTTTTATAGAGGAGAGTCTTCTTCGCTAAAAATGTCATAATTCCTGAGCATTAAACACGTTCTATAATTCTACAACAGACTGATGTTAAGGATACAGGACTATAATGAAGTACATCTTTCCTATGGCCTTCTTGAAAAAGGGAATTACCTGTGTTCTTTTCTTGTTCCTCGGTACCCTTAATCCAAAGTGTGCCCCAGGGAAAGCGTAATTTATGTACTCTGCAAACCATCGTGAGGTTCATGGCAGAGGATACGCCCCATTGTACCAGTTATTACGGTTTCTTCCTGTTCCATTCACGTATGGAGCGCGGAAAGAATGATTGAATTCTGCTGTGCGGGATCTTCACGATCCATATGTGAGCGATACGTGTGGGGTTGTACTACATTCCTTAAGTCGTCATTTCAACTCGGTCCTTGAAACGTTGTTTATAGACTTTCTCGGTATGGTTTCCCTCAATCTTCAACAGTCTTCCAGTTCAGTTCCTTCAGTGTCCCTGTGTCACTCTCCCACAGATTAAACAAACCTGTGACCATTTGTGAAGCCCCTCTCTGTATACGTTCAATATCTCCTGTTAGTTCTTTCTGGTACGGATCCCACACGCTTGATCAATGTTCTAGAACCGTTGCATGAGTGTTTTGCAAGCAATCTCTTTTGTAGACAGATTGCACTTTCCCAGTATTCCACCCATAAACCTAAGTCTACCACTTGCTTTACCCACGACTGAACCTATGTGTTCATCTTCCCTGGCGCACATCCGAAGGTATTTCTACATCTGACGACGACTCTCCATCCAAGATAATATGCTGCGTTGTCCCTACCAAAACGTCCTCAGTTCAGTCACAAATTTGATACCCCATATGATCGTACTTTTGACAATAAGCGCAGGTAGGTACGGAGTGAAATGCTTTCGGAAATCAATAAATATAGCGTCTACCTGACTGCCTTGATCCATAGCTTCCAACACGTCATGTGAGAGAAGTGCGATTAGGGTTTCACATGATCGATATTTTCGAAATGTATGTTTCTTGCCACTGAGGAGGTCATTTCGTTCCAAATAGCTGATTATGTTTGAGCTCAGAATATGTTCTAAGATTCCACAACAAATTGATGTAAAGGATACTGGACAGTAGTTTTGCAGATCACCTCTAATACCCTCCTTGTAGACGAGTATGACCTGTGCATTTTCCAGTTGCTGGGAACGGTTTTCTGTTTGATGGATCTACGATAGATATAATCAGAAGAGGGGGCTAGCTCAGTCACAAATTCAGTATAGAATCTGACCGGGACTCCATCAGGCCCTGGATCTTTGTTCAATTTTAAGGATTTCAGGTGTTTCTCAACACCACTGACACTAACATTTGCTTCATTCATCTTTTCAGTGGTACGAGAGTTAAATTGGGGCAATTCTCGTGTTTTTTTTTTAAGGATTATTTGAAAACGGCGTTAATCATTTTTGCTTTTGGTTTCCTACTCTCAATTTCAGTTCCTGCCTCATTCGCTAGGAACAGGACTCTAACTTTGGTGCCACTAACAGCCGTTACAATTTCTTTGGATTCTGTGAAAGATCGTTTGACAATATTCTGCTACAGGAGTCACTGAAGGTGTCAAGCGTTGCTCTCTTGACAGCCAAACACGTTCATCATTTAGGATCTCTCTGTCTGTGGGCCTACACTTTGTTTTACAACTATTATGCAGTAATCTCTGTTTCTTTAGAAATTTCTTTACAGTGACCGTATACCACGGAGGTTCCCTCCAATTATGAACTGTTCTACTGGGTGCATATCTATCCAGTGCATGGTCAACTATTTTTTTAAACTTGAGCCAGAGTTACTGTACACGCTCCTGCCCTATGCTGAAAGTTTCAAGTTCCTCATTGAGATACATTACTGATTTTTTATCTATTTTAATGATCATGTAAATCTTTCTGCTTGTTTTAGTTGTCCTTTGTGCTTTGGTAATCATTTTTGCCACAACCACGTCATGGGCAGTTTCGGTGTGGACATTCTCAAAAAGGTCAGGTCTGCTTGTTGCCATTAGATCAAATATATTTCCGTCATGAGTAGGGCTCCAGACTATTCCTTACAGAGAAGACATTTAGCAAAGTTTTGCAGGATGTCTTATCAAGCCCACCACTAAAATAATGTAATATTCCCAATTAATCGTTGGATAAGTATAAGCTCCACCAATGATTACGGTATAACTGGGTAAGTTACGTACACTTCAACTGTGTTTTTCTCTCAAGTTTTCGGTTACATCAGGAGATGAGACTTGTGGGCGATAGTAGTCAAAAGTGTTCGGTCCAGATTTCGAACCCCTCCGCTCCTTAAATTTAGAATAAAAATCCTCAGCATTGGTGGTCGAAGACTTCCGGCATAGGAAGTCACCCTCATTCTGCCAACGGCCTTGTCAAAGAGGGCGGAGAAGCGGACAGAGGTTCAGGACACTCTCTCGTCCTTCGTGTGGGAAACTGTCCCTAAATGCGAAAGAATCAACAGAGATCAACAACATGAGGATGCAGAAGACAATGGAAGCTACAGTATTGAAGACACATCCATAGGATATGTGGCCTGTAATTGAAAACGTGTCATGATGATCTCTCCAGTGGCAAAAATTCTGGAATAGTCTCCCATTCGGATCTCTGTGAGCGGACTGCCAAGAGGGAGGTGATCGTGAGAAAAAGACTGAATAATCAACGAAACGATAACGTTCTACGAGTCGGGGAGTGGAATGTCAGAATCTCGAACGTGGTAGGGAAACTAGAAAATCTGCAAATGGAAATGCGAAGGCTCAGTCTAGATACAGTATGGGTCAGTGAAGTGAAATGGAAAGGAGACAAGGATTTCTGGTCCGATGCGTATAGGGTAATGTCAACAGCAGCAGAAAATGGTATAATGGGAGTAGAATTCGTTATGAATGGAGGGTAGGACAGAGAGTGTGTTACTGTGAACAATTCAGTGATAGGGTTGTTCTTATCAGAATCCACAGGAAGCCAACATCGAAAACGATAGTTCAGGTGTACATGCCGACGTCGCAAGCTGAAGATGAAGAGATAGAGAAAGTATATAAGGATACTGAAAGGGTAACACAGTACGTGAAGGGAGACGAAAATCTAATAGCCGTGGTGAACTGGAATGCAGTTGTAGGGAAAGGAATAGATGAAAAGGTTACAGGAGAATATGGTCTTGGATCAAGAAATGAGAGACGAGAGAGAAGAGAGAATAATTGAGTTCTCTAATAAATTTCAACTAGTAATAGCGAATACTCTGTTCAATAATCATAAGAGGATGAGACATACTTGGAAAAGGCTGGGTGATACGGGAAGATTTCAGTTATATTACATCATGGTCAGACAGAGATTCCGAAATCAGATACTGGATTGTAAAGTGTACCCTGGAGCTGATACAGACTCAGTTCAGATTGTAGTACTGATGAAGAGTAGGCTGAAATTTAAGAGATTAGCCAGGCTAAGAAGCGGAATAGGGAAGTACAAAGGAATGAAGAGATACGCTTGTAATTATCTAAGGCTATAGATACAGCAATAACGAATAGCTCAGTAAGCAGTTCAGTTGAATGGACATACTTAAGAACAGCAATCACAAAAACGTGGAAAGAAAACTGTAGGTGCAAAGGTAGTAATGGGAAGAACCCTTGGATAACAGAAGAAATACTTCCGTTGATCGATGAATGAAGGAAGTACAAAAATTTTCAGGGAAATTCATGAATATAGGAATACAAATCGCTGAGGAACGAAATAAATAGGAAGTGGAGGAACGCTGAGACAAAATGACTTCATGGAAAATGTGAACAAATCGAGAAATAAATGATTGACGGAAGAACTGACTCAACCTAAGTCAAAAGAGTCATCGCTGATATTAAAAGAAAGGGTATTAAATTAAAAGAGCAGTCGGAATTCCACTGTTAAACAATGTAGAAGAGAGAGGGGTTAGGTGGAAAGAGTACAATTAAGGCCTCTATGCCGGCCGCTCAGTCCGGAACCGCGCGACTGCTACGGTCGCAGGTTCGAATCCTGCCTGGGGCATGGATGTTTGTGATGTCCTTAGGTTAGTTAGGTTTAAGTAGTTCTAAGTTCTAGGGGACTGATGACCACAGATGTTAAGTCCCGTAGTGCTCAGAGCCATTTGAACCATTTGAAGGCCTCTATGAGGAGTGATTTGTCTGATAAAAGAAGAAACTGGAGTCGCTTTAGATGAGATGGATGATGCAGTATTAGATTCAGAATTTAAAAGGGCTGTGGAAGATTTAAGATCAAATAAGGCAGAATGAATAGATAATCTTCCTCCAGAATTTCTAGGGTCATTGGGGAAAGAGGCAATAAAACGACTATTCTCGTTGGTGTGTAGAATGTATGAGCCTGGCGACATACCATCTGACTTTAGGAAAAACATCATCCAAACAATTCCGAAGACTTCAAGAGCTGAAAAGTGCGAGAAATGTCGCACAATCAGCTTAATACCTCATTCATCCATGTTGTTGACAAGAATAATATACAGAAGAACGGAGAAGAAAATTGTGGATGTGTTACGACTAGTTTGGCTTCAAGAAAGGTAAATGCACCAGAGATGTAACTCTCACGCTTCAGTTGATAATGGAAGCAATACTAAAGAAGAATCAATACACTTTCATAGGTTTTACCGATTTGGAAAAAAGTGCTCGACGATGTGAAGTGGTCCTAGCAGTTCGAAATTCTAAGGAAAATAGCGAGAGGCGGATAATATACAACATATAGAAGCGCTAAGAGGTAATAATAAGATTGAAACACCAAGAAAAAAGTGCTCGGATTAAAAAATGTGAAGACAGGAAATAGTCTTTCGCACCCACTGTTCAATCTAAACATCGAAGAAGCAATGATGGAAATAAAAGACAGGTTCAGAAGTGGAATTGCAATTCCGTGTGAAAGGCTATTAATGACAAGATTCGCTGATAACATTACTACCCGCAGTCAAAGTGAAGAAGAGTTACAGGATTTGCTGAATGGAATGAACTGTCTAATGAGTACTGAATGTGAATTGAGAGTAAATCGAAGTAAGACGAAAGAAATTAGAAGTAGCAGAAAAGAGAACAGCGAGAAACTTAACGTCAGGATTGGTGGTCACGAAGTAAACGAAGTTCTGTTACCTACGCACCAAAATAACCAATGAAGACGGAGCAGGTAGACATCAAAAGCATCAAGCACAGGCGAAAAGGGCATTCCTGGCCAAGAGACGTCTGCTACTATCAAACATTGGCATTAATCTAAGGAAGAAACTTCTGAGAATATGCTTTTGGAGCACAGGATTGGATGCAAGTGAAATATGGACTGTGGAAAAACCTGAAAAGAAGGGAATCGAAGCAGTTGAGATCTGGTGCCGCAGAAGGATGTTGAAAATTGTGTGGACTGATAAGATATGGAATGCGGAGGTTCTGCGCAGAATCGGAGAGAAAAGGAATATATGGAACGCACTGCTAAGAAGAAAGAATATTATGATAGGACGTATGTTAAGACATCAGGGAATAACCTCCATAATACTAGAGGGAGGTGTAGAGGGTAAGAACTATAGAGGAAGATTGGAATACACCCAGCTGAGGATTTAGGTTGCAAGTGCTACTCTGACATGAAGAGGTTAGCGCGGGACAGGAATTCGGGCGGGCTGCATCAAATCATTCAAAAGACTGATAATTCAAAAAAGGTATTCTTCGTTGCACCAGCGAACTACGACAAACTACTGCTAGAAGGAAAGCAAGATCTTTAGCACAATCTTGATAGAATCTTACAAGTATCTCATCTGGTTCTGATGTCTTTCCACTAATAAGTGACTGTAGTTGCTTTTCTATTCCACGCCCGGGTGTTTCAGAACCTGCCATTTCGGCGGGGTGAAACAATTTCGGAAGACCGAATTCAGTATTCCGGCCTTCTATCTGTTAACTTTCGTTCGGTGCCTGTATGAACACTGAGTGACTCACTAGACGATGTTGACCCGCTTACTGATTTCAAATATGACCAAAAATTTTTAAGGTTTTCAGTCAGATTGGGTGACAAAATTTTACTTTCGAAGTCACTGAACACTTCTTTCATTGATCTCCTTACGGTTGCTTCGGATTTTTTCTGTCTGCTAGGATCTGACTTCTCTTGAACCCGTAATGCAGCTCTCTTTGCCGTTTTCTAACGGCTAAGAAACACGACGGGTCTTTCGCATCCCTTAAAACCTTCCTCGGAACAAACTTGTCTACGGCGTACTGAACAAAGCTTTTGAATTTTTCGCCGCGCGGGGTTGTAAGTCTTAGACGTCTTGCCACGGTTGGTGCAGCTCCCTCTGTCGGAGGTTCTAGTCCTCCCTGGGGCATGTGTGTGTGTAAGTGTGTGTGTGTGTGTGTGTGTGTGTGTGTGTGTGTGTGTGTGTGTGTGTGTGTAAGTGAGCTTAAGTTAGGTTAAGTAGTGTGTAAGCCTAGAGTCCGATGACCTCAGCAGTTTGGTCCCACAGGAATTTACCACAAAACTCCAAATTTTTGGTATTTTTTTCCATTTGTGCACCACATCTTTGCGCTCAGCAAAGAATATTTCTTGTTGACTACTTAGATACTCTGCAATTTGTATCCTGTCACTCTTGGTAAACAACGATATTTTCCTACCTTCCTTAACATTCCTTGTAGTACCCATGGTCTCAGTTGCTATCACAGCCTTATGATCACTTTTACCTTCTGCTACTTTAACAGATCTCTAGCCTCCTACCAGAGCGGAGATCAGGAGCAGTGGTGGCAGCAGCCAGTTTTAATCTGCCAAGAAGTTTCAGAAGGAACGCTGTTCAAGTGCTTCATTCAATTATGCTCAGTTTCGAACACTGAGCTCAATTCAAATTACGCCGTCCTTTTCCTAAATAAGTCTTCGGTTAAAAGTTTTGACGTTAATCTGCATTTCATAAGTTTTGTATTTAGGCCGGGGCAGCGATACGCGGGGAGAGTATCAGGCGGAACGAGCTACTACTGCTACGGTATGTTAAACACGGGCCCGCGTGTCATCAGCGACCCGTAACATGCGGTAATGCGGGGACGACTGCTCGTGGCGTATGGGCGCCGTCAGCTGCGCCAGACGTGGCGCTCAGGCGCGTCATTTAGGTTGCATAGCCTGCAGGCGCAGTTCGCTGCGAATCTGTCATTAGCCCGCGTAATATAGCCTTACGGCCACCACATAGCTTGCAAGCTTTGGACGCAAAACGGAGGTGTGGTGCTGGATATTAAGAAATTTTACAATTCTGCCTCACGTAGAACGTTAATCGTATTAACAACCTGTGCAGTAAGTAAGTAACTGCGAAACTTTTAGAGGCTCAGCGATGACGAAAACCTTCCCGAATAACCGTTTCTCGTTGACTCTAGATTTCAATAGATTCACGACTAGATTTTTTATTATTTTTCATGTAAAGTGTAGGGAAAGTGTAGGGTTTCTGTGGAACATGATCTTGTACAGCTACTGGATCGCAGCTACCTCTACCGAGGGTGTACCATGTATGCCAGTCGCGTTACTCCAGAAGAGAAAAAGAAAGAGAGTGACAGTTAGCTGTTATTTTTCTACTACTTCATTGGCTAGGTTGCAAGTATTTATCGCAACGTAAGTTCACAATCATTTGCAATATGTCTGTACGAACATTGGTGAAACAAAACCAAACAAACTCACTTCAGTCAAATCATCTACACTTTAACGAATGGGGCGAAGCGCACACTAAATTGTACTATGTCAAACATATATGTATCAGAATTAAATACATGAATTATTGGCACGGACTAAATTTATACAGAGCTGAAAGCGAATTTAGGTCATTACTGGCCAACAATCTGTTCTACATAATGCCCTAACTGAGAAATGCATAGCGTAAAAAATTGCCTTTGTTTAATTTAAACAAATGGAGTAAATATAAGAAAAGAATGGAAGAAAGATATCGTAGCTGGCAATATTTGTTATGTTAAATCAAACCCAGCTGCACTCAGATTTAGATTGACATAAAGAGCTAAGGGCTCAACAGAATTGCATCAATTTTTAATGTATTCCTTGGTTCACATGGCATAATTAAAATATAGCAAATTTGTCACTTAGACCAAACGATCCTGTGGCGCACACAGCAACTATCTAATTTTCTTGTTTATCTGAAACTGAAATTAACAACAAATTTTCTTGTTGTAGTTGGTGTGGTTCCCAAATATGTTTTTCTAATCAGGGCCGTATGCCTGCTTTTCAGTGCTTCTAATACGTTATCTGTTTAACATATTAACATAAAGTGTGTGCATGCAGTTGACAAGGGGGTTTCTGTCTTTTTAGATCACCAATAGGCGTTCGCCACTAAATCACATCGTGTATAATAACCACGATACGAAGTATTTTCACATATATGTGACGGGCTCGATGAATATTTGATTAATAGCACGCACTACGCTATACTTGACGGTGAATATTCTATAGTAACGAAACCAACATAGGGTATTCCCCAGGAAAGCATAACTGGACTTCTCTAATGGTCCCATAAGTTCATCAGATAATATCAACAGTGTTATAAGATGGCTCGCAGGCGATGCTGCTGTTTGAATGAAAGGCTTGGATAAAATTTCCTCTTAGTGTAATAAATGTCAGCTCTCTTTAAATGTCCATGAATGCAAGATAATGCCTATAATACAGAGAAAGCACCCAACTGTATTTGACCAAAGTATTAGTGACGACTTGATTAAGTATTTGGGAGTAAAATTAAGAAGCAATATGGAATGGCACCACCACGTAAATAAATGTTATAAATTGGAAGGTTTAGATTTGCTGAAAGGGTTCTGGGACAATGCAGTGTATATATGAATGTGATCGCATACAAATGCTGGTGTGATATATTTACAGTATTGCTCCAATGACTTGTTTTTTTGGAGTCTTTATCTAGTGGCCTGACAACAGACATCGAGTTAAATGAAACTATATGGTCCTAGAGAACTTTTCAAGTCTCGAACATCTATGGTGTTTATGAGCGCACTGAAACGACGAATGAAAATTTGTCCTAAGGGCGGATTCGAACTCCTGCTGTCCGAATGTAGGGGAACAGAGGGCAGTCCATGCAGTTATGAAAAGCCACTGTGCCAGGATGGCATAGTGGTTGGCGCATCTGCCTAGTTAGCAGTTGATACGAAAGTCGAATCCCGACTGAGGTACGAGGGTTCATTCGTCGCTTCAGTCGGTTTTATACATCACAGATATCAAATGATTTCAGAGAGGTATTGTTCTCCCGAAATCCTGTCGGGTAAATTCAGGAAAAGTGCTTCCGGCGTATAACTGGTGCAGGATTCATGAAAATAAAATGAGAGAGATTAGTAATACGAAAATGTAATAAGTGAGAACATAGATAATATTGGTGCTATTTACCTTCCGATATGCACCACTCATTGACATGTGGAGTATATAGAGGCTGATCCACTGATCGTGACCGGGCCAAATATCTCACGAAGTAAGCGTCACACGAAAATAACTACAAAGAACGAAACTTGTCTAGCTTGAAGGGGGAAACCACATGGCGCTATGGTTGGCCCGCCAGATGGCGCTGCCATAGGTCAAACGGAAATCAACTGCTTTTTTAAAAAATAGGAATCCCCATTTTTATTACAAATTCGTGTAGTACGTAAAGAAATATGAATGTTTTAGTTAGACCACATTTTTCGCTTTGTGATAGATGGCGCTGTAATAGTCACAAACGTATAAGTAAGTGGTATCACGTAACATTCCGGCAGTGCGGACGGTATTTGTTTCGTGATACATTACCAGTGTTAGAATGGACCGTTTACCAATTGCGGAAAAGGTCGATATCATGTTGATGTATGGCTATTGTGATAAAAATGCCAAACGGGCGTGTGCTATGTATGCTGCTCGGTATCCTGGACAACATCAACCAAGTGTCCGGACCGTTCGCCGGATAGTTACGTTATTTAAGGAAACAGGAAGTGCTCAGCCACATGTGAAACGTCAACCACGACCTGCAACAAATGATGATGCCCAAGTAGGTCTTTTAGCTGCTGTCGCGGCTAATCCGCACATCAGCAGCAGACAAATTACGCGAGAATCGGGAATCTCAAAAACTTCGATGCTGAGAATGCTACATCAACATCGATTGCACCCTTACCATATTTCTATGCACCAGGAATTGCATGGCGACGACTTTGAACGTCGTGTACAGTTCTGCCACTGGGCACAAGATAAATTACAGGACGATGATAGATTTTTTGCACGCGTTCTATTTAGCGACGAAGCGTCATTCAGCAACAGCGGTAACGTAAACCGGCATAATATGCACTATTGGGCAACGGAAAATCCACGATAGCTGCGACAAGTGGAACATCAGTAACTTTGGCGGGTTAATGTATGGTTCGGCATTATTGGACGAAGGATAATTTCGTGACTGTGTCTACTATTAATTAATAACTTGCGCGATCACTCGACCCGTTACCCTCACAACAAGAGAAAAAGAGCAACAATGCTCGTGTTGTGCCTCTGAACTTGCCCACTGCATAGATACTTAGAAATTCGCGTGAATTTAAACGTTCGAACAAAAAGATCCCTCTCTCATCTATTCCAGACTTCTAAGCGAATACGTCGCATTTCAATTCCGTCTCACCGCCCTTGAATTACATGCGTGGCGGCCAACTGTGTGCCTCTGAAGTCCGCCAGAATGTCACATTAGGCTTTCGCGGGATGCCCCACGCTGCGGCGGTGCTTGCAGTCCCCGCGTTACATTGTGGCAGATGCCGTTGAGGAAGAAAAACTTTTAAACTCACTTTTAAACTCACCTTCTGCGAAGGGTAAAAAGAACGAAACGAGAGGAGTTGGTAAAACTACTCAATTTGTTCTTATTAATGGACCTACTTTATTTTGTGGTGCGAGGTTAAATTTTTCTTTAATGAAAGTATCTTCTTCCTTTAGTTGGGGTAACGGGTGGCTAACTGTAGCTTTCGTTGCTTGTAACAATGCAGGTAGAGCAGGTTTGGAATCTTTTGAAACTAGGGAGATCTTAGCTTACCGTACTATACCTGTTTCTGAGATTATCATTGCTAGTGAGGGTTCCTACCTTTTTTCGCACGGGAGTTTGTCTTTGTCTTGTCGTAGACGCTGTAAGATAAATTCTGACTGTAGCGTTCACTTATGGGTGAAGGCTAGTGGTCCTTCTTCTTCGGAAGATTGTCGCATTGTGGGTGATTGTACTTTATATAATCATTGAAAGTAGTAGTTATCAAAAAAACGGCCCTTTTAAGGGCCACAATAACTAATTTGAAGTCCTTTCCGAAGGCGTTCAGTATATTTACTTAATCCGTGTTTCTCGAAAATCGAGTTTCTGTAATGTTATTCTTATGGTATTTTTCGCTTTTGTTGCTAAAATCAAGAAAAATCAAGGCCCGTGTTGCGCCCCCCGTTTGAATGCGCGCCACGATTTGAGCAACACGCTACCTAGTATTACTAGGAGCGTGTTGCTTGAAAATCAAGTTGCGGTTGCGCAATCGTGCTGATAAGAGTCCACATCCGCTGCGTGCGCCAGGACTGATGCTATAAATAGCATACTGTTCTGTCTAGCGCATTCACTCGGTTTGAGGGAATAGCCACTGAGGCACTGCTTCTTACAATGATGCGTAAACGTTGCTTTCGTCGCCGTCGGCGAATGCTTATTTACAAATCACTTATCAATGTGGACGGCACTCTAGGTGCTTCGACATCTTCTGCGAAGGGTAAAAAGAATGGCCAGGTCAGTTGCCGTCCCGGAATAAGACCGTTAGTACCTGTCTCTCTGGCTTCCCATACAAATTTGGAGCAACGCTCTCCTCCCTTCCTCGCGGCCAATCCTAGAGCAGCCCCGAATCGCTCTTCCAATAAGAGCGACTTACAGTATAATGAACTCCCCCCTCCCATCAGAATAGTGACTGTGGACCACACGAAGGAGGGGCCGGCTAGCTCGATTTCCACGTTATGGCTGGTGTTCGCCCTGCTCGTCAGATTTCTGGAAACAGGAACGGAAAATTCTAAGGGTACATGTCTGTATTCCCTCGAGTATTCTCGAGGCTATATTCTTTTGACTAGCGAGTCAGAATGTTTGTTTACTCTTCAGGTCAGCTGTCTCCCACATCAGTTTTGCTCTCACTCTACCCTCTCGTTCGGATGTATTACTGTGCGGGCCGTATTTCGCCGAAACTGGAACTAAAGGTACACTCTGGTTTCCGCTGTAGGTGGCTTGCCCATGATCCGGTGAGCGTCAGTTTCTTCGTGTCTTGTCAGGCCTGGCGAAAGAATGTTATGTCCACCCGCGTCAAAACCCGTGAGAACCGCGAGTACAGACACCCCCACACGTAGCTCCAGTAACATGCAGACATGTTAGAAAAAAGGATGTAGCACTGAGAACAAGTTAAAGAAGGTTTTAATCGAGATAAAACTAACTGCAAATAGCTCAAATTGCTCTGAGCACTATGGGACTTAACTTCTGAGGTCATCAGTCCCCTAGAACGTAGAACTACTTAAACCTAACTAACCTAAGGACATCACACACATCCATGCCCGAGGCAGGATTCGAACCTGCGATCGTAGCAAAACTAACTACAGTACCCACCGACTCTCATGTTCCATGACCTCATTAAAACTGGAAACGAGGTATATATATATATATATATATATATATATATATATATATATATATATATATATATAAAACACTTGTCAGCAACTATGGATCTATGGTTAAAACAAAGATTTCCGTTTGAATATTCTGTTATATCCCCATTCTGATGATAAAACAAGTATAAAAATGTAAACCTAAGCATCTCTGTTGTGTATTTGACTGGTTGTTCGCCTACAGGGCGATGACGAATATTACAACAACACAGACGTACCATTACCTAAGACGGTTCCAACGGAATGGGCCTCATTGATTCAGCCGTCCGTACAGAAATAAGTTCCCATTAGTTTACAGTACATTATACGCATCTAGCAATGTCTTTGTATACTTGATCAGGTTCATATCATGTTACCTCTTAATGGGACGGGAGCAGCAGATTGAAACTGGAAACGTCCTGTAATTGTAAGGCCATTTTAGTAAGACAATAGCAACAAAAGTTGGGGATCAGGAAGACACTGAGTAACATCATACAGGGAAGATCACTTCATACGAGTACAGATAAAACTTTAGAGGACTAATACTGCCCGCATCTCGTGGTCGTGCGGTAGCGTTCTCGCTTCCCACGCCCGGGTTCCCGGGTTCGATTCCTGGCGGGGTCAGGGATTTTCTCTGCCTCGTGATGGCTGGGTGTTGTGTGCTGTCCTTAGGTTAGTTAAGTTTAAGTAGTTCTAAGTTCTAGGGGACTGATGACCATAGATGTTAAGTCCCATAGTGCTCAGAGCCATTTGAACCATTTTTTTTTTTTGGACTAGTACTGCACCTAAAATTCGCGAGGAAGAAAATAGTGTGCGAGCAGCTCCAGTCTCGTTACAACAGTGCAATGCCGTCTCCGTGAACGAGGTTTGAAGTGGCCAAAAAACCTTTACTAGAAAAAAAATCTGTTAATATAATTGCAATTGGCACAGAAACAGAAAACCTGGAGCGTGCAACAATTGTCCTAGGTGTTATTGACGGATGAATCCAAGTCTGAAGTATCTGGAAGCCATCGTCGAATGTTTGTTCGTCGACTTCGTGGCGAACATACGTAGAGCCAGTGTGTGACGCCAACGGTGAGGCATGGCGCAAGGTCGGTCATGGTGGGGGTGATAAAGTCGGTGATCTATCGAGAATCTGTGAAACATTAAAGAAAGAAGAATATCACCGGATACTGATCGACGAGGCAGTTCCATCTGCAAGAGACCTACTAGTCGTGGGTTTATTCTGCAGCGGGACAATGATCCCAATCATGCTTCTAAATCGTACAGCGAGTATACCTATAGAAAACAGAAATGTGGGGAACTCCAGAATACGATATGACCAAGTCAGTCACCAGACTTAAATCCCACTACTCTTGTGGAATGAAGTTGACAGAGAGGTCAGAAAACTGAAGTCATCCAATGCTGAAGATCTATGGAACAGATTGCAGGCGTGTTGCACTGCAGTACCTGCAAAATCACTACACAATAATATCTCCAGAACCCAAGAGTTTGTGCGGCTGTTCTGAGGCCAAGGATGAGTACTTTTATCAGTTGTATTCTGATTAATGGTTCAAATGGCTCTGAGCACCATGCGACTTAACATCTGAGGTCATCAGTCCCCTAGAACTTAGAACTACTTAAACCTAACTAACCTAAGGACATCACACACATCCATGCCCGAGGCAGGATTCGAACCTGCGACCGTAGCGGTCGCGCGGTTCCAGACTGAAGCGCCTAGAACCGCTCGGCCACTTTGGCCGGCTCTAACTAATGGCAGAGGGGGAAAGTATTTATTTTGTTGGTCTATTGACTTTGTATGATGTGTGGTACATTGAAATAAAGTGTATAGCTTCTATCATGGATGATCAAACACTTTTGTCCGGTTGTGTATATGTATGTGTCGGCGCGTGCAAGTGAACGTGACTCTGCGTGCATATACGTCCCTACCTCTGTGGGCGCATGAATATACACTGATTATCCCGAACATGTCGACCAGCTGGGTAATAGCATGCGTCCTGCGCGTATACGTGAACGCACCGCCGTTTACTATGGTTTTATCAAATTTACCCAAAAATTAATGTAACTAACAACGTGGCAAATATTAATCTCACAGCTGTATTGTGATGTTCATATTCGTGGTCGAGATCGTTGTAATATTATGGATGTAGAGCATTCATATCCCCATGCCAAAAGAGATTTTCTTAGTGAGAAGGTTTCCCTCAGTGAAAGAATGGGTGTCAAAGTTACTGAATTTCAGTCCTCCCCGCAGTGCCTTGCAAAACGACACGAGCGAGAATGTGAATGGCATTGTGCCCGTCTAAAAGATAAGTGTTTTTGGAACGAAAGCCTTCAGTAACAGTTTCGCTGAAGAGAGTTAAACCAAAGTTTCAACACCAAAAAGAGAAGGTGCTAAAGGCATGACACATAAAGGAAGGTAAAAACTCCGAAACATACCCCATCTATTTTATTTTTCGCAACATATAACTAAAAATGGTTCAAATGGCTCTGAGCACTATGCGACTTAACATCTGAGGTCATCAGTCCCCTAGAACTTAGAACTACTTAAACCTAACTAACCTAAGGACGTCACACACATCCATGCCCGAGGCAGGATTCGAACCTGCGACCGTAGCGGTCACGCGGTTCCAGAATGTAGCGCTTAGAACCCCTCGGCCACCCCGGCCGGCAACATATAACTCTTTTAAAATAATTGTGAGATGTCTGTGTCCGTTAGTGTGTGTGTGTGTGTGTGTGTGTGTGTGTGTGTGTGTGTGTGTGTGTGTATGTGTGTGTGTGAGTGTATGTATGTATGTGTGTGTGTGTGTGTGTGTGTGTGTGTGTGTGTGTGTGTGAAGGGTGAAGGACAACATTCTCCCTAATTCATATATTAATACATTGTGCAAAAGAATTAAAGGGTCACTCTTTTTAAACCCCATCATTTGCCCCCATATGGACGAAGATGTTTGAAATTTGGCTTCAAGAGACCTACAACCTTTCTCTGTAATGGTGCCAAAGCGTGGCGTTGTGCGCGAGACTGGTGGGTTGAAAAAGAAAAAACATCTGTTTCTGCTTCGGATCACATTCAAATTTCGTCAAATGATTTTGAACTTTCCCTGTATACGAGAGCAATAACTGCGGTCGCGCTACACTCCAAAGGCTTAGATCACACCCGGTTGGGTTGCAGCCCAGCACTGTCCTTAGTGAAGGGTCGAATCGTACGGCGGAGTGTCAGCAGTGACAAAGGTTGTCGAGAACGCCATTCTGTTGCACAACGCACTGCAAACTATCACGAAATGAAACTTCCTGTCAGATTAAAACTGTGTGCCGGACCGAGACTCAAACTCGGGACCTTTGCCTTTCGCGGGCAAGTGCTCTACCGACTGAGCTACCCAAGCACGACTCACGTCCCGTCCTCACAGCTTCACTTCTGCCGGCACCTCGTCCCCTACCTTCCAAACTTTTACAGAAGCTCTCCTGCGAGTTCGAGTCTCGGTCCGGCACACAGTTTTAATCTGCCAGGAAGTTTCATATCAGCGCACACTCCGCTGCAGAGTGAAAATCTCATTATCGCGAAATGTGTTTAAATGAATACATCCAAGGGAAAGGGTTGTTTCATTTACGCCCTTTATGCCACCTCCTGAGGGCTTTTTGTGTCGACTCTGGGGGATGGCATGTCTGATACATTTTCCTCGGCCAGCGATAGGAAAAACGTGTGATTTCAACGCTGAGCCTCGCAGTACGGACCTCCATCCCAGAGGCTTTAAGGGAGGCAGTGGGATGTGGGTAAGGGCGTGTGGCGACCTTCCCATCGTGTGCACGTCCACAGTGACGTGAGGAAAAGCTGTGGTGAAATTGGGTGTCAATATGACGTCATTAACTCACATTACGCCTCATACGAACGACTAAGCGCTGGCTGTTTTTTCATGTGTCGATACCTTGCTGTTCGAAAGGTCGCCGAGGGTGACGTCGCACCATTACAGAGGAGGGATGTAAGTACCTTCGTGTCAAATTTCATGGGTACCTTCGCGTCAAATTTCACACTTCTACGCAACAATAGAGGAAAATAAAGGAATTTGAAAAGGTGGCCCTTTAATTCTTTTGCGCAGTGGAGCTACTGTAGGCAGTGTATGAAACTACGTGCGATGATTGTCCACCGCAGTATATAGGACAAACTCGTCATACGTCTAAGAAATGCGTAATTGACCATCACAGCACTGCATCCGCATGGTGAAGGAGAATGTGCGGTTCTCTTTCCCCTTCATTCGCCTTCACGCAGACGAGCTTTCTCAGACGCAGCAGTCGCTTTGCCCTTCTATGCAGGTTAAGAAACACGACAGCGCAAGGCGTAGTGGCATGTATAGGAAGTGCATCGCGCCTGCACATCCTTCAACCTCACGACCTTTGCGCAAGTCGGCACAGTTTCGTAAAATCTACTTGGCCATGCAAGCCGAGCGTGTCGCTGTGCCATTAGACGAGGTATTATCGTGTAGCTTCCACAACTTCTAACAAATTATGCGAAGTTACTTAGGCCCGCTCGCAAGCAGTGCATCAGTTTAAAGACCACGTGGCTCGGCCAAGTACCTGCAGTGCTCTAGCAAGCACCCCTACTAACTGAATAAAGCCGCTTTAGGTTTGCACTTACTTACGTACACACATCTTTTCTGAAACTAGATGCAGTATACAGGGTGGTCCATTGGTAGTGACCGGGCCAAATATCTCACGAAATAAGCGTCAAACGAAAAAACTACAAATAACGAAACTTGTCTAGCTTGAAGGGGGAAACCAGAAGGCGCTATGGTTGGCCCGCCAGATGGCGCTTCCATAGGTGAAACGGATATCAACTGCGTTTTTTTTAAATAGGAACCCCCACTTTTATTACATATTCGTGTACTACGCAAATAAATATGAATGTTTTATTGCACCACTTTTTTCGCTTTGTGATGGATGGCGCTGTAATAGTCACAAACGTATAAGTAAGTGGTATCACGTAACATTCCGCCAGTGCGGACGGTATTTGCTTCGTGATACATTACCCGTGTTAAAACGAACCGTTTACCAATTGCGGAAAAGGTCGATATCGTGTTGATGTATGGCTATTGTGATCAAAATGCCAAACGGGCGTGTGCTATGTATGCTGCTCGGTATCCTGGACGACATCATCCAAGTGTCCGGACCGTTCGCCGGATAGTTACGTTATTTAAGGAAACAGGAAGTGCTCAGCCACATGTGAAACGTCACCCACGACCTGCAACAAATGATGATGCCCAAGTAGGTGTTTTGCCTGCTGTCGCGGCTAATCCGCACACCAGTAGCAGACAAATTGCGCGAGAATCGGGAATCTCAAAAACGTCGGTGTTGAGAATGCTACATCAACATCTATTGCACCCGTACCATAATTCTAAGCACCAGGAATTGCATGGCGACAACTTTGGACACCGTGTACAGTTCTGCCACTGGGCACAAGAGAAATTACGGGACGATGACAGATTTTTTGCACGCGTTCTATTTAGCGACGAAGCGTCATTCACCAACAGCGGTAACGTAAATATGCACTATTGGGCAACCAAAAATCCACGATGGCTGCGACAAGTGGAACATCAGCGACCTTGCCGGGTTAATGTATGGTGGGGCATTTTGAGAGGAAGGATAATTGGCCCCCATTTTATCGATGGCAATCTA
The DNA here is from genome assembly GCF_023864275.1 of Schistocerca cancellata. NCBI lineage: Eukaryota > Metazoa > Arthropoda > Insecta > Orthoptera > Acrididae > Schistocerca > Schistocerca cancellata. The sequence continues at coordinate 214,853,772 of NC_064627.1, forward strand.
AATGGTGCAAAGTATGCTGATTTCCTACGTAATGTTCTACTGATGTTACTACAAGATGTTTCACCGCATGACAGAATGACGTTGTACTTCCAACATGATGGATGTCAGGCACATAGCTCGCGTGCGGTTGAAGCGGTATTGATTCGCATATTTCATGACAAGTGGATTGATCGTCGAAGCTTTCACCGGATCTGACGTCCCCGGATTTCTTTCTGTGGGGAAAGTTGAACGATATTTGCTATCGTGATCCACCGACAACGCCTGACAACATGCGTCAGCGCATTGTCAATGCATGTGCGAACATTACAGAAGGCGAACTACTCACTGTTGAGAGGAATGTCGTTACACATATTGCCAAATGCATTGAGGTTGACGGACATCATTTTGAGCATTTGTTTCATTAATGTGGTATTTACAGATAATCACGCTGTAACAGCATGCGTTCTCAGAAATGATAAATTCACAAAGGTACATGTATCACATTGGAACAACCAAAATAAAACGTTCAGACGTTCCTACGTTCTGTATTTTAATTTAAAAAACCTACCTGTTACGAACTGTTCGTCTAAAATTGTGAACCATATGTTTGTGACTATTACAGCGCCTTTTATCACAAAGCGAAAAAAGTGGTCCAACTAAAACATTCATATTTCGTTACGTACTACACGAATATGTAATAAAAATGGTGGTTCCTATTTAAATAAAAACGCAGTTGATATCCGTTTGACCTATGGCAGCGCCGCCTAGCGGGCCAACCATAGCGCCATCTGGTTTCCCCCCTTCAAGCTAGACAAGTTCGTTCTTTGTGCTTTTTTCGTTTGACTCTTATTTCGTGACATATTTGGCCCGGTCAAGATCAATGGACCACCCTGTATTTTTTTCTGGATGTACTGCATATTACAACATTTACGATGACATCCTAAGCTAAATGTCTTATATCTTCCTACATATGTTCTCAATACAATTTTTATTAGTAGCAGTTGAACTGCTTAGTGGTCATTGCAACAGCCTTACACGTTGAGATAATACATCAGATTGCAGTGGTCTTGTGTTTGATCCTATACGCATCTATTACATACCGTCTCCGTTAATTTATTTTTTCAGTAAGATTAAACATATATCACATATATTTTTACCGACTTTTTTAAAATTAGGGACGTAATTTTATTATATGACATTTTGAAAGACGAGTCCGCAGCTCGTGGTCATGCGGTAGTGTTCTCGCTTCCCGCGCCCGGGTTCAATTCCCGGCGGGGTCAGGGATTTTCTCTGCCTCGTGATGACTGGGTGTTGTGTGATATCCTTAGGTTAGTTAGGTTTAAGTAGTTCTAAGTTCTAGGGGACTGATGACCACAGATGTTAAGTCCCATAGTGCTCAGAGCCATTTGAACCATTTTTTGAAAGACGTGTGTTGTGATAAAAAACACGAACTGCTCCCATAAGTTGTGAGAACATTCAAGTTAGGTTAAGTGTGTAACTGTTACGTCCTGGAAAACGATTTGGAAGCACAACCGTGCTCGTAAAGTTGAATATAAGTAGCTACATACACCCATAGTTTCATAGTTCAGAGGAGCAAAAAGAAATGGGGTTTCATAGCTAATATTTGGATATTCATAGACGACAGTGAGTGTGTTAGCTTTCTGCGTGTAGCATTCAATAGTTTTTCAATTGTTTTCTGAGAATATTATGACTCTGTAAACTACCTGACTCACAAATGTCACGTAGCATATAACAATGTGCCTTATTTGTCTGCGCAATGTGCACTGTCCAGCCACAGGTGTCCTGTCACACGGATCCACCAGTTGTCAAAAGGCTGATGTACAATGAGGTTCTGGAAGGTACCGAGAGAGATGTTGGGCCATGCCCACTGTGGGCCAGCTGCGTTAGGTTTCTAGGTTGAGGATCCATGACGTGAACAACGCGATCAGGGTGACCGCAGGGTTCTCGACTGGGTATAAATGCGGATAATTTTGTGGCCAGGGCAGTGCGGTAAGGTCATTCTCGTGTTTTTCGAAATACATACATACACTGTGAGCTGTGTGATACGTTGCATTGTCTTGCTGGTAGACGCCATCTGTCGAAGAAAGAACCAAACTGCATGTAGGGGTAGACCTGGTCCCCAAGGAGAGCTGCAACTTGTGTTGATCTACTGTGTCTTCCAGAATGACGGGATCACCCAGGCAATGCCACGAAAAGAATGCCCAGACGATAATGCTCATTTCTCCGGCCTGGATCCTTACGATGAATGTTGCACAGACATACCGGCTAACAGTCATCTGTCCGATGGAGCATAAAAAGAGATTCATCAGAAAACGCCACCTGTTGAGGCGTAGCGCCATATAACGGTCCTGCCTTGGAGGCGGTTAAGTGGGAGATGTGTCTCAGAGCTGGATAGTGGCAGACGGTGACGCGAGACCGGACGCGCACGCAGTTTATGTATCAGCCGATAGAGGACAATATTGGATAGGGGGACTGTGATTTTAGTTTCGATTGTACCCACTAGATTGCACTGAAGTAATAGAATGTTTTTCATAAAGTGTTCTAGTATTTTCATAAAGTGTTATTATGTCTTTTTGTGTATGTAAAATGTTATAAATGTGTTTTAGCAGTATAAATGATGCGTGAGTGTGGTTTAAGGTTAATATGAAGATAATTCTTTAACGAGTTATGTAGTAGGATTTAGTGTGGGAACATTTCGAAGAAGTATGGATATGGACAAAGGGAATTTTTGTAGAATAGATTTGTAAAGTAAGTTTATGGTAAAGGGAAAGTTAATTCAGGTATAAATAACAATAGTAAATAACTTTATGCATAAGCAAAACTTGAGCATTTTAGAAAATTACGTCGGTAAAAAGGGCGGGCGTTAGATTTACTATTTTGCGATTGGTTATTGACGAAAAGCACGGATTGACGCGGGAGAGTGTTGTTTTGCTATTGTCTGTTGAGTAAACTGACCAATGGTAAAGCAGTATTCTTCGCGCGCCTTTCTCTACTGGTAGAGAAGACTTAGGGTATTCTAGGGAAGAGTCGAAGCCTAGCCATGAAACAGATCGGACGTGTGTAGTAGTAGTTCCGATGGAAATGATAAGTTGTTTCATATATCAAAAGTGTTGGAAAGTCACGGCATAATGATTCCGATGTGTGTGTAGAAATTTCGGAATTTTTGAATGAATTTTGTGACGAGAAAAGACATATATTCCGCGTGGCGTATTGAGCAGGTCGGTGGCTAAAAACTGTGACTGCATTAGGTACCGACAGACTTAATTTTTGGCGAACATTCTCAATCGAAAACAATCAGTATTTTTGTAGCTATTACGTTTTCGGGAAATGCAACACCACAAACTTGCTAACGTGAGTGAAAGGGATTGTGAGTGAGTGTGTTAAGACTAGCACGGACTTGGCAGTGATACTTGTTCACCTAAGTTTCAGAATATATTAATTGAGGACAAAATTTCCGACCTTTCATTTCGTGTTTCTCCCGAAACGTAGATTAGTGACTCTAATTGCAGCCTGGTTCATGTCGAAGTACAGTAGGTTTCACTCGACTTTCCTACTGATGATCTGCTGAGACAATGTTCCCAGTCCGTCGTAAAGGGACGGAAAGAACCGCGCTGCCGCACTGTCGCCATTCAGTGCACGTCCACTTGTGGTACTGGCATGCAAATCCAGTCTTTGTCGCCGATGAACAGTCAGTATAGGTGCATGAAACAGGCACGTGCTACGGAGGCCAATATGCGGCAATGTTCGCTGAACGGTCGTTGAAGAAACAATGTTGGTAGCCTCTTGGTTCATCTACGTGGTCAGTTGCTCAACAGTTGCACGTCTATTTGCCCGTACAAATCTACGCAGCCGTCGTTTAGTCCTGTTACCTATGGTTCGTGGTGCACCACAGATGCCTCGGGGCCCGTTTTGGATTTTGCCATGCACGGTATATTTTAACAAAGGTGGCACGTGAGCAGTTTACAGATATAGCTGTTTCGGAAATGCGTAGTCTCTTGGCCAGAAAGCCATTTGGATGTCAGATAAATCGCTCCACTTACACATTACGGCAACGACTGCACTGTTCTCGGCGTCCACCTATCACGCTTTATGTACCCTCCACCGCTAGTTCTGCCATCTGGTTTCTGTGAGTCGTTATTGCATTTAGGCTTCTAACATAGACGATGGTCACATTAATGTCACTTTGTGCCGTGTCGAAACGTGATACGTTGCATTGTCTTGCTGGTAGACGCCATCGTCTTGGTTACTGTAAATATACGTGTACGATGTAGTAAGAAAAAAAATATGTTGTAGATGAGCCGCCAAAGTCGACGAAAAAACAGGTGGTGAACGCTCGCGACTTCAGCGAAGCAACAACTCGCCTTCGCTGGGTCCAGAGATGATGCCTGAGCGACGTGCAGTAGCCGGCCGCTGTCGTAGAGAACCGACAACAGCAACGAATAATTAATTAACTGTCAAAAGTTGGCGTGGCGGTGCGTGTTTTAAATGGTACCTGTGGTACGGCATAAAGAGTTAGTTAGTTCCCATATAGACCTCTCACTGACTAAGTGGATATATCGGTGCGCGTTTACGTCCGATAGTAGAGCGACCCATTTCGTGGTGTAGCGAGGCACCGCAGCTGGCGGTTAAGGCTTGGGAGAGGGAAAGGAGTTTGGATTGGTAGTACCAGAACTTTAATTTGGGTAAACTTCGCGGAGGCAGCGTGGCTACTTAGTCTGTTAGGCCCCTGTTCATATACGTGGCTGTGACGGTTGTTTCCTCCCAACGCTGAGCAACGAAATATACAGAGATTCTGTGGGATATTTCTGAATAGTCGTTGGTGATACACTGGTTCTGGCGAATTTAGGTGCACGAGCTATCAATTGAGTGTCGTCTTGTGGACAGCTTCGGTCATAAAGTTTGCTGTGGTAAAACCAGGGTGAGCCTGATTAAAGAGAGAAGTAGATTTGTACGTGCTGAGTGTTTGGGAATCGGTGGAACCGATACCCTGTCCGTGTTGTACCATTAGTAGTCGCGGCTCGCCCAGAGGTAATTGGGTTGTTAGCCGTTTTGTTGAAGTGGTCTGGTAGTGGTTGCTGTGTGTGTCGAGAAGGGAAAGCCTCGTACACATGTTCGTAGTTGTTGTTTAAGTACCACTGTCTTACAGCGGACAGAGAATTGGCTCGAATAAATACGAACTGTTTCACTATATTGTGATAGAGTGCACCAGTAGTTGAGTAGATAAGCGACGAGAATAATAAAGAAACCATTTTACAAGCAGGTTGCAGCTAAACATAAACTTGATTAGCTATAGTGACGAGTGGCCGAATTCAAGTATGGAACTTAGTGGGTCGCGTATTGTCAACTCCTAAAGAGGTTCAGAATTGTTTTAAATTTTCACTTAAGGTTAGATTTAAAGTGGCGGTGGCACTTAGGGTTTTTTTAAATTTTTTTATTACTGAATTTCCGTATTGTAGGGTGTAGTCTATGATGGCACTCGCTCACTTACGTGAATGAAATTGTACTGAAATACCTAGAGAACATAAATTCAAGTTTTCTTGAGTTAACATAAACTTTACGTGTATTTAATTAGTATCTGGCGTGTGTGTGTATATATATTTTACGAGAAAAGGAAAGGGTGAATTCCAGAGATCTTAGTACCAGGTTGCAGGACACAAGTATACGCTGGTATTTGTACGTTTGCCTAATCAATAGCTCATTGATTGAGTGGAACCACAATAAACCTACAGAGGGTAGATATTCTAAAAAGTTAAAACGATTTCACTGATGGAAAGAGTGTCTAAGTAAATGCAAGCAGAATTGAAGTTGTAATTTACTACGGAAAGGTCAACGATTACACCAAGGACAAAGATTATTAAATCTGTGAAGTACGTGACGTCGTATTATTTACATAGCAGAGCTGGGCTAAGTGGAAAGAGATTTAGTGGTAGCATAAACTATTTCAGTTCTTATCGATATTGGTGGAAGCGTCTTAATACAAACTGGTCATAACACGACGGTATATGGAATAGGAATTTTGTAAGCAATTAAAAAGTTACGAATCTTTTCCAGAGATAACTTACTCCGTTGTGAGAATTTCGTAGCGTGGGAGAACAATTTCAATCTAGATGGGGCATTTATCACGACATAATAGAAACAGGTACTGTATTTAAAGAGATTTGATGCTTGGATTCGACCAGTAGCTTAGATGACAAGAGTTGTTATCTAAATTGGCCTATCTCGCAATTACTGTTTGATATTCGTGATCATTGTCATTAGAATGTTTGGATGTGTCTATTCGTAGTGTAATCGGGTCATTGTTCGATCTCGACGTTGTGTAAAGTAAGGGTGCTGTCTTTTACTATTCGATATTCGAGCCGGCTGCATAGCAAGTGGTTGAGGTTGCCGCAGTACTACTTATACCTAGGATGATCTGTCTTCAATTTGATCATTGAGAGTGCGATTACGGTACGAGCTAGACTTCGAATACTCGCCAGTCGCTCCACTACGACTGGAATCTTCTAAAATCAGATAGCGATCCGCAGTCATAAAATCGATTGTGAAATTAAAAACTGTACCTAATTAAAGCTGTAGTGGTCGATTGGTTCGCCCAAGTATTTTGCGGTGCAGGAAGCCATATACACTCCTGGAAATGGAAAAAAGAACACATTGACACCGGTGTGTCAGACCCACCATACTTGCTCCAGACACTGCGAGAGGGCTGTACAAGCAATGATCACACGCACGGCACAGCGGACACACCAGGAACCGCGGTGTTGGCCGTCGAATGGCGCTAGCTGCGCAGCATTTGTGCACCGCCGCCGTCAGTGTCAGCCAGTTTGCCGTGGCATACGGAGCTCCATCGCAGTCTTTAACACTGGTAGCATGCCGCGACAGCGTGGACGTGAACCGTATGTGCAGTTGACGGACTTTGAGCGAGGGCGTATAGTGGGCATGCGGGAGGCCGGGTGGACGTACCGCCGAATTGCTCAACACGTGGGGCGTGAGGTCTCCACAGTACATCGATGTTGTCGCCAGTGGTCGGCGGAAGGTGTACGTGCCCGTCGACCTGGGACCGGACCGCAGCGACGCACGGATGCACGCCAAGGCCGTAGGATCCTACGCAGTGCCGTAGGGGACCGCACCGCCACTTCCCAGCAAATTAGGGACACTGTTGCTCCTGGGGTATCGGCGAGGACCATGCGCAACCGTCTCCATGAAGCTGGGCTACGGTCCCGCACACCGTTAGGCCGTCTTCCGCTCACGCCCCAACATCGTGCAGCCCGTCTCCAGTGGTGTCGCGACAGGCGTGAATCGAGGGACGAATGGAGACGTGTCGTCTTCAGCGATGAGAGTCGCTTCTGCCTTGGTGCCAATGATGGTCGTATGCGTGTTTGGCGCCGTGCAGGTGAGCGCCACAATCAGGACTGCATACGACCGAGGCACACAGGGCCAACACCCGGCATCATGGTGTGGGGAGCGATCTCCTACACTGGCCGTACACCACTGGTGATCGTCGAGGGGACACTGAATAGTGCACGGTACATCCAAACCGTCATCGAACCCATCGTTCTACCATTCCTAGACCGGCAAGGGAACTTGCTGTTCCAACAGGACAATGCACGTCCGCATGTATCCCGTGCCACCCAACGTGCTCTAGAAGGTGTAAGTCAACTACCCTGGCCAGCAAGATCTCCGGATCTGTCCCCCATTGAGCATGTTTGGGACTGGATGAAGCGTCGTCTCACGCGGTCTGCACGTCCAGCACGAACGCTGGTCCAACTGAGGCGCCAGGTGGAAATGGCATGGCAAGCCGTTCCACAGGACTACATCCAGCATCTCTACGATCGTCTCCATGGGAGAATAGCAGCCTGCATTGCTGCGAAAGGTGGATATACACTGTACTAGTGCCGACATTGTGCATGCTCTGTTGCCTGTGTCTATGTGCCTGTGGTTCTGTCAGTGTGATCATGTGATGTATCTGACCCCAGGAATGTGTCAATAAAGTTTCCCCTTCCTGGGACAATAAATTCACGGTGTTCTTATTTCAATTTCCAGGAGTGTATTAACGGCATAGCGACGTTGGTACAGTACGATCGATTGTCGTTGTAAGTTCGATCTTGGATACCGCCAGTCGGCGCGTTACAACTGCACTGTATATAACCAACTGCAATAGGCGAAACAGCTCCCGTTCATCTAGCTAGACTGGACCTGGAACCTAACAGCATGCAAAAAAGTCGCTTATTATCAATGCCTTGTAAGATCGTAATTCATGGCTGATATCCAATACAGACTTAGTGTTGTGAGCCGTAAAAGTGAGGCCACAAGTTTCATCCATGTGGCGGCCATGAAACATACCATACTCTAATTTTTTAAAACAAAGAATGATCAGGTATATCCCGAAATAAAACCGAAATAGGTAGATTGATAGGCAGTTACATTGTAACTGAAAGTAAGTAATGAATTTACAACCCCACAAATGTTCTTAAGTCCACACGTATAAGATTAAGATTCATGACAGGCAATAGGAACATCACATTCGTAACTCACACTTTTTTAACGAGTAAAATCTATTTTATGCTGTAGGAGGATGTAAACATCTTTGAATTAACAGTACGAGAAAGTAAAAATATTACGAACGGCGCAATAATCAGCCTCCCCTCAACTAAATATAAGGAACTGTCGAGCTTCCATTTTATCATGCACAGGCATACCACACTATTCCTACTTGAAGAGTAGTCACAACCAAGTGATGCCAATATAAGCTCTCGACAATAACTACGCTCCACCACTTGAAATAAACTGAAGTGTCCCTCCGCCTTCTTCCTTCATTGTAAAATCTCCACAACAGTTCCATCAGACAAAGACAGTCCTTTTCCAAACACAGCCCCACCAACAAACATCCAACCGAACTCGGGAATGAACGTAAGCTAGCCTGGAATCCTAATGTAATGACGAATTGTCTTTGAAACAAAAACATGGCCAGCAACCTGCGAACGGTTCCCATTCGTCGAAGACAAACTGACCCTCCCAAGTAAGAAAAATTCCGTCAGTGACAAAGCAAAGAGATTACTGTTATGGCTTGTATCGATTAATCTAAACTGACTAAAGCTAACTCGGGTAAAGTATTGCAACTTTTAAGTTTTTAAAGTATACAGCACCGTTTTATCATTTCAACGTATATGTCTACGTATGCAAATGCTTATGTGATGTACGGGTTGTTTCAGATAAGCTATTTTTTTCTGCAACTTACAAAATGATAAGTGAAAGGGATTTTAATTCAGGCACATAAATGTAAAAAGCACTACTTTTCCTGCACATATATGAATATAGTTTATTAAGTTATTTTCTAGAAAGTTACAGCAACGGGCTACAATTCTTTAAAGAGAATGTTATTTAATTTTGTATCTTAAAGCTCCTTTACTTAGGCCAGCTGTCCGCCAGTGTCCGCCAGCATTGCCTTAACAATGTAAACAAGAATGGAGCCTCAAATTTCATGAATTTCTCTCTGTCACGTGCTCCTGTCTCCATCGTGTGCGTTCGCCGGTACACACAAACCTTTGAGTAATTCACATATTCGTGCCAGTAACCCTCGTATATCAGACTGCGCTTATCTACTGATGTTGACAAATTTACGCTTATAAAAACGAATCACTGTGCGAATCTCACGCACAGCAACCGACCATTTCGATTTCGCATATCTTTATACCTTCACAAATATACCAGTCACCTCTTATGTGAAGCGAATAACTGTATTAATACGACACATGTTCCTTGGCAAAACTAATACTTTTCCACGATACAGTCGTATAATTGCAGCTTTGTCGTGCTCTTTCGTGGTTTATCAAGAGCACTTACAAAGGAACGGTTCAATTGCACCTGTTGAAACGTGCTCTGAAATTTTTTATACACTAAGAACGCACCGAAAGAAACACAATGACAAAATTGTAGCTGTTAAAATGCACTGCAAGTATTTAAAAAATAATGCTGAAAATTCCCAAATTTGAAACTGGCCAGGTGGCTGGAGGAACGCACATCACTACAGGAGCTGTAGCACACTGCCCATGCTCAACATGGCAGGCACATGTCTTTGGTTCGTGGCATATCGGAAAACAGATAACGCGACGCAATGCGATCGTAACTCGTGAAGCGAATTTAAATTTCCGTTGATAGTCCATCTGATACAAATATTCACAGTTACTATTTGCTCGAAGCTGCAACTCATTTAATATCCAAAATAATTGGCGTTGCCTTTGTGGAATCGCTAAGTGTTAACAATGGAGATAAAACTTAATTTTCTTTCTGCTTTCTTTGTAGATGCTCGCTAATGTGGCATCCAGTTAATGTTTTCCAACTTGCAAAGATGAAATATGAAGAATGTCGTATGCAGTCGAAATCACCTACTTCTCCTGAAGTCCTACATACGTGTTATTTATTAGTTAATATCCTGGACATTCATTCCAATGATGTCGAAAATTCGTTAGAAATTGTGGAAACATTAGAAGAAACGGAGAATAATTCTGACGCTTTCCTGAATTACAGTTCGAAGGATGTTGTGCTAACTAAATTTCAGAACAAAAATTGGGTACCTTCCCAGCCCAAAGAAAACACGTTAAGTAACAGCTTCCAGTGACAAAGAAACTGCTGTAAATTATTTGATTCAAACGAAGGAGAGACAAATTGCTTCAAGCTAAGCAGTGTGGAAAGAAGATTTTGCAGATTTCGTGCAAGAATTGAGTGCAAACTGCACATTGTCATTTAGAGCGAAAAAAGGGCAGAGGCTCAAGTGTAGTCGATGAATGCTAGGACGCAATCGTATACAACAATGCCAGTGATAAGAATCAATGGATTACTGTTTCCGCAGCCTCATACCTGGCTTCAGGAATCGCAAGGTAAACCAGAAATAAAAAATTAAAAAAAAAAGAGTCTTGTAATCTTGTAATCGACGTAGAAAAAACTGACGAAATGGGAAGGAATAGTAAGTTTCGATTCGAAACGTCTCCTTACCAGTTCCAGAAATTATTCATTGCTTGTTTTAGGCTCTTGCCCTGGACATAACGATACCTATGTCTTTAGAAGGGCGACGAAAAGACTGTTAATATAATTCGGATTCCACCCGGAACTAATAGCGTGATCCAGCCTGTCGTTAAGAGAAATTTCAACAGTGTAAAGTATTTTTCAGAAAAGTTTCCGACAATACAGTATCCGATGGCTCTTTACCATTTCAGGTTTATCAGCGGAACAGTATTGTTAAAGTTCAATCATTTGTGCGTTGTCCATCTGCGTAACCACGTTTTACGAACTTGATCAAGTATGCCTGGTATACAGCACAATACTCAGAACAACTGCCACGACCATTCCCTTACTCCATCCCAATTCTGTCTAGATAAAAATAGCTACTATGAAGTACCTGAATGAACAAATTTTTCTTTGTCCTGGTCTAAGAAAAATGTTTTGTTTTTCTCATCCAATAGGAACTTTGCATTTTTGTGACGACTACGGTGAACAAACAAGTGACCGTTTCATTCTTAGTAAAATATACATTGTTCAGAAATTAGAATTAGATTTATGGTACAGGAATTGTTATAAAATATTTCGTGTAAGGCATGGCGCCTTAGCTCCTGTCCAGAGCCCGTGTATCGGAAGAATGACTCATGCGTGCACAGTGACAGATGGTCTGAAGCGGGTTCAGTCGAGTACGTAGCTCCAATTTTTATCTGCTAGAGGACAGTAGTGCACAGAGACATACAAGAAACAAGTCAATGGAATGTTTTTGTGAATTGTTCTGTTTATTTCTTGAAGGCTTTTTTGTTTATTTATGTTTGTACAGTTTTTTATTTGCATTTAGGAGTGTGAATGATGCGTGAATGTTGTCTAAAGTAAATATGTAATCCATTGTTCTACTGATTAACGCTATACGAATTAGTGTGAGAAAGTTTTAAGACAGTGTGAATGCAGTCAACGGGGAATTTTGTGTCATAATACGGTATGTAAGCTTATGGTAAAAGGAAAGCTAACTCGAGTGTAAATGAAAGTAGTTAAAAATGTAAAGTATAAAGAAAACATCAGATTGTTAAATATTTATTTCTGGAAAAAGTTCGAAAGTGTGTTATTTGTTGATTGGTTAGTCATAAAAAGAGCGGACAAACGCGGGAGAATGTTTTTCTATTTACCTTAAAGAAAACTCACCTATCAGAACGGAGTATTCTTGGCGCGTCTTTTCTCTTGAAGATATAGGATGCTTACAGCAGTCTAAAGGGATCGGAGCCCTGTCTTTCAATGGTACGGTCGTGTGTAGTTGAGCTCCGAAAGAAGTTATAATTTGGCGGTGTTAGTTGTGCTACACGCTACAAAAATGTTTTAAAGTGAATGAATATTTATTCCGGTGTGTTTTTTAGAATGTACAGAGTTTTCAGTAATTTTGTGTATGAGAAAAGACAGTAATTACGCGTGGAATATTGAGCAGATCGGTGACTAAATACCCGAGTGCATTAGACAGAGATAAACTTAACAGTGTGTCGAGCATTTTCATTTAAGAACAATCCGTGCTTAGTAGCTGCTCAGATTTCGGAAAATACGTTACCATAAAATTGCTAACGTGAATGAAAGGGTTTGTGCATGACTGTGTTAAGATTGGCACGGGCTTGGCAGTGAAGGTTTACATTATCAAGGTTCAGAATATTCCGAAGTTTTGCCAATATTTCAACCTTTCATTCAAAATTTAGACCTTTTCCCGATTCTTGGAATAGTCACGTTGTATGCGGCGTGCTGCACGTTGCAGTACGGTAGGTTTCTGCTCGGCTTTCCTGCCGGCGATCTGCTGCAACGAGTTCACAGGTTGGTGCAGGTAATGGACGAAAGTAACCATGGAGCAGGAATGTCAACAAATTAATATCCCGATTGATGGGAGTCATCCGTAACGCAACGTCGTAAACTGCCGTGATTTTCTTTCTCTGCTAGTCACTTGCGTAAAATTTACATCTACAACATTTCATATGCCAATAAGAATTGAAATTTAGTCAAAAAATAATGATTTGAGACTTTTGGTATTGTTTAAGTACTTGAAATTTGAGTGCGTGCATTTCGAACTTGGCACTATGTTCTCTTGCATGGCTGTGTTTGCTTATTCTCCGATTCATGCCCTATAATAGGACTGTACAAACACAAGACGCTGTTATAACCGTTTCTTAGTGATCTATAGATCTGATATAGTTAAATTTTCCTTGAGACAATTTGAGTCTCATCTTTATCTACGATAATAATATAAGCTGAATAAATGGATTAAAATTTGCGCCACGGTCGGGACTTTGTGCAACAAAAACGAGTAACTTTAATTTTTTTTTTAAATACTCGCAGTGGACGTTAGCAGTTAAAATTTCGTCAGTGCGTTTCTTTCGGTTTATTCTTCCTGTGTGAAAACTTTCAGGGTAGGTTTCAATGTGTCAGATTGGACCATTCCTTTGTTAATTTCCTCGTGGCCTTTCGTGACTGTTATCTTTCTCGTCTGAGTCGCGAGCTGTAACGCCCGAAAAAATAAAAACCTTATTAAAGTATAAAATACAATAATAATAATAATAATAATAATAATATAACAACATGACCTGCAGTTGGTAACAAGGTGATAATAATATACTATTTGTACTTAAAGTCTAACTGATTGCAAATAATTAATTCGGTTGCTAAAGTTATTATTTAAAAAGAATCATTGAACTATATTCCTTTGACGATCTTGAAGTTACATAGGAAAAACAATTCGTAGCCTCACCCAAGGTTATTAAAATAACTCTCTTTACAGTAAAATGTGACTTCATGGAGGTGAATAATTGACAGTGTTACCTGTTTAGATGTCTGTCTATCACATCAGTATTTATAAACAGAGAGCCACATAATTGTAAATATATAGGATTTGATTTTAATAATTTAGAAGACGGGAATAGTGAGTTCTTTCAGATATGGAGTAATTATAAATGAATAACACAAGAAATACATTTCACTTTATTGTTTATAGCTCCTCCAGTATGGTGCGCCATACAATACATTAACGAAAGTGCCTAAGCCCTGACCTAACTGTATAACGTATACAGAAATGGTGGATATTGTGCAGGTCGCTCCGATACCTAGCTAAGAACAAGAAAGAAGTAGACAGAGAAAGCTGAGCATAGTTTAAAAAAGCGTTGAACGTAACTCCATCAGGATTGCAAACAAAGTATCCGTTGTCTATCTCAGAAAAAGCGTCTCTGGATGTAGATAAAGGTTTAATCATTTTTTGTATAGATGTTACAAGGCTTACGCAACTTCTAGGAAGCGTGTGGCTGAATGTATATTGGGTATCTTTTTCCAGAGATTGGAGTGACACAGAACGGAAATGAAACATCTCCTGCTGTCCAGGAGGCAATTTATTTCCTACCGTCCGACAGAAGCGACGTTAATATCGACCAGAGACACAGAGAAACAATATCTGTGATACGTACAGGATACTGCACTGATGGGAGACAGGTGTACGCTTTTTTTGCCATGAAGTGATACTGTTCTGTCAGTTGCAGCTACAACTTTGCAGTCCCGATGTCACAGTACGGTGTGTCGAGGAGGGAACACAGTACATCAAAGCGATACCCCCCTTCCCCTTTCCCCTTCCTCCTTATTCTATTCTCACGGGATGTTCTGGGATTTATTTAGCGGTCATCAGTCTTCGCGCTCGACTGATGCGGTCCACCATGATATCCTCGCCTGTGCCAACCTCAGACTACCATTTACACCCTATCTGTAGGGGAGATAGTTGCACCTTCAAACACTTCTCACACTTTCACCTCTAGCCAGCCATATAATGGAAGTTAAATATACTTTCTTGTTCACCTTTCACTTAGTGCATCGTAGCCTTTTTCTGAAATTTCAAAAATTACTCGGCAAAGATAAGGTTTTTTCAGTTCAATAGTCTATATTACATTATAACTGTACTATTCAGCAGCATTGGTATCCTCAGTGAAAGTGAAGAAGAATTACAGGATGTGTTGAATAGAATGAACAGTGTTATGCGTACAGAGCTTTAATTGAGAGTAAATCGAAGGGAGACGAAAGTAATACGAAGTAGCAGAAATGAGAACAGCGAGAAACGTAGCACCAAAATTCGTGATCACGAAATAGATGAAATTAAGGAATTCTGCTACCCAGGCAGCAAAATAACCCATGACGGACGGAGCAAGGAGGACATAAAAAGTAGACTCGCATTGCCAAAAAGGGCATTTCTGGCCACCCAAAGTCTACTAGTATCAAACATAGGCCTTAATGTGAGGAAGAAATTTCTGGAAATGTACGTTTGGAGTACAGCATTGTATGGTAGTGAAACGTAGGCTGTGGAAAAACCGGAACAGAAAATAATCGGAGCCTTTCACATGTGGAACTGTAGAAGAATGTTGAAAATTAGGTAAGCTGATAAGGTAAGAAATGAGGAGGTTCTCCCCAGAAACGGCGAGGAAAGGAACATGTACAAAACACTCATAAATAAAGGGACAAGATGAAAGGACATCTGTCAAGATATCGGGAAATACACTCATATTTATAAAAGAAAACATTTTGAATTACTGAACACAGGACGTTCATATTCACAGGACATATTTAGTAGTATGTTCTGTACAAATGATTAGCAATTACCTCGGTTCAGCATATGCCCTGTCGCCCCATGGGCCCTGATAACTTGGTCCTTACGTGATGGTGTCCTGTGGTATAGCCATCCGAGCTGAATTCACCTAGTTTCAAAGTTCATGGGATCACAGTGCTACACCCGTCGTTGCACCATATCCCACACATTTTCGATTGGCGACAAGTCTGATGATCGTATGGGCGAGCAAAAGGCTGACATCCTGTGATACCACGAAGGCACGTGTTTGTGCAGCAGCATGTGGTCGTACGTTGCCTTGATTAAAAACGGCCTCTGGGGTGTTGTTCAGAGAGGGTATGGCTACAGGTCGCAGGGTATTATTCACGGAGGTCACACTGATCACAGCGCCCTGGACAAACACCAAATGTGATTTGTAATTGTACCCCACACCATAAGACTGTATGTCTTGTGTGAATGCAGTCATTATGATGCCGCCCCCTGTCTGTGCCGTACCAAAATGCGGCCATCATTTTCAAACGAAAAGGACGTCGTTTCGTCCGAAAACACTATTTGATGCCATACCTGCCCCCAGTGACGTCGTTACCTACACCCTTGCCATCTAGCACATTTCTGTACATTCGTCAAAGGTAGGCGGAGAAGTGGAAGACGCGCACATAACCCAAGCCGTAATAAACGGCGACGCACTGTTTCCTCTAATAGTGTACGATGTGTTACACTGTTCCACTGTTGCTCCGCATCCGAGGAGGACGCATATAAAGGGTGTCCCATTTATCTTGACCACCCTAAATAACTGTTTGTCCAGATGCAAATTACAAAATGTTTCGAGCAATTGTTCTTTAGCCGTCAGGGCGACATCAATCAGTATGATTGCCTTCGTTGTAGCTTTGTTTTTTACAAAGATTTGAACAGCGGTATGACTTTTTTAAATGGCACCCTGTATTTTTTATTCGGTAACTCATTTCCTCTTCTAAAGACCTATTCAAAAATGTATCACAGTGTACCATTCACTGAAACACAACGTTATTAATTATATAACACAATATTGACTTTGATCCCGGAATCACAAACTCAACCACAAACAAATTAAAACAAAATTGATTTTGACTCTCCTGTGCCATTGCCCAGGAATAGAACATTCAAACGTGTTCAAAGTGGTGACCATGGACACCGATACACTGGTGCACTCGTTGAATGAAAGAATTATTTACTGCTTCCAGTGTTGCCTGCTGAAGAGAATTACAAGCACGATACGTTTCTGCACGTCCTCTGGAGTTGTTGGAATATCGCGATAGACAACGTCTTTAGCGCATCCTCAAAGAAAGAAGTACAGAGGATTTAAATCGGGAGACATAGCAGGCCAAGTAACTGTTCCTCCTCGACCAATCCATCTGGCAGGATACCTTCGGTTCAGAACAGAACGTGCACGAAAGGCATTATGTGCTAGACATCCATCATGTTGATACACATAAGCATTCTGGTTCTTAGCGGCCCTTCATCCAGAAGAAGAGGAAGAATTCGTCTGGGAAAGTTGGCATACGCTGTGCCGTTTAGACTACCATTGATTAAATAAGGGCCAATAATTGTAGTACCAAGCATCCCACACCAGACGTTAACTCTCCATTGACGCTGATTTTCCACCTGCCTAAGCCATCGTGGGTTGTCGGTGGACCAATAATGCATGTTCCTTGTATTTACCTGTCCTTTGTTTGAGAAGGAACATTCATCGGTAAATAGAATACTGTAGAAGAAGTTCGGGTTGGCGAGGATTTGCTGCTATGCCCCCTGACAGTACTATACACGATTCTGGAAATCATTCCCATGCTATTCTTGATGTAGGTGTACATGGTAAGGATGGAACCGGTGGCGTGTAAGAAAATGATGTACAGTGGCTTTAGGAATGCCAATCTCGTGTTCAAGCTGTCGTGTGCTCACATGTGGATCGATATCAACGGAAGCGGGAACAGTAACTTTGGCAGCTTCGTCTGTGCGAGTGCTACGACGGTTGCGTTATCGTGGATTGAAACTTCCCGTTTCCTGAAACGTCGCAACAAGACAAGAAAACATCCGTCGGGAAGGTGGGTTCTCGTCAGGATATCGCTCTCTGTACAGTTCCGCAGCCTGCGTAGCATTTCGCCTACCTTCAACAACAACAACAACAACAACAACAACAACAATAAAAGAAACGTTATGTTGAGGCAGTCTGTAGGAAGGACAGCCTTTGCTGTATGCCTACTGTACACATTAGTATTTAAAATGACTAAATTACTGTACTAAACGTACCCGTACATAAGAAAACAGTATTGCAATTACTGTTCGGCTTACTTAAATTCCCCATAGATGAGTAGCATTTCTACCTTCTCTTCGTTGGTGTAGATTCTACTCACCCAACTCTTCAACTGACGATGGTTGACGGAATGACGTGTGTACATTCTATTTATGTTTTAATTTGTCCTCTGTCAACGTCAGCACGTGGATGTGTTCCATTACCCCGATTACCTGCACTAAGCGTTGGGAGCGTCAACGTCAATGTTGTTTTATGCAATTAATAACGTTGTGTTTCAGTGAATGGTACACTGTGATACATTTTTAATAGGTCTTTACGAGAGGAAATGACTTACCGAATAAAAAATACAGGATGTCATTTAAAAAAGTCATATAGCTATTCATATCTTTGTAAAAAAACAGAGCTACAACGAAGGCAATCATGCTGATTGATGTCCCCATGACGGCTAAAGAACATTTGCTTGAAACATTTTGTAATTTGCATCTGGACAAACAGTTATTTAAGGTGGTCAAGATAAATGGGATGACCTGTGTGTCCTGCAGTGCCATTCAGATGAGGTGTCGTTCTTCGCGGGGGATTGTCTCGGTGGTGCTCCCTGACCCATCTCGTCGTGTTCTACGGCCTTCTGTGAACCATTCTTCAGACGCTCATTGCACGACCGAAACACTCCGTCCCATACGAGCAGCAGTTTTCCGGATGGATGCATTACATTCTCTCATGCCAACATTGCGCCCTGTTTGAAATTCACTGATTTGAGAGTACCGTTCTCGCATACGTCTGCAAGGCATCCCGTGCGTTTGCTCAAGTCCCGCTGATCCATTGCCTTTGGTTTATAGCGACAACGAGAGCCGTAGGCACATTTTACCGGTAGGTGTTGCTGCGCCGCGACATCAACGTTGATCCTGAACCCGCGGGCCGACATGTTTCAAAAGCTAATCAATTCGTCAGAAAATATTAATGTTCATGTCCTGTGAATATGAAGGTCCCATCTCCAGTCGTTCAAGGTGTTCCGTTTTTTTCTGAACATGAGTGTAACTTTCATGGTACTAGATGGAGCTGTAGAGGATAAAAACTGTAGAGGTAGACACAGATTGGAATGCATCCAACGTGTAATTGAGAACGTAGGATAAAAATGCTGCTCTGAGATGAAAACCCTATCACAGGAGAGGCAAAAAAGGAGGGGCGGGGTCATTAATAACCAGTAAGTGAAAAAAAATAAGAGATATTAGCAAAACCCAGTTACAAGTTAAGAACATTTTGAAACAGAAGCTATTGGGTACTGTCACAAACTCATTTTAAGACACAGAAAATTGTTAAGAGATCAGAGACACTACATTCATTTGCACAAGTCGGGTGTTTCACAGTAGAAGACGGCTCACGACTGACAAAGTGTGGCTCAATCGTTCCCAAGTTGTGCAACCTTTTTGAAAAGTATGCAGAATTTTCCTCGCCATAAAATTCTGTAACTGAGGAATTAACAATATCCTCCCCATAGGTTTAACATATTATACGACACTTAAATACTGCCGGCCGGAGTGGCCGCGCGGTTCTAGGCGCTACAGTCTCGCACCGCGCGATCGTTACGGTCGCAGGTTCGATTCCTGCCTCGCGCGCGGATGCGTGTGATGTCCTTCGGTTAGTCAGGTTTAAGTAGTTCTCAGTTCTAGGGGACTGATGACCTCAGAAATTAAGTCCCATAGTGCTCAGAGCCATTTGAACCATTTTTGAACTTAAATACGTAGAACTCGTGGTATTTAGAAACAATTCACGAAACACAACCTCCTGTCTCATAACAATAAAAACAGCAGATAATAATGGAAACTGCTTAAGCGCCTCTTTAGTGCAGATTCTCCCATGTGATTCTAAATTCGCACGCCGTCTATAACCATGAAAGTTATCCCTTGATATCTTAATTAACATATATCCTTTCTTACTGTCCCTGGATAATCAGTGTCCCAGCCGCTAATGAGCAGAAGCAGTTTGAGCCATGGCGTTGCTGTCGCTGATGGAGAACTGGTTATTCTTTCTGTTTTACTGTGCCTGGTAACACACCTCGATAAAAGGAATATCGCACGAGACTAATTTTGGAGTGCGCCATCTGAAACGTCCCCTTTGAATAATTGTACATATGAAATGTCCACTTAGAACAATTGTACATATGACTGTGCTTAAACTGACACACAGTATTTTTAGCGCAACGCAATCTGACTTTCAGAAATCCCTACAAAGGAATGGCCCTGAGTAACATTAAACTACACCTTTCAGAAATCACTTACCTCACAAAAATCTTCGTTACTGGAACTACGGCAATACGGCGAGCGCCACTACTGCCAGCTAAATAAAAGATTCAAACTACTGAAGGCACTAACTACTGATAGGGATAGTTAGCAAATGAAAGATATTAATAGAGAACAAACACTGTATTTACCTTAATAGTCATCAATAGTCATAATATATACAGCAGCTCATGACATCAATTTTTACAAATTTCAAACTCCGCCATCTCTGTCCTCACATCCACCACTGCTGGCGGCTCCCCTCCAACTGCCCAGCGCTACGCGCTGTTCGCATCCAGCTATAGCAGTTCATGACAACAATGGCAGACAACAATGCAAACTAGCCACATACTGCACACAGCACAGCCAGTGATTTTCATACAGAGTGCTATGTAACGTTGCCAATAAAAAACATAAACAGCCTACTTACATAGCCCCCATGCTCCCCACAAAAAATTTTACAAATTTTTTTGGGCAGTGGCCAATACAGATTTGAAAAAATTTTTCATAATTACAATAACAAAGATATCAAATGCACACACTTATTTATACAATGTTGGTCAAAAGCTAAAATTTTCTCACAGTCAATAAAGACAGTCCTGATCATTCACCACAGTAAAACTGCCGTTTCTTTTATCAAAGTCTGAGCAATAAAAGGCAATGCACACAGAAGTAGTGGATGTCCATGCAGTCTTGAAGAAGTAGTGTTGTCCTTCTAACAGAAAGACAGTGCTGACTCTTGAAATGCTGACAGGTAATGGGCCACAACAGAGCAAACCCACAGCAGAGTCAGTCGAAGTTGATGAATATTGGTAGGTAGGTCATCACAGAGTAGACCCACTGTAGTCCTGGTAGAGATTGTGGTATTGGTGAGTCATCATAGATGCAGACCCACTGCAGTCCTTGTAGAGATTGTGGTACTGGTGAGTCAGCAAAGGTGTAGACCCACTGTAGTCCTGGTAGTGATGGCCAGCAGCCATCTGCTGCGACTGTGCAGGTGCACAATCACCATCGAAGAGTCTTGCGGATAATACAGCAAGTCCATAACCACCACTTGTGCACTCACAAAGTTTTTGGAATTGTCCTTAGAACCAGCAATGCTGTTATCCAGTCCCTTGCTGAATTAGTAACACACGTGCAAACACTATCAGTCCCTACTTCTCACATATTGTCCATATACTATGACCAACCGAAATGTGTGCAGTGAAATGAATGCTTTCAAGTTACTTAATTTGATTAACTGGCGTCAATTACAATTATATAACATAAGAATACAATTACAAAGATACAAAATACATCATTAAAAACATAACAATACAGAAAATATTTGTGGTAATAGGGGCTTTACAAAAGAATAGAAATAAACATATACATCAGTGTTACAGGAATGATGACATGAGTACATACATAAAAGATCAGAATAACTTTTGAAACGTCAACTTCACACATGAGCATTAAAACAAAACAGAATAAATAAAGTCTAAGCATCTTTACAAAGAAAATAACAGAGTATTAGAAAAATTCTACAACATAGCTCTCATCAGCTAAACACATAAAGACAGGAAAAACACAAATACACACGGGTACCCAAACACATAGTGGGATAACACAAATGGAAAGGACAACACACAATTACATATTGGGAAAAAGCAGCAAAGAGGAAAGGACAGGGTTTCTTTTACTGCAGTATTTTGCTTGGAGATCTCCCTTCATTCCATAGATCGTTCGTCTTATTTCAACCTTTGCTTCCACCAAAAATTCTATCTAAGCATGCTTTCTGTATTTATATGTTCACACATTGCTTACCTCATCATTTATTTCCAAGAAAATCCTACCTATACCTCGTTCCTGTATTCTATTCATATTTCTTTCAAAATAATTATTTCTGATTGTACAATACTCATTGGGGCCCAAATCTTTCTTCGCAATGCATTCTTTACCTATTCTCCATAGTCAGTTTCTTATATAGTCTACCCCCTCTTAAGCTAACTTAAATCTACTGAGCTCAGATATATATACCAAGGGATGAGGCAATGCAGCATCACAACAAATCAACACAAACAGAAATGACTAAAAATGCAAATTGGCAAAGCTAGCAGCATAAATTAGCAAAGCAAGTGCAATATTACAACTAATATAAGGCAATGCAGGAAACAAGAAAAACTAGCTTAGAAGAGTAACACAAAGTCAAATTCAGTAACACTATGCCTGACAAACAGCAGCAACTTATACCTAAACATGACATAGCGCAAGCAGAAAAAATATTACAGGAAAAACAACAATGCAGACAAGGGAAATGTCTATTCACATCTTAATGTCTATGTAATTAAAGTGGTGCACCATAACAACTTATTGTAAAAAAATATTACCATGTACTTGAAAAGAAAATCATGTTTTACTGTTACGAGTTCCTTCGTATTGTTCTTTCCTTTCCAAGTGCTCCTTTTTAAAGAATGTGGATCATAAAATAATTATTTAATAGATCTGTTGACAGAAAGTGTTCACATTAGCAAATGCATTTTATTTTATAAAAGCAATGCTGCTACACAGCTGGAAACCAGACATCAAATGAAATAAGCAATTACGCAAACCAAAGCATAAAAATGTCATTCAGTAGTCATGTGACATTTCATTTCATAAGTTAATTGCTCTCAACTCTCGTACAAAGACTCTTGTCATAATCAGGTGTGCAGATGTAAAAATATTTCTTGTCATTTTGTTAGGCATTTCAGTAAATATCATAAATTTTTAAGTAACGAGGGTGTCGCATTAGCGATGAAAGGCACATCCTAATGGCTTGTTCTCCAGGTGTTTGACACAGCTGTGTGCCCACAATGCATTACAAAAATCATATGTTTTCAAGTAACGAGCGTGTCGCATTAGCGATGCCCTCTACAAAGGAATGTCATTAACAGATGTCTAGGCCTCTCTTTGTCCTTCTCTTCCACCTGTGCCTCTGGCACACCCTAATGGCTTTCTTTTCTACCTGAGCGTCTGAAAAGGCTTGTTCTCCAGGTGTCTGACACACCTGGGTGCCCACGTCGCATTATGTGCAGGTGGTCACTTAACTTTCTTACGGAAATATTTACGACAGCAGTTTCCGCTACAGTGACAGTCTCATCTACAAAATTTCACAGGTCAAGAATTAGCGTTGCAAATGTGTAGAAACAAAATGCTATTGATATGACAGTGTCCAAAAAATTTTCGTCGGCATTGTGATACATTCACGCATTTACACACATTTCATAACTCTTAAAGTACGATTCTTGGTTTCAAACATCCTTTTTCACAAGTCAAGAGTCCCTAACTGCTATTCATTATTCATATACATATAAACACGTAATCACATTCCTCATATATGGTAGCATCATCTTATTGACATAAACATACCTCAACAGCATAATACACATCGTCGTCGTAAAAATTACATCATAACACCTCAGTCAAATGTCAAAAACGTCGTAGCTTCCGCCAATGATTTCAAAACCTAAAGAAAATCCTCTGCTCATTTCAGTAGTGTCATCTACCTCAAACGTACTTTAAAATCATACTCCCTTACCAAATACATCATTCAAAGCTCTCATAGTATCACAATGGTTCCGAAAAAATATGAAGAGTTCACACAGTACAGACAAAATACAATTTCTTAAGTGTGAAGTAATCCAACTCTGTAATTGCGTAAACATGTGTCACTGACGTAGTAAAAGGATGTTTGTTTCTCTGTTAAATGATCAGATAGGTGTGTAATTTATGTGTTAGAGAAATATGGTACCGATGTGTAAAGTTGTATAAGCAAATACCATATTAGCTAGGGCTCCTTGTGCTTGCCAAACACATGGTACACAAAGTAGGCGTGTACCCCCCTGAGGTTTATTGTAATTATACCCTCAGGTGTTACAGATTACAGCAATGGAATGAAATGTATCACGAAAAACTTTCTTTGTAATTCAAAAATCTTTAAAAATAAATGTTTTAAGTACAAAATTAATCACTTAAATACGTGTCCTGTAGCGCTAAATGTGCGTCTTGCTGTAAGATAATCTCTGGGAAGTGTCGTAGTCATTGTCCTCCGAAAGCTAAGTTCTGCAGAAGTCAATGTACTTACCTCATGATAAACAAAGTGAAATGCTTTGCGTATAGATAACTTAGTTATTACGCTTATTGCCGTGATGAGGAAAGTACTGTGCTGTAACGTATTGTTGTCCTACGGAAAAGACTGTCTCCTTGTAGCAATAGCACAAAAGTCACCACTAAAACATGTCTCACTTTATAGAAGAATTCAGGAAAAACTGTGCAGATATAAAACAGATACACCGCAAAAGCACATTGTAAATTGTCACTCATTAGTAACATCGTGATATAATCGTGTAGCTGTCAAAGAAACCAAATACTAAGTCATCTTGAATCTCACAGAAAGTACTTCAAATCCTGAATCCACTCTCAAGCAAACCAAAATGTTGCATGAAAATTTCATTAGCAGTGCTGGTAAATGTTCTAATCGTGCAACTAACAAGCAAGAATGTACACACACAATTACACTGTGTCGTCTGTTCGCAATAACAATGCATTCGTAATTTCTGTTTAAATAATTTCTCTTGGTTCTTGACTGGATGGTTAGTTAGCTTTAAAACATAGTTGCATGTTAACAGTTTCTCAGTGTGACAAATTGTACAAGTAGCGTGAAGTGAAAATTGCAAAGACTAAGTTAAAAAGCAGATTATCTGTCAATAAATGGTTTTACATGAGAAATGTGGTGTAAACCTTTACTCTTCCTAGTACGCAGAGTTTCAACTTCAACGCAATTATCATGTGGTATACGTCGGATTCTGTAAGGTCCATTGTAAACTAGAAAGAATTTGTGACTCAAGTGTTTCTTCTTATGTGACAATGAATGAGCTTTAATGAGAACTTTCTGACCAATATATAATTTCTTTGCATTTGCTTTACCGTGTAGTTTTCTCCTTTTGTCTGCTGCAGATTTTATATTTTTAAGAGCCAAATCAATTATGTCTTTGTGTCGAAGTTTACGTGTATTCGGGAAAGGTACAAGCTCTCTGATTCTGTTCGGAGGTTCTTCATTCTTCAGTACAAGAGTAGGTGGTAAAGCAGTGGAATCATGAGGCATTTCATTCAGCACATTTTGAAATAAGTGTAAATATCTGTCCCAATGCTGATGCTTTCTGTGACAATAAAGTCTGCAAAGCTTATTGATTTCTTTCATAATCCGTTCAGACGGGTTACAATGTGGTGAATACAATGAAATAAAAACAGGTTTGATTTTATGATTCCGAAGCATGCGTGACCAAACAGCAGATCTGAATTGCGGTCCGTTATCTGAAATGACTTTACTAACGTGTCCAACTTCACGTAAGAAATTTTTAACAAAGGCGTTGGATACAGACCGTCCAGTGGCTTTACGTAACGGAGTGAAAGAAACAAATTTTGAAGTAAGTTCAACAGCGACTAGAACGTACGAAAATCCATTCGATGTTCTGACAAGGGGTCCCAAGAGATCAACAGCAGCAAATTCTTTTAATTTAGAAGGAATAATAGGAAATAACGGAGCACGATGTGAGATAGTAGATGGTTTCGCCTTTTGACAAAGTTTACAAATAGACAAGACTCTTCGAATTCGCTTTTCCATATTGTTAAAATAACAAGTCGTTCGAAGAATATGATAACATTTTCGTGGGCCAAAATGTGCGTAGCTGAAATGAATGTACCAAATGAGCTTATTAACAAAATCGTCTGGAATGCAAAGTACCCATAGCTTGTCATCAACAGTGCAGCGTTTGAAGAGTATGTTGTTTCTAACCAGGTAATAATGCCGAATCTGAGTGTGTGTCTTTTCATGCCATTTACTTTTGATATCTTTCCAAATCGGATCTTTATCTTGTTCATGAGCAATGTCCTTTAAAGATGTGGTGATGAAGTTTTCAAAGGCGACTTTCTGAATGTAAAGAATACTGAAATTTTTCTCGAGGTTGCCTTCTGTGTTACTTTTCTCAAGCCCAGCCGGTGCGCGTGACAGCGCGTCCGCAACAATGT
The DNA here is from genome assembly GCF_023864275.1 of Schistocerca cancellata. Lineage (NCBI taxonomy): Eukaryota > Metazoa > Arthropoda > Insecta > Orthoptera > Acrididae > Schistocerca > Schistocerca cancellata. The sequence goes on from NC_064627.1 coordinate 214,879,975, forward strand.
TCTCCTTGCCGGGAATGTAGACTATTGTGAAGCGGAATTCTTGCAGAAACAATGCCCAACGTTTTAACCTATCATGATTTAATTTTGAAGACATAAGAAATTGTAATGCACGATGATCACTGTATACTTTTACGTGCTTACCAGAAAGAAAGAAACGGAATTTGTTAAATGCCCAAACGATAGCTAAAGCTTCTAATTCAGTAACGGAATAATTTTTTTCAGATTTTGTTAGCACTCGGCTAGCAAAAGCAATGGTTTTCTGAACAGTAATGTCATCTTCTATGGCTTCTTGAAATAAATGGGCACCAAGACCAACTTTGGAAGAATCAGTGCTAAGGCAGAAATCTTGTGACAGATCTGGATGAGCTAGTATTGGCGCGTGAAGTAACGCTTCTTTCAAAGAATTGAATTCCAACTGTGCTTGTTCGTCCCAGTTCCAAATAGTATTTTTTCCAGTGAGAGAACAAAGTTTTGGTGTAACTAGAATTTGCATATTCAGAAAACGACGGTAAAAATTTACGAGACCTAGAAAACTGCGGACTTGTCTTTTTGTGGATGGAACAGGAATGGCTCTGATTGCTTCTAACTTTTCTGGATCCGGCTGAATGCCTTCAGAAGAAATAATATGTCCCAAAAACTTCACCTTTGACCTACCGAATTCAGACTTTTCCAAGTTAACTGTAATTCCAGATTCTGCAAAAATACGTAACAAACTGTTGAGGATGCGGTTATGTTGTTCCCATGAAGCTTCTGCTATTAGAATATCGTCCACATATAAAGTGATGTGACGTTTTAAGAACTCAGGTAATATGGAATTTAACCCACGAATGAATGCTGCTGAAGAAATGTTCAAACCAAAAGGAAGTTTCCGAAACTGATAACAAACGCCGAAACAAAGGAAAGCTGTGTATTTTCTGCATTCTGGATGAAGTTCGATCTGATAAAAGCTGGATCTGAGATCAATGGAAGACAACACTTTTACACCATTAAAATTTTGAAGAAGTTCTTCCATCGTCTGCGGCCTGTCTGTTTCAGGAATGATGATAGTATTGATTTGTCTCGAATCTAAAACAAGCCTGATCGATCCATTCTTCTTCTCAACAACATGTAATGGGTTCTTGTATGAGCTTACTGCAGGCTCAATAATGCCCTCGACAAGCATAGATTGTATTTCTGTTCTAACACGGTCCCTATAATGCGCCGGAATTACGTAAGGTCTAACACAAAATTTAGTATGCTCACGAACACGAAATTGGTATTGAAACCCCTTGATTGTTCCTGTTTTGTGAGTAAAAACTGTGGAATGTGCTTGTAAAATCTCAAAAAGGTCCTGCCTATCAGTGTCATTACAATTCTCAATTGTTTGAATTTTATTCTGAATTAACTCATTAATTTCAAATATGCCGTCGATGTCATCTCTGTCAGTACTTGCAGAGTGATTGTTGGTGTCTAGTTCCGTAGAAAATTCCGAACTGTTGTCTAACAGAACGTAAAGCCGATTAATTTCCTCATCATGGTTTGAGAGCCAGTCTTCAAATTTCAAAGCTATTGACTTACCTTCTTTCTCTAAACTTATTTCAGCATCGTGAAAGCTTAAGATTGCTTTGTATTCATTCAAAAAGTCTACTCCCAGTATAATTTCCGTCGACAATAATGGAACAATAAGGAAGTTCATAGAGAAGCTGTGGCTTTGACAAAAGAATTCTAAGTTGGTTTGTTGGCGTACATCTACACTTTTTCCAAAGATTGCACCTTGTAATTTAATCTTACGTAACGGAAGTGTGGGGCAATCGTTCGCTTTGTTGCATTTGCTAAAAGCTGTTTCGCTAATTACTGAAATGGGACTGCCAGAGTCAAGTACTGCCGTAAATTTTACGTCATTTACAGTAATGTGAATCACAGGATATGCAATGGTGTTACGTGTTACGTCGTGTTCCTGGAGTAAGATGTCCCTAATGTCTTCCATTTTTACGTAATTACTAGCTACGGCAGCTGCGTCATCAGTTTCATAAGTACGTCTTGTGGCTGCCAGTGGTGTGAGTCATCGCCTATTGTCTCTTTGTTGGCGCGCGTCGTTATTGGGATTTGGAGACCTAACTTCTACAAATTCATCGTGACGAGAGTGCTCTGCTCTGTTTAAATCTCGCCAGTTCTGATGCAATTCAGGTCTGTCGTTACGATCATATCGTCTGTCGTCATGTCGGTAGTTTCCATAGTTTCTTTCTTGTCGGTCACATGGTGGAGAATTTCTCCTTGAATCGTAACTACGCGCTGGACCGTTGCGTCTAAAGTTATTCTGTCTCCCTTGATAATAGTTATTTTGGTTCCCATATTGTCTGTTTCTCTGATTGTCTCTGTGATAGTCATTACCGCGGAAAGGTGATCTTTCCCTGTAACTATTACTCTGCCAGTGGTTATCATATGGGTGGTGTCTGTTTTGGTCTCGATTTACGTTGTAAGAATAGGTTTGTCGTGGCCATTTATTGTTTCTGTCGTCACAGAATTGTGACGGATGTGACCTGTAATGATTGTTTTCCTGTTTTCGCATCCCGCGACTGTCTGTGTCAATTTCCAGTTCTTGTAACAGTCCCTGAAAAGCTTCAATGTCGTCTTTGCAACGTCCTGCTAAAATAATATGTCTCAAATGTTCAGGCAGTTTGATTAAGCAAATGCGGATGAGTTCTGAGGGGCTGTATGGGTTTGACAGGTACTGATTCTTGTGCAACATGTCTTCAAAATATTTGACAAGACTGGAAAATTCAGATTGTTCAAAGTGTTTCATCATCATGATACTATGTTTCACGCGATCTTGTGTAGCTTGTGACCAATATGCTGAGAGGAACGCATGGTAAAATTCTCCTTCACTGTGGCAATCGTGAATGACCGATCGCATTCTTACAGCTGGTTCATTCTCCAAATAGCCACACATAAATTCTAATCTGTGTTCTAATGACCAGTTGGGAGGAAAACAATGAGAGAATTGATGGAGCCATGCTTGTGGATGAATGTCGTTGCCAGAATTCTTAAATGTTTTGAATTTACGTGTAGTAATGAACAGCTTATAGTCAAAATCATCATGTCGGCGAGTCACATATCGGTCATTGTTACGTCGTGTCGGCGGTTCCATCTCAAAATTCGGTGCACCTTGCCAATTCCTTTCATAATTACCGAAATGCTCTGTGTTATTATTTTGTGGCTGTTCCGTATTTCTATGTCCCTCTTCCCTTATTGGGGCGCGAGTGTCCTCTGAAATACGTAATTCTTGTATTACCTGTGTCAGCTGATCTTGTACTTCCCGCATTTCTCTTTTGTATTGCGTATTAATTTGATTCTGATTTTGTTTGAATTTTCTTATTTGTTCATACTCTTCTGTGTCAGTGAAGGCTACGGGTCTTGTGTCATTTAGATCATCATCTACCTTTGTAGATAAGTTAGTGACCTGATCCGAAAGTTCAGCTACTTTCTCCGATAGTGAACACATTTCCTCAGTGTGTTTTTCTGAACCAAGTTTCAGAGTGTCCATTTGTGTTGAAATCGAATCTACTGTGTTCTTTAAGTTTTCCTGAGTTTTTGCCAGTTGCGTAACCGAATCGGTAGATGCAACTGAGTCAATTTTAGCCCACAAGGTCTCATGATTTTCATGAACAATGGTTTGCAGCTCTTTTATGGCTGCTTCGTGATTCTGTAATGCATTTTCATGCCGCGAAAAAATAGGCTGAAAATGCTCACAAATTTGTGTTTTTACGTCATTACAGACTTTTTGACATTTCGATTCAATGTTATGTAATTCAGTAGTTAAATCTTCACGTGTTTGTTCAAGTGTGGTGTCTAACTTTTGAAGCTTTTGCTGTGTTTGTCTCTGATTTTGTTCCATTGTGTGTAACTGTTGCTGTGTTTGTTTCTGGTGTTGTTCCATTGTGTCTAACTTTTTAAGATTTTGTTCCATTGTGTCTAACTTTAGGAGATTTTGTCCCATTTGTTGCATTAATTGTAATAACAATGCATTAGTGTCTGGAATCTGTTCCTCTACGCTTTTCGGCAGTGCATTTGCACCAGCAACATTCACATTTTGACAAGCAGAAAATGTGTCTTGACTCATTTGAGAAGACGGTGAGGACGCAAAACCTGAATCTACAGTATTTACAAAATTGTGTCCTATCATTTCGGATTCCTGAGGCGAGCTGTTGCCGACCGATCGATCGATAATGCTTCCCTGTTCACTACCTGTTTGACTGTCTACGCCATTGTTTGACGCCCGCTCCATTTCCCTATGCACAGTTACCAAATTACTACTTTGAACATTAGTTAACTCATTACACAGTGGCGCTAACACATTGCTTTCGTCTTCACTGTCGTTTCTCATTTTACTTTGGAGCCGAGTGTTACGTTTTTCACACGCCATTATTGTGACAATATTTCACACGATAACACAGAAAAACACAATTTGAAGAGCAAAAATAAGAGAACACATTAACATAGCACTGAAAATAATATGTAGTTAATTACAAGCGCAGCTGCGAAATACTTGTTGCAAATCTACATGCATGCCACAACTGTTTTACATTACAACAATGAAAGACTGCAACTACAAAGGAGATTCTCTCTACAATTACGCGCTAGCAATAAACAAAAGCTACACTAAATACACAAACTACAAGAAAAAATCAGAAGATTCCAGTGAGGTATCCTAGGCTAAGGGTCGACATATGAAACGTCCCCTTAGAACAATTTATACATATGAAATGTCCGCTTAGAACAATTATACAAGCCTGTGCTTAACCTGACACACAATATTATTTAGCGCAACGCAATCTGACTTTCAATAACCCCTACAAAACAATGGCCCGACTAACTTTAACCTATACCTTTTACAAATCACTTACCTCACAAAAATCTTCGCTACTCAAGCTACTGCAAAACAGCGAGCGCCACTACTGCCAGCTAAATAAAAGATTCAAACCACTGAAGGTACTAACTACTGATAGGGATAGTTAGCAAATGAAAGATATTAATAGAGAACAAACAATGTATTTACCTTAATATTCATAATTGACATTCAGTCTTACAGATTATCAAAACTCCGCCATCTGTCTCCCCACGTCCACCACTGCTGGCGGCTCACCTCCAACTAGTGATGGGGAGCTCGTGAATGAGTCGTTCAAATGAACGCTTCACTCCTGTGAAGTGTGAACTAACCACTCAATTTCAATGAACTGGTACTTCAAACTCTTCACAGATGGCACACTCCACACTTTTTTCTAGTTCACTCACTCTCTTCCCCTCTCCCTCACCCACGTCACTCATTCTCCCTTCACTTCAGTCCTCCCTGTGCTGCCTGTCGACGAATCGCGCGGTGTTTGTGGGGGAACGGTAGGTTTAGGAGGGGCGGGGGATGTGAGGGGCAAGGAGAAGACAGCGTCAGCTGCTACCTGCAGTGCTGACATCATTACCCGTGACTATTTGTGCAGTTAAACTTCGCGTCTACGGGTAGCCTACCGTTGGCAGCGCTTGAAGACAAATGAATATTAAAGATGGAAACGAAGAGGCTATCTGTGTGAGCACGCACAGCCAACATGAAAATAAAAGGTTTGTTAATAACACTGAAAGAGGGATTTTACCTGAAATCGTACCAATGACTACAGGTGACAGTTTACGTTTTGAATCTAGTGGGTTATTATTGTCAACAAAATAAAATCTACAGGAAAACTTCTGAATAATTACTTAACGTAGGTATATAGACTTTGTGACAGTGTTAAACATACTCATTCTATTTTGGATTAAATTTTAAAAGGAACATAAAACTGGACTGCATTTCGTTGATAGCCCTATTTTTCAGTCCATGAATACAACAAATAATGTATCATTTGGCAGATAAAGACTTTTTTTGGCGCTTCACGAGAAAATGTCAAGCAAGATTAAATGTAGTACCTTCTTTATACGTGACAGCCTTCTCTGTTTATCTTTCCTTTGTCCCCTTCGACCATGCTCTATTTAAGATAACTCAGACGCTGTAAGAGCGAAAAACGTTGCGTGCACGTTACTCCATAGTTCCGCCATCTGTTGGTAAATTTGTGAAGTATTACGAAGCTTTATTGTACGAGCGAGGCGAAGCGAGCGTAGCAGCGGCTGAGCGGCGAACTGGGCAACTTCGCTAGGCTTCCGTACTTCACGAATGAACTACTTCATTTGAACGCTTCACGGCAAAGAGTGAAATGAATGAAGTAGTTCACGGGAATGAACGAGTTCGACCCACCTCTACCTCCAACTGCCCAACGCAATCTGCTGTTCACATCCAGCTATAGCAGTTCATGACAACAATGGCAGACAACAATGCAAACTAGCCACATACTGCACACAGCACAGCCAGTGATTTTCATACAGAGTGCTATGTAACGTTGCCAATAAAAAACATAAACAGCCTACTTACACATCTAATGGTCACGTAAATTTCCAGCTTTAAAGCTGATCTTGGTCTTACCGTGAAACAAACCGACTCTTTTCTTCCATACGTACTAAAGGCAGAATCAGTAGCATTTGTTGGGGATGACCCCAGCTACATATTGCAAAAACAAAATTCCAAATATTCTGCCGTATCATCAGAGAAAATACGCCTGACGACTCATAGGGGGGGGGGGGGGGACACGTTTACAGCTTACCACAAGTTACAACATGCAACAGTGGTGAAGGGAAAATCGAGACGAAGAATTTGATATAGGGCGTTTGCCGTCTGTCAAGCCGGGAAACAGCCTCAATTGGAACCAAAAAGCCACGGGTACATTATTTTCAACATCTTCTTTCTCTCTTACGCTACTGGCTTGGTTGTCTATCACGTTAACATTATTAATTTAAACTTTATCATGAAGGTAATGAAAGAAAAAAAATACTTTTGTAAACGTTACGCCAAAACTAATTACGTTTACAATTCGAACACAACTTAATCCTTACAAGCACAGTATTTTCGTAGTAAGAAAGCTAGACAAATAAATCGAATTAATTATTGATTTTACTGTCGATAAGGATAGAAACAAAAATAATGAATTAAAATATGTGCTTTTGCTGTATTTGAACCTGTGGCTCCTACTTACTAGACACATGTGTTACCAACTGCACCACCCTGGCTTTGTAACTAACACAGCAGCATGTACTTTCGTAGTCCAGTGCCCTAACACAGACTTCAATTCATACCTCAGCCCATCTTGATTTTCTCCTTCTTAAATCGTCAGTAACAATTTTTATGTCGTTGAAGCTCACAATTTTTTGAGTTAACATAAGTAGTTTTCAACATTCAAGGACAATTTTCGTCAAAATCACGCGCGGCGCACGTGCTCTGTAGCTTAAGTGGCTTTCGTAGGTCAATTTGAGGTTGTTTCCCGGATTGACAGACAGCACGAGCGTCCTATTCAATGTGTTTTCCTCCGTTTCACCTACACAACTGTGGTACGCTGTAAGTAGTTAACGTTTACACTGCCATATTCTTTTTAATTGCATTTGGCCGTAGGTGGCTACTTGATTTCAATACCAAAATTATTATAATGTAACCAGGAGAAACATACTACTATAGGAGCATAAAAACGCGAATATACTCATGTTGAAAAGAATATCAGTTTATTCGCGGTCGTTAAAATATGAGCAATTTTCTGTAATTATTTATTACTTATATTTCACCTCACACCGGATTTTACGTGATTATTTTTCGCGTACGCGTAAATTAACTTTGAACCTCTGTACCTTTGAAACGGATAAATATCTCAAAAAAAATTTCAAGGTTATTCGAGATCGGGATCTTATGAATGTATCGAAAAATGGTAAAAAACGCTTTTTAGGGTTTTCTAAGGAACCGCTTAGCTAATGGCCCCTCCATAAGCCCCTTAAGGCTCACCGGGGACCACACATCAAATACAGAAAGAACCAACGGATTTCTACCATTTGCTTAAGCGGAAGGAACGGCATAACACTTTGATCCTGTACTGTAGGTTAGTCACATTAGGATGATCTTTATGTTGGGTATACAAATGGTCTCTAGCCCAAGGACTATCCAAAACTACCGTGCCTTTTTATCGATACTAGAACCAGAGTTATGAACCCTGGAAGAATCGCCTGTTTTGGAACATGTTAGGTACCGGAAGATTTCAGTTAGATTACTTCATGGTCTCATCCACGTTCCGAAATCAGATCTGGATTCTAAGCCGTACCCAGGAGCAGATATAGACTCAGATCACAATGTAGTAGCGATGAAGTGTAGGCTGAAGTTTAAGAGATTGGTGAGGAAGAATCAATAAGCAAGCAAGTGGGATACTGAAGTACTAAGGAATGAAGAGATGCGCCTGAAAAATATGAATAGATGCAAAAGAAATGATTGTCAGAAGGACTGACTAAGAAAATAGGAAAGTCAAAAACACCTTCGGTGAAATTTTAAATGCAGAAGAGAGAGAAGATAGGGACAATAGGTACACTGAAGGCCTCTATGAGAGGGAAGACTTCTCTGATGCAATGAAATAGGAGTCGATTTAGAAGAGATATGGGATCCGGTATTAGAATATGTATTTAAATGAGCTTTAGAAGACTTAATATCAGATAAGGTAGAAGGGGTAGATAACATTCCATCAGAATTTTTAAAATCATTAGAAGAGGTGGCAACAAAACGACTACTCTCGTCAATGTTTAGAATGTATGACACTGGCGATATATCATCTCACTTTCGGATAAATATCATCCACACACTTCTGAAGACCGCAGGAGTTGACAAATGCGAGAATTATTTATAGCACAATCAGGTTAAAATCTAATGCATCCAAGATTCTGACAAGAATAATAAACAGAAGAATGGAAAAGAAAATAGAGGATGTCTTAGATGACGATCAGTGTGACTTTAGGAAAAGGAAAGGCACCAGAAAGGCAATTCTGACATTGTGTTTGACAATGGAAGCAAGACTAAGGAACAATCAAGACACTTTCATAGGATTTGTTGACCTGGATAAAGCATTCGATAGTGTGAAATGGTGCAAGAGGAAAACACGGGTAAGCTATAGGGAGAGAAGGGTGATACACAAAACGTACCAAAGCCAAGAGGGAATAACAAGAGTGGAAAATCAACAACGAAGTGCTTGCATTAAAAAGGGTGTACGACGGTGATGTGGTCTTCGCTCTCAACTGTTCAATCTATACGTCGAAGAAACAATGATGGAAAGAAAATTGAAAGGTTTAGGAGAGGAATTAAAATTCAGGATGAAATGATATCAATAATACGATTCGCTGATGTCATTAGTATCCTCTGTGAAAGTGAGGAAGAATTATGTGATCTGCTGAGTGCAGAATACGGACTAAGAGTGAATCGAAGAAAGACGAAAGTAATGAGAAGCAGCAGAAATGAGAACAGAGAGAAAGTTAAATTCAGGACTGAGGGTCACGAAGTAGATGAAGTTAAGGAATTCTGCCACGTACCTACGTAGCATCATAGCCCATGATGGACGGAGCAAACAGACTAGCACTGGCAAAAAGGGCATTCCTAACCAATAGAAGTCTACTAGTATCAATCATAGGCATTAATTTGAGAAAGAAATTTCTGAGAATGTACGCTTCGAGTAAAGCATTGTATGCTAGTGAAACTTGGACTGTGGGAAAACCTGAACACAAGAGAATCGGAGCACTTGTGATATGGTGCTACAGACGAATGTTGAAAAATATGTGGACTAATAAGGCAAGGAATGAGGAGGTTCTGCGCAGAATCGAAGAGGAAAGGAATATGTGAAGAACACTGGCAAAAAGAAGGGACAGGATGGTAGGACATCTGTTAGGATATCAGGCAATAGCACATGTTGACACATGCGAACCGACTACATAGGATCTAACTGGGTTGTGATGATTATCTGTCGCCACATCCATCGCTCAATAAAGTTTTCACTTTGGAACAGACTTAAAAGACTTGGTATGATCAGACAGTTAATGTTTGTTACGTAATCCAATTTACTGTGCTAAGATGATTAGTATTGCAGAGCGGTGGTCCAGGGGAGCCTACGTCCTACAGGTGGAGCCTACATCCACGGACACAAGCGACTGTTCTACTCCACCCTCGCCATTCCTTGCTCCTATGGCATCATCTGTGAATTACTTACAGCCATATTTCTTTTTATCCTATTCTATATACAGCAAATTTAACTCAGTTTGTTTGCGTCTAGGTGGGGACAGTTGTAACGATCCAGCTACTCACTTGTTTTGTTCCCCCCTAAAATATTAATTTAAAACGTTAAAGATAAGCTAATTAATATTAAGCTAATCCAGAGTGACGGAAGAATTGCGGCAAGTGGAAAAATATCTTTTTATTAATAATTTTGAAAATAAGTATATGTATACTGCAAAGAAGTTCGAGCCACTATCCATCTTCGCGTTCCGCAGAACGAAATATGTATTCGGGAAGCTGATGTGAAAGCGATAGAGATGCAAAAACAATGACCTTAGAACAAGAGGTATGGCATCCGCCACCAGCCGTTGTTTTCTCAAAAATCAAGACAGATATGACACTGTAATACAGTCAGTCGTAGTATGGAATGTATTCTGGAATGACGTCTTAGTAACTGTGCCAGGCAAGGGCTATTGCACTAATCATTGACTTTTTTTAAAAATAAATGTTAGGGAGTGTAATATTGAGTGGTGCAGTAACTGAAATTTTATTAGGAGAGTACATTGCGTTTTTAATTGAGTGATCAATGGTTTATTATATAGAGTGAATTTATACTAAAGTATTTTCTGTAGCTGGGCTTAGTGTATAGTTCTTACATCGGTGCGTGAAGCTAAGTCGAACTTTTATTCCTTGAAAATGCTTTTTCTTAATACGAGGGTCATTTTTAAAGTAAGAATCGATAAAGCATCGTGTCCGCGCATCGTGTCACGTGACGTCCGTTCACGGTCTGCCACTCTAGGCCAGCCTCTCACTACGCCACCGTTACGTTTCACGTCTCTGCCGGTGTTACTTGTATGGTTATACTGCTTCGTTTGTCGCCATATCAATCAGTAATCCAGCAGATTGTAAAGTGCGGTCGGTTATTCGGTTCATAAATGCAAAACGAGTTCTTCCTGCTGAAATTCACGGGCAGGCTGTTGAAGTTTAAGGTGAAGGCGTAATGAATAATGCAAATGGTGTAGGCTTTTTAATGACGGACGGACAAATGTTCGTGATGGAGAACGATCTGGACGGCCTACTGTCATGAATGAAGACTTTACACAAAAAGCTGATCAGGCAATTCGCCAAAACAGGCGCTTCACTATTGACTAGTTGCATCAGAAACTTCCACAAGTCTCAAGATCGGTAGTTTTTCACATTGTTACTGACAAACTCCACTACAAAAAAAATGTGTGCGAGATGGCTGCCGAATTGTTGACAGAAGAACACACAATAAAGTGAATGGCAAATTCTTTGTCCGATTCACAGCGCTATCACAAGGATGGTGGCGGTTTCGTGAGTGACAGTGTGACTGGTGATGAAACGTGGATTGCGCACTACACTCCAAAGAGTAAACGTCAGTCCAGTGAGTGGCATCATTCAGACTCTCCGACGAAACCACGAAAATTCAAACAAGAATCTTCAACCTGGAAAATCATGGCCGGAAATGCATTCTTCTGTTGGTCTTTGTGCCAAGAGGAATGACAGTAAAAGCTGGTAGGTACTGTGAAACGTTATTACAGCTTAGGCGCGCTATCCAAAAGCGCCGGCGGGGACTGCTCTCTAGCGTAAGACACTGGACTCGCATTCGGAAGGACGACGGTTCAATCCCGCGTCCGGCCATCCTGATTTAGGTTTTCCGTGATTTCCCTAAATCACTCCAGGCAAATGCCGGGATGGTTCCTATGAAAGGGCACGGCCGACTTCCTTCCCTGTCCTTCCCTAATCCGATGAGACCGATGACCACGCTGTCTGGTCTCCTTCCCCAAACCAACCAACCAACCAACCAACTGCTCTCTAGCGCCGTCGTACTGCTTCACGACGATGCCTAGCCTCACGTTGCGGCAAGAACAAAGACGCAACGGAACAAGTTTCGTTCGGAATTGCACCATACAGCTCTCACTTTGCACCATCAGATTTTCATATGTTTCCAAAACTGAAGGAATTTCTTGGTGGAAAATGTTTTGAAAATGAGGACATGTTGGGAGAAACTCTTACTAACTGGTTTAACGGTTAGGCGGCAGAGTTCTTTGATGTTGGGATCCAAAATCTGATGTCACGACTTGCAAATGTTTAAGTGTTCATGGCAACTATGTTGAAAAGTGAAAAAATGTTCATATTGTAGTTTGTGTTACAATTATGTTCATAAATAAAGTTTCTCTTATTGCGGTATATATCGGCTCTTACTTTGAAAATGGCCCTCGAACAACTGTTTGCTAGCGGCGACCATAGCGGAGCAACATTTCTGAAACAGTCAGATGCTCAACCTAGGTCGTCATCAATGACTTTTATGCTGGTACTTAATTTCTGCACGGTGTTTTTGTTTAGGTTCCTTATTAAGACGGTTCACCCCAGCAAAAATTGTAAAATGAACATACGTTTGGCCGGCCAGGATGGTCGAGCGGTTCTAGGCGCTACAGTCTGGAACCGCGCAACCGCTAGTGTCGCAGGTTCGAATCCTGCCTCGGGCATGGATGTGTGTGCTGTCCTTAGGTTAGTTAGGTTTAAGTAGTTCTAAGTTCTAGGGGACTGATGACCTCAGAAGTTAAGTCCCATAGTGCTCAGAGCCATTTGAACCATTTGAACATACGCCTAAGCAGAACATCAACGCTCGAGGGTGATGGTAATCTCGAACAACTTTTAAATAAATTCGCACCTCATTATAAGGAAAGGGAGCTGCCGTACCCTAAACATACTTCTTAAGAAATATTACATGTACGAAAAAGAATTACTGCACTGAATTCATATGGTACTGTTAACAAAATTAAAAATATACTTAAAACAAAAATGTGAAATTTATTTCATTTGACACATGTAACTTCTGCACAGGGTAATTTTTTCCACCGTGTACAAACTCTAGAGATTGATCGATGAGAGGATACGGAAAAAAAGTACAATGAACTTACGTCTGGAAATGCATGGTTTCCATGCTAGAGACCACTTATTCAATTATAGTATTACGTAGACTGCGGCCTAATATGTGCTGTACCATAAAGCCACAGTTACAGCATGTATTCAAAATGGTTTCCATGAACCTCAATGCTTGCGAGTATGCTCCGAAGTATATTCTGACTCACACATTCACATCGGCCAAGCTGCATCCGAACGGTGTCAAAGGCACCGTGAATACGCTACTCCAGAGTTTCCAGATCTGGAATGGGCTCTGCATACACGATACTTTTGAGATGGCCCCATAACCAGAAGTCATGCGGGTTGAGATGCGGTGAACGAGCAGCCCATGCCACTGGACCCCCTCGTCCGATCCATCGACCAGGAAAGACACGATTGACATGCGTCCGGACGTTAACGACAAAGTGGGCAGGAGAACCATCATTTAGCAGCTACATAACCCTTCGAATCATCAATGCCACTTCTTCCAACAGCAGAGGTAAAGTCACTAGCAAGAAATGCCGAAAGGCCGGCCTGCTCGGCAACGTGGAAGGAAGACTGGTCCCAAAATACGGTCGCCAATAATGCCGGCTGCACCAATTCTTATTATTCGCTGTCACCATGCCTTGGCGGTTCTGCATACTTTCCCACATATAACTGCTATGAAAGCTGAAGATACCACTCCAGGTGGCCTCATCTGTGAAGAGGACGGATGACACAGATCCCGGAATCGTGGTTACCTTATGAAGAAACTAGTGCCAACTGCTCCCGATGTGGAAGGTCTTCCGCTAGTAAGCCTTGCACACGCTGCAAGTGATAATGGTAGTAACAGTTGTCATGAGGAGCGTTCCAAACGGTCGTCTGGCTTACCCTTCACATGCGGGCCAACTGCCTGGTCGTGACATGGCAATATTCTTCTACAGAGTTAATCACATTTTCCTCCAAGTCTGGTGTCTGAACAATTCGGGTACGTCCTTCATGATTACCTGCGTCCGGAAAAGACCCTATCTCAGACAAATGGCGAAACACTGTTCCAACATTGAATGCTGTGGTTGTTGTCGGCGGGGATAGGTCTCCTGTTACACCCTTGGTGCCCGCCGCCCATTGCGGTTTGCGTTTCTGTAAGTAAACACCATGTCGGCAAGCTCTGGTTCAAATGGCTCTGAGCACTATGGGACTTAACTTCTGAGGTCATCAGTCCCCTAGAACTTAGAACTACTTAAACCTAACTAACCTAAGGACATCACGAACATCCATGCCCGAGGCAGGATTCGAACCTGCGACCGTACCGGTCTCGCGGTTCTAGACTGTAGCGCCTAGAACCGCTCGGCCATTTTGGCCGGCAGGCAAGCTCTGAATTCGAATAAGGAACCATTGTGTACAATGCTGTACCACATTCACTACAAGGTGAGTCAGCAAGAGAAGTGAATCAGACACAACATTACCAATGACTATGGCAGGAGAGGGCGCTAGGGTGTCATGTATGAGGGACAGCACCACCTTCTAGGAGGAAACCACGCATACTGTAACTGTGGCTGTATGGTACAGCGCGTATTACACTGCAGTCTCTGTAAGAAAGTGTGATTAAATAAATGGTCTCTAGAATGGAAACCATGCATTTCAGGATATAAGTTCGTTAACCCTCCTTTGTTCGGTATTCTCTCATCAGTCAATTACTAGAGTTTGTACACGGTAAAATAAATCACCCTGAACAAACACTCCACTAACCAAGATAACTGATCACTTAAAAGTAACCCCTAGTATAAGAAAATCAGCCTATGAAATTATAGAACTCCTATAGATAATCCCTTCATTCAACTATTTTCCGTTCCACCATGTAATTTAAGTCCAAGAGGGAGGGGGGCGGGGGTGGCAATGGGCTCATGTCTTGTTGATCCTTTTTTTATATCTGTTTTTAGTGTGTTTCGAAAAGTTGTTATAAATATGTCGTTGCTGTCTGCGCATATACCCAGAGGTATAGAGATCAAGGAAGATATATCATTATAAAAATACACAACTCTAAGATTTCACTGTTAATTTCTAGTTTTTGTCCAGAGAACCATTAACGCGGTTTTGGGTAATTTGAATGTAAACTCTCAGCTGTTTGAATCAAATTTACGTTATCATTGGATATTATCAAATATTATTATAAGAAACATAAATTGTGCAAGTCAAATGTCTTTTAAAACTTTAATATGCGGCCGATGCACATTATAAAACTAAATGTGCTATGAAAACAGAAAGAAACACAGGCAACAACTGTTGGACACAAAAATTTCGTATGAAATGCCATAAAATATATTCCATATACAGTACATCGTAGAGCTACTATCAAAAAAAAATGGTTCAAATGGCTCTGAGCACTATGGGACTTAACATCTGTGGTCATCAGTCCCCTAGAACTTAGAACTACTTAAACCTAACTAACCTAAGGACATCACACACATCCATGCCCGAGGCAGGATTCGAACCTGCGACCGGAGCGGTCTCGCGGTTCCAGACTGAAGCGCCTAGACCGCACGGCCACACCGGCCGGCAGCTACTATCACGACTATAGTAATCCATAACCCATTTGGATCGCCAGGCGAGAACTGCTCCGGAGGATGTCGTTATCTAGGTATCGGAGCGTGAAATTCCACATCCCTTAATCGGGTAGGTAGGTCCCAAAATTTAAAAAAGGAAATGGATAGATTAAAGTAAGATTAGTGAAGTTCGGTGGCTGAAGGAACAGGACTTCTGGTCAGGTGTATACAGGGCTATAAATACAAAATCAAATAGGCGTAATGCAGGAGTAGATTTAATAATGAATAAAAGAATACAAACGCAGATAAGCCACTAAGAACCACACAGTGTACAGATCATTATAACCAAGAGCGACACGAAGTCCACACCGGCCACAGTAGTACAAGTTAATAAGCTACGTAGTTCCGCAGCTGATGAAGAGAATGAAGGAATGTGTGATGAGATAAAAGAAATTATTCAGATTGTTAAGGGAGACGAAAATTTAATAGTCATGAATGACTCGAATTCGATAGTAGAAAAAGGGAGAGAAGAAAAATTATTCCGTGATTATGGACTAGGGGAAAGGAATGAAAGAGGAAGCCACCTGGTAGAATTTTGCACAGAGCATAATTTAATCATAGTTAACACTTGGTTTAAGAATCATGAAAGAAGGTTGTACACGTGCAAGACACCGGAAGGTTTCAGATTTATTATACAGGGTGAGTCACCTAACGTTACCGCTGGATATATTTCGTAAACCACATCAAATACTGACGAATCGATTCCACAGACCGAACGTGAGGAGAGGGGCTAGTGTAATTGCTTAAAACAAACCATAAAAAAATGCACGGAAGTATGTTTTTTAACACAAACCTACGTTTTCTTAAATGGAACCCCGTTAGTTTTGTTAGCACATCTGAACATATAAACAAATACTTAATCAGTGCCGTTTGTTGCATTGTAAAATGTTTATTACATCCGGAGATATTGTAACCTAAATTTGACGCTTTAGTACCACTCCTCCGCTGTTCGATCGTGTGTATCGAAGAGCACCGAATTACGTAGGGATCCAAACGGAACGGTGATGGACCTTAGGTACAGAAGAGACTGGAACAGCACATTACGTCCACATAGTTATGGCGTCTACAATTACATCTGCAGTGATATCTAGAGCATGACTGCAGAGTTTTGCAGAAAAACGACACCCACCAGCACATTCAGAGGTACACAATGGCCCTGTAACCAAACGTTCATACAGATCTGTTTGTTCGAGCCCAAATACTTTGCTGGTGGGAGGTTTCTTTTATGAGATTTCTTTTGCAATAATACGTCTACGACCTAGCATGAAAAACCGTTATTTTTCACCACATTCTTAGTAACATTTAGCTCTTGAACAGTTTATTTCTTCTGATTAGTAATCTGTCAATCACTAGGCGAAAATACTTAAATTTTTGTATCCTAGGATAACATGATTGGTTGTTGTTGTGGTCTTCAGTCCAAAGACTGGTTTGATGCAGCTCTCCATGCTACTCTATTTTGTGCAAGCCTCTTCATCTCGGAATAACTACTACAACCTACATCCTTCTGACTCTGCTTACTATATTCGTATCTTGGTCTCCCGCTCCGACTTCAAGCCCCCACGCTTCCCTCCAGTACTAAATAGGTGAACCCTTGATCTCTCAGAATGTGACATACCAACCGATCCCTTCTTCTAGTCAGGTTGTGCTACAAATTTATTGTGGCCCCAGTTCTATGCAGCACCTCCTCATTAGTTACGTGAGCACCCATCTAATCTTCAGCATGCTTCTGTAGCACCACATTTCAAAACATTCTATTCTCTTCATGTCTGAGCTGCTTATCGCCCATGTTTCGCTTCCTTATGTAGCTACACTCCATACAAGTACTTTCAGAAAAGAATTCCTGACACATCAATACACGGTGCTAACAAATTTCTGTTCTTTAGAAACGATCTTCTTCCTCCTGCCAGTCTACATATGATATGTAGACTGATACTTCGGCCATCGTCAGTTATTTTGCAGCCAAAATAGCAGAACTCATCTAATACTTTAAGTTTCTCGTTTCCTAATCTAATTCCCTCAGCATCACATGGTTTAATTCGACTAAATTCGATTAGCTTCGTTTTGCTTTTATTGCTGTTTATCTTATATCCTCAAGACGCTGTCCATTCCGTTCAACTGCACTTCCAAGTCCTTTGATGTCCCTGACAAATTCCAGTGTCATCAGCAGGTCTAAATGTTTTTATTTTTTCTCCATGAATTGTAATTCCTACTCCAATTTTTCTTTGGTTTCCTTTACTGCTTGTTCAATGTACCGATTCAATAACATCGGGGATAGATTACAACCCTGTCTCACTCCCTTCTGTACAAATTGTAAATAGCCTTTCGCTCCCTGTATATTATCGCTGCTACCTTTAGAATTTGAAAGACAGTATTTCAGTCAACATTGCCAAAAGCCTACTCTAAGTCTAGAAATGCTATAAATGTAGGTTTGCCTTTACTTAACCTACCTTCTTTGAGAAGTTGTAGGGTCACATGTTCCTACGTTTCTCTGGAATCCAAACTGATCTTTCCCGAGGTCACCTTTTATCTGTTTTCCATTATTCTGTAAAGAATTCGTGTTAGTATATTGCAACCGTGAGTAATTAAATTGATGGTTCGGTAATTTTCACACCTGTTAGCACCTGGTTTCCTTGGAATTGGAATTATTATACTCTTCTTGAAATCTGTGGCTATTTCGCCTGCCTGATACGTCCTAATGACCAGATGGAAGAGTTTTGTCATGGCAGGCTCTCCCAATGCTATTTTGTCAACTCCAGGGCCTAGTTTTGACTTAGATTTTTAGTGCTCTGTAAAATTGTTTACCCAGGATGGCATCTCCCATCTCATCTTCATCTACGTCCTCTTCCATTTCCAAAATATTGCCCTCAAGTATATCTCCCTTGTATAGACCTTCTCTCTTCTGTTACCCAATAATTTCTACTAGTCTTCATCTTTCTACCTACTTGATCCATTTCTGCCTTCACTATTTCATCTCTGAAAGCTTCCCATTCTTCTCCTACTGTATTCCTTTCCCCTGTTGTTGTCAATCGTTCCCTAATGCTCTCTCTGAAACTCTACAAAATGTGGTTTTCAGTTTATCCAGTTCCCATCTCCTTAAATTCCTACCTTTTTGCAGTTTCTTCAGTTTTAATATGCAATTCATAACCATTAAATTATGGTCTGAATCCACATCTTGCCCTGGAACTGTCTTACAATTTGAAATCTGGTTCCGAAATCTCTGTCTTACCATTATACAGGGTGAGTCACCTAACGTTACCGCTGGATATATTTCGTAAACTACATCAAATACTGACGAATCGATTCTACAGACCAAACGTGAGGAGAGGGGCTAGTGTAATTGGTTAATACAAACCATAAAAAATGCACGGAAGTATTTTTTTAACACTAACCTACGTTTTTTTAAATGGAACCCCGTTAGTTTTGTTAGCACGTCTGAAAATATAAACAAATACTTAATCAGTGCCGTTTGTTGCATTGTAAAATGTTAATTACATCCGGAGATATTGTAACCTAAATTTGACGCTTGAGTACCACTCCTCCGCTGTTCGATCGTGTGTATCGGAGAGCACCGAATTACGTAGGGATCCAAACGGAACGGTGATGGACCTTAGGTACAGAAGAGACTGGAACAGCCATTAACTATAAATGTAAATGCGGAATGCCAATAAAATGCTCCAAGCAATACGAATGACTGCAAAACGCACAGTGAAGAAATGCAAGATGATCGCATGGCGTATTTGCACATTCTATAATATAAGTGTTGAACGCCACGTCAATGACACTTTTGAAGTTGTTCACTGGTTCACCAATGTCGTAGCCAGCGTTCTGCCACGCGTAACGAAGCATTGGTCTGTGTACTCCCGCAGATAACTGATTGTAAATGACAGAATGCATATTCATGATAAAGAATCTGTCGTGCAATTTCGGCTGCATATTACTGGAACGTAGTTTAGTGAAGTCTGTTACTCTCTTGGCATATATTTTATATTTCCTGAAGAAATACACATCGAGAGGTTGCGCATATTTTGTAGTTTTAGGCGGAATGATTTTTAAATCTGCATGTTTTCCGCCATATGCTTCCAGTAGTACTCGTTTATCCTTATGTCCAGACCAGGATTCACAAAGTACTTATGACTTTCTCGACAAATGTGGATCCAAAATTGACAGAAAAAACGTCTTCAGATGTTGTTTCGTCATCTTCCCACTCACACTTGCATCGACGACGACATTTGGAGGGCACCGCGTTTCTATTTCCCTTGACACGCGGGGTCCAAACTTTCCACTGGATTCTTGGAAGCAAATATAGAGTTTGTCTGCCAATCGTCCGTCCATTGATATAGCAACATCGATCGTGTAACTATGTGTTGCACAGTTAACTGATTGCAACATCGCGACAGTGTTTCTCTCCCCTTTCATGGATAGTGTTCTGTCACAAGGAAGTTCATAGTTGAACTGACTCTGATCACAGCTCCATACAGAACTAATATCGTGTTTTCTCTCTTGATATGCTCATCAACGTCAGCAACAAACGTTTGAGCTCTTTCAATCAGCTCTTCTTCGTCATCCTTATCTTTTCGTGCTTGGAGCATAGTGATACGGCGTTATGTTATCCTAAATTCCTTTTTCAAATTAGTAATAAATCCTAGTGAAACTGTAAAGTTTGTACACCCGACATTTCTGGCTACGTCTAATGCCCAATGTTGTAAATGCCAATAATGAACGGCGGAACCGCATTCTTGCGCTTCATCGAATTTCGCCATTACACGCTCCTTGATGGTCTTGAACAGCAGTGTACGATTTCCCTTGAAAACTGTATTTCCTTCTCTTTTCTTTGCCACGTAATCCAGTATGTTTTTAATATTGCTTTTAGACTTCAGTTTAGGGGATCTCTTAAGAAGCTTGTCGTATGTGTCGAAACTTCTTACGTAATAATCATCGCACATGTTCTCCAGTGTGTTGTCACCAAATGCCGTGATGATACTTGCAACTTTAACCTTCTTCTTGGGAGACGGTTGGTATTCACTGTCACTGCTTCCATCGCCTCTTCCCGCACTTGCCGTACCACTATTGTTTGCAGTGAGTTGTTCGTCATTATCATCCCTATCATCATCATTATGTCTTAGTGTTACAGCAGTATCTGTTTCTAACTTATGCTCATATTTTTGCACTATAATAGATACCAGAAAACATGCGAATGATTCGTCTTCTACACCAATACCATCTTCACGAAGAAGGGTTCTTCGTAACTTCATCTCAGACAATCGCGATACATTAGCAGGATTGATTACCAATCGCCGAACCATCTGACGCTTCAACACACAAATAATGTCACAAAACGCAACTTCAGAGGCACACTGCACCGTCCCTACTGGTCCCGACTGGCGTACCGGCAGGTCAGTGTGCAATGCACCATGGCATACGCAGAGGCCTCTAACGGACGACTGCAGAGTTTTCCAGATGCGGGAGTATCATTAGTGCAATAAGAGACCTTTACAGTATTTCTCACACGGTTTTGGTGTATTTGTGTTTGTTCGAGCCCAAGTACTTTCCTGGTCAGTCTTGAGCAAGAAATAACAGTGACTAGGAATACAGATGAACAGAAGAAAAGTAGGTGATAATGTTTTCATATTTAGTCACGGTTACTGATAAAATAGCTTTCTGCTTCATGAATCTAAAAATGAGGACGTGTTTCAGGATCAGTAATAAGTTACGACGGTAATTTTGAAATTCACTCATCAATGGTCAGCCATGACCAGAATCAGATTTTCACAAAATCAGTTGCGGAAACTACCCAAAAGTTTACTTTGCCCAAACTGGAAGAATGTTCAGCACCCGTTTTGAATGACATACTAGGACGTGTGATAGTAACACGACCATCTTCACAGCACAGCTAAAGTAGTCAAAACTCAAAGCACTCACTATTAACGTCTCAATACAGATCTTGCACAAATAGTCTGTACCTCAACTGTTTGTGGTCTACCACTGCTCGTGATTTTAACTTAGTGACGCTTAATAAATAATACGTGTGCATCGGCTACTTAGAGTGTTTTATGTACAACAAATACAATAGACCAGGATGGCAATTTTTGTCTTCTTAGAATTTTGACGACCAAACAGCCAACGAATATATGTACTATAGTACACATTTATTCTCTTGACTCACTGCTTTGAACATCAACTGTAAACGATCTAGTCAAGATCTCTCGTCGTTTTTACAAGAATTGTTAACATGACACTTGAAAATAAGCTACGGTCGAAATTGTACAACTGTGCATAAATAAACTAAAGTTCAACAGCTATAATAAGTGTGAAGTCATTTAAAGAATTTTATGCTAACGTCATTTTGGTCAATAACATACTTTGATTAACATGCATTTCCTTGTATCGCTCAATAATTCATCCGTCTTTTATATCTCTATATAAACAGTGACATCTTTAACTTAGACTAACTTCAAACTTACTGCGTATTAGGTTCAAATCAGACAGATTTCCGTAATCAAGGAACTTAGTACTTCAAATGACTGTGCGACACAGTTCAAGTTTATTAGCGGTGTGGAAATTTTGGGAGCACATGTTCTATGAAATTGTAAATATCAATTTCTTCTGTAAAAAAGGTAAACTAATCATACCATAGAAATCAGCAAAACACAAATTACTGTATGAGCAATGATGATAATTTTTAAGTAACTTCCCGAAAGTAAGTTGCTAAAAGAAATTAGTTTTTATATTCTATAGGAGTGATATAAGAGAAAATGAATATGGTACACATTTCTGCTATCCCTCCCCATCTCACAATGCAAAACGATGTATATATTTAGTGTGTGAACTGCAATAAATTTGGATTCGTGTTGTAGACTCCTTGAGCCGTAGATTGCGAGAGATGAATGTCTGCAGCATTCTGTTTAGTTTGTTTCTATTTTCTTGTCCCCCTTGTCAAGCAGTAAAGTCTTGCCTGCCTTTACACTAGCACTTTCGCTGTAATGCATGCCAATATCAGGATCTCATTTAAGTTGTGTAATTACAACGCGGTGCGCTGCACTCTGAAGCAATAGCTGCATACAGCTGCCCGAAAGGCGTTAATTTCCCTCATCGGGACGGCTTTCATTCGTGAGGTTGTTAGCTCCTGTCTCGTCGTCGGTCATTTTAGTAGTGTGTATTAAGGCATTCCAGCGACCTAGCGGTGGCTGTCAAAACTTTCGAACATGTGGAATTCAATGGAGGTGTGTGTGCGGTTGTAGTGTACTTGAGAGACAAGCTATCTCTCAGTTGGACACCAACACTACACTGGGCAGGAAAAAAGAAAGCTATTATCTTACTGTTGGTTATGAAACCAAAAGAGGTAACTTGCACCGCCTGATCTAGAGCAAAGATATGTGGTACCCCTCGAGCTGACAGACCCTCTGCCTCCTGCATTCAGCTTGGTATACGAATTAGTAAACTACCAGCAGAAAATCTTCCGTCAGCCCAGAGCGTCGGATCCATTATTCACTTCTCCTACTGCCGTCTCCCACCTGATTGTATCAATGTGGCGGTCATCAGTCAAATTATTCACAGACGGCTCCAAAACAAAAGAGGGCACTGGCTTCGCTTATCGAAGTGTTTTTGATGTAATTAAGTTAATCTACTAGAGTGAAAACCAATATGAACGTGTCCAGTTATTATGGATCAATGGGCATTTTTTTATTTCATATAACGATATAGTGGGTTACGTGGCGAAACAAAGCGTGCTAGATGGCCAACATTACCACATACAGATTCCGCTGCCGGTGTAAAGAAACAAGTATTTCGAGAATGGTCACAGATGTGGCAGCTTTTAGGACAGTTCAGAGGGAGAGATTATGCCGCAGTACAGCCTAGAACTCAGCAAACAAACCTGATTTCCACAAATAAAGCTATATAGACGTCATACGACTGCGATAATGGGCATCCGGCTAAGTCACGACTGTTATCCTTCACATCTTTATAGGATGAAAGTTCAGCCATTTCCGTACTATGAACTACACCCAACTGAGATTGCAGATCTCAGCCATGTGGTACTTGGGTGTTCTTGTTACAAAAGACAAAGGTGCAGATTTGTCATTGCCTTGATCAGAGCAGAAATTCCTCAACTTACATCTGCGGCGGACCGGTTTCGGCAGCTATCCATAGCGATCTCTGTCAGTGTTCCTCTGTTTTTGCAAGAAGCGGATGTACAAAAAAATAGATCTGAACTAGAAAAAGCAAGGAAAAAAGCATACAAATGTAAAAGAACCCAAACACCCCTAGATTGGTGAAGTTTTACAGACGCTAGAAGTTTAGCGCGAAGTTCACTGTGAGAAATCTGGCAGAAAACCTAAAGAAGTTCTGGTCTTATGTTAAGTACGCCGGTGGCAAGACGCAGTCAATACCTTCACTGCGTGATAACAATGGTACTGTTAGTGACGACAGTGCCACTAAAGTAGAGTTGCTAAACAAGGTTTTCCGAAATACCTCCACAAAAGAATACGAAGTAAATACACTATGTGCTAAAAGGTATCGGGACACCTGGCTGAAAATGACTTACAAGTCCGTAGCGCCCTTCATCGGTAATGCTGGAATTCAATATGGTATTGCCTCACCCTTAGCCTTGATGACAGCTTCCACTCTCGCCGGCATACGTTCAGTCAGGTACTGAAAGGTTTCTTGGACAATGGCAGCCCATTGTTCACGGAGTGCTGTGCTGACGAGAGGTATCGATGTCGGTCGGTGAAGCCAGGCACGAAGTCGGCATTCCAAAACATCCCAAAGCTGTTCTATAGGATTCAGGTCAGGATTCTGTGCAGGCCAGTCCATTACAGGGATGTTATTGTCGTGTAACCACTCCGCCACAGGCCGTGCATTATGAACAGGTGCTCGATTGTGTTGAAAGATGCTATCACCATCCCCTAATTGCTCTTCAACAGTGGGAAGCAAGAAGGTACTTAAAACATCAATGTAGGCCTGTGTTATGATTGCGCCATGCAAAACAACAAGGGGTGCAAGCCCCCTCCATGAGAAGGACGACCGCACCATAGCACCAACGCCTCCAAATCTTACTTTTGGTACTACACACGCTGGCAGATGTCGTTCACCGGGCATTCGCCATACCCACACCCTGCCATCGGATCGCCAAATTGTGTACCGTGATTCGTCATTCCACACAACGTTTTTCCGCTGTTCAATCCTCCAGTGTTTACGCTCCTTATACCAAGTAAGGAGTCCTTTGGCATTTACCGGCGTGATGTGTGTGGCTTACGAGCAGCCGCTCGACCATGAAATCCAAGTTTTCTCACCTTCTGCCTGTCGCAGTACTTGCAGTGGATCCTGATGCCATTTGGAATTCCTGTGTGATGGTCTGGATAGATGTCTGCCTATTACACATTACGACCCTCTTCAACTGTCGGCGGTCTCTGTCAGTCAACAGATGTGATCAGCCTGGACGCTTTTGTGCTGTACGTGTCCCTTCACGTTTCCACTTCACTATCACAGCGGAAACAGAGGACCTAGAGATGTTTAGGAACGTGGAAATCTTGCGGACAGACGTGTACCACAAGTGACACGCAATCACCTGACCACGTTCGAAGTCCGTGAGTTCCGCGGAGCGCCCCATTCTGCTCTCTCAAGGTGTCTAAGGACTACTGAGATCGCTGATGTGGAGTACATGGCAGTAGATGGCAGCACAATGCACCTAATATGAAGAACGTATGTTTCTGGGCTTGTCCGGATACTTTTGATCACATAGAGTAGATTACCTGGTGCCCTCTTCTCTGAATGTAAAACACAGTCAACTAAAATGTGGTGCTGTGTGATCTGTACACTACAAGCATCACACATTGGTCCTCTGGTCAGAGCAAAAAGGTGTGTGACATAGGGCTCTGGCCTGTATGAGGACCAGTTAAAACCTCCCCCGTCTGTTGACTTTACTAGGCACAGACTACTTCCTGTCACTTCCAACTATTCTTCGTCCCACCTACACATACTGTATCGCAACAATGAGCCGTAGCATGTAGGGGTGACCACTAAGATTTGTAGTAGCAACTCAGTAAAAAAGACACCTCCTTCCCCAGCCCCTGTTGGTGGAGAATGGGTTGCTGGGCATTCTGTACTACTTTATCTGCTGGGTACTAGATTTGAGGGCTCTCAGGGAATCGAATTGGTTGAGGAACTTAGCAACAAGTCTCCTCTGCTCGTGTACCATCAAGGTCTCTTATCATTCTGTATCGAACACAGCGGACTCACCAGATAAAGGACAATCTACGACGCTAACCACAACACCACAACAGATGCACCATAGTTCGCGGCAACGGTTTCAGTCTCTCTCAGTTAACAGTACCTGATGAAGATCTACATCTACATCTACATCTACATCCATACTCCGCAAGCCTCACCTTGCATTGCGCTACAGCAAGTACTAGGAGTGGCGCCCCAGATCAGTACAAATTACAGAACAGTGCGATCTTTTTCGACACGTTATAGCCCAAGTGCGACTCCCATGTGGACCGAAATTTCAGGAAAAGTGAGGCCAGTAACGTGGATCCAGTACCGCGGACACGGTGGCATCATTTGTAGGGGGGAAGTTATGAGTCCAGTCGATTGGTGATTCTTAGTGGAGAGTTTTGCAGTTTTGTAGTCTTGACGAACATTTTATATGTTTTAGAGGGTACTGAATACGAATTTTAAAACTCCCATTAAAAATTCGTCTCGGAAGTGGGTCAAAAACGGAAAAAACACGAAAAAATGTGAAACGACACAAGTTTTAGCAAAAATAACAATTTATGAAAGTAAAGAGGATAAAATTTCCCACAAAATAGTTTCAATAACTTTTTTCGTCAGATCAACCATGTGGCGTGTAATGCATATTGAAGTGAGCGTAACTTCGGACGCCCCCACCAAAACCCAACACCTCATCTATCAGTATGCTATGATGTTCATTCAGACGGCAAACTGAAAGCTTCCATCAGTTTTGCAATTAAAAAATGTTCCAGTCACTTACGTAAAGATATAATAGCTGTGTTTCGTTTTGGCATTTGGTAACAATAATAATAATTAGCTTAACATTATGTTATTAATGTAACAATTTTAAAGAAATTTTAAAGACGTTTCCTCCTCTTCTCACTTTGTGCACCACTCCCCTCGTCTTCACATGATTCACCTGCGAAGAAAATATATATGGTTATGTCACGGCTACGTAAGGTAACAGATGACTAACTTTAGTTGATACTAGATAACAGGTAAATAATCAAAGTTGAAACCAAGATACGATGTCTGTTAGAATAATGAGCCCATGAGATTTCACAACGGAAAATTATAATAACAAGAATGTGAAATATAGCTTACCTTCGTATGGTGTGATACATTGAACTTCCTCCCATTATATGAAAACTGTTGTTTTCATCAAGAGTTTTGGCGTTGTAGTCAGCATAGTTGAAGACAAATTGAAATGACGCGGATGGATCAAATTCCAATCCCTTTGCCACCGTCGGTGGCAACTCAAAATGTACTGCTTCCGTGTAAAAGGCTCTATAACCTAAACCAGACAGCACATCAACTAATTTCCGAAAGCCACACTTTTTGTATAAGAATGTGCCCTGGCCAACTTGCAATAGCCATAACCAAGAGTTGGGTCCAACAATTGCCACCAAGCTGTGTGCTACGGCCATACTTTTGGTCTTCCATTTATTCAAGTTTCCTCGCTTCTTCTTCATAACTAGTCGATTAACTAAATCTCGAACAGTATCAGGGATGGTGAACTCGTTCTCTGTAAGGAACTCGTCTGGGAGGAATATTCCGTTGTGTTACAAACCTGCAATCGAATACGTTCAAGAAGTATGTCTGGGGTCGTCGACCGACGTTCTCCCTCTGAAGATGACCTTCCTTACTGATACCGACTATCTATAAGAATTTTGTACCAAATGTTTCTGAAACACCAACAGTTGATTTCTTCACAGATGAGTCAGTCATTTATCACTTCCAAACTTCGTCAACAAGTGAGTTTTCACAGTATTAACATCAGGACTGTAGCAACAGAGGATCTGGTCTTTTAACTACTGAAGGGAAGATTGACACTCATAATTATTTTCACTGAGGTTGTTGAAAATTTGTTGCATAGCAGTATCAGTTTCAGCTGCATATGGATCTCGTTTTTTTCTATGTGCTGTGGGCGCCGTGCGGGATTTGATGTGGTACAGTGGATCTGCTGCAACCAAGTCAGGAACTGGTCGAATCCGAAGTATTTTTGACCGTCCTAATTCATTCTGATGTCTCTTAGAAATGTTCAGAAAAGTCTCTCGCGGCCCCTGCTTACACACCCCATACACTAGGTTCCGCCAACTGGCTGGGAGCTTGTTCAGTTGAAATAGCCGACACACACCATAAACAGTTGGTTTTTAAATCAAAATCCGGCTGAGCAGATGTAGTTTCCTTTCGACCGCAACCAGCCACAACCCTCTTTGCAGTTAACTTCTCCGAAAACTGCGTCGTTTCCTTATTATAAGCGGAAAACCCAAAAAAGTCCCGTTTTCCGTGGATTCTTTTTTTCTTTTTTGGCCCATTTCGGGGCCAGCATTTTGGTGGGACTTTGAAAATTCGCATTCAGCACATATATAGAAAGCTTGTCAAAAAGTTCTACAAAACTTTCGCTATTTGGTCTTTTTAAGCACCATTTGACTGGTTTGTATTGTTAGAGATAGTGTATGTTTGCGCACGGAAGAATTCATGTGCAATTTCATCGCAACTCTCGTCCACCAACCATTACTCTACTTTCCCCTTCAGACTAACGATTTATACCTTAGCTTAAAACCGTCTCTGGCTTCTCGGAAGCGTAGGAAATAGTAACAAATGAGAAGACACTGCAGCACATTAGTTACGTAGTTTCGTTACCGCTCGCCAGTAATCACAGGGGATGCGCTACTACAAATCTTAGTGAAGCTACTCCCGACACTCGTGAAATAATCAATTTGATTTATATCAGTAATTTCAAAAGGCCTTATCTCTCTGAATGGGGACTTTAATCGGGACTAATGATCTGTACTTTATAGGGACGCGGAAAGAGAATGCAGTAAACGTCTTAAGAGTCTAGTTTGATGTGGCCATTGTCTGAAATCCCCTTAAAGGCGTTTTCTTACCCACGAGCTTCCACTTTACTTGGACGCATTCTTAAATGCGGTCATTAAGACTATTAATGGTCGCCAGAGAGACAATTAATGCTGTTCCTGCGGGTAGGATAAATGAACCGTGATGTGCACCACATTACCGATTTAAGACTGAACAGGGATACTATGAGCTGAAAGCTCTCAACTGCTACGTCACATTTTAGGTCTGTGTAGTCTCTCTTCCGCCAATGGTTCTCTCTGATATGCAGTACAGCTAGTGTGGTCGATAGGAATTATTTTATTCAACCGCAAATAAGCGTGACAGTCCGGGGTCGGATTGTGGACGCGAGGCGTGTCCTCATGTTGAAGGTATGAACATGCATGTAACAGAGTTAATTAACAGCGGAGAGACGAAACAATATCGTCAGTGATTTGCTCAGAACGTATATTACATTGATTATTCAATTTAATTGGAAAAATTATTGCTGGTATGAAAGGTAGAATTGCCATTTCAACAGTATGCGTATAAGAGCAAGAAATCATAGCATAACAAGTCCAAAAAGTGTCGTGAAATATGACTTGAATAGTTATCATGCAACAGAATCCCTGTCATTAAACGTACAGATTCGTAATATTTGTAATAGTAGTAGTAGTAGTAGTAACAGTAATTTTATTCATACATGGATCACATTTACAAGGCTATTGAACGTGTCGTGGTATTAGAGTTTAAGAACAATAAAAATAACATAAGACATTTTCAAACTTCCTGGCCTAGTTTGATAAGGTTAGAACAGGCAGTCGGCCGTGGGCTTAAAGTATGATCAATCCCGGCGTTTTACAGCAGAAATTTAGGGAAACCGCAGAAAATCCAAATCAGTTTGGCGGGATGAATACTGACGCCTCCACCTCCGGAATATAGGACCTCTCTGTTTGAAGCAGTACTATCTCTAGTGTACAGTACTGCTTAGCAAAGAAGTTATTAAATAATATAAAGGCTAGTGCTACATTGTTTACTCATTTTCCACTCCCAGTCACTGCACACAGTACACACATAACGTACACGTTATTCCTTAATCTAATACTGCACACAATATCACCTGAATTCTGACCCACAGTGACAATGTTTGGTTTCTATGCTGTGTACTGCAGCTCCCCATACACTATCCTGCAAAACTGAGTCAGCATCCCTCCATAATAACTGAGATGAGCAGTCCAAATCGGGATAATTTTTTATTTATTAGTTCCGGTAAACGGTTTTGGTTCAGCAAACCATTTCCAGACCAGAAGGTCCTCGATGTGTGTGACCGGTTCGCCAAGTTTCTGTGAGTACCAGCAGGTGTCAGGAACCAACTGATGACAAAGTAGAATTCTCGGGCAGGCACAAGTGTTTTTGAGCGTACCGTTCATTTCACATTCTTAGTATGGCGCTCCGCAGCAGACAACCGCTATGTGTTCCCATGTTGGCCCTACACTATCATCAGTTACGATTTCGACAAGCATAGCCCTAACAGCGGCGGCTCGTGGATCAATGTACATGAGTCGCACGGCCCGATGACCCAAGTGTCTTGTTACACCAGGACGATGTCGGTCTTCAGATACGCTGTCATCTAGGCGAACGTCTGCACAAAACATGCACAGCGCCACGGATGCAGATCGGTACTAACAG
Source organism: Schistocerca cancellata (assembly GCF_023864275.1). Classification (NCBI taxonomy): domain Eukaryota; kingdom Metazoa; phylum Arthropoda; class Insecta; order Orthoptera; family Acrididae; genus Schistocerca; species Schistocerca cancellata. Next base: position 214,910,356 of record NC_064627.1, read on the forward strand.
TATTTTGCTATGGGGGACGTTCACCTGGCCTCTCGTGGCGCCTGTAATAGTAGGCATCTTCAAAGGTGGACAAACATGCTGTAGTGGCGTTCGAGACTACGGCAAAAACTTGATCTTGTCTAATGGTCCCAGATCAATGGCGTTAAACTAAGTAAAGATTATTTTACAGTTCTGTTTCTCTTCTTATTTTTCTTTCATTGTAACGAGTCTGTCCCTTTGCTTCCTCTAAATGCTTTTATATATTTTACTAGCTGAGAACCCAGAATTTCCCAAGTAAGTACACTCCTGGAAATGGAAAAAAGAACACATTGACACCGGTGTGTCAGACCCACCATACTTGCTCCGGACACTGCGAGAGGGCTGTACAAGCAATGATCACACACACGGCACAGCGGACACACCAGGAACCGCGGTGTTGGCCGTCGAATGGCGCTAGCTGCGCAGCATTTGTGCACCGCCGCCGTCAGTGTCAGCCAGTTTGCCGTGGCATACGGAGCTCCATCGCAGTCTTTAACACTGGTAGCATGCCGCGACAGCGTGGACGTGAACCGTATGTGCAGTTGACGGACTTTGAGCGAGGGCGTATAGTGGGCATGCGGGAGGCCGGGTGGACGTACCGCCGAATTGCTCAACACGTGGGGCGTGAGGTCTCCACAGTACATCGATGTTGTCGCCAGTGGTCGGCGGAAGGTGCACGTGCCCGTCGACCTGGGACCGGACCGCAGCGATGCACGGATGCACGCCAAGACCGTAGGATCCTACGCAGTGCCGTAGGGGACCGCACCGCCACTTCCCAGAAAATTAGGGACACTGTTGCTCCTGGGATATCGGCGAGGACCATTCGCAACCGTCTCCATGAAGCTGGGCTACGGTCCCGCACACCGTTAGGCCGTCTTCCGCTCACGCCCCAACATCGTGCAGCCCGCCTCCAGTGGTGTCGCGACAGGCGTGAATGGAGGGACGAATGGAGACGTGTCGTCTTCAGCGATGAGAGTCGCTTCTGCCTTGGTGCCAATGATGGTTGTATGCGTGTTTGGCGCCGTGCAGGTGAGCGCCACAATCAGGACTGCATACGACCGAGGCACACAGGGCCAACACCCGGCATCATGGTGTGGGGAGCGATCTCCTACACTGGCCGTACACCACTGGTGATCGTCGAGGGGACACTGAATAGTGCACGGTACATCCAAACCGTCATCGAACCCATCGTTCTACCATTCCTAGACCGGCAAGAGAACTTGCTGTTCCAACAGGACAATGCACGTCCGCATGTATCCCGTGCCACCCAACGTGCTCTAGAAGGTGTAAGTCAACTACCCTGGCCAGCAAGATCTCCGGATCTGTCCCCCATTGAGCATGTTTGGGACTGGATGAAGCGTCGTCTCACGCGGTCTGCACGTCCAGCACGAACGCTGGTCCAACTGAGGCGCCAGGTGGAAATGGCATGGCAAGCCGTTCCACAGGACTACATCCAGCATCTCTACGATCGTCTCCATGGGAGAATAGCAGCCTGCATTGCTGCGAAAGGTGGATATACACTGTACTAGTGCCGACATTGTGCATGCTCTGTTGCCTGTGTCTATGTGCCTGTGGTTCTGTCAGTGTGATCATGTGATATATCTGACCCCAGGAATGTGTCAATAAAGTTTCCCCTTCCTGGGACAATGAATTCACGGTGTTCTTATTTCAATTTCCAGGAGTGTATTTACTCCAATTATATTACTCAATCTCCCCCTTCCCCCCCCCCCTCTCTCTCCATCTCTGACCATCTGCTGCTCTCCCTCTCTTTGTCCGTATGTTTTTCCTCTCTTTCCATCTGCTCCTTCCCCCTCCGTCCATCTCCTCCTCTCCCTCTAACCCCCTCTAAGTTCATCTCATCCTGTCCCCTCTATCCCCTCCTCGCCCCCCCCCCTAAGTTCCTCGTATCCTCTCTCTCACCCCACCACATTCTACCCCCTCCATCTGTCCACTCCTCCTCCCTGATATCCGTGTTCTTCTCCGTCTGCCCGTCTCTTGCTTCCCCTTTCCTCTCCACATCACCACGCCCACTCCATTAGGAAGTTGTTGGTTCTTACGCCCACAGTACTTCATTCCACATAGTAAGTAATGTATTTACCAAGTTAGGCTGAAATCGATCCAGGGGCTTAGAAGGAACTTCTCACTCGCGGTTCAAACACTGCGCGAAGTGGCCGCGCGAATAGAGGTGCCATGTCACGGATTGCGCGGCTCCTCCCGTCAGAGGTTCGATTCCTGCCTCGGGCAGGAGCGTGTGTGTTGCTCTTAGCATAAGATAGTTTAAGTTAGTTTAAGTAATGTGTAAGTCTAGGGACTGATGACCTTAGCAGTTTGGTCCCTTAGGAGTTCACATACATTTCAACATTGTGACGGTTCAAATCCGCGTCCAGCCATCCTGATTTAGGTTATCCGTGATTACCTCAATCGCTTCAATCAAATGCCGGAATGGTTCCTTTGAAAGTCCACGGCCGATTTCCTTCCCCATCCTTCCCTAATCTGGGCTTGTGCTCCGTCTATAATGACCTCGTTGTCGACGGGACATTAAACACTAATCTCCTCCACCCTCCTCCTCATTTTCAAGAGCTCAGTGTTCATGACGTCACGTTTCCTGAACTGTATGTCGTAAAATGATATAATTTTACAGTTTCATCCAGCTACAACTGCAGCTTGCAGGTACGGCTATGGATATTGTCTGTGAAATGTGTTACCGGTAGACTTAGTAGTAAAGAAGGAACAAATTAAAACTTCATGTTTGATGCGGCAGTATTTCACGGAACACAATGTTTATGACTTCATATATCTTGTGCTATGTATCGCATAATGATACACTTTGGCAAATGGTTCAAATGGCTCTGAGCACTATGGGACTCAACATCTTAGGTCATAAGTCCCCTAGAACTTAGAACTACTTAAACCTAACTAACCTAAGGACATCACACACACCCATGCCCGAGGCAGGATTCGAACCTGCGACCGTAGCAGTCCCGCGGTTCCGGACTGCAGCGCCAGAACCGCTAGACCACCGCGGCCGGCAATGATACACTTCTGCAGATACATTTTATGGACCGCGTTAATACTGTTTGCAAAAATTATTGTGAATATAGTTATTGGTAAAGACGTAATAAATTAAAAGGTTATGCCTGACGCGGCAGTTCATGGTCAGCGAAAATGTAGTAAACTATAAAATATTTTCCTTTCGTTATTTGTGTGAAGGAATGAGCGAGCAAAAGTCTCGTAAAGCGCTGAAATTTTGTATAAAATTTGATTCAATTCATCATTTGCTCTCTTCTCAAATATTGGATAAATATTGTCCACCTATTTGCGGATCGTAAGGTGCGCTTAGTTTTCACCCTCATCCCCACCCCTTTGAGACAGTAGCTGATATGCCTATAAAGTTCGGTTGAATCCAATACAGTACTTTAGGAGAAGATGTAGAAAATACATACGCACATCCACCTTTTGTAATACACTCCTGGAAATTGAAATAAGAACACCGTGAATTCATTGTCCCAGGAAGGGGAAACTTTATTGACACATTCCTGGGGTCAGATACATCACATGATCACACTGACAGAACCACAGGCACATAGACACAGGCAACAGAGCATGCACAATGTCGGCACTAGTACAGTGTATATCCACCTTTCGCAGCAATGCAGGCTGCTGTTCTCCCATGGAGACGATCGTAGAGATGCTGGATGTAGTCCTGTGGAACGGCTTGCCATGCCATTTCCACCTGGCGCCTCAGTTGGACCAGCGTTCGTGCTGGACGTGCAGACCGCGTGAGACGACGCTTCATCCAGTCCCAAACATGCTCAATGGGGGACAGATCCGGTGATCTTGCTGGCCAGGGTAGTTGACTTACACCTTCTAGAGCACGTTGGGTGGCACGGGATACATGCGGACGTGCATTGTCCTGTTGGAACAGCAAGTTCCCTTGCCGGTCTAGGAATGGTAGAACGATGGGTTCGATGACGGTTTGGATGTACCGTGCACTATTCAGTGTCCCCTCGACGATCACCAGTGGTGTACGGCCAGTGTAGGAGATCGCTCCCCACACCATGATGCCGGGTGTTGGCCCTGTGTGCCTCGGTCGTATGCAGTCCTGATTGTGGCGCTCCCCTGCACGGCGCCAAACACGCATACGACCATCATTGGCACCAAGGCAGAAGCGACTCTCATCGCTGAAGACGACACGTCTCCATTCGTTCCTCCATTCACGCCTGTCGCGACACCACTGGAGGCGGGCTGCACGATGTTGGGGCGTGAGCGGAAGACGGCCTAACGGTGTGCGGGACCGTATCCCAGCTTCATGGAGACGGTTGCGAATGGTCCTCGCCGATACCCCAGGAGCAACAGTGTCCCTAATTTGCTGGGAAGTGGCGGTGCGGTTCCCTACGGCACTGCGTAGGATCCTACGGTCTTGGCGTGCATCCGTGCGTCGCTGCGGTCCGGTCCCAGGTCGACGAGCACGTGCACCTTCCGCCGACCACTGGCGACAACATCGATGTACTGTGGAGACCTCACGCCCCACGTGTTGAGCAATTCGGCGGTACGTCCACCCGGCCTCCCGCATGCCCACTATACGCCCTCGCTCAAAGTCCGTCAACTACACATACGGTTCACGTCCACGCTGTCGCGGCATGCTACCAGTGTTAAAGACTGCGATGGAGCTCCGTATGCCACGGCAAACTGGCTGACACTGACGGCGGCGGTGCACAAATGCTGCGCAGCTAGCGCCATTCGACGGCCAACACTGCGGTTCCTGGTGTGTCCGCTGTGCCGTGCGTGTGATCATTGCTTGTACAGCCCTCTCGCAGTGTCCGGAGCAAGTATGGTGGGTCTGACACACCGGTGTCAATGTGTTCTTTTTTCCATTTCCAGGAGTGTATGTCTGGATTGCGGCCGAATTTGTTTGCTGATAACCTCAATTTAATTCTTCGATCCAACAAACGTGCCGTAGATCTTCAAGATTGAAGTAATCTAGCAGGCTGATAACACCCATGGGTATTGTCGGTAAAGTGAGACTGGCGGCAGTAATTCACAGTCTATCAGATACAGAAACAGCGCCAGGTTTAGTGAGGCAGCGAATGATGTCTCGGAGTAAGATGATATTTCCAGAATAAGATGATATTGTTTACAGAGAATAAAGAGAGTAGAGCAATGGCATATTACAGTTGTTCTCGCACATGAGATTCTCCAGTATAGTATATACTCCACAAAGAGAACCAGAATTTCAGTCTCCGTTGCAACACTCTGGTTCCAGCTCATCGAAAATCTCCGCCATAGCTGCAGCCCATCTAAAATTTCTTTACCAACAGATAATACTGGAACTCATCGCGTGGGATGTCAGTGGTAAGAGAATAGGGAATCACGTCTCCTGCCGTGTGGTCTGTAGGACAGCTGTTGTTTGTCTGCACTGTAAAACGCTACTACCCTTTTTCATTAAATACATCGAGTGAAAACACCTCCAGAGAAATAACTGCAAGCTCTATGATCCTAGAACAGAAATCACAATTACTGCGACAAAAAACATGGGACAGCGATATTCACTTATATAGATGGTGGCAATATCGCGTACACAAGGTATAAAAGGGCAGTGCATTGTCGGAGGGGTCATTTGTACTCTGGTCATACATACAAAAAAGTTTCCGACGTGATTGTGGTCGCAAAACGGGAATTAACAGACGCTGAATGCGTAATGGTAGCTGGAGCTAAACGCATGAGACATTCCATTTTGGAAACCGTTAGGAATTCAGTTTTCCGCGATCTACAGTATCAAGAGTGTGCTGAAAATACCACATTTCAGGCATTAACACTGACCACGGACAATGCAGAATCCGACGGCCTTCACTTAACGATCGAGAGCATCAGCCTTTGGGTAGGGGTGTCAGTGCTAACAGACAAGCAACTCTGCGTGAAATAACTGCAGAAATCAGTGTAGGACGCACGACGAACGTTAGGACAGTGCTGCGATATCTGGCACTAACGGCCTACGACAGCAGACGACGGCCTTTGCAAAAGCACAACATCGCCTGCAGCGCGTCTCCTGGGCTCGGGACTATATCAGTTGGACCCTAGACGACTAGAAAACCGTGGCTTTGTCAGACGACTCCTGATTTCAGTTGATAAGAGCACGCATGGTCTACGTGCTGCCGGCACCGTAGCTCAGCGTGTTCAGTCAGAGGGGTTAGCTCCAGGCTGTAATTAAGAAAAAGTGAGTCAATGGATCAACGATGAACTCGAACGGGTGTCATAGGAGTTCCCCACCCCCCCCCCCACCCCCCACCCCCCACACCCTCCCCCCCCCCACATCCTCGAACAAATGCAACGAACAATAACGAACGAAAAAAGAAGCGTATTTGACTGGTAACCAAAACGTCCTCGGTCCCGGGTTCGAACCACGCCACAGCTTAAATTTCGAATAATAATCAGCATTGGCTGTCGAAGACTTCAGCATAAGAACTGAGAGTGGAAGAGCGGACAGAGATTCAGGGCACTCTCTGGGTTTCAAAACTAATCCTGAAGGCGGGAGAATCACCAATGGTGAACAGCATGAGGATGCAGAAAACAATGGAAACCACTGCATTAAAAACACATAATGTGTATCCACAGGACATGAGCCCTTAATTTAAAAAATATCACATTGATCTCTCCATTGGCAAAGGATTTCGGGATCTCCAGTATGGGACTGCCAAAGTGGAGGTAACCATGAGAAAAAGATTGAATATCCAACGAACATGTAACGTTCTACGAGTAGGAACGTGGAATTTCAGAAGCTTCAACTAGAAGGGAAGCTAGAAAATGTGAAAAGGCAAATGCAGGGGCTTAATTTAGATATAGTGGGGGTCAGTGAAATTGAAATGGAGAGAAGAAAAGGATTTCTGGTCAGATGAATATAGGGTGATATCAACAGCAGCAGAAAATGGTACAAGCGGAGTAGGACTCGTTATGAACAGGAAGGTAGCGCACAGATTGTGTAACTGTGAACAGTTCAGTGATACAGCTGTTCTCACCAGAATCGACAGCAAACCAAAACCGAGAAAAGGTGCACATGCCGACATCGTAAACCGAAGTTGTAGAGACAGAGAAATTATATGAGGATATTGAAAGGGAAATTCATTGTGTAAAGGGAGACGAAAATATAAAAAGCCGTGGAGGATTGGAATGCATTGTAGGGTAAGGAGTTACGGGGCAATATGGGCTTGGTTGTAGGAATGAGAGAGGAGAAAGACTATTTGAGTTCTGCAACACATTTCAGCTTGTAATAGCGAATACTCTGTTCGAAAATCGAAAGAGGAGGAGGTATACTTCGGAAAGCACGGGAGATATGCGAAGATTTCAGTTAGATTACATGTGGTCAAGCACAGGTTCCGAAATTAGATCTGGATTGTAAGGCGTTTCCAGATGCAGATATAGACTCAGATCACAACACAGTTGTGATGACGAGTAGGCTGAAGAGATTAGTCAGGAAGAATCAATAATCAAAGATGTGGGATACGGAAGTATTAAGGAATGATAAGATACAGTTGAAGTTCTATAAGGTTGTAGATACTGCACTAAGGAATAGCTCAGCAGGCAATGCAGTTAAAGACGGATGAACATCGTTAAAAAAGCGCAATCACGTTAGTTGGAAAGAAAACATAGGTATAAAGGCGGTAACTGCAGAGAAGTCATGGGTGATTAAAGAAATACCTAAGTTGATCGATGAAAGAAGGCAGTACAAAAATGTTGAGGGAAATTCACGAGTACAGAAATGAATGAAATAGACAGAAAGTGCAGGGACGCCAAGGCGAAATGGCTGCATGAAAAATGTGGAGAGAGCGAGAAAGAAATGATTGGCAGAAGGACTGACTCAGCATATAGGAAAGTCAAAAGCACCTTCCGTTAAATTAACGGCAAGGATGGTAACATTAAGAGTGTAACGGGAATTCCACTGTTAAATGCAGGAGAGAGATCGGATGGGTGGAAGAATATATTGAAGGCTTCTATGAGGGGAAAGATTTGTGTTATGTGGTAGAAGAAGAAACAGGAGTCGATTTAGAAGACGCAGGTAATACAGTATTAAACCAGAATTTAAAAGATCTTTGGAAGACTTGAGATCAGATAAGGTAGTAGGGATAGATAACATTCCGTCAGAATATCTATCATTGGGGATGGTGACAACAAACAGTCTATTCACTTTGGTGTGTAGAACCATATGACTTACGGAAAATTATCCACACAATTCAGAGGACTGCAAGAGCTGACAAGTGCGAGAATTATCACCGAATCAGCTTAACAGCTCATTTATTCAAGTTTCTGACAAGCATAATATACAGAAGAATGCAAAAGAAAATTGTGGATGTGTTCGATGACGATCAGTTTGGCTTTAGGGAAGGTAAAGACACCACAGAGGGATTTCTGTGGAAGCGAGACTAAAGAAAAATCAAGACGCCTTCTTAGGATTTTTCGACCTGGACAAATGATGCAAGATATTCGAAATTATGAGGAAAATAGGCGTAAGCTATAGGGAGAGGTTGGTAATATATTTCATGTACAGGAGCCAAGGGGGAATAATAAGGTTGGAAGATCAAGAAAGAAATTCTCGGATTAAAAAGGCAGCAAGACATGGATGCAGTCTTTCGCCCCTACTACTCAATCTATTCATCGATGAAGCAACGATGGAAATAAAAGAAAGATTCGGGAGTGAGATTAAAATGCAAGGTGACAGGATATCAATCATTGGCTGGTGACAGTGCTATCCTGAATAAAAATAAAGAAGAATTACATGATCTGTTGATTGAAACGAACACTCTAATGGGTACAGAATATAGAGTGATAGTAAATAGAAGAAAGACGAAAGGAATGACAAGTAGCAGAAAAAAAACAGCGAGAAATTTAAGACCAGGATTGATGGTCACGAAGTAAATGAAGTTAAACAATCCTACTAACTAGGCAGCAAAGTAACCAAAAACAGACGGAGCAAAGCGGACATTAAAAGCAGACCGACATCAGACATAGGCCTTAATCCGAGGAAGAAATTTCTGAGGAGGTGCATTTGAAGCACATAATTGTGTGGTAATGAAAATTTGGACTGTTGGAAAACCGGTGCATGTGAGAATCGAAATATCTGAGATTTGGTGCTACAGACGGATGTTCAAAATTATGTGGATTGATAAGGTAAGGAGTGAGGTGGTCCTGCACAAAATCGGAGAGAAAAGGAATATATGGAGAACACTGACAAGAAGAAGGGACACAATGATAGGGCAGCTATTGGAATACAACCAGCAAATAAGTGAGGACGTAGGTTGCAAGTGCTACCTAAAATGAGGAGATTGGCACATGAGAGGAATTCGTGGCGGGCCGCATCAGACTAGGCAAAAGAGGAAAAGTTGATAGTAGGGTTCGAGTAAGGCGCAAACCCCACGAGGTTCTCAACAAGGCACTGCGTAAGCTGGTTGTGGCTCCACAATGGTGTGGGCTGTGTCCACATAGAATGGACTGGGCCCTCTTCTTATGTTCGGCTACTTTTAAACCACTTGCAGCTTTCTTGGACCTCATATTGTCAAACAACGACGGAATTTTTATGGATGATAATGCGCCACGTCACCGAGTCAAAAAGTTAGCAGTTGGTTTGAAGAACGTTCCGTACAATTCGAGCGAATGATTTGGCCACGCAGATCACCTGACACGAATCCCAATGAAGACTTATGGGACATAATCGAGAGGTCAGTTCGCGTACAGAATTCTGCACCGGCAACACTTTGGCAATTATGGACGGCTAAATCCAACTGAACATGCTCACTGAAGTTAAGCCTAGTGCTTCCACTGTAACTTTTACCCCGGAAACTTCCCTCCATTACCAAATTGATTATTCCTTGATGCCCCGCTTCAGTACATCCTCATTTTTTATTCGGTCTGCCCATCTAAACTTCGGCATTCTTCAGTAGCACCATATTTCAAACGCTTCTATTCTCTTGCTGTCTCAGCTATTAACTGTCGACCTTTGACTTCTGTACAAAGCTACATTTCAGATAAACAAATTCAGTAAAGACCAAAATTTAGATTCGATGCTAACAAATTGCTCTCTTTCTCATAATCTTTGCTTGCTATGACAAGTCTACCCTTTACATCCTCTCGACTTCGACAATTGTCATTCCCCCCCCCCCCCGCCCTTTTTTTCTACACAAATAACAAAACCCGTCCACCGGCTTCCTCAGTATCTCCTGATTTAATTACCATTATCCTTGTTTTACTTCTGCCGATATTTATCTTATAACCTTTCTTCAAGACCTATCTATTCTGCTAAACTGATTGTGAGCTTCTACTTCATCTCTCACAGAAATACAGAGGCATCGTTAAGTGTCAAAGGTTTTAATATTTCTCCATAAACTATGTTTCGCTTACCCAGATTCTCCATGATTTCTTCTCAATGCACAGATTAAATAACACCGGGCGCAGGCTTCATAGTTGTCTCACTCCCTTCTTAATCACTGCTTCCCTTTTATGTCCTCTGACTCTTACAATTGTAGTCTGGTTTCTGTACTAGCTATAGATAACTTTTCGCTCCTTTTAGCTTCTCTCTTCCATCTTAAGCATTTCAAAGAGAATATTCAAGTTAACATTTTCAGAACATTTTTCAAACAACGCTATAAACGTAGGTTCACCTTTCTTCAGTCAATCTTCTAAGTCTAAGACAACTGGTTTTGTCAGTATTGTCTCGCATGTTTCTACATTTCTCCGTAACCCAAACCGATCCCCCACGAGGTCAGCTTTTGTGAGGTTTTTTTTTTTCATTCTTGTGAAATAATTCGTGTCACAACTTATTAAGCTAGCTAGATCACAAAATGAAGAGTGTGTGTCAGACTTCGTCCGTGAGGAGAGCAAAGTATTTTATTCACTGAATATTTAAATTCGTTTCCAGGATACTAACTATATTCGTAGCAAATGAGGAGAGTATGCTGTTATATCGTAAATGACTGAAAGTTAAGACCTAGATTTCATTGCACAGACGGAATTTCTTCACACAATTGCAATGGCAGCTTTATAGTGTGAGAGGCTGTGTATATATCCCAAATCTTTGAAAATATGTTGTTGCACTCCCCGCATTATCAGCTAAATGAGCGTGCAGGTGTGTCTCGTTAAAATCACCCGTCTAGCACAATCTCTCGCTGTTCTAATCTTACACGAGAGATATGCGGCAACTGCCACAGTGTTAATTACTCTCGTGAAATATCTTATCAGTTAACTTAGTTGGTGAATAGATGCCATGCTACGGTTCTACCCGAAAGCGAAGACATAATTGGCTCTACATATATGCTATGTGGTCCGATTCGCTGTAGCTTTCTTTCATTAACAGCAAACCTCTCATATACTGATTTTCTTTCAGTTAAAGGATGTAATTCAGTTTTTAAAAGAAAAGAAGCAGTGTACAATCCGATTAATGAAAGGAAATAAATGTTTGATTACTTACATCACGTTTTAACATCCAGTTAATTTACGTAAACACGTTACTCACAGTCTCTCGAAAAGTTCATCAGTTCCAGTGCTATTTTGTCTTTAAATTCTCACAACAGTACCCTGTTCTGTGTTCTTAATCTCACAGATGATTTTCAGTATTTAATAAATGTAAACATGGTCCGTAGCAGGCTGTAATGCGATTTCTATTTAATCGCGCAATAAGCTAATTTCGACTACTTTTCATTGTCAAGCACCTGCAAAACCACCATGGAAAAGCACTACGTTCTCTGCAATCATCGCTATATGTAAATAGCACTTTACACACCTCACGTTAAAATAAAACATTACTGCACAAATTACTTACAACCACATGGTAACTGACAGCAGCTGCTAATTTGTAGTCACAGATTCATATTCATCCAAAGGCTCTCGATAGCACATATCATAGGCGCGTTACATACACGGGTGGCGTAGGTTACAACCAATATGCAATGTGTGAAAGGGCGGTAAGCACATGTCACCTGCGCTACAAAATGTATCAACCAGTATTGGGAACATGAAGTACTTCATGACTTACAACGTATGACAGTGTCACAATATACAATACATTAAAAAACCGTGGGAGCGCTTCAGTTCAAAGAGAAATAACGTGGGAAACAACTGTAAATGAGGGGAAAAGAAGCCTCAAAATGGGAAGAGTTATGTGGCCACATAAAATAAAATATAAAATGTATAAAAATCAATATCTTACTCCTAAAGGAAGAGCAGTTTGTTACTCAACATTGACTACATCAAACATTATTTACAGGTGCTTGACAGTGACAAGTAATTGAAATTAGGCTAATCGTACGATTAAATAAAAATCACCTTACCGTCTACTACTGACCATGTCTACGTTTATCAAACACCTGGAGGCCTGTGGATCCCCATAATACAAAATTTTCAGTATTACTCCAGAAAGAGACAGCGCATTTGCTTCCTCCGTCCAAAAACAGAAACATTCTTAATAATAATTTTATTACTTCACAGTAACAAAGAATAACCATCGTTTCTATAACTACATCTGTGCGGCAAATTTTAAAAACCTCGTTGGGACCGTTTAGATTTTCTCCCTCACTCACAGATGTCATTCACGTCGATAGTTCATGTTCTCTCTCGAATCTTCCTTATTCCCAACTCTGTCACGGATAGTCTCTCTCTCTCTCTCTCTCTCTCTCTCTCTCTCTCTCTCTCTCTCTCCCCATCTCGCTCCATCGTTTGTAGCATGTTGAACAAAAGCAAAGCCATTTTAACTACTACTTCCTCTTTACATACGTACTTTAAAATATTGTACTTAAATTATACTGCATTTGTGTGCTGCGAGAAATCACGAGAAGTCGTCTGAATTTCCTTGGAGACGAAAACTACACAGACTGTGATGAAAATCGCTTGAAGAAATATATGCCAAAAAATTTTCCTTTGCATTTGCCTCCTAAAACGCAGTTAGCTTCTTAGCACACAATTCTTTAAATAAACTCATATTAATTAATTATATTATTCTGTGAGAGAATTATTTATATTTCTCCTTCATATCTCTCCTTCTTACATTTTTAATAACTACTTTCTATGCAGACGTTCCAATTTAAATACTGATCAAGCAAGAGACAGGTCATTTATTACATTAACATTTTTGTTCAGCATCTACTGCTTTTATTAATCCCACTGATAAGTGGCGATATTATTCTTGCGCCGGCCGGTGTGGCCGTGCGGTTAAAGGCGCTTCAGTCTGGAACCGCGTGACCGCTCCGGTCGCAGGTTCGAATCCTGCCTCGGGCATGGATGTGTGTGATGTCCTTAGGTTAGTTAGGTTTAAGTAGTTCTAAGTTCTAGGGGACTGATGACCACAGATGTTAAGTCCCATAGTGCTCAGCGCCATTTTTTAAAAAAAAAAAAAATTATTCTTGCATAAAACATATTATTCCCCTCAGGAAACCAGAATATATATACACATGTACCATTTACAACAGTGTCAACACATCTACATCTACATCTACATCTACATCCATACTCCGCAAGCCACCTGACGATGTGTGGCGGAGGGTACCTTCAGTACCTCTATCGGTTCTCCCTTCTATTCCAGTCTCGTATTGTTCGTGGAAAGAAGGATTGTCGGTATGCCTCTGTGTGGGCTCTAATCTCTCTGATTTTATCCTCATGGTCTCTTCGCGAGATATACGTAGGAGAGAGCAATATACTGCTTGACTCTTCGGTGAAGGTATGTTCTCGAAACTTTGACAAAAGCCCGTACCGAGCTACTGAGCGTCTCTCCTGCAGAGTCTTCCACTGGAGTTTATCTATCATCTCCGTAACGCTTTCGCGATTACTAAATGATCCTGTAACGAAGCGCGCTGCTCTCCGTTGGATCTTCTCTATGTCTTGTATCAACCCTATCTGGTACGGATCCCACACTGCTGAGCAGTATTCAAGCAGTGGGCGAACAAGCGTACTGTAACCTACTTCCTTTGTTTTCGGATTGCATTTCCTTAGGATTCTTCCAATGAATCTCAGTCTGGCATCTGCTTTACCGACAATCAACATTATATGATCATTGGTTGTTCCTTTCTTCATCTGTTAACATTACCATATTAATCACGTGTCAGAGTAAGTTTATGAGTTCTTATGGTTGTTAGTGCATATTTCTCCACTTAACGAAATTAACATCAATAAGCAACAACTAGCAGATGAGAGCCACATTTAATTGAGGAGAAGTGATATATTATATTCAGATTCATACTACCATTGATATTCAGCATATCCTTTACACCTTTTCTCTGACAGAACAGTGTTCAACTTGATCCTTCAAGCCTCCAATTCTCTCTGTCGAAAGTCAAACACTAAATAGCAACTTCACCACACAAATCGGCTCCTCTGGGCTTCTCAACTAATAAATCATTTATTCTCTTTCCTCTCCATGGCATAGCAGTCCACTCTTCCTTACATACCCAATAAATAAACGAACAGCGTTGTTCATCTGCTGAATGACAGTCACATAATACGCTCTTAAGAACACTTACAAACACAAGTCGCACCCCACAGTGAAACATGTCCTCATGTACTTACAATATGGACTTAGTTATTTACTAAAGTTTTCCCCTGGCAATCATTTTCTTTTTTTTTCCTCTTTCTTCATATTTATCAAACCACTTTATTTGTAATGTGCCCAGCGTGTAGAATTTACTCCATGTAAATATTCATAAAACATCCATACAACATAATAAAGATAAGAAGCAGTGCAATACTAAAACTAAACAACACACTGTAATATAATAAAGTTTGCACACACCCATTCTATACCCAATCTCCTTTTACATCACGATGGCCTGTCTCTTCCTATATTTCGGAACGATACCTCTCTCTTCTCTATATGGTACTCAATTGTTACCTTTCTTCAGCAATTTACAAATCTACTCCACTTTCACTGACCAATCCATTCCTTATATAATTTCCACACTCATGATAGCAACAACTAACATAGAGTGCATAAATCACACATTTTAATAGAAAATTCCACTGTTGCTTTCTTACTTACTTTAACACGACCCTTCCTTCTCCCCAAATCCAAGGATGCATAAAACACATAATTTTAATATTAAATGCAGCTAATGCTTTCCTACTTATCTTAACTTTGTGTCTTCCTTGTCTCTCGTTTCTTCAAATGAGTAAAACATTTATGTGCACCAAGGTTGCTATACCCAGAGTAAACATATTTCATTACAGAGACAGTATATTCAGCTGCGATACATAGCTTCTTCTGATAGACCGCAGATGCTTGAATAGTGAACAATACTTCTTCATGAACACTGAAATTTCCCTCATAATTAGTTATTCCTGTACTTCCTGTCCTTCTTACTTGCTCTCAAATCCCTGAGGTATTTGATACAGACGTTTGTAAAATATGGTTTTCCCCTTCCTCTTTAGGTTGCATTTGTCCCCTGGGGTAACTCCAAGCCTCTCCGAAAAATTTTGTCTATATTGATTGAACACTTCTTCTAGTTCCAGCCTCCGTATTGGTTCTAAGTTTTTACATCCTTCAGGCTTGTAGTTGCCTCATTTACAAGCTGTTCTTCCTTCCTATGTACTATCTCAGTTTGCTGGCCAGGTGCTGCTACAGTGGTCTATCAAACACTTTGTTCTGAATCCACCTCTCCAACGCCAGATCATCACCCAAAAATTATACTCCCCTTCCGTCTCCCTCATAACACAGACTCAAATTCCATGACCCAGTGAAGAAATTTCTTGGTTCTTCCTAAGCCAGTCAGTCCTCAGCATTTTTTTCACTCCTGATTCCATTACTACATGAACTGTTTGCAGGAAATTCATTCCTTCTGAACAAAATTTTATGTTAGTTTTTTCATTTACAGAGCTACTGCAAACTCAATTTTCTCCTCACAAAATCACACCTCTTACAGGTAAAGTATCTGCTCCTCACTTCTAAATCACAAACCAAAACGTTCTGTGAGTATCTCACTTCAAGTGTCGATTATTAATGTCAACTTTTTGTCGTTGGCACATCCACTTGGCAATGGTTTCGATGAGGCTGACTGCTCCTTTAACTGTTCCTCTAAAAATAATTCGTTTAACTCTACTCTCTCTTGATATCTTACAAAAGCTGACTCATATTTTACAGTATTTGATTCCTGCCTCAGGCGGAGACACACTAATCCACATACCTTCAATAGTAACTGGCTCTCTTCAAGATTAATTAGTCTCTTGGCACTTCGCATATTCCTTGGTTCCCGGGGGGTGGACTGACTCTTCCATACATTCCCCAACATTACATTTATTATTATTACTGTTTCATTTCTGCTTCTATGTCCCTAATTTCTATTATCGTAAAATCTAATGATTCCTCTTCTATTCTTGTTAGTATTTTGATGGTTGTGTACCATCTGTGTGTAACTGACTTTCCCTGTGGCCGCAGGTTCGAATCCTGCCTCAGGCATGGATGTGTGTGATGTCCTTAAGTTAGTTAGGTTTCAGTAGTTCTAAGTTCTAGGGGACTGATGACCTCAGATGTTAAGTCCCATAGTGCTCAGAGCCATTTGAACGTAATTGACTTTATAGGTACGTCCCTCTTTACTATTCTTCCTTTTGGGTCAAATACTCATTTTATGATCTCTCTGTTCTCCCTTCTTATTATAACTATCTCTTGACAAATTTAAATAACCAAGCTGTTTAAGAAATTCTAATAATTGCTGGGCACTATTCCAATTTCTTCCTATCAGTCTATTTCTAGCGACGGTAGGTAACCTACTGATAAGCACTTCAGTCAAGCGTGTTTCATAAATACCTTCATCCAAATATTTTGCGTGATTCAGATGCCATTACATGAAACTCTTGTCACCTCACGTGTCTCTGTATACATCTGCACCCAATCCTAGTCACTTTAGCGCACTCTTTGATCGAAAGTTTGATTTAAACCCACTTTCAACACTCTCATATGATTCAAATCTGTCTACATTCAACAGTCCCCACTACAAATCACTTTTCTCTAAATGATTTTTCACAAAATGTATCCTCCTTCTGTAGTTCCAAGCTACAGGTAATGTCACACGGAACGCTTTCAGAAAAATAATTGGGTGAGTTCTCCGCTCTGAGTCAAAGGTCGAACATTTCTAATTTATACCTCTGCTCATTTCTGACCTAAATTCTTTCCAGAACTGATTTCCACAATTGCACACTTTGACTTCTGCTTGGGAGGGAGCACTGCCTCTAAAATTTATTCTTCTCTAAATTTCCTCTGAACGTCCCACACATCTCGTCATTACCATGAATTATTTTCTCCTTTTTCCCAGCTTGACTTCAAATATCCACATCTGTCACACTCATACTATCCACTGATAAATCACAATATATCAGTTTTACTAACCATTTCTGCACATCTGAAATCTCATTATTCAGTTTCTTGTCTAAGAATTCCAGCCCTCCTTGGGCACGCTGGCTTAAGTTTCCCTAATGTCTTGTTGCAATTTTTCAATCTCTCCATTTACCTCTCCATTTATCTTTGCTTCTTCCACCATTCGTTCCCATACCACCTCATTCGAATGCATGACGATTATTGACTTTATTCATTTGTCCTACAAAATAATCTCGCAAGGCTTGCTTAAACTCGTCTTGATCTTTCCGCAATTCCGTATGTAGTTCTCTCATAACGTCATCTATATGTTTTATGACCTTTGCTTCATCCTCCAGTCTCACCTTCTTGCTAAATTCTTTGTCTTCCTGCTGCTCCTGCACTCTTTTTCATTCCTTTTCATATCATCTAACATGAAATTTATTGCTTACTACCAGTCTAAGCAAATAAGGGAAAGCATAAAGGTGGAATGAGTATATAGAGGGTCTATACAAGGGTGATGTACTTGAGGACAATATTATGGAAATGGAAGATGACGTAGATTATGAAATGGAACATATGATATTGCGTGAAGAGTTTGACAGAGCACGAACAAACCTAAGTAGAAACAAGGCCCCGGGAGTAGACAACATTCCATTAAAACTATTGATAGCCTTGGGAGAGCCAGCTCTGACAAAACTCTACCATCTGGTAAACAAGATGTATAAGACAGGCGAAATACCCTCAGACTTCAAGAAGAATATAATAATTCCAGTCCCAAAGAAAGCAGGTGTTGACAGAAGTGAAAATTACCGAACGATCAGTTTAATAAGTCACGGCTCCAAAATACTAACACGAATTCTTT
Source organism: Schistocerca cancellata (assembly GCF_023864275.1). Lineage (NCBI taxonomy): Eukaryota > Metazoa > Arthropoda > Insecta > Orthoptera > Acrididae > Schistocerca > Schistocerca cancellata. The sequence continues at coordinate 214,928,550 of NC_064627.1, forward strand.
ACAGACGAATGGAAAAACTGGTAGAAGCCGACCTCGGGGAAGATCAATTTGGATTCCGTAGGAATGTTGGAACACGTGAGGCAATACTGACACTACGACGTATCTTAGAAGGAAAGGTAAACCTACGTTTCTAGCATTTGTAGACTTAGAGAAATCTTTTGACAATGTTGACTGGAACACTCTCTTTCAAATTCTGAAGGTGGCAAGGGTAAAATACAGGGAGTGAAAGGCTATTTACAATTTGTACAGAAACCAGATGGCAGTTATAAGACTCGAGGGGCATGAAAGGGAAGCAGTGGTTGGGAAGGGAGTGAGACAGGTTTGTAGCCTATCCCCGATGTTATTCAATCTGTATATTGAGCAAGTAGTAAAGGAAACAAAAGAAAAATTCGGAGTAGGAATTAAAATCCATGGAGAAGAAATAAAAATTTTGAAGTTTGCCGATGACGTTGTAATTCTGTCAGAGACAGCAAAGGACCTGGAAATTCAGTTTAACGAATGGACAGTGTCTTGAAAGTAAGTTATAAGATGAACATCAACAAAAGCAAAACGATAATAATGGAATGTAGTCGAATTAAATCGGGTGATGCTGAGGGAATTCGATTAGGAAATGAGACACAGTAGTAGATGAGTTTTGCTGTTTGGGGAGCAAAATAACTGATGATGGTCGAAGTAGAGAGGATGTAAAATGTAGACTGGCAATGGCAAGGAAAGCGTTTCTGAAGAAAAGAAATTTGTTAACATCGAGTATAGATTTAAGTGTCAAGAAGTCGTTTCTGAAAGTATTTGTATGGAGTGTAGCCATGTATGGAAGTGAAACGTGGACGATAAATAGTTTAGACAAGAAGGGAGTAGAAGAGAATATAATTTTTCGAAATGTGGTGCTACAGAGGAATGCTGAAGAACAGATGGGTAGATCACATAAGTAATGAGGAGGTACTGAATAGAACTGGGGAGAAATTTGTGGCACAACTGGACTGGAAGAAGGGATCGGTTGGTAGGACATGTTCTGAGGAATGGAGGGATCACCAGTCACCAATTTAATATCGGAGGGCAGCGTGGAGGGTAAAAATCGTAGAGGGAGACGAAGAGATGAATACACTAAGCAGATTCAGAAGGATGTCGGTTGCAGTAGTTACTGGGAGATGAAGAGGCTTGCACAGGATAGAGTAGCATGGAGAGCTGGACTGAAGACGACAACAACAACTACTACCAATCGATGTATAACTCCTCTTTATCATCGCAACCAAACACAAAATTTTCTTTCACATACAGAAAATAAAAATAATTAAATAAATTTAATCTTATCAGTTCTACTAAACTATAACATCACTGGTATATTACTGAAAAAATACGAATTTTATATTGATAATTTCAGTGTCTCAAAGTTAAGAAAATTTGGTGGGTCTGAACTTGAAAATTACTTTCGGAGGCTTACAGTCATACCGATAATGTTTATTCGTCATACCAACACATTCATTAAGAGCAGTACATCCACACGCAAAAAGAAATGGTTTTTTTAGATGAATAATTAACCTTGGGCTGTGGCAGCTTGCTAGACTCTCTCTCACACAAAAACGATTCTTTGTTCATTTCCAACAGACTTGCCTTTCTTTCTCCACCAGCAATAATGTTATTTCAATACTTCGTAAGTACTTACTCACGGCAGTATGATATTCACCAAAACCTTTAACTAAGACAGTAAAATAATAGATTCTCCTTTCATTAATAGGTTTCAAACTGCCCAATTATTTCACACAGAAAGCCGTGTGTGTATCGAACTTCGTCCGCGAGGTGAGCAAACTATTTGATGCACTGAATATTTATATTCGATCCTCAGATGAATAATAAATAAAGCGAGTTTGCCATTGTAACGTAAATTAGAGGAAGTTAAGACCTAGATTCCATTTCGCAGATAGTACTTAGTTTACACAATTACAATGGCTGCTTTATAGTGTGATAGGCTGCAATCCGTAGATATCAGATAAAATACACTCCTGGAAATGGAAAAAAGAACACATTGACACCGGTGTGTCAGACCCACCATACTTGCTCCGGACACTGCGAGAGGGCTGTACAAGCAATGATCACACGCACGGCACAGCGGACACACCAGGAACCGTGGTGTTGGCCGTCGAATGGCGCTAGCTGCGTAGCATTTGTGCACCGCCGCCGTCAGTGTCAGCCAGTTTGCCGTGGCATACGGAGCTCCATCGCGGTCTTTAACACTGGTAGCATGCCGCGACAGCGTGGACGTGAACCGTATGTGCAGTTGACGGACTTTGAGCGAGGGCGTATAGTGGGCATGCGGGAGGCCGGGTGGACGTACCGCCGAATTGCTCAACACGTGGGGCGTGAGGTCTCCACAATACATCGATGTTGTCGCCAGTGGTCGGCGGAAGGTGCACGTGCCCATCGACCTGGGACCGGACCGCAGCGACGCACGGATGCACGCCAAGACCGTAGGATCCTACGCAGTGCCGTAGGGGACCGCACCGCCACTTCCCAGCAAATTAGGGACACTGTTGCTCCTGGGGTATCGGCGAGGACCATTCGCAACCGTCTCCATGAAGCTGGGCTACGGTCCCGCACACCGTTAGGCCGTCTTCCGCTCACGCCCCAACATCGTGCAGCCCGCCTCCAGTGGTGTCGCGACAGGCGTGAATGGAGGGACGAATGGAGACGTGTCGTCTTCAGCGATGAGAATCGCTTCTGCCTTGGTGCCAATGATGGTCGTATGCGTGTTTGGCACCGTGCAGGTGAGCGCCACAATCAGGACTGCATACGACCGAGGCACACAGGGCCAACACCCGGCATTATGGTGTGGGGAGCGATCTCCTACACTGGCCGTACACCACTGGTGATCGTCGAGGGGACACTGAATAGTGCACGGTACATCCAAACCGTCATCGAACCCATCGTTCTACCATTCCTAGACCGGCAAGGGAACTTGCTGTTCCAACAGGACAATGCACGTCCGCATGTATCCCGTGCCACCCAACGTGCTCTAGAAGGTGTAAGTCAACTACCCTGGCCAGCAAGATCTCCGGATCTGTCCCCCATTGAGCATGTTTGGGACTGGATGAAGCGTCGTCTCACGCGGTCTGCACGTCCAGCACGAACGCTGGTCCAACTGAGGCGCCAGGTGGAAATGGCATGGCAAGCCGTTCCACAGGACTACATCCAGCATCTCTACGATCGTCTCCATGGGAGAATAGCAGCCTGCATTGCTGCGAAAGGTGGATATACACTGTACTAGTGCCGACATTGTGCATGCTCTGTTGCCTGTGTCTATGTGCCTGTGGTTCTGTCAGTGTGATCATGTGATGTATCTGACCCCAGGAATGTGTCAATAAAGTTTCCCCTTCCTGGGGCAATGAATTCACGGTGTTCTTATTTCAATTTCCAGGAGTGTATGTATCCTAACTCGTTGAAGATATGTTGTTGCACTTCCCGCTTTATCTGCTAGGACACCTTTACTACTACATATACACAGAAGAGTGTGCAGAAACGTCTAATCAAAATCATTCCTCTAGGACAGTCTCTCACTGGGAAATCTTACAAGTACACCGTAAGATAACTGCCGCATTGTCAGTTACTCTCGTGAAATACCGTAGATTCTCAGTTTACTTACTCTGCGAATAAATGCCGTGCTTCGTTTGTTTCTGAAAATAAAAACGTAATCGGTCCCACACATTCGCGATGTGGCCCGAATCGCAATAGCGTACTTACATCAACAGCAAACCTCTCTTGTACTGATTTTCTTTCAGTTAAAGGATGTAATTCAGTTTTTAAAAGAAAAGAAGTAGTTACAATCCAATTAATGAAAGAAAATAAATGTTTGATCGCTGACATTATATTTTAACATCGCGTTAATTTACGTGAACTCGTTATTCACAGTCTCTCGAAAAGTTTATCAATGCTCACTTCTATTTCCTCTTTAAAATCTCGCAACAAAACCCCTTTTCTGTGACCATAATCTGAGATAATTTTCGTTATTATTTCAGGAGTCAACTCATTTGCTTTCTACATCCAAAAATCAAGAACATTGTTAATAATAATTAACATTTTTACATCGCACTGTCAAAGAATAATAAGGCACAATTCCTTTCTCCATCTAAAAGTCAGGAACATACTTAATAATATTTTCATACACTGCAATACGAAAGGGCAATTATCGGTTTTATAATTCGTCTGTGTCGTTCATTTCAAAAACCTGGCTGGCGCCGGTTAGGTTTTCTCACACACGTCACTCTCGTCGACAGTCTGTATCGAATCCTTATTCTCAACAGATGGCAATAGTATCGTCTGTCACGGACCATCTCTCTTTCTCTCCATCATTTTGGCATAAAAAACGAAATAAAACGTATAGTTCTGGCTTGGTGCCCTTTTCTCAAATTTCTGTACAGGTTTTAGGAATAACATCTACTCCGTGTGCCGTTTTCGAGTCAAGTCTTTCACTGCTTTGCCAAATTCTTTTCGGAGTATCATTATCACTCATCTCATCTTCATCTGCTTTCTCTTCTCTTTACACAATATTTTGAAGGTAGAGTTCCTTCGTTTACCAGAAAAATTTTGTTGTTATTGCGTAAAACAATATTTCAGAGATAGAAGGTATTGACAAGAAAGAATAGCTAGAAATTGTTAAGGTACACAAACGTATCAGTACACGGCGGTCAGGATTTTAAAATCATTATTTTCCCTTATACGATTACATGTCAACCACTAAGTTCAAATGAACTGATCTGGAACGTAGTTCAACAGTAGATACATTAAAAAGCCTCTTCAAAACTAATTACACCCTATGGTAGATTTACTACACTCCTCGAGTGAATGTGGAAGTACTGGCAGCGCCCTCCCATGATGCTCTAGTAACTGATGACGCAGCTAAGCTTCGAGAAGTTCAGAGAAGCATCATCGAGCGAACCACTAAATGTTTGGAGACGCAGGAAGGTCGCTTTGAGTAACTGCTCTGAAGACCATGTATGTTTCGTGAAAGACACGCTGTCAGTGACAGTCTGTTCAAAATATTACACCCCGCCGATCTTCCCGATTATAGTATGTAAATTAACATCTCCATATTTGTGAGTGTCCTACAACGGGGAATTTAATTTTAACTAATTGTTGCTCTTTCTGCCACGCGGAGTGACCGAGGTTAGAGGCGCCATGTCACGGATTGCGCGGCCCCTTCCGCAAGAGGTTCGAGTTCTCCCTCGGGCATGGGTGTCTGTGTGTGTTTTCTCAGCATAAGTTAGTTTAAGTAGTGTGTAAGTCTAGGGACCGAAAACCTTAGCAGTTTGGTCCCTTAGTGATTCACACACACACACACACACACACACACACACACACACACACATTACTCTTTCCGGTTGTTTCTCACGCTTGAGGACGATAATTCTAACGTCTATCATTAGGAAAAAACTGTACCTATAGAATATGTATCTCTTAAGAAACAGTGTATACTTTGGCATTACTTGGCAGATCAGAAGTAGAAAATATAAAGGGTATACTCGGACCTGGTGTCGAACTCTCGATCTCCTGTATGCTAATGCAAAACTTTACCCATTGTACTAACATTTTTTTTTCTTCGTGTCGAAGCTCTGTGCGCTACGCTCCGTACTTTCTACGTAATCAAACGGGTGCACATCATAGGAAGACCATATGTCTTGTCTAAAAAACCTATTCTTCATATTTTGCCACTGTTTGGGACTGCTATATCCGGAAACCTGATAACTGCTTATAAGCGGCATATTCCATTCATAAAATAATGGCAGCTTAGAATGAAGTCATCCTTCACATCTTTAAATCTCTTCTATAAGGACGAATTATTTATGGATACTCAACCTGATACGGCAGTGAATTTTTTTTCCGTGAGGATTTGCAAGCAGTTTGTCATATGCATTTAAATATTACATTATTGCATGTAAAGGGACAATTTATTTAAACTCTGTGTTTCTCGCACATGAGCAGTTATTGGAAGCTCAACAAGAAGCGCAATACCATTTTGTATCAGATTATGAACGGCAAGTAAAACACATTGAAAGCAGCTTGAAACTGTTAAGAAGGCAAGTTAACGCAATATGATTCTCTATTACGTCATCGTGACAAGACATAGTACGAAGAAACATTGGGTCCCCCTGAAAAACGAAAAGTGATGACAAGATAGGTTATATAAACATAGCGGCTTCGCTACACTGACAGCCGCTAAAACAAATTTCCAATCTTGGCTTCGCTACATTAACAGCCGCTAAAACAAATTTCCAGTCTTCCTGTCTTCTTCCACGGGTGCCCTACCTTCGACTGGCTAGGTAGCACAGCTGCGGAGTATTCATTCAAGATACTTGTCTTATATGCTATTATTATGTTGTGAGATTGTTTTCTTTTGCCGAGCGGGGTAGCCGAGCTGTCTCGGGCGCCTTGTCACGGTTCGCGCGGCTCCCCCCGTCGGAGGTTCGAGTCCTACCTCGGGCATGGGCGTGTGTGTTGTCCTTAGCTTAAGTTAGTTGAAGTTAGGTTAAGTAGTGTGTAGGCCTAGGTACCGATGACATCAGCAGTTTGGTCCAATAGTACAATACCACAAATTTCCAAAAGCCTGAACTGAACGCTTTTCTTTGCTGTGAATTTTCCATCGAAAAATAGCACGGACAAAACTTGTTAATGTATTTTTGTACTGCTAGTACGTAAGTAATAACGCTGCAGCGTCCAAGTGTGCGAATTTTTGTTTGCCTTGTATACTGAAAACTTGAGAAGGAGCATTCACATGGTGAGCCTTTAATGCAGCAGCAAGTTGAAAAGGTTGTAACAGACTTTCGACTTGAAAGTAGTAATGAAGAAGGCGACCAGGACAACTGAGTTTCTACATCTTGCTGCCCGAAGTTCTGTAACCATCGTGGTACAGTCTACTGTCACATACACTCCTGGAAATGGAAAAAAGAACACATTGACACCGGTGTGTCAGACCCACCATACTTGCTCCGGACACTGCGAGAGGGCTGTACAAGCAATGATCACACGCACGGCACAGCGGACACACCAGGAACCGCGGTGTTGGCCGTCGAATGGCGCTAGCTGCGCAGCATTTGTGCACCGCCGCCGTCAGTGTCAGCCAGTTTGCCGTGGCATACGGAGCTCCATCGCAGTCTTTAACACTGGTAGCATGCCGCGACAGCGTGGACGTGAACCGTATGTGCAGTTGACGGACTTTGAGCGAGGGCGTATAGTGGGCATGCGGGAGGCCGGGTGGACGTACCGCCGAATTGCTCAACACGTGGGGCGTGAGGTCTCCACAGTACATCGATGTTGTCGCCAGTGGTCGGCGGAAGGTGCACGTGCCCGTCGACCTGGGACCGGACCGCAGCGACGCACGGATGCACGCCAAGACCGTAGGATCCTACGCAGTGCCGTAGGGGACCGCACCGCCACTTCCCAGCAAATTAGGGACACTGTTGCTCCTGGGGTATCAGCGAGGACCATTCGCAACCGTCTCCATGAAGCTGGCCTACGGTCCCGCACACCGTTAGGCCGTCTTCCGCTCACGCCCCAACATCGTGCAGCCCGCCTCCAGTGGTGTCGCGACAGGCGTGAATGGAGGGACGAATGGAGACGTGTCGTCTTCAGCGATGAGAGTCGCTTCTGCCTTGGTGCCAGTGATGGTCGTATGCGTGTTTGGCGCCGTGCAGGTGAGCGCCACAATCAGGACTGCATACGACCGAGGCACACTGGGCCAACACCCGGCATCATGGTGTGGGGAGCGATCTCCTACACTGGCCGTACACCACTGGTGATCGTCGAGAGGTCACTGAATAGTGCACGGTACATCCAAACCGTCATCGAACCCATCGTTCTACCATTCCTAGACCGGCAAGGGAACTTGCTGTTCCAACAGGACAATGCACGTCCGCATGTATCCCGTGCCACCCAACGTGCTCTAGAAGGTGTAAGTCAACTACCCTGGCCAGCAAGATCTCCGGATCTGTCCCCCATTGAGCATGTTTGGGACTGGATGAAGCGTCGTCTCACGCGGTCTGCACGTCCAGCACGAACGCTGGTCCAACTGAGGCGCCAGGTGGAAATGGCATGGCAAGCCGTTCCACAGGACTACATCCAGCATCTCTACGATCGTCTCCATGGGAGAATAGCAGCCTGCATTGCTGCGAAAGGTGGATATACACTGTACTAGTGCCGACATTGTGCATGCTCTGTTGCCTGTGTCTATGTGCCTGTGGTTCTGTCAGTGTGATCATGTGATGTATCTGACCCCAGGAATGTGTCAATAAAGTTTCCCCTTCCTGGGGCAATGAATTCACGGTGTTCTTATTTCAATTTCCAGGAGTGTAGTTTAACGCCGAATACTGAAGCTGAATATATAAATTACAATAACTAATGAAATTTATTGTTTCCCTCACTAAGATTTTTAGAGAATTATACCTCCGTCATTATGCCGTTTTACGCCTGTTGATGGGGTATCTCCGATTATTATGACCGACTTTTTGAGGGCAACCTTTGCCATTGCCTTTCAGTGACCACAGGCTGCTTTTCAGGCGAGATTAAATCGCATGTACACTATCTGATCAAAGTGTCCGGACACATATTAATGGACGTTAATATGAAGCACATCCACCGTTCACCTTTCAGACGGCTTGAACTCGGAACTTTGTTTACAAAATAAGACAGTTTACATGTGAAGTGTTGCGACTGAGAAAAGAGCTTGTGACCGCTGGATAAGGTGTCACGAGTTACCCCAAAATCGTTACACAACACACATGAATGTCATACTAACACATGTAAATCCACCTGATGATGGAGGCCTAAACCATCTAAACGCGTTGTGGATATAAATAAATCAGTGAGTGCTAACAGTACACTTGTTGTTTCATTCGATATCTTCGTACGTCTCAAATGAATCTTTACAAAATCATATTTCCAGAAATCTATATCCCCTGCATCTTCGTCACAGTGCTCTGTTATCAACTTCCAGACCGCTTAGCAGTGTGACCAACAACCGACTCATTCAGTTACTTCTCTCAGAATGTTACTGGCACGACAATGCTACTGACAACTAACGATCATATTTCTGGTGTTCATAACCTCTGTGGTTTGATATATCGACTATTAAACATTTCCGATTGAAAAATATTCAGTGTACAGATATGAAGTATGACACATCGAATGAGAATATTGAGGCATTATTACTTTCACTGAATCGAAAAGTAAACTAGAAACCTTACACATCGTAAGGCTGGCTGCGGAGTGCAGAGGTAAAAACAGATATTGACGTAGACTCACATAGGGCTTACTAGATACGAACTGGTTTAGAATTCTACTCCAGAATACGACTCCACGATGTTAACCGTTGCGTGACGCGGTTGAGTCATTTTTTGAGGAACGTTGTTATCCACTCATGGATCGGGAAAGCAACCTAACAGTGATGGTAAGTATGTGTTGTTGTTGTTGTGGTCTTCAGTCGTGAGACTGGTTTGATGCAGCTCTCCATGCTACTCTATCCTGTGCAAGCTTCTTCATCTCCCAGTACCTACTGCAACCTACATCCTTCTGAATCTGCTTAGTGTATTCATCTCTTGGTCTCCCCCTACGATTTTTACCCTCCACGCTGCCCTCCAGTCCGCCGCTCGTGGTCTCGCGGTAGCGTTCTCGCTTCCCGAGCACGGGGTCCCGGGTTCGATTCCCGGCGGGGTCAGGGATTTTCACCTGCCTCGAGATGACTGGGTGTTTGTGTTGTCCTCATCATTTCATCATCATCCAGGAAAGTGGCGAAATTGAACTGAGCAAAGATTGGGTAATTGTACGGGCGCTGATAACCGCGCAGTTGAGCGCCCCACAAACCAAACATCATCATCATCATCACGCTGCCCTCCAATACTAAATTGGTGATCCCTTGATGCCTCAGAACATGTCCTACCAACCGATCCCTTCTTCTGGTCAAGTTGTGCCACAAACTTCTCTTCTCCCCAATCCTATTCAATACTTCCTCATTAGTTATGTGATCTACCCGTCTAATCTTCAGCATTCTTCTGTAGCACCACATTTCGAAAGCTTCTATTCTCTTCTTGTCCAAACTATTTACCATCCATGTTTCACTTCCATACAAGGCTACACTCCATACAAATACTTTCAGAAATGACTTCCTGACACTTAAATCTATACTCGATGTTAACAAATTTCTCTTCTTCAGAAACGCTTTCCTTGCCATTGCCAGTCTACATTTTACATCCTCTCTACTTCGACCATCATCAGTTATTTTGCTCCCCAAATAGCAAAACTCCTTTACTACTTTAAGTGTCTCATTTCCTAATCTAATACCCTCAACATTACCCGACTTAATTCGACTACATTGCATTATCCTCGTTTTGCTTTTGTTGATGTTCATCTTGTATCCTCCCTTCAAGACACCATCCATTCCATTCAACTGCTCTTCCAAGTCCTTTGCTGTCTCTGACAGAATTACAATGTCATCGGCGAACCTCAAAGTTTTTATTTCTTCTCCATGGATTTTAATACCTACTCCGAATTTTTCTTTTGTTTCCTTTACTGCTTGCTCAATATACAGATTGAATAACATCGGGGAGAGGCTACAACCCTGTCTTACTCCCTTCCCAACCACTGCTTCCCTTTCATGTCCCTCGACTCTTACAACTGCCATCTGGTTTCTGTACAAATTGTAAATAGCCTTTCGCTCCCTGTATTTTACCCCTGCCACCTTTAGAAGTATCTAGAATAATATATTTAGAACAGTACGAGGACGCGCTGAAAAGTAATGCCACCGAATTTATGCGAAAACTGTTAAAGCTCTTTGAGTAAGACAAACCATCTTAACATTCTAGATCTTTATTTCTCATATCTACATATTTATTTTTCAACGAACACATTTTTCGAGAGACCAGTTTGTTGACACCGTCACTGCAGAATGTTTGACTTCGTTGACAGACCCACTACTTCACCTTTGCTTGTATAGCCTCATCACTATCAAAGTGAAGTCCTCGAAGATGTTCTTTAAGTTTTGGAAACAGATGGAAATCGCATGGGACCAAGTCAGGACTGTATGGAGAGTAATCGTTGACAGAGGACCCAACGCGTCAGATTGATGCTGACGTCTTCAACACTCGTATGTGGTCTGGCATTTTCATATTGAAGGGGTGCTTTGTTTGCGAATGAAGTTTTCCCCTGTTAAAAACTCGATTACAGCACGCAGTTTCTCACGCACTGATATAGTTACGTTATACACCGCAATGTTACACGCTGCAATTCGGAGCCCTCTCGCGGCAGAGGTTTCCAACTTGCATCAGCGAAGTGGGAAAGTCGATCGAGTGATATTTGTGACATGCGTTTCGGTTATGTGTTCAGTGATGGAATTTCAACAGAACGTTCGGAATATGACATCAGTAACAAATGATACATTATTTTACAACTGTAAATATATAACTTTACTTGTAAAATTGGCTGCTCGTACCAACAGAGAGGCATGATAAATCGCGAGACTGGTAGAACCCAAATTATTTAAAACGGAATAATTCTATTTCTGCATTTCTGCTAACGCTCACACTATGCATATTTCATCAACCCGAAAACTGGAACGGCGATCGCATATTTATTCCTTTAACATGATTTTACAGTCACTGAAATAAAATCAAATAAACTCTCATTGCGGGAGATGCTTCATTTCACATGTTCCTCTTTTTTTACGTGCTAAACATTGTTTTGTCAATGAACATATTCACGAAAGAGCGAGAATTTCCAATAAAAGATAACAGTGACAAGGTAGAATACGATTTACTGAATCCAGCAGTTCGGAAATGTCATCGGGAAAGTGTGAGAACATGAAATGAAATTTTGGCGAGAAAAACAACCCAAATCGATAACAGTGTGAAAAGACGTACAAAAATATTTAGGTGGGTTGATATATTTGTTTAGTTCAGATGACAGATAGTATAGTAATTAAAAAAGAAAAGTATTCTAGAGAAGAAGTTTTAATGGTTAATGAAAGTCACATCTGCTGCATCATTAAACATGTACTGCGCTACGACCGATGTCGTTCTTAGACCATCTTCAGGTTGCCTGCAGTTAAAGAAATAGGAAATAACGCTAAAGCCACAGCATCTTAAGAAATAAAGTAAGGAACTCACACTGAGAACAGTCTTATACCAGATCATCATCAGGTTGTGCTAAATTCATCATACAAATAGTCTGGTTGTCGAACGTAACGTTTAAGACCAAATCCAGAAACAATGATCACAAACAGTCTGCCGACCGCCTGACGGAAGTATGGCGAACAGCCGCGACGTGCTGTGTACACTAGACTGACCGGGCAGGGCCGATCCGCGAGAATGGTGTACACGTAAACATAGAAGTTGTCCTCTGTTAAGTGGGATAGTTGATTATGCGATCATAATCGATATAAGCAACAACGTAACCTTAGCTACAGAACTGACATTAAAGAATAAAAATTATGATCGCACAATCGGGTATCGGACTCAACAGAAGCCAAATGCTATGTTTACACGTATACCTCTCGCGTGGAGCGGCCCTGTCAGGACAGATCTACTGTACATAGTATGTCGTGGCTGTTTGCCATATTTCTGTTAAGTGATTGGCAGAATATTTGTGATAATATCTCTCGTTTTACTGTTTAACATTGTATATGACAATCAGAAAATTTACATCATGAATTCAGCACAACTCGATTTGGATTCAGCATAAGACTGTTGTCAGTGTCAGGTCCTTATTTTATTTCTTAAGGTACTCTAGCTTTAGCTTAATTTCCTGTTTTGTTTAACTGCAGGCAACATGAAGATGATCTAAGTAAGAAACAAGAAATGTATACTTATACTGCTCAGGTACTTTTCATTAATCATTAAAATTTGTCAGCCATGGTGATCAACATAATGAAAGTTACTTATTGCACAAGTTTCGTATTTGTGACTGAGTGGAACAACAGACTAAAATGGATTTACACAGGTATACAGGTACAATGATACGTTTATGAAGTCTAACAAAAACAAAAAACAACACATTTTCTTGGGACGAGACTCCACACTACTTCGCTCGACTGTAACTCAACACTGGCGTTGCACCAGAATGTTCTTGATGGTTGAAGTGAAGTCCAGCGAATTAGCCGAGCGGTCTAAGGCGCTGCAGTCATGGACTGTGCGGCTGGTCCCGGCGGAGGTTCGAGTCCTCCCTCGGGCATGGATGTGTGTGTGTTTGTCCTTAGGATAATTTAGGTTAAGTAGTGTGTTAGCTTAGGGACTGATGACCTCAGCAGTTAAGTCCCATAAGATTTCACCCTCATTTGAACATCTGAATTCCAGCGAAGCGAGGACTTCAGCAAGAAATCTGATTGATGGCTGCTGAGCGCAGCCAGCATATGCCCAGGACGTGAGCAAGGGTAGTGTGTGGGCACCAATTAATGGTCTCCTATAAGCAGCCCGCTTACGCCCAGATTGTGAGAGAACTGGGTGTGAACTCTGATCGATGGACTACTGAGTGCAGAGGCATAAGCCCAGAGCATGGCTGAGAGCTGAGTGTGGACTCCAACTGATTGGCTGCTGGATGTGGCTGCATACGTCTGGAGCATGAGTGAGACCTGAGTGTGAACTCTTACTCATGAGCTACTGAGCATGGCAGGCATACACCCGAATTGTGAGCAAGAACTGAGTGTGATCTCCAATTGATGGGGTGCTGAGCACAGCTGCCATACACCCAGAGTGTGTGTGAGAGCTGAGTGTGAACTCTGATTCATGGGCTGCTGAGCACGGCTGGCATACACGTGGAGGTTGAGCAAGAGCTGAGTGGAAACTCCAAATGATGAGCTGCTGAGCACATCTGGCAAAGCCCCACAGCGTGAGCAGGAGCTGTGTGTGAACTCTGAGCTAAGCATAGCTGGCAAACGCTGTAGTATGAGCTACAGGTGAGTTTGAACTCCAATTGATGGGCTGTTGAGAGCAGTCGATACACAGCCAGAGTGTGATTGAGGTATTATAGCACAGGAAACGGGTTGGACTCCACTCTGCAATTTCTCTTACCCCTTCGGGCAAATGTGTAGGCCATTTTTTTTCACATGAAGATAGCTGATGCACATCAAAAAAAGTTTTGCATCACCTCCAGAGTTCCGGAACCTGTACAGAAAACTGGAATAGAGATCAACATAAACATCATTTTCGCCCTTTTTATTGCTTGTGAGAACCACACATTGCATGTTGTGCCACCACACACCGACCTGCAGAGGTGGTAATCTACACTGCTGTACACACCGGTACCTCTAATACCCAACAGCACGTCCTCTTGCATTAATGTATGCCTTTATTTGTAGTGACATACTGTCCCCAAGTTGACCAAGTTGGTCCAGATTGTCCCACTCCTCAACGGCGATTCGGCGTAGATTCCTCAGAGTGGTTGGTGGGTCACGTCGTCAAAAAACAATCCTTTTCAATCTATCCCAAGCATATTCGATAGGCTTCATGTCTGGAGGACATGCTGGCCACTTCAGTCGAGCGATGTCGTTATCCTGAAGGAAGTCATTCACAAGATGTGCACAATAGGAGCGCGAATTGCCGCCCATGAAGACGAATGCCTCGCCAATATGCTGCTGATATGGTTGCACTATCGGTCGGAGGATGACACTCACATATCGTACAACCGTTACGGTGCCTTCCATGACCACCAGCGGCGTACGTCGGCCCCACACAATGCCAACCCAAAACAGCAGGGAACCTCCACGTTGTGGCACTCTCTGGACAGTGTGTCTAAGGAGTGCAGCCTGGCCGGGTTGCCTCCAAACATGTCTCCAACGATTGTCTGATATGACACTCATCGGTGAAGAGACAGTGATACCAATCCCGAGCGGTCCATTCGGCATGTTGTTGGGCCCATATGTACCGCGCTGCTTGGTGTCATGGTTGCAAAGATGGCCTCGCCATGGACGTCGGGAATGAAGTTGCGCACCATGCAGCCTATTGTGCACAGTTTGAGTCGTAACACGACGTCCTGTGGCTGCACGAAAAGCATTATTCAACATGGTGGCGTTGCTGTCAGGGTTCCTCCGAACCATAATCCGCAGATAGCGGTCTTCCACTGCAGTAGTAGCCCTTGGGCGGTCTGAGCGAGGCATGTCATGGACGTTCCTATCTCTCTGTATCTCCTCCATGTCCGAACAAAATCGCTTTGGTTCACTTCGAGACGCCTAGACTTTTCGCTTGTTGAGAGCTAGTCGTGGTACAAAGTAAAAGTAACAATGTGGACGCGGTCGAACTGCGGTATTGACCGTCTAGGCATGGTTGAACTACGGACAACATAAGCCGTGTGCCTGGTGGAACGACTGGAACTGATCGGCTGTCGGATTCCCTCCGTCTAATCCGTCTAATAGGCGCTGCTCATGTATGGTTGTTTATATCTTTGAGCGGGTTTAGTGACATCTCTGAACAGTCAAAGGGACTGTGTCTGTGATACAATATCCGCTGTCAATGTCTATCTTCAGGAGTTCTGGGAACCAGGGTGATGCAATACTTTTTTTGATGAGTGTATATTATTACGACTACTTCTGACAGTATTAAATGTATAGTAGTAACGTCTTCCGGAGAACAGAGAAGTTTAATGCATTTTATGTATATAGACTGAAGCGGCGAGTGAAAATTTCTACCAAGGCCGGGAATCGAACCGGGGTCTCCTGCTTACCAGGCAGGTGTGTTAGCCACTAAGTTAACTGGGCACAGCGGTTGACACAACTACACGGACTATCCTGTACGCCTCTCTTCTTCATCCAAATTCTCACCCACCCACCCACCCCTCCAGTCTACTTTCAGTTCCCCCTTACTCACGAATAGAATTGTCGAGGCCTTCCATGTTCTGGAATAGCACCTCAGCATCGAATGTAAGTGGGAGATCCAGCCTGAAATCCAGGAGCAGATACTTAAATGAAGTGGCACAGTTTCAGAGACTTTACTGGTCTCATAGAGATAGGATATGTAGACTGAAACGGTGCAACTGTGACTTAGTGACTAAAGCACCTGCCTCCAAGCAGGAGACCCAGGTTCGATTCCCTGCCTTAGTACAAATTCTCACTCGCCGCTTCAATCTATACACATAAAATCATATCTATATGAGATCAGTACAGTCTCTGAAACACTGTCATTTAATCTGTATAAGTTTAATGCATTAATACAGCATCATTTAGCGGGTATCGGTAACATATATATTCTGAAATCAAAACATAATGGAACTAGTCTGTCTTGTGACTAAAGTGTCCTCGTGAACATATGTTTAATAGTGACAATTTAATTAAAATCGCCTTAAAGATAAATCTAGTGGAATTATTTACCCAGAACCCTTGCTCTTAATACAATTAATGGCATGATTTTTATTTGCACTTAAATCCCTTGTGTGTGGATTAGTGTAAATATGGAAAAGAAACGGAAGAGACATAGTGAGTGCAGAGATCTCAAAGAGCAATTGAGTGGAGTAATACGACAGTGTGTATAATTAGAATTAAACAATATCAGTTCTCAAAGAACACAATATAAAACCTCAGTATGAGACTAAACATTCTCAAAATTATTCGAAATTTACCGGATACCAACGGTCAGAAATTTATGAGTCTTTGAAATGCGTTTTGAAATCTCAGAAAATATTGTTTAAGAAAGTAAATACTGAACAAGAAGCAGCAGCTCGTCCTACTTTCCCCGTGGCTCACTCAATAGCAAAACATGGAAGACCATTTAGTAAAGGATTGTATGATTGTAGCAGTTGAAGAAATGTGTCCAGAAAAAGCTAATTTATTTAAAAACACCAGTTTGTCTGCAAACACTATGGCTCGAAAAGTAAATGATATTGCTGAAAATATATTATCTCAGTTTTCTGACAAAACTTGACACTTAGGGTGGTTCCTTTTGGGCCTGAATGAACCAATATATGTTTCAAATAGTGCACAGGTGTTAATTTTTATTCGATGGATAAATAAAAATTATAAAATATAATAACAGTTTCCTGACGTTCGTAGCATTCACTGCACTGACACGGGAGAAGAAATTATTAAAGGAGTAGAAAATGCTATTCGAAAAAACAATCTCCAGTGGAAAAATTTAGTGAGTATCACAACTGATAGTGGCAAAAACATGTGTGGAAAAAAACACAGATGTCGTTGCTGTCGCGTCAAAGGTGGTAGAAAATGACAATGGATCGAAACCATTAATCGTTCATCAACAATCTTTGTGTGGAAAATGTTTGGATATGTCAGAAGTCTTAAAGCCAGTCACATCACCTGTTAATTATGTAAAGCCACATGCTCTCAGTCATCGTCAACTCAGCGAGTTAACTGAATAGATTGAAGAAAATTGTTTGCCTTAGTATAGAGACGTACGCTGGTTTAGCTGTGGAAAGGCTATGGCGCAATTTTTTTTAGCTCCGAACAACTGAAATTTTCTGAACGAAAGGAATCCACCACTGGCCGTCACAAAACAATGAGTGGACATGGAAGTTATCATTTTGTACAGATTTAACTAAGCATATGAACGACCTTAATTTAAAATTACAAGGCGAAAACCAGCTACTGCCTTATTTGAACACTAAATTTAATCCTTTCAAAATATTTTGTTTCAGCCTCAATTCAATAAAAAGCGTGTCAAGTATTTTAATATATGCCAAACATTCAGTCAGCAATCAGGGACTCCATTTCGGGTAGATTTCGCAACTGAACCTTCGAGGGTTTGAAAAATAAATTCTGAGTCTCGTTCTTCAGATTTTTGTGCAAACGACAACAAGATTCTTGAAAGTCATTTTAAAGCCGATATACACTCCTGGAAATGGAAAAAAGAACACATTGACACCGGTGTGTCAGACCCACCATACTTGCTCCGGACACTGCGAGAGGGCTGTACAAGCAATGATCACACGCACGGCACAGCGGACACACCAGGAACCGCGGTGTTGGCCGTCGAATGGCGCTAGCTGCGCAGCATTTGTGCACCGCCGCCGTCAGTGTCAGCCAGTTTGCCGTGGCATACGGAGCTCCATCGCAGTCTTTAACACTGGTAGCATGCCGCGACAGCGTGGACGTGAACCGTATGTGCAGTTGACGGACTTTGAGCGAGGGCGTATAGTGGGCATGCGGGAGGCCGGGTGGACGTACCGCCGAATTGCTCAACACGTGGAGCGTGAGGTCTCCACAGTACATCGATGTTGTCGCCAGTGGTCGGCGGAAGGTGCACGTGCCCGTCGACCTAGGACCGGACCGCAGCGACGCACGGATGCACGCCAAGACCGTAGGATCCTACGCAGTGCCGTAGGGGACCGCACCGCCACTTCCCAGCAAATTAGGGACACTGTTGCTCCTGGGGTATCGGCGAGGACCATTCGCAACCGTCTCCATGAAGCTGGGCTACGGTCCCGCACACCGTTAGGCCGTCTTCCGCTCACGCCCCAACATCGTGCAGCCCGCCTCCAGTGGTGTCGCGACAGGCGTGAATGGAGGGACGAATGGAGACGTGTCGTCTTCAGCGATGAGAGTCGCTTCTGCCTTGGTGCCAATGATGGTCGTATGCGTGTTTGGCGCCGTGCAGGTGAGCGCCACAATCAGGACTGCATACGACCGAGGCACACAGGGCCAACACCCGGCATCATGGTGTGGGGAGCGATCTCCTACACTGGCCGTACACCACTGGTGATCGTCGAGGGGACACTGAATAGTGCACGGTACATCCAAACCGTCATCGAACCCATCGTTCTACCATTCCTAGACCGGCAAGGGAACTTGCTGTTCCAACAGGACAATGCACGTCCGCATGTATCCCGTGCCACCCAACGTGCTCTAGAAGGTGTAAGTCAACTACCCTGGCCAGCAAGATCTCCGGATCTGTCCCCCATTGAGCATGTTTGGGACTGGATGAAGCGTCGTCTCACGCGGTCTGCACGTCCAGCACGAACGCTGGTCCAACTGAGGCGCCAGGTGGAAATGGCATGGCAAGCCGTTCCACAGGACTACATCCAGCATCTCTACGATCGTCTCCATGGGAGAATAGCAGCCTGCATTGCTGCGAAAGGTGGATATACACTGTACTAGTGCCGACATTGTGCATGCTCTGTTGCCTGTGTCTATGTGCCTATGGTTCTGTCAGTGTGATCATGTGATGTATCTGACCCCAGAAATGTGTCAATAAAGTTTCCCCTTCCTGGGACAATGATTTCACGGTGTTCTTATTTCAATTTCCAGGAGTGTATAAACTCTTGCCCCAGAACTGCAAATTGAAATGGTTGATTTGCAATGTAACGATTTTTATGAAGATAAATATTTAAATTTGTCATTGCTGCAATTATACAAGGGTCTTCCGCTGACACAGTCTGACGAATTGCATAAATTTGCTGGTTCCTGTTTTCCACTTTTGGCCCTACTTATCTCTGTGAAAAAAATGAAATATAAGAAAAATATTAAAGATCTTAACTAGCTGATGAGCACTTGAAGTCGCTGCTCATAATTTCCCCTAGTAAATTTGATTCCAAACTGAGAAAATTTAAAGAGCGAAGTTGCAGCTACATAAATCTCATTAATCATAGCTACAATTCTTAATGTCATTCTGTGAACTACTTATGTATGTCACTTAGGTACGATAATTTTCAAGAAATGTCATATAATTACAGCTAAAGTAATTAGTTACTTCATATATGTCAGCTAATGTTTATCTTAATTGGTCGTGAAATGAAAAGAACTGATTTTGATAGATTTACTTGCACCGTAAATTTTACACTGTACAATGTTTCTTCTCTTAATGAGGAGGATTCTTTCCTGAATCTTACTCGTAATTAACACTCGTTAAGAAAAGCATTTTTTTCAGTAGGAATCCATCTACAACAGATCAATGCGTTCCATTCCGAAAAAATAGGTACTGAAACAGATTTATAATACGGTATAGTAACTTTTTACTTATAGTACAGTACATCCTGTTTTAGCAGAAAGTTTCTGAAAGTATTTGTTCATGCCTGTGCTTCAAAATTTGTCGAAAAAAGAGACATAGCTTCTTCGTTAGCAAAATGTTTAGCTTGCATATCTACTACCTTATGTTCATCTTTAATGAGTTCGTGTTAGTTAACGACGACAATTCAGAATTAGAATTGATAAATAGATACTGAAAGAAAATGGGTATTATACGTCAGCGAAGAAAAGATCTTGCAATATCGCTACAGGACATTCGCAAAATCGTCGTGATAGGCCAGGCAGTACAGCTGACTGAACAGAGCATTGTCGGAGATTCTACTTCACAGTGGAGAGTTTATAGGAGAACGCGTGACTTAGTATTCATTTACAGTGGCCAGAGAGACCGATCTAGGCCAGAAGGTTATTTTTGACGTGGTTATTAAAGACTGAAAAAAATAACACGAAACAGACCCTTTATGCGAAACATCGTTCAATAACTTTGTCATTTTCTTACATTTTCTTCTACTCGTTGTGCGAACCACTTGTTTTGGAAGGTGCTCGATGGGCAAGGTCTGGTAGTAATAGAAAACATTACGGAGGGCTGGGTGCCGTATACGGGGGGCCGGATTGACGGTGTTCGAGGGCTGACGTTTGCCCGCGGGCCGTAGTCTGAAGACCCCTGACATAGAGACAGGTATTCCTTAAATTTCATTACTCTACATTAACTATTATTTGATGTTGCGATTTTTAGTCCATATTATCAAGGGAGACCAAGAGATGAATACACTAAGCAGATTCAGAAGGATGTAGGTTGCAGTAGGTACTGGGAGATGAAGAAACTTGCACAGGATAGAGTAGCATGGAGAGCTGCATCAAACCAGTCTCAGGACTGAAGACCACAACAACAACATTATCAAACCCTCCGGTAGTCTAACTTTATCCATTCCAAATTACCCAGGCTTATTGGCACCATAACTTTGCCATTGATGCCCCTAAAATGTGCTGCACTTCTTCGTACAAAACGTTCCTGTTCATCCAAAATGTCATTAGCAGACAATGCTTCTATCGAATATAAAGCTGCTGTGGTTCATCGAGATCTACTGTAGCGCATATTAGCTTTCCTGTATCTGATGGTACTCTGTCATGCGAAACAACTTTTAACACCCTTTTACAGAGTTTATTTGGTATTATCTTAACAATTGGTGTACATTGTGATAGAGAGACATTTGCAATTGTAGCACCCATCAGATATGAATTCCCGTTGAGTTAAACTGTTTGTTGCCGAAGGTCGATGTAAAGTTGATGCCTAACCAGTAAGTCTAATCCAAGTATTGAAGAAAATCCTTGGCCCATAGTTTATAATACATCCATTGCTCACGAAAACATGTTTCCTACCTTAAATTTGAGTTGTGTTGTCCCTACTGAATCTATCGTATTATCACCTGCTGCGCACAACCTGTATCTCACAGTTTCCAGTCTCCCCTTGTGCTCGAGGTCCAGACTCACAACCGATACGTGTGCCTCAGTATCCACTAGAAATTTGTACTTCTGCTTATTCAACCAAGCTATCAGGGAACAATACATCTATACTTTTGGTTTTAGAGGACTGTGGTTTAGAGGGACCGCTCCCGATGGAAGGATGATCCCTGTTGGTGTTTAACTGTTTCCTTTTGCCGATGTCTTTGCCCTCCATTTTGTGCATTTTGGATCCACAATCCCAAACCTTATGCCCGAAGCATTGTAGTTGGTAACTCTGAGCCTTCAAATTGCCCCTGTAGACCACAACGGTAACATTCCGTACTACACGTAAATATCTTCCGCTTAGTACGCATTTTTATTGTACTGTATATTTGTTGTAAATGAGTGGTAAGGCGGAATGCTGCTGCTAAATTCTCAGGGTTTTCCATTCGCATCCACCGTGTAAAATGTGGAGAATTCCTCCCAGGAATTCCCTATTCTCTCTCATTCTTTGGGCGTGACCCTATCCACATTTGGATTTCTCGCTTCTGTGTCACCCCGCAAGTCTGTGCATTTGCCTAGTGCATCATGTCAGAAAACGACTGAAGTGTTTCAGTCATTTTCTGTTTTAAACTCTTCAATTTCTCCCTAAAATACTGTGCACTCTTCTTTTGCTATCCTTTGCCACAAAGCCTCCGCCAGTTTGCAAACGTGAATGCCTTATTACGAACTTCACAGTACGAGATACAGGTCAGCCTGGCCCGTGATACGTAACTCGACCACTTGTAAATATGTTTCATCTGACCAACTACTTAACTCGGCCGTGGTTAACAGATAGTTAATAAACACAGTAACATCCTCTGATGTTTTTCCCAGAGAAGGGGGTTATGAGGTTCGCTGCTGAAGAATCAGTGGATGAAGAGGAAACATTCACTGCAGATATAACTTCATTCACACCTGGTTGTGACTGCTGTTTTGCCAATAAAGCTTGTAAGTGCAGACTTAGCTGTTCATTCAGTGCTTTCCGTTGTTCTCTACATTCTAACAATTTGGAAACTTGCTCCATAAGAGCTGTTGTCGTATCACTAGTACTAGATGACTGTGTCTGCGCCATGTTTGTGCAATTTACTTTTTTTTTCACGAACAAACTAGTATCATTTCCAAACACCAACTCAGTAAATACAGATGTGAATCAAACAGTTACACCTAATTCTTACCGCTAATCAGTGTCCAAGGACACTTTGCTGCTGTGTGTCCGTATCTTGTAATCTTCTACGTGTAGTATATGCTGCAAGTTTAAATTTATCACAGAGTGAACTATGACCCGTTATGTGAAAAATTTTACAGTGTCTGGGGAACAAGGTGCTCTTGCCAGCTACAGCTCTTAAATTGAAATAAATCGTCTGGCTGACTAGGCATATGGAAAGTAAATTTGCAGTCTTCAACCACCGTCCTAGACATGACAACAAATACAGTATCCCTGAGAACAAGAAACTATGTTTACGTGAATGGTTGCGGCGTTGGTGTGCCGGATCGGAATTGGTTCCGAAATTGTGTCCTCAAATTCCTATTGGTGCAGGGCTCCAGCACTTCCAATACGTAGGCTCAAACACTTTTGACAACCAATTCAATGTTTTGCCATGACGAAGTCCAATGAACCTTTTTGACATCGTTAGACGCAGTAAAACAGTGTTAAATATTACTTCATTTATTTCTCTGTATACAACTCGTTGCTGTTTACTCGGTGGCGGCCGGTGGCTTAGCAGACCGTCGAAGATACTGCTGAACCCAGCGACTGGCTCAGGTTGCCTTAGCTCGCAACATGTCCTGGGCTCCATCTGATCGCCGATGACGGTGACAAATAAATCACTAACACTACAGTTACTCAGTATACACATACACTGATCAGCCACGACATTATGACCACCGACCTACTATCGACATATAAACCCGTCCAGGCGATAGCAACGTTATCTGGCGAGGAATGATCGCTAGTCAGAGACGCGCACGGTGCACGTAGTATCAATGAATCATGACCGTGTGTAGAACTGGAAAGGCGCGCATTCTACCTGAGTTTGGCCGAAGGCAAATTGTTGTGGCCCGTAGGCTTGGCACAAGCATTTCGGAAACTGCACAACTTGTCTGGTGTTAGAGGAGTGCTGTGATGAGCGTCTTCAGTACGTGGCGAAACCAAGGTGAAACCACCTCCAGACGTCGCAGGGTTTGCGTGGCCGCTCCTCACTACAGATGTCGGCCTTCGTAGGCTGGGCAGACCGGTAAAACAGGACAGGCGGCGGACTGTGGTGGAACTAACATCAGGCTTTAATGCAGGGCAGAGTACAAGTGTGTCTGAACACACAGTAAAACCAACACTCCTAACGATGGACTTCCGCAGAACACGACTCACGCATGTGCCAATGTTAACACCAGGCCATCGGCAACTATGGACATGCAACCATCAGCACTGGACGTTGGCCCGTAGCAAAGTCTGATGGACCCCGATTCATCATACCGAGAGATGGCAGGTCGCGAATTCGTCTTCTTCCAAGGGATGAGCTCATTGACAGATGAATTGCGAGACGGAGGCAAGCTAGCGGTGGCTCCATTATGCTCTGGGGCACATACACGTGGGCATCCATGGGTAAACGTATACCCCTTAATGACGACCATGTTTCCCGACGGAAGTGTAATTTTTCAATAATGCGCCATGTCACAAGGCCAGGAGTGTGATGGAGGCACAGTGGCGAGTTCCAAATGATGTGCTGGGCCCCAGACTCGTCAGATCTGAACCCGATCGAACACATCTGGGATGTGATTGAATGAGCCGTCAGAGCTAATCGCTCCCCACCCCCCTCGCCCCCTCCCCACCCCCCCACCCCCCACGCAATTGGTGACTTCCGTGTGCAGATGTGGTGCCAATTCCCTCCAATGACTTACTGGTGCCTTATTGCTTTCATACCACGACGCAGCGCCGCTGTTATACGTGCCAAGGGTGGACTTACCAGCTATTAGGTAGGTAGTAATAATGTTATTTTTATTTATTTACACGTTAAGTTCCGTAGGACCAAATTGAGGAGCAAATTCCAAGGTCTTGGAACATTTCAGTACATGAAATTACAACAGAAAAGTAATAAAAGATAAGAATAAATGTTTATAAACCTGAAAAAAGTCAGACCATAAGTTTAAGTAAACGCAATCAGCAAAACAACAAGGCTCAGTTTAATCTCTCAAGGAACTCCACGACAGAATAGAAGGAGGACCCATGAGGAAACTCTTCAGTTTCAAATTGAAAACGCGGGGATTACTGCTAAGATTTTTGAATTCGAGTGGTAGCTTATTGAAAATGGTTGCAGCAGTATACTGCACACCTTTCTGCACAAGACTTAAGGAAGTCCGATCCTAGTGCAGGTTTGACTTCTGCAAAGTATTAACTGAGTGAAAGCTGCTTATTCTTGGAAATAACCTAATATTGTTAACTACAAATGACATAATACCATACGACATAAGCGAATGAAAATAAGCAAAGTAGACTAATTTTCATGTCGAACGATCACTCACTTCAGATACCGTTCGAATCGTAAAAATGGCAGCGTTAAGCCTTTGAACAAGATCCTGAACGCGGGCTTTCCACGACAGCTTACTATCTACCTGAACACCTAGAAATTTGAACTGTTCAGTTTCAGTAATCATATGCCCATTCTGTGACATTAAAACGTCAGGTTTTTTGATTTGTGTGTTAGAAACTGTAAAAACTTACTGTGATTTAGCGTTAGTTTATTTTCTACTAGCCATGAACTTAAATCATGAACTGCACTATTTGAAACCGAGCCCAAGTTGCGTGCAACATCCTGTACTACCAACCTGGTGTCATCAGCAAACAGAAATATTTTAGAGTTACTCGTAATACTAGAAGGCATATCATTTATATAAATAAGGAACAGGAGTGGTCCCAACACTGATCCCTGGGGCACCCCCCACTTGACTGTACCCCACTCAGACCCCATATCACAGCCATTCTCGACATTGTGAATAATGACCTTTTGCTGTCTGTTCTAATGTAAGAGGTGAACCAATTGTGAGGTACTCCCCGTATCCCATAATTGTCCAACTTCTGGAGCAATATTTTGTGATCAGCACAATCAAATGACTTAGTTAAATCAAAAAAAATATGCCTAGCGTTCTAAACCTTCTTGTAACCCATCCAGTACCTCACAGAGAAAAGAGAATATAGCATTTTCAGTTGTTAAGCGACTTCTAAAGCCGAACTGTACACTTGATAGCAAATCGTGTGATATGAAATGATCAATTATCCTTACATACACAGCCTTTTCAATAACTTTTACAAACACTCATGGCATAGAAATACACTCCTGGAAATTGAAATAAGAACACCGTGAATTCATTGTCCCAGCAAGGGGAAACTTTATTGACACATTCCTGGGGTCAGATACATCACATGATCACACTGATAGAACCACAGGCACATAGACACAGGCAACAGAGCATGCACAATGTCGGCACTAGTACAGTGTATATCCACCTTTCGCAGCAATGCAGGCTGCTATTCTCCCATGGAGACGATCGTAGAGATGCTGGATGTAGTCCTGTGGAACGGCTTGCCATGCCATTTCCACCTGGCGCCTCAGTTGGACCAGCGTTCGTGCTGGACGTGCAGACCGCGTGAGACGACGCTTCATCCAGTCCCAAACATGCTCAATGGGGGACAGATCCGGAGATCTTGCTGGCCAGGGTAGTTGACTTACACCTTCTAGAGCACGTTGGGTGGCACGGGATACATGCGGACGTGCATTGTCCTGTTGGAACAGCAAGTTCCCTTGCCGGTCTAGGAATGGTAGAACGATGGGTTCGATGACGGTTTGGATGTACCGTGCACTATTCAGTGTCCCCTCGACGATCACCAGTGGTGTACGGCCAGTGTAGGAGATCGCTCCCCACACCATGATGCCGGGTGTTGGCCCTGTGTGCCTCGGTCGTATGCAGTCCTGATTGTGGCGCTCACCTGCACGGCGCCAAACACGCATACGACCGTCATTGGCACCAAGGCAGAAGCGACTCTCATCGCTGAAGACGACACGTCTCCATTCGTCCCTCCATTCACGCCTGTCGCGACACCACTGGAGGCGGGCTGCACGATGTTGGGGCGTGAGTGGAAGACGGCCTAACGGTGTGCGGGACCGTAGCCCAGCTTCATGGAGACGGTTGCGAATGGTCCTCGCCGATACCCCAGGAGCAACAGTGTCCCTAATTTGCTGGGAAGTGGCGGTGCGGTCCCCTACGGCACTGCGTAGGATCCTACGGTCTTGGCGTGCATCCGTGCGTCGCTGCGGTCCGGTCCCAGGTCGACGGGCACGTGCACCTTCCGCCGACCACTGGCGACAACATCGATGTACTGTGGAGACCTCACGCCCCACGTGTTGAGCAATTCGGCGGTACGTCCACCCGGCCTCCCGCATGCCCACTATACGCCCTCGCTCAAAGTCCGTCAGCTGCACATACGGTTCACGTCCACGCTGTCGCGGCATGCTACCAGTGTTAAAGACTGCGATGGAGCTCCGTATGCCATGGCAAACTGGCTGACACTGACGGCGGCGGTGCACAAATGCTGCGCAGCTAGCGCCATTCGACGGCCAACACCGCGGTTCCTGGTGTGTCCGCTGTGCCGTGCGTGTGATCATTGCTTGTACAGCCCTCTCGCAGTGTCCGGAGCAAGTATGGTGGGTCTGACACACCGGTGTCAATGTGTTCTTTTTTCCATTTCCAGGAGTGTAGGTCTAAAATTATCTACATTATCCCTTTCTCCATTTTTATGAAGCGGCCTTACTACTGAGTACTTCAATCGTTCAGGAAACTGACCATTCCTAAAGGAAAAATTACAAATATGGCTAAATAAAGGGTTAACAAGTGTAGCAAAGTACTTTAATATTTGCTAGGCATTCAATAATAACCACGAGAGTCCTTAGTCTTTAGTGATTTAATTATTGACTCAATCTCCCTCTTGTCTGTATCTCAGAGGAGTATTTCAGACATCAATCTCGGAAAGGCATTTGCCAAGAGAGCTATATGATTCCCTGTAGAAACTAAATTTTTATTTAATTCACCAGCAATACTCAGAAAATAATTGTTATATACTGAACTTGTATCTGATTTATCAGTAACAGAAATATTTTTACTGCGAACTGACTTTATATCGTCGACCTTGTGCTACTGACCAGAAACTTCCTTCACAACTGACCATATGGTTTTAATTTTATCCTGTGAATTATCTATTCTATTTGTGTACCACATACTCTTTGCCTTCCTAATAACATTTTAAGCACCTTACAATACTGTTTGTAATGGGCTACTGTAGCTTGATTGTGACTACTTCTAATATTTTGATATAATTCCCACTTTGTTCTGCATGATGCCTTTATCCGACTAGTCAGCCACCCAGGCTGCCTATTACTGCTAGACCCCGTTCAGAACGTTCAAATGGAAAGCAACTCCCAAAGAGCACGAGAAATGTGTTAAGGAAAGCATTATATTTATCATCTGTGTTATCGGCACTATAAACATCCTGCCACTCTTGTTCCTTGACAAGGTTTTAAAAACTCTCTATTGCTGTTGGATTAACTTCCCTACATAGTATGTAATTAAATATGATATTTGTTTGAGTACTAAAGCCATTTAGTGTTAAAATTTGTGCATCATGGTCTGAAAGGCCATTCACCCTTTTACTAACAGAATGCTCAGCTAGTAATGATGAATGAATAAAAATAGTCTATGGCTGTGCTACTGTTCCCTTGCACCCTAGTTGGAAAAAACACAGTCTGCATCAGATCATACGAATTTACGAGATCTACCAACATCCTTTTTCTTGCACCGTCATATACAAAATTTATGCTGAAGTCACCACATACAAGTAATTTCTGGTACTTCCTACAAAGTGAATCAAGAACGCTCTCTGGCTTGAGCAGTAATGCTCTGAAGCCAGAGTTAGGGGACCTGTAAACAACAACAATTAGAAGTTTAGTTTTACTAAATTCAACTGCCGCTGTACAACATTCAAATATCTGTTCAGTGCAGTGCCGTGATATGTCTATGGACTCAAATGGAATACTGTTTTTACATACACAGCCACTCCCACAACGCAAGGAACTCCTTGAGAAACAGCCAGCTAATCTGTATCCCGGTAAAGGAAGCCTCTGAACTGTCAAATTATTTAAGTGATGCTTTGATATACCAATAATTTCAGAGTCAACATCTATAAGCAGTTCACAAATTTTGTCTCTAATAACTCTTATATTTTGATGAAATATACCAATTCCTTCTCTACTTGGAAACATTATGTCCTCTGAAGGTGAGCCCTTAGTTAGAGGGACTTCCTTTAATGAGCTCTAACACTAACTACTACAGGAATTTTTCCATGAACGATCCCACCACCACCACCACCACCCACTACACTGTAACCTATATGCTTTGCCAGCCTCCCCTTCCCATACCTACTGAGGTGCAGGCTATGCCCAGTGAATCCCGATCTACTGATAGATCCAACTGGCACCACTGAGATGTGACCCATGCCCTCTGCCATCAGCGCCTTCCCCAGCCCCATGTTAACGCGCCTAATAGCCGCATTAAGATGAGGCCGATCATGACGCTGAAACAGTTGCAGGAAATGCACATTAGTGCATCAGTTTTAGTAGCTATCTTTACCAGGTCACCACCTACATCATATTCCCCGTCCCTATCAAGACTGTTCCCTGTTCCACCCACTATCATTACCTGATCCTCCTTCGTAAAATTCCTACTTAACTCCCCTATGCTGTCAGTCACTTGAGCCAACCCTGCACTAGGCTTCACAATGCTGGTGACCTGGTACTCAGTCCCCAATTCCTGCACCTGGTGGCCCGCAGCGCTACCGTGCCAACTACCTAGCAGCTGACCTAGGCCTCCTAACTGCTAAGGACTGCTGCATGTTCCCTACATCTACAGCTACAGCTACACGAAGCTCCTCTCTCTCAATTCTGACAGTCGGTCAAATCTATTCATATACGCAATGTATAACCTACTCTTCCTAGCTGCGTTCTTGCCAACTGCCAGTTCCCATTCACCCTCCTCAGCCTATCTAGTTCCTCCTTTGCGCGTTGTAACTGCACTGAAGGACACAGATCTTACGCTCCTGCTCCTCTATCAACTTATTTCTACTACGGATTCTGCATTCCCAGGAGAGGATCTCACTAGAATGTCCAGTGGCTTCCACAATGATTCCCCCCCCCCCCCCACACACACACACACACACACAAACCTATGACAGAGCCCACACTTCTCACTCATGGTAAAAGTTTACAGTTACCAAAAAAAAAACTATACGTCTACGTTACCAAAGTTCAGTTACACCAGCAGAACTAAATATA
Source organism: Schistocerca cancellata (assembly GCF_023864275.1). NCBI lineage: Eukaryota > Metazoa > Arthropoda > Insecta > Orthoptera > Acrididae > Schistocerca > Schistocerca cancellata. The sequence goes on from NC_064627.1 coordinate 214,958,337, forward strand.
GAACTAACAATAGCGGTCTCGACATTCTCTACTAACAAGGGAACCTCCCCATCGCACCTCCCTCAGATTTAGTTATAAGTTGGCACAGTGGATAGGCCTTGAAAAACAGAACACAGATCGATCGAGAAAACAGGAAGAAGTTGTGTGGAATTATGAAAAAAATAAGCAAAATATACAAACGGAGTAGTCCATGCGCAAGATAGGCAACATCAAGGACGATGTGAGCTCAGGAGCGCCGTGGTCCCGTGGTTAGCGTGAGCACTTTCGGAACGAGAGGTCCTTGGTTCAATTTCCCTCGAGTCAAAATTTTACTTTCTTTATTTTCGCATAGTTATGATCTGTCCGTTCGTTCATTGACGTCTCTGTTCACTGTAATACGTTTAGTTTCTGTATTTTGCGACCGCACCGTAAAACCGTGCGACCAATAGACGAAAGGACGTGCCTCTCCAATGGGAACCGAAAACGTTTGATCGCAAGCTTATAGGTCAACCGATTCCTCCACAGGAAGCGAACGTTTCCAAAAGTTTATTAAATCGTTATTTCACCACAATCAGCACGAAACACCTCTGAAAACTATTAAATTTGATAACTGTATAACAGTGCACAAATAACTTTGTCAGTACTTAGCTTTATAACCGCTACAGCCGCACTGCACGCCGCAGAATGTGAACACACTACTGAGGCGTGAGGCCTGGACGAACGACGTAAGCACACTCACGAATAACAGATCCCTCGAGTCAATAACACAGGAAGAAAGACTGAGATTAATGTTCTGGCTGAACAGTGTATTATACCCTAGTGCCACTGACACAGTCCTTCATGGTTTTCTATTCCTTCCGGCAATGTAGTTACTATATTTGCTGCTGTTGTTATTCAGCATCGCAGTTCACCCGAAGTAGTTAGAATGGGAAACACAAACAAGGATTCTTTCGCAACCCCCCCCCCGCCCCCCCCCCCCCCCTCCGCCGTGCTTAGCCCTCTTGAAATCCATAGCTCTTTTTCGGTACGAAAACAATGGTAAAAACCTAGTTTGGAGTTTTCTAAGAAACAGCCCATGAACTAGTGGTTCCTCCATAAACCCCTTAAGGACAACCATAGACTACGTCCAATTCAAAAAGAAACAAAAGATTCGCTCCATTTGCCTAAGCAAAAGGAAGTGTGTAGGCCTAATATTCATACTTTGACCCTTTCCTGTAGGATAGTGACACTAAAATGATCGTTCTGCTGGGTATACAAATGGTCCCTAGCACAATTGCTATACAAAACACTTGACCCTACCTTTCTGTTACCAATAAAGCCCGAGGTATGAGCCCCGGAAGAATCCCTTTTATTATGAGCGGCATTTTGGAACATATTAGATAGCGCATGCTGCCGCGTGCTTACCGATACAGTCATGTGTAACAGGAATAATCTCTTTGAAACATGATGTATATCGAATAGGGCGGTAAATGGATCGTTTTCCGAGAGAGAAATCATGTGTGGAAATTTATGGTTTATGCCCTGCGAGACGTCCATGGCCCTGCATCCACCTTACGTTGACGGCTAATGGCTTGCGTAACCAGTTACGATATCAAACATTATCCAAAGTCACCGTTGTGAAACAGGATGATCAACATCGCCTAACAATTTATATGCATTGGGCAGGATTTCCCATTTGAAAAATGAGCAGTTTTCTGTCACGCAGAATAATTTTTGATACACCCTCTGCATTAGTGCTTTTATTTCAATAAACTTTTAAGAAATTACTATTAGAGACACATTGTTTCCATGTCACTAAAGCAATTTTTATGATGTTAATGATGACATAAATACTAACCGGATCCCGAATTAGTCGCCTCTACTCTGTGGTATCTTGTCTCCAAGTGCGTTACTTTGACTCCTCTACCAATTTGCGTAGGTTACAAATCTATTATCAGCTTCTTCAACATTTTCTTCATGTTTCAAAAGGGCGTAAGCCAGTTATTGCATGAGGCCTGAAACCCTACTTGTATAAAACATTCTCGGACCACTTGCAGGTCAGTTCAGGGTAAAACCTCGAGCTGTCGACTTTCTACACCATCGTCATCGTCAGGAGCAACTGATTGTCAAAATTGCCGCTGTGATGACCTTATACGAGGGTAAGTCAATTATTATCCGCAAATTAGTTATAAAATTTTATTGTAATCAAATAGGAAACTTACAAAAACACCATCTTTCGACATAGTCTCCCTGAGTTTCAACGCACTTGGTCCATCGTTGTACAAGCTTCCTGATGCCCTCATAAAAGAAGGTTCTCGGTTGAGCTGCGAGCCAAGAATGCACCGCTTCTTTCACTGCTTCGTCCGAAGCAAATCGACGGCCCCTTAATGCCTGTTTGAGTGGACCAAGATCGGGACTACACTCCTGGAAATGGAAAAAAGAACACATTGACACCGGTGTGTCAGACCCACCATACTTGCTCCGGACACTGCGAGAGGGCTGTACAAGCAATGATCACACGCACGGCACAGCGGACACACCAGGAACCGCGGTGTTGGCCGTCGAATGGCGCTAGCTGCGCAGCATTTGTGCACCGCTGCCGTCAGTGTCAGCCAGTATGCTGTGGCATACGGAGCTCCATCGCAGTCTTTAACACTGGTAGCATGCCGCGACAGCGTGGACGTGAACCGTATGTGCAGTTGACGGACTTTGAGCGAGGGCGTATAGTGGGCATGCGGGAGGTCGGGTGGACGTACCGCCGAATTGCTCAACACGTGGGGCGTGAGGTCTTCACAGTACATCGATGTTGTCGCCAGTGGTCGGCGGAAGGTGCACGTGCCCGTCGACCTGGGACCGGACCGCAGCGACGCACGGATGCACGCCAAGACCGTAGGATCTTACGCAGTGCCGTAGGGGACCGCACCGCCACTTCCCAGCAAATTAGGGACACTGTTGCTCCTGGGGAATCGGCGAGGAGCATTCGCAACCGTCTCCATGAAGCTGGCCTACGGTCCCGCACACCGTTAGGCCGTCTTCCGCTCACGCCCCAACATCGTGCAGCCCGCCTCCAGTGGTGTCGCGACAGGCGTGAATGGGGGGACGAATGGAGACGTGTCGTCTTCAGCGATGAGAGTCGCTTCTGCCTTGGTGCCAATGGTGGTCGTATGCGTGTTTGGCGCCGTGCAGGTGAGCGCCACAATCAGGACTGCATACGACCGAGGCACACAGGGCCAACACCCGGCATCATGGTGTGGGGAGCGATCTCCTACACTGGCCGTACACCACTGGTGATCGTCGAGGGGACACTGAATAGTGCACGGTACATCCAAACCGTCATCGAACCCCTCGTTCTACCATTCCTAGACCGGCAAGGGAACTTGCTGTTCCAACAGGACAATGCACGTCCGCATGTATCCCGTGCCACCCAACGTGCTCTAGAAGGTGTAAGTCGACTACCCTGGCCTGCAAGATCTCCGGATCTGTCCCCCATTGAGCATGTTTGGGACTGGATGAAGCGTCGTCTCACGCGGTCTGCACGTCCAGCACGAACGCTGGTCCAACTGAGGCGCCAGGTGGAAATGGCATGGCAAGCCGTTCCACAGGACTACATCCAGCATCTCTACGATCGTCTCCATGGGAGAATAGCAGCCTGCATTGCTGCGAAAGGTGGATATACACTGTACTAGTGCCGACATTGTGCATGCTCTGTTGCCTGTGTCTATGTGCCTGTGGTTCTGTCAGTGTGATCATGTGATGTATCTGACCCCAGGAATGTGTCAATAAAGTTTCCCCTTCCTGGGACAATGAATTCACGGTGTTCTTATTTCAATTTCCAGGAGTGTATATGGAGGATGATCCAGTACATCAGATTTGAGTTTCTGGAGCGTTTCAGCAGTGTGGGCAGCAGTAAATGGACGGGCATTTTCGTGCAATAACACAATACCTTTTGATAGCAGTCCTCGGCGTTTGCTTCGAATTGCAGGCTTTAGCCTGGCATTAAGCATCTCACTGTAACGTACACGGTTCATTGTTGTGCCCCTGTCCCCATAATGTTCCAGTACTGGACCTTGTGCGTCCCAAAAACATCGTAAGCATCAGTTTTCCTGTGGACGGTTTGGTCTTGAACTTTTCCTTGCACGGAGAATTTGGATGTTTAAATTCCATACTCTGCCGTTTGCTCTCCGGCTCGTAATGATGGGTCCTGTCTAAGAAATTGTCCACTTCGTTACCATAGCCATTCAAATATTTTCTGCAGATGTCCAAGCGCGTTTGTTTATGCAACTGTGTGAGTGGTTTTGGGACCCATCTTGCACAAATTTTATGAAACCCAAGTATGTTGTGGATGATTTCGTAGGCAGAACCGTGAATAATTTGCAGTTGATGTGCCACTTCGTCAATAGTTAATCGACTGTCAAAGAGCATCATTTCACGCGAACGCTCAATGGTTTCTTCATTTGTGGCGGTAAACGGTCGTCCGGCTCCTTCATCGCGCGTAACACTTGTGCGACCATTCCGGAATTTTTCAATCCATTCGTAGACACTCCGTTGTGGCAAAACACTGTTCCTGTACTGTACAAAAAATCTTCGATTAATTTCGGCCCCTGATACGCCTTACGACCACAAAAAATGGATCACTGAATGTATCTCTTCTTTGGTGCAAATAGACAGCGGAGCAGTCATGATTAACAGCACGGCAGTGATAACGCAACTAACCTAGCAACTTGGAAATTGAAAATATATAACAACAAGTAAACAAAGCATGCGTCATCAACGTAAAACGACAGTACTACCAAAATAAACAAAAGTATAGCTAAATTGCGCATAAAAATTGACTTACCCTCGTATAGTCGAAATATGGCTTCTGATTGGTCGGTAATTGCATCCTGCTGTCGTAGATGGTGTCAACGTCTGCGCTGGTGGCGCCACCGCTCCCATTGTAGCGCAAACACTGCGACGAATATCTCTGGTTCTTGTCTGCATCGCGAGCTCACTTCCATGCGCCGCTAAGATTATGTCCGCCGTCACGGTTCAAAATTTTCTTATACATTCTTATTTCTACAACTTCTTTAATTACAGAGTTCCAATATGTGGGAGCCCGGGACAAAACTTTTGTTTCGTCAAACTGTATTTTATGTTTGTTTGTGAGGCTATGCTCAGTAACTACATATTTCTCCAGTTCTCGATTTTTAATAGACCGCACAGCGCACAGTGGTCGGAGACGGTGCGGGTGGATGATCGATGTGATTTTATTACGTGGTATGTTGTAAATCCCAAGGAATCCTGAGGCTAGGACTGTCCTTAACAGGGCGTAGCATCTGCTTTATCTTCTTAGGAGATCGGATAACATATCTACCTATTTTGATGAATGTAGCGTCGCAGAAGGGAAGGAATGCAATCTGTGGCTCATCACGTGAATGTTCAACATTATCACGTTTCGTTTTCTTGGAGAACGCTGACTTCGTATCACGTGACCCGTAGCCGCTCTTTCGGCAGACATACCTTAGATGATTAATTTCGGAATCCAAGTGATCCTCGTCGGAAAGGGTTTTTGTTCTGTGTACAAGTATATTTAAAGTTGCTCTGTTCTGGACTAGGCAACGACCTTGCCGCAGTGGATACACCGGTTCCCGTGAGATCACCGAAGTTAAGCGCTGTTGAGCGTGGCCGGCACTTGGATGGGTGACCATCCAACCGCCATGTGCTGTTGCCATTTTTCGGGGTGCACTCAGCCTCGTGATGCCAATTGAGGAGCTACTCGACCGAATAGTAGCGGCTTCGCTCAAGAATACCATCATAACGACCGGGAGAGCGGTGTGCTGACCCCATGCCCCTCCTATCCACATCTTCCTCGGAGGATGACACGGCGGTCGGATGGTCCCGGTAGGCCACTCGTGGCCTGAAGACGCAGTGCTTCTATTATGGACTGGGTGGTGAAAATTCTAGCCGCTAAGATATAAATCAGTGTACGTTGGCTTGTGGTACACTGAGTGGCCAAGACGTCCATCCGACTTCCCTTGTACCAGAGCATCTCAAAATGGCAGCCTTCCCTCTTTCTCTGTCTCGACGGTGAACTGGATGTTTGCGTTCACACTGTTGATATTTTCCTGGTAGGGCTCGAGAGCTTCTACACCGTGTGGCCGGACCATAAACGTGCCGCCAACGTAACAATGAAATGAAGACGGGTGAAGGTGAGCCGAAGTTAATGGACGTTCCTCAAAATATCCCATAAAAAAATTGGCCATTGTTGGAGACAACGGAAAACCCATAGCCACTGTGTCCGTCATTTCACAAAATTCACCGCTGTACAGGGGTACTCAACTACTCGGTTATCAGCACCCGTACAAATTCCCAACTTTTGCACAGTCCAATCTCACCACTTCCAGGAATGATGATGAAATGATGAGGACAACACAAACACACAGTCATCTCGAAGCAGGTGAAAATCCCTGACCCCGCCGGGAATCGAACCCGGGACCCCGTGCTCGGGAAGCGAGAACGCGAGCGCGAGAGCACCCATATAGGGAGATATCAAACAGAATAATCCCTTCAGAATTCCAGAAGACCATCGTAATGACTTTACCGGCTGAGGGCGCCGCCTTAACTTCTCTTCTGAGGAGGTGTGGTGTGGCGCCATTCCATGGACTGCCGTTTTGTTGCCGGTTCGAAGTGGTGAAGCGATGTTTCATCCCCTGTTGTGATGTTCGACAAAAAGTCGTCACCATCAGCTTCGTAACGCGCAAGTAGTCCAGCACAGATCGTCCTTCATTGCTCTTAATGGTCTTCTGTCTGTGGGCGAGGAGCCCAGCGAGCACACCTTTCAATCGCTAACTGTTGTAAGGATGTGTCAGCACTACCAGCAGAGACGTCCAGTTGAGCAGCAAGGTGTCTGATTTTGATGCGTCGTTCAACTGGAATGAGAGTGTCCGCACGATCCATCACTGCAGGAGCCACAGCTGTGCGCGCCCGGCCAGCGCATGGGGGATCGGACAAGTTTGCGCGACCTTGCGCTTGTGACAGACGCCTCAGCCAACCAACGACTTGCGGAGCTTATGTTCACTGCCAGGCATTCTGCAAATGCTTATGAATATATGCGATGCTCCTGTTTTCCGGCAACTCAACGACAGCCCTCTGCTTGGGACGCACCTCCGTTAGAGATGCCATTTGGAAGGTTACAGGGCTACACGCAACGCCGACACCTATCGGAACTTCTTGAAACTACAGAGGCTGAAGGGGAAATATTGGCCGATGTCCTACAACAAATTGCTCACTTTTTCAGCCGAAACTGGCCGAGAACAAAAACGTTATTGCATTACTTATTGAACGTCCCTCGTACATTGTAAATTATTCATTAGTGTCACCGATACATATTTGTTGGAAAGAAATAGTGATATGACATTGTTGGCTGGGACACAGAGATGAATAGATTCAAATGCATAACTGGCAATAGTTTATGCAAATCCCGTAGAAAGATCCATTCCTCACAATGTACGAAGCTTTTGTCTTACGCGTATCTGTTGACCGTAGTAGATTGTAGTGGCCAGATGTGTAGTGTGGTGTCACGCTTCTGTTGGATGATGAGAGAAGGGGTAGGGTGAAATCCTGTGACGATATACAACCTTCTCCTCTCGAACAGCACAAAGAAGCCGCCGACCTTAGCACACCCACCCGACAGACGGATCAACATCAGTACTGTCACCTGCGGTTAATCCACACGCAGCGGAAAGATTTCGAATTTAATCTATGACAATGGCACAGAGCCTCTTACTAAGAAAGTGTACGCCACCGTCTCTTTTCCCCTCGCCGGCGAAACAATGACGGTGCCATCTCTTCGTCTGCGTTGACGATCTCGGCTACAGAGGCAGGTATACATCTGATAAATTGTTCCAATTCAGGGATTAATCACCGAGCATTTTTTACAGCTCTAAACAGTTGTTATCTTCCGAGGTGACCGATGTGAAATTGATACACTTGTGTGTTTCTTCTTAGTCAATTTTCGACTGTGATAGTGTGGCAGGTTCTCGTTACGCATTACTTTGAGGAAGCGACTACCTAACTTTGCACGTTAATATCTTGTTACCATAATTTTGATATACAGTGTTGGTTTATGACACGCGCAAAGTCATATCTAGCCTTCAAAAACCACTTGCGAAATTTTCATATTCTCTCGCTCACTACGCTCCAACCATTAGTCCTACAGAAAAAATGAAAAGCAACTTAATGCGGAAAATTTAATGAAGTTAAATTTTGTATTGGGATACGTTTTCGCTAGAGGCTGTGGTTTTCGAGTTATCCAAGAAAAACGTGCAAAAGAGACCTTCAAACGCACCCCACTCCCACACTCAGTCACCACCGGTCTGAATTTTTAGAGTGTTATTCGTGACACTCCGTCCTATCACTATACAAAAATTTGCAACTTCACGAATTATACCTCATATTCGACCCTTTTTGGTATTCACTGACTGGCGTTATTACGCCACCGGCTTAGTGGAGCACTGTAAAATTGAAGTTTGTCTAAATTTTACCTAACAATTTTCAGAATTTTAACAGCATAAAATAAACAGCTACATTTTTGTATGCGTCTGATCTTCTGACCACGAAGCTATTGTGCTTGTAAGAGTTAAGTATCGATCGATTTGTCAACGTAATTAGTTCTAGTGTAACATTTACAAAAGTCGATTTTCTTTCATTACCCTCACGGGCACATTTAAGTTAATAATGTTAACGAAGTAGTCCACTATGGCGGTGGTGTAATAGCGGAATCGACAGAGACACTAAAAAAGGCCGAATATCGGAGCTAGTTCGTGTAATCGGACGTTTTTGTTTAGTGGAAGGAGGAAGTGACACGGAGGAACACACTAGAATTCCTGACTGGTGACGCAGGAGGTCACTTTTTCTTACGTAACTAGAAAACTGTGGAGTCCAGCGAAAACGTATCGCAGTACAAAATTTAACAACATTAAATTTCCTACAAAAAGGTCTTGTTCATTTTTCTTTATGACTAACAATTTACGCGTAGCGAGCGAGAAAATATGAAAATCTCGCGCGTGGTTCATGGAGGCCAGATATAACATTGCGGACTGCGTAACATGGGGAATCTAAATCACAGTGTACGTAGCAGTTCAATAGATTCGCCCTTGCCTTCTGTAGCGTAAGTCCAGCTACGATTCGCTCAGAAAGGGTTGCTGAGTGGAGAAACAGAACTTTAAAATGAAGCCCTTATTCTTTAATACACCACTGATTTCTTCAGCTACGTTGGGTACTTCCATGACCCTCCCTCTCGTAATTGCTTGTACACAGGCACGATGTTTCATCAGTTCACCGCACTGAGGGCGTTGAAGCACTTACAGGGCTTATAGTTTCAGAGGATGGTCGGTGTTTACCAGAGAACTCTGGGTTCGCCAACTCATCCGCTGCTGGATGACTTTCCCCAGAGTGTAGTTTACGGACAGTTGCGACCGCGAGACGACTTTCCTGCTGAAGTTTCAACTTCGCTGAGAGAACGAAAACAACTGTGCTTTTTTTGCTGATATTGAGGGAAGTTAGTTTCGAAGCTTGATAAAATATGGTGCGCGAAAAACGATCAAAGAAATGAAAGATGAAATGAAAACATATTACGGTGTCCTAACCCTGCCATATTATATGGTCAGTAAGGCGAAATCTAAAGTCATCCTAATGGACATATTAGGTTTTGGACGTGTGGAAAGGAAGTCCTTAATATCCTGCTAACTTAAAGAGATGGGTCAACAAAGTCTCCGACCTTGTGTTAGAAGCTGCTAACGACCTAGTGTGCAGCTTAGACTGGAATTATCTCGACAAAGCAGCTATTTAATATCTTTCGCCGTCTTTTGAGTGTCAGACAGCTGTTGGATAGAGAAATGTTTTCGTGCATTTTCAGGTTCATTCCACGGACCTTATGACGTACTTTGACTCTTAAGACCTTACCTGTATATAGTAGCATTTGTTTGCTGAGAATAAGAAACGTAGGTTTCCCTCAACAGCATGCTCCCTGGTCGGGGGAAAGTAGTTTCATCTATAAGTGTATATGGGAAAGTATATGTAGATTTGTTCCAGCACAGCTTCAGAACGCTTACAGCAATTCCCACCGAATTTGGTAGACGTAGGACTTAGTTTTGGGAAATACTGTGGGGGCGACACACTCCTAGCACCGCTTGGTGTGTTATGAGAACTCTACATGCCCTAGAGTAGTTCCACACAAACACAAATTACTTTTTTCAACTGTTTTCTGAGTGGTTTGATGCGAACCGCTAAGATTTCGTCTCATCTACCTATTACTTTTGTCTCACATTCGTATCTATACCCAAATTCCTCCATTATCTGTTGTATATTTTCCATTTACGGCTCCATCCAGTACCACAGAAGTTATTCCCTGACCTATTATCATATGTCCTTTCACCAGGACCCTACTTCTAATTAGCGTTTTCTAAATATTATTCTCACACACCAATTATACTAAAAAGCTTGTTTCTTATCTTATCGGTCTATTAGATATTCAACACCCTTCTGAAAAGCCATATTTCAAACAATTCAGTTATCTTATCTTTGTGTTTTCTTATAACCCACGGTTACATGCAGACTTACACTCTCAGAAATTTATTTCTCAAACTAAAATGTATGTTCGATGCAAGTAGACTCATTTTATCGAAGGATGTTCCATTTTACTGTGCTAGCCTGGTTGTCATATCCTCCTTGCTTCGTCCATCATACGTCGTTTTGTTTCTAAGGTGACAGGATTCCTTCACTTCGTTTACCACGTCGTCCCAAGTTTTGATATTGCATTGTTAGCTAAGCTCATACCTGCTACTCCATGTTACTTTCAACTTGTCCATCATCTGTGCTCAACATACTGTTCATTCTGTTCAGCAGGTCCTGTCATTTATCGTTTCTTTCAGGAAGGATAATAACGTCACCAACAAATTTTATCTTTTATATCCTTCCACCATGAAATTTAATCGCACTTCTGAACTATTTTATTTCCATCATTGTTTCTTAGATTTGTAGGCTGAACAGTAGAGGAGAGGGACTGAATTCCTGCCTTATGCCCGTTTTAATAGGAGGAGTTCTGTCTTTGTCTTCCATTCTTGTTGTTCCCGCTTGATTCTTGGACATATTGTATATTACGTCTTTTATTATGGCGTATACTTGTTATTATACCTATTGCTCTTAGGATTTCGAAAATCTTACACCACTTTTCGTTTTCGAACACTTTTTCTAGGTCAAAAAATCCTTTGACAGTGACATAACTTTTCTCAAGTCCTTCTTCCGTTATCAGTTCTAACGTCATAAATGCCTCTCCGATGCTACTAACTTTCCTAAACCGAAACAGATCCTCAGTTTTCTTTTCCATTCTCGTATATGTTACTCATAATATCACGAGCTGTTAAGCTGGATGTGCGGTGGTTGTGGTTCTCGCATTTATCTGCCCTTCTTGTCTTCTGGATTGTGTTGAATAACGTCGGCTGGTATGGCATCAGTGTCTTAGATTCCACGCTCCAACTAAGACTACTTCCCACTAGCGTTTTAGAAAATCTACGCAAATATTAGCTATCCGTCGGCCTTGTCTGATTACAAGTCTTCCTGAACTCTCTAAAACTCTGCCGAATACTGGATCCACTATCCCCGGCACACGTTTTACCGTCTAACATGTTATCGAACAGTTCCTCACTTTCGAAGGGGCTCAAAATGTATTCTTTCCATCTACCCGCTCTCGATTTCTGTTTAACTGTCGAATTCCTCTTGCATACACGATGCTGACAACTTTCCTACTAATTTCACCAAAAGTTATTTGTACTTTTCTACATGCCTTTCCATATTCCCTTCTACATTTCTTAACATTTTTCTTGGATTCATTGCGCTTTACCTTCCCTTTACTTCCTAGAGACTTCACTGATAAGTGACGCATAATTCTGTATTCTTTACTTTTCCTTGACATTTTTCTATGTCTTTTTCTCGTTAAACAATTGAAGTATCGCTTCTCTGTCCCAATATTTCAGCGCAATTACCTTCCTGGTGCCTATAGTTGTCTGTCACACTTCTGTGAATTCCAGTTTTGGGGTTGGATTCCTCTTCTGCTTAACTGCCGGCTGTGGTGTTCATTATCGTGTTATCTGCAGCTTTAGAGAACTTCAGACTACATCATCACCATTCCTCAGCATTTCAGTATCCCATTTCTTTCCACACTGATTCTTCCCTATGGGTCTCTTAAATATCAACCTACTCTTTGTAATTATTAAATTGTAATCTGTGTCTATATCGGCTTTAGGGTACGCCTTACAATTATATCGTCCGCGTATTAAGGTTTTTTGTTGTTTTATCAGTATGGTAATGGATAATTGTAATATTAATACTGGCATAGAATACTGAAATAATATTATGTTAATGACAAGTTGCAAAGACTTTACGTTTAAGAAGCTGTCAATCTCATAACCAACAATACTGGAACCGAAGACCTCATACATCGTTCTTGTCGTTCTCTCTAATAAACAATGACTTCGTCGAGCCGCGTTTTCTATTATATCTTTCTTTAAACCTGCATTACACCTCCATCAAATTACGTGTACAGCCACAATATTTACATTATAGTTAATCTTGAATAAACTAATTCATACACAAATTGCGAGTGCGTTCAAGAACAGTACATTCATAAATCAAATATACAGATGAGTTTTTACCTGTACATTTTAATGTTGCTTCTCAGAATACTTTTTGTGCTATACAAGTGTCTTTTATAATAGTGCATGTGCCCCTGTCTCAACAGTTTAGCGATTCAAATCAGACTACTACACAGTCCAATAGTGATATACAGCAAATGGTGGAGCCCGTTCTGTTCTTTCTACCCGAGAAGACAAGTGAACGTCGATAAAATAAATGACGAACGAAATTCCTGCAATGTTTACATACAATTACTTTCTTGTTTATTTTTGAAAATAAGTCTCTGAACGTAGAAGAAGTCTTATTATTTAATATTACTTTTGATGTTATATTTGCTATTAAGAGCTACATGAATCACATTTGTTATTCAACACACAGAGTTCGCTTATAACATTAATAGTTGATAGCCAATTTGAAAAAACAGCAAAAGTCAATTAACTCTAGCACATCCACAATGCATAATAGTGTTGCTTGCCCAACAGGCAAATCGAAGTCTCATCCATCCTAACTATAAATGTAGCAAGTGGTGTACTCTATAGCGTACCTGTTTCAGCATCTAAGTAGAAAGATAAATAAACACGTTGAATACTTAATAATATAGGTACTGATTTACGTAACACTGTCCTACAAGCGAAAGGAAGGCGTCACACAAAGGTTGCAGCAATTCAGCAAGTGATGAAACTTCTTTGTGCACCTATCTGAAACATTAAATTCATATTAACACATGAGTATAATATCCACAGAGAACATTTAAATATGTTTGCCGAATAATGAGCACTAATTACGAATACATGTAGGTACACAATGAGATGACAGAAGTCATGGGATACCTTCTAATATCGTGTTGGGCCTTCTTTTGCCCGGCGTATTGCAGCAAATCGACGTGGCATGGACTCAGCAAGTCGTTGTTGGGAACCCCTTGCAGAAATACTGAGCCAAGCTGCCTTTATAGCTTTCCATAAGTGCAAAATTTTGTGCACCAACTTACCTCTCGACTATGCCCCATAAATGATCCACGGGATTTATGTCGGGCGATCTGGGTGGTCAAATCATTCGCTCAAATTGTCCAGAATATTCTTCACACCAATCCTGAACAATTGCGGTCTGGTGACATAGAGCACTGTCATCCACAAAAATTCCATCGTTGTTTTGAAACATGAACTCCATGAATAGCCGCAAAACGTCTCCAAGTAGTCGAACATAACCATTTCCAGTTAGTGATCGGTTCCACTCCACGTGAACGCAGCCCACACCCTTATGGAGCCACCACCAACTTGCACAGTTCCTTGTTGACAAATTGGGTCCGTGGCTTCGTGGGGTTGTGCCACACTTGAAACCCACCATCAGCTCTTACATAATGAAATTGGTAGTCATCTGATGAGGCTACGATTTTCCAGTCGCCTATGGTCTAACCAATATGATCACGTGCGCAGAAGAGGAGCTGCAGGCGATGTCGTACTGTTAACAAAGGCACTTGTGTCGAGCGTCTCTTGCCATAGCCCATTAACGCCATATTTCGTCGCACTGACCTAACGGATACGTTCGTCATACGTGCCACATTGTTTTCTGTGATTATTTCGAGCTGTGTTGCTTTTCTATCAGCACTGACAACTCTACACAAACACCGCTGTTCTCGGTTGTTACCTGAAGGCCGTTTAGCCACTGCGTTGTCCGCGGTGAGAGGCAATGCATGAAATTTAGTACTCTCGGCACACTCCTGACGCTTTGAACCTTGGTATATTGAATTACCTAACTATTTTCGAAATGGGATGTCGCATGAGTCCAGCTCCAACTACAATTCCGCATTCAAAGTCTGTTAATTCCCGTCGTGCGGCCACATTCACGTCGGAAACCTATTCAAGTGAACCCGAGTACAAATGAAAGCTCCGCCAGCACGCTGCCATTTTCTAGCTTGTGTAAGGGATAATACAGCCATACGTTTATGTTCATATCGCTCTCCCACTACTTACGCACCTCAGTATATTTACACTACTAGCCATTAAAATTGCTACACCAAGAAGAAATGAAGATGATAAACGGGTTTTCATTGGACAAATATATTATACAACAACTGACACGTGATTACATTTTCACGCAGTTTGGGTGCACAGATCCTGAGAAATCAGTACCCAGAACAACCACCTCTGGCCGTAATAACGGTCTTGATACGCCTGGGCATTGAGTCAAACAGAGCTTGGATGGCGTGTACAGGTACAGATGCCCATGCAGTTTCAACACAGTACCACGGTTCATCAAGAGTAGTGACTGGCGTATTGTGGCGAGCCAGTTACCCGGCCACCATTGACCAGACGTTCTCATTTGGTGAGAGATCTGGAGAATGTGCTGGCGAGGGCAGCAGTCGAATATTTTCTGTATCCAGAAAGGCCCGTACAGGACCTGCAACTTGCGGTCGTGCATTATCCTGCTGAAATGTAGGGTTTCGCAGGGATCGAATGAAGGGTAGAGCCACGGGTCGTAACACATCTGAAATGTAACGTCCACTGTTCAAAGTGTAGTCAATGCGAACAAGAGGTGACCGAGACGTGTAACCAATGGCACCCCATACCATCACGTCAGGTGATAAGCTAGTATGGCGATGACGAATACACGCTTCCAATGTGCGTTCACCGCGATGGCACCAAACCCGGATGCGACCATCATGATGCTGTAAACAGAACCTGGATTCATCCGAAAAAATGACGTTTTGCCGTTCATGCACCCAGGTTCGTCGTTGAGTACACCATCGCAGGCGCTCCTGTCTGTGATGCAGCGTGAAGGGTAACCGCAGCCATGGTCTCCGAACTGATAGTCCATGCTGCTGCAAACGTCGTCGATCTGTTCGCGCAGGTGGTTGTTGTCTTGCAAACGTCACCATCTGTTGACTCAGGGATCGAACGTGGCTGCACGATCCGTTACAGTCATGCGGATAAGATGCCTGTCATCTCGACTACTAGTGATACGAGGCCGTTGGGATCTAGCACGGCGTTCCGTATTACCCTCCTGAACCCACCGATTCCATATTCTGCTAACAGTCATTGGATCTCGACCAACGCGAGCAGCAATGTCGTGATACGATAAACCGCAATCGCGATAGGCTACAATCCGACCTCTATCAAAGTCGGAAACGTGATGGTACGCATGTCTCCTCCTTACACGAGGCATCACAACAACGTTTCACCAGCAACACCGGTCAACTGCTGTTTGTGTAAGAGAAATCGGTTGGAAACTTTCCTCATGTCAGCACCTTGTAGGTGTCGCCACCGGCGCCAACCTTGTGTGAATGCTCTGAAAAGCTAATCATTTGCATCTCACAGCATATTCTTCTTGTCGGTTAAATTTCGCGGCTGTAGCACGTCATTTTCGTGGTGTAGCAAATTTAATAGCCAATAGTGCACATATTTGAGTTTGGTCACCTGAAATAGTTCATCTTTGCTATGAAAGTGAGCATCGAATGAAACATCTCTTACAATGTTCCAGGAAGCACAAGTAAGCATTAAACTCTTTCTCTTTTTTATAAAGGATAGTCAAATGAAAATGAGACGGGGTCAAAAAAAGTAAGTAAACTGTTTATTATTTCAAAAGTAATCGGCGCAACTGATAATACATTTATCCCACTGTGAGACAAGACGTTCAATGCCTACATGTCAAAATGTTTGCTGTTCCCTACGGAACGATGACTGTGCAACGTTCACCTCTTATTCGTCCGAAGCAAATCGACGCTCACTAACGTGGGGCGGAACCACGAGTTGCCACGGTTGTTTCGACTACTCTGCAGAAGTTTCACTGGAAAGCCATTCCACGTCCTCCATACAGTCCCGATCTCTCCCCACGTGATTTCCACATTTTTGAAGCCCTGAATAAAGAAATTCACGGTCGTCGATTTGCTTTAGACGAATAGGTGCACGCCTGGGTACAGTCATAGGTCCGTAGGCAATTTATTTTTCTATGAAGGTTTTGAGTGTCTTGACTCACTGTTGGTTAAAGGTATTAATAGTTAATAGTTAAAGGTATTAATAGTTATATTAATAGTTAAGGGTATTAATAGTTACTTTTGAAGTAAGAAAGAGTTTATATTCTTTTTTCTAGCTGACTAGTTTTCATTTGACGGTTCGCTCTTATATCACATTTAGGCCTTGGCGTCCTGGAGGTAACAAAATTGTATTTCCTCATGCCACCAAATGGTTAATGTAACACCAACAGTAAAATCAACTAATTAAACCTTTTTCTACATTCATACGCTTATTAGCAAAGAAAGAGGACAAGGAAGTAATTTGTATGTAAACACTGCAGGAATTTCGTTTCTCATGTATTTTATGGACGTTCACTTCTCTCTGTCTTCTTGACCAACTTAACGCGTTGACATCTGAACAAAGACGATGGGCTCCTTCATTGCTCTATATCACTATTCGACTGTTAGTAATTTGATTTGAATCGCTGTACTGTTAGGCCAGGAGCACGGACACTAATGTAAAAGAATCCCCTGTACTGCACGAAACATATTCTGAGAAGCAAAATAAAAATATTCATGTAACAATCATCTGTATATTTATTAATTTACTGTTCCCGGATGCACTCATAATTTCGTCTGAATTAATTTGTTCTAGATTACCTGTAAAGTAAATATTGTGGCTGTCCGCGTATTTTGACGGAGGTGAAATGAAAACATCGAGAAAGCTATTTTATCACAAAACACGCGGCTCTACGAAATCATTGTTTTTTTGAGAGAAACACATATGCAGTTCTCGGTTCCAGTAATGTTGATTGTGAGATTCAAAGCTTCTTAAACATGAACTCTATGCAACTTGCGACTACCGTAATACAGGGTGTACATAAAGTCCGGGAAGGCCATTTCATGAAACAGCTGTCCTCTTGTGTAGCACGGCCGATCCATCAGCTCCGTGTTCAGATACCCACGAACTTCAAGATGAAAATGGGGTGGAGCACCATCCTGCTGAAACGTGAAGGGAGTGTCCGATTGCATTTGAGGCATCAGCCATTGCTGCAACATGTCCAAGTTGGAATATCCAGTGGCAGTGCTCTCGGCGAAGAAGAATGTCCTATGCAGTTTTCGCCGTGACAAGGCACAAAAAAGATTTACCTTCGGCGAATTGCGCTCAAATTCAATGCATTCGTGTGGATGCTTTGTACCCCAGATTCGACAATTATGCCTGTTCACTTTCCCATTAGTGTGTAAAGTGGCTTCGTCGCTAAAAATTTTGCGATCAACAATCTTCCATCCTCTTTCAATTGTTGCAACTGCGAACATAACTCAAAACGTTTGTCTTTATCGTCGTCATTGAGCTTCTGCACTAGGTCCAATTGGAACGGTTTCAGAGACAGCTTCCGTCGCAGGACTTTCCACACTGTCAATGAAGCCATTTCGAGTTCACGGGATGCACGACGCACCGATTTCTTTGGACTTCGTATGAATGTCTCTCGTACGCGCGCCACATTCACTTCACTCACACTGAGACATCCGCTTCTCTTTGCCAGGCACAAGCAACCCGTCGTAACGAATTTGTTGTGCCAGAGATAAATGGCCTTCCTTGTTGGTAGCTTCTTAGCGTACTTGGTTCTAAACATCAGTTGAACAGTTGTAGCACACTTGTTTTTGTCCAACTCCAATACACAGAAAGATGGCTCCGCACCTGAACTCGTTATGTTTGACTAGCGCTGACTATCGCAAATTACGAAACTACGCTGTGGCAGTATATATGAGAAAGAAACTTTCAGGGTTCCTCCTCAAAATTACATATGAATGATATCTGTACAGTGTTTGGTTCTTGTGCAATAAATAATTGAAAGTGTTCCCGGACTTTATGTACAATTTGTATTGTTTCAGTATTTCACGCCAGTGTTATTTAACTCCCCATTAGCACACTGATAAAACAAGAAAATACTTTAATACTCAGAATCTTATTTCGTAGTCACTATCTGACTATCATCTAATTCAGCTGGAATCTTCCAGTGTCTCCAAGCATTTTTCAAGTAGGTCCATATCTCCCCCTCTTGTTAGTTTTGAGCAGTGTATTCGCTTATTAATAACTGAAACTTATTGCAGAACTCAGTCTTTCGCCTGTTTCATTCCTACTACCGAGCCCGTATTCTCCATGACTCTAGCTTCATTTCCTTCCCATACTATAGCGTTCCAGTCCCCTGGTTATGAGATTTCCATCACCCATTACTAACTGAGTTACCTGTACAAGGCTCTCATAGATTATCTGTACCTCTTCCTCTTCTGCCTGTGACATGTGTACCTGTTATATTGTTGTCGGCGTCAGTTTGCTGTTGATTCTGATTAGAATAATCCTATCGATCACCCCATCTAATCTTCATTCTTCTGTAGCACGACATTTTAAATGGTTCTTTTCTCTTTTAGTCTGAACTGCTTGTCTTCCACGCTCCACTTCCGTACAAGGCTACATTCCAGACAAATAATTTCAGGAAACCCTTCATAATATTTAAATTTGTGTTCAGTGTTAACAAATTCTTCTTTTTCAAAAATGCCGTTGCCCCTCTGCATTTGATATCTACTTCTACTTCGGCCATCAACAACTAATTCCCTGACCAAATAGCAAAAATCGTCTACTATTTTTAGTTTTCCATTCCCTAATCTAATTCCCTCAGCATCTCCTGATTAAATTCCATGACCTTCCATTACCCTTTACTTTTGTTGGTTTTCATCTTGTAACCTCATTTATATTCCCTTGACACTGCTCTTGCAAATCCATTTAGTGTCTCTGAAACAATTATATCATCGGCAAAACTCAAAGTTTTTATTTCTTCTTTTCTAAATTTAAATTCCCTTTCCAAATTTCTTCTTGGTTTCTTTTACTGGTTGCTCAATGTGCTGATTGAATAATACCTAGGATACACGTCATGTATCTTTAATACAACCGTTTTCAAAAATGGTTCAAATGGCTCTGAGCACTATGGGACTCAACTGCTGTGGTCATCAGTCCCCTAGAACTTAGAACTACTTAAACCTAACTAACCTAAGGACATCACACACACCCATGCCCGAGGCAGGATTCGAACCTGCGACCGTAGCAGCAGCGCGGCTCCGGACGGGAGCGCCTAGAACCGCACGGCCACCGCGGCCGGCTACAACCGTTTTCGTTGACGTCTGTATCCTTACAGTGGTAGAGTCCGACGACTAACTTTCTACCAGTTAAGCATATTTACAATACACCTAAACTCAAATTTTCTTACTACTGCTTTGCAGAACAAAGATTGTGGTACGAAATGTAGTAATAACGGTTCAATTAGCACAAGTACGTTAGCTGCGACATTAAATTGGGTCACGTGCATTAAACATTACGTTGCAATGATTTGGTACACGTTCGAGGTGACGAATTTTAGGCACATTTCACATTTACCGTTTGTTCGACCGCATAGTAAGTTTTCGGTCGCCTGGCAGATCTCGAAAGCGATGGACGGATGGACAGTATTGGGAAAGGTGTACGACAATTTGAGGTATGGAAAAAGCAATACTGCTGAAGACAGAATGTGAGAGGCCGTGATTCCAGTAATAAAGAAAGAAGAAACAAAAAGAGGAACTACCATTTCATTTACACGTTGACCCACTTCCGTTGCATACGATACATAATGTTCACTCAACATTACTTTTGTGATTTTCTATGATTTATGAAAACCTTTGTCGAGACAAGTAAAACATTAAGCAGACGAAGAAGGTTTTCAAGATCTTATGTGGTTTTTCCGCCACTTTTCCCACATTCGTGCTACTGGACGCGCTATAGAGGACCAATAACGGGGAGTTATTGCTGAAGTTCGTGGTCAATCAAATCCTTTGGAACAAAAGATTTGCGAAGACGTTTACAGATTCCCCCAGATAGTCTGAGCAGTAAGTAAATTTAGGCGTATGTACAAACGAAATAACAACGTAAATCTACACGGCTACTATCAAGATAAGAAGTTTGTAGAATGGTCTTATTTCTTGGTTTATAGTCGCCGTAAATTGTCAGCGAGCGAGGCATTTCGATCTTGATGTATCTCGGACATAAATAGCAAATACGTCCTTTGTTTACTGCGCCGTAAAAGAGGGTTTAGGACAGAAGAAGATCGTAAAGGTAAAAACCACCATTCGTTCTACAGACCAAAGTAAGGAAAGAAATGGGATCTTTTGTAATGTGGCGTAACTGATGCCTATCTTAACATGGAAAAGAAAAAAATTACGTCTGTGTTGTCGTAGCTTCTCCTTGTACGAAATACAAGTTCAGGCACTTAATTATTTCGTCTCAAATCTTTTGACCTTTTAAGGTACTGTGAAACTGTGTTTAAACTAGACGAACAGTAATAATCGGGGCTCAAAAGATAATGACCAATGACCTTGTTAATCGAATAGACATATGCATAATCTTCCAATATATTACTAACGGCACCCAAATATCAGTTATCGATGAGCCATTTTTTTCCTTTATTGCATTTCGATTCACCCCCCCCCCCCACCACCACCACCACCACCACCCTCAGGGGAGGGGGCGGGCGAGCTGGCAGCAGCATAATAGGTCGCTCTACAGCCTACAGAAAAGTTGAAAAACATAATGAGAATATAAACAAACAATTAAAACAGGTGATAAAACGGTGACATTGTAAAAAACTGTAAAATGCCGGAAAGTTGTGGAATTTACAATATAAAAACACGGCACTGATGATGCGGATGAAGACACACAGTAAGTAGACAGGCACAATTAAAAAAAACACGACGACAATCCGGTTGCTGTTTGCACGAGATAAAAAACACAACTAGCGACAGTATGGTAGCTGTTCGCAATACTGACGGGGGAAGCACAACACTGAACATTCGCTTTAAACAGCACTATAGAGCCGACAGGATTGCAGATGGTGGTGGGAGGAGGAGAGAAAAGGAGGAGAGGAATAGGGGGGGAGCCGATGGAGTAAGAGGGCATAGAAAAAGGGGGAGGGGGCAGGGCGGACATAGAAAGGATTGGGGAAGACAGTGGAGGGGAAAGCAAAAGGACTCGGGGGAGAGAAGGGAGTCAGAAAGAGGGTAGGTGGAGAAAAAACGGGATGGAAGGGGGGGCAAGGGAGCCCGGGAAAAGGACAGGCAGGAAGGGTGAGGTGAGGATAAATGGAGGGAGAGAGAGCATCATCCAGGAGGGGGAGTTGATGGAAGCCACCTCGGGAAAGGAGATGAAGGGTGTAGAGGTGGAAGGTAGGGGGGATACAACAGTGAAGGTGTGGCAGAGGGTGGGGATTGGAGAGGAGAGGACAACCAGGGTATGACGGGATTAAGTGAGCGGTAGGAGTAGAGGACGCGGTTATGTTCAAGGAGAAAGCAGATGGAGGAAAGGAATCAGGTCATAGAGGATCTGCATGGGGGGCGAGAAGTGTTTACAGAGGGTGAGGTGGAGCAGAGGGGGGGGGCGGATATCCAGGCGGGACTGGCATAACAGAGGATGGGACGGATTAGGGATTTGTATGTGTGGAGGATGGTAGAAGGGTCAACCCCCAAGTCTGGCCAGAGAGGAGTGTAAGGTGATGGAGACAGTTGTAGGCTTTGGATTGGATAGAGTGGAGATGAGGGATCCAGGTGAGGTGACGGTCAATGGTGAGTCCAAAGTAGGTGTAGGTGGGGGAGAGGCAGACAGGATGAGCACAGATGGTAAGAGGAAAATCCAGGAACCAGAAGGAGCGAGTGGTACGGTGATTGCCTGGGTCTTGGAAGGATTGATTTTAAGGAGCCACTAGTTACACCATGCAGCATAAAGGTCAAGGTGATTCTAGAGAAGGTGTTGAGAGCGCTGGAGGGTAGGAACGAGGGCAAGGAGGGCTGTGTCATTGGCAAACTGCAGGAGGTGGACTGGAGGGGGGGGGCATATCTGCTGTGTACAGGAGGTAGAGAAGAGGGGAAAGGACAGAGCCTGGGGCACACCCGTGTAGGTGTAGAAGTTGCTCAAATCAGCATTATGGATGGTAACATAGGAGGGGTGGTGAGAGAGGAAGGAGGCAATCAGACAGACATAGTTGATAGGAAGGGCTTAGTTCTGAAGTTTAAACAGGAGACCAAGATGTATTACATGGTCGTAGGCCTTTTTGAGGTCGAGGGAGACAAAAATGGCGGAGCAACAGGAGTTAAGCTGGAGGGAGAGGAGATGAGAGAGGCGTAGGAATTGGTCATTGGCAGAGAAGAAAGGTTGAAAGCCACATTGGGTGTTGGGGAGGAGATGGTGTCGGTGGAGGTGGTGATGGATGTGCCGGGAAAGGATGGATTCCAAGAGCTTGCTGAACACCAAGGTGAGACATTTAGGGCGATAGGAGGAGGCATTAGATGGAGGCTTGTTGAGTTTGGAGAACATCAGGATACAGGAGGTTTCCCACAGGTTGGGGTAGAAGCCATTGGCAAGGATTACATTGTAGAGGGTGGCAAGGACAGCAAGGAAGGAGGGAGGGCAGTGTTTGAAATGGCGGTAGGTACTGCGGTCGTGGTCTGTAGCAGTGTTGTATTTAGTGTGGAGTGTGAGGCTGATGTCCTGTGTAGTGATGGGAGCTTTAAGTTCAGATGGTGGTGTGTGGCCCAAGCTAGGAGCAAGGGGAGGTGTGGAGGTATCCATATGTTCGATGACATTGGGGAAGAGGGAATAATCAAATTGGGGATCATCTGGAATGGAAAAAACATCAGACAGGTGGGAGCCAAAGTGGTTGACCTTACTGAGATTGTCAGGAAAGGGATGGTCATCAAGGTGGAGAGGGTACTGCGGGGTGGGTCAGTTCCCAGTAAGGTGGTGGAAAGCAGACCAATACTTGAAAGAGTTTATTGGGAGTGTGGCGTTTCTTCACAGTAAACATGTTGTGGATGTGTCATTGCAATTGCTGGTGGTGGGTGAGTATGTTCTGGTCACGAGTGCAGAGGAAGGATTGGTAGAGGCGACGGGATCCACGAAGCAGAAGAACAGCCTGTGAGGGCATGGCCGGGTGAAGAGGGTGGATGGCCTTGGTAGGGATATGGGTGGCTATGGCTTCAGACAGTCTGGTGGAGGAAATCAGTGGTGCGGGAGATGTCAATGGGAAATTGAAGGGTAGGGTCAGGCACTCGACCTGGGGTTGGATGGTCCCGGTAGGCTTCCCAATTGGTTTGGGAGTAGTCATGGACAAGTTTAGGAGAAATGTCAGGGCGAGGAATGGGGTGGGGATGGTGACCATCAGAAATAGTAAGGAGGATGGGGGCATGATCACAGGACATCCACAGTGATGCGCTCAAAGAGATTGGGAGAAGCTAGGACCACCTCGGGAGTGGTGTCGGATTCGGGTTGGGTGATAAACCAATGCCACCGCTGGAGTTCAGCAGGAGCACGGCTGTAGATATTTAGGTCTGTGGCAATCATGTAGGTGGAGAAGGTGTAGTCATTGTGGGCCAGGAAATCGTATGGGATGGGAGTATGAGAGCAGATATAGATGGTGGCACATGTGACTGTAAGGGTGGGGAAGAAGAGGCTGAGAGTGAGATGCTCATCAGGATTGTTGGAGTGAGGTTGGGGCCAGACAGGGAGGTGCTTGAGGTGGCCAATAGCAACCCCGTCATGCTCCAGGGGGTACAGGTTATTGGTGTGGTGGAGGGTGTGAGTAGCTGTGGAGATGGAGATACGGGTTGAATGACAGTTTCATTTAAGATGAAGGCATCACTGCGGTGTCGATGGAGGGTGTGGAGGAAGAGGAGTTTGTGGGTGGGCAGGAAGCGAATATTATGGTACAGGATACTGTAATGTTGTCGTGCCATTGGAGGAGAGATTTAGACGAAGGTGGTGAGGGGGGTGAAGGTGAAGTGGGCCTGATTGTGGGAGTATGTGGCATAGGTGGTGAGATGGAAGATGGAATGGGTAGGGAGGGCGATTTGTGAAAGGATGTCGAGCGTTGCAAGGGGTGGATGTTTTAGAGGACTATGGTGACAAAGTGGATGATGTCCTCCACAGTTGGGGGAGGGCAGAGTCAGTTGTTGGGGTGGATGGCATCATCCACGGGGCGGTCAGGGATGGTGAACTCAGGGGTGATGGGAGGAGGTTTTGCTTTACATTTCGAGGAGTAAGTAGGATGGAGTTCATTACAGGTATTACAGGAGGAGGGGAGAGGTGAGGTTGGGGCAGTTCTTCAAGAAGTGAGAAGCTTTGCAGTGGGGACAGGTGGGGTGGGGGGCCTCTGGCAGGCGGTAGTGACATGATCATTGTACTTTTGGGCAGCGTGGGCAGCAGTATGACTGGAGGGGGGAACGGGAGGGGTCCACTTTATGATGATGACTGTAGATGAGGGCAGTTGATGGAGGAGGAATCGGTGAATAGGCACATTAGGTAAGTCGGCCCAGCATCATTAAAGATGCAACAGACTGAATGGATTTCAATATCAGGATGGGAATTGAGTTCCACCAACACCTCAGCCTCCATGATCGCAGAGCTAAGCTTCGTGATCAATGCGGTGAAGGTCGAACGATGTTGGGGAGGTTGAGGCTGTTGGGGAGAGGACTGGGTGTGGTAGGAGGTAAGGGTGGCTTGTGGACCGAATTGGATACGTGGGAATTTGGAGAGGAGATCAGTGTGGAATATTGCATTGGGGGATTTAATGAGGACTGAGTCGTTTTGAAGAATGAGAAGGGAGATGGAGGCATTGGGGAAGTATTTACAGATGGCCAGGGTGAGGGTGTGGGCGTCAAGGAATTGAGGGTCAGGATTGGAGAGGACAGAGGTGTGGGTGGAAGGGGTTGAAGGGGTGGGTGTTGGCTTCACGTCCATGGGGATGGGTGGGTCAAAAGGATCAGGGATTTTCTATGTGGAGAGGGTGGGGTCAGGATCAACATTAGGGAGTTTAGGAGCATTGTGGGAAAGGACAGGATGGGAAGGGGGCTGTGGGATGGGTTGGAGGGGAAGGTGTCGGGGGGGGGGGGGTCCTCACTGAGGGGTGGGTGATGCATAAGGTGTGGGCTTGGGTGTCACAGAGACTGTGGCCCAGCGGGCAGAAATCTGCGCCTTGGGAGCTTGTTGTAGGTGGTGCAGTGAGTCACAGGAAGTCTGAAGACAGCGATAGGGTGACAGCTAAGGGTGGGGGGAAGTGACAGCCAAGAATGGTGCAGGAGTGGGGTGGAGAGGAAGGGAAGGGAGGATAGGGACTGGGGCAGTAGATGGGACATGGTGGTGGTGTGCAAGTGAGGGGTGAAGATGGTGACTGTGGTGACGGTGGCCAGGACGAGAAACGGTGGCGGCAGCAGCGGTGGTGAAGGATAGTGGTAGCGATGGAGCTATCATTGATAAGAGGCAGCAGCCCCTAGGGCAGGTGGCGAAGGTGGTCTGGAGAATCTCCCCAGGCAGCAGCTGGATGACAACAGCAAAAAGAGGGTGGCCCAGGATCCACGAGCAGCGAAGGCGATGGCAGTGTGCACCAGGCGGCGGCAAGCACTGGGCGGCAGCGATGGCAGACGGACGACTATGACAGGCCAGCAGGCAGCCAGGCAGACATACAAACAGACGGACCGACAGCAACAGTAACAGGCACTTCGAAATCGTAGATTTTACCCTGAGGGTAGCCCAGGTTCTGTAATCTGTCGACTTTGATAGATGAGACATATCTGAATCTATACTAATAACAAAACTGTAAAACTGTCATGTCTGTTTGTTTGTCTGTTTGAATATGCTAATCTCCCAAACTGCTATACTTTTCCTCCTGGTTCTTCACCAACTACTGCATTCCAATCACCCATTACAATACATGCATTTCTATCTTCACATAACATTCTTCTACCTCTTCATCTGAATGATTACTTGTTGGCCTATAGATTTGGATGATAACTAAGTCTTTCTTTCTCCCATTGAGTCTCATCATCATTATTCTTCAACTAACATATTCAACCTTGATAACCTTGTCCTTCAGTCTTTTACATATCAAAATTCCATCCCCGTACATTCCATTGTTATCTTCACCTGAATAGCAAACTTGGAAGTCGGCACTTTCTAAAGTGCGCGTCATTTATGACGGCGGCCGAGTTTAGGTTCGTTCTGCACATCTGACGTCACAAAACACAGTCAGCCAATGAACAGAGAACGACGTTGCCAGAGCTCGACTGCAGTACAGAGCACGGACAAGGTGTCTTCAGTTTTAGAAACGTTCAGTCATAAATAAAGTAACTGAACGAAAGCAATGTCTCGATAGCAGACTTTCTTTTATAGAAAGTTTGGAATAAGCATTCTTTATACCATTTGCTTCATATTCTATTAATTAATTAAACCAAACAAGCAATAAACCTCCTAATTCATGCGATAGCAAGGAAAGGTGTTTGTATCATTCTCACTAACCGCTTTCTCGCAATAAAGAACAGCGGTAATTGTTTATTTACTACTGTACTTAGACGAAACGTAATTCACAGTCATACCAACAGTGTTTGTCGGTATTTTGCGTCGTACTTTAAACTCCTTGTGGACATTTGTTGAATGACGAGCCACGTTAGCGTAATGGTTAAAGTATCTGGCTGTCAAGCGAAAGGTTCTGGGTTCAAACTTTGTTTGGTGCCTAATGTTTTCTTTATTTAAAAACAATATCGAAGTGTCTTACTTCATGAATTTTATTCGTTTGAATGTAATTTTTTGAAATTTCTAGTGGCAACTGAAATCAACCATACGGTAAGTGTATGCTATGGACTTTTGCCTCTGCAAAATCTTCAAAATTTCGTGTAGTGGTTTACTACATTTAATGCTGCGCAATAACTGCATTGAACATCGAAACAAAATTAAGTCATTTATAGGGGGAGGGTATCAGTCAAGCAAATGTGTAAAAATCAAGTTTTTGGGCCAAATCATTTTTGTGAAATCGAATGATAAGTGTGTCAAAGTAGTCGGAGCACCATGTGTCTACACAGGCGAGCAGTGCAGTGATGACAAAATCGCACACGGCGTGGAATGCGGGGAGCACGTCTCTGTAGCAGCGAAAGGGTTAATGCGGCCATGGTGGCTTTACTTCATAAACTGCGTGCTCCCCGCTAAACGTAACTTTGCTTGGCATGTGCAACTGGCAACGCTGCAATCTCCCGCGTCTCGGCGGGCATGCGCAAACCGCCAAGATAAAAGAATTGAACTATAGTTCTCCATAACAACCCCATCTCGCCTCACACTTTCTGAGTATGTCCAATTTGTTTCTTGTCATTTCATGTTTGGCATTTTCTAATTTCCCTTCTCCAGGAACATTCCAAATCCCAATCCTCAATAAGTCTTCCTTTTTCTTCTCCTTCCTTCCTTTTCCATTTGCTCTAACCTCTGGAGTCCTCATTATATTCCCCTCCTGGAGATCCGACTGAGGGGAAGCTTTACCTCCAGAATATTTTACAAAGAGGTCCATTCCATGAACTTCTAGGGAAGTAATTCCAGTTGTGGTTTCCCGTTGCCTTCCACTGTCCTCCACATCCTGTCAGTTTGCTGACCCAGTTTCCCACTGGTGTTGGTTACCCAGCCTTCCACTGGGTTGCTCAGCTTAACAGGGTAGGATTATGTAGGTAGGTGGATTGTGGAGAATTGAGGTGACAGAGGCTAAGAGAACTCTCTTGTTGAGTTCTTATATTCACATGTCACCCCCATTTTTTAGCCAGAGTCACAGGGTCGTAGCAGCAACTCTCCCAGGCCATTCCCAGGCCCTCCTGGAAAGAGAGTGCTGTTATTTATGTAAACATCAAATATTTCAGAATAAGCAAACATTATAAACCTTCAAGAAATGATAAAGGCTACATAAAAATAAAAAATCTGTAGGTGGTCAGGTTTGAACTGCCAACTCACTGTATGCTAGCTGGCCATCCTAATCACTACTTCACGCTGTATGTGGCACATCTACGGCAGTATGGCTTCTGAAGAGGGACAATAGCCTTTTCAATAGTTGCAGGGCCAACAGATTGGATGACTGACTGATCATCATTATCCAACATGGCCTTGTTATGCTGGTGTTGTAAACAATTGAAACTATAGGCACTATTTTTTCTTTGAGCGCGTTCATATCTACTGTATGGCTTATTGATGGTGGCATCCTCTCGAGTAATACATTCCAGGGACAAGATAGTGCACCATTCAGATGTCTGGGTGATGACTACCCAGGAGAGTGTCATAACCAGGAAAAGTAAAATTGACATTCTGCAAGTTGGAGTGTGGAGTTTTAAATCCCGTAATTGGGTAGGTAGGCTAGAGAATTTTAAAAGGGAAATGGACAGGTTGAAGTTACGTGTAATCATAGTTTAAGTGCTGTGGCAGAAAGAACAGGCCTTCTTGTCAGGTTAGTATTGCATTATAAATGCAAAATCAGACAGAGGCAGGAATAGGTCTAATAAGAAATAAAAAATAGGAAAGCAAGCAAGCTTCCCGAAGACCATAGAGAACACATTATAGTAGCCAAAGTAAACATGAAGCCAACACCCACATCAATAGTACAAGTATATACACCAACTAGCTCTGCAGATGATGAAGAGATTGAAAGAATATATGATTAAATAAAAGAAATTATTCATATCTGTAAGGAGATATGAAAATTTAATTGTGATTGGGAACTGGATTCAAATGGTTGAAATGGCTCTGAGCACTGTGGGACTTAACTTCTGAGGTCATCAGTCCCCTAGAACGTAGACCTACTTAAACCTAACTAACCTAAGGACATCACACACATCCATGCCCGAGGCTGGATTCAAACCTGCAACAACAGCGGTCACACGGTTCCAGACTGTAGCGCCTAGAACCGCTCAGCCACTCCAGCCAGCGGGGAACTGGAATTCGATTGTAGGAAAAGGAACAGAAGCAAAAAAGTAGGAGAACTTGGACTGGGGGAATGAAAGAGAATGTCACCTGGTAGAATTCTGCACAGCGCATAATTTAATCATCACTAACACTGGGTTTAAAAATCAGAAAAGAAGACTGTATATGTAGAGGAGGCCTGGAGACACAAGAAGGTTTCAAATAGATTACATAAAGGTGATACAGATATTATGAAAACAGATTTTAAACTGCTAAATATATCCAGGGGCAGGTGTGTACACTGACCATAATTTATGAACTGTAGATTTAACTGAAGAAACAGCTTAGATGTAGGAATTGAGAAGATGGGATCTAGATAAGTTGAACGAACCAGAGGTTGTTGAAAGTTTCAAAGGAAGCATTAGGCAATGACTGAATAAATCAGGGTAAAGAAATGCAATAGAAAATGATTGGGTAACTTTGAGAGATGAATCACTGAAGAAAGCAATGGTCAAACAGGTAAAAGGACAAGGCCTTGGAGGAAACCTTGGATATCATATGAGATACTGAATTTAATTGATGAAATGAAGAAACATAAAAATGTATTAAATGAAGCAGACAAAAGGGAATACAGACATCTAGCAAATGAGATTGACAGGAGGTGAAAAACGACATAGCAGGAATGGCTCAAAGAGAAATGAAAGGATATAAAAGCATGAATAACTAGGGAAACAGATATGACCTATAGGAAAATGACAGAGACATTTGAAGAAAAGAGAGGCAGCTATATGAATATCAAGAGCTCCAGTGGCAAGCCAGTACTAAGCAAAGAAAGGAAAGCTGTAAGATGAAAAGAATTCATAGAAGGCCTATGCAAGAGAAATAAACTTGAACATAATATTGTAGAAAGG
Source organism: Schistocerca cancellata (assembly GCF_023864275.1). Lineage (NCBI taxonomy): Eukaryota > Metazoa > Arthropoda > Insecta > Orthoptera > Acrididae > Schistocerca > Schistocerca cancellata. The sequence continues at coordinate 214,988,596 of NC_064627.1, forward strand.
TAATAGAAAGTGGATGAATATTCATTAAAAATATGCTACTTTGAGAAGAATTCAACAGAGCACTGAAAGACCTAAGCTAAAACAAGGCCCCTGGAGTATATAATATTATCTCAGAGTTATTGAGTTTCTTCCACCTGGTTTGCAAAGTACATGAGACTGGCAAAATACCCTAAGTATTCGAGAAGTTTGCATTACTTCCAAAGTAGTTAGTTACTGACAGATGTCAGTATTATGGAACTATCAGCTTAATAAATCATGCTTGCAAAATACTGACAATAGCTACTTACAGAAGAATCAAAAAACTGGTTACACCAAGATCACACAGGAAACAAGAGACATCATTATCAAAAATCTTCTTACAATGCTATCTAACCATTTTTCATTACAGAAAATTAGGAACTATTACAGTGGAAGCCTGGGGACAGGTTTCACCCAAAGCAGCAATATCTTGTTTTGACTTGGTAGTCCCCTCTCCTTGAATTACCTTTGTAAACTATTAATGAGTAAAGACATATTTACTGAAAGACTGAAATGTGTAGGAACAACACTCACATAAAAATGGGAAAAAGAAGTGACCTATAATTTTAGATCCCTCTCTTGGAAAGCTACATCAAACTAGCCCTTGGACTGAAGATCACAATAACAACCCCTGTTCATAAAGTGCTCTTTTTTCTTTTATTTTATACATTGCTACTTCCCCAAACCTTTTGTCAGAACTGCATACATATTCATGTCTTTCATAACCCTGCAAGTTGTAAACATGTTTTTCATTTTCTTCTGGCTGTTGTTTTTTCTTTAAAAAAACTATGCTATAACCCACTAGCCATAAGTAGTTCTTGTTCTTCTTCCTGTTCTTCTTCTTCTTCTTCTTCTTCTTCTTCTTCGTTGCCCATTTCCACATTCTTGTGTCAGGTTGTGAATCAAAGACCTCCATTGTTGTCTGTCTCTACACCACTCCTCTTCTTCTTTAAATAGATCTTTTGGTTTTTCTCTCCTCTTCTCTATTGACTATCTCATTGTATCTGCCCACTCTTTCTGGGTATTCCCCAGCTACATCTGTATCTACATACATACTCCACAAATCACCATACAGTGTGTGGCAGAGAGTACTATGTATTACTACTAATCATTTCCTTTCCTGTTCCACTCACAAATAGAGCATGGGAAAAACAACTGTCTATATATTTTTGTATGAGCCCTATTTTCCCATATCTTATCTTCATGATCCTTATACTAAATGTAAGTTGAAGGCAGTAGAATCATTCTGCAGCCATATTCAGATGTTACTTCTCTAAATTTTCTCAACAGTGTTCCTTGAAAAGATTGCCTCAGCCAACTCTGAATTTATTTATTTATTTTATCCATTTTCAGCATTAACATGCAATTGAAGTCATCAGAAGAATTACAGCTATTTGTACATTATGTTTTACATAACAAAAGATTACAGGGTAAAAATACAGCAGTGTTGTACCCTATTAGCTTATAACTGCCTCTACACCCATATCTATATATAACAGTAAGCCTTAATTTATCAGCATTAACATGCAATCGATGTCTTCAGAAGAATTATAGCTATTTGTACATTATGTTTCCTATAAGAAAATATTACATGGTAAAAAATATGGCAGTGATGTATGCTATTAGCTTATAGCTACCTCTACACCCGTATCTCCACGTAACAGTAAGCCTTAATTTATCAATAAATTAGTTCATCTTTACAACTATTCTGAAATTCTTCTATACTATAGAAAGTATTTTCCTTCATCCATACTTTGGTTTTAGTTTTGAAAATATCCTGTGAAACCAACTGCGCCTGTACAGGTAAAGTGATGAATAATTTTATGCCTATGTATTCATAGCTAGATTGGACTTTCTTAAACTTGGTTGTGGGTATATCAGTCATATTTGTTTGTTAAGTATTGTGTTGATGAACAAATTTCCTTACAGTGTAGTGGTTTAATTAGGCAACAATATATGTAAAGAGATGGGACTGTGAAAATTTTTAAGTCTTTAAAATAAGGTCTACATGGGGTCTTGTTGACAGTGATTTCATAAAGACATCTAATTGCTTTTTCTGCAGGGGATAATTGTTTTGGCTCCTGGGGAGTTACACCATAAAAGAATGCCATATTGTAGATGGCAGTGAAAGGAGGCATAGTTTGAATGAAGTAATAAATCTTGTGTAGCACATGTGTGTAGTTGGCTAGTTGGTAGATAACTCGTGATAACTTTCGACACAGATAATCTGTATGTGTGTCCCACATTAATTTCAAGTCAATGTGTATTCCTAGTAGTTTAACAGATGATAAATCGGTGTTACTGTCTGATAGACTGAAGATTATCTTGACAGTCTTTTCATGGTTCATAGTTAATTCATTAGCTTTAAACCAGATATTAGATTGTTTGAGACATTCTTCACTTTCCTCCTACAATATATCCTTTCCAGAATTAGCTAATCTTGTGTCATCAGCATAGAGGATAGATTTACAGGGTAAGTTACTTGGAAACTCATTTACAAATAACATAAATAGTAGAGGGCCAAGCACTGAGTCCTGAGGAACACCTTGTTTTATACTTAGTCTCTGACGTTTGGCCATTATCCTTTACAATTTTTTTCTATAGCTAAGGTATTATTCAAATAGTGAGAGTTCCAAGTGTTTGATTCCATAGTGACACAGTTTATCTAATAATAATCTGTGGTTAACTGAGTCAAAAGCCTTACTCAAGTCAATTTGAATAGCTTCAGTAGATAATTCTGACTCAAATGAGCTTAGCACAAAAGAGATAAGCTTTTCAACTGCTTTCACTGTTGACTTAAATCCATGCTGAGAATAATTTAATATATTATTGTCTGATAGGCGTATGCATATTTGCTGCAGTATGCAATATTCTATTATTTTTGAGAGAATAGGCGCAAGTGAAATTGGTCTATAATTATTAATACAGGACTTGTCACCCTTTTTGTAAAATGGTTTGACAACTGTCTTTTTGAGACATTCTCGAAAGTATCCATTAGAGAGCATCCAGTTTATCAGTATGCAAAGAGGATATGATATGAGATCAACATTTTTGTAATTACAATGTATGACATCTTCATATCTGGAGTATCCTAATTTAGAGGTTACTTTAACTATATCAATTACTTGTACTTCTCTCCATTTACAAGCTGACACTATGTTTGTAATGTTTTATTGAAAATTTCTGCCAGATGTGGGGTGAGAAATAGGTGTAGGTGTAGAATTGGAATTCTGGTTGCCCTGAGTTGAGAAGCTAAGTTTGGCAGAGCTGACAAAAAAGTGATTGAAATCATTAGTAGTGATGTTTGCAGCATTTGTGTTGTCTTTATATTATATCCATGCTATAGTATATCCATGCTTTTATTACTTTCCATTTATTGTGTGATTTTTTAATGAAATCACCATTTGCCTTACACTTGTCTATTTTAATCTCAGAATTGCTTTAATGTCTCTCTTTTATCTGATCTGGAGTTGATCCCAAACATTCAGGGAGTACTTAATAATAGGTTACACTAGTGTCCTATATATGGTCTCCTTCAGATGAACCACATTTTCCCACATTTCTCTCAATAAACCAAAGTTGACCATTCGCCTTTCCTACCACAATATTCACATGCTGTAACAAAGCAAGTGGATTCCTTTCTCCTGTTATGTTTTTCTTCCCTCCCTCATTCCCATTACCTTTTTTTTTTTTTTTCAAATAACTTCAATAGTGTTTCTTTTGTGACACGTGCACAGTATTAAAAAATCTCAAATATTGACACTTAACTTTGTCATCTTTTACATTCTCTTGGTTAATTATGATCCACTAGTGTATTTTATTTACCTGAAAACTGTGCTAATCACGAACTCCTGTAATTTTAGATTTTTTACCATTTTTCATATACCTGATTACTAAATTCATGATAAAGTAGATCAAAAATATATATAAATAAGTGAAGTATTTTTACAGATAATGTTGGAAACATGTTAGCAAGATTTTCACTCATCTAATTTCAGAGTAATTAGCATTCATAATTTAAACATTGTTACTGAGTAGGATCCCATATTTTGGCAAACCAGACAGCATGGTTCAGTAGCAATTATAGTTGTGTCTAAAATTCACATACAGAAGAATCCCCCTCCACTATTAGTTATTCACAAAAGTAAATCTTTAACTGTAATTTTTAAAAGTCATTGAGCAGTAATACTTAAATGTGGTTCTGATTACTGTCATCTCATAAAAGAGGCTCCTCAGAAGCCATTTTAGTCAGTGTGTGGTGCATTTGAAAAGAACAACAACTATGTCCAAAACAGCTGGATAATGTACTGCAGACAAGTTAGCAGAAATTGCAAGTCATAACACATATAACATTTTATCTAAATTCCATGTCAGAGATGCTGAATCACAGAAAGGAACAACAAAAAAAACGCTGGAAAGTTAGCTTTCAGCCAACAAGGCCCTTGTCAAAAATAGATAATCCAAACAAACACTCATGCAAATATAACACATACCCATATGACCACAGTCTCTGACAGCTGGAGCCATACTCTGGAGTCTATGTCTTTTTGACAAAGGCTTTGTTGGGCGAATGCTAACTGTCTGACTCCCCCCCCCTCCCCCCTCGTCCTCCATTTTATGGTGAGTAGAGCAACTATCTTTTTCATAATATTGCTACATTCCATCCTGGATTTTCCATAGTTTCATTTTTCCATTTCTGAGTGGTTCTTTAGTGATTGTTTTCCTATTTTTTTAATCATTGTGACAATAGGGTCAGACTATGAACAGTGCTGCCTCCAACAGTTACTTACTGTGCACAATGTGTTTATTTTGATGTGATTATCTACTTGGAAGGACAGTGTTTTGTAACCTATATTTGATAACTCTGTGGATTTTATGGATTTTATGTATTTTTGCCACATGTAAATTTTTGTGTCACTTCAAACAACGGAAAATCTAGGATGGAATGTAACAGTATTATGAAAACGATAGTTGCTACTCATCATATAATGGAGATGCCAAGTCGCAGCCGGCCGGAGTGGCCGAGCGGTTCTAGGTGCTACAGTCTGGAACCGCGCGACTGCTACGGTCGCAGGTTCGAATCCTGCTTCGGGCATGGATGTGTGTGATGTCCTTACCGTATTTACTCGAATCTAAGCCGCACTTTTTTTCCGGTTTTTGTAATCCAAAAAACCGCCTGCGGCTTAGAATCGAGTGCAAAGCAAGCGGAAGTTCTGAAAAATGTTGGTAGGTGCCGCCACAACTAACTTCTGCCGTTGAATATATGTAGCGCTACACAGACATGCTCTGTAAGCACAAAGATAAATACTGGCGCCAAAACCTATGCGTCAGTAAATAAATTAAAAAAAAAAGGTGGAAGACGAGCTTTTTTTCCTCCGCCCCGAGTTTCGACCACTGCATTTTCATACATTATCCAACGAAGTAAATACAAATTCCATATTGTTCATCTTCGAATGTATTAGAATTTCAATGTACTACGAAAATCCGACTGGCAAGACTGTTTGGGATGTTTTTCAATATGGCCAACTCTACGTTCTGAATTTTTTCCTACCTGTGAGAAGAGATGGTTGCTAACAGTAACCTGATGAAATGTGAATCACAAGCAGTATTCTCTTCACCGTTCACCATAAGAATAATACGAATATAAACATTTTGCCATGTGTTCTTCCATGTTTGTTGCTATCTCATTTAAATCCTGTCTGCCTAATAAACTACGAAACTAGAGTGAGACAACAGCAAACGTGGAAGAATACACTTATCGTGTCATGTTTATATTCGTATTATTCTTAGCCTAATAGTGATACAGTCAGAAATGAACCACAGCAGCTGACTAGATTTTTAAATCTAAGATGACTCTAATTTCTGTGCAGAATTTGATGTACTAAAGAAGCGGCCGCAAAGATTTTCAAACGGAGAAAAATTTTCGCCTAACTCTCGTTCAAAACATGTTCTATCATACGCAGCCTATTATTTGGTTCTTGTTGATCATTCTCAAAGAAAGCAGCAGTGTAAGTAAACAACAAATAGCAGTCTCTTGGCATTGCTTCGCTAATTAGACGATTCGCCTCTTTTTAGCTGTAAGCGGCGGTAGCGCGCACAAAAGCAAGCCATGCCGCGAACGGCGACAGGCCGTAAACACGCACTATCAGAATGCGACAAACAATGCATGACACAGTACAGTGATGCATTTTCAGCTTAGAGTGACGTAAACACCTATAACAGAGAAAACGTCACTTATCAGATCAAACAAAATAAGCAATCGATTCAAACCAGACGAAGCACGTGAAAAAGGAAGGGTACCCGTATAAATACGGACGGAGCGCCTGACGCATAGCAATGGCTACCTGGTAAAGCTTATGACTCGAACCAAACTACTGTAGCTGTATCGTCATTCATTCGACCTAAATTGTGTCTCATATTACAATGGACCAACTTTGTTTCGATTTGGAGGTGCGGCCTAAAACTTTTCTCTCCCCTTGAATTTCGAGTCTCAAATTTCAGGTGCGGCTTAGATTCGGGAAATCTTTTTTTCTTTTGTTTCGAGTCTCATTTTTCAGGTGCGGCTTAGATTCGAGTGCGGCTTAGATTCGGGTAAATACGGTAGGTTAGTTAGGTTTAAGTAGTTGTAAGTTCTAGGGGACTGATGATCTCAGAAGTTAAGTCCCATAGTGCTCAGATCCATTTGAACCAAATCGCAGATAGGCACAACAAAAAGACTGTCAGAATGTGAGCTTTCGACTAACAAGGTCGTCATCGGAAGTACGCAACATACACACACACTCATGCAAACAGAACTGACACACACATATGACCATAGTCTCTGGCTGCTGAGGCCTTTTCTTGGGCAAAAGCTCACTTTCTGGGAGTCTTTGGAATAAGCCTATTGGTAACTCAATGTTTGTCTCTCTTCAGTATTAGGTTACTGCACTTGAACAATCACATCAGAGGACATCAAGTGAGTGTAGTGTGTGACTAACTGCTTACCTGTGCATAAATTATAATAGACAAGACTCAATCTGGCCATCAACAGTAGTTTAGTCAACATTTAAGACCAATTAAAATGTGTGCACTGCAGCTAGTGTGGATCACCTTATTAGAGGTAAATTGTTCCCACCCCTAACTTCTCACCCAGCTTTAATGGAGGCACTGCTACCAAGGACATATTGGCACAGGTAAATATGGTTAAACTACAATGCTCATGCCATTACATATTACTTTGCAATGCTATGCCAAGATATTTAAATGATTTGATTGTGTCAAGCAGGACACTGATAATGCTGCATCCAAACATTATGGTTTTTTTTCTATTCATTTGTGTTAACTTACATTTCTCTACATTTAGGGCTAGCTGTTATTCGTCACACTAACCAGAAAATTTGTCTAAGTCACCTTGTATCCTCCTACAGACAGTCAACTTTGACGCCTTGCCTTACATCACAGCATGATCAGCAAGCTACTGCGGGTTGCTGCCCACCAAGTTTGCCAGAACATTTATGTATGTAGAAAACAATACCAGTCCTATCACACTCGCTTGGGGCACTCCTGATGATACCCTTGTCTCCGATGAATATTCACCATCAAAGACAACATACTGGATTCTATTAAATATAAAGTCTTTGAGCCATTCACATATCTGGGAACCTATTCTATATGCTCATGCTTTCATTAAAATTCAGCAGTGGGGTACCATGTCAAATGGTTTTTGGAAATCTAGGAATATGGAATCTGCCTGTTTCCTTTCATTCATGGTTCACAAGATATCATGTGAGAAAAGGGCAAGCTGAGTTTCATGTAGTTATGCTTCCCAAAATCATGCTGATTTGTGGGCAGAAGGTTTCTAACTAAAGAAAATTAATTATATTTGAATTCAGAATGTGTTCGTCACCTGCACTTTTTGTCAATCCCATGAGACCTTTCACTACTCTTTGTAAAACTGAACTGGGATTCTGCCATGATATGGTGACTAATTTGTTTTCAACTCTTTCAGATCTTTCTCTAACCAAATTGGGGTTCTGCCAAAACTTGGTGACTTCTTTGTTTTCAACTCTTTCAGTTCTTTCTCTATTGCAGAGATGCTTATTCCTGTGTCATCCATATAGGACTCTGTGTGATGGTCAAATAACAATATGTTCACACAATTCTCTTGTGTGAACAATTTCTTAAATTCAAAATTTTAAATCTTGGCTCTCATTTTGCTACTTTCTTTTTCCAGTTAAACTTTCAGAAAATACTTTTCCTTGTCACTTTCTTCTGTTTTTAATTTTTATGATGTATACTATAATGGACATTTTGCTATACCGTTATTATGTCACTGTATAGTTCCTTAATTACTAAGGATAATGTTAGTCATTTTGCCTGGAAATAATTTATGTAAGCAAATATTCATAATCCAAGATTTGTGAAAACAATGTGGATGTGAAATTTTTAGTGACCAAATTGCTGTTTGTTATTAAACTGATAAGCTCATTTAAATGCTTCCACGCTCCTCTTTTCAACACACTTTTGTGTTTTCCAAAAATTTCCTATTTAAGAAGTTATTCATATTCAAAAAGTTTGTGTTGCAGAATATTTGAATCTTAAATAACAGTTATTTCCTAAATTCAGTTTCATAGCTTTGTAGCCCAGATTTTTCTGATTCCAGAAATACTTTCACTCACATAAATTATTAGTTTATTATTTATTCAATTTGGAAAATTTCACTTTTTAGCAACTTTTGGCTAGCTCTGTGAATCCCCACAAAAGCCAAAATTGTTTACATTAAATATTATTTATGATTTTGCCTTTTTTCTGTGTATACAGCCTATAGTTAAACAGACTTGTTCTTTTGCCCATCATAATTTAGTGTGCTCTAATTTTGCTGCCTTTTATTTTAATACCAAGAATATAATAATGTGTTTTGAGTTTTAATCCTACACGTTTTTATAAGTGGGTTTGCAGGACAATGTGAACATTATCAGCACCATTAAGTTGAATAACAAACATCTTTGTGTCACTCAGTCCTTAGTTTGCATTAGTTTCATCTACATTATGTAATCAGTATTAAAGCCAATTAGTTCCCAGCAACTAAATAGTTAACATCATGTGATATATCCATTCCCATGGAGACATCCAATAAAGAGAGAGGCAGTCACAGTAACACAAGTTTATTTCTCTAATACAATGTTAACACAATCCTCAATGTACAGGGTATATCAAAAAGAATCACCTGATTTAAAAAAAAAAAAATCATAAGTATTGAGATATGTGCACAAATGACATACAGTTGGAAAGACCAAACTCTCAACTTTTGCTTGGTTCCCACTAGGTAACAGCAGTGTTTTGTGCAGTTCCACAGGGAAAGGTGTACAATCCCTTTTTCTTTACAAAGAACACTGTTACAGGAATCACATATCTCAATATGCTTGAGACCTTTCTTTTACCACAGTTGGAGAGTGATTCGAACAACTTCATTTACCAACAGGATAGAGCACCACAACAATGGCATCTGGAAGTGCAGGAATTTTTAAATCAAAGGACTACTAAACAATGGATTGGTCACACTGGCCGAAACGATTCAACTTTACATTACTGGTCTCCAAGGTCACCTACCCTGACTGTATGTAATTATTTCTCGTGGAGGTTTATAAAAATACTCTTTTATGCGCGTCCATTACCAACAATAGTGAATGAACTGAGACATCATGTAACAGCTGCTGTGGTAGCTGTAACTAAAGATATGCTCGCTGCATTGTGGGAACAATTGGAATACTGCATTGACACATGCTGTGCGTCTCAAGGGGGGCATATTGAACACCTATGGAGAGGTATGAAAACAAACTCTTTGAGTTTCCCGTTCATCGAAAAACTAAATTCATTGTATACATTTATTAGTTTCAGAAATATAGATGTGCCAAATCAGATGACTCTTTTTGATACATCATGTCTTATGGAGGTAAAATTCCTTTAAGTCTGAAACCAAACAAAATCCTTCCATAAGCAAACAAACAAACAGCAGTTCTTCAGTGACATACGGACTTGATGTTCAAGAATCTCGAACACAAGTAATTCAGAATTAACACAACATTCTTCAAACAGTGAGCCAAATCTTGAAAGCTGAATAAAATTAAGTTCAGCATGAAGCAAGTTCCTCACTTCCTAGGTTCAAAAACAAAGTCCACACTCTAGCTTTAATAATAGAAACATAACACTTTCAAATTATCTTACAGTAGTACTTCACAGGAGAAGCATCAACTGCCAAACAGAAAAATTTCTAAGTCCAACAAGGATAGAAGCACAACGAAATGTCTTGGCACAATCTTGTGAGTGGAGAAAACACAGTAGAAATTATTCCAGGTCCCAGCTGACACACTGTCGACCACACTTAGAGTGCAGACAGAGGTGGCAGTGTGCTTTCCTGGAAGGTTTAGGCAGAGTCCAGAGCGAGGTGTAGAAGATATCTTCTGGTCAGTTTCTCACTGTGATGGAACTGCTCTACTAAGCTCATGTGCAAAGGTTTAATAGCCGACTCACAGAAAGATCCACAGGGGCCTATTTTCGGCACATGACTCTGCAGATGCAGGTAAAGTGCAGTACATCAATGATCTCTATCATCACCATGCACACCACCTGGTGGCCTGGCTAGAATGCTGTTGTCACCACCTGCTAGTCTGGTTGGTGGGTTCCAAAGTTCAATGTTCCCACAGTGCCATTTCGATAGGAGCAGAGCTCACGGCAGAATAAATGGCTTAAAAGTTGTGCAAGGTGCCATCAGCATTTGATGTCTATGGCACCACAGTATCATGTAACCAGTATTGAAATGAGTATGTGCTAAATAGCTAATTTCATAACTTCTTGTGACCACTGTCACTCAAAATGTGCAGTTAACAATGTAGGAAAAGACAGATTGCTACTTACCATAAAGAAGACACGTCAAGTTGCAGACAGGCAAAATTAAAGACACTGCCATAAAGTTTTCAGCCCCTGTCTTCATCAGTAAAAGAGAAACACACACCATTCACACACACAAGCAAGCACACCTGATGCACACATGACTCACCTCTAGCACTTCAGGCCAGAATGCAGGTATCATATTGGATGAAGAGAAATCTGGAGCGGGTAAGGAAGCAATAGTATTGTATGGGTGGGGAGAGAGATGAATGCTGTCTGGTGGAGTGTGCAGGGACTAGACTGTCAACAGGCATAGTGACACCAGGTTGTGGGGTGGGGAGGTGAAGAAAAAAGGAGAGGAGCACAGAAAGACAGGTGGATGCACTGGCAGAGGGCTGCAGATGGGAATGGGAAGAAGATGGATAGAACAGAGGAGTGAGAACTGTTGGATGGACGGCATTAACCATACATTGAGGCCAGGATAATTATGGAAGCAGAGAATGTATTGTAAGGATAATTCTCATCTGCACATTTCAGAAAAGATGGTGGGGGAGGCAAGATGGCTCGGGGAGTGAAGCAGCTATTGAAATCAAGTTTAGTATGTTCATTGTGTCACAGGGTGGTCTACTTTGCTCTTGGCCATAGTTTGATAATGGTCATTCATCCTGGTGGACAGCTGGTTGGTAGTCACACAAGTATAAAAAGCTGTGCAATGATTGCAGCAGAGATGGTAAATGACATGGCTGCTTTCACATGTGGCCTGGCCCTGATGTGGTAGGATACACCTGTGACAGGACTGGAATAGGAAGTGCTGGGTGGATGGATTGGGTAGGTTCTACACCTGGGACTTCCACAGGGATATGATCTTTGTCGCAAGGGAAAGGGATTGGGAATGGCATAGGAATGGACTAGGCTGTTTATCAAGTTGCGTGGGCAACAGAAAACCACTTGACGGGGGCTGGGAAGTATGTTGGGTCAGATGTCCTTCATTTCAGGGCATGATGGTAGGTAATCAAAGTCCTGGCAAAGGATGTGATTGGGTTGTTCCAGTACGAGATTGTACTGGATGATTAAGGAGACAATCATTTGTGGCTGGGTCTTGGGGGTTGTGGAAGGACTAGCAGCATTAGGGCAAATGGGATGGGTGATCTGTATGCAGACTAGGTCTGGGGTTAGTGACTGTCTGTGAAGGCCTTAGTGAGGCCCTCAGGATACTGAGCAAGGGAGTTTTTGTTACTGCAGATATGTCATCGCCGGGCGACCAGGCTGTATTCAAGGGATTTTTTTGGTGTGGAAGATGACAGATGGTTAAAATACACATACTGTTGGTGGTTGGTGGGTTTAATGTGGATGGAGGTGTGGATGGAAGTATCAGAGAGGAGGAGATCAACATCTAGGAAGGTGGAATGCTGTGTTGGGGAGGACCACATGAAGTGGATGGGAGATAAGGTCTTAAGGTTGTGAAGGAATGAAGATATGGTGTCTTGGTCCTGAGTCCAGATCATGAAAATATCTTCATTGAACCTGAACCAGACAAGGGGTTTGGTGTTTTGGGTTGTTAGGAAGGTCTCTAGGGGCCCATAAAAAGTTTGGTATAGGAGGCTGCTATGTGGGTGCCACTGATTTGTTTACATACCCTCCCTTCAAATGAAAGGTATTTGTGGGTTAAAATTAAAATTAATTAGGTTTATGAATAATGAGGCAGTGGTTTCAGAGTGAAGAACATTGGGAGAGGTAGTGTTCAATAGCGGTAAGATCATGGGCATGAGGCATGCTGGTGTATAGGGAAGTGGCATCAATAGTGACAAGTAGGGATTCAGGAGATAAAGGAGAGGGGATGGTGGAGAGTCTTCTGTATAGAATTACTCTTCTCAGTGTCTATTCTTTCTCTTCTTTCCTTTCTTTATTCACCACCTTTCAAATTGCATCTACTTCTGTGCCACACTGTATCAACAATCATCCACGCACAACACAGACTCCATGACAGCACATACTGTTGATGCAGCATCTAATGCCCCAGATTCTTTCCTCTGATAGTTATAATTATATTTATCCCACTTCATCCCTCATCCTGATGTAATTTATTATTTTGTTTTTCACACCTGCCCGTGCCACAAAGACTTCTGATTTTCAACCTAACCCATCCCCCACCCACCTCCCACCCTCTTCGCTTATTGCAACACACACACTCACTGCTACTTTTCTCACATGTTTTTGTATGTTATTGGTATTGGTGCATATTTTTAGGTGGTTTCACGTGGTTTCACATATTTTGGTATATTCTTATGTATTTTTGCTTATCTGTGTGTGTTTCAGCATGTCTTTACATATTTTTTATACATCTTTATTATAATTTCATTTATCCAGCCAACACCTGTTTTGCCCATTTCTGTGTCATTCTCATTTCCTTCACACCATTCCTGCCGCAATAGACACTTGCTCCATCTTTCTGCTCCAGTTCAGAAAAGTATCCCCTTCCCTCAGTAAAACCCAGTCCCACATCCTGTTTCTCAAACGCTGCGTAAACCATGGAATCCCTCCAAACGGCCTAACTATAAAGATTCCTTTCCCTGGATGCCACACAATGACCTGCACCTTTTAAGATTAAACCAATCTCTGGCCCTCACAAACCTGGTACTGCAAAAACACATCTCCATGGCACAGGCATCCCAGAACCACCTTTGCTCCCTCTGCAAGATATTACTACTGTGTGATTCCTGCTCCATAGATTACATCCCTGAAATTGAATTCCTTGCTCTCCAGCAATTGGAGAAGCATTCCAGACACCACCTCGATATGTTATCCAGTCTGCTGGCATCCTACTGCCATCTCGGGGCACCACAATCCAACCCCTACTGTATCTACAGTGTTTCTTCTCGTCCACTCCTCATAGCAGCTAGATCCTGCCTAGCTGACCTTTTCAACATCCTACATCCCCCAAAACTCACTACCACTCTCCAGAACCAAAACATTCTTATAACAGTGTTGTTAATATTTCCTCCAAAATCCTTAGCTCCACAGAAGTTTTAGTCCTATCCAAAGGCCTCAGCTTTAGCCCTACAGCCAAATTTAATGGTGTTGGACTTGTCGAAAACCCACTCTCCTTCTCCCAATCCCTGCAATGGAAGCATTTTCATCAGCCAATCCCTCCAACCAGTACCATCCTAATTCCAACATTAAACCCTGTCTCTCTCAGTTCATACCACCATCAAACCATGATCCTCTCCCCATCCCACATAACCACTCAATGGTCAGGAATTCCTTACCTCCAACTTAGCCTCACCATCCTTCCCCAGGTCCCTTCCTCAAAACATCAACCTTTCAGGTGGAGAGAGGATAGCCACACACAACCTCCAAACAAATCCTGACCTAATCATCCTACCTGTAGACAAAGGTTCCACCACTGCTGTTTTGAATTGCAGTGACTACCTGGCAGAAGGTCTCCACCAATTATCTGACTCCTCCACCTTAAACTCTGCCAGAGTGACCCCATCTCAGAGGTCCAACACAAGCTCCAATCCCTAATTAAAGCCTTAGGCCCTTCCCAGAACATCTCCCTTGAATCCATTTTCCTTCTCATCCCTATGACACTCCATACACCTATCTTCTACATGCTCCCCAAAATCCACAAAACCAACACTCCTGGGCACCCTGATATCGCTGGTTATTGTGCCTTCACAGAAAGCTCTAATTGACCAATACCTTCAACCAATTACCTATAATCTAGCCTCCCATATCAAAGACACCAACTACTTCCTTCACCAACTCTCCAACATCCCCACCCCTTTACCTCCTGGATCCCTACTTGCCACTGTTGACACAACCTCCCTCCACACCGGCATCCATCATGCCCATGGTCTTAATGCTATTGCACAACCTTTCCCAATGTCCTTCACACTCCAAACCAACTACCTTATTACTCATAAAACTTGCTAACTTTATCCTAAGCCACAAATACTTCTCATTTGAAGGGAAGGTATATAACAAATCCATGGTACATCCACGGATACCCGAATAGCAGTCACCTACCACAACCTTTCCATGGGCCATCTAGAGACATTCCTAGTGTCCCAAAACATCAAAGCCCTCGTCTGGTTCAGGTTCATTGATGATATCTTCATGATCTGGACTCAGGGCCGAGGCACCCTATCTTCATTCCTTCACAGTCTCAATACCTTATCTCCCATCTGCTTCATGTGGTCCTCCTCAACAGAGCCTGCCACCTTCCTAGATGTTGACCTCCTCCTCTCTGATACCTCCATCCACACCTCTGTCCACATTAAACCCACCAACCACCAACATTTTGACAGCTGTCATCTTCCACACCAAAAAATCCCTCGAATACAGCCTGACCACCCAGGCACAGTGTGTCTGCAGTGACAAAAACTCAGTATGCTGAGGGTCTCACCAAGGCCTTCACAGAGAGGCACTACCCCAGGCCTAGTCCACAAATAGATCTCCCATACCATTTCCCCTTACACCTCCAATCCTCCCAACACCCACAAGAACTAGCCACAAAGGAGTGTCCACTTCATCACCCAGTACCACCCCGGACTTAAACAACTGTACCACATCCTTTGCCAGGGCTTTGATTACCTAATATCATATCCTGAAACAAGGGACATCCTAGCCGAGATACTTCCTACCAGTCCTAAAGTGGTGTTTCATCACCCATCCAACCTCCACAGCATTCTTGTCCATCCTGTGCCACTACCAATCCCAACCCATCGACACAAGGATCATATCCCTGTGGAAGACCCAGGTGTATAACCTACCCAGTCCATCCACCCAGCACTTCCTATACCAGTCCTGTTACAGGTTTATCCAACCCCATCAGGGGCCAGGCCACCTGTGAAAGCAGCCATGTCATTTACCAGCTCTGCTGCAATCGTTGCACAGCTTTTTATGTTGGTGTGACTACCAAGTAGCTGTCCGCCATGATGAACAGCCACCATCAAACTGTGGCCAAGGGCAAAGTAGACCATCCTGTGGTACAACATGCAGTTGAACAAACACACTTGGTTTCATGGCTCTTTCACCACCAAGGAATAAAACTGTACAATAAATTACCAAAAGAGATTAAAGAAATTGCAAAAATACGCTTATTTAAAATGGCAGCTAAAAAGTACCTGTTATGCAATACATTTTATACATTGAAGGATTACTTAGATAAAACAGTAGGGGTTTGGTAAAAAAAAGTTATACACATAAATAACAGTAATCATTATAAAACATCCAACATTCCACATAACACCTTCACACTATGTTTTTTTTTCCTTATCTAGAAATACTTACCCCCCAGCTATGCGTAGCACAATACTAACACCTCTTCCTCTCTCTTCTCACTCATTATAGGGGGATGCTGACTCAGTTTTTCAGGATAGAAAATGGGAAGTTGTGGTACAGAAAATGGCCCAGAGATCACCAGTGTGTGTGTGTGTGTGTGTGTGTGTGTGTGTGTGTGTGTGTGTGTGTGTGTGTAGTGAGTGAAGTGTTATGAAACAATGTGTGTAGTCTGTGTAGTGACTGATCGTGAGATATGAGTGAACAGTGTGGCATTACATCATTTAATAAGTTATTTGTAAAAGAAGTATTGTATACCAGGAGTAAATTTAATGATTGTCTCTAACTAGAAGTCTGTAAAAGTACGTGTATACAAATTAGCTTATTTTTAATTGGTCTAAACTTCTAAATACTTTGACATGTCCTATATCATTGTAAAAAGAGATCTACGGATGAATAAAGTTACACTATTACAAGCCATCTGGATCCTTCCCTCCACCATCAGCTTTTCTGAACTGTGCAGATGGGAGTTATCCTTACAACACACTCTCTGCTTCTGTAATTACCCTGGCCTCAACCTATGGTAAGATACTGGCCCCACATCCTCCACCCAACAGTTCCGACCCCTTCTGTCCTATGCATTTTCTTCCCATTCCTATCTCCCACTCCGTTTATTTGCAGCCCTCTGCCAATGCATCCACCCATTTTTCACCCCTCCTCTCCTTTTCTGCTCCTTTTTTCTCCACCTCCCTGCCCCACAACCACCTGATGCTGTGCCTATTGGCAGTTTAGTCCCTACACATTCCACTGGACAGCATTAATGTCTCTCCCCACCCATACACTATTATCCCTTCCACTCCCCCCTCCATATTACTGCTCACATCCCATGTGATAGTTGCATTCTGGCCTGAGATGCTGGAGTTGGCAGTTGTGTGTGTGTGAGGTGTGCTTCATTGTGTGTGTGAATGGTGTGTCTGTCTTTTGCTGATGAAGGCTGTGGCCAAAAGCTCTATGCACGTGTTTTTTCATTGTGCCTGTCTGCAGCTTGGTGTGTCTTCTTTATGGTAAGTAGCAATATGTCTTTTCCTAAATTGTTCATATTCCTGCCTGGAGTTTCCATTGTTTGAAAATGTACTTTATTGAAAATCTATATATTAAGCTCTCACAAGAATAGTAAATCATAATGTGTATGTGAAGCTGATGCTCACATGGTTCATATGCTGAAACTATTGCTGGTGAGAAAGTTACTCATCAGACAATGGCACTGAAAATAACAAATTTTTGAAAATATAACATAATTGGATAAATAAAAAGACCCAAAGCCTTTCCTTCTCATCCCATCCTGGAAGTCTCCCTTGACCTAAGGTTCTGGGCAACTTTTCCATAACTACTCCATTTCATAATTCATGACAGTCCTTTTCCTTCATCCTCCTTCCTTCACCTTCAATCCTTCTACAAGTAGAAGCAGCCACTGGCTAAGAAAGCTTGCATATTTTCCTTAATTTTTATGTGTGTTTTCTCCTGTCACCACTTGGTGAGAAACTTTTTTATCCATCCAGTTATATTATACAGACAGTGACACTGGTTATAAATAAGTAAGAAAAAATTGACTGTTCATTAACACAGTGTGAATATATTATAAGTCCACAAGCAATCCTTATAATAGGAAGACCATCAGCTACTGAGGGCAAGGCTACTGAGTACTAGGTCAGTTACTGAATGCAGAATATCAGATGAGCTAACATGCAGCTTGTTGACCAATGGTCATCAATGTGGTGTATGGGCTCCAGCAAGATCTGATTGAATATGTATCAAAACCACATTTTTCAGCAATGGAAAATCTGGGATGGAATAATGACAGTATTGTGAAAATGACGGATTGCTATTCACCATTAGTGGAGACACTGAGTCGCAGACAGGCACAACAAAAAGCTTTCAGCTCATTCACACAAGTACAGCACGCACACACATGAGAACTGTCTCTGGCCACTGAAGTGGACTGACCAAGTTGATACAAATATGAGTGAAATTTTGAGTAGGTTCCTTGAAAGAACAAACAGCTTTTTGAACATGGCACCCCACCTTAGTGACATGGCAAGTCAAACAAGTTTTTATGTGCAGCCTGCAGTCAAACTGACACCCAGCCATGCAAATCTATCAACATAGTGCAGTTGTCTCCAGAATGAGCAAGTCCATGAAGAGAATCAAAGAGTTGTTTCTGAAAATCCAGTGGAACAAAAGGGCATGGTAACTTTTGAGAAGTATCACACCACAGTAGGAAATTATCCATTGTAAGGTTCCATAGATGCAGTCCTGTATTTTTGTTCTTGATAAGCTCTTGTAACTCCACGTCAGTGTCTTGCATCATTACCAGTTGCTTGAACTCAGTGATTGTGGAAACTGCATTAATTCTGTCAAAATACCCAGCCACAAAATTACCTGCATCTTGTAAATTGTGGATATCAGTAGTAAACTGACTGATAAATTCCAAATGTGGGATTGTCTTGGTGAGAATGGTTCTGTGCAGTATTGAAAGCAAAGGTTTTATGATCAGTAAAAGTTGTGAAGTGGCATGCCTACACATTCAGACTGAAATCCTTAATGGCTTAATGTACTACCAACAGTTCTCAATCAAAGTCACTCCATTTATCTTATGACACTGACGGTTTGTGGGAAAAGAACCTGAGCAATTGCCACATATCTCTTGTTTGCTGTTGAAGAGCTGCCCTGTCACTGTCTGGCTATATCAATGACAATAGCCAGTGATGCAGAAGGGACAGGATGTGCTAAAAGCACAGCATCCCTTAAACTGAACTTGATCTTGCCGAACACTGTTAACATCTCTGGAGCCCAAGTGATGCAGCATTGTCCTCTTGAAGTTGGTGCCAACAGCATGGTAGTAAGGGGCACTTGTAAGCTAGCAGTGTGAGGCAGATGGAGTCTGTAGAGCTTTGCCATTCCAGAAAGTGATGAAACTGTAAGAAGCTGTCCAGAAGAGGAACAGACTGAACTATGTCAATTTTGAAACTTCCTGGCAGATTAAAACTGTGCGCCCGACCGAGACTCGAACTCGGGTCTTTGCCTTTCGCAGGCAAGTACTCTACCATCTGAACTACCGAAGCACAACTCACGCCCGGTCCTCACAGCTTTACTTCTGCCAGTACCTCGTCTCCTACCTTCCAAACTTTACAGAAGCTCTCCTGCGAACCTTGCAGAACTAGCAATCCTGAAAGAAAGGATACTGAGGAGACATGGCTTAGCCATAGAATGGGGGATGTTTACAGAATGATATTTTCACTCTGCAGCGGAGTGTGTGACAATATGAAACTTGCTGGCAGATTAAAACTGTGTGCCCGACCGAGACTCGAACTCGGGACCCTTGCCTTTCACGGGCAAGTGCTCTACCATCTGAGCTACCGAAGCACGACTCACGCCCGGTCCTCACAGCTTTACTTCTGCCAGTATCTCATCTCCTACCTTCCAAACTTTACAGAAGCTCTCCTGCAAACCTTGTAGAACTAGCACTCCTTAAAGAAAGGATACTGCGGAGACATGGCTTAGCCACAGCCTGGGGGATGTTTCCAGAATGATATTTTCACTCTGCAGCAGAGTGTGCGCTGATATGAAACTTGCTGGCAGATTAAAACTGTGCGCCCAACCGAGACTCCAACTCCGGACCTTTGCCTTTCGTGGGCAAGTGCTCTACCATCTGAGCTACCGAAGCACGACTCACACCCGGTCCTCACAGCTTTACTTCTGCCAGTATCTCGTCTCCTACCTTTCCCCAACAGTTCTGTTTGGGATTTTATTAGGGCTTCAGTGCACTTGCCACTTTGAGAATCTTTAACCATATCTCCTTTTACTTCATTAAAGGCCACTAATTTTCCAAACAACTCATTGACAGTGTTCACTACTGTAAAATGTTCCTATTTCAATTAATCGCTTGTGCTGAGTGGTGAATCCACAGAATTCCACTTTGTTGTCACTGCATCCAAAAAAAGGTGTAGTCCCATTTGTGAGTTCTACTTGAACAACCTAAAAATCCATAAACAGCCTCACTGCTCATATGGTGTTGAGCCATCTTTTTGTGAATAGGTTCTGTGACATCAGCAATCAGGAAGATCCATAGCAATTGCTTCTCCAAACCAATTCTACCACCTCAAAGCATTGAGCAAAGGTAGAGGTATTTGTTTTATTAACTGCAGTATGCTGGGAGAAAGCAGAAGATCACTTTTCCAGGTTTGCCAGTAGAACACTGACAAGTGATCCTGAGTCAATTAAATATCTTCATAAAACATAGGTGTCCTGGATATATAAGCAGCATGGTGTACCAAGATTTAGCAGTGGACCATTGGACTGACATGCCTGAGAGAGTCACATTTCTCATGCTAGAAAGGAATCCATCTTCTTAAATTTGACTGTCATGAGCTGACTTCATATCATATGAAATGACAGATCCTTTATTCAATGTGATGGTGGCATGTAGGCACTTCACATTAGAGTGACCTGTCATGCTTACACCCGGGTATTGCTGTCAGCTAGGTAGTTGCACAGAGGAATGCATTTTCTAGCCAACATCCAAAATAGAAACCATACTAGCAGCAGTTGCTGTAGTTATGCAGAAATGAAGAGATCTGTACAGGCTAGACTAGTACGCGGAGTTGTGACAAACTAGTCTTCAGACTGAACAACAACACTTCCAAATTGAATTTCAACAGAAAATTGTAATCATAAGGAGCAGTTCTATAACAAATAGTTGGATCGCAAGTGAAATAAGGGTTTTGTTCCAGAAGAAGAGACTACTACATAAAATATGTAACCTGAAAAATTCCGAATGTGAATTACATATTGTAATAAAAAATAAAAATAAAATACAAAATAAAATATAAAAAGGGGTAAGCACAAATAAGACTCATGCTTTGAGAGTCCTGTACAAACTTAATTATGTACATAGTTGATGATGATAATAATAACAATAATTTTGTGTGGCTTAATGGTCTGGTGCAAGTCTTTCTGTTGGATGCCACTTTGGTGACTTGCATGTCTCCAGTTTACTCTGGTTATCCAACCTAGAGATGGAGACCTACTGTTTAACGTGCTGTTTCTATTGACTCTTCCTGTTGCTGAGAGGCGAAGGCTAGGTTAAAATGAATACTGAAATATCTGTGGTCTGAACAAGAACTGATTCCACAATTTCTCTGTTTCCAAGCAGATGTTTCATCACTAGACCATCAGACCCGACATATATGTACATAGTTCATCTATAGGTTTTATGAGTGAGTTTGTGATTATCAAAATACGTGATATAAATGGCCATATCTTCAGATTGTGTGGACTTTAAAGCTTCAATTATTTAAGACACCAAGGAATTACAGACATTGGCTGTGAGTGGGTGTTCATTTAAATCAATGGGCAAGGTTGAAAATTTGTGCTGGACCAGGATCAAATTTGGCTCTCCTGCTTACTAGGCAGAGTATTCATTCATCTATTGAAAGGTCCACCCCCCCCCCCCCACCCCCCCCATGAACCATGGACCTTGCCGTTGGTGGGGAGGCTTGCGTGCCTCAGCGATACAGATAGCCGTACCGTAGGTACAACCACAACGGAGGGGTATCTGTTGAGAGGCCAGACAAACGTGTGGTTCCTGAAGAGGGGCAGCAGCCTTTTCAGTAGTTGCAAGGGCAACAGTCTGGATGATTGACTGATCTGGCCTTGTAACAATAACCAAAACGGCCTTGCTGTCCTGGTACTGCGAACGGCTGAAAGCAAGGGGAAACTACGGCCGTAATTTTTCCCGAGGGCATGCAGCTTTACTGTATGATTAAATGATGATGACGTCCTCTTGGGTAAAATATTCCGGAGGTAAAATAGTCCCCCATTCGGATCTCCGGGTGGGGACTACTCAAGAGGATGTCGTTATCAGGAGAAAGAAAACTGGCGTTCTACGGATCGGAGCGTGGAATGTCAGATCCCTTAATCGGGCAGGTAGGTTAGAAAACTTAAAAAGGGAAATGGATAGGTTAAAGTTAGATATAGTGGGAATCAGTGAAGTTCGGTGGCAGGAGGAACAAGACTTCTGGTCAGGTGGCTACAGGGTTATAAACACAAAGTCAAATAGGGGTAATGCAGGAGTAGGTTTAATAATGAATAGGAAAATAGGAATGCGGGTAAGCTACTACAAACAGCGTAGTGAACGCATTATTGTGGCCAAGATAGATACGAAGCCCACACCTACTACAGTAGTACAAGTTTATATGCCAACTAGCTCTGCAGATGACGAAGAAATTGAAGAAATGTATGATGAAATAAAAGAAATTATTCAGATAGTGAAGGGAGACGAAAATTTAATAGTCATGGGTGACTGGAATTCGAGTGTAGGAAAAGGGAGAGAAGGAAACGTAGTAGGTGAATATGGATTGGGGCTAAGAAATGAAAGAGGAAGCCGCCTGGTAGAATTTTGCACAGAGCACAACTTAATCATAGCTAACACTTGGTTTAAGAATCATGATAGAAGGCTGTATACATGGAAGAACCCTGGAGATACTAAAAGGTATCAGATAGATTATATAATGGTAAGACAGAGATTTAGGAACCAGGTTTTAAATTCTAAGACATTTCCAGGGGCAGATGTGGACTCTGACCACAATCTATTGGTTATGACCTGTAGATTAAAACTGAAGAAACTGCAAAAAGGTGGGAATTTAAGGAGATGGGACCTGGATAAACTGAAAGAACCAGAGGTTGAACAGAGTTTCAGGGAGAGCATAAGGGAACAATTGACAGGAATGGGGGAAAGAAATACAGTAGAAGAAGAGTGGGTAGCTTTGAGGGATGAAGTAGTGAAGGCAGCA
Organism: Schistocerca cancellata; assembly: GCF_023864275.1. Classification (NCBI taxonomy): domain Eukaryota; kingdom Metazoa; phylum Arthropoda; class Insecta; order Orthoptera; family Acrididae; genus Schistocerca; species Schistocerca cancellata. Next base: position 215,011,614 of record NC_064627.1, read on the forward strand.
GAGGATCAAGTAGGTAAAAAGACGAGGGCTAGTAGAAATCCTTGGGTAACAGAAGAAATATTGTATTTAATTGATGAAAGGAGAAATTATAAAAATGCAGTAAATGAAGCAGGCAAAAAAGAATACAAACGTCTCAAAAATGAGATCGACAGGAAGTGCCAAATGGCTAAGCAGGGATGGCTAGAGGACAAATGTAAGGATGTAGAGGCTTATCTCACGAGGTGTAAGATAGATACTGCCTACAGGAAAATTAAAGAGACCTTTGGAGATAAGAGAACCACTTGCATGAACATCAAGAGCTCAGATGGAAACCCAGTTCTAAGCAAAGAAGGGAAAGCAGAAAGGTGGAAGGAGTATATAGAGGGTCTATACAAGGGCGATGCACTTGAGGACAATATTATGGAAATGGAAGAGGAGGTAGATGAAGATGAAATGGGAGATACCATACTGCGTGAAGAGTTTGACAGAGCACTGAAAGACCTGAGTCGAAACAAGGCCCCCGGAGTAGACAACATTCCATTGGAACTACTGACGGCCTTGGGAGAGCCAGTTCTGACAAAACTCTACCATCTGGTGGGCAAGATGTATGAAACAGGTGAAATACCCTCAGACTTCAAGAAGAATATAATCATTCCAATCCCAAAGAAAGCAGGTGTTGACAGATGTGAAAATTACCGAACAATCAGTTTAATAAGCCACAGCTGCAAAATACTAACACGAATTCTTTACAGACGAATGGAAAAACTAGTAGAAGCCGACCTCGGGGAAGATCAGTTTGGATTCCGTAGAAATACTGGAACACATGAGGCAATACTGACCTTACGACTTATCTTAGAAGAAAGATTAAGGAAAGGCAAACCTACGTTTCTAGCATTTGTAGACTTAGAGAAAGCTTTTGACAATGTTGACTGGAATACTCTCTTTCAAATTCTAAGGGTGGCAGGAGTAAAATACAGGGATCGAAAGGCTATTTACAATTTGTACAGAAACCATATGTCAGTTATAAGAGTCGAGGGGCAGGAAAGGGAAGCAGTGGTTGGGAAGGGAGTAAGACGGGGTTGTAGCCTCTCCCCGATGTTATTCAATCTGTATATTGAGCAAGCAGTAAAGGAAGCAAAAGAAAAATTCGGAGTAGGTTGTTGTGACAGAGCCACGAGATTTAAAAGTGCCGCTACGTCAGTACGCAAACATGGCGATAGAGGCACTCCGCAGCTCGGCTGAGCGCGGGAGCGCCACCTGGCTATGAACGGCGCCAGCCGCATGTCACGGCACGGCAGTTGAGTGACAGCTACGGAGTTGGTAGCATGAAACCCACTATTGTTTCTACGTTTGTGTATCCACACAGTTTATTAGTACATTAAAGGTTATAACACTTTTTGGCGACGAGGTCGGATATTTTTTTTCCAGCGTTGGAGTATTGCACGTTCGTGTCTGGGCAGACATGGAACAGCTTATGCAAGTGCTCATTGAACAACAAACACAGCTGACGGCTGTTATTCAGGCGTTGTCGACGTCGCTTACTCATCGTCTATCGTCCTCTTCTCCGCCTCCGTTCCCTCCTTACGACGAGGCCGCTGAGGACTGGGAGGATTATGAGAAGCGTTTGCGGCAACACTTCTTGGCTTTCGGCATTGTCGACGCCCCGATGTGTAAGTCGTTATTTCTATCTTGGATTTCCCCACGGATCTATCAGCTGCTATCTCAGTTAGCCCCTCTGCGGGAACCTGCCTCTCTGTCCTTCCAAGAAATGTGTCACTTATTGTCTAACTATTACCGAAAAAACACCCACGTCGTTGCCGCCCGCGTGGCGTTCTACCGGTGTCGTAAACAGCCCCATCAATCTTACCGGGCTTGGGCGGCGGAACTACACGGTCTGAGTAGGAAATGTCAGTTTGTCACGGACACTCATCATGAGTCTTATGCTGATTCAATGGTTAGGGATGCTATTCTACGGCTTGCTCCTGATAAAGAAGTCCGGCAACGTGCCCTACAACTACCAAACCCGTCGTTGTCGGAAGTTCTAAGCATCGCCCAATCCTTTGAAGTGTCTCACGCTGCTGGCGCGCAAATAGACGCGTGGTGTGATGTGGGCGCTGTACAGTCAACTTTCGACACGGACAATTTGCCTGTTTCCCAGGAGGACGATGATGTGGCGGCGGTTCACTCGCGTAAACAACGTCGCGTTGGGCCGCAACGCTCGCAGCGAAAACAGCAACCACAGAAACAGGTTCGTTCCGCCCTTCCTTCTTGTCCACGTTGTTTCGTACAGCATGACAGGGCCGCGTGCCCAAAACGTTGGGCCACGTGTAATTCATGTAGGAAAAAAGGCCACATTGCTTCTGTGTGTCAGTCCCCTCACGTTCCTGTCGCCGATGACGAGGCATCGGACATGGATGTTAACTGTGTGCTTTCTCAAACAAATAAGTTGTTTGTTACTGTTCGTGTTCTGGATAAAGACATTCGCATGCAAGTGGACACTGGCTCTGCAGTAACTCTCATTAATTCTTGCACGTATTTGGAGTTGGGCTCCCCTCCCTTGTCTCCAGTTACGCGAAATCTGAGAACTTATAATAAACAGAAAATTCCTATCGTTGGCCAGTTTGATGCTTCCACTGCTTACAAGTCTGTTGTTCGGCCCCTCACGTTTTATGTGGTGGATCATGCGGGCACTGAAAATCTGTTCGGTTATGATGCTTTTCAGTTGTTTGGGTTCTCCATTGATGATGATGTGCACCTCATATCTGAGGATATTCCGTATCAACAGCTGGATGGATTGTGTTCTGAATTCTCGTCCGTGTTCTCTGCTGGTCTGGGTCGTGCCAAGGATTTTGAAGCCCACATTACTCTTAAACCTACAGCTCGCCCTAAGTTTTTCCGGGCACGCCCTATTCCGATGGCGCTGCGTGCACCTGTCAAGGCTGAGATAGACAGGTTAACAGCTTCAGGGATTCTCCTTCCTGTTACCTCCAGCGAATGGGCATCGCCCATCATGGTGGTTTCTAAACCCAACGGGAGTCTGCGATTGTGTGGCGATTTTAAAGCCACTGTCAACACTCAGAGCCTCATTGACACTTATCCTCTTCTCCGTCCTGAGGAGTTATTTACCAAGCTCGCTGGGGGCCAGTTCTTTTCCAAACTTGACTTATCGGAGGCGTACCATCAGTTGCCGTTGGATGCGTCTTCCAAGGAATTTCTCGTCATCAACACTCCTTGTGGGTTGTATCAGTACCAGCGGTTACCATTTGGTGTCGCTAGCGCGCCGGCCATTTTTCAGCGGTTTTTGGAACAGCTCACGGCTTCCGTTCCTGGCTGCATCAACTACCTGGATGACATTGTTGTCACGGGGGCCTCCACTGAGGAGCACCTTCGCAATTTGCGTTCATTATTTCGGGTTCTGCATTTGGCTGGCTTGAAGTGCAATCTGGACAAGTCACAGTTCTTCCAACCCTCCATTGTGTATCTTGGTTTCCACCTGTCCCGTGAAGGTATACGTCCTCTACGTCAGCACGTTGCGGCCATCACCGCTCTCCCCCGGCCGTCTATGGTCAAAGAACTTCAGGCGTTTCTAGGCAAGATTGCTTATTATCACAAATTCATTCCATCCACGGCGGCGGTGGCTCATCCTCTGCATCAGCTGTTACGCAAAAACGTTCCTTTCTTTTGGTCCGACGAGTGTGAGCAGGCTTTTGTTCGCCTGAAGGCTCATTTGCAGTCAGCGCCTTGTCTTGCCACCTTCCGTCCGGGTCAGCACTTGGTTCTGGCGACTGACGCGTCACAGTATGGCCTAGGGGCTGTTCTCGCCCATCGGTATGAGGATGGGTTGGAACGACCCATCGCCTATGCTTCAAAGACCCTCAACGATGCCCAACGGCGTTACTCTCAAATCGAAAAGGAGGCGCTCGCTATCATTTATGCGTTAAAAAAGTTCAGCGTTTTTTTGTATGGTTCTAAGTTTCACCTCATCACCGACCACAAGCCGCTGGTCTCTCTGTTCAGCCCTTCGGCGTCGCTTCCGGATAAGGCGGCTCACCGCCTGCAACGTTGGGCCTTATACTTGTCTCGCCCTACGGCCCAGCACGCCAACGCTGACGCGTTGTCGCGTTTGCCGATGGGCCCCGACCCGGTTTTCGATCGAGATGAGCTGCTCTGTTTCCACATTGATGAGGAAGAACGTCGTGCGGTTGAGGGTTTTCCGCTTACAGGTTCGCAGGTCGCGTCGGCTACTGCGCGGGACCCGGTCCTGCGTCGGGTGATCGGTTTTGTTCAACAGGGTTGGCCGGACAGGACCAAGGGCTGGGCATCGGATCCCCTTCGCAACTACCATGCCTTGCGCCTTCGTCTGTCTGTTCATGAGGGTGTTGTTCTTTTGGCCACGGATGGCGCATCTCCACAGGTCGTGGTGCCAGCTTCTCTTCGCAAAGATGTTCTCAAACTATTGCATGAGGGCCATTGGGGGATCTCTCGGACTAAGTCCCTGGCCCGCCGGCATGTTTATTGGCCCGGTATCGATTCGGACATCTCCCATATGGTCGCTGCGTGTGGTCAGTGTGCTCAACAACTGGCTGCACCCCGTGCAATGCCCTCTCCGTGGCCTGATCCGGCGCAGCCATGGGAACGGGTGCACGCTGACTTTGCCGGCCCCTTCCTCAGCGCTTATTGGCTCCTGTTGATTGACGCCTTCTCAAAGTTTCCGTTTGTGGTTCGATGTCCGTCGCCCACCACTGCGGCGACGACGCACAGACAACGGCCCTCAGTTCTCTTCACAGGCCTTCCGTGATTTTTGTACTGGACAAGGAATTCATCATGTTACAGCACCACCTTTCCATCCCCAATCGAATGGGGAGGTCGAGCGCCTTGTCCGCACTTTCAAAAGCCAGATGAAAAAATTCCTTACTGATTTTTCTACCGATGACGCTGTGTTGCAATTTCTGAGTTCTTATCGCTTCACGCCTCTGGGTAATCGCAGCCTCGCTGAACTCTTGCATGGCCGCCAACCGCGCACTCTACTGCACCTGCTTCACCCTATCAGGCCTAGTCCTGTGTCCCCTAGTGCGGGAAAATACTCGGTAGGCGCCGACGTGTGGACACGAGGGTATGGATCTCGCCCTAAATGGATTCCAGGGGTGGTCAAGGCTCTTTGCGGCCGCCGGCTTTGTGAAATACGTACGGACGACAGCACGGTTGTTCGTCATTACGACCAGATGCGCCCACGAGTGGTGGCCACGCCGGTGCCACCGCCCCTTCTTTCGCCTCCACCAGCCCGAGAAGCCAGTCCTGTTGCTGCTGCCGGTCTCCCGTGCGTGTCGCTGCAGCTGCCGTCGCTGCCGCTTCCGAGTACGCCGGAACCAGTCCCAGTCGCGACGCCGCCTTCTCCGGGACCCATCTCGCTGGAGCACACCCCCAGGTCCACGACACCTATGGATGCTGCTCCGGAGTTTTCACCCATCATCTCGTCCAGGAGGCGTGTTCCACGCACAAGCTTCCGTCCTGGACATTTTCGACCATATTCTCGTGTTTCTCCGCGGGATCTTCTCGGGGTCTCCCAAGAGGCCATGGATGTCTCCGCACTGTCCGTGTCTCCAAGGAAGTGAGTGTCTTTTTTTTTTCAAGGGGGGAAAAGTGTTGTGACAGTGCCACGAGATTTAAAAGTGCCGCTACGTCAGTACGCAAACATGGCGATAGAGGCGCTCCGCAGCTCGGCTGAGCGCGGGAGCGCCACCTGGCTATGAACGGCGCCGGCCGCATGTCACGGCACGGCAGTTGAGTGACAGCTACGGAGTTGGTAGCATGAAACCCACTATTGTTTCTACGTTTGTGTATCCACGCAGTTTATTAGTACATTAAAGGTTATAACATAGGTATTAAAATCCATGGAGAAGAAATAAAAACTTTGAGGTTCGCCGATGACATTGTAATTCTGTCAGAGACAGCAAAGGACTTGGAAGAGCAGTTGATCGGAATGGATGGTGTCTTGAAGGGCGGATATAAGATGAACATCAACAAAAGCAAAACGAGGATAATGGAATGTAGTCGAATTAAGTCGGGTGATGCTGATGGAATTAGATTAGGAAATGAGACACTTAAAATAGTAAAGGAGTTTTGCTATTTGGGGAGCAAAATAACTGATGATGGTTGAATTAGAGAGGATATAAAATGTAGACTGGCAATGGCAAGGAAAGCGTTTCTGAAGAAGAGAGATTTGTTAACATCGAGTATAGATTTAAGTGTCAGGAAGTCATTTCTGAAAGTATTTGTATGGAGTGTAGCAATGTATGGAAGTGAAACATGGACGGTAAATAGTTTGGACAAGAAGAGAATAGAAGCTTTTGAAATGTGGTGCTACAGAAGAATGCTGAAGATTAGATGGGTAGATCACATACCTAATGAGGAAGTATTGAATAGGATTGGGGAGAAGAGAAGTTTGTGGCACAACTTGACCAGAAGAAGGGATCGGTTGGTAGGACATGTTCTGAGGCATCAAGGGATCACCAATTTAGTATTGGAGGGCAGTGTGGAGGGTAAAAATCGTAGGGGGAGACCAAGAGATGAATACACTAAGCAGATTCAGAAGGATGTAGGTTGCAGTAGGTACTGGGAGATCAAAAAACTTGCACAGGATAGAGTAGCATGGAGAGCTGCATCAAACCAGTCTCAGGACTGAAGACCACAACAACAACAACATTGAAAGGTCCAAGCTTCTGTATGTTGGATCATAAAATTCTGCTGTCAAAGCTTGAGGTTTGTCCAGCAGTTGGATCAGCTCTTTCCTGAGGAACCATAAGCAGTCGCTGAGCCTCAGGGACATGAATATCTCCTTTAAAACTATTTCTCAACACCTATCAGAGTATAATGAAATTAAAAACGATGTACCCCAAATATCAGTAGTAATAGGAGCATTTCTGTTCCTTTTGTACACTAAATTGACACCCGTATACAGCGGTCATTGCAGCTGCCCTGACTACTCTAGCACACATCCCACCAGACACAGATTCTCAACCTACACTATGTGATCCAAAGTATCCAAACACCACCAAAAACATACGTTTTTCATATTAGGTGCATTGTGCTGCCACCTACTGAATGGTACTCCATACAAGCAACCTCAGTAGTCATTAGACATAGTGAGAGAGCAAAATGGGGTGCTCTGCAGAACTCATGGACTTCGAACATGGTCAGGTGATAGTGTCACTTTTGTCATACATCTGTACATGAGATTTCCACACTCCTAAACATACCTAGGTCCACTGTTTCCAATGTGATAGTGAAGTGGAAATGTGAAGCGACACGTACAGCACAAAAGCATATAGGTTGACCTTTTCTGTTGACTGACAGAGACCGCCGACAGTTGAAGAGGGTCATAATGTGGAATAGGCAGGCATCTATCCAGACCATCACACAGGAATTCCAAAATGCATCACAATCCACTGAAAGTACTATGACAATTAGGCAAGAGGTGAGAAAACTTGTATTTCATGGTCGAGCAGCTGCTCATAAGCTACACATCACACCGGTAAACGCCAAATGATACCTCGCTTGGTGTAAGGGGCATAAACATTGGATGATTGAACAGTGTAAAAACATTGTGTGGAGTGATGAATCATGGCACACAATATGGTGGTCCAATGGCAGAGTGTGGGTATGGCGAATGCCCAGTGAACATCATCTGCCAGCGTGTGTACTGCCAACAGTAAAATTCAGAGGCGGTGGTGTTATGGTGTGGCCATATTTTTCATGGAGGGGGCTTGCACCCCTTGTTGTTTTGCTTGCCACTATCACAGCACAGGCCTACATTGATTTCTTAAGCACCTTCTTGCTTCCCACTGTCGAAGAGCAATTTGTGGATGGCAATTTATCTTTCAACACAGTCAAGCACCTGTTCCTAATGCACGGCCTGTGGCGGAGTGGTTACACAAAAATAACATCCCTGTAATGGAGTGGCCTGCACAGATTCCTGACCTGATTCCTAGAGAACAACTTAGGGATGTTTTGGAATGCCGACTTCATGCCACGCCTCACCAACCGACATCGATACCTCTCCTCAGTGCAGCACTCCATGAAGAACAGGCTGCCATTCCCCAAGAAACCTTCCAGCACCTATTGAATGTATGCCTGTGAGAGTGGAAGCTGTCATCAAGGCTGAGGGTGGGCCAACACCTTATTGAATTCCAGCATTACTGATGGAGGGCACCACGAACTTGTAAGTCATTTTCAACCGGGTGTCCGGATACTTTTGATCACATAGCATATTTACTGCTGACACCAAATGTAACTGGGTTTTCTCTTTTGACACTAGTAAATTGTCAGGATGAGCATTACTGCAAAGGGCATTTGATTCTGAAGCATTATGTCAGGGTGAAAAACACTAAATAAATTACTTTTTCTCTCTTAACAACATGTGGGCAGGGTGGGTTCTTCCTTGGCTTGGGTATGAGGTAGAATGAAACAGCATTTTTACCTAAGATAACTTTTATTGGAAGATTTGTACAATGATTTCGTTATGGGATTGCTCTGGCTGGGAGAACGGCAGTTGTGTCGTTAGTGAAGACTTTTGCTGCATGAGCGGCGACATCTGATTACGCCTGGCAGTGTGTATCTCATGTCGCTGTCTCACCCAGTTGACTGGAGACGCGCTTCATGAGGTGGCCCGTTTAATTATTGAGAACAAAGTCGTGAATCGGATGGTGATACCTTGGATGTGGCGTCCCAGTGTTTCTCTCCCTAAGCGGCCACATGTGACAGTGATGTGCGTCGGCCAGCAGAGCGGTGCAGCGGGGGAAGGCCAGTGTCCCAGACTCGAACAACAGACTCCAGCATGTCAGTCTTCAGCTGTCAGATCTTCATCCCAGCTCACAGGTGACTGCTGATGTGAGGCCATCTCCTTCTACATCTACATCTACATCTACATTTATACACCGCAAGCCACCCAACGGTGTGTGGCGGAGGGCACTTTACGTGCCCCTGTCATTACCTCCCTTTTCTGTTCCAGTCGCGTATGGTTCGCGGGAAGAATGACTGTCTGAAAGCCTCCGTTCGCACTCGAATCTCTCTAACTTTACATTCGTGGTCTCCTCGGGAGGTATAAGCAGGGGGAAGCAATATATTCGATACCTCATCCAGAAACACACCCTCTTGAAAACTGGCGAGGAAGCTACACCGTGATGCAGAGCGCCTCTCTTGCAGAGTCTGCCACTTGAGTTTGCTAAACATCTCCGTAACGCTATCACGGTTACCAAATAACCCTGTGACGAAACGCGCATGTAAAAATCAGTCTTCAAGTACCTTCTAACTTCTGTCTTCTAGTGGCGAGACGATGAACGACTTCACGGTCATTGCCTCTTCTGTCACATTGAAAAGCTTCTCGGAGAATCTTCTTAACATCGGTCATTGGCTCTTGGAATGTAGTCAAGGGCCTTTGATCACATGTGACAACTGAGAAACACGTGAGCCAGTCATTGCCTCTTCTGTCACATTGAAAAGCTTCTCGAAGAATCTTCTTAACGTCGGTCATTGGCTCTTGGAATGTAGGCGAGGGCCTTTGATCACATGTGACAATTGAGGAACACAATGTTAAACTAAACTAAGTTTTTCATTTATTTTCTAATTTCTACTTCACTTCACATTGATTTCACTAATTTATTTACCTATCTTAAGTACCACTCAAGAACACTATGAACATAGTGCACCTTGCGCATTATCCTCATTACTTGTGGCAGTTTGCCAGTTCCCTTCAGAGATCAAGCCAGGTGTGCATACACATTAAAGAGAACATTAGTCATTGTCAATTTAATGTACTAAAGTTGCAAGAATGCTCCTATTATTGATATTTGGGGTACGTCATATTTAATTTCATTATACTCTGATAGGTGTTGAGAAATAGTTTTAAAGTAGGCATTCATGTCCCTGATTATCAGTGACTGCTTATGGATTCTCAGGAAAGAGCTGATCCAAGGGAAATTGTGAGGAACCTGTAGCTATTTACATAATCTGTCCCACCTTCAAATTACCTTAGTTTTCAATAGGGCCTATATCAAGGATAGAGCTTGCTTGAATTGAGCAGTCAAATAAGTCTGTAAGTAATTCGACTAGGCTCAGAGCTCCCTTCTTTAAGATTGTTGAACGGATGCCATCAATGTCTGCATAGTTGGAGATGTTTAGTCATTTTATTGTTTTTACAACTTCATCTTGTGTGACAGTGCTGATGTACTTTGAACTACTACATGTGCTTATTTTATATTTATTGGATTATGTGTTCTTTTCTATATTTTATTTTATCATGTTATATGCAACATTTATTAAATTAACTAGGTACTTCAAGACATTTTCTTCTTTTTTATTTCCTGTGAAATTGTTATATTTTTACCTGAAGCTCTGGTTTCAACAGTTTCTATTTTTATAACACTACACATAGCTTCAGTTTATTTGTTGAATATATGTTTACTTATCGTAACACATGTTTTTGCTACTCTTATTACTTTTCTTATATTTTGGATCACTTTTAGGGTTCCATACCTCAATTGGTAAAAATAGAACCCTCATACAATAGGTTAGGATACGATATGTCTGTCTGTCCCACTGTTAAGACCCCTTTTTCTCAAGAATGGGTAGAGGTATTAAGTTGAAATTTATGTAACTTGCTAAGGCGTACGGTCCCTTGGTAGTGTAAATAACTTGATATACACATCGTGTCTGTTCTTTTGGACATGCCCAAAAGAACAGACACCATTTTGATCCAGCAGCCACATGAATTAACACACACAGGAATTACAAACATTGGTTATGAATGGGCATTGACTTAAATCAATGAGGAAGACTGAAAATGTTTGCCTGTCTGGGATTTGAACCCATTTCTCCTGCTTACTAGGCAGATGTGCTGATCATTGCACCAGCCAGACATAGTGGTCACCACTACTGCACAAACTATCCTAGCATACCTTCCATTACTCATGGAATTTCCAATCATTTCACCAATCCTGTTTGAGTTTGAGCCTGGTGTGCATCTGCACTGGAGTGATCATTAATCAATCCAGCAGCTCCTATGAATTAAGACACAAAGGAATTACAAACATTGGCTGTGAGTGGGCATTGATTTAAATCAGTTCTTCTAAAAGAGAAAGTAAGGAAGAAATACAGCATTCAATAAACACCGTCACAAAACAACTCAGAGCTTTTAATAAATAGTAAAAAACTATTGTATTAAAATCTCATAATGGTCTGAATAAGAATATGTACAACCTATTTCTATCAACGATGAACCAGTTGATAACAGTATTAAAACTATATTCTTAGTATTGCATGTGGATGCAACACAATATGAAACAGAATAAACATACCTTCTTTGCTCACTGAAACCCTACTGCAGTGAAAAAACAGTAAAGAGTACATACCATGCCTACTTTCATACTCATCTTAAATATGGTGTCCCATTTTAGAAAAATCATAAAGCACCTGTCAGTCCATTCAGACTGCAGAAATGGGCCATTGGAATTGTGATTTGGTGGAAACCTAGAGACTCATGTAAAGCACTATTCAAGATCTCTGGTATTCCACATTTACTATGTATCTGCATTATAAAACCTCTTATATTCTTTTAAAAAATGTAATAGTTAAGGACAGTAGATTGGAAAAAATCAATTTCACAATCACTTTATCAGAAACAACATAAATCTACATATGATGCAAATAAACACATTCTTGTGCCAAATAGTACTTTTCACAATATGTATTCATAGAAATAACTTTCACTTGTACATATATATACTGGCTTGTCCAATGTTTTATGCATAAACTGCTTTTGTAGGGAAAAAATACCATACAATCATAGAACCTTCAAACTTTTTACATGAAAACTCTTAAAGCTTTTTAACTAAAACAAATGTTATTAACATTCTACATACTTATTTATCAAGCCTGCATATTTTGAAAATGAATATATGGGTTTTTAAGGCTTTGTAGCACATATTACATTCACTTTACAATTATAAATAATACACCAAATAAAAGAGAAACACAAACAGTTTTTCTTACAAATATTCAGTTTAAAACTCATCACACATCAAGTTGATAGGCAAGTTGTTCCAAAACCATGATCAATGTGTCAGGAGTAACAGTTGCAATAACACTGTTTCTAAAGTCGTAGATACATGCACATAATCGCATTATATTGTGTGTGAACATGGAGATCACGCATTAAATGCGGCGCACTATCTTTCTCCCAAATAAAGATGTGTTGTTCAGCTACTTCCCATTGAGGCATGGGCCATAGCTGTAGCAATCAACATAAAAAACATCAGTTACAGTTGATTCACCAAAAGAAAGGCCCATAAACTTTCTGCGGGGATATTTCTTGGGGCTAAGCGCGAATGACTCGCACTCATTCAACACGTTTTTCAGTCACTCTTTGTCATTCCATACTCTTCCCATTGCACACAGGTATACAAACAAAACTGTTTGAGTTGCTCTTTCATTTCCTGTATTATTTACAATTGCAAGTTGAACGTAATAAATGCTACAATGTCTTAAAAACAGTATGTTCATTTTGAAACACCCTGTATTTATTTCTCAACACAGTTGCCCTGGTGATGTACATATTTCTGCCAACAAGAGACCAGTTTCTTGATACCTTCATTGCAGAATGCTTGACTCTGTTGACAGAGCCACAATGTCATTTCTACTGGCACCGCATCATTACTGTCAAAGTGAAGGCCTAGAAGGTGTTCTTTAAGTTTTGGAAACAGGTGAAAATCTGATGGTTCCAAGTTGGGATTGTATAGAGGTGACTGAAGACAGTAAACCCAAGGATTCAGACTGTTGCAGATGTCACAGTGCTTGTGTGTGACCTGGCATTGTCATGCTGAAGGAGAGGCTGCACCACGTGTGGAGAGCCTCTTTGAATTTGAAACTTGATTACAACACCCTGTTTTTTATGCACTGACTTAGTTATATTACACACAGCCATCTTACACGTTACAATGCAGAGACCTCTAGCAGCAGAGGGCTGCAAATATGAAGACATGAAGATTAAAGACATAGAATGTTAATAACATTTGTTTTATATTAAAAGTTTTAAGAGTTTTCACACTAAAACTCAGAGGCATTACTTTTCCACTTGCCCTTACACTTCAGAAGCTGTTATGTCCTGTACTCAATACTGCCCTATATTTCAGCAGTTAATTGTAAAAATATGTGACCATACAGGCATCAGATGAATACTTGTCCTTGGTTTCATGAGTCATGTGGCCTCTCCGATCTCAGTATTTCCCAGTACATTGAAGATGGTTTTGAATCACATATGATCACTGGTGTGACTTTTATTGGCCTGTATAGTGCTTATGACACTGTAAGCCGTAAATTACTCTTGAAAAAATTCTACATCACCGTCAGTGACTCCATTTTAACCAACTCAGTTGTCAACTTCCTTAGCAACAGGAGATTCTTTGTAGAGTTTCAAGCACAGCACAATAGATAGAGATAACAAAGAAATGGGCTACCTTGGGCCAGTGTTCTGGCCTCGATGCTCTTTAACACTAGAACCGTGGCTGGGTCACTTGTGACCCACTTGATAATTCTTTTGTTTGTCACTGTTTTGTATTATTGCCTAGAGTGTTACATTTCTGTGACTTTTTATGAAATAAGGTAATTAGTGATTATACTTCATTTCACATTTTATGGTGAAAACATAAAAGATAAATATGAAGATTCACCTAGAACTGCGGAAGGGTCAGTTCTGACCCGCCCAGCGCAGTCGCTATAACAATCGCATTTTTCATGTAGCTTCATGCCTATTGTTAGTGTGTGTTTGGTCAGCAATCGCAAAACTCGTTTTTACTTCACTTCCAGCTGACGTTCCAGTTTTCAGCAGGGGACGAGAGGGAGAGAGGTTCAAACAAGTCTGACCTTGTATGCAGATATTGCACACCCAGAGTTTTGTACCACAAAAACGGGTTTAGTAGTGCATTCTGTCTGTGTAGATAGTGCTTGTAACTTATGAATACATTATGGCCAAATTTCTACGCACAGAAGAGGACATTATAAATACTCTAAATGAGATTTTAGATAATGAATCTGAGGGCCAACTGCTGGAGTCTTTATCTGAGGAAGAATTTCCATCGCCAATAGTTCCGGATTCTTAATCAGAAGATGATGTTACTCCTGAGAAGGCTCTACTGAATGCTGATGAGAAAGGTATGCTTGTTTATGTGTTTGTTTTATAATAATTTTTGTTTATGTTGGTCACTAATTTCAATTGCAACACTTATGTTTATACTTTGTTTCGTGTTGAATTTTTACAAGTTATATATTACATTTATGAAAGTGTTTTTCTTGTTCTAATATTACACAATATATTCAATATTAAATCATGTTCTAATACGTATAACTACTATTACAGGAACAGCTGCCACAAAGACTAAGTTACCTCAAGGAAGTGGACGTCCTCAAGGTCGGCGTGGACAACAAAATGCCCAGGGTTCTGGACTACTTCAGTTTCCTTCAGGTAGCGATTTTGTAGCACCCGATGGAACAACCTGGAAAGTTGGAGTAATAGGTGACTGTTCAGCTGGAAGATATGGACAAAATAATGTCTTCAAAGATAGGACAGAACCATCTCCGCTTGCAAAACGAAACGTGAATGAGACCTGTTACAGTGCATGGTATCTAATGATAATGGACAAAATTTTGAAACACATTGTAAAATGTACAGAAACTGAAGCACGTCGTGTACTGAGCTCAGATGAGTAGACAATAAAAATTGAAGAACTGGAAGCTTTTATAGCTATATTGTATGTCCGTGGTGCTATTGGAGCTAAGAACTTAGAACCTGACACATTGTCGTCAGTGAAGTGGGGAAATAATTTTGTGAAATCAACAATGGCTCGTGACAGATTCAGAGAGATAATGCATTATCTCAGATTTGACATTAGATCCACAAGATCAGAATGACTAAGAGAAGACAAGTTTGCTTTGGTATCAGAAATCTGGAATGAGTTCATTGTGAATGCACAGTCTAGCTACATACTGGGTCCATATATAACAATCGATGAACAGCTTTTTCCTTCAAAGCGCCGTTGCAGATTCACGCAGTTTATGGCCTCAAAACTGGACAAATAGAGGCAAAAGTATTGGATGGTGGTAGATAAAGACTCAAAATATATTGTGAATGCTATCCCTTTCTAGGAAAGGATGACACAAGGCAGAGTGATGAGTGTCTTGGTGACTTTGTTGTAAAAAAGTTGATGCAACCTTACCTCAACAAAGGAATAAATATCACAAGTGACAATTTCTTCACCTCCTTAGCGCTCTCTGAGACACTGAAAGCTAATTTTATGAGTATTGTGGGCACAATAAATCGATCTCACAGGGAAATACCAGTCTGTATCAAGAAGGCAAGAGAACAGTTATACAGCACAGTATTGTTGAAAAAAGAAGATACCACACTGACTGTTTATCAGGGTAAGAGCAACAAGAATGTCCTGATTCTGAGCGCTATGCATCCTTATGTGATGATTGAGGATGGTATAAAAAAGAAACCAGATACAGTTACGTTTTATAACTGCTCTAAATATGGAGTGGACGTGGTCGACCAAATGGCTCGCAAATACTCTGTCGAAGCACCATCGAGACGTTGGCCTGTTCACACATTTTACAACTTGCAGGATTTGGCTGGCATAAATGTGTGGGTATTGTTCAGTTCTCTAAATGATAAAGAATTGAAACGCAGGATTTCATCCTGCAGCTGGGGGAGGAGCTTGCTGAAAGTACGCAGCGACTAGAAAGAGTAGTGTCCCTGTCAGACCTGAAGATATTCCTGACAGACAAAAAAAGCAAACACATTGCCTTGTAAAGTCTAACTGTGAAGGAAACAAATCATTTGTAAAGTGTCACATCTGCAAGAAAACTGTGTGCAACAAATGTACATCAAAAGACTATTATTTGTGTTCATTATGTAACGGTAGCCAGTAAAAACACTGAGCAAACACATGTAAGTTTTAAAATATAAAATTATAATTTGTGTAAACCTTGTTTATTTTTGTTAATTTGATTCTGAATTTCCTAGTGCTTCTAACAATAGATTCATTGGCAATAACAATAACCCATTGACATAGGGGAAATAAAGGAAAAGATCGCAGGTCATTAGTGACCCAGCTACGGTTCTAGGTATGTCCAAATATCAGCGGTTCTAGTGTTAATTTATATGTGGATAACCAGCCACTTCCTCTACATGCCAAAAGTTTTCTGTCTGCAGATGATCTCAAGTTGGCCACCCAGGGAGAGGATTTTCATGAAGCTGAAAATAAGCTGTCTGAAGCATTGGAAGAATCAGGACAGTTCTACAAACATAATAACCCACATGTAATGTATCTGTAGCTGTAATAGTATACCTAAAATTATTATATATAATACCATAGGTATTTCCTGTAATGTATATCAATGTTTCTTCCTTCTCTTCAACCTCACAGGTGGCTCCTATATTGCACCTCTGATTCATTCAGAGGACAGTTGCCACTTTCCATCTTTGGTCACAGAATTACTCATCAATTCATGCTTTCCCAGTTGGTGCAAAACCATCAAATCGCTGTCCATAATTTCACAAATACTGTGAATTGTGAACCTCTTCAATACAGGATAAGCAACCTTGCCTGACTTCAAAAGACAGATAGCGGGCAAAGGTTACTTCCACAGAGGCCATAATTTGCAGCTTACTGTACCCTCTGACTTCAGTTGTTGTTGGGCCTCTTCAACATGTTGAACGATTCACATGTGCATTCATACTAAATGAACATTATTCTACTCCATAATGATGACTGACAATTCTCTTAGAGATGTAACTATTTACCATCCATTTGAAATACTGATAATTAATGCATCAATTCCCTTTAACACTTGCTCAGTGCTGGTGTAGAATGTTGAAGATTTTTGAACAAAAGAAGTAAGTCACACTAATTCAGGTTCCGGCAGCTTAACAGTTCATAACTGGGAAAAGAGACTGATGTCGTTACACGACCTCTATTCTGGTGTTTGTTTCCTTGTACATACAATGCAGTTGGCTTTGTGTGTGTGCAGTGACTTTCTCAATTTGAAGACCTTGGCATTACTATGAAAATTTATTCATCACAAACTCTCTTCATGATCTATATAAGTGTAACATCTGTAGCACTGATGCAGTCAGCAGTTGCGCCTCAGTACCTGCAGATGACAGTGATCATGTGTGTGTGTGTGTGTGTGAGTTGCTCATGTATGAATGTATATGTGTGTGTTTCTAGACCTGATGAAGGACTTTTCCAAAGCTTAATAACATCCAACAATCTTCTTTTAAATGTGCCTGTCTGCCGTTCAGTGACTCCTCTATGCAGAAAGTAGCAATCCATAGAACTAGGCTTAGAGTGATTCCTTTTTACTCAATGATTATTCATAACTAAATATGCAGTTTTAAAGAATGGAGGAAATTATAGACACATGCAGAGAAATGCCAGCTCTTTTCATATCTTAGAATTGAAGCTCTCAAGTTTAAGTTGGCATTTTCTGATGGTGTTTCCTCTTCAGTTCCACCACAACTGAGGGTGACAGGGACATTTAAACATAAATACCAAAACTGTCTCATATACACGACATAACAGATCAGTTATTAGCAGCAAATCTCAAGTTACCCTGACATGTGTACAGCCATCATGATGTGTCTAATAGTACCTGTGTATGGGCATTACTTTTCAAAGTTAAAATTAATTTTAAAATTTTCCTGACAGACTGCAATGAGCCAGGAATGATCATTTGATGTGGCAGTAGGAAATGAAAAAATTAGAGAAACCACAGAAATATAAATCTGGTAGGCCAGATGGCAATGTGGGTCACCATTCTTCAAAGGCAATTCCAGTATCTTATCAGTGCATCTTGCTCATTTAGCTTGGGTAATATACGCGCTGTTGTCCAACAGGGTGATGCGGTATTTTGCAAAGAATGCCTTTACAGAAAGGTGGAATGGGCTGGAACATTGTTTTCATGAAGTGCCAGGGCTTTCTGTTGCTTGAATCAGATCTTTGTCTCCTCACACATTCATGAACTACATTCAGAACTCGAGTAATAATGTTGATTTACTGCCTGACTTAAAATGACCACTTTTCTTGATGTTGTCATTCACAGCATGGATTGTTTTCGATCATTTCACCACTTGAACCACTCAAAATCTTGTGTTCCTTACAAACATTCTCTTCCTGTACTATGACATGCGCTTCTGTAGCAGTTTTCCCCAGTTTCACAAGAAACTTGAGGTTAGCTCATTGGTCCATTTGAATACTTAGTATTTTATATCAAATAACAGCACCAGTCTGATTACTTAATTGTCACATCTCTAAATCAAAGGAAATTTTGTTAAGATTTTTATTTAATGAGATAGTAAAATAATCTAGTTTTTGAAAAAGTTATTCATATTTATTTTACAATTTGACCCAAGTGGGGGTATAGCGCCATATCGTTCATTCCTGTTCCACCTCTCTTCCCAACCCCTTGTCCCATGGATCGTATTCATGAGAAAGAACTGGATGCAAGATCTGACTCATACATCCTCCCACTACCACATACTGCAGTTGTGTCACAGGCCTTTCCCACTCCATCAAAGACATGGTCACCTGTGAAAGCAGCCATATTGTCTGTTAACTTAGCTGCAAGCATCATGCAACATTTTATGTGGGCTTGGCACTAACATGTCATCTGCATACTTGAATGGCTACCACCAAACTGTGGCTGAGAGACAGACCCCCCCCCCCCCCCCCCCCTGTTGCCAAGCATGCCACACAACATGGTGTGCTTGACTTCAATGACTTATTCAGTGTCACTCCCAGAGACATCCCTACAGAATCTTCCCCCACCCCCACCCCCACCTCTATATCATCCCCCCCCCACCCTGACACACACACACACACACACACACACACACACACAGTTTTTCTGTAAGCTCACTATACACCTCACACCAGTGAAGCCGGGAGATGACAGTGGCCATATTTACATGAGTTCTCTATGTATGAATGTGTGTTTCTTCATCCAATAGAGGACTTTGTCCAAAAGCTGAATAATATCCAATGGTCTACTTTTAAATGTGTCTCATTCTCATGAGCATTTTCCCTACGCAATGAATGGCTATCTATCTTAATTCACACTGTTATGTTATTCCTTTCCATATTTTCCATTACTGCACCAAAGAGTTATTTGTCAGGAATCAAAATTTGAAGGACAATGATTCTCAAAGAATTCAGGGTTAAGCTATGTGAAGTTTTGTGTAAATCTGAATTTATATGAACTTTAACAATAGGCCAACCAAGCAGTTTCACACCACCATTCTGAAAGAAAAGTAAGATGCAGTTTTCAGATGGCCCTCTAATAGATACATAGGACAGAAATGACCACTGGCCACTCCTCTAAACCAATAAAAACAATATAAAACTGTAAACAACCTGCAAGAGTAAAGTTAATGAAGTATGTGTTATTTCTTTGTTTTAATAAAGTGACCACCTGTTCGTTTCCTTTCATATCCACTTGAGCATTAGTAATAAACTGTACACTGTCCAGAAACCGAAAAAAGTGTTTTTAATTGCTTTAAATGCAATAAAAACTAGGCATGTAAACATTTTTGCAGTCTAATAATGGTTATTAAGGCAAATAAAAGTAATTAAATAATTTAAACAATGGAAAATCCAAGATGGAACTGTCAGATTCTTCCACCTACAAACCCTGCCACAGAGACCCTACACCTGAAATCCAGCAGGATCTCCACTCTTTCCTCAAATCCTTAGGCCAATCCCAAAACCTCTCCTCAGAGTCTACCTCTCTCCTCACCCCTGCCACTCCCTTCATACCTACCTTCTACATGCTTCCTAAAGTTGATAAACCAAACCACCCAGAATGCCCCACTGTGGACGATTACTGTGCCCCCACTGAGAGAATCTCTGCTCTCATAGACCAACATCTTCAGCCTGTTACCCACAACCTAACCTCCTGTATAAAATATACCAATCATTTCCTCCACAGGCCCTCCACAGTTCCTGTTCCTTGGCCATACTGTGCCCTGCTCATCACTATTGGTGCCACCTCCCGTTACACTAACATCCCTAATGCCCTTGCCTTACTGCTATTGAACACTACCTTTCCCAACACTCAAAGGATTCCAAACCACTAACTTTCTTTCTAGTCACTATGGGCAACTATATCGTCACCCACCATTACTTCTCCTTTCAAGGCATTACCTACAAATAAGTCTGGGGTATGGTTATGGGTGCCTGCATGGCACTATCCTTTGCCAACCTATTCATGGGCCTTCTAGAGGAGTCCTTCCTAAACACCCAGAATCCCAAACCACTCATCTGGTTCAGATTCACTGATGACATGTTTGTGGTCTGAATTGAGGGGGGAGGACAACCTATCCACATTCCTCCAGAACCTCAACACATCCCCCCCCCCCCCCCACATTCACTTCACCTGGTCCTACTCAAAACAACAACCCACCTTCCTCAATGTGGACCTCCACCTCAAAGATGGCTACATCAGTACCTCTGTCCATATCAAACCTACCAACCATCAGCAACACCTCCACTTCGACAGCTGCCACCCATCCCATACCAAGAAGCTCTTCCACACAGCCTAGCCAGCCACGGGCATCACATGTGTAGTGAGAGCGGTCCCTCTCAAAATATACTGAGTGTTTCACCCCTACCATACTCTGCCCTCCCTCCCGCTCATGCCCCAGCCTCCTTACCCCCACCTAGTTGCCTCTCCCATCATGCATGCTGCTCATAGTCCGGCTTCATCTGCCAGAGACTGTGGTCATATGTGTGTGAGTTGTGTTTCATACGCCTGTGTGTGTGTGTGTGTGTGTGTGTGTGTGTGTGTGTGTGTGTGTGTGCGTGCGAGTCCCTTGTCTTTTTTCGACAAAGACTTTGTTGGCCAAAAGCTCATTTTGTGACAGTCTTTTTGTTGTGCCTATCTGCGACTCAGCATCTCCGTTATATGGTGAGTAGCAACCATTCTTTTCATAATTAAATAATTTAGTCCCTCAACACAAAATTCAGGATTTTTCTATCTAGCATAATGACAAAGATCCTTAATTGTACCCACAAATTTCAGTAAATAAGGTTTTTTTCCAATTTTTTCTGTCTTCTCACTGTAAGGAAATAGTTCAAATTGAAAAGTTCATTTACCGTTTTGTTTCTGAATATTATTACTGGAATGGACTTGATGAACCGAACTGGTTGTACACATGGTGTCAACACTGGTGCGTCTCCCCAGAACATTGTCAGAAATTATCAGTTCCCCTATATGCCAGTAAAGTTGCAAGTAATCGCTGTATGTAGTAATGCAGGCTCAAAATTCATCACAGAAAATTATGTGACCCCATTATCAGCACTCCATGCTTCACAGGTACAGCAACTGTCCAAATTCCAGCCACCTCTGTTGTGATATTAACTGTAACCTATGATGGGATGGTAACGCAGCAACCCAACTTCTGTTACTCTCCATCCAATGATGAGGAATAACACAAGGGATTGTAGTAGGTTCAGTTTGTGCAAATATGGCAAACACAAAACCGAATGGTTTACTACATGCTTAGCACCCAGTATTATGATTTTCTCCTATTGAAGTCAGTATCATCAATCATAATATTGATAACACATTTCATTCACTCACATTCCTATTCAGTGAAACATCAGCCTACTGTCACCTCTGAACACTTCAGATGCCATAATTTTATAAAATTTGGCTGGTCAGTTACATGAGGATCCCAATCACAGCTCTGTGAAATACTTAGAAGCTGATAACTTCATGTCATAGTAAAATGTGTCACTCTCTGTGGTCCTTCATGTTGCTCACTAACAATCTCGCATAGCATATGGCCATTATATACCCTGCAACACCTGGCAATAATGGTCACATTCTTCCAACACTTAAGTTTTCTGGATTGTCTCTCTAGTCATCACATATCATTGCATCTCAAATTATTTTTATACTCACTGATGGTATGATCACACAGAAAAGTGCATTTATATTTGACCATTCATTCAGGTTGAAAATAATTATATCAGTCTAGGTTGCACAGCACATTTATTGAAAGGTGGTGCGGGGGGAGGGAGGGGGGGGGGGGTTCCAATCATCACATGATCATCTTCAGAACTAGTCATTTTGATGCACAATGGCTGTGGGATGGATGATAGTTGACTATCATCATTCAGTTGTTCCTCTCCATACACAACCATTATCCATCAAAATGGCTGATGATCATATGATGATCGAAACCAGTCACCTTTCAATAAACATGCCTTGTGGTCCAGGCCATTAATATTATTTTCAAAGATTGTAAGTGGATCACTGATATCTCCAAAAATAATTACTTCATTCAGGAGCTTAACATTTCTATGTAAGTTGGTTATAATTAATATTAACACTGCAGTATTATAACATTTAACAAAGTCAAGTCATTTTACTGCAATTTACTTAAATAAAATTTACACTCCAGACTTGTTCCAAAGCCTAGAGGTCCATTTCCATGTGATGAATGAAATATGATTCGGGCGATGCAATGGCAAAAAACTACTCCCACCCATCTCCACTGTTGAACCACTTCCTCACACATCATGTTCCATAAACCCCATCAAGAAGGAGAGTCTTCAGGGGTGTGGAACAGGACAAGTCATACATTACAGCATGCAGAAGCAACCACTACTGGCTACTTCTGTAAAATAAATTATAACTAGTGCTAATTTATGGTTACTTACATTTATGGGAACTACCTCTAAATTATATTATGCTAGAAAACTGTCCCAGCCTCGGGCAAGTAGCACTAACTAACCATGGTTCGATAGCTTGGTTGGCATTGCAGTAATAAATTATACATACAAACCTTACTCGTCAATCAGTCTATCTATTAGCCAAAATCATATTAAAATCCCTACAGTGGTTCCTGAAATTAGTCTTTACATACAGACAGAAAAACATGGTGAGCAATTTTTAATTTAGTGGCATGTATAGAATACATTTACTTATATTAGAAGAAAACAGCTACAGAATTTTGAAAAAAGTCACTGCTCCTTTTCTGCTGCAACTTACTCAGCTGCTGTTTTTATCTAATACTTGAAACAAAGCATCAGTTACTCATTTAACATAGACTTTAGAGTTATCTGGAATTTATATCCATGAGTCTATATATTCAAGTAACTTGTAAGAGAAGTGGTCAATGATATATTCATTTGCTTTGTTTGTGAATATCTGCAGATTTTCCATTTCCTGTGTGATGTCTGCTGATAATCTGTCACAGATTTTTGAATCATAATATAAAACTCTGCCCTGAACTCTAGATAGGGATGCACTGTTTATGTGTAAATTGCTTTTACTTCTAGCACTGTGTTTTTGAATTCCACAATTAATTTTAAATTCATCCTTATTATGAGCAACAAATAGCATTAGGGATTTTATGTTTTGGCATGACAGTGTATGAATCCCTAGGTCCCTGAAGAGTCTTCAACAAGATGTTTGGTTATCAGCAATACACAAAATGTTTACAGCACACTACTGAGTAAAAGCACACAAGGTTTACTAGCAATCTCATCCACAAGTCAACACAATAAGAGAGGTATCTAATTGTAAAGACTTCAAAACTGAGGTACTTGATTAACTTATCCATCTCTGCCAAGACAAAGCTCACCATCATATGAATTCTAATGTTCCCTATCACGACCAATGTGGCAGAAACTTGGATGACAAAAACAATGGATCATCGCAGGATTGATGCTCTGGAAATGTGATTCTAGAGAAGATTGCCTTAATACTATGGACAGCATATCAAACAAATTAATTAATCCAGAGTCAGTGTGGCTTCAGAACAAGACTGTTAACTCTTGTTAACCAAAATCAGTTGAAATATTTTGGTTACATTGCCAGAATGCAAGAGGCAATGAAAAGAACAATCACAAAGGGGAGGGGAAAAGTTAATGGCCAAAAGTCTATAGGATGCACATCACTTCAGTGGACAGACCTAATTAAGAGCCTGGCTAGCATGAGCTTGCAGCAAGCTGGTAACCATGTCCCACACAGAGCTTCACGGAGGCAGGCTGTCAAATGGATTTACCATGTGATGCCACAACATTCTTGTGTAGGGTTGGACCAAGGAGAGAGATCCATGAGCCAGTGCCACTTTGTTTATTATCCATCTGGATGCCTAGAATCTTCATACATGAAGCCTCATGTAACAGGGTAACTGTAAGTCATCCTGATTTCTTTTTAATTGCATAATATGAATCTTTGGAAAGTCAGAAGTTGAAGCATTTACTGAGAGCCAGTTGTGAACTTGTTCCACTATTCTCCGGGTTGGTTCCGGCATGAAGGTGTCTGGGCCCTTTATGACTGTACTAGTGTCATCAGCAAACATCACACTTTTTGGAGAGTCCTCCAGTGTACTAGGTAAATCATTTATGTAGGCCAAAAACCATTGTAGACCAAGCACCAAACTTTGAGAGACATCATATTTAATGTTTCCTCATTTGGAATTTTGTCATACTCCTTTTGTATCCTTTGTTAATGTGGCAGACAGTTCTTCTATGCCCTGTTATGGAATGGAATGTCTTTAACATCATGTAATTTTAGTTTCTCTAGTACAATTCTATACTCCACACAAATATAGATTGTGGAAAGATCACAAAAAATGACAACAGACTATTTTTTCTTGTTTAGTTCTAACAGAATTGAGTTCATGAGCTCAATACAGAATTTAGACTGAGCTGTAGTTGAAATGTTAAGTCTGAGAAATATTTGGAATTTTGTTATAAGCTGCTGTCCAAAAAATTTTTCAAGACATCAAAAGATGGAAATGGATATATAATTAGAAGCGATTTGAAATACTTTTGTAAATGAAGTTGCCCCTACCACATTTTTAATTCAGTCTGTCTGGGAATAACAGAGTGGTTAAAAAATTAATTAAAGTGAGGCACTACAAAGTCAGCAAAAGATTTTAGTACCATGGCTGAAACATAATCTTAGTCAGAAAAGTTACTGCTCTTCAGTGACCTCAAAACTCTTTTTACTTCCTTAACCCAAGATCAGGTGTAGTTTATGTCAGTGGTTGAGTATGCAAACACCTGACCAAATAAGTCTGCTATCAGTGGTCAGTTTTTTGTCACCTAATGTTAAATTAAATTCATGTAGTACCTAATGATTCAAATTTAAGTCATCTTTCTCACTCCTACTGTTATCAACTAGTTGAATATTATTTGCTTTACTGAGTATATTCATTTCAAGCCTAATAACTGTGCAAATTGTTTTTGCTTTGTTATTGGAATTTCAAAATTTTTGTGCATAATACTTGGTTTTCACCTTCTCGACAGCAAGCATTGATCCCAGATAATAACCACAATTTCTCTTCAATTCCCCAAGTGTTCCTGGCCATCATAAGGAAGACTGTTTTATAAATTTTTATGAAAGTTTTCAGGAAAGAATTAAATTCCTCATCTACTGTGTGTCCTTTGGAAACTTCTTCCCATTGGTTAAGCTGTGACGTCTTATGTAAATTTTAAAATTTCCCTGGCAAAGGTAATGTTCAATTAAGTTTGGGCCTTGCTGCCCACCATTGTGAACAATAGTCCACAACATTTTGATTGGACACCTGCCTGCCTGTCTGGTGAGTCATTTAAGACTGAAGGAGACTTCCCATCCCATGGCGGGAGGACGACGGTTCAATCCCGTCTCCGGCCTTCCTGATTTAGGTTTTCCGTGATTTCCCTAAATCGTTTCAGGCAAATGCCGGGATGGTTCCTCTGAAAGGGCACGGCCGATTTCCTTCCCCATCCTTCCCTAACCCGAGCTTGCGCTCCGTCTCTAATGACCTCGTTGTCGACGGGACGTTAAACACCACTAACCTAACCCATCCCATGGTTTATTAGAATGCTGATTCAGCATATATGATTCCATGAAGATGAGAGTTTGGTTTCTTATTTAAACAGTTGATTGGGATATTTTATTGCTGTCATTTAAGCGTTTATTATGAGGCACACATCTGTTCCATGAAAGACAATTGGATTTAGAAATAAATAAAGAATTGGCAATGTGCTCTGTGTTTTGGATACATGTGATCCACAAAATATGATTTAAATAATGTAATGGAATGGAAAAAACTGCTCCCACCTATTTCCACTTCTCTGTACCTTTATAGTACACCACATACTGACTGCAACTCTGGTGTGGTGTTCTCTTCCTTCCTGTCTTTCTTTCATCTTACATTCCAGTAACATTGTGCTCATTATTAAATAGTTCATCTTAATAGTTCTCACAGGATACCACTGGTTCTTAATATTTCACATTTATGCCCCACATTGGACAGTAGCTTTTACTTCACTGTGACTCAAAATATTTTTCTCAAACCAAACTCAGTGCATGCAAGGAAGGAGTTGGATACACTATCGTAGTTCAGATAAACTGAGTGAACTTTCTCAGACAATTAGTTTCAACATACATTCATCCATATCAAGATACCAACATCTTAGGACCTTCCATGTAACAATAAGGCCTCTGACAAGCCTGCTTGTGGTTCATTGGCCTGGCAGGCCAAAATCTATGGTGAACCACATGGGCAGTGTTAAAGCTCAACCAAGCAACACTCATAGCACTTTTTTCCCCTCTCTGATAGCCTCTGCATATAAACAAGACCAAGCCTCATTCTTAATCTGTCACAGTCAAGACATCTTGTAAGCGATTTTTTATAGATTAGGAAAAATACTTAACTGTATCAATTACATATAAGGATGCATTTGGAGTTGTTTACTTTGAATACTCCATGCATTAACATATTACAACATCTTTTGGGAAAATCACTTCCTAGAAAAAACTCTTCCTTGATCCGAAAAGGGTAATCTGCATTATGAGTGGTGTTCATATGAAATACTTTTGTAGGAATCTTTTTAGCGATGTCACAGCAGTACTTCTCCCTTTTATGTTTCATATATTAAAAAATGCTTTTCCTTCAAAGCTAATACAGTATATCATAACCACAATACAAGGTGACAATAGGACAGTTTTGACATGAACTTAACCCTTGTGCAGAATAAATTATTCAAGCATGAAAGTCTATCAACAGATATCAAATCCTTGTTCCTCAACACCAAAAATACAAAACAAAATTTAAGGAATACCTAATGCAAGAATCATTTAAGGATTTTTTTAGAATAAATGAGCATGTTGGTATGCACTTTTATTATTTTACACAGATGTCTCAGGTGACATATCATGTCTCTAAACTGCTATAAAATGAGGGGCAAAATGCACAGTATGTTTCATGTTTGATGCAAGTGCTGCCTTTTTTAGCAGGGAACAACATTCAAAGTTGTGTCAAGAGATAATGGTAAGAGGTGCAATGTTAGCATAGGGTAGACACATGATGGAGTGTAACTGAAAAGTGTTCATATGAAATCTCTGTTCTGGATGCCAAGAACGTTCTAGAACATTGGCACAGGTCAGGATGTGGTTTACAGACAGTTTAATATCCAAGATATGTGTGAAGACATCCCTCAACCTAGAGAATGGGCTTGTGCATAAGAGTTGAGAGGGGGTGGAAGAAAATAGTGTGGTACAAAATAATGGTTTCACAGTGTTAGGTTCTGAGCCATATTTCTGGTGCGAGCAGGAAGAATTAGACAGGCATAATTTCAATCTATGCTAGTTTTTGTTCCCAATTTGGTTTAGCATGATGCTCTGACCAGCTGCTCAGAAAGAGTGATTAAATTAACCCCTTTCCCTTTTTTGCTGTATTTAGTTTCTTTCACTATGGTATACATGAAGTATCAACCAATATTTCTTGTGTTGATTATTCAGGAACACATTAGTCTGCGGATAGTCAGCTTGCCTGACAGACATGAATCCAATGACCTGATGATACATAGATTAGTTGTTGACTATCCAAGAACACAGTAGTCTGTGGACAGTCAGTTTTCCTTGGTATGAAGCTTTCCTGACAGACATGAATCCAATGACCTGATGATACATAGACTAGTAAGGAAATTTCAAGGAATTGAATAAGTGATTGCCAAACAAAACTCTAGAAAACCGAGTCCTGTAACTGTCAATACACTACATTAATTAGCAGCAGCTATGGAAAGAAGTCTGAGAAAATCATTACACTATTTAGCACTTCAGACTAGTGTGTCATATTGATGAAGTAAACAGATCAATAAAAAAAATCATTTCCAAAAAATAAGAAAACCTATGACAAGCAGCAATCTCTATGGTAATGACTAATGAAAGAGACAACTGAAAGAGACAAATGCAGAAACAAAATCATGAGGATGAAATTTGTAGTGAAAGAAAAGGAACAAAATAGGGAAAACAGGGGCAAAGCAAAAGAAAAAGGAACACAGCTACAGAATGCAGGGGTTTTGGGAAGATAAAAAGAAGGAACAAGAAAAAAATGAATAATCATGTAACATTAAAGATAATCACATTCTTCAGGTCAAAAATGTGTAA
The DNA here is from genome assembly GCF_023864275.1 of Schistocerca cancellata. NCBI lineage: Eukaryota > Metazoa > Arthropoda > Insecta > Orthoptera > Acrididae > Schistocerca > Schistocerca cancellata. Next base: position 215,040,096 of record NC_064627.1, read on the forward strand.
TAAAACTAATACTGATACGAAATAGCCTGTGAACATCCAGTGCTAATTACAGACATCTCCTGTATTTTCTCAGTGCACCCGAATATTAAAGTTCTGGTGCCACATAAAGTTTGTGAGGAATGATTGCTTATATGCTAGCTGTTTATAGATTAATTCCATAAAGTTCATTTGCCACTGTTAGCCATCCTTTGTTTGCCTTACAATTGTTGGACATAATGTGGCAACAATTGCTGGACATAATGTGGCAAGTGATATTCTACAACTAGCAGTGCAGGGATTAATATGTATTCTCATAGACGGAAGGAGCTATGTTAAGGCAATGTTCCCAGGAGAGCAGAACATGCCACTTGCTTCAACTAAAAACTGATATAGTGTTCCACTAAACTCAAACTTAATTTCATCTCAGAAACATAAACATATATTATCACTTTACTTCCAGTCACTTCTTGTCAATATTCATTTAATATCAAGGGCTGCCACAAGTTTCCCCATAAATTCCTTGATATTTCCCTGATTTACAGACAAGTCTTAGCATTTTTCCATGACAAATTTTGAGATCTCAGCAGTGAGCTAGGATGTAAGTTGATAATCTGTCTTTGCAGCTACAGCACAAGAAACAATAGTGGAAATGAGGAAATATTAAAAAAAAAAAAAAGAAAAGAAAAGAAAGGAAAAGAAAAGAAAAAAACTTGCAAGCATATGGTGTTTCATGATGTAAGTAAAAATCTTAAGTACTAATGTCAACATCTTTTGTAATGAACTGTTTTTAGATGGAGAAAGCAAGCCAAATGATAAATGTGTTTCATTATGATCAGTGATGTTATTTTATTTCAGTAAAACGAAGCACACAAAAATATGCATTTCATTGGAGTCACAAGACAGATTTAAAATACCTTCACTGATTTCAGAAATAACCTCAGGAAAAAGTAGGCCTCTTGAAGGAGTGCATAAGGTGGGGAAGAATTGTGTAAACCAACACTGTAGGGGACTACAAATAAAATGTTGGTTCTACAGTGTTTGTTATTGTCAGTTATTACCCAATGTGTTATGTCTATTATTTTACAGATATTGTGTGATTTTTCTTTTGAGAAATACATGAGTAAATGGTGTACAAACCACCAGCAACTGACACAATTTTCTTCTTCTTGTACTTTATAACATATAAAATACTTTTGAAGTGCAAAAGCGTACTAGAACAAATAAAATGTCTATAAAAGACCTCACTGTCCAATGTATTTGCAGTGAGACAGTCACAATTCCTGAAATCCATCACCCATGGCCTCTGCCCTGCTGAGGAGCACCACAGTCCTGGGTCCATGGATAAACCACGAAAATCCACTGCATTTGCCACACACAAGCAGACCCAGCTGTGGGCAGATCAGTGAGACTAGATCCGATGGGCAGGGCCTTCACATTAGTGGCAACTAAATGGCTTCAGATCGGCAGGCCCAATCCATTATAGATACCTGCAGAAATGGCCTGCGGTTTTACCCCAGCATGGAAATCCAATCATGTGACCAGCTATTCACAAGTCACAGACAGCATGTTGATGAAATGAGACTACAGTGATTGATCCATGCAACAGATAACTTGTTCAAATACTCAGAATCAATAATAATGAGGACCACATAGATGATTGCTGAGCTGCAGTCTGGCATGTAGGAAAGACAATCACACTCTCACAACTAAATTTTCAGCCATAGCTTTTGCCAGTAAATGAGAACACACACATTCACACAGTCACTCACACGCAACTCATGCATGCATGATCACCTTGTCCAGTCGCTGCATCAACAGTTTCTGAGAATCAGATCCAAACATAACACTCCTTATGCCTCCCTGCCTCTCACTGGCAGATGCTAGGTTAGTGGCAAGAAGTGGTGACAGCACTGACTGCAAGCTGAGGGGAACAGAGAAAGGGAAGAAGCAGTAGTAATGAGGGAGCAGGGAAGTGGCGAACGCACTCAGCTGCACTCAGCCAGCGACGATGCTTGACGCCTCAGCAAACAAATCATTTCAGTTACTGAGACAAAAACGAGATTTTTCCAGTACTTTTTCAGATTCCCTGATATTTCCCTGGGGTGTTAGAAATTCCCTGATTTCCAGAACCTGTGGCAACCATGGTATCTATTCATTTCAGATTTTTGTCTCAGTTGAATACGAGCACTTTGGGGAAGAGTAAGTACTGCAGAACTGGAAAAAGAATGTATAATTTCCTCACGGTGGTTTAGTGTCTTCCACAGTAATATTATATACACTATTCCAAATAATTTGTTTTTCAAATTCTTTTAGTTTCAAAATTTTTATCAGGAGTCTGTGAAGTACATGATTATTTTTTCCATGTTCAAGAAGCACTGACTCAAATAGTCCTACAGAACATTATTTTTGGCATTTAATTAAATAAATCTGTCCAGTAGAAAAATAAATGTACCTCTATGTACCATAGAGTATATCTTCATATTAATTACTAATATTTATACTGCTGCAACAGAATACCTGTGATGTAAACCTACAGCTCATTTTTTAAAAAAAATATATTAGGCTCTTGACTAGTAAATACCTAGGATTTGCCCATATTACACAAAAAAACTAAATGCATTTCATTAGAGGAGTTCATGTCTTTAGAAATTGATTGCTCAGATGTATTCACTGTTAGTTCTATGCACAACCCCATTTCAGTGTCGCTGAAGTAGCCCAAATTATAGAAAGTGTTTCCATGTTGCCCGAGGTTGTGACGCAGTTTCATAGAAAATAACCTGCACAACCCACTTTCTGCCATAATAACCAACAGAGGTAAAAAGGAAAACAGAAATAAGATTCAATTCTGCAATAATTTAAATATTTTATTTTCTACATCAAATGATGTAAAATAAAAAGTTAATTCCAACTTGAAATAATACTTCAATTAAAAACTGCGAAATTTTAGAAAATATACATCAGTTGTTGGTCCAGTGATACAAAACTGTTCTCACATTTCCAGATAAATGAATGTGAACAAATTTAAAAAAACAAAAAATTGTGATAGCATTCAAACAGAAAAACAGATGGTGGGAAACACATTGATGAAATAATTATTGCACAAAGAGGAACTGAAAATAATTCTTTTACAACACATTACTCCAAGTTGAAAACAAGTATCCTTTGGCATTAAATTAATTGTTTAATTACTAAGCATCTATAACAAGACACTTCAAAAGTTAAACCTGAGTAGAAATACTATGATCAAAGACTCAGTTACTGAGTCTTAGGTTATGGCATCAAAACAAATGATAAATAAATAAACAGCAGAATGGAATGGCAATATACATTAAAGTACACCAAATATACATATAATTTACACAATCTGTACAAATTTTACTTACAAAAACTGCTAGAGACAGAAGGGTTGGCAATAATGGTACCACATCCAACACAGTAACATACATTTATACAAACATTCTCTCTCTCATATACACATCCATACATACACACGAGACACAGAAACTGAAGTATGTACTACTTTTGAACTTTGGTTTGTAAAAACTTCCACTGGTGCATGTATGTCTTCCTTAAAGACTCTCCATGCCCCTGGCAATACAGAAAAATTGTGACCTGTGTCAACTATAGTTCTTCCAGTTCATTATGGTCTTCATCCTGTGATACACCAGCAAGTCGCAGCCAGTTTACTCTGTTCTGTCGTACACCTTCCACCAAAGGTTCCAGTTTATCTGACAGGGCTGCAAAAGCCTGTAATTACAAAAGGAAATCTCATATTGCAACTTACATTTCAAATATCTGTTAGTGTGTACAAAGAGGAGTTAGTAAAAAAATAAACTCTCATTGTTAAAATATAGACACAAACAAGAATTTCCCACTGAAAAACTCCCACACATAAATACAAAGTATACACTGATGCATAAGCAGAGGCAGAATCCTGTAGCTTAGTAGCTCTTTCATTTGCAACTGTTTTATTAATAATATATAGTAGTTTGAATACCATGCACAAAGACGTTAAAAAATCTGCTTCCCTTTACAACCTATTCCCAGACATTCCCATTAAAATATTCCCATTAAAATATTATTGTAAGGAAAAATACAAAAAGCTTTTTTGGTGTGTGATTAAGTCATGTCGTAAACTGTGTACGTTATAATTCTTGTGAAGAACATTTGTTGTCAAACAATGGATCTTTTTAAAGCACAATACAGGCTTACACATTGAAGATTTTTACTAATGCCAACAACATTCTTAGAAACTGTTGTTTCCAAGACTGCAGTAGTACAGCTTACAGCATGCCAAAAATATTACGAAATTTTAACCTTTTGAACACCCCCTTGTTCAGATATTAAGGGGGGGGGGGGGAGTCAACTTTTTATACAGTTTCAATAAAATTTCATCCAGAATTCAGATATTACAAATGTATAGAACCTAAAGACCATGTACAACAACATCTGGAGTTAAGTCCTCACAATGACATGGTGCTGAACAGAAAACAGTTGAAAAATTAGACCACAAATTGATTTTGTGTGTGTGTGTGTGTGTGTGTGTGTGTGTGTGTGTGAGTGAGTGAGTGAGAGAGAGAGAGAGAGAGAGAGAGACAGAGAGAGAGAGAGAGAGAAAGTACTGCAATGGTTTATTACTTACTGATATTTAACTCCACCGCAGCTCAGCTCCCACCTTCATTACTTTTTGTGTTCTTCACTACTCTTTCATGCTTAAGTAAATTGCTGCTTTGTGTTTTTGTAAATTAATTTAGTGTTGGCTCATATTTTATTTTATTTTGTGTTAATTATTGTATTGTTTATTTCTGAAGATCCTTCCACCTCTTTGTTGCTTACTAAATTTCTCATTACATCATTTCATTTAGTTTTATTTATCCTTTCTTCATCCTTAGTTTGCCACATGATAAACACTGTAGTGTGTATAGCTTCCAATTACTTCATTTACTTCAGAAGCACAATTTTGCCATTTTAATATAACATCCCCTCATGCCCTTTCTTTAGGACTCTCAAAATTAAAACCAAGAGCCTTAGAAGTAAAACAACCATTTTTGCTGCCAAACTTTCTTCCAACACCTATTACTAGCCTTATTAAAACCAGTGAATTTATTATTATTTATTGGGTCACAATAATGTCCTATATGCATCACCTTTACAGGTGAATCACACTTTCTTAAATTCTCCCAATAAACAGAATTCTATCTTCATCCTTCTTTCTACAATCCTCACATGCTCGTTCCATTTCATATTGCATTGCAACATTGTGCCTAGATATTTAACTGATGTGACTATCAAGCAACATGCTACTAATGCTCTATTTGAACATTATGGGCTCATTTTTTCCTAATCATCTTCACTAACTTATATTTTTCTACATTTAGAGCAAGCTGCTATTCATCACACCAATTAGAAATTTTGTCTAGGTCATCTTGTATCCACCTACAGTCATTCAACTTCAGCACCTTCCTGTATACCACAGCATGACCAGCAAACAACCACAGACTGCTGCCCACCTCATCTACCAGCTCATTTACATATACAGAAAATAATAGTGGTCCTGTCACACTTCTTGGGGGCACTCCTGATGATACCATTTTCTCCGATGAACACTCACCATTGAGGACAACATATTGGCTTCTATTACTTAATAAATCTTCGAGCCACTCACATACATGGGGATCTATTGTATACGCTTGTAGCTCCGTTAACAGTCTTTGTGAAAAATCTAAAAATATGGAATCTGCTTGTTGCCTTCCATCCCAGTTCACAGTTGTTGTTGTCGCGGTCTTCAGTCCTGAGACTGGTTTGATGCAGCTCTCCATGCTACTCTATCCTGTGCAAGCTTCTTCATCTCCCAGTATCTACTGCAACCTACATCCTTCTGAATCTGCCGGTTCACAGTATATCATACAAAAACAGGGCAAGCTAAAATCTGCCATCAATGATGGTCATACTGATTTGTGGACATAAGCGTCTCAGTCTTAAGAAACTGTTACATTCAAACTGAGAATATGTTCAATAATTGTGCAGCAAACCAACATTAGAAATACTGGTCTGTAATTTTGTGGATCCATTTTTTTTACCCTTCTTACACACAGGAGTCACCTGTGTTTTTTTTCCATTTGCTTGGGACTTCACACTGGGTGAGAGATTTGCAGTTAATGCAAGCTAAGTAAGGAGTCAACACTGTACAGTACTCTTTCTAAAACAAAACTGGGATTCCTTTTGGGCATGGTGACTTATTTGTTTTGAACTCTTTCAGTTGTTTCTCTACACCAGGAGTGTTTATTATTATGTCCTCCATATTGGACTCTGATTGACAATCAAACAGTGGTATGTTTGCACAATTCTCCTGTGTGAATGATTTCTTAAATGTGGAATTTAAAACTTTGTCTTTCATTTTACTATCTTCAACTTCCACATTGGACTAGTCAACAACAGACTGAATGGTAGCCTTAGACCAGTTTAGCTGTTTGACATAGGACCAGAACTTTCTTGGGTTCTCGGACAAATCTTTTGCTACTGTATTATGGTGGTAATAGCTGTATGTGTGGCACATAAATCTTTCCATAGATGCACAAATCTCTAATAACGTTTGCCTGTCATCATTTGCACCTTCCTCAGCATTTTCTGAATTTCATTATTAAAGCCTGGTGGGTCTTTTCCAACCTTAATCCACTTACTAGGTACATAGTTCTTTAGACAACAATTTACAATCTGCATAAACTTTATCCATAATTCCTCAATGTCCATCTTATTGGAACTATGTGATGTCAGTTCACTGTCTGAGTGAGATGCTAACAACTGCTTATCAGTAATTTCTAGCAGAATCTCTCTCCTAATGTTTTTATTAACTTTTGTGAATGCAGTTGCTATAGTGACAGTGTGACCACTAATCCTTGTCTCTATACTGATGCTGTCGATAAGGTCTGGCCTGTTTATAGCTACAAGGTGTTAGGTATTTCCACTGCATTTGGGCTTCCAAACTAAGAGGTGAAGACAGTTTTCAGAAAATGTGTTCAAACGTATTTGACAAGTCTGTATGTCTGTAGCCCCTCCCCCGCAATGAACCCATAGACGTCCCTGTCTATACTTGGTAGGTTAAAAGTTATTTACAACTGGTATTGCGTGATCAGGATATTTAAGCACCACTAACTGTAGACTTTCTTTGAATGATTGTAAAATGGTCACAATGGAATCAGGTGGGTGGTAAAAATACCTAACAATTAACTTCTACTCACCAAGTGCATGAGTAATTTTTTTATCTATTCAATTAAATTATTTTGTCAAAAATTGATTATTTTTGTTGTTATAACAATTAACTTCATTTCACCTAGTCCTATTATAGGTGCCCAGACTCAACTTCAACCTCAATAGAGGCAATATTTTTGTCAACTGCATTGAACACTCCTCCTCATATGACATCTCATCTGTTTTTCCAATATAGGTTTTCTGACCCACTAAGTATCACAGAACTTACTACTGCAGTTCAGCCAGCTCTTGGATCTGAGAACAATCTGAGCACCCTTCTATTATCCATGATAAGTGAATAAAAATATTGCTGATCTCTTGCCATGCACGCTACCTTGATGAAAGATTCTGCAAATGACTGCATTCTAGTACACAGTAAATTTCTTATGCAGTCAGTGAATTAATCAGAGGAATGATGAGCTGTAACTCAGCATGAGCCAATCTCTGCTGTACTTCCAATCTTCTAGTTGTATGCCACAGAAAATTCACAGTTGAGGAAGTTAGACAACTACATGCAGTGTGTGGCAACAATGTTTACCTGCTACACCAAAGACCTGAACTTTAGTTCATGATGTGCAATATAAAGCTGCAAATTATTCGTAGTACTTATATATTTCAATCTACCTGTGCAGTAGTGACTGATCTGCCACAGAAATAAACGGCAGTCATGTGTGTGAAATGCATTTGTGTGAGTGTGTGCGTGTGTGCAGGTGTGTGTCTATTGTTGACAAAGGCCTTAACAGCCAAAAGCTGTAATTGTCAGTCTTTTTGTTGTGTCTGTGACTCAGCATCTCCGCTATATGGTGAGTAGCAACTTCCCTTCTTGTAATATTGGTAGAGAAATAATTGAAATGTTAGAAAGGTGAAAGTGACACATCTTTCAAGGTAAGGAACAACACAAATGACAATAAAAGAAAACAGAGATCATAATTGTGAAACTATTGTCAGGAAGTAGAGGCACATTCCATGAAAACAAGGGAATATGCCAATAAATGATAGTGTTGATAACTGTCAGAGTAAAGAAGATGAGAGAACCAACAATAACCAATAAATTGAAGCTGAAACAAACTGGAACATTAAAATGCTCAATAAAATTAATTTAATGGACTGGTGATTGGGCATGATGATAAAAGCTATCAATTTCAATCCTCCATTCAGTCATTTTTTGCATCAATATCAGAAGGCTTCCTTCTTTTCACCACTGGATGTGTCATTGTATATTTGAGGTTGTCCAACCATTATAATATTAGGTACAAGGTGCTAGTTTCCAAGTGATAAGAAATGACTGAGACAATGACCTACTGGAATGAAGGATAGATGACTTAAGGAAACATACAGGAGCCACATGGATGTGTATAGCTGATGACTCTAATTCTTGGAAAAGTCTATTAAAGGCCTTTACCCAGCTGTGGATGTCAAATGGCTCACAATAATTATGTAGTCTGTTTCTTCCTTAATGGGTCCCCACTTCTTTCTTATTATCTTCCAGTGGAATATTCTCAGTTTGTCTCCCATTAATTTGAGTGTGCTCCATGTCTCTGATAAATCCAGAGTTACACAAGATAACTGTATAAACTTTATCTTTGTTACAAAGATTTCTTGATGTAAATATGTCCTTCAGACTGAAATAGCGGAATGATCCAGCTAGCATAATTTATGTCTTTGCTTTTGATAACTTCATCACCTCCATCTTTGCTTTAGACCAACTTTGACTCAAATATAATTTTAGCATTTAGCACAGTGATCTAAAATGAAAATATTTATGTGTAGGAATGATGCAATATATTCCTACATTCCTCACTTAACACTGCTTCATGAAACTCTGTTAAGTAGGCTTTCACAGGTTTGCTAACACTGCCTCAAGTGACTGCCAGTTGCTGTTTTCCAGTGTTCCCTGATGCTTTCCCTTGAGACAAACAAACCTGAGGCAACAGATATTGTCATTCCCTGTCAGACCTATTTGGTATGGGTTCTGCACACTTGAGCATTATTCTGGAATGCATCATGTGTGTGTTGCATAAGCAATCTCCTTTGTAGACAGACTACATTTCCCCAGCACCAATAAATAAACGCTTTGCTATGAATAAGGCTACATGATCATTCCATTTCATATCCCCACAAATTGTTACACCCTTGTACTGTAAGTGTTGATATTCTGAATCCTTTTACACATATATAAACACATTTATTATTTACAAATATCGAATTAATGGAAAATATTCCAAGTGTCATTTTTTCACAAAACACAATTTCAGTGCTACTGTGATCATGGCACTCTGCTGCATGTTCCTAACTTGGTCCAGCAGCAAACCACAGGGAAAGTCTTTCAAACATTAATTACTAGATAGCAAATGGTCTTCGTGCCAAACTGTGCTTTACCCTGGAGTTCCAAAATTTAAAAGATATAAGAATTGGTTCTTGTTGACAGCAGTTCCACTGGTTAAAAACTTTTTAATATCCCTGCAGGTGCAGGACATCAACAGCAGACACAAGGCACTACAGATAGCATCTGTCCTGTGCCACCAGAGGTATGACCACAGGGCCACGTGTGCTAACCCAACAGCAGCATAGAGCAAAGCGAGTGACCACTGGCCAGTCTTATTTAGTACACAACATGAGCTCTGTTAGATCCCGCCATCTGCTATCCCTGCTTTAGACACTGACTTTCTGGCTTATGTTCTTCGTGTTCATACAGCACTCTGCTCGTGACAACTTTAGCTTTGTTCCCTGATTACACATCTGTGCCAGGTGTGGTCATTTAGTGGTGATGGGTTCTTACCTTATCATGCTTATGGCAATGTTTTTGCCTCTGGTATCAGTATTAGAAACTTCAAGTTAATGGAACTTTGGCAGCAACAGCATAAAAGAGCAACAGTGTGTGGCTCAAGAACAACAGCATAAAGAGCAGCAGGCCACTTTTCTACAGCTCATGTCCCAGCAGCAACAAACACATCACAGTTGATGGCCATGGCTGCCCCCCCCCCCCCCCCCCAAAGCCATTTTCTGCTTTCAGCAAGTCATCTGAGAGCTGGCAAGTCTAGTACTCCACTGTCTTGCAGGCAGCAAAGTGCTTTGCTTTTGTCTTCTACTACTTGTTTATACGAAGCAGTGCAAAAATTGAAACCACTTTTGGACCCTAGTGAACTGTCTTAGCTAGCACAATTTCAGATGTCAGAAAAGTCTCCTATATGGAATCACTGATTTGAGATGGGACTGTGCATCCTACCCCTGACAGGGAGGTCACCACAAAAGCTGTAGCTAAATCCATTCCTAGTCTTAGTAAAGTACTTCCAATTGCTAATTCTTCCGAGGTTGTTTCGGAGGCTCAGAAAGTTTTTACAAATGAAACTAAGCTTTCCCAGACCATTAGTCACCATCCAAGTACCAGTCAACTCATGATTCCAAAGTCATCATCGTCATCTACTAATGCCCCTCATATCTCACCAAACTGCTAGTGTTTTGTGAAATACTTATTATGTTGCCTATTTTGCTCCCTCATCAATGTTGCAAGACCTTTTTTTTGTAATTTTGGGTGGATCACAAGGTCCCTCCTTTCTTGGCATTGTGATGTATGACATGTATGTTGAAGAACCTTTAGTTCTGCCTGGAATGTGGCACTGAATATAATGGAATCTGATGCCTACATCATGCAGCAAAATGTTGGGCCTGTGGCAAGAGCTTTCACCTGCCTGTCATCTGTCAACAACTGGCCCACCAGCTATTTTCTCCAAGGTAACAGAAGAAAAATGCTGTGGTACATACAACCATGACCATAGAACCAGCAAGCAAGCTCACACTGGCTCTGATGCCATTCAGCTTGTCCAGCTGTTCATGGGCCCAGCTGTGTGTTTAATACACAAGGAATATCAGCAGCTTGGTTCCCCTTTGCTGCACTGGGCCCACCACTGTATCCTGTCTTATTATTGTAGGTTTAGTCCTCTTCTCAGAGAATTGTCATTGGCAGCTAAATATAAACACATTGGACACAAACTAACTGTTGTGACTCGCCGATTATTCAAAGTGCCGCCGCGCAATTACGCACGTCCTCTACGTGCGGCACTGTCTGCCAGCCAGGCAGCAACTGCGCCACCTAAGCGGCCAGCCGAGCAGCGGCTGCTAGACTGAGACTCAGTGTTTAATCGAATGCCGACTTGTACACAGGTCAACTTACTCAGTGACTTATATGTGTTGTTGTGTTGTCCGAAAAATGTGTTAAATTTGAAGATATAAAAATTGGCGACGAGGTAGTGGATTTTTCCTTTTCACCGTTGACTCACAGGGTTCCATGGCTACTGTCGAGCAGCTCTTGCAAAATCTCCTTGAACAGCAAACGCTTCTAACAGCGGCGATTTGCGATTTCGTCGCGGCGTCCAATGCGGGGCGTTTCTCGTCATTGGCTGTACCTCCTTTTCCACCTTACGACGAGACGGCGGAAGGCTGGTCTGATTATGAAAAACGTCTTCGACAGCACTTCTTGGCATTTCATGTCACGGACGAACAACCATGTAAGTCTCTGTTCCTTTCCTGGATTTCACTTCAAATGTATCGGTTGTTGTCGCAGTTGGCTCCTTTGAAGGATCCTGCGTCTTTGTCCTTTGCTGAAATGTGCTCCCTTCTGTCTGTCTATTTTCAAAAGCAATCGCATGTGGTAGCCTCTCGTGTTGCCTTTTATCGTTGTCAAAAACAACCAAATCAGTCCTATCGCGCTTGGGCTGCTGAACTTCACGGCCTCAGTCGAAAGTGTCAATTTGTTACTGACGTTCACAAAGAATCCTATGCCAATTCCATGGTACGGGATGCTATTATCCGGTCGGCACCCGACAAAGAAGTTCGGCAACGTGCCCTTCAGTTGGCGAATCCGACTCTAGATGAGGTTCTCTCCATTGCGCAGTCTTTTGAAATTTCTCGTGCCGCTGGGGCGCAAATAGAGGCGTGGGGTGACGTCGGGGAAATACAACCTCTGTGCGCTGTTGACGACGCGTGCGGCGCGTCCCCGCCGGCCGACGTGGCCGCAGTACGCTCCCACGCACAGCCTCGGCCTAGCCGTAAACAACCCACTAAGAAACTGCAGCAAAATCCCCGGCAACTTCCTTCATGTCCGCAGTGTTTTACGAAACATTCATGCGAGGATTGTCCCCAACATTGGGCTGTGTGTCACAATTGCAAAAAGAAAGGTCATGTGTCTTCCGTTTGTAAATCCGACCGCATACATGATGTTCATGAACATGACGCTGATTCTGATTCTGTGTTGTCTGTCAATTGCACTTCTTCCCTTTCAGGGAAGTTATTCCTCACTGTCCAAATCCTTGGTCGAGATGTTCGCATGCAAGTGGATACCGGTTCTGCTGCCACTATAATTAATTCTCAGACGTATCTTCAGCTGGGTTCTCCACTCCTGTCCCCTGTCACTCGGCAATTATGGATGTACAATAAACAGAAGATTTCTCTCTTGGGACAGTTCAATGCTGAGGTATCTTACAAATCCATCGTTCGCACTGTTCCCATATTTGTGGTCGACCAGAGCACCACAGAAAATCTTTTTGGTTTTGATGCCTTTCGCGTTTTTGGGTTCTCCATAGATGACTCTGTCAATATTGTCTCTGTCGCTATTCCTTATGCTCAACTGGATTCCTTGTCGACGACATTTTCGTCCCTTTTTTCTCCTGGGTTAGGCCGTGCAAACGACTTTGAAGCTCATATCACGCTCAAACCCACTGCTCGGCCTAAGTTTTTTCGGGCTCGGCCCATTCCTGTGGCCCTTCTTGCTTCCTGTCACTTCCAGTGTGTGGTCCTCTCCTGTCGTTGTAGTTGCTAAGCCCAATGGTGATATTCGTCTCTGTGGCGATTTCAAAGCCACTGTAAATGCTCAATGCCTCATCGACACTTACCCTATGCCCCGTCCTGAAGAACTGTTCACTAAACTCGCTGGAGGACAGTATTTTTCTAAAATTGACCTGTCGGAAGCTTATCATCAACTTCCTCTCGACGCTGCTTCCCGGCAGTTTCTGGTCCTTAACACGCCTTTCGGCCTCTATCAATACCAACGCTTACCATTCGGGGTTGCTAGCGCCCCTGCTCTTTTTCAGCGATTCTTGGAACAATTATTGCTCCCTGTCCCGGGGTGTATCAATTACATGGACGACATTGTTGTCACTGGCTCCACCACTGAAGAACATCTTCAAAATCTCCGCACACTTTTTAATGTCTTACAGACTGCCGGTCTTAAGTGTAATCTTCAGAAATCACAATTCTTTCAGGCATCTATCACGTACTTGGGGTTTCAACTCTCTCGGGATGGTATTCGTCCGCTTCAACACACTGTTGCTGCGATCGATGCCCTTCCTCACCCTACATCTGTTAAGGAACTGCAGGCTTTCTTGGGGAACATAGCATACTATCACAAGTTTTTACCGCCTGCGGCATCGCCTGTTGCATAAAAACGTGCCTTTTCACTGGTCCGCGTCATGTGACGCGGCTTTCCGGAAATTAAAGACTATGCTGAAACAGGCCCCGTGCCTGGCTACTTATCGACCTGACCAACATCTTGTTCTTGCCACAGACGCCTCTCAATACGGGGTCGGTGCAGTCCTTGCGCACCGTTTTTCTGACGGTTCGGAACAACCCATCGCTTATGCCTCCAAAACGCTCACGGATGCCCAACAAAAGTATTCTCAAATTGAGAAAGAAGCTTTGGCCATCATTTATGCTCTTCATAAGTTTGGTGTTTTTCTCTATGGCTCAAAATTTCATCTTGTTACGGATCACAAACCGCTTGTTTCCTTGTTTCATCCATCAACATCACTTCCCGACAAGGCTGCACACCGCCTCCAGCGTTGGGCTCTTTACTTGTCCCGTTTCAATTATGAGATTCATTTCCGGCCAACGGCTCAACATGCGAATGCTGATGCTTTGTCTCGCCTTCCCATGGGTCCTGATCAGGCATTCGATAGGGACGAACTTTTGTGTTTCCACCTGGATGTTGCCGAGCAGCGGGTTGTGGACGGGTTCCCCATTACTGGGGACAGGCTGGCGGCTGCTACGGGTTCTGACCCTACCCTCTCCCAGGTTTTACGCTGTATTCAGAAGGGTTGGCCAGATCGCCCGTCCGCTAAGACTTCTGATCTGTTGCGGAACTACTACACTTTGCGCTACCGCCTCACGGCTAGGGATGGTGTTATCCTCCTCTCCACTGACAATGCTTCGCCGCGTGTTGTGGTACCTGCGTCTTTGCGTGCTTCGGTCTTGCGCCTCCTTCACCAGGGGCACTGGGGTGTGTCTCGCACAAAATCTCTGGCACGCCGTCATGTGTACTGGCCTGGCATCGACTCTGACATCGCACACATGGTCGCTGCCTGCGGCCCTTGTGCGTCACAGGCTGCTGCCCCGAAGTCATCTTTGTCCCCGTGGCCTTCGCCTGAGAAGCCCTGGGAGCGCATTCATGCTGACTTTGCGGGACCCTTTATAGGTACTTATTGGCTCCTCGTAATTGATGCCTATTCTAACTTTCCTTTCATTGTCCGTTGCACGTCACCTACCACCGCGGCAACCACCAGTGCTCTCGCCCGCATTTTTTCTTTGGAAGGCCTCCCCTCTACTCTTGTTACTGATAATGGTCCGCAATTTGCCTCTTCCGACTTTGCAGATTTTTGTGCTCGTCACGGCGTTACGCATGTCACGGCCCCGCCGTTCCATCCACAATCCAACGGTGAGGCTGAACGACTGGTCCGCGCATTTAAGGCTCAGATGCGGAAACTTCTGACTTCTTCTGCTGATGATGACGTGCTTCTCCAGTTCCTGGCGTCTTACCGTTTCACCCCCATGGGCGATCACAGCCCGGCTGAGCTCTTACATGGCCGACAGCCCCGCACGCTACTTCATCTTCTGCGGCCTCCTGCCTCACGGCCTAGGGTGCCTTCACTTGGCCGGTTCACCGCCGACGACCTCGTCTGGGTACGGGGATATGGCAGGCGGCCAAAATGGAGCCCGGGCCGCATCTTACGACACCGTGGCAGATGCCTGTATGAAATCCAGATGGACACGGGTGTTGCAGTGCGTCATTCGGACCAGCTTCGGCCTCGGGTGCCAGCAACGCCTGTTCCGAATGCCGCCACACCACCTTTGGCTCTACCTGATGCTCGGGATCTTGGCATCTCTCAATACTCACAACGCAGCCCTCTCACCGTCATCACGATGCCAGCACCAGAACGGACGCCACCAGGAGACGTGCCCATGCAGGAACTGGAGGACCGTCCTCTGTCAGAGTCCATCTACTCGCCTCCTCCTCCAACAGATGCCGACACATCGCCCATGTCTCCTGTCATATCAACTGGACTTGCCGCAACGGGCAGATTGGTGCAGGGGGCCCCAGCCGATTCAACCCCTACGTCTCCTGTATCTCGACCCGTTATCATCGGGGACACTTCCGTCCGTACGGGAAGCCTCCTCCTCGAGACTTTACGGCGAGTTAAACAACGCCTATGGACGTTAGCCATCTCCAGGACACCTCCATCAAGACCAGTGCAACAATTTCAAAGGGGGGAAAAGTGTTGTGACTCGCCGATTATTCAAAGTGCCGCCGCGCAATTACGCACGTCCTCTACGTGCGGCGCTGTCTGCCAGCCAGGCAGCAGCTGCGCCACCTAAGCGGCCAGCCGAGCAGCGGCTGCTAGCCTGAGACTCAGTGTTTAATCGAATGCTGACTTGTACACAGGTCAACTTACTCAGTGACTTATATGTGTTGTTGTGTTGTCCGAAAAATGTGTTAAATTTGAAGATATAAAACTAACCTTCTTGGTTGGGTGCTCCCCTACTGTTAATAACATTTTCAGCTGAGACGTCCTTACCAGTTTTGGGTTCACAGTACAGGACCAAGTTAATTACATGTCAGCCACAGTGGCATATACTCTAGTGCCTCACCCAGAGAACTTGTTGTCCAAATGATCTTGGGACCAATATTTACTGAAAACTGATTTAAAAGATGCATACCTTAAACTGCTGCTTCATGAGATTCATGGAAGTTGCTAGTTTTAAATACACTAATGAGCTTGTATAGGTGGTGTAATCATTTGCTGTCTGGTATTGTGAATGCACCCATCATTTTACAAGAGCATTTGGAACAGTTGATTCACGGTATTCTGCACTGTCTCAACTAACTGGGTTATTATCGTTAGGGGGCTGACATATGCAGAACATCACTAGTATCTTGAAATCCTTTTTCAAACAGCCATTGCCAACTGTAAAAGTGCACTTTCTGTGTCTCCAGCATCAGCCATCTGGGGTGCATTCTTTATTCATAAAGATATCACGTGCACACACAACCATGTCAACTCGATCATAAAGATGCCAGAGCCAACCAACTTTAAACAGTTCCAGTCATTTCTAGGAAAAATAACACATTGCATCAACTTAATTTCCCAAGTTTCGCAGACTGAACACCCTCTCAATCAGCTGTGCAGGTGTCAAATTAGTGTGGTCACCAACTATCAACAGGCTTTTCAGTGCCTTAAGGACAGTTTCAAGGCAGCCTCATATCTGATGCATTACACACACGGTCTGCTGTTGACACTGGCAATGCCCACACACCGCAGTACAACACTGTGGTGGCTTTGTCACAAGTTGTCAGATAGTTCAGAGCATGCAACTACTTTTGCCTCCAAAACATTAAATGGTGCACAGCTCAACTATTCCCAGTTTGAGAAGGGGAATTCAGCAACCATTTATGGAGGCACGAAGTTTCATGTATATTTGTACAGCAGCAAATTTCACCTTTATTTCCTTGCTTGGGTATCAGTCTATGCTCCCAAATAAGATGACACAGTATCTGCAGTGCTGGAAATTGTTTTTAAGTGGTTTCCATAACAAAATCCATTTTCACCCCTATCCCCCCCCCCCCCCCCCCCAGTCAACACACATACCCTGTACCACCTCCCTCTTTGCCCCAGTGTGGAATTTAATCTCCAGGAAACTGTTTGCTTTTCACTGCATCAATAGGTCCCAACATCCTTCTATGAATACCTGCTGATGGCAAATGACGTCACTTCAGCATTTTCCTGTGATCCAGTGCTGCACAATATTTTGTCAATAGGCCGGAAGGTTAGCTAGAACACAATTATTTTGTACTGTGCTATTGGCTAAACATCATGCAGGGCACCTTAATATTGATCATATAGGATTCTGACCACCGGGTTGTCATTCCACCCCATCCCTATCCTTGCACCCTCTAGCTCCTTCATGCACAAAAATGGAAGATGAGGCCTATGAAAACATTGCCCAGGAGTTAAGTTTCCACACCCGGCATCAAAGCCTACATGCTATCTCAATCAAGCTTCCCCAGCTCAACATTTTTCGCAATGGCCCCTACCTAACCAATCTTGTGAGATGGTACATATCAATTTTGCAGGTCCATTTCAGGGTACTATATGGTCGCTGGTGGAAGATGCCCTCCCAAACTTTCCATTTGTCACACATGTCATTGACCAGCACCCCTGCTAACATTTATTTGTATTTTTGAGAGTATTTTTGCCATTAGGGGGAACCTTGCACCCTGGTGTCTGACAACATGCTCCAAATTACGTTGGCTCACTTTAAAGCATTCTACTGCTGCAGTGGCATCAGCCATCTGGCCATTGCACCTTTACCCCATGCCTCCTGTGCGGCGGCTAAGTGGATAGTCTGCACTTCAAGACTCACATGGAGAAGGTCTTGAAGACGCCATCTACCGACAATGCCTTGCACAGCTTCCTCATGGTTTATCACTCCATCCCTATCAGTGGAGTCAGTCTGGCCAAAACCCTGCATGGGTGCAGGCATCACTCCCTGTTCGACCTCCTGTGTCCCACAAATGGCATATATCAGTAGCAGATCTGAGGCACTATTGTTAGTATCTATTTGGCACCATAAGAGAGACAATTACAGGGTCATGTTGATTGATCCAATACCAGCAAGAATCTGAGTGAGTGACTGCTGGCCAGTCCTGTTTAATACACCACATGAGCTCTGTGAAACCTCACCTAGCTGCTATCCGGATATCAACTCTGCTTTGGTCATTAGCTTTTTCATTTATGTACTTGGTGTTCATAAAGTGCTCCACTCACAACAACCTTTGTTTGTTCCTTGATTACGTGTTCTTGCCAGGCACAGATACTTTTAATCTAACACTGTGTTTCTGCATTTGTGTTACCACAAATTAAATGCAGTACTTCATTATTAATGGTACTTGGAACAAACGCTTTCTTCCTGTTATTTTGTCAAAAACTGACATTTCTGAGACTGTGGCTCTGTACAAAACACAAATTAATTCTTGCAAAGAAGGCAACAGCAACCAGCCACTTTTGATGATGGTATTTCTTTATAAAAATAGCGCTGTTACCAGTGTTCAACTGATAGGTTCATCTTCAGGTGGCTATTCATATTTCTGTTACATTTCTTGTTGGTTACATTAATTACTGAGAAAGAAAACAGCCAAAAAATAATGAGAACAACAAAAAATGTAATACTAACATGGAAAACCATCTTATGATCAACACATCAATTTGAAAATGGTAATGACAGTATTTGTGTAAATAAATAGACTTATTAACAATGACTGGTTGTTTTATTCTTTGCAAGAATCATCTTGCAAGAGCTTTCATATTGGCACTTAGAAGCAGTCAGTTACCTGATAAGGAACTTAAACATTATTAGTAAAGTTTCTAATTTTTCTCATTTTTTTTGTATTGATATGGTGCACAGCATAAATCTGTTGTATCAGAATATTTTCTCAATTTTTTGGGTACAAATTAGTTATCTAAAAACAGGGATAAAATGCCTCCTGACAAATGTCAGATATGGCACTTAGATGGTTTTTCATCTCCACTCTTCAAATGTTCAGAAAGGTGAAGTTACTCTCATAAATGAGCTACACAGCAAGGATACTTGAAAGGGAGATAATTCAGTCTGGACGACAGTTAAGCATCAGTGGTATCTCTTACCTCATATATTGGAAGGCATATGGAATCTATAAATCCAACTTGCATTAGGGGCAACTGGTCTTCCTTTTCTCGGTTCATTAGATCCTGTAAGAAATATGAAGCATTACCCTGGGTATAAGATAAGCAATAAATTTAGAAAAAAGAACACTAACAGATAAGAGGTGTGGTCAAAAAGTAATGTGCATATTGTAATTTCACATATTGTACTAGTCCAATTAGTGTAATTTTTTCACTGCTGTGTTGTTAAACATGCCCGAAAATTATCTGTACATTGTTAGCCAAATTGGATATTTAGTCAGACATTACCTATCAGAAATGTTACATGTATTTTTGTAGTATTGGTGTTTATTTATTTTGTATAAAAATGGATCAAGTATTAGAAGTGTTAGACACAGCTTTTGGTGAGCTTGCTATGGGTGAAAGAAGAGTTTATGAGTGGTGTTAGTGTTTTGAAGAAGGCCACAAAGACACTGAAAATGATGTGCGCCCTGGATGTCTCAGCATATCATCAACCAATGAAATCATGGAAAAAGTGAAAGAAATTATTATGAATGATTTCCAAATCACAGTCAGAGAAGTTGCTGATGAAGTTGGCATATCAAGTGGCCCATCATACAATATTTCTGGAGAAGTTTTGGTTGTAAAGGATATGATACAAAAGTTTATTCTAAAATTGTTGAATTTTGAAAACAAACAGCAGTGAATGTAAGTTGGTCACGAGTCATTAGATGAAGTCAACAATAATGCAGAACTATTGAAATGTGCTGAAACAGGTGATAAAACAGGTGTTTCCTGATATAACATCTAAACCAAGGCTCAGTCATTTGAGGATAAGCATCCTGGACTGCCAAGTAAAAAGAAACTCAACAAGTGCAATCAAATGTGAAACATATACTCAATGCCTCCCTTGATTTTAACAGCATAATGTGCCATGCGTTCTCGCCACAAGGAGTACTACTTACAAGTTTGCATGAAGCAATCATGGGGAAAGGGGGGAGGGGATGCTTGAATTCTTGGCATAAGAATTAATGACTTTTTCACCACAATAACACATTTGCTCACTTTGTTGTTTCTGAAGGTTTGGTCAAAATTAATATGCAATGCTCCAGTCTCCATACATGCAAAAAATGGCCCCATGTGACTTCGTCTATTTCCAAAACTAAAGAAACCATCAGAGGTTCCTCATTTTACAGGCACGAGCGATATTGAAAAAGCATCACCGAAAGAGTTAGAAGCTATCCTAAAAGATCAAGTTCCAGAAATGTTTCTTGGATACCTGAAATTTTAAGATAAAGTGTTTCACCAAAAATAATAAGTGTGGCCTGCCTTAACATTCCTTATTTAGTATGACAAATACTCTTACCTTTAAATCATACTATAACTGTAGATTAGATATATTTTTCATAAAATAAATAAGAAAAATTGTGGCAGACATGTTTAATTAAACATGAACGGAATATTTTTGTATGAATATATGACTAGAAGAAGACAGTATACTACTCAGCCCACCTTCATACACCAACAAAATAGTTGTGATGTTGAGAATTTGATACAAAGCTTGTTTTCTAAAAGAGGTGTGCTCTGCCACATTCAACTTGATTTCTCAGTTGTCACTTAATTTGAAAATGAGGAAATGACAGAAGCTGATGATCATTTGGTCAGATAATGAAAAGATTGAGATATTAAAAGATATGGAATATCTGAATTATTATGCTCACTTTGTAGAAAAAATAATGTTAGTTATCCTAAAATAGTTGTGGTGTTCAGAACTTGATACAAAGCTTGTTTTCTAAAAGAGATGTGCTCTGCCACACTCAGCTCGATTACTCAGTTGTCACTTAATTTGAAAATGAGGAAATAACGGTAGCTGATGAGCATTTGGCAGATAGCAAAAAGATCGAGATATTAAAAGATATGGAATGTCTGAATTAATATGCTCATGCAGTAGAAAAAATAGTGTCAGTTATCCTAAAAGCTTAAAATTTTATTGCATATGTTACCACATTTTTTTCAAAATTTTAAAAATAGTACTCACAATAGGTGTGATGTTCAGATAATGAAAAGATTGAGATATTAAAAGATATGGAATATCTGAATTATTATGCTCACTTTGTAGAAAAAATAATGTTAGTTATCCTAAAATAGTTGTGGTGTTCAGAACTTGATACAAAGCTTGTTTTCTAAAAGAGATGTGCTCTGCCACACTCAGCTCAATTACTCAGTTGTCACTTAATTTGAAAATGAGGAAATAACGGTAGCTGATGAGCATTTGGCAGATAGCAAAAAGATCGAGATATTAAAAGATATGGAATGTCTGAATTAATATGCTCATGCAGTAGAAAAAATAGTGTCAGTTATCCTAAAAGCTTAAAATTTTATTGCATATGTTACCAAATTTTTTTTCAAAATTTTAAAAATAGTACTCACAATAGGTGTGATATTCAGTTCCTGACGTTCCATATCACCCTGTTCAAAGAATTCACTTGACACCAGTTCTGCCACCTAAAACAAAATACTCAACTGTCACACAGTACACCGGTTTACATAAGAACATCATGTTTTCAGACAGTTCACATTATGATTTTTGATAACATACACTCCTGGAAATGGAAAAAAGAACACATTGACACCGGTGTGTCAGACCCACCATACTTGCTCCAGATACTGCGAGAGGGCTGTACAAGCAATGATCACACGCACGGCACAGCGGACACACCAGGAACCGCGGTGTTGGCCGTCGAATGGCGCTAGCTGCGCAGCATTTGTGCACCGCCGCCGTCAGTGTCAGCCAGTTTGCCGTGGCATACGGAGCTCCATCGCAGTCTTTAACACTAGTAGCATGCCGCGACAGCGTGGACGTGAACCATATGTGCAGTTGACGGACTTTGAGCGAGGGCGTATAGTGGGCATGCGGGAGGCTGGGTGGACGTACCGCCGAATTGCTCAACACGTGGGGCGTGAGGTCTCCACAGTACATCGATGTTGTCGCCAGTGGTCGGCGGAAGGTGCACGTGCCCGTCGACCTGGGGCCGGACCGCAGCGACGCACGGATGCACGCCAAGACCGTAGGATCCTACGCAGTGCCGTAGGGGACCGCACCGCCACTTCCCAGCAAATTAGGGACACTGTTGCTCCTGGGGTATCGGCGAGGACCATTCGCAACCGTCTCCATGAAGCTGGGCTACGGTCCCGCACACCGTTAGGCCGTCTTCCGCTCACGCCCCAACATCGTGCAGCCCGCCTCCAGTGGTGTCGCGACAGGCGTGAATGGAGGGACGAATGGAGACGTGTCGTCTTCAGCGATGAGAGTCGCTTCTGCCTTGGTGCCAATGATGGTCGTATGCGTGTTTGGCGCCGTGCAGGTGAGCGCCACAATCAGGACTGCATACGACCGAGGCACACAGGGCCAACACCCGGCATCATGGTGTGGGGAGCGATCTCCTACACTGGCCGTACACCACTGGTGATCGTCGAGGGGACACTGAATAGTGCACGGTACATCCAAACCGTCATCGAACCCATCGTTCTACCATTCCTAGACCGGCAAGGGAACTTGCTGTTCCAACAGGACAATGCACGTCCGCATGTATCCCGTGCCACCCAACGAGCTCTAGAAGGTGTAAGTCAACTACCCTGGCCAGCAAGATCTCCGGATCTGTCCCCCATTGAGCATGTTTGGGACTGGATGAAGCGTCGTCTCACGCGGTCTGCACGTCCAGCACGAACGCTGGTCCAACTGAGGCACCAGGTGGAAATGGCATGACAAGCCGTTCCACAGGACTACATCCAGCATCCCTACGATCGTCTCCATGGGAGAATAGCAGCCTGCATTGCTGCGAAAGGTGGATATACACTGTACTAGTGCCGACATTGTGCATGCTCTGTTGCCTGTGTCTATGTGCCTGTGGTTCTGTCAGTGTGATCATGTGATATATTTGACCCCAGGAATGTGTCAATAAAGTTTCCCCTTCCTGGGACAATGAATTCACGGTGTTCTTATTTCAATTTCCAGGAGTGTATTTGGAAGAAACAGTGATCTAAATCCAAGTGTAATACACACTCAATCTTGATTGCAAGCTAGGGATATTTTATTAATGGTGACAAGTTTCAATCTATACAGATTACTTTCAGACAATAAGGCACCCTTGAAATGTTAATATAAATTTTCATTGAGGGAAATCAAAAACTGAAACACATTAACAGTATTCACAAAATAATATAAATGACAACAAAACAAAAAATATTTATAGCCAATAGTGATCTGCAGAGGCAATGAGCAGAACTAAACTATGTATATGTCAGGAACCACCATAGTTAACTGCTAAATAGCACAAAGCACCTGAAGGTGAAGTGGGGGGAGTTACGCCTTTATAGCTCATAGCACTCTTGCACCATTCAGCAGTTGATGAGGGTGTCTTCCGGCACACATTTAATCTCTATTCAATGTCTCAGAAGATAACTGAAAGGTATAAATCTTTTGTTTTTTATCATAACTTATATTATGTTTCTGAATATTGTTAATGTGTTTTAATTCCTGATATCCCTCAAAGAAAATTTATGTTTAAGTTTCAGAAATGCCTTATCATCTGAAGGTAACCTGTATAGACTAAAACCTTTCACCATTAATGAAATATCATCTTTTTCTGTGACCATCTCTGAGTATTTTATTATAATTCATATTATGTTGCAAAATTGTACTTGCAATGACAGTGTTTTCCTGTGACATGGACAGAAGAAAAACTACTTATTACACCTACTATAAGTTTGTTACTGTATAAGGAACCCTCTTTTGAGGGAATGGCAGTAGTGTAAAATCTACAGTACTGTGCCACTGTTACGTTAATCACCAAATACACGACCACAAATGATTGACAGTTACCTTCTGTAACATTTTAATCAGCATATTAATTGCACTCATTCTACTTTAATCACCAAACACACAACTACAAATTATGCACTGAAAATCCAATTACAACAGCGTGACAGTACTATAAATTCCATCAAAATATAAATGAAATAATATATCTACTCTTCAATAGTGCCAGAAGTAAAATGAAAATTTATTGTACAACTGTAATGTGATGGAACACACACACACTGAACAAAGTCAATGATATTACTATAACCAGAGAGTAAATGAATGTTTCAAAGATTATATAGGACCAAAAAATTAAATTCCTTGAATCATCATCTGTGAAATGTATGGTAACACATACGAAAAATACCTAAGTCAGAATTACACAAACTGAACTTTAACAAGATCAAATTCTCCCTTTGTGTAAGAAGAGAAAGAAATATGGTAGCCTGCCTAATGACTCATCACGCTGTCCAGTGGATCTATACGTGTCTACAGGTGCACACGGAGAATGCTAATTAGCTTGTCAGTCAAGGCGCAGTAGTGCCGTTGTGGGTAGAATGTCATGCACACTTCATTAGCTCTCTAGTCTTTCTCACATGATTTTACACAAACTATTCATCCAACAGATTTGATTTTTATGTAGGAACAGACAGACTGCTATTTACCATAAAAATGACACACATAAGCTTTTAGCAACAGCCTCCATCAGAAAAAGAACACACACACACACACACACACACACACACACACACACACACACACACACACACCCCATTCATTCACACCATCAATCACATCTCACGCACACATGACTACCAATTCTGGCAGCTCAGATCAGAATATGCTGTTTTTCATCTAAGAATCAAGAAAATAATTCGAAGAAAATGGTGTACCATTCCTACCCCCAGTCAGAGTGATGTGATGAACTTCTCCATCATAATTATCTCTTAATGCGTTAAAGATAGACTGAAGCACTAAAGAAATTGTTATAGGCATGTGTATTCAAATATAGAGATACGTGAACAGGCAGACAATGGCACTGTGGTCAGCAATGCATATGTAAGACGACAAGTGTCTGGTGCAGTTGTTAGATTGGTTACTGCTGCTACAATGGCAAGTTATCAAAATTTATAGTCAGCACATGAGTGATTGGACAAAGCATCTCCAAGGTAGTGATCAAATGGGGATTTTCCCATACAACCACTTCACGAGTGTACTCCGAATATCATGAAACCAGTAAAACATCAAATCTCCAACATCGCTGCAGCCAGAAAAAGATCCTGCAAGAATGGACCAATGGTGACTGAAGACAATTGTACAACATGACAGAAGTACAAACGTTCTGCAAATTACTGTAGATTTCAATGCTCGGTGATCAGCAAGTGTCAGCATGCAAACCATTCTACAGAACATCATCAACACGGGCTTCAAGAGCCACAGGCTCACTAGTGTACCCTTGATGACTGCACGACACAAAGCTTTATGCCTTGCTTGGGCCCATCAACACCTTCATTGGACTGTTGTTGACTGGAAACATGTTGTCTTGCCCGACAAGTCTCATTTCAAATTGTATCAAGCAGATGGACGTGTATGGGTATGGAGACAATCTCATGGACCCTGCATATCAGCAGGGGACTGTTCAAGCTGATGGAGGCTCTGTAATGGTATGGGGCATGTGCATCTGGAGTGATATGGGCCCCTGATATGTCTAGACTTAACTCTGACACGTGACACATACGTAAGCATCCTGTCTGATCACTCGCATCCGTTCATGTCCATTGTGCATTCCGACAGACTTGGACAATTTCAACAGGACAATGCGACACCTCACTCATCCAGAATTGCTACAGACTGGCTACAGGAACACTCTTCTGAGTTTAAACACATCTGCTGCCCTCCAAACTCCCCAAACATGAACATTATTGAGCATATCTGGGATGGCTTGCAACATGCTGTTCGGAAGAGAACTCCACCCCCTCGACAGCCCTGAAGGATTCGTGGTATCAGTTCCCTTCAGCACTACTACAGACATTAGTTGAGTCCATACCACATTGTGTTGCAGCACTTCTGCGTGCTCACAGGGGCCTTACACGATATTAGGCATGTCTACAAGTTTCTTTGGCTCTTCAGTGTAGATTATATACACTGGCATCAAAAATTAAAGCAACAAATTGCTATTCCCCTATCCTGCATCTAATTCACGATATAATCATACTGACTGTCAACAGATATTCGTATGATCATGTTCTGCATGGAAGATGGCATTTCGGTCAACAAAAAACCATGCCGACGATGACGTCAGGGCATCTATCAAATGGAGTGGTGTTTGCCGGGTGGTCCCACATCCATAATGACAGTGAATATAGTATTGCAAAAAGAAGATGTCTACCATGCTCACTGTGGTGGAGGGCCATAGGGAGAATGGAAGCAGGGCAGTCGAAAACTCATGTGGCCCAATGGTTTAATGTGAATAGTTCTGTTGTTTCTTGGCTGTGGCACTGTGGTATTGTGATGAGATCTTTGGTCCTCATGTAAGGTTGTTGCAAGGTGCTGTGCACCAAGACTTCAAACTGATGGATGAAAGTGCTTGACCTCACAGAGAACGAGTAGTTGATGTTGTCTTGGAAATGGAAGATACTGCATGAATGGCATGGCCTGCTTGCTCTCCCTATTTGAATCCCACAGGGCTTTAACGGGAAGCCAAGCGAGACGGGTTGCATCACATCAACACCCAGCAACCATTCTCTGAGACTTGCAACCTGCTCCACAGGAAGAATTGGCATCGTGGCATAAACATGACATTGATGACATTATTCACAGCATGCTCCATTGTTCTCAGGTGCGTATTGCTTCCAGAGGTGGTCACACACCATAGTGAGCACATTAACTGGTTGTTGCAATCTGTTGTGCAAATCTAAGTTGGAAAAAGTGAAGAACATTTTTGTTTCCTATTATGCATGTTGCAGTTGTTTATGTTCTGTCTTCTTTATATTGTTTCTAGTTTGCTCTCACCTGTTTATAATGTTTTGTCACAAAATAAATGCAACTTTCGAAAATTTCTATTTGTTTCTTTAATTTTGGACACGAGTGTATATTTATAATCTATTTTAACCTTGATAAGTACTCTCAAGCAGTTCATAAAGTAATGAAACAATGTAATTTTTAAGGGCCATCGATAGGATTTGCTGTGGGTTGCAAAAACATACCTGAAGAAATTATACACTTATTTTCATATCGAGGATGTACTTCTTGATAAGCTATTGACCTGATTTGTTCGCAGTTCCTCACTTCATAAATCACTGTTTCAGGAGGTTAAGGTGCAGAAAGAAAATTATATGCTAAGTTTCAGTACCACCTGTTTGTTATTAAAAAGACATTGGGTTACAAGACTACGCTGAAACTGAAAGAAAAGAAATGACTTATTTTGGTCTGACTTGTTAAACTTCTCTCTTTCTGAAAAGCCTCATCAATGGTGATTTTTGGTTAATAAAAGTGTAACAAATTAGATGGAAATAAATTGGCCGACCGCGGTGGCCGTGCGGTTCTAGGCGCTCCAGTCCGGAGCCGCGCTGCTGCTACGGTCGCAGGTTCGAATCCTGCCTCGGGCATGGGTGTGTGTGATGTCCTTAGGTTAGTTAGGTTTAAGTAGTTCTAAGTTCTAGGGGACTGATGACCACAGCAGTTGAGTCCCATAGTGCTCAGAGCCATTTGAACCATTTGAACCAAATAAATTGTCAATTCTGTTGCAATTTCAGGTGAACCCTGTAATGCAGTGTATCTTTAACAATGAACAGCTGGGGATGACACTTACCGATGGATTTTCTTTTGACACCCCTGTTATCCATATGAAAAAGTATACCAAGTACCGTATGATTTATCTGTTCTGATCTCTGTACAGGGTGCAGGAGTGAATATTCTTACTACAAATATTGATTCTGACAAACAACTGGCAAGGTTCTGCAAGTTGCCAGTGTGTTCACAGCTTCACAATTATGAAAGAGTTTCAATGGGTCCAACTCCACAGCAAAAATATAGCATTGTTCTAGTAGAAATTACAATGAGTACAGAATATGATTTGACAGTAAATCAAAGAAAGATGAAAGTAATGAGAAACAGCAAAAATGAGAACAGTGATAAACTTGACATCACAATTGATGATCATGAAGTAGATGAAGTTAAGGAATTCTGCTATCCAGGCAGCAAAATAATCCATGATGGATGGAACATGGAGGACATAAAAAGCAGACTGGCACTGGCAAAAAAAGGCATTCGTGGCCAACAGAAGTCAACCAGCATCAAACACAGTTCTTCATTTGAGGAAGAAACTTCTGAGAATGTGTGTTTGGAGCATAGCACTGTACGGTAGCTAAATGTGGACTGCAAGAAAAATGGAAAAGAAGAGAAACCAAGCATTTGAGAAGTGGTGCTATAGAAGAATGTTGAAAATTAGGTGGACTGACAAGGTAAGGAATAAGAATCAGTGAAGAAACAGAATATATGGAAAATGCTGACAATAAGAACGAACAGAATATTATCACATCTGTTAAAACGTCAAGGAATAACTTCCATGGTACTAGAGAGAGCTGTAGAGGGTAAAAACTGTAGTGGAAGACAGGGATTGAAATACATGTAACAATAATTGAGGAAGTAGATTGTAAGTGCTACTCCATGTCCAAGTGGTTGGCACAAGAGAGGAATTCATGATGGGCTGCATCAAATCAATCAGAAGATTGATGACAAAAAAAATTCACACCTGTGTACTGTGGATAACAACATTACAAAAACATGGTAGGCATTACTCAATGACTGCTTGAAACTACTCATACAGTTAAAATACATTATAAGTACATATAACATATCTTTAACACATCAAATGACAATTAACGTGAAAAAGATTACTGCTTCATTCTGAATGATAAAAGGAACCAAAGTTGGTTCACTATTTGCTGCAAAATGTTTTGATATTTCTCAGATGAAGAACTGGGAGAAAATCCTTTGGTACATTTCCATTCTAGTAGTTCAGTATTAAAAATACAGTGGGTTATTGGATTCTGCAGCAGAATTGCCAAGTTATTTTTGTCTAAATTGTTAACCTTTTCTACATTTGAAGAAGCATCATTAGTTATGAGTAACAACTACATTCCTCTTATTGGCAGGTTTAATTTTCCTTCTTTTGCAAAACACAGTACAATTTGGACAAATTTGCCTTGCAGTAGCTATAACGACACAATTTGAAAACAATTAATACTAAACAAGCAATGGGCAACTAGGTAGGTCAATAGCTTACAGAAAATCTCATTGTTTCAGTTTGCAGTAACATAAGAGATTTCATGTTTATTTTCATACTAGCAAATTCTCTTTTCAATAGCTGTCAAAGGCTCTGTAAATTGTGGTAAGGACTGAAAAAATAAAATAAAAACCATCAAAATAACACCAGAGCTACATCACTATAGATAAGAGAGTTCTGCATGTTAACCACAAAGAAAAATACTATCCTCTTTGCGTGCTCTCATGTGCCAAAATCTAATATTGATACACTGAACAGTTTGGGGGATATGACATCTGTTTCGAATATTTCATTCTCAGGTGCATGGAGTCACAAGTATAAGTGCTATGTAAGTTCTACGCTCTTGACATTGGAGAGATAGACAGAGCCCTCCCCTTTAGTCTACAGAAAAATTCAATTTTGCATTGCACACTTTTTTTTAATTTCACGCATTGTCTTACTTAAATGGGAATATCACAATATGTATAACCATTATTGAAATTTTGGACGTTTCAACATTACACTACAAGTAACACAAAAGCGCTGTCATCCAGCTGTCATTGTGTGCTGCCTCATTAGATAACAAGGGGATGTTTTCCATGCTGGGTCAAGCCAGCTCAAGCAGGGCCCCCTTGCACAGGCAGCCAGCTATCTTTCTGTGTGTGCACCCTTAAACCCAAACCTCCAGATGTCAGACACTCAGATAGGTACAAGAAGTTGTATGTCGATAGAGCATGAACCAAAACACTGATTTACTTCGTGCTGTGTGCTGACGTCCAGTAGAACATGCATTAACAGTAATCAAAAGTATCACCAGACCTATGGAGCACAGCATATCTGTGAGTAACTGTGTTGTATGCATTGTGTGGGAAAGAAGGCACATTGTTCGACTGTTGTACCAAAGGTCCCACATTCAAACACCACGAGAACATTTTCCTGACACGCAGAAGGACTTTCAGAATTTGTAGCAATGTTCTTTTGGCAGTCTACTTTTGCTTCATTAGTTGAATGTTATGTACTTATTACTGATCTTATTATTTCGTTTGCTATCAGTTACTATTGCTTCCACACATATGATGCAACTGTGTCTTCATTTTTCTGTTCTGACTGCATATTCTATGAAACAACAAATGTCCTTTATAGGTTTACAACTTTCAAAGAAATGGAGCAAAAGCAGACTGCCAAGAGAACATTGCTGTAAACTCCAAACAGCCCTTTTACATGTCATAAACATGTTGTCCTGTAAAACACTTTCACACGTAATACAGAAAAAAAATTCTTGTCATTGGGGTTTGAACCCATTGGGATTTGAATCTGGGATCCTTAGTATGAAAATCTAGTGTTCCATCAATTTCCCCATGGAAGCAACAAGTAGTGATTGCTCACAGTTATGCTTTTGATGTGCTTCGTAGTTCTGGTGTCACTTTTAATTAACAAATACGCCCATTCTGCTGGACAACAGCACATAGTCCAAACTAAATCAGAGTTTTGGCTGATACTCTATCGACGTGCTATGTTTTGTACCAATCTGAGTGTCTGACATCTGGAGGTTTGGTTGTTAGGTATGAAATATTGCTCAAATCATGCTGGAAAATGAAGGTACCACAGTTAGGCAAATATATCTTATGTTCGTACCCTGATATACAACAGTAATGTATTACTACAATTGTGACATGTTTTAAAAGTGTGGTGATAGAAATAGAACTGCCCACACCAAGTATCTCCCAAATACAAAGTACAAAAGTAATTATCATTTGGAGCATATTATTAATGATATCTTTACTATCCACATTCAGTGCATCCACTCACAAAATTTTATTCTCTGTAATAGGCAGCTTGTGAAAATGGGCAAAGCCTGAAACTGCTCAGACAATACATAAATAAATAAATAGCAGCTTTAGTGCAAATAATTAAAAATGTCTTGGCTTCCATATCTGGGAGCTGCAAAATTC
The DNA here is from genome assembly GCF_023864275.1 of Schistocerca cancellata. Classification (NCBI taxonomy): domain Eukaryota; kingdom Metazoa; phylum Arthropoda; class Insecta; order Orthoptera; family Acrididae; genus Schistocerca; species Schistocerca cancellata. The sequence continues at coordinate 215,071,368 of NC_064627.1, forward strand.
AACTTACTGAAAATGTTCATACTGGGACAATGTTGTAAGTGATTCCATCAAAATTAAACTATTGCTTAGGGTTATAAACAAGGACAGACAGTACTGCTTGAATGCAAAGGATGACTAATTGCTGTGCTCTATCATTTGAAAGTCGTATCAGAATCATTGAGTGGACCCACATTTCTAATGGAAGGTAACTTGATTACTACTGATGGAATTCGATTTGTCTGGAGTGTAGCCTCACATGGAAGTGAAATGCGGATGATAAACAGTTCAGAGAAAAACAGAACAGAAGCTTTTGAAATGTGGGACTACAGATTACTGCTGAAGATTATATGGGTAGATCAAGTAACTAATGAGGAGGTATTAAATAAAATTAGGGAGAAACAAAATTTATGGCACAACTTGACTAAAAGAAGGGATCAGCTGGCAGGCTACATCTTGAGGCATCGAGGAACTATCACTTTGGTAATGGATGAAGTGAGGTGTAATAATCAGAGAAGGCCAAGGGATTAACACAGTAAGTAGGTTCAAATAGGTGTAGGATGCAGGAGTTATGCAGATATAAAGAGCTTGTGCAGGACAGATTAGTGTGGAGAGCTGCATCGATAGAGCATCAAGTCTGACAACAGTTCCTGTTCCTTCACTGATCTTTGCCTAAACATAACAATTTTGTATAGTGAGATTTCACCATTTTCTATTTCTAGCCTATATCCAACACTACGTATCAAAAACAAATGATAATTTTATTTAATAAATGCTGACATACCCTCTTCTCTACATCCCATGGCTTTGTGATGGCTGCAAGATCACAGACGGTCATTGTCATTCCTCTCAGTAGTTCTCGGTGATCGTCACGCATCCAGTTATACGTTCCGGACTGAACCAAACTGAAAAAAGTGCCTCGCTTCCTTAGAGGCAATAAGAAAGAGTGTCATATTAGTAGAAGAAATAACTGCACAAAAGACTATTTGAACCCCCCAGAAATTTACCATTTACCTACTTTGTGCAAAAATTTGGAAATGTTACCTCACACAACTTTAATTTTGTTAAACATATTATTATAAAACAATGACAAACAACAGAACAACAGAAAGTGCACATTAGGATGCTTTCATTGATGGTTTGTTCACCTAAAGAGTGCAATGGTGAGGAAACATTGTGACATGGAAAATTAAACCTCTTTTTTTTCCCACTATTCAACCAAGTCTCTACTGAAACAAAGTTGATTTCTCCAAAATTGTGAAATAGGCTACTGTCCTTATATCTGTGCCTGTCTTTCATATTTGCAATTAAATTATCTCAAATGTTCTGAAAGAAATTTGTTTAGAATATTCTTAAAGAAATTTAGTTAAACTCAATTGTTTGAGATCCAAGGGTTTAATGCAATTTGCTGAAGGCTTAATTATCCATTATTCTACAGTTATGATAAAGTTATGCTAAAAGTTACCTAAAATACACTGCCAGATCTGTAGACAATATAGCATCCTCTAAAACTTTAATAATCCTCGAGTATTCATCCGGTGAGACATTGGCAAGTATTTGGTTACCCTGAAGAGAAAGAAAAAAAAATAGTTCAGTAATGTGAAGTCTTTAAAAACATGATTAATTTGAAAACTAAGGTTTCTACATAATATTCCACAAGTCATTAATCTTCTCTTTCAAAAGCACAACCACACTGAATTGCTAATTGAAGACTATTATAGATGAAAACTGCAAACATCTACTTTGTATTTATAATAAACATATACCGATCTGCAGCTATTTATGAACTACTTATCTGGCACATCACATCTGTTTAGGCAAAGTTTTGTTTTGGCATAGCTCTCTCCAAATAAATCATATGATTCAGCGGAGCCCTTGCTTTAGACAGTTCCTCAATTGTATACAAACAAAGAGAAAAGTCCTTTCACAACCAATTTTCCACACACCTTTAATTATTCTCATTATTTCAGCTTGGCCCAAATATAGGCAGCTACATGCCAAAGAAAATACTTCTTACAAATAGAAAGTTTCAACTACTTCAAGCAAGATTACAGTTTCATAAAACTCATCCTTTAAACTACAATCTACTCTGCATAATAACTTTTCATACTATCAGTAGTGGCTACTGTATCCCAATACAAAATTTTTAGTGACATTGGCTGAATACTTGATTACTATCACTATACAAACCCATTATGCTAAGTAAATCACAAACAAACAACAATCTCAACCAGCACAACCTGTCTAAATACCACAAAATTGGAAACAATCATCTACATTAGTGGCAGAGGCCCATGTCCTTGTTCTTTACTAAGTAGGTTCCTCTCTGGCCATTAGCCATACTTTCTAACATCTTATATTACATTTTATTTTCTTCTATCCTCTATATAAGATGTCCATGACTGCCACTGTCCTGTTTGTAAGATGTCTTACAAGTATTAACATAAAAAAAAAACTGAACTTTCTGCACAGAAACTCTAACTCACTAATAGGTGTTTCCTGATATTCACCCTAAAGACTGACAATTGTAGGGCACACCATTTCAGTGAGGCTGTCAATTAAAAATCTGCAACCTATTATCATCTCTTCATTTGAAGCTGTCTTTCATGTTTGTTTTGTATTTGTAAATATAACATTCTAAGCAGCTTCAAGCTTTCTCTCCACCCCCTGCCCCACTCTCAAACACACCCAAAAAAATTCTTCCTTCATCACTTCATTACTTCCAATGGGAATAAAACTGTGCAGCTCTAAATTTTTTAGATTAAATTAAATGTATTTCCTTGCTGCTTTCTCAATTTTGAGGTTTCTTGCTAAAAGTTGTCTACTTCACTTGTGTTATATGTTTAGATGGAAGACATCAAATGATTTCAGTTACATAAACCCTGCAAATTTACAGATTCTGTAACTTTCCTATCAGTATAAAAGTCCATTAAATAGAGATGAAATGAATAGTGAAGCACAAGACACTATAAAGCATATACAGTGGCAACAGTAGAATATGTATCCCTGGATCAGAATAACAAAGTGATTGACATCTAGCCATTTCACGGGGTGCTACCATTGCTATAACCAATCAGGAAAGCATGTGGTCAGCCTTTTGCTCCATTCAGCACCGTCAAATCACTGTGATACATGGGCACCACCCAGCTGCGGAACAATGCATGTGGCCAGCAGCCCAACAGTTGTGATCCGTTTTCACAGTATACTTAGTTTCTCTGTGCAGTGTGTTTATTTTGTGTGACAGATTGTCTGAAGCTTATAGCTGAAGGCTGTTGAAAAGTGTGGTTACTGGATGGATAGTTCAGGACTCTGCACACATTCTGCATGGTTACATACATGAATATGTGTGCTCAGTGCAGGAATATTTCGAAAAAGAGAGACAAAGGCATGATTCATAAAAATTCTGTCACGAAAGTTTGCAAGTGAAAGTACTGTGCAGGAAAGAAAAAGACTGATTCATCTCAGCTATAGACACCTGGTCAAAGAAGGAAGACATGACATCAAGTAACAAACTTAAGAGTCATGCTAATAAGAAGCTGTTTGTTGCCGAATATGTCAACATTACAAGATAAAAGAACAATCAGCCATAAAAAATTATGTGTTACTCTTCACAAGATGAAATTATTCAGATGTAATAGGTCACATTCATTAATATATGTCAGAATCCTTAGTTTCAGACACAAAAAATTAATGAACACAAAATTATAATGAAAAGAAGTGACCTTCTTGTGTATCATTGTCAGTTACTAAGAAACTGTTAAGATATAGTCTGAAGACATTAATAAATGCCAGTTATTACATCAGATGAGACTGGACAGACAACAATATATGTGGAAATACTGTTGTTCACATAAAAAAGGCACTAGAATTATTGTCTTTCACACTGGAATTTCTTCTAGATTTGTAGTGAACTGTCTGGTGTTTTAAAAATTGAGGAAAATAAGTCATTATCACATGGAGATGAATTGTGAGAGTTTTCCTAAGGAGTTCAAGGGGTATCTACTAAAAATTGTAAGTCAACCATCTGTCATTTTAATGGATAATGCATGCTACTGTTCAGTTATTACTAATAAAGTTCCAATGATGGCAACAAAAATCACAGTGTGCAAATCCAGGATGAATTGCTAAAGGCTTAGCTCATGGCACTTGTAAAACAAAATATAGTTTTAACAGTATGTTACTGATGAGGTAATTAAGGAACATGACCACATGATTGTCAGGTTTCCACCACACCACAGCCAATTGAACATCACCAAAATTATTTGGGTACAGATCAAGCATTATATGGCAACAAATAATCAAAGCTTCACTGTGGCAGATATTCAGGAATTGTCAAAGGGATTAATGACACAAATAATGCCATGGAAGTGAGGTAAAACAGCTGTTAAAATAGCCTAGGGCTCTGAACTAAATGGCATTTACCTTTTGGCACAATTGAAGGCTTGGTGATAAAAAAGTGATAACACACAGAGCTTATTTTGAGTTATTGCATGTTACATGTTGAGTCAAATATAAAGAAAATATAAATACAATAAGATAAAACAATACGTACACAAGACAGTTCTTTCCACTGATGCATGAATAATTTATTTGTGCATTCATTCAATTATGCAAAAGGTAAGGTGAACAGCCCACTACTTACTAAACTGAGGTTTCGCACTTTCATCTGCCAAGTACTTCAATTATTCTCTCTTCAGTGTTTGTAGACATGGTTTATGTTTTGTATTTTGAGTGAGTGATGTTTACTACACTTCCATAATAAATCTCATATTGCTATTATGGAATACTCCTCTACACAAGTATTATTTACCACATGCACGCTTCAGTGACTGCTAAATATTTAAGCAACTTATATTATTTTAATGTTGTTATATTTGCATGAAAAATTCAGACTCATTTGAGCACCCCTTTCATATTTAATATGCAAATTAAATGTGAATTCAAATTGTTTATCGAAAAGACAGTTTATGCACTGTTCCTTTTACTGAGATATACGAACAATACAATAAAAAAAGGTATCATTTATCCATGGGAGTGCATTCACTAAGCAATAAGGATATTAACAACTGTATATGGCAAACTAAATACTGCATAGTTAAAAGGAGCAGAGGAAGGTATTCAGTATGCAACTGGATAGCACACACATGAAACAGCAAAGCAACAACATCACTGTCTCTCATGCTCAACTCTGTTTTGCTCTGTCACTTTGCTCTTCTGATACAGGTATAGTTATCAACATTCTTGGACTAAAATTCTCACTCTGCAACAAGGAGACCTTAGTGAAAAGATTAGAAATGTGTGTGCATTCAGAGTTTAACCTAAATTTTCCCATATAAACCATTTGGGCATAAAAATTCTCCTTTTCAAAATGATAACATAATCCCAAGAAGGAAACTGTAATAGTTTAGGTTACAATCAAATAGACCAAGGTAAAAACACATTATATTACAATAAAATACCAAACTTGACCATTAAAAAATATTACCGGGCTGTTGAGGATCATGAGGCACTGGTCAAAGTGGTGATGCTCCATGGTTGATGTAGAATAGAGCTGGGCAAGAGGTGATGATGCTCTGTTGAAAGAAAGATCAGAAATTGGTCTAAATTACTTTGTGACTACATTACTAATTTCTTACTTGTATTTCCAATTGTTTGTTCCAACTTCAAATAAATCTTCATACTCTTACTTCCATAAGTTAGTGATTCATTATTCCTCAGTTTAGTGAGCAGAAAATAAAAATGGAAAACTGCACCAGAAGAATGAAAATGAAATCTGAGGAACATTTTCATGACACTATGACAGATCATAAAATTACATTATCCATATATTTATATTTTTCGTGTTAGATACACACTGTAATATCTTCTTAAATTTCATTCTTCTGGTGCAATTCTCCAGTTTTATGTTCCTCTACCAAACTAAACCAGTAAACAACACAATTAAAACAAGTAATCTATCACATTATGCAACATGATTTACAGATGGTATACTATAATGAAACAAAATAACTGAGACTGCTTCCCTGGAGTACTATTTGTCATGACATATTACTGTGCAGCTGTTTTTTGACATTTAATTGTTTCTTTCCTTACACTGTAAGAAATTTCATCAACATTAGTCAATTCATAGCAGCAGATAAGCAGTTTACTACAAACATTATCTTTCACTCCACTGAAAACCAAAAGACACCAAGTTCCTGCATAGCCTCACATAAAATGACACGCAAAAATATTTTGTTGTGTGAAGGAAACAATTTATGTCATACGGACCCAAATGGATTAAACTATGTAGGAAACCATCACCAAGCATATTTGGTAAATACAGCATCAATGTCTATTCTTTTGTGTCAAAGACAATGTATGAAAAGTCAGTGTCATGTATTAGAAAATGCTATTGGTTACTGCACGGTATATAATGTTCTCATGAGTGACAATCTACAGAAAAGTTTACTTAGGGCTAACGCATTGAAAGGTAACATGGTTAACAGTACAACATTTCTCACAGAGAAGTCTACAGGACAAGATCACTGGCTGACGTGACATGGGGAGGCACTGGTGTGGGCCCTGCTTTCTGTGAAGGTTATGGTGCCAAATACAGTTTGTGTTTTTCATCTTTGGTGAAATGTTATGTTACAGCATAGAATCTCTGCAATGACACAAGTCAGAGGAAACAATCAATTTGGCCAAACGGGAGCACAGACATAAAATAGGTCATATGTTTTTTGTACATTCTGCCTGTGATATTAAGAGATGAGCAGTGAGAGGTACAGCAATGTGGTTGATCAAACTTTATTAAAAAAAAAAAAAAACTTTTCAAAGAAAGAATAATTAACAATTGTGGCTGATGATTATCAAACAGAAGTGATAAATGGGGCTGTCATCTGCTAATACAGCTGAAAGTGTCTTGACTATTAACCACGCATATTTGGGAGCTTATGCTACCAGCAACTCTTGAAAAATTGTAGTATCTGCTTGATCTTTACACAAGATGCATTATGATGAGGGAGTATCACATACCATCACCACAATCCAATTGTTAATGTAATGCCATCCACTGACAAAGTCAGCTGCACAGTGCAGCAACCTACTACAACTTTCGAGTTGGTCTTCAGCATGCTAATGGTTCATGTCTGTTTCATCTTAACAGAAGTTTTGTACCACTGATGGCTGCAGGGTCATGATTAGCACTGCCTACCTGAAGGTACTCAGTCTGTTTTGTGGAATTAATTTCATCACTAAAAGAAGGCCATTGTAGGTACAGGCACTGTGTACGACCCTCATGATAGAATACAGTTTAGTAATAAAAGCAACTTTGGTATCTTAGTTGCTCTACCAGAACAGGGACTTACACCACCTCAATAGTGCTAATAGAAGTGGTGGTTGGCTCTGTGTGGTTTGGCTCTATCTGCTTTGGTTCCAGGCACTAATGTGTTTGGGAAAGTGCTTTCACTGTTACGTACGAGGTCAGTTCAAAAAATTCCAGAACATTCATAATTTGTGGCCAATGGTGTGTTGGAGTGAAATGCAGTTGGCATCCATGCAAATGCCTGTGTTTGATATGTAACTGCCAGAAGCTTCATTGCTTTATGTCCATTAGTTATTGTTCAGGGCTGTACTGGAGTAGAATGCTGTGTTTCACAGTTTACAAATTAAGAGATAGCGGAGTTAGAGGAGCAACGCGTCTACGTTAAACTTTGCATGAAACTCAAGAAAATCTTTACAGAGACATACCAAATGATTCAGGACACCTGCAGTGATGAGTATTTAGGCCATAATCAGTGTTACGAGTCATTCACATGGTTTGAAAATGGCTAGACGAAAGTTAAAGATGACCTTCGTTCAGGACGTCTATCAATGACGCTCATGTCAGGAATGTGAATGAAATTGTGCATGCAAATTGAAGACTAACTGTCCAAGACACTGCAGAATAATGTAACATTGCAGATCTCAGTTGGATCATATCATTAAATCCTGACACAGCATCTTGGTATGCATCGTATTGCTGCCAAGTTTGTCCCATGGCTCATGAGTCAAGACAGAAAGACCTTCACCTCACAATCTGTGAAGAGCTTTTGTGTTGGGCAAATGAGAACAAGATGTTCCTTGAATCATAACTGGTGACAACATGAGAGCCTATGGTTATGATGTTGAGACCAAGATTCAATCTTCACAATGTGCCAGGAAAGGTTCTCTAAGAACAATAAAAGCTCATCAGGTCAGGTAAGATGTCAAAGCCATGCTAATAGTTTCCTTTGACTTTGAAGGATTAGTTCATCATGAATTCAAACCACAGGGACAAACTATTAATCAATGGTACTATTGGAATGTGTTGCGATGCCTGTGAGAAAATGTGAGGAGGAAACGGTCTAAAATGTGGTGAGACAATTGATAGCACTTGCATCATGATTACGTGCCAACACATTCATCCCAGTTGGTGCATGACTACTTCACAAAAAATGAAATCACTGTGCTGCCTTATCCTCCACACTCTCCAGACCTAGTCCATGTAGACTTTATTTATTTCCAAAGTTGAAACAATGATAGATGAGATAAAAGATAATTCACAGGTGACACTTTGCATGATCCAGCAAGAGGTGTACGAAGACTGTTTCCAGAAGTGTAAATGGCATTGGGAAAGGTATATCAATTGCAGAGGAGACTGTTTCAAAGGAGGCCATGCATAATAAGTAAAAGGTAAGCATAGAAAAATTTTGTGGACCAAGTTCCAGAATTTTTTGAACAGACCTCTTATTGTTTTACAGTGCCTATATTCTTCCAACTACATCAAGCTTTTCTAAGTGATACTTCAATCCATGTCTGGCTATCACAACAAACCTTTCCCACTTAATACCTTCTAATTAGTTTTGTAATGGAGACTGAGTGCTGTGTGCACATTTCTAAATTATCTATAAGCAGGCAGTTGTTACAAAGCTCCAACCCATAGGTTCAATGGTTTGTATGCAGTATTAAGGTAAATGTGTTCTGGTGGGGTTTTGTCTTGTACACTATCAAGACACTAGCAGAAGTGCAAGGATGCAAGTGGCTTGTTTGTGCATACTGGGCCAAAAATAATGGATTAATGGTGTTTCAGCTATGTCATTTTTTATCTGCCAGAACAAAAGCACACTGTGCAATCTACCACTTGCTTGAGTTACAATTAACATTTCCACATTTTTCACTGTCCATAGTATTTGCATGCTGCATATGTAACTAAGCTCTAAGCTTAGACACCACTCACTGTAAATTACGTTTCTAACAATGGAAAATCTGGGACAGAACTATGTAAGCATGAATTAGGAGTGATTGCTTTTCACCACAGGGAGGAAGGACTAAGTGGCACACTTACAAGTGGACTAGCTACTGGACGAAGACCTCCTTTGGATTTAGAAAATCAACCACATATTCATACAAGAGCAACTCACATGGTCTCTGTTGTCTCTTAGCATTGAGGCCCAGCTGTGGATATGAATGGGTGTGATTTTCTTTCTTCAAACTGAAGAGGGCTTTGATACTTTTAGTCTACTTTTAAATTTGCCTCAAAATTGCCTGTCTGCCACTCAATCCCTCCTCTATGTGGTGAGTATCTATCTATATGAATTCATATTACTGTTATTAAAGAACTATTTCTTACTAAAATTGTGCTTTTTAACAAACAAAGTAAATAATGAATATAATAGAAGGAAACATTCCACGTGGGAAAAAATATATCTAAAAACAAAGGTGATTTGACTTACCAAACAAAAGCGCTGGCACGTCGATAGACACACAAACAAACAAACACAAACATACACTCTTTGCCTCTGTATATGTCTGCTTGTGCCTGTATATGTGTGGATGGATATGTGTGTGTGTGTGTGTGTGCGCGCGCGAGTGTATACCCATCCATTTTTCCCCCTAAGTCTTTCCGCTCCCGGGATTGGAATGACTCCTTACCCTCTCCCTTAAAACCCAAATCCTTTCGTCTTTCCCTCTCCTTCACTCTTTCCTGACGAGGCAACTGTTGGTTGCGAAAGCTAGAATTTTGTGTGTATGTTTGTGTTTGTTTGTTTGTGTGTCTATCGACGTGCCAGCACTTTCGTTTGGTAAGTCAAATCATCTTTGTTTTTAGATAAAGTAAATAATGAATTACACCAACAAAGTATGTAAGCACATAATGAGATAGAATTTTCAACACACATGCTTTTAAACTTCAAGTTAAATTTTAACATTCATATTTGCTGTTATTATCAAATGCTGTTGAGCACTATTATTCTGTTAACTATTAAGATCAACGTAACGAATACAAATATGGCTTACTTTATCTGAAAAGTATTATTAGTCCCTCGGTGATCAAGATCATGGCAAAGGCATGCAATTATCAAAGAGAGACACTCTATTTCCCCAAATATTTTCCACCACTGCGTAGCCTAAAACAGAAAGAAATCATTTACTGAATGTGTCATAGTACTACACAGTTTTATACAGATAAAAATCGTGACTCACTGTGATAATGGAAAACATCATCTGTGCCACATTGAATGCATGCCTCCAGTTGTGGTATGTCACATTGCGATAGTTCTTCTTGACGCTCAGTAGCCACCTACATAGGACTTCATAATCGATGTGAAATCTCTCAATGAAATCCAAATCTAGGAACATTCTAATACAAGCCTGCAATAAAACAAACAAATAAATAAATAAATAATCATCTGGACTGATGTTCACAAGGTACAAATATATAAAAGGCATTCTGTCTTATTTTTATACTGTTCACAGTTTCCACACTATGGAAGAAATACAGATGTTACATCATAACAAGTACTTTGTTCAAAATCATTTTTAATTTTCTATGTACGTATTGAAATCTATTTTATAAAACCAGTACCTTCAGTGTATCATCATCATCCATACTGATATCATCAAACTTGAAATCATGCAGCTGGAAATGTTGTGCAGATGGTACCCTCAAGCTCTGAAAATAAAGTTCCTGAAAATTATTCTTTGGCTAGCATCACAATCAAATAAAAACAAAATTACTGTGATGCACTTTTCATTTCTCAGAGAGAGAGAGAGAGAGAGAGAGAGAGAGAGAGAGAGAGAGAGAGAGGAAAACAGAACCCTGGTATGTTGATGAGACAACAACGGAATTCCTCTTGTGCTGTCATACTATGGAAAATATATAACATTTAGCCAAGATGTATTTAAGAGGAGTCATCACAGATGGTAAATTATCAAGGGAACAGCAAACCAAAATATAGACACTATCAGCACAGCTGAAGTTTCCCCAGTTAAGCAAAACAAATCTGATGAACGATTCACACAATTTGTAAAACATATAGGATAGAAAAAATAAAATATCAGTAATTAAAGACACTTTCTTATTCTTTGCTTTTAATAATTATTTAATAATAAAATCATACAATATTTAGGCTTTGGATTTGTTAGCTTTCACTTCAGAGGTGGAAAAATGCTCTACATACCAGTACAAATTGTGTACTGCTTTACGTAAGTAGCATTACCGTAACAAGGTTTACAATTTTATTTTATTTTATTTTATTTATTCACAGTCTTTGGTGCTCATTTACACAATTTATCAATAGGGGCAAGAAAGCAACACAAATCTATATTACTAAACTGCTAAAATCACCCAGTCCCAGTTGCAAGCTGCCTTTCTAATGGCTGCCAGGGGAAATAAGAATTTAATTTTCAATGTTTCATACAATTATTGATTGTATTTAAAAATTTAAAATGTTGTCACAGACTACTACTAATCTTACATTACAAGTTTAACACAATAACTCAAGTATTAAATAAGAAGGTATGTGTATGTCAGCAGCAGTGTAACTCATTGTGCACAAGTTACCCAGACTGTATTCCTCCAAAAGATGAGAATGATAGAACTCAATGATTATCAACCTGAGACCTGAGGTTTTCCTGGCATATACAAGGTCCAAATACCTTACAAGAATGCAGCCAGATGACATCATCAACAACCTTGGTTTGCAGAGCAATTCCAGGATCCAACTAAGATTAGGACCATTTTTAAGTTCTGTTAAGTATGATCTTGTTTTGTGTAAGTTGGGTGTCTATTGCATTTCTTGCAGTTGTGGCATGTCATTTATTGGTCAGATTGTCATGACTTCGGAGGACCAGTGTACTGAACATAGGCATCACACAGGTTTACAAAAGCCAAGCAATTTGCTATTGCAGGAAACTGTTGGTGCCAGTCATCCTATGGAATGTAACAACATGGACATTCTGGAATGCTGTTACAGATATTAGGATAGTGTTATTAAGGAAGCAGTTGAAATTATCAAGTAACCTTGTAGGTAGAGAGGTAGAATGGAGGTTTTTGCTTAAATTCTGCATGGATTCCTGCATTCCCTCCCATGAAAAAAAAACAAAAACAACTTAGGGCCAGTTCATGCTACAAAAAAAAAAAAAAAAAAAAAAATTATCGGTAGCCAATAATGTAATCCACCTGCATTCCCGTAAGTTATTTGATTTACAACCTACTTTACACATAATTTCCAACCTTTTCTAAGCTTTTTCCCACTTACAGCTCCTCAGAATATTAAAAGAAAACAATTAGCAATTAAGTGTTTGTTGCTTATATTTTATTCACCATCAAAGTCTTACATGCTAATATTTAACACATTAACTCATTTGTGAAGTAACCACATATTTGCAACCATTTTATACACAAAAGTTCCATTAATTAAAGAATCATGGGTGGGGCAGTGGAGGGTTTCTATTGAAATCTAAAACATCAAATATATGTTTTCATAGGGAAAAAGAGAAGCAACTGTGAAGTAAACTTCAACTGCCAATGGACAAGCAATTTTTTGTGCAACACAATACTTTAAAATGTTTTGTACTGTATCATAATGTTTCCAATAAAAGAAAATTTCTCCAACTCATACATAATTTAGAACATCCCATTTTAGATGAAGGTGAGGTTGTGATAGTTAAATATTAGCAAAATGTTACATGACACAGTTCAAGACCATTCTCTTATCTTCAGGTAAAATGCATCACGTGACTTGTGATCCCATCATGAATTTTATGTGGTTGAGCTAAATTTTAATACTTTACTTACAAATAATTACTAGACAATCTGCTTTGTCAATGAGGTCACTTCATGACAAAAAATATAATACTATATTGTGAGCAACAATAACTGACAAGCTCTCCTAATCCACAGATGTGTTTCTGTTAAGAAAGCCTGCTGCAGGAAATATGCTTCTTCAACAACCAAAATTGTTAATAATTTGTAACATTCTAATTTTTGTCAATTGCATACCCCCTCCCTCCCAATCAGCTTAACACAGTATCTTTTTTTTTCCCTGTTACTTCCTATGGTAATGAATTTTCACAATTTGTAATATAGTACTACATTACAGATACAAATTTTCAGTACCTATATCATGTTTTATATGCCAATATTTGGTGCCAGTACAATTCCTCAGTTTATACAATTATATTCACTTGCACCCACCCGCTACCGACACTTTCCTTGGTACTGATACTTCCTTTGTACTATGCACCTTGAATAACAGAATTCCTTCACCTCTCCTACTAAAACTTCACTAAAACGCATGTGCAGAGAATTGTTAATTTCTTCAAATGATCTAACAGTGTTCATAAAGGACAGATTAAATACAGTTGGTGGTGGAGTATTTATTGCTGTCAGAGGTAGTTTGCCTTGTAGCAAAATTAAAGTAGATAGTTCATGTGAAATAGTATGGGTAGAGGTTCTACCTGACAATCGGACTAAACTATTAATTGGATCGTTTTACTGACCCCCCTCACCCGACTCAGAAGACATAGTTGCTGAACAGTTCAAAGAAAACTTGATCCTCATTTCAAATAAGTATGCCGCTCATACAATTATAGTTGGTGGTAACTTCAATCTACTCTCAATATGCTGGAAAAGTTATACATTTAAAGCTGGCGGCAGGCACATCTAAAATTGTACTGAATGCTTTCTCAGAAAATTATTTTGAACAATTAGTTCATGAGCCCACTCGAAGCGTAAATGGTTGCGAAAGCATACTTGACCTTTTAGCAACAAATAATCCTGGACAAATAGTGAGTGTTGTGATGAATACAGGGATTAGCGACCACAAGGCAGTTGCTGCGAGGCTGAATACCATAACACCTACAACCATCAAAAAGAAACGCAAAGTATATCTATTTAAAAAAACTGATAAAAATGCTCTTAACGCCTTTTTAAGAAACAGTCTTCACTCATTCCAATCTGATCATGTAAGTGTAGAAAAGTTGTGGAATGTTTTCAAAGAGATAGTATCAACAGCAATTGAGAGATATATACCCCATAAATTAATAAGTGATGTTACTGATCCCCCATGGTACACAAAACGGGTCAGAGCGTTGTTGCAGAGGCAACGAAAAAAGCATGCCAAATTTAAAAGAACGCAATATCCCCAAGATTGGCAAAGTTTTACAGAAGTTCGAAATATGGTGCGTACTTCAATGCGAGGTGCCTTTAATAATTTCCACAATGAAATTCTGTCTCAAAATCTGGCAGAAAACCCAAAGAGATTCTGGTCATACATAAAGCACACGAGTGGCAAGACACAATCAATACCTTCACTGCATGATAACAAAGGTGAAGTCACTGATGACAGCGCCACTAAAGCAGAGTTATTAAACATGGTTTTCTGAAACTCCTTCACCAAAGAAGACAAAGTAAATATTCCTGAATTCCAATCAAGAACAACTGCCAAGATGAGAAACATAGAAGTAGATATCCTCGGTGTAATAAAGCAGCTTAAATCACTTAATAAAGGCAAGGCCTCCGGTCCAGATTGTATACCAGTCAGGTTCGTCTCAGAGTATGCTGATAAAATAGCTCCATATTTAGCAATTATATACAACCAATCGCTCACAGAAAGATACGTACCTAAAGACTGGAAAATTGCTCAAGTCACACCAATACCCAAAAAGGGAAGTAAGAGTAATCCGCTGAATTACAGGCCTATATCACTAACATCGATTTGCAGTAGGGTTTTAGAACATGTACTGTATTCGAACATTATGAAGTACCTCAAAGAAAATTATTTACTGACATATAGTCAGCACGGGTTCAGAAAATATCATTCTTGAAACACAACTAGCTCTTTATACTTGTGAAGTAATAAGTGCTATCGACAGGGGATGTCAAATTGATTCCATATTTTTAGATTTCCAGAAGGCTTTCGACACCGTTCCTCACAAGCATCTTCTTATCATACTGCGTGCCTATGGAGTATCACCTCAGCTGTGTGACTGGATTCGTGATTTCCTATCAGAAAGGTCACAGTTTGTAGTAATAGACGGACAGTCATTGAGTAAAACAGAAGTAATATCCAGCGTTCCCCAAGGAAGTGTTAGGCCCACTATTGTTCCTGATCTATATTAACGACATAGGAGACAATCTGAGCAGCCATCTTAGATTGTTTGCTGATGATGCTGTCATTTACCATCTTGTAAATTCATCAGATGATCAAAACGACTTGCAAAATGATTTAGATAAGATATCTGTACGGTGTGAAAAGTGGCAATTGACCCTGAATAAAGAAAAGTGTGAAGTTATTCACATGAGTACTAAAAGAAATCAGCTAAATTTCGATTATGCAATAAGTCACACAAATCTGAGGGCTGTAAATTCAACTAAATACTTAGGGATTACAATTACAAATAATCTAAATTGGAACGATCACATAGATAATATTGTGGGTAGAGCAAACCAAGGACTGTGATTCATTTGCAGAACACTTAGAAGGTGCAACAGGTCTACCAAAGAGACTGCTTACACTTCGCTTGTCCACCCTATTCTGGAGTACTGCTGTGCGGTGTGGGATCCACATCAGGTGGGACTGACAGATGACATCGAAAAAGTACAAAGAAGGGCAGCTCGTTTTGTATTATTTCGAAATAGGGGAGATAGTATCACAGACATGATACGTGAATTGGAATGGCAATCATTAAAACAAAGGCGTTTCTCGTTGCGATAGGATCTTATCATGAAATTTCAATCACCAGTTTTCTCCTCCAATTGTGAAAACATTGTATTGGCACCCACCTACACAGGGAGAAATGATCATCACGATAAAATAAGAGAAATCAGGGCTCGCACAGAAAAATTTAATTGCTCATTTTTCCCGCATGCTGTTCGAGAGTGGAACGGTAGAGAGACAGCATGAAGGTGGTTCATTGAACCCTCTGCCAGGCACTTTATTGCAAATAGCAGAGTAATCATGTAGATGTAGATGTAGATTTAGAATTATGTACCATTCAGCCCATCAATGACACTGACAGGTATGACTTCAATTTCAAATCTGTGGCCTTCGATTCCCTTTCATAAAATTCCATTTTCTCCTTTCATTTCTTATTCAGCATATAGCTAATACACCAGATAAGCATGAATGAATTCTCCTTAATTTTAGGTCTGTATTGTTCCATTGCAATTTTGTAAGTATTATACAGGGTGTCCCACATAAAACCAGTATGCCTCACATATTGATTAACCATCTCTAGTTGCATTGCTTGCTGTTAACTTAATCACACAGTCAGTGATGCCTGGGAGCTCATGGCCACCACTTCCAGCATCTCTTGTAGATGGGTAACACCATGTTTTTTTTAATGTTACTATTTTCTATTCTTTTTTAGTTAGTTCACTGTTACTTGAATCTAGAACATGAGGTGTACTGGTTTTATGTGGGAAACCTTGTAGATTAGTCCTCTGTTCATACAGTCCTTAGTCTCCATGGAATTTTGAATGGTTTATTCCATGCTGAGTGTTAAAGACTTTCTGTAGGTTCATGAATGCTGTAATCAAATGATTTACATTCTTTTCTGCAAACAAATTTGAAAGTAAAATTACATCTATGGTAACTTGACCATTTCTGAAGAAATGATCATCTTTTCAATTTAGTGTTTGTTCTTAGACTGGCACAAAACTAAACATATAAGGCTCAGAGAAGTTATGTAGGAAATAAGATACTGGATGGCTGTTTGGAATTTTCATAGGTTCAAAAACTTGTTAAAGTACTGCATTAAGAAGGGGCTTCATGCAAAATTTACTGTCAGGTACAGTAACATGAAGACTAATGTATTCTGGACATTACACATCACACACAAAATTACTGATATATTCCTAACTACTTTGTATATTTTACAACACTTTATTTCCTTGAAATATTTTAACTGTGTCTTCCATTTTAAATAACTTCAATTTCAGGAAATGAAGTGGGAGTAAGGCAGAGAAAAACATAAGTTAGTCAGACAATGATGGCAAGATGTAAAAGAAAGTGAACACAAAACCAAAAAGAATACAAACACCAATTAATCAAAAGCCTGTTTTTTTCAAACATAGATTGTCTACTTCTGGTTCAGTGTATGACATGAGTCCAAGCATTCAAATGATTACTGTACAGTGAAATTCTAAGAACTTTGGAAGAACAATTTGAAACAAACAACATGTCATGTTGGGTTCCAGAATAATTTTGTCACATGACATTACTGCTCCATACACAGCTATCTATATAAGGGCAATCTTAACTAGCTTCAAATAGTACATGTTTTCTATTGTCTGCACAGATTCAATTTGTCCCTAGTGAATATGTTGATATCATGGAAAAACAGTCATCATCACAGCATTTCACAGATTGTAACTTCAAAATGCAACTTAGTTTTGACTGAAATCACTAGCAGCAACACTCTATGACAAAGATATACAAGAGCTTATCCACCACTATGGTAATGTATGTCTTGTTCTTGATAATGAAGATTTCAAAGGCACTGTGTCACCTGGGAGATGTACCTGGAAAAGATTATTATGACGCAACTGGATGTGATATTACTGAGAGATTAAATATTGGCATACGACTCATTATAAAAGGCTTCAAAAAATCATACGATACCTACTGACATATATATATGTGAGCTGTTCTTATTTTATAACTTATTGTTTTGTTCTTTCTTTAAATGTTGTTTGTAACCTTCAAGCAGGTGCACTGTTTTTCGTAACACAAGCAGGCGCATGGTGCACTTTGTGCACAAGTTAAGAACAGGTGTCTTTGTGTTACCAAGGTAAATATGTATTAGCAAAATCACAATTTCAATAGTTTAATTAAACAACAATAAAATAAACTTACATAATATCAGCTAAAGCACTGCTTTATTAAACAGAAATGAAACAAAACTTTCTTATATCACTGTGTTGCCATGGACAGGTGTTCCTGAGACAGTAATGGCTCACTCAAAGCATTAAACAGCACATCTGCATCAGATCACAGGCAACAATTTATTTTATTACTAATTATCTCATAGACAACTGCCTCATTGTGAGATTGTGCTGGTAACTCATAATCTGGGTTTTTTCTTGCATAAATAATGAATTTTTTCTCATCTAGCTCACTTTGTATTTTATACCACTACCGCTAACTTGGGCATATGGGAACACAATTTATCACTGTCAGCTATAGGTTCAAAATTTTGAAACAGCAATGACACCATGTAAAACCATTTTATTTGTGGTTGGTGCACTTTATACAAGGACACGCCTGCTTGAGGGTTAACAGATACAAAATGGTTCAAATGGCTCTAAGCACTATGGGACTTAAAATCTGAGGTCATCAGTCCCCTAGACTTAGAACTACTTAAACCTAACTAACCTAAGGACATCACACACACATCCATGCCCGAGGCAGGATTCGAACCTGTGACCGTAGCAACAGCGTGGTTCCGGACTGAAGTGCCTAGAACCGCTCGGCCACAGTGGCCGGCCAGTTAACAGATACAAATCAAGTACAGAGAGTAGTCTGAAAATTTGGCCAATAAAGATAGTTAATGCTTCCATACCATATTTTATTGAATAAATATTACACAATTATAAACATGAAAATGGCACAGAAGCTTTTCACATCATTTAAACAAGAAGCATACCAAATTTATGTCCTACCTTCAGTCTCTGTGCATCCTCAAGTGAAGCAGAAGCATGGTAACTCAGAACTTCTAGTGTTACGCTTTGTTTAGCCATAGCTATGACAGCCTTCTCATACCTGTAACAGTAAGCATCCAACGCATTATTTAAAATACACAGTTTATCAAGAGATGTGATGCAATGGTCTCGTGTAATGACTGACATGGTCTTATATAATTACAACTCAAGGAAATATAATGGCAACTATTTTTATGGAGATTGTCTACATGAGCTTTTTTTTAGAAAGTCGAAGTTCTAGGTTACAATGCCACACTACAACATAATTTCAGTATTTCAATGTTTCATTTCACTATATATTTAATATTTCATTTTGGAAGTGATCACTAGGCCATGGTTGGTTGGTTTGTGGGGATTAAAGGGACAAGACTGCTACGGTCATCGGTCCCACTAGGCCATGGCTACTAACCCTATAAGCATTGTGGATACATTCCCATCCAGCTCTGCAAATATTCCCAGTTAATGTGGAGGTCTGTATCTTTCCTACAATGTTGTAGACTTGTTTATTTACTCTGCCTGGTCACTCCCAAACATGTTTGGACATGCTGCTCAGGTATCCATGTGTTGCAGATGCAATAACGTGCATAGCCATATTTCTATCCTGATCCTTTAGTACCTGTTACTACATTATTTAAGTATCATTGGTGTTATGGCCTCGTGTTGATGTTTCTGATTCCCCTTTGGATTCTACTTATACTTCAGCACTGGCATGTGTTTTTCACTCTATTTTGTACAGCTGGAGAAAATTTCAATTTGCTTAGAAAATTACGTGAGATTGTTGATGCATACAGGAAAAAATTCTAGGCGCATTTGGAGTGACAGTGACAGTGAAATTGAACTTTAATTCCAGTATCAATAATTGCGATGGCTCTTCTATACAATCTGAAGTTAATAATTCTGAACCACGTACACCAGCAGGTGGAACATGAGTCTATTCTTTCTATTCTTACACTGGCACAAAACTTAACATAGGAGGCTCAGAGAAGTTTTGTGGCTATTTGGAATTTTTGTTAAGGATGAAAAGTTGATATCAACTACCACATTAAATAGTTTTCCCAGACAAAATTTATTTTCAGGTACAGTTCAATGAAGGCGAAAGTATTCTGGGGGTGGAATATTAAAAAATTTCACTTTAAACATCACTTCCAAAATTACTGATACATTCATAATTTCTCTGTACATTTTATAACACAGTAGTCCCTTGAAATATTTTTAATTGTTTTGCCAGTTTCTGAAGCTTCAATATCAGGAAACCATGATCAAGGCTTCAGGAAGATGTACTGAACAGATACTCAATATTGGTACTAAGACAACCAAAAAAGTGTGAATAAAACAAAGAAAACTTTGAGTCAGTCAGGCAATGATGCCAAGATGAAAAAGAAAGCATACACAAAAACAAAAAGAAGAAATACACCAATTAATTTTTAAAAAATATTTTCAGACAGAAAAGGTCTGGCTTCTAGTATGACAAGGGTCCAGACATTCGAACAATTAGCACGCAGAGAAATGCTAAAAATGTAAGGCGAGAAATTCAGAACAGAAAAAACATCTAAAATACATTCATGCTCATAAATTAAGGATAATGCTGATACATGGTGAAACAATGCTCTGGTGGGCGGTTTGCATGTTTACATCACCTCGGCGTATGACCATGCAGTGCATTTGACCTGCGGTCATCGCACAGTGGCTCTGGCAGCAGTCCACATACGCAGAGGTGTGTTGGTGCATGTCAGAGTATGGGGCAGCAAGTAAATGTGCAGACGTTTTCAGACATGCTAATGGTGACTGTATGTTGAAAATGGCTCAAAGAACACATATTGATGATGTTATGAGGGATAGAATACTAGGGCAACTGGAGGCAGGTCAAACAAAGCAGGTCGTAGCACGGGCCCTCCATGTGCCACAAAGTGTGATCTCAAGATTATGGCAACGATTCCAGCAGACAGGAAATGTGTCCAGGCGCTACAGTACTGGACGTCCACAGTGTACAACACCACAAGAAGACTGATATCTCACGATTCAGTGCCCACAGACGGCCACAGATTACTGCAGGTAGCCTTGCTCGGGACATTACCACAGCTACTGGAACAGTCGTCTCCAGACACACAGTCTACAGATGACTGAACAGACATGGTTTATTCGCCCAGAGATCTGCAAGTTCATTCCACTGATCCCTGCTCACAGGAGAGCCCATAAAGCCTGGTGTCAAGAACACAGTACATGGTCATTGGAATAGTGGTCCCAGGTTATGTTCACGGACGAGTCCAGGTATAGTCTGAACAGTGATTCTCACAGCGTTTTCATCTGGTGTGAACCAGGAACCAGACACCAACCCCTTAATGTCCTTGAAAGGGACCTGTATGGAGGTATTGGTTTGATGGTGTGGGATGGGATTATGATTGGTGCACGTACACCCCTGCATGTCTTCGACAGAGGAACTGTAACAGGTCAGGTGTATCGGGATGTCATTTCGCACCAGTATGTCCACCTTTTCAGGGGTGCAGAGGGTCCCACCTTCCTCCTGATGGATGATAACACATGGCCCCACCGAGCTGCCATCGTGGAGGAGTACCTTGAAACAGAAGATATCAGGAAAATGAAGTGGCTTGCCTGTTCTCCGGACCTAAACCCCATCAAGCACATCTGGGATACTCTCGGCCGACATATTGCTGCACATCTTCAAACCCCTAAGACACTCAGGAGCTCCAACAGGCACCGGTGCAAGAATGGGAGGCTATATCCCAGCAGCTGCTCGATCACCTGATCCAGAGTATGCAAACCCATTGTGCGGCCTGTGTACATGTGCATGGTGATCATATCCTGTATTAATGTCAGGGTAAATGTGCAGGAAACAGTGGCGTTTTGTAGCACATGTGTTTTGGGACGGTTTTCTCAACTTATCACCAATACTGTGGACTTACAGATCTGTGTTGTGTGTGTTCCCTATGTGCCTACACTATTAGCGCCATTTTTGTGTAGCGCCACGTTTTGTGGCACCACATTCTGCAATTATCCTTAATTTATGAGCATGAGTGTAGATATATTTTCCAATTCTCCAGAATCCACAGGATCTGAAACAGGCTGCAAATGGAGCATGGCATAGAAGCACATTTGATTGAGGGAAAAAAAAGGTAATCACATATTTATGCATGTGTTGATTTGGCTTTAGTGCTTTATTGTCTTTAAATAAAGGTACAAAGATTCTGCCACCATCACACATAATATTTCTGATAAATAAATTAATTGTATTGAAGCACAAGGTAAATGTACACAAATCAATGAAAAACTGGTTGCCAAAATCAGAAAACATATTTGGGGAATGTTGTTGCTCCCTGCAATTTGTCTTTTCATGGCTCAGGCAAAAATACTAAAAATTAGTGATCATTCATCCGAAGTTGTACTTTGGAACACACTATTTATATTTTCCATCTAATGGCTGGAGCTTAAATGAATGTCAGTTGCTGAATATATTTCGACTCATCACTCACAATTGCGTTTTCTATTAACACTGCTGCTGTGGCTTCGAACCATTATTGATATCATCAAGTGGCCTTTTCCAACACAACTATCCCGTGTTCACTTCAGTGATGACATCTCACACATGAAAACAAAACAGCCAAATAGCTACTGGTCATGGAAGAGTCTGCAATTAACAGCTCAATCTGCTGCAGTTTAAAGAACAATTCAATTACACTAGCAAACAGGAAACAAAACTGGAATGTCAACAATATAACAAAAAGTGAAGTGATGAAATGATCTCATGGACACACAGTATATTTGCTAACTGTATCACATAACATGACACATTACCCTAGAAGAACATACTAAAGGAAGACCATATAATTTTGGTCTCATTCCTCACAGGCAAGATAAACAGCATATTTTGCACCTCATCAAACAGCACCTTATGACAAGTGATCAAAACAATCAGCTAAACTATAATAAGATGCATCCATTTCATCAATTAGACTAGTGAAAACAACAAGTGGAGTGTTTGGATAACAAAGACATCAAAATGGGCCTCTGAAATAAATCAAGTGACACATCTCTTCCATCATCAGCTAATACAAGCACATGAAAAATTTGCCAATATGCACGTAATTCTTAGCCAAAAAAGCATTTTTAACATCTCTGTGGTTTTCCAATACAATAACTCTTTTTCAGACATGCTTCAGTATCAGAAGTTGTGTGTTTGAAGCATTTTATACCTATGTTATTCTTTTTTTTCCAGTGGCAAAACTCATGTCACAGGAGTAATCTCTGTTAAGAGCACAAGAAATATTCAGCACAACAAGAATCAGGACACAATAATTACATATGCAAAGCACTTAATGCAGGTAGTTGGATTAGGCAATTAAACTCAGCACTGCATATAAGCAGCCAGTTTACAGCAGTGGATGATTTAAACCATTATTAGCCAATCTTTTCTTACAGGTATGCCATTTGACATTGCAAGTGGAGTCTACAACATCTTAAACAGAAAGAGAGTGGTATTGGCTGAATGTGAGGACACAAGACATGTTCTGATGGTTCTGGGTGATAAGATTATTGAGCATAAGAAGCAAAGGTTCATGTATGAGACTTAGTCAATCCATGGATTAATGTTTTTGAAGAAGTTTTACTTTTAAGATATATTATGTTATAGACCAAAAATTTCATTATTACCACCACCATGGCTACCACTATAACTGTTACTAATTTAAGTGCTAAGCTTGTTATTTTCAACTATTATTGTTCAGTTCATACTTTTTTAAACTTAAAGTAGTAATATGTTAAAAAAAATTATGCCTGAAGAATGTCTGCAATATATTATAAAGTTAATAAGGACAACAAAAAGAGATGAATTATAAATTGCTGGTACTTACATGTGGGTGTTATGTATACCCATTCCACAAAAGATTGCAAATGCTTCGACAAAATTTTCGTCGTTTTTGGTAAATGCGAGGTCATTGAATTTGTTGATGAGCTGTAACAACATGTCCAATTCTTAATCAGTATAGTTCTGAAGTTTCCTGCATCAGTATATCAATCATACAAAAGGTGATAATAAATAAAATGTCTTTAAATTTAGTTGAACTATCATACCAAGGACCCCCCTCAGAGTTTACCCATAATTATTCCTACATTTGTGTCTTTGAAAAATATTATCTATATGCTATGCTTTGGTAAACATAGCTACTGCATAAAATAAAATAAAAATAAGTAAATAAAGCAGAGATGGTCCTCAGGAAATAACACTGAATTTTACAAATAGGGACCACAGCTAATGATAGATTTCTTTCTTGAAAACTGACAAGCATCATTAAATACTGTGAATGAAGTTATGACACAAAGAAATGTTGCATGTATGTGTGAGAGGGGGTTTTTTCATTCAAATAAACAGCAGCCCACAGTCTAAACCATAGAAAGATAAATCTATTAGTCTGTGTCAACCATGCTGTCAGACAAAACTGTTCAAAATTAGTGCTTTGTGACCAATGCAGGTTTTTATATCTATTTAATTTTACTTGGCAGTTGGAGTCCTCACAAAAGACTCCAAAATGGTTGGAATTTCTGCCAAAAATATTTGGAAAATAAAAAGGTGACTGTCAAACAAATACAGAAATAATATACCAAAGTTCTTAAGCTCCTGAAATTTCTAAATATTTCATTAAGAAGACAGCACCAATTATATTCTCATGTATACATGAATATTCATATGATTTACTGTTCTAATGTCAGTAATATGGTATAGGGTGAATGTATAATGAGCATTCAAAAAGAAACGAACCAGAGGCATAATTACAGAAGCCAATACCTGTATGTTAGAAGCCCCTGGTTGTTGAGACACTTGGCCCACTGTAACACAAAGCAGTGAGTGGCTGTCTCATAATATTCCCAGGGCTGCGATGTGAACCAGTTCCACACGTACAGCTGGACATCGCCGTCCACACGAGTGCAGGAAAGGTTATGCTGACATTCTTCTCTGACAAAGATGGCCCCCTTCTTATTCACTTCCTGCATCAAGAGACAGCAGTGAATGCCCAGCATTACTCGTAAACTTTGACCACCCTTCACAAGTGATCAAATCAAAACGACCAGGCAATCTCACCCATGGGGCCATTCTGCTCCACGACAATGCAGTGCCTCATATGGCCAACACAGTCACGGCACTCCTGCAGAAATTCAAATGGGAGGTTCTTGGCCACCCTCCATACAGTCCGGACCTCTCTCCCTGTGATTATGCCATTTTTGGTCCCCTTGCTTATAGGGCAAATGATTCACCTCGGATGACGACGTCCAGCTGTATGTGCGGAACTGGTTCACATTGCAGCCATGGGAATTTTATGAGACAGCCATTTACCGCCTTGTGTCATAGTGGGACAAGTGTCTCTACAGCCAGGGTCAGTACTCTTAACATACAGCTACAGGTTTCGGTAATTATGCCTCTGGCTCATTTCTTTTTGAATGCCCTTATAATAACAATCTTCTTTACTGTACTGAATAGTGCACATTGTTGTGTTGCAAATGGAACCTAATGAAAAATTTTTTATTGATAGCTAAATCTTCAGTAGAAGACAATGCTAATCTCTACCTGTAAAGGAAACAAGAAAGTACTGTTTCAAAAACAGATGAAGAAAGAAAGGAGCAACATACCCATAGAAAAATGGGCTAGAGGAATACAGAAATAAGCAAGATACAGTAAACTGAAACTGGATAGGAAACAGCAGAATGAAGACATGAATAAATTGGAACATAGGTATATTCATTTACCTAGGCAGCCATTATTAACTCTTTGCTAAAAGAATATGTGGTGGAACTTACCTGTATAACACCAATAATTTGACCCGAAGAATTTTTAATTGCCATACACAGAATGCTTTTATGTTTGAAATTTGTGCCTTCATCAACAGAAGGGTCAAATCTGTCATCTTCATAAGCATTTGCAATATTGACAGTCTGAAACAAGGGTTACCTTCCTTAATACTCATATTTCAAAATGTTCACACATTATATATTTCACTGCATATCTTCATACATATAAACTCTCTCTCTCTCTCTCTCTCTCTCTCTCTCTCTCTCTCTCTCTCTCTCTCTCACACACACACACACACACACACACACACACACACTAAAGGAAAAGCTCTTTAAAACAGCCGTTCTTTGCATGAAAGGACAGTACTTCTCAAAAGGTAAAGTTCATACATTTTAACACATATCAGTTTCTCAGGACTCCCTATTTCAATCTCCTTATATATAATAAAGCAATTACAGCCTATAAGTAATTATATCTGTTGCATATATGTCGTAGCTGACAACAAACTTATGTGTACCTTTCTTCCCTTTAATGTCCTTATGGCTCATTTCCCCATGTTTTACAACTCCCTATTAAGATTAAGTGATTTCACACTAAAGAAAACAACTATAATTAGTCAGCGACATGGCACAAAGAAAATGCATACAAATCAATTTCCTAAGTGTCTCACATTTTATCTGCAACATATTGTGTTTTATAATAAATGTACAGTCTACAATATAAAAAATTGTTTTCCTCAGAGTAACATCATCTTCATTCAACACACAGTAATTTTCATATGTCTTTTTTTGAAATATATATTTATCAATAAGATATTTATGTTAGACAGTACCTTTTCAAACACAACATTTTATTAAATTATTTTCTGGAGACATTAATTTCTAGCAGAGCCCCACGCAACAACTGTACGACCCTTTTCAATAAAAGCTGTATTCATCATTTGTGATGGCTCTATTGGGGCTTCACAAAATATATGCTCTGCAATTTGAGAAAATTTATGGCTATTTTACTTCTCTGTTCCACAAAATTTCACACATTTAGACAAAAGATGTTCACATTAGATGATACACATAGAATTAAAGTGTATTCATATATATTTTAACTACATATAAAAATTACATGAATTCTTTGACAATTTTTAATAGTTCACAAAAAACTGAAATTATGCTGCAATCTTGACAAATATACAGACTGTCGCTAAAACATGGCTATACAAGTAAAATAACTTATTATATATTTCAACTGTTGCCAACAAGAGCAGTGATGTGAAGTGAAGTGGCAATTAGTATCCTAAATCTAATTGAAACACAAAACAGAATGTTCATCTGCAAAGGCAGATATGCAGGAACTATGGACTGTATACTATAGTAGGGGCTGCATTATTCAACATAGTTAAATATCTATCAATAAGTAAGAACCCAAATTACAGTATGCGTTACAGAATCCTAAGTAAATTTTCAATAAATAACATTCAAATATGAAAGCTGTAGGCTGCATCAGCTATATTCAATCAATGTTCACTGACATGTGTCTTATTCTTAGTCACACACAGATGTGGATAGTGAATCTGTAAGCACCAAATATAAAGGCTTTGGTAGAAGCTACAACATCTGAGCTGAAGAATCCACAATTAATGTTTTGTGGAGTTAAGGGGCATAACTGAGGGAAGAAGTAGTAAATGTGGAAGGTAGACTACCTGAAACACACACATGTAGAAAATCAGTTGTGTATGAGGCTGTAACATCATACGAGTGTATCCTAACAAATCAGTGGACACACGAAATAGTAATACCGAATGTAATTGTGAAGGATTAGATTAGATTTACTTTCTTGTTCCATAGGTAGTAGAGATGGGGGATCCGCTCTTGAACTAATTCATAGAGTTGCATCTTTCAAAGGAGTGAACAATCAGTGATTCAGAAAAAAAGAACGGTAGCTCCAAACGTTTCCCACGGCAGAGAGAGAGAGAGAGAGAGAGAGAGAGAGAGAGAAAGAGAGAGAGAGAGAGAGAGAGAGAGACGGAGCATATCAGCAGCGCCTCTGCTGGTCAGAGCACAGTGCACGCCACACAACACAGCCAGCGCTGGCCTCTGCCCTGCTTCTACCTTGGCTGCCTGCATTGTGCAGTGCCCCATTGGATTTTGTGTTTCACATATGCCGTGCCGTCTCTGTGCGTCGTCTGCCGCCTGCAGTGTCTGGCGCAGCGTAACTTCGCATCGCACTCTGTCGGCGATCGTTTCAGTCGCACGTCCTGCCCTCTGGGCAGTTGATGCGAGCAACAGGACAGAGAGCCACCTAGCGGATAACATAGGAACTACTTGCAACAACCTGCTCGCAAGGGAACGGACGATTTGTCTCGGAGCGGGTGAGTTCACCGCTCCCCCCCACCCTCGGAACTCGCCCGCTCAACGCTCGCCCCACCGTCTCGACTCTAGCCAGAGCGTTGAGAAAAGCGACTCAGGTGTCACTCTGGTCTCTGCGGTCTCAGCTCACGCAGTAATACAGCTCGCGGCTCGACCTGCTCGACTCAGCGCCTCTGCATCGGAGTTCGTCTCTACTGGATATTGTTCTTCATAGTAATACCGCTATGTATATTACATTATTATGTTATGTATACATCAATTGTTTTTATTTTATTTTTCTTTGTTTAAACTGATTAGATTAGGTTCCTGACGACTCCTCTTACTATAGGATTTTTATTATGGACACTCGAATTTACGCTTTAATTACGAGCGAACCGATAAACGTATCGCAAAATGTGATACACCAATATTTTCCTTGTTTTATTCTGCGTAAGGCTATATGCAGCACTTTCGTTTTACAGTCAAATTTATATTTTTTTTTCTTATTCTGGTACGGATTTTGCGATTTTAGGCGTCTTCGGAAGGAAACGTTCACTTTAAAAATATATGGCTTGTGATGTATTTGTATGAGGTTAATGAAATTTTAATACATTATAGCCAAATATATTGTTAATGTAAATCTCAAGTTACAACATTTTCCGATCACCCAAAAAACCACGATAGTGCAAAATAAATCAATAATCCAAAACTTTGTCATATCGTGGAAATTTCAATAAACAATACAAAATTCTTACTCATTATCTGTGTTACTTCAAAATAGGATCAAATAAGATCAAAATACAGGTATAGTACTGGAATAAACCAAGTTTAAAGGGCAATGTGCCTTCCATTTATTTTCTATTGTAAATGAGTGGTGAGTCATGAAAAAGAGCTAATTCATTTCAGGGAGTGAACAGTTCTGATCCAATCTCTGAAAAGAACAGTTTTGCCCATCTCTAATAGGTAGATGATACTCAGGGGATCCTCAAGGTTGTAATAAAACAAAAATACACAATGTTATTTTTCAGGCAGTCAAAATCAGATATGGTAATGTTCCTAAGCGAAATAGTTCTCATGGTTGGGGAATAAGTAAAAAATCTTTTGAACACATTTTCATTTGTGATGTAAAAACACCCTTGTCACAAACATAACATGATGAATATACAATGCGATGAACAAGGGGAACAAAAGAAGTAAATTTTTTTAAAAAAGCAGCAGATAAGTACACAGATGAGATGAGACTGTAACACTAAACTGACATGAGAGGGTAGGACCTTGAGAAGTAAAACATATGGGTGCAGTATATTAATCAGAGGTAGAAATTAATCAAATGTGAATGATATTGCAGAACAGCACTAAAAAAAAGTAGCCTCATGACACTGATTTCACGTGGTGGTAGTGGTGGCAGTGACTGATTAAGATGAAGAATGATGTTTAGAGTGATGTAGCTGTAGCATGAAAATTGGGAAAATGCGTTCCTTGGAAACATCAATTACAGATGTTCTTCAACTGCAGTTAGTGTCTTTCTTTCATTCAATGATACTCTTGTTTTCATTTTTATCTCTCTTTGTTTGTTTGTTTCCTTTATTCTCTCATTCTGGGTATTACTGCCTAGTTGGAATTACCATTTTCAACTTCTGCTGCAACTGTATTCAGTTACATTTTTTCTCTGTTATTTCACTTTACTTCCTAATAATGTTATGTTCTCCCTATGTTTCTTATTACCTATATTTTCCTTTTTCTTACTCTTCTTTTTCATTTAAGAATTAACTGAATCAGTTTATTTCTGTTGTTATTACACATTTATCTCAATTACTTCTATGTGAGTTTCTAATTAATTGACTTATTACAAATATACTGAAACAGTTATTTGTTGGCATTATACACAGTGCATCTACAACAGAACAGCACACAATTCATTCAGATGACTTTGGAAAATTGGGCTGTTCCTCTTTACAATAGCAGGTACCTGAGACCATCACTTTTATACTTCCATGGTTATTTCAAGTGTCAACTGAAAAGGTACATAACTTATCATGATCAAATATAAACAAACAGTTGCACATGTAAAAATAGATAGTAAAATTCACATAAGTATAGTGAGCATCATCATCATCATCATTATTATATATTAAACATAAATGTAAAGTTTCTTCTTGGGTGTTCAGTAACGAGTGACATTCTTGAGTGACATACTCTGTGGACATAATCCGTGAACTGAAATAACTCCAATAGTATTACAGGAGTCAGAGTAACTTAAGCGGTGAGCTGAAGGTAAAACTGACCTTTCAAACATTCTTCTCATGCTTAGTGGTGGCCTATCCTGACAATATCAGGGTCTAAAAAAAAATCTTAATTGTTTATGTAATGTTATCTCACGTGTATAGCAGTAAGGTTCTATCATAGTTCACAACAACAAAAATTGTAAAATTTGTAAATATTGTAAATATGATTCCAAAACTTATGAATGATCAGTTGGATACAGTTCCTCTCAGCATATTTGTGATGAACACCCAGAATGTAACAGCAAATGTACAGCAGCTGCTGAATATTACTTACCTCACCTGTAGTGGCAACATAACCCGTAATGCCAATGTTGATAGGAAATCTGCTTTCAAATGGACTGAAAGAAGAAAGAAATGAGGTAAGACATAATGCAGTAGCATCCAACCCTTATCATTGTAACATAACTACACAAATAACTAGGCATTTTTATCAATATCCATATCCCCATCATCACCCTCAGAAATAACGTTACATCGAAGTCTGCCTCTCTGACATCAAGCAAAAAACACAGTTTCATAACAAACACATACATATGTTTTCTTTTGAGTAAATAAAACTGTGTTCAGTTTCTAGCCTTCAACTAACCTGGATCACTTCCAACAACATGTTTTAAATTTTATAACTTGTTGCACACTGAGTAACTGAACAAAAATTTGCTGAAATTTTCTAAAAAATTTTTAAAAGTCAGTTTCTGCAGTTTCTCATGATAAACAGTCACTGGGGTTCACTCAATAATTTTGTCAAGCTGTTGTTACATCTTGTTTATTTCAATTCTGCTAAATGATACACACATCATGAAACAGTAAAGAAGGGGAGGAGAAAATGGGATGAAACTTCACAGGTTGAAAGGGAATGTAATTTTACTTCAGCAATCTAAATTAGTTTCAGCCTTATGCCTGTCAGGTTTCTTATTGGCATTAAGTTTTTAATTTATGAAGCTTAAGCTTCAATTGACAGTACATTACTGGTATTTCAAAGTCATCTTGTAGATATCTATTATATGGTCATCAGATGATGGGATAATCCTGAAATTCAAATGACAAGAAACAACAAAAATATTCACAAAAAAGTCTGTTTCATCATTATTTCAGTAATCAAAAAAATTGAGTCAAATTTAGTAAGAACTTGAGAGTATGAGTTCATTTATCAGTATGACATTGTAACCACCCCTCCACTATGCACTATTTCAGTTGGGAAGGGTGTTAAAGTGTTGTAGCCTTCCCTGCCTTCCCCATGAACCATGGACCATGCCGTTGGTGGGGAGGCTTGCGTGCCTCAGCAATACAGATGGCCGTACCGTAGGTGCTACCACAACGGAGGGGTATCTGTAGAGAGGCCAGACAAACGTGTGGTTCCTGAAGAGGGGGAGCAGCCTTTTCAGAAGTTGCAGGGGTAACAGTCTGGATGATTGATTGGCCTGGCCTTGCAACATTAACCAAAACGGCCTTGCTGTGCTGGTAATGCGAATGGCTGAAAGCAAGGGGAAACTACGGCCGTAATTTTTCCCGAGGGCATGCAGCTTTACTGTATGGATAAATGATGATGGCGTTCTCTTGGGTAAAATATTCCGGAGGTAAAATAGTCCCCCATTCGGATCTCCGGGCGGGGACTACTCAGGAGGACGTCGTTATCAGGAAAAAGAAAACTGGCATTCTACGGATCGGAGCGTGGAATGTCAGATCCCTTAACCGGGCAGGTACATTAGAAAATTTAAAAAGAGAAATGGATAGGTTAAAGTTAGATATAGTGGGAATTAGTGAAGTTCGGTGGCAGGAGGAACAAAACTTTTGGTCAGGTGAATACAAGGTTATAAATACAAAATCAAATAGGGGTAATGCAGGAGTAGGTTTAATAATGAATAAAAAAATAGGAGTGCGGGTAAGCTACTACAAACAGCATAGTGAACGCATTATTGTGGCCAAGATAGACACGAAGCCCACCCCTACTACAGTAGTACAAGTATATATGCCAACTAGCTCTGCAGATGATGAAGAAATTGAAGAAATGTATGATGAGATAAAAGAAATTATTCAGGTAGTGAAGGAAGACAAAAATTTAATAGTCATGGGTGACTGGAATTCAAGAGTAGTAAAAGGGAGAGAAGGAAACATAGTAGGTGAATATGGATTGGGGCTAAGAAATGAAAGAGGAAGCCGCCTGGTAGAGTTTTGCACAGAGCATAACCTAATCATAGCTAACACTTGGTTCAAGAATCATGAAAGAAGGTTGTATACATGGAAGAATCCTGGAGATACTACAAGGTATCAGATAGATTATATAATGGTAAGATAGAGATTTAGGAACCAGGTTTTAAATTGTAAGACATTTCCAGGGGCGGATGTGGACACTGACCACAATCTATTGGTTATGAACTGTAGATTAAAACTGAAGAAACTGCAAAAAGGTGGGAATTTAAGGAGATGGGACCTGGATAAACTGAAAGAACCAGAGGTTGTACAGAGTTTCAGGGAGAGCATAAGGGAACAATTGACAGGAATGGTGGAAAGAAGTACAGTAGAAGAAGAATGGGTAGCTCTAAGGAATGAAGTAGTGAAGGCAGCAGAGGATCAAGTGGGTAAAAAGACGAGGACTAGTAGAAATCCTTGGGTAACAGAAGAAATATTGAATTTAATTGATGAAAGGAGAAAATATAAAAATGCAGTAAATGAAGCAGGCAAAAAGGAATACAGAAGTCTCAAAAATGAGATTGACAGGAAGTGCAAAATGGCTAAGCAGGGATGGCTAGAGGGCAAATGTAAGGATGTAGAGGCTTATCTCACTAGGGGTAAGATAGATACTGCCTACAGGAAAATTAAAGAGACCTTTGGAGAAAAGAGAACAACTTGTATGAATATCAAGAGCTCAGATGG
Source organism: Schistocerca cancellata (assembly GCF_023864275.1). NCBI lineage: Eukaryota > Metazoa > Arthropoda > Insecta > Orthoptera > Acrididae > Schistocerca > Schistocerca cancellata. Next base: position 215,104,623 of record NC_064627.1, read on the forward strand.
AAACCCAGTTCTAAGCAAAGAAGGGAAAGCAGAAAGGTGGAAGGAGTATATAGAGGGTCTATACAAGGGCGATGTACTTGAGGACAATATTATGGAAATGGAAGAGGATGTATGTGAAGATGAAACGGGAGTTACGATATTGCATAAAGAGTTTGACAGAGCACTGAAAGACCTGAGTCGAAACATGGCCCCGGGAGTAGACAACATTCCATTAGAACTACTGATGGCCTTGGGAGAGCCAGTCATGACAAAACTCTACCATCTGGTGAGCAAGATGTATGAGACAGGTGAAATACCCTCAGACTTCAAGAAGAATAGAATAATTCCAATCCCAAAGAAAGCAGGTGTTGACGGATGTGAAAATTACCGAACTATCAGTTTAATAAGCCACAGCTGCAAAATACTAAAGCGAATTCTTTTCAGACGAATGGAAAAACTAGTAGAAGCCGACCTCGGGGAAGCTCAGTTTGGATTCCGTAGAAATATTGGAACACGTGAGGCAATACTGACCTTACGACTCATCTTAGAAGAAAGATTAAGGAAAGGCAAACCTACGTTTCTAGCATTTGTAGACTTAGAGAAAGCTTTTGACAATGTTGACTGGAATGCTCTCTTTCAAATTCTAAAGCTGGCAGGGGTAAAATACAGGGAGCGAAAGGCTATTTACAATTTGTACAGAAACCAGATGGCAGTTATAAGAGTCGAGGGGCATGAAAGGGTAGCAGTGGTTGGGAAGGGAGTGAGACAGCGTTGTAGCCTCTCCTCGATGTTATTCAATCTGTATATTGAGCAAGCAATAAAGGAAACAAAAGAGAAGTTCGGAGTAGGTATAAAAATCCATGGAGAAGAAATAAAAACTTTGAGGTTCGCCGATGACATTGTAATTCTATCAGAGACAGCAAAGGACTTGGAAGAGCAGTCGAACGGAATGGGTAGTGTCTTGAAAGGAGGATATAAGATGAACATCAACAAAAGCAAAACGAGGATAATGAAATGTAGTCGAATTAAGTCAGGTGATGCTGAGGGAATTAGATTAGGAAATGAGACACTTAAAGTAGTAAAGGAGTTTAGCTATTTGGGGAGCAAAATAACTGATGATGGTCGAAGTAGAGAGGATATAAAATGTAGACTGGCAATGGCAAGGAAAGCGTTTCTGAAGAAGAGAAATTTGTTAACATCGAATATAGATTTAAATGTCAGGAAGTCGTTTCTGAAAGTATTTGTATGGAGTGTAGGCATGTATGGAAGTGAAACGTGGACGATAAATAGTTTGGACAAGAAGAGAATAGAAGCTTTCGAAATGTGGTTCTACAGAAGAATACTGAAGATTAGATGGGTAGATCACGTAACAAATGATGAAGTATTGAATAGAATTGGGGAGAAGAGGAGTATGTGGCACAACTTGACAAAAAGAAGGGACCGCTTAGTAGGACATGTTCTGAGGCATCAAGGGATCACAAATTTAGCATTGGAGGGCAGCGTGGAGGGTAAAAATCATAGAGGGAGACCAAGAGATGACTATACTAAGCAGATTCAGAAGGATGTGGGTTGCAGTAAGTACTGGGAGATGAAGAAGACTGCAGAGGATAGGGTAGCATGAAGAGCTGCAACAAACCAGTCTCAGGACTGAAGACCACAACCACAACAACAACAACAACAACAACAACAACAGCCTTCCCTAAGGCAAGCTGTACAACAACTGTTGTAACTGCTACTTAATATCCTGGATACTGGCAGTGGCACAGTGTTGACATCTGAGCTGGTCCCACACATATTCTTTCAGAGACGGATTTGCACCCCTTGCTGGCCATATAATTATCTTAACATAATACAGACAATTTATAGAGACATTTGTCATGTGTGGATGAGCATTCTACTCGTACTTTGAATAACAGCACAAAGGTACTGTCAAATGAATTCTAATACACAAAGACACAGGATGTCCATGACTCAGAAACCCCTCAAAGTCATCCTGATGACTCCCCACACCATGACACCAGGAGGACTGCTGCACTTCTTCAACAGATTGGAAGAATGGAACCTGTCCCCAGGTCACTGCCATATCGCTGATGATGGTCACCTGGGTCTATTGCAGAACTACGGTTCATCGTTGAACACAATGACACGATATGTCAGCAGTACATGCTTCCTGGTGACAGTGATGGTAACGGCAACCTATGCACAGGATGGTAATTCAATAGTGTGGCTGCTGCTTGGCTCCGAAAAATAGTGAGTGGTTGCACAGACTGAAGCAGCGAGTCCATTACTTGTTCTAGACTGGCAGGAATAGATGTGGGACAGATATGATTGTCCAGACCCTTGAAATGAGTGTGCCCGGCACCACGTTTCCATGCAGTCTAACACAGGGACAAGGTCACAAATGAATGTCCCACAGATCTGAATATTGCAGAATTCAACCAACCAGCCAAATGGAGACCCGCAATGACACTCCTTTCAAACTCTGTCAGGTGCTGATAACACTGCCTCACAAGAGTACGTGTCCTTCATAGTGATCACTCAGTATGTGCTGCTGCTCCAACCATCATACACCATAACAAGCTTAGTAATAGCATTAAACACTTAACACCAGAAAGCACTCTGGTGGCCATTCTACCTGTCACACAGAATTGCAGCTCTAATCATTTATGTAACCACTGACAACGTGTATAAAATTACATTGACATCTGACTATGTCTTCTTTGTGTTTCACATTTTTGTCAAGCAGTGTATATTAAAAATAAATAAAAAGATCACATAAACTTGTCAGTGAGTGTTGATTGTTGTATAAGGTGGCATATCTGTTGAGTTGCACTATCGTGGGCAGTAGTCTTCAACAAGATACCTTTATTTGAGCCAGAATATTATATTAATGTACGATGACTATAAACTCGAATTTGAAGAAATAAATTGCAAGCCAGTACCTCTTCCAAAAAAATACCTGTAACTATTCCAGAAGTACAATTTTGGATTCTTTAGGCTGAAGAAAGATCAGTGTCACAAATGTACTTCATTTAATTTGCTGAATGAGAAAAAGACACTGTTTAAGCAAGAGCATTGTGACAAACCTTTGCAAAGAAGCGATCTGGCTTGAAAGAGGTATAAGACAGAAAAGGCTTGCACAAAATTACCCAAGTATTATAATTGTAAATTTTATCTACACATGAGGATAATGTCAGATTGATGTGGGAATCAGCAGAAGAACACTCCATTTGTGTATTACACTGTGTGTGAACCATTTAAAGTTACAGTAACTGATCAAGCATTCTTTGAAACACGTAACACAGAAATGGAATGTGACTATTCGTTTCAATATAGAGAAGAATATTAAGTATATGCTAACAAACTACCATGAAGGATAGCACAGATAATTCAAAGCTGCAGGAAGAATCCTCATCCTTTCATAATCTGCACTATGCTGTACAATGATTTTCTATACTTCAAAAAGTGATCAGAAAGGCATCCCCAAAATTCCAAAGCACAGTGTTAGTGTACTCCACTACAAAAGAAAGAAATCTCTTTCACTGTTTTACAAGACAGAGTTTGTGGAGTGCTTTAGTGATGGTACTGTAAAAAGAAATGGATGACCTCTGGCAAAAAACGGGGGAGGGAGGGGTGGTGTTTAGCTAACAATAATTCAGAGACAAACTGATTTCTTAAGCAACCATAGTTGATTTTCAGGACTCTGAAACATTAGTTGCCTGTAGCTTGCAGCTAGCATAATGCACATTCATTGCTTTGTCAAGAAGATGAGAATATGTACTTACCACTACAGCTCTTATTATCCATAAACCACTAGTAAAGTATTCACTATCAAAATTGTGCTTACCTTGTTCTTGAATCATTATCCTCTCCATTTAAGTCATTTGCTTCAAAATCAAATACTCTTGAAAAACTTCCTTTCGATGCTCTATGAACTAGCAACACCTGAAATTATTAAAATATGCACATATCAATGAAAAATTTCTCTCGTTAGAACTATAAAATTTTGTTTATGAAGGCTGAATTAGTTATAAACCATTATAGCATCAGGAAAAACAAGTTCTTTAAAGATATTATCATATAATGAGTTGTCTTAAATCTTTACCTCAAAACTTATATTTTAGGCTGAGCAACACCCTGTTATCACTGCTGATAAAGCTGACACAAGCTTACCTTGAAAAACATATACTAAAATGCATTTCCTCTCTGTTGGTATAAAAGTATCTCAAAAACTGATCTTATTGTGTCAGTTTCATATTTTAGGTTACTGGTTACACACATAGATAAAAGAAAACAAATGGCTCAACGTACCTGAACCCTCTGACACTGTATGAGGGACTGTGTGTGGGTGAGGATACGAAACACCATGTGTTCAATGGTGCTCTGCTCTTCGAAGATCATTCGTGCCAGGTCTAATAATACCTGAAACATTACAATTAATTAAGACTTACGTGAAATTTGTGAAAGGGAAGACTATCACACTGAACTTGCCACTTGCAAAAATGTTCAATTATACATGACCTACTAGAAGCAATACTTATCGACATTTGATTTAAACAAGGTAATCTTTAATATAATGTGAATATAAAAAATGAAAAGAAAATTGAAAGATAATGATAAGGAGCCTACTCAACAGGATTTTTCTTTAGAAAATCTTTTTTGTCCCCTCCCCCCCCCCCTCTGCCCCTCCAACCTCCCTTTCTGATATGTATTTTCATGTCACAACTTCACTTTTACCAATTTCACCAGAGAGAAAACTAAAACAGCCTTTGTTCAGAATTCAAGGCAGATTGACAGCAAGGGAAGAGGGGAGGGAGGGAAGGAGGTGGGGGGAGAAAGTTTTGTAATTATGCTATTTTATTCTGTACTCTCACTATTGGTTAGCAAACTTAATCAACAGTAAGATAGGTAAGGCAAACTTAAGAGAGAAAAACACATGAGAGATCATTATTATTTTGCAAGCTTCTGCTTTCTACCCAAAACACTGTTGTGCACAAATTCTAAGTTACCCAATGTGACATTCTTGACTCCAATCAGATACTTCTGCTACTGAGCTATCTGGTTAAGATAAGTGAAAGCATTATCTCATAAAAATTTCCAAATGAAGAAATAGAACTAACAGGAAAATCATGGATTTTGTTGTCAAGTTTGTTAATGCAGACATGAAGAGGAAATTGTAAACTGTCACAGGAATCACATTAAATGAAAATTAAAACTTGGTAGAGAACAATTATGACATAGAGTTTCCTTCAATTACCAAATCTTTCTTGCTTCCACCTCTTTAGCATTGGTAGAATACCCTCATTAGAATACACTACAAGGGATAACTGTATTAAGTTGATGATATTATTTTATTTATGAAGGCAAAGTACATGAATTTCTACACTTTACTGCAATCCACTAATGATTTAATGATCCTGTTGCCATTGTTATTCCGATTATGTAATGAACGAACAGTTGAATCTTAAAATGAGAAATAGGATTTCAGCATCTTAACATCATGATTTTTTTGTCTACTGATCATCACAGTTTTACTTCATTACACTTGATTTAATTACTGTATTAACAGGCAGCTACATTATTTTACCTGGTTTCTCTTAACCTCCAACTGACTCTTCTCATAAAGCTGAGCATTCCGCAGGCCAATTCCACAGAACTGGAGGTAACTTGCAAAAACTTTTTCATCATTGGCTGTAAAACAGGTATCTGTTTGCTTGTTTATAACCTGAAATACACAATTGAAAAGTATGATAACATAAGAAACACAGACACACACACACATACACAAAAGAAAAAAAAAAACATTTCACTTACATTTAGTTTCAACACAATCTTTTGTTGAAACCCACAATTTGATCCTCAGAAACAAAATAACTTCAGATTATGAACTATTTTTTTGAATATTTCCTCTCATTTAGGGAACAAACTTCACATATCATAAAAAGGGACCTCAGTATCCCAGTTCATAAATATCTTATTAGTTAACATTATTTTCTGAATGAGAATTATGTCTTTTGATAGACTGACAAAAATGCCATTTATTTTCAAGAATTTCTCTTGTTAATGTGCCTCAGCCCCATCTTGTAGCAGGTGTCAAGCACACTAGGCTATGAGGCTACAAACTTGATTCTTCATACTGTCACCCTCATTTTTTCTTCCTATTCTGAGTTATCTTTCATTCAGTCAGTCTGAGGATAATTTTCACCAGACAGCACATCACATTCCCAATCTGGTCTGCCCTAGGTGTTTCTGATGGATGTGTTCAAAACCACTCATATCTGTAAATTGTTCCCTAAGTCTTTTACTGCTCACATGACAATATTTGTACTATACAATGAACTACTTTAAACTTTTTGATCAGGTTCTTCATAATTCAGAAGATAGTAATTACAATTACATGTCACACAAGATTTCTTGCCCCTCTTGGTTTCTCACCTCTGGAATATTTTTTACTACCAATTGCGTTTTTTCTGTGATGTCTACACTGTGCCTGCACTTGATATTACATATAGCACTCATTACATACCTATGTAGGAAAATTTGTAGATGTTTATTTCAGTTTCTATCAAACATTGTCACATGCCATGCCAAAATATTAAAAGCTGTTTAGTATGGGTCAAATTACATATTTCCCGCCTAGTTTCTGTAAAAAAATTTTGTGGCTGCATATCAGATATTTGCACAATATTGCTGGGACAGAAAAGGGTCATCAAGCCTGTTCAGGGATTAAGCTATACACAAATTTCTCATGAAGCATAAACATTTCCAATATATTCTTTGTAGTTGTAAAAACTTGATTATATTTTCATATAGCAACAAACTGAATGAAATAAATGCAGTTAGATACATAATTAAATGAAAGGTCTGAATATAACTATAACAAACACAGAATATGATTTACATTGATAAATGGAAGTCCATATGGTGATGGTTTGTAAGTTATAACAAGCAGCCAAACACTTTCAGAGAAAGCCATCAAAGTATTTCCAAACCAAAAATAAAATCTTTTTTGGCAGAAAGATAAAGTTTCTGCACCCATTCGCAGAACTGTAAGTAGCGAATCTAAGAAGTGGTTGTTGTAATTTAATTATATTTCTTATGTGTAGTTACATATTATGAATCATATTATGTAGGAAAGAGTAGTATCTGAACGACAATAGATACATTGGGTGTCTCTCCCAAGAGTCATCAGTGACACTCTCTCTGGTGTTTTGGCAGATATTTGCAATTTCATTTTTGCAATGCGTGGCTGGAGTCAGCCCAAACAAATACTGCTCATCACGTATTTCATGCGACATCCATAGTCAATGGAAAGCATCAATTGTGTTCTGTTACAAACAAAATTATATTTTTACATGCTCATTCGATAGTGCACTCCCAAATTAGTTTAGTACAATACTTGTTTTAGCAATGTGTATTAACAGCGGCAGTAAAAAAATGACATATAACCTTTACACCACCAAGGACTGAGTAACACTGCTGCACAAGGTTTGCAAAGTGTGGGGCAGGGTGGCACATGAGTCACTGTTGGAGTACTGGTTCTTGTTAATCTTCATATTTTTCTGCCCATTTTAATTTATATAGATAAAACGAATACGGTGCTACACTAGTTTTGGACCGCTCTATTGAACTGGCAAATAAAATTCTGGTTTAAAAATCTATTTTTTTTTTTCGTAAAAGGATGCTTTTCATTGAACTGGGTGTCGCATGAAAGTCGTGATGGTCAGTATTTGCTTGGTCAGACGCCCATTACACATTGCAGAAACGATATTCCAAATATCTCCCAAAAAACCAAACAAAATAACCTGACAACTCTTAGAGGGGACATCCTGTATATGATGTAAAGGTATGAAATATATATGTATGACCCACTATAATTTTTCAAAAGAAAGATTTAAAAAAATATAAAGTCTTTGTGATGTTGTGCGATGTTACAGAAGTTGCCCATTTCATGGTTCCCTGTGACAATGTACGTAAATTAAGTACTCAGAATGAGCAAGGTTCAAAATGTTTTATTTCGTTCACTCTAAATAAAGACATACAGATTCTCTGTGCCTTCAGCTACATTAACAACTTGCTGCTGAAGAAAAAAAATAAAAGAGCACTATGTTAAGGAAACGCGACGCTAGTTTCTCATTCCTTCGAGTAAACAAAACATACTTTGTTAGTGAAGTAAAGTGTGGCACAGAAGCCAGGTCTGTTGATATAACTCTGTGGGAACCGAATTTATATAACTGCTAATTACTCTTATTAACTACTTGATGCTGAGGCTGATATAAGCACGCTCTGTACATTCAAAAGCCAGTGTAAAATAAAATAATGCTCTTACCATCACTTAAAAAGTTCTAGTGTAACTGCAGTGCATTCGCCTTCTCACCTGCGCTACTCCTATAACATCGCCAGTGAAGTCCTTAATCGGCATGCAGAGCAACGTCCTCGTCTTGTAGCCCGTCAGTACGTCAATGTCGTGGTTGAAACGATCATCCTGTAAAGGCAAAGCTCAAGTAAGAACATACACTGTGGGCCATAAAAAAGCGGAATGCTGAGATTCTAATTTAAATGCAATATGAAATACAATGACTGCAGTAATACCGTTCGGCTCGCCGATATTCACCTTTTAAATACCGCTTTCTTATACAGGTTAGGCATACTGCCTCCAGAACTCCACTGACACTCTTGAAAAAAATTATATACACAATTATAGTGTCCCACAAAGAGGTTTACAGTGTTTGAACTTTAATAACTCGAGCAAAAATAACAGAATTGTAAATTTTTAAGTCAAAGAGATATTCACATGACGTTTTACTGCTGAAGATGTTCCAAAGGCCCTCCATCGGCAGCAATACAGCATCTGCAACGCTGCAGAACAGATATACACATGTTTTATGGTGGCCACCGGAATGGATTCACAGACATTCACAATCGCCTCTCTCATTTCATTCAGCATATGTGGCGTAGGCGGTGCCCTTCAGAGTTCTCGACAGAAAGAAGTCTAACGGCGTTAGATCGGAAGATCTGGCTGGAAACTCAACACTTCTTCGTCGGCCTATCCACCTTTCAACAAATGTTTCATCCACGAATTGCCGCACGTCACGATGGTAACTCGATAGTGCACCATCTCGCTGAGAGAAAAAGTAAATAAATAAATAAAATCTTCATCTTGGAACAGTTGGTGAATTGCTGGTCCAATTCGTTCCTGCAACATGGTAAGGTACTTCACACCTACCGCTGTTTCTTAAAAAAAGGAGTCCTCTGAGAGATATACCACACCACACTAATAAACCTGGAAGACTAACAGCTCTTTCTACCGTAACATGTGGATTATCTCTTACCCACTACACACAGTTATGGCGACTGAGGGTTACATACAATTTAAGCGTCGTCTCATCAGACCGAACAACGACATCAGTTAACGGTTTACTATCGAAAAACCATTCACCTATCCGGATCGTCGTCATTCATCGCGTGAAGCAACCTGGAAATGTAGGGTTTCCACTTTGCTTGCTTTAAAATGCTGTGAACACTTGATTTGCTTACACCAGATTCACTTGCCCTACAGACTTCTCTGGGGATCTTGTGAAAACTTTTATCACTGCGCCCACCCCTCTTTCGTCCGCTACTTTATTTCCTCCTGCCACGCGCACTTTTAGATCACGCACACTTCCTTCCCTCTGAAATTTGTCGCGTAATTTCGTTGTCGTTGCACATGTCGGTGGCGCAGCACAAAACTCTGCCCGTCATCGTCACACGGACAAATTTCCAGCCATGTTGATATTTACGTTTAGTTTCCGGCAACTTAAAATAATCTAAATGAAATCAAACGGATGGCTCCATACACTAGTCATGAGAGCACCATATAATCACATCTAGATCACGTTATCACTAATACCTCCTGAGCTACTAAAGTTCAAACAGTGTAAACGCCTTTTTTGTGCTACCCTACCTCCTCTTTTTTTAAACAGGTCATTTAATGACAATGACTTGGTAATAAGCAGAAACCCGCAATGACACAGCATCATGCCCTAAGGCTGAAATAAATAACAATAAAACAGTCTTACAGCTTCCTTAGCACAATTCAACAATGACAATCGGCTGTGTTTGGAAATCCAGTTACGCGAACTAGACCTTACATTTACGTTTGCTGATAGAACAGTTTATATAGCAATTACTTTCATTTGGGCAGATACTACAGTCGTACAAAATTTATGAAATGACAACTTTTCCGGTATAAAAATTAATTATTGTTATTTTTCCTTTATCAAGTGCTAGTTGACCTGCATGTTGACAGGTCATCACGTTATCCATCCAGCGGAGTATGGCGGGCAAACATGCAACTTGCGCCAAGCAGTTATGCGTAAAATTTGGGTAAAAATACCTTAAACGCAGTACCAGAAACGCGAACAGTGCCCCATGCGAGTTAACTGTTATAAAATAAATTCTTATAGCACTGGCAGTCGTCAAGCAGGTAATAAAATCAGCAACTGAGTGAACGTTGAGGTATTTCTCTCTTTCGTGTCAACACAGAAACTGCAAGAAATGTTTCGACAATTGTGTGTCGTTTTTCGAATGCTTCGCGGATGAAGTGCTGTCAAACCACAAAATAGGTGACGACAGACCACTCTGTATCAATGACTTCAACTTAACGTGATCATATGTTAATGGTTGTTGTTGTTGTTGTTGTTGTGGTCTTCAGTACTGAGACTGGTTTGATGCAGCTCTCCATGCTACTCTATCCTGTGCAAGTTTCTTCATCTCCCAGTACCTACTGCAGCCTATATCTTTCCGAATCTGCTTAATATATTCATCTCTTAGTCTCCCTCTACGATTTTTACCCTCCACGCTGCCCTCCAATACTAAATTGGTGATCCCTTGATGCCTCAGAACATGTCCTACCAACCGATCCCTTCTTCTAGTCAAGTTGTGCCACAAGCTCCTCTTCTTCCCAATTCTATTCAATACTTCCTCATTAGTTATGTGATCTACCCATCTAATCTTCAGTATTCTTCTATAACACCACAATTCAAAAGGTTCTATTCTCTTCTTGTCAGAACTATTTGTCGTCCATGTTTCACTTCCATACATGGCTACACTCCATACAAATACTTTCAGAAACGACTTCCTGACACTTAAATCTATACTCGATGTTAACAAATTTCTCTTCTTCATAAACGCTTTCCTTGCCATTGCCAGTCTACATTTTATATCCTCTCTACTTCGACCATCATCAGTTATTTTGCCCCCCAAATAGCAAAACTCCTTTACTACTTTAAGTGTCTCATTTCCTAATCTAACTTCCTCAGCATCACCCCATTTAATTCGACTACATTTCATTATCCTCGTTTTGCATTTGTTGATGTTCATCTTATACCCTCCTTTCAAGATACTGTCCATTCCGTTCAACTGCTCTTCCAAGTCCTTTGCTGTCTCTGACAGAATTACAATGTCATCGTCGAACCTCAAAGTTTTTATTTCTTCTCCATGGATTTTAATACCTACTCCGAACTTTTCTTTTGTTTCCTTTACTGCATCCTCAATATACAGATTGAATAGCATCGGGGAGAGGCTTCAACCCTGTCTCACTCCCTTCCCAAACACTGCTTCCCTTTCATGCCACTCGACTCTTATAACTGTCATCTGGTTTCTGTACAAATTGTAAATAGCCTTTCGCTCCCTGTTTTTTACCCCTACCACCTTCAGAATTTGAAAGAGAGTATTCCAGTCAACATTGTCAAAAGCTTTCTCTAAGTCTACAAATGCTAGAAAAATCCAAACTGATCTTCCCCGAGGCCAGCTTCTACCAGTTTTTCCATTCGTCTGAAAAGAATTCGCGTTAGTATTTTGCAGCTGTGGCTTATTAAACTGATAGTTCGGTAACTTTCACATCCGTCAACACCTGCTTTCTTTGGGATTGGAATTATTCTATTCTTCTTGAAGTCTGAGGGTATTTCGCCTGTCTCATACATCTTGCTCACCAGATGGTAGAGTTTTGTCAGGACTGGCTCTCCCAAGGCCATCAGTAGTTCTAATGGAATGTTGTCTACTCCCGGGGCCATGTTTCGACTCAGGTCTTTCAGTGCTCTGTCAAACTCTTCATGCAATATCGTATCTCCCACTTCATCTTCACATACATCCTCTTCCATTACCATAATATTGTCCTCAAGTACATCGCCATTGTATAGACCCTCTATATACTCCTTCCACCTTTCTGCTTTCCCTTCTTTGCTTAGAACTGGGTTTCCATCTGAGCTCTTCATATTCATGCAAGTTGTTCTCTTTTCTCCAAAGGTCTCTTTAATTTTCCTGTAGGCAGTATCTATCTTACCCCTCTTGAGATAAGCCTCTACATCCTTACATTTGTCCTCCAGCCATCCCTGTTTAGCCATTTTGCACTTTCTGTCGATCTCATTTTTGAGACGTTTGTATTCCTTTTTGCCTGCTTCACTTACTGCATGTTTGTATTTTCTCCTTTCATTAAGTAAATTCAGTATCTCTTCTGTTACCCAAGGATTTCTACTAGCCCTCGTCTTTTTACCTACTTGATCCTCTGCTGCCTTCACTATTTCATTCCTCGAAGCTACCCATTCTTCTTCTACTGTACTTCTTTCCCCCATTCCTGTCAATTGTTCCCTTATGCTCTCCCTGAAACTCTGTACAACCTCTGGTTTAGTCAGTTTATCCAGGTCCCATCTCCTTAAATTGCCCCCCTTTTGCAGTTTCTTCAGTTTTAATCTACAGTTCATAACCAATAGATTGTGGTCAGAGTCCACATCTATCCCTGGAAATGTCTTACAACCAATTATAATTGTATTAGTCATAAAATACAAAGCGACACAAAATTTGAACAATATTTTACAGAAATGAAAAAGAGACCACACAGTTGCCGAAACATGAATGCGCAAAAATCATAATAAAAAATAAGAGCAGTGTTTCGCAGAAAACGGGGTTTATCTAAAAACTAAATTTACCTCGGAAAGACGGAAAAACAGAGATTGTAGCTTCGTCACGATGATTCGTATAAGAAGGAGGAGGAGGGGAAGGAGTGGACCACATTATAAATCTCTTTCTCCATTGACACAATCTAAAACAGTCTTAGAGTCACTATGATCGGTAGGTTTCTTCTTCTGCGGGTTACGAGATTGTGAGCACGCGACGCAGGCTACTTTTGCTTTTGTGCTCATCCCGTCTGCGAAATATGGATCATGATATAATAAGGGAAATTATATGTATTTCTACTACTGACATCTCAGAACAGTGTTCCGCACTCAATGTGTTGCACTTTTTAACACAAATTAGTTTCCGAGCAGTAAACCCCCAAGTCTCTGGAGAGTCAAACTAATGTGCAAAAAATCAGACGTCTGATTATTTTACAAATGAGTTAATGAGCTAAAGCGAGGAAGAGTTCACGAAAGGTTTGAAATTATGCTCTTATTCTCAAGTACTGAATGAATGAAGTTCGTGTATTTGGACACTGTAAGTTACATTGCCTCAGGACGAACACATGCTTTCTAACTGTAATACTTATCTTACTGTGTTAAAATTTTAACAGAAGATTATACCTCTTAATGAGTAGATTATGAAGCATTTTAAATTTTTGATTCTGTCAATACTTACGCGAAACACTGAAAAAAGTTTTTGTTGCCCCTGGAAGCCTACAACACTGGTACCATATTTCGGGACAGCCGCTTAGTTATATAAATGAAATTAATTTCCCCCGTGGACAAGACACGATAACCACTGAATCAAACTTTAGACATAGCAGTGAACGGAACATAATCCTGCGAGCAGTGTACTCGAAACGATTATGTCACGAAAGCACCGGTGATAATCTGACAGGAACGGAAGTCAAATGATGCGGCGTCCCTGTAAGTTTCATCCAGGCAATCCTTGGAGCAGAGACGCCGAGCGTGTTGCCAGCTCACATATCGCTAGGCGCGCTCTGCAGTTGACTTCCGTGGTCGGTGAAGTTCCGACGTGGTCTTGGCTCTGTCGGAAAAATATTGTGTACATGATCTGACGAGAAACAAGAACGATTCCGCAAATGTCTGTATTTACCAAATATGTTCAAGCAGTGGTGTTCGAGTTCAAAACAAGGTCCATTTGAGTCCACACACGTTGACGTTTGTTCCTTCCACTGCCCACAACTTTTATGCACGTCGTCATCCGCGAGAATGTACAGCAGCTCCGTCGTACTATGTGCAGGGGGTTGGCAAGAACAAGTCTACAGTAAACTGTCTGACCAGTGCGACTGGAATCTGTCGATTTCGATGACATGGTAAGGACGCAGCTTAGGTTCGAGAAATAGTCGCGCACTAATAACCCAAAAAAGTAATTCCTTTTGCAAATGTGAGCAGCCGGCGTTTTGTATGTGTCGAGATTAACTTTTCATGGTGCCTAACCGTAACGTATGCATAGCAGTGAAAGGGCGATGCCGGCGTCTGAGCTGTGTCGTATGCTAACTATGAACAAAGAAATGTAATGGTTGAAGGCGAATTCCGCAATCAGTGAATAATTTATATCTCACGAAAGACATGAAAGTGTGTATCTCACGAAAGACATGAAAGTGTGTACCCGAGCGTCATATCCGCCTGAGGACTATCACAGGCATTGAGCAAGGGTTCGGAATTTCATCAGGAAATTAATGTACACCTTTGCGATTAGTAACAGTGCATCCTCACCAGTCCTCCATGTAACGGATAAATAATGGCGATTGCAATGTATTTCCGAGGAGAGATTCACCCCAGCTATCTCCATATCGAGTAACACTGCTATGTGAACGCTTTTTTTAGCCACATGAACAGTTTTTCTCCTGATTTCATTAGAATACATTATAAACGTATCTAGTGCGTCACTGCGGAGATGGCAGTGTTGATAAATTTATCCTGAAAATAAAATATTTAAATGCAACGCGAAATATCTTATCAGTGGACTTCTTGAACGTCTGCGCCAGCCATAGACGGCGCTGGGATAAGGCTGGCAGGTCAACTACAGAACACAGACGTAAGTCGTGCGAGATCCGAGTTAACGTCCGCCATCGGTCGAAATGCCCCCGGGAACCACCATTTAATTAGTTTTAGCTGTTATCGCAGACGTCAGCCGGTGTGTAAACTGAGCGCGAGAGCTATTACTGAAATGGAAGGACGTACCAGCGAGGAACGTGTTCTGCACGCTGACATACCACCACGTCCTTCTGTTGATGTACGCATTCGTTGCCCGTATTTCCGAGCAGCAGCTGTAATCACACTGGTGTGAAAAAACCTTTATTTTAATTAATTTTATAGCTGGCTCCAAATTTTATAGCTGGCTCCACAGGGTCCAAAATGAGACAATGAGAACGGCCGAATAGATCTGTGTTAGTTTCTTAATGATACTTGCGGATATTAAATCAAGCAAGTTAGAAAAAAACTGTCTACTTGTACCACATTGTACAATTAATCATCAGACCTGAAAACAGCAAACGCCTCACAAGTGTACTACCACTCACACAGGTCCAATGCTAAATTTATAAGATACAGAGGCAAAGTAAATGTATCATTTAACAGTGTGAAGCTTTATCAACTGAAGAACTGAATACTGTAACATTGAATGATAGATAATATAAATTGGTGTCGTTAATAATGGTAAGTCTATCCATCCAAAAGGTGTAAAATCAATATTTAAATGGCAGTAGGTTTCCTACATGAATCTATACGTAACATCAACTTCATAATTGTAAATATAGCTTCTGTACCTCTCAATATAATATACTTCTGTCGAAGTTGGTTTATCTGTAATTCTAGAAAACCGTTGTAACCGGATGATTGCCTTTATAGGCCGAAAACCAATCGATGAGTAGGCGAAAGTTGTTGCAGAATACAACAAAAAATTTTATTTTTTTGTCCCTATTATCACGTCCTGCGAAGCACTGATGCAGAATTCAATTAATGTTATGACTACATATTAACCTTGCAACAAGAGTAGACGATCATTGTTCCGACTGAGTTGTGAGCATTTATCAAAGTCTTCACTGGCAGCCTAGTGAACTCTGATTTTCTTTGTTTCACGAAGAGTTTGAACTTTTATGCACAGTACAGTTTATTCTGTAAAATGAAGTTTTAGGGCGAAAGTTGACAGATCGTTGGCATAGATCACAACGCATACGTTTCCACAGCGATTTGCAGTACGTTACAAAGTTGGTGTGGCTTTGTAACGTGTAATATGTCGGTTACTGGTAACATAGGCATGAGACTGTTCGCGGGTATGTCGCACAAATAAATTATTTCCGTTGTAATGTTGACAGCAGAATTACTGGGTAATATGGTGACTACTCATGTCAAGTGCACCACCGTAGGACTCGAAGGACTCTGAGGCAGTCAGATGGAAGTCGAAAGGCGCGAGATCCGAGCTATAGGACGGATGACGAAGAACAGTCCAATAAAGATTTGTGAGCTCCTCTCGGACGCGCAGACTTGTGTGAGGCCAGTTGTGCAGCGAGGTGTTTGTGATCCGTCTGTCACCTCGAATGAGAGTGTCCACACGTTCCAACACTGCAGGAGAGACAGCTGCGTGCAGCCGGCTGGCTCGCGGGAGATCGGACAGGTTTGCGAGACCTTCTTCCGATTATGACAAAAGCCTCGTCCAACGACTCAGCGTAGTTTTGTTCACTATCACGTCTTCATAGACATTGTGCAAGCGCCTATGAATATCTGCGATGCTGGAACGCAGCTCCATTACAGACACCATTTTGTAGAACTTCATGAAACTACAGAGGCTGAAGAGGGAATATTCCACGATGTTCCACAAAAAATCTACGTTTTTTCTACCAAAATTGGCCGAAACAAAAAATGTGTTGCATTACTTATTGAACGCGTCTCGTTCAAAACTGAGAACGTAGGGTGTAAGTGCTACTATGAGATGAGGAAGTTGGCACAGGAAAGGAAATCGTGGGTGCGGGTCCCATCAGATCATCCTGGTAACAGAAGAAAAAAGAAAAGAGGGAAAAGTTAGAAGTTATACTGCCAGTTAAGAGCACAGCCGACACTCTTCGAGTAAGTGGAGGTGCAACTGTTTGCCTGGCATAATGAATTACATGTGCATCACGTCGTTGGCCGCGCTAGAATTCGTAGCAACCTGTTAGAGAGCGGAAACTGCAGCAAGCCGCAGCTGCACCCACAGTCGCCGCAGCCAAATCGCCGGCACTCGACGCTGACGTCACGGTGGTGCCGGCCCTAACGCAGTTAGCGCCAATGTTCTGGTCTGGCCCGGGCCTGCCAAATGCAATTGCGTCCGTCTAAATATTCGTCGGTCGACAGCAGCTCGCGCGCCCCATGGGTCCCGGGAGCGCTTTGTTTCCGTAATTAGTGGCGAACTGTGCTAACAGCTCATCTGCGGAACTTCGCGCGTCAGCAGTGCCCGGAAATAAACACATTCGGTACGGGGTGCTGCGTGCGGTTGCACGTCATCAGCTGGCTGGCCGCAGCTACCACTCCGCATGAAATGGAGACTGAAAAACGTCCATGCAGGAATCAACACATACTCTGTAAAAGCTGATCACGTGAATCGAAAGTCGTTCTGTTCGCTCTAGAGAAGCCAGGTTGACGTTGTGTGCCTAGACTTTCTAAAAGTCTTTGCAGTCTGCTAGTAA
The DNA here is from genome assembly GCF_023864275.1 of Schistocerca cancellata. Lineage (NCBI taxonomy): Eukaryota > Metazoa > Arthropoda > Insecta > Orthoptera > Acrididae > Schistocerca > Schistocerca cancellata. The sequence goes on from NC_064627.1 coordinate 215,122,222, forward strand.
ACAGAGCACGAGTTTAAGGTACAGAGGAAAACTGCGATTGAACTGAATACACCTAAGCAAACAAAGCTTACAAGTACGTCTTTCGTAATGATGAAACATCGTGAGGAACTAAAGTGGGTTCCGAGTACCTCAAGAGACCGTGATATCTGCATACAGTTATAGTATCTTATACAGGGTGTTCCAGAAATGTTGCGACAGACTTCGAGTAGTTGGAGAGGGTATCTTGAGGAAGAAATCGATGACAGGAACTCGTGTACGGAAACGACAGTCAACGACCATATAGAGCGTCGAAGTTGTAGGCACCAGCGTCTGGCGCTATGCCACTCTTTCGGCAGCAAACTTGACTTAGAACGCTGACAGACCGTAGGCGGAGCGTTTCGCAGTGTTATTTGTTATCCAGCGATTGCGACTGGTTCCAACGATCGCCAGTGAGAAGATGGAGCTAGCAGCTCCGTAGACAGCACTTATGTCGTATGAATACTACACTCTGATTCCTCGGAGGATGATGGTTTCGGACAAGGCTTCCCATCTGCAGTTTATTTTTCGCCTGAAATCCTCTAAAATCTTCATTATTTTTCGACATACAGGAAAAAAATAAAACTGTGCCCAAAACTGTCATACACCGAGGCCTTTCTACGCAGCATCTAGCTCCATCTTCTCCATTGGCGATCGTGGCGTCAGTTGTGATCACTGAATAACAATCAACATTGCGAGACGTTCCGCCTACGGCCCATCAGCGTATAAAGCCACGTTTGCTGCCGAAGGGGTGGCCTGCAGGCAGGCGCCGACACCTATAATTTAGACGCTCTGTAGCGTCGTTCGATGACGCTTCCACACACACGTTCCAATCCTCTATTTGCTCTTCTAGACACCCCCTACAGCACCATGAAGTCTGTCGGTATCGTCCTGTAACACCCAGTATATAGTCCACAGTCGTCGCGGGAAATACTTAGTACCCATTTTTAGTCATGTTTTTCCATGCCTTTTGCTAGTGAGCGAATGTGAAATTACTGTCTATTTAAGGACACATACTGTCTATTTAGTCTTGTACGCACTCTGATTTCTCTCGCTCATCTCATTCTCGCGATTCCTACGCGAGACGTAAGGCGGTGGCAGCAGAATGGTCGGAAGTCTTCTTACAATGCAAGTTCTCTTAATATAGCAGGCAGATGTTCGCAAGGATAGGGTCAACCGTTACTATTCACTATTAGATTTAAAAGTGCCAGTAGAGAAGAAATTTGCTCTCTGAAACTGTTTACAGTGAACAAGCTTCTGTACAGAAGGTAATAGCGTTAGAAAATTGCAATGAAAAGCAGTAGAGTTTTAAGATGATCATCGCATGGCGCAACCGCTGGTATCAGGTCCTCAGTATAAGCTGCGTAAATAGAGGAAAAAGCCCTACCCAACCGTAGGACCAGCGATCATCTGTGAGTTCATGTCCGAAGAGATTTTGGGATGTAATGAGCACATAAATATAGCCATGATGAAGGGTGATGCAGGTCAGATGTATCGAGTGAATTCTAAGGAAGTGTATTTCAACTAGAGATAATAAATGATATGTTACAAACCTAAAAGTTATTTTTTATCAGACTTTTGTATGTTTAATTTCCAAGTAGTTTAATTCATACATGAGACCACAGGGATTTTAAATTGGTGTCCTCGCGGAAATAATTGTAGATAGGAAAGCTAACGCATATTTTATGCAATATTGGAGAGCAGGCTGAAGAAGCGAAGGATAAAGATGGCGAGTCTGGCGTCCTGGAGGGTTTTTCTGAAGCTCTCCTGAGGGGGGACACGATGGAGAGGAAAAACTATGTAGTTTCTCCGTTGGGACATCCCGTGCAAAGGACGAGCCCAAGTTGTGTACCAAAATAGCGCCAGATACCTCTCCTTATTACGGCCTGATCGTCACGGAAAACGATATATTTCATGGGCTGTTTCAAGATCGCCGCCGTTACCAGCAGTTCAAGACTACAAAACAGAAAATAATGTGAACGTGTCGGGCGGGGAGGTTGAGAACGAACCTGAGGATCGGCGCATCGCGCCTCTACTGTCGCTGGGGAAGGAGGGAAGGGACAAAGAGAGCAGGAGGAGATGGACAGGTATAGGGGGATGAGGAGATGGATTGGGAAAAGGGGCAGAAGGAGACAGGTACGGAAAAGAGGGCACAACGATATGGACAGACAGGGGGAGGAGGAAGAGATGGAGAGAGAGAGAGAGAGAGAGAGAGAGAGAGAGAGAGAGAGAGAGAGAGAGAGAGACAGAGAGAGAGAGAGAGAGAGGAGGAGGAGGAGGAGAAGGACAGAGAGGAGGCAGAGGAAGAGATGGACAGAGAGGTGAGAAGGATGAGATGGACAGAGAGAGTGGTGGAGATGGACAAAGAGAAGGGAGAAGATGTGCCATGCAGGTAGTATCAGCATTCTTTGCAAAGCGCACAGCTGAGCAGAGAGAGAGAGATGGAAAATGAGAGATGGGGAGAGGACGAGGTAGACAGAGAAAGGGGGAAGAGGAGATGGGCAGAGTGAGGGAGAGGAGGAGGTGATAGACATATGGAGACAGATCTGAGGAGGGGACAGTCAGAGAGATGGAAGACGGTGTTGGATAGAGGTGGAGGAGAGGAGGAAATGTTCAAAGAGAGCTGGAGGTGGAGAAGGACAGATGGAGTGGGAGATGCTCGTGACAGCTGGAAGGTGTAGATAGGGAGCGGACAGGTGAAAAGGGACAGGGCAGAAAGAGATGGACAGAGAGAGAGAGGAATGAGGATGTCGACACAGGAACGGGGAGGAAGATATGGTCAGAGAGGGTGGGCAAATGAGATGGAGAGAGTGAAGGGGAGGAAGATATGCGCAGATGGAGGTGGGAGAATAACGTGGATAGAGAGGCAGGGAGAGGAAGAGGTGGACAGGGAGAGGGCGGGGGTGGGGGAGGGAGATGTGTGCAACTAACGTGTTGAACGATACGCGAACAAATCCTTGTATCCTATTTTTGTTGATTACAAACATAACGCAATTCATTAGCTACACCATTACTCGTATCGCGAACGGCAATTACGTCACTGCTGAACAATGTCTGCCAGTCGGCAATAATTACATTCCGCTGGCCTGCGTGCCCCAGAGTAATGACATTCTGTAGTTTATCCGGAACTGATGCAATAAGCCGCCGAAAGCCACAAACAGAGCTACGTCAGCGTTACTTACGCCACAGCTACGCTCCACGACGTACGGGGCTTTCTTCTCGCCACGGCTGATTTCGTAGCACGCTAGCCTGTAATTTAACTGATAACGATTCTGACTCTCAGACTGACCTCCATTATGTATATATTCCTAAGAGTGAATCACTAATCTCCGCTACATTTTACTACACGTCTTCATATTTTCTATTTCGTACACACGAACTCTCTAGCAGATTTCGAAAGCTAAAGGTTAACTTTGTTTTTAAGATAACAAGCAGAATTTGTGGGATTCTTGGACTCACAGCCCATTTACTTTTTTCGTCACTTTTCAAAAATATTGGCAATGCGTTGTAAACTCCATCGTGCCGCAACTTCTCTTAGAACTAAAGTAGGCGTCTCCTAGCCTACTTTCAGTGTTCCCTTCCATTCCTCTGTAGAGTAAGACACTATGTTCAAATAACATTATAATTACCGCTAATGGATCCCCGGTATACTCTCATGAATCGGTCATGTAACAGAATACTGTCATGTAATAGGAACGTAACCAGCATGCACCAAAATATAAATATTCGAAAGCGGTGATGTCATTTAGATCATCATATCCAGCTCTACGTCCACTAAACTGTGAGGAGTCTAGATCACAGCAGCATTTTACAAATACCGTGTTTTAGGTAAATCTAAATCACATTCTGGAAAGGGAACGCATGATTGGTTGATTAACGAACTACGAAAGTCAATCAGTACAGCACACAAACAGTCACAAAGCTGCTATGAGCAAAAACGTTCAGTGGAGTCGTTTTTAAATGCGATGGGTGAAGGGAAATTTATACAAAGGTTTGCGAAGTAATTCCATCAAGAGCTTAGGTGGTTCATGTATTTCATACGGAAGGAAGGATTGTCACCACCACCACCACCACCACCCGAAATCAGTATTAGGCACTGCTACTACCCAACTACACTGTCTATCGACAATATGGTGTCCTACATCTTTTCTTTCTTGTCTTGGTACTGGACCACTTCAAGTGACAACTTATCCTCTGCTATCTTAGTAACATGTTGTCGCTGACTATAATGGTATTTTTGTACATCATCTACAGTTTCTTTTACACACACTGTTTTCTTAAGCTTTTTAGTTTTTACTCTTATTTATAGTAATTTGTTACTAACTGAAATTTTTACCCTTTAAAGATTTTTTCCACTTAAAGCGACTGCCTTTTTTGAAGTTTCCCAAACTTTCTCACTGTACTTTCATAAAATGTATAGAAGTTTATATGTAGATCATCGTAAATCATCTTCGCTTTCAGACATTTGTATCTAGTTCTCTCCAAATAACAATCTTCACAGCAATGTGTTCTTGTCAATATTAGCACTATATAGGGGTTGTTTCTTTCCGTTCCTGGACGATATGATCCATATACAAAATACATCTACATCAAAATGGATGCTCTGCAAATCACACTTAAGTGAACAGCAGAGGGTTCATCGAATCACTTTCAAAATAATTCTCTGTTATTCCAATCTCGAACAGTGCGTGGAGAAAACGAACATCTATATCTTTCCGTGCGAGTTCTGACTTCCCTTATTTTATTATGATGATCATTTCTCTCTAAGTAGGTCGGCGTCAACAAAATATTTTCGCATTCGGAGGAGAAAGTTGGTGATTGAAATTTCGTGAGAAAAATGATTCCATCACAAATCCTGTATCATGTCAGTGACACTCTCTCCCGTATTTCGCAATAATACAAAACGTGCTGCCCTTCTTTGACTTTCTCGATGTACTCCGTTAATCTTATCTAGTAAGGACCCAACACCGCACAACTGTACTCTAAACTAGGACGGACACGCGTAGTGTAGTCAGTCTCTTTAGTAGATGTGTTACCTTTTCTAAGTGTCCTGCCAATAAAACGCGGTCTTTGATTTGCCTTCCCCACAACATTTTCTGTGTGTACTTTCCAATTTAAGTTGTTCATATTGTAATTGCTACGTATTTAGTTGAATTTACGGCCTTTACATTTGACTGACTTACAGTGTAACAGAAGTTTAACGGATTCCTTTTAGCGCTCATGTGGATGATCTCGCTGTTTTCATTATTTAGAGCCAATTGCCAATTTTCGCCTCATATAGATATTTTATCTTGACCATTATGAAATTGGTTTTCATCCTCCGATGACTTTACAACACGATGAACGACAGGATCATCTGCAAACAACCTAAGACGGCTGCTCAGATTGTCTCCTAAGTTGTTTATATACATAAGGAACAGCAGAGGGCCTATAACACTACCTTGGGGAACGCCACAAATCACTTCTGTTTTACTCGGTGTCAATTACTACGAACTGTGACCTCTCTGACGGGAATCACAAAATAAGTTATAGTCTTGATAGATTGCATCCTTATCTACATCCCTAATTAATTTCTATCGTTTCTCTATATTTGTGGTGATCCAACTGGCAACTTATTTTTATTTAATTGACTAAATTATTTTGAGCTAGGTAGTTTTCAAATATTAGCCACAGCGTATTACTTTTGACTAGGTCATAAACCTTTTCAGGATCTAGGAAGGAAGGAAGGCTAGGAAGTAAGGCTAGTGAAATTAAGTTAGATTTCTAAGATCTACCCTTAATCCGGAAACAACGAAAGTTAGAGTCACACTCTAGTGGTAAGAGTCACTTCAGTGGTCGAACTAATTAAATTTTGACGTGAAAATTCATATATCATTATGTATCTGCAGAACATTCTTGCCAAAAAGGCTATTGTTTATTTCCCGATTTATGGAATGACTCCAGTGGAGAAAATACACTTTACTAAATAGAGGAGTCGTTTCAGAACAGCTGCCGCTACTCGGTTTCTTCACTAAGACAAACTATATTTTCTCTCCTTACAGAACGGGAACTTTAGTAGGTAGTTTGTAGACTCAGAGAATTACGATCATCATTAGTTAAATTTCATAGACATAGCGTGCTCTGAAATAAACCTTGGCGACAAGACATTTGTCGCTCAGTTTTGTGAAGGTCATTTAATCGCTTGTGTCTGCTTGTTGGCTGAAAAACGCACGCCTACAGTGGCGCCGCCTTTTTAATTAAATGTCCGCCATGGACCTAAGACAACAGCCATTGTCCGTCCGCGGTGTAGTCATAGCCGGTGATTTACGACCGCTCGTGGCCTCTCACAATACAATGGGCCAGGGTCCATTCCCCGCAGACTTGCTGCTCCTCTATTCACCTACAAGATAGTGGAGAACTAATGCCCTCCCACGTGATTGTGTTTTTTTGCCATTTGAAACTTCCGAAAGTGATATACAGTAAAGAGTGTCTTTTCTATCTTGGCGATTTTCGCCGAGAGTGTGGTTGCTCGTAAACTAGGAAATCCTAACCTCCTGCTATACTCTGGAAATTTGGCGAAGGTCTGTTACTTCTAAGAGGATTATAGGCGATGAAAACTTCTCGATTTTTCAAGATCCTTCACAAAGTACACCTAGTGACAAGCATCTATGGTTCCGCTTTTAAAAATTAGAATACGGCCTTTAAGTCACATTAATTTTTGCAATCAGACACAATACTGCGTATTGTTACCTTTCATAAACGTTGTTTTGTGACGCGTTCTGAGCAGTAGGTGATAACATTCAGTGCTAACTTATTAAGCTATTGAACATACATGAGGTGAACACGAATTACACCGACAAAATTTTGCGGTTTGTCAAGCGAAATTCTCTGCATATTTTGGTATTAGTGACCCGTAGTGTCCTTTGGCTACACTGTGATGTAGCTGTGGTAACAATTCAGCATAGCATCATATCGCGCCTCTGTTTGGACCCACGCATACCGAGATGCATATCGGCCAACTCTTGATCAGTTAGTGATGAGACAACCGACTGCTTTTAACAAACGATTGTCCGATCGAGTGTTATTCGTTCAGTCAGTTGTTTCTTTTTTAAGTTAAATGAAAGAACTGCATGAAACTAGTCTCTGCGACCAAGTCAGCTACGTTTTTCCCTCTCACTCACAAGGGGAGGCGACGACGTTTGGAACGCGGATTTACTTCAAACTTCGTACACTCTTAGTACTCCATTAGCACAAAAAAATGTGTAAGCAGTAGCGCGTACTTCTCAAGCGTTATTGAGAAAATCGGAAGATAATTTCGGTCGTCAAATATATACCTGTGCGTGGCCGTTTTTACCACGAAGCGGCGGCAGCTGATTGGGTAGCGTTCAAGCCCTGTAATCGCTGGATTACTGGATCGAGTCCCGTTCGTCAGAGTTTTTTCTTTTATTTCTAACACAGTCATTTTCTTTACTATTTATATTACAATTGATATAATGGGAATAATACGTGTAATCGGATGAACTTTTATTAAATTTACAATGTTATTTGACAGTCTACAAATTTTTACTATCACAAATAATATAATATTCATAACTATCGACTAGTAAACGACCAAACGCATAAAGTGATACTGAAAATGTATGCTTGTCCGTGTCTTCTAAATTCGTATTTAATCGAAAAAGAACGAGAAATTGCTTCTCGCGAAGACGCTATTAAAATCCATTCGATACTACATGATCAATTATCAGGGCCGATATTTGAGGAAATGCTGCATTATGCATGGTTTGCTTCCAAATTATCGGCTGAAAGAGAGGTTTTTGAAAATGTTAACGAGGTTCGTTTTTCCACGGAAAACCTCAAAAGACCTTGCGTATGCGGAAACAACATTTATTCAATGCAACTGGTGTCGTTTAACTTTATGTTTTCCATGTTTTTAGGAAAATTACCATCCTGCCATTGTACTCGTAATGTCGAAAGCGACGATTAATTGTACATCTTTCGAAAGCCGGTCAAAATTTGGAGGTAACAAGTAGTTTCGGGCCCCTTCCAGGTATAACGGATTTCTCAAATCACGGACAAGCACACATTTTCAGTATGCATTTGGTCGCTTACTAGTCGATAGTTATGAATATTATATTATTTTTGATAATAAAATTTTGTAGACTGCCAAATAACATTGTAAATTTAATAAAAGTTCATCCGATTATATGTATTTTTCCAATTACATCAATTGTAATATAATTAGTAAAGAAAATGACTGCGTTAAAAATAAAAAAAAAGACCTGACGAACGGGACTTGATCCAGCGATTACGGGGCTTGAACGCTACCCACTCGGCTGCCGCCGCTTCCTGGTAAAAACGGCCCGCACAGGTATAAATCTGACGACCGAAATTATCTTGCGAATTTCTCAATAACTCTTGAGAAGTACGCGCTACTGCATACACATTATGTTATCCTAATGGACTACTAAGAGTGTACGAAGTTTGAAGTAAATCCGCGTTTCAAACGCCGTGGCCTCCCCTTGTCAGTATCTGGAATCGAGTGGTTTCACTTGTCTTAATGTGAGACAACTGACAGACAGTTTTTTGGCCCAGGAGGTGGCCCAGACACTGCCTGCTTCCTCCTCTGCTGCTGCTGCTGCTGCGAGTCTGTACAGCAATGGCACGAAGAGCTGGCCTGATCCCCAGCTTCTTCCTGCCACCACAGGTCAATTCATACTGCGCCAGCTGGTGGACGTGGCTTGGCAGCTGCTCGCATCCTCTGCTAACGCGAGTCTGTGCAGCAATGGCGTGAGGAGGTGGCCGACCACCGACATCTTCCTGCTACCACGGGTCTGTACTGGGCTGCTACACTGAGGTCCGGCATCCTCCTGCTACTGCAAGACTGTACTACGTCAGCACTTGATGATGGCACGGCTGCTGGCATCCTCCTGCTACTGTGAGTTTATACCGTGTGCCGGTACAATAACGTGGCTCAGCCACCAGCATTCTACATCTACATCTACATCCATACTCCGCAAGCCACCTGACGGTGTGTGGCGGAGGGTACTTTGAGTACCTCTATCGGTTCTCCCTTCTATTTCAGTCTCGTATTGTTCGTGGAAAGAAAGATTGTCGGTATGCCTCTGTGTGGGTTCTAATCTCTCTGATTTTATCCTCATGGTCTCTTCGCAAGGTATACGTAGGATGGAGCAATATACTGCTTGACTCCTCGGCGAAGGTATGTTCTCGAAACTTCAACAAAAGCCCGTACCGAGCTACTGAGCGTCTCTCCTACAAAGTCTTCCACTGGAGCTTATCTATCATCTCCGTAACGCTTTCGCGATTACTAAATGATCCTGTAACGAAACTCGCTGCTCTCCGTTGCATCTTCTCTATCTCTTCTATCAACCCTATCTGGTACGGATCCCACACTGCAGAGCAACATTCCAGCAGTGGGCGAACAAGCGTACTGTAACCTACTTCCTTTGTTTTCGAATTGCATTTCCTTAGGATTCTTCCAATGAATCTCAGTCTGGCATCTGCTTTACCGACGATCAACTTTATATGGTCATTCCATTTTAAATGACTCCCAATGCCTACTTCCAGATAATTTATGGAATTAACTGCTTCCAATTGCTGACCTGCTATATTGTAGCTAAATGATAAAGCATCTTTCTTTCTTTCTATGTATTCGCAGCACATTACACTTGTCTACAATGAGATTCAATTGCCATTCCCTGCACCATGCGTCAAATGGCTCTGAGCACTATGGGACTTAACATCTGAGGTCATCAGTCCCCTAGAACTTAGAACTACTTAAACCTAACTAACCTAAGGACATCACACGCATCCACGACCGAGGCAGGATTCGAACCTGCGAACGTAGCAGTCGCGAGGTTCCGGACCGTAGCGCCTAGAACCATGCGTCAATTCGCTGCAGATCCTCCTGCATTTCAGTACAATTTTCCACTGTTACAACCTCTCGATATAACACAGCATCATCCACAAAAAGCCTCAGTGAACTTCCGATGTTATCCACAAGGTCATTTATGTATATTGTGTATAGCACTCCCCTGCGGCACACCTGAAATCACTCTTACATCGGAAGACTTCTCTCCATTGACAATGACATGCTGCGTTCTGTTATCTAGGAACTCTTCAATCCAATCACACAATTGGTCTGATAGTCCATATCCTCTTTCTCTGTTCATTAAACGACTGTGGGAAACTGTATCGAGCCGGCCGGAGTGGCCGAGGGGTTCTAGGCGCTTCAGTTTGGAACCGCGCGACAGCTACGGTCGCAGGTTCGAATCCTGCCTCGGGCATGGATGTGTGTGATGTCCTTAGGTTGGTTAGGTTTAAGTAGTTCTAAGTTCTAGGGGACTGATGACCTCAGCTGTTAAGTCCCATAGTGCTCAGAGCCATTTGAACCATTTTGAAACTGTATCGAACGCCTTGCGGAAGTCAAGAAACACGGCATCTACCTGTGAACCCGTGTCTACGGTCCTCTGAGTCTCGTGGACGAACAGCGCGAGTTGGGTTTCACACGGCCGTCTTTTTCGAAACCCATGCTGATTCCTACAGAGTAGATTTATAGTCTCCAGAAAAGTCATTATACTCGAACATAATACGTATTCCAAAATTCTACAACTGATCGACGTTAGATATATAGGTCTACAGTTCTGCACATCTGTTCGACGTCCCTTCTTGAAAACGGGGATGACCTGTGCCCTTTTCCAATCCTTTGGAACGCTACGCTCTTCTAGAGACCTACGGTACACCGCTGCAAGAAGGGGGGGAAGTTCCTTCGTATACTCTGTGTAAAATCGAACTGGTATCCCATCAGGTCCAGCGGCCTTTCCTCTTTTGAGCGATTTTAATTGTTTCTCTATCCCTCTGTCGTCTATTTCGATATCTACCATTTTGTCATCTGTGCGACAATCTAGAGAGGGAACTACAGTGCAGTCTTCCTCTGTGAAACAGCTTTGGAAAAAGACATTTAGTATTTCGGCCTTTAGTCTGTCATCCTCTGTTTCAGTACCATTTTGGTCACAGAGTGTCTGGACATTTTGTTTTGATCCACTACTACTGCTACTGCAGATCTGTACTGCTTCGGCGCAAGAATGTGGCCCGGCTGCAAGCACCTTGCTACTGCCAGAGGTCCATACTGCGCGCCAGCATGAGGAGATGGTCTGGCCACTGGCAGTCTCCTCCCATCGCAGGTCCATACTGTGTATGGATGCGAGGAGGTGGCTGGCTGCCGGCAGCTTTCTAAAACCACAGGTCTGCCCTGTGCCGGCGCAAGTGCAAGTAGGCAACCCGACTGCCAATATCATCGCTACCACCGGTTTATACTGTTCCAGGTCGCCGGTCGCCGGCATCCCCCTGCTCCCGCGGCTGTATACTGCAAGCCAGCGTGAGGAGGTGGCCCAGCCTCCTGCTACGGTGAGTCCATACTGTACTGGATGGGGAGATGCTTTGGCTGCTGGTGCAGTACGGACCCACGGCAGCTGAATCCATCGGCCGAGCCATCTCCTTGCACCCGCAATGCAATTGGCTGCAGCAACAGGAGGCTGGCGTTCAATGCATGGAAAGTCTCAGGGGGCTAGATTCAGTTTTTAATGAATGGACATCACCGCACCTTTTCATTAAAATGGAATGCAAACAGTCGCTAAAATCTGGCAAGTTCTTTTCTTCTTCAAGTACCCCTAAGGAAACTTTGTACCCCGAACAATACAACAGTTTCGTTAGTTATGCGTTAATTACATCTGGAACACTTAATCCAGGGTAATATATTAATCAGTTTAAATGATGAAAATAATAATTATACCACGCAGTACATAATTAAATGAATATGTGTACTGGTTATTTTAAATCTGATGTATACCCTGTGACGTCTTCACGTAACCATGAGGGGAGAGCTACCCTCGAGCATAAGAGTAACCTGATTGCGAACAAACTGCTTTAGTTCAATTAATGAAAGTACTACAGACGGATTTCACTCAGAAAAACGAGTGATAGCTAATACTTAAGAGTGGTTTCAGATAAAATAACAAACACATGATTCAATCGACAGAAAAACTACAGACTGGTTTCTCTTGAAATTAAACAATAAATTATTCAGTCAACATGAAAAACTACAACGGACTGTATCGACTGGTTTCATTCGGTTGCTCCCACAGACTGGCTTCACTCAGAACAAATGAATGGACAGTGCAACTGACTGTAACGATTGCTTTCGTTTAGTTGTTCCCATCACTTTCATCAGTATACCTATTCATACTGCTGTGTATCACTGTTATCGCACAGCTCACACTGCTGTAAAAACAAACTCGAGCAGAGCCGATCAGTTCTGAACGAAACTTTAATGTCGAAGATGTGTCGTCAACAGCAAGCAACTTGAGTGAATGGAACAAGCTCGTTTCCGAACAAGATACACAGCACATTTCGTCCTCGACATTTGCACTGCTGTGTAATTATTTTTCAGTGTAATACAGATGCAAAGGTAAATGGAAGTAAGAAATCAAACGAAATGCAACTACTCTGAAACGAGCCACAGGGACCACGACTCCCTTGTGCCAAATACTAAAAAGGTACCTCTGAAAAACATCGAACATTTCATCGAAAGAGTTCAGATTCACACTTTATATTACATTTAAACAAATAAAATAGCAAAGTAGCCAGTTCCGAGACAATTTGTCATCTGCATGTTCTGTCTCCAATTTGTCTTAGTGATCGGTAATGACATTTTGTCGAGGTTCATTCGTTACTAACCACCAAGTTGCGCTAGCAAATCTTTTCCCACGGTCTCATAAAAAAATGTACCAACTGGGACACAGAAAATTTCAGAGCTACTCTGACATACAAAATTTCAGAACTCCATGACAGATCTAAGTCTGTAAGTGAAATAACCTAACATTTTTCCATCGCGACTGCAGCATTCTACACAGTAACGCATAATTTCGATAGTCTTCCACTCAAAACATTTTTATGTTACAGCGAAACGGCCTCCAAATGTCAGCTTGTACACAAATAATGTAAAATGGCCAGAAGAGCGAAAACAGGGAACTACATCAGAGTAAACAAATCCTTTGGCACACTGCTCCCGTAGACGTATGTTAGATCTTATGCACTTTAACGGGCAAAGGACTCAACGACGGACCTAAGCGTCAGTCAAGTTTTTGCCACCTCATGCTATCTTCCCTTTAAGCCGTTCTCCATCGGGCACTCTGAAAAAGTGTTTTTACAGAATCGTGTCTCGTTAAACATTAGTGAAGTACAGCACGCACTTTTTCCATCATCTGCTGCTGAGTACCCACACTCTCCTTTAAATGATGAGTCTTGTAGACCGACGAAGAGGGCAAGCCGCTTCTAAATCTTAGAGAAGAAACATCGTTTTTCTAACAAGTGTATTAGAACATTTTCAGTATGAGCATTTTCTGACTGTCCCCCAAACTTGATCTAGCTGAGGAACGAAATGATCACGTTCATCAGTTATTTGTTTCCAGAGGACTACAGTTAACACAGTCCACTCCAGCTGTCGAATCTGAAGAATCTTACAGAAATGAAACTCCACGCCATTCCACGTACAGGTAGTTCGAAGGTTACCAGCCTACTTGTCCTCGTCCGCTTGCGGTGAAAAATTACGTTCTAAGTAGTAATTAAAACATAAATCCTCATCCCGCTCGTAAAAGATAATTAAGTACTATTTGCAAAAAGTTGCACAAATATTCAGTAAGATCTTGATAAGACTTCAAAGCGGTGCAACGATGGCAACTTCATTTAGTTGCTCAGAAATGTATAATGTATATTCCACAAAACGCAAAATCGTTGTATCCTATGTCTACAATATCGAATAATCCTAGTTGTAATCAGGCAATTCATACAAATACGTGGGTGTAACAATTTGTGGCGATATGAAATGGAATTCCTCATAGCCTCAGTCGTAGGTAAAGCAGGTGCCAGAATTTGATTAACTGGTAGTATATTTGGAAAAAGTAGTCAGTCTATAACAAAGAGTGCCTACAAAACACTCTCAAGTTCTTTCTAACATGTTGCTTAACTGTGTGGAACACTTACCAAGTGGGACTAGCATAATATTAGGTCAATTATCGTGCTCACAAAAGCAATTCAGTACTCATTCTTCTCGCTCAACTTCATGCGAAGCAACTGCAAGAACGCTAAAGTGTGGCATAACGGGAAGTACCCTCCATCATGCACTCTACAGTGGTTTGCATAGTATGAAAATAGATAACGCTGTAGCACCCATTTCGGCCTTGATGATGGTGGCGACGCGTCGTGGATCGGGTTCCAGGAAACGCAAAAAGCGCTAGGGAGTCATTCTCACTAACTACCTGGGCATCCTCCGCCCACAATTCACACAGACTGGTCGAAACTGGGTCCAGAGCGTGCACATCCCGTACGATTCCATCACAGCTGTATTCAGTAGGATTTAAGTTAGATGATAGCGTGACGGCCCGCATCTCGTGGTCGTGCGGTAGCGTTCTCGCTTCCCACGCCCGGGTTCCCGGGTTCGATTCCCGGCGGGGTCAGGGATTTTCTCTGCCTCGTGATGGCTGGGTGTTGTGTGCTGTCCTTAGGTTAGTTAGGTTTAAGTAGTTCTAAGTTCTAGGGGACTTATGACCAAAGCAGTTGAGTCCCATAGTGCTCAGAGCCATTTGAACCAATTTTCATAGCGTGACGTGAGCAAGCACTCTCATCTCCGTGGAGTGTTGGTCAAACAACTCCGGTGCCTCGGTACGCGTCAACAGGATAGTACACTAGCTTGCTGAAAGTACGGGTAATCTATGAGTTGCCATAGCCTCTATGAGCGGTGGTTAATGCATAAGAATGATGTCATTTTATATTCTGACAAGAGGGCAGAGGCAAATTTGAGATGGTACTTGTCCTCTACCTTCGCTGAAGATGAGACCCATACTACTGTAGCAAATTTTCCAAATTTTGTGATCCTACTGCGCTCCGTCTTAGACTGGACTTCCTAGCTATCCTTTTCTAGCCCAGTGATCACATAGCCATAACGTGTAGCTCCCTCAATATCTCAATGTATTCTTCATTGTGATCTTTTTTATTTTTAGTGTTAATTTTTAAGAATTGACGTATGATACATGTGTGTGTGTGTGTGTGTGTGTGTGTGTGTGTGTGTGTGTGAGAGAGAGAGAGAGAGAGAGAGAGAGAGAGAGAGAGAGAGAGAGAGAGAGAGAGAATTTTTACGAAAATATTTTGTTCTTAATTCTAGTACAGGTTTTTGTAATCTTTTATCCATTTCAATCACGCTACACATCATTATAGTGTCGGGGACAAAGACATCACACGTCGTGCGCCCAAACAATCTATCAGTCAATTACTCTCACTGTCTTTCACATTGTTTGAACTGCACCGGCGTTGCACGAATAGGTGAGATAAAACTTGCAGCGATAATTTCGTACCTACCTAGAAACTGTGGAACGCAGCTTTGAACCACAGTTGTAAATGTAGCACCTTGTGCATACTGAGCATCATCCCTGAACGTTTGTATAATCGTCACGGTAGCACCCTGTATAACTATTTTTATTGGCTTTGTTTTTTATAAGCACACAGCCAACTGCTATACATAAGGAGCGACCAAAATGTTTCCGTTCGAAGGCCCTACAATCTACAATCAGTATGCAAATCAGGCAAAATCGACATAAGCTTTTGAGGCAATCATCCAACTGATGCACCATGTTGCAGATATCCATTTGGTAAAACGCCGTGTCATATTGTATAAAGATGTCTGACATACATCATCAACCCTTTAAGGTCTTTTATAAGAGACCAAAGGCGTGATAATCGCACTGGGAGACATCAGGACTATAGGACGGATGCTCGAATGTCTCCCACTTAGTTGGCGTAATTTCTGGATCAGGCTGGCTTCCCATATCGATCGGTGTCTCGTGTCGAATCGCGACCAGCAAGAAACCTCGCGTTAAATTCCACAACGATGGTTTTCGACAGGCATGCTGCCCCATACACATCGTTCATCCTCCGATGGATGTCTACCACTGTTTGTTTTTCGGCAGCCAAGAAAACAATAACAACATGTTGCTCCTGTTTGGACTCATTTCGTAACAAAGTCGCCATAGTTAACCAGCAAGAAACTCAACATCAAAATTGGGGATCACGAAGTAGACGAAGTTAAGGACTTTACCTAAATGGGAACGAAAATAACCCTCGATGGACGGGGGAAGGAAGACATAAAAAGAAGACTAGCATTGGCCGAAAAGGCATTCCTGGCAAAGGGAAGTCTACTAGTATCAAACAAAGGCGTTAAGCTGGGGAAGAAATTTCTGAGAATTTACGTTTGGAGTACAGCATCGTATGATAGTGAAACATGGAACGTGGGAAAATATGAACAAAACGGAATCGAAGCATCTGAGATGAGGTGCAAAGGAAGAATATTGAAAATTAGTTGGACCGATAAGATACGGAATAAGGTGGTTCTCCGCAGAATCGGCGAGGAACGAAATATATGGAACACAGTGACAAGAGGGTGATAGGACATACGTTAAGACGTCGGGGAATAACTTCCTTGGTACTTGAGCCGTGTGGCTCGATCAGCGATATTCCCGCCGCCGGTATGGGTCATCTTGCCGGTGGTGTGCGCAGAGCGGTGTTCTGTCACCGTCACGCCTCAACTGTTCACGTGTGCCGTCGCCGTCATCCGTGTTCTGTGCGCCGTGTCCCCAAGTGTTACTGTTTTTTCGCGTCCAGCGTGAAGAACGGCTTCTTGTTTATTGTTTTTTGTATCTCCTTTTTTTGCCCGCCGTTTTTACTGTCTTGTCTGTATCACCTGTATGTCATGTTATTGTTCCACTTAAGGCTGAAGAGCAGCGTACTATGCTGCTGCCAGCCCGCCTGTATCAGGTGATTAAAATTACAATAAAGGAAAAAAAAAGGAAAAAGACGACTGGGTTCAGTGCTGTTGACTTCATTTTCTCGGCCGGCCGTTGCCACTCCTACTGAGTCTGTCCTCAAATGTGTTAATTTCAACTTGTTTAGTACGCAATGTTCTAGTGAGAGCTGTATGTGATGTGATGATTAAAATTTACAACGGCCTGTATTGCTGATACATTCTGTTTGTAGACTGCTACTGTCAGTGTTACCGCCATTGAAAACAGTTTGGCTGGGCCTTGTCTAAGTGCCGCCTGGTTATTGTATTTATATCACACGACGGAGTTAAGCTGGCCAATTGCTATAGATACACATGGATAAAATTTTCCCTGGATATATTTTGCTGCGAATTGCAATAACATTACTATTACGTTTCTATCTGAAGTGATAGTGTGTCTGAGAGATGCGTGTATAACTCTAAATGAATAGTTTCATAAATTATTACAGCCGCGCGGGATTAGCCGAGCGGTTCAAGGCGCTGCAGTCATGGGCTGTGCGGCTGGTCCCGGCGGAGGTTCGAGTCCTCCCTCGGGCATGGGTGTGTGTGTTTGTCCTTAGGATAATTTAGGTTAAGTAGTTTGTAAGCTTAGGGACTGATGACCTTAGCAGTTGAGTTTCATAAGACTTCACACCAAAATTCTTACAAGTTACTGATGGGCCGATTGTTATTGTGTGTTTAAATAGTTTGACACTGGTTCTATTAACGAAAGTACAAGAATTCCTTCAATGACAGTATGTGGATATGGTAATTAATTCTGAGTTAATCACAAATTGAAGTGTGGCTATTTGATGTAAGTCGCCTTGTGTTTTGCGTCGGGGGGAGGGGCGGTCTCGATATACCGTTAGCCTGCACGCTAGTTACTTGCATTTGATTTCGTTTTATCGGAACTTCAGCTCTTTGTCTTGGTAGCGGGTACGGGTCCTGGGTTGCGTCCTGCTTGTGCTGTAGTGTATTTTCCGCCTCCTTTGCCCGCGCTTGCCGGCTAGCCGTGTATCTAGTTCGCTCGCGGCCTAACGTATAATTGTCCTTACGCACATAAGATAATAGATTTGTACTGCTTACCTGACATTCATTAATAGGTTGATTAATTCTATAGATGATGTGCTGTAATGAATTATTGTGTTTCTAGTTACTTAAGGCAGATGTCAGTCTGCTGTAGATACCCACTAGTTCTGGGATTTTTCGTGTCTATTCGTGACCGGTGCTGCTCCCGTTTGGGGGTCCATGCCGAGCCTGTATTGGAAAGAGCTGAGTGGGAGGGCGTCCGCCTCTGGGCGTAGTTGTTGAATCCCACGAGGTTGCTTGGTCACATGAAATTGTATATTTTATATCCTACATTGTAGGGTGCATGCCATTTAAGTAAAGTTGTTGTGTGCCATCCTACCTGATTTGTTGTTGCCTGTACTCTGGCATTACCAAAGTAATTCAGTCACTGCAGTAACGAAAGACTACATTTCCTCGTTAAATTTTAGTAAAGTGTCCTTCAGGTTGATCATAGTTTTTGAGTAAATAATTTTTAACTCATTTCACTAAATGTGCAGCGGTTTATGAATGTTTAATTTCTGAAGTGACTTGCTCTCACCTAAATGGTAATTTTAAAAATGTGTTGACTGTTTTGTTATTTGTCTTGTTTAAATGTGCCAAATAAATGTTCAGTGCAACTGTCGATGGTGACTGCCTGATGTTTCACTTGGTCCAGTCTTACCACCCCACAGCCTATTTTGCTGAGCTCGTGTCGTTGTGTAAAAGTTGAATTCCATGCTGTGCAGACACATCAGTACTACAGGGAGCTGTACAGCGTGAAAACCATAGAGGAAGACAGAGATTGAGATACATCCAGCAAACAACTGAGGACGTAGGTTGCAAATGTTACTCTGGGATAAAAAAGTTTGATGCAAGAGAGGAATTCGAGGCGGGGCAAATCAAACCTGTCAGGAACCTGATGACTCAAACAAAAAACGATCATGTTTCCGCATTTGCCGCACGCACGTCGGAAACACACGTTGCCACACTGATGCCTCACCTGCATGTCGGTGCTTACCAGCAACAGAATCACGTTACATTTTACGCTGCAGGAACGGCCTGAAACGGGAAATTTCTGACCGTCCTTTATATAAAAACAAATGCTCGTTTACTCATACACTCACTGTATACTCAAGATGTATCACCTGCATCTATTATTCCAGTAACAAATTCGATTGGCGAGTTCGCCATGGCACACCTGCACAACACTGGCGAAGTTGACTGCAATTCTACGAAGTTGAAACACACAATACCATATCTGTAAACAATCACTTGATAAACTAATGTTTATTTGAAGTCTTTGTTATGGGGGGCCGGCCGCTGTGGACGAGCGGCTCTAAAAGCGCTTCAATCCGGAACAGCGCTGCTGCTACGGTCGCAGGTTCGAATCCTGCCTCGGGCATGGATGTGTGTGATGTCCTTATGCTAGTTAGGTTTAAGTAGTTCAAAGTCTACGGGACTGATGACCTCAGATGGTAAGTCCCATAGTGCTTAGAGCCATTTGAACCATTTTTGTTGTGGGGGAACTAGGCATCGTCAGTGACACTACCAAAGCCTAAAGGAAATTCGACAATCATGACGACCTTGATGGACACTGTTGTCCGGAGTGTCTTCAATCTCGAAGGTCTCCTAAGCCTCACGTTTCTCAACTGCAGGAGGAAGACACCCGTCACTTGTTTGTTTGAAACTCAAGTATCGTACGACTGAGATTTTCAAAAAATGGTTCAAATGGCTCTGACCACTATGGGACTTAACATCTGAGGTAATCAGTCCCCTAGAACTTAAACCTAGCTGACCTAAGGACATTACACTCATCCATGCCCGAAGCAGGATTCGAACCTGCGACCGTAACAGTCGCGCGGTTCCGGACTGAAGCGCCTAGAACTGCTCGGCCACCGCTCTGCAGCGGAATGTGTGCTGATATAAAACTTCCTGGCAGATTAAAACTGTGTGCCGGAGGACTTTAACTCCATTCTTCCAAGTCAGTACAGGACTTCCCGATATAAGTTTCAAATTAGTTTTCCCACCAGTTTCTTCGTGACTCTTTCAGAAACGCAAGAAAGTTGAAGTTACGGATCTTTACACACTCGCAATGGCGGTGTTCTTTGCTGACCTATCCGCCAGACACGCCATCCAGCCACAATTCGTAAAAAGAATGGTGGTGCTGGCCCCACTGACTCACCTTGTAGGCGTCGGGGATGTTGACGGGCTCGCCGCTCTCGGCGACGAAGCCGACGATGCCGGTGCCCCAGGGGATGCGGATCTCGTCCTTCTTCTCCATCTCCTGCAGCGTAGAGCGCGAGCACACGTCGAACAGCTTGGAGACGAGGTAGCGCTTGCTCGCGCAGCCCTGCACCAGGAACAGCGAGCCGCGGTCCGCGTGCAGTAGCATGCTCACGTTCTGCAGGATCTTGTGGCACAGCGACCGTACGTCCAGCTCGTTGCAGATGTCCTTCACCTGCCAACACCAGTATTTTACTATATTAGAAACCGAATCTAGAGTATATGGATAACAAAAATTGATCGTAAAACAATCCAATTGCATATATATTAGCTAGCCAACCCGAAGTATTTCGCACTTGCTAAATATTATGGAAATTTGATGTGTGTCCTAATCTCCTCCTCCCCCACTTTCTACCCAACTGCTCCTCCCCCTCTCCTTGTTCATCTCCTCCTCCTCCTCCCCCCCTTCCGCCCTCTCTATGTTCATCAACTTCTGCCACCCTCTTTCTGTCCATACCCTCCTCCCCATCTCTCTTACCACCCGCCTTTCTCCCTCTGCCTATTTCCTCCGCCCCCCCCCCGGGCAATCTCCTCTTCAGCCCTCCCTCTCTATCTATTTCCTCCTTTCCCATCTCTGTATAGCTCTTCTTCCTCTCTCTCTCTCTCTCTCTCTCTCTCTCTCTCATCTTTTGCCTTGTCTATTGTTTTTACAAACGAGACACTGATCTGGAATTGAATTCGCTTGAAATTAACGGGTAAATCGGTTGGGATCATTGGTATATGACCTCTCCAGGTGATGGATTTACGAGGATATTAGCTTCAAAGGCAGTATTTCGCATAGTTTTAATCTGCGATCGCGTAGAATTACTAAGTTTCGGACGATTCAGTTCCCATGGGAGTATTCTTAGCATAAGACGATAAACCACAATTACAACTTGCCCGTTTTCTGTTAAATCCTCATTACGGTATCGCGTAAGCATCTGAAGTAAATCGGTCAAAAACATTTCGAGATTTCTGCTAACAACGCGTGGGATGTGTCAAACTAGTTTTATAGCCAAAAAATCGAATTTTATTTCTTTGCACCTTGGAACAAGCAGAAGTTACAACTACCAGAAAAAGCTGTTTCAAGCAAATATTTTTAGTTTTCGAGTTACTATGTGTTGAATTTTGACGCTACAGTGCACGTGGCTCAAAGAAATAACATTACATCCTCCTTTAGATTCACAAATTACGTCTTTGATTCTCCGTGTCTCACTACTACCCTGTGTAACTCTTGTTCTGAAATGTACCAAAAACCAAATTCTCCTACAAAGATTATGTACAGACAGGTATGTTTTAAGCAATTTCTGCCTTCAGTGGTTGTTATATATCTTCGAAATTCATACTGGAGGGAGTGGATGTAGAAACAGGATTTTTATACTTTACTATTCTAGGACACCTCGATATTATGCGAACAAAAAACAGTGAATATAGATATACCGTGGTCATAAGAGCACAGAAGAAGGTAGAGTAACCAGAGGGAAAAAGGTAGGATGTCAAGAAAAAGGATCTATAGAAAAAGTCTAAGGAGTTTGTTTCGAAACATTTTCGAAAACAAAACAATGTGAATTTTGTATTTTTAAATGCTTTCTTCCGCAACTTGCATTCTTCCTTATATAAGATATCTATATTATGAAAGTGAGCTCCTTGCTCCAGTTGTCACGAAACGGTCCAGTAAAGAGAACAAAATTTTAAAGATGAAACTTATGTATTTACAAAAAGCAGTCAAAAATTACATAATTAAGAGTACTTTAAGTACATGAATTTTTTCACTGGATTCTGTGCTAACTATTTTTATGGCTAAAAGATGTTTCACCCTTCTCCTGTTAATATCTTTAAAGATAAGGTACATCCAGTAATTCAACTACAGCCGTGAAACAGGAAAAATTTATAAGTTGTAGGTTCCTATTACTGCAATATTTTGCGCGGAATTGTTGTTGTTAATGACATGATATAAAGCGAGGTGGTGTTCCCAAAAATCTGCGGGGATAGGAATACGGGGAAAGACACTAATGAAAGTAAGGGACATGATACTGGAACCTGTGTTAAGACGTCAGAGATTAACTTCGATGATCCTAAATGGTATCGTATATGGAATACAGACAAAGTAATTGATCAGTTGAATACAGGCGCTACCATGATGCGAGATGAAGATGGTGGAACAAGAGGGGAAAAAAAGGAGACTATCATAAAACTGGCCACGTGAAATTTAAAATTATAGATATCTTGCATTATGTAAACAAAATTATCCGTAAGCCAAGGAAAAAATGAGGCAAGCAAATGATTATTTGGCTGTGGGAAATGTTTGTCAAGGTGCTACAAGATGAAAAGGAAGATTCAATCCCCATTTCCAAATTTACACAATCTTGGAAAGAAAAACGTCCACGTAATGACGAAATAACAGCACAACACGCAGAGATTATTTACATGCACTTTAAAGCAAACTGCAACATGCGCAGATAAGCGAGTGCAAAAAGTGCCGTCTGTTTAGACGCAGCACAAGGCACACATCACACGACTAACTTAACACAGTGGGAAAGCTATCATGGCATCGACTGCAAAAGAAAAATCGGTCATTGTTGCTTTCTTGTCCCGCCTGCAATTATGTTGTGGTTAGAACAATATTAAAAGAAGGAAACTGTCATTATGTTGGAAAGTGGTCGAGCTGACGAGGATAAGAAGAAAGAAATATGTAAGCTAGTTCAAAATATACCTTACGTACACTACAAACTGCGACAAGTCTTTTCTAACGCTCGAAATCATACGTCGAATCAGCCACTATTTTTAGGCTTGTCGGACAAAATACTAGTCACACCCTTCAAAGCGCGCACTGGCCGCTGTGGATCTCGACAGACTGAATTGAACCGCTAGAAGACGGTCATGCGGTCCTCCGTTTCTGACCTAAATCATGTCAGTGAGGTGGCGAGTACGTGCCAGTTTGGTTGGAATCAGCACAGTAACATGTGGAGACGTGACAGAATATCAGAAAGGCGCCATCGTGTTTGGACTTGCCTATGACCACACAGTGAATGAAGTTGACCAATTTCTTGGTACTTCAACTTAGACTGTCCAGTGTGTCTACATGGAACAATATACCAGACACAGCCATGTGACCAGGTGTCAAAACACTGGTCGTAGAAAAATATTAAACGACAGGCACAGGAGACAGGGACTGCTGCTGTCAGTGAGTGCTGGTTTATATCGACCAGTAAGCGAGCGAACATTGCGAAGTGAACTGCATACGATGAACATTTGTCGTCGGATACCTCGCAAGAGGCCATTTCTCATAGCGGCACATTAAGGTGGACTCACCAGTGGATCAAACAACACAGAAACTGGACAGTTGCTGACATGCGGCGTGTAGCACGGTCCGACTAGTTGAGATTTTGCCTCTTTCCATATAATGAAAGATAACAAATGTATCGAAGGCCAAATGAGGCGTTTAGCCCGTAGTGTGCGTAGAGTACAGTTCAGACCACAGGTGGTTCTATGATGTTTTTTTCAGTACCATCACTCGGACTCACTCATTTAGGTTAAATATAATCATAGAAAGGATGTATTTCAGATCGTTGAGTACAAATGTTGGTATTCATATTAGTAATATTAAAAAAACCACTTAGCATGTATAGCATGTCAGGAAATTCCCGTTATAGTCTTATACGACTTGTAGAGGGTAGTGAGTACATACACTACCGGCCATTAAAAATGCTGCGCCAAGAAGAAATGCAGATGAAAAACGGGTATTCATTGGACAAATACACTCGTGGAAATTGAAATAAGAACACCGTGAATTCATTGTCCCAGGAAGGGGAAACTTTATTGACACATTCCTGGGGTCAGATACATCACATGATCACACTGACAGAACCACAGGCACATAGACACAGGCAACAGAGCATGCACAATGTCGGCACTAGTACAGTGTATATCCACCTTTCGCAGCAATGCAGGCTGCTATTCTCCCATGGAGACGATCGTAGAGATGCTGGATGTAGTCCTGTGGAACGGCTTGCCATGCCATTTCCACCTGGCGCCTTAGTTGGACCAGCGTTCGTGCTGGACGTGCAGACCGCGTGAGACGACGCTTCATCCAGTCACAAACATGCTCAATGGGGGACAGATCCGGAGATCTTGCTGGCCAGGGTAGTTGACTTACACCTTCTAGAGCACGTTGGGTGGCACGGGATACATGTGGACGTGCATTGTCCTGTTGGAACAGCAAGTTCCCTTGCCGGTCTAGGAATGGTAGAACGATGGGTTCGATGACGGTTTGGATGTACCGTGCACCATTCAGTGTCCCCTCGACGATCACCAGTGGTGTACGGCCAGTGTAGGAGACCGCTCCCCACACCATGATGCCGGGTGTTGGCCTTGTGTGCCTCGGTCGTATGCAGTCCTGATTGTGGCGCTCACCTGCACGGCGCCAAACACGCATACGACCATCATTGGCACCAAGGCAGAAGCGACTCTCATCGCTGAAGACGACACGTCTCCATTCGTCCCTCCATTCACGCCTTTCGCGACACCACTGGAGGCGGGCTGCACGATGTTGGGGCGTGAGCGGAAGACGGCCTAACGGTGTGCGGGACCGTAGCCCAACTTCATGGAGGCGGTTGCGAATGGTCCTCGCCGATACCCCAGGAGCAACAGTGTCCCTAATTTGCTGGGAAGTGGCGGTGCGGTCCCCTACGGCACTGCGTAGGATCCTACGGTCTTGGCGTGCATCCGTGCGTCGCTGCGGTCCGGTCCCAGGTCGACGGGCACGTGCACCTTCCGCCGACCACTGGCGACAACATCGATGTACTGTGGAGACCTCACGCCCCACGTGTTGAGCAATTCGGCGGTACGTCCACCCGGCCTCCCGCATGCCCACTATACGCCCTCGCTCAAAGTCCGTCAACTGCACATACGGTTCACGTCCACGCTGTCGCGGCATGCTACCAGTGTTAAAGACTGCGATGGAGCTCCGTATGCCACGGCAAACTGGCTGACACTGAAGGCGGCGGTGCACAAATGCTGCGCAGCTAGCGCCATTCGACGGCCAACACCCCGGTTCCTGGTGTGTCCGCAGTGCAGTGCGTGTGATCATTGCTTGTACAGCCCTCTCGCAGTGTCCGGAGCAAGTATGGTGGGTCTGACACACCGGTGTCAATGTGTTCTTTTTTCCATTTCCAGGAGTATATATTATACTAGAACTGACATGTGATTACATTTTCACGCAATTTGGGTGCATAGATCCTGAGAAATCAGTACCCAGAACAACCACCTCCGGCCGTAATAACGGCCTTGATACGCCTGGGCATTGAGTCAAACATAGCTTTGATGTCGTGTACAGGTACAGCTGCCCATGCAGCTTCAACACGATACCACAGTTCATCAAGAGTAGTGACTGGCGTATTGTGACGAGCCAGTTGCTTGGCTACCATAGACCAGACATTTTAAATTTGTGAGAGATCTGGAAAATGTGTTGGTCAGGGCAGCAGTCGAACATTTTCTGTATCCAGAAAGACCCGTACAGGACCTGCAACACGCGGTCGTGCATTATCCTGCTGACATATAGGGTTTCGCAGGGATCGAATGAAGGGTAGAGCCACGGGTCGTAACACATCTGAAATGTAACGTCCACTGTTCAAAGTGCCGTCAAGTGCGAACAAGAGGTGACCGAGACGTGTAACCAATGGCACCCCATACCATCACGCCGGGGATACGCTAGTATGCCGATGACGAATACACGCTTCCAATGTGCATTCACCGCAATGTCGCCAAACACGGATGTGACCATCGTGATACTATAAACAGAACCTGGGTTCATCCGAGAAAATGACGTTTTGCCATTCGTGCACCCAGGTTCGTCGTTGAGTACACCATCGCACGCGCTCCTGTCTGTGATGCAGCGTCAAGGGTAACCGCAGCCATGATCTATGAGCTGGTAGTCCATGCTGCTACAAACGTCGTCGAACTGTTCGTGCAGATGGTTGTTGTCTTGCAAAGATGCCTGTCATCTCGACTGCTAGTGATACGAGGCCGTTGGGATCCAGCACGGCGTTCCGTATTACCCTCCTCAACCTAACGATTCCATATTCTGCTAACAGTCATTGGATCTCGACCAACGTGAGCAGCAATGTCGCGATATGATAAACCGCAATCGCGATAAGCTAAAATCCGACCTTTATCAAAGTCGGAAACGTGATGGTACGCATTTCTCCTCGTTACACGGGGCATCACAACCGATTCACCAGGCAACGCCGGTCAATTGCTGTTTGTGTATGAGAAATCGGTTGGAAACTTTCCTCATGTCAGCACTTTGTAGGTGACGCCACCGGTGCCAACCTTGTGTGAATGCTCTGGAAAGCTAATCACTTGCATATCACAGCATCTTCTTCCTGTCGGTTAAATTTCGCGTCTGTGGCTTGTCATCTTCGTGGTGTAGCACATTTAATGACCAGTAGTGTATTTTGAATAGGAACCCTTGTTCGGAAACGCATCGTTTCCGTGCTACAGTCGTCTGAAAACATGTTTGCTAGGTAGGTATGCAACAGGGTTATCATGGTGGAGGGTGATTACGTCCATCCTACCTCTCTGGCCTGGATCGAGTCTCATTCACGCGTCTGTGAATGTTAGAGCAACATGGTTTAGTACACGTCTGCAGAACACACCGACATGATCCTTCTGTACGGCGGAGCTCACTGTAATGGAAAGGCTGCTCATCGTTGTCCACAACGTCCGATTCCATTGCGCAAACTTTTCGCCACAATTACGCAACGGCTTCGAGAAAGGGGTATCTTCACCGTCAGTAGGTGTGCATGTGGTGCTCCAAGGAGATTTCTTTGGTTATCAATGACTGGAATTGTAAAATACATGATATACTGGGTCACATCTAGTAAATTACTTGTAAAAGTGGTCGCGTTATCAACATGTTTTCAAATGGTTGTAGCACGCAAACGGTACGTTTCCGGACTTGGGTTCCAATTCAGAATATTATCTACTCACTCTCCTGTACAAATCCTAAAATTATGTAACGGGAATTCCCGGACATCCTCTACTAAAGAAATATGATTACAATTTCGGTATCAGAGAAATCTACTCCTAAAAAAATATTGAATTTTCAACTATCAATCGTTTGAGATAAAATAAGTTTTCCGCAATTCGCGTCTAGCTTAGTTTCAAAAATGTGTGTGAAATCTTATGGGACTTAACTGCTAAGGTCATCAGTCCCTACGCTTACACACTACTTAAACTAAATTATCCTAAGGACAAATACACACACCCGTGCCCGAGGGAGGAATCGAACCTCCGCCGGGACCAGCCGCACAGTCCTTGACTGCAGCGCCCGAGACCGCTCGGCTAATCCCGCGCGGCTCTAGTTCAGTTTTTAGGTCACTGTACGTTCTCAGAATCATCAAATCTGTTACATTATTAACGGCAATTTTAGACTCTTGACTCTTCTCTGATAAATTTCTGCGGGCGCCTTTGCAACAGCCGCTGATTTATTTATACGAAGACATGGCTACGGTATCCTCTCAATATGAGCAGCCATTGCAGAGTTGATGCAAGGTTTATGTCTGCTGTATTACTACGAACACCGTCGCTACCGTGCGAAGACAGAAGGATGCATGACAAATTTCCTCTCATGGGCAATGGTAGGTTTTTCAACGGCTACTGCCTAAGTTGTGGCTACGCCCCCGCAGATTGCGATGAAACCGGAATGGCTGAGGGGACGGAACGGCTAACCCGAATTCCACGGACCGACGGCGCCAAAGTGGTCGTTGAAGCAGACAGCCACTGAACGCAATTTCCGGCATGCGGACAGGATCGTGGCATTACGAATGCCAACAGCGGGGTCCCAGCACCCTTTGTCTTCTCTGCTCGATGACGATCAGTTTGGAGAGGAGAGAGGTTAGAAGGGCGGGTAATGGTCACTAGCTCGAGTTCTTGTACGGGCCATGATGCAATAGACGTTGCCTTCGGTTTGATAGCAATATACGCAGCCGCAGCAGTGCTGGTCTGTGACAAGCAATTCTCTGTATTGATAACGAAGCCACGGAAGATATTATGCACGGGTCCTGGTTAATAAGGCAAACACGACTGGAAAAGCAGCGAGAGATCACTGAAATACAGTAAATACACAAACCGCCTGTGGCTTATCAACTGAAATAAATCCACTTCAAGATACGGATATAATCTGAAACTTCCTGGCAGATGAAAACTGTGTGCCGGACCCAGACTCGAACTCGGGACCTTTGCCTTTCGCGGCAAAGGTCCCGATTTCGAATTCGGTCTGGCACACAGTTTTAATCTGCCGGGAAGTTTCGTATCAGCGCACACTCCGCTGCAGAGTGAAAATCTCATTCTGATGGATATAATCCTCCAAAATACATACTGAGAAGAATAATAACTGAATGGTTACAGTAATTTGTATTTTGACACGTTTCTATTACGTCGCTTTCTTGTCGGTCTGTTTGGTAGGGGGAAGGATGGTCGTGAAAAAGTCTGGTAGCGTGTTGTATGGATAGTATCGGAATTCGTTTCAGGCGGAATGTTAGTGACCGGGACTAACTGAGCAGAGAGGGACAAAGAGATGGACAACGAGAGCGGGAGGAGTCGTGTCCAGTGTATGTGAAAAGCTGGTGTACATGAAAAAATTATTTAAATAAAAAAGTATAATCTTATGAAAATGCTTAAAACAAATTGAGAAATTTCACACAGACAAGACTAAAATGCAGAAAATAATTATTACATTTATTTAGAATTTGTTTTTAACACACTTTTAAACCAGACCAAAAAATATAAAATAATTTCTCCTGGCCCCGTACAGATTCCTAACACGATGAAGCATGTCTTGCAAATGTGCGCTTGTCAACTGTTAACACCTAGACAAAACTTGTAACTTTTATAGGTAGGTTGCATGCAGCAGAGATGATGAACTGTTGATGCAATAATTATGATTGCATGCGCCCCATGTATTTTGTTATAAATATTAAAATTACTGTCACAGGTATTAAAATTCACAAGTACAAATTTTGCAGGACTGGGATTAGGAATCTGTATTGGGCTAGGAGAAGTTATTTTATACTTTTTAGTTCGATTTAAAAACGTCTATTATAAATTTATTTTTATTTAAATAATTATTCAATGTAAAGAAACAGACGGACGAAGCAAGGCACCAGTGTAATCTTTAGGGACACAAAACAACATAAAGGACAACTTTAAATGCGATAAATATATAGGGACTTAATAAGGAATGCGTTCTCAGTGGAGAGACGAGGACAGAAGGCCTGCCAGTACCTATCGGCAGAGTGTGCACCCGCTAAAGAAAGGACATCGTCGGCACTTGGAAAAAGAGTGATATCTAAAAAGGTTTCTCACGGAAATAGGAGGAAACAAGACACGAATGCCAACTACCAAAAAACTTAAGGATTTTCACACTAATGCCGATAGATGTCACTAGCGGCACTACACGAAGACAGGACACCAAAGATGACTTAGAGGCGTTCTATTATTTCGGACGAAACGTAACGACCAACACGGTTGGACGAAGAAAATTGCATCTACTCCAAGCATGCCTCGATGGCTGACGTGGAAATATAGACCGAGCGAGGCTGCGCAGTCGTTAGCACACTGGACTCGCATTCGGGAGGGCGACGGTTCAAATCCCAGTCCGGCCATCCAGATTTAGCTTTTCCTTGATTTCCCTAAATCGCTTCAGGTCCATTACAGTCTGACAAACAAACGATACCAATAATAATAATAATGTATCCAAAAGGTAAACAAGGGGTGGAATAGAGGAAAAGAGAAAAGAAGTGCAATGACTGTAACTGATAGTCTTGTCCACAAACCGGAATTGAGCTGTGTATTTGACATGTGATCCTACGACACCGAAACTAAGTGCATTCAACCCACAATATGACAGTCGTGTTTACACTTCCACTGTGAGCGAAGTGTAGTGTTTTTCTGAAGTCCATAATGCCCATTTGGACAACGTACGGCTTTGTACCAGGTCGTAACACAACCGAAGTCTGAGTAGCGTTCGACGTACCGAAAATAGTAATTTCAAGGGATCAGATGTACCCCAGCGAGGCGAGTGTATTGTGGAACACGTGAAAAATGGGACTTAACAGCTGAGGTCATCACATCTGAGGACATCACATACATCCATGCCCGAGGCAGGATTCGAACCTGCGAACGTAGCGGTCGCGCAGTTCCAGTCTGTAGCGCCTAGAACCGCTCGGCCACAACGGCCGATTGTAACAAGTGGAACTGGCCTTAAGCGCTCGACCACATCAAAGATCTATGTTAGCAAGGCACTTATCTGCAAAACTAACGTGTAGTTCAAAAGCTGCAATTTCCCAGCGAAATGTGTCTAATGTTCAGCGTATTTTGAGTGTATGCAAAATGTGTCTAATGTTCAGCGTATTTTGAGTGTATGCAAACTATTTGGCAGTTATGTTTCTCGATAACGGCAGTGCAGAATGATTCGTCTTGAGGGGAAGCGTTGGTCGACACAATTGTGGTGTATCATTACGTAGTCTTCTTGGTTGTCGGGAACCCCAGAGCCGGTTTCCGGAAACCGATGGTAGCGGGCCCTGTATCTGATGAGCTGATCTGAAGTGTTTTGCACTTGAGACTTACTAGACGGATTAACGGCTAGTGACTTTGCTATGAAGATAAGCGTTTTCTAACATCGCCGCAATAAACTTACAAAAAGTCCCCGCAGGAAGCAGCAGTTTGCAGCGGAATACTGTCAGTGGGAGACGGAAAAGACCGATGAGAACGCTTCCATTCCGCTCCTAAGGCTGACTTGCTGAATGTTAAAACAAATTCGCGGAGGTTCAATGGAAACTTGAGGTTTGGTGCTTCTGTGGGATTTTTGAACTACTGACTTTGAACTGTTATTTTCTTCTGTCTTGTGGACATCATTTAGCTGACGTTGCTAGGAGCCAGGAGGAACAGTGTATTGACTGTCAGCAGTGTTCCCGTCTAGCAGTCTGATCTTGAAACCTTTCTGAATGGAATTAGATAGCTACAGGGCATTAAGTAGATTTTTGAGCTCTGACGGGTTTAAACTTATCTCGCAAGTCAAAACGAGGCTGGAGTCCCATCTTTAGCCTGTGCTGCATAACACTCCGGGTCTATTGACAAATGTTTCCTAGTTAATCTTCGGAGCAGTAGCTCATGAAAATTGCTTCGTGCGCATGAGCGAGATCGAGACGGAGATATGTTTCACAATCACAGAAACGTTGAGGAAAGAGATTTGTGATTAGAAGGGAAGCGGGACTCCTAGTGAGTGCAGATGTTATTTTTGATAGTCATACTGATGTTCGAATCTTCGTTGTTTACCGGATGGTTATTATTAACGCCCAGCAGGACACAGACGTACTGCAACCATGTATGTGACATTTTAGAGCTCGAATCAATTACGGCCCCTCTTCTTGGACGACAGTGGCAGTAGTCCTAGAGCTACGCCGGGGAAAGGGGGGGGGGGGGATGGCGCACTTATAAGATGCTGGCCTCGTGTTCAGGAGGACAGCAGTTCAAACACCCATCCGTCCACCCAGTTTCACGTTTTTAACTGTATCCCTAAACTGCTTGAGGCAAATGCCGAGGCAGGAAAGACACAGTCTGTATCCTCCGCCATCCTTCCTAACGCTTGTGTTCCATCTCTAATGACCGAGCTAGATGGCACAATGGCTAGCACATTGGACTCGCATTCGGGAGGACGACGGTTCAAACCCGCGTCCAGCCGTCCTGATTTAGGTTTTCCGTGATTTCTCTAAATCGCTTCGGGCAAATGCCGGGATGGTTCCTTTAAGAAGGACACGGCCGACTTCCTTCCCCATTCTTCACTAATCCAATGGGACCGATGACCTCGCTGTCTGGTTCCCTCCGCCCCCCCCCCCCTCCCAAATCAACTAACCATATCTAATAGCCTAGTCGTCGACGAGACGTTAAACCCTTTTTTCCCTTCCATCTCCCTCCCTCTTCAGCATTTGCACAGCTTTTTCTTGAGAATATGATCGACTCAAAATAGAGGTCTTGAACGACGTCACAGAAAACCTGACACATCACCATGAACTGCATCGATATACACTGTTTAATGTCGTGGAAGAGTATATGGTGCCTTAACATTTTTAATGGGTCTATTCGCTTTCAGAACATACATAGTTTGTATGCCAAATGTCTAGGGACATTGTTCCACACTGTTTTGCATTACCTTCGACGCAGTGTTGGGGAAATACGCTCTGTTATTTATTCTGCTTAACTTTTGGACGCTGGGTTGAGAAAACAAGCACGGCGGCACGCAACCACTACTTACAACAGGGTTGTCAAGCCCTGCGTCCCACCGACTTCTAAGCTTTAGTGTAAAAGTTGAGCGTCTTCTGCAAGTAACTGCTGTCAAATGGCTTACGTCATTATATTTTCGATTTCGGACACATCGAGGTCACATCACACGATCCCTTTTTTGTACCACGCGGGATCGTTAGACCACTTGAAACAGAAAATTTTATTCACACATATCAGGCATGCAGTCTAACTGAAGAATTGGTGAGGGCAGATGTCCTTGAGGAGGAAGCTAAGTGGAGCTGGCAGGCAAGTGGTACAGCATCCACATTATGAGCCAAAACAGTTTGAACACTTGCTCAATAGTTTGTTTGTCCGTCTTTGGAACGAAATACATCACTGAATCTCAGTATCAGGGATCCGACAGTTTGATGGCAGGTTTATGAAGGTAAGTGGCATTAGATGTCTGCGCAAAGATCATTTAATTCGTTTAAATAATGGGCCGCGGTCATGGCGCCCGATAGCGACCCGGATGGATTCCACAGGATTTACAGCATACGAATTTGGTCGCTGAGATATCAACGTGAGTCACTACAATGCTCTTCAAACTACTGTAGCACGGTGCTGGCTACAAGACACGGACAATTACACGCTGCTGAAAGATGGCATCGCCGTCGGGGAAGACTTAAAGTATGAAGGGATGCATGTGGTTCGCAGCCGTCAGCGTGCCTTCGATTACTACGACAGGTTCCATGCAATCGCAGGAGAATGCTCCCCATAGCACAGTACCGCTCCCATCAGCCTGCGTCTATGGCGCGCTGCACGTGTCGAGCGGTCGATGACGGCGTTTGTGGAGACGACCAGCAACCTAGTGTAGCAAAATATTATTCACCCGTAGAGACGATATGTTACCATTGATCGACGGTCGAATCCCGACAGACCTGTGCCCACTGCAATCGTATACTGATGATGTCGTTGGGTCAACTTGTGAACGTAGGGGTGGTCTACTGCGGAACTCTATGTTGAACAATGTACGATGAACGGTGTGCTCCAAAACACTTTTGCGTGCACCAGCGTAGAGGTCTTTCGGCAGAGATGCCATAGATCACCATCTATACTACTTTACAGAGCAGCCAAGCCTCCGAACCCCACGCTCTGCGAAGAGCCGGGACCGTCCAAACATTTAGCATTTAGTGATAGTTTCACTGTCCTCCTCCCTCTTTCCGAAGATGCTCAAGACAGTAGCACGTGAACATTCGACCAGTTCTGCAGATTTAGAGATACTCGTTCACACGCTCTGTGTGATAATAATCTGCCATGTATCTCAGAGGATTTCTCATTTGCAGTCCGTATCTTCGCTAGGCTAATCCCCCATCCGTGTCTGCTCGGCTTACATATTTTTGTTACCGTGTCACGTGCCCGCAACGCCAACATGCGGCATCCAACGTCACGGTGGGCAGTGGTGGTAATGTTTTGGCTTATCAGTGTATATTCAGACTTTAGTCTGCTCTCCTACA
This sequence comes from Schistocerca cancellata, assembly GCF_023864275.1. Classification (NCBI taxonomy): domain Eukaryota; kingdom Metazoa; phylum Arthropoda; class Insecta; order Orthoptera; family Acrididae; genus Schistocerca; species Schistocerca cancellata. The sequence continues at coordinate 215,156,209 of NC_064627.1, forward strand.
AATGGTCCAGAATCGCGCTTCCTGCAATATATCCTTAAAGCTCTGCAGGATAATGAAAACTACCGTGAAATTTACGCATTGTTATTTTAAGTGAAGCCAATCTTATTGCGAATAAAGGAAAAAAAAAGAAAATTATCGACGTACTTGCCCACGAACTTCGACGATACGTGTTCGTTCCTCGGTGCATACATTGCGTTTTTTCTGCGTTTTTCCCTTCCCTTAATATACTGTTCATTGCTAGGAAATTTTAAAATTAAAAAGTGTAAGTTTTACAGAATTACTGCTCGACTCTCTTTTTCTCCCAGTTTCTCGAACGCTGTCTTTCTCTTGTCATAAGCCATCACAGAGCGTTGAATGTTTCGCATAACAGAAGCAGCGAAAGCAGAGATATTCTCACTGATCATATTTCACTGTTGTCTACAGTAAAATTGGTTCTATTCTCTTGCTAAAAATCAAATAAGAAAATTAAAAAGACGGTTAACTGTTTTGTGAAATGATGTATCCAAAAGTAATAAATAAAATACGTCGCAGAAACATTTTAGGCGCCTTTAAGTGATGTTCAACAGCTGAGATGATCGTACATTAGTGAAGCAAGGAGACCACTCAGTGAAATTACATTAGAAAAATTTCTTCTGGTAAGATATGAAAATCTAAGATTTTAAGTTAAACACTGAACTGTAAATTTTCGATTGGCACCTCATTTTCTGTACGTGATTTCGACTATCATTCAAATGCGTGTCGAATGTTTCCGTAATCCATTTTATTTCTTACGTTTATACAATCATTTCACAAATAATTGATAGTGTCTTCCATTTTTCTATTGTTTTATTTTCAAGTTTTGTTTAGAAAGCACGAAGTACAATACATTTAAAAATCGATCAGTATTATATTATTATTAAGAGTATATGTCAGGACAAAGCAGTTTCAATTTATACTGTGATATATTTTTTGACTCGTTCATTTGCATAGCTAGCAGCAGTTGGTTGTGAAATATTTCAATTTTCCTTCGCATCATCACTAATTTACTCTGATTACTTTGAAGTATTCAAATCGTTCTTTCTTTCTCAAACGTAGACCTCACGCTGGTCAATTTGATACCTCATACGTTCATTTCCCACTCTTCGGTTGGCTATGAATATTCGGATGAAAATCCATTGTGTCACATCTACGGAGTCTTTTTTCCGCTGCGCTCAAACATTTAGCTAAAAATACATAAGTGGAAGAAGTACGACTGGAACCTAAGCACGCAGAAGTTGCCAGTGACCTCAGTGCATGTCTTATACTATTTGGCTTGTAGTTTCAGTCAGGAAGGGATTTCTTCGTAAGTTCATCTGCGAAGGATATAAATCACTGCCTGTTTCTCGGTAATCATTAGGTTGCAAGCCTGATATGTTCATAATTCCTGAATTTACAGGTATCTGACGATTCCATTTAGGCCGGAACGGGTTCTGTGTTATGACCTTTATTTCTTTAGGAAACTTAAGTGTAACGACGTAAATCCTTTGACAGGATTTTATGTACATAAACTAAAGTGGCGATTGAAAATTTGCACCAAGACCAGGAATCGAACCCGGGTCTCCTGCTTACTAGGCAGTAGCGGCAGCCACTAAGCCACCTTGGCAAAGCGGTTCACACAACTGCACCGATTACCCTGGCCCGCCTAACTCCTCGATCCAAATTGTAACTGCCGCCCCAATCTGTACAGGGTGTCCCAAAAAGAATGACCCGTTTTAAAATAGAATTATTTATTAGGAAGAAGGGCTTAACACCAACAAATTGCATACTAAATTACTCAGAAAAGACAGAAGTTTATAAAAACTGCCGCCCCAATCTGTACAGGGTGTCCCAAAAAGAATGACCCGTTTTAAAATAGAATTATTTATTAGGAAGAAGGGCTTAACACCAACAAATTGCATACTAAATTACTCAGAAAAGACAGAAGTTTATAAAAATCCATCATAAAGGTTCAATATGTCTTCCATTGGCTGCACGGACGACATCTAGACGATAGCCGAATTCATGCCAAACTGAGCGTAAGGTGTCTTCTGTCACTTAAGCTATAGCAGCTGATATTCTGGCTTTTAGTTCATCTGTGTCACGAGATAAAGGATGAACGTTAACACATTGTTTAATATATCCCAACAGGAAGAAATCACATGATGTTAAGTCAGGGTTCCTAGGAGGCCGAGAGTGTAAAGCCTGGTCTCGCGGTCCTGTACGCCCTATCCAACGTTGAGGCACGTTGGCACTGAGGAAACTGAGCACGTTGTTGTGCCAGTGCGGTCGTGCTCCATCTTGCTGATAGATGAAATTGTCAGAGTCAAGTTGTGGGAATAACCAGTTCCGTAGCTTTGCAAGATATGATCGTCCTGTTACGGTTTCTTCCTCAAAAAAAGAAGGGTCCATAAACCTTTCTTTGCTAAACGTGTGTGAAGTCCTTAGGTTAGTTAGATTTAACTAGTTCTAAGTTCTAGGGGACTAATGACCTCAGCAGTTGAGTCCCATAGTGCTCAGAGCCATTTGAACCATTTGAGCTAAACAGCACGAAAAACATTCACTTTTGGTGGATCACGTCCGTGTTCAATTGTTTCATGAGAATTTTCGAGCCCCCATATACGCACATTATGAAACGCCCGCTGAACTGCCATCACTGATTGAGTACGACTAAATTCAACAACACAATACGCCTTCTGTTGCGCGGACTCCATACTGCGCGGGACTGACTGCACCCTCCAGGTCAGCGCTCGCAGCGACATCTAGCGGATTTTTTCTGAAACTCTAGACCATGCCGATTACATCTAGCGCTGTTTCAGTTACCTAGTGACATTTGTGTCAATATTATTAAAAGTTAAAATCGGGTCACTCTTTTTGGGACACCCTGTACTTCAAAGTCCCTGTTGCACACGATCAGAATTACCGAGGCTCTTCATGTTTGTGGAATAGCACTTCAGCGTCGAACGTAAATGGGGGTCCTGCCTGAAACACCCAGGGTGTCGAGGTACTACTCCAGAACACGGAGTCCCCTCGCGGAGGGGGAATTTAAAGTAGACTCGGGCGGCAGATAGACTTTGGATCGAGGAAGGAGGCGTGCCAGGGTAACCCGTGCAGTTGTGTGAACTGCTGTGACGAGATGGCTTAGTAGCTAACGCACCTGCGCAGTAAGCAGGAGATGCGGGTTCGATTCCCAGCCTTCGCACAAATTTTCTCTCGCCGCTTCATTCTACATAAATAAAATCGAATCATCTGTATGAGACCAATAAAATCTCTGAAATTGTGTAATTCCTTTGACAAGAGTAATTTCATAGTAGCCCCCGACAAGTAGGCCGAAGGTCGTCGATAACGGTGGGTGGCAGGGTCCGGCCACTGTCTGTAACATGCAAAAGCTGGCACTTACGAGTTCGAAGATGAGCTCCTTCTCGTCGAGGTGCCTGAGCTCGTGGCGGGAGCGGCGCTGCGAGCGGCCGCCGGTGCTGCCGATGCAGCCGCCGGAGACGCCGACGGTGGTGCCGCTGCCCTCCTCGGACAGGAAGGTGGGCGTGCCGTCGATGGTGTTGACGATGGGCTTGAGCAGGCCGCCGCGCTCGAACTCGTGCGCCGAGATCTTGCGCACGGGCGTGGTGGCGCCCGAGCCGGCGCGCGACGGCGCCCCGTGCGACGGCGACGTCAGCGTCTCGGCGCTGCTCGGTGTGGGAGTCGCGTGCGCCACGAGCCACGCGTCCACCACCTGCCGCGTCGCCTTCCTATTACCAGACCAAAGGCGGGCGCGCCTTCACCTCTGCTGCCTCGCCAGCTAAGAACCCGTGCCTAGTGGTGCGACACCGAGGCCGCCACACACCGACGATTCAGCAGGCCAAATGTCCTCGCGCCCGACCCTACCTCTCCTTGCGTCAGGAACCTCGGATGGCCTGACGAGGTTCGGCCGGTCCGATTGGTTTTTCGGCAAGGCCACAATCCGCCGAACAGAGCGACGGTAGTCCATTTGATCCGTGTAGGAACCAGCAGTTGACCTTGAAAGTACGTAAATGTAACGTATTGCCCATAAATAGGCGAAGAAATCTACTGCTGTTGGTTCATATCATTCGTGACAAATCACTAGAAATAGTTCTTTCTTTCGCTTACGCCATAGTCCCGCAGCGATCGCAGGGTCAGCGTGGTTACAACGGATTTTGAAGTGTTAGTTTTAGGGATGGCCGGATGCCCTTCCTGCCGCCACCCCGTAACCTCCCCCCCCCCCCTCCCCCAGGACGGAATCAGTACATCCCAACTGTCTGCGTCTAGTATAAATCGTGAAATAGTGCATAAGTGGTTCAAATGTCTGCGACGTGTGTAACTGAGGCGGAACGTGGGGACCAGCCCGGTATGCACTTATCGGGATGTGGAAAACCGCCTAAAAACCAAATCCAGACTGGCTGGCACACCGGCCCTTGTCGTTAATCCGCCGGACGGATTCGATCCGGGGCCGGCGCGCCTACCCGAGTCCAGGAAGCAGCGCGTTAGCGCTCTCGGCTACCCTGGCGGGTAAATCATTAGAAAGAGTAACTATGGCAAAATACCCAGGACTAACCATCCGGAGCGACCTAAGAGGAATGACTATATAAAAAAAGTTCTATGAAAGGGAAATGTAGTTCTTCCACGAAAAAGTGGTTTACAAAATACTTGTTCGACCGGTTCTTCAGTAGTGTTCATCAGTCTAGTCCCCTTACCAGATTGGATTAGTATGAGAGAGAGAGAGAGGAGAGACCCAACAAAGAGCGGCGCATTTCGGCACGGAATCGTTTACTCAGCGCGAGGTTCTCACAGAGATGGTCAACGATCTCCAGAGGCAAACGCTACAAGGAGAGGTGTTCTGCAACTCACAGATGTTTACCATTTAAATTCCAAGAGAATGTGAGTAGGATGGGATGGCCGTTTCAGTCGCTCAGCAAGGACATAAACATACTAATTAACTGAGATCATAAACAACCACTATGCAATCGAAGATTGCCTCAAGACTGTCAAGGTTCAGAAGACGTCACACTATTTTACAACAACGAGCAAGCTATGGAGTCTCACGGTTCCGATTTCAGCCCCTTGCATTTGGAAACAGTTTAATTTTCGCGTAATTTAATCAAAATTTCACAATAATGTCCACTGTAGAGTTCTATGCAGTTGTGTTAAGTTCTCTAAGCTTCAGAGCACAAAGTCCTTGAGCTGGGTTTAAACCCCTACATCTTTATAACAGCTTAATTGTCGTGTTATTTCACAACAACGCCCCAAGGCAATGACGCTATAAAGCTTATAGCTCTACACTAGACATGCCGAGGTTTGAACCCAAGGCCTTGGGGCTCCAGAGCTTAAGCGCTGTTATGAAATACTGTGACGTCATGGGACCTTGGGCAGTCGTATGGCAAATGAGCTGCTGACAGCCTTCGACTGCGTAGTGGCCGTTAATGGCTTCGGTTAATTAGGATGCTTATGACCTTGGAAAGCGGCTGGAAAGGTCAACCCACCCTACTAATATATTCTGGTAAGATTAGACAACACATTACTTGCTTACATGTACGTCACGTGAAATGGTAACGATGAGGAAATTAGAGCTGAAACGGAGCTTCGCTGACAGTCTGTCTTCCCACACGCCTTTCGCAAATGGGGCATGAAAAAGGTGGGAGGGGTGTGGGGTGTGGCGGCAAAAAATAGTGAAGCCAAAGTACCATCCGCCGCACACCATATTTTGTCTTGCCAAGTACAGATACAAATGTAGCACACAGCAAGGTCTGGAACGGCGCGAGTAAATTTGGCCTTCTGGATCGTTCGTGTACAGCAGCTAGTAGAACACGTTGACTTATTGAAAGAGCCACAGCTGCCTAACACAGACGGAATGTCTGTTAATAACGATTACATTTCATTATGTTCAGGGTGGTATTTTACTTTTATTCACATTTTCAGAATAACAACCTATTTCATTATAATCAGGCGAGCACAGTACTACAGCGCAACTCATATAAACCTGAATTAATTTAATACAACATTTGAACCAGTACTGGAACACATTTGCAATTTTGGGATATGGTGATCAACAACTGGAAGATTAAATACATACATACAGACATACATACATACATACAAAATCCCTACAGCAAGTGTTATACACCGAAAGTGTACAATATTTTACCAGCCACATGATTTATACTTCTAGTAGTTTTTCAACAAATCCCAATCCTGCCAGTACGTTATGAAGGATATTAAGGTCGATAGGGCCACACTTCTAAAACAGGCCTGTACAAAAATAGATATATGTTGTTTTCCTTTCAGCGTATAATATCTTATTGTTGTTTAGAGACTCAGTATTTGTTCTGCTGTCGACCGGCATTTAGGAATCCTCCTTGATATCTTCCCGGTTTATGCTAAACTTATTATATTCTACCTGTTTTAAAGTTGGATAGCAACAGAATCTTGTACGTTGCCGAAAGTAATGAGATACCACGATAACATTCATTTCTGTAGTGTTGGCCTTCTTACGCAGAGGATTAATCAACGCTAATTTCTAGTCATCTTCTGGTTCTTCTTTTTCCCATATGTTTCCTTTGGTTTTACGTAAAACGTCTATTGCTTCTTTATGTACAAGCTTCCAGAATTCTGCTATTACAGAGTCTTCTCTATTAGCTTTGTTGTTCTTTTGTCAGTGACTGTTGTTTTTTATCTCATTGCAACCTAGTGCAGGAGACTTTGATCCTTCGATTTTTTAACTTCTAACTGGATTAATTCGTATTCACTAATTTAGAAAGTATTCAATAAGGATTTCACAACTTTCTTCATTTGGCGTTCTTATGACTATCTTTCTTTTCAAAACAGAGGAGGTGGGAATTTCGTATGGTTCTTAAAATTTCAGTGTATTCATAGGTCTAAAAGCGTTGATATTTATGGCGTATCTCATTCAGTAGTTCATTTTTCACACTTCCGCTTCTCATTGCCTATTTACTTCGCTATATTCCCTCGTTTTTTGATATAGACATTATTATTATTATTATTATTATTATTGTTTAGCATCTAACAGTTATATAAGGAGTTGAATTTCCGCCAGACTTTATCCGCTTCGCTTTCGACACCACATTGTAGTTTTCGGAATTTAGGTCTACCATGACGGTAAGAGGCAAAGTTTCAACGTGTGTAACTGACGTCAGCATGTGGTGCAAATAATCTTCAGAAATGGGAAAGTAAAATTCTGTTCACTGATAACGTATTTTTGGAAATGTCTCCAGTGAGCACAATAACAACGTCTACTGAACATACACCAATATCTCGATAAAAGGCTTCTCTCTGCTTTTTCTAATACCTCCAGATCCTGTTAGCGACTTTTCACCAAGCACCTCGAAAGCGCCTGCTTATGTTTACAAACGAGGTACGGCGGCTGAAACCAGATGAGAAAGCATGTCGCTACCAGTTTTCTGCGAAATGCTGCTACCATCAATAACTGTGAGACACACCTTACAGTTTCCAAGGAAACAATTTGTAATTTATATGGGTAATAAGTAGGTACATGGTTCAGACTGGACAAACTGTTTAACATCATGGAACAACTGAGACAATCTCCAACTGAACGGGTGTTACTGATTATATGCGACATAAATGAGCAAATTTCCGTTACAGAAAAATGATTACAGGTTTCTGAGATTGCTGGAACTATAAACTTCATCTTAGCTGTGCCATTTGCACCAGGCCCAATATACGGAAAACGTAATACGAAACATTTCACGGTTTTAGACAGGAAGAGACGCACATTTGCATTGCGACCGCCGTGCTCGTCGACTGCGACGCTATTTGATTTCTTCTTCTACCAATACGTTAGAGATAAGATTCACGCAAGTAAAGTCTGAGATCTCCATGAGATGCACACCCAAATTGCAAGAAGTTCGAGTCCACTACTCGCAGTATGTTGCAGCAGGTGTGAATTTAGGTGAGAATTTTTCGAACAAACTTGACGAGATGTGATAGTCACTTAGGACACCCAATGAGTATATCGTTGTTCTGCACTTTACGAGCCGGCCAAAGTGGCCGTGCGTTTAAAGGCGCTGCAGTCTGGAACCGCAAGACCGCTACGGTCGCAGGTTCGAATCCTGCCTCGGGCATGGATGTTTGTGATGATGTCCTTAGGTTAGTTACGTTTAACTAGTTCTATGTTCAAGGGGACTAATGACCTCAGAAGTTGAGTCCCATAGTGCTCAGAGCCATTTGAACCATTTGCACTTTACGAGGAACTAATAAACGATTTGCGAAACATCATTGTATTCTCCACATACTATTATTCACAGAAGATAGCTTTACTCATCATTCCAAGACTATGTTTAGCTTCTTCAGTGAATCTTTCTTATATTAAGTGATGGACTCATATTTCATGCATTCTGCAGGTGACAAAAGAATAACTAACTTTACCGCAAAAGAAATTCTTTGCACTAGGTGAAGAATAAAGCAGAAATTGGAACCTTATTTGAAACCGTTTTAAACAAACAATAATAATTTGATACAGGAAACTAATCAATTCAATTGAGCTGAAATTTAAAGCTTTACCGCCACTTTAAGCAAGATTTCCTTCCAGTCAGAAAGCGAAAGGCACATGTACGGCTCCTTTTAATAGAGGATACACCGTCAATTTTCGTATCGATTTTTCCAGTTTTCACAGCACACTAATTATTTCGTTTCTTTGCAGTTCCATCTAGGACGCTGCGTTACTCCATTCTTACAACACTGTCCAACTGTTGTTTGTTTACAGAACTGCTGCGACATGCGCTGCCACTATTTCACCTAATGCCAGTTGGCTTTCGTCTCGGGATCTTTGGCCGACTTTTGTTTAATGACTTCTGTTGACGTTTCGCTAGCACGAGAGGCTGCATTCTCAAAGATCCCCTCTCCATTGCTGGTGGCGGATTGGAGATGAGACTGCGATTCTCCCCATGTTACATGCAAAACGATCGTTCGTTGCAGCACGGCAGTCCAGTATCAGTTTACCATGACGATTTCTTCTTTCTTACTAAAACTGTTGCCGTATTTATGGATTTCGGTGGCTTATCTGAACAAGTTGTAGTGATAGCTCCTCTCCACAGCGAGAACCTGCGTGTAGGCTAATTTTGTAACGTGGTTGTTCTAAGACAGCGGGTGCTCTGCCACGGCCGATTTCTCCACTTGTCACAACCTGCAGTACCGTTGATGTTTGATGATTCTGGTATTTATGCATCGTTTAGTCATTTCAACACACACTTTTCTACACTTTGTTTATCTGACGGAGCGAAATGTGTATGTTACTGCTGTTTACTTCCTCAGTTGTGTCTTGACATAGCTCTTCAGCGATTTCGAGGGCTTAGCTTTAAGTTGCCTTGTGGTTATGTTCAAACTATCGCTAGCTCACATAAACTTCGTGACACAGTACCGCAATAAAAGGAAGGGGCGTTTGACACAGGTAACGTCATGCCAAAAATGGAATGCATGTCTAATGTCACACGCTTTTCGTGAGCAGTTCCCTTAACCATGAGGCTTTCTGACGCCTCCAGGCCCGATTCTAAATTTCACAGTCAATGTTGTTTCCTCCAGTTACTTTCGAACACTGTCACCAAAGGTTTCCCCAGAGAACAAAGTGACTGACAGCTAGTTGTTAATAAGACAGCTACCATAGCAAATAACAAACCAGAGCATGAGTCACACCTTCTGTGCTGTGCACAGTCGCCAACTGCCAACCCGATTTTGACTTTGCTATTCTAACCGAGATGTAGTACCTGTGAGGGAGTGGATTTTGTATAGGACTCTGGCTTACGTGGCACAGGTATCAAATGAAATCACTGAAGTGTAGTGGTCGGTGGCCCCTAACAAAAAATTATTGATGGTGCAATGATATGAAATGATATTAGCGAACATCATTCAGAAAATTGTAATGTAATGAATATGTTATGACTGATGATATTTCATATCATTGCTCATTCATTAGTTTCATTCTCATTGATTCCAGATAATTTATTTCAATGAATTTCATTCACTTGACACAAAACATACTCCATCAAAATGTGGGGTACTGTTATGGTGACACGTAGGCATTGTAGGCATTGGTGTTTCTTCTTGACGAGAGAGGCAGACGCGAGTTAACGAAAGTACTGTGTATTTCGCATAGGAGCCATGTTACAAAGATGGAAGATAAGGATACGTATAGAAACACCAGCGGAAAAATGCTCCTATCGGATCACAATATACGCTAATACGCTCTTGTTTTACTGAAATGTGGGGTACCAGCTGCCTCATTCTACCTTCCTCGGCACCTTTAAATATTCTCCCAAAAATTTTGAGATGCAAACATATTCAAACTATTTTTTACGTGCAACTCACATCTCACTCCCACAAACTCAACTAACTGTAACTCGCTCACACTTCATCCTGTCCTACTACTACTACTACTGTCTCCTCTCACTGTCAGTGTTTCTCTATTATTGCCACTATCTCATCCATTTCTTCCCATTTCTGCTATCTGTTCACTGTCGCTATCTTCTCTTACTCCTTGTCACTGTCATACACAGATTCTCACTCATTATCAATGGCTCTCACTCACTTTCACATTCTCCTTCTCTTTATTCTTCTCCTGCTGGCACTGTCTTTTCAGTCTGTTCCTAACACTGTTCCGCCACAGTCAACTACTTTCCACGGCCTCTGTGTCCCTCTCGTTCTCTCACACTAGTCATTGTCTCCTTCGTTCTTCCTGTACCACAGCCACTGTCTACTATCTTCCAGTATTCATTAGTTTTCCGTTTCTTTCCCACTGTCACTGTCTCCGATGTCTCTCAGCATAAAAAAGCGCGACTACGTTGGCATGCCAAAATTTTTGGGAAAATTTTCAAAGGTGCTGAGGAAGACAGAATGAGGCAAATGGTATCCCATCTTCCAGTCACAGTCTTTAAAAACTGGAACATATTAGCCTTTTTTTTGCGCTCCGATAGGAGCATTTTTCGGCTGGTTCCCTTCTTTCCCCTGTTACAGCAGAGCATGTCACTCATATGAAAAGAACCTTATGGGTAGGTAGGATGTTAGTAGTTTAATTAAGTGAAATTGAAATGAAAGCTAACTTTACACCTCAGAACGGACTTAACGTGGACAAAAATTTTGCATGTGCTTCAGTACTACAGAACCCTTCCGATGGTAACGGAAGCACTTTACAGTATACTTCTCCGTGCTACGTCAGTTTATAAACTACGTTTTCGCCTTACGTCGCATATTATGTGCGTTTTTACGCGCACAAATAGGGTAACTTTGAAATTCTGTACTTCGGAAACGGATAAAAATATCAAGAAAATTTTCACAGTTTTTCGATGTAGGGATTTACGAATATATCGAAAAAATTTCAGTCATTTGCTGTGCGTAGGCGTCTTGGAAACCGCGGCTTGGTTTTGCTAGCCAAAAACCACGTTTTTCAGCTTTTCTCGTGTATCGCCTATGAACTAACAGGTGCCTCCATAAGCTTCTTAAGGCAGACCACATATACTGAGGTGCAAAAGTCATGGGATACCTGCTAAACATCGTGACGGACCACCCTTTCCTAGATGTAGTGCTGCAATTCGATGCGGTATGGATCCCACAAATCGTTGGAAGTCCCCTGCAGGAATATTGAGCCATGCTGCGTCTACAGCCATCCATACTGCGTTGTCCGCGGTGAGAGGTAATGCCTGAAATTTGCTATTCTCGGCACACTCTTGACACTCTGGATCTCGGAATACTGAATTTCCTAACGATTTCCGAAATGGATTGTCCCGTGCGTCTAGATCCAACTACCACTCCGCGTTCAAAGTCTATTAATTTCCGTCGTGCAGCCATAATCACGCCGGTCAACGTTTCACATGAATCACCTGAGTAAAAATGAGACCTGTGCCAATGCACTGCCCTTCTAAACATTGCGTACGGATATTACAGCCGTCTGTATATGTGAATGTCGCTGTCATATGACTCGTCACCTCAAAAGAACCAGCCGATCTGCTCCATTGGTCTAAGCTGGAGGAAGTAGGTACTGTAGGTTAGTTATAGTTACATGATTTCGGGTATTCAAACGGCAGGGGAACGGCGGGTAGTATGGGCCAGCGCGTGGTATGGGCCAGTTGGTATTTCAGCTATTCACTACTAGCTAGCAGCAAGGTACACAGTGTAATCTTTGCTGCCAGCGCCATTTCGCCATGTGCAGAGAGTTGGATTCCCAGTGTCGCACCGTCTGTGAGTGCTAATTGTCTGTTTGTGCTCCTACGAGTTGTTGCCTCGAATACTTTTTAACATCTCTCCATCATTACAGGTAAGAATATGCTTATGAAACTAGAGCTGTTATTTAATTTACTCTATTAATATAAGACAGTGACAATTGCATTTCGTTTGTTCTAACAATGTTGCACTTACTACGCTGTTTTCATAATCAGTCGGGTAGTATGGGTCATGCGACATTCGGGTGGTATGGGCCACGGAACTCATTTCCTTTTTTTTTAATATAAAAAAGAGATACTGTGCTACATTTAAGAAAACAACTCTCTCGGCTTGCTTCCCAGGCACCTACAATCACTTCTGGAGAGACCACCACTTCCTCCAATGCACTACACTGAAGTGTACAGTCTGATTTTGCAAGTGTTTTAAAAGAGGTGTCGCCTTTGCCCTTCTGCAGCAAAAAGAGGTTGATATGTCGGAAAAGAAAGGCACAGAGAAGCAAAATATTGACATCAATACAATAAAAAATATATGCTGACTGACAAAGTATCTGAAGAGGAAAAGGAAAAAGCACAACAGAAAAATAGATAAATGAAATTTTCAAAACAAGAACAAACGATGATCAATAAGAAGAAGAAAAATGAACAAATCAAAATTTTTCGTAATGGCACTCCTACAGCAAGCACTTCTCAAGACGTTGTAGATGTAAAATGTACTGTGCACGGAGAAAGTTATGAGGAAAACTGGATTCAGTGGAACAAGTGTGAAGGCTGGGCAGATGAGCTCTGTGCGGACATTGACGACTTACTTTTTTACTTTTGTGTAATCTCTGGAAGCTAAATAAATCATAGGGTAAATGAACTATAATATGTTATACATTGTGTATAGTATAAACAATAAAAACTTTTATTTAAAACAATGTTTTTAATTTATAAACATAATCATATTGGTGTGGCCCATACTACCTGTCAATTTTTAAAATGCCCAAAATGTAAGGTTAATTATGATTACATTTTCTGTTATGTTCCCTTCATAAGCTGCTAATTGTATTTTTATTACTTAGAGGAAAGAATAATCATCTTAGGGTTGAAGCTCTTTCCTTCCATGTTTGCTTTAACAATATGTATGTTTTTGGATAGGGTCCACCTTTAGGAAAACACAAGTTTGTTTTTTAACCCAAACATGTTTCAGTGCAGTTGCAGCATGTTCAGTGGCCTTTTATTTTCCATCTGTTAAAGATAGTGTTCTTTGTTGTTTGGATACATGTAGCTATTAGTTTTTAAATCGTATTACAGATATTTGAAAAAAAAAACACATAAATTACGAATTAATAGCTTTTGAGCACATGGTGGGGTTTTTCTGATGTGTTGTGTTTCTACAGTAACTGTCTTGTTGCACAGTTTGTCATCTGCAACCACTTGTACCTTAAAGTAGATAAATTGTTTGAGTCAAAATCACGATTTGAAAACTTGTTATATCTATGCCTGAAATTACTTAATTCTGTGTGTGTGTTTATTTGCATAATGTTTCACTTACATTTTCTTTTTAATCATCTTCATCACTGTTAGACACTATACACTAAGTTGCCACTGTCACTGTAACTCTTTCACTGTTTTACCAGCTGTAAAAACAAACATGTTGGGCAAATGGTTCAAATGGCTCTGAGCACTATGGGACTTAACATCTGACGTCATCAGTCCCCTAGAACTTAGGACTACTTAAACCTAACTAACCTAAGGACATCACACACATCCATGACCGAGGCAGGATTCGAACCTGCGACTGTAGTGGTCGCGCGGTTTCAGACTGAAGCGCCTAGAACTGCTCAGCTACTCCTGCCGGCCATGGCGGGTAGTGGAACAGTTGGTGTTCCTGGCGGTTGTTCTGAATCTTTCAGAGGTGTCTGTGATTTTTTTTTGTGTGTGTGTGAAAGGGAAGAGGACTGGACTTTTATTATTATTATTATTATTATTATTATTATTGTGTGTGTGTGTGTGTGTGTGTGTGTGTGTGTGTGTGTGTGAAGGGATGGAGGGGGAGAGTGAGGGGTGACAGCCCTCGCTCTCTCCCTCTTCCTTTTCACACACACATACAAAAAGAAAATCCCTAAACCTACTGTCACCCTCAGTCTCTCTCTCTCTCTCTCTCTCTCTCTCTCTCTCTCTAGTTTTCACACACACACACACACACACACACACACACACAAAAGAAAAAAAATCACAGACACCTCCGAAAGATTCAGAAAAACTGCCAGAAACACCTTCAACTGTTCCACTGTCAGCCATCTTGTTTTTACACCTTCAATTGTTCCACTGCCCGCCACGTCTGTTTTAACAGCTGGTAAAGCAGTGAAACAGTTACAGTGACAGTGGCAACACAGTATACAGTGTTTGACGTTGATGAAGATGATTAAAAGGAAAATGTAAGTGAAACATTATGTAAAAAGACACACACAGAATTAAATAATATTAGGCATAGAAATAACAAGTTTTCAAACCGTAATTCTGGCTCAAACAATTTGTCTACTTTAAGGTACAAGTGGTTGCAGATGACAAACTGTGCAATAAAACAGTTACTGTAGGGACACAACACATCAGAAAAACCATGCCATGTGCTAAAAAGGTATGAATTTGTAATTTGTGTGTTTTTTCAAATATCTGTAATTACAATTTAAAAACTAATAGCTACATGTGTACAAAAAACAAAGAACACTCTTTATCTTTAACAGATGGAAAATAAAAGCCCACTGAAGATGCTGCAACTGCATTGAAACACGTTTGGATTAAAAAAATAAAACTGTGTTTTGCTAAAGGTGGATCCTATCCAAAAATATACATGGAGGAAAGAAGTTGAAAATTTGATTTTTTGGCTCGTAGCTGAGTTAAGCTAGAAATATATTTTGTGAAATTACTATGAAATTACAAGCCTTAGCTGCTTACAGACGTTGACGTATGTCAACGGGGACAAATGAAAATGTGTGCTCCGACTAGGACTCGAACCCGGTATTTCCTGCTTACATGGCTTACACTCTATCCATCTGAGCCACCGAGGACACAGAGGATACTGCGACTGCTGGGATTTATCTCTGGCACGCTTCCCGCGAGACTCACATTCTCAACGTATTGTCCCGAACTACATTTGTAGTGCCCCCGCCCATTATACTCATTACTCGCGGCGCGCTGCCGATTCCCGTAAGAGTTCGGGCACTGTTTGCGCATCCGCACAGAAGAAGATGGTCAAGTATATATATATATATATATATATAGGGTGAGTCACCTAACATTAACGCTGGATATATTTCGTAAACCACATCAAATACTGACGAATCGATTCTACAGTCCGAACGTGAGGAGAGGGGCTAGTGTAACTGGTTATTACAAACCATAAAAAAATGCACGGAAGTGTGTTTTTTAACACAAACCTACGTTTTTTTAAATGGAACCCCGTTAGTTTTGTTAGCACATCTGAACATATAAACAAATACGTAATCAGTGCCGTTTGTTGCATTGTAAAATGTTTATTACATCTGGAGATATTGTAACCTTAAGTTGGCGCTTGAGTACCACTCCTCCGCTGTTCGATCCACGATCCAAAGAGAACGGTGATGGACCTTTGGTACAGAAGAGACTTGTACAGCATATTACGTCCACATGCTAACACCTTTTTATTGGTCTTTTTCACTGACGCACATGTACGTGGTTTCCGTTTTCAGTTACGGAGTGGAATAGTGTGTGTCCCGACATGTCATGCCAATAGATGTTCAATGTGGTGGCCATCATTTGCTGCACACAATTGCAATCTCTGGCGTAATGAATGTCGTACAGGCCGCAGTACATCTGGTGTAATGTCGCTGCAGGCTGCCACAATACGTTGTTTCATATCCTCTGGGGTTGTAGGCACATCACGGTACACATTCTCCTTTAAAGTACCCTACAGAAAGAAGTCCAGAGGTGTAAGATCAGGAGAACGGGCTGGCCAATTTATGCGTCCTCCACGTCCTATAAAACGCCCGTCGAACATCCTGTCAAGGGTCAGCCTAGTGTTAATTGCGGAATGTGCAGGTGCACCATCATGCTGATACCACATATGTCGACGCGTTTCCAGTGGGACATTTTCGAGCAACATTGGCAGATCATTCTGTACAAACGCGATGTATGTTGCAGCTGTTTGGGCCCCTGCAATGAAGTGAGGACCAATGATGTGGTCGCCAATGATTCCGCACCATACATTTACAGACCACGGTCGCTGTCGCTCTACCTGTCTGAGCCAGCGAGGATTGTCCACGGACCAGTAATGCATGTTCCGTAGATTCGCTGCCCCGTGGTTTGTGAAACCCGCTTCATCGGTAAACAGGTAGAACTGCAACGCATTCTCTGTTAATGCCCATTGACAGAATTGCACTCGATGATTAAAGTCATCACCATGTAATTGCTGATGTAGCGACACGTGAAACGGGTGAAAGCGGTGACGATGCAGTATGCGCATGACACTACTTTGAGTCAGTCCACCGGCTCTCGCAATGTCCCGTGTACTCATGTGTGGGTTCATGGCAACAGCAGCTAACACACCAACTGCACCCGCTTCTCCTGTGACGGGCCTGTTACGGACCCGTTTGCGTGCTACGACCATACCTGCTGCATACAGTTGCCGGTAGATGTTTTGCAATGTGCGGCACGTTGGATGCTCTCTGTCCGGGTACCGTTCTGCATACACCCTGCAGGCTTCAGCTGCATTTCGTCGACACCCGCCATAGATGAGTATCATCTCCGCCTTTTCAGAGTTCGAATACACCATGGTCACAGTTCCTACAACACTACACTATCACAGACGTCTGGTAACACGGTGTACTACAGCTGGTCTGTGTGCGGAGACGAATGCAGAATAACAATAGCAGCAAGCGCTACATGCGGACACTGCGACAGCTAGACCAAACCACAACAGTGCACTACAGCCACACTCGTAAACACGGTCGTCATCGTAAACATGTCCCTGCAGATGCTGCTCGCCGACCGTGGCCCGTGCTTGTTAAACACGCAACTGAACGTCGGAGGTTTCAAGCGTCAACTTTAGGTTACAATATCTCCGGATTTAATTAACATATTACAATGCAACAAACGGCACTGATTACGTATTTGTTTATATGTTCAGATGTGCTAACAAAACTAACGTGGTTCCATTTAAAAAAACGTAGGTTTGTGTTAAAAAACATACTTCCGTGCATTTTTGTATGGTTTGTATTAAACAATTACACTAGCCCCTCTCCTCACGTTCGGTCTGTGGAATCGGTTCGTCAGTATTTGATGTGGTTTACGAAATATATCCAGCGGTAACGTTAGGTGACTCACCCTATATATATATATATATATATATATACGAAGATGGTATCTGATCTTTCAGACATGTCCGAAAGAACAGATACCATCGGTGACCATGCAGCTCGTTAGAATGAAATTACAATCCTTAGCTGCTTACAGACGTTGACATATGTCAACGGGGACAGATGAAAATGTGTGCCCCGACCGGGACTCGAACCCGGGATCTCCTGCATCCTGTGCGGATGCACAAACAGTGCCCGAACGGGAATCGGCAACACGCCGCGAGTAATGAGTATAATGGGCGGCGGCACTGCAAATGTAGTGCGGGATAATGCGTTGAGAATGTGAGTCTCGCAGGAGGCGTGCCAGAGATAAATCCCTGCAGTCGCACTATCCTGTGTGTCCTCGGTGGCTCAGATGGATAGAGCGTCTGCCAGGAGATCCCGGGTTCGAGTCCCGGTCGGAGGACACATTTTCATCTGTCCCCGTTGACATACGTCAACGTCTGTAAGCAGCTAATGGTTGTAATTTCATTCTAAAGAGCTGCATGGTCACCGATGGTATCTGTTCTTTCGGACATGTCCGGAAGAACAGATACCATGTTCGTTTATAAATATATTTTGTGATTTACATTTTTCCTTAATTGGCCCATAATACCCGCCGTTGCCCTACCTAGCCCAAGGTATATACAAAACATGAGTCTCTTTCTATGACCAACAGAACGACGCTTTTGGTGGCACGTTTAGAGTGGTGGCGTGGCCGGCAGCCGGCAGTACTGACCGCAGGAAGTAGTCGTGCGCGAAGTCCGGGTGCTCGTCGAGCCAGGCCTCCATGCGCGCGTACTCGGGGTCGTAGTACTGGTGCTTGGCCGCCTCGGCGCCCGGCGGCGCCACCGCGCTGGGCGCCGTCTCCGCCGTCATCCTCGTCTCCTCGGCCGCCGTGCGCAGGTGCAGGCCTGCGACAACACACCACACTCCCGTCAGGCGCCAGCCAACTCCAGATACTCAACCAGGCTGCAATAGCTACGCGGGTAGAAAGAGGCTTGCAAAGAGTAAGCTAGAATGGAGAGATGCACGAAACTGGTCTTCGGAACGAAATCCGCAACAACATCAACAGGAACTAAGAATCTCTTCCTCAACTAATGGTTCGAATTATTGTAAAAGAGTGAAAGTCACTTATGTTTACAAGTTTAAAAGAAACTGAAAAGTAAACAATCTAGCATGCCAAGTCCGAGGTCCCCACCTGGACAGCATACAACTAACCGGTGTAAGCGGCCAAGCAAAAGCGACTAGAGCACTGCGCGGAACAGTGTGTCTCATCAGTCGCCCACGCAAACAGCGAATCACGGCACTGCATGCTCTGACGCTCTGAAACGCGGAAACGGGAAGGCACCTGTTCAACAGGACAGATCAGCGTGTCAGCGCGGTGACGAGATTCGCAGCAGAACGCCGAGAGGAACACCTGCAAGACAGCAATGCCGACGTCATAGGAATGCGGTCTTCTGGAAATGCGTGTGAGTGACATTCTGCTGTGACGAGCACCGAACAGGAATGTTGCCTCTTAAGGAGTTACGCGCAGTAGATTAGCGAGGAAGGATACGGCACTCGCGTCTTTGAACTTCTACAACTACTTTCCGAGGGAGAATGTTGTCCTATTGTTGGTGTTGTGTCTTCAGTCTCTGCACAAGTACTGCAGTCTGTATCCTTTTGAATCTGCGTACTGGAATCCTCACTTCCCTTTATTAGTAAATAGACGATTCCTTGATTCCACGAGACCGATCACTGAAGTGCTTACTAAATTCCTGCATGAGCGCACACAGTTGCTGCCGGCCCCTGTGGCCGAGCGGTTCTAGGCGCCACAGTCCGAAACCGCGCTGCTGCTACGGTCGCAGCTTCGAATCCTGCCTCGGGCATGGTTGTGTGTGATGTTAGTTAGGTTTAAGTAGTTCTAAGTTCTAGCGGACTGATGACCTCAGATGCTAAGTCCCATTGTGCTTAGAGCAATTTGAATAATTTGAACAGAGTTGCTGAAAAGCAACAACAAAACAACAATTCCACCATCTACGCGATGAAAGAAACATTTACAACGCATTAAAGAGATTTTTTTACAAGACTGTTAACTCTATACGCGGTAAATAAAAAAATGGCTCTGAGCACTATGGGACTTAACATCTGACGTCATCAGTCCCCTAGAATTTAGAACTACTTAAACCTAACTAACCTAAGGACATCACACACATCCATGCCCGAGGCAGGATTCGAACCTGCGATCGTAGCGGTCGCGCGGTTCCAGTCTGTAGCGCCTAGAACCGCTCTGACACCCCGGCCGGCGGTAAATAAAACAAAGACGTGTTTTTAGAGAAGGAAAGTGTTTCTTGTTAAAGGAAACTGCTCTTCATTGAAACAACAACAAAATATCTTTGAACTTAAACAATACCAATAAGCAGTATGCCTCGAGTCCAAACACTGGCACATCAGTTCCACTGCACAAATGTTAACTAAACTCAGCCATAGGGGCCTCACGCTACTTTGCTTTTATTACATGTCTTCCAGGTGCCACCTTCCGAAGACAGCTAAAAACTCTAACCTATCACCTGACATTTCGAGAGCAAGTGCACCGTCTATTACTACAAGTGTCCTAATTCGAATCTCTTAAGATTTGAGATGTTTCGAACACGTCTGTTAACTCCGGAAAAATCAGTAAATTCTAAAAATTTCGTATTAATTCATCATATCGTTATTACTGTTGTCCTTGCACGTAAGTGCACTGTTCCACTATTAAGTTTCTGGAAGAATCCACGAAGATGTAATAGCACAGTGAATGACGAGTGACAATAACAGAATCGTCATCAATACCAGGAAAGGAAAGCAGTAGAGTAACAATATCAATGCAACGGTCATACCTGAGCTCGTCTGCACCAACTACTGTCAAGTTTCAACAAGAGCGAGAATTACCACGCCCGTTACAAGCGAGGGGAAATCCGCCATCGAGCGCACAACACAGACTGTCACGGAACTTCCTTGCATCGTAGGCGTCTCATGCTTAATCTCCTGTCCCATCTTGATTGCGGTTTCTATGGGATAATCGATTTGCAGAATTCACGCCCACAGTTCTTCCACAACTATCTTCTAACGCATAATGATGCACGTATCATATTGACACTCTGCTTGCGAGAAATGATACTTAATTCACGCATTATGGCACGAATACTTGTTGGTTTTTCCTCCCTGATTACTACTCGCGGTATTTCAACGACACGTGAGCTTTCGAATTAACGACTGACAATTAATGTTTTCCAATGAACACACGCGTTATGTTAACGATATGACTTCCGATTTACTGTGATGACACTGCTTTCACGTTCACACTAAGAGTGCCGCCAGTTCTTAGATGTGATCGAAACACCAGTTCGCAAGAACTAATCCTTGTTGTTCTGCTAGTGCAGACACCGTGTTACTTCGTAGGGCTTCTCGTTCAACCAAATATGAAAAGTTGCAGACAGTCCACATACTCGGTTTTTCGTCAGTTTACTGTTGCCAGTTTCGAAGTTCGATTGTCCACTACTACACAAACTTTAGCTCACAAGAACAGCCTTGCCAGATGTAGGAACTCAATGTTTTCCGTAGGTGCCATTTTAGCGACACAGCACTAGAGGCCACGAACTCTTTAATATCGATAATTTCCGTCACAGTTCGTGTGCGTTCCTTTCCCAAATATTAAGTACTCAAGTGACCTTGCCGGTAACGGAATCATACCGCTTGAAGCAATGTACAAGGGTATTTCTCCCCTCTGGACATGATACGTTCAGCTGACTTTTAAAACATTAAAATGGAAATCATACGCAAAATAAAAGTGTAATGTAGATTCACATTTATTTATTCTCTCTCCCATCCTCTCTCTCTCTCTCTCTCTCTCTCTCTCTCTCTCTCTCTCTCTCTCTCCCTCTCCCATCCCCCCCCCTCTCTCTCTCTCTCTCTCTCTCTGTGGTTGTGTGTGTGTGTGTGTGTGTGTGTGTGTGTGTGTTTGGTCCAGGGTAAACAGTTAAAAAATTTACGTTATTTCCCCAGTGGCGAAATAGATGACGTGTGTGTAACACCACATTGTCTTTACATTAGTGGGGAACTGATGTTGTCCACACTTCATTACTCATTACACGCTATAGTAAACATGTTGTTCCTTGTGATGGTAGAGCACAGCCGAGGATAATACGATTAGTGTCTTCTTCTGAGCTGCACTAGCAGAGGGGTAATAAAAGTACACTGTAACTGATGAATGTGCCGTCTTATATCATCCGTGGCTGAAGCGACGGCGAAACAATTTTTGAAAATAACTTCCCATGACGCATAACAGAGTCATACCACGGTGATAATGGAATGTGGACGCCTATTACCGCTTATTTCCGTGCCTTATATTATTCATTTCCTCCACACTGACTCCTTTCATTTCATTTTATTCAGTAGTTATACATCCCAGCGGCAGGGGATACCATCGTCTTCCACCAAATCAGTTCTCCTCATCCGTGTCCATTCCATATGCTGGGCGGGAAAACCTCTGGTTGTGGTGTTCCGAAGTAATGGGATGAAATTTGAAAATTTTGTGGTGATAACTCGCGAGAAGCAGTAAATTCTAGTACGAATCCCGGACTTACACAAATTTTTATCAGTCACGACTGACTTATTTCATAATACGTTCCACATTCACGTATATACTAATGAAAACAGGTTACCGACTGTGACAGATGGTACTTAATGCACCACTGTCTCTCTCCTCCCTTCAGCTATGAGACAAGAACACCTCGGAGAGGATTATTGTCGAAATTATGAGCATGTGCGTGCCAAGAAGTGTCAGACATAAAACTGCTTCCTCCCACACACCTCGTTAAATGATCAGAACGCTAGGGAGCTAGGAGACAGACGTCCTCGCACGTAGGTGAAACGATATCCGTAGTGGTGCCAGAACTAACCCCCTCCACACAATGTAAAGCGGCTTACAGGTGTAGATCTAGATGTAATGCTGTTTCAATGGACGGGGGTGGAATAGAAGCAGAGAGGAGAGTGAAATTCAGCAGCCTGCTCTGCTCCAACAGACGGCATGGGCCCGTAGCGAACACTCAGCAAAGTAACACCTCACGCATCACAAAAACCGACGCCGCCAGCCTCCCACGCTACACAGTAGTCGGCCTTTCCGGAAAGCTGTTGCGCCGAGTTGCTAAAACTGCTCGGCCGCTCGGCCGCGCAGAAATAACGCGGAAAGCGACACACCCATGTCCAGAGCGGTTCCTCGCGGTGACCGTGCAACTTTGAATACTGCGAGGCGTAAGCCGGGAATAGCGGCGCCGCAAGACACGCACGGCTGGAGAGCGCGCACGTGCGTGACGGTGCGTGCAGGTAGCGTACGCAACACCGGACACGCACAAGCAGCCGGCTGAGCCGGTGGGCGTTTCTCCACCTCCACCGCGGCGCCAGCAGATACGCCGTACCGAATCGTCCTAGACATGCGGAAGCTGTGTCGCCGCACTTTCAATGGATGGCGGTATCAGTTCATAATTAAGTAAAGTGTAAGAACGCAACGACGTGAGCCAGTCTAAAATTTAATACAAAAAATTATTAGTTAGCAATTACAGAAGGTAAAACTGCCATCAACATGAAAGTTTTTTTACCAGTCATTGTCTTACTGGAAATGGTATGCCTTTGCTATCCGGACGTTTCGACTCAGAAACTCAGCCAAGATGTTGGATGCAAGTACTGCTCTGAGATAAAGAGTAAGCGTAAGAGATAAAATAATGTCATTTTTTCGTTTACAAGTACAGTCATAATAAAATGTACACCCATCCAAGCCAAAGATAAGAAGAGAATAGTGAATAAATTCAGATAAATGTATATATGTAAAAACATACATGTCAGTTGTTAAAACAGTTGAAGTTTGTTGAGGCAGAAGCTCCTTCCCGTTATTCATTTTAGCTTGCTCTATCTTGTAATACAAACGTAGGTATGTGTAACTGACTTTATACTGTTCTGAATTAACTGGGCATAATTATTAAAAGTATCTACCATAAATGTAGTATCCTATAGATTCCTAGCGTATGTTTTTATGCAGTGTATTTTCTATTCTAGCAAAAGATGTCAGTAAGGGTAGCGTACATTGTTCGAAAGCCAACAGACCGATCCCGCAACGCATCTTGCTGTTTGAACATTTCATTTCAAATTGAACCTGCATGTTATGTTATGAAGTCAGAATTATTTTCATATCACTATCTGAAATGGAAATTAAGTTGACACTTTCCATGGTTAATCCGCTTATCGAACAACTGTACGTTCTGCAACATGCACGGCCTGAAACAATCAGCGGTCAGCAAGAATACTTATTTTTCAGAAGTTAAATCAGCATCAGACAGGTCATTTACTAACTAGACGACGATATTTACATCTTGCTATCGCTTTTGTCGTGTGCCCTTTGAATGACAAACCTTTACTGTGCACTGCATATCACTGAGCATATTTAATTATGCTCTACCACTTATATCTGCTGTTTACTGCCAGACAAAGGAAACATTACAAGAGGTTCGCACAAGAGGGGAATTCGTGGCGGGCGGATCACACCAGTCACTGAAACCAATGACTCAAAGAAACAGGCTTTTCAGGGCGACCTGTAGTTTAACGTGCAATATGGCATTTTTCACAATGACAAACATTGCCATATGCGAAAGAAATGGTAAGCGAAGAAGAAAAAGCCTACGATTGACCGGTGATGGACTCCTACGACCACTGGTCCAATAATGTTACTCGTTGGTTAAGTATATAAATTTCAATTTAATTCTATCCCGAAGCGACCCAGACATGCTGAAGACGTAATTATGTTCCCCAGATACAATGTTTTTTTCCCGATTTTTTGGGCACATTAGGTGCTGGTATTAATAATTTACCAGTTATCACAAAGACAGCAATTTCTGTGAAAACGAAGGCTTAAAAAGCCTACCAACCTGATACTAACGAGTGATTTCTTCAAAACTTGCCCAGTTTGATTGGTCACAAAACGAAGTTCTTACCTTCGCTAGACGACGCAAAAAAAAAAAATGACATTCCTAGTCAGAACGGTCAGCTGGGGAGTTTGGTGCAGGATGCTGTTCAGCCTTCAGGGGATTTTATCTCTGCTATTTCTATACAAATGATACCTCATAGAATCTGTAGTTAATATCGACCCATTTAAAATAAACTATCATATTCACTCAGCGAAACTTAGACGGAAAAACTATTTGCACCTAAATAAGAATTCATTAACCATAGTAAAGAAAGATGTGCATTATTCTGCAGCCTTTCACGTCTGATGCGCTTAATGCAGAACTTAAAAATTTTAGTATTAAATCCCAGACTTTCAAATCAGAGCTAAAACGCTTTCTCATGGCGCAATCCTTTCATTTTGTACTGGAATCGCTCGCAACAGAATCTTGCACTGCAACGTATTATGCATCGTATATAAAATATTTTCTCTATTTAAAAAAAAAATATTTTTATCAGATTTCTATGAATTACGTCCTGACGTTGTATCACCAAGTAGCTTGGCTCTCATGGTCCCACAAAATTTGATGAATTCAAATTTTAAAAAAATGTAAAACTTATTCCGAGATCATGTAAAGAAATCACAGGGAGCTTTATATGGAACTCCGGACAAAGGTCTGAATTATACTCATATCAACAAAACCAACAGTAATAATAAATTTGTCTCACGTAAATACCCTATCCCAGCTTACGAACATCTCTCTTCAATTACCAATAGATTATCGAAGGGCAGATATGGTACGTGCAGTTACCTCTGGTTATTCTTCTCTAATCAAACGTCAGCCCTCCCCCAGAATTGTGAGACTGTAAACATGAAAAAATTGTGCTGCTGTTACACATTCTTTATATAGTGTGTACATGAAATTCGTCTATACGGAAAGCATAATCTCAGTCATAAATTCGGGCTAGAAAGATAGCAAACTTTGTCGGCGCTATACAGCAGGTTGAGTTAAAGAAATTAATCCTAACTTAGGGGGGAAAATAATTGTTTTAAGTTTAAACTAACGTGCAATGTTTTAGTGAGTAGTGGGCCGAAAGACGCCTGGCGTCGTCTTGACATGTCCGGTGTACAGAGAGCAACACACTATGCAGCTGAGTAAGCCGGGTTGCCTACATGGCTGGCGTGTGTGCTGGCAAGTACGCCCCTACGTTCTTAGATCGTCGGCGAGACTGTTGATGAGAATTGCCGAATCGATAGATACAGTCCGTTATTGACTGGTTTCTGGTCGCGGTCAGCGTTAGTTAGCGTACGACTGTGCTTCTGCATCTACGAAAGCAGAAATGACTTTGCTGAGTTAGCGCTCTCTGATGTGTTATATGAAATTTGTGTCTGAAATAATATTTTTATTGACGTGTTAAAACTACTAAATCTCAATGTTGGCTGAAGCTAGTGACAACCGGCACGAAGGTAATACTTATCAAAGGCACTAGATTCCTACCGGTCCAAATACCTCCCACCATCAGCCACTTGGCCGGGAATATTCATATTGAGCGCATATCCATTTGTGATATGTTTCTAAATTTCTCAACAATGAAAGTAATAATATCATCATTTGAGTTAAGTGATTTCAAACTTTAAGTTTTGGAATTTAACACTACTTGTTTAACGCATGTAGTCCACAACTGATTACGTTATCAACGATATACGAGTACGTTTTAAATTTTCTGCAGCAATCAAACTCAGTAGAAAGTTAGAAAATTGCTGAATCTGCGGCATTAATTATCTAAAAAAAAAAATACCACGGAGAGAGACCCTCAAATAGTCTGGAAAAGAGTAAAATTAATTAGGACACTGTTAAGTGTAAAAAACCAGACTCCCAAGTTTTTAGAGAAGCATAATTTTATACGAAATGTGAAAGCAATAAATTCACATTTTTATTTGTTTTTCTATGGAGCCAACTTAATAAGGAGGGGGGTTGGTGGGTAAAATAGGAACAGCAAAACGATGTCTGCGAAATGGCCAAGAATTTTTGTAACAACCGTGTTTCTGGACGTTGGCAACTGAAACCTCGCACCCCACCCATTCCTAGAACTTTAAGGGCACTCGTCCAGACAAACACTAGCATACGTCGTTTTGTCTCACTTGTCACTAACAAACCGTTATGAAACGATCGTTCTTTCCCAGAATTTAGGAATTTCCACAACGTGCTTTCAAGAGAAAATTAACAGCTTAACAGAGTTCCCTGAAATAAGGTCACTTAGAGTGAATTTCTAATATAAAGACTTCTCATTTAGAAGTATTGCGCAAGTACTCCGATACCGACACGTATTTAGTTCTCTCAGGCAATACCCGGTGCTTTGGTGTTGTTGCTCTGTATCTGTATAGCCACTGACAGTCTTGCAGGGGTCAAATAGATGGTAAACGTCCATGTCACATACGACAGCACATAAATATCGTCAACAATGGTGTGCACAAATGAAATGTGCATTACTGATGACAGGAATTCCAGCACTTTATCAGTCTTGCTTGTTACGTCGTACAACTTTAGATGGTGCATAATTCTAAAGAGTCCCTTTCTGAGTGATTCAGTGAACATTTAAAACTACGACTACTTGACCCAAAAAAATTTAAGTCTTATCCCTTGTTTTTAATACCTGAAAAGGAAAAATGAATACTTACTCACAATTAAGATGATGACGATATCAACTTTCTAGACTTGCCAACAAAGCAGGTAACTCACTTTTTTAAAATGATCTTCGCAAACCTGATGATTTGTTGTAACAACACTTCTCAAATGAAGAGTCATTTCTCTTTTACAGCAGCTTATGTAAAATAAGCAGTAAAAACTAGCCTACGTTATCTATTAGCTATGTTCATTAGTTAATACCATAAACTCAAACATAGCTAATAAGCCGAAATGCGAAAGACAACCTATCAGAACTAATTCGAAGCAACGGTACACATGTACACTATCGTTCAAAATTTGTAAAACGCCCTGAAAATAAGACAAAAAAGCTAGTTATCAGATCCATATACGAATTAGCTACATTGTTTCGCCAGTGACATGCTCAATGTAATGTTTAAGAGTATTGTTCCACGTTTTTAAAAAATGAAATCGTTCAAAACATAACTATCCGTTGTTATGCTGTTCAAATTCCAAGCACTGCATGCCCCTAATTTTATATTGTGATGGCATAATATAATCTTTCCTCACTAGATGACGTTCAACAAATTCGTGAACACGGTTACAGGTAAGAAAGGGGAATGTAGTTATGCACGAGGTATCAAAGATTGAACTTCACTGATTCCTCAGTGTAAACATCGATAACAGGACGAAGAAAGGAGTTTTCAGCAGAAAAATCGTTCTGCAATTTTGGTTTTACGTCCAGCCGGTCCTACTACGCGACAAATAGCACGTCAAGAACATGTTTCCTTGGGATGTGTTTTTTATACCTTGCAGGGGCCTGCGCATATTGGCCAGAATATGGACCGACCCCGAAGCGGTAGGCCAAAAGTCACATCAAAATATATGATAAATATATAGTAGTCACAAGTACACGAGATCGCATCAAAACAGCGCCAGTTTTTGCAGCAGAATTCAACTATAATAGGGAAAATGTGGTAAGTGTAAGTACTGTGAAAAGACGTCTTCAGGCAGTGAACCTTAACGGGCGTGTGGCGGCTACGAAACCATTACTGACGTCTATTAATAGCGGAAGAGGCTACACTGGGCAAGACAACGTGAAAGTTGGGCAGTAAATCAGTGGAAAAAGGTACTTTCAACTGACAAATCCAAATCTGATGTCTTCGGCACAAAGTGACGCAAGTTTGTTCGCCGGTTGCCACGTGACCGAATGTTACCCCAGTGTGTATCTCCAGCATTAAAGCATGTAAGGGGTTCCCCTAATGGTATGAGGATGTTTTGGAGGCAGTAAAACTGGTGATCTTGCACAAATAAACGGAACAACGAAGAAGAAGAATTACCATCGCATTCTACGGTACCATGAAAAGCCATGTGGAAGACGTTTGATCTACATCTACATCCATACTCCACAAGCCACCTGACGGTGTGTGGCGGAGGGTACCTTGAGTACCTCTATCGGTTCTCCCTTCTATTCCAGTCTCGTATTGTTCGTGGAAAGAAGGATTGTTGGTATGCCTCTGTGTGGGCTCTAATCTCTCTGATTTTTCCTCATGGTCTCTTCGTGAGATATACGTAGGAGGGAGCAATATACTGCTTGACTCTTCGGTGAAGGTATGTTCTCGAAAGTTTGACAAAAGCCCGTACCGAGCTACTGATCGTCTCTCCTGTAGAGTCTTCCACTGGAGTTTATCTATCATCTCCGTAACGCTTTCGTGATTACTAAATGATCCTGTAACGAAGCGCGCTGCTCTCCGTTGGATCTTCTCTATATCTTCTATCAATCCTATCTGGTACGAATCCCACACTGCTGAGCAGTATTCAAGCAGTGGGCGAACAAGCGTACTGTAACCTACTTCCTTTGTTTTCGGATTGCATTTCCTTAGGATTCTTCCAATGAATCTCAGTCTGGCATCTGCTTTACCGACGATCAACATTATACGATCATTCCATTTTAAATCACTCCTAATGCGTACTCCCAGATAATTTATGGTATTAACTGCTTCCAGTTGCTGACCTGCTATTTTGTAGCTAAATGATAAGGGATCTATCTTTCTGTGTATTCGCAGCACATTACACTTGTCTACATTGAGATTCAATTGCCATTCCCTGCACCATGCGTCAATTCGCTGCAGATCCTCCTGCATTTCAGTACAATTTTCCATTGTTACAACCTCTCGATACACCACAGCATCATCTGCAAAAAGCCTCAGTGAACTTCCGATGTCATCCACCAGGTCATTTATGTATATTGTGAATAGCAACGGTCCTATGACACTCCCCTGCGGCACACCTGAAATCACTCTTACTTCGGAAGACTTCTCTCCATTGAGGATGACATGCTGCGTCCTGTTATCTAGGAACTCCTCAATCCAATCACACAATTGGTCTGATAGTCCATATGCTCTTACTTTGTTCATTAAACGACTGTGGGGAACTGTATCGAACGCCTTGCGGAAGTCAAGAAACACGGCATCTACCTGTGAACCCGTGTCTATGGCCCTCTGAGTCTCGTGGACGAATAGCGCGAGCTGGGTTTCACATGACCGTCTTTTTCGAAACCCATGCTGATTCCTACAGAGTAGATTTCTACTAGTCTCCAGAAAAGTCATTATACTCTAACACAATACGTGTTCCAAAATTCTACAACTGATCGATGTTAGAGATATAGGTCTATAGTTCTGCACATCTGTTCGACGTCCCTTCTTGAAAACGGGGATGACATGTGCCCTTTTCCAATCCTTTGGAACACTACACTCTTCTAGAGACCTACGGTACACCGCTGCAAGAAGGGGGGCAAGTTCATTCGCGTACTCTGTGTAAATTTGAACTGGTATCCCATGAGGTCCAGAGGCCTTTCCTCTTTTGAGCGATTTTAATTGTTTCTCTATCCCTCTGTCGTCTATTTCGATATCTACCATTTTGTCATCTGTGCGACAATCTAGAGAAGGAACTACAGTGCAATCTTCCTCTGTGAAACAACTTTGGAAAAAGACATTTAGTATTTCGGCCTTTAGTCTGTCATCCTCTGTTTCAGTACCATTTTGGTCACAGAGTGTCTGGACATTTTGTTTTGATCCACCTACCGCTTTGACAAACGACCAAAATTTCTTAGGATTTTCTGCCAAGTCAGTACATAGAACTTTACTTTCGAATTCATTGAACGCCTCTCACATAGCCCTCCTCACACTACATTTCGCTTCGCGTAATTTTTGTTTGTCTGCAAGGCTTTGGCTATGTTTATGTTTGCTGTGAAGTTCCCTTTGCTTCTGCAGCAGTTTTCTAACTCGGTTGTTGTATCACGGTGGCTCTTTTCCATCTCTTACGATCTTGCTTGGCACATACTCATCTAACGCATAATGTACGACGGTTTTGAACTTTGTCCACTGATCCTCAACACTATCTGTACTTGAGACAAAACTTTTGTGTTGAGCCAACAGGTACTCTGAAATCTGCTTTTTGTCACTTTTTCTAAACAGAAAAATCTTCCTACCCTTTTTAATATTCCTATTTATGGCTGAAATCATCGATGCCGTTACCGTTTTATGATCGCTGATTCCCTGTTCTGCGTTAACTTTTTCAAATAGTTCGGGTCTGTTTGTCACCAGAAGGTCTAATACGTTATCGCCACGAGTTGGTTCTCTGTTTAACTGCTCAAGGTAGTTTTCAGATAAAGCACTTAAAAAAATTTCACTGGATTCTTTGTCACTGCCACCCGTTATGAACGTTTGAGTCTCCCAGTCTATATCCGGCAAATTAAAATCTCCACCCAGAACTATAACATGGTGGGGAAATTTACTCGAAATATTTTCCAAATTATCCTTCAGGTGCTCAGCCACAACAGCTGCTGAGCCAGGGGGCCTATAGAGACATCCAATTACCATGTCTGAGCCTGCTTTAACCGTGACCTTCACCCAAATCATTTCACATTTCGGATCTCCGTCAATTTCCTTCGATACTATTGCACTTCTTATCGCTATAAACACGCCTCCCCCTTCACTGTTCAGCCTGTCTCTGCGGTATACATTCCAATCTGAGTTTAGTATTTCATTACTGTTTACGTCTGGTTTCAGCCAACTTTCTGTCCCTAGTACTATATGGGCGTTGTGACCGTTTATTAATGAGAGCAGTTCTGGGACCTTTCTATAGACGCTCCTGCAGTTTACTATTAGCACATTAATACTGTTATTCCCTGTTGCATTTTGCCTACTCCTACCTTGCCGCGTCTCAGGAGGCGTCTTGTCGGACCTAGGGAGGGGATTCTCTAACCTAAAAAACCCCCATGTGCACTCCACACGTACTCCGCTACCCTTGTAGCCGCTTCTGGCGTGTAGTGCACGCCTGACCTATTCAGGGGGACGCTACATTTCTCCACCCGATAGCGGAGGTCGAGAAATTTGCACCCCAGATCTCCGCAGAATCGTCTGAGCCTCTGGTTTAAGCCTTCCACTCGGCTCCAAACCAGAGGACCGTGATCGGTTCTGGGAACGATACTACAAATAGTTAGCTCTGATTCTACCCCGCGAGCGAGGCTTTCCGCCTTCACCAATTCCGCCAACCGCCTGTACGAACTGAGGATGACCTCTGAACCCAGACGGCAGGAGTCATTGGTGCCGACATGAGCAACAATTTGCAGTCGGGTGCACCCAGTGCTCTCTATCGCCGCCAGTAGGGCCTCCTCCACATCTCGGATGAGACCCCCCAGCAAGCAGACAGAGTGAACACTGGCCTTCTTCCCCGACCTTCCCACTATTTCCCTAAGGGGCTCCATCACCCGCCTAACGTTGGAGCTCCCAATAACTAATAAACCCCTCCCCCCGTGTGCCTGCTCGGACCTTGCTGAAGGAGCAGCCACATGTCCACTCACAGGCAGAGCGGGCGATGCCACACGGCCAGCCTCCACATTGACCCTCCGCCTCGTGCGCCGCGAACGCCGCTGAACTCGCCACTCCCCTTGGGGAGAGGGTGGCCCAACCGCGCCCGGTACCCGCGAAGATGTCTCGACAGCAGGGACAGTGGGTGAAGCATGAAACACCTGGGATGTACCTTGCGACGCAGCAGACTCCCCACTGCCGCTACATCCGAGGCAGCAGCCTGAAGATGGCTCACCGCGGCCATCAACACGCTCAGCTGTTCGCGAACAGTGGCCAGCTCCTCCTGCGTCCGTACACAGCAGTCACACATCCTATCCATCCTAAGGAATCAATTTACTGAAGAGAGTTAATCAACCTTTAACTAGACTGCTAATTCACTAAAGGCGGCTGTTTATTCACTAAACTGTGGTTGCTAGCCACTTCTTGTAGAAAACAATGAAAATAGCACTACCTGTCTCTGGACTGTATTGAAAACAAACACTAGCACTACTGGCACTATGGTTGACTAAAGGGATTCTGTATTCAAAACAAACACGAAATCTATGGAACACTATTAATAGCACCCGACAATTAAAGCTTCCTAAAAGCAAATACACACGGAAGAAGAAGTGACAAGTAAGAAAAATACAGTTAATACTTAAATTATGGTAGCTCGCTGCACAGCAGACGTGAAGCACACGACAGTTACGACGACACTGACTCTACTTGGCCATGTAAATCACATAATTCTAGTGGAAAAATTAATAAGCATTTCTTTTGAGGTGCAATGTAAACTATTAACTTCATATTACATGTTAGGTAGGTTATATAGCTTTCATGCCAAATCTTTTTGAAAGTGGGGAGAAATTACTACTGGTGTTTCATAGGGTTCAATTCTGGGACCACTCCTGATCTTGTAATACATAAATGTCCTTCCATCTTACATTGTTACAGCAAATATAATTTTCCTTCCTGATAATCAGGCACCATACTAAAACCCAACAGACCTGCAACAACAGAAGGAGCAATACATGAAATATTCAGAAGTATTACTCATTGGTTCTCAGTGTAAACAGTCTGTCACCTAACTTAGAAAAGACACTGTTCATTCATCAAACAGTCCATGGGTGCACTGCCAGTTCACAGTGTACAACGGGCACAACACTTCAGTGAACAGACATCTCACAATCACAAGGTACACTGACGGAACTGATCTCCTGAGGGCATGCAGCCAACTAATATCCCCCACCCCCACAAGCCATTTCGTCCACAGTTTGTGCCCACAATCGTATGTTGCAGGTCGTGAAGATGCTAGTGTTGGCATCTGTGACAGCATTGATGTAAGTTGTCTGTCTACCCTGGTCATGGGGGGGGGGGGGGGGGGGGGGCAAGAGATATAAGTAGGCCACAAGCCTGCAGGAGCTCAGCTCGTCAGCGCATTTGTCGATGGTGACATGCCTGATTGTCAAAATACTCTGCCCGTTGGGCACTACGAACTGAAAGCACAACCGTGGATTGTTCAATCAACAAATACACCAGGAAAAACAGAATATTTATGGGGATGAGATGTGTTACAGCATGAAGAAATTTGACAAGTTCTTGCATTTCCGAAGAGATGTCATGCCCAACATGTTTTGCCAAACTTTGATTAGCAAGTGATTCGTCCTACGGCACGATGACGACCTTAAACACACTTCAAAAGCCGAGCGGGGTAGCCGTGCGGTCTAGGCGTCTTGTCACGGTTCGCGCGGCTCCCCTCGTCGGAGGTTCGAGTCCTCCCCCGGGCATAGGTGTGTGTGTGTGTGTGTCCTTAGCGTAAGTTAAAGTTAGATTAAGTAATGCGTAAGCCTAGAGACCGATGACTTCAGCAGTTTGGTCCCACAGTCCTTACCACAAAATTCCAATTTCCACACTTCCAAACTGTCTAAACCGTAGTTGGCAAATTTAGTAAAAAAGAAGGAACTGAAAAATATGATCTCGTTGGCCCAATCCCATGACTGTAATCCTACTGAACTGCTTTGGTATCACTTGGAGAGAGCAGTTAAATCAAGGCCCATTACCAACGTTCATCATCTCCGGACCAGACTACAAGAGGAATGGCGGCACACCACCGACAAAACCCTGATGAAGCTGACAGCAAGAATGCCTCATGTATGCAGAGAAGTGATTAAAGCCAAAGGAGGCTACTTTGACGATAGTAAAATTTGACTGCATGTATTTAGTTATAAAAGATTGTTCCAAAACTGAATTATGTCTAACATTCCTGGTTCCAATCTGCATTTTTCCTCAAAAACACCAATGTTCCAAAAACTTTTGAGTAATAGCGCATATGCTACCCAATCATATCCGGTGACAGAAAAAACACAGTCGGCGAGAAAGTGTATTTTGTGGCACGACAGCGCTCCACTCAAAACAGAGCATGTGTTTCAAGACTTAACGAGTTTTTGGCACCGTCAATAATGAAGTCTTCCCCATTATGTAGACTACAGACACGTTATCTTATTTCACAAGTTCTCCGAACAAGAAAATGTTCTGAAGGACGCCATATGGAACTACGGTAATAGAATGTTTCGTAGATGGCTCGCTCTGCACTAACGAAATTGCTGCCGCCTTTTTGTAAATACCTGTTTTCCCTACTCTGTATTTTACCAAGTGTTTCGAGAGAGTGTCTCCAATTAGATTCCTATCTGATCTTTTTATGTGTTGATGAAGCATCACTCTGCACTCAAGTATTTTTCTATTACTGATAACTTTTCGAAGTGTTTACTAGTGTAGCCTCTCTTATAATAAGGAGCTGCTGTTACATCCGTGGGAATCACCCTGAAGTGGGTGCCAGAGGGTACATTTTATTCTACCGTACATTTAAGTTCCTTGCTGAAGGAGCATGGCACGTGTTGTGACCAGACAAACTATTTTCGTCCACTTATAACTGTGGGATCTTAGACTGCTCGATGAGGAAACACATAGGAGCTGTGGCTCATGAAATATTAGTGCACTTCTTACATTAATGAACAAATGATTTATGTAACTTTGAAACACTTCTTTGCCACAGGAATCCTGGCTAATTTACAACCATAGTTGACTATGAAAGCATCACTTTCTGTACAGACTTAGAAACTGTTTTCCTGAGGTACAATGTTTAACATTTATTAAAGTGCAAGTTCATCAGAAACTTTAACAACTCGTTGGTCCTAGACTAGGATGCTAACTCCTTGAGATGAGGTTACGAACTGGGCCTGAGCTCTTGCTTGTTCGACATCATACTGACCGCAGCGTGAGAGCGCAGTTATCCTGAATTGGAGGCGTGGTCCTCTGGAACGCCTACCATTGGTTGTCGCGGACTGCAGAAAGCCCCCGCTAATGTCTGTTGTACCGATTCGCGTTGCCTACTTTGGGCACCAGAGTCTCTGGACGATACCACGGCACGAATGACGACTTCTTGGCTGCAGGGCGAGATGATACCTGCACGACCTCTAGGGAACATACAGTAGAGGGCCGTAGAATAATTCTATAGCAGAGTCGCTGAAAAATGACCATTGACAGTAGGAGTGGGCTTGGCATGGCTGCTTTGTGCGTCTACCGCAACCACACATAACGCGATTTTCTAGACGTCTGTATAGCAGAGCCTCAACGTTGTTGCAGCTCTGTAGACGACTATTGTTTCCGTCAACAGCCGTTTTACACTTCCAGTTGAAAGTTGGCACCAGCGCCTCCAGCTGACAAGGCTTTCACTTAGACTCTACTATAGTTTCTGACCTTAAATCGTTAATTGCAAGTTTTGTAAGGGGGTTCTAGCATGATTTACAGCTTCTTTCTCTGAGGTTCGCCTGTTAAAACTTTCAAAACATTTCTGTTACAATCTCTCGTCCGTTAATTAAGCCAGTGACGACACGCACGCCCTTCTTTGTATAGCCTCGATGTGTCTTGTTAGTCCTACCTGACCCTAAGTCTCACAGACTAGAGCAGCATTGAAGTATGGGCAGTCCACGCATTTGGTATACAATTTCTTTGGTAAACGAACTGCAGTTTCCAAACAGTCTACCGAAGAATCGTAGCTTATCTTTTGCTTTGCCTACAACTGAGCCCAAATGGTCGTTTCACTTTATATTTCCCAGGCACTGCTACTTCCAAACATTTGAGTGTGATATGATATATGAGCGATAAATGTGAAGAAAGACGCTAGCGCGACTGATTCTAGAGTACTGCTTCAGGGTTTGGAATGTTTACCAAGTACACATGACAGCAGACACAGAACGAATTCTGAGACGCGTAGTGCTGAGAGGGTACAGTGCATACGAGTATGTAACAGATACACGGGAAACTCCATGGAAATCTTCAGATGAAGTGCGACGTAGTTCTCGTAAAGCCCTGATGGGTAAAGTTACACAACCTGTGCTTGATGAAAACTGTGCGACAATTGAGCTGCCACCACTGTATAGCGCACGTAGGGATCAGGAAAATACGACAAGCGACAGTAGCTCGTGCACAGAAGCAAACAGGATGTAATTTTCCCTCCTTCAGTATTCAAAAGGAATAACATAAATTTATCCAAGTGAAATGGGACCGTTTAGGGTCGTCGATCGTATTACAAATTTATGAAATAATTTTTTATTTATACCTAAAACTTACCCTTAAAGACGTATACATTCCAAAAGCTATGCTAAGTGAAGATGATGTATTTGCTATTGTGCTGTGTGTGCCTAACAAATTTTCAGCAAAAGTGTAAATGAACAAATTAATGAAATGATTTAATCAAACGCAATGCATAAACTAAAATAAATGAATTTTTCTGTAAGGGGTTAAATTTCGGTACACAACCTCACTGGCACACTCAGCAGACAATCCTTATCACATTTCAAATTAATGTGCATACACAGGGATCAACCAAAATGTGGAAATATCGCAAGAAATGCACGCTTAATCGTAAATGCAGAGCTTAGTCAGGCCAGCAAGTTGCAGTGATGTACTTAACCACGAACTATGCCTGCTCAGTATCCTCAATACGTCGCAAGCATCAGTTGTGAGTGCGTGGGTGCGTCGGTAACCGAATTGGCCGAATTGTTCGGTGTGTCAGGAGGTATTGTACCGACGATTCATACCACATACAGAGAAAGCGGAAACACATCATCCGCTAAGTCAAAATGTGGACGGAAGTGTGTGTTGAGTAATCGTGACAGATTGTCACTGAAATTGATTGTCTTGAAAAGTAGGACGACGACAATTGCAAAAGTCACTGTAGAATGTCGCATTCGCGAATCTTGTCAGCACTAAACAACACGAAAGGAGCTCCAGAAATAGGGAACTGCAGAGGGAGACAGAATTCCAAAACCATTCATCAGTCATACAAATACTCGCAACAGGAAAACGTGGTGCTGAAGCTATAAATCACGGACTATGTAGCAATGGATGACAGTCATTTGGTCAGATGAGTCTTGCTGCTCATAGTTTCAAACTTCTGGCTGAGTTTACGTCCCTAGAGTTAAACATGGCGAGGGTTGGGTGATGATTTGGGCAGCCATATCGTGGATTCCATGGACCAAATGGCTATTCTGCAAAGTCACATTACTGGCAAGGATTATGTGCCCATTTTAGCTAACCAGATCCATCCATGGTACAGCGTTAGCTCCCCAGCGATAACGACATAGCTCCTGTTCATACAGCTTGAATCGTCCAGGACTGGTTTTATGAGCACGAGGATGAATACTCGCATTTATCCTAGCTACCACAGTCACAATATCTCAATATTATTTAGCCTTTGTGGTCTACTTCGGAGAGAAATTTGCACGATTTCTATCCACCTGCATCATTGTTACCTGAACTTCCCACTATTTTGCAAGGAAGAACAGTAGAATCTTCCTCTAAAAACCGTACAGGATCTGTAATTTTCTACTCCGAGACAACTGGAAGTTGTTTTTGAATGCCAATGTATTTTATACACAGCATTAGGCATGGTAATGTGTTGTGTTGGCGAGTTTCCACATTTTTGTCCAAAACCTGTATGTCGTCCAAGCAGATAGTACTAAAATGGTTAGAGAAAGAGTCAACCAAACGTTTATTAAATTAATTTGTTGAATATAGGGATTGGAGGCACGGCATCCAACTTCCTGAAGACTATCGTCTACGCACATCACATTAATGTACATGTAAACTACAATGCTCCTGATGATGGCGGCATGCTGCCGAAACGCGTCGTACTAATAAGTATTAACAAAATATGATTGAAGTAGTAAAAACTGTTCCATAAACAAATGGGATAGCACAGTAAGAGACCAATAATGGTACGAAGTACACTCTGCCGCGTAGTTTATAGTGCTTGCGGATTAGATACGCATATTTTCAAGTAGACTAACTGTAGTTGTGATTAATTAATCCTATAGTCACATGATTTAACAATCTTACGTTTCTTGAGGTGCAAAACGCTTTATGTCTCGACTTTACGAAATCGTTCCCAGTCTTTGCACCAGGCTGACATTTTGTCGAGATACAGCTGGAAATTACTGCAGTTTTCCCAGGATGGAATTTCCTATATATCTGCCCGATCTGCGAAACGTCTGAGATTGCAGCTAATATTATCCGCTAAGCAATAAAAGTATAAAATATATAGTGACACGAGA
Source organism: Schistocerca cancellata (assembly GCF_023864275.1). Taxonomy (NCBI): domain Eukaryota; kingdom Metazoa; phylum Arthropoda; class Insecta; order Orthoptera; family Acrididae; genus Schistocerca; species Schistocerca cancellata. The sequence continues at coordinate 215,194,817 of NC_064627.1, forward strand.
GGTTTTACAGTTTGCAGTGAAAGTTCTCTCAGAGGAAAGTGGAAAACTTACTTGGCACAAAAACCCAAGAATGCTGCTAACGCATATGAAACTGCTTCAACATGTGAAAAGATGCATGAATGGACTATATACCTAAAATATCGCCCGTCTGAGAACTCTGAAGTATTAGAAATTTTACTTCGGTACGTCCAATGGTACCAGAGATATCTGAGCTTTTAGTGGCATGCTGACTTACTATATGGTACGACTGAATAATAACAGCTGGTGGTAGGGGATTATATTCTAATGCACTGCACTTGTGTGGAAACCTACGGAATCATGTAGCTGGAAGCTCCTGCCAGATGACGCATTATGGGCTGTGGCAGAGAGACACGGATTTCATTAGAACAGGGAAAGGAGGCCACCAAGTGGGCAAGCTGGCGCCGGCACGGTCCCAGCGTGGGCGGACGCTGCGCTTATGAGTTTCGCACACTGCGCTCCTTCATCGTACGGTGGGACGATCTTCCCACGGACTCAGTTCTAAACCCCCGATCCACCCTCCCACGAGTTAACCTACCACATTCATTTTTATTTCAGTTTATTTCGTATTGGGTAGCGTTGCCATAATAAAAGATCTGTATGTGCTCATACAGTGGGAAAGAAATGAATACAGCAATATTTGTCACTTAGGAATTGGACCAACGTGAAATGCAGGGAGGTTAAAGTGAACAGACTGCAGGAGAAACGTGAAGAAATCTAAAATGAAATGGTCGTCGAAACGAGAGATGCAACATATAAAAAAGTCAAAATGTTTTTCGTTGACATTAAAAGCAAGGCCGTCAACATTAATAATGGAGAAGGAATTCAGTTGTTAAAAGCAAAGTAGTGGGGGGGTAAGTAAAAACAGTACGCTGAGGACCTCTCCAACGGAAAGGAACTGTTTCTAAAGTGACAGAAGAAGAAATGTTTTCGATTTGGAAGGCACAGGGTACTCTCAACTAGAATCGGCAGAGATTAGGAAGTTAGGAACATTTGCGATTAAGCAAGGCAGACGGGATAGACTGCATTTCTGCAGAATTTGTAAAATCATTGTAGGAAGGGGAAATCAAATCATTATTCAAGTTATAGTGCACAATCTATGCGAAATGAGACGCATCACCCACCGTCCCGAAGACAGCAAGGGCCGATAAATGTAGGAACTATGGCACGATCAGTGTAACAGCTCATGCATCCACGTTGATGACACGAATAATATGCATATGAATGGAGAAGAAAATTGAGAGTTGCTAGATGGCGCCCACCCTGACTTCAGGAGAGGTAAAAGCAACAGGGATTCCACTCCGTAGCCGAGTGGTCAGCGTAGATGGCTGTCATGCGGATGACCCGATTTCGATTCCCTGATTTGACAAGGATTTTTCGTTGGTGGAAGGGCTGGTATGAGGTGCATTCATCCTCGTGAACCCAACTGAATAGTAGAGGCTCCACTGTCTAGAGGGAACAATGAGGACGGAGTAGCCAGAGAGAAGTGCTCGGATCAATGAGGCTGTGATGCAAAGCTGCAGTACCTGTATCACTTCTCAGTACATCGAAGACCCAATGAGAACCAATGACGCAAATTAAAGAAAGGTTCAGCAGTGGATTAAAACTCGGGGTGAAAGGATATCAGTGACAAGATCTGCTGATTATATTCAAATCTTCAGTAAAAGTGACGAAGAATTCCAGAAACTTTTGGAAGAATGCACCGTCTAGCCAGTACAGAATATATACTGCGAGTAAATCGAAGACGAAAGTAACGAGGAGTAGCAGAAATGAGATTAACGACAAACTTGACACAGTGTTGGAGACTAAGCTGTATACGATGTGAATGTATTCTGCTGCCTTGGAAGCAAAGTAACGCAAGAGCGACGAAGTACGGAAGTTATAAAAGCAGACTAGGACTGGGATTGAGGGCATTCCTCGCTAAAGGAAGTCTATTATAGTCAAAAACAGACTTTGATGCAAGGAAGAAGTTCTAGCAATACATGGCTTGAGCACAGAACTGTATGGACATCAATCATGGACTGTGGAAAACCGACAAAGAAGAGAATGGAAGCGTTTGAAATGTGATGCCACAGAAGGATGCTACAAACTACATGGACTGATAAATGAGATCATTATTTGCAGAATCAGCAATGAAAGAAATTTGAGGATAACACTGACTAGAAGAAATGACAAGATTGTATGACATATATATGGCATCAGACAACAAATGACGTGTTACTATAGGGAGACGCAGAGGCCAAAAGCTGTAGTGGAAGACAGCAATTGGAATACATCCAACAAATAAAAGAACGCAAGGCATAGCTGCAAGTCTGAAGAGGAGTACTCGGCAAGTTCTACAACTAGATTTCCCAAGAACTTCCCTCAGTGGAAGAGGGGTCAAAATAAGCGAACACGTATCTCGGCTTATACATAGATACTCTACCATTTCCGAGAAGACTACGGTCAAGATCTAGAGTACTTTATCTACCTTTTAGGGACCAAATAGTTGAATGGAAGCGATGGCACATTTGACTAGCGGTGCGGCTTCATAGTTTTGCGCTCCGTGTTCGAAATCCGATTATTACTTTTCTTTTTCATTTATCTATCCATGTTCGTAGAAGGTTGCTATAAGAATGTTTTCCAATGTATACTGAAATAATATTTTCCTTATTCATTTACTCTATGTATGGCTGGTAAAAAAATTTAAAAAAATAAATGAATGAGAAAATTATTGGAAATTGTTTTCCGTGAAGTTCTTGTAGTGTATCTTGATTTATAATCAACTGCAAGCGCCAGTTTTCGGAAAAGTGATCCGTTATGCGTGGTTCACCGTGAAATTATTGCCAACGGATGAAATCTTTAAGAATGTTAGTGTCGTTCCTTTCCTGAGTGAAACTGATACCAAGAAAATGTCACTGTGGCGAACCTGCCTCCACGCGATGCTTGTAGTGTTGGGAATTTCAATATTCCTAGTGTTTCCACGATCAGTATGCAGCAATGCAACGAATATTACTAAAAAATAATCATAAGAATAAAGAATTAAAATAAGAACTGATACAAGAATGAAATAACAGAATACGAGAATTTAAAAAGATTGTATCCCCTGAAAATACCATACACAAAATACTGTACAATAAATGTCTAACCCAGCTGTAATTTTACAATTAATATAATGTCCTTGTGTCCCCTAACTTGATAAGGAATATTCGTGAAGTAACTTTCAGCGCGCAACGATAGGTAAATGAAAAAATGCGAAATAAAATAATAAAAAAAAAAACAGTACAACGGTTGCGAACGCGGAACGCTAAAGAGAGAGGCTGCGACGCTAGCCACTGAGCTACCACCATTTCGGTTGAGGTAATTATGCTTTAAAAGGCATCTAAATTAGGTCGAAAACTTTAACTTTCATTTTATCAGAAACAGTAGAGAATCTACGGATAAGCCGAGACACTTGTTCACTTGTTTTGACTCCTCTTCCAGTAACCGAAGTTTCTGGGAAATCGGGTTATGGCACTTGCGCATTCTCCTCGTGTTCAAAAAATGCTTCAAATGGCTCTGAGCACTATGTGACTTAACATCTGAGGTCATCAGTCCCCTAGAACTTAGAACTACTTAAACCTAACTAACCTAAGGACATCCACAATTCCATGACCGAGGCAGGTTTCGAACCTGCGACCGTAGCAGTCGCGAGGTTCCAGACTAAAGCGCCTAGAACCGCTCGGGCACAACGGTCGGCCCGTCTCCTCGTGTGATGAGGTTAGCATAGCAGAGGAAGTAGTAGCGGGCCACGTCAACCCAGTCGGAAGACTTGGGACGCTAAAATGTCACTAAACGTAAAGTGAGTGTTCTGCAGAAACCGGAAAGTCTTTCTAAGTATTTCCAAATGTAAACTTCTCACTCTACGATGAAATGTAACTGAAACAACCGGTCTGCATAAACTCCGAACAGATGTGAGATTTAAACAGAGGCCAGTATTTAGAGAGTATCGCTCTAGGAATTGACTTATTCGAACAAGGCGCAGTGAATCAATACCCTGCAAGAAATGTAGTTTCCGAGCTTTCCTGACACTTGTTGATATAGTTCCAGGAGTCTTGCCGGGTTGACGATTATATTTTTCTGGTCAGCATTTCGACGACTGGCCTGGTCGCCACCTCAAATGCTATGAGCAATTACCTCAAACAGCGTCACTGACTAGACTGCAGCCAGACAGTAAAGTGTCGTTCGCCATGTACGTCCAAACTGCATTTAAAACGATCGCTGGCAGTATTGACGGAGACCACCGCCTCAAAGAAGCGGAATCGTAAACCCGGGTCGATAGCAAAAATACGTCTTTCGACAAATATTTTTGCGTGGGAAGTTAACAAATGAGCCAGAACGAATAACTGATGCATTCTATCCTCAAAGTTAACAGATTTACATATCATGTCATAGAAATTACATGGTAATGGTACGGACAGCGTATCTACACTACTGGCCATTAAAATTGCTACACCAAGAAGAAATGCAGATGATAAACGGGTATTCATTGGACAAATATATAATACTAGAACTGACAAGTGATTACATTGTCACGAAATTTGGATGCATAGATCCTGAGAAATCAGTACCCAGAACAACCACCTCTGGACGTAACAACGGCCTTGATACGCCTGGGCATTGAGTCAAACAGTGCTTGGGTGGCGTGTACAGGTACAGCTGCCCATGCAGCTTCAACACGATACCACAGTTCATCATGAGTAGTGACTGGCGTGTTGTTACGAGCCAGTTGCTCGGCCACCATTGACCAGACGTTTTCAGTTGGTGAGAGATCTGGAGAACGTGCTGGCCAGGGCAGCAGTCGAATATTTTTTGTATCCAGAAAGACCCGTACAGGATCTACAACACGCAGTCGTGCATTATCTTGTTGAAATGTAGGGTAGAGCCACGGGTCGTAACACATCTGAAATGTAACGTCCACTGTTCAAAGTGGCGTCAATGCGAAGAAGAGGTGACCGAGACGTGTAACCAATGGCACTCCATACCATCACGCCGGGTGATACGCCAGTATGGCGATGACGAATACGCGCTTCCAATGTGCGTTCACCGCGATGTCGCCAAACACGGATGCGACCATCATAATGCTGTAAACAGAACGTGGATTCATCCGAAAAAAATGAGGTTTTGCCATTCGTGCAACCAGGTTCGTCGTTAAGCACACCATCGCAGGCCTCCTGTCTGTGATGCAGCGTCAAGGGTAACCGCAGCCACGGTCTCCGAGCTGATAGTCCATGCTGCTGCAAACGTCGTCGAACTGTTCGTGCAGATGGTTGTTGTATTGCAAACGTCCCCATCTGTTGACTCAGGGATCGAGATGTGGCTGCACGATCCGTTACAGCCATGCGGGTAAGATGCCTGTCATCTCGACTGCTAGTGATACGAGGCCGCTGGGATACAGCACGGCGTTACGTATTACCCTCCTGAACCCACCGATTCCATTATTGTGCTAAGAGTCATTGGATCTCGACCAACGCGAGCAGCAATGTCGCGATACGATAAACCGCAATCGCGATAGGCTACAATCCGACCTTTATCAAAGTCGGAAACGTGTTGGTACGCATTTCTCGTCCTTACACGAGGCACCACAACAGCGTTTCACCAGGCAACGCCGGTCAACTGCTGTTTGTGTACGAGAAATCGGTTGGAAACTTTCCTCATGCCGACACGTTATAGGTGTTGCCACCTGCGCCAACCTCGTGTGAATGCTCTGAAAAGCTAATCATTTGCATATCACAGCATCTTCTTCCTGTCGGTTAAATTTCTCGTCTGTAGCACATCATCTTCGTGGTGTAGCAATTTTACTGGCCACTAGTGTATAAACGCCTATCCGTTGCTTCAACCTCTGTTCATCCAATCACTGCACTACGCTATTATCTGCCTGTTTCCTCTGCAGTATACTGTGCCCTTCATGAACTATGATTTCATTACCTTCGAGGAGCATCATTTGGAACAAATTTCTGCCTCTCTCTCTCTCTCTCTCTTATATATGTGAAGTAGTAATTGTTTTTCCTGTTTTACTATTTAAGAAACGGAGGGAATTATTTAAAATGGCTTGTAATTAAAAACAAATAAGAAAGCATTTTAGTAGTACTGTTAACAGAATAATGTGTGTTAAATTTATAGCTGTAGTTATTTTGCCTCTCTGAACTGTAATTGGCAATCATCAAAGATATACGAAGAAAAAATTTGTTTTCAAGAGAAGCGTTCTATATGCTGCGATGGGTCCTAGCGCTGCATCATTTCGTGTCAGCTAAGAACACCAGATTTTTTTTGTTACTTGTACTCTTAATTAATCAGAAAATAGATAGACCTGTATTTTACTTCTTCGATTCCTGGTCAAATGAAAAAAAATCGTGTGTAGTGTCACTAGTTGAGCTAGAAAAACAAACCTGTTTTTCCTATGCTAATAAATGGCAATGCAGCTGCATATCATGAAATACAGGAATTTGGAACGTGCTTTTGAGTTCCATAATGCGGGAGGAGAGAGAGGCAAGACTACACACATAGCGTGCCTTGTAGCAGTCTATGACAGCCACCCTTTCCGCTTACTTCAGGTGGCGAGACTTCACACAGTCACTGTAGGTATTCTTACTATACGATGTGGTAACATTTTTCCCTTGTCTTCGCAATGCTGGCTATACAAATCCGGACTTTGGTGTATCATGCCATTCATCTGTAGGAGAATAACATGTTTAGATCTTGACATTCATCACTGTCTCGTTAAATGGTTAACTTTTTTGCCTTACACTGAGGTGACAAAAGTCACTGGATAGCGATATGTATGTATACAGACGGCGGTAGTATCGCATACAGAAGGTATGCATTGGCGAATCTGTCATATGTATTCAGGCGATTCATGTGAAAAGGTTTCCGACGTAATTATGGCCGCACGACGGGAATTAACAAACTTTCAACGTCGAATGGTAGTTGGAGCTAGACGCATGCGACATTCCACTTCGAAAATCGTTAGGGAATTCAGCATTATCTCTCACCACGGACAACGCAGTGGCCGACGGCCTTCACCTAATGACCGAGAGCGCCACCCTTTGCGTAGAGTTGTCAGTGCTAACAGACAAGCAACACTGCGTGTAATAACTGCAGAAATTAATGTGGGACGTACGACGAACGTATCCATTAGGACCGTGCAGCGAAATCTGGCACTAATGGGCTATGGCAGCAGACGACCGACGCGAGGGCCTTTGCTAACAACACGACATCGCTTGCAGCGCCTCTCCTGGGCTCGTGATCATATCACTTGGACCCTTGATGGCTGGAAAACCGTGACCTAATCAGATGACTCCCGACTTCAGTTGGTAAGAGATAACGGTAATGTTCGAGTGTGGCGCAGACCCCACGAAGCCATGGACCTTAGTTGTCATGAAGGCACTGTGCAAGGTGGTGGTGGCTCCATAATGGTGGGGGCTGTGTATCCATGGAATGGACTGGGTCCTCTGGTCCAATTGAACCGACCATTGACATGAAATGGACACATTCGGGTACTTGTAGACCACTTGCTGCCTTTCATGGACTTCGTATTTCCAATCAACGATGGAATTTTTATGGATGGCAATGTGCCATTTCACCGTGCCGTAATTGTATATCGGTTGGACCCTTGATGGCTGGAAAACCGTGGTGTGGTCAGATGACTTCCGACTCCAGTTGGTAAGAGATAACGGTAATGTCCGATTGTGGCGCAGACCCCACGAAGCCATGGACCTTAGTTGTCATGAAGGCACTGTGCAAGGTGGTGGTGGCTCCATAATGGTGTGGGTTGTGTATCCATGGAATGGACTGGGTCCTCTGGTCCAATTCAACCGATCACTGACTGGAAATGGATACATTCGGATACTTGTACACCATTTGCAGCCTTTCATGGACTGCATTCCCAAACAAAAAATGGTTCAAATGGCTCTGAGCACTATGGGACTTAACTTCTGAGGTCATCAGTCCCCTAGAACTTAGAACTACTTAAACCTAACTAACCTACGACATCACACACATCCATGCCCGAGGCAGGATCCGAACCTGCGACCGTAGCGGCCGCGCGGTTCCAGACTTTAGCGCCTAGAACCCCTCGGCCACTCCGGTCGGCATATTTCCAAACAACGATGGAATTTTTATGGGTGGCAATGTGCCATGTCACCGTGCCGTAATTGTTCGTGATTGCTTTAAAGGTCATTCTGGACAACTCAAGCGATTGATTTGGGCACCCAGATCGCTCGACATGAACGCCATCAAACATTATGGGACGTAACTGAGAGGGCAGTTCGTGCACAATATCCTAGACCGGCAGTGGACATCCAACGACTTGTTGAATCCATGCCACGTCGAGCTGCTGCACTACACTGGGCAAAAGGAGATTCGACACGATAATAGGTGGTGTCCCATAACTTTTGTCACCGCAGTGTATTCAATAAACTTTAAGTACAGTTCGAAAAAAAAACAACAGTTCTTGCCTTCTTACGGTACTCTGAATAATTTTCCTCATCACTGACTGACGTCGTTTATGCAACAACGAGTAGTCTTTCGATTTTCCGTGCATCGCAAATTATTTCGTGTCCTATCTAAACTTTCTTGTTTTAATACCTAGTTTCATTTGTCAACATTTCCTTTTTTTTTCAGTTTTCGAGATTAACTGATCTTGCCACACACTCCCCTGTAACCGCGGAGGTGGCGTAACAGCCGAATGGTGTATTGCAGGCTGGAAGGAATTACTCGTAGAAAAATGTTGCAAGAACTTGACAGCAATTAGCCAGGCACCTCTGTAGCTGATGCGGCGGGCACGCACATCGAATCGTTAGGCGCAACACGTCAACCGGAAGCTTCCCACACACACAACAGCAGCACTGCGGGGGCGGTGACGGCTATCTAGACAGCACGTGCTCAATAACGACGTACTAACGACGAAGGAGGCAGGTCTTTAGGAGGAAAGCGGTGACGTTACCAGGAAGCAAACGCACCAATCAACGATAAGAAACACGCAGTAATGGTGTGCGACGTTAAGCTAGAGAGACTAAATGGGAGGCAGACGTGTACCATACAAAACGACGGAAAGGAGAGGAGTGATTTTAATGACATATGCAACAAAAATTAGCTTCCTTCTGTGACTGTTATAAATTCAGTAGGCAAAATACGCTTCATATAGCCAATATTTATTAACATCTGCGAGAGCTGCCATAGTCCAATTCACTGGGGTCATTTTCAGCAACACTGATAACGAATTTGAAGGACCGCAAGAGTTGAACAAACGACACGTGTTGAACGTATATGTAGGACAGGAAATATTCAAACACAATCAAATTTGTCAGCAAACTTTACCAGATGAATACAGGATGACTCATTAAACTTCTCCAGAAAATTTTCCAGTTTGTTACAGAACGCTTAACAGTCTAACAAAGTATGGAACATTCATAGTCTTGTGCAGTATTAAAGCAGTATTTATAAATGGAATAATATACTTTTATTTTCATATTTAGTTTCATTCCGTGTCAATGAAATTATCATAATTCACTTCAGATTGTCCGCAGCTCGTCGTCGTGCGGTAGCGTTCTCGCTTACCGCGCCCGGGTTCCCGGGTTCGATTCCCGGCGGGGTCAGGGATTTTCTCTGCCTCGTGATGACTGGGTGTTGTGTGGTGTCCTTAGGTTAGTTAGGTTAAGTAGTTCTAAGTTCTATGAGACTGATGACCATAGCTGTTAAGTCCCATAGTGCTCAGAGCCATTTGAACCACTTCAGACTCGTTACCATTTACACTAACTGTTTGTCACTATGGTCGCTATACACATAGATTGGCTATGTTATTCCATATGTATATGTATCCTCATTAGAAGAAAGGTGGTTGCAACTTAAATATTTGTATGACTATCTGGACAATAGGTCGTGTTATATGTCTTAAAAAACAACAAACAGTATTACTGCAGTTAATATCACTCGTCATTTGCCAAGCATAGAGATTGTTTTCTGAAACATTTATAGTGACAAATACATAACAGTTTGCAGATATCTATTGATACTCAACGTGAGCCCCGTAATCTATAACGACTTTCACCTGAATATGAGGGATAAAAAGCTCTACAAATGCATCCCGGAACTAATAAATAGTAATTGTGACTGTTTCATTTGTAGGAGCAATAAGTATCTTAACTTTTCACACGTGTATCCGATTAGACGCTAGACACGTATTTACATTTAAAAAAATATTTCCCCAGGCAAGACAAAACAAATACTAATTTTTTACTAATCCACTTTCAATTTCGAAAGCGCCATGCAGGTAGGATCACAATTTATGGAATGAACAGTGGCAGTTTGAGGACAGATAGAACTTACCACAAACAGATGCTTACTTAGAGTGTTTCCTATTTCGCGATAATTGTAATCGTCATGTTGTGATTATAAGGAAACTCTCAGCATTACTTCACTCAAATAAAGTCTGAATGATGACTTCTTCGTTAAGCAACTCGACAAAGCCTTGCTTTTTCCTCAGAATACAAGTGGGCGTATCTCGTTGGATGACGTACACACAGACCCGCTTGTTAACTACATGTTACGCAACGAATTACACAGACATTGAAGTATAGTAGTTAGACGCTATTGTTGACGGTGGCGACCATGCTGTTGAACCTTCCTAATGGACTCAAAATGTGAAACCGCGTGCTTGAGCTTCAGACAAAAAGCAGGTAGTCTTCTATCCCGGCAACCGTCTGTCGTAATACCCAGCCTGCCAGCGCGCGCACAACTGTGCTGAAGCTTCCCCCGTTACACCCTGCTGGACCAACGTCTCTGCGAGGGCGAATACGGACGCCCCATTATCTAGGTCTAGGAGTTAGCTGCAGTACGAAACGTCCGTTTTTTCGGAGCACTGTCTGTCAATTGTAGAAAAAAACTGGTACGCAACTCGAAAGCATGTACTACGTGTATATTATATGTTGGCAATGTTGATTATCATATTTTGGCAATGCTGATACGAGTTATGTGCAGATGGTGTACCGCAAGATGAAGACGATGGGCCCCTCTTCTTCTACTCCTCCTAAATGGATGGTGGTCGAAGCCGAATAGGCTGATTTCAAGAGCCAAGTATTTTCCCGTGCCGGCCTGTGTTTTCCAACACTTTCTCATTTTTCTGGATACAAATGAGTTTCGCATAAAGTGAGATATGTTATTTTTCGAGACTCGACAGATGTGAAATTCGAACATAGAACGTTTAATTTATACACTCTTTGTTTAACTGTCATGTGACCGTCATACAGTAATAAATACCAGTATGCTGTAAGGAAAAACAGAAAGCTTTGAACGACTTCAAGGCTATGGTACTTACTATTCTCGCTGTCAGTATTTTTCAAGTTTGGATATGTACCGTGTGTACATTTCTGATGGAGAAGATCAATTTTCCCATCTGGGTACCCAGTTTTGTTAGCAGTCTGTTTTATTAATTGTATCTGTTTTGCTACAATCTTATGAAATAACTGTAGCTTGACTGCTCTTTGTAACGCACATCCGTAAGAACAAAGTTTATGTGAGTTGGAGTGACATGTTACACTGACATTGCAAAAATGCTGTAAAGGCAGTAGACGAGTTGTGATAGTGTTTCCCATTGACTTTACTATTTCAGTTTGCCAAAGATAGACGATATGGCTACCACTAAGTTAGTCCAATTTCCTTTCGTGAAACAGAGTTTAAAAAAAAAAATCTATTGATTGTAAAGGTGGTTCATAAAATTGTATTATGTTTCTAAAACGGATTTCTTAAAGTTCACAAACTGAGCCACAAAAATCCTGTTCCTTGAAATTCTATAAGTATTGTTCATTTATTCGTTATTAAAACTGATATTAAGGGGGTGCGGACACGTCAGTAGCCCCTATATTAAATGATGCAACATTTATTCATATGAAAGGTATCTTTTATCAGAAACTACTGAGAATAAGAATTTGTAAAAAAAATGTAGCTTGTAGGTTACACATTTCTCATTCCTTTAACCGAAAGATTTCTAAAATTACTGGTTTTACGATAACAATTATTTTTGTAAAAAGTAGACATCAAAATAAGAAACTGTCTACATGTTTCTAAGTATGTAAAGCTCGAACCTCTTCGAGATTTACAAAATAGAAAACCGCTTTGTTAACACATGCACAATACTCAGATTGGTGTATTCTATAATTTTGATCAGATTCCATCAAGCAGAAACTCAGAAAAAGTACACTTCATCTTTAAAAAATTCGACATACGGGAAAGAGTCATTGTCTGCATCATCTTGCAAAGTCCTTTTTCCTGCTCGTCTGCGTTGAACAGCAGATGTTTGAAGGTCTCTAATAGCTCTCTCTGATGCCCTAACTCCTTGTTTATCTAAATTTAACATCTGTTTCACTATGAAATGATCAAAAGTTTGTAGCAGTGTTTTCAGGACTTCACACCTTGCAAAATTTTCATTATTGAACGTTGCCACTGCATCAAAGACACTAAAAATGCATTGTACCAATTGACCCAAACACTCTTTTGAATTCTGGTGCAGATTACTCTGTTCATGGACTCGTTAGGATTCATGAATGGATTTCTCACCTGTTGAAGAGACATGAAACAAAACTGCCCATACAGCTTCTCTCATATCTTCTACGCTACTAACATTTTGCCCGACGGCCATACCATAATATTTTTCGATATTTTCTATCGTAGTTTCTGTGAGTCTATTCTTACCATCTAATCCTCTGCCAGCTTGTAATTTCTTTCCCTTGTATGCAGTTTACATTTGTCGCAGCTTCGTACCCACTCGCTTTTGTACATGACCTGCACACTCCAGTTTAGTGACAGTTATATTTTCTCCATAAGGGTTCTCTTCCTCAACTGTTTTGAAAGGTTTGTAATTCCTAACTCCTAAGTAACTGACGAATCTTTCCGCCGTCATCTGTTCAGGTTCTTAGAAAACGTTAACGCCCACACAGTGTTATGTTTAAATGAATATATATACACACAGTAGATTCAGATCAATGAAAAAAACAGACATTGAAAATTGCATGGTTTCAACTGGTACGCCCCTTAAGAAGGCATTATGAATTTAGCTATCATTATACAGGTCAGTTGGAACAGTTAGGAGTCACATGTATTATAGATGATAGCAAGTAGTTTCGAACCAAAGTCTCGAAATACAGGTATGGACTTCGGGCAGAGACTCACACTGCATTTCTGCACTCGGGCTTTAGTTCGACGACTCACTTCTGAAACAGAGTTGGAGGAGGAGGGTGAAGTGTCCGCTGCCAACTCTCAGTAAAGAATGAGCCCTTGGTTGGCTGCGATTCCGTTCCCTTTGGAGGGCCCCCTGGGTGGCGCTTGGTGCCTCCTTCTTCCTTGGCCGTTAGCCAGCCTCCGATCCCCGGATTGGTATGGGGAGACGGCCGGGAAGTGCGGAATGCAACACGTCTTGCTTTCGTAGCTCTGCACTCTTTATACACAGTGAGGAGCAATCAGGATGTGCTGGTGTTACTCAGTGAATCGAAATTACACGTGTTCTCAAATGGAGAGAGATGAGTGATGTTCTGTCCGGCATCGGGCAGGCTGGCCAGCCATTGACTACTTTGGTAGTATTTCCTGTTGCCGGCATTGTGTTGTTTTATTGTTGATTACATTGCCTCAATATTAGTAGGAGCTTTCATTACAGCCAGTATCCAATTCACAGTCAAGAGTTTCCGATTGTTAAGCAGTAGATATTTCTGGCACTCACTTCGTTAAAAAATCGATGCACTATGAATAACCTTGAGGGTCGAATAACGTTTTTGAGAAGACGGTGCAAGTGGTGATGGTGACGGTAGTTGGGGTGAGGGGGTGGGGGATGTTGGGTCGCCGTCGAGAACCGAACTGTGCGTAGGAAAAAAAAAGGGTTGGCCACGTACCCACACGTGGAATGTCTGTCTGGCATCCGGATAGCGAGCTCACTACATGAAGAAGACGTCTAAGCCAGTCTTAAGGGGATATTATGTAAATTAAAATCTGTAACACGGCAAGACAGAAGAAAAAGACGAAGTATTTTTCCTCTCGAACGCGAGTCTAGTGGCTCAATCACTCGCTTTGTGCCAAGTAAAAAAAAAAAATCCTTCAGATTGCCTGTAAAAATTTCTTACTGATGATGCACTCTTCAAAAGGTCACACTCCTTTTCATTTTTCTGTTTTGTTACCTTGAAAAGCATCCAGGAATAGATTCGAAGATTTTTTCCTTTCTCTAGGTACCTAAAAATCCTAGCACAGGAGATCTGTGAATAGGTCCGCATACTACACCTACATAACTGAGAAAGCAGTACTGTAATCAGCTGTATATGTCTGTGAGAGCGTTTCTGTAGTTGCGTTCGCTGCCAATGACTAGCTACATTAGTAACGAAGTACGAACATTAATGCAAGCTAACCTACAGATCTTCGAAGTTTCGGCCATCAGCGACGTAGAAGACAGTGTTTAATTCGTAAATGTGCTTTGTCATACAACGTTTCTTAGAACGACTGTAACTAACTAAACAAGTGAATTTCCTTTGCCACACCCTGTACTAATGGTAGCCTACGTAATATACTTGTGCTTTTGTGTGTGGGGGGGGGGGGCGGAGGGGGGGTATAAGAATAGGGATACGGAGGGGAAGAGGCAATATTTGGATAGAATTATGTGTAAAAAAATGTTGAAATTGACATGTATTACAATTGAACCCACTGAATTCTGGATTGATAGGCTGCCTAACAGAAGCTTTTGAAATACGGTGTTACTGAAGAATGCTGGAGATTACATGGGTGTGTGAAACAACTAATGAAGACATGTTGAATAGGTTTGGGGCGAAAAGGAATTTATGGCACATTTTCTTACAAGAAGATGGTTCAGATGGCTCTGACCACTATGGGAATTAATATCTGAGGTCATCAGTCCCCTAGACTTAGAACTACTTAAACCTAACTAACCTAAGGACATCACACACATTTGAACCTGCGACTGAAGCGGCTATAACCGCTCGGCCACAGTGGCCGGCTTGCTACAAGAAGGAATCGATTGAGAGGACATATATTGTGGCGTTAAGGAATCCTTAAGCAGCCGTTTTCAGGTAGATGCTGATTGCAGAGTTACGCAGAGGGGATAGGGCTTGCACAGAGTATTTAGGGTTGCATCAAAACAATATCTGAAGACCACAATAGGCTGCCACTCTGCCGTAGCCATAACTTTTTCCAGCAGAAGGTGTGGTTTTGAATTATTTTTTTCTTGGGTGAATTTGCATGATGCCACTCCATTGATTGCCTCTTCGTCTCTGGTGAAAAATGATGGAGCCATGTTTCATCACCTATCACAATTCTTCCAAGAAATTCATCTCCACCATTCTCGTACTGTTCCAAAAGTTCGCTGCATACCGTTTTTCTTGTTTCTTTGTGAGCCACCGAGAACATCGTGGGAACCCTCCTGGCACAAACCTTTTTTAACGCCAACACTTTCTGTATTCTGCAAACACTACCTTTCCCTATCCCAACGTAGCGTGACAATTCGTTCACTGTGATGCGTCTGTCAGCAGTCACCAATTCGTTAACACTCTGCGCATTGTCTGGAGTGTGTGCAGTACGAGACCTGCCGCTGCGAGGGCAATCCTCAATATTGCCGTGCCCGCTTTCATCACGTAACCTGCTTGCCCACCGACTAACTGTACTGCGATCGACAGCAGCATCTCCATACACCTTTTTCAACCTCTTGTGGATGTTTCCCACTGTCTCGTTTTCACAGCACAGGAATTCTATGACAGCACGTTGCTTCCGACGAACGTCAAGTGTAACTGCCATCTTGCAAACATGCTGTGACGGCGCCACTCACGGGAACAGGTTGAACTAAGTTTGAAAACAAGCGGGAAGGATGTATCTACACACTGTAAAACTTTCACACATGCAGAATGAAAACTGTATTTTTACAAAAATAGTGTGCATTTCTTTTGGAGTGACCCTCGTACATATATGTATAGTCCCAATAACATTTAAGTCCAAATTTATCCACCTATAACATTCTGGATAACTACAGCTAAACGTGCAATATGCAGCGTTTTTTAAAGATGTGATTATCACACTACGGAAGCGTCTGAAGAGGTTACTGGGCGATGTAAGTGAAAGAACTGTGTTAAAATGCAAGGAGCTGCATAACACTTAATGTCTTACAAATTCTATTCCTTGTGACAAATCATCTTTTCAGCTTTAAGATTTCCAGTTTTGGAAGAGTCTCGACTTGTTAACCGCAATCAACAGTTCAGGTGGTCAGTCTGTGACGAGCCACGGAGTGAAAATAAGATCACCAATTTATTCACGCATACTATTTTATAAGGATTGCTCAAGGATGGGTTCACCCAAAAATTTGCTTTGTTTTTACCTCGTTTGTATTTTGGAATTACACTCGTAAAGATGTTTAAGCAAAATTACTTCGACTGTGTGCCTTAGATGGATCCGATTCATTACCCTCTATAATGGAAGACGGGGCTAAGCAAGCAGCCTTATGACGCCAGGGTAGCACTGTGGTAATCTTCAAAGATGAAATACTTCAATTTCTTCTTTGACTTTATTATGTCGCATAAACTCGTCACCGAAGTTACAGGCAACCTATAGGATGTAGAAGGGACAGAATTATTCTGCTGTGGGCCAGTAAGTTTGCAAAACATAAAAGCACGTCGAAATCTCCATTGGCACCTGACCTGCGCTAGTAGTCACAGCAGCTGCAGGGACGAGTTTGCCGGCAATCCGAAGGCATGCTGCCAGCCTGGGCTATAAAAGCTCCAAGGGAGCGCCTCCTCCACGTGTAGACACGGCTTACCTAATATCTGAGTCAGCTGCTTGTCACGGCGATCGCCAACACTTTCCCTTTCGGTGTCGAAGTCTGTGTTAAAGAAGACAGTGTCTCACTACTGAAAAGTGTGAAAATGGACTGCGAAACTGATAGTGTTTGTATTTTTTTCTTCGGCAGGGTTCCTTTATTAAGGCGGCTTTTCATGAAAGATCTGGGCAGACTTCGTATCAGTGTTTGAATAACGTGATACAAGGGGCGGTTAATAAGAAATGCAACACTTTTTTTTTCTCCGCCTATTTCGCTTGAAAATATGCGGACATTCCCGCTACAGCCTCTATAGTTTCATGAAGTTCCTATAGATGCGGCAGTAAACGTAGCTTTCAAAACTGGGTCTGTAACGGAGATGCGTCCCAGGCAGCACTGTCTCTTTTGGTGAAACACCAGAGCTTCACAGGCATCCATAGGCGCTTGCAGAATGTCTACGGAGACTTGGCAGTGAACAAAACCACTCTGAGTCGTTGGGCGAGCCTTCTGTTTTCACGGCAAGGAGGCTGCGCAAACCTGTCCGATCTCGCGCGTGCCGACTGGCCACACACAGCTGTGTCTCCTTGCAATGTTGGAATGTGCGGATACTCTCGTTCTAGGTGATCAATGGATAACAAGTAAACACCTCGCTTCTCAACTGAACGTCTTTGTTGGTAGGGCTGACGCACTCGTCCACCAGTTGTACTCACAGGTCTGTGCCTTTCGTGCCGCCTAACAAAGACCGTAAAGAGCAACGAAGTATCACTGCGCGGAGTTGCTTGCGCGTTACGAGGCTGATGGTCGAACATCGCCACAGCCGATGAAACCGGAAACAAACGACAATTCACGGAGTGCCGCCACATCACTTCTCCTCCGAAAAAAAAAAAAAAAAGTTAAAAGCCGCACTCTCCGCGGATAAAGTCATGACAACGGTCTTCTGAAACCCTGAATGGAATCTTTTGTTTGACGTGCTAATACTCTGGTTGATGTCCTCCCTCACGGAGTAACGATCAACTTTTAAGTGTATTGTGCTACCCCCTGGAAACTGAAGAAACGATTTCAGTGTGTTCGTCGCTACAAAAATGCAAATGAACTACTTATCCACGACAAAGCAAGGCCTCACACAGGTCTACTCACCCACTGGACTCTTCTTCCTCAGCCACCCTGAAGCCCACATCTCGCACCTTCCGACTTTCATCCTTCCTCTTGCAAACGGAAAACTAGCCGTGGCGACCACAACAGCGCCCTGGACCAGCAGACATGTGTTTCTATCATCTTGGAAAACTGTATGTGGAATATGTGGGAGGTGCTTAATTGTGATGCTATGCACAAAAGATGTCCAGAAAATTCGCACGTGTACTATTAGTTTTAACAAAATCTACATACATTTCTCTATAAATCTGGATATATTCCACTACAATTTAGCAAATTGCAGTTACGAATACGCTACACAATAGGGTGAGGAAACTCATTGGTTGCCTCCTAATAGCGCGCCGAACCTTCTTTTGCAGCAACTCAACGCGGCAAGAATTCAGTAAGTCGTTGGAAGTCTCTTACAGAAATACTGAGCATGCTGTCTCTAAGGCCATCCATAATTGCGAAAGTGTTGCCGGTGTCGTCTCGATTATGTCCCATAAATATTCAGTGGGATTCATATCGGCGATCTGGCTGCATAAATCAGTCGCTTGAATTGTCCAGAATGTTCTTGAAACCAATCGCAAACAATTGTGGCCAGGTGACGTGGAGCATTGTCATCCAATAAAAATTCCATCTTTGTTTGGAAACATTAAGTCCATCAGTGGCTGCAGATGGTCTACAGGTAGCCGAACGTACCAATTTCCAGTCAATGATCGCTCCATTGGACCACAGGACGCAGTCCATGCCATGTAAACACAGCCCACACCATTTAGGAGCCACCACCAACTTACATAGTGCCTTATTGACAACATAGGTCCATGGCTTCGTGGGGTCTGTGCCACACTCGAACCCCACCATCAGCTCTTACTAACTGAAATCGGGACTCATCTGACCAGGTCACAATTATCCAGTGTTCTAGGGCTCAAACGATACGGCCGCGAGCCCAGAAGAGGCGCTGCAGGCGATGACTTGCTGTTAGGAAAGGTATTCGGGTCGGTCGTCTGCTGCTATAGCTCATTAATAACAAATTTTTAGGTATTGTCCTACGAAAACGTTCTTCGTACATCCCACATTGATTTCTAGGATTATTTCACCAATGTTGCTTATCTGTTAGCACTGACAACTCTACACCAACGCCGCTGCTCTCGGTCGTTAGGTGTACGCCGTCGGCCATTTCGTTGGGTTGGGTTGTTTGGGGGAGGAGACCGGAGACCAAGCCAGCGAGGGCATCGGTCTCATTGGATTAGGGAAGGACGGGGAAGGAATTCGGCCGTGTCCTTTCAAAGGAACCATCCCCGCATTTGCCTCGAGCGATTTAGGGAAATCACGGAAAACCTAATGCAGGATGGCCGGACGCGGGATTGAACAGTCGTCCTCCCGAATGCGCCACTGCGTTGTCCCTGGTGAGAGGTAATGCCTGAAATTTGGTATTCTCGACACACTCTGGACACTGTGGATCTCGGAATACTGAATTCCCTAATGATTTCAGAAATGCTATGTCCCACGTGTCTAGCTCCAACTGCCATTCCGCGCTCGAAGTCTATTAACTCCCGTCGAGCGGCCTTAATCACGTCGGAAACTTTTTCACATGAATCACCTGAGTACACATGACAGTCCCCCTATGCATTGCCCTTTCATATCTTGTGTATGCGATACTACCACCATCTGTATATGTACATATCGCTATCGCATGAGTTTTGTCGCTTCAATTTAACGCCCAGACACGGGGTTTGGCATCGCAATGAAGGGCCTTATGTAGTACCGGAAGCGCTGATGACAAAGCTGTGACATTAGACACTGGTGTTTGTCGTGTTAAGCTCCTTTTACAAGCCAACTCATCGCCTCCTTCCTATCACATCTAACCTCTAGAACTGTTGGGATTTCTATCTCGCAAAGCTTTTATTCTTTATTGTCTATTAAGTAATATGTATATGAAGATTGACTGAAGTTCTACTCACATTTTCTACTACAAATCCGACCCATTTTACGTACCCACGCTCCATTTCGACATTACTTCGTTGTTTGGTGACGATTTAAAATGAACTCATACGTTCGTATAGCTTGGAAACTACTTGAGATACCGTTATATTTTTCCGCGTGCACTCAAAATAGATTTAAATGTGCTCCGGGCAGTATGTTGTGGCAAATGTCACCGATTGCATCATTTGGTGCTGTTGCCAAGACCAAGAATTGTGCCGCGCAAATCCTGACCATGCGCCAGGCTACGCGTTTTTAGTCTGTCTTGTCTTAAGGAATTTCCTGTCCTAAATCAGATTCCGACAGGCCGCCTGCCCTCCCGAGAAAGCCTCACCGTAATCATATTTTAACAGGATTCTCTATTAGGCTTGCGTTAAACCGAAACAATAACTACCTTTTGTTCGCCTGTAGCTGCCCAACTCACTGAAATATGAAACAGAACCGAATGCATGCTTCGTTTTGACACACACACACACACACACACACACAGAGAGAGAGAGAGAGAGAGAGAGAGAATTGAATGTTTGTTTCTCATCAATGAGTGCAAGCAGTAATGTAAAATCGCAGCTGAAACGTTATTTCTACAACACGTTTCTGAAAGTTCAGACCTCCATTATATGGGGAAGGGTGGGAGGAGGAGCTTTGGAAAAAGTCAATATTTCTGTCTAGATGATGATGATGATGATGATGATGATGATGATGACAAGATCCGAATCGCGTCACAGAAAAAATACGTAGAATGTACTTTTCTGAGTAAAACAAAAAATATTTATTGTGATTAGACACAATGGGCTCTAAGTCCAAAGCCTAGGTAAAGCATTAGTTTACTAAATTTTTAGAATTTCTCGCGGAATGACCAGTGTAACTTCTATATATACATTGCGCAAAACACTTAACGGTGTATGGCGGAATTTGCTTTGTGCCCCACCGTCACTTCCCCCTTTCTTCTTCCAGTCGTTGGTTGGTGAGCCTTTCGTGTGGGCTCTAATCTCTCTAATTTTATCTTCATGGTCTTTTCGTGACATACACATAGAAGGAAGCAATACTGATTAATACTTCTAGGAAAGTACGCTCTCGGAATTAAATCGTAACAAATGTGTACTTGACGACAGAGGACATAGAACTTGAAATGTGGGATGCAAAACTGCGAGAAATTGTGGCTGGTTAACCGTTCTAGATTATACATACACGACACTGACAGAAATTTAAAAAAAAGCACCTCCCGTCAAAATTCGTCTTTGATTTCTAACTGAAAGTGAGAGCAGCAACCGTAGTGTTCGTACTTGCGGACACGCCAGAAGGGATAGTAAGTCTCTTCACATGTAACAGAATACAGCATAGAACGTTAAAACGTAGTGCAAGGAGACTATACTGAAATTTCGCTTTGCTGCAACCGACAAACGCCTATAGGAAAACATGGACGGCAGCGAGGTAAACATCTCAGTAAAATCTTTGTAAGAGGACCCCAAGCAAGCCGACGGTAATTCACAAAGCAACTTAAGAGACTACCTCCTTGCCTTGCCTCGGCTGTACGGTATTAATTCCACGAAGAGCATCAGCGCTAATTAACACTCCCCTGTTGGCCCTCGCGTGCCACGGTCTTAAGTTTCGTTCGAATCCGATGCCTTAAAGTTTCGAGATAAATTAATTAGAGTGAAAAGTGTATGATACGGGGTAATTAACGTAAGTAGAAAGGCACTGTGTTAAATAACCTAGTTTTCGATAGAGAAATAGCCTTTATCCATAACGTCTTGCTTGGGAAAAAAAGGTAAACAAGTGATCATATTCGACATCCTAATGTCGATGTAAAACATTAACAAATTCGAAACAAAGCGTACAGTCTACAAGGCCGATAGAAATTGGGCAGTAAATGTAGTTCTAAAAGCTTGGTACCTACACAGCAGAACGCGCTGCAACGCTCAAAGGTTTCAATCATGGAGCGATACAAAAATCTTCCAATTATTGTGAGGCGGAAAATAGACGGAAACAGGAGCTACATATCGCACAAATAAATGCAGTGTAATATGCGTGAATGCACGAAATGATCCTTTATCGTTTGTGTACGCTATCAGCAATAAATCATCCGAATCACTACAACTTTTAAAGTATGTAATAGGTTCTGTTCAAAATTTAAGGTACAACAACGAAATGAATTTTGTGGGGAAGGCACACGCCACACTCAAATTTTATTATAACAACCCTAAAGTGGTGATCAAGTTTCTGAGGGGCCAAACAGCTTGGTTCTTAGTGCCTTTATCTCAAAATAAAGCAACAAGTGGAGGAGTTGTGAAAGTAATATGGATAGGGTCCGACCAAATGAACGGACGCTGTCATAAAAATGACTTGTGGATAAAAGCGAACAGAGAGAATTGATAAATAAATGTCGTGTGACTAGGGCCTCTCGTCGGGTACACCGTTCGCTGGGTGCAAGTCTTTCGATTTGACGCCACTTCGGCGACTTGCACGTCGATGGGGATGAAATCATGATGATAAGGACAACACAACACTCAGTGCCTGAGCGGAGAAAAGCTCCCACCCAGTCGGGAATCGAACCCGGGCCCTTAGGATTGATACTCTGTCGCGCTGACCATTCAGCTCCCGGGTACGGACAGAGATCTATAACATGCCCAGGAGGAGATAGAGCGTCGGAAATAAGTGTGCAGCCAAAGATTCTCCCAGGAAAAGAGCTCTGCATCGACACTAGATGAAGATTTCACAAAAGTGAAGCAGTCAGCGTGTTATGGCTGACAGTGACAACTAACCAATATATGTTTTAAGTACAGGGACAGGTCAGATTTGAGACTTATATCTATACTGTGTTTCCCCGTTCCGCCATCCCCCCCAAAAAAAAATCACTCTCTGGGGCGAAACAAATGGCTAAGGGTGTCGCCTCCCCAGCTTCACCCCACGAGTCAACAACTAAAACGAGAGCGTTAAATCAAGTGGTAGAACTCGCTTTCTAGTAGGAAGGTTAAAACGGTACTTGCTTTCGTTGCGTCAATCCAGTGAGACAAGAATGACGAATACGGGTGCGACACAGGACTGGAGCTTTGCTTCGACAGGGGGTATGACGTATTGTGCATACATAGGCAGAAAGGGGCATTGTTGTATGATTATATGATTTCAGAACAATCACTGAAAGAATTAATTACATCCATTAAACATCTAGCAGTGTGTGCACGGAGCGGTTCTATGTGAAACTGCCACATAGAACTAATCACAGGTGAGGCAGATGCCAGACTGAGATTCAGTGGAAGAATCCTCGGGAAATGTAGTCCACCCACAAAGAAGGTAGCTTACAAATGCGACCAGTACCTGAACACTGCTCGTCAGTGCAGGATCCCTCCTGAACAGGATTTATAGAGCGAATAAAGAAGATTCAAAGAAGAGCGGCGCATTTCGTTACGGGGTCATTTACAAAGCGTGAAAGCGTCAAGGAACGCTCAGCCAACTTCAGTAGCAGAAGCTGCAAGAGAAGCGTTCTACATCACAGTGTGGTTTACTGTTGAAATTCCGAGAAAGTAAAGGGTGTACGTACGTAGTAGACTCATCCAACGTATTGCTTCCTCCTACGTATATTTAGGGAGGAGACCATCGACGTAAAATTGGAGGGATTCCATCTCACACATACGTTTGCCGGGAATCGTTCTTGTCGCAAATTATCCGCGCCTATCAAGGGGCGGACGCGAAGTGACGTAGTACACAGAGTACCCTCCGCCACACACCGTTAAGTGGCTTGCGGAGCATAAACATACACTACTGGCCATTAAAATTGCTAGACCAAGATGAAATGCAGATGATAAACGGGTATTCATTGGACCTATATACTATACTAGAACTGACATGTGATTACATTTGTACGCAATTTGGGTACATAGATCCTGAGAAATCACTACGCAGAACAACCACCTCTGGCCGTAATAACGGCCTTGAAACGCCTCGGCATTGAGTCAAACAGAGCTTGGATGGCGTGTGCAGGAACAGCTGCCCATGCAGCTTCAACACAATACCATAGTTCATCAAGAGTAGTGACTGGCGTATTGTGACGAGCCAGTTGCTCGGTCACCATTAACCAGACGTTTTCAGTTGGTGAGAGACCTGGAGAATGTGCTCGCCAGGGCAGCAGTCGAACATTTTCTGTATCCAGAAAGGCCCGTACAGGACCTGCAACATGTGGTCGTGCATTATCCTGCTGAAATGTAGGGTTTCGCTGGGATCGAACGAAGGGTAGAGCCTCGGGTCGTAACACATTTGAAATGTAACGTCCACTGTTCAAACTGCCGCCAATGCTAACAAAAGGTGACCGAGACGTGTAACCAATGGCACCCCATACCATCACGCCGGGTGATACGACAGTATGGCGATGACGAACACACGCTTCCAATGTGCGTTCACCGAGATGTCGTCAAACACGGAT
This sequence comes from Schistocerca cancellata, assembly GCF_023864275.1. Lineage (NCBI taxonomy): Eukaryota > Metazoa > Arthropoda > Insecta > Orthoptera > Acrididae > Schistocerca > Schistocerca cancellata. The sequence continues at coordinate 215,219,173 of NC_064627.1, forward strand.
GCGACCATCATGATGCTGTAAACAGAACCTGGTTTCATCCGAAAAAATGACGTTTTGCAATTCGTGCACCCAGGTTCGTCGTTGGGTACACCACCGCAGGCGCTCCTGTCTGTGATGCAGCGTCAAGGGTAACCGCAGCCATGGTCTCCGAGCTGATAGTCCATGCTGCTGCAAACGTCGTCGAACTGTTCGTGCCGATGGTTGTTGTCTTGCAAACGTCCCCATCTGTTGACTCAGGGATCGAGACGTGGCTGCACGATCCGTTACAGCCATGCGGATAAGATGTCATCTCGACTGCTAGTGATACGAGGCCGTTGGGATCCAGCACGGCGTTCCGTATTACCCTCCTGAACGCACCGATTCCATATTCTGCTAACAGTCATTGGATCTCGACCAACGCGAGCAGCAATGTCGCGATGCGATAAACCGCAATCACGATAGGCTACAATCCGGCCTTTATCAAAGTCGGAAACGTCATGGTACGCATTTCTCCACCTTACACGAGGCATCACAACAACGTTTCACCAGGCAACGCCAGTCAACTGCTATCTGTGTATGAGAAATCGATTTGAAACTTTCCTCATGTCAGTTCGTTGTAGGTGTCGCCACCGGCGCCAACCTTGTGTGAATGCTCTGAAAAGCTAATCATTTGCATATGACAGTATCTTCTTCCTGTCGGTTTAATTTCCCGTCTGTAGCACGTAATCTTCGTGGCGGAGAACAATCCTAAGGAAATGTAATTTATGTGAGAAAGAGGTTGTTTGCATTATAAAAAGATCAATTTACGAGCACCGTTCATAGAAATGACAACTTTACGATGTTGGATAAACGGAAGAGAAAGAACAGGGTCAAAGACGAGCTGCACGACGCGTCACAACACTCAATGCAACCCGACGGGAAACGGTATAAGAAAAACACTGAGCTCCGTTCCGAGAGCCCATATTACAAAATGAGTCGAGAACGGTACTACTTAAGCTAATATCTGCTCGCGCAATGACAAAGATACAAAAATTAAAGAATTCGGGCTCATAAGAGAAAGGCACCGAACGGCTTTCTTTTAGCGTACAATACGCGGGTAGAATAGGAATGGTAGAATGGTAGGAGGCGGGCGCCGGGGGGGGGGGGGGGGAGGGGGTGGTGATTTGCGGTGTACGGCTGTAGATACAGATGGAGAATCGTAACATGGGAAGCTGATGACCCTGTATCGAACTGATCTGCTCGTCGAGGAAAAGGCACAGCAATCTGTTTTCATATGTAACTTTCACGACTAACGGAGAGATTCAGTATGCCAGCGTCAAAAATTTGATAAATTTGTGCAGCAGACTGCGATTACCTCTGGGATTTGTGACGGTTAGGAGCCTCCAGGCTAGCAGTGCCAGAGCAGAAAGATGCCCAACATTATTCCGCTGCGGACGGGCCGCCTGCTCGTTCCTCACTGCCAGCAGAAACCTGCAGACCTCTGCATCTCGAATCTCTCGCGTGGGATTTTGCGGCGGCAGGGTTCGGCGTTGAATGGAAGTAGGGCCCAATATCCCGCCAGAAAGGGGGCTGGCGAGAGGCAATACTGTATGCAGGAAGGGGGGATTTGGGGAAGGGGGACGCAGCACGCGAGCGACCCGTTTTCCCGGTCACTGAATAACGCGCTTGCCTTGCTTATCTGTAGCGCGCAGGTGGCAATGAAAAACGAAGCCGACATCGTGTCCGACAGGAATCGTGCAGCTCACTATTCTTGCAACGATAGAAGAAAGTACCTTATTGGTTGGAGTCGCAGTTACGATGCTGGAAATAATACCCATGCACAGAAAGAGTTTACAGGAACATCGCGTATTTATAGGACAGGGTGGAAGACCTTACTGTCTCTGACTTCTTTAAATAGCAATACTTCTAACGTTTCGGCTAAATCTGCAGGCAGTTTGGGTCAGTCTGCGCAGTCAGGCAACCAGAACAATTTTACTAAAATGAGCTGCATCAAACCAGTCACTGAACTGAAGGACATTATAGGTAAGTGCCATGTCGTAAAGGAGCAAACGATTCTTCTTTGTATTAAACTGGGTTGTGGTCAACTGTGGCACATTCAGACAAGTAAACAATTTTTCTATGTTCTTACCGCTACGGTCGCAGGATCAAATGCTGCCTCGGGCATGGATGTGTGTGATGTCCTTAGGTCAGTTTGGTTTAAGTAGTTCTAAGTCCTAGGGGAGTGATGACCTCAGAAGTTAAGTCCCATAGGCTCAGAGCCATTTTTTTATGTTCTTTGTATACAGTCCAGTCACATTAATGTGACCATTGGCCATTTTCGATGGCAAAGTGCATAAAATCTCAAAGACAGCATGTTGCAGCAATAACAGTGGAAGGTAAATAAAACTGGTCGGGGGACGCGGAAAAGATTCCAATCGTTTTCATTACGCGGAAAGGAGAGATTTATCTGACGGACAAAAGAGCATGAACATTTGCTTTAGAAGCAAGGGTGGAAGCTTTTCAGAAACAGCTGAGTTTGTAAACTGTTCGCGTGACGCCGTGGTTAAAGTATACCGTGCATGGCAAAATGGCGCTATCCAAATCAGGCACCGAGGCAACTCTGGCGCACAGACCACAGGGGTGAACGGCGGCTGCTCCGATGTGTACAGGCGAATAGATTTCAACAGTTGAGCAACTGACCGCAGTGATGAACCGAGAGGTACCATCATTGCCTCTTCAACGACAGTTCAGCAAACGTTGATGCGCAAGGGCCTCCGCAGCAGGGAGTCTAGTTCAGGCACCTATGCTGACGGCTGTTCACCGGCGAAGAAGGCTCAAATTTGCACGCCAGTACCGTTACTGGACGTCCACTTGTGGCGACCAGTGGCCTTTATTTATGAATCAAGTTTTATGCTCTATCGGACAGAAAGCAAACACTTGCAACCATCGTAGGGATGGTCTAAGCCGGAGGATAGGACATTACGGTCTGGGGATGCATTCGTGGCATTCCCTAGGTGATCCCGTCATTCTGAAAGTCACACTGCATCAGCATTACTATACATCTACCCTTGGGGGCTATGACCATCCCTACATGCAGTTTGTATTTCCTCGGTAGTATGGTAACTTCCAGTACGACAATGCAATGTGTCACACAGATCGCAGTGTACGTGCGTGGTTCGAAGAATATAAGGATGAGATAACAGTGCTCCCTGGCCACCAAACTCCCCGGATTTTAAATCAATCGAGAGTCTGTGACATCAACATGCTCGAGATGTTCGCGCCATGGATCCCCAAGCGAGAAACCCAGCTCTGCTGGCCAGAGCACTGGAGTCTGGATAATTCCGCAACACTGTCGGTACTATCTTCCCGCACGTCTCGCAGCGGTCCCCGCTGGAAAAGGTGGCTATTCAGGTTTTTGACAGGGAGTCAAATTAATGTGACTGGACACGTAATTAAACAAAAAAAAATGGTTCAAATGGCTCTGATCACTATGGGACTTAACTCCAGAGGTCATCAGTCCCCTAGAACTTAGAACTACTTAAACCTAACTAACCTAAGGACATAACACACATCCATGCCCGAGACAGGATTCGAACCTGCGACCGTAGCGGTCGCGCGGTTCCAGACTGTAGCGCCTAGAACCGCTCGGCCACCCCGGCCGGCTAGTAATTAAATACATACGCGCCAACGAATAGCTCAGTGTACACAATGTGAAAAAAATGAAATCCCATGCTTCTTTACAGAGCGTAGGGGAATGATGCGAGAGACCCGCACCACCGTACTAGGCAAGGTCCTAATGGAGGTGGTTTGCCATTGCCTTCCTCCGACCGTGATGGGGATGAATGATGATGATGAAGGCGACACAACACCACCCAGTCATCTCCAGGCAGGAAAAATCCCTGACCCCGCCGAGAATCTAACCCGGGACCCCGTGCTCGGGAAGCGAGAACGCTACCGCGAGACCACGAGCAGCGGACAGTGTACACAATACATTGGCAATAAAAAAATTGCGCTCTTTATTGAGGAAGTATTTTTCGTGGCATGTTGTAGTGCGTTTGTTTCTCAACCTTGGACTGTCTTTTTGGCAGGATCAGATACTTTTTCGACTTGTGAAGATTTCTTTCTCTCTTCCGGGGAGGAAGAGAGGGGAGCGGGGACACCATGGTATTCAGTGGCAGTGGATCACTACTGAAGACATACAGCTAGGCTCGGCCGGACGAAAGCAGAAAGGCGAGCTCATTAGTGACAATCAAAAACATCGGACTGGGGAACGCTGGAGAGGAGCTCGGTCGCGTCGTTTTTAAAGGAACAGTTTCGGTATTAGCTTTACACAATTAACGGGAACTGAACGTTTAAATCTGCCGGTAGGATATTCGAGCGCCGTCCTTCAGAAAGCTTGTTCGATGTCGCAGCTAGATACTGCGCATTCTCGCTCGGTCGTCAGACGGTGCTCCTGGGCAGCCTCAGAGAAAAAATTACTTGCAGGCATGTGATAACATTCTCACCCAATTTGGGTGCATAGGTCCTGAGAAATCAGTACCCAGAACAACCACCTCTGGGCGTAACAACTGGCCATTGAGTCAAACAGAGCTTGGATGGAGTGTACAGGTAAAGCTGCCCATGCAGCTTCAACACGATACCACAGTCCATCATGAGTAGTGACTGGCGTGTTATGACGAGCCAGTTGCTCGGCCACCATTGACCAGACGTTTTCAATTGGTGAGAGATCTGGAAAATGTGCTGGAGAGTGCAGCAGCAGCCGAACATTTCCTGTATCCAGAAAGGCCCGTACAGGACCTGCAACATGCGGTCGTGCATTATCCTGCTGATAACTAGGGTTTCGCTGGGATCGAACGAAGGGTAGAGACACGGGTCGTAACACACCTGAAATGTAACTTCCACTGTTCGAAGTGCCGTCAATGCGAACAAGAGGTGACCGAGACGTGTAACCAATGGCACCCCATACCATCACGCCGGGTGATATGCCAGTATGGCGATGACGAATACACGCTTCCAATGTGCGTTCACCGCGATGTCGTCAAACACGGATGCGACCATCATGATGCTGTAAACAGAACGTGGATTCATCCGAAAAAATGACGTTTTACCATTCGTGCACCCAGGTTCGTCACTGAGTACGCCATCGCAAGCGCTCCTGTCTGTGATGCAGCGTCAAGGTAACCGCAGCCATGGTCTCCGAGCTGATAGTCCATGCTGCTGCAAACGTCGTCCAACTGTTCGTGCAGATAGTTGTTGTATTGCAAACGTCCTCATCTGTTGACCTAGGGATCGAGACGTGGCTGCACGATCCGTTACAGCCATGCGGATAAGATGCCTGTCATCTCGACTGCTAGTGATACGAGGCCTTTGGGATCCAGTACGGCGTTCCGTATTACCCTCCTGAACCCACCGATTCCATATTCTGCTAACAGTCATTGGATTTCGACCAACGCGAGCAGCAATGTCGCGATACGATAAACCGCAATCACGATAGGCTACCATCCGGCCTTTATCAAAGTCGGTAACGTCATGGTACGCATTTCTCGTCCTTACACGAGGCATCACAACAACGTTTCACCAGGCAACGCCAGTCAACTGCTATCTGTGTATAAGAAATCGGTTGGAAACTTTCCTCATGTCAGCACGTTGTAGGTGTCGCCACGGCCGCCCACATTGTGTGAATGCTCTGAAAAGCTAATCATTTGCATATGACAGTATCTTCTTCCTGTCGGTTAAATATCGCGTCTGTAGCACGTCATCTTCGTGGTGTAGCAATTTTAATGGCTAGTAGTGTATTTTCATGAAATATGTCACAGTGTTAAGACTGAATTCACATTGGAAAATCAGTCATACTCTCCTAAGTCGCGATAACCAATTCCTCAGCATTGTGATCCTGCTCGTTTCGTTCCTGTCAGACCCCGTACATACTCCGTAAGGCACTGCAGAGTGTGCATTTGTGGGTAAGCCTATATCATCACAGTAGTAGTCACTCCATCAAATTGCTTATGTACTAAAGTCTTCACTCGCCGACCTCGCATCCTGTCCTGCCAAGTGACGAAAGTCATGAGATGCCTCCTAACATCATGTCGGATCTCCTTGTGCTCGTCGTAGTGCAGCAATTCGACTTGTCATAGACTCAGCAAGTCGCTGAAGTTCCTTGCAGAAATATTGAGCCATGCTGCGTCTATAGCCGTCCGTATTGGCGGAAGTGTTAGCGGTACAGGATTTTGTGCACGAACTGACCTCTCGATTATATCCCATAACTGTCTGATGGAATTCATGTCGGGAGATCTGGGTGGCCACGTCATGTGAGAGCTAACGCCTGACATTTGGTATTATCGGCACCCTCTTGACGCTGTGGATCTCGCAATATCAGATTCCCTAACAATTTGAGAAACAGCATGGCCCATGCGTCTAGCTCCCACTACATCTACATCCATACTCTGCAATCCACCATACGGTGCGTAGCGGAGGGTACCTCGTACCACAACTAGCATCTTCTCTCCCTGTTGCACACCCAAACAGAACGGGGGAAAAATGACTGCCTATATGCCTCTGTACGTGCCATAATCTCTCTTATCTTATCTTTGTGGTCTTTCCGCGAAATGTAAGTTGGCGGCAGTAAAATTGAACTGCAGTCAGCCTCAAATGCCGCTTCTCTAAATTTCCTCAGTAGCGATTCACCAAAAGAACGCCTCCTTTCCTCTATAGACTCCCACCCGAGTTCCTGAAGCATTTCCGTAACACTCGCGTGATGATCAAACCTACCAGTAACAAATCTAGCAGCCCGCCTCTGAATTGCTTCTATGTCCTCCCTCAATCCGACCTGATCCTTTACAGATGAACCACGTCTCCCGAAAATTCTACCAATGAACCGAAGACGACTATCCGCCTTCCCCACAACTGTCATTACACGCTTGTCCCACTTCATATCGCTCTGCAATGTTACGTCCAAACATTTAATCGACGTGACTGTGTCAAGCGCTGCTCTACTAATGGAGTATTCACACATTACTGGATTCTTTTTCCTATTCATCTGCATTAATTTACATTTATCTATATTTAGAGTTAGCTGCCATTCCTTACACCAATCACAAATCCTGTCCAAGCCATCTTGTATCTTCCTACAGTCACTCAACGACGGCACCTTCCCGTACACCACAGCATCATCAGCAAACAGCCGCACATTGCTATCCAACCTATCCAAAAGATCACTTATGTAGATAGAAAACAACAGCGGACCTACCACACCTCCCTGGGACACTGTAGATGATACCCTCACCTCCGATGAACACTCACCATCGAGGACAACGTACTGGGTTCTACTATTCTGTTGTGCTGCCATAATCACGTCGGACACCTTTTCACATAAATCACCTGAACAGGCGATATTACCGCCATGCGCGTATGTGTATATCGCTATCCCATCCATTCTGTCACTCAGTATCATCTGAAGGAAGCCAGAACATGAAAAGGATACTGACTAGTAGAAAGTGTATCCAGAGTCATTGGTCATAAAATCCCAAAACTATTTCGTGATTCACTGCGAAACTAACTTGAGTCTCATACACCTTCCCCACATATAGCTCAGATCCAGGTTACGAACTTGCTGTATTCGTCTTTACAAACTTAGAGAAATACACTAAGGTTGGTTCAAATGGCTCTGAGCACTATGGGACTTAACATCTGTGGTCATCAGTCCCCTAGAACTTAGAACTACTTAAACCTAACTAACCTAGGGACATCACACACATCCATGCCCGAGGCAGGATTCGAACCTGCGACCGTAGCGGTCACGCGGTTCCAGACTGAAGCGCCTAGAACCGCACGGCCGCACCGGCCGGCATACACTAAGGAAACATCAGATATGTATCTAGGAATAGCGACATCCATACTGACACTGGAAACACCCCACGTACCTTAGGAGTCGCCCCTCAGCCCTAGGATGGCTCCTTGCATACCTCGTAAATGATTACGTCAAGTACCATCGTTTGAAGTTATCCAAAGGAATCCAGGAACGTGGTAAACTGTTTGTCGCCCATGTTACTATAAGGTATCTGTATTCGGGTCGCTATTGAGGATGGGATTTAATGCATCATGGAAACAGAATATCGGCCTATGCTCGCAAACGCGAATCCTGGATAGTTTCCTGGCGGAAGAAAGCCGCAAGACAGGTAACAGGTTTCCACGGTGATTTTCACCAGTTACGGTGGCGGCGCTCAGGGTCCTGATAATCATCGCTACAGCTTCCCGGAGATGGTATCGGCTAGCTACTACCGAAGTAATTACAGCGTGCTGTCGTCATGACTGCTCTCTCTCTCTCTCTCTCTCTCTCTCTCTCTCTCTCTCTCTCTCTCTCTCTCTCTGTCTCCAGTGCACTATTTCTGCAGGCACATTCAGTTTAACAGCTGGTCGAGATTCAAGATTACAGTGAGATTATCTCTGAGCTCTCGAGTATTGTATCCCGCTAAACGCGGTAGCTATGACACTAACATACCTATACCTTCAGCGAGAGGTCGCTGTGATAAATCTTCGGATATTACTTTAATTATTCAAAAATAGAATTAACTAACATACAATGTTACGTAAGAGAATTACCAGTTCTGCTTCAGGTCCGGCAGGGGTACTAGATAACACTTTTAGTACTGCTAGCTATACTGGCGAGAAGAATAAAAGTCAACAGGAAACGTGTTTTTGAGCTTCTATTACTTCGCAAACAATTAAAATTAATATTTCCTATAACCAGTCATTCACTACACGTTTTGAAGTATTATATACTGAGGTGACGAAAGTCATGGGATAGCAATCTGCACGTATACGTATAGCGATAGTATCGCGTACATACGGAATAAAACGGAAGTGCATAGGCGGAGCTGTCATTCGCACTCAGTTGGTTCACATGAAAAGGTTTCAGATGTGATTAAGGTTGCACGACGGGAATGAACAGACTTTGAACGCGGAATGGTAGTTGGGGCTAGATGCATGGGACATCCTATTTCGGAAATGGTTAGAGAATTCAATATTGCGAGATCAACAGTGTCAAGAACGTGCTGAGAATTCCAAATTTCAGGCATTACCTCTCACCGCGGACAACGCAGTGGTCGAAGGCCATCATTTAATCACCGAGAGCAGCAGCGTTTGCGTAGAGTTGTCAGTGTAAAAGACAAGCAACACAGCGTGAAATAACCGCAGAAATCAATGTGGGACGTACGACGAACGTATCCCTTACGGCAGTGTGGTGAAATTTTACGTTAATGGGCTGTGGCAGCAGACGAGCGACGCGAGTGCATTTGCCTTTTATGGATGATAATGTGCCATGTCACCGGGCCATAATTCTACGTCTACACCGATACTCTGCAATCCACCTAAAGGCGTGTGTACCCCGTATGGCTAGTCATTTCTTTTCCTGTTCCACTCGCAAACAGAGCGATCTAAAACCGCTGTCTATATGACTGGGTATGAGCCCAAATTTTTTGAATCTTATCTTCGTGGTCTTTACGAGCAATGTGTTTTTGAGGCAATCGTTCTGCAATTCAAATGCCGGTTCCCAAAATGGTCTCGATAGTGTTCCTCGAAAAGAACCTCGCCTTTCCTCCAGGACTTCCCATTTGTGTTCCTGAAGCATCTCCGTAACACCTGCGTGTTGTTCGGACCCACCAGCAACAAACCTAACAGCTAGCCTCTGAATTGCTTCGACGCCTTTTTTTCATCCGACCTGTTACGGATCCCAAACGCTCCAGCAGTACTCGAGAACAGGTCGCACCAGCGACTTCTGCAAATGAACCATACTTAACTAGAATTCTCCCGATAAACGTAAGTCTACGATTCGCCTTTTCTACCACAATCCTCACATGGTCGTCTCATTTCACATCGCCGCTTTGCAACGTTACAGGGTTTGGAGAACATTCTGAACAATTTGTGCGAATGATTTGGCCGGCCTGATCGCCCGGCATGAATCCCACGATCATTTATAGGGCATATCGAGAGGCTATTTCGTGCACAAAATCCTGCTCCGGGCAACATTTTCGCTATTATGGACGTCTATAGAAGCAAAATGGCTCACTAAAGGGCTTCCAAAGACGTGTTGAGTCCATACCACACCGAGTAGCTGCACCACGCCGAGCTAAAGGAGGTCCGACACGATATTAGGAGGTATCCCATGGCTTTTGTCACTTCAGCCATCAGTGGATTTATTTAAATTAGTACGATATAAATTATTTGTTTGTACGACTTTTGTGGACAACCTGTGTACCCAAAAAGTATATTTAATGTAAATACGACTAGAAAGAAACCATGTGACAAACGAAAATTGGTGCGACAGCTTATGCCCGAAACTCTAATGCACAAATCGTCTGTGGCTTACTAATTTAAATAAAAGCTTCTGATGATGGAAGTGTAATCCTTCCAAACATGTAGCGGTAAGGGCAATAAATGTGACTGGTTACTGTTTTTTGTATTTACAATTCATAACTCACGATGAAAATACTGTTGCGAAATAGACTTTACTGCATCCAAAAAATAATCGAGGCCGTGATACGACGAGGAAGATGTGGTGGGCCGCATTGAAGCAGTCAGCACACTTGTAACACTGAAGAAGACAAATGCTTTCCGGGAATAAGAAACAATGTATCCTTCAGTAAACAAGCGTTCCAGGGCAAGAGAAATTTGTTGGTGAGCAGTTCCACGTACTACAAGACGAGTAACGCAACTGCGAAATATTCCGTTTTGCGCGTGTTCTTCTTGGAACGAGAGTAGAAAATAAATAAAAAAACTCAAACAGCGGTTAGAAGTGGTGGAAATGTATGTATAAGAGGATGGTAGCATCATTGAGATGAACCCAATAATCAGGAAAGCTTAAGAGAAAAATTTATAAAAGCACCTTCTAAAAGGAACATTGGAAAAAGTAACTCTTCGGTCATTTAGTAACAAAAGAGGATGATGAAACTTCTTAAGGTAAAATACTGCGTAAAAGGGGCCGAAATAACTCAAGGAATCAATTCTTTGAAAACTATTAAGTAGTGAAAAGTGAAGCAGAAGACCCAAAGAAGTGGTTGCAGCAGCGACAAGGACCAGTCTTCAGAATACGGTAATCACTATGTGATCTTTATGTGAGGTGTGTGCCGGCCGTGGTGGCCGAGCGGTTTTAGGCGCTACAGTCTGGAACCGCGCGACCGCTACGGTCGCAGGTTCGAATCCTGCCTCGGGCATGGATGTGTGTGATGTCCTTAGGTTAGTTAGGTTTAAGTAGTTCTAAGTCCCATAGTGCTCAGAGCCATTTGAACCATTTTGTGAGGTGTGTCTGTTTCCTGAATACAGGGTAAAAGTGGGCTGAGAGGAGGAAGAGAGGGGGCACAAAAACATTTAAAAAATCCTACTATCGTCTTATGTTAGTTAAAATCCAACCGCAACCATCGCAGAGATAATGACAATGATAATACTTTAAACAGTACTCAAAAATGCTTTAATTATTACTAAATTTCACGTTAACTGATTCTTCCGTGGCTTGTGGGTAGAACAACTCAATAATTATAAATGAGAAGCACAATATTGGGTATGCTCTGCAGTATTATTACTGCAGAATTTACACAATATTTGCGTTTTACTTATAATTACGACATAACAGTTACATACGTCCTTGAAGAGGTAAACCATCCATTAGCAATGATCAAAATGAAATAAAAGTTTCCGTATAAACTGGAGACGTCACTATGTCTTCGCCGAGGCGTAAGCCAAATATGAATCGTCGATACATGCGCAGCCTCATATATACAACGATGTGACAGACCGCATTACTGATTCCGAATAGCAACTATTCACCGGAAATAACGAGCACACAGTGACCGCACAACGAACGTATTCGGGTGCAATGACCTGGCTTGGTTTATTGGAGTCGGATACAGCCGTTATTTACGCAACGAAGAATATTTCAAATTTTGCTTTCCATTTACGTAATAGCATGCAACAATCGTCGCGTTTGATTACACATGAGCCAAAGCATTTTACGATATAAATGAAACTATTTGGGTACGTTAGTAATTACATCACCGCTTGTGTTACCCGTCAGACACGATGTGAGCAAGAACCAAGGAAATGTGTTTCTGAATTTAACGTGAGGTTTCGAGGCTGTCAGTTTAGAGTAAGCAAAACTACACCGTCATCTGATACTTTTTAAAACTATTTATTCATCTTTTTCACTGATACTGTACAACTTTGACTGTCTTAGCTCGTCTTTATGATTTCTAGTTTTAGAATTGTGTGATAATGTTGTGGTCATTAGAGGTATTGCTCCTAATCTCGCATCAGCAAGTACCTCGCACTACAACAGGAAGACGAGGCTTAAGTAGGATTATCTATAGGCAGTATAACCTTTGTTTAACTGTTATTATGTACCTTGACTTGATCCAAACTCCTGAATGTTCTCTTATTTGATGCGGGAACTAGTACACAACACACGTGATTGAACTGTAATGACTTCCAATGTACGAATAACAGCTGTTACATGAACCTGATTTGAATAACTTTGTTTCAAAATGTATTATTTTCATACTTGAGTACGCACGTATACCACGAAATGAAATGTAGCTGTATAGGAAGTTCTTACTTCAGCAAATAAAAATACGGTAACTGTGTGGAATACCTTTCTTAGTATGAAGTTTTCTCTTGCTGACCATAAAGCAACATGTTAGAGAAAGCTCTGTACGCACGCAGATTTATAGGTCAGCCCTAAGTAAGTTAGTACTCAAAACCTCTAACTATACAAAACCTGTGGCCCAGCGGTTCTAGGCGCTTCAGTCAGGAACCGCGCGACCGCTACGGTCGCAGGTTCGAGTCCATCCTCGGGCATGGATGTGTATGATGTCCTTAGGTTAGTTACGTTTAAGTAGTTCTAAGTTGTAGGGGACTGATGACCTGAGATGTTCAGTCCCATGGTGCGCAGAGCCATTTGAACCATTTTTTTATACAAAAACTGAGCGATAAAGTAATTAGAAAAACTACTGCTGTTGCGGAAGTTCTGTAAGTTACCTTTCCTGGATGACCCACAATTTTTCGTGATTCCTCCAAGAAATTGCTGTCTTGCGTCGACCTGTGCTACAGCTAGATTTATGTGGTCATTACACTTTAAATATCTCTCGACATATACAGGATGGACTATTTCTATTTTAATCCATAATGGAGAACAGATCGGGACAGAGAGGAGGTACAGCAAAACGTTTCAGGTAAAAGTTGTGTGTGACGAAACGCGTCACCCATTACTGCTAATGGCCATGACCGTGAAAGTGATTTTCAAGATGATTTGGAAGTTTTTTTTTAATACGTGCCTCAATATTTGGTTTAAGATTTGAAAAGGGCGGCAGATTTTACGTGTATAATGATACGTTAATCAAGGGCATGACGAGGTTCAATGAAGGTCAAATTGGCAAATTTTTTTTTCGTTCTAGTAGGGATCAGTGCAGTAAACGTGTGCGATGAAAAGCTTACGTTAAGGGCTATGAGCACTTTTTCATCTTCGCTACTTTGAAACTTAATTCTTCTAATGAACAAATGCTCATAGAGTATGCATTTTAGAGCACATGTTTACTGGACTTCCTTTTTCTTGTTTTGGTCCATACTGCCACTTGCCAAAATATGGAAAACAAAGAACTTGCAGTAGAAGAGATATGTTCAACACTATCTTAGATGAAAATTGCTTGTAGCTCTTAAGGCATGCATTTTCGACCCTGTGTTTACTGAGACTTTTATGCTTCTAGTAGCCGAGTGGTCTAGGGCGCTGCAGTCATGGACTGTGCAGCTGGTCCCGGCGGAGGTTCGAGTCCTCCCTCGGGCATGTGTGTGTGTGTGTGTGTGTGTGTGTGTGTGTGTGTGTGTTTGTCCTTAGGATATTTTTTTTTTTTGCTTCTAGTATCGTGTACTTTTAACTGTATGCGTTTACGCCATTAATTATGACAGACCCTGCCTGTATAAAACTAAGGTTATCATTTTAAAAAATCGCCTGAACTTCTAAATCGACTTGAAAATCACGGCCATTTGTAGCAATGCTGGCCCTCTTTGCTACCAACAACTTTTAGATAAAATGTTTTCCCGTTATCTCATCTCCAACCCGAGTTATTCCCCGTTATGGATTAAAATGGTCCACCCTGTATATTTTCTGGTTGACGTCGGAAGCTCCTTGAAACTGTTCGCAGATGATGCGTACAGAGAAGTCGCAACGCCATAGAAAATTGTATCGAAATGCAGGAAGATCTATAGACGATCGACGCTTGTAGCAGGGGCAAGCAGTTGATTTCACCATTAACAAATGTTACCGACTGCGCGTAAACAGACACAAAACCCGTTACTGTATGATAACACTAATACCTGGGAGTGTGCATACGGAGAACTTAAAAGTGGAATGAAACTTCCTGGCAGATTAAAACTGTGTGCCGGACCGAGACTCGAACTCGGGTCTTTGCCTTTCGTGGGCAAGTGCTCTACCACCTGAGCTACCCAAGCACGACTCACGCCCCCGCCCTCACAGCTTTACTTCTGCCAGTACCTCGTCTCCTACCTTCCAAACTTCACAGAAGCTCTCCTGCGAACCTTGCACAACTAGCACTCCTGAAAGAAATGATAGCCGGCCAGAGTGGCCGAGCGGTTCTAGGCGCTACAGTCTGGAACCGCGCAACCGCTACGGTCGCAGGTTCGAATCCTGCCTCGGGCGTGGATGTTTGTGATGTCCTTAGGTTAGTTAGGTTTAAGTAGTTCTAAGTTCTAGGGGGCTGATGACCTGAGAAGTTAAGTCCCACAGTGCTCAGAGCCATTTTTTTGAAAGAAAGGATATTGCGGAGACATGGCTTAGCCACAACCTGGGGGATGTTTCCAGAATGAGATTTTCACTCTGCAGCGCAGTGTGCGCTGATATGTAAGTGGAATGACTTTATACAACTAATCCTATGAGAGGGAGATGCCGGAGAAAGATTCATTAGAGGAATTATCAGGATATGTTGTCACCCACGAACAAGGTAGCTTACTAAACCCTCGTTCGACTTGTACTTGAGTATTCTTAGTTTCTTGACACTTACCAGACCAGATCGATAGAAGAAAGGGGGAAGACTTAAAGAAGAAATGGGCGTTTCGTTACAGATTCGTTAACAAGCGCGAAATTACGGGGATACTGATCCAACTCCAGTTACAGACGTTCGAATACAGGCATTCTACACAACAGTTTTATTTATTGTTGAAGTACTGAAAATTTAAAGAGACAGTTGGACAAAAATAAGGAAACGCCGGTGCGCCCACAGCTTGCGCTGTTGTATTTGACCACGAACGACAACTGTGCAATATCCTCAACAAGTTGTGTCAATCGGGTTCAGTATAATGTTCAGTGTAGCTGTAAATGCATTATAACGGATCTAAGTGGCTTCGAACTTGGGCGAATTGTTGGTGCTCGTATGGTGGATGTATCCGTAACCAATGTAGCCGAAGTGTACGGTGTCTGAAGATAAACATTATCGAAGAAAAACATCATCCGCTAAGTCAAAACGCAGATGGAACAGTGCGTTGAGTGAGCATGATAGGCGGTGACTGAAGAGATTGTGACGAGAAATAAGGGCACGACAGCTGCAAAAGTCACTGCAGAATGAATGTAGCACTCGCGAACCCTTTCAATTCGAAGGTCGCTCCAGAAGCAGGAACTGCAGGACGAGCTAGAATTCCAAAACCACTTATCACTGATGCAAGTGCCTATAACAGGGAAAATGTGGTGCCGAAGTCATAAAGCCTGGAGTATGGACCAATGGAAGAAAGTCATTCAGTCTGATGAGTCTTGCTTCACACTGTTTCCAACTTCTGGTCGAGTTTACGTCCCAAGAGTGAAACGTGACTGGTGTTCGGTGGTCAGTTGGGCAGCCATATCGTGGTACTCTATAGGCCCCAAGGGTACTGTGCAATGCCGTATTACTGCCGAGGATTGTGTTCCCCAATGGTGATGCTGTGCTCCAGTACAAGAGATCTCAATATTATTGAGCCTTTGTGGTCTACTTTGGAGAGAAGAGTATTTAATAGCCATCCACCTCCAGCATCGTTGCCTGCCACTATTTTCTAGGAATAATGGTATAATATTTCCTTGAAAACCATACAAAACCTGTATTTACCCATTACGAGACGACTGGGTGCTGTTTTGAAGGCCAAACTGGTTAAACAAATTCGTGAAACGGTCTGGCGCTCGCGAAATCGAAGATTCGACCGTCCGCTCTCGTGGGGCGTGAAAGTCGTGTGCCCTCTGAGACAGAGGTGGTTTCGTTGTGTGCTTCAGAAGTCGGGAAAGTGTGGATGCTTCTAGTTATGTCTTGCAATAGGAGAGCAACTGTGCCAGAGTGGCGTGGTGGTTAGTTCTGCCTAGGGAGCAGGAGATCCAGGTTCAAATTTTCATTCATCGCTTCAGCATGCGTATACACAGGGTGGTCCATTGATCGTCACCGGGCCAAATATCTCACGAAATAAGTGTCAAACGAAAAAACTACAAAGAACGAAACTTGTCTAGGTTGAAGGGGGAAACCAGATGGCGCTATGGTTGGCCCGCTAGATGGCGCTGCCATAGGTCAAACGGATATCAACTGCGTTTTTTTAAAATAGGAACTCCCATTTTTTATTACATATTCGTGTAGTACGTAAAGATTATGAATGTTTTAGTTGGACCATTTTTTTCGCTTTGTTATAGATGGCACTGTAATAGTCACAAACGTGGTATCACGTAACATTCCGCCAGTACGGACGGTATTTGCTTCGTGATACATTATCCTGTGTTAAAATGGACCGTTTACCAATTGCGGAAAAGGTCGATATCGTGTTGATGTATGGCTATTGTGATCAAAATGCCCAACGTGCGTGTGCTACGTATGCTGCTCGGTATCCTGGACTAAATTATCCAAGTGTCCGGATCGTTCGCCGGATAGTTACGGTATTTTAGGAAAGAGGAAGTGTTCAGCCACATTTGAAACGCCAACCACGACTTGCAACAAATGATGATGCCCAAGTAGGTGTTTTAGCTGCTGTCGTGGCTAATCCGCACATCAGTAGCAGAAAAATTGCGCGAGAATCGGGAATCTCAAAAACGTCGGTGTTGAGAATGCTACATCAACATCGATTACACCCGTACCATATTCCTAAGCACCTGGAATTTCATGGCGACGACTTTGAACGATGTGTACAGTTCTGCCACTGGGCACAAGAGAAATTACGGGACGATGACAGATTCTTTGCACGTGTTCTATTTATCGAAGAAGCGTCATTCACCAACAGCGGTAACGAAAACCGGCATAATATGCACTACTGGGCAACGGAAAATCCACCTTGGCTGCGGCAAGTGGAACATCTTCCAACATGATCGACGTCCGGCACATAGCTCGCGTGCGGTTGAAGCGGTATTGAATAGCGTATTTCATGACAGGTGGATTGGTCGTCGAAGCACCATACCATGGCTCGCACGTTCACCGGATCTGACGTCCCAGGATTTATTTCTGTGGGGAAAGTTTAAGGATATTTGCTGTCGTGATCCACCGACAACGGCTGACAACATGCGTCAGCGCATTGTCAATGCATGTGCGAACATTACGGAAGCCGAACTACTCGCTGTTGAGAGGAATGTCGTTACACGTATTGCCAAATGCATAGAGGTTGATGGACATCATTTTGAGCATTTATTGCATTAATGTGGTATTTACAGGTAATCGCGCTGTAACAGCATGCGTTCTCAGAAATGATAAGTTCACAAAGGTACATGTATCACATTGGAACAACCGAAATAAAATGTTCAAACGTACCTACGTTCTGTATTTTAACTTAAAAACCTACCTGTTACCAACTGTTCGTCTATAATTGTGAGCCCTCTGTTTGTGACTATTACAGCGCCATCTATCATAAAGCGAAAAAGTTGTCCAACTAAAACATTCATATTTCTTTACGTACTACACGAATATGTAATAAAAAATGGGAGTTCCTATTTAGAAAAACGCAGTTTATAGCCTTTTGACCTATGGCAGCGCCATCTAGCGGGCCAACCATAGCGCCATCTGGTTTCCCCCTTCAAACTAAACAAGTTTCGTTCTTTGTAGTTTTTTCGTTTGACGTTTATTTCGTGAGATATTTGGCCCGGTCACGATCAATGGACCACCCTGCATATATACATAATGAGACTATAAAAAGTCTGTGGAACCACACAGTTTAATTTGTAAAATGGTCAATTTCGTTCCGGTCGTCGGACTATGTCTACTGTTGCTCCATCACCTGATGACAGCAGCCAACACCAAAACCAGCCATGCCGACGAAAACATGTTCTGTTGGTGCATCACACGTGGCTCAAGCGCCGAAAGGAAGTCTCGTCCGCCGCTACCCACAGCAGAACAGCGGTGTCTCAAGTTGATGGTGCGGCTACAGTTGAGGTGTGCTTTTTAAGTAAGTACCGTTCTGAAATTACAAAAAGACGTGTTAAGATATCTCAATAATTTTATTTTTACATGAAAGCCTGTACCTTAATCTACCTTTCTACGTAATTTCCGTCAATTTGAGGCACTTGTCATAACTTTGTACCAGTTTTTTAACACCCTCCTCATATTAGTCTGCCGCCTGACTTGTTAACCACTGCATCACCACTGTTTTGACTTCGTCATCGTCTTGAAGACGCTGAACGCGTAGGTGTTCCTTCAAGTGCAGGAACAGATGGTAGTCACTGGACGCAAGATCGGGGATGTACGGAGGATGACCTAGAGTTTCCCATCGAAAAGATGTGATAAGATCTTGGTCTGATTCGCCACATGTGGACGGGCATTGTCTTGCAGCAAAACGATGCCCTTGCTTAACTTACATGGACTATGGCTTTGATTCTGGTGTGACGTGGCCACCCAAGTTTCATCGCCCGTAACAATTTGGCTTAAGAAATCATCAGCGTCGTTGTGGTACCGCTCAAGGAAAGTAAAAAAAAATGTTCAAATGTGTGTGAAATCTTATGGGACTTAACTGCTAAGGTCATCAGTCCCTAAGCTTACACACTACTTAACCTAAATTATCCTAAGGACAAACACACACACCCGTGCCCGAGGGAGGAATCGAACCTCCGCCAGGACCAGCCGCACAGTCCTTGACTGCAGCGCCCTAGACCGCTCGGCTAATCCCGCGCGGCAAGGAAAGTCAATGCACTGTCTAAACGTTTGGTTTTGTGCACATCCGTCAACATTTTCGGTACCCAACGTGTGCACAATTTTCGGTAATTCAAGTGCTCGGTCACAATGCAATACAAAACACTACGAGAAACGTTAGGAAAATCATCCCGCAAGGAGAAAATCGTAAAGCGTCTGTTTTCTCTCACTTTATTATCCACTTCCTGCACCAAACTTTCATTAACGACCGAAGGACGCCCACTCCGTTGTTCATCATGCACATTTGTGCGGCCATCTTTAAATCCTCTCACCGACTTTCTTACCATTCCATCACCCATAATGTTTCCTCCGTAAACTGAACAGATCTCACGATGAATATCGATCGCTTTTAGGCCTTTATCACTAAGAAATATTATAACAGCCCGTACATCACAGTCGGCGAGACTCACGATTATTGTAGGCGTCTTAAACACTCAGTACACAACGTAAACAACGAAGAATCAGACTGTAATGTGGCGTCAGTGCGTAGATTAAGGTACAGGCTTTCGTGTAAAAATAAAATTATTGAGATATCTTAGCAAGTCTTTTTTTAATTTCAAAACGGTACTTACTTAAAAAAAAACACGCCTCGTATAATCCGCTCTGACAGGAGGACGCTTCTCGCCCCGCCGTGCTGCTGCTCTCGGCGAATACCAGATACGCGTACCTTCTGACGTGTTAAGAACACACAAGCAGCGCCGGTCCAACTGCTTAGGGGGGGGGGGGGGGGCGGAAATACGTGTGTGCTGTGAAACTGCTAATTCGCGGCACACTCAACAATTCTGCCAACTCAGCCAGTATTAAATAGAAACTCTAGTGGGGGTCACCAAGGTACATTGGATACCAAGTCAGTTTCAACGGCCAATCGTCTATACTTTTGCCTCCAATTATGTGCTCAGTTATTTCGACGTCTGTCATTTTCGGATGCGTGTGAGCGTCCAAAATGGGTAAGCTCAGGAAGGAGAAAACGTAGTTATGACGACGTTATAGAGAGGTGACGGCAGCCGACGAGATGGAGCCGTCAGGAGCGACGCACCTCGCCGCGGGCCGCGGGCACGGTTATATTTACTGGCGGCGGCTGGCAGCGCCAGCAGACGGCCAGGACGTCACTCGGATTCCGCATCTTTATATAGCGGCCGCGGCTGCTTTATGAGTCACGGCGGAGCAGTTTCGCAACGCGCCTCGCCCTTCTGACGGGTTTGTACGTTAATTCCGTACGCATCTAAATAAACGATCGATACTTGATCGAGCAGCTCCATAATTTTAGGACTTTTGACGTCAATTCGAAAGATCATAGCTTAAAAAAGCCTTATTCACCAAAAATAGGATAAAATCTTTATAATATCTATTTCAGTCCCAACTACGGTTGCCCAGGTCCAATACTAGGGAAGCCTGATTCGGTGATATATTGTAGCCAGACATTCTAGCTAAAAAACTGGACCACCTACTTCAGATAGAAATGGATTCTATCTTCGGTAAGGATAGAAGCTGAAGCAATGTATCAAAATTTTTTCCACAGCCGGGACCTGAACCTACGTCTCCCGCTTCCTAGGGAGATGTGCTAAACACTGTATCATCGTAGCTTTGTGGCTACCACAGTTTTAGTCCAATGTCCTCAATCGCACAAATTTGTATCCACTCCTTCAGTCCATTTCCCCCTTCTTAAATCGTCAGTAAGTACGAGTCCCAGGTTCATGACCTGGCTGTGGCATAAATTTTAATTCATTGCTTCAGCTTCTATCCTACTTCAAGGCACCTGGCTGTGGCATAAATTTTAATTCATTGCTTCAGCTTCTATCCTTATTTAAGGCAACGTTGAGATTCAAAGCCGGCCGGAGTGGCCGAGCGGTTCTAGGCACTACGGTCTGGAACCGCGCGACAGCTACGGTCGCAGGTTCGAATCCTGCCTCGGGTATGGATGTGTGTGATGTCCTTAGGTTAGTTAGGTTTAAGTAGTTCTAAGTTCTAGGGGACTGATGACCTCAGCAGTTAAGTCCCATAGTGCTCAGAGCCATTTGAACCATTTTTTTGAGACTCAAATGACTCACAATAACGTAATTCCATCAGATCAATAGAAATAGAATCATTTGGATATTTTCATTTGTTTATTAATAACCAGTTACAGCCAAGTTTTTTTGCAAAATTAATCTTAAAAGTTTTTAAATTAGATAAACAATCAGTAAACAACTTTATTATTTATCAATTATGATGGCAACTAAGTGCTCAGTCTTCTTAACCGTACAAACTACTTTCTAAGACAATCTTATGCGAAAATCAACTAAAATTTCTTCCTTAAACAAAAGAACTCTCGTTCGCACTTGCTTTTCTTAACACAGGTAGGAACGAAGCGCGAGTGTGGTGGAGCGGGTCGGATTGGCATCGGCATTGCGTCACTCGCTCTTGGTGTAGTGTGGTTGTGTCATTGTGTGTGTTAGGCTTATCTGGTGCCCTAAGAAAAACGTATGGTACACACATAACAGCAGCACTGATTGGTATGTCTATACATTATTCTCTCGATATATCATCGCATTCCTCACTTTTTCCTCACCGAGCAAGGTGGCGCAGTGGTTAGCAGACCGGATTCGCATTCGGGATGACGACGGTTCAAACCCCTCCCGGTCACCCTGCTTTAGGTATCCGTGGCTTCCCTAAATCCCGGGATGGTTCCTTTGGAAGGGCACGACCTCCTTTCCTAACCCGATGGAACGGACGACCTCGTTGTTTGGTCCCCTCCCCCAAACCAACCAACTTATTCCTCGTGCTTACTTCATTAGCTTGGAACGGCCCTTAGTTGTGTGTTATATATGAAGATGGTATCTGTTCTTTCGGACATGTCCGGATAAAGCCGGATATTTGGCAACCCTAGCCCTTACCTAAAACAAGTGAAGGCCTGCTATCACGTGATCATGGATGAGGATGAAATTCTGCAGTTTTTTTTCATCAAGAGAAAAACTGACAGATATTATGGCGTTTATGTAGACATCAGAAGTATTCGAGAAATTCATAGTAGTGTATCTGAACTCCTCACTGGTAGGCAAGCCTGTTTCGTGGCTGGGTGCTGAAGGCGTCTTGCTCTTGATTTGTGAACTCACATTCAAGTCTACTATTCTTTTACTCAAAATGAAACTCTTTCACAAAACAAGTAGTATTTCAATACCACAAATAGTTTTATCTGTTAGATGTGTAACACACTAAAACAACCAGTAGTGTTACATGGATGTGAAACAGAGTACTTGGAAACTGGGCTACAATCATCTATTCGCGAATTTTTAAGGAAAATCAAACTACATGTAAGGAAGATAGGCTGATCCGAGAAGATTGTAAACTTGTGAAATTACGCAAAGAATCAAACGCAGAACGCGTTATGAACAGTAAACGCCTTAGCAGACAGATCATACGGCCCGAGAGAATTCCTTGACTAGATTTTTGTGCCATACAACAAGTCAAGCGAACAGATTCCTTATCCCAGGATTCAACTCAACCACCATGACAATATATCGTTTTGAATTTCCCACCAATTTATACTTAGAACAACAACCACCCTGCTTTCACACTGTCGCCATTGGGCTACTTTTTGAATTTCCCGCCAAAATTTTGACTTTCTCTCCAAAATTTGAATTTCCGCCATTTTATACATAGGGCAGTTGGCCATTGTCAGATGGGATTGGGTGTAGAAGTGGGGAAACCCCATAACTCGTCGGTGACACACTTTGTACTTCAACCGGCTCAACTATATTACTGCTACTTTTTTTTCCAGAGCAGGAGATCTGTGCGAAATTTCGCCAAATTCTGTTATCTACAGTTGTCGTCTTCTCCCTTTTTTGACGGGAAACACAACAAATTCGTCAAGCACCGTTGTACGCTTTCTAGAAACAGTCTCAACCGCTGCACTGCAAGAAGTTATGGACTACTATCTCACAAATGGTCAGGATTACAAAGTTGTTTCTGATCTTTTATCTGTACCGATAAGTGTACATGTACCTATGATTTCTTGCCGTATATGTTTTTTAAGTGCTGTTAAGTGAAGACACCACACTAATGGGACGCGCATCGCGCAAAATTAAGTATTTTAGTTACAATAATCAGGTCAGTTCTAATGATTCCAATTTTCATCGCCGGCTTGTACTCGAAATAGACAATAGTCATAATGATGATGTATTTCCTATTATCTACAATTTAAGTCCTACTAGTAATTTACAGAATCAGTCTTTGGGTTTAGATGCTCAAAAGCAATGCACAATTAGTCATTCGACGTAATTGAGAAATCATGTATTTCCCATAAACTTACGATAAGCTTATGACATGAAGTCTCATCACAATTCACATTTTCGTTTTTAGAGAGTACGTTGAAGGGAGGACAGAAGATAATCGACGTTTCGTAAGTCAGGATAGCCTCACGTACGTGAATGCAGTGTGGTAACAGAGCCATCCGTCACGGTTTTAGCAATTCGATTTATTATTTGATAAGAACCAAGTTTACTCCATTATTAAAGCTTCCGCTAAATGCACTTCTCTTTTTGGCGAAATGTAAGAGAACGGTGATTTCAATCTGAGGGACAGATGCCGAAATTTGAAACGCAATTCAGGTTCAAAAATGGTTCAAACGGCTCTGAGCACTATGGGACTTAACTGCTGAGGTCATCAGTCCCCTAGAACTTAGAACTACTTAAACCTAACTAACCTAAGGACATCACACACATGCATGCCCGAGACAAGATTCAAACCTGCGACCGTAGTGGTCGCGCGGTTGCAGACTGTAGCGCCTATAACCGCTCGGCAACCACGGACGGACGCAATTCAGGAGTGAAGTCTTTTTA
Source organism: Schistocerca cancellata (assembly GCF_023864275.1). Classification (NCBI taxonomy): domain Eukaryota; kingdom Metazoa; phylum Arthropoda; class Insecta; order Orthoptera; family Acrididae; genus Schistocerca; species Schistocerca cancellata. The sequence continues at coordinate 215,243,117 of NC_064627.1, forward strand.
AGTATGTGTACTAAACCCTGACGTTTAACAGGAGTCTCCAGTGCAACGGGAGGCAGCAAGCGACTATAAACTTACCACCAGTATCTGAAAAACATACAGTTTCTTAGCTGTAATTAAATTCCATAAACGACACGAAAAACAAATGAACACCAGCTGATTCATGGATCTTATAGAAAGTAACGTGTAAGGTGACACGACACGTGATTAAGGAGGCTGCTTTTAGGAAAAGTAATTTTAAGTAATGTGCACGCCTTCTGTAAACGCTGCGCTTTTGTTGCATCGGATATGCACTACCCTCTTCGTGGTAACATGCACTGCCTGACGGTTAGCGTTCACATCGTCCACACCGATTAAACAGAAGACGGGTTTTAGTAACAATGGAAAACTTCACTGTACTGTGTTTTCAGCACAACTGAAATTTTTGAACGATCGATTGATACATTCATTTCAATAGCAACTTGGGACAGTGCATTTCTTCCACCACTGAGTCTAGTAGAATCATCAACTTCCTATTATGATAGAGGTACTCCAGTCAAATAGTATTTACCAAATGTGACAGGATTTTACACAGTAAACACTGACTCACTCCTCCGTGTCTTGTTACATCGACGCATGCCGCTAGTTAGTGAGTTGGACTTTCGTCTCCTTTCATTTTTCCTCGATAGACCAATTCGAGCGAGATTAAATTTACCGCCCTTCATGACAATACACCATGAACAGGGCGGTGATATCTCTGGCCGGAGGCAATCGCAAAAGGGCTACTGGCGAAATCTGTTAAATATCTGACGATGAGTGACAGCATTCATGAATAATTATCGACCGATTCGCCTGAGAGAACAAGGCCATTATCGTTTGCTACAGATTTATTACGCTGCACAAAGCCAAGCACAAGCCTGGTATTAAACATTCTCTGAAAGCTCTATAGTCCGATAACTAATTAGATGTCCCTGCCAGAGTGGATTTAGTGCTCAACGCTGTTTCGAGGTTACTGCGTACTTATTACGTAGCACTTCACTTTTCCATCGGCCGTGCTTCCACAATTTCATTTACATCAAAACTGTTTTCGTAGTACTTCCTTGGCGACCCTCCTTTTACGTATTTTGATTTCGGTAGTGTGCAGCTTGTAGCTTGTTTATCATACTCCCTGTTTATTGATTTCCTTTGAATCCTTGCATATTTATGTTCTAAATGTCGGGAAATATATTTTCCGTTATTTTCATCTTCCGGTTATTTCCAGGAATGTTGAAAAACCGCTCCTTGTTAAGTCTGACACCGTAATATCAACCTTGCCGTGTTCTCCGTATCCTACGAACTATGTCGGGAGCTTTAGTGGCATAGAGGAGGAGTTGCTTTTAAGAAAAATGAATCTTCGTTATCGATTCGCTATGATGAACCGTTCTCTCCACTTACCAGTTGGTTTCAGCTCTGTTGCTCAAGGCAGCCTAGCTATTCATAAAAACAAATAGGTGGCTTTTGCCATTGACACGGATAAATTGTCGCAAGAATCACGTGAACTGACTATAGAAAATTGTGTTTATTCACCACCGCATTCTGTGTGAGTATGGTAAAACTTCAGATATTGGCGCCAACATTCCTCTTACAAACACACAGTTTTTCCACATCATAATTTAAGCTTTCTCTTGACATATAAAAGGATTGGTTCAAATGGCTCTGAGCGCTATGCGACTTAACTTCTGAGGTCATCAGTCGCCTAGAACTTAGAACTAATTAAACCTAACTAACCTAAGGACATCACACACATCCATGCCCGAGGCAGGATTCGAACCTGCGACCGTAGCGGTCGCCCGGCTCCAGACTGTAGCGCCTAGAACCGCACGGCCACTCCGGCCGAAATATAAAAGGAAATGTCCTGACTGATTCAATGAATCGTCATTGTCCAGCCCAGACCGCTGAGGACAGAAACTTGAAATTTGGAGATGGTGCTGATCCTATACGGTAGGCATCGAATATGGAAGTATTTTCGAAATTCCACTCCTAAAGGAGTAAGATATGGAGTGAAAGATATGTCGCTTTTAAGGCAATTTTGAAACTATAACTACGAAAACTGGTGCTTGGTTTCTTGCTCAAAAAAAACACGTATTCTAGCATTTTTGGAGGTTCAGTCGCTAAGCGGGTGAAATACGGGTTAAAGTTTTTTTAAAATAAATTATTAAAGAATTATTAATGCATTTTTAAAGCTAAATCTATGAAAATTGGTATCTGACTTCTCGGTTATAAATTAAAAAATACATTTTTCAGTGTTTCTGGAATTTCAAGCGATAAGGTGGTGAAATAGGGGATGAAAAGTTCATGAAAATATTTAATGATGATAGCAGAATAGCTTCTGGGTTCAGAAGTTCATTCGGCAAATTCCTTGCTTCTACGGTCTTAATTAGCGAGAAAAGTCTAGAAATGTTGCAATTTTTGAACTAAATAAAAAAGGCTATTTACCAATCAACAAGACAAATTGGCTTTGCCAGAATTGCAGAGAAAAACAAACGGATCTCCTATATATTAATTTTTCAGTACGCCTAATATATGGTTACAAAGTTATTTTGTTGTAATTACTCCACAAACTAACCATTACTAATGACAAAATAGATACCACGTTTAAATGCGATTGCATGTACAAGAATAATCGTTTGAGATGAGAGAATTCAGTACCCGGGTGTACGACAAGTGCTAAGAACTATAACCACTTACCCGATTTGTCTCTTTCTTTCTGTAACTCGCTGTTTGAAATTAAATTAAACCCATTCGAACACTTCAATCGTGCAAAGACTGGCAGCCATGTAAAGGGTCACTAACTCATACGAGGCAGATGAGTAATGGGCGTAACAACATACAAATTCGATTTAAAAAAAAAAACTACGCGAGTGCAGACGTAGACGCTAAGCTAGTTCAAGTATAATGGCCCTTGACAGACTTACGTAACTTCTTCCTGATTTCCGTGCTTACCGTTGGTATCAGAATGAACACTACCACAGAAAGCTCGATCTGGTACGGATGTTTTAGAAAGATCGTGTCTGACCAACAACTCATTGCTCCTGAAAACTTTGTATGATTCCAAGTCTGAAGTACTTATACCTTGGTGCATTTTTAGTGATGATCGATTCGTGTGACGAATGCAAATCTTTTTGTTACATGTGTGTTCGCATATTGCTGTTATTTTTTGGCTTTTGTAAATAATAGTTAAGTGCTAGACTTTTTGGCGCCTCCATTATTAGGCATTTCCCGCCCTTGCGTAGTCAACGTTGGTCCTCAGGCCTTCACCTAATTGTAAGCCCCACCGCGGCGTCAGCTACTCGCCTGCCACTGAACTGCATCAGATTCTCTTGCGTGTGAACGAGCGGAGTACTGCCACTAAGGCTGCGGTCATAGTGGCGCAGATATCGGTGGATTCCTCCGACGACCGGAGACGGCAGATTTTTTCAAATCTGTACGCCAATACGTGCACGGTCACTCTATAGTCAATTTTATCTCCTGAACGTACTGACTTCGGACGACAATCGGTGAAATTCAAATCAGTTTGTTTTCTTCCGTCAAACCGAGCGACGCTCTTGCATACGAAACGTGTAGCGTTACAAACTGACAAGTTTAGTCCAAGAAGAGTGAGTTCAGTGCATCCTGAGGATGAAATTATCATGATCAGGATATAGGTTGGAATCTATGGACTAAAATCGCAGGTTTATTCCAAACCTCAAATAGGCAAAATCCTTATTGGAAACCTTAGGCGTACATTATAACCTATAAAAATAATTTGTTCAAGTGAAAAGGTTGGTGTGTCTTATATGCTTATAGCTACTGTATTGGATATTTTTTGTGGGCAGGTTATCATTAGTTGTTTACGAGTTATTATTATGCCAGTAGGGTAGTGTTTCTGTGAATATGACGTGGTTTGCAAATATGGTGTACGGTATGTATTTCCACTATTAAGTGCTTTAGGTTGTCAGAGTATCTTTGCTACACTTTATGCTTGTCTTTCATTCGTGTGCTAAATGACAGTCACTGAAGGTTAATAGACGTACGTCTGCACAACTTTAAATAAATAGAGTGAAACACAGTGTTTATAAGTTGCTTTTCAAGGTTATCACGAATTATCTGGAGTATGTTACAGAATTTTTCTCCCGTCATCTCATATATTCGTAAAACTGTTCTGGTTATTCCGGTAACTAAGGACAGAGTGTATAGTACTCGCCACGTTCTTTACGAGACAGGAAAGCTCATTCACATTCGGCGTCTCTTTTATTCCAGAAGCTGCTCTGCCGCACTCGCATCCAAACACAGAGGCGTCGTGGTATAAAAACCAGCTAATAGGTTAAAATCAAATCTGCTTCATACACAGAATAGATTCTAACCTTCTTGAACCTCTCAAAAAGTGACGAAGGAGATCGGACGCACTTTGACCACGCTGTCGGCCGATGGTATCGGGCGACCACTGGCGACGGTGTATGACGACCGTAGTCGATCCCACTGTGAACGCAGCCTTAGGCTGCGGTTACTGTGGCACCGATATCGGTATATTCCGTCGACGACCGACATCGGCCGATCTCAGTACGCCACTACGTGTGTGCTCACAATGTAGCCGATCTCATCGTCGGACCATACAGACAACGGATGACAAATGAGGAAATTCAAATTATTTTGTTTCATTCGATCATATCGACAGACACGATACAAAATAAGGTCTGTGAGAAACTGATAGGTTTAGTCGCAGATGGTGTCTGTGCTACTTTGAGGATGATATCATAAACGGGATATAGTTCGGAATCTATGGACTGAAATCTCACGTTTACTGGAAACCACAACTAGACAAATTCTTTATCGGAAATTTTATGGCTAGATTACAACATCAAAAAACAATTTGTTCAGGTGAGAACTCTTATGCTTTAAAGTTTCTGTGGTGATTCGTTGTTGAGTTGTCGAAGGTGGGCATTAGCTTCCACAGATTATTATTAATGCTTACAGGCGTTTTCATGCCAGTAGTGTGGTGATTTTTAAACGAAGTGGTTTGCAAATGAGGTGTATGTGTTTCCACTTTGCAGTGCTTTAGGTGTTCAGAGTATCTTATTCTAAACTTTACGTTTTTCTTTCATTCGTATGCTGAATGTAAGTCATTCAAGGTTAACTGACGTATGTATCCACAACGTCAAATAAATTCAGCAAAACAATGTGTGTAGCCTTGCTTTTCATGACCATCGAGCAAGCAGCAGAACTTTCTATCTTTATCCCATATATTCGTAAAACGCGTATGGTAATTCCAATAACTGATGGCAGAGTGTACAATACTCGCCACGCTCTTTTCGATACATCTATATCTCAGTCACTTGCATTCGGCATTTTTAATAGCAAAAGCCGCATTGCAGCACTCGTCTCCAAGCACAGAGGCGTCGCGGTATCCATACCATCCTAGAAAGTCGGAATCTAACCTGCTTCACGCTGAGAATGGATTGTAACCTAACCTAACCTCCCTGACCCCATCGAAAGCTTACAAGGAGGTCGGACGCACCGTGACAAAGCTGTCGGCCTATGTTATCGGGCGACTTCTGGCGACGGTGTCTGACGATCGTTCACGGTGTCACTGTGAACGCAGAGTAACAGGCAGAACACGAGCCGTTCTTTACTAGAGCGGGTATTACACGACGATCTGCCGCGAACGGTACTGGTCTACCGAGACAGCCATCTAGCGGTAGAACGGGAGAAACTACGAAAATTAGCAGAAACATTATCCGCACTCCATAACAGAGAGCAGTTCTAAACTGCCGTCAATCCGCGGATGCGCACCAAGTAGCGATAGTGCGCAGAAGGGGGTACCGCAGTGCTTTATGCTTGTTATTTGGTTATTGTTAAGCGGCTAGTGGCTAATTTAGGATTTACGTCTTGGGGATTTTTCCGCATTTTTTTCAGTCAGTAGGTTTCATAAATGCAGAAGAGATTTTTGTCGGTAGACTCTTTTGTACTAGCTGTTTGTGAAAGCATTTTTTTTCTATTGCTGGCTTCGCGTACTAGAAATGAAGTGGCTCAAACACGCGTTAAGCGTCTTAATTCAGGCATATAGCGAGGAAATGTGTATGTACGACCCGTTGTATCATAATAAGGTACGTCGGCAATCGTTTCTTTCTGAGAAATATGCATGTAACGTTACACGGTGATTTTCGATTTGTATCGTAATGTCTCACTTACGAAAGTTCGTGTTTGATTTGATTGCTCCCTTGCGTTATTTAAGCATGCCAGAAAAGAGAAACTGGCAGTTATAGGGTAGAAAGTCGCCAGGAAACGTAATGCTGCAACCAGCCTGCAACATAACAGGGCTTTTACCGGTATTTTATTCGTGATCTGGGCTGGTGTGATCATAAAACTTGTAAACATATGATTTAATTCTCACTTTCGAGAACGTGAGACAGCCTCCCTCATGACTCTGTCACACATGTTACTGCCATCTTCTATCATTAGACAGCAGCCTCTCGAAACAGGCCACGTCCATTCTCACGAAGTTTCGAAATTTTTTAGGATCTTCGAGCCTCAGTTCTTTCATCAGCAGCGAATATAATCCCTTCCTTTCGCCGCTTATTTTCTGCCAGGATCGAACTCAACAGACTCAGGCTTTTCTTTTTCGTCGTCGTTCTGCCCTGGTCTGGAGATTTACTGTCACTACCAGGGCAACAGCTCCAAAACAAGTGGGCCCTTCGTGTGCAAAATTCTCTGTAAATACATAGACTTTAAAACTAACTGTTGAATTTGTAATTCAGAACAGCGATCACTTACATAAGAGAATAACAATTATTCAATAACTAATGATAAAAAATACTTTCTTATTAAATAGGATCCTTGGGCTCACATAAATAATTTGAACGAATGACGTTCCAATAGCCGGCCGCTGTGGCCGAGCGGTTCTAGGCGCTTCAGTCTGGAACCGCGAGACCGCTACGGTCGCAGGTTCGAATCCTGCCTCGGGCATGAATGTATGTGCTGTCCTTAGGTTGGTTAGGTTTAAGTAGTTCTAAGTTCTAAGGGACTGATGACCTCAGATGTTAAGTCCCATAGTGCTCAGAGCCATTTGAACCATTTGACGTTCCAATATGTCACACAGTCCCCCTTGTGTTTCGCGCGGTGGAACCAACGAGTTCATAAGATCGGACAGTTCTATCTGCACTTCGTGCGTTATTACCGTCTACTCCGCATGGATAGTGTAAGACGTCTACGTGAACCAGCCTGTAGTTACAGGTATAAAAACTATACGCACTTGGGGCGCTGGTGCATAGGTGTACGATTCTGGCGCATCGTGTAATAGGGGCTTAATACTGTACCTACTGCACCAGAGGCAGTAGCCGGCTCGGCACCGGTGTGTGACTAGGGGGGCGTGTCTGGGTGCGGGCGACGAACTGGAGACAGAAGACGAGAGGAGGCGAGGCGCGACAGCCGATCCGGAACCAACGGCAGGCAGGCGCTGTCCGGCTGTCGCGCTGAGTGCAGGAAAATCCCCGCCGCTTTCCGTCCACGCGGCCTCCAGCTGTAGATTCCGGTACCGCCTCGCCCGGCCCTGCTCAGCTGGCTGCACCTCCAAACCTACTCGAGGACTGCTAAGCTCACAGGCTGCAGAATCGGTGTGTGCAGACAGAGCGTCTTTAAGGAATTTTTTGGACCTATGGTGTGCATTTTCGGTATGAATCGAAATATAAACTTTGATGAATTTCGGCTTGTTAGCATCGAAACTTAAATTTCACCCTTGGCCCAAATGTAAATTTCCGATTCATGTGGTTGCGTGCAGCTCGTTCATTACCCAACGTATTCTCTCTAGATGGAGACAACACAGCCGTGTCCTTTGGTAAGGAACCATCCCGGTACTCGCTTTAAGATTCAGAGAAAACCTAAGTTTTTACGGGCAGAAGAGGATTCGAGTTTGAGTCCCCATTCCTCCCGCATACGATCACAGTGCTTCAACCATTGCACCGTATCGCTCGAGTCGCTGAGAGGTCATTTTTAAAGTGTCTGAAAACAATACACTCTCTTACAGAAGTATATTGCATATTAGTAATCACTTGGGTTTTAGGATATTACACCGGCGGTTACTAGGAGTAAATTACCCTCTAAAGTTAGTATTTTTCGGCGTCGCTTATAAAGTGAAGTCAGAAGAGAAATCATAATTCGCAAATCCCTTGCTCAAGGTTACGAAACGCAACAAGAGAGAATGCTGTTTCCAGATATTTTCCCCGCCCACTGTAATATCGCTTTACCAGTGATTAATCATCGGCACTGGCTATAAAATGAGGCCTGTACAAAAATTTAATCCGTCAGTTGTTTGGGTGCAGCTGATAAGCTAGATTTAGCTGCCATTTGCTTAAGTGGTCTGCATATCAAATGAAACCAAGAGAATTTCACTGAGGAGAGCATCTGAATTGCATAGAATTATTCTGTTATCCATACTCTGCAGTGAAGATTGATAGCCCATGAGGGAACATGTTAATACTCATACTTTCGCATCAGCGATTTGTCAGTCAAGAACACCAACAGTATTTTACTCACGAGAGCTTATAATTTAGATACATCTGGGCACATAATTACTCCATTTCTATGTTCCATAGTCCGCACTAAAGATGGCGAAACGACGCAGTAGGAAAAAGTAACATCAGAAGATGATAATAGTTTCAGATAAAAATCAAGCGTAACGGAACGCCCTGAGAAAATTATAAGGTGACGAGTTTCGTTTTCTTCTTAAATCCCGGTTGAATTCATAGAGTGAAAATCGCTTTCATCTCTTTCTTGGTCGTACCAACTGAAATATACATTGTCGTACGAATGGGCCGCAAGTTTGATGGTGTGTGACCCAGCAGTGGCGTGAGCTACGTGATATCCAAGGGCACAAAGGACACAAGGGTCGCCTGCCCTGCTCTCAGATGCTTTTTTGTAGCAGTCCCGAGGGACGGAGCGAGATCTCCCTAAACTTACGCCGCTTTCGACCCAGAATCACATAACGTTGCAATCACAGCCACAAACATTACACGTTACATATCTGGCACAAGACTGAGCAAGGTGGTTCACTGACTATGAAACTGCACTTCGCTATTATATTTATCTACAACCATATACCGGTCGATAATTAAATCACCATAGGAGTCACATTAGTGGACATATACGTATAAAAATAACTTGCTACTTGGGGAGCAAAATAACTGATGATGGCCGAAGTAGAGAGGATATAAAATGTAGACCGGCAATGGCAAGGAAAGCGTTTCTGAAGAAGAGAAATTTGTTAACATCGAGTATAGATTTAAGTGTCAGGAAGTCGTTTCTGAAAGTATTTGTATGGAGTGTAGCCATGTATGGAAGTGAAACATGGACGATAAATAGTTTGGACAAGAAGAGAATAGAAGCTTTCGAAATGTGGTGCTACAGAAGAATGCTGAAGATCAGATGGGTAGATCACATAACTAATGAGGAAGTACTGAATAGGATTGGGGAGAAGAGAAGTTTGTGGCACAACTTGACCGAAGAAGGGATCGGTTAGTAGGACATGTTCTGAGGCATCAAGGGATCACCAATTTAGTATTGGAGGGCAGCGTGGAGGGTAAAAATCGTAGAGGGAGACCAAGAGATGAATACACTAAGCAGATTCAGAAGGATGTAGGTTTGCAGTAGATACTGGGAGATGAAGCAGCTTGCACAGGATAGAGTAGCATGGAGAGCTGCATCAAACCAGTCTCAGGACTGAAGACAACAACAACAACTTGAATCCCTTCGTTATTACACTGTGTTCATGCTAATCGTCCCGATCTTCAGTGCATATAATGGATACATTATCGGACTATAGAAGCAAAAAACCGAAACATTCAAAAAATGTAATGTTTAAATATACAGGGATTCGCGTGATACACGAGTACGCCCCATACAGAACAACGCATCAGAGTATCAAAAAGCGTTTTCCACGAACGGTCGTGGGACCATGGGACACGTTTAACCGGGAGCACTCTTTCAGCGAGGTGAGATGCTACTTGAATCTGACTTTCACTGCGTAACTATATACATTCGGCGGATTAAAAGCTCATTTTCGAAGATTCTTTACAGGTGCTTTTATTGAGAGCTGTAGCAATACAGAGATCATCATGAGAGCCCACTTCAAATTCAATTGCATTCAATATTAGACACAATACTGTCATCCTTAACTGCAACTAAATTCGTGGATAATAATTTATTGTAATTTTTCTGCCAAATTTCAAATATTAGCTAACGTAAAATTTCAAAACAGTTAATGATGGTGATAACATTTCTTTTTACACTATTCCGACAAAGGCGATTGGAAGGAACGTCCATGCTGTAAATCTAGAAATAGGCGTACCCAGAGAAATGGCAGCGAAATCAGCTGCGGGCTCTCCATCCACTTCACCACATCCCACGAAGGAAGGGGAGAAAAAGAAAAGAAAAGAAAACACACCCTTCGCATTCTTTCCCGCCACACAGACGTTAGGTATAGATTCAGCATTAGCTTGACCGAGGTGAGAACATGTAATTGGCTGGCAGAAGTCCAACGAGAGCTATTTGAGATGAGATCTCAAAACAAGTTCACTGTTCATCGCTGTTCTCCTTGCAACTGAAAATGCGACATGGCTCCGCATTCTACAAGTTTCCAGCCGTGCTGTACCTTCAGTTAGCTATGTCTATATTTGTGTTAACAGCCAATGTCAAAAACGGGATGGATGTTAATATAAAAGTATAAGCTTTCAGATGAGCTTTATCTGTCTGTCAACAACAAAATATTTACAAATCTCGTAAAAGCTATGCAGGTATGCTCTTGAACACTGAAACATTGTATAGTAGCAATGCGCTGAATGTTAAGAACCTTCTCTTTTAGACGAACTTTTCGATCATGGATGATTAGACATTACGATAATAAGCCAGCAACAAGTACGGGGAAAGAAATAACCAGTGGTTCTGTTGCAAGAAATCAGTAGCCAGCTGGGTTAATCTAGGAAGTCCATTGAAGGTACAACACACATCTCGAGATGCTCAGGTCAACATTTGGATTAATTTCCTCCCTGCTTCAACTGCGACGCATCAGACCGTGGGCATTACTTCAAGCGTCCGCTTGCGCACCTAGGAAATTCTTGGCCTCGCACTTAGATTTTTTCGGTGCCTGAACAAATTCTCATAACATTTCAGGATAGCAGCGTGCTTTCTCTCTCATAATTCGATAAAATTCTACTCGACACTCTCGCCTTGTGTAATATAAAGGAATAAATACGTATTTAAGGAAGACTGATGGGGAAAAATAATGTGATGACGCTATCCTCTTGAAGAAAACAGAACGCTGTGTTCTTGTCATTCTCACGTCGTACAGGAGACAACACAGATTGACACCAAGTGTCCAGAAGACATTCGTAAAGTTCCGCACTGCCATCTCGTGAACAGCAATACTAGGTTATGTAATATCGGAGCAGGTTTGATATTGGATTCAGGATTTCGTACCACACACAACTCGACATGCCGTTTTTAATGGAGCAAATAGTAGGGTGCAGAAATACTTACGGGGTAACCCAGAAGAGTCTTACAGCTGCTTTACTGTTTACGCCGTAGCTACAGAAACCGGAACACCAAGGTCTTACAACGCTACAATACCTGTTGCTCCACAGAAGAGAACGGTTCCTCCTTGACACTCCTTAGTAACTTCAGAGAGGTGCCTTCAAGTTCAGCTGCTGGAAATTACGCTCAACTCGTAAACACTGTCAACGATTTTCCTAATTAATTTGCTACAGCTACTTTCACAGTTCTTCATTTTTCCGAGCTGTCAAGGAATGAGAATAACTAAATTTGCATTCAGGTTGTTTTGCAAACATTTAAATAAAACCTCCAGCAACAACTCAGCCAGATTTTTCTTCACTTCCAATTCCTATTTGGGCATTAAAGCACTCAGAAAATATTTCCGCTCAAGTTCGTAAACGTCGTGGAACTGACTTTGATCTAATCGGGAATGATTGGTGATCCATTTATCAGGAATGTGAAAGGTCAAAGGGAATGAGATTTTCACTCTGCAGCGGAGTGTGCGCTGATATGAAACTTCCTGGCAGATTAAAACGGTGTGCCGGACCGAGACTCGAATTCGGTCAAAGGGAATCCCACGTGACTCTTTCGCTTGTTCATGTATCCACTTTTTCATTCTTATTTTGAATCGTGATGTAATAACATCAGCATGGCCAATTCCTAACAAGAATCTGACTTTGAACTAAGCTCCACTACATCAGACACTTTTTTTTACAAGGAATCGTTGTGTGACATTAACAGGGAAACAGTCTCCCAATACGCGATCATGCTGGACAGCGTAGCTATATATGCGCTGCCATCGCCTGCGCCTCAATGTAACAGGAGGAGCAGCAATTTGTTAGGGTAAATAACAACTCTTTTTGTATTTACAAACTGATTTCAGTGTCTGCAGTGTGGAGAAACCGAGTCCGCGATTATTATGATACGGTTAGCTGTAATGGTCATCCTGTATTTTAGTGTCCTTTCACTGGCTAGGGATTCAGCCGCGTAATTAGACCACTGGCGGAATGGTCTACTCCTTTTATTTTTAACATTTACATGCCAACAGCCGACGGAGCCATCGTACTTGGACACGTCGATCGTCACACACGCAGCGTTTCGCTTTGTTTAAATTGTTGTTATTAACAACTGGGTTGCTCAAGAGTAGTCCATATCAATTCGTACGTCCAATACTTAGTCAATAATAACATATCGACCGGGCAGTGGACCTTCGTATTACTCTGAGAAGTCAGTAACTAATAACAGAAATTTAGAAAGCCATTTGCAACAATGGCTATGTGCTACGTGTATACATACTGGCCCAAATACGGTAACTCCGTCGTCTGTGCTTAGGTAAATGTTAAAAATAAAAAGAATGGACTATTTCGCAAGCCGAAAAACATGACGGTTTACATGGCCGAACTACTGGCCACTGAAAGGACACCAAGATAGAGACTGACCATTACAGCTTACCATACCGTAATGATCACGGCCATGCTCTCTACGATACTGACATCAGTAGGTAAGGACAAAGGGAGTTATCTACCATACCGAATAGCTGCTGCTCTATCAGGACTGCACAGAACCGGTACAGAGGTATCATTTCTGTGGATCAAGGGTCTTGATGGAATTGAGGAAAATGAGAAAGTTGGCTAACTGGTAAAGGACGCAACGATGAATGGTGTACAAGACTGATGCATTCCAGCAGGTGATCTCATTGCTGTCGTTAGACACAGGGTGAATGGTTGGCTCTGAGCACTATGGGACTTAACATCTGAGGTCATCAGTCCCCTAGAACTTAGAACTACTTAAACCGAGCTAACCTAAGGACATCACACACATCCATGCCCGAGGCAGGATTCGAACCTGCAACCGTAGCGGTCGCGCGGTTCCAGACTGAAGCGCCTAGAACCGCTCGGCCACACCGGCCGGCACAGGGTGAATGGAACAAGACTTTGGAGACCGATAATTTGCATAAGGACACCTAGTGGAAACAGGTCCACCCGCATATACTGAGGGCCCAAGGGGGGCTCCAAAACGCAGCTCAGCTGGCGTAGGGAACGAGAGGCAGTCTTCTGTACGATCACTGCCAGGTTGAAATTTAATCACGGTTGCTTCAGTCAACAGCTCTACAGAGTCCACATCATACCACCGCCATACTGCGAATGCGGGGAGACACAGGACGTCAACCATATATTATTTGGCTGCCCTCAATACGAAAGAGTGTCAGACAGGCACTTACCCAATTGGTCGATATGCATCAAAAACTTCCCTCGAATGTGTTAATGTAGTGGATATAGAGATTTAGAAAATTGCTTGCGGATTTTTTTTAAAGTTAGGATTAGATTTTAATCGCTCAATTTGATCAAATAATGTTGGAGTTGGCCAGTTTCGGGCCAGGGTCCAAGTTGACTGGGAGTTGGATGGATGGGAGTTAGGAGCGTTCGGGTGGCGCCAGCTGAGCACACGGCTCGCCATGCAGCAGCCCCCTAATGCGATTTCGCCGGCCGCCGCCGCCGCCACTGACTGGATAATTAGGTGCGGTCACGCGACAGCCGCGGATCCCATCAGCTAACCACACCAGCGCCTGCCCTCTTGCTGATACACCTCACTCTCACACGCCGCACAACGAAACAACGCAAATGGTCCAGTGATTGAAACCTATGGCTTAACAACTCGATCATTTGGGCTAATGCGTGAGCTCTGAAACATCTTCCAGAGTGATTATGATTATACAGCGAGAATTGTAGGAGTCTGAATGTGGCATTATGGAGTGATATCCATAGGACAATACATTTCTCCAGTTGTGATGAAATTCAAGGTGCCTCGATTCACTGAGAGCCAACACTATAAAGTCGTTATTAATACACCCACTCGTTCATTTCCATTTATCAAACAATACTGAGATGAGGCGGAGGTGGTTGCGGCCAGATTCGTGGCGGCACGTTAGACGGCACTTTGCCACTTTACGAAGATTTCTTCACTTTGTTTAATTCATTTCTGTACGCTCCTTAATGTTCTGAATTTTTTTAAGATGCGCCTCAGAGGAAATGATCAATCTAGTTTCATTCAGTTCTGTAGGTAATCTTCTAGAACTATTTTGCCGCGCATTTTTCTTCGTGTAATTATTGTTATCTGTGTTCCACGGCCCTTCAGATTTCCGATGAATATCCAAAAATTTCAACACGTCGTTGCTTGACCACTTGTACGCATTTCCTTCCTGGTCCTCCATCACGATGACAAAGAAACAAACAAAACAAACCAATGAAGAAACCAAATACATTGATCAGCTAGAACTTTGACTACCGACCTACTATCGACATAAACCCGTCCAGGCGATAGTACCGTCACCTGGCCAGTCAGACACACGCACGGTGCATGTATCGGTGCGAGTGCTGTCGGTATGTAGAATGGGGACAGCGCGTGATCTATCTGAGTTTGTCCGAGGACTGATTGCGATGGCCCAGAATCTCGCCACGGCCATTTTGGATACTGTACGACTTGTCCGGTGTTCGAAAAGTGCTGTGGTGTCTTCAAAAACCAGGTGAACCGAAGGTAAAACCATGTCCAGAAGTCGTGGGGTTGGACGGCCATCTCTCATTAGAGATGTCGGACGTTGTAGGCTGGGCAGATTGGTGCAACAGAACATGCGGTGAACTGCGGCGGAACTAACATCAGATTTGAATGATGTGCAGAGTACAAGTGTGTGTGAATACACACGACAGCGAACACTCCTAATGGAGGACCTTCGCAACCGATAATCTATGGATGTCCCTACAGCAACTACGGCCCACATCAGCAACTACGGGTCAAATGGGCACGTGAGCATTGGCACTGGACGTTGGCGCAGCTGCAGAGCGTTACGTGGTCTGATGAATCCCGATACCCTTTTCATCATGCCGATAGGAGGACGCGAATCTTCGTTTTCCAGGGGGACACCTCTTTGACATCTTTACTGCGGGACGGGGACAAGCTGCCGGCGGCTGCATTATGCTCTGTGGAAGTTTCACGTAGGCATCGATGGGTCCAGTAGAGCTCGTGCAAAGAACTTTGATGACAAATAAGTGTCGTTCACTGCTTGAAGACAACGTACACTCCTCCTTGACAATAATGTTTCCCGATGGCACGGGCATTTTTCAACGAGACAATGCGCCATGTCACAAGGCCAGGAGCGAAATGGACTGGTTCGAGGAACAAAGTGGCGAGTTCCATTTGAGGTGCTAGTGCCCCAATTCACCAGATCTATCTGAACCCCACCGAACACATCTGGGATATGACTGAACGTGGCGATAGAGCTCACCGCCCCCCTCCCCGGAATTTACGGGGATTAAGTGACTTGCGTGTGCAGATCTAGTGCTAACTCCATCCAGAACCTACCAAGGTCACATTGCTTCCATGCCACGACCGCCGCCGCTGTTACCAATGCCAAAGGTGAACACACCGGTTATTAGGCGGGTGGTCATAATGTTATGGCTGATAAAAAAATGTTCAAATGTGTGTGAAATCTTATGGGACTTAACTACTAAGGTCATCAGTCCCTAAGCTTACACACTACTTAACCTAAATTATTCTAAGGACACACACACACACACACACACACACACACACACACACACACACACACACATATGCCCGAGGGAGGACTCGAACCTCCGCCGGGACCATCTGGTTGATCAGAGTGAGTCGAACGCTACGTCTGATAACAAGAGAGCGACTAGCGACTGAGGTGTCAGACAAGACTACAAGAGCGCTATGTAGCGGCGGTGAGGTCACATGACCGCCACACGCGGCTACTAGAACTCCAGTCGCCGCTAGTTTTTAATAGCTACTAGTCGAGCAAGTAGCAGCGAGTACATTGTCGTACGAAGCGATTACTCGATGCTATTCAAGCAGCAGCTAAAAAAAAAAAAAGCCCCATGCGGCACAGCCTTTAGTCTCGATGTACAAGAGTGACTTATTATCGCCAGCTCGGAGCGTCATAAGGGCCTGAAAGAAGGATCGAGGCCACAGAGGTCAGGGGTCGTCTTCCGAAGCCGGGATCCTACTACCGCCACCAGAAGCTTCCGAGTCGTCTTCGCGTAATGAATTTAAGGGGGACTCCCTCTAAACCGTTTGCTCTGAGGATCAGCAGTGTGCCGCGAATCATTTTTAAGTGTGCCTTCTAGTACTCGGAACGCTCCAATGGGCAGGAGGATCCCCGAATAATGCGCCTAAGTGGTTCGATAGTCGTGTGCGGTACAATGCATGTTGGCGGAACGCCACATGAATCGTTGTCAGGTGTACCCACAAGTCCAGAGCGTTTTCGGGAACAGCTTGCAAAATGTAATACAGCACCATGCCCTTCAGCCAGGTGACGGCGTTCGGTCTTGTAGTGGGAAAGTAAGTAATATCTGGGTGTAGTAGTTCATGGCGTGACAGACTCTGGCTGTAGTCGCAACAGGAGCGCCAGCAGACGTTGTTCAAGATCCCTGCATCTGCCTGACACAGCACAAGTCAGGCGGTGCGCATCTGAATCGACGACGGCACAGTGCGGACACAAAGGGTCGGCGGTGAGATGGATGGAATGGAGGCGCTGGCGTGTGGCTAATTTGCCGTTCACCACAACATATCACAGGGAACGAGCGTACGTGGGCAGGTATGGGGTGTGGACGGCTCGCCACTCTGGTCCAACGGATGGTTGGGTGTTGTTGTACGACGTTGTTACAGGTTTGTCGCGCCTGATAGATGTGATAGTAATCTCTCGTGCTCGGTGTCCTCGTCACCGGTAGATCATCAGTCATGTAACTCAGTTCGACCAGAAAATCGCGAATGTGGGTTAGAGACGGAGCTATGTGGCCCACGGCGACCTGTGGACGAAGATCTAGCGGCGCGACGATCTGTAGCAGCGTCCCCGTCGAACTGTTGTTGGTTGCGGTCCACGCGAGCCGCATCGTCCTCGAGCACTTTATCAGTACACATGAAACAATAGAGCCACGCACGCTACGGCAGTGAGCCTGCAAACTCGCCTCGTCTTCGCTTGCCAGTCACTGCTGCTTCGCAACCGACTTGCCGGTCGCCGCGAAACTGCAACTTTTGTGGGGAACCAGGTAGTGCACACGTGATCACAACTCTAGCAACAAGTCCCTTCATCCTATCATTGATGCAGCCGATTTGACGAGGAATTGTTTAAAGGTGAAGGAATACTCTGAAGAACGGAATACATCTCGCAAGAGGTACCATGATAAGATTAAGAAGAGGGCCATATAGTTTCGAGTGTGTGAAACGTTACCTGGGGCTTTTGCTCTGAAACAGGATAGGAAGATAAATTACGTAGGCAAGTGTCACTGTCAAGACAACTCTGTGGTTTTGTTCTCAGTGGTACCATTATTGCTCGAATTCGACCATTCAAAACTTGAAATGGCCGCAACCAGCAAATGCTTTGCTCCCTAGTGTGAGCCCTTTCATCTTAATGTACTAATCTTCAGACAATAACACGAGCTTGAAATTTATACAGTTATTTCAGCCGGTTCAGTTTAAACACTATTTTATTGCACAGTAGCCACACTACCTGCTTTCTTCGGCCTACGCTCATTCCTTCCATTCTCTACTGCTTCATGATTATGGCTCCAATGCCGCCTTGCGTGTACTGACAACATATCTGAATCTATGAGCACGCGCAGCTGTTGCTCCCGTGCATCGAGCATAAAGATATGTATCTCATCATGAAGTATACCAAACGTGGTTTCCATCGTGGTCGGTACACGCTCAGAAACGAACTAGCACATCACACGTAACGGGCGCCTCATCGTTATTGGCAACTGCAACGTTCTTCAGCAGCTGTTGCCGCCGATATCTTGAGCGCAAACCGCACAGTTTATTTACAAAAAAGGGTGCATGTAAAATTGCTGTCTTAGCTCTATTAAAACGCAAATTTGCTCCTTTGCTGATTTGCTAGCCATGTTGTGTCTGTAGTATGAATAAATAAAAACTTCAACACTGATAACCATGATACAAAGCAAAAAGAATCGACTCATGTACAGTCAGTAATGACATCAGCTTTTAAAAATTATTTCAGCATACCAACTTTTTAGTAAACGCCGAAAGGCATTTTTATTAGATCACTGTCTCCATTCAGTAGCAGAAATTTTCCAGTACGTCAAATACAAGAGACCAGTAACAATAAAGTGCAAAATCTCCTTCTACAAGCAGTACAAGCTCCCTTGCAGATACTGCCTAAAAATTATTTACTCCAATATTAATGTTACGTTTTATGTTTTTTATGTAACGTGTGTGTGTGTGTGTGTGTGTGTGTGTGTGTGTGTGTGTGTGTGTGTGTGTGTGAATGTGTGTATTTGTCTACAAATTCATGCACAATATTTATACAGGAATGACGTACCTTTCAACCTACAATTTGTACGTGTCAGCTGCGGACTATGCCTTTGATACTACTATGACCTGTTGGCTTTAACCATCAACTGTCATTAACTGACATTTAATCACAGCAAACTGTAGCAGATACGACGTGTTTCTGAGAAAGGAACCTCTCCATCGCACCCCCCTCAGATTTAGTTATAAACTCACACAGTGGATAGGCCTTGAAAAACTGAACACAGATCAATCGAGAAAACAGGAAGAAGTTGTGTGGAACTATGAAAAAATAAGCAAAATATACAAACTGAGTAGTCAATGCGATAGATAGGCAACATTAAGGACAATCTGAGCTGAGGAGCGCCGTGGTCTCGTGGTTAGAGTGAGCAGCTGCGGTACGTGAGGTTCTTGGTTCGAGTCTTCCCTCGAGTGAAAATTTTACTTTCTTTATTTTCGCAAAGTTACGATCTGTCCGCTCATTCATTGACGTGTCTGTTCACTGTAATAAGTTTAGTGTCTGTGTTTTGCGACCGCACTCCAAAACCGTGCCTCTCCAATAGGAACCGAAAACATTTGATCGCAAGGTCATAGGTCAACCGATTCCTCCACAGGAAGACACGTCTGATATATTCTATACGTCAATGGTGACGGAATGTGCGTCACATGACAGGAATATGTTGTCGACCCACCTAACTTGTACACTTGGCGAATGGGAAAATAGATTCTTCTACCTTGCCCGATTTAGGTTTTCTTGTGGATGTGATAATCACTCCCAAAAAAGTGATGAAAATGTAAGAGTTTGTCTCATAAACTGCAACAAATGAATGCAACAGTTTCACAGTCGCACAGTTTTCCCTGTGCTCTGTTTTTTACGTTTTCAAATGTTTCCGTGTGTAGACCGTCAAATCTACATCTACATCTACATCTACATTTATACTCCGCAAGCCACCCAACGGTGTGTGGCGGAGGGCACTTTACGTGCCACTGTCATTATCTCCCTTTCCTGTTCCAGTCGCGTATGGTTCGCGGGAAGAACGACTGTCTGAAAGCCTCTGTGCGCGCTCTAATCTCTCTAATTTTACATTCGTGATCTCCTCGGGAGGTATAAGTAGGGGGAAGCAATATATTCGATACCTCATCCAGAAACGCACCCTCTCGAAACCTGGCGAGCAAGCTACACCGCGATGCAGAGCGCCTCTCTTGCAGAGTCTGCCACTTGAGTTTGTTAAACATCTCCGTAACGCTATCACGGTTACCAAATAACCCTGTGACGAAACGCGCCGCTCTTCTTTGGATCTTCTCTATCTCCTCCGTCAACCCGATCTGGTACGGATCCCACACTGATGAGCAATACTCAAGTATAGGCCGAACGAGTGTTTTGTAAGCCACCTCCTTTGTTGATGGACTACATTTTCTAAGGACTCTCCCAATGAATCTCAACCTGGTACCCGCCTTACCAACAATTAATTTTATATGATCATTCCACTTCAAATCGTTCCGCACGCATACTCCCAGATATTTTACAGAAGTAACTGCTACCAGTGTTTGTTCCGCTATCATATAATCATACAATAAAGGATCCTTCTTTCTATGTATTCGCAATACATTACATTTGTCTATGTTAAGGGTCAGTTGCCACTCCCTGCACCAAGTGCCTATCCGCTGCAGATCTTCCTGCATTTCGCTACAATTTTCTAATGCTGCAACTTCTCTGTATACTACAGCATCATCCGCGAAAAGCCGCATGGAACTTCCGACACTATCTACTAGGTCATTTATATATATTGTGAAAAGCAATGGTCCCATAACACTCCCCTGTGGCACGCCAGAGGTTACTTTAACGTCTGTAGATGTCTCTCCATTGAGAACAACATGCTGTGTTCTGTTTGCTAAAAACTCTTCAATCCAGCCACACAGCTGGTCTGACATTCCGTAGGCTCTTACTTTGTTTATCAGGCGACAGTGCGGAACTGTATCGAACGCCTTCCGGAAGTCAAGGAAAATGGCATCTACCTGGGAGCCTGTATCTAATATTTTCTGGGTCTCATGAACAAATAAAGCGAGTTGGGTTTCACACGATCGCTGTTTCCGGAATCCATGTTGATTCCTACATAGTAGATTCTGAGTTTCCAAAAACGACATGATACTCGAGCAAAAGACATGTTCTAAAATTCTACAACAGATCGACGTCAGAGAGATAGGTCTATAGTTTTGCGCATCTGCTCGACGACCCTTCTTGAAGACTGGGACTACCTGTGCTCTTTTCCAATCATTTGGAACCTTCCGTTCCTCTAGAGACTTGCGGTACACGGCTGTTAGAAGGGGGGCAAGTTCTTTCGCGTACTCTGTGTAGAATCGAATTGGTATCCCGTCAGGTCCAGTGGACTTTCCTCTGTTGAGTGATTCCAGTTGCTTTTCTATTCCTTGGACACTTATTTCAATGTCAGCCATTTTTTCGTTGGTGCGAGGATTTAGAGAAGGAACTGCAGTGCGGTCTTCCTCTGTGAAACAGCTTTGGAAAAAGGTGTTTAGTATTTCAGCTTTACGCTTGTCATCCTCTGTTTCAATGCCATCATCATCCCGGAGTGTCTGGACATGATGTTTCGAGCCACTTACTGATTTAACGTAAGACCAGAACTTCCTAGGATTTTCTGTCAAGTCGGTACCTAGTATTTTACTTTCGAATTCACTGAACGCTTCACGCATAGCCCTCCTTACGCTAACTTTGACATCGTTTAGCTTCTGTTTGTCTGAGAGGTTTTGGCTGCGTTTAAACTTTGAGTGAAGCTCTCTTTGCTTTCGCAGTAGTTTCCTAACTTTGTTGTTGTACCACGGTGGGTTTTTCCCGTCCCTCACAGTTTTGCTCGGCACGTACCTGTCTAAAACGCATTTTACGATTGCCTTGAACTTTTTCCATAAACACTCAACATTGTCAGTGTCTGAACAGAAATTTTCGTTTTGATCTGTTAGGTAGTCTGAAATCTGCCTTCTATTACTCTTGCTAAACAGATAAACCTTCCTCCCTTTTTTTATATTCCTATTAACTTCCATATTCAGGGATGCTGCAACGGCCTTATGATCACTGATTCCCTGTTCTGCTCTTACAGAGTCGAAAAGTTCGGGTCTGTTTGTTATCAGTAGGTCCAAGATGTTATCTCCACGAGTCGGTTCTCTGTTTAATTGCTCGAGGTAATTTTCGGATAGTGCACTCAGTATAATGTCACTCGATGCTCTGTCCCTACCACCCGTCCTAAACATCTGAGTGTCCCAGTCTATATCTGGTAAATTGAAATCTCCACCTAAGACCATAACATGCTGAGAAAATTTATGTGAAATGTATTCCAAATTTTCTCTCAGTTGTTCTGCCACTAATGCTGCTGAGTCGGGGGGTCGGTAAAAGGAGCCAATTATTAACCTAGCTCGGTTGTTGAGTGTAACCTCCACCCATAATAATTCACAGGAACTATCCACTTCTACTTCACTACAGGATAAACTACTACTAACAGCGACGAACACTCCACCACCGGTTGCATGCAATCTATCCTTTCTAAACACCGTCTGTGCCTTTGTAAAAATTTCGGCAGAATTTATCTCTGGCTTCAGCCAGCTTTCTGTACCTATAACGATTTCAGCTTCGGTGCTTTCTATCAGCGCTTGAAGTTCCGGTACTTTACCAACGCAGCTTCGACAGTTTACAATTACAATACCGATTGCTGCTTGGTCCCCGCATGTCCTGACTTTGCCCCGCACCCGTTGAGGCTGTTGCCCTTTCTGCACTTGCCCGAGGCCATCTAACCTAAAAAACCGCCCAGCCCACGCCACACAACCCCTGCTACCCGTGTAGCCGCTTGTTGCGTGTAGTGGACTCCTGACCTATCCAGCGGAACCCGAAACCCCACCACCCTATGGCGCAAGTCGAGGAATCTGCAGCCCATATGTCCTGCATATGTCCAAGCAAATGTGAACATGTCCTGGTATTTTGGAGAGCGAAGTTGATTATGTGTGAGTGCCTGAAGTTTGATAATTGTCTGAAAATAAAAAATTAAACTTTTCACTCGAGAGAAGACTTGAACCAAGGACCTCTCGTTCCGCAGCTGCTCACGCTAACCACGGGACCACGGCGCTCGTACGCTCACACTTTCCTTAATGTTGCCTACCGTGCGCATGGACTACTCAGTTTGTATATTTTGCTTATTTTTTCATAGTTCCACACAACTTCTTCCTGTTTTCTCGATTGATCAGTGTTCAGTTTTTCAAGGCCTATCCCTGTGCCAACTTATAACTAAATCTGAGGTGGGTGCGATGGGGAGGTTCCCTTGTGAGATATCTTCAAAACGCCAGTTCGTTGAAACAGTATACTTTCATAACACGAACGTTATAATACGCAAACACCAAAAATGAAAAGCCTTTATCACTCCAGTGGTCGCCTGAGATCTATCAGATACAAAACTACGTATTCTCGTACTAGGCAGACCAAGCTCCCTCCTCTCCTTTTCCTCCACCTAGTTGCGGGACGAGTGCCAGTCGTGCAGTGACCTTGTCCGCTTCAGTTTGATGCATGTGAGGCCGTTTTGTATCGCAGATATACCGCGCGACTATATTATCACGTAAGTGAATTGTGTCTGCTTTCCGATTTTGATGCTTGATGTAGGTCGTTTACATAGTGATGTCTCTCATTTGTAGTCATTTACTCGCCGATAAAATACCGTAGCCAAATAAGTACGCGTATCTCACAGATACAACGCGACTATATATGTTACACGCGATATATGTACTGTCTTTACGGCTATCTATGAATGTTTCTGGATGATAATATACTATTGTCGACTTATTACAGGTCAGTATCGACAATGGACCAAAATATGATCTCAACAATCCTTCTAACATCGAAAACTTACACGAGGTCCTATTGGACGGATGTGACATGAGTCCTAATGACATTTCGAGTTTCTCGGGTTCCGCACCAGGTCCTTCAGGCCTGGTACACAGTGTGCGATGTACCAGAAGAAGACTGTGACACGGATGCGGAGGAAATAGTCGAAGAACGTCAGGACAGTTCCGAAACGGAGCAATGCGACACGAATGTTTCATCTGAGGGCGAAGAGGACGGTGAATTCTATGTTTGCCATACAAAGAAGGGCAAGGAAGTCATTAACTCCATGGAAAATCCCGGGCACTAGCGATAGAGCTCGGGACATAAATACAATTTTAGACACGTGGGCATGTTTATTTATTGGCAATATGTTGGACATCATTGTACGATCTACAAATCAATTTATCGATTCCGTGGAAGAGCATTAATCACGCGAAAGAGAAGTCAAACCCACCGATCAAACAGAGTTGCAAGCATTTATTGGGCTTTTATGTATTGCTGGACTCCACAAAGCTGGGAAAGTAAACCTCGAGGATTTATAGGCTAACTTCGGATTCGGGATTGAGATTTTTTGACTCACCATGACTCTCGTGCGGTTCCGTTTCTTACTTCGGGTTCTGAGGTTTGAGGACAGAGAAACATGAGAACAGCGAAAAGCTCTAGATCGTCTTGCTCCTATTCGGGACATTTTTAATAAGTTTGTACTGAACTGCCAACAATGTCATTGTGTAGGAGAAGATGTTACAATAGACGAAAAATGAAAGGCCTTCAGAGGCACGTGTAATTTCATCCAGTATATATCGACTAGCTGCAGTAGACTCGGGTGTATACTATACGTGGAACATGGAAAGCCGGCCGGGGTGGCCGAGCGGTTCTAGGCGCTACAGTTTGGAACCGCGCGACCGCTACGGTCGCAGGTTCGAATCCTGCCTCGGGCATGGATGTGTGTGATGTCCTTAGGTTAGATAGGTTTAAATAGTTCTAAGTTCTAGGGGACTGATGGCCTCAGAAGTTAAGTCCCATAGTGCTCAGAGCCATTTGAACATGGAAATTTATGCAGGAAGGTAACCCGACGGTCCTTTCCAGGTTAGCAACAAAACCGTGGACGTGGTTGAACGTCTGGTTACTCCTCGAGCTAACTCTGGCCGAAATATCACTGCTGACAACTGGTTTAGCGACACCACTCTTCTTCACGACTTGACCATGAAATACAACCTGCCCTACGTGGGAACACTCAAAAAGAACAAATGGCAAATCCCCATTGAATTGAAAGAGATAAAAAGGAGAGAACCGTTTTCTAGTATGCTTGCATTCCGAAAAGAGGACACTATGGTGTCGTATATGGCCCAAATTAAAAAAAAAAACAACAACAAGAAAACTGTCATTGTGATTTCCAGCATGCATATGGATGGAGCGATTGACGAAGAAACAGGGGACAAAAAGAAACCGGAAGTGATTACCTATAATAATCGCCTGAAATGGGTGTGGACGTGGTCGATAAAATGTGTTCTGTGTACAATGTTCAGAGAGTCACAAGAGGTTGGCCAATGGTTATTTTTTACGCGATGTTGAATATTGCTGGCACAAACAGCCGGAAAATGTGTCTAGGAAACAATCGAAGTGCCAGCCCGCCGAATCTTCCTCCGTAATCTGGGAAAAGAACTAATAAGAGGCCAGATACTAAAGCGTTCGCTGCTGCCCCGCTTGCCTTAGACCATATGTTTTCCGGTTTCGGGAACTTCTTCCGCAAAATGAAACACCTATGACACCCAGTAGCACAACTGCCGAGGGCACCAAAACATGAAAGCGATGCCAAGTATGTTGGGCGAACAAGACTACAAGACTCACTCAGTACAAGTGTAAAGGGTGTGGTCAATATTTATGCCTGCAATACTGTGCAATATTTTGTCCCGATAGTCGTGACGTTGATGAAGACATCGAAAACGATGGCTGATGATACATCTTACGTTTTTATTTTACTTTCTCCGATTTTGTATCAATTTTACCTGTTTCATTACTATACTCTAGGTACAGATACTGCATGCTAAGTAAAGTTGAGTTCTATTTATAATTTTCATAAATTAATGTTATGTTACTAATATTTAATACACACATTGTTTGAGCCGCGCAGGGTAGCCGCGTGGTCAGAGGCGTCTTGTCCCAGTCCGCGTGGCTCCCCCCGTCGGAGGTTCGAGTCCTCCTTCGGTCACGGGTGTGAGTGCCGTCCTTACCGTAAGTTAGTTTAAGTTAGATTAAGTAGTGTGTAGTCTTAGGGACCGATGACCTTAGCAGTGTGGTCCCATAAGGCCTTACCAGAAATTTCCAATTTCTCCACACATAGTTTGTTCTGCGTTTTGTTTACTTATTCTCTCCAACGTCTGGAGTTAACTGAAAGTAATGGTGCAACGTTGGTACTGTATCTCGCAGATAACAACGCAAGCTCCAATGTTCCTCTTAGTGTCGCGACCAAGTGTTGTATTGTATTGTATGTTAACCGGGGACCTAGAAACGACGGAGACGCTCCGTCCCCGCCGCAGCCGCAGTGGTCCACATACCCACGACGACTACGGCAGTCCACTTCGCCGCTCCGCCGCCCCACACCGAACCCAGGGTTATTGTGCGGTTCGATCCCCGGTGGAACCCCCAGGGAACGTCTCACACTAGACGAGCGTAGCCCCTATGTTTGCGTAGTAGAGTAATGGTGGTGTACGCGTACGTGGAGAACTTGTTTGCGCAGCAATAAAAAAAAATTGCTCTGAGCACTATGAGACTTAACTTCTGAGGTCATCAGTCCCCTAGAACTTAGAGCTATTTAAACCTAACTAACCTAAGGACATCACACACACCCATGCCCGAGGCAGGATTCGAACCTGCGACCGTAGCGGTCGCGTCCTTCCAGACTGTAGCGTCTAGAACCGCTTGGCCACCCCGCGCAGCAATCGCCGACATAGTGTAACTGAGGCGGAATAAGGGTAACCAGCCCGTATTCACAGACGCAGATGGAAAACCGCCTAAAAACCATCCACAGACTGGCCAGTTCACCGGACCTCGACACAAATACGACGAGTGGTTTCGAGCCGGAGACCAGGCGCTCCTTCCCGCCCGGAAAGCCGTGCGTTAGACCGCACGGCCAACCGGTAGGGCAGTGGAGTGTTAATCACCAATTCCCGTCGTTTAATGATTTCTGATTTTCGAGAGATCTTCAGTGAACTGTTGCTCTGAGAAAGCATATATTCACACTATAAGTTATAAATATAGCGACCGATGATCTAAGCAGTTTGATCCCATAGGAACTTACCACAAATTTCCAAAAATAAATAAATAAATAAATAAAAACCACGAAATATTGAGCTGCATGACATAATCCGTTATATAGTCTCCTGAGTTCTGCTTGTAATGTAGAAGCGACCTCGCACCTCACTGAGCATGTGCCTCCCTATGGAGCATAAACCTGGTGTGTATCTTTCACGTTTCGAAATGCTCCGCAAAGTGCTCTGACGTGACTAGTTGCACGTCCAAGTTCGCTTTCACGTCCCATGTGGGCCATGGCATTAACGGAGATCTCGCATACTCATTTCCGTAAGCATAGTTGCAGAATTTAATTTCGAGTTTATTAAAATGCGTTTATTACACGGAGAACTTGTTTCTCGTTTCTTCGTTGCGACGCAGCGAGACCCCTTTCCTGTAACTCAGAGCTACTGTGCGTGAGGAGCTTTGTATTGGGACGCGCAGACAACCGGCGAGTGAGAGCAATGGAGGCCGCGAGCTGTCTCGCGAGCGCCTCTGGAGACAGGGCGCTCATTATGCGTGCCTGATGGCGGGCGATCACTTAGGGCCGCGTGATAACGCCGGACACTGACAAACGCGGCCGCCGCCCGGCGCGCCGGCTGTTTGTCAACCCGCCACCAGAGACGGACGCGGGCGCAGCCCCGCCACACGCTGCTCTACTAGAGGGCCACTCCGTTGCCTACCTGTAGTCTGTGTTCGTCCGCTTACATAGCTCCGTCGTCACATTTGAGACGCATTTGTTTGTAACACCCGCGCAAGGTTGTGTGTGTGTGTGTGTGTGTGTGTGTGTGTGCATACGTGTAGCGCCTCTTCGGGCTTTCTCACAAGGGAACCTCCCCATCGCACCCCCTCAGATTTAGTTATAAGTTGGCACAGTGGATAGGCCTTGAAAAACTGAACACAGATCAATCGAGAAAACAGGAAGAAGTTGTGTGGAACTACGAAAAAAATAAGCAAAATATACAAATTGAGTAGCCCATGTGCAAGATGGGCAACATCAAGGATAGTGTGAGCTCAGGAGCGCCGTGTTCCCGTGGTTAGCGTGAGCAGCTGCGGAACGAGAGGTCCTTGGTTCAAGTCTTCCTTCGAGTGAAAAGTTTACCTTCTTCACTATCGCAAAGTTATGATCTGTCCGTTCGTTCATTGACGTCTCTGTTCACTGTAATAAGTTTAATGTCTGTGTTTTGCGGCCGCACCGCAAAACCGTGTGATTAGTAGACGAAAGGACGTGCCTCTCCAATGGGAACCGAAAACATTTGATCGCAAGGTCGTAGGTCAACTGATTCCTCCACGGGAAAACACGTCTGATATATTCTATACGACACTGGTGACGGCATGTGCGTCACATGACAGGAATATTGTGTCGACCCACCTAACTTGTACACTTGGCGAATGGGTAAAAAGATTCTTCTACCTTGTCCGATTTAGGTTTTCTTGTGGATGTGATAATCACTCCCAAAAAAGTGATGAAAACGTAAGAGTTTGTCACATAAACTGCAACAAATGAATGCAACAGTTTCACAGTCGCACAGTTTTCCCTGTGCTCTGTCAAAACATATGTTTTTATCGTCTTCAAATTTTTTCGTGTGTAGACGGTCAAATCCTGCCTATGTCCAAACAAATCTGAACGTGTCCTGGAATTTTGGAGAGCGAAGCTGATTACGTGTGAGTACCTGAACTTTGATAATTAACAAACAATCACGTAAACAATACTGCTCTGTGTACCTGTGCAGCTTCGCAAAATCATAGTATCTTTTCACAAAGTACTTCACGGGCGGACGGACAGATAGTAATTGTCTGAAAATGAAAAATTAAACTTCTCACTCGAGGGAAGACTTGAACCAAGGACCTCTCGTGCCACAGCTGCTCACGCTAACCACGGTACCACGGCGCTCCTGAGCTCACACTTTCCTTGATATTGCCTATCTTGTGAATGGACAACTCAATTTGTGTATTTTGCTTTTTTTTCATAGTTCCACACAACTTCTTCCTGTTTTCTCGATTGGTCTGTGTTCCGTTTTTCAAGGCCTATCCACTATGTCAACATATAACTAAATCTGAGGGGGGTGCGATGGGGAGGTTCTCTTGTCAGTACTTGAGATACTATCTGACGAGGAGAAAGTCCGAACACCAAGAAATAATCAATGTAGAGCAATGAAATTTCTGGAATAAATTTGTAATTAACGTTACAAGATCATAGGTTAATGTAAGAGCGATAAAAGCGATTATAAACGTGAAATACTGCTACATTAATAACCAATGTAACCGTCAGAAGGTTAAATGCAAACAGGCAAATGTACATGCATCGTATCTTACAGGTGTCGGATGTCAGTTTGAGGGACGGATTTCCACTGCTGTTGCACTTAGTAGGTCAATACAGGGACGGCAAATCCTGGTTGTGGACGACGCAGGGTTGTCGTCTGATGATGTCCCATATGTGTTCAATTGGAGACAGATCTACTGATCGAGCAGGCCAAGGAACATATCGACACTCTGTGTAACAAGTTGGGTTGCAACAGAAGTCTGTGCGCGAGTGTTATACTGTTGGAAAGCACCGCATGGAACGGTGTTCATGAACGGCAGCACAGCAGGGCGAATCACTAAACTGACGTACAAATTTGCGGCCAGAGTGCGTGGGACAACCACACTGATTGATACTAAATCGTACTCCACACAATGCGTCTAGGCCGCAAACAGGTAGTTTGTAGGTGTTCATCTGCCCTGCTAACCAACACAGGCACCGAGACAGAACGGATTTTCATCAGAAAACATAACAGACGTCCATTTCGCCCCCCAGTGAGCTCTCGCTTGACACAATGAAGTCGCAAACGGCGGTGGTTTGGGGTCAGTGGAATGCACGCTATAGGGCGCCTGGTTCAAATGGCTTTGAGCACTATGGGACTTAACTTCTGAGGTCATCGGTCCCCTAGGACTTAGAACTACTTAAACCTAACTAACCTAAGGACATCACACACATCCATGCCCGAGACAGGATTCGAACCTACGACCATAGCGGTCTCGCGGTTCCAGACTGTAGCGCCTAGAACCGCTCCGCCACCCAGGCCTGCTAAGGCGCCTGGCACGGAGCTGTGTCACCGTAGTGCCAAATACTGCTCCAATTGCTGCTGTAGACACAGTTAGATGCAACACAGTCGTACACCGAACAGAAAAGTCTTCCCTCTCGGCAATGCCTTGTGGCCTTCCGGAAACCGGTCTCATTGCGACCGTACCATCCCGTGGCCATCGATACCAGAAATCATGCACAGTGGCTACATTCCTGCAAAGTCTTTCTGCACCATTGCGGAAGGGACACTGAGCTTCTCGTAGCCCTATTACACGAAAAAAAATTGGTTCAAATGGCTCTGAGCACTATGGGACTTAACATCTATGGTCATCAGTCCCCTAGAACTTAGAACTACTTAAACCTAACTAACCTAAGGACAGCACACAACACCCAGCCATCACGAGGCAGAGAAAATCCCTGACCCCGCCGGGAATCGAACCCGGGAACCCGGGCGTGGGAAGCGAGAACGCTACCGCACGACCACGAGATGCGGGCCCTATTACACGACCTCGTTCAAACGCTGTGAGCTGTTGATAATGGCGTCTTCGTCTCAGAGGCATCCTTGACTAGCATCGACTCACTACGTCCAATCTCTAAGGTAACTAACGCTCACGATGGTTACAGCGCATGTTTAAACAAAACCTTTTCATGCTCATAATGTGCCACAAGTGGGGAAAGGGAATCCGAATCCCGTATCCGTTCTGGAGAATCTCCACACCATTGAGAGATGAATGGTAGGTTCATAAGCAGACTGTAAAATTCTTGCTTCGACCGGGATTCGAACTCGCGACTTTCCAGCTTCCGAGCACGCGCTTTGCCGCTAGACCACGAAGCCGTACTTGATCCCATCGGTGTGAACTGAGGCTGAAACATATAATTAAAAAAGGTTTGTTGGTTTCTTGGATCTTAAGGTACCATTATTAAACTATTAGGTCATCGGTCACTTACTCACAAGGCCGGCCCCGGTGGCCGTGCGGTTCTAGGCGCTCCAGTCCGGAGCCGCGCTGTTGCTACGGTCGCAGGTTCGAATCCTGCCTCGGGCATGGGTGTGTGTGATGTCCTTAGGTTAGTTAGGTTTAAGTAGTTCTAAGTCTAGGGGACTGATGACCACAGCAGTTGAGTCCCATAGTGCTCAGAGCCATTTGAACCTTACTCACAAAACAAGTTCATAGTGAACGACGTTGCTAGCCAGAAGCAGACGCCATGGAGCAGTGTTACCATAACATCTGAACTATAGTAACTGACATACGTCCAGAAAATTGACAGTACTATGACTTAAATGTGATTTCAGGAAATGTATAAAGAAGCTCAAATCGGGCCTCTGCCGACATGAGACGTGCGAAAAACCCTCATAGTACCCGGGTTCCCAGATATGAGTTAACTAAAGTTTACTTAAGATCACAAAGGAAGGTATATTCTTGGCGAGTGTGTGTTCCTTTTATTGCGAGGGGAAAAAGACGAAGCTAACAAACAACTAGATAGGCAAAAGTGGGCTGACCATCAGCTGCAAGGACACGCCGAGAGCACATTTTCCAGAAAGCTAATGGAGAGATCCTCGTAGTGTGGAGCACTCTGCTGCTAGGATTGATGAGACCCCCCTCAACTACAGCACAGGACTTGGTTTCCGAATGCAACAACAATCGGTAAGAGTCCCTGCTGGTAGATGCCTGCCGCAGTTCAATCCGGACGCTAGGTACAATCTAGCCCAGCCACCACCTTCGCGATCACTACGAGCCACTGCCGGAATGGTCCCTGCCAACTGCTGTGCGCAGTCACTTGACGCCAGCTCGTCATGGTGCAACGTCTGGTAATGAGTACTACGACACTCGTCTACAAGACCACCTGCAAATGTTCTGTTTTTCTTAAAATAATTACATGGTCCAGTCATATTAATGGACCCACCTGACAAAAGTCTGAATAACCAGCTTTTCCAGCGCGAACCGCTGCAAGGCGTGCAGGAAAAGAGTCAACGAAGTTCTGGAGCCAAGCAAACTCCAGTGCCGTGGCCAGTTGCGCTAGGTTTCTCGGCTTAGGACCCATGGCGCGAACAGCCTGATCGAGGTTGTCCCTCATATTTTCGAATGCGTTTAAATCCGGTGAGTTTGGTGACCAGGCGAGTAAGGTAAACTCATCCTGGTGCTCTCCGACTACGTCCGTACACTGCGAACTGTGTGACACGTTGCACTGTCCTGCGGGTAGATGCCGTCGTGCTGAGGAAAAACGAAATTCATGTAGGGGTGGACAAGGATCGACGAACACTTGTTGTGATCCACTATGCATTCCAGAGTAATTCAAGCCTTCGTCGCCGATCAACGGCAGTCAGCATGGGTGCATGAATCAGGCGCCTGCTGAGGAGGCCCTATGGAGCTACGTTCGCTGAACGGTCGTTGAGGAGACACTGTTGGTATCCTGTTGGCTTATCTGAACGATCAGTTGCCCAACAGTTGCTCGTCTGTTCTGCTGCCATCGTTCACTCCTGTCATCCACGGCCAGCGGTGCACCAAAGATGCCTGGGTGTCGGTTTTGGATAGCGCCATTTTGCCATGTACGGTATAGTTTAAGCACGGCGACGCACGAACCGTTTACAAACTTAATCATTTCGGAAATGCTTCCACCCTTGGCCCAAAAGCCAAGGATCGTGCCCTTATAGCCGGCAGGCAAATCGACAACGATTGCACGTTTTTCGCGTCTCCCCGACACGGTTTATATACTCTACCCTGCTAGTGCTGCCACCCACCATCTGTAAGTGGCTATTGGCCGTTGACGTCGACCACATGTGCTGGTCACATTAATGCGATTGTGGTCATGTATTAGGCATACTATTAATTCCGTTAATTAATTGTGGTTAGTGGCGAAAAGATTTTAATTTTATGACAATGAACTATGTACAAGGTTATTGCAGACAGTCTACCCATCGTTCAAAACACATTTTGTGCAAATAAAATGATAAGGTATTCTTCTCATTGGTGCAGATGCCACACCTAAACCTTTTATTAATTCAAATGCCGCTTTCAAGACCTATTATTGTGTAATTACTAAATAAATAATACAGCCCTATGGCACGAATGGCTGGGAGACCCTAAAGGGCAGGTTCAGCTGCCGAATTGGAAAGATTTTCCATATCTTTCGCGGCCGCAGACACCTTTCCTGCGCGAAATATGAAATCTGTGTGCTTAAGTGTCTGTTAAGTGTAGGTGATTGTAATGGCTGCGTGTATGGTGTAGTGTCACGTTCGTGTTGGGTACTATGAGAGAAGCGAGAGGATGAAACCCGGTGTCGACGCATAGCCTACTCCTCTCCAAGAGGACCAAGGGGCTGACATCCGACAGACGGATGACCATCAACAGCGTCAAATGCCCTTACTTAATGAGGCTTTGCGGAGATGTTTGGTATTTAAACCAGGACATCGGCACAAAATCTGCCGCCACAAACTTTACGCCACCACCTCTCCTTACCATACCGGCTAAATATTGGCAGTGAAAATGTTTCCCCACAGCCAGGGTTCGAACCGGCTTACCTCTGACTCGAGCGCCACCGCACAAGATTGCGTTAGCGATCTCGACCACGGAGGCGGGAAATTACTAAATGTAATATACAGGGTGGTCCATTGCTATGACCGGGCCAAATATCTCACGAAATAAGCATCAAACGAAATACTACAAAGAACGAAACTCGTCTAGCTTGAAGGGGAAGACCAGATGGCGCTATGGTTGGCCCGCTAGATGGCGCTGCCATAGGTCAAACGAATATAAAATGTGTTTTTTTTTAATAGGATCCCCATTTTTATTACATATTCGTGTAGTACGTAAAGAAATATGAATGTTTTAGTTGGACAACTTTTTTCGCTTTGTGATAGATGGCGCTGTAATAGTCACAAGCGTGTAAGTACGTGGTATCACGTAACATTCCGCCAGTGCGGACGGTATTTGCTTCGTGATACATTACCCTTGTTAAAATGGACCGTTTACCAATTGCGGAAAAGGTCGATATAGTGTTGATGTATGGCTATTGTGATCAAAATGCCCAAATGGCTTTTGCTATTGAACGTCGTGCACAGTTCTGCGACTGGGCACAAGAGAAATTACGGGACGATGACAGATTTTTTGCACGCGTTCTATTTAGCGACGAAGCATCATTCATCAACAGGGGTAACGTAAACCGGCATAATATGCACTATTGGGCAACGGAAAATCCACGATGGCTGCGCCAAGTTCAACATCAGCGACCTTGGCGGGTTAATTTATGGTGCGGCATTATGGGAGGAAGGGTAATTGACCCTCAGTTTATCGATGGCAGTCTAAATAGTGCAATGTGCGCTGACTTCCTACGTAATGTTCTACCGATGTTACTACGAGATGTTTCACTGCATGACAGAATGGCGATGTACTTCCAACATGATGAATGTCCGGCACATAGCTCGCGTGCGGTTGAAGCGGTATGGAATAGCATATTTCATGACAGATGGATTGGTCGTCGAAACACCATACCATGGCCTGCACGTTCACCGGATCTGGCGTCCCCGGATTTCTTTCTGTGGGGAAAGTTGAAGCATATTTGCTATCGTGATCCACCGACAACGCTTGACAACATGCGTCAGCGCATTGTCAATGCATGTGCGAACATTACGGAAGGCGAACTACTCGCTGTTGAGAGGAATGTCGTTACACGTATAGCCAAATGCATTGAGGTTGACGGACATCATTTTGAGCATTTATTGCATTAATGCGGTATTTACAGGTAACCACGCTGTAACAGCATGCGTTCTCAGAAATGGTAAGTTCACAAAGGTACATGTATCACATTGGAACAACCGAAATAAAAAGTTAAAACTTATCTACGTTCTGTAATTTAATTTAAAAAACCTACCTGTTACCAACTGTTTGTCGAAAATTGTGAGCCATATGTTTGTGACTATTACAGCGCCATCTATCACAAAGCGAAAAATGTGGTCCAACTAAAACAAAAAAATGGTTCAAATGGCTCTGAGCACTATGGGACTCAACATCTTAGGTCATAAGTCCCCTAGAACTTAGAACTACTTAAACCTAACTAACCTAAGGACATCACACACACCCATGCCCGAGGCAGGATTCGAACCTGCGACCGTAGCAGTCCCGCGGTTCCGGACTGCAGCGCCAGAACCGCTAGACCACCGCGGCCGGCCAACTAAAACATTCATAATCTTTACGTACTACACGAATATGTAATAAAATATAGGGGTTCCTATTTAAAAAACACAATTGGTATCCGTTTGACCTACGGCAGCGCCATCTAGCGGGTCAACCATAGCGCCATCTGGTTTCCCCCTTCAAGCTAGACAAGTTTCGTTCTTTGTAGTTTTTTTCGTTTGACGCTTATTTCGTGAGATATTTGGCCCGGTCACGATCAATGGACCACCCTGTATATAAATTAATTTGTAAAGTAAATATAAAATAGTGCTCTACGAATACGCACACACACACACACACACACACACACACACACACACAGAGAGAGAGAGAGAGAGAGAGAGAGAGAGAGAGAGAGAGAGAGATGGGGTGGGGAGAATCGCAAGGAGTAAGGCGTGTTTCAATATTTAATCTATTTCAATAGAACCACCGACGTAAATAAATGCATTCATACATTGTCACCAAAATATGTGCAAAAAGGCATAATGACGTCGAGGTACTAGTGCTGTTGACTCCGTGCCACTCGTAAGGACGAAATTGCTCTGTTGCATCTAGTGTCTTCTACATCCCAGAGGAGCAGCCATGCAGGTCCGCGAGGCAGCAGATGTATCGCCGTACGATCTTGTTCTGTCTGGCCCGAGATTAGCATCGAGGCTTCGCGGGCGCGCAATTCCATCCAGCCAATAACTGCCCCGCTGTTTGCCCACCTTCCTCTGTATCTACATTCGACCAACCAGCGCAAACACGGATCCGTTACTAGTACTAGGTGCTCGCATCAGTAACTATCAGACTCGAAGCAAGACATTCTAGCGATTTCTTAAGTGTATGATTATCTTGCTAAATGGGATAAGCAACAAAAAGTACTTTCTATGTTATTCAGGAAAAGCTTTATTCAAATAACAATGACATGAATATGCACTAACTCTACATTATCTCTTGCTCACTGAATTTAATAACAAAGAAATACTGACTTTTCTAAATAAATTTGCACTGGATTGGTAAATTGGCTAAGTCCACCAAACAAGTTTTGTAATATTTCTACTTCCAGTAATCATTTTACTGTTCATTATTGGCACTGTAAAACTGTCTGTGCACATCTGGTAGGTATTCATCACAGTTTTGAGGTCTCTTTCCTTCTCTTAATGCCTGGACAATCCATTTACACCAGTGATCGTGGGATCATTCCAAAATCTTCACTTCGCCACCCTTTTTTTGAACACCTACAATTTCCTATCACTGCATTTCACCAACTGTTTTTTATATGAACTGACCCAGGCACGGGGGTTTTAATCATGACACAGAATGTGTATATCGGCTGATTGCTGAAACTCCTTTCATATGAACAACTTTACATGGTTGCTTATTGCGAGATGTAGCTATGGCGTTCATTACATCATCAGGAACAAAATGTTTACTCACCTTTGCTCATGCTTTCTTTAACAGTTAGCAGTTTTTCTGTTGTTTCTCTTTGCTAGATTATTCATACTGTTTCCACTATCCACTGCACCAACAACGAAGACACAACAATATGGGAATTTTGTATCCACCTTGATGCAAAACACTTTTGTTATTTATTTATTTATTCCCCAAACTAGATTCTGCTACAAATATCATCAGTGGGTTCTTTCAGTCTAAAACATGCAGAAAATAGCATAGCTACAAAACACAGTAAAACATTATTACATGTCTACTGTTTGTTTTTTAAATATTGTTTCTGTGAATAATTTCGTAATGTCTTATTTATTACAGCATTACAGCAAAACATTGTCATTGTTTGCGGCATATTTTCTGCGTTTTTGCCGGCCACTGTGGCCGAGCGGTTCTAGGCGCTTCAGTCTGTAACCGCGCGACTGCTACGATCGCCGGTCCGAATCCTGCCTCGGGCATGGATATGTGTGATGTCCTTAGGTTAGTTAGGTTTAAGTAGTTCTAAGTTCTAGGGGATTGACGAACTCAGATGTTAAGTCCCATAGTGCTCAGAGCCATTTGAACCATTTTTTTCTGTGGTTTTCCATTGCCCTTTTTTCTCAGCATACATCATGCCATCTGCAACTGATTGAGCGGCTGTTAGTAAACAAATACAAAAACGTGAACTTACGTATGTTAGCATTATACAATTGAGATTGCGGTGTGTTGTGGATACAGTTTTGGTGTGCACTACGCTGTTACTATCTCGTAACTTACGTTCGTCGGACGGCTTGCACCTACTTTTATGCAAAGAAAAACATAACTTCCCTATTTAGTTCATAACCCAAAACATTATGCCATCTTACTTTTCGCTTGCGTCTCGAGAAATGTATCGCACGTTGCGAGGAAGGCTATGAAAATTGAATCAGGAGTTCTGGCGACTTCTGCTTCTCATTTATGTCTCTGTGTGTGATGGGGGAGTGGTTCTTTTGCTTTTGTGTGCTTTCTGTTCTGTGTCCTGGGTCAGTTCTCTCAGAGCGGTGAAGACACGCAGGAGACAGGGTACAAACGGCAGGAGCAAGCGGAAATGTTTCATCTCTCTGTGCAGCAAAGCCGACTCGTGTCACTCATTCTGCACACACCCCATTTTGCATGATCAAGTCAGGAATTACCTCTCATGCCATCTACTCGCCTTCGTAGCATCTACTTCAGCCATCGTTGGAGATAGCCGTTTTAGTATTTGAAAGCCCTGTTAACATACCACCCAACGAAGTAGAAAACACAATTTATGCAAAACTGGCTCTTAGCCATTATCTCATAAAAACTCCTCAATTGTTCTCCGGCTACGACAAACGTTAGGTTGTTATTCATAAAGAAAATTTAGGAGTGCCCTCGCACCACTAGTGGAAGACTGAAAGGTGTTAGTCTACAATACGACATCCCGCCGTCGTTCAAGTAATTGCAGACGAAACATTTTTATATGAATGTATAGAAAATTGATCCGTCGTTTCTTCCTCCCCTTTTACGCCCATACGGGCAATTGGTACCACAGACAACTTGTTCCAGTAGGGCGTGAGTTCCAATTATATACGACCTTGGCATCTCAGTCACAATCATAACACATCCCTTCCCATAGTTCTTTCTGATAATTCATATCGGTATACATGTTCTGTGATTTTAAACACAGAGCAGGTCCCTCTTATACACTCCCAGTAACAAAGCTTCGTGTTGTTGGTGATGATTGCTGTCAATCTGAGTGCTTTAATAAACAATGTGACGTTCCGTTCTGATTGCTGAAACGGTCATAGATCAACTGTTAACAGTCGAGTGTATGTGCCCGCTCTGGACTGCTGGTCGCAGCCCAGTCGAATGACTGTCAATGGTGATTGTATGACTTTACTGCTGAGCATCTAACGTATCGAGGGTATGTTCATCTGTTATACTGTCCCATTATCTTTCCAGCAGAACCCAGCATTGTGCAGTCACGAGCCTGGCCTGGCTTCTGCTGTAACGAGAGCGAGTGGTGCATACGCGATTGGTTACAAGTTATTGTTTACTTGAAGCTGTAATCTGTAACGAATGTTTAACTAAACCTAACTTTAGGAGGTAACATTTTTTAACAGCTCGAAACCCTTATACCTCAATAAGAATGTAATAATACGAATACCAAAGAAGGCAAATGCTAACTGGTATTAACATTACCGAACCATTAGTTTAATAAGACATTGTAAGAAAATACTAATACGAATTAGTTACAAGGTAAGACTGGTAGAAGCCACCAACAGACATTAATTTAGGTTCCAGAAAAATACAGGAACAAGTGAAATGTTACTGAACCCAAGAGTTAACATACAAAATAAGTTAATGAAAGGCAAACATACACTTACAGTATTTGTTAAAAGCTTTCGAAAATGTTGACTGGAATACACTTTATGAGATGCTAAAGGTAGCACGCGTAAAATACAAGGAGCGATAGGTTTGCTACAAATTGTATGGAAATCAAACTACAGTTTTAAGGGTCGAAGGACATGAAAGGGAAGCAGTAGTTGAAGAGGGTGTGAGACATGGTTGTAACCCTAACCGATGTTATTCAGTCTGTACTTGCAGCAAGCTTTAAAGGAAATCAAAGAGAAATTTGCAAATGAAATTAAAATTCTGGAAGAATAAATACAAACTACAAACGAATTGAAAGATTAGTTGAACGAAATGGATAGTAACTTGAAAAAGAGGTTATGAGATGAACACCAACAAAAGAAAAACAAGGAAAGTGGAAAGTAGTCCAGTTACATCAGGCGATGCTGAGGGAATTAAATCAGGAAAAGAGACACTAAAAGTAGCAGCGGAGTCATATTATGTGGGCAGCAATAGCCGAGCGGTCTAAAGCGCTGCAGTCTTGGACTGTGCGGCTGGTCCCGGCGGAGGTTCGAGTCCTCCAGTTCTCCCTCGGGCATGGGTGTGTGTGTTTGTCCTTAGGATAATTTAGGTTAAGTAGTGTGTAAGCTTAGGGACTGATGACCTTAGCAGTTAAGTCCCGTAAGATTTCACAAACTTGGTTTTTTTTTCCAAGCTTCTGAAATGCTGAGATACACAGGACAATGCTGAAAATTAGTTGAGGAGATAGCACAGTCGATGGGGAAGCACGGAATCGAAATGAGGAAAAATGAAATATACGGGACTACTTGTCTAAAAGAACGAATCGGTTGAGAGTAATCGTCTTGAAGCATCAAGGACTCGATAATTTTGTAATGGAAGTGTGCGTGCTGAAGTTGCAGAGGGAGACCAAAGTTTGACTACTATAAGCTGGTTCAACGGTACTTCAAAAAAGTAAATTACACATTATTATTGCAAAGCCATCTAACTTTTTTCGAATGCTGCACTATTTTCCAACATAGTCACCAAGTCTCTGGAAACAACTTTCGAAAACTGAGACTTATAGTTCAATTCGTCGTCTATAGAAATCACAGCTTCAATTCGGCCAGTGCCACATCTTCTACATCCAAACTTCACAGAATATCTCCTGCGAAATTTGCAAGATTAGTACTACGTGTACATCTACATCTACATTTATACTCCGCAAGCCAACCAACGGTGTGTGGCGGAGGGCACTTTACGTGCCACTGTCATTACCCCCCTTTCCTGTTCCAGTCGCGTATGGCTCGCGGGAAGAACGACTGCCGGAAAGACTCCGTGCGCGCTCGAATCTCTCTAATTTTACATTCGTGACCTCCTCGGGAGGTATAAGTAGGGGCAAGCAATATGTTTGATACCTCATCCAGAAACGCACCCTCTCGAAACCTGGACAGCAAGCTACACAGCGATGCAGAGCGCCTTTCTTGCAGAGTCTGCCACTTGAGTTTGCTAAACATCTCCGTAACGATATCACGCTTACCAACTAAGCCTGTGACGAAACGCGCCGCTCTTCTTTGGATCTTCTCTATCTCCTTTGTCAACCCTACCTGGTACGGATCCCACACTGATGAGCAATACTCAAGCATAGGTCGAACGAGTGTTTCGTAAGCCACCTCCTTTGTTGATGGACTACATTTTCTAAGGACTCTCCCAATGAATCTCAACCTGGCACCCGCCTTACCAACAATTAATTTTATATACTCATTCCACTTCAAATCGTTCAGTAAGCATACTCCCAGAAATTTTACAGAAGTAACTGCTACCAGTGTTTGTTCCGCTATCATATAATCATACAATAAAGTACTCCTGGAAGGAAGGATACTGCGGAGACATGGCTTAGCCACAGGCTGGGGGATGTTCAGGACGGGTCGTGAGTCGTGCTTGTGTAGCTCGGTCGGGAGAGCACTTGTCCGCGAGTGGCAAACGTCCCGAGTTCAAGTTTCGATCCCGCACAAGTTTTAATCTGCCAGAAAGTTTCAATTCAACATTTGCCGAACCCCACGCTGGTCAGTGGTCGTGCCACGCGTGGCGCTGCGAGAGGGGACGCAACACGTTGAGGTAAGGGAGAAATCCGCGGGCTGCGCCAGCGGGCACGTGACGCGGCTGCAGCTCACACCTGGCTTCTATTTCTGGCGCCCCACGCCCACGGCCGAGGTGTCCGACCGTCCGATCACTACCCACGGCGCAGCGCTGCAATCACCACCGCTGCTTGCACGCGCTAGAAGGCTTCCAGAACCTCTCAGTGCCCGCCGCACTACTTCCGGTGCTCGTCCCTTTAGCCCACTATACCCGGTGTTCATCACCACTTCCCGAGATTTTATCTTCAGCTGGTGTGTCGCACTCACGTTAAAAAGCTAAAAATTCTGTCTCTTACTTTTACAGGATTAACTATGCCTGTATCGTCTCCGGGAAAAAAAATCGGAATCCAACCGGTACCTCAAATCTGGAATCAAATTTAAACAATGTCACCACAGAGAGAGTGACATTACTAATAGAACGTTTACTGCCCAAAGTAACAAACATTTTAATTTAGTTCACCTTACTTTAATTATTAATTGTAGTGCCCGTCGTTGCCCGGCATGTTTAATATCTGTCACGCAAAGTGACTCCCCTTTGTCTTATTGATATTCATAGCGAATGCAAGCCGCATGGAAGACTGTAACCGCCATCTTTTGTTACGCTTTGCGTTAAGTACCTCATTGAGTTTAGGGGAATTGGTCTCCTACTGTTCCAGCTCAATTTTCAGCGTTTCAAGTAGGGCTGTGTTTATGCACGACTCGAACTGTTCGAACAATTTACGTCACACTTCGAGAAATTTCAGGTTCTGTTCGATCTTTTGATCGGCCTGCGTTCTACTGACTTTTGTTGGTACTATATCCACGACCTGCCTTAGCGTATGTATGGCACTGTGGCTTTAATAATAAAAATAATTGTGAACCATGGACTCAAATGTCTCTTATAGGGAATGTCTTATGTAGCAACGGCAACTAATCAATAAATAGGAGTTTTATGGTTTACTCAAATTCCCCAGTTTTCGCTCGTTCCGCAATTTAGTAACGTCTGACTGTACTATTTCCAAGACGGATGTAATTTATTCTTGCTGTAGGAATTACAGTCAGTTTGGTTCAAATGGCTCTGAGCACTATGGGACTTAACTTCTGAGGTCATCAGTCCCGTAGAACTTAGAACTACTTAAACCTAACTAACCTAAGGAC